>NC_071298.1:5838044-8818877 GCF_027563975.2 Plodia interpunctella
TAGAAGACTTATTCCTGAGACACCGATTTTTCAAATTTAGTTCCGTATACAGCAGCCTCTTTTTCCAAATCCTTTTCTGTGCAAAATGTTCATATGGCAGAGTCTAAATATTCGAAATACCCAGACTCTGATCAATCCAGCTTTTGAAAGAAATACCTGCTACGTAAATTCATTACTCTTAGTAGTTCAACCCTGTGTTTTTTTTTTCTTACGTTACTAACGATGTTATGCGGCTACTTAGAAGAATAAGGGAATATCGGTTAATAAGATTATACACCCCAGCTCTTCGCTCACAGTGTAATGGAGAGTAGCCAAATAAATAGAACAATTTTGATAGGTGACTATATATGTCGATGAGGACAGACCTGTGGGGTAGAATTGTATGTGAATGTGACCCTCTTGAATAAACTATTCGAACACCTTCGGGAATTCTTACAAAAACTATAGAAGTGGTACTGATACCTACCTAGGTCTATCGACTTCAGCTATCTTTATTTTTAACGAGCTGCGCCCCGGGGCTTCGCTCCCCTAGGAATTTGAGGATAAAAGTATTATATATATAAACATATAATATAAATAAGCATTTATAACATTCGTAGGATATATTAGTAGGATACTCTCAGTCCTCCTCGTGTGTTCCCGGTTACATTTGGGGCAATGGCATCTTTAAGCCCGGGGTCAGCCGTCAGCGTAATATATAGGCTTTAAAAACCTTGAAGATCCATCTGTAATTTTACAAAGCATGGTCCTATTCTAAGGCGGGAACACACGTCACCATATTATATTTGTGAAAATCTATTAAAACTCTTACGTTACTGAGTGACCGATTAACTGACTGACAACGTACAGCCGCCGAAACTAATGGGCGTAAGAAGCTGAAATTTGGCATGTAGGTTCTCTGGGGAGTGTAGGGATTTTTGGAATTTCTACCCCGAAGAGGGTGAAAGGGGTGACAAACTTTTATATGAATGTTCTACACCGTTTGAAGTTTGTGACTTGACTTGTATGGGACTTAATAAAATCAAGATAAAACGCTAAAAATTGATATACATACTCTTCACAGTAAATCACACCTCATAACATTAAATAACTTGAAATATTAGGTAAGAGAAAGAAGAAGAAAATATAATAATATGCATTATCTAAGTAAGTATATTTTGAAAATTGCATCTCTAAGGGAATGATGTAGGGATGAAAATTTATATGAAACTTCATTATTTTTGAAGAGAGACCCATAAATTGTTTAATTTACGTTTGTGGTTTATAAAAAGCCCGGACGAAACACGTCATGGAAAATAGGACAGCACGTGTTGCAGAAAGCGGGAGTGGGAGTCGTAGCGGGAAATGGAACGTACCTAGTGGAAAATGGGCGAGGCAAGTAGTGGGAAATGGGGCGGGTGACATTGCGAAAAACGTGATGGCATATACATATACATACGTACATATCGTACATATCGTATGTACGAATTAAACGGTACGGGATACCTATATAGTAGGAAGTGGTATTGGACAAATTGCGCGACGAGACACGTAGCGGTAAACAGGAAATTGAACTAAAGATGAGAAAAAACATGAATTTGAAACTTAAAGACTATTTGGGTACATCAAAACAAGCAACTTTTATTCTACGACTTTTCATGATTCGTAGTTTTTTTTTAAATATAAAAGTAAATACAATCTAATTTGCGATTCTACACAACTCTATATAATGGCCAAGCAACACGATACAGCAGTAGGCGTTATACATGTGGTGGAATCGAACATAGAGATAAGGTATTATAGAAACTACATTATAAAACTAAAAAAAGGATTTTTTGTATTTATTACGTTTAGACAAAAGATTTTAGTCCCTATGTAGGTACCTTATGCGCCTGTGAAAGGTTATGCGTTAGATACCAGTAACCGTGTATATTTCCACCAGTCCAGAATACGTATGAAATTCAGGCGTGTCAACATGTCTGTCTGTGTATCTGCGTGTATGTGTCTGTGTCGTCGTAACTCCCAAACGGATGAACCTATTTTCATTTAATTTTTTTTTGTGTCATAGATAATTTTATCCCGAGTGTTCTTAGCCATTTTTCATGAAAATCTGTTCAGCCGTTCAAAAGTTGTAGCGAAATGAATGTTGAAATTCGCAGGTTTTTTAATTTGTCTAACAAGTAAACTTATAACTTTATTTGAACCTACAAGTTCAGATTTCTGTAATTGATTATATTTTTCCTGCGGATTCACCCGCGTGTATTTCCACCCCATTATAATTATTTGGGGTTTATTTTTATATGCCTAACTAGCTTTTGTTTTAAAGGGGGTTATAACAAATTTCATCAAAATTGTTTCCAAACCAGTGTTATAGTATAGTGAACAGACAGAACAGACTTTCGCATTTATAATCAAAATCGGCCCAGCTTAGGCTTAGAAACGTGACAGGCAAACTTTCGCATTTGAAATATCTATTAGTAAGGTAAGGATATAGTCTGGCATATTGATTTTATAATGAAGTCACATAGCCTATGTCATGGGTAACGTATTGCAACACAGATAATAATATAAGAATATTTCAATGTATTTACTTAATATTCTTATATCTGATGGTTGCTACAAGCGTCTGGCAAATTGCAAAGTGTGTCGGCTCGGACTCGACGATGATTGATATGTCAAAATGACAGTTTTGTACTTGGCTGTATGGGCTAGAACCCTTTGCCTCCTCAATGAAACGAGGGAATAAACAAAAAAAAATGACAGTTTTGTTTGATTGAAAACCAATATCAAAATTTTCAGTCGAGTAGTTTCCCTGATGTTTAACTTTCGTTGTTGTTATTTGTTGCAAACTTGCTTCTCGTTTGTTTATTGCTAAATTTATTTATTGTAGTAAATATAATCAAGTGTATTTCCAATAATATTAATTCTATGGATTTACACGAAGATATTGGATTAAGTGACGAAGAAGAAGAAATAACAGCCGATACCGTTTTGCGGACTCTTCAAAATGCTTGGCAAAATGAAAGGTTGGCGCCAGAAATACTTCCACACCGAAATGATATGGTAGAGTGTATGCTAGGGCAGATACAGCATATGGAACGTAATATAAATAAACTGCCAAAAACAGATCTTCGCGCATGTATTCACAAGATGGAATTGAGCAGAATAAAGTTTATCATTTGCAACTACCTTAGGACTAGGTTAAATAAAATTGAGAAACATTGTATACCTATTTTAAATGAAGAAAAACAACGAATAGAATCTGGAACAAATTATTTGACACCGTCAGAATTGAAATATGCCCAAGAATATTTGCTAAACATGGAAAATCATCTCAAAACTGTTATTCTAGATAAAGTCCCAAATAACATGCAATCATTTGAAATGAGTAAGATGGCTGTATATCCTAACTTACAGTCCCATGTATTTCTTCAAGCGAATGAATCCATTGCTGGAGTTGTACTGGAAGATATTTTTGGAGATCAAGATGAAGAAATAGATTTAGAAGGTATTGTAATAATGTGTTTATAGTTTCAAATTTTTGTTAGTTGCAAGTAGTTGCCTCTGGTCTTATATATAGTCATCTTCAAATTCCCATCCACTATATATACCTGTGATACACATTTTCAAATTATGCAATACCTCTACAAAACTTTTAAAGTGGCATGTCAATAAAAGTCTGTTTTGAGATAATTAAACTTTTGTAAAATTAATTTTCTCATTAATTAGACTGACTTTCTGAGTTTTTATTTGAATTGTATGGGCTAATTAGTTGGGAGGCGATCTCCGTGGCCTAATGGTCATCATGTCGGCTGTCACTGCTACACTGGAGGTACCAGGTTCGATCCCTGGTCAGGTCAATGGATTGGATGTTTATCTATACATACATGTATATGTTATATACATGTATGTATAGATAAACATCGTGTGATTTGTCCCTATATACTTTATTTATATATACATCCAACATCCTTAATAATTTAGATTTTTTTGACCTGCAAAACTTTTTAGTGGGGCAGAATAGCTCATGTAGGTTTTATTAATCAGTTTTATTGAATGTATGAAACCCTAGAACTACTGATCAGATTTATAAATTTTGTTCATGAAGAAGGCTTGTTAATACAGCTTGTGTCATTCCCATTTAAACAGTTGCTCTTTCTCGTTTAAACGGTTCCATCTTCAGCCACAAAGCATTGAAACCCACTAATGATATATTCATCATCAATTTTGACTTTTTAGCACAGAATTTTATTTCGTCACTGTGCATAATATTATCTTCTATTTGATATGAATGTTTAACAGTCATGTTTTGTTGCAGCGGGATCACAACACATTCTTCAATACAAACCCATTTCTGATTTAGTCAAGAATGGCAAAGTACAACTAGTGTAAATATTTGGATATTTGAAGAAACAATGTAAGTCATTTGTCAATTGAGATACAACATTAATTATCTCTCTCACTCATATCAATATAAAAAAACATTAAATATATCAAACAATGTATTTGTATACTATTATCCATATTTATATTTATAATAAAATATAGTATTGTTGAGTTAGTATCCCATAACACAAGTCTCAAACTTACTTTGAGGCTAGCTCAATCTGTGTGATTTGTCCAAATATATATTTATTTATTATATTTATGTATTCCTCATATCTGAGGTTTATGGTCATTACATGGAATGAAACACGCACAACAACTTTCTAAGCACTATTAATGGAGTGGTTTGCCATTACCTTCTCCATTTCACAGACAAGTTAATTTTCAACCAGTGTGCAGGTTTCATCACAATGTTTTCTTTCACCAGAAGTAACTGGTTTACAAAAATAATTAATAAAAAAATTCTTCATTATAATATTTTTTATTATAATTTACTGTAACAAATATCTCTTAATACTATCTTGAAAGTTAAGGCACACTATTGGACACAAAGTTTATAATGCTGGGAATGCATAGAAAATCTATTGGTAATGTTAATGTATTGTAAATGTTTGTATTAAATAATTGTATATCACAGCATATTGTTAAATTTTAAGTTTCTTTCATTACACATTTTACTTTGGTACTATTGCAGAAAACTATTATATTAGTAACAGTCAGTCTCCGTTCGCATCTAGTTATGAAAGATAATTTTGATAGCGACAGAAGGGGGTCATAGGCCTATCCCAAGGTGCCACTCTTTGTGGGTATTAGACACATTTAGATGCTAACACCCAGCATAGTACAGTGTTTCAAGGCGATCACTGGCCTGCAATGTTTGATTTATTTACTTGCAATTTTTTATGTCAACCCTAAGTAAAAAATGTCTTTAACTTTTTTATTGAGGTTATTGATATATTTAAACAATAAAGTGATTAAAGCTTTCAAAGCCAAAGGCCTAAATAGCTTAGTCCCTGTCAACACCTTTTGAGGATAATATTAATGTATAATTTTTATTTATTTGAGACAATATTTTATCATTATTAAAAGAATAAAAATTTAATGATAATATGTTGTGTAAAAGTATATTTTTATACAGAAAAGCAGTTATAAAGTGCCTTAAGTACTTATATGTATGTGTCTATTACCATATTGTAATTTTTTACTCTTTAAATAGCATCAAAAAATAATTAAGTATTTGGTATACAATCACACATAATTTTAACAATTTCAATATAACAATTTGCTAAATATATTGTATATATATTTTAAATAATTAAGTATGATGAATATAAGTACAGTTGTATAAGAATTCTTTAATCTAAAAATGAACACATTAATATAGACAATGATTTTCTATGTATAATAAAATATAAACATTAGGTTTTGTAAACATAATTTGAGACACAAACTAAAGAGGCTAGTATACCATGCTTAACTGCCTATAATTTATTAGGTCTGTGCTAATGTACTGAATTAGCCAGTTTTTCTCTTGCATTAAAAAACAATGCAGGTATACAAAATATGGGAATAATATAGATAATGCATAGTATAAAAAATCTTAAGTACAAAATATTTTATGCTTATTAATTTAAAATACTTATATATTCAATGAGTAGTAATAATTCAAATTATTGTACTCATTAAAACATTGTATTGTTCCAACATACACCATGATCATAAATTAATATATTAAGTATACAAAATATGTTAATGTACATTAAAAATTCGTTTTTAATAAATGCTAAAGCACCTTTACTTACTAATTTCTTTACCTGCAACAAAATTAAGTACCTAATGTTGCTATATTTTAGGATGTTGCTATATTTTAGGATATTGCTATAATTTATGTATATAATAATATTACGAATTACTAACTACATTATTCGACAAATCAAATATGACTTGGTTACCACAAGTAGGTATACATATATTTCACTGTAAGTAAGTAAGTACATGTATTTCACTGCACACATAAACTTATAGTAATATTAATAAATATTCTTCGTTAGGCAAATGCCCTAAATCAACTAGCTGATAATGCATAATCTCAAAACATCGGCAAGGATCGCTTTTAAGCTTTGACGGCGTTAGTGTTGTGGTCGTCGGCGTCTACATATTTAATGTGATCGGAGTATGCCTTCGCTGCCACGTCACGCAGACTTTGTTCGGACGCAGCACCCAGCTGGTTCACCATCTTTGTGAAAGGTCCTTCCTCATTTTGTAATAGCTCGTGTGGGTGACCGCATTCGACTATTTGTCCTGCTTCCATCACCTGTTTTCATATAGGTACATACATTTTAGAGAATAATGGCATCATGTGAAGATTGATTAGAACATATACTTGGAAGTTGTACTTACTATAACTCTGTCAGCATCGGCGACAGTGTGGAGACGATGAGCAACAGTTATAACAGTGCATTCAGCGAAATGTTTCCGTATAGATTTTTGGATCAACGCATCAGTACTGCAAAGAACAAAGCACACGGAATTGTAATCATTAGACGTGTATTATTTAATAACTCTTATATGAAATTATTCCCAAAAGAAAGAGTTCTCTCTACACCTATGAAGGTTTTTATAGGCAAATTAATTAATTAATTGAAATTTTATGACTTGAAGTAAAATTTAACAAAAACACAGATTGCCAAATTAATGCTAAAAGTATCCTTTCATCACTGAGTGGTTTGTCTGTGCACTAAAACCACAATTAAGAGAAACGAAGAGTGCGGTGGCGGTGCAAAAAAGTTAACACAAGGAAAACTACATACTACTTATATGTTTGATATGAATTATTTAAGATAAGAACTTACTTAGGGTCAACATTGGCAGTAGCTTCGTCAAGTACAAGTAGCTTGTTGCGAGCAAGTGCAGCGCGAGCCAAGCAGAGCAGCTGTCGTTGGCCTGCACTAAAGTTGGACCCTCCTGACGCCACGGAAGATGTTAGAGCATTCACCGCGTTTTTTAATTCCACCTGGAAATTTGTAACAAGTTATTTAACTACACATAATTACATTATAAAAACAATAATATTTAATAAAATTCCGAATTGAAGAATTAAAAATGAAAAAGTATTAGATCAACAACATAACGAATTAAAAAATTAAATATTTGGTATACTATACGTACGTATATTTTTTTGAAGAGTTTTGATCATAAAAAAAAAGTTTGCCCACTATAGTATTTTAAAAAAATCGCCAGAAGAAGACATTACCTGTTCTAATGCCTTCCATATATCTGCATCAGTATATTTGTCGAATGGATCCATGTTGTATCGCAAAGAAGCTGAAAACAATACAGGCTCCTGAGGTATTATGGAGATTTTCGATCGAAGTGCCTGTAAATATTAAACTAAAATTAGTATGAATTTTCCAAATAAATAACACTATATGCAAATGCAAATAAAAACAAACCTTAAGAGCAATCTCCCCGGTATCCACATCATCTATGTACACATTTCCTTCAATTGGTGCCAATCTGAATAATGCAGATATTAATGATGACTTTCCTGCGCCAGTGCGACCAACAACCCCCACCTGCAGAACACACATTTGACTTGTATGAATGCAACAAATGAAGTATTGAACTTGTATGAAGTACAAACATGTCAAAATAAAAAAAAATAACGTAATTTAAAAAATAATTAGGAGCTTTTAGCTCTTATCTGTACCTTCCAACCGCTTTCAATGACTACGTTCAAATTCTTAAGAACGGGATCGGAATCCTTGTCATATCTGAGATATAGATCCTTAAAAATGAGTCGTGCGCGTTGTGGCCAACCGGTTGGCGGATCTGGGCCTGCGGTTTTTTCTAGCGGAAGAGAAGTAAACTGCACAAGGCGTTCCACGCTAGTCATTTGAGAGACTACTTCGGTGGCTTGTTTGACACCATATTGTACCATATTCACGAGGATCAACCCTTGACTGAGAGCTAGACCCACATTGCCAGATTTCATCCCCCCTGCAAAAACATATATTTATATAGTCAATGCAACAAGTTTGAAACTATTTTTAATAGAATGATAGGGAAGCGGAAAATTACCGTAACTGTCTAGTATCAAAAAAGCGTACGAAGCTATGATGACATACAGAGCAGAGATAAGACTCAACCATATGGAGAATGCAGTGTTTGTCACCAGCGTTAAGTACCTGTAATATTGAAAATAGTTTGCATAATTTATTTTTGACCCGATGATACTGAAGATATGGCTTACCTACAAGCAAAATTAATAAGACAGGCAGTAATGGGTTCAGAATGTGACATACCAAGCAGAAGTGTGTACGTCCTGTTTATCATCAAATTGTCTGCGCAGCATCTCCTCCGCGCCACATGCGCGCACTGTGGTGAGCCCCGACATTGTTGCTGACATATGCGAAAAAACTGGACTACGAGACACGCCCTCCACTCTGAAAATAAATAAGTCAATTCCAACATTGATATGCTGTTACAAAAATGAGATTGACACTACAAGCTAAAATAAACTTGTAAACAATTTATTGTAATCAACTCAGGAGTACTCAAAACATTGTTTATCTACATAATTACGTACCTTTTAATAGCTTGCGCTGTACTTAGGTAGATGATAGTCCACAAATACATGAAAATAGCACACATTGCCGTTGTTAGTAACATGTATGGGTTGACGATGGCCACCATAACTAAAATCCCCAACATTACCATGAAAACCTGTAAAAAATATATATTAGTTACATGTCACATCAACTTGATGCATCATATATTATACCTGTAAATGCGACTCAAACACAATCGAAAATTAAGACTATATAGTTTATTTGTTACTTTGCAAATTTTACCTGTATACTGTCTAAATACATCCTGGGTAAGATTTCGTCTACCACTCCCATGTCTTTGGAGAACCGGTTAAGGATACGTCCCGAGGAGTTAGTATCGAAGAATCTCATGGTTGCAGCCAATATGTTACTAAACATCTTATTGTGCAATTTGATGGAACTTCTCATGCATGCCCATAGGAATAGGATTGATCTGTAAAAGAAGTATTAGGTATTCAGATACTTGGCATTAGTCACTAAACGAAAGAAGTACGCGCCAAACAGAAACATTATTATTATTTTTTTCTTTTTATTATCATTATTCAACTAACATACAAATGTTGACTTCTCTACACTTACTCATACAACTACAGACTGCACGCTTTATACTTTAATAAACATATCATTTGATGACTTCCAAAGCAATTTTTAGCATTTGAAATTTACGTACCTGAATGTAGTCAGTAAAATGCACCCAATTATTCCTACAGTCCAGATGTAAATGTAGAAAGCATGATAATCCATTTCGGTGTTAACAAAAGTGATATTTTGATTAAGTGGTTCAGACGCCACAGTTGTTGTTGAGAAGTCTGGAGGGATAGAATCAGTTGGTAGAGTAATGTACATTTCTTCAGTAGCTGATATGGTATCGTTATTTGTGGAAACACTGATATTAGTTGTTTCTTTGAATGGTACCGCTGCGTTTTTAGCGTCAACATCGTTCATCCTGAAATAATCCGAGAATTCATATAGAATTTTTTGGCTTGCTGTTTTTGCTTTGGTATTTTCATAACTAAGGTACTCAATATTTGCTGTTTACAAAATTTACTGTATTGTATGCACTGATGACTTTGCTCTTTTATTTTTGTTTGAATACCTAACATATTCAAATAGAATTCATTATCGCTTTAACAGTTAAGAATTTAGCTATCAGTTAGCAATTATTTATTTTATTTTATTTGCAATTTAATCATCAGAATACCTACTTAGATAACACGCACAAATTTGCTACATTTTCTTTGCAAATGTCATAGGTAGTAAGTACATTATCATTGTGATCTATCTGAGTAGGCATAGGTATATGGCCTCCCTGTTTCGTAATCTTAACAAATGCACATCGAGTGCACAGATTTATATATTAGTGATGGAGTGCTTTCCTTTCTCTCTCGAATTGAAAAATCGATATAATAGCAAACCAATGTAATAGTTTTTATTATCGACTCTTACCGCATTCCCATAAATTGCTATTGGTGTTATGAATTATGTTTTACTTTCTTCCCCATAGATTTTTTCTTATAACAGTATCCCACAAGCAGCAGGATATTGTGGTACACATTACGGAAGAACTATAACTCAATATAATAAAGTTAAGTCATTCATGCAACGCAACTGCATGTGCAACGCAAATCCCCTGCGTGTCTCGTCCCGTTTTATACTGGTTATAATGGCTACACACTATCGCCGAACTCGCATAGGTATATGCCAAGCCGACGCGAATACATAAAAATTGCGTAATTTGTATGAGTGCTTTTATTTACCGGAATGAAAAACCAGAGCTGTATACCGAATCCGCCAAGTACAGCGAACTGATCCACGATAGTGTGGTGTCATTAGATATATAGAGTAGGTGCATAATGTTTGTTACCAATGGGTGAGCCAGAGGTCGCTAGCGGAGGTGACGACTTGCGCCAGCACGACAGAGAACAGAATAAATAACAGCAGGCCCCAGCCGCTGCCGGAGCGGAAGTATGTACTGTACACCGCACCAGCCACGCGCCCTGGGACAGATTTATTTTATAGTCACAAGCACAATACTTACAATACAATACTCTTTATTGCACCAAAATTACTTACCTACAAACATAACTTTATAAGGTGACTCACCGGCACACTAGCGCCACCATCACTTTTTATCAATTTCTTTTATTTGTTAGCGAAAACTAAAAAATAAACTTAACAAATATGCTAGAGTAGGTAAGAAATTTTATTAAGTATATGATATACCTGTTCCCGAAATTTCGGCTGTTTCCTCAGGATCTTCTTCAGCTACGTTTTCAGCTTCCTTATTCCCAAATGTGCTAGTACTGGACTGAGACTGAAAGAATAATATGTAGACTTAAATTACTGTCGTAAATTGACATACGAGGTGGCGTTTGAAAAGTCCATGACGATGGGAAGAAGAAACATTTTGTTTTCATTTATTACTTTTCTACATGATCTCCTTTTATCTCTACACTCAGTCTAGTCGAGCGATGTTCCGACCTCTTCAATGCAAAAAAAAAAAATTGTCTAACCCTGAAAGTTACGGCTGGTTTCTATATGGCATATACTATATTCTTGTCGTAACTGGGCAAGTATTGATATCACGATTGCATACGAGTGAGTCGGAGCATTACTGTGGCCGTCACTTTACTAGCCCACCAACAGTTTTTGGGTACGTTCCCTGGTAGATGCCCTTCCGTGTTGTCTACTGTTACGTACCGACGCATAAATCCACACGAATAGCGGCTATATCTGGCTAGATATTTCTCAGAAGTTGTTAATGGATTTCGATTTTAATCTACTCTCAGTACCTAAATGCAGCACACATCTTGCAGCAACCTTTCCCATTCCCATAATTACATTCAAAATATAAAAAACTCGATCAGTCAAGACGTACCCATCATCATGTCCATTATCACGTAACTTCACTAGATGATGTGCCAAAACACTATCGTGGATCTTATTAACCATACCCTCAGTTAGTGGTGACGTCAACATAACGAATTTCTGTAAACTACTTTAAGTAGCATCTCATGAGAAGAAGTGTAATCACCATACTGTGTATATTGTCAGGGATCTGCTTTCTAGTTACTACTCTGCTTTCTAGTTACTACTCTGCTTTCTAGTTACTCGCTCGTAAAAAATGTGTTTATGTAACATTCGAGACTCTCTTTTCATCATTTACTTAGAAGCTAAACCATTTTGATCCTGTTGTGAGTAGACAGCAATAACGTTCATAAATGTAACACTAAATTACATATTATAAGTACTAATCTACTTTTTGTTTTGTTTCAGACGAGTTGCTTCACATTGTGTAATTTTTTACCTATCTATTGCATAACTTTTCGGAGTCTCAAGTATGATAACATTAACCTTGATTTAGTTTTCGTACTTGTTCTATCTATCAAGATAGATTTTTCGTTTGAGATTGTGATTTTACTATTATTATGAAGCAAAAGAACTGGTATTAATTTTCCTGATCTAGAGTAAGACAAAGGATAGAGGAAATAATCTTGTATTATAATATGTTTTTCTGGTGACCTGATATTTGTATTGTAATCTGTCCAACCACTTTTTTTGCGGAAGTCTGAACCTGGGTTGCCGCCACAGTTTATTTACCAATATCAGCATTTACCTAAGGAATCAGATGATGCTGATATATTTATGATAATAAATTGCTTAAAATGTTTTTTTTTTCATAATTGTGTAAAAATACCTGTATAGAGACGGTCCGCTGACGTAACAGCTGCGGTTTGTTTCCCTCGTCCACCTGCTCTTCCTCTTCAAGTAACTCCGCGAATAGAGGCGACCGCGATACCTCTTCGAAAGTGCCCAATGTTTCAATCTCACCCTGTACAAATAGAAGTAAATATTTTTAACCACATGAGGAGATAGGAGATCTTTATTGTCAAAATCAAATTGTGTTTTCTACTTATTCCCTCTATCTTTATAGTCGTATTCCTCATGACTGAGGGTCGTGGTCATTACATGGAATGAAACACACGGAACAACTTTCTTGGCATTAATGGAGTGGTTTGCCATTGCCTTCTCCATTTCACACACAAGTTAATATAATCAACAAGTGTGCAGGTTTCCTCACGATGTTTTTCCTTCACCGGAAGTGGTGGTCGATGAAAACTACTATACATGAGTCAGATTGGTATACAAACTCATGTGGCACGAGTAGGATTCGAACCTGGGACCTTTCGATCCACAGGCGGGCGTCTTAACCATTACACCACGACCGCTACACTTATTTCCTACTACCGGCGATTATTTAGTTTCTATCTGTTGTTTACTTACATTATGAAGTATAACGACTTTGTCGGCAGTCCGGAGATGATGTAGCTGATGGGTAACTAAAATTCTGGTCGAATGTCGTAGTAGGCCGGTCACGCATTCGGACACCAGATGTTTGCCAACGTGCGTATCCACGGCAGAAAGCGGATCGTCCAGTAAATAAATGTCCGCCTATAAATATAAAAGAAAAAGTCCGTTATCTAGTTCTTCAGTAGACATCTAAGTATAGCGCTGTTGCAATGTTTACTTAGGGTGTGTAGCTTCCACGTACATTTGTTGAGTTTTATGATAAATAAATAATGCTATCAAATCCATATTCTCTGTGCAAACTTGATTGCGTAGGAATTAGTGTCTAAGCCTATCTATTATTGCGGTTGTAGTTGCTTTACTAAGGCCGGGTATTACGTTTTATCACCTGTCGGTAACAAGCTCTTGCGAGCCCGATTCGCGCGCGCTGCCCACCGCTGAGGCTGGAGCCGCGCTCTCCTACCAGGGTCGCGTCGCCAGCCGGCAGCAACTCGAAGTCACGAAGCAACGCGCATGCAGTCACCACCTGTATGAAATTATATGGCTCAGAGTGGAGAAAATCACTTCATTCAATTATATTTAAAATACACAGTGGACAAAGAACAAAAAAACTATACTAATAGCTACTGCCCGTTATGTCCGTGGCTTCATTCGCGTAATTTTCCCAGACAACAGTATACCAAAGAAGCATTTAAATTTGGTATCATTTAGCAACGTCTCTCAATCATTTGAGAGTATTACCGGCACATTCTTCAGTCATAAAAATTTTTTGCTCTGAAAGGAAGCGACATAGTCAAACATGGTACGTACTCCCCATATGATTTGCCGTTTCCTATTGTCTAGTATGATATACATATTATAATACCTACCTTCTTATATCGGACGGGGTCATAGGGCAGTCCGAAGAGGATATTCTGTCGGACAGTGGCTACGAACAGCCATGGCTCTTGACTCGCGTAGGAGATGCGCGCGCCGCCCAGTGACACGAACCCTTGGGATGGAACCAACTCACCCAAGATCAGTTGCAACAGCGACGACTGAAATTTATATACCAATTGTACTAAATCCATTTAGTGTTCGATCAATATCTTTTGTAAATAAATAGATTCAGTAACTATTTTAAAGGAGTCAATACCTAGAGAGGGCTTCTTCCAATCTCCGAGCTTATGCTCTTGTCGTTATCATTGCCATTGTATGCGATAGGCCAGTTATACTAAATTTATGGGATAGGATAGCATAGATTAGACTTAAAAATTGAAAATTGCATCAAATCCCTTATAGGATAAATCGTCATACTGTATCTGAATATATATAAGATAAGCGTGAATACGAATAAAAAGTATGGCCTTAATTGCACAGAGTGAGTCCCGCGTCCTACTTTTAATTGACCGTCATTAGATTATAATGTACTCTCTCAGGCAGTCCAGTTCTCTCTGCAAGCCGATAATGGCGTTGTAGGTACCTATGTAAAAAAATACCACCGACCCTTCGATTACAGAAATTTATAAATTCTGTGCACCAATCATGTTTAATCCCTATTGCGACCATTCGCTCGTGAAGGAAAATAATAATAAAAATATAGCACGCATAAAATTCCCATATGATCTTTCACCAAAGCTCTCGGTCTCTAGCTAGTTCTAGCTTAGAGTTCTTGCGAATTATAGTCTTCATGCTATATTATGACTATTGTCAAGTCTCGCGTCGCGTTAATTTTGGCGTGTCATTATTATTTTATATAGTATCGTTACATTATCTCATAGTAAAAAACAAAGTCTCTTCCTGCTGTGTGTCTATGCCTATATATGCTTAGATCTTTAAAACTACGCAATGGAATAACATGTTGGTTTTTTACCGAATGAAATTTGTACTAAGAGCAATATAGGTAGGTATTCTGCCTGGCTGGGTAACCAAAATATGTATATGGACATAATAAACTTATTGTATATTCGCAGATAGCATTATACCCCAAACAATACATGGTACTTATTATTGACATAACAACGACGGGTACGACATTCTAACGGGTAACTACTTAGTTATCTATTTCTATGGGGTATTATTGGGTTATCTGAACAATACATTTTGAGAGAGTGTATTTCATAAATTTTACCTTTCCTGAGCCAACAAGGCCAGCCACACCAACAAATTCTCCTGGTGATGCAGTCAGACTTAAGTTTCTTAAGGTGCTGACAATGGGGTCCTCCATCCAACTTGCGCTGATTCCAGATATAACCAACCCGGTGTGTTTAGCCTTCTCAGTATCAATTTTGCTATTATTCGAGTTATTTATTTTTGATTCGTTGATATCTGACTTGTCCTGTCTTATTTGCGGTATTTTTACTTCATCTAAAAGTAAAAATTCCTGCAACGATTTCATTTATTAGGAACTAATTCAAAATCAGTTCATTTGTTTAGGAGCTATAATGACACTTACAGATACACATACACGTCAAAAACTATCCCGCAACAAAATTTTTGTGCGTTTAGAGATAGAGACTAAAAATGGCCTCTGGGAGAAAAAATAGCATGTGTTTGAATTCATGTCTTTAACATACAGGGTTACTGGTATCTAACGCATAACCTTCCGGAGGCGCATAAGGTACATATAGACTAACATCTTTTGTTCTACGACTTTGTCTAAACGTAATAAATACAAAAAATGTCATTTTTTAGTTTTAATGTTCTATAAAACGTTAACTCTCACGTTCGATTCCGCTACATAACCCTACTGTACTGTCACGTGTTGCTGTTATGTACATAGAGTTAAGATGTGTAGAATCGCAAATTATGAAACTACGAATTACGAAAAGTCGTAGAATAAAAGTTGCTTCTTTTGATGTACCTAAGTAGTCTTTAGGAGGTTTTGCGTTTGATACCAGTTACCCTGTATATAATTGTATATGCATACCAAATTGAATCAAATTCGACGCTTTAGCTGTTATAGCTGACAGATAGACAGGCATGAAAAAAATCACAAAAGAAAATATTTAGATGGATACTTACCTCAATTCTTTGAACTGAGACTTTAGACTCGGCAAGAAAAGACAAAGCAAGCGGAACGAAAATGTTACAAGCGAGTTGTAAAAGGTTGAAATACTGCACGAGGGAAAATGTGATTCCAGAATGTATGTGGCCTCCTATCAAGACGAAGGTGATGAGTGTGGCGTACAGTATGAAACGTTCCGTGAACACACTGAGGGCCGTTGAGAATCCCTTAATCATAGACGTGCGCATGATAAACTTTACTTCCATTCTGAAAAAGACAATAAATTCTTCATTTCTAGTTATACCTCTAAAACTAGACATAGGTACAGCGTATTTTAACTGAGCAGAAGCTATCCTCAAAGTCCCACAGAATAGTAGTGGTGCCCTTGAAGGCTTACCACGACCACGGGCTACCTACAAACAGGTAGCACGTTACTAACGTTCACATGCTGTCTCTTTTTCTCATATTGTGTTCGCGTCGTGAAAAAAGTGAGAACGTATGGGCACAATGACTTACTACGTGTTTTATGTTTCATGGTAGACCCCCAAGACATTCGTTAGGTCTAATCATAGGTAAAAGCTATGTACCTATATATGTAAAAGCTTAAAAATCTTCCCAAGTCAATACTTACTTTCTCAACTTATCCACAAGTTTTTCGAAAGGCTTTTCCCAGGCGTACATTTTGATGACTTGCACTCCATTGACCAACTCACTCATCACTTTTACTCTTTCGTCAGTCCTTTTTGCAATTTTTCCTCTTAAAGTCCCCTGAAGATTACTCAAGTAAACTGAAATTGAACCAACATTAAGTATCTATCTATGCCTTTACTAATAGGTATCTCAATATTTTTTTATGGTGGGACTAATGTTCTACTTAATTTTCATCCTGTTCTTAAATTTACCTTGAACGACAGCAGTTTGTAGGAAAGTGACTGCTAATCCAGCAAGAGTTGCCCATCCAACATGTTGCCAGACGAGGTAGGAGACCACTGGTACCGCTATGGGCATCACCCACAGGTAGTTCAGAAATAAGGCCACCAAATCAAAGCGACTCACGTCGTTCGACATTAAATTAACTACGTGCCCCGCCTCGGTTTTGTCCATGCCAGCACGGTTTAATTTTAAAATCTAAAAATAAGATAAATAATCTTATGTTGTTGAGAAAACGTATTTTGTTAAATAATAAAACTGGGTCCACATGTGGGAATTTTAAATATAAATTCGAAACCCTCTAGTAGAGGTAAGATTTATAGAGCTTTTAAACAACAAAAAATTGCTATTATGCTAGCCAGTTATATAAAATGATATCGACATGAAACAAATGGTACTTTCGTCTAAATCGTTGTTGATGTAATAAATGGTTTATTCGGTTGTTGATAATAATTAAAATCTTATCTTACCTTTCTATATAAGAGCGAACAGCAAGCCACTCTGACTCTCATGCCCACACAACCCTGTGATAACTGTAGATGGTTTAATAATAAAGATGTTCCTACACTAAGAAGATTCAATAAAAAATTATGTATGTGAGCATTTCTGTAACTTTCTGATGTTCTTGGTCTTGCAAAATAATCTATGAATAAACCTAAAGTATACGGGATCAAGGGCCTGAAAATAAACATAACTTAAAGTTCTTGGAACTAATATTCATTCATGTTTATGATTGGTGGTGAAGATTTAACATACCATAGAACGATAAAAAGAAGTCCAACCAAAATTCCGCATAACATGTATTCGAGCCAAAATGAACGTACAATAGCTTTAAATAGGGACGGCTTGTAATTATTATTTTGTTTGGCTTTCACCAGTTCCTGCTCCCAGGCCTCCTCCAGCCGGTCCGCCAGCTTGCCCGAACGGTCGCAATCTCGGGCTTTCCATAGATCTTCTATAGACAAACCTTCTTTGTATCCTCTTCGAAATAAACTGAAACTCCATCTGTAAATAATAATGTAATGCTGTTCACATTGTTTTAACCATCATAGGTCATTTAACTACCAACCAAGTCTCTCTCATCTTAGCGTTTTCCGGTTGCTTCGTTGTTTGCTTGAACGACGGTTACCATAGGTTCTGCTTTCCTATATTTTCGTCTCCACTTCGCACGGTGATCGGCATCCCAAGTTGTCAGGCCACTCAATACATTTTGAAGCAAGTTAATTATTAATTTAATATTCGATCGATGACATTATATCCTTCCTTACATATTATAAATCAAAGTTCTCTGTCTGTTCGGGATAAACTAAAAAACGACAGATGTTCATGCGATTTTCAACAATAGATAGTGTAATTCCTGAGGAAGGTTTAGATGTATAATTTATTATGTTTGTATGTTATGTTTATATGTACCCGAGCGAAGCCGGAAGGGCCCGCTAGTTTCATCATGTTATTATTACGATTTATTAGTTTTGTATTTAATTTGATCGGTGGATTGATACCGATCGACATTTCATGTATTTTTGGTACATATATTTCAGGAATTCAGGACTACAGATTTATGGTCATATTTCCGTCTGAGAGTTTTTGGTTTGAGCTGTGATCTCTATCTCTCCTGCTTTGAAAGATAAAAATTCTTCAAATCAACGAAAGAACCTTTGGCCCTAGCTTTCTCTTATTATTATTATTCGCATATTTTTATATTACTATTGATTCTATATACTTTGATCTAATGATAAATTAGTGGAGTGATGAGTATTCATTTTTTTGTTATCTTGCTAAAGTAAAATAAATGTAATGTAGTTATCATCATGATAGAACTAGTATTATAAGTAGTAGTATTTTAATCAAGGTAACTAGAGTGTTTTTTGTGTGTTACTGGTGTTATTGTCGCAATTTATTGAAAACGTAGTGTTTAACCACAGTATTAGACATCAAAATAAGTCCAGTTTTGTCGAGTGTTTGTCGAACACGTAAAAATAAGCAAGAATGCTCTCGGATGTTTCGTACAGATACGAAATATTAATAATTTACACTACCAACCACCGTACCAATCCACTTTGTGACCTTAGGTAACTGATCTGCTCCTCAAATTCGTACGATAAACTTAATTTTTAGTATGAATGCGATTCATTCCGTAAAAGTTAATGGTACTCGTAGGCCTGCAGGACAAGCAGGTTTGATAAAAATAGGAAAATAATTGCATTCGTTGCTCGCGTTTTCGCTTCCTATGGATGTGAATGAGGTTTTTAAGTTGTTTTCAGTGCATTCATACTAATCAATATCCATACAATTTTTTTATAGGTGAAAGTGTGTTTGTCTTTATTTCACGACAAAACAGAGTATTGGATTGGGATGATTCACCAAAAAAGCGTTTGTCTGCGTTTTTTCAAATGATTGATAGATAAACTTTATCAATATTTACAGATCTACAAAAAAACTTATTAAGAAATTAGGTAGCTATTTTACTACCTAACTGAAATATCCCGGAAATTATCCTATTTCGTTTTGATTATTCAGCTACGGAACCCGGAAATGCTTAGAACCAACAATATTTAAATTATTACTATGACGAAAAGAGCACAACAAAATTGATTTCTGTCGTATCGTTCGGCCAATGAACACAGGTAGTATAGGTATAGATGTATTAAATAGTTCATAGGTACAATCACATAGAAAAGTCTATCTATGATTACGAATAAATATGTACAGGTATTTGACAAATCGAATTCCCTAAGGGAAAACTTGCGGAGTCGCTATTTCAAATGGAATTTGTTTCAAAGTTATGTTTATGCACTATGCTATTAAATAATCTGTGTAAAATATTGATAGATATTTAACATTAGGTACTTACGTTACAAACACTTTAGATAATATGTTCGCTTGCTCATCTGGATTATTTTCTTTTAAAGTCACTTTTGATTCCATTTTGTACTTTTCATGAGTTCCCAAGTTCTAATTAATGATCAACGTAGAGTCGAATATTACTGTTATTATCAAGCAAAGTTTACGTGTCACAGTGTTAGGGAGAGTGCGTAGTAACCATGCAACGATTTGTGTTCACAATAAATTTGCTAATAGCATTTAATGTAAATCGTTTAAGTAATGAATGATGGTTGAGACCGACCGTGAACTTACTACGACCGGAATGACTAAGATTGCATAATATATTGGCAGCAGGGATTTTTTTATTTCTCAGAAATTCAGCGACAACACGGCGGCGCGGCGCAGCGAGACGTCCACTTTATACCACACTTATTGACATTTGATTTATTTCTGGAATTATATCCCCACACTATTGTTATGTACTACCCTCTAACCGAATTTCAAAGTTTCTGCCTTGGTTGAATATTATTTCACTAGTATCACAGCAAAAGACACTGGTCGTTTGGAATTAGGTTACGTCACTGCGTACACGCGACGCAACTTGTTAATTCGGGCGCCGCCGGCGGACTGGGGACTACAGTAGACTGCTATGCATGAATGACATACAACGAGAGATACGATACGTACGACCGACCCGACCTCGCCACACAACTCATCTCGCCTCGTCGTCAATAGTAGGTATCTACTTTAGTACTATAGATTAATTCCCTTTTCATCGTGATGCTGCAATTCATGATTCGCTTGCTGTGCAAAAATTAAACAGGCTCAGTCTCTTTTTTTCCGTTAGGTACCAGTCTTTGTGTAGGAATTGGATTAAAAAATGTTCTACTAGTTCAAAATCAAATCAAAATCAAATCATTTATTCAGAAATTAGGCCTTCACAGGCACTTTTTCACGTCATAATCTAAATTAAATGATGTTTACCAAAGCTACAAACTACTAGCATTTCGGAACGACCACTGCTGAGAAGAAATGCCGAAAGAAACTCATTCAAACAGTGTTGGTCCCTATTATGCCAGAAGGGCTTACCATTTTTTAAATATAAATTTATGTATAATTTTTTATCTGTAATATAACATGTAAGTACACAATAAAGTACATGGTCAAAAGGTATACTGAAACATGTTATGATTGTGCTGATCCACGACGCCTCTACCGGTTTGGACCATTTGAATGTGCATGACATACTCGATCTCCATAATCTAACATAATAGATACATATGTTACTTTCAGACACTTGAAGATCACAAATCACGTATATGTTTTACAAGTAAATGTCAAAATATATGTAATAAACATGTCAAGAAAATATATAAATAATAATAAAAAAATTTAAATCAAGTGTGAGAGGTGGAAGTTTTAGGAAGGGTCCAAGGTTTTTTATCATTTAAATAGTCGCTTATCGTGTAATAATAAGCATTAGCCATTAAAGCATTTTTAATATATAATTTGGGAGTTTATTGAACAATTTTACACTTTGACCCACGAAAGACCGCCTAACCTTTTTAAGTCGGAATCTGTTCATACAAAGTTTATGCCTATTACGAGTGACTACACTGTTAACATCGCTCAATGTTTTATACAGGTGTAAGTTAGATTTAACAAAAATAAGTACGTCGAAGATATACTGAGATGCAACAGTCATAATATTTTCAACTGCCGGCACAGCCAGCTGATGCCGCGCCGCTGAAATAGGTAGATATACCTATCTCGGCGAAGAAAAAAACTTCGATAAGTAGATACCTTTTTTTCACTCAGATAGTACTGCTTAGCACTACCGGTAGAGTCAAGGGTCATTTTATTTTCCTGTAACTTTCGATTAGATTCTGAACTCACACGATTTATTGTTTTCTTTTTATTGTTCTATGGTTCTTTGACTTCATTTGATCTAGCAATAATAATAAATCAATACATATAATAAAACAATAGAAGAAAAAATCCTGTACCTACATTGCATAAATTTATTTACATAAAAATAAAATTAAGCGATATAGTCACAGTGACAGAGTAGGTAGGTAAGAATTCGAAAAGAAATCTGTCTGTTTGTCTGTATGTCTATACACCATAGGTACTTACTATTTTCTGTTGATGTATAAAAATCGAAGATCTGGAACACCTGAAGAAGAGTCATAATGGTTCAGCTAAGCTATAGGAAATACAGTTTTGAGTCTGATGAGCATCTTCTATATGTACCTACAGGTGTCGTTATGCTTTGTCTGTACGATTAAATTTCTCTAATAATTAGAGAAATTTAATCATACAACAATTTTTAGTAAGATTCCTTACCAAAAATTGTTCGGCCTCGCGAACGAAGTCGCGGGCATCAACTAGTAATAAATAATATTGTAATATCCGGAACTACAGAACCGATTTCAAAAATTCTTTCACCATTAGAAAGGTACATTATCCAAGATTGCTATAGCTATAGGCTGTATTTTAGCTCAAAAATTCCCACGGGAGCGTAGCCCCGGGCAACATTATACAGAATAGATAAAGTAAGTACCTATATCTATTCTGTGATCTTACCGGATCGATAGTATTGCCCTGAAATATTAGATATTCTATCGATAGCCGTGTTTGGTGCAATACTATTGATCTATATTGCAAAACAATACTAATGATTCATAATCACGGTTCGATACAATCGATAGAATTGCGCTTTATACTAACGATTCATAATCACGGTTCGATACAATCGATAGTATTGCACTTTATCAATCGTTCCAAGATAGCTATCTATCGATAGTTCGGCAACACTAAAGGAATTTGAATTCTTTAGTGGTTTGACACTAACATGATGAGTTGATGTCATAGTAATGCACACTCATACCCCACATACACTTGGCCCACTGCCCTTCCTGCCGCTGCCGGAAATATTTCCCTAAATACTTCTGCGGCAATAACGACGCGAGTGAGCATTTACACTCAGCCTTCATATTCTCTCTTCTTTATCAGTTCGAAAAAAATGACAGACGAAAATAAATGTTCGACAGCATTATGTCTGCTCCATGGGTTTAGTGCTTCAGTTGTACAGAGTACCTACTAATTCCATGCTCAGTAATCATCCCATATTAACTGCTCAATTTCATAGTTCTAAAAATGTAATTTGTTTTTTCATTACTCCACTCCTGTGTGCGCCGGGCAAGTAACAATGACTGCGCGAGTAACCTATTTACATACTCGTCGTGCTGGCCACTGGGATCCTCACTTCCCTGCCTAATAGGGCCGAGTGCTAATGTGGCAATAGATTTAGAAGGGGCCCACACGCGGCTTCGGTTGAGTACTTCGAAAGTTCATAAAAAAGCGCGGGGCCCGTTCTAAATCTATGCTTCATAAAATTTCACCGTGGAGTTAGTACAGGTACTCCGTAGTACTTACTAAATCCATGAATTTCACACCGGACCCGATCTATTTTTCTCATAGATTTAGAAAGGGCCACACGCGCGGGTCCGCAATTTCTACGTTGTTCTATCGACGGTTAACATGACGGAAGATGTAGCGCAACAGCAGTGCGAACGAACTCAAGTTCAATTTTTTTAAGTATCTATGAATGCAAAGAAGTGCACGAAGCCACGAAGGAATAGTCAATCACATAGGATATGGCGTTACTATGCATAAAATTAAACCGCGGAGTGCGGCTAGTGTACAATACATGGAATTGAATAAAATTAACAAATGGATTTAAAATATTTATTATACGTAATTTTACGATTACGCTTCCTTCTTTGTATCTGTCTTGCCACCGCGAATTCTTCCAGTTCTGCGCGCAGCAATGAGACCGACCTTGCGACCGGCTGATGTTCCTCTCTTGACAGTCGAAGCCTTACCTGAAAGATAAATTGTTATAAAATATTTGAAATGTTTGTGCCTTTAAAAATTGGTTTGAGAAGGATATCTGTGAAGTACTAAATTAAACTAATTTATTTTATATTCGTCATGTAATACTAATATTATAAATGAAAAGTATAATATAAATGTAACACTCAATCCTATGTCCTTCTTCAGATTTCAGTTTGAAGAATAAAAAGGACATACCTTTCATCTCGGAAAAATTACCGTTCCCGTGGGAAATTCACGCGGGCGAAGCGGCGGGCAAAACCTAGTAAAATTATAATATCGGCTTTAATAAGAAAATCCAAATAATAATATTACTCACCAATATGTTGATGGTTACCACCACCATGAGGATGCTCTACAGGATTCATGGTAACACCTCGTACATATGGCCAGCAGTTACGCTTCACCTTGTATTTGTGGTAGGCGCGTCCGGCCTTCAGTATGGGCTTATCAATACGTCCACCTCCAGCGACAATACCTGAAAAAAGGTTCATATTTAATGGTGCATCATGCCGTTTTTAAGTGCTTTACAATGCATAATAGTATCTTCAGAAAGAGCCTCTGTGTAATCATAAATTATTTCAGAGTAGGTAAGTTGGAAGTCATCATTTCCTAAATTTGGCTAACCTTTATAACAATAGTTTACAAACACCATGAGTTCACAATAATATAAGGCCTTAAATTATGGTAACCATGGCATGGGGTTAAGTAGCCAAAGGTTTGACATGCAAACACAACAGACCACATGACAGGATAATAAAATATGGCTTCAATCATAATAGCTCCTTAGCTATCTTTTCCATTTAATAAGTGATTTTTTTACAATTCAGTACTCACCAACCATGCCTCTGTTGCTAGATGGTAGAACTTTCTTTGCACCAGATGGAAGCTTTACTCTGGTACGTTTAGCATCTGGATTGTGCCCAATGATTGTGGCAAAGTTCCCAGAAGCACGAGCTAGCCGGCCTCTGTCACCCATTTTCTCTTCGAGGTTGCAAACAATAGTACCCTCAGGCATAGCTCCCACAGGCATCACATTTCCTGTAAAATTATAGTAGACTAGATATTGCCTGGGGCTTTGCTTCCATGAGAATTTTGAGATAAAATATAGCCTATAACAATCTGCGATAATGTACCTTTATAATGGTGTAAGAATTTTTGAAATCAATTCTGTAGTTTCGGAGATTACCCGCCTCAAACATACAAACTCACAAACGCTCATCTTTTTATAATAATAATATAGGTAAAATTGCAAATTTTCAACAGTACAAAGTGAGAGGAGTATGTGCCTGTAATGTAATTTTTTCAGTAGCTAAAATAAAATACCTATTATATCAAAGTTGATAAATTTTGGTTCAAACTGTGACCTAAGGTTACAGCTATATAATAAAAAAATTTGCACTATAGTGAGAGGTTAGTGCAAATTAGATATAGTTGAGGAAATCACAAAGTTAATGTTGGATTTGATTAATAAATTAGTACATACCAACTTCAAGGGTAGCCTTCTTTCCGCAATACACAAACTGGCCAGTATAAAGACCTTCAGGAGCAATAAATAATTCCTTGCGTGTCTTAAACTTGTATGGGTCACGGAAGTGAACCACAGCCAGAGGTGCACCTCGTCCTGGGTCATGAATAATGTCCTAAAACAAAAATAAGCAAATTCATCTGACAGAAGGATTTAAGAGTTGATTCTCTCAACTTCATGGTTCATTGCATTCAGAGCTGTAATGTTACATTACCATTGCCCATTGTTAACATAAAAAATTTGGTAGATTTGCTTCCACATTTTACAGGTGCCATTTTCAATCTTCTATGGGAATGCTACCATTGCCTATCAGCTGTTAAGGCTTTGTTTCCCTTAGTCGCCTCATACAATATCCACAGGTGGATATGGAGTGGTACTATTCTAGGGTGGAACCACACAAGTTGATGATTGAGTGATTGTCTATCTGGTGCCTATGTGTAGGTAAGTCTAATCAGGAAACTCATATAGTTTGTAGATCAATAAATTTGTGCAAGCCACAATTATAATACTGCCCAGCTATAACCAGATGTTGACAGAAAAAATGGATATCAATCTGTATCATAATTACTTGCACTGTAGTTATAGAATTAGTGTTTCAAGTGAAAAATCAATGATTCTGAATTGGTTTGTCGTAAATAATTAATACTAAGTAATATATAAAATACTATAATATAATTTTATGATCAGACATGGAAATCCTAAACATGAAAATTGTTTTAGTTTTAATTTGAGAATGTTGTTATTGGAAGTTGCCGTACTCTGTTTGAGGGATAGAATAGAAACTAAGCTGGAAAATGTTTCTCGGGTAGCTAAATAGGTACACAGGTTTGTAAATAATAATGTGTATTACAATTTTGAGGTTATATTTGTTGTACATACCTTTACCACACCCTTGATATAACCATGACGCTCAGCATAATCTAAAGAGCGAAGTTTAGGTGCTCCTTTCCTTTTCTTAGTATGTGAAACGAAGACCGAGCCGGCACCTTTACGTTGCGCACGAATCACACGACCCATGGTTACGACCCCTCTCTGAAATTGTTTTCATACTATTTAAACTCAAAATATACTATAACACGTTTGAAAACATAAAAGCACGATTTAATTTTATAATTTCCAAATAAAATAGTAACAAATTAATGGCGATAAAATAAGATTATAAATACGGGTCAGATATTTACGTACACCTGAGGAATGACTTTTGAAAGAAAGACATTTTCTGTGTTGCCAGATCCGATGCAGTAGGTAGGTAGGTAAGCAACTTTTGAAAATCGCAACTAACAATGACAAACAGACATCCCTGTTTTATAAATCCAAGTACTAAATAAATGATGACACTACTGGTACAACTAAGGTACACAAACATTGCCAATAGAGGCAAAAGGCGCTTATTTTCAATACTGTTGTGGATCTACGACCAAAAATACTTCTACGCAATCGTAGTGCGAGTTTAAAGGAAAAAGGAAGGATTTAGTGGATTATCCTGAAAATAATAACACTATTTTAAGTTATGTTCTGCATTATTTTATTTGGTCAACTGTGGTCATAAAGTGATATAAACTTGATTTTGATTTTGACTGACGATCTTACCTGTATGAAGTCCATACTTTAATAAGTCTCCACGTGTGAAGTGTTCCGAGCTTCTTTTTATCAACGGATAAAAATTGGCTCGAAAATTTTACAGCGTGAGGCGTCGTATCCCATTGTTTTCGATTTTTTTTTATCTTATGGAAAACTATTTTTCCCAATATATCGGCACCCGAATATGCTACATTGTTGTATATTTTCACAAACGAATGCTTATATAATGAAAGGATTAACAAAGTACTCCAAAATAAACGTTTTAATCGACATAGCAAAAGGCGGCAAAGCTTTTGTGTTAGGTACACAAAAGCAAAGCAAAGCTTTTGTGTTAGGTACACAAAAGCTTTTCCCCCTTTTACTAGGTGTTGTACTTTGGCGGGATAAATGTGAAGTAACACTTCCTATTGTCATAGATTTAGATGGACCACGCGCGTGGCCCTGGAAATATATCTAAATCTGTGAAATAAAACATAAAAATTTAGCTCAACAAGTTTTTCGGTTTTATGCAGCCTGGCATGCCTACGGCATCATGATTAAAAGAAAAAAAAACAAAATTGACTTTGTTTGTCAATGTCATATGTCATATGAAATGACATATCGGTACCTAATTGGGTAAAGCTTTAAAGGTGTATACACAAGAACTAAAAAAAAATAAAATTGAGAAAAGAAATAAGAGACCTATTTTTGATGCATTGCATGCAACATCAAAACTTCATTTCGAAAATAAAATAAACTTGAAACAAATAGGGAGTTTTACTGCACATTTATCCCGCCACTGTATGTTAGGTACACGAAAGCTTTTCCGCCTTTTGCTATGTTGATTAAAACGTTTATTTTAGAGTACTTTATTAATCCATTTATTGTGTAAGCATTTGTTTGTAAAAATATACAACAACTCAATCTTTTTCCATAAGATACAAAAACTTCAACTCTTTAATTTATTATGGTTTTACCCGAGGGAAGTAGCTAGTATAGTAATTAATAAATTAGAAGTAAATTAATCCCCCCATAATATATCTAAATCCTTATATATTAACACTTTTACTAATATAATAAATGTTTGTTCCACAGGCCATCCCCATTATAGTAATTTGGGGGTTGATTTAAAAAAAAAGTTTTGCTTGAAGGTTAGTATGGATTTTATAATGGATGGAAGTGCATACACCTTTATGTCACGTTGTGGTGTCTGGTCACGTTGCAAGCGGCGTGGACCGTGGAACATCGACCATCTGACAATTCAAAGATTTCGTGTTATATAGGCGTTGAGTTTGTTTTCATCCAAGATATTGCTCTGCACTCTGCAAATTAAAATATAGAAGGTGTAAATTCGTAATTTTCGACGGTAAAAGTCAGGACTCTGAATCTTGTGAATATAAAAACAAAGGTCGATTTGTAAAATTGCTCTTTGAGAAAGTTTTGTGTATTGTATGTCCTCCCTAACAGCAGTTCAGATCAGAAGAGGAGTGTAATACATGCATATTCTATTGTATTATGAATAAGTAATATAATAACATAAGGTACGCATTTTGAACTACTTACTATGTTTTGCACAACATGCATTAAAACCGAATATTAGAACATATACTTTGTAGGAAGTAGTCATAGGACTATATTTGTTACAATGGTACCTACCTAATTACTACATATAATTAAGAGAATTACATTTCTGTAATATAGGATATATAGCATTATTACATTTAAATGAATAAAGAAAAAAAAGGATTATAGTTATGATTAGGTTCACAGAATAATTCCCTTAGTGTCGGATATACTATCAATCAGTACTAGTGGTATGATATGGTATGTACTACTGACACATTTTTATGTCACTGTTACCTTACCATTGACGGTACAAAAGTGATGTAGGATTGTATCCTTTATCTCTGAAGTATTATTGTACTTCAGACATAAAGAAGTAGTAAATGTAGTTAGCTATTCAGTATTGAATATGGGTATTAGCATGTACAGTTAACACCATATTAACTTCGGAAATTATTGCAAATTCACCATTATTACTACTGCAGAGGGGTCCACTGTGGGTAACTTGACATGCAGTTGACAGTACTAGGAAACTATGGAAAAAGTGTTAATTTTTCAATAGGTTACCTAAATACAAAAAACCACCTAGTCATATTCTTAGTAGCCAAATGGTTTCAGTTTCACAGCATTTCACTGTGTTGGATTGATTTTGCCTACAATAATTAATATGACCCATTTTAAAATACCTTGTTAATAATTTTATTATCTACTAGCTACATGCCATGGTGTTACCTGCATATTGTTATCTTTAATGTATAGTAGTGCCATCTACTTTATAAAGCACCATTTCCTATCAGCCATTTTGATGAAATCCTATGGGAATCACATTCTTTCAGGTTAAAAAGTATCTTATGTGTTACTTTATATCTAAATTAGCCTATCTGTTTGAGTATGAGGAAGTAACAAACTCACAAACTTTCAACCTTTATAACATTCGTGGGATTTTCTAATGTAGGTAATTTATTACATTGCCCCCTTTTTTACTTCTTAGTGAGTCTTATGTTGTTAATTTTATTTTATACTCTTTGTGAATAATATTTATACCGATTCAAGTCTCTATGAAACTGTCAATGTTTATTATTTTCTTCAACTCCTAAAATTAACAATTAAATGTTATAATCTAGCTATTGCCCACCTGCAGCAAGAAGTATCTGTAATTGGGAGTCCCCATAACAAATGCTAGTTTATAGTTGTACCTAGAAAGGTGCAATATCTTTATTAAACACTGTTGCATTTAACCTAAATACAATCTTACAAAAGAAACTTATTAATACTATGTATCAAATTGATGTTATTGGGATTTTGGCTATATTATTATATTTTTATGTATCAGCAGTTTGTCAGTGTGCAAGTGTCTTATTTCTCAATCAAAAGTATGTAATTTATTAAAAATACTTTGATCTTAGTAAATCAACTCACCGTGTCCAGTCTACACATCCTATCCTTGGATATATCAACATGAAAGTGAGTATTATCACCAATGTTTTTAAAAATCATATATTTCTTTGATTCCCATGATGCAGAGTACCTGTATTTTCAAGATACCTGATAAGTATCCATTTATTTTAAAATATAAAATGAATTTGTATCTTAACCCGGCACAAGGTGATTTTGTTTCCATAATAATAGCATTGAAGAATAATACAATACTAATGATTATATAGTAAAATTTTCGACATTAATATAAATGTCTTTTTATGTATTTCATAATAGCAAAAGTTGTGTGGTTTTGAGCATATATTACATGCTATGATTTTTCTATCTAGACTTCCTGCTGCAACTATGATGCAGCCAATATGCTGGATAGTAAATTACTTAATACAAATTTATTGAAGACTGATGTTTTGCACACTATGAAAGTTTATGCTGGGAAAGAAATCACCAACAAAATGAAACATATTTTTTTGTGAGCTTATTTGTTTATTTATTTTTGATATATTTTCATTATTTTTGCTTTCCTCTTTCAGGCATATTGGACATATCTGTATTATTAAACTTGACAGTTCATCTTTGGTCATCTTCCTTACGTTCTCGAGTCGCAGGTTTGACTGTCAAGGCGGGTGATTTATTATTATTTTTCTTTTATATGAACAGGATGTTTGATGTATTTTTGATCTGTTAAACAATAAATGTAATGAAGTGTGTTGGTGCAGTCCGCGACATGTGAGTGAGCGCGGGATGTCTGCCGCAGCGGAGCCGCTGTCCGCGTCGGGCGCCCGCACGCCTGCCCCGCCCGACGCTGGGCCGCCTCGCACCGCCGGGAAGCACACCGTGCATTGGTTCAGGAAGGGCTTACGACTCCATGACAATCCAGCTTTGAGGGAGGGACTCAATGGAGCTATTACCTTTAGATGTGTCTTCATCATCGACCCCTGGTTTGCGAGCTCATCAAACGTTGGAATCAATAAATGGAGGTTTGTCTACGTTATCTCCATATGATAATCGGTAGTGTCGATGTTTAAAAACAAATAAATTAACAAACTAATTTATCATTTACAGATTCCTTTTACAATGCTTAGAAGATTTAGATAGTAGCTTAAGGAAGCTTAACTCTCGTTTGTTTGTGGTCCGTGGTCAACCCGCCGATGCTTTGCCGAAACTCTTCCGCGAGTGGGGTACCACCGCGCTTACCTTTGAAGAAGATCCTGAGCCTTATGGCCGGGTTCGAGACCATAATATCATGTCCAAATGTCGCGAGGTCGGCATCACTGTTACATCTCGCGTATCACATACGCTCTATAAATTAGATAAGTGAGTCAAAATATTTATAGAACTGCATTCTAACGTAATCTATTTAATCACTTCTTTTAACCAGACAATCATTTTATGTAAGTATACAGTGTGTAAATTTTCGTCAGGGTGGGTGATATTATACAAATTCTGATGGACTTGAAACTCTGAAAAATGTACAAGTGCTTGATCATCAGAAGTAAATTGATCTACTCGCTTTATTTTCCAGAATAATTGAGAGAAATGGTGGGAAGGCGCCTTTGACGTATCACCAGTTTCAGGCATTGATAGCCAGCATGCCGCCGCCGCCGCCCGCTGAGGCTGCCATCACGGTGCAGACGCTCAACGGGGCCACCACCCCGCTGGCAAACGACCACGATGACCGATTCGGTGTCCCCACGCTCGAAGAACTTGGTCGGTATGCTCCAGAAGCCGCAAATCTGTTCTACATACAATTTTGACCGTTTTATTACGTACATAACTTGTTTGCAGGGTTCGATATTGAAGGTTTGAAGCCCCCTGTTTGGCTGGGAGGAGAAAGCGAGGCGTTAGCTAGATTGGAAAGACATCTGGAAAGGAAAGCGTGGGTTGCGTCATTCGGCCGCCCGAAGATGACACCGCAGTCGCTGCTTGCTAGTCAGACTGGGTTGTCACCATACTTGAGGTTAGTAAAATTTTATCCATTGAATAAGAATGATTCGAACGAAATACTCATAAATCATAAATTGTCGTCGGAGCCTATAATAAATCTATCTAACTATATATACATATAAAAGCGAAAAACACTCACTCACTCATCATGAAATCTCGAAAATTACTGAGCCCATGAAGATTAAATTTGGTAGCAAGGTAGATTATGACTAGGAGACGTCCGCTAAGGATATTTGGAAATTCCATCACTAAGGGGGTGAAATAGAGGTTGCCAATTTGTATGAAACTTGGTAATTTTTGAAGTGAGACACATGAAATTTTTAATTTAAATTTGTAGTTGGTAAAAAATAAGAGCGCATTAATTAGATTTTGAAAATTACATCCTTATAGGTTTGAAATAGGGGTTGCATCTGTAGGGATGGAAATTTATGCCAAACTTTATTATTACAAATTTTAATAATATTTTTTGAAGAGAGGTCCATGAAATGTTCGGCACGCGTTACGGGAAGTGGGAGTGGGACACGTAGCGGGAAATGGGATGGGGCACGTTGCGGGAACGCGACGTGGAACAATTTGAAGGAAACGGGACAGGACAATTTTCTGAACGAGACACGTAGCGAAAATAGTATTTTATCTCAAAATTCCCATGGAAGTGGAGCCCTGGGCAACTAGTTGTTAATATTTTTTTAGAAATCATTTTTTACATTCTTTCTTTACATATCAAATCAAATACAATATTATGTTGATATATTAAGTACATACACATTACACATACACATTCTTTGTAAGCTGTCGAAACAAACTTTGCAAATTATATTGGCAGTGAGTTTCGCAAAATACATTTAAGCAATATTGTTACTTAATCAGTAAACCCTTTGTTTCGTAATTTTTGTACGACGCGCCGCCCACGCTCCGAAATAGAAAGTTTGCAAAGTCTTTGAAATTTCTCTCATTGTGTTTCATGAACCCCGAGTTATTAAAGGAAGTATTGAGAAAAATGTTGTGCCGTCTCTTTAGTTGACATACACGTGGACTTAGCGTGAATTGTTATCAATAATAAATACAAAGTATATAATGTAAATACTGTCCATGCCATTTTAACGCTAACATATTAATAGTAGGTCAACATTGTTATGAAATCATTTTGTTTACATCAGCTATAAAATCGCGTTATTAATTGTCCCATATATAGCCAAAATTATGGCTTCGTTCTTGTCTGTGATTCTGCCGAATAAACAAAAATATATTCTTTTAAATTTGGCTTGGCATTTAGACAAAATAGCAGAGATTTAGCCTTATTATCGTATCTAATTTTGGCAGGGCCACAAATTACAATAAAATAGTGAAATAGTTTATTCAGTTTGCATAAAAAAACGAAAATTCTTTCAGATTCGGTTGCTTATCGACAAGACTGTTTTATTATCAGCTAACAGAGTTGTACAAGCGAGTGAAGCAAGTCCGCCCACCGCTATCTCTGCACGGCCAAATACTTTGGAGGGAATTCTTCTATTGCGCCGCCACTCGCAATCCTAATTTTGATCGGATGGAAGGCAACCCTATATGCGTACAGATTCCTTGGGAGAAGAATCAAGAAGCTCTGGTTAAATGGGCGAGCGTAAGTTTGTACGTTTTGATATGATTGCTGTGTTGCTGCCTTTTTGTTGCTTTAGTCTATTTTCTGATGATTTCTTATTATATAGATAGACCAACGATATAATAGATATTAATTTAATATTATATAGTATTTTTTTTATTTAACATAATTTAAACAAACGATTTAGATTTATTGATATTTTAGTACAGTAGAGAAGAATTATTTAAAAATAGTACCATTGTTCCCCCTTTGACGACTTCTAAAATTGACGCGAAAAAAGTCGTGAGCGAGAGATAAGTACCTACTCATTAAAAGTATTGTGCATATATATCCATATGGACATCTTTTTTTCAATCATTAAATCACTTAATAAATATCAGGCACAAATAATTTTTTGTAATATTGAAATAGTTTTTGTTCAAGCTTTAACTGCGAAAGAACATGTATCAAATAATGACGTTGATGACAATGCCTTCGAAACAAGCTTTGTCTCGCCGAATTTAATGTACTAAAACGGGTTTCAATTTGCTGTATTGTTATTACACGCAGGGTCAAACTGGATTCCCCTGGATAGACGCCATCATGATTCAACTTCGGGAGGAGGGCTGGATTCATCACTTGGCGCGACACGCGGTCGCCTGTTTCCTCACGAGGGGCGACCTTTGGATCTCATGGGAAGAAGGCATGAAGGCAAGAATTCTTTATTCCTCACTCAGACAAAAGATTTAATTTAAAATACTAGTTTTATTATATTTATCTTCTATCTTATATATTTTAATAATATCAATTTTTACATGATTTGATGAGTAATTTTTCAATAGAGAATAATACTGCGATGTTATCACATCGGAGAGTAGCACTAGCGGTTTTTACCATGGGTAATAACAGGTCTTTCATATTCCAACTATTGATTTGTGCACATTGTGTTGGTTTACCGGCACTGATGCCCGGCATCTGCATAGAGTTTTGCGTCTTCTAGCTGCACTTCGCGCACTATGATGTTACCCGCGATTTGTAATTCGTAATTATCGTTGTAATGATTTAAAAAATACTTGTTTTTATCTTTATGTACAGTATCTACTAGTAGCGCCATCTACTTTATAAAGCGCAATTGACTACGTTTGAGCTTGAAGAAGTAACAAACTTACAAACGTTTGCCTTGTGCTTCTCTCATCCACGTACGTCCTACTTTTATCAGGTTTGCTTCGGGCCCTCTCATAGCAAATTATTCAACACATAATTCATTATTCTTTATACCGATCGTCAATACTAACTATAGGCTAAATTCTTTTCTTTTGAGAACTGGCAATATGTATAACCGGGTATCGTCTGAGGTTGACATTGATTTGTTTAATTGCAGTATCCCTAGACTGAGACGTCTTCTAACTTTTTCTTTCCGGTCGATGTGGTTGTTGATCAACAGCAATAATGATAAAAAAGGGAACGTAGGTTTATATAACAGCATATGAATATATATTTTAGGTTTTATTGATAATCTTTTATTCATACTTAGTTTTTATATGTGAGGACTTTTAAATGGCCGAATGTTTCTTAAATGTAGTACCTATTTTGTATATATGGCTGTTGTTCTTCCTAATAAATAAAAATAAAATAAATAAACACTTTCCTGCAATGTAGTACTATTTAGTCAGGGCCTTACACCACCTGCGATCGCGTCGACGTGCCAGCTGTCCTTCACAGTTCCACTTTAGGTATTCCACTAAGTATTTTATTATTAATGTGAGATACAATACAATACTCTTTATTGCTCCAAAAGCGAAATTAATAAAAAAGTAGGTACAAGTTAGGAGATAGTGGAAAGATAATGTGACTTGACAATTAGTTTAAATTTGGACAGAGTTCGTGCATTACGGATATTAGCATATAGTCGAACAGCTTGAACAGAGAAAGATTTAGAATTGTGGATAGGAAATCTAAGTCTCAGTGAAACCGTGCTACGCATACTACGAGAAGAGCTACTATCATCACTTAGAAATTTAAAGCGTTCCTTGAGATATGGAGGTAAATAAGGGTTAAACAACATTGAAAAAAAGCATAGATACAATATGCATGTTACGGCGAAGTCGAATGGGGAGCCAGTCAAGTTGGGAGCGGAAGTTAGAGATATGATCGAATTTACGGAGTCCAAAAATGAATCTGATGGCAATATTTTGTAGGCGATCAAGTTTGTTCAGCTGTTCTTCAGTGAGGTCAAGTGTCAGCATAATCAAGAAGAGGAAGAAGAAGGGATTGTGCGAGCGCAGTTTAAGTGTCAATAGGCAAAAAGTTGCGAAGTCTTCTCAGTGAACTAAGGGAAACAAAAAGTTTTCTACTAATTTCTTTGATGTGATGTGACCAAGAAAAAGTTTTATCAAATACCAAACTCAAATTCTTCACGCAATCGCAGAAGGAAATAACTTCATCATTAAAAATTAGGGGAGGCAGTGAAATCCAATCGATACGAGAAGTAAAGTAAGGACTACCAATAATTATAGATTTAGTTTTAGACGGATTTACTCGAATACCAAAATAATTGCTCCAAACAGATATACGCTCGAAATCATCATTTACAATAGCAATTGCAGAAGGCAAGTCATCTAATGAGGAATGATAATAAATTTGCAAGTTATCCGCGTACAAGTGGTAGGAAGACCGAAGATTATCAGTGATATTATTAATAAAAAGAGCAAATAATAATGGAGTCTTTCTCCTTTATTATTTGCTCTTGTGGCACCCCAGCCGAGATGTGACACCACGAAGACATGTTGTCATCATTGCGAACACATTGTTGACGGCCACTGAGGTACGAACCCAACCAATTAATAGCCGATGGAGATATGTTCAAGGAGCGCATCAGACTTAAGAGAACATCATGATCAACACGGAATTAAACGCTTTAGTGAAGTCTAATAAAGTAAGAATCAACTGCGAATTGTCCATGGCAAGACGAACATCGTCAGTTATTGTGATGAGAAGAAAAGTCGGGAGGTGAAAGAGAATTCAGGTGGTTTAATATTGAGGTTTTATTATTGCCACCAAAAGCATTGGAATCAGAACAAGAAAAATGCCTGTTAAGGCCATTAATATCAAGAGTTTTAGAGATGTTATGGCTTTTCCTTCCTACTCCCAATGACTTTAAAAATTTCCAGAATTTTCCTGGATCTCCGTTATCGACGAAATTATGAAAATGTCGGCGTTGGGCCTCCCTACACATCCTGTTACACGAATTACGAGCCTCTTTGTATTTCGCGCGATACCTGTCCGGATTTGATTTAAACTTAGATTTAGCACAATGTTTTTTGGCAATACATGCTTTTATTTCCTCGGTCAACCAAGGAGCCGGTAGATGTTTTACTTTGACCGGGTGAACGGGAGCATGTTTGTCATAAATATTAACTAAAAGAGATAATTTCTATCAGGTTTTCGACGAGCTGCTCCTCGATGCGGACTGGTCCGTCAACGCCGGGATGTGGATGTGGCTGTCTTGCTCTTCCTTCTTCCAGCAGTTCTTCCACTGCTACTGTCCCGTCCGCTTCGGCCGCAAGACTGACCCCAATGGTGACTTCATCAGGTACCCGCATTCCCGTCTATCCCATTAGTCCCATTGTGGAACCATTATTAATTCGATTTTTAAAACAAGTTTCGCCAAACAAATCAATGTAACTAGGATCAATAAAGTTCGTAAGAAAGTTTAATAATATGTAATAGAAATATGAGTATTATATGTGAATGTACTGTATATATATACCAAAGTGACTAGGTAGTTAGATGGTATCACCGAACAGCGGAAAAGCTAAAAGCAGAGTCACCACACGACCCTCTATTATGGTTGAAATTTTAAAAGCGGGCTTAAGCCCTATTTATAAAAAAATTAAAGATAAAAATGTTTTTGTCACTACCTCAATTTACAATATTTGACATTGACATACGAACAAATATAGGTGCTTTAGCTTATTACGCTTATATTTTAATGAATAAGAGGGCTGCAGAGTAATCGCGCTCATTAACAACATTTGAAATCAAGACCAATCCTGGAATATTTCTTGTTTGGGTGCACTTCAATTCTACAACAACTGAACAGATTTCAGTATCGAGCTATCTTTAAAACCGTAACTTAACCTCAGTCGATCCTCGAACGAACTAGAACGAAACTATGTTATGGACGTTAGAGATTTCAACCTAGTATTTTAATAAATATCTGTTTTATGAGTATAATCTGGCATCGATTATAGTAGAACCGCCTAAATGAGTCCTCGCCCGCGGAGTACAAGGGGCGCGGGGGTACGACGACGAAGGGGAACGAAAGAGGTGCGGGCGGCGGTCGAGCGTAGCGTGTAATACAAGAGGCGAAATGTTACTGGACATTTCTTGAGATATGTGAAGTCATAGTGGTTAGCGGCAAACAGGTGAAGATTTTTATTAAAAAATTAATAATGGCTATACAAAATTTGAATGAAACAACTGTAAACTATACAACGTGTTCCTTTTGTTATCCCATATCTCCATGGTATCAACGAGACCACGTACATGAATTAAATAGCATAAGCATTTTTCGATTATTGTTATTTTCAAATTTTTATTTTTCATACAAAACAATTCGATAAAAATGTGATTTTATGATATATAGGTATGATATGTAGGTAAAAAAAAGGTAATAAAGTTATGTATGTAATATTTATTTATGCAAAATTTATCAAAATTATAAATCAATCACTTATGTCCATAATATCAGTATCACTGGAACTTGATTCTTCACTTTCGAAACAGCCATCATCAGAATCATCAGAATCGTCTTGCACATTAATAATAAAATCAACAACTTCATCTAGTGCTCCATCATGTTTGCAATATTCGTCTTCGATTTTAATCACGTGTTTAACACAATTCTCCCATTTCTCTTTGGGATATTCAGCAAATAATCTCTCTAATATTTCTTTTTTCTGGTCCAAATTAGAGTCGATACTTTTTTGTGCTAATTGTCCTTTGATATCACCCCAGACCAACTCAATGGGGTTCAGGTCTGGGTGATATGGAGGCAAACGCAATACTTCGTGTCCGTTTCTTTTCAATACCTCGTCAATTTTGTAAATATCTTCTGTGAAATGGCTTTTAATTAATTTATATAAGTCATCTTTTCTAAGTTTTTCATCAAAAGGCACGTTATGTCGTCGTAGCCATTCTTGCATAGTTGGCTTGGTAGAAGCCATAGTTGGCTTTTTCTCTTCTCGAACCGAATGATAAGCTGCGTTGTCCATTACTATGACAGAATTTTGCGGTATATTAGGCATGAGCTTTTCATTTATCCATTTACTGAAATTTGCGAAATTCATAGAATCGTGATAATCACCTGTTTTACATTTGGATTTGAATATCACAAGGGCTCCGTCTACAAATCCAATTTGACCTCCACAATGTACGATGATCAAACGGTCCCCTTTACCAATATGAGATAGAACGCCAAGTTCATCCTTTGATTGCCAACATTTTGAAACGTTATGAGACGCGTTTACATAAGTTTCGTCAAGGTATAAAATATGTCTTCTTTCTCTACGATATTTTTTAATAGTATTTAGGTATTTCCACCTCCACGATGTGATATTTGGCTGTTCGATAAGGAGTTTCCTTTTAGATCCGCATTTCTTAAATTTAAAACCTAGATCATGTAATAATAGCCTTAAATATTCCCTGCCGCAGTGTAATATATTCTCTTCTCTAAGTACAGCGTTCAAAGTTTTCAGAGTAGGTATTTTTTTGAAAATTGTGTAAAACTGAGTGACTTTTCTTCTTACCACTCCTTTTGTGAAATCGTCTATTTCCACTCTTTTTCTACGAACCTGTTTTGGTTTTCTTGGTGATTTAAATCTCTCGTTGTCATTTAATGCTTTCCCTTGTTGTACAATTCTAGATACAGTCTTTTCTGATAATCCAGTAACTTCTGCTACAGTTTTATTTAAAGGTATATCTTGTTTATATTCATCAGAATTTGGGTCGAGTTTCTTTTTTCTAAAATATTCATATACGTTAAACGCCATTTGTTTGCACTGACTATTAATTCTATGTCCGAAAACATTTCGACTCATCTTGAGAATGTAATCTCATGTATAACTTTCACAAGGCGTCCGCAACTGTCAACACGTGTGATCGCTAACCGCGTAGCGAGCGAACTGAGTTTTTACAAGAATGCGCCCGCCGCCCGCACCTCTCTCGGTCCCCTTTGTCGTCGTACCCCCGCGCCCCTTGTACTCCGCGGGCGAGGACTCATTTAGGCGGTTCTACTATAGGCGTTCGCGTAGTGTAGCACTAGTTTGCTTGACGTTTATACTCTATGGTGTTGTCTTCTTTGACCGGCCGGTATTTTTTGTTAACAAACGAGGGAATAGGGCATATTACGCAAAGCTCAACGCAGATGGCGCTACGATGGCGCTAAGGTACACAAACATTGCCAATGGAGGCAAAATGCGCCAATTTTTAATATTGTTGCAGATTTACGACCAAAAATACCTTTTACGCAATCGTGGTGTGAGTTTAAAGGAAAAAGGAAGGATTTAGTGGATTATCCTGAAAATAATAACACTATTTTTTTCTATGTTCTGCATTATTTGGTCAACTGTGGTCATAAACTGATATAAACTTGATTTTGACTGAAGATCTTACCTGTTTGAAGTCCATATTTTAATAAGTCTTCACGTGTGAAGTGTTCGGAGATTTTTTTCGACCGTTTACTGCCTCGAAAATTTTATGAAAGGATTAATAAAGTACTCTAAAATAAGCGTTTTAATCGACATAGCGAAAAGCGGCAAAGCTTTAGTGTTAACATACAGTGCTGTACTAAGACGTTCAAAAGTTTTCAAGTGTTGATTGAGTGTTTATGGATCCGGATCTGTATCAGCGTTGCTGCCAAACAAGTGTTGATCAGTTGACGCTGCTCGTAGAATTATTAGCACAAATACCTATATGATCGGATATTTACTGATCGTATTTACCGATCGAAAGTCGGTATCTCTTGATAAACATTCACTCAGTTAAATTAAAGGCATTTCTCTTTATGCAGTCATTTAAATTTGCACGTCGTGATGTAGCACCCGCCACTGATAAATCAAATTCGTTGGAAATTTCTAATAATGCTATGTAAGAATTAATTTTACTTTAAATCTGAATATTATACAAATTTTAGCAAACAAATACTAGAAACGTTGGAGGAGCGGTCGAGAAAAAGTAGCATCGCCTCAACTTTTTCTTTGACAACACTTTCGTTCGAGTAAAGTGTTAGCTGCGTTCGAACCATCTGTCAAAACCTTAGCGCGATACGGAATCATTCGAAAAGTCGAATATCGATTATGGTTAAATTGCGACTCAGTGGAAAATAGTTAGCGCGATTGCCCTGCAGGGCTTTTACTAATCAACCGACAGAAAACTTCTATACGAATATTTAGTTTTTTAGAATAATAAATTTGTTTTGCAGGCGTTACATCCCAGCGCTGAAGAACATGCCGACGCGGTACATCCACGAGCCGTGGGTGGCGCCCGACTCCGTGCAGCAGGCGGCGCGCTGCATCGTCGGCCGCGACTACCCGCTGCCCATGGTCGACCACCACAAGGTCTCGCAGATCAACATCGAGAGGATCAAGCTAGTCTACTCGCAGCTGGCCAAGTACAAACCCCAAGGTGAGACGACTCAAATTAAGAAAAATTAAAAAGAAAACGATGTGAAATATAAGCTGATATTTGTTTTGGCTGTTGTAGAAAAAAATATACACACACGAGGTAGTCAGACTAGGGATTTCCATTTGGCACGATGCCGACAAATCTCAATTCATGCATGAATAGGCATACTTAAACTCATGCTTGAATAGTGATGAATATAAATAAATAAATAAATATATTGAGACGAATCACACAGATTGAGCTAGCCCCAAAGTAAGTTCGAGACTTGTATTATGGGATACTAACTCAACGATACTATATTTATATAATAAATACATATATAAATAAACATCCAAGACCCGGGCCAATCAGAAAAATATAATTTTCCGTTATGACCCGACCGGGGATCGAACCCGGGACCTCTCGGTTCAGTGGCAAGAACCTTACCACTGCGCCACCGAGGTTGTCAAATATAGGGCTGTATATAGAATCCTATCCTTTAAATTTATTGTGATCCCGCGATTTTTGTTTCAAATGAAAAATAAATTATAAAAATAGTTGTTTTTCATTTAAAGACATTAGATATTTCCATTTCACTGTGTGTTTATTCTGTGATCCCGGTTTTCGGGATCCCGGCCTTGTATTCTCTAGTGATAGCACTAACCATATTGATAACTATAAAAACTACGTTACTGTGTAACTATGCGTAATGTTTGTTCGCTTTTACTTGGCTTACAACACAGTTACCACGTGACACGCGTCACGTGCGCGGCACGCATTCGGGTTTCACTTTCCTGCGCCATGGAACCAACTCAAAGGGTTCTAAAGAACCATGCTTATTAAAGGCACTATTTTATTTATACTAGCTGCGCCCAAAAGACAATGTCTGCTGTGTGATATTTAGAAAACTATCACTATTCTCAAGGTGCACAAAATTCGTTATATAGTTCATATTATAGTATAAGACTAGCTTTTACCCGCGGCATCGCACGTGTAAATTTCAGTTCTTAAAAGGAATCAAGTAAAATTTAAGTTATTTTATCGCGTATTCTAAGACTGGTATAATTTATTTATAACTATGATTCAAATTCGTATTTTTAGTTCAAATCCTCGTTTCCCGCTACGACTTCGGCTGCGTGTCTCGTTCCGAAACGTGCCCCATCCCATTTCCCGCTACGTGTTCCACTCCCGCTTCCCGTAACGCTTTTAACCGTGGCTTCGCACGCGTGAATTTCATTTCTTAAAAGGAATCAAAGTAAAATTTCAGTTATTCTTTTATCGCGTATTCTAAGATTGGTAAAATTTATTTATTACTATGATTCAAATTCGTATTTTTGTCATCTTTACTTAAATTCCTCGTTTCTCACTACGATTTCCGCTACGTGTCTTGTTTCGAAACTTGTCCTGTCCCGTTTCCTGCAAATTGGCCCATGTAGTTTCCTGTAACGTGCCCGTCCCATTACCTGCTACGTTTCCCACAATATTTCATGGACATCTCTTCAAAAATAATAAAGTTTCGCATAAATTTCCACCCCTACATCATTCCCCTAGAGATGTAATTTTCAGAATCTAATTAATGCATTATTATTTTTTATCAACTACAAATTTAAATCAAATATTTCATGTCTCTCACTTAAAAAATGACGAAGTTTCATACAAACTGGCAACCTCTATTTCACCCCCTTAGGGACGGAATTTCAGTCACAACCTACCTTCCTGCCAAATTTCATCTTCATGGACTCAGTAGTTTTCGAGATTTCGTGATACGTGAGTTTGTTGATGCTTTTATGTATATAGATCACTGCTGGCACTATTCTATTCTTTACAAAGTTTCGTTTTGTTTATTTACAGCCAATTTAAACTCCGCTCAGCTTCAGAGACCAAACGTAATGCAATCTTCGCCTAGTCCAACTTCAATAATTACAAGTATAAATCAGTCGAATTACCTATGCGCTCAAACGCCTGATTCGCAGAACACAGCTCCACAAATAGTTCAATACAAAAATACAGCAGTGTTTCAGCAGCCCAAACATATGCAGCGGATTGACTCCAAGCAGCAGCAGCAGTTCAAACAAGTCGTCATAGTGCAACAAATACAGAACTCAAATATCGCCCCTGCCGCTATAACGAACGCTCCTTACGTCAACGGTCAACACACTAGAGTCGACCCGATGAAGCCTCCGACTAAACAGGAGAATTATGATTTCAAAAACTTGGCTATACGAGTAAATAACTACAATCAAGAATATAACAACCCAGAGATATATCAGAATGAGGAATCGGCCAATGAAGACTATCAAACGTCAGTAAAAAATAGTAATTACGGTTTTATGAAACCAAAGTTCTATCTATCACCATTTCCGGACAATAAAGCTTTGCAAAATTCCAACAATGACAATAAAGCGACATTTGTAGTGCCCGGTCACAATTATACCGCCGCCGACAATGACAATAATAAAAAGGAGAAGAGAGATTTAATTGCCGATGGATTGATGTCTGCAGACCGAGATGATAAAAACAGTAATGCTCCTAATGAAAATCAAAAGTAAACGATAAATGGTCATTTTTGGTGCACTACTACTATTTATGAAAGTACTATCTTATATCTTTTTTCCTGTTTAATAAAAAAAGGCAAGTCATTGTACATATAATTTTTAAGGATTCCGTAAACAATAGATAATAATGATATATCTATTGTTGTATCCCTTATTCAACCTTTTTGTTGTCTGCGGATGAATAAGGAGAACCGCATTTTTAAATAGGGCGAATAGTGTGGTAAACTTAATTTGAGATAAGGAAATACTATAAAACAATTTCTTAAAAAATAACAAGTATAATTTTAAAATGTTTAAATAGTACTACGTGTACGTATAGTAATAGAAGTTACTAAAATTTTGTCATAATTACTAAAACTTATATTTTGTAAGAAGGTGAACTGTCTCTGTAATATTACATAGTTTTGGTTTTGATAGTGTATGGTTGTAATATGGAATGAATTACTCAATAAAATCTCCCTTGGTGAGTTCTGATGAATGTAGTGTAACGAGAGTAAAATAATTAAAGTAGTATTGTGTGCTGCTGTAAATGTTATTGCAGCAAATTATTTCTATATGACACCTGACTTTCATTTCTTGAGAGTACAATGTCCTATTTTTGCAAATAACTATGAGGTACAGTTGTAAGATTGTACAAGTATAATTGTACACTTCACATACACATTGTTTCTAGAACTTTTTTTTTGTGATTCACACACTGAGGACAAAACTTAGTTTCAAAATGGCAGATGACATGACAGTACCTTGCCCCGATCGATCCGGCGGAGTATTTTGTGTCCGTGTACCAAGAACTGAAAGCAGAAACATTGTTGATACAAAAATATATAGTGAAACAATATTTTTGTATAGACAATTTTGTTGAATTTTGAAATATTTTTGTTGATTGTATAGGGAGAAATACACGCGCTTTACATTTTTTTATAGCAAAAGCAAGTAAGGCCAAAGATACATGATATATCATGTAGGATACCCGGATAATTCATAAATAAACTGCTTGTTAAACCTATTTTACAATATGTTTTTTCCTATTCCACTATATTCTATTTTTTAAATTATAAAAATTAGAAACTGCAAAGTACATGTTTTACAAATTTCTTATAACTTAAAATCATTATTTGGTGGTGGTCCAAAAGTGACCTTATGGCGGCTAGCACTTAGCTCTTTATTGCCGTTTTGTTCCAATACAAAACAACGGCAATAAAAACCTAAGTGCTAGCCGATTGATTTGGACGACCACATTTTGTTGTACATAAATTATACACCTAATGTCATAAATAGTACCTAATTATATTATATTAATATAACGTATTTGCATTTCATTAGCAAGTCTTCAAGACATCGACAAACAATTCAAGCGCACACTACCAGACTTCGAAACTAACAGCGTGCAAAACACGTGTGCGTATTAGTTTTGTGGTTTTTTGCTTAGACAATGGGAACCACACGACCTCTTCTATTGATTGGAAAATTGTGAACAACATTGATCCTTCATATTTCACTCTACTTTGCCGTTCGTCCCTGTCCGGCGCGTAACTCATCCGATTGTCATCTGTCGCATGACCATTTCATTCTGGCACAGCCTCTTTTCTGTCACCAGCCAGCATAACCCATTCTTTTACTTTAGGCCAACTTTCCCCAATATCGTGCACAAATTCCTAGAATGAGTAGCGGCTGCCTTGCCGCTACGTATTACGCGTTTTTCTCTGTGATCATTGCAATTCAATAATTTTATTATTGTTTTTCATACAAAATTAATTACTTTATTATTATATTTCCATACAATAGTTCGAAAAAAAAAGTGATTAAATGAGGGTGTAAAGCCTGAATTAAACGTAATAAACAAATGCATGATTTTCTAATTTGTACCCGTTATTGCCATTTGCTATTTAAAATAATGACTACAAATATAATATAGTCTGTACTTTCATATTATAATAGACTATGAAGTGATGTATCTATGAATGGTGTACCTATTTTTAGAACACAGACTGCTAGTAAGAACAGCAGTACCTACTTAATTAAAACAATCCTTCGTGTCCTTTATCTCTTTATATTTTTACTAATTTTAAACATGGTAATGATAATAACAACCATATTTACAAATCCAAGGAAGCAACTGTTTCCAAATGCTGTTGAAGTGCTTTTTTTGCTTTTCTTGATTTTTCAATGGGTTTTTTATCAGGAACATGTTTTTTATGTCCAGCTAATTCTTTTTTAATTGTTGCTAACATTGACATCTGAAAAAAAAACTTAGATATAATCACCCCGAGGCAAAAAATTTTAGCTTATGTCACTTTCCACACCAAAAATCACCTCAATCTTCTACTTCGATTTTATGTGAGAGACAAACAAACAGTTACATTTATTATATTTGAGCACTTACAGTTTCAGGGATTTGCACATATCTAATGTTACGGCCTTGCACAAAAAGATTTTCAAATTTAAATTCATTGCCTTGTGGGTCGCAGTATACTGCATTGGATAATGAAACATTCATGTATCTGAAATGAAAGAATAATTATTTGCTTAGATTGTTCTTGACCTTATTCTGCTTACACTATGTAGGGCTTTTAGGGTCAGCATATTATGTTGGTTCCTTCCCTGTAGTTTTGCTGCTTTGGTTAATCTTCTATTGTCAATAATTCTGTCATGGATTATATAATACTTCCAGTGTTGTCACTACCCCAATTTAAAACCACAGAAAATATTCTATCTTATACCTATAGGTAATTTCGCAGAATTTTCATAAATGTCCCATTTTTCCATTCATTCAAATGGACAACATTGAGTAGAATAAAAAATAATGTATAATTGAAGACTCAAAATTTTAAAATATAAGACAATTCGTTTATCATATTATCAAAGCTTTTTTTATATGGGAAATCATTTTTCAAATTAAAATTAAAAATTTAAACTAAATAATAAATACTAAATTAAATTAAATGATCTTTCATCTGTACTTCCCAATGGTGCTACAATGGAATTAGATCAAGTGAATTCTTTGCAAACACTCCCTTACATTGTTTAGGTTAGGTTACTGTGTAACAATAAAATTATAGGTATTTTAATTTGCAGTTCCTTTCAGACCTGGTGGTAATGGTAATTGTATTTTAAAACCAAGCCATGCAAACTAAAAATAGTAATTTTCCTTACCCGTCAACATTTGTAATATTTCCACAGACATATGCATCATTTCGTAGATCTATAGTTACATTTTTTCCCTGTAATGCTCTAACTAAACACAGTAAAGTATTATGATAGGAGAACTTTTCTTTTGACGTACCCACAAACATTTGCTCCATTTAGATAACTTCTTTGTATTAGGACAATGTTCTATCCTTGACAATCACAAGTCTTGAATCTTTGGATTTCAATTCTAGTTCTGCTTTAGAAATGATCCATTCATTATTTTCTTTTTCAGCCCAAAAATGATATATTCCTCTATCTTTGGATCCTGCAACTGGTATTCTGAATCTGGCGGTTTTACCATCTGAGAAATTGTTTTCAGTGTCGCTTAATTTAAATCGTCTATCTTTAATAGGCTCACCAAGGTAATAAACGGCACCAGTATGCGTTCTCAATCTTTTCAAGGCGTTTCTATAATAATCATAATTTCTTACTCTGTCGATTAGAGTATTTTGTAAATAAAATCCTGTGGTTGCAACTATAAAACCACCCCAACCTGCAATTTGTAACAAAGTTCTATTAGATATTGTCATACTTATTTTACTTTCCCCATGCTTTGGTTGTGAATATATTGTCACAAAATAGATCCTACGTAATAGGTACTTTAAGGTTATGGGTTATGTTATGTCAGATAAAGTGAATGAATGAAAAACGAACGAACGGTCGATTTATAAATAGGGCACGGTAGACACACCACCGGGCACACCGCAAAGTAGGTTAGGTACTAACCTACTATGCGGTCGATGGACAGCCAGCCAGCCGCCTCTACCATGGAATAAGGCATATTACCCAAAGCACAGCGTAGATGGCGCTACGGGTGTAACTAAGTACACAAACATTGGCAATGGAGGCAAAAAACGCCAATTTTCAAAATTGTTGCAGATTTACGACCAAAAATACCTACACAATCGTGGTGCGAGTTTAAAGGAATAAGGAAGGATTTAGAGGAAAATAATAACACTATTTTAGGTTATGTTCTGCATTATTTGGTCAACTGTGGTCATAAACCGATTTAAACTTGATTTTGACTGAAGATCTTACCGTAAAATCTTCGACTATCGATAGGGCAAAAGTATCGATACTGTCGACACGCATCCTATCGATAGTATCGATCATCAAAGATCAATAGTTTCGATAGGACTATCGATAGTATGACTGTTTTCGAGGTCACGATAGTATCACGATACTATCGATAAGACTACCACTATGGCAACATCACTAGTCTGTAGAGCAAGAGAGAGCAAGTAAAGAAAGGAAGCCGGGAAAGCCCACGTTCTAATAGCTGTGGAAAAGCCAAAAGGCAAAAATTTCGATATATAATGTATCGATATTTTTCAAATGTATCGATAAATATATCGATATTTTAGATAGATATATCGATATTTTCTGCGTAATAACCCATATAGCCTATTGCCTACCTACTCTTTTTCTTTTAAATATAGCGATTTTGATATTTGAAAATAAATATCGAAAATCGATATATCGCGCGAGTTTTTTCGGTTTATCGATATTTCTATTTTATCGCAAATCCCTAGGAAACACAGACTTTCTAACCTTACCTATTGCACAGTGTACACCTACATTCTCTCTCTCATTTCTCTCCTCGTCCTCATTCACATTTTTTATTTTTTCGTTGATCAATCTGTAGGTACCATATAATTCAGATAATATAATTAGATTACGTGATAGTGTTATTTCAGAACTATGAGTAATTCTAGAGGTAATATATCTAGAAAACGACCACAAAAGCATCAAAATAAAACAGCATTCAAAAATGATTTACATGATACAAGTCATAAAACAAAATTATTAAATTCATTGGAAATAACAGGAGTTTGCAAAAGATGCAAGGATATAATAGATTGGAAAATAAAATACAAGAAATACAAACCTTTGACAGCACCCAAGAAATGCGTAGGATGTGATCAAAAAGTTATTAAACATGCATACCATTTATTATGTTGTAAATGTGCTGCTGAGAAAAATGTTTGTGCAAAGTGCTGTAAACCATTTGAAGTAAGTTAAGTGTAATGTTGATTCCATAATCAAGATTTCTTTATTTTTCATATCATAATCATTATAGATTTATGTAGAAGAACAGAATAGACGTTTTATTTAAACAATCTGCATGTATTTTTTGTGAAAAATATTTATAAGCAAGAGTGTATGCACTTAGTACTTCCTAAACGCTGGTCTATATTGAAATAAAGAACAGAGTTTGAGATAAATTCCTTTATAATATTGACACCATATTGTGAGAAGGTCAACACAATTTTCTTATGATTTGTTATCTGAACATAACCATGGAAACTCCGGACTCATTATTATCAGCCAGTTAAATTGATATAACCTCCAACATTTTTCATACAGGTTAAGTTACCATATTATTCCTACCATAAAAGATAATTTTCTTGAGTTGCATATTATCCAATAACTGTTTATATGATTTCTATTACAAATATTAGGTTATTGTATCTGTAAGGCAAGTTTGTAAATGCAAGCTCAAGTCATTACTTGTCAGTCATTACTAATAGTCATTACTGTTAGTCATTACTAAATAGTTAGGCATTTTTCAAGGTGGCATGTATAGGTACCATCCTAGACACCATTTTTGCTTTATAATAGGCTAGATTGAAAATTGGCTGAAATCTATTTTTAGAATGAAGAGAAAGAAGAAGTTGAATGCCCTACTGATATACAACAAATGCTCAAGGGAATTCCTGAAAGGAAGCGTCGTAGTGTGTTGAGGTAAATAAATCTTAAAAATATATATACTTTTGTTATATGTATATGTAACTAGGCCACATTCAACTCTTTGTAAGTGTCCATTATACTTTTTAATAATATAGGCATAAGATATAATATAGTTAGTTATATAATATAGCTTAAAAAATCAGGAAGGTCTTGTAAAACCAGTGTTTTTAAAAGTGTATTTTTTGCAGGTACATTAACAAACAAGGTGGAGAACAGAACAAAATCACCACAGATATGATGTTATATATTGAAAATATATTGGAAGGAGTAGATAAGCTGCAATTAGAAGATGATCTTGATAATTTTGATTCTGATGATGGAGAAGAAACATAAAAATATATATAATTATAACTATTATGATTTCATTTAATTCATAAACAATCAGTGATAAAAACCATGCACATGCAAATTTATAGAGTTCTCATAGGCTTTCCTGTAATCTACAAGCAATGAACATATCTTGTATTGTTTTATAATTTTAGGCTCAGTAGTTTCTGAGATCAAGGAGACAACTCCATGCTGTCACCGAACTTAGGCATATTCTGACGCCAATGCGTGAACATTACGTATGAGAGCTTTTAGTTGCCGTTACTGTATACCTGATTTTACCTAAATCTGTAATTTAACAGGGGATTGCACTCATATAGTCATTCCGATTTTAAGTTATGGACTGTGTTATAGAAAATAATATTCTTAAATCATCAAATTAGGTACCAATTTATTCTATTATAATATTTACATTAATCAATAATAAATAATTTAACAAATTATATAATTATCAAACAAACATTAAGAATATTTGCATGCAAGCATGCTTGATCATGGATTAAAATCAAATTACATATTAATTTCATTAAAGCATATGTACTAAAATTTATTATTATAATAGGTAGACCAGTATTTAGTAGTTTAATTACTTTATGGTTTGGTTTATCTCAATAAAATGGTTTCTTAGTCGGGCACTATATCAAGTTCACATACACATTCTGTACCTATATTGATTAGAAATGTAGGGGACCAGATGTTTTGGTGTTGTTTTTTTATTACAATATATTAATTTTAAAAATATTATTGCACAACTCAAAAAACTTAACAATAGGTGGAAATGGCATTCCCTGCCAGTCAAACTTTAGACCAAACATTTTATAGAGAACTGAATTGTCAAACCTTTTTATATGTGGCGGTCCAAATCAAAAACGACCTTATGGCGTCCAACACTTACGCCATTATTGCCGTTGTTTTGTATTCGAACAACGGCAATAAAGACCTAAGTGCCAGCCATATTATATATTCATATATTCAATACTAAACATATGAAGTTACCACTTCTTGTGCTCAAATTATTAAACATTGTGATCATGCTTTTATGTATTAGAGAAATATGAGCGCTGCCCTTGCGTCTATTTCTTTTTATCCGTAGTAAAAACTTAAACTACATTATGCTATAAACTTTATATTTTTTTACAATAACAAAGTAGTCTTAACAGAAAATTGCATTTTTACAGATTCATCTAAATAGATTAACTGAAATAGCGAATTTTCTAGCGATTCCTTAGTCACCTTGTCACTTAATTATAAAAATGGCGTGATCACTTAGAAATAAATTATAATTACTTATTTATTTAGAAGAAATAATCTAATATTAAATTTTCTACTTTTCACGTTGCTAGATATCACAGGAGACCTAGTTGATGTAGCTGAAACAAATAGGACAGGAAATTAAAACTGAAATTCACAATATATAATAAAGAAAAATGCATTTTTTTCTTACGAAATATAATCTATATTATTAATTTTGTGGTGCTATTTATTAAAAGTCTGTTATATCCCATCTAGCCATAGCCACACCATAGCCTAGCCCATACTAGTAAACTAAATGTTCCATTAACTATAGGTAGCGCGTTTGTTTGCGTTTGTCTTTTTATTGAAATATTTTTACTTAAAAAAATCTTTGACATACCTAAACAAATTTATTGAGGTAGGTTTAGACGGAGACTATTTTAAGCCGCCTAAATTACGGCGCCTAAAAAGGCACCGTATAAACACTTTCGGCGCCATTTTTAGCCCATATAAAAAATATTTAAATAGGCGCGGGACAGCGAGTGAGTCTCGAGTACGTCGCTTGGAAATAATCATTACATAATATAAAAAAATCATCTACCGCGTCTGTCTGTCTGTTCGCTGTATAAGCAAGTTAATTTAATTATTAAAACCTTCGATCGATGATTGCTTTACATCACATTACATCCTAATATATTATAAAACAAAGTCTCTGCCTGTCTGTTCGGGATAAACTCAAAAACTACTGCACGGATTTTCATGCGGTTTTCACCAATAGATAAGAGTGATTCCTGTGGAAGGTTTAGGGGTATATTTTTATTGTTTTTACCCGAGCGAAGCCGGGACGGGCTGCTAAAATAATAGCTAAAATAATAGTAATAGATAAAATTATAAGGTTGCACAACAAAATAGACATGTATATATTTATACTTACAACACCTTGACGTTCTTTTTCCTTCTGTAGCACTGCTTGTGTTTGTTTTTCATCAAACTTGACAACAGCTGCTAAAACTTTTGCCAAAGTTATGGAATGCATGCCAGTTCCTGTAAGATATTCATAAAGTATATTCCTCAAATATTCTAACTCCGTGTTTTCCTGTAGGGAATGTAAATGTCTCAAACTAACAAGAGCTTCATCTAGCCTTCTTTCTAGTTTCTCATTGGCCAATCTTAATTTTTGATTGCCATCTTGTATCTGTTGTACATTGCCATTAACTGATTTATTTATTTGTTCCAAATCACGAACTCTTTCTTCTAGTTTTAGCTTTTTATTGAGCAAGTCGTCATATTTTTCTTTTATGTTAGTCGACTCTAATTCATTATTGTTATGGATAGGCATTGTACTATCGGTTTTAGCATAATTTTGTGACTGTATTTGATCTTTTAACTCCAAGTTCTCTTCTATTAACAGAGAGTTTTCTCTTAATAAATCATCGATTTTTAGTTTTTCCAAATTAATTTCTTTTTCTAATTCTGTTGGACTTGCTACATTGATTTCATTTTTGTCTGGCAAATTTACACTTGATGCTATAAGTTCCCGCAATCTATCGTTTAGTTCACCATTTTCTTTTGAGATTTTAGTTAAGTATATTTGGAGACCTTCAATATCGGACTTTAATCGCTTATTTTCACTCCTTAGATGCTCACATTCTTCATTTAAAGTTTGATACATTTCAGTATTATTTTCCACATTTTTATCTTCAATCTTTTGATTCTGGAAAACATTGCTGGACAATTGACTGTTGATCTCTTTAAGGGAAGCAATTTCCTTTTCATGTTCAGCATTCTTAGATGTAAGTGAATCAATATTGTGAATTAAGGATTCCATTTCGTTTGAGAAGTTTTTAGGAGCATTATGTGAAGAAACACTTTCTACTTGTACTTCTTTGTTTTCTGTTTGAGCAGATTGTTGATTAATTTCTAATTGTTTTATAATAATATTTAAGCGATCTTTTTCAGATTCCATTACAGAATGCATTTTGCGAACTTCTTCAATTTCAGATTCGAGATGTATAGCATTCATTTTTATACTTTCAGACTGATTTTTTAGTGATATATTTTCTTGCATAATAGCTTCCAATTTCTTTACTAAGTCGGCAATTCTCATTTCTTTTTCTGCACACTCTTGACGTATATTATTTGTCATTTCTTTGGACTCATTTAATTTTTTAGCGTCTTGTTCTTGTGAATCTTTAATGACATTAAATTCAGCCTCATATTTTTGAAGTTGTTCTTCCAAATTTTTGATTTGTTTTTGTGTTAATTCTAATTCATTCTTTACTCGTTCATAGTCATTGCTTATTTTATTTAGTGCTTCTTCTTTATAGTCGTATTCTTTTTGCAAAAACTGTAGTTTTTCTTTAGAAGCGTTATGATTGCTTGAAACTTCACTAAGTTTTTTTTGCGTTTTTTTGTATTCTGTTTGTAAGTTTTCCAATTCTTCAAGACAATAATTTAACCTTTCATTCTCCTTTTGCATCTCATTATATTCTTTTTGCAATTCGTTCTGCTTCTCCCTCATTTCTTGCAGTTCTTTTTGCAGTATTTCATAATTATTTTGTAATGTGTCATACTCCTGCATACGGTAGATTAAACTTTTATTTTGTTCTTGCAGCATATGCAATTCTTTTGTGATAATTTCTTGTCTATTTATATTTTCTTTTAGTTCGTTTTGAGAGCTAACATAATTTCTCTCGATTTCTTTGTATTGGTCTATTTGACCTTTCAAATCATCATTCTCAATTTGTAACGTAAGTAGATTTTTATTTGTTATATCTTGTTTACTCAATACTTTCTGCAAATTATCTTGTAATAAACTGTAATCTTTTACGAGATTTTGATATTTCAAATTAATTTCTTCATGTGATTTGGAGAATGCAATGATGAAGTTGATCTTTTTAAGTAATTCTGGAATGATTTTATGATACATTTCCGTTTGTAATGATTTTGACTCTGAAGATACTTCGAGAATGAGGTTTTTTAAAACCTTTAACTCATTAGACAATTCAGAAAGGGCAGGTTTTGCCAAAGCAAGTTTTTGACGTAATATTATGTTTTCTGATTTTAAGTCGGCCACAACAACATTTAAATCAGAATTTTGATTCTGTATCAATTCGTGGTTTCTTAAAAGTTTTTCTATCTCTGATTGTAATTTAACAAGCTCTTCTCGTTCTTCTTGAATCTCTGATTCCAGGTTAGTATATTTTGCTTTCCAAACTTGTACCTCATCTAGAATCTGTCCTTTTTCAGAAATTTCAGCAAGATCGTTATCTTTTTCTGTTTTAAAAATTTGAATCTCATGTTCCAACTTACTTATTTGAGAACCTTTTCTTGTGATCTCATCAGTTAGCTGAACATTCCGATTTTCTAAATACACATTCCTATCAACCATGGCTAATTTCTCTGCGGTTTCTTGCTTCATTTGGAGTTGTAAGCATTTGTACTCTTCATCACATTTGACTTTTGATTGTTCAATAATAAGTAATTGTTGAGTAAGTGATTGCATTTGCGTTTCAAGGTCTTTAATTTTAGTTTTTGCTGTGGCGAGCTCTTTGATATTGTCAGTTAATTTTGTTTTCTCTTCTTCTAATGACGCCAATTTGGTCTTGTAGTCGGTCACTATAATATTAATAGACTGTAGTTCTGTATTGGCAGCAGATAAATGATCTTTCAGTTTTTTTATTTCAGTTTCTTTACTTTCTAATTCTTTGTGGATACTTAATTTGTTCTCAGCTAGAGATATAGCATTTTCTTCTTCTCTTTTGGTGAATATGTAAATTTTACGACTTAGTTCATCAATTTCTTCTTGTGCTCTCTGTAGATCTAATTCTAAAGTTGATGTTTCCTTGGTTTTACTAAAATCATAAGTATTAATTTTATTCTGCAATTCCTCATTTGTTATATTCAGTTCATGTATTTGTTGTTTAGCTTCTATTAATTGTGCAGATGTAGCTTTTAGTACTTCTATTTCTTGATTTTTGCTTGAAAGCTCAATTGTCATTTTTTGGAGTTCCATTGCCATTTGTGTATTCTTTTCTTTGGTTGTTTTAAGTGATTCTTTATATTTAGTTAATAACTGTTCCATTTTTTCGATTTTATTGTTTAATGTGATCAATTCTACATTTGGTGCCTGCTCACATACTTGTTTGACTTCATTATCAAGAGCTAAATTAATAAGTTGAGCTACTTGCTCACTTCCATTTGAATTTGTATCATCAATGGTGACTATTTGTTCTTTATTACTCTCATCTTTACTATCTTGTAAAAGTGTAATCTGTGTATTTAATGCTTCTATTTTCATATTTCTCTCTTCTATATCGACACGAAGGGCTTTTTCTAGGTGTGCCTGTAATAAAATACATATTTTGGTTACACTAACATTTTTCCAGTCTATCTATTATTTTTATAAAATAATGTTTATTTGCATAATGTTCATTATTCTTCAAAATATATTGTGTGATTTGTCACGAATTGTGACATCTATTTTGTCTTCTTGCCGATTACAAAATTTTCGTGAAATAGGAGCCTAGTAAAAATTTTATACATATGAATTACCTTCGCACTCTGCTCCAGCGCACATTGTTCCCTTAGCTCAGATATTCGTCTTAAAGCCTTGTCTTGAGTTTCCACTAGTACACTCTAAAAATAAAAAAATTAGTGTAATATCTCTTTAACTGTGTCAAGTTATGAAAATCGTTGTTGATGGTGTGGTGGTAAAAGGCTAAAGAGCTAAACTACTCCACTGACAGATAAGCTTTAAAGATGTGTGATGTGAATACTGAATAATATTATTAAGTTAGCCGCGGGTAACAATTCTTCCATTATTTTTGAACCACTGTCCACCTACTGCTGAGTGTAGGTCTCCTCATACATACACCATTCCACTAAGAAACTATAATAACGTCATCAACGTCACAGGACATTGTGAATCACAGTCGTGCTGATTTAGTAATTATAATATAGAATAGCAATAAATTGAATTTAAAATAAAAACACCATATAATCTACCCAAATACCTTTATCTAATAATATTTCATATACTGTTATGCATATTATTCTAAATATTATGATTATCTCGAAATATCCGACAATTTGTATATCTTAGTTTGCGATACATTACAGGTAACATCATTAAACTAATAACATTGTTATATACCCTTGCTTTTGCGTTTTCTCGTTCTAGTAGCTTATAGTGGTGGGCTAGGTTTGCATATTGTGTTCTGTACTTGGTGTAGCGCTCCTGAGTGCGTCTGTATGCGGCGTAAAGCTGGTCCTTTGTAACACGTTCAAGGCTCACTTGGCCGCCAGAGAAACCCCTTTCTTCCGCTTCACTTGCAGATATCTCAATATCTGACTGAAAAAATATTTTATTATGATTAATAAGTTTCACGTATCCAGAAAAGGAAATTTTATTAAGTCTAAAGTAATATGTTTCTCATTTTTGCGTATTCATTACATTCGGGGTTGTGACACAAGTCAAACCATAAAATGCGTCAACTCTCCTAAGGAATGCTTTTGTTTTCTAAGGCTACGCGTCCCTTAGTACGCTCTTACGATATCCACGGGATATGTGCAGTGCTACTATTTTAGCCCCATGCCATACAAATTATTATGAGTAGGTAAGTATAATCAAGTGTTGGAGAAGTTCATTGTTACTTCCACACTAGACAGTATTTACCTGCAGATGATACATTGAAGGACTCTCATAGCTCGGTAGTCTGAATGAAACATCACTAGCAAAAGAACTGTTAGAAAGTCTTCTTTGTCTTTGATTATCCTGAAAGATTAAAGTGAGTATTATTTTTCTAAGACTGACCATCTAATCATATTTGATAGTTAAAGCAAGGAGAGATAGCACATATACCAAAGCTGCATAGTTTGTTTCCATTCATTGTTTCCATGCCCATTGTACTTTTAATCATAGTTGAGATTTATTACTGGTTACATTTAGAGCTGTGAGGCGACCAAACACAGGATAAACACTGGATTTTGTGATTTATATTTTTTCATTTTACATGAATGAATGAAAAACTGAATTATTACCATATTATCAAGACTGTAGCTGGAATCTTCTGTAGTGGATTGGGAGCCAGAGGGCTGGAAGAGAGGCACTTCTTGAAATGTACTTTGTTGGCCTGATGTCTGTGATTTTAGTGTCTTTGACTGTTGACCATCTGTAATATAAATCCATAAAAATATTTTGCTTCTTTTTTAAAGCAGTCAAGTGGTAGTTGACTCGAAAGAGTTATGAGTTTTGACTACCTCGGTGGTGCAGTTCTAAAATTCTTGCTTCTGAACTGAGAGGTTCTGGGTTGGATCCCCAGCTACTATTATTGAGTTAGTATTTCATAACACAAGTCTGGAAATTACTTTGGGTCTAGCTCAATCTGTGTATTTGTATATATATATAAATAATATATGCTATTATTTATAAAATGGGAAAAAAATCATTTTGTTAGTATTTGTTGTTATAGTGGTGACATAATCTATAGTGTCAATTTTAACTGTTCATCAACATATCAACAGTTTAGTTTTACTCTAAAAATCATTACAGTCATCATTTATTTGGCAAAGGAGGAAAACCCTGTAGTAAGAATGCACACAGACACTATAAATATATCTTTGCATTGAATATTTCTGATAACATTGTATATTTCTGATAATATTATAGGAAATAAACTTTTATAACTACAGTACCATTGTCTCCGATAGAAAACAAATCATTATTTGTGATATCAGATATACTGCTTGATGCTGATGTTACAGCAGCCTGCAACAAAAAAAAACATAATGTACCTACCTACTTCTTAATCTAAAATTCAACAAGTGATGGATGGAAAATACCAGGGATAGAGATTCATGAGAAGAAAATGAGGAGGCTTTTGTCCAACAGTGGGATGTGCAGATATCAAAAAATTATGCATTATATTTTACAAATCCATAAAAATTGTGGTGTGTTGCAGTATTGTTTATGCGAGCCACAGTCAATGTGTCAAATATGGTATCAATATCTGCCCTCAGGTCATAGTGTAATGGAATAATACCCACCCTTTTATTACATATACATATATTAGGTAGTCAATTAATTAAGGTAAAATAAGTTATTAAGTATATAGTTTTGTTGATAAACATTCATTGTCCTGGGAATCACTAGTCTCTGCATATCCTCATGGGAAATAGACATGATAGTATGTAGAGGTATGTATTTAATGTCATATACCATCCTTAAGTTTTGTAAATAATATGTTTGAACAAATGCAATTTAAATATTGCCAATAATATTACCAATAAATTTTAAAATAAGGAATTTCTTTTTGTTTTTAGTAATTTGGATCACGCAAAACCAGTTATGGATATTAGCAATTGGTGAAATATTGTTGTAAAGTTGGCCCTGATTGAGAATGTAGGTCAATATGTTCACAATAACAGAGCCTGATGAATGTGGGCTTATAAATGATAAAAAGGAAAAGTAAATTATCAAGATAATCTTATATACAAACAAATATTTAAGCATATTCTACATGTTATTTAACAGATACATATTAAATAAAATATACCTGAGCAGCTTGTGCAAATTGTTGGATACGTTGAGGTGAAGATTTTACTTCTTCAGCTAACTTATCCTTTAACTTCTTAAACATTTTTGTGCTTTAAAATAAATTAAAAAGGATTATATAGCTCTATCCATGCATTTATTCCACATTTGTTCACTTTTTGTATAATTCAATTCAACTAATTTTATAAAAAGCCAACGCCAAAATACCAGTAATCAATCAACTTTTGATCGGCCAGCTACGCAATCGAAAAATGACATTGACAACTGACAGTGATGTACAAGAAAAAGAAAAAAGGCAAGCGTATGAGCCTATTAGATACACCTACTAGACTTATATAACACTAAGCGTTATGCCGGCTATACACTATCGGCGAATGTGGCATATAACGCAAAGCTCAGCGCAGATGGCGATACTGGTACCAACTAAAGTACACAAACATTGACAATGGAGGTAAAAAGCGCCAATTTTCAATATTGTTGGAGATTTTACGACCAAAAATACCTTCTTCGCAATTGTGGTGTTTAAAGGAATAAGGAAGGATTTAGTGGATTATCCTGAAAATAATAGCACTATTTTAGGTTAGGTTTTGTATTATTTGGTCAACTGTGTGGTCATAAACTGATATAAACTTGATTTTGACTTAAGATCTTACCTGTATAAAGTCCATATTTTAATAAGTTTTCACGTGTGTAGTATTCCGACCTTTTTTGGTAGAAAAAAGCTCTTTACTTCGATTTTACATCGTGAGGCGTATCTCGAAGTTTTTTATCTTGTGGAAAACATTTTTTCCCAATATTTCGGCACCCGAATATGCTACATTGTTGTTTATTTTCACAAACGAATGCTTACTGTAATGGTCGGTGACCATAATATAAAAGACTTGAATGTTATTCAACATTTATTAGACCAGACTAAAGTGTTTTACAAAATATAAGATAATTAAAATATATTATTAGTATTATAATTATAATGAACCGCCAACTTGACGTCTGCGTAGTGATGTGTGACTTATAATCATAACACTTACATGATTAAATGATTAATAAAGTACTCTAAAATAAAAGTTTTAATCGACATAACGGCGGCAAAGCTTTTGTGTACCTAACATACAGTGCTGTACACTGGCGGGATAAATGTGCAGTAATTTTCCCTATTCCATGGGCAATTAAATATTTTTATCTGAGTGAAATGGAAGATATGACTGGTTTTCGGCTTTGTCTACACAACAATGCCAGTTAACAAGAACATTACATTGAAGTGTTCTTATGTTCTATACCAAATCCCACATCCGTGCATTAGCACAACACTACGCACGTTATGAGGTCGTAGTAGGTAGTCATGTGGTAGTCATAGATTTAGAAGGCGCGTAGTAGTCGCACCGCTACGCTAAGACCAGGTTTTCGACATCCCTACCTGTCCCCTTCCTGCGTGTTTGGTCTGGCTTTGCTTTAGTTTTTTCCACAGGTTTTTTCGTTTCTACTGTCTGTCATATGATGTCATCGATTGTCGACGTTGTGGCTTGTCGTGTCGTATTTAGATTTGGCTAGTGGTTAGCTCTGTATATTTTTTGAGAGCATATTTATAAATATTTAATTAATGACGACGCGAGAATCTTAGGACCTAAATTAAAGAAAATAATATTTTTTTCTGTACGTCGTTATAAGTTTGTTCTGTCCGGATCTTTTATATATTTATTTTAGTGTATCCTCGGAGTCAAGCGTTGTTAACAAAAAATCTCCCAAGCAAGCCAATCATGACTGAGAAGGTTGTAAAGAAGACCAAAACCTCAGAACTTTCGGGACTTGGAAAACTTTACCTTATAGCCTATAATGGAATTCAAACAATTGGGTGAGTAAACTCAAACATGCAGTGCAAACTGTTTTATGTTTTTGTGCTCTAATCAAACTATAGGTGGGTACTACAAAGTAAATCTTGATCACAAATGCCTATACTACCTACTCATGCTAATATATGTTGTATTAAATATTAGATTGTTGAATTTTAATCTGTTAGGTACAAGGTTCAAAAATACCTGTGATGATGTGGTAACTTTCACCATCTAATTTAGTATTTGGTCTCATTTACATGAACAATTTGATATGTCTAATAAGAAATCTTAACATACAATGATTTTATTTAATGATCCTAGTAAGTTTATCTAATATTAAAAAACTTTTAAAGAATAATAAAAGTTTGAGTTAATTATTGCTTGTTTGTTATCTACTTAGTGTAACATTATTATCTCATTTGAATACTTGGGTAGCTTTAACCTATATTATGTACTTTTATTACAGCTGGACATACTTATTGTTGATATCTGCAATCCATTTTCTAGATAGAGGAACTTTGGATACATTTTGGCCTCAAATAAAGAATACAGTCATCATATTTCAGAATGCAGCTGTATTGGAGGTATAATTTTGTATTTTATTATCTAACTAAATTACTGTATTACTAATGTAGTGGTTCATGTATACTTAGATATAATATAATTACATACACAACACTACAACACACAATTTTATGTTACAATTGCAGATTCTAGATAATATGCATTTGCTATCCATAAACAATCATAGAATGTGGCAATCACAGGATATTAGGGCTTCTCTTTCTTACCCCACAAGTTGTACAAGTCAATAGGAAAAGGTTTCTAAACTGGGGACTGTTCTCATTGGCTCATTTTCACTGATAAGCTCACTATCTAGCTAAACTTGCATTTATTTCTCATTATTTTTGACTCTGTCTACCCTGTAGGGATAAAGATGTGACATTGTAACTGTCCCAGATATTTGTCATGTCCCATAGTAATTGGGAATAATATGAAGATGTCAAAAAATGTACTAGTCATATGTCTGAACACCTTCACTAATATTGCCATATATTAGTGAAGTTGTTCAGACATATGCGCATAATATTTAAAATTCTTATTTATTTTAATAAAGTTTCGGGTGTCAACAACTAAATTGTTTCTAACATGCACACAATGGTTAACAAAACAGGAGTTAAATGTAAATGTATGATAATTGATGTCTGATCTTTGGCACTGGTTTACTTACATTGTGTTTGTATAGAATATTCAATTGTGTCTGTATTTTAGACATTGACTTATTAATTGGTAGATTAGATTTGTATTAGAGATTGACAAGGGTATCTGGTTGACTGAGGGAATGGTGCTGTCTGATAAATTTGACAAGGAATATATTCTTAAAAATGTCATTGAAGTTTTCGATTTTGATTGCCGGTTATTTATAGTAAGGGTTGACACCTTATTCTTGACGAATAAACAAAAATCTGATTGAAATATTCAGCATAGTTCAATTGACTGAAACAAAAAAGTTTATTTTTATAAATTTGTCAAGTTGAAATTAAGTAGGTTGTTATTATTTAAAGCATGGTTGGCAACCCTTTTTATTGTTGTCAATCTGTACATTGGTATTGGCAAGACAATGTACCTAAATATTACGTAGCTATTAGAAGCTATGTTACGTAAATTAAAACTCATATATTTAAATTAAAAACAAAAACCCAATTGAACCTTGTCTATTTACAGTATCATCAAAGACAATGACTTAACAAGTACCTACTTATTACAATAGAAATATGCATACCCTGCTAGCTTTTATTGCCGGTGGTTAAATATGCATTAGCAAAATAGCCATTAAACAAAATGGTATGCACTTGACATTCAATAATTAATATAAATTATGCACCTAAGTACCTTATCCCATTCCTAATTTTACCTAATTTAGAACCATTACCTTACATTTATTACCAGAAGAACAGACCTATGAAGAATTGATAATATTAGAGTAGGTAAATTTAATCTCAGTCCACAAGTAATAAATAAGGCGTTATTGTGGTAGAGGCAGTCATGTTTAATTTTTGTAAAATTGATAGATACAATCATTTATTTGTATGATAAAAGACACACTCTCAATAAAAAGCATAAAATGGTTGTTTACTCTTTCAGATCCTTCATGCTGCTATAGGATTGGTACCTTCAGGCGTCTTCCTAGTACTGGTTCAAGTTTACTCTCGCGTTTTCGTGGTCTGTGGTATCCTGATGTCGGTGTACGGCTCCACAGTGAGTCCCGGCCTTCCGCTTTGTATACTGGCATGGTCTGTCACCGAGATTATTCGATATGGATATTACACACTAAATCTTATTGGTGCAGTCCCACAGATCTTGTTATTCCTTCGGTGAGTCTTTCATACTCTATTTTGAAAATTATAAGTTGTATGATAACTTGCATAATTATATTATATTAATAATACCTATGAAATGTAGTGACAAAGTCTTCTTATCAAAATTTCAGTTCAGTATTAGATAAGAGTGACACTGTAGTTCTTGGTAGCGAGGTCAAATAATCTGATCACTTTGGGGCCTAAATTGTCTACCTCTGATTCTCACTTAAACCCCAGATATTTTGTTTATTGAGTAATAATCATTTAAGAAATAAAAAAGCCTTGACAGCTGAGAGGCAACAACAGCATTCCTTAAGAGGGTTGACGTCAGGCAGGCGGCTGGTGGTAAAATCATAGCTGCTTTTTTAAGTGTCAATGCTCAGAATGAAACAGGTACATGCTTAGACGATAAAAGGTTAGGAATAATGTAACTTTTTTATGTAAGTACTTTCAAAAACCCAAAAATTGAGAGCTGATTTGTTACGTGCGAAACAGATAGCCATCATATGAAAGTTGATTAACAACCCATATTACTAGTTATACAGCTTTTCGACCCGTATGATAATATCTCTGACATAACGTCTGACTTGTTACATAAAAACTACTTATTATATAATTATAGATTTGCGTAGCTTTGTTGACGTCAACATCGGCAGGATAGGTATATTATTCACGGTTTCGGCGGTGAACTACTTTTTCCTTGCATTTGTTTTCATAAAAATCTACTGTGAAGCAACTATAGATATACCAGTCATATTCTAACCCTCTTATTCATAAAATAAAATTCCTCATAAAATTACAGATATTGCTTTCGTATAAATCATTAAAATTTAACCACAATCATCCCTTAATACTCAAATAATCTTAATGACGTGAAATCGTAAGAATGACCTTACCTATCCGTTAAAGTCGTACTATCCGTAAAGTCGTCTGTATACATATTTTTAGATAAGTATAGTTAGTTTTTTAATCTCAAAATTATAAGAATTTCTTTCTGCTTTCAGGTATTCGACATTCATAATATTGTATCCTATTGGGATTACAGGAGAATTGTTATGTATGTACCATTCATTGGAAGAAGTTGCGGAAAAGAATACTCTATCCATTTCATTTCCAAACCCATGGAATTTTATCTTCAATTATTACTATTTTATCGTTGCTATAATGAGTCTTTACATACCCCTATTTCCAGTCTTGTATGGTCATATGTTAGCTCAAAGAAAAAAGATGTTGGTTATAAAGAAAATTAACTAAATTGTAAACATGTACCATGGGTACAAGCTGTTTATTGGCAATAATATCGTAAAACGGGTGAAAACTTATCATATTGATAAGTTAACTCAGCCTCTTGGGTGTGGGCAGCAATAAATGCGCGCTTTTATGACATTATGACATTGGACAAAAATAATCGGTCAAGTGCGAGTTGAACTGTCTGTTCGACATTCACAGGTAGTACTTTGCTCCGAAACTATTGATATGAAATGATTTGAAATGTAGTACACAAATCTAAAGTTGTGGCCCAAAGACGGACAAGTATCTTAAATAAATGGATTTTAAAATTATATTATTTTTAAAATTTGGAAGAATAACTCTCAAAATATGTATTGTGTGACATATTGATTAAAAGGACTTAAGGATCTCAAATACATTTGTATAATTTCGGACAGGACAGAAGCACGAGTCGGACAGACATTCGCACATATGATTGTAAGGAATTTGTTTTGCCTTTTTAGTTACGGAACTCTAAAAATACGTTTATTTTTGTGAATTTGACCTTTCGTTCTTATTGTATTGAAATAAGTGTAATTTATTCTCATTTAAAGGTTAGGGCGTTATATTTGGGCAGTTGTTCTAACACTATGCAATGTAACACGTAGGCTTATTATTGAACTAAGGTTATGTTATTTTTATATACTGGATGTAAAGCGTCAAAGTACAAAAGTCAGTTAGGAATTCTTAGGCTTTTATAATAAGTGTACCTATTTATCTGGCATTTCTTCTATCAAACAAATTTTTCTTACCTGTCATTTATGATCTTCTATATTATTTAATTTATTATAATTATTTGGGTATTGGTTTAAGGAAAAGTAAATACATATTCTATTTTAATTATTACAGTTGTTTTACTTAAGTCTTTTTTCGAACGTCTTACGCAGGGCGTTCGTGTTGAGACTGAGAGGTGCGGGGAGAGGGGTCGCTAAATGTAACTTTCCAGATGTAATCCAGATTTTATCCTTTTAACATATTTAGCCTTTGAAATATTACTCCGAATTAGTTATATGGTACTTTATTCATTTGTGATGTCCGCCATCTTGAATTAACAAGTGAATATCGCGATTGGCAATTATTATCAGCGCCCCTGGAAACCAGAATACGGGGGCCATATATTCCTAAATTGAAAAAGATCCATAAAACCATTAAATTGGTAAGGAATTCGGGTTCAGCTCTTATAAAAATGCTCAACACGCATTGTGGGTACCTGTAATACAGATAGTGCAAGTGCAAGTACTTATAAAGATTTTATGACTTGTTTTTTTTGCTCAGTGACTTTTTTCGGTCTTTCAGATGTGTCTGTGTGTCTTGAAAATGTGAAACTGTGTTTGTCCTTCTTTCACGTCAGAACGATTTGTAATCAGTGAGGTGATTTGTAATAAATTATTTCGTTTAACCATCTACCTACTTAATTTACCTAATAATCCTTTTATCGATATATACAACCAGATAGATAACCTCCCTGGAGTTTAGACGTCAATATATTATCGCGTATCGTTGAAAAAATAATATCAATGTGACATTTTAATGATAGTTATTGGTTTTAGCTCGTGACTTGGCTCGCAATGTGTTACCAGCCAGTCGTTCGTTTGACTAAAAAAAATGTGAATAAGTAAACATTATCTTATAAGCACAAGAACTGCACTAAATTAGTACGCAGAGGGTTCGATGAACACATACGAAAACGGGAGTAGTTACTAGGTTACAACTTTGGACAATGCGCGATAATCATACCTATTTTTTTTTCATATTTACAACACTGCTCAATATAACCCGCAACTGTGACTGCAAGGGATAAAGGAATGATACTAATATTGCTTCTGTATATCGCTTTCACCTTTAACAGAGCCTTTCAGGATGCAAGACCTGGAGGTTCCGTGGCTCTGCCTCTATGGGTATTTACAATACAGAAATAGAAATAGGTACATGGTTATTGGTAATTAGATATTCCGCTCTCAGGGGGTTTGTAGGTAGGTACCGTTGTTTAGAATTAATTTAACCTTTGAATGTATTGTCCAAAAGTTAACTATTAAAAAAAAGAATATTTTATATTAATAAGTACACGTCTATCTCGCTTTTTATTAAAAGCTATGTATGTATTCCACCCGAACAAACATACATACATGCATATGTATGTTTGTTCGGGTGGAATCTTGCTACTCAATTTTGAAGCAGATATCTTCAACCGATTGAGCTGAAATTTTGTATACACGTATATTTTAAATGATAATATACGATAAGCTGACGTGACGTCATTCGAAATCTAATATGGCGGACCATCCAAGATGGCGGAATACATATTGTAGAAATGCATTAAAAATAACTATTTTTAATGCATTTCTACAATATGGGTATCAAATGAAAGGCCTTGTTGAGAGTAACTCGAAAAATAATGTGAGGTCATTCTAAATCCAATATGGCGGAACATTAAAGATGGCGAAATCGATCAATTTTTGAGTCTGTTTATCTCCCTCAATGATGCGTTGAGTGAGATGAACAGAGACAGAAACCTAGCCCGCGATAACTAAAAATTAAAAAATAAATGAAAAGAAAAAAAAACTAAAAAAAAGCTTTTATTTAAATGCTCCAAAAAGATAAACAAGTTTTTATGATCATATAAATTGTGTGTAATGAGGTTATAAGTTGATAGTTAAAATTTTAAAGTAAAACGTTATTTTCTTCTTTTTGGAGCATTTAAATAAAAGCTTTACAAAAGTATTAGTTCTTTTAATTTATTTAAAATCCTACTGATATTAAAAATTCGAAAGTTTGTGTGGATGTAGGTATATGTACCAATACATCCTCACAAACTTTTACATCTATAATAAGTATAACATTGGAACAATAATATTACCTATGCGCGACTTGTTATTCAGTCTGTAGGTATTCTTATCACTTCTATACCTAAATGTTAACGTTACTAATTTACAGGTGGTATATACCTATGTTGTTTACTACTGTTATTGTTTACTAGTAAAATAAGTGATTAATTATGATTAAGTACAATCTTTTATACAGTAATCGGCATTGATTTCAAATGATTTTTTATGATAAAGGTATTTATATTGATTCTATCATTATAAACGATCTCATATAAAATTGAAAGAATGAGTGAGTAATAACTGATTCATGTGCGGTTAGTTGTCGACAATGAATAAGAAATACACTGCAGTGATTTGGGCTGTGTTGATGGCAGCCGCCGAGGCTAATGTTGCTGCCAAGTTACCGGCGCCCGTTTCTCTGTATGGGTAAGTCTGCCAAGTCATAGATATTAGAGATGTACTTAGGTACCTATCTATATGATAAGCTGCTGCTGGTTAAACCGAATAAAATAAATAAAAGAACAATGTTACAAGTCAATAAAAAACGTACATACCAAAAACTATCGTAGCTACTGACAGACAACCCACAGTCGAAATGGATGTAGTAGGATAGATATAGCAGCTTTATTCCTTGGGGGAAAATACTATTTTTTCTGTTCCCGTAGGAATTGTACCCTACACTAAAAGAGTTCGGTAATTTTCCAAAATTGCCATGGGAATGGGGAAACATGACATTATTATGAGCGTACGAAGTTGTGAGGAAAAGCTACCTGATAGTTAAGTAACCTAGTTCACAATGAGAAAATAAGTTTAATTATAGTTTTTATCTCTCCACAAGTTATACTCAAACAATCTTTTGAAATTCGATAATATTCTTCATATTCGCATACATATATTTTATATGTAAGTATCTATGCGAATTAGTAGGGTTTAACCCGGATATTGTACCTACTCACCCGTGGGCATGTTGGGCAAATATTTTTTTTGTGTATGGGCAAAATTACATTTACATTAATTACAATACAAATCGTAACTAATATTATGCACTAGCTTTTGCTCCCGGTTTGGCCCCCTTGCCCCCTTCCAAGGAAAGGATCGTAGTCTTAGTCATTCATTTTATGCGTATTCTCTTGGATAAAAAAATCCTATCTCTACTACAATTTCCCATTTCGTCCTATGAATGTCGCTATATTTTCCGTTACGTGTCCCGTCTCGTTTCCCGTTATGTACCTATCTTCCCATTTCCCGATAGGTACATACCTATCTTGTCCTGTTTTCCAGAACGTTTAACATCCCATTATTAGTTATAATGCTGATAAGAATGCTAATGTAAAAATATAAAATGTGTAATTTTACCACAAACCTTACTTTTTACCATTTTAATCTAAAATTTCATGTGTCTACTTCAAAAATGTCGACGCTCTATCCAAACTGGCCACCCATAATTTCATACACATACCCATGCTACTAATTCCATGCACACACCTTTATAGGGATGCTATTTCCAAAATCAAATTAACCCATAAATAAAAAAGTGTCTCATTTTACGAAATTTCATTTAAGTAGTAAACTTGCACCGCTGCACTCCCTATATTTTTCACTTGCGATTTCTCAGATAAAAACTAAGTATATGTCCACAATCCACATCAATAATTTAATTCATATATTCGACATGATTTGTAAATAACTACACATGCATATTTGGTCTTCTCCATATATAAAAAAGGTCTTCTCGGTAAAAGGAGCACCACCGTACTTCCAAGTTCACATGAAATTTAATTTTAAAAATTCTAATTTCAGACGCAACTGGGACGGTCTAGGTTTGTCGGCCGATGTAAATGAGTATGTGGACAACACGATCCACTTGCTGGTACCCTTTATGCAGGAAAATGGTCTTGACCCTATGGAAATACCCGAAATTACGGAAGGATTCTCAGTGGTGAGTTCGTTACCTAAATTGATACAAGTTATGGAACGTACAGGCAATTAGGTTATTACAAGAATGATAAAAAATATTGAGATAAGAAAATCTGTCGAGAGGAGAGGATTTTGAAAATACAATGAGCTGAAATCTATCCTTCAACTTGTTTATGTTCATGTTTGTAGAGTTTATCGAATTTTAGATTATCTCCTGTCGCGCGATTGATGAGTAAAAAGACTTTACTTATTTGCCCAAATCGAGATGAGCAAACAAACGTAAGCCTTCCAGGCACATAAAATAGATGAAAATGGATTGGGAAGTTATTAAACGAAATGCAATGGACTAGAACAGCAGGGAGAAATGTTGAAACTTATTGAAAGAAATCCCTATTTTGAAATAAATCCCTATTTTGAAATAGGGATTTCTTGATTTTCTCAAGGGAAATAGGGCAAATACTTACATGATAAAGTCCAAGTACTAGATGTTAAAATACAGGAATAATTTTATTTGCCCAGTCTTTTACATTTGCTACCTATTAGTTTCGCAATACAAACGAGTTGTATAAACTGACTACCTACTTAAATTCTTGTTCAGAGGCCTATCCTGATAACGTACAGCGCCTACCTGACGCTCCACGATGGCTACATGACCGGCCTGACCAACGTCGCCCGCTCCGGAGACCAGACTGTCAACTACTTCGCTAAGATGCTGCGCGTTAGAGTACGGCTGCAGTTTACCGATTTGGAGGTTTTTATAATTATTTATATATTTTCTTGACATGTTTATTGCATAATCACGTATATACTGTAAAATATATACGTGATTTGACCATGTACTTTATTGTGTACTTATTTCTTATGGTAGATCTACCTATGCGTTCACGCATAGATCTACCTATGCATGAACGCATAGGTAGATCTACCAAGAACTCGCGCATCGTGACCGAGTGAAATGTGAGTGTAGGTACCTCAATAGTTTCATTTAACTCCATTTTAATAGCAAAGCAACCAATTAAAACTTGAATTGGCTAATCTCGCTTGTTTTACAAATGTACAACTAACTAATGTATTTTAATCTCATTCCAGTTTGTCTTCAAATACTTAGTTAGAGTAATGAACTCTGCCTTGTTGAGACGCAGAGGAGGTATCATTGGCTCTCTGAACAGATTTGTCGTCACTGTCGATTTTCTTATTGATTTCAACAACGACGAGGTCCATCTGCAAGAATTCTCTCTCAACGACATTGGGTAATATCCTTGATATCAATTTTAGATATTCTTGTTAAAATGGATATAGTTTGTTGACAATAACGCGAGAATTTCCTGGATGTATTATAATATATTAATTACTTTCCCAAACTCAAAGTAGAATTAATTACAAAAGCCTACAAAAATTGTCAACTACGCAACAATTAAATATTGGTTGACAAAGCCGGAATTATACCTACTTACATCAACAAACTAATTAATGACTACTTCCTAGATTCAGTTATAGAAATGAATATTAGTTTGTTATTTCTGTTGACCGACTTGAATAAAATATACATATCTTACTTTCTAAACTGCCAGGCCAGCGTCTAAAATATAAATATACATTTCATTACAGACGTCTGCGCGTGCGCTTGACTGGCAACATCTTGACCGACTGGTTGATCAACCCGGTGATCACTGTGTTCACTCTCATCTTCGACACCATGATCATGAGGATCGTGGCCGACAACATCCGCTCAGCCATCCAGGACGGCATCGACGTCGTCAACAGCGGCGTCAAGACCATCATAGAACAACTTGAATCTTTAAATTAATTATCTTTGTTCAATAATTAAGTCCAAAATGACTTATCTTTCCAAATAATAGAGACTGATATTTTGAGAATTTTCCTTTTATATAACGAAAGCATTTACAAGATACTATTTTCTGGATCTGGATCACAATGTTCGGAAAGTTTTAACTGCCATTTGTGGGTAGCCTCAATAGTTCAATACTTCACCGTGGGCTTATTTTAGCTAATTAAAACATAAGATGCTTTCGAAAATTTTCATGCGAATGCAATGTAATTACAAAAATATAATTAAATGGCTAAAAATGAAATTAAGTGAATAAAAACTAAATGAGATAGGGTGTATATTATTGACGTGATTACATTTTATTAACTGCTTGAGTAGTTGTTGGTTTTTGTTATCAATTTTAGGATCTTTTACTTCACAACGATATAAACATCTGCTTTGTGGGTGTACCTTGTTTTCGAGCATTGTTATTATCTAGTAATCAAGATTCTGGCGAAGGCAAAGTGGAATGCCACCGAGTGCTATCTTCCATTATTATAAACTTGATTAAAATCTTTTATGTAAAATTATCAGTACTGATTGAAAAAAAATAAAGATAAGTGTTTATATCTATTTAAAGTGGTATAAATTAATAGAAATTTGAAAACAACCGATTCTGTTTTGGTTCACTGTCGAAGATGAATAATAAGAAATTGACCGCAGCGATTTTGTCCGTGTTGGTGGCAGCTGCGCAAGCAAATGTAGCAGTCAAGCCGCCGCCGGCGGCCCCGGCATTGGATGGGTGAGTCTGGCATATGGGCCTTAAATATCTATTATTAATAAATCAAATTTTTCTCGACCACTCCAATATGGATGACAGTCGTCGGAGTTTTTCTAAGGTTTACCATTAATATCACACTTCTCTGACACAGAAGAAAAGTAGTGATTACCTCTGTTTGCGTAATTTAGCCTCATTAAACACAATTTATTTATCCTCAATACTGCTATTGCAATTAATTGCATTTATAAAATCAGCAATTAGTGGGATAAGTTCCAGCATATTGCAGCGACAGACATTTACGCATTAAAGAATAATTTTTAGTTAATTTAATAGCATAAAAATCAAATATAATACTTGAATATATAACTATTCAGGATGTATTTATCATTCTTGAATTGAAATTAGATTTTGATTACTGATTATAAGTAGGTCCGATTTTTTAGACGCAAGATTTCTGATGACTTAATACCAATATGGTATGGTGAAAGGAAAGAAGGGTAGTGCCCTAAAAAGCTACGTAAAACTGAATCTAAAATATTCCCATTTTAGACGCAACTGGGACGGGCTAGGTTTATCAGCCGACATCAATGAATATGTGGACAACACCATTCATATGCTCGTACCCTTCATGCAGGAAAATGGTCTGGATCCTATGGAATTGCCTGAAATAACTGAAGGATTTTCTGTGGTAAGTAAAATTTTTCTTATATTTTTAAAATAATATTATATACTAGCTGTGCCCCGAGGCTTCATTTCCGAAATTAACAATAATTTCGGGGTAAAAGTACCCTATGTGTTACTACAGTTTATATTCTACCCGTGTATCAAATTTCACAACAATCCGCCCAATAGATTTCGCGTTAAAGAGTAACAAACTTTCCCGTTTATTGTAGTAGGATTATTAGACTCTTGTGCTAACTGGTCACTCTCATGGATTTATCCCACCTTAGTATTAAAACTTGACAAAACTTCCAGAGGCCTATCCTGATCACATACAGCGCCTACCTGACGATCCACGATGGCTACATGACCGGTCTAACCAACGTCGCCCGCTCCGGAGACCAGACTGTCAACTACTTCGCCAAGATGCTGCGCGTTAGAGTACGGCTGCAGTTTACCAACTTAGAGGTGAAGACAGAAAACAGATTAATTTTCAGCCTTTATTCATGCAAGTCGCTGAATATAAGGATAGGTCTTGCTATCTTCCGATCATCCTGTGCAATTAAGTCTCATTTATGTCATCAATTATATGTAGGTAGTTATATTTCTTATTACTTTTCTAATTTGCCTATACGAAAAGTAGAATCCTTATTTAAATTTTTGCTTTTAGTGTTGGTAACAAAGGAAAGTCCTTCATATAACATAATAACAAGTAGATACAGGGAAGTAACATAAGACGAAGTATTATAATGTGGTCTTAGTAAGTAATAACACTACTTAAGTACTTAAAAATAATCTCATGCCAGTGTATGAAAGTAACTATTAATTTAGTAAATTTTAATTTCTTTATTTTCTAGTTCGTCTTCAGATACTTAGTACGAGTAATGAACTCAATCTTAATGAGATACACGGGAGGCATCATTGGCTCTCTGAACAGATTCGTAGTCACCGTAGATCTCCTTATCGACTTCAATAACGACGAGGTCCATCTTCAAGAGTTCTCTCTTACTGACATTGGGTAAGTCATACATGGAAACCAAGTTATATAATTAGCATGCCTTATATTTTTTTGTTTTCTAGCAAATCTAAGAATTAAGTCCAAGTTTACAGTAAAACTGGTTTATCTATTACAGTCGTCTGCGCGTGCGCTTGACTGACAACATCTTGACCGACTGGTTGATCAACCCGGTGATCACTGTGTTCACTCTCATCTTCGACACCATGATCATGAGGATCGTGGCCGACAACATCCGCTCAGCCATCCAGGACGGCATCGACGTCGTCAACAGCGGCGTCAAGACCATCATAGAACAACTTGAATCTATAAACTGATATATCATCTTTTTCTTCTTCTTGACCCTTTCTCATTTATGTTAACTCCTTCTACTTGATTCTGTCACTTGCTACTTATTTCAAATTTTTTAGTTAAAACGCCACTTGAAATTCTAAAGGAAGATCTACAACAGCGCGTTATGTGAGCTATGATAATGTGTTAAGACTTCATGATTATAAAGTTAGGCATACGCATACAACATGATTATTTTATTTACAAGTACAGCCTGCAACTGCCGTAAGTATTCTCTTAGGTATTTATAATATCAGACACAGAAGATAGAATGTACAAATTGATATAATAAATAATCTTAATAATCTAGTACCTATATCTGCCGATAGGAGGACAAGCAGGTAGCTAATTTGGTACTCTGAAGATGAATGATAAGTGTAATGTGTTCACCTGGCTACTTTAGATTGTCTGATATTTGATAACGAATAACGAACTTTGTATGACCATTTCAGCGATAGTTTGTTTTTTTTAAATCCACCTTATAGATTTATGAGAGGTTTCCTAACGTGCGTGCGCTTTATATTTGTAACTATACACTAACGGGTGAATGAATTTTTCACGGGAATATTCTTTTTTTCAGGTGTGGATAGTATTTTAATATGTATGCCAAATTTTAAGAAGATTGGCAGAATGAATACTTCTTGAAGTGGAAACGAACTTACTTGTATTCAGGTATAATAGTTTACCTATATTAATTTTAGTTTATTATGTATAAACGTACTTATTCAGTAGTTAAGGTAAATCGTTCCAATTTTTCCGGTGGTTGACTGGTTAAAAATTCTTTCCCTTACCAATTTGGTAAACAAATCCTTACATATTATAAAATAAAATCATCTGCCGCGTCTGTCTGTTTGCAATAAATTCTTTGCGATTTTCATGCGATTTTCACCAATAAACAGTGTGATTCTTGAAGATGGTTTTACCTGAACGGAGCCGTTGACGGGCACGACGGGTTTTGTATAAATAAATAATTATAAGGTGCTTACAGTCGATATTAATAAAATTCAGTAACAAGTTAGAAAAAATATATTTGTTTGAGGATGTACCTCGTATGGCATTCACAATATTTTTCATAAAAACTAAGTTCCGTCTTAATATAATACAAAATAGAATAGAATAAATAACACAGTATGGTTTAAACTTAGCGATAAAGACCAATCGCGCGTAGGTGTAGTATATAGCTATATCGACGCTATATGTATAAGTAGTTACTTAAATGCTAAATGCTTTACTTAGGACATACTTAACACTAAGTTACCTAAATTCTTAATAAGTAAACCGGAATACTGAACCATTTAGTAGTTAACATGTGCCATCTTATATTGCAAGAAATGTATCGATTTTTTTTAACTTTCAATTCAGCTAGGTATAATGAAAATTCATAAATATTTCTTTATACGAGAGACTTAAAACTTAAATAAAATTAGCCAGTTACTTAAATTAAAACAAAATTGATAAGATATATTTAGATATAAGAAATAGATACAAATGTAAGAGCTTTAATAGTTTTTAACAATAATGGAATTTTAAAATCAGCCAATTAAGTAAATTAAATATTTGAAATCGCAAATCAACTTACTTAGGTACCTAGTAGGTAATGCAATGTATAGTTAAATAATTATACTGTTAGTTTTATTGACATTGACATTCTTACGTTGCTCGTAATCACATGTGATTGTCACGAAGTTCACTTTTCCAGATTCAGCTTTGTTTCAAATTGAATGTTTAATTAAATACATAGGTTATGATACATACGACTGTGTCATATTTCTCACGCTGTGCTGGTAAACCAAATAAATTTTAAACTTGCGGTTTCATGCCACATATTCGGCCGGTTTAGTTAACAAAAATAACTATTCAAAATCAACTTATAAGTAGCCTTCAGTTTATAGGCATTTATAATGATTTCGTTGCTACATTGCCTATAAAACGTACGTATATTTGTGCATATAGACGAGGCAATATTTCAAATGGGTATGCTGTAAAAAGATTTGCGTTTTGATTTCTCCTAAAATAAATAAATAATACCTAGCTTAGAATATTCGAGCACTTAATGAAAACAACACTTAAACGTACTGCTACTTTAGAAACTTAATTATTCTAGGACACCGCCGTTGCTAAGGAATGTATTCTTGGCGATGTCGTGAAGCTGCGCGGACATTTTATCACTGGTTTCTTTCACCATCTTGGCGAAATATCCGTCTGGGTTGGCGAGCAGCTTGTAGGGATGGTCGAACTCCACGAGTCGGCCAGCGTCCATTACCATCACGCGGTCCGAGTCCATAATGGTGTTAAGTCGATGAGCTACGGTCAGCACCGTGCAGTCCGCGAAGCGCTTCCTTATTGTTCTTTGGATAAATTCGTCGGTTCTGAAAAATAGGTTTTAGGTTTAGTTAGATTTATAGGTAGAGTAAAATGACTAAACACTTTTGTGAACAGTATCTATATATCTGTAATTGTTAAACTTATTGATTAAATTAAGTTATTATAAACATGCTACCACGTGGGTTGTGGGATAATATAACGTACTTAGGGTCGACATTTGCTGTGGCTTCGTCGAGCACGAGGATCTTGTTTCCCCTGAGGATGGCGCGCGCCAGGCACACCAACTGCCGCTGACCCAGCGAGAAGTTGGACCCGCCTTCCGACACCTTGAAGTCCAGCGCCGGAACCGCGGCTTTTAGGTCAACCTGGCCAACAATGAAATTTTAAGGTTCTGTCATAGAATATATTTCTCTCATAAAATATATTTGGATTATTGGATAATTTGAATTTTCAGGTAGGTATGTTAAATATGTAAAATGTGTATACCTAAATGTCTATAACTTATGAGCACTACTTACAGCTTCAATAGCATTCCATAGTTGCGTGTCGTCGTAATTATTGAAGGGGTCTAAATTGTAACGCACAGTTGCGGAAAACAGCACCGGCTCTTGAGGAATAATAGATATCTTGGAGCGCAGTTCCTGAAGCGACAAGTAGCCCGTGTCCACGTCGTCAATGAGGACCTCTCCCTCCACGATGGCGAGCCGGAACAGTGACGAGATGAGAGACGACTTGCCGGCACCAGTGCGTCCTACAATACCGACCTGAAAAAGAACATCGCTAGTAAATACCTAATTGCATATTAAATTTCAGATAAAGTTGAAAGTAGACTTTTTTAATGGTAAATGTCTTTATTCTTGATTTCTTGTAGTGGTCAATTTCATAATAAAATAGCAAAGATACTGATATTTTGGCCAATTAAACAATATGTAGTATTAGTTTATCAAGGTATAAAGTCTTATATTATATAATTATTGTTCATGGTACTCCTCAGAATCACAGATGTGATGTTTTCTGTTATGCAATAAGTTTTCTGCTGAAGATATAAAAATAAGAAGATATTCACCTTCCAACCACTTTCAATGACCAAATTGAGGTTCTTCAGCACTGGTAAGTCCTCGGGCGTGTACTTCATGTAGCAGTTCCGGAATTGAATACGACCTTGGAACGGCCAGCCCTGTGGGGTGTCTCGTGCTGTAAAGTTGACATGTGTGAGAACCACACAAAACATAGTTACGACTTACTGCTAAAACTTAAATAGTTTTATTATCCAATCTGCCAGAATACATCGTATTGTAGATATTGTTGTTAAAAGGCATTGTCTTTTGTTGTTACATAAAGCTGTTTACGTTAACATCTTTTTAATAGTCACATAAAAAAATAAGACATTTGAAACAATCCGAGCGTACCTCCTTTCTCCCACTTGGGCTCCCGCTCAATGTGCGTGTACTGCAGTATCCTCTCGACACTTGTCATCTGCGAGATCACCTCTGCCGTCTGCCGTACGCCGAATTGCAGCATGCCCGTCAGGATCAGCGTCTGAGATATCGCCAGGCCCACATTCCCGGAGAATATCGTTTCTGCAAAAAGAAAAATTTACTTATAGCTAAAATCTATTAGTGAATTCCAAAGCGTAGGTAAACTTATCCGCAGTGTTTTCTTCAATGACGTCAATTCAACTGCTTTAGTTGTTATTTTGTTCCCCTCAGTTACTTTTTGTACAGAGAGTGAATAAAGTGGAAAGGTTGGTGATGCTATTGACCAAAATTTCGTTTGGTTGGTTTGCTATGAAATTTGGAGATGGTAGTAAAAGGGAGAAAAGCATGAAATATATTTAAACTAAGTACTTTGCTCGCAATAGTACAGTCAGTTTAATAAATAGGGTATATCCAAATGCACAGGAGGTTCTGTATTATCAATTGTCATTGGTCAAATACTCCTCGGACTAGCTGCAATTCGGGTGAGGGCGTAAATTACACATTTTCTGTTTAGTGATAGAGTTGATGGCGTTGTGTTACCTAATAAGCTCTAAGTTTGTCATATTAGATAATCTTGACAGTACGGCCTTGTTTCTAATTGCGGCTAGAAGCACTAAATTAGGTTTAAGACTATTATAGGTTGTAGTTTGGTGCCAAATGGGTGACCTTTATGGATGCTGCATGGATGGATTTTATCAGATGCACACATTGCCACATTTTCAGTTAAAAACGAATGATGTAGGTAATAAAATATTATTAGGCATAATTTTATCTAATTAAGATTTTATAAAACACTATATAAATGAATGCGGTCACCGCAGTTAAATTAATGATGGATGTCTATTATATTAAATACTAGCAGCGCCCTGGGGTTTCGCTCCCATGGAAATTTCTGGATAAAAAGTTTCCTATGTGTTATTCCAGGTGATAGGTACCCGTGTACCATTTTTTTACAACAATCCGTCCAGTAGATTTTGCGTGAAAGAAAAACAAACACACATACACCCTCACGCATTTATAATATTAGTAAGATAGGATGAAAAATAGTAGAGCATTCTGTTATCGCCCTGTCAAACACTCTATTTTTTCAAATATTTAATTTACTAAAGTGTTTTTAACTAGGTATAACGAAACTTGGCTCTTTAAAACTTAATAGTTTACGAACGGTTTCCTAAATCCAAAAACTGTCTTCCCACTAATATTTTTAAAAGACCTACCCAACAACTACTCCACACTATAGGATATATGAAAAAAAAAACATTCCCACTTGACCACTTTATCGGCGTGTTTAATGCGATTAACCATACCAAATTACATCGTTTTAGTACTAATAGTACATTAACGGACGGACAGATGGATATGGCGAAACTATAAGGGTTCCTTGTCTGTAGAACTATGGAACCCTAAAAACTCACTGCTGTCTATGACAAGGAAGGCGATGATGACAATAGCGAGGTAAAGCACGCAGATGAAGTCCAACCAGAAGCCCAGTGTCACGCCGCTTGCTAGGTAGCTGCTCCACGTAGATGTGTGAATGTCCTGGGAAAATATCATTTTTGTTTCAATTTGAAAGATTGCTTGTTATAAACGATAGTTCAAAAATTATTTTTTAGAGTAGGTACGACGAACGATGGACAAAGGGCAAGGATAATGCCATGTCTGATTTACATTCGATGACGTTGAATTTCTATAATTAAAGCAAACATATTTACTTATTTGGTATGGGTACCTGGAATCTGTCGAATTCCTGAATCAGCCTGGTCTGCGCGCCTGCCGAGCGAATGGTGCTGATGCCGTTGAGCGTGGCCGACATGTGGGAGAAGACCGGACTTCGAGCTGAAAGTTCATGTCCATTATTTTTGCAAAGCAACAATTTAGATTCCCAAAGGCCTAAGTAAAATGATCACATTTTCCTCGTTGTTGATCTTCAGTAAAATTAACGAAATCAACGAATAAGAAAGCGGCCAAGATCGGCGTGATAAAGATTTAAAGTTTATGAAATTAAATGTTTTTGTATATTTTATATTTGCGTTGATTGAATGAAAGGTTGATGAACCAATTTTCGGTGGAAGTTTACATAGTAATGTACATCATATATTTTTTTGAGTTTTATCATTCTCTTATTTTAGAAGTTACAGGGGGGAGGGACACATTTTACCACATTCAGTAAAAATTGTTTCTAATATAATTTTAGAAAAAAATAATTAAAAAAAACCATGTTAGAAACCTAATTTACATTTTTGAAGACCATTGATACCCCACACGTATCGGTTTGATAAATATTTTTTTTTGTTTCAGTTCTAAGTATCGGGAACCCCCAAATTTAATGTTTTTTCCTTCAATTTTTGTGTAAAATCTTAATGCGGTTCACAGAATACATCTATCTACTTACCAAGTTTCAACAGTATAGTTTAGAAAAGCTGTGACATACGGACGGACAGACTGATATGACGAATTTATAAGGGTTCCGTTTTTGTCATTTGGCTACGGATATGTTGGTACTTCGGTATAAATAGTCCTATATTATTATATACTTTAGTATATAATGTTCGAGTTTTGTTGAGTCAACTAACTAATTAACATACATCAAATACCGCATTTTTTCAGTCACATGTTTCATCCCTTTGTTGTTAACAAAGTTATACTTGTGTTCCCAGAAGGATTGGAGATTAAGTACCCACAATGTAAATGTCAGAAGTCGAGGTGAATGAATCCGGAACATTCGTTTTTATGATCGCAACCTTGGTGAGGCCTGTCACCTACTACATGTAGTTATGTTCAATATCGTATGAAGGCATAAATTGGACTTTTGGACAGCAGTCGCTGTAATAAATGACAATGATCGTGATAATCATGCGCTGTTATGGCATCGTTTGCGATAATGTGTTGCTTTGTTAAACAGTTTTATGTGATATTAAATAGATAATTTTAACACGTTTATACTTTGTACGCCTGGTATACTTACGTACCTACTTATATAGGGTTACAGGTATCAAACGCAAAACCTCCTAAATTCTACTTGGATAAATTAAAACGAGCAACTTTTATTCTATGACTTTTCGTGATTCGTAGTTTTTTTTCTTATACAAAAACACAATCTAATTTGCGATTCTACACATCTTAACTCTTTGTAAGAGTCGAGCAACACGAGACAGTACTGTAGCGTTATGTAGCGGAATCGAACTTATAGGTTAAGGAATTTTTGTATATACGTTTAGACAAAAGTAAACAATAATTCCAAGTATGTACTTTAAAATAAATATTTTTCGATATTTTTTTGCATTATCGTGTATTTACTACCTACATATAAAAGCCAATTTAAAAACATGTAATATAGTTATTATTCAAATGGATACACAGATGGGGGATATAATATGACGCAACAGTCGTTTATCGATATGAATTTAATTTCGATTGATACGTAGATGTGATTGACCGTACCAATGTAGATTGAATACTTACTTGTGCCTTCCAATCGCTTTATAGATTGAGCAGACTTGAGGTATATTTGAAGGATGGTGTAAAACAGGAGCAGGATGATGGTGGTAGGAAGCAAAGTCCAGACCAGAGCTGCAGCGTTCAGTGCGAGGATGCTGAACATCACCAGGTAGATCTGGATGCATTCCAGTAGGAACCGGGGAAGTAGTTCGTCTAATGCGCCAATGTCCTTCGAGAATCTGTTTAGGATCCTTCCTGTAAATAGTACACATGAAATAAGTTATCAGGATAACTGAAATTGGAAGAAACATTGCGAATTTGAACAATATTGGCAACACTGCTGCAAATGAATTGCAATATTCTTTACAGGTATTTATTACCAGTTTTTATGAGTTAAAGATTAATTTTAATTGTTTTTTCACCTTGTAGATAAATAAATTACGGGATATATACAAAGTAAAATGTAATAAAATTATTTTTTTTACAATCAACGCAATTTTCTCATTACAAAACCTTTGGAACCACAAAAAGCTCAATGTCACCTGATGAGTTGTTGTCGAAGAACCGCATGACACCTCGCAGCATGGCGTGGAACATATCGTTGTGGAGATTGCGGGAAGCTGTCATGCAGACCTTGAAGAAAATGAAGGCGCGCGCCGTTATGAAGAAGATGCAGCAGATAATTAGCGCCGTGTAGACATACAGGTACTGGGCTGTGTCCAGCGGCCCGATGAACGCGTGGATGTCGAGGTCTGTAAGTGGAAATACTTATAGATGTTTCAGTACGTCTTATTTTTTTTTTCATTTCTGGCTATACTTATCAAGGTCGAAATCTAAACGTCGCCGCCAACCTCTTACTTTCAATGACTTTTTCAAAGTAATTATTTTGAAGAAGCTATGAAGATTTTAAAACACACAAATAGTCGCAATTGTTCTCCTTCAAAACTGTTTTGAGAAGATATTTACCAGGGCCGAGATCAATGCCAGAGAAATAGCTGGACAAGTTGAATGTGCTGTTCCGCGGGCTCGGGAGTCTGTCGTATTCTTTGACTGTGGTGTTATTTTCTCTCTCCTTTAATCTGGTGACTTCGTTTGTCCTGTTAATTAAAGTATTGAAATATGAAAATCTAAAATGACGAGATTTTAACTATTATTGCTCTTAACTGTGATACTAAATCATAGACGACTGCGATCAAATAAAGCCATAATAATCATGGATAATAATAATGTCGACATCCGGTGACCCAGAAAATCCGGAAATCTAGTATCTAGGTAATTGTGTTTATATCACTTTATTCATTTATGACTATGTTACATCAGTAAATAGGTTTTAAATATGCGTGAATTATAACTTACCAGAATGTTACCCAATAGTCACAGAGCGTGGCTGATAGTTGCCCGATAATGAGTAAGATGACCATGAAAGCAAGTCTTCCTGACCGCCCCCCAGCCCTCAAGTATGCGCCATAGACGTGCCAGCCCATAGAACCTGACTCCCGCTCCTCTTCCTCCATTTCCTGAGCGGGAATCTCGCAGCCAGTAGCAGATTCAGTCAATGATGGCCGCCTTGTGGTCGATAACTGAATAATTTAGAGCAGATAGGTAAAGAACTTGCAATAACTATTTAATCGATGTGTGATCATATAATGCATCGCTCATCAAAATGGCTCTATTAACCTGTAGTTTTTCAGTTGCTTTAGTTAATAGTAGTCCAAAAGCTTTAGTTTATTAGAATATTTTTTAGTAGTTCCACTTACCCTGGCAGAAGTTCGTCTGGACATAGGAGGTGGAATTTCCTTCTTTTTCTCTTCACTCTCATCATGCATTGATGACAACAATTTAGCGAAATCTTTGCCAGTTTTTGCTAATTCATCATAAGTGCCTTTAGCTTCAATAATACCCTGAAAAAAGTTTTTATTTAGTGTGTTATACCTTCTTGTATTATGGTAAACAAATAATTACAAAGCCGAATTTATTTCCATACGTTTATCAAATTAATATTATAATATTACCCAGAATAAATAGAAAACTTTAGCAGATATAAATATGTAAGACAAAAGCTGACTGGGCATCTCAACAGATTTAGAGCAAAAACGGACTCGCATTGTCGTACATGGAGAAAATAAAGGGTAAGGTAACTTCAGTAATGTTTTGTGCTAAGCTTACATTATTCATGATGATGATGTAGTCAGCCGCCTTGAGGTAGTGGAGCTGGTGTGTGACGAGGATGCGCGTGGTGTGTCTCAAGTATCCGTTGATGCACTCATCAAACAGTTGTCGGCCCACGTGCGCGTCCACCGCTGAGAGAGGGTCATCCAGGAGGTATATGTCTGCCTGAAGATCAATTTATTGTTAGAGATATATTTGACAATCTCCGTGATAGAACAATGAACTGCTTTTGATAAAAATAATATTCCTGCTGACTAAGTACTACCGTTGATAGCGCTTATATTTTATAGACATAAATCATTTAATAAATTACTTGTCTGTAGACAGCTCGGGCGAGGTTGATACGAGCCCTTTGACCACCAGATAGTGAAGCTCCTCTTTCTCCAACCAAGGTCTGATCTCCGTGCGGGAATTGTTGGAAGTCTTTCTGTAGAGCACACACCCTCACCACCTGAAAGTATCACGAAATAAAATGATTCATTAAGGTTTGTGCATCATACCTAATATTAACATATTGCGTCCTTGGCATAAAAAATAAACATTTTCAATCGACGGTGTGAATATATTGTCGTAGCATACCTCTTTGTATTTTTTGGAGTTGTAAGGCAAGCCGAAAAGAATGTTCTGTCGAACGGTAGCCACGAACAGCCAGGGTTCCTGGCAGGCGTAGGACAGCGGCCCGCAGAGATGGATGCGGCCCGCGGCGGTGCGCAACTCGTTCAGCAGAAGTTGCAGGATCGAACTCTAAAATATTTGGTAAATCAAATATTTCAAAATATCACTGACAGCCGTGCTAAAAAAAGAAACGAAGTGTGCCAGAACGAGTGTGCAAAAATTTTATTTAGTAATCGCTACCAATTGATTACAAAAAATTTACGGTTTGAGTTTTGGTGCTTAATTAACGATAGTTACTTACTTGTTGTAATTGTTTTTAACTGATAACTTTCCTAAAATTAATCGACACGTGTAATCAATCAGCAAGCACCGCTGTTGATCTATAATTCTCACGTGTTTTTTACCTTGCCAGAGCCGACGGAGCCAATGATAGCGCAAAGTTTGCCCTTCGGCACGGTGATGTTAAGATTGCGCAGCGTGACGGGACCGTCGTCCGTCCAGCTCGCAGACACGTCTTGCAGCATGACTCCCACGTCTGGACTCACTGGTGCCGAGCCGTACTGACTCAGCAGACCCTTCTCGCTGCATTCGAAACCTGTAAACAAAAGTAAAGTTATCTTTCACTTGCTCTCATTACATCTTATTTACATACAAGCTATTGCATGTTTACATTTATATACATATAAGTTATTGTATGGAATAATATGTAACTAAAATATTTTTAGGTATACTTCGATACGTAATTAGAAAAAGTTTGAAAAATCTTTATGGCACATAACAAAATACAAAAATTACAGAAATTAAAAAGTCGTTACTTTTTAATTAACAAATTAAACACATTAACAATTAATAAATCAATAAACGGTGAACTTATGCCATGAAGGGATTTCCAATCAACCGGTAAGCGAAAAAATAAATACATAAGACAGAGGTTAGCGGCTGTGCAAACAGTAAAAATAATAAAAAAATCTTATAAATATTTATAAGTTATAAGAAGAAAGAAGTTAATTATCAGTTTCAATTGAATTTACCTATAATATATATTTTTATTGCATTATACCTAGTTATTTCAATTGAAACACCTTATGAAACAGGTGTAGCTGTGACAATTATACTCTGTTAATGCCTACTTATTACTTTTGTGGTATGCACTAGAGTTTTTTTACAGACTCGGTAAAGTATGAAGTAATATTTTACATTACACGTATATTTAAAAAAATCGTAAGTCACCTTAGAACGAATAAAAAAATATGAGGTTTTTACACTTTACAAATATTGATTATTATAATGTTATTAGGTACGTACCGGGATTGTAAATTCCTTCTTCGTCAATTTTTTTGAAAGTGTTGGGCCGGAGATCGATTTCGCTCAAATTCTTCATTTTCTGATTTTCCACAGCCTGCACCAGCTTGGCGATGTCCACATCGGGCACGCTGCGTAGGTCCTCCCTTTCATCTGTTATGAGAATGTTAGTAAAATAATGTACCTATTGAGATGTCTATCTATACCTATCATTAATATATTTGGTACATATTGAAAGTTAAGGAGAGTCCTATAAAATTAGACGAACGCATGAAATAGATGAATAAAGCTTAGAGCTTGGGTTTATGTTGGTTTTCTGATAATGGTCTTGTTTGACCTACTTATATTATATGGATATTGTTTGTAAACAAGTTTATTAATATGTGGCGCAACTCAATTATAAAGATATGCGTATATGAGTTACCAAAGGTATATGAACGTATAGGTTTATTGTATTGCGAACATTATATTATATTATAACCAACAAAAACAAAAAAAAAAGACAAAACCGCACTGAACGGTATGTAATTACTTGAAGAGCTGTGTTGAAGAGTGACAGATTGATGAATTCGGAGACTACTCATCCACACAAGATTCGGGTGCTTTTTTAAAATAATATTCTTACATTGAATAAGATATTAGTAAATATTTAGATTAAAAGCATCCAACTACTTATACGACTTTAAACACTATTACCAATAATATTTGAAAAGGTACCTATCTAATCTAAGTACTAAATAAATACGGAATATAAATTATGAATATTGACGAAGGTATTCCTTAAATTAAAAAAGGAAAATAAAGAAAATGCTAAATAAATACTTAAGTAATTAAGAATTACATACCACAACCAATTACATACCACCATGCATTTATATTAGTAAAATAACAAGACAAGATGAATTACTCATACCGAATGTAGGAGCAGTAAACACACGAAATTGCGTTTGTACACAAAAGAACGACTAGTATGTCACCAATTAGGACGTAGTATACTCGTACCCAGTAACACAAAGGCCTCAATGCGACGTATAGATACAAGACACTCCATTATAAGTGAAAATGAATTCGGCAAGATGATGGCTATTGAAGCTTGCAGAGTGTTTGTCATTGACGCCAACGGGAACGCCTGTGAAAATCATGCCGATCAATGAGATAACTTATGTCACTCTTCATTCGTACCTACGTTTATTTTTTTATTCAATTTCATTTTTTCTCTTCTACTTTACAAGAATATGGGTCCTTACCTTGGGGAAAATATTAGAGAAGTATTTAAAAGAAAAAAGTATGCGTTAAACCCTCATCATAAGATTAGAATAAATTATAAAATATTCTACATTCTCTAACGCTAACACAGTTTCATGCAAATTCGGACTAACTACAGTATTAACATAAATTTATGTAGGAAGCACATGCGGGTACAATTGGCATTGGTGGGATAGCACAGTAAGTGCTCCAGGGTGACATTGCAAAGTGTAAAAGGCATGCTGAAATATACAAGGTTAATTATAGTAGAAAAGACGAGTCTAGTTATATTGTGGACCCGTATTGGTCTATTAGCAATGATCGGTTTGGACTTCATGCATGAGGCCCGGGGGCCTCACATACCCAATAGCATGAATGCCTCGAGGCGTTGGACAGAAATTAGAGCCTCTGCCAAAAACGAAACAGCATTCGACATGATAATTGATAGAGTTCCTTGTAGCGTGTTGTAGAATTGCGCCAGGGGGAATACCTGAAAAGTATTTTTTTATAGTGCTCGTGTGATTTTTAGGAATTTGAGTAATACCTACTTGCTAGTTTTTGAAATTTTAATTCATCAGGTATTTTGGATACTTGTTACTTGAGTGACTTTCGACGTTCAGCAATTTTCTGCAATGGTCAATAATGACCGTTGGTCTAGGATGCCATTTGGTGGTCAGTCATTATGTAAATAACTTTTTGTCAAAGAATCATTAGAGATGAAAGTGACATTGATATTAATACTGTAGAGACACTTACAATATCAGCAGTGACTTGGAACCCGAACAAAGAGTAAGAAAGCAGCGTGATGTAAAGCGTGAGTCGCTCGGTGAAGACCATAAAGCTGAGGTACACTCCGCGCAGATACGAAGCCGACGTGATGCAGTTTATTTCGTTTTTGCGAGCAATGGCCACCACTTGCTCGAACGGCTTCTCCCAAGCGTACATTTTTATAACCTATAACATAAAACGAAATATGTAACAAACTTACTATCAAGTTGAGATAGTTTAATGGACAACTTTTAACTGTGACTTCAGAAGAACCTGCTAACTTTGGTTTATCTCAAACTAGCTGTTGCCGCAGCTCCGCCTGCGGTACCCTGTGTTTGACTTCAGGTCACAAAAGTTAGCCTTGCGGTTTAATCGTCAAAGCGTGACAGACAGTCTTTCGCATTTATAATATTAGTATATAAGTATATTTATGAGTTATGGAAAGATTAGTTAGTTAGTAAGTAGGTAGTTAAATTTAGAGTAAACTTTGCGTGTTTCAATAAAATATTTGCAATAGGTACAATTTAAGTTTCGCGAGTTACCGACCTGCATGCCACTTATGATTTCGTCCATAATGCGAACGCGCTCGTCGGTCTTGCAAGCGGTTTTCATTCGTAACCTTGCAGCCAATTTACTCATGTATGCTGTAAGATAAAGATAATAATAATAGTCAGGCTAAATAGAGCCAGCTCATACCACAAACCTCTAATATATTTATAACTTTATACAACAAAGTTCAAAACCCCGTATTACACAGTCCATCGCGCATTTCACCATCGGTTATTTCAGCGAATTTCAGACTTATTCTTCTTCTATGCCTTTTCTCTCTATTAGGTACTTAATAACTTATTGATAATGTACCTATTTTTAATTGGTTTATTTATGATATTAAGTTCTTCTTAGTTATTGTTGTGTATTTAGAGTAGGTTCTAACTCACATGTATATTTTAATACAGATACAGATGAAATGCTTGATAATTTGATACTAATGATAAAATTTGCTCAACCTATGTAAATGCACAACTTTGTACACCGGATTGTTAAATGTTCTACAACCGTAAAACATTGCTGAGTTGTCGCTAGTTGGATGGAATAATATAATAAAGTTGTCAATTTTTGGAATAAGTTTGAGAAAAGCAATTATCCTAAAAACAAATATATAAAACTTACATTGAACAGGAATAGTCTGAAGTACAATGCCGATGACGCCGACGACGGCAGCTACACCGATTTTGATATAAATGAGGTAGCAGACCAGGATGACTTGCAGGGGCAGCAACCAGATGAAGTGCGTGTAGATGAAGGCGTAGTCGAAGCGGTTCACGTCGTTGGACAGCAAGTTAACCACTTGCCCCGCAGTGGTCTGCGCTAGAGCTCCTGAACTCATGCGCATTACCTGTATATATTTTTATATGTTTTGTTAAATGTTATCTAATTTGTGTATAATAGTAAAGTTTCACAAATGACAATTGAAATAAAAAATAAAACTACCTATACATTAAAGTGAATTTTTTAATTGATTTTTTTTTATGCTTTCCATCCTATTACAACATTAGAGCATATAAAAAAGTATACATATAAGTAGAATATTAGACTCGCATATTTTTACTACTACGACTACTACATACCTAAAGTAGACAGAATAAGTATAATATGCATTTCCTGTGTGAAGTTGCAATATTATTTTGGCATGTTTCCATAACTCAGATACCAAGACACCCATTCAGCGGTGTTATCAAAAACATTTATCATAAAGTGTGTTTCTTTCACAATAGCAGCGTAACTTCAATAGAATTGTTATGTTATAGTAAGTTTATATCTTTATTATTCCTCATTGAATATACAATTGTTGAAAATGATGTAGAACTAGCATAAAATCCAATTTACGTAGTACCTATTTTTGAACTCATTATAGTTTTAAGGAAAATAATGTCAGTTTTTATTGATTTATTATTTTGTATTTTGAATTAGTTTGTGTTATGTAACAGTGAGGGAACTGTCGTTTCTCATAGGTGTATATGAAAATCGGTAATTAATGAATAAATCAGTCTTCTTGTAATTAATGTAATTTGAATAATTCGCTTACCTTTCGATAAATGAGTGAGCACGCAGCAATGCGCACTTTCATGCCGAACTGCTGTGTGGAGTAGGAGCCGTGGTGGTTGAGGAAGGCGATACACAGCGACATGAGGATCACAGCCGACGCGCAGTACACTGCTTGCTCGTAGGACATGTCCGAGCCGGGCTCCCAGTACGCCAGCATCATGCTCAGTGCAACTGGTTGGAATGGTCTGTAATAAAGTTTGCATTTTTACTTTTGCTACTAATAGCACAATTTTTTCTTACTACTTTACAACATAATTTTTTAATACCTAATACCTAAGCTGGTAACGTGCAGTTACTGTTAAATATACAATCTGCGGAGGCTGTGGTCTTTAAATGCTGTACCTATTAGCTCTAAATGCAATTATGTGGAAGTTGCTGTGGTAAAAATAGCTGCAATTTTTATATGTATTTCATTATAGCATAGTATCATAATTTATTTCATAAACATCTTTGATTACATGGTTACGTGGTACACAATTGTACCTATTGTCACACCCTGTATTATTCAAAAGAGACTGTTTGAAACGAATGACTTTTCCCAGACCAAACCAGAGTGAATCGGAAATCTTCAAGTATTATGCAGCACACACATAATGGACAAGAATCGTTAACGTGCCTATGTTAGTAGAACCTATATTCAGACTAAAATAGCGGTAACAACTCGCCAACATCACGGAATAGGACGGTGGCCACATACTAATGAGATTAAAATTAAGTAAAATATACATGATTTCTTACAATCTAACAATAAACATAAATTATAGGTTATTGAGGACAAATGGTATTCTATCGTGCAAATAGTATCTAATAAGCTAAATATCTTTATTCTTGATTCCTTTTCTTCAGGTAAAATAATAATTTCAGTAATTGAATAAAAACATGGTACATAACAAGTATAGGTACAATTTATAAAAACAGTTAATCAGATCAAAATCATAGTCACGAGGAGTAGGATACTAATATTGTAAATGTAAAAGTAAGTTTCTTTTGTTAGTTACTTCTTCACGTTTCATGTTCAATAAATCTTCTTGTAGTTAAAAGTACGGAGAAGGATGTCCTTGTCCTTCTCTTTTTCCGGGATCAATAATACTGTACATACAATACCAGAAAATGAGTCGTTCTCGGGGGATACTCACGCAGGCGGCGCCGCCACCAGAAGTTATTAATGATAAATATATAAATGTGTTCGGACATCATAAAGTACCTGCTTAGATATGTGGTAGAGTATTTATAAGTACCGGAACTCTATTATAGTTCCGCTATTAATAGGTACTGAGGCTTGTTTACTTGATATCTAATTTAAAAAATACAATTAGTTATTTATTGCGCAATTGGTTCTGGTGGTTTAGTGACTGGACCTTTTTATCGAATCATAAAGACTAGTGACAAACCGCTAATGCGTTTCTGTCATGAACAAGTCATTCATTACAAAATAGTCAATGTACAGCTGGCCTCAATTTAGCCTAAGATCCACAGCGAAATAAACTTAGCTCGCATAAATCAGCCACTTGGAATATTATGCCCACCACCGCAAACTAAAGAAATATTTGTCATGTCATACATATTTTTATTAATTTTTACTCTCGTTCATCTATGCCATGTTTCATGTGACTCACACGAAAAAATTGGTTTAGATTTAGATATGCGCGCTAAGGAACTAAGTTATATATATACTTTGGTCCATTCCCATAACTGTGAATATATCCCCCTGTCGGCGATTTGACCCAAAGTACGCTTTCCTTCTATTTCTTCTCTACTTCGAACGGTCATTGTCAGACTATAGGCATGCATATACTCCTTGACTACATAAAGCCAGCAAATGCGTGTGCGTTTAGTTTATAAATCGCAGTACCTAAGTCATTACTCACTTAAGCACGAGTGCCTGGAGCAGGAACATGAATCCGGATGGAGCGTAGCTCAGCCAGAATGTCTTCGTCATAGCGCGCAGCAGCGACGGCTTGCGGCCCTGCTTGTGCGCCAGCGCGATCTCTTCTACCCATTTTCTGTTAACAATACAATGTTGGGATCATTATTAGAAAAGGTACCTCGTACCTACGTACGTTTTGTTTATTCTATTATCTATGAGGATATGAGCTACCATATTTTTTCTTTTTTTGATTTATGGCTGCCACACTACATGTTACAAATGTTAAATAACAATTATTACAAACCAGTTCTTATATCAAAGCCACATATCCTCTTGTGCAGCCATGTCCTGTTTTATCGACAGAACAGACTTTGTTGGCAAAAGTAGTAAAAACGGTTTTTGCTATTTGATATAATGATAATATTTAAGATGTCCCTGACTGATTCGACGTCGTTTCAAGTTAGGACGTTTAGAAACCTGTAGAGCTTTTTATACTTGATAAATATCTCGTTTTGAAGAAGTTGTTTTAAGTATCTCCAGTTTTTTGAAAACTTCCATTATAATAGTTACTGACTGTGCTTATCATATATGGTATCTACTTATTGTATTGAAACTAAATATGTATATAGATTACCACAACTATTCTACTAGGCAACGCTTCTAAGAAGTCCTAGGAAGGTTCTTTTTCCTCTTATCTATGCGAGCTCCAAGTGCATTCCTAACTGCGCTGCGCTGTTTATTTTTGACTTCCTAAAAGCTCGATGTAAACCCATGTGAAATTTTTGTCATGTTAATTTGCACACACAAACAATACACAAAATATCAAAAACCTTGCTTAGCACTAAGCTTTTTGATATTTTGTTATAATACAAATCCACTTACGTCGATATGGCGTTCGCTATTTTAAGCTTAAAAAAATAGTTGGAACTTCAAGTTTCCGACTCGACCTTAAACATATCATGGTAAGTACATAGCAGTATGTAAATATTCGTGTTGACTAAATGATATCATCATTTTTTACTTTTAAATGGACGGTACGCGTCTTACGACCGCGTCGAAACACGACGTGGTGTCTTCCTACTTTGTCTGAATACTAAATTGTTCTCTTTGAATTATAGGTAATTTGTTGTTAAAACTTTGACAAGGATTCAGGTGCTATACCGAATAATATATATCTTCTTATCTTTTATTTTACTTTTACATGGAGATGATATCAGATGTATCACCATGAAATGAATGAATGAATATTGTCTTTAATGAATATTTATTGTCTAATATCTGATCTAAATGGGTTCTCCGAGCAAAGTGAACTTGTGCTCAACATATTTGCAAATCTAATACCGCAGCTGTATTACATATCTAGTTCTGTACTAATACAGTGTTAAATAACAACTATAGTTACCTATCTAATTAAAATGGCATATTTTACGTTAACGCTCTGAGAATTACACATTTATAGCTATCATTTACATAATTATTATTACTATGTACTGGAAAAATCTTTCTTTCTTATCGAGTGGCAAGGTTAATCGACCCATACCACCCAACAGTCCATGACATAGTTTACACTAGCATTTACCCGAGTCTTCGTCCGCGTGGATTTCAAATCTCTGAGGGACCTCAGAGTATCAAAAGTAGTAAGTAAGTCTTAAATAAAGTCGACATGTAGGTATGACTGTAGTATTAATTCGGTCTTTACGCTACCTACTCTTACGGAGTATACAGAGCCAAAAGTTAATGCCATATTAATTGTAATAAGTACTAATAAAAAAATATCATAACTATAGATGTATTAGTATTAGGTACATTATGTAAGTATGTCAATAAGTCCACCTGTTGTTGGCTTTTTTAGATGTGAGATAAACAGTTGTTAGATAAGTAAGGATTCCGTAGTATTAAGAAATTCCTGCATGTCAAAGGCAAACCGTTGCCAATGAGAAATGCATTTCTAAACTTGTATTCTAAAGGAATATTTTTTTATCTATATAAATGAGATATTATTAATATAAAGTTACACAAGGCGGACGTAACCACGTTTGATTTTGTTTAGATAGTGTGTTAGTATTACACATATTAAAAGCCAATTATTTTATTAAGTCGGCTGATCGTTAGAACTACTTTTTAATCACTTTTGTATTATAAATGCATTAAGAAGTTGGTATCTAAACAATTTAGATATAGCGGGCTCGCACGTGACCAAGTAGCTAAATCTTGATTTCATAACATTTATCGAGGTAATCCACCATTTAAACTGCACAGTCTAGACTGGTACTTAGATAACTTATGAAAATGGAACTAACATTTGATCTTAGAATACTTAAATGTTGCAAGTATACAATTAATTGAATTGGGAAATGGATAGTTTTAACTATAATGCCAATAAGATTAATTTCTTATGTACCTACTGTAATTATCAAGATGTTCTTGGAGTAAAATTAAGAAACTGGAGGACTTGAGAAAACTGGATAAGATTAATCAAGGTTCAATGCGAACCTAGTAGACCAAACGAATCTATCTTAGTAAGTCTTAACTTTCGTCATACATATAAATAAATATTGAACGTATATAAATTATGACGTCCGTAGTTGTAGCAAGTGCGGACAAGCCGCTTTCTGAGGATCTAGATAGGTTTGACTATCAGCGTTTTTCAGGAATTTGTCTGCATAATTGATGTGCTTGTATGACAAACAATATAAGCATAGTATTTAGTGCTATTTATCATTCCGCTAAATGACGGTGGAAGTATGGCGAAAATAAAAGTAGGCTTTGTGTCACTAGGTAGTCGTGAGCCCTGAATAACCCACTGCTACAGGCGTGTTGTGGGTGTTTCGGGGTTCACCAGTCTTAATTGTTGTTAATGTTTGTGTCTTTCAAATAAAAATGCAGCGCGGGGCCGATATTAAAATAATAAGTAGTACTTACTAACAGCTGGTACTACAAGGGTGGCTGTCGATGTAGCATCGAAAATTATGGAAATAAAGTGCAAGTGAAAGCGAAATGTTTGCTATTAAATAAAAATACTGGCCGGATTCTGGCGGTGACACACAAACTCCTCGCGAGTTATGTACGCAGTAGAAAAAAGTAAATAAAACCATTATGAAGATAAACTTAAGCTAGATGAGCATAACCCTCTCAGATTTATCTTTGTTTTAACGTATTTTACTTGTCTGCGAAATTTGACTCGCATATCAAAAGTAGCTAATGTACTTAATTAAGTATTCTGCAAAAAATTGCTTAATTAAAAAAGGTATATAATTCAACCATATATTTAATGCATATTTCGCTCAATAGTTTGTTGCAAACTATTTTAGATACCACATATCGCTCACTTAATTTTTGGTTACAAAGTTTGATCAGAGATAGTCGACATCTAGTAAGTATAAATTTAAACTGTCCAGTTAACCACATTCTTATGGTAATCTATTGACATTTTTGTGTGGGCAAACCCTGCGATTTCCGTCTTCCTCTTGAAGATAATATCATATTAATTCTCAAATTTCTCTTTAAAAGGTTACACAATACAAGTCGTTATCCAAACTGCATAGATATCGGTGAATGTAAAGAAAAAGTGTTTTATTAGTGTGGACTTACGTAAAATGTGAGCTTTAACGTTGGTTTTTTGGTAAAAATTTACGACAATCAAAATTACTCAGAACAGCCAATTTTGTACCCCCATGCCCCCCAGGCCATGTGTCTCTCCCGAAACTGGGTTAAAAAATCAAAGGTCGCAGGAAGCTTGTCCGACCAGTCAGGAATTCTACTTATTAGTAAATTTGGTCTAGCCTGTATATTTTTATTAAGGTTCTGCTAATGAGGAGGTCTTGATGACTTCTGTTAATGATTGCTTGAAATATTTTTTTTCTATTTTAAATATCTGCTTCATAATATTAAAAATATTTAAAGTAGTCTTGTTCTAATTATAGTTATGGTGTTTTAATGTTGGTAAAAAGAAACATTACGTAACATCAAAAATATCATCCCTTTTAAAGATAATTACTCTATATATTCCTCTATATCTATGAGTTCACAGTTTTGATTAACGTGAACTGCCGCAAGATGTCGTAGTCGTAAAAGTTATGTCAGAGGGCGAAGTGCGGGTTTACATTTCACTTCTCACTATCGAATCGATTCGCAGTGAGACGCAGCGAACCAACCACTTTGCGGTGTGGTTGTCGTTGGTTTGATTGGTTAGCTGCGTCTCACAGCAAGTGGACTCGATGGTGAGATGCAAATAGCAAAGTCATAATATGCACACAGATATCTATAGGCGACTTAACTGCATGGCTTCGGTAATAGTGGATATATATATACACATAAAATAACTTTTTTGCAAGACTTCAACTTTTGAGTTTTTATTAGGTACAAGTACTGGTGTTAGACACTACGTACGTCATATTAACAAACGAAGTAAATTATCATTGTAACACACATACGTCTTTGTATCTCTATTTATTAAAACTTAATCGCACAGAACATAATTTGTAAAAGTACCTGTGGACTTCATGCTAAAAGCATTATCTAACAGGCAACCATTGGGTCGTAGAGAGCTATGTATGTATACCTGCTGAGTATGGAGTGTGCTTTAGCTATTTGGCCTGTACAACATCGCAGAGAATCGCCATTTTAGCGCTCAAAGGTCGTGTATTGATGCAGAGTGCAGAAGAAACCTGGATCACCTTGGAGCTTTGTTGGCAGATTGTGTTCCGCACTCTCTTTGCGCACACGCAAGTGCGCTAAATGTCAACATCATGAAATTGTAAACCACAAAATATTTTAATGACATTGCCTTTTCTTTTCATTGTTGTCATACAAATTTTGGATAAAAACGTTTTTCGTCTCGATATATCTAGATCATATAACACTGAACAAGTTTTACGCATACCTACAACACAATCGTGAAAGATTCGCTTCTACTTGATATTATGCAGAGAACATTGCATGATTATATTTATAAATGAGCCGTGCGTTTATAAACTGTACTAGGCTTTGTTTAACATTGACTGACTCGTATATATGCAGTGCGTTTGTAGGGTTACCAGGTCCCATTTGGTCAAGTCCTGAGAATATAAGGCATAAATACTGCTACTTCTTGTATTGTTATCAAGATAGACAGAGTTTTATATTTACCCCCGATAGAAAAGTGGATCGTAAGAAATTAAGAAGACGCTATGTGAGATACCTTTAAACGACTTGAATGAAATCTAAGACCAGTAATAATACACACTGTAAGAAAAAGTGATCAATGAATCCGAAGACTATGGTATCTTATATTAAGTGCAATAAATTCAAACTTTTCTAACAAACTAGTTAGTTACTCAATAGGTATATCTTTGCGTATCAATATGAAAAGAGCCTAGAGAAGATATAATTGTTAACTTAGAAGTTTATTGCGTAGGGTCAACGACAAAGCGTAGACTAGACATGTATATGTGCGTGCGACACAATGTGGTCGTACCATGCAAATCGCGACTAACCTTGCATTCACGATTTTCAAACATCACATTCAATCACTGCGTTACAAAGGTACCACATGACAATGAAACCAATAGCAAATGGCTGAGAATTTGTTTTATATATTGGTTTTACGGGTAAGTAGTAGTACTGTTAGTACGTGCTTAGCAGTTTGTACAACAAAGCCCGCAAAAAAATCTTAGAAATAACTTAAGGCTTATCGTTATTTAGGAGGTTAGCTATAGTACTTAATGATCAGTTTTTCAATTTTTTGATTATAAAATGCGCCAAGCCTTAATAAACTATTTAATATGACACACTGAGATAGACATAGTCGATTTTAGTTTTGAGAAATATTTATGACTTTATTATGACATGAAACGGAATATTGTTTCCTCCATATATTTTTCTTTTATCTATGGTTTTCTCTCTGTAAATACGTTTACTGTCTTCCACCAATGATATTATATTTCAAACAAACTTTTTAAGTTATTACAAGTTATTTACTTACCGATTCATACAGATGTGCACAACAAAACTAAGGTAATTAATACTTGCAATAAATAATTTACGGAAGAAATACATCAGCCATAGATAATTGTATGATTTCATTAAAACGTTAATAATGATTAGGTACATAAATTATTGGATAATTTTCTGATATTCATACGTTAGTCAGTATAAGTTTGCTTTTTGCATTGCCTTATTTTATAATACGACAGTACAAGTCAAGTTTCATATTACTTTGACAACGTAAATAGAATTTGAGCAAATTTATTTTAAATTCATGAAGTAAGTATTTTTAATTTAGACTAAACTGCAAACACAAATTTGGGCTTGGCTCACGGGTGACGTATACCTGCTGGCTTGATTGTTTTTTTAACATATACGCCAGATCGTTATTGCTTTGAGATGATGAACCCATTTTAAGTTTCAAATTATTTTAAGAATTTCAGCATCGTATGCCCTGGTCGGTGATGAATCATTCAGTCAGACTATTGATTGTGATCAATACGTCAGTTCTGGTAATACCTGATTTAATTATATATTTCATAGCGAATGTATAAGTAATAAATAGGAATACATTATGAGTATCGTACACGTGGCGATACTATAATGTGATGTGATAATTTTAATTGATTATTATCCAATTTCCTTAACATGAGCGCATGAATGAATTATCAACAAATAAATAAAACAAATGCCAGAACCAATAGGGTAAAAGTAGTAGTTAGACCTGCAGCGAAAGTACGCATTGTGGGAACCACGTCTGCAGTCCACGTAATAAATTGACTTTAATAGAAAAATTGGATTCGTGTCATTCAGTCGAATAAACGGCGAGTGAGTAATCGTTAAACACTACTTATATCATGTACTGAAGAATGCCGGTACATGCTCACAGTGCCATGTGTTAACAAGGCATGCGCTCTCTTTGATTAACACATCTTATTCGCACAGATTCAAGAACTTTAGGCCCGTTCTGCACTAAGTCTAAAATGAGATTTATTTAAATTTTCTGATGAACATGCCGCTGAGTCAGTATCTGGAAATTTACTGTCTCATAATATGGTACATTAATCCCTGTTCATCCAGGAACTGGAAGTACCTACTGGAGACCATGTAGTTCTACTGATTACTCTTAAAGTGCTCGTTACCTTATTGACAGATACATCAGATACGCCTATTAGAATAACTGCCCAATTTTCGGTTTCCTAAATTACAGTTTGGACACGATATAGCTAAACTAACTAACGTATATGCCAATAAAGAATCGAGAAATCGTGTAGAATGGTAGTGTGTTATATCCTGATTCTCAATTAACTAATAGATGCGTTATATTATCTACTCAATATATTCCTTCCACTAGTGGTGATCCAATAAAATAGTTATCTGCAAAATTAAATTTCGTTCACATTTTGAATTAGTGGACATTTAAATCTAGAACTTTTTTACCACCGACGGATTCTGTTATAATGTAGCTGCCACTTAAATATATTTAATATTATTATAGAATGCCTGAATTTATAAACCTGGATTGAAATATTTAAGCACAAACTTTATGGGAATGCTCATTTCCTGCCGATATTGTCATCTAGTTACCTACCTACTCAAACCCTGGCCCAAATAGACAATTGAACTAATCATTGGGAAAATGCGACAGGATGTTGAATTGAGCCTTACCAACTGTTGTCATTAAGTACTTGTTCGTTGGTAAACACAAGCTTGTGCATAGATGTCACGGAGAGGTGAGCAAAAATTGTCAAGCGCAAAACGATCACACTAGTAAATATTCAAAAGAGTATATTATATATATATACATGGTTGGGCTCTTGATCAACCATATATATATAATATACTATTTTGAAAATTATATATATATATATATATATATAAATATATGCTTTGAATTTGAGTAGATATATATATAATTCAAAGTATATACGCATTACTCTACTCGTACCTATGTACTATGAGCAACATTTTTGGGCTCTTGATTGGGTAATCTTTGTACTAAAGTTAATTAAATACAATAAGGTCTGGTACTGTCGAAACCATTAGAAGTTATCACATAAAGGCCACAGCTTAAAAACCAGTTTTTCACGTCATTCTTGTGCCTTATGTTGAATGGGTCCAAAGTTCTTCGTAAATTGGTTAATAGCGAGCCGGTTCCTGTGTCGTACGGGACAGTATCGACGGATTGCCGTCATTCTCCGTATTACCCAATGAGCAGACCTAATTGCAGTTGCCAAGAAAGCCAGCAATTGGACAGAAACTGTATCATGACTATTACAAATGACAATGGTTTTGAAAATATATCTCTATATATAACTAGTAGAGAACACAAGAAATTTTTACAAAATTGTGAATATTACAAAAACGACTTAACTGATTTTGATGCCCCACGAACATGAAAATTCTATTGACAGATCCTACATACCTTTTAAATTTCATCAAAATCAGACCAACGGTTCAAAAGTTATCGCGTTACAAACAAACAACCAAACATACATACAAAACAATATTTTTGCCCCAAGAAGAATGATAGACCTCGCTCGCTCGGTCAAATATATCTATGAATAAAACTCAATCGATTTGTGATGGTACGAGCAACGTAGGCTCCCGATCTGTAGCTACTGCAACACGTTCTAATGACTTACAAGTAGTGCTTACCAGGAAAATAGGTTTTCCTACTTTGCAAAGCTTGCACTTCACATTAGTAGAAATAGGTTATAATTGGAAATCCTTAAGGGTAAACGTTCCCTTCATAATTATTTATTATATTCATAATCATAATTATTTATTATGTTTCTGAAAAGATTACTAACTAGCAACACTTACTATTTTTAAGAACTCTGGGAATTGGGGAGTTATTTATTAATTATGTTTATTTACATACAAACATCATTATTTTGGAACTAGATTGGTAGAAATCCTTGAATTTATAAAATAACCTATAGGTAATTTTTAATAAAATGCCCATAAGTACCTACTTAGTTAAAGTATTACAGAATTTGTACAAAAGTTAACATAAATTAGGTTGATTTAGTAAAAATTGGTCAAAAAATGAGGTGAATACGAAACCTTCAAAATGAATATTAACTGTATTAATGTTAACCACGTGATAACACCTTCATGCTATCTTTATTAGTCGATCAATTTGCTGCGGAAACATTAGGTTCTGTATTATTGTCAGTGCATGGCATATTTGCGGTAAACAAGTTTAGGAAGTGGAACTGTCAATTGAATTTTCGCACCGTGTACGTTCTAACTATATTCTGGGATTTTACACAAACATTATAAAAGACACTGTCCTTATAAAGCAATGTTTGCATTATTTAGTTCTTGGTATTATGTTTGATCTAGTATAGTATGGTATCATTTGTTTTATTTTTATATTATCATTAATTTCATATAGGCAGTGTTAGTAGGTACATTGTTAAATGCGCAATTGGCAATTTGCACATAACATCTACTTATTTGTTGCGTATGGAATTTGCGCAGAATATATTTAGATTTTTTTGATGACAAACTAATTATAAATATTTATTATTTTAAAAATCAGAATACTATTGGGCCTACCTTGCGTTGTAAGTAGTAGGTACCTTTACTATTGTTCCCTAAAACAAAGGAAAATCAAATAGGAAACTAAAAAACAGTTGTCTCAGGTTGTCTTGACAAAAACATTGGGATTTTGTGTCATGCATTTTACTTTGTCATCGCATTTGTAATTGCTTTGACTTGTATTTTGTGACGCAAGAAGTTAATTTAATGAATACATTGGAAGTAATGTTTGCTTTATTATAGGCTCCCGTGGGAATGTGTTATTCCAGGTTATATTATATACAGTGTACCAAATTTCATAACAATCCGTCCAGTAGATTTTGCGTGATAGAGTAAAAACATACACGCATACATCCTTACAAACTTTCTCGTTAGTACCAACCATGTGTGATGAAATTGTGCCGAATTTCTTTCTTGGATTTATTTACCGGTTGGGTGACCCCATTAATATATTCTTAGAAAAATATTAAACCATTAATATTTTTTACGACAAATACCTACATAAATAATAAATATTTTCTGAGAAAATATTTATGAGAAAAATGCAGTATTTTATTTAGTATAATATAATAGATAACATAAGACAAAAAAAGTAAAAATACATATGTATGTAATTGTTTAGTTTTTAAATCTATAAAAATCTTTACTATAGTATTTTTTTCATTTTATTGATCTATGTCTATAGCACATTCCATATTATATTTATATATAGTTTAGGAAAATACTAACCAATTCGTATTTACTCGTTTTTGTAAGAACATAACATGTTAATGTAAATACATTGACTTCTGAGTTTATGAATAAATACTTAAATAGAGACAAATTGTAAATTTTGCGGCAAAGAACACCAATTAAGCTGGCAAGTTGTTTACAGTTAATTAATAGGTAGTTTGGTTGACCTATTTCCCAGGCTGTCGCGCAGATAGCAAAGTCAGACACGCTATTTGCAAAATATCGTGCGGTCGTGTAAATATATTTGGAACAATTTTATTTTCAGTTTATAATATATACTTTTTATTAGCACTTTTTAAAGTATACGGTTTTTTTATGTTTCGGATCCCATTTAACCTGTGCGAGTCAGTGAGTGACCTTAGGTACTCCAATGCAGCATATGTCAGGCGACTCTAAAATAATGCGACTATACTTATATGCCTATAGTTTTTATATGATAGTGGTGTGGAGTGAGTTTCAAGTAAAAAAACTTCACGTAAATTATTGACTGGGATATTAAAAATACAGATAATATAAGATAGAAATACAGAATAAATTTTGGAGACTTGGGTGAAATCGTATTTATCGTATTTTATTATTCAATTAATATTCTTACCATAACATTTTGTCTATAGATATCGTATAATAGACACTTTACCCATAAATTAGGATGTAATACTCCGTACTACTACAAACTCCATGACTTTACCTTACTAACAAAGCTACCTTATTAACAACACTACAAAATTAATTATCTCAAAACAACTGGATTATTGTAATAGTTGAATGACTAATTTATTACTTGGTTATTTATGTATAATATTTTTTTCTTTATCGTATTAAATTCTTATTCACAGTTATTTCCAAATTTTGAGGCCCATTAGGCAACACGTTCTAAACCTTTAAATCGCATTAGTATAATTTGAATTTTCATATGTTATCGTCCAAAAGATATTAGTTCGACTATGTATTCATATATCTAATATCTTTAGCCATTAATGATTCATTAAACATAAATAATAATAGATTATAGAGAATATAGAGATTTGCTTTATAATATTTTATTAAGATAGTGAAAGACCTTGGAAATGGGTGCTAAACTTTGACACACTGGAATGTACGCAATCAAGAGGTACGGAACTGAAAGTTCGCTGACTACTCGGAGAGTTCCCTACAAATTGGAATATTTGTAGGAAACTTCTGACGTCTATTCAAACAGCTTTTGGACTCGACGCTTTACTTCTGCGTTATTGTAGATCGAGGTAGCTAACTGTATTAATTATATACCTGTATATATTTGACTATGATATGAGACAAGTGTATAGCAAATTTGTTTTAATAGTTTTAAAAGAATTTACCATTTCTTCTTATTTCGAAATCAATATTTTCCTAAAACAATTTCCAAAATACCATTTGTGTCTTTACCTATGAAATCGTTAAATTACGATAGACATCTCCTTATCAGATCCTTAGCAATATCAGTCGAATCATTGAGAGTGATGATAATATATTCAAAACAAAATATATAGGAATGAAGGATGAGATAGCAATATGTCTGGTTAGAAAAAAGAAGAGGTTCCCAGTAATTCGAATTTTGTGTCGTGTTCGAAATTTGCAAGCCCTCAGGAAGTCGGCACCGCAAACGAGCTTTGTAGCGAGTTACTGAAAGCCTGGTAGGTATACTTATTTTTATTTATTAGCATAAGAGATGTTTACGCTTGGCCTTGGTACTTTTTCAACCAATTTGTGTAGCTTATTTACTACTAAATACTTCGGGTCAAGGATTGTTTTGGTAACCAATTTTGCGAATTGATTTAAATTTGTGAATATATTAATAATATGTGTAGAAAGAAAGATTTATATGAATATAGTATATATATATTCATAACATGTAATTTTATTTTATTTTCAAGCAAATCTGGTAAAAATATTTTAAAAGTTTTTTTTCTGTGACCACTGAAGTAGCTACACATAAAACGTTTCTATCCTTCGCCAGGTACCGTCGAGCAGTATCTCCAGCTGTCACTAAAAAGTTGTTTTACTTATTAACTACAGTAGAACCCAAACTTTTTTACCACCTAAACTTTTTTTTACTTTAAAACATTTAAATTTTCTAAATTTTTAAAATTTTCATATACAACGTTTACGTAATTTTGTTGTAAGCGTTAATTTTAATTTGTTTGTAATGCGTGGAGGTCAATGGAAAATATTAGGAGCTATAACAACATAAACATAAACAGTTCTTGGAGACCTTGTAGGAAAGTTGATTGAGACACGGCCTCTTAGTCATACGATCACAGACTTATATATAAACATACGATGTGTGCGAAGCGCTCGATTAAGTATTCGAGTGAAATAAATTGTTTTAACTCAATCAGTATCGAATACGGCATACGCGAATATTGCGCAGTGTCCAAGAATTCATACTTGCTTTATTCATCATTTTAATTTGCGGAATAGTTCCTTATTCTCTCTTGCACAACAAAGAGGTGATTGACATAGTAAGTTAGTCACAAATGAAATTATTATTTCAGATATCATTGCCGGAATGATACTGCGCCGGCTTTCGCGAGCATGCTTATTTGACAATATCTATAAATATAATAAAACAGTAAACGCATAACGGGCTTTGTCTGAAGTTATTAAAGTAAAATAATTATGGGGGTCTTTATGGGACTAATAGAAGCAAAAACATTTTTTTTAAAGTTTTGTCTGTCTGGCTGTATGTTTGTTCGCGCATCACACAAAAACTATTGGATGGAATTTTATACGGTACACAGATACGTTGCTTGAACCCGAGATATAGGAAATAATAAATTATCAGCAGATGTACGAAATTAAGATATGTTACATACATTTTGATTGAAAAAATTGAATTTATTGGATTTTAAATAATAAAAAGATCTAAGATTGAAGCACAAATCAATGAAACAACATTGAAGGATAACATAAGGTACTGCAGTGAGTAAGCTCAATGAAAACTAGATTAGCAATAAGACGACCTCAAATAGCATTGTCTAATGTCTAGAATTAATTCGCTTTGAAATCTATTTTATGTTGGTTGCCTCGACTAGTGAATCAATAAAAGAATTTGCTTGCGTCGTACAAACTCATACTTATATTAATTTATATATTAATTTAAACTGCACGTTGTTGTTGACAAAGTGTAACAAACAGAAATATTTCCTATTGGAAAGTACCCGAGGTAAAACAGTACACTAGCACAGTTTAAATTTAGAGAACTCTCCATTCAAGCACTTGGACCTACTTTGCATATTGCAAACACTTCTATTGACGCATACTTTCGCCATTTTTTGTCACCAAACCTTATTTTATATCCTACAATGTCGGTAGAAATTTAATACACGTAAACAGGTTTGGCGTCAAATTACTTTTTAGGGTTCTGTACCCGAATTGCAAAAATCCTCGTCATTTCGTTAATAACGGCAAACAGACAGAGTCTGTCGCCACAGGTCAGAGCCACTTTATGTCGAAACTATTAGGACTACCTAAACAGCTGAAACTAAGTAAAAAGATTATTTTTTATGAACCATTTTACAATTATCAAACAAAAAAACACTAACATCAATTGAACAGAAACTATGTATAATATCACATCTGTGCGTGCGCACAGGTATATGTATTGTATATAGATATGCATTTAAAATTACATTGAGGTTTTCAAAGATTACAAAACTTGTAAAAAATGTAAACGAGATTATGAGATATGATGAGCTACTTTTAAGATATAGCGCATTTTCTAAAACTATACCTATATTTATACAAATCAATATAAAAATCAAGTCAAGTGTTTTTACTTATATATCCCTAATTTATACTTACTACTACAGAACCCTTCAAGGGTGAGGCCGACTCGCACTTGGCCACTTTTAACACGATTGAGGATTATTAATCTTAATGTCAACCAGAAACTGATTGAAGAAACTATCTAGCCGATATCGTTTCTTCAAATGGTTGACGTCGTTTATCACATTTATTAATGTTGTTTATTAACTGGTGCTTTAAAGTTACAGCAGCAAGAGAACTTTGCGGAACTTGAAGTTAATAAATTAAAATAACTAGTTTAGTGTAGCGATTAATTATGTATTCTAAACTGCATAAATAACTACATTGCATTCAACAGCAATAAGTCGAACTAGTTACTATTCCAAACATATAGGAAATGTTAGGGAGGAAAAATACAATGCACAAATGCCATATTATATAACAGTTATATTTTTTACATAAATTCTTAAGATCAATTAATGTAACTACGTTGGTTCCTATTGAGTTCAAATGTTAATTGAATGTATAACTTATGGCTACGACTTACTTTGTTATTTATAAACCTCCAAGACAAGAGCATGACTGAAGTAATACAAACATTGTATTTAAAAAGTTTCAAATTTTCTGACGACAAAAATATTGGTATAAATAGAAAAAATAGATATGTTTAGGATCATTAACTCAGTTCAGCTGCAGCATTATACGAAGGTTTGGTTGGAAAGTCCATTTCCAAAAATAATGAAATTATAAAAACAAACTTACAACAAATAAAAAAATTGTAACAACTTTTAATACTTAAGGAATCATTATCATAAACCAAATAAGTATTAAATGTATTGTAGCTGTCGAATACACATAACTTTCTTTGCGAACATTTTAGCAAGTTGTGACGTCACTTGTTCGTGACATTTAGTATGAAGCATTTGGACGAGTTCAACAATGTGTGATTTTATTTCTGTACTGTGTTATGTCTTTACCTTTGAAATCATTGTCATCATCACATTAAAGGCTATCGAATAATACCTAATCTACTAGTCTATTGTCAATAACGTAACATTTATTTAATTTATTTATATAATTAGTTTTATTTTTTTTGTTTTAGTAGTGTTGTAAATAAATAATAATATATATTGTAACGTATAAAAATAAAAACACAATAATAAAGTAATTCCCGCCTATTGTGGTACTTTATCACTAACGAATGCTAATAAATTAAATATTATAATTGAATCGAAATTATACGTATTTTTTCGCATAATCATTTTAAATCTAATTAATAGCACCAGATCATTTGCGAGATGGAATCACGCAACACGGGTTCCGTAATACTATAGCTTTTTTTATATAGTTTTCAGATTTCATTACTGACATATTATTATGCTGCAAGACATTGCTCCTTGCTTGCTAAATTACATGATCCTAGTTCAATGGGAAGAAATGAAGTGAAGAGAAATGGCCATATCTTTTGGTCGGTTTTGATCGACTTAGAGTCTATTTTTTTCACAGCTGTAACATGATATATTCGCTTTGATACCTCTAAACGTTCCTAAGAAAATGAATACCGAAATATAAATGGAGGACGACCAGACGATGAACGAAGTAATCCTATTAGGGTGTTGTGTTACCATTTGTGATACGTAACCCTAAAATAGTTAGGATAGGCTGATGGACCAAGGGACGTATGGTGTTCACCTTGAAATTTGATGAGTGCTGTGAAGTGCATATTGTGTCCATGTGAATTATGATCGATAAGGCAATTAATTATACTTAGCCAGTGAATTCTATGGGTAGATGAAATATATATATATTATCTGTATTTTGTTCGTGCGATATTAGTGCAGTCTAGTATATAAAAGAAATGATTCGTAGGGTTCTTCGAGTATCGTCCAAAATTAACTGATAAAAAACATGAGTGTAGAACGACAACTTCCTTTGTCACAATAGATATATCGTAGAGAATATGTACATACGTACGTATGCTGAAAAACATCTAAATTCAATTTTTGTAGACAGTCTGCAATGATTTCATTTGGTGTTTATACTTAGTCGATACGTATTAGTGATATTCTACTGGTCTTGAGTTCCATGAGAATGTGAAATACGTAAGTATATTAGAATATAAGAAGTCGTGTGTGTTGTATAATAAACCCCCTGCAAAATTGTTCAGCGGTTTAAGCTCTGCCTTGGTAAGGATTATAAATACGGACGAATCTGGTACGGTAAAGCCAGTTAGTTATACATACCATTTTAAAATATTTTATTTAATAAAATTCTTGAATCTATTTTAGTATTTTTGGCTGAAACATGAATTTTTGCTTCTCAAATTTTAGACTTTTATATCCTTGCATATTATAAAACATAAAGTCTTCTACCGCGTCTGTCTGTTCGCGATAAACTCAAAAACTACCGCTTGCAATTTCATGCGGTTTTCACTAATAAATGGAGTGATTCCTGAGGAAGGTTTAGGGGTATAATTTATTATGTTTTTACCCGAGCTAAGCCGTACCACTAGTTTAGTTATAATTTTGTTAAAATTAGTGTTTATTTTAGGTAAGTTTCATTCAATTTTACTTAGGTGTACTTACATTCAACTCATGTTTAATTTATAACCGGACTTTAGCATTTAAAAAACAAAATTTCTTAACTTATTGTGTATATGCATTCTACATACTTCTTTGTTTAAAGAATATGAAGTTTGGTGTTTTAGTAAAAGTTTTCTCAAGTACATGCATATAAATCCATATAAATTTATATATTTTGCTTACAACCTTGCGTAAGATGAGGTCAAAATGTGTAAATTTATTATGCAAGTACAAAGACATACGTGTGTTAAGTGACACGCTTACAATAAGTTTATTTGGAATATGTTAACGTAGCTTAAAGACAACTTACTTTTCAAGGCGATCTCCAAGTTTGTCGGAAAGATGGCTGTCCTTCGGCTGCGTGAGGTCGGAGTCGTAGAGGTCCCGCTTGAACCCTCGCCAGAACGTCGGCATCATCCAGAAGAACCATGTTCGCGAAAAATAGTTGGCCCGCAAATAGTTGTTACTTTTCTTTTCGCGATTCTTAGGCGGAATTTTTATTGGATCGCTGGGGTCTTTATTTCCACTGACCATTTTTGATAATAATTAATAAACTATTGTACTAAAAACAGTTACTGATTTTATTATCTCGAAATTTCTTATTCACACTATAAATTAATAAAATACTTGAATCGACATTTTTGTCGGTGAAAATGCGCGCACGCGCAGGGCGCCTAGCAGCTGCTACACGTAGTGAGCGCTAACCTCTCTCCGAGTAACTGAGCGTGTACATGAAGAAGGCAACTTATAATGGCTAGTAGTGATCTGCTGCGTCTAGGCCGCTCTTATGCTCTTCCACTGTTTGAATATTGTCATATTTTAACCTGTGTGGTAGTAAAACTGTTAGAAGACTTCATCAAGTTAAAATACAAACTGTTTTGGATTTTTATTTTAACTTGATGTTAATTAATTAATTTTATATGCCCAATTGTGGGACATAGTGTACATTTTCACAATACTCCATGTCAACCTGTATTACCTATGTTCACAAAATAAATGAATTTGAATTTAATGTAAGTACCTATGCAAAATGAAGAGCGAAGATAGTAGATAGAATATAAGTACGTATTTATGTTTCCGGTATACCTACTTTAAAACAGATTCTTCTTATTTTCAAAAAAAGACCACTTTATTTGTTTATGTATTATTCAAATTCACATAGAGCACTATTTGTTGCCATAGATAAAAGTAAAAATGCACTGGCATTTATTGATCTACTATTAAATTTTATATGCAATTTTGAATATGCAAAGTGTACCTCAATAAGCCTTTGCTCACCACGAATTTTAGGTTTAGTATAAAATAAGCGGTTGTGGTGTAATGGTTAAGACACCCACCTATGAACCGAGAGATCCTAGGTTCGAATCTGTCTGTATATCAATCTGACTCATGTATAGTAGTTGATATCGACCACCGCTTGCTTCCGATGAAGAAAAACATCGTGAGGAAACCTGCATTCTGGTTGGTTGGCTTGTGTGTGCAACGGAGACAGTGGCAAACCACTCCATTAATAGTGCCAAGAAAATCGTTGTGTGTGTTCCACGTAATGACCACAATCCTCATCCATTATCCAGATTATGAAGAAAAAGATAAAATTAAGAGTTCAGACCAATATACTTACATTAAAAGCTTTACCGCATTTAAATCGAAATCCAATCTTGCACGTAAATACAGCTCTACATAGGCTCAAGAAAAAATGTAAAATTATTAAAAATTAGTGCACTTGGAGAGTCTTGAAAAAGTCTTTAGAATGACAGCTTTTTAACGAGCTGAAATCACATTCGCATACCGATTTACCGTGGCGCCGCGGCTGGTTCCCTACTTGGTAGCGAGGCGGTTATGTTCTTGGGGCGACATACTGAAAAGGGAATAGTTGCTAATCCAACAAGCCTAAATATTTTAGACATTTTTTACCAAAGCGGTAGATCTATAAATGAAGCTCCATTCTTGAATTTAATTAAAAGGCACAATATTTTTTAAATCTCATTCTTATTAAAAACTAGTAGCCCTAAGAACATCGCTGTACCTTTTACTACGTTTCTTTGTTAAATATTTAATACTTGGTTAGACTGCTCAAAAATTTAAAATATATCATTCAAAGATTGGTTATGAACGTGGACTAAAGCGGCACTTGACCAGTAAAAATAGGGATTATATTTCAAAAAGTATTTGTGCTACAATAAAAATCTTTTATATCTTACACCTAGTATACAACACAAATATTAAGTAGTATAAGTGAGTAGAAAAATATTTCTGCAATCTACGAGTAATTAAAGTTTTCCTTTCCTTGCTTGCACTATACCTAACTTTTTATATACAAAAACCAGAGGCATTTAATTTTATTCCTATTACTAAACAAGCTCCGAGATGGATATCACGTTCTAGGGCCAGTAGCAACTACAAACCAGGTTATACCAGGACAAGCTATTTATAGCTGGCGCTAGCGGCTTGTAAGGGAGTGGATCGCAGGTCTAGCGGCAACTATGATAAATATTGTAAATGTCTGGAGATTAAGCGACGCCAGGGTCGTTAACAATAACGACTTGGTTCAACATCTTAGGCCTTAGTAGTGTTGCTTAACCACTTTTTTATTTTTCGCTCGTCTGTAACTAGTAGAGTCATTCCTTTTTTCGACGTCCGGACTATTTATAAAATGTTCTTTCCCATCGCACAAACAACAGGTTGACTAGATAAAGACACGTTGTTATGCATTGTTATTAATTGATACTGATGTTTTGTTTATTTGTTGATTTTATAATTCTAAATAAATAAGTCCTACAGGTGTTGCTAACACAATAAAATGTTGGATAAAGAAATAAGACAAGTTTTTGTTAATTAAAATTGGGAAGAAGATACATTATAAGAATGTACACTTACCTAATTGATATATAAAAGATAGTTTCACAATGTGGTATAGCTAGTGCAGAGATAAACACATGTTGGGGCATCTAAATACCGGCGAGGTGTCTATAAAAATGAAAATAAATATCTTCCCGTTGTGTCTGATAAGGACGCGCAACGGTCTGCATGAGTCTTTGGTACCTCCAACGACTCTACTTGCCAAATAAATACAATTTCGGTAAAAATATAACATACCTCTTATATCGTATCAACATTACATAGTACTCCTATAAAACAAAGTCTGCCAGTTTCTAAGCCTTGTTCTTTTAAACCACGCAACAGAATTTGATGCAGTTTCCATTGTTGTTTAGACAGTTTATTCCCAATGGTTACACATAAATGATCCCGTGCGAAGCCGTTTGCTATAAGTATTCCGTCATATGTAAGTAATATATTTGTACAAGTATAAAAGGTACAGAACAGTTTTAACTTGCATAGTCTACCCATAGAATGAAACTCGTTTTTACGCATTAGGTTACGAGGTCACTAAATTTCTGTTGTGGTCTTGTCATGTGTGCGATGTGCCGCTTGCGATTGGTATAGTGTTAGATTGGTACAAATGTGTTCCGGTAGCAGTAATCTTTGTATTGACTGGCATTGTAGTGTGCACTGGGGTCATCAGTCTGGCGGCCACAATGCGGCGGTGTCAATACAGCTCTATTGACAGCCCGTGTGATGTGATGGCCTGTCATTTATCAGTTGTATCATGGTTGTATCTCCGCCCCCTTACAGTCATCTAGACCAAACAAGACTAGATATTAGATAGAGCTACACTGCAAAGATATTAAAATTATCTTTCGTAGACTTTTCAAATTAAAAAGACTTATAATTATATCTACGACTAACTTTTGTCCGCGGCTTCGATCTGGTTTTTCGTGAGTCCGCTAATAACTTATTATTGTCAATATCTCGGGTTCTAAGTAACGTATCGCGATTAAACCTATACCACATTTTAAGTTAGACTATACCCTATGCAGCTGTGAAAGCCGCATGAAATTATATCCAGTTGATTTTTCGAACAAACATACTGACACATACAGACAATTCTATCAATTTCAACAAAATATATTTTGGCTTCTATGACCCTCATAATCATTATTGTTCTTTAATGTCTCCTATGTCTGTAACAGCCCACTTACAGTTTTAATATATGTGTGGATATATATATAATCTGGATAATTATTTAATGAAATTAAAATAAGTACATGTTGTTTAAACTTAGGTTAATTTTTTTTTTGTTTATTAGATATATAATTTACCTGTTGTAGTCTATAATTTAATTATTGCGCATGCGATTTGATACTGATGTGTGTAATAGACATCATGGTATGATACATGTCACTGGAATAAAACCGATACACGGCATTCAGACAACAATATACCAGTATTACTTTTTGTGGATATTTAAAGACTGAGTATCCGTGTACTGGTTTCATTTACTGTATGTTATAAATATGCATGTTATTTCAGGTTTTATCAGGGTTATTTTTTTTTCTTATTAAGGAACAAAAGAAAAGTAGCACAACGATCGTGTGAGTGAATTTATTCAGAATCATTCAAGATCAAGTCAAGAAATATTATATCCTAACGAATTTATGCATTACTAGCTACGTCCGGGGCTTTGCTCCCGTGAGAATTTCGGGATAAAGTATCCTATGTGTTATTCCAGATTATATTCTACCCGTGTTCCAAATTTTATAACAATCGGCCAGTAGATTTTGCGTGAAAGAGTAACAAACATACATACACATATCCTCACAAACTTTCGTGTTTATAATATTAGTAGGACTATTCCGATATCATTAGTTCCTCTCGTCGTCCTGAAAACACGTGCAAGAATCTAATTTGAAAACTTTTCGTTGTAAATATGATCTTATGAATTTGTATTATAGATTTCAACCATGAGGAATACGTAAGGAGGGGGATGACTGGAGAACATGGATTTAATAAGTACTTCGACGGATAATCTTTTAATTCCAAGCTGGAGAATTCACAGAAACATCAAAAAGTTTTTATCATGGGAGTAAATATGTTGTATCATTATTCGATGAAGAATATAGAATGCTGTGACACTAATGTCAAAATTTTGTAAGTCAAAAATGTTTTAGAAATAAACTTTGGGTTTAATTAGCAAATTACAAGATATATCTTATAGAATTTAATAAATTTATGTATGATTTCTATCCGCATATTACAAACGATGTCTTTATAATTTTAAAGTAATATTTTTTTTGTAATACCACATGGGATTCTACTCCTTGAAGAATGAGCTCGGTAAAGATAGTCTAAATATTTTAATATTAGTCTAAATATTTGCAGTTAGATATTCTTAGCGTGTAGACTTAGACGGTCAAATCAATGAAGATCTGCTAGTTGCATTTTTGAGGACGGTATAAAAATTTAAATTAAAATTTGAATACGCTTGTTCCAGAATAAAGACCATGATGACAATAAGGGGGATACCAAAGTTCCCTCCGCAATTGGAGCCGAAGAATCGATGAATACGCTAATACTTTGGAATATTTCCAAAGCTCTTCAACGGAATCCTAGCCTTGATTTAAAGGTATATAAAATTCAACATCTTTGAAATAGATGTTTGTTATATATGCCAGACAAATTTCAACAAATTTTGGTGTAAAAAGGCATACCACGAAACATACATTTTCCCATATCGCGTGCGCATCGTGTTAAAAAGAGAGAATTCATGGACGCAATGTCGTGCTACATGTTTTATATTTTATGGTATATTTGTTTTAGTATGTAGGTACTTTTTATTCCGAAATTTCAACGGAAGCGAAGCTGGTCAAATTTCTTATAATTTATTTTGTAGACCGCCATAAGAAGTGCTCACGATCGCCTGGACAACACGCGGGATGTAAACAAGATCATTACTCAGTCTCCGGAGGAACGGCATCTAGCTTGTGCTCTGCTCGCCTGGCAGGAACTCGGACACTCCACGGCAGATAGTCTTTATCGGTAACTATTTCACATACAATTAACCAAAACATTCGAATTCATTCATTCAATACTTCAGAATATCGTTCTTGTTGGTGAAGTTCTTTCCATCTCTATCTATCCTCAGCCATTGTTTCGACATCCCTGTACGACATCAATTTTGCTCCTTCTAGAAATATTAATGATTAATTAGTATTTCATTTGAGTTGAGAAACAAGGCTATGACTTTAATTTTTATAAGTAGTTTTAACTAAATTTGTTAGTAAATTCTAGATAAACCTTAAATAAAAAAAACTGGTAACTACTTTTAAGTTTTTTAAAATATATTTAGTTTTATTTTTAAAATATATTATCCTACGAGTAAATAAGAATACAATAATAAAGATATAGTAAGTTATCCAGTATTAAAATATATTATTTTGCTTTTACCTATAGATTCATTGAAAATAAATTGGGTGATCATGAAAGGAGAGCAAGTGAAACTCTTACACAGAACGCAAAAATTAGAATATTAAGTCCAACAGATGAATCAGAAACTTTGGACTCTCATCAAACGAAAACTTCGAAAGATCAAGAATGTTCCAATAAACAGAAATGCAATAAAGAATCAAAGCCTGTCCTAGAAAAATGCGCTCATTGTAACAAAGAGCCAAAATCTAATTCGGGCAAATCGGAAATTAGCCCACATTCCAAAGGTATTAATATAAATTGCAAGGAATCACATCCTTCTCGTGCAAAATGTATTCGTAAAATAGAAAGTTCCAAAAGTACGACCATCAATTGTAATGAGGCGTGTTGTAGGAACAATGCACATGCTACTGCATCCAATATTTGTGTTTTAAATAATACAAAAAACAATAACCCGGAACGTTTGAGAGCTACGAAATGTCCATTCATGACTTCTGGATGTAATCCAATATATAAATATACAAATGTCGACAATTGTATTAATCGCGATAGCTGCACACACTTTGATACTGATTCTCTTAAAGGCCCCGTAGTAACATTGCCCCCAGACACTAAAGTAGTGATGAGATTAGATAATGCTTCGCCGTGTGATCGACATCGAGGAAAAAAGCCTAGAGCAGGAGAGAAGGATATCATGAGCAAAATAGATGCGGTTAGTACCAATCCTATTAATGTCAATATCGATGTGAAAGTATATCTTTTTATTGGCAATACAAAAGTGGATGGATATGCATGTTATTTGATCATACACCATATGATACTTCTATGTAGATGACAGATAAAGTGTTAGTAATAGCAATTAAATAATCAGTTGTCTGCCCATAGCTATACGTTTCTTTTTCTCTATATACTCATAAAATCAACTAATAAGTTTAATAAACATTTTGTGAACTTCACTTATTCATAAATAGTTGTTAAATTGCTTTCAGAGGACCATGCGATTTATCTGCGACTAAGTATCTTGAGGCAAGTCTTAAATTCGAGGTGATGAAATTAGTTTCAAATTTATATCCATTGCAGGCTTGTTGTATGGATTCAGCTTGTGCGGAGCGCCTTGCGGAATTAGATAAGGCTACTACAGAGCTGCGTAACAGGGCAGGTCGGCTGGCGCGACGCGAAGCCGAACGCGCCGAGCTGCTCGAACGAGCCGAGGCGGCCTGGAAAGATCTCGAACTTGGCTACCAGCGCCGGTTGCGCCTCGCTGAAGAGAAGGAATTTGATATCGGCAAACAGGTTCGTTTTTATAATAGCTCATGTTAAACAATTTCAGTTACCTTTTTATATGCTCTAAAATTACAGTAAATTATTGTATGTATGGTAACTTTTGTTAGCTGTTTCTATAGATACGAAAAGACTTGGTCATAAATTTATTTCCCTGAGGCATTTTTTTCAAAGATGTCAATAAGTAAAAAACTTTACTTTCCAAAAACTTTAATGCATTTTAGATAATCTGAAAATCAGGTTAAGACGATAAATATTGTAAATTCTGCCACTACGACCGCACCTGACGATTTATTTCCTTGTCTGATCTAAATGACTCAACATTTTTTTAGTTTTTGTTTTGGAAAGTTTACCTTTTTTCCAAATCCTTATCTCTTCATTATATATCTTATTCTGCTATGTAATTAATATACAAAAAACTGCCTTTGATAGACCAAGAAATTAATAGAAGAGCGGAATAGTTACAAGACAGCGTGTATGAACTTGGCAAAAGTGTTGAAAGAGAGAGGGGATGCGACAGAGAAAGATCGTCAGAGCTTGGTCCAAGTAGAGAAGGAGATGTGTTCATTAGCCTGTATGCGCATGCGTCTGAGTGAAGAGGCGGCGCGCAGCGAGGCAGGACTTACCGAACAGCAAATAAAAGTGACCCAGTTGGACAGAGATCTACAAGTAAGCCTGAAAAACTTCACGTTTTCTTCGTGGACCAACATATTGTGCCATCCCTTAACTTTATTTAGTATGTTTATTGTTCTACGATGTGTCGAAGTGATATCTTTGCATTTAAGGCTGAAAAGCGTACGCCATTCTTGCTGTAGTTAATAAGTTTATGAGTGCTTTACAGAGTCTGCTCAGATTCATGGCTTTGGTGTTATGTATATGGGGTGATATGTATTTCTTGCCACTATATATTTTATTCTTTCACATGATGGATGTTTAAATATTTACACTATCATCTTGTTTTGGAGCTAGGTCAGTTTATTGATTTTGTATTTGTCCTTATTTATTTATACATATCTACTAGCGATGTCGACGATGTTGGCACGACCGATTATGATAATTTTATTTCTTGGATACCTACCTATATGTACTATATTACGTTATTTTCTGTGACGCACATATAAAATCCGACTGAATTCTTTGAACTCATATTTATTGTGGAAAAGCAAATATAATTGACCAATTATGTAATGTTGATAAATAAGTAAAGTACTCCTTTGGTGTATATTTAATATCATATCACCTTTTTGCTAAAAGCAGTTGGGTTCTGCTTGTTTATTAAATTAGTAATATTAATTTTGTATGGCCAATTTATTATTAGAACTGCACAACGTAAAATGTTTTGGGAAGTGTTTGAATAGTACCTACAAAATAGCAAGAAATCGCATTTCCTACTACTTGATGTTAGAAATGCGAAAGTTTGGGTAGGATGGCGATGTTTGTTACCCAAACGCGCTAAATCTTCTGAACAAATTTCTAAGAACCTTGGTACGTGGGTAAAATGTTCCCTATAAATAGCATATAGCAATAGTGTTTTTATTACGAAAATCTTGGGACCGAAGGCCCGGGGTGCAGCTAGCATTATTATATACCGAAATTTGAATGTTTTATATTTTAGGGTCTTCTCCATCGGTTAATAGGAGCAAAACCTAGAGGTATCGAATCCAGTCTTCAAATATGTTTGTCGAATCAACTACTTAAACACTTGCTTGGCTTTACCTTGTTATAACGTTATTAGTAAAAGCTTTCAGTTGAAATTTTACTCGTCTCTTTTTAGTTATGATTAAAGTACACTATTATAAGAAACAATCTTTTTTTAAACCAGAGGCATCGCTTCCGTGAAACAATCGAGACAATAATCCTATTTACTGTTCTGGATATATGGGAATAAATTGAATGCAAATGAAATGGTGAATTATTTTCTTTAGTTGTACGGAAATATCAGGACACGAGGCGTATTCTTTTTAATTTTGTAGTTTAAAGAAGAGCAAACGCGAAGGAAGCTAATTGGCATCCAAGGCGAGGCGGAGTCAGTGCGCGCGCTGACCATCGAGGCGGAGCGGGCGATGCGCGCCGAGCTGGCCGCGCTACGCGACCAGGTGGAGGCGGTCTCCAAGCAGCTGCTAAAGGAGGACAACGAAAGCATTAAGATAAAGGCTGAGGTAAAACTTGCACCTTAGACTTCTAGGGTGCAAGCCTATCTTGTGGTCTTTTTTTAGCCCTCTTGGGCTCAGTGCAGTACAATCAGTTAAATAAATAAAAATTAAATTAACTTTTACTGGTGACAGTATAATAATAAGCTTGTTTAGCACTTTACATACAGACATAGTACATACTTTATAAATACCAATTTACCTTGACTCATGTGCGCACTAAACTCAGTAGAATTAATACCTTATAGGGAGTGATGACCTCACATAAAGCACGTGTTAAGGCATGACTTATGTGAGAGATTAGATACCTACATCAAGTTGTTATAATCTATATGTTATCTATGCTTGTTTATTAAATTAGTAATATTAATTAAATATGTTGTTAGTTGTCAAGTTGTTCACGAAAATGCAACAAATTATTTAAAAATTTTTCCAACGATCTTTAAATTCCAGCTGAAATTTTACAATAAGCTAGTATGCGACGAATTGTTGTTATCTAATTTAATTCTAGTTAGCAACTTCGAGGTTTGTATTTTGGCTCACTTGGGTATTACTTTAATATTATGATATTGATTACATAAGAGGTTTATAAGAACATCTAAAAACTTAATTTCTGTTGGAGATCCATACCTTCAAACTAATATTACAAATGCAAAATTCTGTCTACTAAACAGATTGGTCGATTTTGATGAAATTTGAAATAGACCCGAGATCAAACATAGACAACTGCGGATGTAAATGCGGGCAATATCTAGTTAGGTATAAGTACTGCGAACCATTACATACATTTTATTTCATCAAGAAATTCCTATTCTAGCTCGAGAGTATAAGAAGTGAAAAATCCGGCCTAGTCGAAGACTTGGAAGGTTGCCAGGTGACGTGTGACTCGCGGCTTCAAAAGAAGATGGACGAGCTGAAGAAGGCACGGGAGAAACTTACGCAACTCAAGGAGAAAGTCATGGAGTGCAAGTGCGTGATACCTATTGATGCCTCTGTCGAGGTGAAGCGCACTCCGTCTCTTGCAGCCCTCTGTTCTTGTACCCCTGAAGATAAACTACTGGTTAGTCGTTATAAGCGTTTTTTCATAGATTGTCATTGAAAATGGTTAGTTATTAACTGATAAATTCACCATTCAACTCGGTTATCGTTTAAAATAGGATGATTGCAATTATTATTTTTTATCTTAGCTAACAACTAGGTGCAAGCATAGCTGGAGTAAAGAAATCGGAACATAACAGAAGTTACAACTCACATCTGTAAATTGGGCAAATATAACAATAGAATACATAATAGCTAGTACCTGTAAAACTAATTAAGCAGTTTTGTTGAAATATGTAGCGAGATTACCAATTTGCTCATAGTCACTGTGCAGGCGTACGTTTACTAGAATATTAATTACATTATTGTATGTCTTCCCCTCTTTCTTCTCTATATATTTTAGTAGATAATGAAATAAAATTCTCCCTTGAGCATATTTACTCCTGTTTACTATAAAGAGTCTTTATAATACTTTCCACAGATAATGAAAAGTGAATCACGCGATAAAATTTATCTCTTTACTTATAATTTCATAAAATGATTATCGCTTAGTAATACTATGCTGACGTATGATGACAATGGAGAATCCGTTTTATGCTGATTATCGATGACTTGGCTTTAAGGAGTCGTGTTCCTGTACTTCCCTCCGGAGCCAGCTGCTGTCGAACTTGCTGTCAGATCTTTTTGGAGGGCTGCAAGCCGAGCTGGGCGATGTGGCGGCTCAGATGCCGTGCCAGTACCTGAAATGTTTGGAAGACAAACACAACTGGGACAAGGCATCTTTAGTGAAAAGCAACCTACGTAGTTATTTCTCAAAGTTGTTAATTGGAGAACTTGATATAGCCATAGCTACAGCTATCGAAAATTATCACGCCAAGGTTAGTGTTAATCCTTTAATGATAAACAAACTAGCTTTTGCCGGCTAGGAAAATCGCGCGGGCGTAGCGCGATTTTCCCATGGGAACAATTATTTTTCCGGGATGAAAGGTACCCTATGTCCTTCTACATACTTCAAAGTACATTAATGCAATTTCAAGATTTGTTGAATAGAGAGAGCGTGAAGAAGTAATAAACAAACAAACTTACTTTCGAATTTATACTATTAGTTGGATTAGACAATTTATATTAGTTGGTAAAATATTACTCAACATTATAATTCGTTAGGTACATGTGCAAATATGTACTCTTAAGTGATTTAGATGATCATTTCTAGATTAAGATTGCTGTAGAACGACGAACGCAGTAAATATATAGAGTGTGATTTAATTTTTATGTAATTACATACTTACGAAATCAATTGAAACCTTTGTTTTCCACTTTTGGGACACCGTCAGGAGTTGAATCGTTTAATAAATTAATAGGACACACCTTTAATATTAAACCCCTTCCACATGACCCAATTTTACGCCCAATCTGATTAGATTGACAATCAAATTGGCTCCTGTGGATGGAATATGAAATTCAAGGTCACTGGGTGGTCGGCATCGCCCGATTTGGGATTGCAACCAAATATTTAAATTGGCGCTTTAGTTGGGTATACGTCTGGACGGACGATCAGATTGTACCCAATTCAATCGGCAATCAAATTGGGCAACCAGTGTGGAAGGGGTTTTAGGCAAAATAATTTTGAAATATAGCAATAAACAATTGAACCCGAAAAACTTGTAATGAAATTGTTTGTAATACAGTGGGTTGGGATTTCGTGTGTCGACACAATGAGAGCGATCCCCGACACCGACACAATGAATAATGAAGGCTGGCAGGAACGAGCGATTGAGCGTCGAGCACAGAAGCTCGCCAATAGGTTGGCCGAGCAACTGTTCGAGGAGAGGGCCGACGAGTTGGTTCAGCGAGCTAAAGATGTTGTCAAATCGGGGCCTCCTCCGTGCGAGTGCAAAGAAACAGGTAGATATTTTGACTTTCACAAGAAATGTATCATTTCATTTTATTATCTTTCACAAGACTTTACTGATAAAAGTATTATCAAGGCTTGTGAAAGCAAAAAATATTGTTTAATTAACTACATTACATGTGTTAACAATATACCTTAAACTAGTTACCCGGTCCGGCTTCGCCTGATTTAAGCCTTCGGGAATAAATTGTCTAAATCAAAGTGAAAACTGAATCAAAATCCGTACTTAGTTCAAAAGAAGAAAGCTTATAAATAGACGGACGCGGAAGGCGACTTTATTTTATAATATAGTGATTTAATGCTGAAAAATTTGCAAATTTACATAAGTAAAATTTTGTTTATCAGCACTTTAAAGCGATTGATTTAACCCACATCTTATCAGTTTTTAAACTTAAAGTGTAACTTGGATCTTTCAAGAGTAATTTAATTGGGTATTCGACTTCTTTCAGCTGTCTTTCCTTGTTTGATAAAACCGCCGACAGTCGTTAGTGGAGGTTTTGCTGAAAGTGGAGGAGCAATGTCTACTTACTGGCGGAAGACATGTAAAGATGTGACGCAGCTCCGAATTGAAATAGAAGATTTAAAGAAGGTGAATTTTCATTATCCATATACATATTTCCATAATATTGTTATAAATGCGAAAGTGTGTTTGTCTTTCTGTCATGTTTTCATGTATAAATCGCAAAGTCGATTTTGATGAAATTTGCAAAAAAACCTGGTTAATGTCAAATCAACCGATGTCAAACATGGTTCAGTTGAGATTTTTGAAATTACAATATACTTTTTCTAATTATAATATAGAATATTATTCTTCGAATAGTTATGAGTACAAACAGTTTCACCCTGTATAAAGTTGGATATACTAAAGTAGAAACAGCGGGCTCCGATGCAATAAAGCTAAGGAAGGAGCCGGGAAAACACTACCATGAGAGAGAGAACAATTGCTACGGTTATCTACAAATATAATTTACAGGAATCTTTGAAAAAAGAAGATTTGAAAGTTATGGAGGAGAAAATATTTAAATTGGTTCAAAGACCATCATCCGTAAGTACTATACCTCTACAGTAGAAATTGATGACTAAGATTTGTTAAATCATGCCCTGTAATTGGTTAAAAGTTATACAAATATTTATGTATTTTTATTTTTAGGAGTGTGCTTTGCCGATTTCTAAAGAAGCAAAACTGAAGATTTTGACCAATAACAATACTGACAATATTAAAATTACCAAACTCCATGATCAGTCAGTAAATACAGAAACACCATCTAAATGTCCCGCACAAGTCTCTAAACCTATTGCTGTTAGAAAAAGAAATGTGGATGTAAACCATATTACTAAAAAAAGCCCAAAAAAAGTTTTGAATGAACAATCAGATCGTACGAATAGAAATTTTAAAAAATGTGGACCATTACAAACGTTTGCTGTCAATACTTGTTTTTGTGGAAACCAAAATATGATGCCTAAAATAATTAACGAATCAAATACAGAAAACGAATGTAAATCAATTCGTAAACAGACATTTTCAAAGACCTCACATAACCAAATATCAAATTCAAAACAATCGAAACCTATAAGTGGAGAAATAGAAGCGATGGTTATGAAAAATAAAATCCTTCCTTCTTGTAAAAGTGGTTGTGTTTGTTTCCATAAAATACCATCAAATACTTCATTGGACAAACTTTTAGAAAAATTGACAAAATGGACATGTGATTTAGATGAAACTACTCAAATACCGGGGGATAGTAATATACAATCCAATTTAAACACCCAATTTTCCCGAGAAAACAACTGTAAATTAATTGCTAATAGTTTAGATATATCTAATAAATTAGACCTTGGTGGAAAGTCAAATATCATATATCAAGCAAGTACCGCTAAAACACCTGAAGAAATCATAAGTCAAAATATATCTACTTATTTAAATACACCAATTTTACCCAATGCAATTGAATCAGAATACTTAGGAACAATAAATTTGGATAAAAGTAATGATCATTGTCAGTGTATGGTAAAACAAAAGTTAAATAAAAAGGGAGCAAAAACACAAGAACCCAGTTCTCTTTTCCGGTGCATCGATTCTGAATTTTGTGAGTGTAAAAAACCATTGGATATATATGGCGAAAAATCAAATCTTAACAGTAAAAAGTCTGAATCTGCAATAAAAAATGTCCATACTAGCGAAATGTCAGAAAATAAAACAAAAAAAGGAGATCTTAAAGTTCGTGATGAAATTAATCATCAATCAGTTACTGAAAAAGTCATACATGATGAAATTGTAACAGACGCTAATAAAACTGATACAGCCATTAATCAAATCGTCAAAACATCTGAACTATTTCCATGTGACTGTGATTATTATGTAAAACTTTTAGGTGTAACTTTGGCTAATATCAATTCACAAAAAGTTTTTGACAATAAACACAGTATGTCTCATCGGAAAAAGAAATCCGAAATTTTATCAAATGATGATAACGTGGAAATGACGAGAAATTATCCAAATAAGACTAATGGGCAGAAAGGTGACCTTAATTTACAATCTTGTCAGTGTCATGTACACTTTGATCAATTTAAGAACTATATGGAAAATAACTTTAGAAAACCATGGGGTGATCATTCTACAAATGACAAAGAGCTCGATGTTCCAAGCTTTAAAGAAATTTCTTCAAATAATAACGAAAGCTGTATTTGTTGTAATAAAGGTACTTTAAATGAGTCACAAGAATTAGAAGTGAACACTTTTTATTTACTCGAAGAACATTTAAGAGGTAAATTAGAAAAATTAAAAAAATCTTGTTGCAAAGTTTCAAGTTTACCAGTAGAAGAAGAAGAAAAGGTATTTTCTTCAATATTACAGCGAGTAAAGCAAGTAATTTCAACAAGTGCTAATGAACTTATATGTAAATGTAAAGAAGAAAAGCTGTCAGATGGCAGTTGGAACCGTGCTAACACACTATTACAAGAATATCTCAAAACTAAAATTAAAAAAGTTCAATGTTTGTGTGCTAATGAAGATCAAAAACAGGAATGTGTTTTACCAAAAGTTTTAGATGAAATATATAGCCTTATAGAAAAAGACTTCCAACGATTAAAAAATTTTTATAATTTTCAAAAGGCAAATGATAATACCATAATTCCGAATGAAAATAGTAATAAAGATGAAAAACCCGAAAAGGATACCAATAATTACAATACAATTATTGATTCTCATGAATTATTAATTCATTCGAAACTAGAAAAAAATAACAGAATTTCCCATTCAAATTCGAAAAATTCTATGAAACCCAAAAATAGTATGTCAACTCAAGCTTTTTTTAATTTTCAAATGAATTCAAAATCATGTGATGCTATAGAAAAAGAGACAAAAAATATACAGACATCAGAATCAGATGTTAAAGGATTTAATATGAAGAAAAACGAAAATTGCGATTGCAGTTCACTGAAAGAGTTTCTTATTTCTGATACTCAAAATGTTAGTAATCACTTCCATAAAACAAATAATGTTGTCAAAAAAATGTCATCTCCTTATATAGGCTACACCGTTGATTGTTCGTGTAAATGTGCCCTTGGTACTTGTACCTGTATAAAATCTACAGTTGTAAGAAACAACGATGAAATTAACAACCTATGGAAAGACTTGATTAAAGATAACCAATCTAAAGTGAAGTATTCGTATATTATGAAAAGTCCACCAGATAAGCGTGCAAATCAATCTGTCTATAATTCAGGAGTGGAACACTTGGTAAAAAATACAAATAAAAATCAGATATCGAAAAATACTGAATGTGAATTAAACGACGAAGAAATTGTTCTTAAAGACTTAAAAAGACATGTAATAGTATCAAATAATTCTGCAAATACTTGCGATAGTAATATAAACATTAAGGATATCATTATAAATTCCGAAGAGAGAGATGAAGTTTGTGAATGTCGTGTAATAAAACCAATTTTGAAGACCACTATACGTAGTGATTCTCAGCTGTCCAATACTATGAATATGCATAAAACACAATCATTAAGCTGCGATTGCAACATGGTTCCCATATGTCATGTGAAAATGTTAGTGGATAGTATAGAAAACCGCATTTATCACTCCAAATGCACTTGTGACTCGTTCAGCGCTAGAGTATGTCCTATACATTCAAAAAAAGTGTATTAAATTTCTAATGTATTCTCTATGTATCTCAATTTTATGGTTTATTATGAATAAATATTACTACTTTAGTTTATTTTTGGGTTCAATATTTTAAAATGAAAATGGCAACCTTACACAATATAACATTATTGGCCTGTCTTTTTTTTCAGGAATACGTAGAAAGTATTTCTTTGGTATGTGTATCATCCAAACTATACCTTCCTACCATATATTAAAAGTGGCCAAGCGGCCAAGTGCGAGTCGGACTCGCCCATGAAGGGATTCGTAGCATCAAGTAACATAATATAAAAGTTCATGTTGATCGCTTATATTCGCCATATATTTGCGTTGATCGAATGAGAGTTAAATTGTGGTTTACAATTTATGACTTATAAAAAAAAACTACTTATTAGATCTCGTCCAAACCAATGTTTGGTGGATGTTTACATAGTAATGTACATCATATATTTTTTGCGTTTTATTATTCCCTTATTTTACTTCTAAAATATGTGTGTTATATGTGTCCCCCCCCCTGTAACTTCTTACAGGGGGGGGACACATTTTATATACTTTGGAAGTGTCTCTCGCGCAAACTATTCAGTTTAGAAAATTAGTAGAAACCTCAATATTATTTCTGAAGACCTATCCATAGATACTCAACACGTATGGGTTTGAATAAAAAAAATATTATTTAATATATTTAAGTATGGGGTCTCCCAAAACGCGTCTATCCGCATTTCGGGGTTTAGCCCTAATATATCCACATCCAGGTAGATCAATTACCACACATCTGGAGGGCTACCATAAAACAAAATACACGTTCTCTCTTATTTACATGATGCGTAAACGATATGAACATGCTACGAGTTAGTATGTTTTGTGGTAGGCCTTCAGGAGTTAAATTATATAGTTGCCCGGGTCACCCAGAAAATATTTTCAGGTTTTGGACTGTATCTATCTATACACACGCGTTTCACTATAATATTAGGCTGCTGTAATGTTTTAAATTTTTTTTCATTTGATTACCTGCATTGTATTTAAAATTTCATTTATTTTGCCAAAAACTATCATTAAACGATATACGATAGGGATCCTGTCCGATTCGTCATGCGTTACGTACATAGCGTGTGTAAAGATATCGATAAAGAAAATTACTTATAATAATTCGTTAGCGTAGCTACTATTAGTAGTCAGCTGGCTTGATTATGTGGTGGCGTACATTTTTGTGAACTAAGTGCAGCTTTTATTAACGTGTTGTGTAGTTATCTTAATTGGAAATTGGTTTTAATTTCGGTAGAAAAAGTAGGCATATGGAACTCCGAATAAAAACATGTTATAGCATTTGTGAATAATATTATTACTAAATGAAAAGATGGATCCAACTAAAGATAAGAAGAATAAAAAATATAAAACATATGCAAATGGTACCGAGAAAAAAAGAAACAGACCGAATATTTTTTCAAGAATATTTCTATGGTGGGTGTGTCCTGTACTTATAAAAGGGAATAAAAGAGACGTCGAAGAAGATGATCTTATTGTGCCTACTAAACAATACGACTCTCAGAAACTCGGAGACGACTTTGAAAAGTGCGTATATTTAACAACTTTTAAACTTTCCTTCCTTTCTTTATAGGTTATATGTTATTCTAAATGATATAAAAAATTGCAGGTACTGGACAGATGAATTAAAGAGAGCAGAGTTAGAAAACAGAAAGCCTTCGCTATGGAAAGCTATAGTAAGAGCGTACTGGGTAGCTTACCTGCCAAGTGGTGTATTTGTCTTCATATCGGCTATTGCAAGGTAATGTTTATTGTTCTTGTCAGATAAAAATACTACAATACGCTAGTCTTAACTCGAACTGGATATGCTGAAAGAACAGACGCTACAGGAGAGTCAGAATATAATAAATTATTTCCATTTAGAGGTTACCACTGAACGAAAAAACCCATTTTCATAATTTCTAATTCTAAATAATTGTACATTTTCGTAATTTGATATCAGTTATAAGGAGATATTTTACCTAATGTATCATTATCTTTTTATGGATCCTTACCTTACAGTGTCATTTCACATAGTTTTAGTAATTTCCAACTCATATTAAATGTTATTTTTTTTTTATATCCAATAAATTTAACGCAATGTTATTCGATCTCAATAACATAGATAACGATAAAAATATTATCAACCTCATATCGGACATGATAATTACTTATTTAACCTTATTTGCCAAATGTATGAAACAATCTTTCAAAGCATTATTCGAAACACATGCCAATAAATATAATTTGCTTATTTTAAGCACTGTCTTCACCTTGATCTTTACTTAACTTGAGAAATTTAACTTTAACTTGATCTTAACTTTTCTGTGCTACTATAGTTAGTTACTTATGCACATCACACTTTTTAAAGCGTGAGATGGACACTGCAGTTACATATATCATGCAGTCACAGATAATTAATTTGAATAATTTTGTGTTTTGAACAAGCACTCTAAAGCGGTTGCAATGTAAGCACTTGATTGTACCGTCAGTGAATTTCCCACATGAATACTTATTTCGGCATAATTACTCTGAAGTTCTTCTCCGTACTCCAAAATATATATCTTGAGGAATTGAAGATCAAAAAACGTGAACAGTAACAAACTTAATAATATTTGGGATACCCACAAAAATTGATCACTGATGCAATCAATATAGTTATGGCAGAATCAATATATGTTCAGTTACATTTAATGCGCTTTTTCATATCTATTGTTTCTTGTATGCTGTTAGGCACGTATATACGTGCCATGAGTCGATTTCGAACTTGGCACCTTTCTGTTCACACGAAGACGTATTAACCTGTAATTGTTGCATATACACCACCACCGTTTCGAAGTACATAAATAACTAAATAAATGACTTATTCAGGACATACCAGCCGCAGGTGTTCACGCAGCTGCTATCGTACTGGTCGGTAGATTCGGAAATGGACCCCCTGGACGCCGGACTTTACGCTCTCGCCATATTGGGCCTGAACTTCGTCGGCGTCATGTGCCAGCATCACAACTCGCTGTTCGTAATGCGTTTCAGTTTACGGATTAAAATTGCATGCTCAGCTCTTCTCTATCGAAAAGTAAGATTATTTTATATATATATACATTTGCATTCATATGTAAAAAAATGGTATACACAGTACATATAGTTTTGGCAGCTTCTATCATTGGCCTGATAGATACAAGCATAGACACGAGCACATACATCTAGAACCGCACACAAATATTAGTGTAAACAGCTTCAAATATGTACTTGCGCTAAGAATCGAACTCCACAGGTAGTGAGCATAACCGCTACATCGTTGAGATACAATGTACTTATTAAAAACACGAATTATACTTACCTAGATTGATTATTTATTGTAGGTGCTTCGCATGAACCAAGTGGCCCTTGGCGAGGTGGCGGGAGGGAAACTAGTCAACTTGCTTTCCAACGACGTGGCGCGATTCGACTACGCGTTCATGTTCTTGCACAACATGTGGGTCATCCCCATCCAAACTGCCGTCATCCTCTACCTGTTGTACGTCGCCGCTGGATACGCGCCTTTCGTAGGATTAGGCGTTGCCCTAATTCTAATTCTGCCCTTGCAATGTATGTGTTTCATATAAATTTGTAACGTGTTTAGGGCCCATTTTATGTCCTCTTCCTAATTTCTTATATTTTATTTTCACTTTAATTGTTTTTTCAAACAGAAAATAAACATAAAATTATTATTTTTAATTATTATTTAATTGATTTGACCATTCTAATGCATGTATTTTTTTTTTTAGTTTTTCTCACGAAATTTACGTTTATCGTAAGGAGGCAAGTTGCAAAAAGAACAGATAGAAGAATCAAATTAATGAATGAAATTATAAACGGAATACAGGTGAATTATTAGTTTGTTAAATTATTTTTAAATTTCATCGCAAATTTAATTTTCTGTTTTGAAGGACAGAGGTAGGTGCGTACCTAAATAATGTTTTAATTTGCCTAAGAACTCCTTCCGAATCATCAACATTAGCCTGACTGGAAGTAGAGTAACAAATTGCCTTGATTTTTTAATAGCTACCTATCTTCTATCTTACGCTATCTAGCTGTCTTATTCATAAAAAGTATCGTTCCGCATGGTAATTGATAATTACATGCAAGCAAGTTGAAAGCAAAGTTCAGAGTTGCCATTCCTTAGATGTATTTGTAGCGGCTCAATAGCTGGCTGAAATATTTATTCAAGATCTATTAAAACAAACTTTTTCAGGTTATAAAAATGTATGCCTGGGAAATACCTTTCCAACTAGTGGTGAAAGCTGTGCGGGAGTACGAGATGCAAGCTCTCAAGAGGTCGCTGTTTATCCGCAGTTCCTTCATTGGCTTCATGTTATTCACCGAGAGGTCCATCATGCTGTTCACTATCATAACACTCGTGTTTGCTGGTTCTATGATTTCTGCCACCGTGGTATGGACAATTTTATTGATGATAAATTATTTATTTGCTACAACAAAGTATATATTAGATATATATATACTTAGTTACTCATTATGATTATAATACGCTGGTTTCATGCTTATGAAGCCCCAAAGTAAGTTCGTAACTAGTGTTATGGAATACTAACTCAATGATACTATATTTTATAACATATACACTCAATCTATTTCAAGTGGTATAGATTTATCAACCGGTCATAAGTTTACAAATGGTTTGGTACGTTAATTATTTATGTTTATAATGATATTTCTCAAATTTTCTACTGTATCTCTATCGAATAATTTATACAATTTTACAAAATAAATAGATAACGAAGCCAAAAGATAATGAAGATACCTACGCAAACAAATGATATCAGCTCAGATTTAAAAAATACCAATTATGATGTTACAAATTTATGTATTTAATTGGTTTTAAAACTTCGTGGAGCTTCTTTTAAATGAAATATCAGAAGATTGTATGTACAAAAAGTTTGAAATTTTTCCGTTTAAAAAAAAAAACCAAAGCAATGGTTTGCCGTTGGTTCCCAATGGTTGGTTCTGCTATTACATTATCCTTATGTTGATTAATTTATCAATATAGTTACTCTTTTGTTCCAGATTTATCCAATCCAACAATACTTCAGTACGATTCAGTTTAATGTCACTATGATTTTACCTATGGCCATTGCTTCTTTATCAGAAATGTTGGTGTCGATTGAACGCATTCAAGATTTTCTCGTTTTGGGTAAATATTATATTTTAGTTTTATTTAAAAAAATAAACACACCTGAACATCTCATCATACGTCAAAATTATATTATAGCCAAGAGTAGGAATCAATGTACAGTTTATTAAGTTCTATAATATGAAGTAGATATAGCTATAAACATTATTATTATGTCGACTTGGTATCTAGCTATTGAGACGAACGTTCGTGATGACTTGATCCAAACATAGATAGGCATAGACAGATAGCGGGTAGCGACTTTGTTTTATACTAAGATTTTACAAAAATTTGCTTGGCAATCTTCATAAAATTGGATTCTTCAAGTCTCATTACTGTTTTAGGTGAAGTTTCTGACAATGTTGCGAAAAAAAATAATGGCTCGTATGCTGACAACTTAACTTTCAACTCTAAACACGAGCCCACTGGGAAATCAAATGTTCTTGCCAATAAAATAACATCCCTTGACAACCTCGAAATCGTTGCCGGTAAGTAAAAAATATTATATTTTGTTCTTCACTGTTTATTGAGACTATTTCTTCACTCTTTATCTATTTTATACAGTAGCCTGTAAGTGAATAAAATACAATTATATTACACAGAAAACAGAATCAAATCTATTTTATACTTTACCTAAATATATAACTAATGTTTGCTTTATAGCACCTGCAAAACCTGTAAATAGCGACTTTGCCGTGGAAATATCTGATGTGAATGCCTCATGGATCGAAGATGCCAGTCCTGAAGATGCCACTTTGAAAAATTTGTCCTTCCGAGTGCGCCATAAAAAATTGTGTGCCATCATCGGTCCCGTTGGCTCTGGAAAGGTAACGTTCACTGGTCTAATAAGTAATAAAGATTAGTTACACATAAAATATTAATTACCAATAATACTATAATTACAGACTTCTGTGCTCCAACTTCTCCTAAGAGAACTACCAACTCGCACGGGTTCTGTCAAAGTAAATGGTACAATTTCTTACGCTAGTCAAGAACCATGGCTATTTTCGGGAACTGTGCGGGAAAACATTTTGTTTGGACTCCCCTATGATGTTGAAAAATACAAAGAGGTAATATATACCTACGCTGAGGTTCCATATATTAAGGTTATAATTATTTTCATTGTTCAAGATAATTTTTTGATAATTACTTTGTAGGTGGCTCGTGTATGTTCACTTCAACCTGACTTTAAACAATTCCCTTATGGTGACCTGTCATTGGTCGGTGATCGCGGAGTGTCACTTTCGGGTGGCCAAAGAGCCAGAATAAACTTGGCTCGAGCAGTCTATAGAGACGTGAGTAACCCTTGTTATATTTGTATTTAATTAAATAAGTTATTAAAATAAACACAAAGTTTCAGAATCTGTTAATTGCCAATGTAATTTCTGATTACTGGCAAGCAACTAAGTACCTAACTACTTAGGAACTAAGAACGTGTATAGTTGTTATTGACCCATTGTTTCAATTTCAGTCTGACATATATTTGCTGGATGACCCGCTGTCCGCAGTAGACGCAAATGTAGGTCGGCAGTTATTTGAAATCTGCATCAAAGGCTATCTGGCCAAAAAGACGTGTATTTTGGTAACACATCAAATCCATTACCTGAAGGCAGCCGAACAGCTAATTATTTTAAATGATGTAAGGTTCTAATACATTTTAAAATATAATATTTATAATATTTATATGAAATATATCTCAATATTTTAATTTTTTAGGGCACTATTGAAAATATGGGTACCTATGATGATCTCGTCAAGTCAGAAAAAGAATTTTCAATGCTTCTAGCTAGTCTCCAAGAAGGTGACGTAGAAGACGGTGGCGCAGATAAGGTAATATATTCTTCTTATAGGCCGTAGCCATTATGTATGTTGAATTCTTTCTTGCCCATATTAATGTAGTGGTTTGGCATTCATGTTTTCTCCATATAAATATAGAACTAGATAGATGACGTGACCAGATTTATAATGTACTACCTTTGGTTCGCAATATATATATATATATATATATGTATATAAAAATTTTAAAAATATAAAAAAGTTGACATAACAGAAAAAATCAAATTAAAAATAGATTATGTGGTTGGTAGGTATACAATATTAGTATGTACACAATTAGTTTTCTAAAATTTCAGGGTGTAAAGAGACCCTCTTTACACAGAGGAGTGTCAGTCAAGAGTGAGGATGGTCGAGAAGAAAAGCAACAAGTTTTAGAAGCAGAAGAAAGGGCGAAAGGAAATCTGAAATGGGAAGTTATATTCAGTTATATAAGCAGCGTCCAATCTTGGTTCTTTGTTATGATTGCTGTGTGCACCCTGATTGTAACCCAGGCAGCTGCAACTACCGCCGATTACTGGATCAGTTTTTGGTAAGAACTTTTTATAGGTTCTTTTTGTATTTTTAACTTTGTATTTACTCGTTTGCCTTTAACCACCATATTATATTTATAGGACCAACTCTGTAGACAATTACATAAATGATTTGCCAGAAGACGTCGACCCTGGTAAGTATTTGAGTTTGAAATCCAAATGTTTTAAAATTTACTTTTTTTAATATTTTTTATTTACTTTTTTTCTATCTTCAGTCATAAAGCCGGGTCCACTGCGCCATTTATTGAACAGAACATTGTTCAAAGACATAAAAAGGGGCGTGGCCGAACGTGTTTTATCGTTGTAAAACGTAAAATTGTTGTCGGCTGTTTATGTTTTTGAACAATGTTCTGTTCCAAACATGGCGCAGTGGGCCCGGCTTTAGAATGAAAAGAATTCGCAATTCACTCTAGAAGTATGTATTAAAAATTTAAAGTTTCTACGTTCAGTTATTTCTTCCCTGCGTTGATATTCTAATCAGTCAGCCTGCATTCCATTTAATAAGTTCCAATAATGTTGTTTTCAGATCCTGGTTGGAACACGGAAATTGGGATTTTAACAACTGCTGGATTTGTTTATGTATTATCTGGAGTTGTAGTCTCCCTAATCATCTTAACACAACTGCGAATTGTCACTTTCGTTTCTGCGACTATCCGTGCGTCACAAAACTTGCATAACTCGGTATTCAAGAATATTATAAATGCTGTTATGAGATTTTTCGACACCAATCCATCCGGTAAGTATTTTATATATCCTTGTTTATTTATTCTACGTCTAGAATTGTTATTATGAATATAAACAGAAACACGTATAAGAAGTTATTATCTTCGATATAATAAAATTGTTAATTAATTAAGTGGAATCGTAAGTTGAAACAGTCCGCACCACCAATGATTATACACCATATTTTTCAAAGTGAGACCTATCTTTTTAATGGATCAAATAGTAATAAACAGTTCAAAACTCAAAACTAAAATCCAGATCCTTGGATCTGGACTATGTCAGAATTTATTGTATTTTATATATAATTTTCAGGAAGAATTTTGAATAGATTCTCTAAAGATTTGGGTGCAGTCGACGAGTTGCTACCGCGAAGTTTGCTGGAAACCTTGCAGTCATACTTGTACATGATCAGTGTATTGACCCTCAACGCTATAGCTTTGCCATGGACCTTATTACCAACATCTATTTTGATTATTTTATTTGTTGTCATGTTAAAGTGGTACTTAAATGCCGCTCAAGCTGTAAAACGGCTTGAAGGTACTAGTAAGTATTTTGTTCACATGGGCACTTGTTTTGTTTTTTAAGTATTCATTTCCGTGTTGCATTTACTAAATAAATATTTTTTTCAGCAAAGAGTCCTGTATTTGGAATGATCAATTCTACTCTTTCTGGACTTTCCACAATCAGAAGTTCTAATTCTGAAACCAGGCTTCTAAGACAATTCGATAATGCACAGGTAGGTTATAAATAAATAATCAAACTTCGTCGATTTTATTTCATATTAATGACTACTATTTAAAAGTATGTTTAATTGATAAATCAGGTACACACGCCCGAAAAGGAATAAATTTTTGTGTCTGTGTTATAAACATAGACACAAAAATTTATTCCTTTTCGGGCATTATACTATAATATACATTGTTTTTAGGATATACACTCGAGTGCCTTCTACACGTTTTTGGGCGGCTCCACTGCATTTGGCTTGTACTTGGACGTTCTGTGCTTGGTCTACCTTGGAATCATAATGTGCATTTTCCTGTTCATTGAGTTTGGTAAGAAACTCTTTTGTAATTTTAATATCGATGATTTTCATGTTGGTCGAGTTTTTTTTTGCTTTTGTTTATCCTATCCTGTTTATTGGTAATTTACTTTTATTCAATTATAAAATGTATATATTAATTTTTTATATCACTTTTGTATATCAATTTTGTATATCCAAATACCCTTCGGGTACACATGGAACCCTTCGTCGATATTTTAATGAGATCTGTCCATCTTGGAACGTTGACCTTCTACTTTCCCCTGCATCATTAATAGAACCGTTACAAAGGGCTTTCGTTGCGGGTCCAAACATTTTTAGGATTCGTACTCGTACAAAATCGACGAAAGTCTTTGTTTGATATGAAGCTCTTGTAGAATGAAAACGTTTGTGCGATAAGCAGTCCATTTTATCCTTAGTAACCGTCTCCAAGACCGCATTTCAAAAGCGTCAATCTACGATTTTTTTGACGGATCGTCCACGATCCTCCAACTGATACACCTTTATCCCAGTTGTAAGCAACATTACAAGGAAGCATAAATATTTGTTCTATACCCCTTCGAATGGACGATGTAATTATGTAACTGAATATTGCAATCTATAAACTGATAAATACAAGAGTAAACTATGTCGATAGGTGACTCGATACCTGTGGGAAGCGCGGGGCTGGCCGTCAGCCAGTCCATGGCGCTGATCATGATGCTGCAGATGAGTGCGCGGTTCACCGCGGACTTCCTTGGACAGATGACGTCCGTCGAGAGGGTGCTTGAGTATAAGAGGTTGCCACAAGAGGCCAACATGGATGAAGGACGTAAGAAATCGATTATTTTACCGCATGCAGTTACATCATATGTAAATCAGTCGCAATTGCTTTTGGTAGACGAAGTCGTGATTGTGAAATGTCAGTAAAAGATTGTGCCTTGTATTTTTCCAGATTTTCTATCTTGTTAATTGTTCCTGAAGGTTAATTTATAATAAATCTAGCGGCCATAAGGTGATTTTAAAATATTGTGTCCATAAAACCAAAGTTTGTATGTAGTGATTATTAACTGTAATTTATTTCCAGCGATACAACCTCCCAGTCAATGGCCTATGAAAGGAGAAATAGTGTTCAAAGATGTGTCAATGAGATATGGACCTCAAGATCCACCTGTTTTGAAAAACCTCAACTTTGTCCTAAACGCAACTTGGAAGGTAATACAGATTGTTTGAAAACTGTTGTTATGTATTCATATTATGTCCCTTTGGCCGTTAAGGAAACCAGAGTTTAGAAACTAATTTTCTAAAACTTTTGTATATCTGGTTAATTATCTTGTTGGTATACCAAGTTCAGCATTTCATTACGAATATCATATGAGTATTAAAAATATCCAATTATAAAAATGGACAAGTGAAGCTGCAACATTCCGAAATTTCCTTCCTTAGGGAACAAAACTGTAAAGGTCGGGGAAAACAGCTGAACAGAATATTCAATTTGCGTTCCATGTTTGTTTTTTGGCCGCCATTGCAGATGGTACATCTCGCTTAATTAAAAATAGAATTTTTTTGAAGGTTCCACACAAGCTGGTATAAAGTATTACTACGAGTATCAATAAATTTATCAATTGAAATCTCAAATCTTGGAGTAAAGTAGATATACTCCAGGTCCATGTCTTCTGCTTCTCTTCCCTTTTAATAAGGGATCCTCTCTTTCTCTTCGCATCTACTTCAACAAGCATCCAGGTAAACGTGACCATAAAGTCTCGTAGCCCTTATCTTGATCTCTCCCGTAAGGGACAAATGTATCTATTTCTTTAACATCTTCGCTTATTACATTTCGGGTTACAGCTGTACAAAAATAACCACCACCTGCCTGAAGTCAATCCTTTGGGAATGTTATTGTTACCTACCAGCTGTTAAGGCTGTGAAACTTAATCGCGTCGTGATAATATATCTATATTATATTTTTTTTATTTATTAATATTATTGATAATATATCTATATTATATTTTTTATTATAATTTATAGCAAATAGCATTTTTCGACAGGTGGGTGTGGTCGGGCGCACTGGAGCGGGCAAGTCCTCGCTGATATCTGCCCTCTTCCGTCTCACAGAAACCGAGGGCAGTATTATGATAGACGGTCTCGACACACAAGAAATCTCTAAGAAGGTATTTTTTTTTTCTAGTCAGTTACCGCATTTATTTAACGGTATTTTTATTATATATGCTACCAAATTATGTGTATAATTTGGTGTTCAAACCACTCAAATAAGTCTATGACCAACCACTGATATATAGTACTACATTAATACTGATATATAGTAATTCGCGTCAGAGTCGAGCAATGGATGGAAACAGATTCTAAAAACTCTTATCTAACCTAAATTGTTGATGAAGCTAACGTATCTTATAAATTAGCTAACGTATCTTATGCATTTATTTCTTTCTGTAAGGAATTGAGGTCCAGGATATCGATAATACCACAAGAACCGGTGCTGTTCTCCGCCACGCTTCGCTATAACTTGGACCCGTTCAACAGCTACAGTGACGATGAGATTTGGCGGGCTTTAGAACAGGTGGGTGACTTGGATATTGTAAAGCCTTTTTGCCTGTACCTAAGAATATGTTATCCCATTACGATAGGGCGTAAACTTATACCAACATATTTGAGGTGTCCTATAACTACACATTCAACAATCTATATCGTCAGATAAGTCTTTTCATACTTAACGCGAGGCAAAGATTTCGTCAGTACATCTGCAATGTTATCTTCAGTAGGTATGTACTCCAACTTCATTAATTTTTTCATGCAATGACGAACATAATGATACCGTATGTCTATATGCTTAATGCGACGGTGAGCAATCGCGTTATTAGCTAAAGCGATTGCACTTTGTTTATCAATTCTAACTTTGACAACCAGAGTGTCAGTGATGCTTGCAATATTTTCCACTAACTGTAAATTAGACTTCTGGAATATGAGGCCTAAGTTATACGTTCCCTTCAGGTAACCCAATACACGTTTAGCTGCCTTCATGTGTACAGACTGACAACACGAATTATACTGAGCCAAGAAGCTCACGGCGGCTGAAATGTCAGGTCTCATATTACAAGCTAAATAATTTAAAGCGCCTATCAATAATTTAAATATTTAAGACTGGTATCTCAATCTTAAAGTTTTTTGGCAGTTCTTGTCATCACTATGGTAGTCTCATCACCCCCATCTGCCTCGGCTTGCAATTATCCATACCAAAGTCTTTCAATAAAGTCTCTTCATGGTGTAGAAATAACCCACCTTTATTTCTTCTCTCCAAGCCTATCCCTAAGACTTGCCGGGCTTCCTTCAAATCTTTAACTTTGAACACTTTTTGTTAACCCATCAGGAAATTTAGTTTACTGTTCATATTCCTAAAAAATATAATAAAATCATCCTTATAAAGATATATAAATATATCATCTTTATAATACAAACATTGTCAGAATGTTTAAATGACATTGATGATTATGACATTGAGACACTATTTATTTTTCATTCTATGAACGACTGGCTTGTTTAAGGCCATGTATTGCCTTCTGCAATAAACAAAACAAACATTCCGGTAATTGTATATACACTTTTTTAAATTACATATTCACATTTCACATCAAAATGGTGCACTGTGCATCATTGATGTGAAATGTGAATGTGTGTAAATCATTTTCCGCAGCCAAAGCCTTGAGAGTTGATCTTCTCACGACGGTGAAAATGTCTCCAAATAATCTACGCCATATGACTGTGTAAACCGCTAAGTCGATCCATTTTACCGTCCGCATCATATTTGTATTTGTAGATCCATTTCTTTCCAACTACTTTGGTTCCAGGCGGTTTCTCAACTACCTTCCAAACGTCGTGCTCTTTCATTGACTCTAATTCGTGTTCCATTGCTGCTTGCCACTCATGACTTTCTGGCCTTCTTAATGCTTCTCTGTAAATCCGCGGTTCTTACTCTTTATCATTTAAACTATGATAACAATATAATCCACTTTAAGTACTGTGTAGAATCCTATTCCTCCTATTCCTTAAAGGATATCTAGGTTCGTCTTAATGGCAATCTTCAAAATTATCAACCTCATTTTTAATTTTATTTGATGTACTGATTTCATCGTCAATAGATAAGTTATTCAATACTTCATTAGGAACTACCGGTGTTGACGTAGATGGCTCTACCTTTCTCTTTAGGAATATGTAAATAGGAAAAAGAACCAAATACCCTTAAATCATCCAAGTTCTGTTGCTTTCCCGTCCACATTTCTTCGGAATTCATCAAATTTATTCGTCTATTAATTCATTTATCCTCAAAAATGACTGCCAACGCATGCCCCGCATATGAAAGGTATTGTACATACGGATAGAGTTGAGGTTCCAAATAAAGACAAATCAAGGTAAAAGCCTCTTGATCCTTTTCAATCTCTACTGTATTGTCCTTCTCAGGATGTGTCTGCGTATATTTCTGACATATTACACAGCGAATTTCCAAGATGAATAGTCATCAAATCCAATCAATTTGGTAACAGAAAATTTCGTATGACATGACCTTTTGGAATCGCAGCGGCGGTTAGAAAGGTTTTGTTTATATCAATACATATAATAAAACAGTAAAAAAGTCCTGTACATTGAATAAATTTATATAAAAATAAAATTAGGCGATAGAGTCATAGCAACAGAGTGAGAATTTGAAAAAAAATGTCTGTTTGTTTGTACATGCTAATCTTCGGAACTACTGGACGAAATGAAACTTTTTGTTATATAGCTATTAAGCCTGGGCAACATATAGGGTAAAATTATTTTGAAACACCTGATGGAGAACAATGATGGTACAGCTAAACTATAGGAAATATTGAAATGACGTCTTAACAAAAGTTATTCAGCCTGATGAGCATTTTCTGATGAGATATAAAAATCGAAGATCTGGAACACCTGATGTAGACCTATAATGGTACAGCTAAACTATAGGAAATATAGAAATTACGACTTAACAAAGATTGTTGAGTCTGATGAGCAGTTTCTGTTGAGATATAAAAATAGAAGATCTGGAACACCTGATGTAGACCTATGATGGTACAGCTAAACTATAGGAAAAATAGAAATGACGCTCTAATAAAAGTTGTTCAGTCTGATGAGCATTTTCTGTTGAGGTATAAAAATCGAAGATCTGGAACACCTGAAGAAGTGTCATAATAGTTCAGCTAAACTATAGAAAGTATACTTTTTTAGTCTGGTTAGCATTTTCTGTATGCATAGGTATCGTTACATTTGTCTGTATAATTAAATTTCTCTATAATAATAGTTTTGACTCCTTACCAATAATTGTTCGGCCTCGTGAACGAAGTCAAATTCAAATTCAAAATTCTTTATTCAATTTAGCATGATTTACATCACTTATTGATGTCAAAAAATTAAAGTCTACTGCCGGCGTCCAAAGCGCAGGTGAAGAAGAAGCGGCGCAACAAACTTCATCGCAGCCTTTTCTCTAAGGACATCAATTAACAAATATAGGTCTTATACATATATTAAAAATTAGGAGGACGAATTTACATCATGATGATGATGAAATGACAAAATTTGAATGAATAAATAAAAGTTGTATTTCCAATCAAATTATTGAATAGTCGCAGGCATCAGCTAGTTGTAAAATATAAAAACAAGATTCCCCAATGGTTGATTGTATCGTAACGTAGTAAACGAGTAACTTCCAACACTTCTTATTTTTTGTGCCTATCCAAGAAGCGGCAATCGGACTAATAATTATTTATTTTCAGGTGGAGCTCAAGGATGCGGTGCCAGCATTAGATTACAAGGTATCCGAAGGTGGCACCAACTTTTCTGTCGGCCAGCGTCAACTTATATGCTTAGCGCGAGCAGTTTTGCGCTCTAATAAAATTCTAGTCATGGATGAAGCTACAGCCAACGTAGATCCTCAGTGAGTAACAAAACAAAATAAGTTTATTACAAAAACAAATATTTGAGACAAACTTTTGTTGTCGTCAGAGAGATCGTGTTACATTAAACTATCAATAAAAAAAGAAAAACATTCGACGCAAAAAAATTAGTGCACGTGTGCAGTAAAACCTTGAGAAGTTAGATAGTAAATGTCAGGAACCGATCCTGGTCCATTGCTTTGTCATCCAAATTGATCGTATAAAACATTCATACGATGGAAGTGAAATAAAAGCTTGTAAAAAAGTAAAACAGAACAGATACTATTTAAACTACTTACACTTACTACAGATACTATTTAGTAAATTAATAGAAAACTGCACTGTACCTCTTTGACTAAAATATGTTGTTACAGAACGGACGCGCTTATTCAGAAAACAATTCGCCGTGAGTTTGCATCCTGCACTGTCCTAACGATAGCCCATAGATTGAACACCATCATGGACTCCGACCGAGTGTTGGTGATGGACAAGGGCCAAGCCGTAGAGTTTGACTACCCTTACCGGCTACTGTCTAACCCCGATAGCATTTTCTCCTTCATGGTCCGAGAGACAGGGGACAACATGAGCAAAGTCCTGCATGAAATAGCCAAGACTAAGTACTTCCGAGATAACCCAGCAGAGAGATAATCTAGACAAAAGATAATAGAATAAATAAATATATTTCTGTCGAAATACTTTAACGTTGTAAAATCAATAAATCAAGGCTATTCTTTCCATTAACCTAGTAAGTTCGTAAATACAGGTTTCATTTCTTCACTCTCTGCACTAACCGATGTTGCCCGAGGCGTGTTAAATTGTGTCAATCTTTTAAAATAATAATTTGCATCATTTTTTGTATTATCTAAGAAATGTAATTTATATGCGCTATTTAGATAATATTTTTACATTGTATTTTTTATGTTAATAGAAAATATAGATATTATAATGCGAAATGGTGTTATCTCTAATTTATAAAATCATATAAATTAAAATTAGTAAAACAATACCCTAGATGACCTAGACTCTTATGAGGTGCTTGGTTCTTTACCAGAGATATCCATAGATAAAAACCAAGCTATTAAACTGCAAAGACCTTTATACCATTTATGCCCATAGCAATTTCATGATAAGCATTTCTCATAGATTTAAGAGGGCTCTGTACATTTTATTGTACGTCATGGAATTGGTATAGGTACTCCGACGAAGTATTTATTAAATCCAGGTTGTATGTTTTTATGTACGTCACAGACATTTAATTTATCTAGTGAAGGTTTGAACATGGAATTAGTAGGTACTCCGTACACGAAGTACTTATTACGTCCATGGATTTGAACGTGCTGATCTGGTCTAATCATGGTTTTAATAAGTACTTCGGGAGTACCTACTATTTTATTTATTATTCATCACATGCTATAATCAAATATTACTACAATTCAGAAAGGTTTCAATATTCCCCCGAAGCAAAAGCCAGTAAGTATTTTATCTGAGCCTTTACCTTAATTCGCAATCCTCCGAAACTCACAGTCTAGACAAATGCATCGGATCAAATATTTCTTTAATTATCAACGATACCCATAGATTTAGAAAGGTTGCTGCTCCGCACGCGGCGCTACCTGATCCATCGGAATTGCTTTCGATTAGAGCACTCGTACTTTTTAGAATTCCTTTATTATATTATATTCTTATCTTCTCGAAAATAGTAACTTCGTATTGTATGAACTTCGATTTCGCATTTCGACTTGAACTTTTCATAGACGCTAGACGGAAGAAGACGAAAGAGAAGAAAAATAATAAGACTACCGTTACCTTTTAAAAGTTGCGCGCCTCCCAGCTCTAAGAAGAAAGAAAAAATATCGAAATCGTATCGTATCTCACCCGCGCGCAGGAAATTCTAAATCTATGGTATCTGTAACTTCTCTCGATCTCTCGTCTAAGAATTAGCGCATGGTGCAAGCGCGAAGACTTTCTAAAAACATCAGTGTCTGTGGAATTGAATTATTTTGACATGACGCGCCGTATTCGTTTAACATGTAGAAATTATTGTGTCAACATAACCTAAATACAACACAGAAATGTCGATTAAAAGTTTTAGCAGCAGTATTAAACTCTTCAGAGGCTCTCGCTGTTCTGTCGAGAGATGCAATCGTTCAATCTTCAGCAATCCACACGTCTTGTACATCACCATTATGTTAGGGTTGGTTATACTTTACCTTACCTGGAGTTTATATTCATGTAGAATTTGCAATCGCGCCTAAACTCTTGAAAGGGGTGAGTAATGAGTACATATATAAATACCTGTATCCAGTTCGCTTATGAGCGAAAATATTCCTTACTATGTGAAGAATAATTGACTAAAGATAAATTCTTCACTTGTATAATCAAACACTCAGTATTCTTCACTAGTAATGAATATTTATTATAGTAAACTAATTGTATTTAGCTAATTTACATAAAACAGTAGCTTCCCTAGGCGAATGTTGACATTGATATAACCGAGGCTTTGATTATATTAAAAAAACTGATTTATAAGTATTTCATAGTATAATAGTAATAAAATATTATCTAATTTAGCATAATTCTAGTATCTAATGTAATTATATGCAATTGATATTATGTTTCTCTGAAACATAAGAGCTTTATCGTAACCCACAGACTAGGTATGTTCGTAACCAGTGTACCTACTTGAATGTATGTTTCTATACGGTTGATCAAAAGTAAGAAAACATACATCCCCATAAACTTTTAACTGTATAAACTATATAATTTTTTAATGTTATTGTTTATTATGTGAAAGAAGAAATTGACATGAAGAAAATATAATAAAATTTTCGATAATAATAAAATACTTCAAAAAATAATCAACATAAACTTTTATAATTGAAAATACAGTTACATCAACATCACAGGTGTGTTTCGTGAAAACTGCATCAACATACGTTAAAATTAAAACTGCAGCGAAGACCACATTAAGACATATACCTACTTCGACACAAAGAAAAAAACATATTTGGGGCTACAGCATGGAATTAGTGGTACTCTGAGACCCTACTAATTTCATGGGCTACAGATATAGACAAATACATTCACTGTATAAATGAATAAGTAAATAAATCGAGGAAAAACTGAAAAGTTCGAATAAAAGGATACAAATATAAAATGAAATCGATATAACTGAGGCAACGCCGCGTGCCTGCTCACACAAATTGAGCCGCATAAAAATGCACAGACACGAATGCTTTGTCTGATATTGGCACGACCCGGCATCAACATTTTTTGGCTATTTCATTTTAATTTGATCAAATTAATTTCTCTAGTTTTTAAGAGAAATCTAAGCTAGTGCCTTCAATCAGTTTAGGGCTTTTAGTTTGAACATATACACTAATGTACAGTGAAATGAGCTGAAAATGTATTTCTTCAATTTCATAAGAGTGATCAAAAGAAGGAATCATCTAGATATCCCCATGCAAAAAAATCCTTTTTAAACTATTACTTCATACTTAGTTCTATATATTTATACCGAATACTGATTTTGTAAAGAAAAGTTTCACAAATATTTTTAATTAACTCCTACCAAGTTAACATATATTTCTTTTATCTACGAAGTTAACTATAATCACCTATTTCTTATCAGGCATGATCGATCAGACGAAAACAAAAGTTGCTATCACGTTGCTCCTTAAATTAGTGCGATTAAATAAATTGAATATATTATGGAGGTCAATGTATCAAGTGACTTCAAAAAATGTAACATTGGAAGCATAATGATTAGATAATGGTATTATTTATTATGATATTTCTTGACTCTTGACCAAGGGCCAAATCCGGCCTTGATATCTCCGCTTGTAGAATTATACTTTTTGATTTATTTTTTACATAATATTATGTATATATTTACTTACTATTAATATTATAATATATTAGCTTTGCTCACGAGTTTCGCTCACGTGGTATATTTGTAATAAAAAGCATCCTATCTGAAAATTTGAAATCGTTTGAATTGTTCTATAAATTAACCCCACACATAAACCGTTTCCTCTTTATAATATTAGTGAACTTGTATATCTTTATTAGCATATATAACTATATGTGGTTTATTATTTCATTGTATTGTATTATTTCATTGGATAAAGCTATTCTATATCAGGGGTTTTGGTATAGAAAAATACATAGGTACATACTGTATGATATAGCAGAATACATATAAGTACTCATATACAAACCGTTTAAACGGTTCACGCAGAAATTGTTAAAAAAAATGCGGTATACGTCTCCTAATTAAAAACAAGTAGTTTTATAGTAGTATTATGAAAAACCAAATAAATTGTTTGTGTAGTACTTATTCTATTTGATTTAAAAGCACAACCTCACCACTGAACTCAAATGTTGACATCTAGTTTTTTTTGACGTTTGTATTGTCATTAAAAGAGTTAAATCTTAGCATACAAATAAAATACAGTAAAATAAATTTAAAGTATTTTTAAACACCAAAATGTTACTGCATGTGTTAAAGGATAATTAACATTAACAAAATTAAAAGGCTTGAATTATAAAATGTACAACGAGTGACAAAAGATACATTAAAATGAGCATTTAGACAAACATGCGCTGTTGTGAAAACTGCAGCGATGACTACATCGAGACATACCTCGACACACATAGGAAAGAAACACTATTTTTCACATTGGCGGTGTTGATAATTTTCTTGGCCTATCAGTTATACAGATGTATTCACCCAAGAAGAAGACTTTTTTGTCTTTAGGGAATCATCAAAGAAAACTGATTTTAAAGGAATCATTGCCATGAATCATGATGTTAGTACTTAGAATTATTTTTTTTGTAGAAGTTTTTTTACATTTTTTTTGTGACGAGTGTTTATCGTTATACGGAAAGATCTTTTCAATTGATTGTTGCATTCAAATAAAACAAAAGCAGCAAACTGTGGGAGGATCAGGCCATGCTTATTATAATAAGGCAATATCATGGGTACTGGAAAGACGTGGGAGAGATAAATACAAGCGGAAGTAGGTGAAACTAAAAGTTTTTAATATAAATCACATCAAACACAATAAAATACTTTATTTATAAATTATTAAGTATTGCCCGGGGCTTCGGTCCCGGGGGAATTTTGATATAAAATATATCCTAGAGCAATATTGGATAATGTATCTTTCTAATGGTGAAAGAATTTTTGAAATCGGTTCGGTAGTTTCGGAGATTACCCGCCTCAAACATACAAACTCACAAACGCTTACCTCTTTATAATAATAGTAAATTAGCCGAATGTCGTTCTACTGCTCACATCCAATCTACGTACTACGTCTATTAGAGCTGTTCCTCACGCGATATAATCAGAGATGCAATACGATTACCAACAATGTCCGACTTCTGCCAACTTCCGCCTTACGTAACATTCCTGAGGTACTGCAACGATGTTACAACCCCAACAATAATTAAAGCATTATTAGTAAGGAAATTAAACAAACACCTGTTTACTGAATTCACATTTAATTATATTCGACAGATATAAAAAAAAATAAAGAACTTAATATTTATGACTTAATTTAGTCACGCTTCAACATAATCACTTTTCCTGATACTTAATATAATGCTGTCTTGATCCCTAGTAAGCACAAAATTGGAAGGTATATATCTAATTATATACCTTGGCATAAAGCTATGGGTGCGTATGTACAATGCGGAGTATAAAATTATTGTACTTATATAATATGGCTTAGCATTTCATCTTGTGTTTTCTTTCAGATTATTCTGGAAGTAGCTCTCTTTTGCTATTTCTAACAGTTTTGAACTGGTTTTATCACCAGTTTCACGAACCATGGAGGAAAATATACTATTTGGATCTGAAAGCAGAATATGAGGATGATCAAATTCCATCGCTTGTCCTGCACTCATCACCAGCACTCGATCCGAGTCCATGATGGTATTAAGCCGGTGAGCGATTGTTAGCACCGTACATGAAGAGAATTGGCGCCGTATTGTCTGCTGAATAAAACTATCAGTCCTGTAAAAAACGAAAAAACGTTATAATACTGTGCTATATAGCATTCCTGAAATAGAATTATCAATTAAATATAGTTCTTACTGAGGATCTACGTTGGCTGTGGCTTCATCCATAATTAATATTTTGTTGGATCTTAGAACCGCGCGTGCTAGACACATCAACTGTCTCTGACCTACAGAGAAATTGGAACCTCCTTCAGTAACTTTGAAATCAAGTGAAGGAATAGAAGATTTCATGTCCACCTAAAATAAAAAAAAAATGTAAACAAAATTGTTTAGTTTTAATAAAATGGCAACTTTCTAGAATACGTTTAATTTATTCCACCTGTTCAAGTGCTCTCCATAGGTCGTCATCGCTGTAAATGTTGAAGGGGTCTAAATTGTATCTGATTGTAGCTGAGAACAGAACTGGCTCTTGTGGTATAATTGAAATTTTTGACCGGAGCTCCTGTAAAAATAAAACCAATAAATGTATAACTGCTGTTTTTATATTTGCAGCAGGCACACATTTTAGTCTAGTCTCGCGACTTGATTGTTATAAACAATAATGAATTTTCTCTTATTAATTGAATAATTCCTTGGTTTTGCAATAGAAACTTTTATTCTTTAAGAATAAAAACAATGCAGTTCTAATCGTGTTGTGAAATTTGTCTAGATATTTGACTGCAAGTATTTAATGACCCAAAAATAGACATGTTTATTGGGAGACACCATCATACACCACATCACAAATGTACTGATTTTAAAAAAAGAGTACTTAAATGTACTTAAACTAACCTGTCTTCCTACAAGTGAGGTATCCATGCCATCGATAGATATCGTGCCGTCGATGTATGCGAATCGGAATAAAGCCGATATCAATGAAGACTTTCCCGCTCCAGTCCTGCCCACGATCCCTACCTGTCATGAATATTACTGAAGTTAGCTTAATACATATTATTATTTTTATAAAGAGAGTATAAATGGTGGATAGAGTCTTTGTACTCGTAACACGGGTCGGGGTGAATCACAGGGAGCATTATGTCGGATTTACCCCATCCATCCATCATTCCTTTGAAAAATTATGTATTTTAAATTTAAATTTTATTTTCTATTATTTAATAGTATTCATTATCGAAGGAATTAAAAACTAAGCTATTATTTTTAGCGGCATAAAAATGGTAAAACTGGCTCTGTTTTCCGGTCTCACCTTCCACCCGCTCTGAAACACGATATTTAAATCTTTGAGAACAGGATCCTCATCAGGGGCGTAGCGCAAGAATACTCGCTGGAACTCGATGTGACCCGCTGACGGCCACTGCGCGGGCGCAGTCATTTCTGAATATAAGAAATACATTTTCAAAACCTCGAACACTATGGAAAGTCTCTACAATGAAACCGTTGTAAATGAAAATAGGAAGCATTTGATATAGAAATCAATACAAGTGGAGCAGATAAGAGAAGCACATAATTACTTGTTGATTTTAAATATCCTTCACTTAGAAGGGCATTTGAAATATTTTTTTATGAAAATTCTCAAAAACAGCTTTTGTATTTACATCGACTTTCACATTCAATTCAAATCGTGTATTGCCATTCATATTGTACATCAGTTCTCTTAGCTAGCTAACATTGTTTACATGATAGGTACAATATGGACCCTGTCGGGTGTTTGCAAACAAGAATATGGAACGGCAAGCGGATTTATTATAAAATTTAAATTTCAAAAGTTACTTGTATGGATTCAATTTCTATTATTAATAATTTATGTCATATCTTAATAATATTATAATAAAATGATAAAAAATACGACAAAATAATTAAATTACATAGTTAATAAATATTCTAATAATAAGTCAAGAAAAATAATAATTAATAGGTAATAAAAATACTTAGTAATAAATAATTAGTAATAACTTTGCACAACATAAGTAATATTACTTACTCCATAAGAAGGTGCACCGACTCAGGCGTGCCAAAGTTAAAATGCCATATGTGATGGGCTCTAATTACACTCTTTTTGATAGCAGAATCCCGTTTCGCCCACTCGATCAGGTCACATTATTATGAAACCCAAGAAGTGCTGGCTTGATGTCGTGAAGGCTTGGTATTCATAACAATGGTCAAACCATTGGTATGCATATCAAGCCTTCAACTATGGAAGCCGACGACCGTGCGAATTGGAGACGAAAATAAAGAAAAGGAAAGTAGATCCAGGGCTCCAAGGTTCAACGAAAGGAAGAAACCGGGAAGCGCTCAGGAGAGAGTAACCGCCAGCTACTTACGGCCTTGGAAGAGGTTGGGCTCGGTCTCGATACGAGTGTACTCGAGTACTCGCTCCACACTCGTCAGCTGAGCGATGAACTCCACGAGCATGCGAGCTCCGTGCTGCAACATGGCCGTCAGAGTGTTACTCTGTGTCACCGCCAGACCTACGCTGCCCACAGATATCGCGTCTCCTGTTACAGAATAAAGATTAATAAAATTGCTAATATAGTATGTAATAAACATATACTTTGAGTGTTGTTGACAAAACAATTAAATTAACATTTCTTACCAAAATCAAGGAACAAGAAAACGAAAATTACGCAGCTGAGGTATACCAAACACATTGTGTCCAGGTATAGTCCAAAGGCTGAACCGCCGCCCAGGTAGCCATTCCATGCCGCTGTATGCAAATCCTGCACATCAAAAAATTAAAAATAGAAACGGACGATACAGATGCAGTGGGGTCACTCGCTCGACAATTAAGCTATTTTCGCAATGATTGGTTTGGATAGGCCATTAAAAATATACAAGCTTCGCTTAGAAGGTACGTTAAGCTAGATGAAGACTTAACACTATTAAGTTTTGATTTCGTAACTTAATGCTTAGCATGTTGGGGCATAAGAATTATCTACATGGAAAAAATGGTTCAATATTTTTATTTATTGCTTTCTCGTGCAGTAATCTTACCTGGTGTTTATCAAAATCTGCTATAAGCCTCTGCTGAGCGCCCGCCGCTCTGATGGTAGCTATGCCATTCAAAGAAGACGTCACCATGCCAAACACCGGGCTCTTAGCTGTAATATTCGTAGGTAGTAGAATAAAAATTGAATGGATTCAACAATAAAACCTTATCAAGGCTTGCTCTACTGTTATTATTTCGATGTCGGAGATATATTACTGGTGTAATCTTCAAAATTACCTACTTATATCAAAATGCGTACCTAAGTAAACCCAAACAATAATCATTGTGGACCTCTTAATAAAAATGTGTATAAAATATTAATAAATCAAGTTATTATCCCAATAAGTGGTTTTTGACACCTAATAACTTCTGAATACTTTCCTTACTACGTTAGTAAAAGCTAAACCTTTAGCAAAATAAAATATTTTGCAGAATTCAAGCTACATGTCGACCGGAAAGTAGGTCACCAGTATATTGATCCCATATTTTAACTTCAAAATAATTATTTGACTTTTATTACAGACCTACCATTCGCAAATTACTATTTCGTAACTGCTCTCATGCATTCGTTGCTTGATTTATTACTGAAGGGAAACGATTTTATTATGTGCTAGCTGTTGTAGTTTTTGATATTGACTTAATATAAATAGCCCTATTTATGATGTCGATGATGTCGATTTCTGAAGACCAAAAAACAAAAACCTGCTGACAAAAAAGTAAAGAAATAGAAACTTTATTCAGCGAAGTAATCTACACATGACAATAGAAGCCCACTTACTCGTTCCCTCCAACCTCTTCACTCCCTGGGCCGTCTTCATATAGATTTTGACAAAGAAGAAGAAACAAATAAGCAAAACTGCCGAAGGAATTAGTGTCCAGTAGAGTGCTATGGCGTTCAATACTAGGATGGCGAGCAGCGTGCTGTAGATTTGGAATACGTCCAATAATGTGCGAGGCAATATTTCGTCCAGTGCGCCCATGTCCTTTGTAAATCGGTTGAGAATTCGACCTAAAATATTTTAAAAATAATTAGTTTCTTGTAATTTAACACACTAATAAATAGGGAAAATAAAAGCAAGTTCTTACTGAACAACTATATCTAAATACGAATAATAAAATAATGATAAAAAATCCAACATCTAATACTGTAATCACTAACTGCATATTATACAATATAGCTTTATTTACATATAACTAGTACGTAAAATATTACTAAAGTGTACCCATCAATACTAAGATACTCACCGGAAGAGCTAGTATCAAAGAATCTCATGATGCCTTTGGTCATCGTGGAGAACATTCGGTTATGTAGGTTCTTGGAGGCGGAGACGCACAAGCTAACGAACGGGAGGACTCGGAAATGTGTGAGCAGGATGCACGACACCACGATGCAGCCGTGAATGATGATGTACTGTCCCGTGGTGAAGGGACCCACCTGCACGTCCAGTCCTGGGTCTAGAAATTAAAAAATACATACATTTTGAAACAATCCGTACGGATCTGTTCGCATCAACCCACCAAAAATTATTACAAATTCGTGTACTTACCTAATACTTATTTTGTTAAATAGGTAAATATCAATTCTAATCAAATAATTTATTTGTGAAAAACAGGTAATTTAACATGGTTGTTATTATGTTCGGATTTAATTACATAAATCATTATAAAATGAAGCTTGGTTCTATAATTAAATGAATACGATATGAATGTTGTATGATCCAATTATCTCTGTTCCATTTAATTTAAATTAGAAAACGAGAAACGAGATCAAAATGAGAGTAAATTTAGACGATTACCCGTTGTGTACAAAAAGCTAAGTAAATAGGTGCTTTTTTATTTACTAAATAACTGGTATTAAAATTTAACTAATATATAAATAAAAAAAAATAATATTAACTTATTAATAATAAAATAAAATAAAAATTATTTGCCTAAATTTAACACTTACCCATTTCTTCTCCTCCTAAACCTTCTTCATAAATAGCCATCTGGTTAGACCTGTAAATGATAAAAGATATACAATTTTAATTTTATCCACAAATGATGGTATTTTCTTAGATTTTGTTATGTGTAATCAGTGACGTAACAATTTTGATGAAATAATATGAAAAACTATGCTTTAATAACTTAGCTCTATTAAACTTGTCAAAATGAAATCTATCATCGAGGTGACCTAACCAATAGGGAATATCTTGTACCCCTAGATATGTTTATGAAATAAACTGATATCATATACATGATTATGTAAATAAATACGACGAACCAGAAGCTGACCCAGTAGTCAACGCTAGCGCCGCTGGCGGCGGCCAGGAGCACCATGAACACGGTGAACATGATAAAGAAGATGTTCCCGCCAGACGTGAAGTAGGCTCTAACGACCTCCCAGCGAAGGTTGCCTGATTGCCGCTCCTCCTCTTTCATCTTTTGCGCTTCAAACTCCTTTGGCTGTTCCGTCTCTACGGTGGACGATTGGCTTCTTAGAAGCTTTGGCCTTTCTTTGTCTTCAACGCTCTAAAATAGTTAATTTCATTTGAGTTATCTAATATTCAATCAAGTATATCGTAGCTTTATATTTATTGAAAACAACACTACCGAATATATCATATAGCATGGTGAAGGTAGCATGAGCTTGAATAGATATATTAATACCATGTATTCAAAGAGATTAACTAATAGAATATTCGTATCTAAGTTGTGAATTAAACAGGTACCTATCTTCCAAACATGAAATTTTGGCCACGATATCAAAATATCTAAAAATATATATTTTTACAGAAAATATACAAGTCAATAGCGGTAACGCTAAAAAATTTAATTTTCTGTGACAAAGCAAGTTTCACATTTGGCCGCAGCTTCTCGTACGACGTCGACGAAAACGATTTTAAAATAATGAAAATAAATGAGCAATGAAGTATAAAATAACTGACCACCCCTGAGCCGACGCTCTCGCTGTCCTTGTCTTTCCCGTCCTGGAGCGCGGTCAACAACATGGCGAACTCCTTGCCCGACGAAGCTAGCTCGTCGAAGGTGCCCATATTCTCCACACGACCCTTTGGCAAAAAGATGCAGCAGGAAGCAAATAAATTAAAAAGCAATATATTTTTATCGCCCAACATAATATGAAAGTTTTTTAAGAATATATTTAGCAAAATAATAATCAAAAGAGTCTAACCTCGTTCAAAACTATAATGAAGTCGGCAGCCTTCAGGAAGTGTATCTGATGCGTGACGAGCACCCTCGTGCGCCCGCGCAGATAGCCGTTGATGCAGCCCTCGAATAGCTGCCGGCCCACGTTAGCATCCACCGCCGACAAGGGGTCATCCAGGAGATACACGTCAGACTGTTCACATAGAAATATGTATTTGAACTAATCAGATTTTTTTAGGAAAATCTGGTCAAGTGCGTGTTGGACCAAGAATAATATAATAAATCAAGAAATAATCATTAGACACTTGTAATATATTTCAAAAATATATTACAAATTAAAAAAGTGAGTGAAATAGGACGTCGCTTAAGGGAAGGGTTATGACTACCGCTATGGGCAGTACCTTCAAAGGTTGTCCATATAGCTATTCAGAGAGGGAATGCTGTAAGCATAATGGGCACTTTTGATCCGGGTACTATTCAGGGCGCCATTTTTGATTACATTTTAGTTTTTATTTTACTTTTTTATGATTTGATGTAAAATATTATTGGATTTGAATAAATGAGATTATTAGATTAAAAAAGTAAAATTTTCTTGTAGGTACTAATTGTATCCGATCTAAATCGGATATATCGGAGTATAGTCATCGGAACCCTAAAAGAAACTAATATAGATACACACGAATATTGGAAATTCTTCAAAGCTCTCACCACGATAAACAATTTTGTATGTTTTTGTTTCCACCTTGCAAACGTAGAGGAAATTTATTGAAATAATAATGGTAAAAATACGAGAAATGAAATATCAATATTACAATTTAATTTGGTATATGAACTCTCCGTTCGGACAACAAATAAGAAACCAATTACCCACCTCCCTGTAGACAGCGCGCGCCAAATTGATTCTAGCGCGCTGTCCCCCCGACAGGGACACCCCTCGTTCGCCCACCAACGTCTGGTCTCCGTACGGAAATTGCAGAAAATCTTTCTCTAATGCACACGCCTTGCAAACCTATCGTAAAGCAAACATTCTTTTTAGACACAATAGTATAAGAATTCTAAATACATAAAATCTCTATTAAAAATAAACTCTTGAACATTTTCAGAATTGTTAGAAAAATTTCGTTGATTATTAAAACTTATTCGAGAAAAACATACCCTTCTGTATTTTTGCACGTCATAAGGCAAACCAAAAAGGATGTTTTCGCGAACCGTACTTGGGAAAAGCCACGCCTCCTGGCTTGCATACGATATGTTTCCTTGAACTACCACGTTGCCGGTAGAAGCTGGTAGCTCTTTCAAAAGCAGTTGCAGAATGGATGACTGTGTAAAACAAGAAAAACAAAAACCTATATTATTTACTACTTTAGAGGATTATAATTCGGGATTTCAAAAAGTAAACAAATCGGCTCTTACGACTACCGAGTTTTATACAAATTTCTAAACACAGACATTTTAATATAAAAATACATATTTGACGAAATGACAGCTAAATCAATAAAACAAAAGACGTTGCTAAAACTTGCTATAAGGGCAATCTTATCATATATTTCCCTAGTATCGGAATTTATTAATAGATCGCATGAAAATGTGGCAGAAAGTATTTAATTATAACCTTGCCCGAGCCGACAGCGCCGATGATAGCGCAGAGCTTGCCCCGACGCAGCCGGAAGGAGATGTTCTTCAGAGCCATCATGTTGGAGTCGCCCGTCCAGCTCGCTGACACCTCGCGCACCTCCACTGCGAACTCGCTTGGCACAGAAATACTGCGACGGAATTTCTGGGCACGGTTGAAACCTGAAGTCAACCAAAAAGTTCATTCATTGAACAATATTAAAAAGGGAGTAAAATTTGTTGGAAATAAAAAATATATAAAATATTCCCACCGGACCCACAAAATGAGTTGTTAATGAAAAATTAGTTGATCTGTTGCAGATGGTCCTTCCAGTTGGTCAAAGTGATAACACCTGAACAAAATGTGACATAAGATCCATTCCTACTTGATCAATCGGACAATAAAAAATTGGTTATTAACATAACGGACGTCTTGAACTAATCTTACAAATCCTGTATTTTTAACATTAATCTTATCCCGTAATTAAGATACTCAATTTCGGACTCGGGGTAATTTTATTAACGTGACGTACCTTACGTAAGTAGCATTTGAACAAGCTATAGTTTGTACTAGTCCGAATTGAATATTGACCCTACATCAATGTCTGCCATACTGATATAAAATTAAATGTAATGTAAATTCAATTTGCTCAGTCCATCACCTATTGCGCAAACGTACCTATTTACCTCAAACAATCTGTTATCTGATCTGACGATTGTATATACTAAATAAAATATACATACTACAAAAGATAATTATTATTTACGCTAGATAGAGACCTACTTAAAAGGTGGCTGATCTGGTGGATTATTGAAGATTAGTGTAGTACATCCCGTTATCGTTGCTTACCATTAGTAAATACTGCATCGGAATGACGTTGATAAGAGAGAGGCCTGACTGTTTTATCTGGGGCGTCTGAGAAGTTGTTGTTCTTGAACAGCGTAGCCCGAGGCGCCTCCGTGACTGCCGCCAAGTCGGGCCTGTCTTCTGTAAATTAAAAAGCTGCGTTTTGGCAACTACTAGCTATTTGGATTCCTCATGAAACATAACATATACTGTGGATTTTACTAGGGATGGCCACTTAATATATATAGCCTACATTTTGCATTAAACATATTTCATTGTATATAATTATGTATAAATTTAAAATTTTGGAAAGAAATATATAATTAAACTCTAGAACTTGCTTATTGAAATATCATTTGATCACACAAATATGTATATCATTTAGCTAGTATAAGCATTCCGATATACCATAATTTAAATACCTATCTAAAAATGTAGGTACTTTATATACACCTAGTTAATTATTTTAAAATTTGTAATTAATTATATGAAACCTTCATTTTATATCTATTTCAGTGATAAATTTTTTTTACGATGTAATATTAAACCTACCTAATATGAGGAACTCCTGAATTCTTCTTACGGAGACCAGCATTTCAGCTGTGAAGGTGACTGTGAGCGGCAGGAACAGCGTAATGTTGAGTTGTGCCGCGGTCATGAATTGTTGTAATGGATAAATCTGAAATTATAAAGAAAATATACAAATTGGTAAACTTACCTAGCCCTGATTATAATCCGGGGCCAAGTAAATTTCTAATTTATGGCTAGTGATTTAAACCGCTAGCTTCAATGCGCGGCTTTGCCCGCATGAATTTCCCACGGTGACAGCACATTTTTCCAGGATGAGATGTAATTGAGCTTTGCTTGAGTATTTATTTATTAATTTTTAGATATACGTAAGCTTTTTACATACAAACAAAAATACAAATTCACCTTCGCATGTATAATATAAATATAATACTTGGGATTGATGGGATGGAATTGTATGAAAATACTGGCGTTGTTAAAACTTACAACATTGGCTGTCATTGAGTTTCCCAACAGCACGAAGGTCATGATGGTGATGAAAAAGGCAGTTCTCTCCGTAAACAACATGAAGCCTAAGAATATGGTCCTTAGGAACGTGGCAATACGGATATGTTTTAATTCCTCGTCTCTCTTGTTGCTCACAATCTTCTGGAAAGGTATCTCCCACGCGTACATTTTAATTACCTAAAAATAAATATTTCTCGTAAAAACACACCTTTATATATTAAAACAGTAAGCACTTTTTTACTTAATAATTATCACAAGAATTATTTCAGCTTCCCAAAGCAAAATAATTACTTAATTGGTCCACGTATATTGTTAGGGTTCCGAAGATATACACAGTCACGTAAAATAATGCAATAATGTAAATCTGGAAGTAAATACATACATCCGGATTTAATGACCTAGTGAATATGACTAAGTTTAATCACTTTAAATGCAATTTGGTCTTAAGAATATGTTTTCTTATTTTCATCGATTTGTAAGTTTGTCCTCTTTTACCCGTTAACATGTAAGTAATTTTTCCTTTAATGATGGTTTTTTGCTACTACCATGATTTTTACTTTTCACTGTTTCCCAGATCGAAGAGAGACAGTTTACCCGTACAAAATTTAGTTCTTATTAAGTTTAATATTTCGCAAACGGAACCCTACAACAAGAAATGGTCTCCAGAGAGTCATAATATTTTTTCCTATCAAATTGGACTTGCGCCAATTCTCGCTTAACCCTTTAGTATGTACTAACCAATTTGGAATTTATCTACAACTTGGGAGTTGTGCATAATGTGAAACAAATCAAAGTTTCATATTGAAATAGTACAATATAATACTTTCCGAATCGTCTCTTTTTTCCTCAGGCTAGATAATGATCGAAAAGAATATTAATCTGACTCCATATCTTTATGATAATAATCAAGGACGTCATTATCTTTTATAGTTAGTAACATGTTAGCTCAATAGTTATAAATCATAATGGTCGAACAGAACTTTACTAGATATAGAGATATATTTACTAGATTTTAGATTACATTATACATACATGATAACATAAATGAACCGAAATCTAACCAAAAAAAGAGATTTCTGTGCTACAATGTAATAATATGATAAATTTAAAGAAAGAAAATGTACAGATGTAAGCTGAATAGATTTTAATAACTACTTAAAGCTAAAGATGTCAAAATCTAGATTCATGATCTAGATTTTGACATCTTTAGCAAGTCATCTTTAGGTATTTATCTTTTTTATTGCACATCCAAAAGGAAAGATAATTCTTGAATGGCAAAACGTGCGTAAATGAACATGCTTTATTAGCTGATAAAGTCAACCATTTTGTGGACTAATCTAATAGATAAGACAACTTACTTGAATCCCAGAGATGACTTCGCTCATCACTTTAATTCTTTGATCAGTTTTGTCCGCTATTTTGAACCTCGTGCTGCCAATGGTACGACTAAGAAAACCTATAATAATAAAATAGAATGTAGAAAATAAATTCGAATGTAATAAACTTCCAGTCAGAGGATGGATGGATAGTTGAAAAAATTGTATATTAATTAGAGAAGGTTCGAAAGGAATCAACTCCCATACGAGGAATTTGAACGCCCGAACAATTGTCAACCGTGGTGAAAACTCTACTTTTCTTTTCGAATATATGGGGAGTAAAAATTCGAATAGATATATGGAAAGTATTTTCATAAAATATGTTATTAATAAATATGATTTTAATTTGTGGTGCAGGGTCTATTTACAATTTTAAATTTTAAATTCACATTGGCTGTTTGGAAACGCATCAGCATTTCTATTTTCATTGTTTTTTTTTCATTAAACTCAAATTGATTCTGGTCAACTATATAATATATGAATTTTACTTTTTAATTTACTTCACATATTTAATCAAGAAGTAACCTAGGTACTATGATTTTTTCCCAATAGTGGTGGCTGGGATTGGAAACAGTACAAGCAAAGAATTAATCAATATAATAAAACCTTGTATAGGCAGCGCGATGAGGATCAAGGCCGCCAAACCGATGAGGGCAGCGTAGCCAGCCTGCTCATAGCCGAGCCAGCAGACGGCCGCCAGCTGCAGCGGGATGATCCACACGTAGTGGAGGAACAGGAACGCCAGGTCGAAGCGCTGCAGGTCGTTCGACAGCAGGTTCACCACTTTACCTGCCGCCGTCTCCCCAAGAGATGCGTTGTTCATTCGCATTATCTGAAATTGAAGACAACTTGAAAATTGTTAATTTGACAAATTGAAATTTATTACCCCTAACTGTATAGGAAAGTTTTATTTTTTTTATATATCGTATTAGCCCATACTTCTAATAGTAATTTAATTTTGTAAAGATCTTTGTAATATCGCTCTGTTAAATTAATATACTTATTTTTAGGACACAAATTTTATTAAATGAAGTAAAAGTTACATAATAAAGAAAACAACTCCATTAATACGCACAAGACAAGGTATGTTCTTATTAAATATATATTATTATATTTATATCTGTTTACAATAATCTAGTCTACTGAAGTATTACATATAGGTCACTAATACATAAATACTGTAGGAGAAAAATAGAATATACCTGAGTTTTCAGTTTATGTAATTTACCTTGAAAACGATATACAAATACAATATTTCCAGGTATTATAGTGATAAGTTAGATGTTAATTTCACGCTGTAACTATAGATAAGCATAGTAATTAAGTAGTTATTAATATTTAAACAAATATATGTTTATTAGTCCCGTGTAATCATTATAATATTGCTTAACTTTTACAACGACTTTGTTAGAAATGTTACTCTAACGGGGTTTGGGGTTCTGATTCATCTTATGCATTTTTATAGTTTTCTAATTTCTGTGGTAATAAAAAATTAACATAAGAGTCACAAAAATAATGTTTGTAAGACAAAATTATAAACATAATAAACTTGCAATTGCGGATGACCATTATTACATGCAAATGTGTTGAAAATCTACCTTGGACATCTAGTGAAATTTCAGATTTCTGAGGTAATCAGATATTAAAAAAATATATCTGTTAGACATATTATCAAGCAACTGAAGAAACACAAACCTTTCGGAACATAAGCGTGCTGGTGGCGATTCTCAACTTCATCCCAAACTGTTGGCAGTATAACCCGCCGTGGTGGTTGAAGAACGCAGCCATCCAGTTTGATAATATCATCCCCAGAGCATAGTACATAGCGGTTTGCTGGTCCATGGAGGAATCTGGTGACCAATGCTGAAGCAGCTGGCCGAAAAGCAAAGGTGTACCTGTTCTATATACGATTTTAATATCACTATAAAATAAAATAATTGTCGGCCCTCCACCTTGTCATTATATACAACTTGTGTCTAATGTCTGTCAAACTTCTATATGCTGGGCATTTTCGTTCAACGTTACATATTTTTTTGGATAAATATTTTTTATAAAAATTACAACATAATAGTATTCTTTAACGTAGCTTTAACTTGGCATATGTAAGTTAAAAAATATATTTTCTACTTAAATGTTGTGGCCGGATCCCGTTTTCGTATTTCTACTTCCAGCACATCAAATAAATAATAATTATTCTATTCTTCAATGAGGAAACCTCAAGATGATGGATGGAATGAGCATATATAATATACATATCATCACGTCTATTTCTCATGGGCGTAGGTAATAATAGAGTTTAGTTCCTCTTTCCTGACAAATCATATTAGTTTCCTCTAGCTATACTCAACACTCTCTTCATAAATGAAATGTGTACATACCTTAAAGCAGTATAAATAAACTGCATAATTCCTCCAGGTATAAAAGACCAGAAGAAGGTCCTAGTTAAGACCCGTATAAAAGACGGCGGACGCCCAGCGGCTCGTGCCGCAGCTTCTTCATGTAACCAATTTCTAAAAAAAACAATATGCATTTGGCGGCTTTAAGGATTATAATGCTTGTAATTCTAAGAAATGCTAATTCGACTAGTAAAAACTGTAATAAATATTTTTTATAACTGATTCAATTTGACAAAATTTAGTAAACTAGATTTTTTGTAAACATAAATAAACAACAAATAAGTGTATACAATAATCATTTGTGGGGTGTTCGCCCTAGCATAAAACCACTCCATATCTTCCTGTGGATGTCGTACGAGGCGACTAAGGGACACAAAACCTTAACAGCTGTAGCTAAATAGGCAACAATATCATTATTGCCAAATAGGGTTAACGTCAGGTGGGCGGCCGTTTGTAAAGTCATAGCCAAATCTTCCAAATGGCATGGCAATGGTAATGGCAATTTTTTTTACACTAACTCTGGGCTTTGGGTTATCATAGCTCCGAACGTAACCGGGAACACGCGAAGATGAGAGATGTCTGTAAACAATCAATGTCTTTCTCTTGGTTTCTTTCACTCTCTGTTTGCATCTCAGGATTGCTTACATTGGATATATGTTAGAATGTGCAAAATCTTTTTGGCTAAAGTCTTACGTATTCACCCACATGACTGCTTAACTTTCGAAATATAATATTCGGAAGATCGTCAATAACCTAATATAAATAAATAGCTAATTTCTTTTAAATACTATGGTTTAACCTCGTTCAAAAAGTATCTAAAAAAATTCTTAACATCTGGAACAAAAATGCTTCCTATTTTTTAATTCCTAGGGTACATAATATTTATATTTTAAATTTCTCCCAAATCAGACTACGAAATTTGTTTTAAAATGTAAAAATATGACGAAGTTATTTACAATTTAATATTGTGGTATAAGTAAGTATTACGTTACTTTCTTGGGCCTTAAATTCTCACACAAAGAAAAAAAAATATAGGTAGTTTTTTGTCTATTATCATTTCTGAATTGTAAACAATATAGGCATATATGAAAGTGACTTTTATATGTTTTTGTCCTGGAAGCACGAGTTTAACGTTGTGGATAACATTTTACTAATATTTGCTTAAACACGTTGACGGGCCCCTGTAGCCCGAGGGCCCCGTATCATTGATATGCTGGTACAGCGGTATAGCTACGCCCCTGCTATTAAATAAAAATTAAGTGAACAACTCAATACGTCTAATCATACATGTGTTGTGTTGAGATTGAGGACGGCGCGCTGACTATATACTTACCGCTTTTGTTTAGAAAAGAGTTTCATACATAGCACTATATAATTGTTTAGGAAATTTGTACTAAATTAAAATAATAACATATTAATTTAATACATACTGTTCTAATTTATCACCAACACTTTTTGAGTCATATATTTTCCTCGGGCGCACTAAATCGTACTCCTCCAGGTCTCGACGATTGCCATTGTAAAATAAAGGAAACGTCCAGCAAAAAAAGAACCGAGAGATCAATCCCGGAGCAGATTTTTCAGAAGACATTTTATTATTTTCCTTTCCGGAAGAATCACTACTGGCTTTTTTATTAACACCCATTATTATTTATCACTTTGGCTTAATGTGAAAACTTATTAAAATAAAATTTAGATTTGGAGATTAAACGATGACATGCATAATACAGCCGCGACGTAACAATCACACAGACTGATTTTAAAATCGCGTAAACGTGAGCTCTCCGCTGTTATTTACTTTTATTTCATGTCGAATAACACATTTTATTATAATCTCACTATTGAGCCGATAACGATTAGCAATGTAGGTATAAAAAGTGTCAGAAATAATTGTAGGATATATCGTTTTACCTGTTTTTTTCTTAGGCCTATTCATATCTCTATAAGGTTTTGATTTAGGATACGACCTTGATTTTTTTTTATATTTTGCTATTATTATTGACGTCTAAGCTGTTCAATTTGTTTTTGTACTCAAAGTTATAATAAAAGACGTCTTACGAAGGGTAGGTAAGAAACATCACCTAAAAATTACATCAGAATTTAAAATTTTAAATACTCGATATAATGTCTAGCTTTAACCAAAAGTAACGCATTTTTATTTACAGACATTAGAGGATGATGAAAAAACCAATAAACAGAAAAATTTTGCACAAGGGTTTTGAGAGCAGCAAAATAAGAAGGCTCTTCTCCATTTGTTTTACCACATATGTTTATTTCATTGTAAGTAAATAAATGATTACGAAATAAATATAAGGACATATTCATGGGACCGAAACTAACATTATTATTATAAGATACTTGACATCAATAAATATTTTACAGGTTAATAAACAAAAGTAGATATGAAATATGATAATCATTCATGACATCATCGACTTCCAAAAAATAATTTCCATAATTATGCTGCAATTTGTTTGTAGTTTATAGAATTATCATCCTTATTTGTTGCATCAAAACTATGATTTTTATTAAGATTTTTTCTTTCATGTGTTCTTCTTATCAGTTTACTTGGTTTCACGATACGCTGCCTTGTATCGAATAATATAGATAAGAGCAGTTTATCGTTTAATATATGACTGAGACATGAATTAATTATTTTGGAAAATTTCCTTACAAAAGGGTTAAGTGTACAATATATAGTAAAAATAAATAACAATACGCCAAAAAATGTGAAATGCTAGCGAATCCAGTACATCTATATGCACTAGCGAATCTATATGTATACGCTATGTCTATAAATTTCGGCCTCTATCAGTGTAATTCCATATTCCACTTGGAAGTTGTGGACGAGCGTCTTTGTGAGAGTCCATATTTCAGCTCCATGTACCATGACAAGTAGTACATATATTGAAGCCTTGTCTCTTGATGGTTAATGGGATGTCAATCTTTAAGATTTCCGAAAGGTTGTTAGAAGAAACAATCAATATGGCAGCTACTATGTTAAATGATTGATTAACTTAAATAATACTAACAAATTGGTTAAAACTTATTTATTTATCAATTTATGTACACAAGAAACTTAAAATAATAATAATAATAAATATATTAGGACAAATCACACAGATTGAGCTAGCCCCAAAGTAAGTTCGAGACTTGTGTTATGGGATACTGACTCAACGATACTATATTTTATATCAAATACATATATAGATAAACATAAACATCCAAGACCCGGATCAATCAGAAAAAGATCATTTTCCATCATGACCCGCCGGGGATCGAACCCAGGACCTCTCGGTTCAGTGGCAAGAACTTTACCACTGCGCCACCGAGGTCGTCAAAATATAAATTGCATTATAAAAGTGAGTACAAGTGTACTACTTATTTCCAATGAAATCTCTTCCAGTAGACCCGTGAGAGATGAGGTACATAGAGGCCGTTAATGCATGTAATCGAGCTTTAGTGGATAATTATGTGACTATCTGCGTAAAAATAAATTAAAATTAGTTACCTTGTTCACCTTCACTTTAAAAACTTACCTAGTTAATTGATGTTTTGGTATGAAATTTACTTACTCATTTACAGGTTTTCATTTCCGTTAACTGAAAATATTCCAGTAAAAATCAACAGTGTTTTATACTAAGTTACGAGAACTTTTGAAAAGGAACGTACCAATTTGTGATGTCTGCAGACAACGTATGGAGAAATCTTCACGTCTTTGTTAGTTCGTTAGATGTCGTCGCACCTCTTGACTTCATCTTTTGTGTTATTTTTGGGTAGTAATATAAGCTATTGAGCCATACAAATGAAAAGTCGTTTAATTATATACGTTTTGAATCACACAAAATATCACAATATCTAATTGTATACAACTTGAATCTCTTATATTTTTTCTGTGCAATAATAAGAGTACAACAAAATTACTAACTCTTTTCTTACAGGATTTTTGAATTTAGTTTCAAAAGTTTCGACAACCCAATGTGGTCTATAAGAAAATAATAGTTTCAATGGACCCATTAATTAATAGAACCTAGAGGAAAAGTTCATATCGTCCAATCGGTAGGACAAAGGAAGTCGGATAACGTGGCCAAAAGTGGCTTATGAAGTAGAGGCCAATGGACAGGATATCAGTATAATCAATATAGGTACCTATTTTCAAAAGGAAATCTCAATTTTCAAGGTATCTTTCTTTCCATTTGTTTTAAATGCAAAATAACATTCTTCAAACGAATCCTACTTTCATGGCACCACGCTACGTTCAATTACCTCTATTGTCATTAATAATGTAACAAATCAATATTCCACCACTAGAATTTCATTACATTGTGTATTCACAGGATGTTTCACAGCACCGGAGAAGAACCAATTAAAATTTTAAAAATTCTAATATTTTTACAAGTTTTTAAACTTACAATATAACTATGAATGTATACCCCTATGTCTATTCGCTGAATGAATATATTTGTATTATCAAAAAAAAAAAACTTTTGTTTGTTAAATTTTAAATTAGTTTTTGTTTCATTTTATTGTATATACTTCAATATATTTTCAACTGATATGAAATTTTGTACACATATTTGAATGACAATGCATTATTATAATAAACATTAGCTCCCAGGAACGGCTCCAGACGTGGCAACTCACAGTTTACTGCACGGATATGATTTTAGTCACACATTGAATGCAATAATATAAAATATCTCTGACAACAATAAAAGTAAAAATTTTTTTTTTATAAACTAATTTTAATGGTACAATCCTTTGCCGCACAAGATCAGCTAGTCATTGACCCACAAAAATGTACCATGCAAGAAGAAAATGGATTTTGTTATATAGACCAAGGTCGTCTGTCAATAATAAATGATGGTGCGTTGGAGTAGAGACGCCATTAGGGTTACCAAAGTTTTCATTTCGGCGCTACTGTGTCGATTTCATTAATAAATAAAATATAGAGTACCCATAAAAAACTTAATAAGAAAATTAGTTCAAGAACGAAAATTTACTTGTTGATTTTAAATAAGAATGTATTATACTTTTTAATGCTCGTTTCAAAAGTTAGAGTAACTATAAAATTCTTTATTATGATCCAAAAATTTAAAGGAAAATGTCATATAAAATCTTACATCACAGAAAAGGAAATAATAATAATTCAGGGTTTCCTCAGTCTTTCAATACTAAAGCATTGACATTTTCATGTGTATATAAAAGCATGATATTATCATTAATTATTAACCCGCACAATTTTTTTCCAAATAAAGTGACCTGTTTATCTGAATAAGTTACAATGCGGGCATTGTAAAGTCCTTATATGAATGGTAACCCTAATGGAATGGAGTACGGCGGTGGCACGGTGGTGCGGTGTATGCGACGCCGCGCCCGCCGCGCCCGCCGCCGCCGCAGTGTGACGCGGCCCCCGACTCGCCCGGTCCTCAGTGTCCGCTGCACCGCGACCTCCTACGCTATGCTCACCTCCAACATGACCCAAACTATCGCCTACAACACATCATGTGACAACCCATAGACGCTGTGCCTTACAATATCCGCATACTTTATATACACGAGTGAAAGTGTTCCAATATTATATCAGTGAAAACTTTTATTTACTTGGAGTATTAGTAAAAAATAAAATAAATATAATCTAAACAAAACATCGAAGAGATTGTAACAAAGAAATGTGTTTACAAAGAAAAGTAACGTAGCAACACTCGGGAACTCTGGCTACTTAATATTATTTTAGTTATGTAACGACATCGTCGTATCGGTTAGGTACACCTGTGTCTTTTGATAACTGAAAACGTAATCAACAAATCCACGTGTTATAAGTTTAATCATTTATTTCAAACTAATATGTTGAAACGAAATATATGTCAATAAATCATTAGCAATTTTCTAATTCAGCCGTTGCGTTTTACCTGCAGTGACCAACAGGTAACAAAGCTAGCATTAGGGACAAAGGAAGCTCTAAAATCTAGAGTACACAATAATGTACCTACAATATCCAAGCTTTGCTGACATTTTCATTAAAACTTTGTATAGAACTCTATACTATTTTACATCAAAATTATTTTAGTCACTCATACTTTGAAACTTTGTTCTTTATAGTTTGTCTAGTTTTTTGTCTAGTTTCGCATAGAAAAATCTTAATCTGAAGCCATATCACAAAATTTTAAAAATATATATCCCGAAGCTTCATTGCGTGTTAGCATTTTGTAATTCCTAACTCAATTCAATCAAGCCTTATTTTATTATGATAATAGTAACTTAATACTATATATTAGTTTTATGTGACAAAATTTTTCTACAGATTCTGTGAGCAAATGAAATACTTGAAATGACATACAGATCGAGAAGTGTTACTTAAGTGTAGTATAACACATAATCAAGTTCACCCGACGATCAGTTGTGGTCATGGAAAACGGTGCCTTAAAATATGGGAGCAACAACAACAATAATGACATTGTCGAAGAGAAAGTCGTGAGTATTACCTAGCTTTGTTATTTACTCTTCTAACTTTGTAAATATGAAGCCCAGTCGGACTACTAATATACATTGGATTCTATAAAGAACAGACACAAATTAAAGTAGAAATACCTAAAATCTGTCACTAGTTAGAATGATAACACATTCGTCATAACTATCAAAATACACAACAATACAATAACTTAATCCTCAGTTTTAGAGACTTTCTTCTCTTTCTAAAATATATTTTAAGCAGTCTGGTTCTTAGAGTGGACCCCTGTGTAAATGTGGTTATATACGATAAACCTAACATTGGCATATGCTATATGGATGAGTAACTTGCCTGAATGTGGTTGGATTGAACAAACCCGAAATTAATGTTTTATAAAATACGTGAGGCATTATTTGAGCGTGCGTAATCGTTGCTCAACTGTACGTTCTCATTCCATTTAGTAAACAAATTGTTTATTTAGGTATTATTAATAAAAATATTTATCTCTCAAAACAGACCAATGCATTGCGTATTAGTTACCGACACAATATAATCTTTCAAAATGTTCAGATTGCAGTGAAAGTGGTGTGCAATATGGCTGGCCGCCATTAGCGTAGGCGAGTTGAACCAAAAACGATTAGCACGCGATAGTTCAAGGCCGCCACCGGGAAAGATACCCACTGAAAGGGAACTAAGTATCAACCCCTCTACTCTACTATGTAGACATTTCAACCGCAATATCTTTTAACTTATTGCATAACCGCTTGATAAAGTCTAAACTTTTATATTTCATTCTTTCATCCGAATATATTGCTTTCTTTTATACAATAATAGGTAAGGAAAAAAATAAAAAGTTATAAAATAATAAAAGTAAGTACATATTTTCACAAATCCTTAATTAACTATGTAAGATTGACGCCTTCTGTAATTTTGTTCAGCCATGTTATGGTTGTGACCAAATATTGTCGTTTGTTTCTCGGACCATGGCAGAGAGGTGACTGTGAGGATTTGAAATTCAATTCAATTCAATTTATTCATAAAAACAATTTACATTGCATTCGAATATTGTAACTTAAAACTAGTAATTATAATTTAGTATAATAAAATCAATTTAACACTTAAATGCCAACAAATAGAATTACAAAATACAATTTATAATAACAATTTCTTTTTTTTTTTTTTTTTAATTTTTAATACATATCAGTTACAGATAGATAGACAATAAATTACCTAAAAGTCATCTACATTATAACAGCACTTGTTTAGCAGCAATGTTCTGAGTTGATTTTTGAATCTAGAAAGCTTTCTCTCTGACTTGAGTTCAATTGGCAACTTATTAAATAAACCTATGGTCTGATGACGCGCACAGTGCTTTACAATTTGCAGAGCAGGTATAACTTTTAGAGTTAAGTCCTTTCGCCTAGTACTTTCGCGTAATAATATTTCTTCTTCCGTCTCAAAAATAGCTCTGTTTTTAATAAAGTCTGTTAAAATCACAAAAATATATAAGGAGGGAACGGTTAATATTTGAAGTCTTTTGAAATGTTCCACGCATGACTCCCATGGTGGTATACGGACCATGGTGCGTATGGCTCTCTTTTGCGCTACAAAAGCTTTATTAATGTTGTAATCGTAGCTTCTACCCCAATATTTTATACTATAGCGCAGCCTAGATTCAACTAGAGCAAAGTATAGCGATTTCAGTTGATCCACCGTGAGTTCATCCCGTAAGGTTCTCAGTGCACAGCAAGCACTGTTGATGCTATTTTCCACGGCCTTTAACTCAGGCTTCCAGTTCAACAAATTGTCAATTTGAATACCGAGGAATTTCACTGCTGTCACTGGTTCAATAACTACATTTTCTAACTTTACAACAAGGGTATCTCTATTGTTAGCCGTCGTTTTAAATAACATTACATTGGTTTTGGATGCATTTAGTTTTAGGTTATTAGCTGTAAACCAATTTTGAAATAATGTTAGAATATTATTTATCTTTCTATTAAGAGCGTCAATATCACTACCCCAAACTACTGCATTTGTGTCATCGGCAAAAATTACTAGTTTAATGTCAGATTGTAAAGTTGTCATGTAATTTATTAAATCATTGATAAAAATTATAAACAATATTGGTCCCAAAATTGAGCCCTGTGGGACTCCCCTAGTCACTTTATGCATTTTTGAATTTTTTATGGAATTCAAAAACTCTCCCTTAGAGTCTCCTACCTCAACATACTGTTGCCGGTTGCTGAGGTAGGACTTAAGAAGGTTTAAAGTTTTGCCCTGAATACCACAAAAATCCAATTTTCTTACAAGGATTTCGTGGTCCACTGAATCGAAAGCAGAACTAAGGTCCAAAAAGATGCCAGCAACTTTCAATTTCTCGTTTAATTTAGAAGTTACGTCATGTACAATGGTGTCCATAGCATTAGCTGTACCAATACCTTCCTGATAGCCGTATTGCCTTTCATTCAAAATATTGTTAGCTTTCAAGTGTCTAAGTAGTCTCGATTTAATGATGTTCTCAAATATTTTAGAAAGTATAGGCAGCAAAGCAATCGCTCTATAGTTTAGTGGGTCTAACTTAGAGCCTTTTTTAAGTATGGGAATTATTTTTGCTATTTTCAATTGCTCGGGGAATATTTCATCTTCAAAACAATTGTTTATAAAATTTGCTATAGGCCACGCTAAGATGTCAATATTGTTTTTGATTATTGATATTGGAATGTCGTCGTACCCCGAAGATTTTTTATTTTCCATTTTCCTAACTACATCGATAATTTCAGCTTCGGTTACGGCTGGAAAATCGCAAGTGTGTAAAATTTTATTACCATAATTATTTAGAAGTACATCCGATATGTTTACATCTCCAATAGACTGTTGTTTTCCACTATCAAATATATATGAAAAGGTATCAGCTATACTTTGTGAGTCCGTGATTAATTTGTCGTCAATTTTGAGGGTCATTGGGTTCTGGTTTTCAGATTTCTTTCTATTTAAACGCTCATTAACAATTCCCCAAACACGTTTATTCGAGTTAATGTGTTTTGTTACCACCGATTGCACACTAAGTCTTTTTGCAGATCTTATAACCCTTTTGTATATATTAAGATAACGACGTCTATATTCATAAATGCTAGAATGATTACTGTTTTTGTCTAGTATGCATAAGACTCGTTTCATTTTACTAGATATTCGTATACCTCTTGTGATCCAATTTACCTTGCCATGTTTATTCCGATTGATTTTCCTTTTCTTTTTTCTAAAACATTTCTTAAAAGTGTTAACTAGCGTTTGAATGAAAGTGTTAATTCCTAATTTCGTCCAGTCTACACGCAATAGTTCTTGTCTGAAATACGCCTCATTTACCTTATTAAAACACCTTTTTTGAAAGCAAATTATGTGGGTGATCAAACTCGAGTAGACGACCGTTTCCTATCAGAAGCATGCGGTCGGAGTCCATCACTGTGTCCATCTCTGTGTGCATTTATTGTTAGTACTGAACACGAGGAACTTAGCCAGCGAATCGTTTACTGGATCAAAAGGTCGGTTCTGTGGAAATACAATCAATTTTATAGCAAAGTAAGTTTACTATACGTGATGTATTGGATTCGCTTTGAGCTTACTCATACTGTGGATCAACGTTTGCAGTGGCCTCATCAATGACCAATATCTTATTTTATATTAGTAGAGCACGCGCGAGGCATATCAACTGTCTCTGTCCAACAGAAAAGTTAGAACCACCTTCGGCTATTTTGTAATCCAAAGAAGGAATTGCCGATTTTAGTTCTACCTGTTGAAAATATATCTTATCATGAATTTAAGCCTAAAGAAAAAATATCAGTGACATAATCGATAGACAGATCTACCTATACATATCAATTGATAAAAAATATATACATATAATAAATCCAAAATAAGCATTATGAAAACGTTTTTAAGATTGAAGATACATATTTGAACAAACGTCAATACAGACCCATTCAAGGGCCCCCCAGAGTTCGGTGTAGCTGTAGATGTTGAATAGATCCAAATTGTATCGGATTGTCGCTGGGAATAGCACTGGTGCTTGAGAGATATTCGTTATTTTAAATCGAAAATCCTGTAAAATAAATTTTAACATTTTAATTTTAATTGAAAGTAGAAATTCAACGTAACTAACAAGATGTCGATTTGGGAAAACATATACAACCGTAGATGTTTTATACAGTCAAAATTTGCAAATTCCTTATTTATTTAACGTCATTACAATTTTGTATTTTACCTGTGCTGTGTAATTTATTCAAATTTAGTAACCGGTACAAAGGCTTTCGATCGTAATTTCTCTTCGTAGTGAATTCTCCATTATACTTGTCACATATATTTAATTTGTTTTCTACCTACCTGTCTCAACACAAAGGACGTGTCGAGTTTATCAATAACTATCATTCCTTCGATAGCAATAGCTATCATTCCTTCTGTTAGATAATCTGAACAGGGCCGAGATCAGAGAAGACTTGCCAGCGCCTGTTCTGCCAACAATTCCTACTTGAAATCACACTGTATTAGTTACATACAAACGATGAATTTGCCTTTCTGTGCTAGTAACATATTTTTTTATATAATCCAATAATATTACTATCATAATCCCACCTTAATTATAATGCAAAAGTAAATTTGTTTGACTTCACGATATAGGAAGACGGAGGGAAATAGGGAACGATAAAGTACATAGGGAATATAAAAGTTTTATGTTATCCCGGTAAAAAAGATCCCGTGGGAAACTAAAATGAAAAACAGTCGTGAATGCAATCAAATGTTCATAGAAATCGACAGGTACAAACATATCGTTATTAATTACGTAAATAATTTCACGTAAATCTCTTACGTATACATATAAGAGAGACATATAAGATGTATCTACAAATCTTTCAATCCCTACTCATAAGACAACGAGCCAACATGCCTTCCATCCCCGCGGATCACAAAGATCCTTTAATACCGGAGCTTCGACGGTGTCCTACCGCAGATATACCTACTCCGCGGAACCCTATGGTTCCTGCCGATGGCCAATCCAGGGACGGTTTCTTTTCTATAACACACATGTCGGAGATTCATGGTAAAAAACCGTTGACACCACGTGTAAATAAATATACTTCTACATGGTACAACCGCTTAGACCGCGTGTTCTTTCACGTACGATCCTTTGGACTAGCAGTTGTGCCACGGGTCGGAAACAAATTGCATTATTTATGAGTATGCACATGCACCCAATACAATACAATCCTAAGCTAAGCAGCAACAACGAAATATCGTGACTAGAATGAAATAAACAGACAAATTTTATCGATGCATCGCCAACACCAGTTCAAAATTAATCCTATAAAATATGAAATAGATATTTGTATCTTGGTTTTTATTGTTACTACCACTTTCAGCAAAATGTTTAAAATCAATATCGTATACTACAGGCAAGCATGCAGTTATTTCGTAACCATCAATTAGATATGATTAGACCTATACCCGACCCAGATGTTCATTAATGATAAATAAAGAATTCGGCGTGAATTGTATATCATAAATATGTTATGTTTTACAATGATGATAATTGATTTTTTATTATTAGTCAAATAACATAGTCATTGAATGAGGTCAGAATCAATATTTATATTACCTCACTAATTGAATTAGGTAACAATAAAATACCACTTTAGACTAACTACTTTTAAGATAGCTACTTGGCTTATGTGCGGACCGGAAAATTATTTTCTAGCTTTTCCTGGCCGTTTGAACCTAGACTGTCTGTCTGTCATTGAACAACAAATACAATTGAAGGAGACCAATGCTGTAAGGAGCTACAGCATCGTCAGATGAATTTGAAGATGTAAGTGGAATAAAACTGCAATAAATACTTAAATCCGAAAATCTTATATAGGTCGTCATCATCATCTTCAACAGCCATTTAATCGGCCCCACTGGGGCACAGGCCTTCCTTATTTATGGATAAAGAGTATGGGCCTGAGGTATAGTCTCTTTATTGCACCATTTATAAATATAAGAAATACAGTTACTAACGGCATTGTTTGATATCTACATACTTCATATGTCCGACTAATATATGTATATTATAGTACAAAGTGCTAAGTCCATAACACAAGTAACAAAGATACAACAATATTGAACAGATGACGTCAGATATCGCGATACCGACGTACCTACCTTTACTAATTAATAAGTCGGTATTGTGATAAGAAAGCGGCGTGACTTTCTTATCAATGTTTTTCGTGTTCTTGTGTCTGAAGAGTGTCGAGGCCTTGCCTCGTGGCGCCAAAGCCGGCCTGTCATCTGAAAGATTAAATGCACTCTTTTGGCAACTTCTAACAACCTCTATGCCGCCATGGTTCTCTGTCGGCCAGACACGAGAGCAGCATTTGGCATGGATATAACCTATAAATATATAAATTACGTCTTGTATACTTATAGGATTTTTGTTACTTTCTCTTTTTATATAAATAAGTTGACAACACAACTCAACGGCCCACACTAAGCAATAAGCTTGTATCGTGGGTCCAATGGACAAACACTGAAACGGACACAACACACCAAGTCTCTAAAGTATTGTCTGATATATTTATGTACCTATCCTAAAAACGTTTAAACCTAATCCGCTATACAACTATGAAAACCGCATCAAAATCCATCCACATTTTTTTGCATAATGTGAACAAACACATACACACAGAAAAAAAATGTTTTGTCATGTATTACCCAAATTCATTACAAACACGCCGCTATTAGCGCGCTATAGGGATTCATGCAGGATAAATTAATGTTTTGTTGACTGTACAGTCATAGCCCATTTGCAATTTTAATATATGTATAGATTTGCGACCGCTCTTTGGAAATGCTGTTATAAATAAATATATTAGGACAAATCACACAGATTGAGCTAGATCCAAAGAAAGTTCTAAACTTGTGTTATGCGATGCGTAACTCAACGATACCGTATTTTATAACAAATACTTATATAGATATACATCCAAGACCCGGGCCAATCAGAAAAAGATTATTTTCCATCATGACCCAACCGGGGATCGAACCCAGGACCTCTTGGTTCAGAGGCAAGCATTTTACCACTGCGCCACCGAAGTTGTTGCCTTTTATTTTTAAGGTCCTTTATCTTATAAATGAATATTCAGTGCATTGGTAAAATATTCTCATAAGTCATAGATTTACTTTTAATTTGTATAATAGTAGTTAAATATATTGAAATATATCCTGAAAAATAGGAAAACCGTTTCTGCCAATGAAAGAGATGTAAAATAAAAACTTAATTTAGTGATAATAATATTGTAATTCTTACCTAATAAAAGAAAATCCTGTAAACGCTTTATGTAAACACGCACCTCTGCCGTGGATGTGATGATCATAGACAAATATAACATTAAGTCAACTTGCAAGGCGCTCATAAATTGCTGGAGTGGAAATATCTGAAATATATTTAATATTAATATTTTAGCTCGGACTAATTTGTTTGTTAAAATTAAAAATTTTCTCATAATTATTTTGTGATCTTTGTTACAAACTGGGTAAAAAATTGTTAAATTTAGGTAGAAATCGAGTAAATGCTCAGGTGAGAGAGAGAGAGAGAGTGTGTAGTAAGTACGTTATTTATTCAGTATAAAAGCTACACACAACACTTACAGTTGCCCAACACATGTAATAAGAATTGCGTCCGAGAAAATATGTAAGAATAGTGAGACAACCTCAACAATTTTGTGCTCGCTGGTGTGATCTGAGGGCGAAGTGTGGGTATGCATTTCACTTCTCACTATCAAATCGATTCGAAGTGAGACTCAGCGAATCAATCACATTGCAGTGAGGTTGTCACTGCGACACAATGGCGCACTGTGATTGGTTAGCTACGTCTCACTTCGAATCGACTCCATGGTGAGATGTAAATAGCAAAGTCGCACTATGCACACTGATGTGGCTTATGTAGCCGATCTTATTGGTGAACGTTCTCATGCATTGCGGGCGTGTGAGCACACCGTTATTGTAGGTACAAGGAGCTTATAAGTGAATTGGCAAGTGACAGAGGTAGTAATAAAATCGAGAACATGAAGTGGTAATTTCTTTTTATCATATTTGAATTTAAATTTTACAAATACTCACAACGTTAGCCGACATGGGACTGCCGACCAGAACAAATGCCAGAACAGTAACGAACAGAGATGCTTTCTGTGCGAAACTGGTTGTCGGAGTGAATTAAGCTCTTCGTCACGTTTTGTTTGTACAAGGTTTTTGAAAGATATTTCCCAAGCGTACATTTTACCTGCACATTTTTTTATTTTTACTTTTATTTATTGAGTCTCTTATTCAATTAATCTACCGCCATCTAGTGCTAGTGCAGTTATTTATTTATTTATTTGTATTTTAAACCTCGTGTTAGACTTATGCAAGTTACAACTTCATTAATTAGTTGCACCCTTTCATCGGTTTTCTTTGCTGCTCTAGAGCGACATTCTCCAATTATACATTACATACATTACAGTATGTACAGTACATTTCAAATTTTACATTGGGATGTATCACCACATAGCACAAAACAAAGTCGTTTCCCCATGTTTTTCTTTTAACACCACGCAATAGATTATTTGATGTGGGTTTTTAATCGGTAGTATAAAAGCAAAGTTCGTTACAGTTTAAGATTACAAAGGTATTGCTTATTATTGCACAATGTGAAGTTAATATGGTATCATCGCTCATTTATTATTCTTCCACATCGTCGGTTTGTGACTCAAAATACGATAATCCTTTTATTAACATTTTCATGTTAATAATGTGCTAACATCATATTAATGATCGGTGGAACTAAGACTAGTCAATCACATCAAGTCAACCACATAATTTACTTCGGCAGCGACCGTAAGAGAATCATGGCCTCCGATACTATAATTGTCTACTCTTTCCTATTCTGCACCGCTTCTGGCCAGTCGGCTCTTTGGAGTGCATCCAGGGCTTTTTTTGAGATATACTATTACTATGTGATATACTATTTAAGTTCCAAATCTCACCTCAAATACAACTGCACTAATAGCGACTTTAATTTTCATGGCGTATTGATAACTGCTAAATGTCTCGTGATTATAAAAAAACGCTGCAAGGTTCCCCAATATCATTCCACCGGCGTAGTACAGGGAGTGATCCGATCAACCGGGGCATTCGGTGACCAATACTACAAAAGCTGCTGGAAGAAGCGGGTTAGTCATCCTGTCTCAACAATTAATTTAAGACAATTAATCCGATTAAACATACACTACTATAATTGTACATTTTCTACCTCAACGAAGAACACGTTTTTTGCGTGTCGACTCTCTCCTACGATTTAAAAATTAAAACCTGATGTAAAAACTCAGTTTGAAGGTGGGTCGGTCGTGTGTGTTTTTGCTAACAGGTTTTTAGAATTTTAAAACCATTATTTATTTATATTTCATTTCAGTTCACATCATTATAGCTGAAAATAATTATCCTATACCAAATCTATATAAAATGTGCCCCGCGGCTTCACTGATGTCATAAACAGTTACAATTATTTAAATCCACTAGAAGTTCCTGATATTAATGCATTTAGAAAAACAATATATGTAAGTTTAGATACATGCTAGATAATTGAATAAAAACCTTCAAAAACCAAAAAGAAACTGCATGATCATGGTTGGCACACAGGTCAAGAAAAACGTCTTGAAGATTACTTTAAAACGTGATTTGGTCAGCAGTTTTGGCCGCAGTCTCCTCTTCAAGTCAATTTTTTAAAACGTAAAATTGTAATGCGATTGACATAATTGTGACATATTGATATTGAAAAAAAATCTTTACTATTAATTTAATTCAGACGAATACTGAAGAATTCGAAAGAATCGACATGATATTTAGATTATGTCACGGCTACGAACGTTAATTGAATTACTTCAGTGTTTGCATTTCATTTAAGTAATTGGTATTTATAAATTTACTAGCTGTGCGACGCGGCTTCGCTCCTGTGGAAATTTCAGGATAAAAAGTACCCTATGTGTTATTCCAGGTTATATTCTACCCGCGTGCCAAATTTTATAACTATCTGTCCAGGAAATTTTGCGTGAAATAGTAACAAATATAAATCCTCACAAACTTTTACATTTATAATATTAATAATAGTTTTAGTATCTATACTACGAAACTCTTTAGGCTACAGGCAAACACAGTTAGTTATACCTATTTATTTGCGGTATATTAGTATTTGTGTTGTCTATATAACATTTTTAGTGTAATACTTAGTCATCATGAAATAAGAAATACTTGCAGTTCTAATAAGTCTCCGAAAAGTTTCGCGTTGAACCCTTGCTTTGGAGGACCTAAATCATATTCGTCTAGATTCAGACGATTCCAGTAATAAAAAAGACGCAATATCCAAAAAGTGCCTGTGAAGGTCTAATTTCTGAATAAATGATTTGAATTTGAATTTGAATAATCTAGATATTAGTCCCGGTCGTTTACTTTCAAAGGAACATTTATGACTCTTTAGTTTATTTCTCTTTATATTATTATCATTAGAAAATCTTTCTTTTGTATAAAAACACATTTTTATATTTAATCAAATATTGAAAATAGAAGCAATTACTCACATAACTAAACTACATTCTACTCGAGACACGGTTAAACTATTTCCAAACTCTACATCTGTTTACATTTAAAGAAACAAAAACAAGATAAGAAAGCCGTTAAAATTATAGCACATAGTTTTATTTTTATTCACGTATTTTTATGTACGTGAATGTTTGGATAATACTAATTCAGTTTATGCTAAGGACCAACACACATAATGCTCTTATTATCGGGCTGCTATCAGCCCGAGCCGATATTCTAATACACGCATTCAGTAGACGCAAAACGAATTCCTAATAATTTTAATTTTCAGCACTATACTTTTTATCCGTTTTTGTCTACATACGTGAATAATGGAATATTGTTTTAATTTAAAAATAAAAAATATATCAGGTATGACAAAAATAATGTACTTCTTCTTTGAGTGTCGATGGCTAATCTACAAATGCTCTAATGGATACTAAAATATCATAATAATAAACTATTGTATGACATAATATAGTGTGAAACAGTAAGAGAAAAGAGAAATCATTTTTAAATCTAAGAATAATTAAATACTTGTACATGACAATAACGTAAAAATGATACTCACTGACATGAACAAATGTAATGTAAAGAAAGACCCTCGTCCCTATTGTATAGCTGAAGCGCTACAAATAAAGCTACGACGTCGTAGCGCTTCTACGAAAGTTCAATAATTCCGTAGAAGCAGTACGACGACGGCGTATTATCTATAATTCATTTCTTTTTAGTAATAAAAGCAAACAGAAATCCTTGCGTATCATATGTGATATACTTCGAAATGATTATATTTAAATATAGGTATGTATAATTTAAGTCATAGAACATTTCACATGTAAACGACGTAAAATGGCTATAAATCAGAGTAAAAGTTAGGGAATAATTTTAATTCCGACTCTGCAAGCTTAATACCGCATAGTCACGGAGTGGGGTGGTATTATTCAGCATCACAGCTTGACGACAGCGCACCATGCGTTCCAGCTGAAATGCTAGATGGAGGAAGGGAACGTTGTGCGAGGTCACGCCTGCCAAAATATAAACTTTACAGAATATAAACATCAAAAAAGGTAGATTGTAAATCCTATCATATTTCACAAAAAGGTTTGACAGAGGAAGTATGTTCTAAAAATTTGCTTTTGCCTCGAGAAAACATTTTTTCAAGATGAAGAAATTAAACTTTATGTCCTTCTTGTACTGTATAACTAATAGTATAACTTATTGGATTCTTAATTCTTCAGACAGAATGCGAAATTTCAAGAAGTATCAAATAAACAGCTTACATTTGACTTAATATTTGTTAAAATTAGGATAATTATAATTAGGATTTACATCCATATTGAGATACGCAAGTTATCATCCTGTGTTCTCATTATTGCATGGTTGCTGCGCTCGGGCGGCGGTCGGGTTGCGTCGGGCGGCGGCGCGCGCACGCGGCCTGCGTGCGCCGCTAGTGCCCTCCGAGTTTAACTCTGACGGACACGCTGCGGACTCCGCCGCCTCTACACTGCCACCGAACTGTTATCTTTATTCGTTCCTAGGCCCCTTGCCTACTGTGAATGAAAACGCGATTTCCTTAAATAAATAAATTTCATACAATCCCGTTCGCCAACCCCGTAACGACTTACGCGTTCCGCAAAACGTTCCAACTTATGAGTCGAGCGCTTTAATCGATCGTCTGCATTAAAAAGTAAAATCTTTTCTTATCGTTTTGCAATCGTTCTTTGCAGATTTTTTGTATCGCAATAGGTCTAAGCTTAATACTAATGAATTTACCTAAAAGTAGTCGGATATCAATTGTGCGTTTAGCTTATTTTTATAAAAGTGTGGTGCCGTCCTGTGCTTAGTTCATTCAGTGAACTGTGCATTTATTCTAAAGAGGTGTTTTTCTTGGCGTATCTTTCTTTGCAATAATTAGCCATTTAATTTTGTTTCAATATAATATTTTGATTTGCTATTTCTGTGAAAAAATAACCGCGATCCATGCTTGGAGTTATGACTACCATGGTATGGTTTTCTTTGTCTACATTAAGTACATTTTCTCTTATTAGTATGATGGTAGTTTACTCTCACATTTAACATTTCCAATGTTACACGCGCCTGATAACTTAACTCATCATTATACTTATCATACCGATAGAAACATAGGCAGGTACCGACTACATAATCATTACAATTTTGACAGCTTACATGGTTGTCAAAACAATCACTTAAGTAGAAGCTAGATACTTTGTAGTTAAATATGTTATATAAATTTGGTAATATATTCATCTTGTTAGATATCGATCGATTCTTCTGTCTAAATATTCCATCGTATATGTCACAAGGTAGCTTAAAATGGTATAGATTGTGTAATGACGATTATGTTAATACTATGCTGAGCATGCTGTACTGCCCCTCCCTCTACCATATGAAGGCTGACTTTCAGCAGTCAGACATTAATGAACTAGCGCTATGCATATTTGTCTTTGTCAGAATTTGCATTCTTGGCACGCATTGACACAGCTTTATCTTTTATTTCTATTATACATATACATAAATTGCTATATATTCTGGAGCACAAAGTACGTATAACACATACATAACATAACATTGTCACTAGATAAAAATTCAAAACATCTTATCTAAATAAATCTTCGTCTTGTTATAAAACAGTGGACACGAGTTACGTAATGAAAAGTTGACGTCAACGTCGACGTTACACCAAATATAAATAATAGTCATAGTTAAACAATACCTGCAAAGATGTTCTAGCCTATACTGTAATGATTACATAGTAATAAATAATACTATTACTTAATTTGAAAAAATAATGATAAGCCTCTTGTTTATTCAAATGTTATCTTCACTGTTACCTTACTTATACTTAACTCTTGTCTTTGTAAGAAACATATTTTAAGATCAAAACTAAATAATCTATGTTAAAGTCTATCGACAATATTAATATACTATTTATAAAGTGGTCTTTCCAGTAGGTTGTAGCTTTTTGAGATTACTATATACTTACATTTAATTTGACATGAAAATTGCCTGTGAAGGTCTATTTTCTTAATTAATTATTTATTTCACTACAAATCGCTTTTAAACTGTTACTTTAAATAAAAACTCGTACATCTTAACCATAACAAGAAGTCTTCATCTGATTATTCAATCAAATCGCGAAGCAATTTTTTTTTTTTACATAAAGATTCTTCATGCAATGTGATTCACGTTGTACTGGCATAGCCTCTTGTGTTGGGTGTGGGTGTGCAGGGAAATGTCGTGCTCGCATCGCGAAGATGAAAAGATTCAACCGCCATTGACTCTGTTCAAATGGTCTCGGCCTCGCCTCCGCTTTCAGCTGCTCACTACTCTTTGGCTCTTTCGCTCACTGTCGTCTTGAACTATGCTATTTTTGCCGACATTTCAGAAATTAACCTGGTTTTTGAATGTCAGTCACTAGATAATTCTTATTTGGGACGTCTTGTCGCACTAGAATTAACTTTACGATCAAGAAAATGTTACACCGCCAGAAATTAAGAGAAAAACGGAAACGTTAGGAATATTTTATTAATACTTACATCTAATCTATTTTTACAATTTCTGGCATTGTAACTGAATTATCAATGACAACCATACCATAGTATACATATCGAACTTACACTTAACAATCAGCACTCATTTGACAGTTCAAGCATAACATAAGACTTCGGTTTTAAAAGAAACCGAAGAATCACAGTTTTCGGAAAGATAAATCAAGCATCTATGCAAAACACGGCAATTACTCTCTTGGAGTCGGTGTCGGCTTTCGAGAAAGACGTGCTGGAATGTGAACACTCTGACGCATCGGAACACGGCGGGTTCCGGTGAGAAAGTTGGCGCGGCAGCGGTATGGAGGACCGCGGGCCCCCGGACGTGCCCTTGATCGTGACGCCGGCGGGCGCGGCCGGCGGCGGCGCGGCGCTGACCACCTCGCGACGCGCTGCCTCCGCCCGCGGCTCGCGCGACGACGGCCCGCCCTCCACGTGGCGCTCCTCTGTCCGTGTCCACGACACCGGTTTCCGCGGCTCCCGCAAGAGCGTCGTACGTCTCGAACCACCCTGTAATGGCCTCAACGGATTACCTGCCATTGGCAAGGAGGTAAATCACATATCTTGCCTAACTTATGTTGCTACGATGGTTTCAAAAACAAGACCTACTTATTACTTCAAATACATATAAAATGTTATTGGAGGAAGACTAAGCAAACCTATTTTACAATAAGAAAAATAATTCTGAATTCTATTTTAATTTTTGAGTATTAATAATATCAAATATGTATAAGAAAAGTTCCTAAACTGGAGGAAATCCTGTTCAAATTAATAAATAAGAAGCCCTTGAGGATATTGGCAGCCTGGAATATACTCATAACTAAATATTAAATGTGCTCATACAATCTCAGACAAGAATGACAGCAGCAATAAAAAAATGAAATTCTTATTATTTTCAAGTTGGAACTTGGTTACGTTATAGGTACAGCACGTGCCGAGTGTGAATCATTTATTTAGCCGCGCGTGACTATCCTACCTCTACACATTAGTTGGAACTTTCAGTCAATATTTCGTAACAAACTGGACAAGATTTCTATTACAGTTATACACAATACTCTCATGTTACACTTTTTATATCCTGTTTACAAAAAACTAATTCAAATGATCAGAAAAATAATACAAATAAGGTGTTGCATGATTTAGTTCTATTTGGATACCTCAGACACAACAAATAATTTAAATTCAATGTATAAACCAGAACAGTTTTTATTAAGATGCATGTTAATAACTCATTCCTCATTTACCATGAAATCGAATCCATTAATATCACGGCTTTCTTTCAAAGTTCAGTTGAATAATAACGACATTTCTTTTGGGTTGAACAATTAGATGATTGCATGATGCCTGGAAATAGAAATAACTTCGTTGTTTTCTACTCATACATTGTTATTTTTCGAAGGATAGGACGAAGGTAAATTTTAATCCGATAAAAGTAAGAATGAACATTGTAAGGAACAAAACGGGCCCGGGACGTTTCGATTAGATCCTTGTACTTGATAATTATTCTTTGCCGAATGTGTTATTGTTAATACTTGGGTCAGATTTTATTCAAGACATTTTTTTTAGTAAACATTATAGTAACTTGTGGTTGATGCTGAAAGCACAAGTTAGCTAAGATTATCATAAGTTGTTCATAAGTTGAAGTGAACTAAAGATTCAACCATTGTGCCTTTACCGGAAGCAAGTGCTGGCTTACTAAAACTATTCAAGAAAAGTAAGATTATTAGTATTTAAATTGAGCCATGAGGACGAATCCTCGTGGCTCAATTTAAATACTCAATTAAATACTCAATTTAAATAATATTAAATCAGAACAACCCAAGTTCGAAAACTAAAAAAAAACATCTTAATCTTAACAACGAGTAGATCACTAGATATTACACCACAGAGCCCGTGCTCTGTGCACTGGCATAATAAAAGTATTCATAGAAATTTATTTAGCTGTGCTAGAATGTAAGTTTGGTTACTTTGCCTGCAGGTACTGTCACTGGGCGCGACAAGTGGCCCCAAAGGGACCACGCCGATATCTCACCCCTGTACTATCCTCCACCACTCTCCTTACAAGGTAAGCATGATTTGTTGACCACAATCGAATTCAGAATAATATATTCTAACTCAGTAAAAATATCACAGACGTGTTTTTGCTGCCGCCTGACATAAGGCTCCGTGAAGCTCACACAAACTAGATTATATTAAAATCTATATACGGATCGATACGCACCTAATCTAGTTTTACCTGGATAGATGGATCGATAAATATTTTCATAAGACAGTCTGTGCAGTGGTCTATTGTTTACGACACCTGCCTACAATCATAATGAAATATGAAGATTTTTCAGGCAAAAGGTTATTTATTACAGCTTGTGCACTTTCGTTAATCCACGGTTGCGTTAAGATATCTTCAATACTGTCACTATAATGCATCAAATATCCAGAAAATGTTCTACTATTTGCGATGACTGTAGAGTCATCGCAAATAGTTAATATTTTTAATTTCTAGTTAATAGTTTTTAATTTCTTTCGTAGGAAAGAAATTAAAAATAAAAGTCAGCAAATTTCTAATGCGATTTTTATTTATTTAAGAAATAAGAACATTTCAGGCCAGTTTGATTTATGAGACATTTGACGGCGACATTTCAGCCAGCAACAACTATTATGAGTTTTCTTTTTTTTAAGAATTGTCGTCGCTGTCATAGTATTCTGATATAACTTTCCATGGTTTGTAGGTACTCCCTTGTACGAAGTACTTTTCAAATCCATGGATATAACACGACAAAATTGCTTTTAGATTTGGTGAATGACGTTTGTATCCAGGGAGATTCGTATTTATTTTAGCCGTATTACTGTTCTTCTCGAGGGAAAAATGGATTTTCATACAATATTTCCACACGCATTTTTCGTTCGATCTCAATCACGTACTTCCACATCAAAGTTTTAACATGGTATATGATTATTTGTAAGCAGGTGTCGTATAATTTTTATTATGGATTATATTATAATATTTTTAATTTATTATTATAAATATCTAATTGTATTTGTTATTCCTCACTAAACAACGTGTTCAATCTTTAAACATGCCCGATTCAAAATTTTGTGTACGTTAGTACGAACTCGGATATATGAAATTAGTAAGATATACCTTATTTTAATTGCATATTTTAAGCCCCATCTCAATCTTAGTGTAACATATTATTAATCGATATGGAATAAATTCATTGTATTCAAACTTAAGTAACCCACGTATTCTTTATAAGGTACCTTGTTACATACAAAAAATACCCACAAATATTCTGAATCAGAGCAACCTCATTAGTTGACGACACGCAATCCCAACTCACACGCGACTTCATGTGGTCTGTTCTGTAATGTACCTAGTTATGTTATTTTAATCACCATTGACCAGCGTTTGTAAGAAAGACATTGTTTTAATAGATTTGTCTCCAGTATAATCCAAATAATTATAAATTGTTTGTCTTATTCAAGCGAATGAAGACAATAAATTACAAAAATGAGGTGTAGGTACAAAGAGCCAAACCATATCTAGAAAAAGAAAACTATCAATTTTCATTGCAATCGAAGTATTAATTGATTCCCAAAATAATAATTGGTGCTTCAAGAATAATGTTGATTTTCCAGGCCGCTTGGGATTGGTTGATCTTGATACTGGTGATCTACACAGCGATATTCACGCCGTACGTGGCGGCCTTCCAGTTGAATGAGCCCGACTTCGACAAGCGCTCGCGCAGCTTTGGAGAAGATCCTATCGTTGTCATCGATATGATAGGTAAAGGAATTGATTTCTAAAAGTGATTTTATTAGGTAACATTAATATAAATTTGGAACAACACCAAATTTCGAGTTATTAAATCATTCTACACGATGAAATTAACACTTCGTTTTTCTTACAGTGGACGTAACTTTCATAATCGATATCCTAATAAACTTCCGCACCACATTCGTGAACGCGGCGGACGAGGTGGAGTCTGATCCCGCGAAGATCGCCATGCACTACCTCCGCGGCTGGTTCGTTATCGACCTTGTGGCCGCCATCCCCTTCGACCTGCTACTCTTCGGCACCGACACCGATGAAGTGAGCTGCCTTTCCTCGAACACCCATCATACTCGACCTCATACCACAAAACACATTCCAAATTTAGAAATAGAAAGTCAATGCCTAAATTTTGGAGAACAGCCGCCAGATATCAATTGTCCGAAATGTTTATGATATCGATGGTGGTTGATGCGTCAGTCTATGGTGCAAAACTCGACATCGTATATGTCATGTTTAATATAACAAAACAGTTGTTATTAAAAATATTGCAATATTTTTATGAACATTTATAGTTATTCAAAATATTTAAGTAGGTATAGAAATTATGGCCACCTGAGAATTTTAAACCAAAAAAATTGGTAATGCTGATTTTCGTGCCACATACTGAAGCGTCAGCCTTAAATCCCGAACCAAAAATTTATCTATTAAATGAGTTAGTATAACGTGATTTTAAAATGCATATTGAGGCTATACAATAGAATAAGATTACCTAGGGTTCTCAAGCACGATACAGTCTGCATAAAGAGCGAATAAAATAGGTCATACTAAGACTGCGAAGTAGGTCAAGTTAGGAATGAACGAAGACTTTCTAGACTGTTCTTCTCAATATCTGCACACGAATAATTTTTATTTGAATTTTTACTTTCGAAGCTAGTTCGGGATTAATCGTAGCGAACATAATTTTCGGACAAATGAAACTGCGGACTCTATTGTAAATCACGTAATGTAGTGGAATGCAGTTACTGCAACGGACACTATTGATTATATACGTAACCACGATTATAATAAAATATAAAATTATTAGTTTACGCCGAACACATCAAGGCCAAATCGATTAATGAGTTCATGTCATCCACTTTATTTTACTTTAATCTGTGTTTTTATTATTACATACTTATTGTTTAATTCTTATGTCATTATGAGCTACTCTCTATCGTCTAATTACTTGTTATTTTAATCGTAATAATATTACAACTTTCATATTTTATATTTATTATTTTAATTTTAATCACGGTATGGAGCCCGAAGGTGGGTGCGTATTGAATTTGTTATACCATTTCTTGTTACAGCAGGGGCTGGAAAGTGATGAGGTATACCATCTTTGTGAACTATTTTTATGTTGCTGCCACTCAATTTTATTACATTTTAGTTAACATATATTATCGATTAATTTCCACTAGCCATTTCAAATCCACTAAGCGAATGCGTTAATGGAAGATATGGACGCTTCCCATGAGCAATATATTATGATCATTTTCAAATGTCACATCGTGCCCGACTAGCCCCGCATCCGGGCCCACTCGCCACGTCACGAGCTTACCCGCCAGAGCCCGATAACCTAAATTAGAGTATCTTGAATCGGAACTAGCGATCAATATGAAACACATACATACGCAATAACTGTGTGACTAATCGCACTAGCGGACATGTATGTAATGTCATTATAGCTTATTATTAATTTTATAAATAATGTAGATATATTGTGTATGTATAGAATAACTTTGTTGAATAAATATCGTTATTCGACAGAGTTGCAGATTGTTATGGTAACGATCGTCGCAACTCCCAAGGTGACCTCCAGACAGAGGGCCTTCACCACTTCCCTTATATATTGTAGCTAATTTATTTCAAGCTTTAGTTACTTACAACGCCTTGATTACATAAATTAACGTTACGAAAATGATAGTTAAGTAGAAATATTTCTAAGTATATCCCCAAGAGGTAATGATTAATTTGAACACTGAATGCTGTGAATTGTTATATAATTTAGAGATTAGGGAATTTGTTTTCAAATTATTTAAAAATATTTGCGGGATGTTTTATTGGCTTGTTCATTAAAAGAGCAATAATCACAAGTGCACAAAGCTTGTCAGCAATATACGCTCACACTTCCCAGACGATGTATTTGTACAAATACGTTATAGGAGAACCCCATAATTGTCACACATGAGTAAGCACAGATTTTGTTCAGTCTCCGACATGCTCCAATTAAGGCACCCACCTTACATCGAACTATAAAGAATAAAATGTACCAAATATGATATGAAATTACGACTCTATCCCCTTTATTATTCTTTTATACTGTTCATTTAAACTTTTCCTACTCGAAACTGATCTTAAATTGTTTTTATTTCGGCTGTGTCAGTATCATACTTCTATATTCTCGTTGAATATAATGTATTAAATATTTAATAATTCAAATTATTCAAGTACAAAATATAAATCTGCATTTGTATTTGGTATTACAATATGGAACTGACGCAGCTGCTGGCTGTGTTTTTTTATTTTATTATTAAAATAAATTATTTCTAATAGTCATATTTACCCTTTTTTTATTTTCTCCACTATTTAACCCTGTCCTATTTATCCCTCCTTTTATGAATCATCAACATGTTCACATTATATATGACACCATGTTACCTTCATGTCACTTTACGTCTGGCTTCGGACACCGGATAAAACTGCAATAGAATAACATTCATTTATTCTGAAGCATTCATTTTTGCATAAATCCACTTAAAATAATATTTTGTTATGAATTTAGTTAACATGTACATGTTGTAAGTGTTAAAGTTAATTTGTGGCGACTCAATTTCTTTTTTTTTTTAATTCAAATTCAATATTATTTGGTACAAACTAATTTGTGAAATACTATAATCGACTAAAACAGTACAAAGCTGGTCAACGAAACCGGGAAACTGGTAAAATTTTAATTGTGGAAAATTAGAACTCTTTCTTTGTGAATATATTCATATTTCGGCAATCCCATCAGGATCTCAAGATATGTCTAAAATATAAAAGAAAGCCATTTTAGAAAGTAGTATAAATGTTAATATGGCTCACACTACAATAAGTACTTACTTATTATCATATGTTATTTCTTCTATCAAACTGCGCTACGGTTTGTGACATAAAACTTTCAAATTTAGTAAATTAGTGGATTTAGTAAGTACTGGAGTACCTACTAATTCCATGGCAGAAACAGAGAAAACATATTTGATTCTTAGGACTACTATATTGTATGCAACGTGTCCATTACTAAATTAATCATTTCTACAGCTTACCAGTTTGTGTATCAGCCGATCATTGTTTTATTAGGATACATAGTGCCTCAAAAGGTACAAAAGGAATCCTTTTAAGAACACACTCCATATTTCGTCTGTTTACAATTTACTTAATAACATTTTTTTTAAAAGGGGTATTTAAAAATTCAAATTAAAACATCCCAACAAGATATATGTAATTAACTATTTAGGTATGAATCGAACATTTAGAATTTGTTGATTTATAAATAGGACTAAAGTAATATGTGTCATCTAATACCTATCCAATGTACGTATTAATCATCAAATGTACACATAATTTTAACGATAAGCCTTGAATACCAAAATTATTTCCATTTTACACAATTATTTGGTTTGTAGAGAGACCTACCTACTGAAATTAATTGACATGCAACTTCAGATTGATAACATTAAGGTAAATATTCAACAGAAAATAGTAGAAACTGATGGAAATATTTGAAAAAGGTAATATTTCGACTTCATAATATATATAATACAAGGCTTGCCTATATTGTGACTGGTTTTACTGGCTTATGATGCACAGTCAAATTCACGTCTTGAAAACATTTTGCCTACCAAGTACTTATATCCAATTATTTTGGCTTAATAGACAGGTTCTTATGACATTTCCTTGTATGTATAATGTAGGTACTTAAATTACATATACAAATTGAATTTCCTTTATTAAATAATACAGTACAAGATACCTACTAACAAGTACTACTTATATTAGAATTTACATAAACTTATATGCACCGCATTATGTACGATGCCAGCTAATTTTATAGTTTTGACATAATCGCTTGTAATCCTGCAACAAATACTAAAGTTTGGTTGAGCTCGACAGCATATCATAGGCAACATTTGCTTGGTTAGCGTGGTTTTGCTGCGAGGCCTCGTTGATGCTATTTAGTAAGGCGAACGTTTGATACAATGCTTGATTTGCGGCTAAGTTAGTTTGCTGTAGCGAGGGCGTGAGGGGCTCTGAGCTGTGATTGTGGTGGTTGCAGACGACGACGCTGATCGGGCTCCTGAAGACAGCGCGGCTGCTGCGGCTCGTGCGCGTCGCCCGCAAAATTGATAGATACTCCGAATATGGCACAGCCGTCCTTCTCCTACTTATGTCCACCTTTGTGCTTATTGCGCACTGGCTGGCATGCCTGTGGTAAGGTTTATTCTATTATTCATTCCTAGACTTCTACGAATAACTGATGACTAAAGTTTATATACTATTTCTTAGGTATGCTATCGGAAGCTGGGAACGTCCCCAGCTTCATGCTCCTATTGGATGGCTGGATGCACTGGCCAATGACGTACAAGCATCTTATGATAACTCCACTGGACCATCCATGAGGTATTTATATTATTTCCAGTATTAGAAATGTTTATTTCATTAATTTGTTTATTATTAATACAATCTTTGGTTATAGGTCCAGGTACATCACTGCCCTTTATTTTACTTGTACGTCCTTAACAAGCGTAGGATTCGGCAACGTAGCACCTAATACGGATATGGAAAAGGGATTCACAATATTTGTCATGCTTGTTGGATGTAAGTCCATTCAATAAATAAAAATACGTTTATATTTTTCAGAATTATGCTACAAAACTTGTATGTTTATTTCAGCTCTGATGTACGCTAGTATCTTTGGTAATGTATCGGCAATAATACAACGGCTCTACTCAGGAACAGCTCGCTACCACACGCAAATATTGAGAGTGCGAGAATTCATAAGATTCCACCAGGTATAATAATATATACGATGTTATTTTTATAAAATAATTTCAAAGTAACATTGGCCTGACAATATAATTTATTTCAGATTGCAAATCCCCTTCGACAACGGCTAGAAGAATATTTCCAGCACGCGTGGAGTTACACCAATGGCATAGACACGTCGAGTTTACTGAAAGGGTTCCCAGAATGCCTTCAAGCTGACATTTGTCTGCACCTCAACCGCAATTTATTGGCAAATTGTTCTGCGTTTGAAGGTGCTAGTCCGGGATGCTTGAGGTAATTAATTTATGATTACAAAGCCATGCTTTTGTATAGTCTCGTTTTATTATTAATTCCTAATATTCTAATTCAATCTTAAAATTGTGATACGGTTGTACATGGATTGTACACTAATAAAATTTTCCGTTTCAGAGCGCTTTCGCTGAGATTCAAAACCACACACGCTCCACCCGGGGAGACTCTGGTCCATCGCGGCGATGTTCTCACTTCGTTGTATTTTATTTCGAGGGGTTCTATAGAAATACTAAAAGATGACATCGTTATGGCCATTTTAGGTAAGAACGTATTACAAGCGAGTTGTGTGTATAATGAAGGGCAGATATACTTGACCCACAATTCGGTTCAATCACATGTGATTTCACGTGAAGCCAAAAAAAGATAACACAAGTTTTCATACTCCGCAGTTTCAAAATATCTTGAAGCTGACTAGAACAATGTATAATTTAACAGGAAAAGACGATATATTCGGTGAGAACCCGTGCATCTACACGACGGTGGGACGAAGCAATTGCCGCGTGCGCGCGCTCACGTACTGCGACCTGCATCGCGTGCACCGCGACGATCTGCTGGACGTGCTGGACTTCTACCCCGAGTTCCGCGCCTCCTTCGTCAACAACCTCGAGATCACCTACAACATGCGCGATGTCAGTAAAACAAATATACATCTACATACAGGGTTTTACAGAGTACCTATACGAGTATACATATGAAGTTGTAAGATAAGGCTACGGTACGGTGGCTAGATAGATTGTGAGGAGGTTATCTATGTAACTATGTGTAACAAAAAGCAAAATAGTACAACGAAAGTAGCCTTTGGGCACCCCAGTAACAGCCAGCTTTCATTCAAATTATTCAAAGCGGTCACAAACGGATACCTTCAAACGAGAGTTGGATATTGGGGGTCTCTAACAATGGAGGTAACTAACAATTTCAATTTAGGGAATAGAATGAGAAATTTATTCACTTGAAACAGTATTAATATAAATACTATGCATAAATCGATTGTATATATGATCTTACAGCTGTAGATGAAAATGTTAGTTACCTCCTTTTTCTATGTTCAGGACGAACTATGTGGTATCGAACCTCGTCGCAGAATGCGCTACGAGAACCCCAGCGAAGCGCGGCTACTGCGTGAAGCGTATGCGCGCACCACTCGCCGTCCACACACTGAAACCTTCGCCGAGAAGGTGGTAAGAGACTTGTCTAGCTTTTTTTTTATTTTGAATCCTACACTTCTTTTTAAGTTACTAAAATGACATAATTGTTAGCAGGATCGTAGTTAGTTTTATATGAAATATTATTTGAATACAGGATTCCCAATGCAGCGATGACGAGACTGAGTCGCCCGCCAGCCGCGGAATCCTCGAGTTTTCCACGGACAAGGCGGGTCAGGACGTCACTCCGCTCAACTTCAACTTCAGCAAGCAGCGCTCCACAACTCTCAACTCTATCACCGGTAAATTACCTTACGATTCGGAGGAATGTACATTTTTAACTTATAACAAAATCAACCATTTTGATGGACGCCCATGTACAGTACCACGTTGTTAATATTCATTCAGCTCATATTGGACTCAATTACATAATATACATAACATTGGTATAGTTAAATTGTATATTTGTATAAAATGAATTAAGTAAATAATAAAGTAATTGTAAGTAAATTGTATTTACGCAAGTTTATTGCATATTTTATAAAAATATACAAATTTACGAATTGATTGCTTTAATCAAAATTTCGCTTGAGACATAGTCTTGTTACCTAAAGATAATATATCATTTAGTACAGAACATGGGTGTCGTATTTTATTTACAATTCTATAGAGTAGATTACGTACACATAGAAATCGAATGGAGCTATGTACAATCCCCTTTTACATAAGAGATCCTTTATCACTTTTATTAATTTATATGTTTTGAACTTCTGGTATCTATCCGTCGTGTCCTTATTACCCAACTAAAACTGACTCTGTTTTGTGAAATAGTATAGCTACTCAAAAACAACATGCTTTAATGATCAACAAATAACATCTTACCAATAACACTATATTGTGTATATATTAAACATACATACACACTTATGAAGTCAATAGCCACAATTGGCCTAATTGAATACTCTTCATGGTGTTACTATAATTATATGTTTTTTGATTTACTTTAAATAATTTCCTTAGATAATTATATGATTAATCCTCGGATTATTATATTTCACCTAAATATATTATTACAGAACAAAACGTAAAAACCGAAGGTAATAATTTATTTCCTGTATTTACGGTTGAATTTTGTTTATTATGAGCAGCATGTGGATGCTTGTTATTTAAGTACCTATTTTTTATTTATTTCTGTTGATGGTGAAGTGGGCGAGGGGAAACGGACCATAACTGTTGGCCACGCGCATTAAAATTAGTTCGAGATTTTCACAATAACAGTCTAAACATAGTAAGCGATACCCACTGTGCGTTGCTGGTTTTTTGGATTAAATATTCGTGGTGCAAACGGTTCGTCCGGCGCCCCCGCCCCCGCCGCCCCGCTCTGAGCGCGGCCCTTGTGTGCAGGCATGCTAGCGCAACTAAAACGGAGCTTCCCAGACCTCTACCATCATAAAACACACCAGCCGCTGCACAACAAATACTGTAAGTATGCATATCTACAAGTTAATAGTGCATGTATGGAGTCATAGTTTTATTTCGACTTTGAACGAAACGATAACATTGTAAAATACATACCAACCAAATACTTTGTAAAATACCACCGTAACAACAGCAAAATCTAGGATAAATTAGCGAGCACTGTCAGTTTACTTTAAACATATAGATAAGAAAATTAAGCGTTTTGTCTTAGGTATATTAAACTCTACTCGATATATTTGAAAGATTATGAACTTACAACTGGATAACAGTAACCATCGAAGTTTTTTTAATATTTAGTAATTTCTATAATAATTTAAAATAACATAACAAAATGAATCTTATAAAATGTGTATGAATTCCAGCGCAATCAACACCACAAACGTACAGAGGCCGCGCCGCGGTGCGGCGACAGTCGTCGGTGGGTCCGCTGAACGACACGTCGCCGCTGACGGGCGCGGCGGCCGGCGAGCCCGCCGTCAGCACGCCCGCGCACAGCGCCACGCTGCCTGTCTCCAGCCTCAGCACTAACCCCAGCTCCTACTATACTAACGCCTCCCCCAGCCCCCCCGCCCCGGTCCACGTCTCCTGCGACGACATCCTCGCCCCCGCCGCTCCACCTTCCGCCGCGAGGACGCCCTCGTCCAGGTCTGCGCCGCATTCCGCTGTCAATATCCATCAAACTGGCCGGCCTGCCGCTTTGTCTTTTAATTCAGAAAAGGCTCAGAATGCTGCAGTGGTACGTATGTCACCTACCTATTAAACATTTATTGATTAAACAATAATATCGTATGTATTGTAAACTTTTTATGCCCAGTAGTCAAACGTACTTATGTTTCACTTGATAGGATAGCATTTCCCCTCAATACCAAAACGTGGGATCGGCTGCAACGGCGGCTTCAGTGGCGACGGTGCTGACGAGGCTGGAGGAGCTCAGCCGGCGTGTGGCCATGCTGGAGACCGGCCTGACCGCAGACGTGCGCCGCATCCTGCAGCTACTGCAAGCGCGCGAACCTACACATCACAACGCACCTGCTCATACGCCGTCACAACCCCTACCTAAGGCCTCGTTGTCGGTTCCTCAAACGAATGATGTAATTAAATGACATAATTATTAAATTTTTATTATCTTCATTTCTCAATATATATAGGGCCGGGTCGTGAGGTTCCCACATGGTTGAACTTGGAATAGCTGATCCATACGCCATCAACTTGTGAACGGGTGCTACTGGGTCTAGCTGGCTCGATTCTTTATTATATTATTTAGAAAAAAATATATAAATAATTATGGTACCTAAGCTCTTCTGGCATGACGTTTGAATAAGGTTCTTTCGGCATTTCTTCTTGGCAGTGGTCGTTCCAAAATGCTAGTAGTTTGTAGCTTTTTGTGGAAAATACATATAAGTATTATTATAATATATTTAAATTTGAAGTGAAAATATAGGAAAGCGGAACCTGGACTCCGACGTTCATTAAATACGTACACTATGAGAGAGAGATATATATATAAATATGAAGTGAAACGACTTTGTAAAGCTCTAATATTTGAATTTAGTTTGACTCCCCAATTCTAATTTGTTCAGAATCAATGGGAGTGGAGTTGGAACAGTGACCGCGAGCGCGGCGCAGGGCGGACCGGGCGCGATCGCGCGGAGCGCACTCCCGGCGTCCAGCGATCGGCCTCGGAGCCGCACGCGCCTGTCCCGCCGGCTCTGCCGCCACCCCCACACTCGCACTCTTTCTACAGGTACGTTCGCGTTACAGACTAAATTGAAGACAAGCCTTATAGGTAGAATGTTAATTTTCATTGTTCTAACAACGAAACAGGTAGTGTGAGGCAGGCGAGACGAGCGCTCTCCGCTCCCGGCCCTCGACGCGCTCGCTCGCTGAGTCCGCCTCGTGCGGCTCGCTGGCGGGGACCGAGCCGGCGCCCGCCGCGCCCGGCTGCACGCGCCCGGGCCCGCCGGGTCCCGCGCGCGCGCGCTTCCACTTCTGCCGGCGCGTGCGCACCGCGCGCTCCCGGCACGACGACGCCCGGAGCTTCCTGTGACGCGACACCACCCCACACATGGACCAATTTTATACTTCCGTTAACGCCTAAATTAACACGTCCTCGCGATCTCGCAACCGGGCGGACTTCGCCCGTGCCGAGTCCATTTGTTATAAAATATTTCTCGTATGAGCGCTTTAGTAAACACTAGAAGAAGCCCAGCGGGCCGGATTGGTTAGAATATTGTAGAGACTTGGAGTATGATAGTACCTTTTGTGTATCTAACACAAATGTTTTGAAACGCAATAAGTGATGGATATATTGGGTGCTTTAATTTTATCTAATTAACGGGCTTTTAATGTGAGCCTTTTTACTTACATATTTGTAATATACAATAGCGCTATCGGACAGTATTCATTACGCACTATTTCGATGTGTAGATAATTGTTTCGGTAATCGCCACCTGGAATTACTTTCAAAACTATCCGAACGATTTATTTATATGTAATATCGATCTCAGCTAATTCATGATGAGGTTTATAAGACTGAGAGACTACGTAACTCCCGTGAACTGTATTTCCAGAAGAGAGTAAACAAAATAACGCTTTCTACCCGTCCTTGCCCCTTGCCTTCGCGTAGTAGCTAGGTAATACTTCTGTGGTCAAAATCAATGGAAATGCTCGTTGTGGAAGTGCGTTTATGAAGATCACTTGACACATAGGTATACATACTACCACAATGTCTTTAAATAATGTATAGCTATATAATTATTGTATCAAACTATTTTCGACTTCATGTTGTTCGTTCGCAAAGCGGTTCGGATTATAAAATTTTATTGAAAAATTTGAGTGTGACAAAGCGAATTCTTTGCTTTTTTTTTAATTTAAGGTTTACTAAAATGTGGCTCAAAAAATCTTACTTTATGTATATGTTAGGTACAGAATAAGATTTTCGCCAATATATCATTGTAAGCAATAATGAAACCCACCATATTTTAGGATGTATCATAATTGTTTAACTAAGTTACTATTACCACTCTAATGAATGATCAACAACATCGAAAAGCAAACTGAAAGACATATATCTATCTATATCAGCCTATGTTTGATATTTTCATGGAAAATTACATTAGGAACTGGAGAATCTAACAATACAATGTTAGTCTACTGCATACTTTAATCACATATTATTACATTATTATTCTAATACTAGTACCGAAGTACTGCAAAATATACATGTACCTATGTTTATAAATACAAACCTCTACCTACATGTTACAGAAGTACCCGTGCCTTTATTTTCATTTGATGTCAAAATGGTTGACTCAATAATACATTAAGTTTTAAATAAATTAATTCTACTAAGTTATTATCTGTATAGGTGAATGTTGAATGTAATGTATTATATGTTCATTTTTAATGTGCGTGTGGCAAACGGTGTAACTATGCATTGTTGCTGTGATGTACCCATACAATCAAATAATTGTGACGACGATGGTCTGTTCAGTCGTGGATACACCGTCATTTATTTGAAATGAGAATATTACACCGATTAGCATTTAAAAAATACTCGTCATCTTATAAACATTTCATGACACTAAATGATCTCTATTCGTGAGCTTTTTCTTTTCTTTTTTCAAATGTACATCACATCGATGGACAAACTCTGATTGTCCTCCGTTAAAATCAGATTTTTTAAATATCTACATACTACAAAAAATATAATATAGTTTCGATTAAATAGACAACACTCAACAACTAGGCAAGATCTATCTAAATTCGTGTAAGAACTATCACTAGGTACGTTGTAGGGTCTACAACAATGTAGATTGCTACGGCGTAGAGGCGGGCGCTACGGCAGCGTAGAAGACCGCTACCGCACGGCGCAGTGGCGGCGCGCGGCGTAGGGGAGAGCGCTACGGCGTATCATAGTGGAGTGGCACGTTTTACTTTTCATGACAAATAAATGACATCGTGTTAAACAACAATACGAATAGCACATTTTATTGAACTATATGAACGCTAAACACGAGTAATTGTAAATATTATAGTATCTTAGGATATGTTTGTAAATCGGTCAATTCCCTGATAAGCATTGTTCTCGAATCTATATAGATATTAAATTGTTGCTTTGCTATATCTTTACAACTACGACGAGCACTCTAGAACTAAATTTAAATATTTGCTTTTGTAGTTGTAGAATTCCATATATTTACTAGGTAATTCGTATGTTCACAACATTACTGGTTCCTCGTCAATGAATAGACATGTTATCGTTCATTATTATTTTAATAATCTAAGCTAGATTTTTAGTACCAAAAATAAATAAATAAATGAAATTACATATTATCCTCAAAATAGCACATTTTTGTACTCAACTCGTTACGTACAAGGTAGAACTTCTAACATGTTAGTCAAAGTGCAAAAGATAATTGGACCTTTTCATTTAACATTTATACAATTACACGTAGCCTAGTTGTTTATATCCAGACTAGTGGAACATACATATAACTATGCGAATGGAGAATCGAGTAGATATTTACTTGTTAATATGAATAAAGCAAATCAGGTTAAATGTAATTCTAGATAGGTAGAATCTCAAAAGTAGCAAATGTTTGGCTAGATATAACGCATTAACGCATTCTTTGTTAAAACCTGAATTGTACATAATAAAACGTAACTAAAAATATATTTCATTCCATAAACAGAACGAAACTTTAGACTGAAAATATACACTAGGTCTTCGAAGTATTATTTGACTACTCATAGATCACACACACATAAATGCTATTAATGTCCGCAGTCAACGCCTAATTCGAAAAATGTTGTATTAAAATTCTAATTGGATGTTTTTTGGTGTCCGTGTTTACGATTAAATCGAACAAAGCATGTGCAAACTAAAGCAATTCGACTTAGTTTATAAAATATACATTTATCATGTTAATAAAAATCTTAAGTAATTTTCAAATCCTAATTTATTTTTTATGACTCAAGGTTATTAGAATACGTAATTTTTATAGTCAAATGTTACACTTTTTAATCGTTACTTTACCACTGATACTATGTCATAATAGTACTTAGTTACACAAATTTTGTAGTAATTACATTAATGTTTGACAATAAAAATTGCTATTAGTACTACCTACTCGTACATCATCTGTACTCGAGAGCACAAATAATGCCTAAGGAAAATTGTATGTTAACCTCAAAATATGAAAGCGGAACTCTCTGCGTAAATAACATAATGAAAATGCGTTTAGTTACAGTTCGGACGATACTTAGATCATTACTTGTAGTATTTAATTATCTGTATATTTTGAGATTATCATGAATCAGCGTTGAGGTCACAGGGGTTGATTACGGCGCTTACGCACAGGGTGTATGTTAATTTTTTTGAATAAAAATAAGCTAGCTTTTAAGGTAATCTTCTTTTAACTATACATATTAGTAGGTAGTACCTATTTACCTACCTACATTTTATGTATCTAGTAAGAGAAAGTTTAAATCAGAAGCTGAAGGTTACGGGCACTTATGCACATATGCTTTAAATACCTTTTTTAATTAGTTTATTGAAATGCTTCGGTATTCGTCAGCGTATGAATTGAAGTGATCAACTATATACAATATATACCTATACAGAATCACAATTTCTGTAAGTTATGTATAGGTAGATATAGGGATAATTTATAATGGAAAAGTGAAATGTTATCAACTATTTTTTCACTCGCCGCATTAATTGTGAAATTATATTGTATCAAGCATAACTTGAATATAAATCGACACAACTATTTGTATCTGAATAAGTATAAAACTAACCCTATCTAACCACATGGTTAGTTTTTATTAGATTTTTATATCCCCGTAGACACCAAATCATATAACATTATCAGGCTATATCCTGATTAACTAGATTCACTACAATTCAAACTTGACATAATATCAAAACATTTACTGATTTATTTATTGAACATCATATTTGAAACTTTCGTAATCTTTACAAATAGGTACTTATAATTTGGTTGAATGAAATGGTTGAATGCAAAGTTACATATGATACTTAATTATTTAATTTATGACTAAAGCATTGGAGTCATGTCTAACTTGTAATAATTTATAATTTTAGTATGTACTCAACGCCGTTTTAAATGGGACAGCTCTTATACATATAATGAATAAGGTAAGCAAGAACTATACCTTACGGAAAGATGTTCGCTTAATCATTTAAAAATTGTTGCCTTGAAATATTTAGTCACAAAAAACTGGTTGTTTCAGCATTGAATAATCTCACGATTATAATAAATTAGAGATATTGTAATTATAAGTTAAGTATTTTGTATTTCGAAAACATTATGCGCAAAATAAACGCGTGCATTGTATTATGTAATTTTGTCTGTGATCAAAATTTTGTATTGTTAAGCTGAAAGTGAAGCACACACCTAATTATTTCGAAATGTGAGATGTGATGGTACGAGTAAAATACCTACTTGTTCATACAGTCTGAAAGTTATTATATTCCACATTATAGTTGACTATGATCTATGATGGTTAATACTATGGTAAGATTATTGAATCTAAATAAACTTTATAACATTTATCTAAGCACATATATAAATCGAGACTCCTTTATTCATATCAGTACCTAATGGAAATTATGCAAATTGCGACAATAATTTAATAAAAGTCCTAAATATATTTGAGAAAGATATTGCTTTTTTTTTACTTTGATAACCTGCTTAATTTAAAGTATTTTCACAGAATGTGTAAACAAGTAAGTGTAACTATTAATAAATATATACGGTCATCACTTTTTATCGTAATTTCATGGTTATTAATCTACATCACATCACACTAAAATATAGTTGTCTAAGTTCTGTTACAAAATATCGTGCTAAAGCATGTTGCGTGTTAATAAAATGGTAATAATATAAAAACTTAATAGTTTCAACTGATTGTTAAAAGTCGGTAATAGAATGATAATTAAAATACTTATAACGATCTGATTTTGTAGTCGGTTGGTTTGTCACTAAGGATTTATTATTATAAACATGTTGTGTAGTGGGTAGTGCCTTGCTCACCACGATAACATTCAGTGTTTTATACACATTATAATACGTACCAACACAATATATTCCTACTACACTCGTAATTTGTTACCGAAAGTATGGAAGGAAAATAGACTAGAAATAGACAACTTTATTTACAAATTACTTTTAATACAGGATGCATCGCTAATAGGTAGTTGTTTTGCTATCCTTTATGCCTAATTATTGAATGTAGACAACGCTATAGCATTGGCAACATTATTCAGAACTTCTTATGCATTTCTACATTACAACGATTATTTTTAACAAAAGCACTGACTGGATAATAGTTCATTTAAAAAACACAAATATATCATGCTTTTTACATTTTATACGACATTATTGATTATAATTGAATGTTTGTTCATTATCGTAATATGGAAGGTAGGTACGTGAGACAAACATCACAGGTTCCTCCCTAGGTCATTGTTTATAAAGCACACTAGTCACATACCTAGTTTAAAAATTTGGATTCATTGAACGGTGTATTTTTTCTTAAGAAGTGAGTTCAGTGGAATAAAATATCACGCACATGCGACTTGTTCTTTTATTTTACTCCCTACACAATACAATTTTTATAGGAACCAGTTAAGTAGTATTGGGTGGTATTCCCACCTTCATCAGAGAAAACGCGCATACAAATTTCTTCGTTCGTTTCGTTTATAGGTTTCGGTTTTAACAAATCTTTGTTATAATAATATAAAATATAAACTTCCACTGATGCGAATTGTAAAAAAAGGAAATCCTATAAATATAGTCTTTTATGGTATATATAACACACTACAAAATCATTGAGATCCATACCAAATTTCAACAAATTCGGTCCCGCAGTTTAGGCGTGAAAGCGGAACTGACAGATAGACCGACAGATTTTCGCATTTATAGTAATATTATAAGGATTACTTATTGACATAGAATAAAAAGGGGCCCGTGCGCCTGTTTTAAAATGATGAAGAACTAGTGTTGTCAAAGATCGATAATGTCGAAGATTGAAACGCTCGAAAATTTACGTATAAAAGCAAAACCTTGATGTTGGCAAAATCATCGTTTTGGCGAACGACGGAGCCATAACACAACAAAAAAAGTAACAATATATTTTTAACCCATAGATTTCGAAAGGGCCCCGCGCTCTCTAATAAAATTTCGGCAAGCGACCACAAATATCGCTTGACATTTGGAAGACGTTTACATACTTGTGAATGCGTTAGTGTGCTACGTAGGTACACCCAAGCATGTCGGACACAGAACTCGTGTCGGCTATTGCGTTTGGTTTAAACTTTTGGGTTCCAAATTGATGGTTCTTTTGGATAAAATTCCAGAAAAGTTAAACTGTCTTCGTTCGACCAGCCACTAATTTTGTTTTTATCACAAAAATATCTACGCGTCACCAGATCACAATGATTAATGTCTGAATACGTCGCAAGCGCCCATTGATCGGTTTCAAAAAATCGACATTCAATTGGATCGGAAACAACAATTCACAAGCTCACGCAAGCCAAGACAAAGGCCGTGTTTACACGCTTGCGCTTGTGGTCGCTTGCCAAAGCTTGGCAAGCGTGCAAACGGACCATAAGCTTTTCTAAAAATCTATACGGTCTAAACTATATGTCAAACCAAACTTCAGTGTCAATTTTTGATCTGTCATAACATGATTTCTACCTTGTTTTACCTATACGTTATTTTTATAGTATAAACTTATTAAAGGTTACCACAGAGCACATTTTTATAAACACATACCTACCTTAGTCCATACTTAATGCAGTCTGTTAATTTTATTTTATGATGGATTCTTCCTACATAATAAAATGCCATAAATGTCGCCATGCACTAACAGATGGTTTTTACATTATAAAGCAAACCATCTGTAATACTGCGTGTTCCAGTTATAACCTAAATATGTTCTTATATCTTCAAGAAGACCAATTACCGAAATGGATCAAGTTAAAGGTTGAAGAGGAACAGTGGACTAAAGGGAAATTACATTGTGAAAATTGTGGTTTTAAAGTGGGATCTTTTGATTTCATATCTGGTAGAAAATGCGATTGTAAAAAAAGCATATTGCCTCCTGTTCATTTTGTATCAAGTCAAGTGGACAGACCAATTATTGATAATTATTTAGATATAGATAATAAATGAAAGAGAAGTTTGTATCATCATTTTTATTACAACAAAAAATTCATTCCACTGTCATTTGTGTAGGCAGGGATTCATTAACTTCGATATCACGACATTGAGCTGCTTGAAGTTCTCTTCTTATCTGTAAAAACATGTAGTTCAATGTTTATATCCAAACATTGGTTTAGGATCAGCCATGCTACTATCATAAATGTAAAGTCTGTTTTCACACTTTCATGTTAAATTGACCTATGCATTCTTTTTAAGTTGGCCTCTACTGCCTCCACTCCAGGTAGCGGCAAACCAGTAGTAACAGAAGTGTGAAAACTATATTTCTCATTAAAAACACAACACTTAACAATTTACATCAGACTTTAGCAATAACTTACTTCTGGTGTAATGGTAGGATGGGATTGCTTGCGAAGCAACTCCAAAAGAGCATCTCTTTGTTCTGTTGATATATCTGCTTTGTAACGCTGTACAAAAGTTAAAAGAGCCTGATGCCAAAGTACCGGTAGTGAGCGAGAATCCATTTGAAATCTGCAATAAACTTATACCTTACTAACAGTATTACCTTCATGCTTCATGATAATAATGCTCTGATGCATGCAAGCAAATTAAATGTTCAGAATCAAACCTTATACAAAAACCTGAAATTGTTGCCTTATCATTTTAAAATACTAAAATTTGACCATACAAATGATGACACATAAAAAATAATTATCTAACCTTAAAACTCACCTTAAAAAATGAAATACAACAGCATCTACAACCCTATATGGCAGTGCATATTTCTTATCAAAAAGTATTCTTAAAAATATAGAATTTGCTCCTGTATAGTCCATTTCAGCAATTTTTAACAAAGCAGCACTAGAATGAAGAACTGGAACAGAGTTACGGGCCAATACCGAGCCAACTATTATAGCTTCTCTGAGTGTACAATCACCTGCCTGAAATATAAATTAAATTCCAATTTTAGTACAAAATAACTGTTATTATTGCAAAATAAAAGTTAATTGTAGTCATTGTCAAAAAAATAACATCGCTCTGGCAACTCTACTTTTATGTTTGTTTATTGACTGTACCCAGTATTTGATTAACCTGTTTCAAAGTTATAATCAAAGCAATTATTCACACATTGGGCCTTTACATTCTTCTTATTTAGGAGCTATTGAGGGCTTGTTATTGGTATTTATATTCATATATTTGCCAACCAAGTTTACAATTGCCTTTAAATTATTATATAGGTACTTTTAACTTACCTTTTAAAGGTATTGCAAATAAGCATTAGTATTTATGAACATCACTTACCTCCAATAAAGGCAACAATATTCCCTTCATAAATGCTCCTGGCTTGAACAAAGCTTTTCTCAATGCCTGATACAAGTGAAAATTGAGACGCTTGTATTCTGCCAAGTCATCTCTCACCCGAGGTAACAGAACTAAGTTATAGAAACGTTGGGCCATTTTCTCTTTTAGATTTGATGCAAAAATTCTAGTTGCCTGTAAAAAATATTGTCATTATCATGTAAGTAACAAAAAAGTAACATATTAAGTTATAGGTAACAAATTTAAATCAGGTTATAATGAACAGATACAGAATCTACCCAAGATACCATATGGTATAGTATGAGTATATACTCATACTATAATTTGTATTATATTCTTTATATAAGTATTACTTTCTTATCAGAGATATGCCATTGCAAACCCATCTGTTTCTGATGCACAGTCATGACCCAAACATACTGAAAAAATAGCATAACAATTTAATACCTGATACATAGCTGCTGCGGACCATGTAGATGGCTCTGTGATATATAATATTTGCTCCCAGTTCTGCAAATGTGGTACCATCTTGAAAGCTTTCGGCAACTTCCCAGAACGGTACTTTTGTAAGACATCTCTCACACCCTCATACATGGTTTTTATCCTGCAAAAATTTTATTTTACATTGCTAGGTTTGCAATGTAACTGTCAAAGCTAGAACTATGCTCCAATAACTAAACAAAATGAACTGAAATCTGGAAAAGTCATGTAGTACAGTAGTTAGTAGTAACACAAGTCTCGAACTTACTTTGGGGCTAGCTCAATCTGTGTGATTTGTTCTAATATAATATAATAATATAATATAACTAGCATGTAGTGCAGTAGTTAATACATATGTATATAAAATAAAAGGGCTAATTAAATATTCTAAAGTCAACAATCAAAACTTAAATAGAAGTTTAATTAATTATATCCTCATAGTAATATGCTGAAATTTTCTTTGGAGTGATCCCACAGAAACAAATAAAACATACATTTTTAGTAGACAAACCTTGGATCAATATTTTGAAGTTTCAATGTTTCAACATCTGAAAACTGTGTCTGTAATTCTGTGTGCTTTTCTGTTATTTTGTCCTTGATTATGTCAGCAAGAGTTCTAGTCCTCTCTGGATTTGCTGACATGAACATTTTAAGTGCTTCTTCATCTTCGTCATTTATTTCAATATTGTCATAGTATGTATCAGGCTCCAAATCATCATGGTCGGAATCTCCTTCTACAATTAGGTATGAATTGTCTTTAATAATGTATGCAAGTATCTTACCTACCTCCTACTAGAGAGATTTTGAAGAAATAAAAAACACATACAAAATAGAAACATATGGATAAAATATAGCAAAGCACATATTCACACATTATGAGCACTATAAATATGAATAAAATGTTATTATACTGATTTCAGAAAAATGTTTGCTAGCTTAGGTTATAAAATATTTTTTTTTCTGTAAGATAAAATACCATAGTAATTATACCATTCAAAGATGTAGAAAGATGTAAATGTTTCGCTGGGCCTACTTCATCTTCTCCAAGCTCAGCTTGTTGTCTGCGAGCAGCTTTCAGAATTTTATTTGAAAGATCTGCATTTATAAACTGAAACAATCAGACATACCTAGGTAAATTTACATAAGCTCAAAGTAAAAATAAACACTCGAAGGGGGCTATTTCACATCCATTACCTCTTCATCACTTTCATGCCTATTCCTTTCTTTGGTTCTATTTTTATTTTTCACTGTATTTATAGACTCGATTTGATCTGCAAGTGCTATGTTTTTACCGACTTGGGATGGTTTTAGCTTTTTAGCTTTACCCATTCTGAAATGAAATTACTAGGTAGGTAAGTTCTTCTAAGCTTTATTATTATGTCAAAATTCACGTGTCCGCAAAATGACAAAATCCCAGCAAAATCCTTCGAAAAAATAATTGGCACTAGTGTTGCGACTCAATAGTCAATTGTCGATAGCGTTTTGTTTGATAGACTATCGGTAAGATTGTTTGAGAACGAACTATCGACATAAGAACGGAAAAAATCTAATGACGTCATCCAAGATGCAACGCTCGCCTAAAAACATCTTTACATCAAAGAAAGTTCGAATTTCAAAACCAAATTATACTATTGAAGGCCTACTATGAAACATACAAACACATTCCTAACGCCCACATCTCTACGGATCTGTCCACCAGGCACGTTTGTTGCTAACAGATCGAACGGGCACATATCTATGCGTGTATGGCTAGGTATTATAATAATAATAAATAAATAAATGAGGACAAACCACACATATTGAGCTAGCCCCAAAGTAAGTTCGAGATTTGTGTTATGGGATACTAACTCAACGATACTATATTTTATAACAAATACATATATACCGGGCCAATCAGAAAAAGATCGTTTTCCATCATGACCCGACCAGGGATCGAACCCGGGACCTTTCGGTTCAGTGGCAAGAACTTTACCACTGCGCCACGGGGTATTATGTATTGCAAGTTATATAATATATACATTATATAGGTAAAAAGAATAACGTACAGTTATACTATTCGGACGATAGTCATAAAGCTGTCAATTACCCGTGCACCTTTCTAAATCTATGAATTTGATAGGCTATTGATTTTTTTTCTTTGGAAATATCAATCGATCGATTGATATTCACTCGATGTGATATAATGATAAACAACACTATCTGTCACTGTCAATTATATATTGATTGATTGGTAGATAAGTATATAATATACTCATTGCTACCTACATATCCTACCTCTACCTACGAGTTTGTGTTCGACGCTACGCTATGCCGATGTTTTTCTTTCAATAAGATTAATCGGATATATTATAAACCCATTTAACCTTGATTAATCTATCATCTAATCGTTTGTAAGGTAAACATGAACATATATTTTTATTTTGTTAGGTACAAACTTTACAAGATTTTTATACCGTGAAAAATGCTTTGTTTTTCAGTTAACCTATCATGACTTCAGAAACCATACCAACCCCTCCATCGGTATCATGGGCGCAGAGAAATTCCCGTATCTTGTTAACAATAAATGTAGAATGTGAAAAACCACATATCAAAATTGATAACAAGTCTTTTGCATTCAAAGGCCTATGTCAACCAGACAACAAAGTACATGAAATTAAAATAGATTTGTATGATGAAATAGATCCTGAAAAAAGCACTTATCTTAATAAGGGAAGACTTATAGATGTATGCTTAGTCAAAGCGAAAATTGATCAACCATTCTGGCTTTCACTGACAAATGATAAGAAGAAACATCATTGGCTGAAAGTAGACTTTAACCGTTGGCAAGATGAAGATGACAGCAACGATGAAATTGATGACATGAATGACATGTTCTCTGACAAATTAGGTGATTTTGGTAATGAAAATGAAAGTGAAGATACCAGTTCTGCTGAGGATGAAGATCTTCCTGATGTTAAGTAATGGTAGATAAACCAATTACTCTAGCCAAAGTTTATAGTATATATTGTAAGATTATTTTCTCAATGCTTTACAGACTAGTTTTAGGCTGCATGCATGCATTGTGTTATGCATTTTCTCCCATGGGAATGTGAGATATTGTATGATTACAATATTTTTATTCACATCCAATTTTAAATTAAACCAATGTATTTGCTATATCCATCTGGATGTGTTGCTATAGTAAATAAAGATAGGTATTAAAACTGAAATATGAGACCTAGAATCATGTTTAGTGGTAAGAAAAAGTTGTCATGTTATTGGTTCTCATAATATGTGTCATCTTCAGTTAATATTAAACCGTCACCTAGAAACCAGTCACCAGATATCAATTGTTTATCTATTGTATCTAGATTCTCCACTATCAACAAGTAGAAATAGTGATATAGTGGTTTTTTATTTCTGAAGTCTTCGTTATGTGGCCTTCAGCCTTCTCCTAATTGTCATTAAAATTTTTATTGTATCATGTAGTCGAGGTATTTTTACACTGTCGATATTTATTAACATGTAAAATATTTTAGTTTAAAACTCAAGGTTTTATATAAATGTTAGTATGTACCAATCCACGATTGATAGTGGTGCTCAAATAAATTACTGATATGAACTAATTTATGTCTGATTGTCCTTATCTTATTGGTCCTTAATTTATGGTAGCATGAGTATTTAATTTGTTAACTGGATTATATGTAAGTATTGTGTGTCTGTATAGCCATACCAAGTGGCTACTGGGTACCACCTACTATTACCATTATTTTGTATTATAAAACTGTCATTTTCCCGCGACGTCGTCCGCGTGTCCCTTCCAAGAAAAGAATTTAAATAAAACCTCATTCGTTTAACGCGCGTATTATTTTGAACCGTCTCTAGTTCAATTTCGCGTGTCCCGTAAAAAGATTCTTTGTGTAGTGTGGCTTAATATGTTATTGTTTTTATTTTCTCTAAGAAATACAAGAATTTCAGCATTCATTCTCTTCGGCATTTATTACTGGTTTTCATTGCGGCAAATAAAATTTCACTATAAGTGTAGGCGGCGGTAGTATGTAGCCGGCTTTATAGTTTTCCATTACCTATGCAATGTAGTTAGTAATAAACAGGTGGCGTTTGTGTGCGGCTAGGCACGGCCTTCAGATATTGTTAAGAACTTTAAAACCAAAATAAAACTATGAGGATTGAATCTTCTGATAAAAATAGAGGAAACTACCTCGGATCCTATACGTAGGTACATCACCTCATATCTTGATATTCACACTCCATGTTCACACTATTGTTTTTTTTTATTTTCAGTACGAATGGAGACCAGACAGGTCTTAACATTCTTAAACTATTTTCTTTCGATTTTCAAATCAAGTTTTAAAAATCATATACAATGTGGTGAAGACACAGATATAAAAACATTAGGTACATTGAAGGGTGAAGAGTACCGTGAGTACCCAATAACTTTAAGGTTTAATATTGAAGGAACATTGAACCTTTGACAAAATAAGTGAATCAATTTTACCAGATTGGTATGTATACAACAAATTGCAAATAAATTATCAAATTCTCATTAATGCGTTATTATTTATACTAACTACCCCTATGGATCTTGAAAATACAAATGCAGACATACAATTTTATGTGTCTCACCCTAGAAATGACAAAGATTCATGTAGACCAGCACTCACTATTTCACCCACTATGGATTTCCAACGTGACGTCCTGAACCATCCAGTGAAAATACCATCAAAATATCGAAAATTACCCTAAACAAACGACACAATAAATAAATAAAATGTATAATATTATAAGGCGAGGGGTTTATGTCGACCTATTCTATAGTTTTTTCCAAACCTATAGAAAAGGTCGACATAAATAACATATTAAAGAACATCGATGAAAAAGAAATAAGATCGTGTTGATTTATAATGTGTCACAATAATTTTAAAAGGGATAAAAGTGCATGTGAAATTGAATATATTAATCCTATGTAACCGTAGGATTTTACCACCACTATTCACTTTTTTAATTATACCAAATTATATGACTCCATTGTTCAGCCAAACGTGAATTACAGTTCACATACATTTGTCATGCCATAAATTTAAAAAAGTGGAGTGATAATGTAAACATTCAAAACATCAGTCAACCGACAAAATACAAAAAGTGTACAAATAAAACAAAGAGAGAAGCATTTTTTGATAATTGAAAATGTAGGTACCTGCAAATATGGTGTCACGCCAAAAAATATCATCTACAAGACAGTCCAAAAGCTCGATTTCGAGTAAGCAAAGGGCAAATAAAGCTGGAGGAATTGCTGGGTTTGAGTCCTCGATATCGGTTTACGACCCGAAACTACATGGGATCCTGCTATTAATGTTGCTAGCAGTTATGACGCTCTCTGTGTGGATGGGTTTTAGCAGAGGATGTATGCGAGCGCAGAGAAGGAGGCGACGACGTTCAACGTACTGCAGACATTGCAGATAACAATCTTGTAAATATACACCAACACCTATAACTATAAGAAATTAAACTTCAATGAATGGATATAATATTTATTCCCCATAAGGTTAGGTTACAATCAACCTTACAATATACTTGTTTATAAAAGCACAGAAGTGCTTTTATTCTTAAAAAAATATTGTTTTTTGATTAGCTGGAGTAGGAATCGTCGTATTATAAGATTAATACCTAAAGAGTAGCAAATGTTAACTGTTTGTTAAATTAATGATAGAATTATATTTTCTTATACTGTAACCATACTGTAACTTATGAATTCTGCAAAGTACAACTATGTTGTTCCTGAAACAAAAAAGTTTAAAAATGAAGAACACAATATGCTGCAAGTCTCTGTAGCAGTAATATTGTAATTACCTAGTTATTAGAAGTCATAATCACGTAGGTATACATTGTAATAGTAGGATCATAAGAGATGTGTGTATGTGAACACAACGCAAGCAGCTATTAGGTATCTAAAGAAGGGCAAAACACAATCAGATTCAGGATTACGACTACATTTCTGACTACGAATTACAGAAAATAAAATTAAATAGAAAAGTTATTCATTTCGGTTAAATCATGTTATTCTCACCAGCTGTTATTCATTCCTTTCTGCCGGTTCGTCCCAATTTCCGCTGCCGTTACCCCAATCGTAATCAACTTGTTGGCCGTCTTCTTCGGCTCCTGAGGAATGATTTATTGATTAATTTGCGTGGTACTTGTTTAAAATCTTCAATGGATTTTCATAAAAAAGAAGCATTTTTTAAAAAACAATCTGGCATCCATTTAATATTTAAGATTCTGACCTTCATTATCGCCTGTTTCTTCATCTTCTGCGTTGTCGTTCATATCTTCATCTGAAATTAAAAATATGGCAATGTAAAGGGTTGAAAACAGGCGACAAACAAGCGACAGAAAATCATAGCCCGAGTTTAATTTTTAATCAAACCTTTGACCCCGGCGCTTCCTGGCTGAGAAAACCGTGATCACACTCAGATAAGAACGATATATAATTCAATTTGTCTGTATGTTAGGACTTACCAGCAGCGGCGGTGGACTCGTCGGTCTGACCCGTCATCATCTTCAGGATGTGTTGCTTTTCTTTAGTAAGATGCCGTTTACCATTTAAGTGCATGGTCATTTGCTCAGTGCACGTCACAGACGTCTGAAAATGGGTAACAAATGAATACAACCTCCTATTTAAGCAAAAACATGTTTATGTAAGATAATGAAAGCATACAATTTTTCTAAACACGTAATATTTATTTTTATAGCTTTGGTGGTCGACGGTTGACCGGTTGTTAGAACCATCTGTGGTTGAAAGATTCGAATTCACATCCCCATGAGTTAATTCATAGTTTTTATAACATACTTGATAATAAAATATGGTCATGCGCTCTGGGTGATTAGGCAGTACGCAATGGCAAACAATTCCTTATTATTGACTAGCTGATGCTCGCGCCTTAGTTCGCGTGGCCGAACAATTTTGAGGTGTCAAAATCATTAGGGAAACAAAAACAGACAAAGCGTAACAATACCTGTACAGAAGATGCTCGTCAGACTGAAAAACATTTGTTAACGCGTCATTTGTAGTTTAGCTGGGCCATTATGATTCTTCTTCAGGTGTTCCAGATCTTCGATTTTTATATTTCAAAAGGAATTACTTATCAGGCTGAATAACTTTTATTAAGGCGTCATTTCTTTATTTCTTATAGTTTAGTATCATCATAGTTCTCCATCAGGTGTTACAGTTTTCAAAATCATTAATAACCTATATGTTGCCCAGATTTAATAGCTAAATAACAAAAAAGTTTCATTCGAATCCGTCCAGTAGTTCCGGAGATTAGCGTGTACAAACAGACAGACATAAAGACAGATTTTTTCAAATTCTGAGTCTATCGCCTAATTTTGTGTTTCTGTAAATATATTCAATGTACAGGAATATTTTTTCTACTGTTTTATTATATGTATTGATCGATAACAATATCGCCATGATTGCGTCTACGAGCTCAGCTATGAGAATATTAACATTGGTACCTTGCAGATATCACAGTAGAGCTCCGGCGCCACAGGCTTAGAGGGCTTGGGCCGTTCTTCTTTGGGAGCGCTGTCGTCGGCTTTCAGGTGTTTCTTTTCTCGACGAATAAGCATCTCCCTATTACATAAATTTTATACATATACAAAACCATAATAAATTATTCACCTAAACCTTTCTTAATAATCACACTATGTATCTATTGGTAAATACTGGTACAAAAATCCTTCCAGTAGTTTTTAAGTTTACCTACTAACTACCATTTGTCATACAGAGTTGAAAATTAACACGTCGCTTCAGATTACATGACAATGCATTATTATGATAAGCATGCCATTTTGGTACACCCAGGATCGGCTCCTGACGAGGGAACTCATCAACAGTTTACAGTACGGACATGGTTATTTAGACACGCGTTGAATGCAACAAAATCTCTCAGAGGACAATAAAAGCGAAAATGACATTTTTGTAAAAAAAACCTACAATAGGTTTTTTTATAATATCGTTTAAAATCTGTTTCTTTTTTGAAGTCAGCTAAAATACAATCCAGCTTACAATCTACTTTCCATGCCACGTTGAAGGAGATAAGGATTTTTAGCGAGCTTGCGACCCTCGACGATACTGTGGACAAAAAAACCGTGTCAATCTATAAACTAAATGTGTTTTTTTCCTAGCTAGGTATTTAAGTAAGCTGGGTAAAAACTATGTATAGGAAGCAAATTATAATATGTAGGTGGAATTTTATTTTCCTTAAAAGGACATCGTGCTTGGCGTTATTATTAAATAAACTTTATTCAACATGCATACATACAATATCACATCTTTATTTATTACAGTGTAGACAAAGCCAAGACAAAACTCATAAAGCCACATTTAGTTGTATAATGGACTTGTTGGTGGAATTAAGATTTAATAGTGATAGGTTGCTAGCCTATGCGAAGATTGTAAAAGACAATCAAGGGCAAAGGCTATTACCTGCTTTGATTGACTTTTACAATCTGCACAGAAAGAAAAGCAGCTGGTACATTCTATGGTTTTCTTTCGCTCCCAAACCAGCATGGAAGGAATTAAGAGATTGTATTCAACGTGCAATTATATTAACGTTTAACCATATAAGTAAGTAAACGCCAATAGTGGTGGAGAGTAAAGAAAGGAAATGACGTACGCGCGGTGCGGCTTTCCGGAATAGTGCGAGTCCGCGTGGCTTTTAGACGTGATGTGCACGTCACACAGCTCACAGTACAGCTCGCGAGACTTCACGGGCACCTTTCGGAAAGGAAGAGTTAATTTAGAGGAGGTAGAGGCCGCTAAGACTTAGCCAATCTGTACGTGGGCCTAGTCGCTCACAACAACGACTTAGCCGCTAAGTTGATGTTATCAGCGACTGTGGCGCTGCGCCTGAGGTCTTCTTTCCCAGAAATCACTTCACACATTTACATAATTACAATGAATAAATGAATAGTACCTACATTGTACACCGAGAAAAGAAGATAACAGATTCTAACGAAGGTGCCGCAAACACCCAAGTTATGAATCTTACTTTCTTTCGAGTGATACATAGTGCTTTATATAACCTTAGGCAGGTGTCGCGGATGATTAAAAAAAAAAACAATTTCTAATGCATTATTACAACAATGTCTATTATTTTCCTGTATTTCATATTTTTAAAGTAGTAATTTTTTTAGGTCAATTGAATATTTTTAAAGAAAGAAATATTTGCATTGTAAATATTTATTTTTTTAATAATATTCATTACCATCATTTTTGAAATTTTTGAAAATTTATATATATTTTTATGAAAATTGCCAACATTTTGCATATAATTCGTGTGTTCAAATTAACACTAAAAATACCATTTTATCTTTACTTTTAATAAGAATAATGTGTTAAAAGTATAACAAAATAGTTTTCTATTAAGTGACATATTTTCTGAAAAAAAAAACTAGTTATCGGGAGACATAAACATTCTTAAAAATATCACAGGTTTCATTAAATAATAGTAATAATCAGGGTTATTTTTATCATTCGCATCGATGATTGTTGGGATTTATTTTTATCTCGCTTTTGCCCGCGGGTTCGCCCGCGTGAATTTCTCTGTGAAAGTGGAACAAACATGATTTTCATACAAAGTTTCAGTTTCACCCCCCATATTACTCATTTGGGGTTGATTTTTGAAAAAAGTATCCTTGTTTAAATGGGGTTCTTCTATATGCATACCAAATTTCATCGGTTTAGCCGTGAAAGTAGAACAGACAGATAGATTTTCTAATTTATAATATTAATATGGATTCATTTATTTTAACCTCTCTCGTTCTCCTTGTGCAGATCTCTGCGTTAGTTGTAACGTAGAGTCAGACAACTTGTTCAATGTAAGTTTCTATTTTGACGACTGGGTTCACACAACATTCACTTGGTTTATGTTGTCAACTATCGTAAAAGTAAAGGTTACTTTACAGATGTCGACAGCAGCACAAGTGATTATTTTTGCAAAAAGTTTTTCTATTATTCTTGGTTACGATTCCTACGTCAACTTGTGTACTGGTTAACACAAGGGAAGAAGTAATCATTATGATAATTGTTATGTGAACAAAGGTTATCGCCAAAATACCTACTGAAGACTTACATTATCAAATTGTCCATTTACCTCTTTACGGTGGTGTCCACCCATTCCCCCCATTTCGGAATGGTTAGAAAGCCACTTTTTCTGATTCTTCTGATGATTTTTTGAAACATAATGCATTCGGGCTGCAAATAAAATTAAATTTAGCATGTAATAATAATAACAGTGTTTCACGACACAAATATGTGCATATTTCATCTAGCTTTTGCCTGCTGTTCCGTCGACCCTAATGGGGACAAAATATACTTCAACCCAGGTTTATATGTGTAAATAGGTAAGTATCTAATACATACACATGCGTGATTTCTTGTTAGGCACTTAATAACTTTAATCTAATTAAAATGGCAATTTTCCACCACCTTTTTTACCAAATGAACTATACTGCTAGTTTACTGTGACAGTGTTGTTTGTTTAGGTGCACAAGATATGAAAATTCCAAATCAATGATGTAATTTGTAATATAAAACATGATTAATTTGTAATGTAACAAGATATGTAATTGTTGATGTTTAAATAAAATATGTAATAAACTATAATTTTGGTACAGTTTCCCTATTTAAGACTATAAAACTTAGTGTACATAACTCTAAAACACGTCTTAAGAATCATATGATAAAGAACTTACAAACAGCAAATGACTCCAGGTTTATAGAACATAAGCCACAGTAAGTCGGCTCAATCAATTGCAATAATGACCTTGGCAAATTCTTCATGTTTTCTTTAGGAACTCCACATCCTGTAAGAAAAAATATTGTTAACCTTTCATTTACACTTGTACCTGCTATCTGAACCTTTGTCACCAGTGCACAGTGGTTCGGGGGTGGAAAAAGAGAAAGTGTGCTTGTTATGAATATTGTAAAATATGAATAAGTAACTTCCATTCAAAAAAATATTTCTTATTTATTAAGATAGGAATGAATAAAAATACTTTTTCCTTAATTATTAATAAGTGGTAGCCTTTTTTAATAAGAGAATGGCAGACCTTATTTGTATTTAATTTGAACAGATTAGAAGATTATTATATGACCTACTTGCAAGTAATCGAAGAGCTCTATGTTCCTGCTTCTGATTTGGTGGTCCATCTGGTCCAAAACCTCTACCCCACATAAAGTTAGGATGAGAATCAAAATCAGGACTCATGCCAAAATGTGGCCCAGGGCCAAAATGAGGTCTTGGGCCAAAATTGGGTCCTGGACCAAAATTCGGACCAGGCCCATATCCAAATTCGGGGGGCGGACCCATGGGTGGACCATATTCTCCTTGTGGACCATAACCACCTCTATAATTTCCATATGCATTCTGATAGTGCCTATTTCTGTAAACAAACAAAATATCGTAAGTTCCATCGCACTGGTTTATGAAAAAATAATATGTTGATGCATTTTTCTTGTCCTGTGAGGTTGCTAAATGATGAGGCATTTTTTTATATGAATTAGGAAATTTGAAAAACAAAAATTTGTTTGAAAAACAAAAAAAAGAGCAGATTATAAAAAGGTTTTCAATCGATACACTTTCATTAAATTGTATTTTTATTATGATGGTGAATACCAGTGTGAAGGGAAACTGATATTATTAATTGGCACTCTTAAGGATACATTAGTCAGTGATTGAAAAGGACAGCTAGTTCAACCATTAGGCTAGAAAGTAAATATTATGAAAAGAAAATTGAATTGTTTTTGGGATACCTGAAGTTCCCTGGACCAGGCATTTTATTTCCTTTTTGTATAGGAGGTCCGAAGTTATCTTCCATAAAGTCATCATCCTGTCCATCTTCCCAACCAAGCTCATTATTGAATGACTTGCTCATATTACTTGATGAGGGACCTGCAATAATTTTGATAAATTACTAATATTCATGTGTCTAAAATTAAAGCATCAACCGGGACCACAATTGTTTTTGTGTTCTTTATAAGTAGGTATTATTATCAATTCATTTTCTTCTGCAGTATCCAAAGTCTGCTTATACACTTCAATCAGTATAACCTAAAGCAAAGGATTCACTCTCAAAAGCCTATACATAAATAATGTCTGAATAAACTCTCCATGTAATAAAAGTGCTAAATTAGCTTAGGGCTACACATTGTGGTACCACTTTCATATAATGAACAGAAGAAAGGTTTGATAACCATTGACTTTGTATTTGATTAACATGCTCTCTGAAGTATATATTTTCTTTATAAATCCCATAACACAAGGAAACTTAGCTACTTATTTTATGGGCTAACTTTTTCTTGTGATTTGTGCCTTCCTATGTTGGGTTATCCTTACCAAACAAGGTAAGAAGGTTTATTGGCTGGTGACCTTTATAATCAGGAGTAAACATTTTGTTTGCGTTCTACATGACATTAGTAATAAGGTGTATATTTAGGGCAATATAAACTGCACCTCCAACTTTTAATTATTTGCATGTGTCTCAGTTGATGCAAATAAACTTCTTATCTATCTATCACTTTACTAACCGCCTAATCTTCTGTTTCATACAGTAGGTATGTCTTAAATAGTCATGAAATTAGGTACTTACCATCAGGTTTTTTCTTTACCCCAACCAAAGTAATGGTAAGTTCGCGGACAGACATAGCGAAAGAACACTGACCAAAGTGAGACACTAACTATAAGTAGGTATGAAGTTTTGAGATTTCCACCTAATAACGAAAATATCCAATCAATCACACATGACACATTACTTTTGAAAATACACCAAATGGAAAAGAACAAGAAGTTGCAAGGAATACCTAATTGTTTAGTTCTGTTATGTACTGTAAGGTAAATAAATAAAGTTAACCAACCAGTACAGCAATGGCGTACCTACCTCACCTCACCACAGCACTAAACCAAAAAACCAAACAAGTGGACAAATGATCCCAAATAAAAATAAACTCCCAACTTCTCTCGGATTTCTCTCTTGACTTGAGATAAAATCACGATAAAATTCTAGTGTTGCCGATCGATTGTCAACTATCCATAGGTAGGGTTTAGATATAGACTATCGAATACTATCGATACTGTAAGATATCGTTACAATGGTAATACTATCGTTACAATCGATACGGTAACAATAAAATGTAATGATGTAAATATCAATTAGATATTAATGCAACTTTAACATCCATAATTGAATGGCTTGATATTAATAATTTAAAGATAAATCTTGACAAAACCAATATAATGCATTTTAGTCAAAGACCGCTTGATACGGAAAATTATAAAATAGAATATCAAGGCCATGTGTTGAAAGAAGTTGATTCAACAAAATTTCTAGGGCTAACTATAGATTCTAAATTAAACTGGAAACGCCATATAGATGGTCTTAGTAAAAGACTTAGTAGTTCGGCGTTTGTACTATTTAAAGTCTCAAATGAATTAAACATAAAAGCGGTTCTTACAGCTTATCATGGTTTAGTGGAATCAATACTTAGATATGGAATATTTTTTTGGGGCAAGGATATAGCTTTTAAAATGCAAAAACGCTGTATTCGCGCAATGTTTAGACTCCAAAGCACTGATAGTTGTCAGCCGTTTTTTAAAGAACACAAAATTCTTACACTTCCGTCACTTTACATACTTGAGGTAGCAACATTTGTGGAAACCAATGCTCAATTATTCCCTCGTCTAGCTGATGTTGTATTGAGGAATCATCGAGATATCTATCGATTATGCATGCACCCATCAAAAACTGCTTTACTTGGTAATAGCATAGTATGTACGGCACCGAAAATTTACAACAAAAAATCCAAATCAATATAAAAGCTTAAATTTAAATCTATTTAAAAAGCACCTCAAGTCTTTATTAACTGATAAATGTTATTATACTTTAAATGATTTCTTTCATGATAGACTCGGATAGAATTTAGGGCTAGTATACATTATAATTCTTTTTTGTTTTGGATTTGTAGTGGATAGCATGCTCCTCTTTATTTATTTATATTTGCATACCTATATTCGATAAAACGTGTAGGTCTAATTCATAATAATTTTGGCAAATAAATGTTTTCTTTCTTTCTATTGACAGGTGTGTACATTACTGTTTTTATATATGTGGTAATATAGAGTCGTCACTAGTGCTTCGATGTAGTCAGTCGTGTCACAACGTATTTATTAAAATCTTATATATGGCAACATTGAAAATGATTGAACAATGCCATATATATAAGACAGCAGGCAAAATATTTTTATACTTTGTTCGCTCATTAATTTATAATTTCCCATTTTATATGACTATATTTTCTAGTAAATTATGCCTAATTCTTTCTAGATGGCTTGGATTATGATGAAATCAAAAATACGATCACAAACTACGATAATGATGGGATTAAAAAAAATAAAGACTATATGCTAAATATTAAAGTACGCAAAAGTTGTAATCTATGTACGCCTAAAAGATTACTAATTATGAATTGAAATTTAGTCCAAGTATTCTTAAACATATAAGCATGCGTATATTTAATAAAATAATGAAAGTATCGATTTGATATTTCGTAGTATGTTCATGTTCAGTGTTAACAACTACTAAAATATTTTTAAATTTGCCGCGGTTTTGTTGTGCCACGACTCGCTAGAAGACTATTTAGCAATACTATCGATAGATAGTATGGATATAATATTCTTCTCGTCTTCACGGTATTCACGGTTCAATACTATCGATAGTTCGGCAACACTAATCAACGGTGGTTGTGGTTAAATGGGTTAAACCTTTAGTCCACTGAAGATTAGAGAAGGCGCAAGCCACGTCTGTATTGGATATAAACAGTTAAGCCCTAAGAAGAGGCCTAGTCACACAAAAGACTTGGCTGTATGGGCTAGATAATGGAATGGGCACTTTTCTTTTTCTTCTTGACTTTTCTCGTGCCTTTGATAGTATTGATATACCTCTCTTACTTCACAAGCTATCTTCTTATGGTTTCGAAGCGTCTACTCTCGAGTGGCTTCGAAGCTACCTGTGTGACGGTTCTCAATTTGTCAAAATCTACAAAAGTAACGGATCTACCATGGTTTCGTCTTCATCCCCAGTAAAAAGGGGAGTCCCGCAAGGCTCCATCCTTGGACCTTTGTTGTTCATGTCAGACATATCTTACTCTATAAATCATGCTAAATTTGCTGACGATCTTCAATTATACATATCATGCAAACCAGATAGTGTTAATTCAGCCGTTTCAAAATTAAACAATGATCTTGACCGGTTGAACCAATGGTCTAAACTGAATTTCCTCCACTTAAACCCAAATAAATCCAAGTATATGATACTAGGCACTTAGCACCAATTAAATCAAATTCAATCTCAATCGCCACAATTATACATAAATGGACTTCTACTTCGTTCTAAGCTCGTAATCTAGGTCTGTTGATGGACTCTGAACTTCGTTTTCATTCATACATAGTAGAAATTTCCCGTTACTGCTTTTACCGTTTAAAACTTTTATACAAAATAAGAGATTATCTTTGCCTCAAACTTCGTATAAATCTTACTGAATCATTAATTTTGTCAAGATATAAGTACTTGGTTCCAGCTGAAAATCAGCGCCTTGGCTCGATACCATGGCACGGCTTACATATTGTATTCGATCTATAATGGCAATGTGGCTATGGCGTCGTTTTTCTGTCAAATAAAAGCAATTAGGGTTGTCTGAACTGTTACTTGTTATAGATTCGAATCGATTTGGAAACAATAGAGGACTGATAATGTTCATGTTGGGTATTTTGCACCATTTATTAATTTTTTTAAATCTATACATGGGTATTGATTTTGTTTATAATATTTGGAATTACAGGTTTCCACAAAGTAAAAGAGAAATGGATTGAAGCGATGGGCATAAAAATTAGTTTCCAACAAAATATAGCCAAATTTGTTCTCATTTTAATGAAACTATTTTACAAATACAAATACAAATAAAATACGACGCCTGACTAGAAACGCAATACCTATTGACGTATTGAAGAATATGTAGACCACATTGAGTAGACCATCTTACATCACGTGAACCTTCCATAGAATTAGTAGGTTGTACGAAGTACTTACTAAATCCATGGAGTCTTCATCATGTAGCACGTCAAAAAGAAAATGTTAATTATTTAGCAACCTTCGACGTTAAATACATTGTTAATTAGGTCTAAGAAAAGAAACTTACTACAATTAAATCGAGGTAATATAATAAGCCAATAAAAATATTAAGAGAACGACAGAACGTAATCGTCGTAGAGATATATTTACAGATATGAAATCTAGTGTCTATTTTTACGAGCATAAAGTATTTTCTGACTAGCAGCCCGTCCCGGCTTCGCTTGGGTAAAACCGTAATATATTACATACCAACCATGAGCATAAATAAAAGTTTAAGGTGACGAGGTAAAATAGACGTCTCCCTCTACCATGTCCGGTGTTTCGACTTTCGCCCCCATTTCCCATCCCGTAGGTACTTGACCCGTGTCCTGGTATATTGTAAAAAAAATATGTTGTATTACATACATTTTTTTCTAAATATTATTATATATTGTATAATAAATTTGGTCTAAATATAAGTTAACCAAAATTTAGATGTAATCTAGACCTGTTTGACTCCTTTTATCAAATTTTATCTCTTCTGTCTCCCAATGCCACGTCTGGTATTATGTCTCGCCCCGTTTACTGTTTCGTATATCCTGAATCCGGCTCTGTATCCCATCGCGCATGTCCTTATCGTTATGTAAAATATTATAAATTAGGTAGGTACCAAGTTATGATTCGAGTCGTTGTTGTGCCCTAGAACAAATTCTTTACTTGATATTCTCCACTCATCTGCGCGAATTCATAACTATCCCTAAGAAATAATAAAATAAAATTGAAAAAAGGTACATAGTTAGTTTAAAGAAAATAAGATTTTCCGCTCGATAATATCGAACGTACCTCACGTTCGACTATATTATCGAGCGGAGTATATATTAGCATAGATAAAAATATCACTGGTGTCCTTTCAAACGCATTTCGACTGAGCGAGCGGCTGTAGGTGCGCTTCAGAATATCGTCATAATTTTAAAGTGAAAAACATAATTATCTTTAGGCGCTTTATAATAAATTATTAGAAAAGTTAAATAAATAAATAATAACTATATTATTCAACGCGTACAATAAACGCGCGCTATTAGTACAACAGTTTTTATCTTTATATTATTTACTAGCTAATGCCTGCTACTTATACGATACACATGTATCAGGTGTTCTAGATCTTCGATTTTTATACCTCAACAGAAAATGCTCATCAGACTGAAGTGTCTATATTCAGCGGGAACTGAACAACTTTTATTAGGGCGTCATTTCTATATTTCCTATATAGCTGGACCATCATAGTTCTCCATCAGGTGTTTCAGTTTTCAAATTAATTTATGTAGTAGTATATCCGGTAGATCTGGAGATTAGCGTTACAGACATACAGAGACTTTTTTTTTAATTCTTACTCTATTGCTATAACTCTATCGTCTAATTTTATGTTTCTGTAAAAATATATTTAATGTACAGATGTTTTTTCTACTGTTTTATTGTATTGATGTTTAATGATGGTTCCATCGCAGAGCACGACATCTTTATAGGTAGTTCAGGAGTTTAGAAAAAAAATCTTTTAGCTATGGTTTACTTGTATTTATTCGGGTTTTTGTGTTCAGAGCCAAAGACGGTTGATAACCCTGCCACAGACCTGGAAAGAAATTAGTGTAAAATAATTATCACGTGTCAATATTCTTGCCTAACTCGGATTTCACCTTTTAAAATTGAACCTACTCTTGCCCTGTTATTCATAAAAAAAGTAAAGCATACTTTAAGGGAATGTACGTTGTCACTATCACAATTTATAATTCGAAAGTAAAAAAGAGAGACCAAAGATAAATATGTTTTGTCTCGTACTGTCAATGTCCGAAAACGTAATAGTCTAAAAATATCTCAAGGTTTTTAAATAATAACACCGTGAACCCTAAATTAAGCGAATGTACGTTGTCACTATCACAATTTATAATTCGAAAGTAAAAGGAGAGACCAAAGATAAAGTATGTTTTGTCTCGTATTGTCTAAAAATATCTCAAGGTTTTTAAAAAATAACAGTGAACCCTAAGTTCCAGAAATCTTTAAAAGCAGTCCGTCAAAACCTGATTTGACAAAATGACAAATTTGCGATCCAGCGACTTTGGCGATAATACCGTACTTGATTGTTGACTAATTAGTGTTCATTAGTGTAAGTGATTAGTGTGGTGAATGTAATAAAGTTCCAAAGAGTTATTCCAAATTATCAAGAACTATTCGTAAAAATACTTATATATATAAACAATAATTAACTTCAAGTATGCTTTATTTTTTAATGGATAATTATAGGGTTAACCTGTAATTAATTTAATGTTTCGACTATCTGTTGTTTTACTGTTTATACACTGTTATTTTACTTTCCATGTAGTACATGCACAAAATGATCTTGTATCTGTTTTCCCAATAGGTAGTTACAAAGGAATAAGATTCGATTTTCTTGTAAATAACTCTTATTTATTTGAATATCATATTTAGAAAATGCCCAAATGTTTATCTTTTCTGATGAAGTGAAGTGAAAAATGACATTGCTAGAATTCCGTGCAACTGAAAATCTGAGCACTGTCAAACTCAATTGCGACTGTTATTCATAAAAAAGTTGTCATGCATACTGCTGTATGCATTTGTATATGTTATGGATCAAGTCAATAAATTGGAAGTTCTCAAAAATGCCCATTATTAGTGGATAATGTGGGCCAGAACAATTTTTAACAATAATTGCAAAGGTCAGTGATGGAAACAAATTGATGCAAAACCAACTTCATGTAATCTTGTCGCACCTACCCTTGTTATTACGCAAGTGAACCAACACGCAAAAGCAGCGGTGATGAGCGAGAACCATTTGCGACGATTTAGATCGTGGCGGGCCGCCTGAGCCCCGTAGCGCCCGAACAGTGACAGAAGCTTGGCCTGTTACATATAAGTTCTTTATTAACAAATGAAAAAGTGTTTCCGTATTCATTTAAATAAAAATGGGTACTTCTTACCAAATTATTTATCACATTATAAAGATTGTTTTTTGGTAATCAAAGTAATTGATTACCAAACAACAATGTTTATAATGTGATAAATAAGACTGATTAATCTAAAAGTAATTCGAAAATGTTTATTCAGTACATACTGGAAAAGTCAATAAAAATCATATAATTAAAAATGTAACTACGTCATAAATAATTATATTAATCATACGACAAAATAATTTGTAATAAATATTTTGCATTATTTTATATAATTTTGGTGAATACCTATTTTGTAAAATTTAAAGTTTATGGATTAAAGCTCAGTGAACCCGAGTGGTCTAAAGAACTGAAACCATCTTACCTCATTCATATTTCTCCAGAAGCTTGCCAATATCTTGGGTACAACTTTGTATTAACTTGTTTTTGACATCAAAAGAAGTTTGTTATTATTTCATCCATGGTCTGTAATGATAAATAAGGATTCAGCTAAATAGAACACAAAATATCGGTTATGACTACTCAAAAACAGTTGTATTTCAATTATGTTATGCATAACAATAGCTCTTTAATGGTAGCTCCCTGCCTAATTATAAAAACGTTCAGATATGTTAGAACAAATAACACGACTCATTCAAATTTATCTGGTAGTTATATTGACTTCCCTTCCCAGTAATTGCCTTTTGGAGATATAATTGTTTAATACGATATGGACCAAGTGATTAATTAGATGCTATTAAATATACACTCGCAACTTGAAATGAGAGGTTAATGTCCTAATATAATCAAATTGTTATTATGCGCGTGTTCTATTGGGACAGAACAATTACAAATACGGGTTTATCACTATTAATTAACTACATATGTTTTGTAACTATGTAAAATACATAGTTACAAAAACGAATTGCTGTAAAACCGACTCCACGAAGTCTTGACGCACCTAAAGTGAAATTCCTACCCGCGAAGGCGCGAAGGGGCGAGGCGACTCGCGAGTTAAGGAGCAGATTTATGTGTATTTTGACACATTTGACTACCTGCTTCTTAACTCGCGAGCGAAAACCATCTGCTACGACGGCTACAATTAAGTTCGCATGGGCTGCCAGAGCTCCGCAGCGCCGGAGCCGTGACAGATTCTTATTATAACAAATTTCTCAAATTATTGCCCAACAGCCACACAACAAATGATTTTCCCATATTCAAAGTGTCCGGGCATTATCAATAATGTTCTAATTAAACACTTGGTCCACAACATTTATAACATAACACATTATCCATTTCCTGAATCAATTTCCGTTCATGCTGTGGGTAGGCCAAGCACGAAATTTTTTTGTTATACGACAGGATTGGGGTAATCGTTTATGCTTACAAACATGAACGATATTCCCGATGGTTTACTGTTAGTGCTAATATATTCTAAGCAAACAAAACCTATTCAATTCATTTAAAGGCCTATGTAAAAATATCGATTATTATTATCTATGTTTATCTTTTCCATTTTGTTTACTTTTATTTCCGCATTTCATAGTACGTATGTGCTGGCATAATGTTTTATTAATAATATACATAAGCTTTTGACCACATTCGTATTTCCTAAAATATTAACTATTGAATTCTCTTTTAACATGTTAATTGTATTGATTCAATAAATTAGAATTGTTACCTTGTCTTAAAATAAAATCTTCAAGATAGTAGCACGTCTTATTGGTGTTGGCGCTTCACGTGGTTGGTATACCTTAATTGTCATCTCAATCAAATTGGTACCTATATTAAAATTTCCAATTGATTCTGGCAGATTTTAAAAAGTCGACAATTTGGTGCGTAAATAAGTAATGTAAAATATTTCCCAAAGACATGCCATAACTACACCTCCGCATACTTTTTCCTGTTTTAAACTATGTCAGACCTGTTCTTTGATTGGATCATGGTTACATAACCATGGGCATATAGGTAGTATTTATAAGTATAATAAATTATCGTATGCATACCTACATTTGAGCAATAAATGATCTTGTATTATGTGTGGTTTATTTGTACACTTTGATTATTATTTTTTTAACAAATTGTTGCCTAAATATAAAACGAGAGCTACTGATATTTTGTAAACTTCCATATTGGGACCCACCAAAGAAAAAAAAAATAGATATTCAGAATAGGCGACCAAAGAAAGTATGAGAATTGTTAAAAATATGTAATACTAGCCCCCAACTTCATTCGCGTGACCGAACAATTTTTGGTAAGGAGTCAAAATGATTAGAGAAATTTAAGTGTACAAACAAAGCGTAACGATACCTATATAGAAGATGCTCATACAACTGAGATTATGTATATTTCCTTAGTTTAGCTGGACCATTATGACTCTTCTTCAGGTGTTCCAGATCTTCGATTTTTATATCTCAACAGAAAATGCTCATTAGGCTGAACAACTTTTGTTAAGGCGAAATTTCTATATTTCCTACAGTTTAGCTTTACCATCATTGTTCTCCATTAAGTGTTCCAGTCTTCAATATCATTTATACCCTATATTTTACCCAGGCTTAATAACTATATAACAAAAAAAAGTTTCATTCAAATCCGACCAGTAGTTCCGAAGATTAGCGTATACAAACAGACAGACATACAAACAGGTTTTTTTCAAATTCTTTCTCTGTTACTATCGTCTAATTTTGATTTTATGTAAATATATTCAATGTACAGGATTTTTTTTCTACTGTTTTATTATATGTATTGATTACGATAAAATTCATATACAATAAAAGGTATAACAACTTCCTTGTCCAGTAAACGTATTCTGTAAATATGATTATATGACCTTGGCTATCGATTTATATGAAACCAATGAAGAAATGTCACTACGCGTAAAAACTAGGCGAAAGGATCTAAGATGAAATAATTAATCCCAGCGCTACGAGTTGTAACCTTAGGTAGCCCACTGAGCGAGCAATCAGACAGTGATCCTGTTTAATAGGTTGCCAAAAGATCTTAAAACAGAGCGTTTACAAAGTGGAATAAAAAAATCAAAACTTTGCCTAAAGTAGGTACACAATTTATTTTCATTTTTCAGTAAGTTTGTTTCGTGTATATCTATATCTGTAAAATATTACCAACTAGAGATCCATTTTATACCACACATATTTTCAATATGACTTGTTAAGGCAAATTAAAATTATATGCAAAAATAGTAGCCATTATTGCTGCTCTTATTTACACCTACCATACTAATATTGATTATGCAAATAAAGTAGTTGAAATTAAAATATGAAACTGTATATTTGTTTTATAGGTCTGTGGAAACAAATAAAACCATTTCTAAATACCTGAGCAAAGTTAAGAATCACAGCCACAATGTAGTATGACTATATCATAGTGGAGAAAATTATACTTAATATTTAAAATTCCTCTTTCCTCCTACTCATAACCTAAGCATTATGCATTTATTCATTTCAAATTGTACTTCTTAAAAACTAAAACAACTTATCTGTCAAATCCTTTTGAATATGTGTATAGTAATATATGTAATTTATTACGAAGAAACAATTTTAATTCTTCCACCTGAAAGAGATCATGCTCTTAATTATGTTCTACACATAGAAAAACAAAATCACTACGAAATAAAAAGAGTAAGTATCAACAAAAATAATATTACCTGAAGAATCCTCATGTATAGTTTCTTAGTAATTAGACAAGAATAGCTTGCTAAAGTCAAAGGTATCTTTTTGCTACTAAGTAGCCTAACAGGCATGTGGTGCACTAAATGGAAAGCATATATCATAATGTTCTTAAAATAAATTACACACATACAAAGTCTTTCATAATTTTATTACGAATTGGATCCTTATTTCTAAAACATGGTATTATTTTACCATACAGTGACGTTTAAACTAGTATGCATATGTAAGTTAATACACTTGAGTCCATGAGTAAAATGAAATTTTTAAGTTAAATGTAAAGGAACCACATAATTTTTTTAAAATAATTTAAATATCGACCAAATGCATGTCATAAAAATAAAGTCAAACTCCCTAAACTTAGTGAGAGAATTAAACAAATAAAATACGACGCCTGACTAGAAACGCAATACCTATTGACGTATTGAAGAATATGTAGACCACATTGAGTAGACCATCTTACATCACGTGAACCTTCCATAGAATTAGTAGGTTGTACGAAGTACTTACTAAATCCATGGAGTCTTCATCATGTAGCACGTCAAAAAGAAAATGTTAATTATTTAGCAACCTTCGACGTTAAATACATTGTTAATTAGGTCTAAGAAAAGAAACTTACTACAATTAAATCGAGGTAATATAATAAGCCAATAAAAATATTAAGAGAACGACAGAACGTAATCGTCGTAGAGATATATTTACAGATATGAAATCTAGTGTCTATTTTTACGAGCATAAAGTATTTTCTGACTAGCAGCCCGTCCCGGCTTCGCTTGGGTAAAACCGTAATATATTACATACCAACCATGAGCATAAATAAAAGTTTAAGGTGACGAGGTAAAATAGACGTCTCCCTCTACCATGTCCGGTGTTTCGACTTTCGCCCCCATTTCCCATCCCGTAGGTACTTGACCCGTGTCCTGGTATATTGTAAAAAAAATATGTTGTATTACATACATTTTTTTCTAAATATTATTATATATTGTATAATAAATTTGGTCTAAATATAAGTTAACCAAAATTTAGATGTAATCTAGACCTGTTTGACTCCTTTTATCAAATTTTATCTCTTCTGTCTCCCAATGCCACGTCTGGTATTATGTCTCGCCCCGTTTACTGTTTCGTATATCCTGAATCCGGCTCTGTATCCCATCGCGCATGTCCTTATCGTTATGTAAAATATTATAAATTAGGTAGGTACCAAGTTATGATTCGAGTCGTTGTTGTGCCCTAGAACAAATTCTTTACTTGATATTCTCCACTCATCTGCGCGAATTCATAACTATCCCTAAGAAATAATAAAATAAAATTGAAAAAAGGTACATAGTTAGTTTAAAGAAAATAAGATTTTCCGCTCGATAATATCGAACGTACCTCACGTTCGACTATATTATCGAGCGGAGTATATATTAGCATAGATAAAAATATCACTGGTGTCCTTTCAAACGCATTTCGACTGAGCGAGCGGCTGTAGGTGCGCTTCAGAATATCGTCATAATTTTAAAGTGAAAAACATAATTATCTTTAGGCGCTTTATAATAAATTATTAGAAAAGTTAAATAAATAAATAATAACTATATTATTCAACGCGTACAATAAACGCGCGCTATTAGTACAACAGTTTTTATCTTTATATTATTTACTAGCTAATGCCTGCTACTTATACGATACACATGTATCAGGTGTTCTAGATCTTCGATTTTTATACCTCAACAGAAAATGCTCATCAGACTGAAGTGTCTATATTCAGCGGGAACTGAACAACTTTTATTAGGGCGTCATTTCTATATTTCCTATATAGCTGGACCATCATAGTTCTCCATCAGGTGTTTCAGTTTTCAAATTAATTTATGTAGTAGTATATCCGGTAGATCTGGAGATTAGCGTTACAGACATACAGAGACTTTTTTTTTAATTCTTACTCTATTGCTATAACTCTATCGTCTAATTTTATGTTTCTGTAAAAATATATTTAATGTACAGATGTTTTTTCTACTGTTTTATTGTATTGATGTTTAATGATGGTTCCATCGCAGAGCACGACATCTTTATAGGTAGTTCAGGAGTTTAGAAAAAAAATCTTTTAGCTATGGTTTACTTGTATTTATTCGGGTTTTTGTGTTCAGAGCCAAAGACGGTTGATAACCCTGCCACAGACCTGGAAAGAAATTAGTGTAAAATAATTATCACGTGTCAATATTCTTGCCTAACTCGGATTTCACCTTTTAAAATTGAACCTACTCTTGCCCTGTTATTCATAAAAAAAGTAAAGCATACTTTAAGGGAATGTACGTTGTCACTATCACAATTTATAATTCGAAAGTAAAAAAGAGAGACCAAAGATAAATATGTTTTGTCTCGTACTGTCAATGTCCGAAAACGTAATAGTCTAAAAATATCTCAAGGTTTTTAAATAATAACACCGTGAACCCTAAATTAAGCGAATGTACGTTGTCACTATCACAATTTATAATTCGAAAGTAAAAGGAGAGACCAAAGATAAAGTATGTTTTGTCTCGTATTGTCTAAAAATATCTCAAGGTTTTTAAAAAATAACAGTGAACCCTAAGTTCCAGAAATCTTTAAAAGCAGTCCGTCAAAACCTGATTTGACAAAATGACAAATTTGCGATCCAGCGACTTTGGCGATAATACCGTACTTGATTGTTGACTAATTAGTGTTCATTAGTGTAAGTGATTAGTGTGGTGAATGTAATAAAGTTCCAAAGAGTTATTCCAAATTATCAAGAACTATTCGTAAAAATACTTATATATATAAACAATAATTAACTTCAAGTATGCTTTATTTTTTAATGGATAATTATAGGGTTAACCTGTAATTAATTTAATGTTTCGACTATCTGTTGTTTTACTGTTTATACACTGTTATTTTACTTTCCATGTAGTACATGCACAAAATGATCTTGTATCTGTTTTCCCAATAGGTAGTTACAAAGGAATAAGATTCGATTTTCTTGTAAATAACTCTTATTTATTTGAATATCATATTTAGAAAATGCCCAAATGTTTATCTTTTCTGATGAAGTGAAGTGAAAAATGACATTGCTAGAATTCCGTGCAACTGAAAATCTGAGCACTGTCAAACTCAATTGCGACTGTTATTCATAAAAAAGTTGTCATGCATACTGCTGTATGCATTTGTATATGTTATGGATCAAGTCAATAAATTGGAAGTTCTCAAAAATGCCCATTATTAGTGGATAATGTGGGCCAGAACAATTTTTAACAATAATTGCAAAGGTCAGTGATGGAAACAAATTGATGCAAAACCAACTTCATGTAATCTTGTCGCACCTACCCTTGTTATTACGCAAGTGAACCAACACGCAAAAGCAGCGGTGATGAGCGAGAACCATTTGCGACGATTTAGATCGTGGCGGGCCGCCTGAGCCCCGTAGCGCCCGAACAGTGACAGAAGCTTGGCCTGTTACATATAAGTTCTTTATTAACAAATGAAAAAGTGTTTCCGTATTCATTTAAATAAAAATGGGTACTTCTTACCAAATTATTTATCACATTATAAAGATTGTTTTTTGGTAATCAAAGTAATTGATTACCAAACAACAATGTTTATAATGTGATAAATAAGACTGATTAATCTAAAAGTAATTCGAAAATGTTTATTCAGTACATACTGGAAAAGTCAATAAAAATCATATAATTAAAAATGTAACTACGTCATAAATAATTATATTAATCATACGACAAAATAATTTGTAATAAATATTTTGCATTATTTTATATAATTTTGGTGAATACCTATTTTGTAAAATTTAAAGTTTATGGATTAAAGCTCAGTGAACCCGAGTGGTCTAAAGAACTGAAACCATCTTACCTCATTCATATTTCTCCAGAAGCTTGCCAATATCTTGGGTACAACTTTGTATTAACTTGTTTTTGACATCAAAAGAAGTTTGTTATTATTTCATCCATGGTCTGTAATGATAAATAAGGATTCAGCTAAATAGAACACAAAATATCGGTTATGACTACTCAAAAACAGTTGTATTTCAATTATGTTATGCATAACAATAGCTCTTTAATGGTAGCTCCCTGCCTAATTATAAAAACGTTCAGATATGTTAGAACAAATAACACGACTCATTCAAATTTATCTGGTAGTTATATTGACTTCCCTTCCCAGTAATTGCCTTTTGGAGATATAATTGTTTAATACGATATGGACCAAGTGATTAATTAGATGCTATTAAATATACACTCGCAACTTGAAATGAGAGGTTAATGTCCTAATATAATCAAATTGTTATTATGCGCGTGTTCTATTGGGACAGAACAATTACAAATACGGGTTTATCACTATTAATTAACTACATATGTTTTGTAACTATGTAAAATACATAGTTACAAAAACGAATTGCTGTAAAACCGACTCCACGAAGTCTTGACGCACCTAAAGTGAAATTCCTACCCGCGAAGGCGCGAAGGGGCGAGGCGACTCGCGAGTTAAGGAGCAGATTTATGTGTATTTTGACACATTTGACTACCTGCTTCTTAACTCGCGAGCGAAAACCATCTGCTACGACGGCTACAATTAAGTTCGCATGGGCTGCCAGAGCTCCGCAGCGCCGGAGCCGTGACAGATTCTTATTATAACAAATTTCTCAAATTATTGCCCAACAGCCACACAACAAATGATTTTCCCATATTCAAAGTGTCCGGGCATTATCAATAATGTTCTAATTAAACACTTGGTCCACAACATTTATAACATAACACATTATCCATTTCCTGAATCAATTTCCGTTCATGCTGTGGGTAGGCCAAGCACGAAATTTTTTTGTTATACGACAGGATTGGGGTAATCGTTTATGCTTACAAACATGAACGATATTCCCGATGGTTTACTGTTAGTGCTAATATATTCTAAGCAAACAAAACCTATTCAATTCATTTAAAGGCCTATGTAAAAATATCGATTATTATTATCTATGTTTATCTTTTCCATTTTGTTTACTTTTATTTCCGCATTTCATAGTACGTATGTGCTGGCATAATGTTTTATTAATAATATACATAAGCTTTTGACCACATTCGTATTTCCTAAAATATTAACTATTGAATTCTCTTTTAACATGTTAATTGTATTGATTCAATAAATTAGAATTGTTACCTTGTCTTAAAATAAAATCTTCAAGATAGTAGCACGTCTTATTGGTGTTGGCGCTTCACGTGGTTGGTATACCTTAATTGTCATCTCAATCAAATTGGTACCTATATTAAAATTTCCAATTGATTCTGGCAGATTTTAAAAAGTCGACAATTTGGTGCGTAAATAAGTAATGTAAAATATTTCCCAAAGACATGCCATAACTACACCTCCGCACACTTTTTCCTGTTTTAAACTATGTCAGACCTGTTCTTTGATTGGATCATGGTTACATAACCATGGGCATATAGGTAGTATTTATAAGTATAATAAATTATCGTATGCATACCTACATTTGAGCAATAAATGATCTTGTATTATGTGTGGTTTATTTGTACACTTTGATTATTATTTTTTTAACAAATTGTTGCCTAAATATAAAACGAGAGCTACTGATATTTTGTAAACTTCCATATTGGGACCCACCAAAGAAAAAAAAAATAGATATTCAGAATAGGCGACCAAAGAAAGTATGAGAATTGTTAAAAATATGTAATACTAGCCCCCAACTTCATTCGCGTGACCGAACAATTTTTGGTAAGGAGTCAAAATGATTAGAGAAATTTAAGTGTACAAACAAAGCGTAACGATACCTATATAGAAGATGCTCATACAACTGAGATTATGTATATTTCCTTAGTTTAGCTGGACCATTATGACTCTTCTTCAGGTGTTCCAGATCTTCGATTTTTATATCTCAACAGAAAATGCTCATTAGGCTGAACAACTTTTGTTAAGGCGAAATTTCTATATTTCCTACAGTTTAGCTTTACCATCATTGTTCTCCATTAAGTGTTCCAGTCTTCAATATCATTTATACCCTATATTTTACCCAGGCTTAATAACTATATAACAAAAAAAAGTTTCATTCAAATCCGACCAGTAGTTCCGAAGATTAGCGTATACAAACAGACAGACATACAAACAGGTTTTTTTCAAATTCTTTCTCTGTTACTATCGTCTAATTTTGATTTTATGTAAATATATTCAATGTACAGGATTTTTTTTCTACTGTTTTATTATATGTATTGATTACGATAAAATTCATATACAATAAAAGGTATAACAACTTCCTTGTCCAGTAAACGTATTCTGTAAATATGATTATATGACCTTGGCTATCGATTTATATGAAACCAATGAAGAAATGTCACTACGCGTAAAAACTAGGCGAAAGGATCTAAGATGAAATAATTAATCCCAGCGCTACGAGTTGTAACCTTAGGTAGCCCACTGAGCGAGCAATCAGACAGTGATCCTGTTTAATAGGTTGCCAAAAGATCTTAAAACAGAGCGTTTACAAAGTGGAATAAAAAAATCAAAACTTTGCCTAAAGTAGGTACACAATTTATTTTCATTTTTCAGTAAGTTTGTTTCGTGTATATCTATATCTGTAAAATATTACCAACTAGAGATCCATTTTATACCACACATATTTTCAATATGACTTGTTAAGGCAAATTAAAATTATATGCAAAAATAGTAGCCATTATTGCTGCTCTTATTTACACCTACCATACTAATATTGATTATGCAAATAAAGTAGTTGAAATTAAAATATGAAACTGTATATTTGTTTTATAGGTCTGTGGAAACAAATAAAACCATTTCTAAATACCTGAGCAAAGTTAAGAATCACAGCCACAATGTAGTATGACTATATCATAGTGGAGAAAATTATACTTAATATTTAAAATTCCTCTTTCCTCCTACTCATAACCTAAGCATTATGCATTTATTCATTTCAAATTGTACTTCTTAAAAACTAAAACAACTTATCTGTCAAATCCTTTTGAATATGTGTATAGTAATATATGTAATTTATTACGAAGAAACAATTTTAATTCTTCCACCTGAAAGAGATCATGCTCTTAATTATGTTCTACACATAGAAAAACAAAATCACTACGAAATAAAAAGAGTAAGTATCAACAAAAATAATATTACCTGAAGAATCCTCATGTATAGTTTCTTAGTAATTAGACAAGAATAGCTTGCTAAAGTCAAAGGTATCTTTTTGCTACTAAGTAGCCTAACAGGCATGTGGTGCACTAAATGGAAAGCATATATCATAATGTTCTTAAAATAAATTACACACATACAAAGTCTTTCATAATTTTATTACGAATTGGATCCTTATTTCTAAAACATGGTATTATTTTACCATACAGTGACGTTTAAACTAGTATGCATATGTAAGTTAATACACTTGAGTCCATGAGTAAAATGAAATTTTTAAGTTAAATGTAAAGGAACCACATAATTTTTTTAAAATAATTTAAATATCGACCAAATGCATGTCATAAAAATAAAGTCAAACTCCCTAAACTTAGTGAGAGAATTATTAAAATTTCCTAAGTTACATACTAATTTTTATTAAATATCCAAATGCTTCCCAGCTATTATATTTTGTGTGTGGTATGGACGCTTATATTCTGTTATATTCAAACAGATCACCAACTGCCTGTAATGCAAACAATTATAAAATATATACCTCTGAACATATTATGAAGAATAATTGTTTTATAAAATATTTACTTCCACACTCAGTTCACCGAAAAAAAAACAACTATATTGAACCTAGCATATTGTCTACCTATACACTCCACATGGAGTTTATGAAAACTTCAGCTTTGCCTTATCCCATTTAAATCTGGGCTCGGCTCAATATACCTAGGTATCTTATCCTTCTATAGACCCATATTATAAGTATACATATTCAAACTACTATTGTGAATATGGGATTTTAAAAATTGCCATGTCTTTTTAAAATGTAGTATTATATTCAACAGTTTTATAATGTTTTTAAAACATATATAAACATTAGCCAGCCATGAATAAAGAAATAATTGATAAGAATCAATATCTGTTGTGTGAAGCTTAGCTTCTGTGGAAATTCATCCTCTTTCATTTTAGTCTAGCTACCACCTGCATACCTAATTTCATTAGTAGCAACATAAGATTAGGTTTATTTTCATATACTGTTCATACTTTCATAGAGAATAGTTAATACAGCAAACATCAATGTAGAATGGTTAATACAAAAACATATTTTTAAATCTCAATAGAGAGCCAATTATTTGTTGTGTTATCCTTATTTGTAGTCTCTAATTCAAAAAATACATGAGTATATCTCAATTTGATTCTACCAACTTGTTTCATAACCATAGGTATGTGTTTCTAAAACTATAAGTGAATTGTACAATAATACTGGATTTAAACTAAATGCTTAAATTCTGGAATAAATAAATAGATTAATATTGTTTATTGGGCATATGTTAATATTGGCCTGACTTACCATAACTGTTATTGTATTGCTGTTGTGGCTGCTGGTATGAGTTGTAGGAAGGTTGTGAGTAAGAGTCGTAGGCGGGGGCCGAACCGCCGTACGCGGGTTCCGCAGCACCATAACCCGCATCCCCTGCGCCGCCATGGGCACTATACATATAATAAATTATGTTACTATGTACTTCTATTTTTTGTTTTACCAATAAACGTCATCATAAGAAGTAGTTAGGGGTTCCTACACCTACTATGAACAAGTGGTTGGGACACAAAAGTTGTGTCCACTTTAAAAGCTTGCACAATAAGCACAATTCTTGCTTAACTATTAACATAAAGTTAAGCAAGAATTGCACTGTTGTAGTATTGTAGAAGGTAATGGTTAATCAAATAAATCCATATTAATATTATAAAGAGGAAAGATTTGTATTTTTGTTTGTAATGAATAAACTTAAAAACTGCTGAGACTATTTTGATGAAGTTTGGCACAGAGATAGGCGAACCATACTTTTTATTATGGTTTTACCCGAGTGGAGGAGACGCTAGTAAATAATAAAATTATTACCCATAACTGTCGTTTTCATAGCCTCCTTGTCCACTTGTTGAATAACCATAATTTGAACCATAGCCACTGGAGTTATAACCAGCATTCCCTTGAGCAGCTGGAGCTGCATAGTTATTTCCTTGATATGAACTACAAAAGGAAAATAAGACTTTAGCAGGTTATACATTACAACAAATTTAATAAGCAATTTTTTAAAACTCAGAATACACAGATGTCTGCATTTATGTGTCAGACGGCAATTCCTATTTTTTTTTTGTCATCATAATAATAGATGTGTTGTCAATGCTAGTGCTAACAATAAAATGTTAGCATAATGCAAGTAGATATACATATAAAAAATACCTGGGTGTGCTATAAGATGGCTGAGCATAGGCATCCGCTGCTGGTTGTTCATATGGTTGGTAGCCTGTATGTCTAGAACATAGTAACAAAAGGTTAACATTTTATTTCAATAATTACACATCTATACTGTTATAGCATTAATATATCAGATAAGTGTTTGTCTTCAGGTATGTATCAGACGGCACATTCCTATCGTGTTGATGGATCATCATGAGTGTTAAATTATTTCTATCCAAGCATGTTTTATATCCTACTGAGGTCAAACTCCATGCAAAAAAATTATTTAAACATAGAGCTAACTTACGAAGGTGGTCCATACCCATTGGCCGGCGCAAGAGAGCCATGTGGGGGCGGAGCTTGCTGGTATCCTGATGGTGGAGGCCGCCCACTTCCGCCTCTTGGGCCATCAAACCTAAAGGAAAAGGAGTATCATTTTAATGCCAGAATAAGCTAAATTTGAAACTTTTTAATTGAGGTCTATTAAACATTTTTTTTAAATTACCTTCCTCGCTTAGGTGGGCCTCCAGGGCCACCATGAGGAGCTCCGCCCCTTTTGAAGCCGACAGCTGGGTGCGCAGATGGGGCTCCAGGCGCCGGCACAGGAGGTGCCGGGCGGGGCCCACCGGGCGCTCCCGTCGGCCCGGGACCCGGCAAACCAGGGCCGCCCGGGAGTCCGCCGCTTGGCGGCCCATGACCACGACCACCGCGACCTAATATGAAATGATTTTTTAATTTAAATGATGCTATTTGTGTTGGATATTATTATTGAATAGTCAAAACTAAAAAGGTAAAACTTGAAAGTAGCTTTATTTTTATTGATGTTGGATATTAATATTTATTAATTCCAAATGGTCAATCTCAAGTTGTCATTAGTAGCAAAAACTTTTACAAATATTTTATATATTATTTATTACCTCTCATAGGCATTCCTCCTCGACCGCCACCTCTATCACCACGTTGACCAAAGTCTCCTCTGCTTCTACCAACTCTCCCTCGCATACCTCCAAGACCTCCACGATTATTGAAACCACCTCCTAGAAAAATCAAATCACCTTCAAAATTTGTGAGTACCAACTAGCAGTCTTTCAGTAATTGAACATCAAAATAAAATTATCTTGTTGACTCCCGACATAACTAGATGTAACTGTTCATAATTTTGTACACCATGAAAGAGCAGTCATTATTAAGACTGAGTGCATCTGATCATCTAAATTCAATTACACACCTAGCTTACAGGATAAGGAAAAGATTTTGCTGCATTTCAGCATAGTACTCACTTTGAGGCGGTCCTCCCCTTGATTCTATTGTAGGTACAGGATGAGGTCCAGGTCCTTGAGGTCCTGGTGGAAATCCCCGGCCTCCTCTGTCACCGCCTCCGCCTCTCATCGGTCCTCCTCTAAAGCCACGTGGGCCTCCTCTACCTAGGCCTCTTGGTGGGCCGCCGCGACCTCTCATGCCTGGACCACCACCACTGAAAAACATCTTAAGAGAATAAGCAAAATGCAAACGACTAACCTAGATATAAACGACGAATAGGTTATAATAATACATATATCTTATACCTCCGTGAAATACCAAAATTCGTATAAAAAATATTTAAGTACTTACCGGCCACGCATATCAAATCCACCTCGACCTCTATGATTGAGGCCAGGAGGACCACCACGTCCTCCGCCGCGAAACCCACGGTTCGGTGGCCCATCCATAATTTTACCTAATAATTACGGTATGATAAAATTAAGAGCGCCACAAGAATGGATTATGAATAATACTGTAGATTTATAGTAACTCAGATCTAATTAAAGTATATGTTTTACTATGAATAAAATTATAGGTAAGCAGACACATCAATTATCCCACGCTCTTTAGTTTAGATCAAAATGGCGGGCTGTGTGTGAGTGAATGATGGCGGGGCCGCGGGGCTTGCTAGTGTTGCCAACCGCTAGTGTCCACATGAGTGACAGGATATAGGGCCCTACGCTCGGTACGATACGATACAATCGTACAAGTTCGTACGATTGTACCGTACTACCCTCAAAACACGATTGCAGGGATTCAGTCTCAGATCAAATAATTTCAGTTCAGTAACCGCCACAGATATAAGATCACCACACAGACTTATATTAGTGAGACTCTAGACTCCGTACGGAGTACCTACTAATTCCATGGAGTAACGTAACCACCTCCCGTGCTCTATACTTTCTGTGTACAATAGTCTCGGTTTCTAGAATCCGGTAGGATTCAAAATATCGGAGACTGGTAAGGATGTCTCTGCATCTAATGAAAGTTAGCTATTAAGTCTAGTATTTTTAAGTCCCTTTTGTCGATAGATTATCGACCTTATCAATACTTGCGATACTAGCCCAAGACCCCGTCAAGTCTTCCATTCGGCTCATATATAAGAGAGATATATTACATGTACCTACATAGATATTTATGTGAAGAATCGAGACAGAGCACTGATATCTTTTGTCCCTCATCACTACTCATCCCGTGCCCGGCGGCCCAATCTGCCAACATCATAGCGCGGCCGCACACAAGGTTTCCAATTTCCAAATCATGCCGCACACGTTGGGTTTTCTTCGGGTTGGGAAGTTTCCCCGAGTCAGACGAAAAAACCTAGAAGACGAGCGACATAGCTAATAAGCGCTCGCCTACATTTGGGCTCGGCCACCGCACACCTACAAAACTTTCGGTTTCAGATTAGAATGTTGTTAGCACACCACGGTTTAAATTTGATTTTATTGTATAGTTTATGGGAAATGTAAAACAAAAGTGCTCACCTCCTCCTAGTAGTACTTTCTAAATCCATGGCTCACCTTCACCTCTCCTCTCACTCCCTCACAAATGTGATCAAAGCATGGAATTAGTAGGTACTCTTTACAACTGGAAAGCTCACTGTGACTGAAAGAGAGCCTCGAAATCTTCGTTCGTCCTTAAATTTCATCAAAATCAAATCAACGATTTGAAAGTTATCGCGTTACATATATACATCCATCCATCCATACATACATACATACATGTATTTATAAATACATTACATACGTGCATACACACATAAAAAATATGATTCTTGCCTCAAGTTTTTTTGTAGACCTCGCTCGCTTCTGATAAAAAATGTGGAATTACGCCAGGTTTCACAGGTAATCCTCAGGTTGAAAATGTAAACTATATCTCACAGAGCTATTATTTAATGTTCAGGGAGTCATTTCAGCCCATTTTATTTTGTAATTCTTTATTTTATGGCAATATAAAAAAAAATTCGTTATTTAGATTCCATACAATATGATTAGAAATCAAAATTTATGGTCACAATGCTGCAAGAAAGGGACACGTACACAAAGACACAGTGAGTCTCTTTCAATAATTTTTCGTCTCCTGTCTATGGTTATTCCAAAATAGTCTTTAGTAGGTACCTTGCAATTAGAGTTTTTATCTTATTGTTTGTCAGGTATTTCGTAGTAATCTAGTTGTATATAAGTTGTACGAAGTACTTACTAAATCCATGGATCAAAGAAAGAATAATCCTAATGTGATCATGTGACGGATTAGAACTAGTGTTGCCGGACTATCGATAGTTTGACTATGGATAGTTGACCTTAAAAAATAGTAGATATCGCGAATAGTCCAACCGAAAATATCGAAATGCTGCAATATTATCGATACCATAGTATCGAGAGCAAAAATTAGGCGATAATATTGAACATGATACTATCAAACATAATACTATCGATAGTATCACCCCTAAATATTCGACTCTATCGACTATCTATCGACGCGATTCGATCCTTTTTTTAGAAGTTTTTGAGGCAACAAAATCGGTTAAGTCGTTTTTGAAATATTCACAATTTTGTTATAAAGAAGTCATAAAAAATTTATTACATTCGCGAGGTTTAAGTTCGCGACGAACAACTAGTTAATGATATTGTCAAATATCCTTCGCCAAATACAGCTGTTGTGCAAGTATTGAATGGATCTAAAAGTTGAACGAGCTCATTTAGGAATACTAGTTGTTCGCCGCAAACTTAGACCTCGCGAACGTAATAAATGTTTGATCTTAATCAATTTTAGATGTAAAATGCTTATTACATGATAGCATGTGCGTAACTAGATATTGTCTAGATACTGCCCGGCGCTCCCTCGATTTTCGCGCGGAAGTCTACATTCTTGCTTGAAGTGTTTACATTCTTGCTCGTTTGCCGCCGCAATTCGATCACGGCAATTTGTTTATTAATCTGTTAATTTCTTATGCCATGGCCCACTATACCCCAGGAGTGGAGTAATGAAAAAACAATAACATTTTTATAACTTTATGAAATTGCGCGGGTAATATGGGATGACTTATGACCTGAGCAGTCATGATCATAATCATGATCACGTCAAGATTGCTGTTGAACCAGCAACCTCGACGAGATCGACGTCAGTTATTTTTGTGAGTTGATAAATAAAGTAGAGAAAGAATAAGAATATTAAGGCTGAGTGTAAATGCTCACTCGCGTCGTTATTGCCGCAGAGGTATTTATATAAATAGAAATAGATTTATATTTATTTATAACATACTAATATACATCACAGAAAATGAACAAAATCTTAGAGACATTTCCGGCAGCGGCTGGAGAAGTGGCAGTGGCTAAGTGTAAATGTGGGGTTAAGAATGATATGAAATATAACAAGCTATATTGCCTTTTATGAGCAAGCAATAGTATCGTAAAATCTTCGACTATCGATAGGGCAAAACTATCGACACGCATCCTATTACTTATTTTTATTAATCGATAGTTTCGATAGGTGTTAGACATTTCGTATGCGTAGATAGGTGAACCATATTTAATATATAATAAGAACAATGTATTCGCAATAATTAGTTGCATTTAAGTGATAGATATTGACATAATAAAAAAAAAGTTTCTTTATAAAAGTAGCAATAAGACACATAGTCCTATTGTTAGTACCTACTTAGATACTAACATAGTACATGACTGATTTTCGAGGTCACGATAGAATCACGATACTATCGATAGCCTATCACTATCGCATCGCAACATCACTACACTAGATTAGCTTAGCTCGCATTCTTTGTTCTGCCTGTTGCTCGCATTGGATATTAGCTCTATTTATGCAGGCTCTTTTTTGGAAGTATGGATGATCAAGACAAAGTTTTGAAATATTTGATATGTGTAGAAAAATTGGGAGAAGAAATTATGTCTGACCGACGAGAGATAATTTTGTTAGATAAGAGAAGAAACCACAACCGAGAAGCTTTAAGGAACCTTATGAAGTCTACTCATAGTAAATGCTGGGTCACAGTGGGTTCTGTTATTGTCAAACATGATATGGAATTCACAAAGTTACTGATAGAATCTGATCAAAAGCAACTAGACATAGATATAAATAAACTACGTTGTGATTTGAAAGTTAAAGTGAATAATCTTAGAGATTTAGAAATGCAGCCTCCCGTACCTGGACTTTTATTAGTTCCCATGTCACAAAAAGAGACTCAGGGTCTAACAAGGACAGGATTGTTTTCCTAAGTCGTAATGTTATCATAGTAATGAGACTTCAATGGAGGAGTTCAACCAATTTCTACTGTCAAGTTCCTGCGCAATGAAGGATACAAAACTAAAATTATTGGTGAGGCTGTTAAACTATGGTGTGCTATCCAAGCTTTTTCTTACATTTTCCTTGTGTAAGAATTTTTTGGTAGGAAATACACCTTTCCTAAACCATCATATATGAGAACAACAGACAGCAACAGATTAAACAATACATTCTTGTGCAGATCTGTGCATCCACACCTGACAAGTTAATCAATTTCTGTAATCAATTACTGCTAAACATGGTGAAATATTGAATGTCAAAATGTAATATCTATGGAATAAGTTGTATAATCCAAATAATGTAATACCCTTTAAGGTATAACCTCCAAGACAAGCAGAACATACATGGCTTTTACTTATTTCAGACGCAAATGTTATGCACAAGGGACCCACTAGTTTGCACAGCGTTTTGCATTAGCACTGGTAGTAGCTGTTACAACAAATGTTTAAAGTTGTTTTGTTAATAATGGAATGAAGTTTTCTATCTAGCATGAGAGAGGAGAAACCGCTATCACACAGAGGGTGTGTGTGTACTGTACATAATGCCCAATTTATACCTATACTGAAGAGAAATGATATAGATGTATATTTACATATTTTGATGTTTTAAAAAACTCTCCTGTCATAATCACCCCAAATGGTCTTCTTGTGGATCTGGTCCTTTCCCGGGACTGCATCTTGTTAATAGTTCCCTCCTAGAACCCTATTTTAATAAACACTTTATTTGCTGCTTAATAACAGCACTTGTCAAAATACTTTCTTGAAGGAACCTTAGGCGAAATATTTATCCCTTGCAGTGCAGGGGCAAAGGGACCAGCACCACTGACGAAAAACACGACCCTATGTGAGCAATTTTAAACATGAATAAATAAAAAATCATTTGTACTTTTTATATTTTAATTTACTAAGGTATTCTCAAATAAAAAGTAGTCAAATATATAATTTTCAATATGCATAGTTACATCTTTATACATGTAAATGTAAATAATATAGTACATAACAAATAAATAATAAATAGTACCGAATTTTAGGATTTATTCATAAAAATGTAGTTTGGTTGCTAATTTTATGATACAAAATTACTTTCGTGTCTAAATGCCAATTTGTACTACTCCACCAAAACAATTAGGCGCATGACAGGAATGCGGTTTCGGCGCCCGTACCTCGTCTCACCTCCCCGCGCTCTCCCTAGTGACGCGCAGTCGTGTACTCGCGCTCTGCAGTTACACCACGTGCTTTCGCGCCTCCTAAAATTTTCGTTGTCAGTTGGGTTTTTGTTGAGTTTGTGTTGTTAATTTTTGTTAAATAATTGTTATTAATTCATTCTGTGTTGTTTAAAAGTCCCGTGTTGTTTTTGTTGTTGATATTTTTTGTTAACCTCATAATGGGTAGGAAAAAAACTATCCGTGGGTCCGAAAGGACAATGATATTAAAAGTATTACATTTTTTTGAGGAAGAAAAGTTGCATGGAATAGCTATTCCAATATCTCAAGTGGAAAAGCGAGTGTGTACGGCTACTGGCATTAGTCGACGCACATTGGCCAGAATAAAAAACGAGGAAAAAGAAGTTTTGGAGAAACTAAGGCTTTCACCACAGCCGGGTACGTCAAGCGAAGCCCCAACAGAGACAGTCAAATTACCCACTCCAGGGAAAAAGCGAAAACAAAAGAAAAAGCTGGAAATTGATGACTTCATGATTTGTGCAATTAAAACAAAAATTGAAAGCTTTTATGACGTGTACAAAGAAGTGCCTACATTGAAAAAAATTTTAAACGTTGTTAAGAGAGATCTTAACTTTCCTGGTCAAAGAGAGACCCTGCGAAAAATTATAACAGAAAGTTTGGGATTTAAATTCAAAAAGTGCTCCAAAAAACGAGACGTGCTCATAGAAAGACCTGAAATAGCAGCGTGGCGTGCACGTTACTTAAGAAGATTAAAAGAAAACGACGACTTGGGCCCGGAAAAAAAACCTGTTATTTTTACCGATGAAACATGGGTCCACTCGCATTACACTGTCAACAAGTGTTGGCAAAGTCAAACGGTCCCAGGCATAAGAAAAAACGATAGTGCTGGCCAACGCTGGATAATCGTTCACGCAGGTAATACCCAATGAGCTGTCTTATTAGGGTTCCATATAATTAATATTTCTGCACGTACGTGATATTCTACTTTAATAATTTAACTATTGTTCATGTCACTACACTGTTTATTAATGTTTATATCTTTGTATTTCAGGAGGAGAGACTGGGTTCGTCGAAGGTGCAGACTTATTATACAAATGTAAAAGTAGTAAAGGGGATTACCACGACGAAATGGACACAGAAAACTACACGAAATGGTTAACCGAAAAACTAATTCCAAATTTGCCACCTAACAGTATTGTTGTCATAGACAACGCGCCCTACCACAGCAAGCAATTAAATAAGCCTCCTACTATGGCCGCTCGTAAACAAGACATGCAGAATTGGCTGAGCGAGAGAAACATTACGTTTGACCCGCGAATGACAAAGGCTGAGTTGAATTATATTATAATTCGCAACCGACCGGAAAAAGAATATTTAGTGGACAAACTTTTAGAGGAGAGCGGTCACGAAGTCCTCAGACTTCCACCATATCAATGTGACCTCAATCCTATTGAGTACATTTGGAACCTGGTCAAACAAAGAGTCGCCGACAAGAATGTCGATCAGTCAGAGAGACAAATCGAAAAACTAGCCAGGGAAGCCATACAATCAATAACGCAAGACGATTGGAAAAAAGAAATTAATCACGTGGACCGGTTACGGAAGGCGTACTGGGAAAAGCAAGGTTTAGAAGACGCAAGAGAGTTAGTCATAAATGTAAATGACGACAGCGATGACAGTGATTTGGAATCACATTCAGATTTTGAAAGAATGTCAGGGATTGAAGAATTAGATTCTGATTAGAACAATTTTTCAAATTATTCCAATAAATAAAGTACATTTAATCAATTAGGAGTTTTATTATTTCCTTTGCACACACAGTTCTCTGTTCCCAAAATAAATAAAGTATAGTTATAATATACACATACTAAGTTGTATTCACAATAGTTACTTACCAGTTTCATACTAGGTATCAGCGAGTCTCGAATATTCCCCTCCCTAGCTACAGTGACGCCATGTTTGCCATGTGCCTAATTGTTTTGGTGGAGTAGTAAGTGAAACAGCATTAAAATGGGTGGAGGCATAGAATTGCAGTTATCTAAAATCTCATTTTCTATGATTGTCAATATTTATATTTTGTAATTTGTTAAACATGGCATTATTGTTTTAAAAAAATCTTTACCAATCACTTCAGCTTAACGTTTTTCTTAACATTATAAACAATATAATATGGCATATGTGAATTAATAGTATCAAATTACACTTTCTTTTAGAAATAAACATTAGCAACATAATATAAAACCTAAGCAGATTTAACTTACTTAAGAATAATTGTCAATATCAAAACATTTAGTCTAGAGGTTATTGCTTAACATTATAATAATCCCTAGCAGCTTGTAATGAAATTATAATGTCAGTATAAAATGCGACATTGTATAATAATAGTCCTCAAATATTTGAACGTTATAATATTTTGTGGATTGTCTTTTGAGCACTGCCACTATCACAAGTCTTTGTAGGGGCAAAACCAATGAAAATTTAGATACATTGACTTATCTACTGGCATATGTTCTTGTACATCAGCGTACACCTGTATATAGCAGGACTAACTCGCGGTCTTGTGCATCACAGATCGAAGGCGCGCTCTGACACTACCAATTAGCCATACCGGGTTTGTTGAGAGTCATGAAATAAATCTGACAAGACGAGCCCCCTTTAGCGGACGAGAAGAATACTTTATCATTACGTTCACATAAAAACTTAAGTCGTTGTGCTTTTTTGTGCATGAATACACCATCCAAATGACCGCTTTCTACAGATCTGATTTCAATAGCTTTGTTGCCCCAACCCATGATCTGTCCTGTACCAATATAAGCAACTGATGTCGGCATTTCTCCCCACTGAAACATAAAAAATCCTACCTGTAATTTAAATCTAATATTTAAAATACAGTGTCATTAAAAATTACCATAATTAATACCAAATTATTTACCTGAAGAACAATATTTTTGCTGACGCGTCCGTTAGTGTTAACATAAACTCCTTCATTATCATAGCATAACAGCAATTGCACACCATTAGAATTTGGAAGAGGCACAATACAATGTGGAATAATGGGCCCCTGGTTCTGTAAATCAAAGAAAATATGAATCATTCACATTCAACATAACAAACTATCAAAATTTATTATAATCATCATGAAATATAACCTACATGTTTTGGAATATATATGTCATATACAGCTGTAGTATCCAAATCAATAGCATGGAAGCCATCAGCTGAACCATAAATTACTTTCAGTCTTGTTCCTTCTTCAATGGTAAGATCTACTAAAAGTGGCCTGAAAAATTAAAAAAAATATTGGCATACATGCATGTTAACCTTTTTATTGTGTAATTTCAAGGATATTTAAATTTGTTTTGTAATGTTTTTTTTAGTGAGGAATTTCGGAAATTTCATATCAGGGGAGACAATCTTGTATAAAAAACATAAGAAATAATATAATTTGCGGGCGGAGCTTCCTGTTCTGGTTGGACTGTAAGTTCTGGGTTCTTCGCTCCTCACGTAATAAATTATCCTTACAGATTGCCCTTGCATTGCCCTTGGTATATTTGTTTCTTTGAGTTAAGATTCCATAGTCATCCCATCAGTCAAGATCATTCCATCAGTCTCGAACGTACTTTTAGAGCATTAAAGACGGATCTACCTTCATAGGACTAAGTCGCATTTCGCCTAATCTTTTTTCAAATTTTTACTCTATTACAATGACATAGTCATCGATTTTAATTTTAATTTTGATTTTATGTAATAGGTATATTCAATGCAAAGAAGAACGTGTCATTTTGCTGTATGGACGGGTCCCGATTTTCCCTTAAAAACGGCAAAAAAATTTAAAGAAAACAATTTCTGGGAAACTAAAGTGAAAAAAGAAAACTGATTTTTATAAGTGCCTCTTGCCAGAGTACGTGGACCCTAGAAAAAGCAGGTCGATGTCATTGAGGTAAACCTGCTTTTAATAAAATTTTATTTTATCAAATTGTTTTATTATTTTATATACAGATGTTTTTTCCTATGAAACTTTTACTATCAAAATTTTAACGTCATTACACAAATCGAGATTTACCCGTATCTTGTATAAAAAAAGAACTAAAGTATTTAAATTACTTGTCCTACGCTCAGTCTATGGCTAACATACACATACGCAAATACGCATCGTTTTGCATCTGTGTGAAAATCGATTGAAAGAAAAAACAATTTTTTTCACGCAGCTTCGCCCGCGTAAATTTTCACTCCCCATTATAGTCATTAGGGGATGCTTTTAGAAAAAATAAGTAGCCTATGTTTGAATGGGGTTCTTTAACTACATGCATACCAAATTTAATCAAAATAGGTCCAGCGTTTTTGCCGTGAAAGCGAAACAGACAGACAGACTGGAATTTATAATATTATCTTGGATTAGTATGGAGTATAGATGTGGAGCAAAACTACAGTTTTATTATTATATGTATTGTTGGTGATAATGACTGAGGGGGTTTTATATAGAATATTTTTTACCTGTGTTGCAGAACTCCGAAGTTTTTGAAGGCCATAAACTTGTGATATGGTTTAGGTGCCCATGCATAGATTTCAATAGAATCCTTCAGAGCTATTACTAGGAACTTAATCCTTTCATATTTTACGATCCGAAAGTGCACAGCTCCTTGGAGTTCACCCACATTTATCCAACCATTTCTCCTTTCTGCTTGCTGTAAATTATATTTTTTAAGTTAAATAACATTAAATTTAAATATACGAATTATTACTTACACTGTTATCTTGTTATAGGATAGGATTTTATATTTATAGGACTATACAAATAGTAGGATTCAAGTTGCAGCCAGCTGCCATGGATAGCTTTGTTAATTAAAATTGGGTGTAATCTCATCCCTGATTAAATTTGCATTAATTTTGTTGTTTAATTAACTGGCAAGTAGAACCTACTTTAAGTGAATACTAGTGCCTTAATAAATTAAGTTTTTTACATAAATTTCATTTTTGATACAAGCTTTTTTTTTGTCATAGAGATGTTGCATTCAATGTCCGACAAAACAAACATTTCCGTGCAGTAAACCGTTGAGGAGTTTCCATGTCTGGAGCCTTTCTTGGGTGCATCTGGTCATACTTATCATATTACTAAAAATGTGCACAAAATTTCAGCTCAATCTGTTGAAGATATCTTAGATATCTTCTTCAAAAGTTGCAAGATTCCACCCAAATAAACATAGGGACATACATAGCTACATTGCAAGTTAAATAAAATCTTGTGTGTGTTTAATATCAATAACATACATCACTCAGTCCATCAGTGCGCAGAATCTTTGACTTGAGCCAACTGAGATAATACACGCGAACTCTATTTTTCTTGCCAGAAACTGTTACGAGGATATTTTGTCCTTCTAACACTTCCATCTGTTGGAAGCGGCGTCGTGAGATCAATTGATAAACTTTGCCCTGACCTGAACGGTCCAGAAGCATCAAACCATTCTCAGTACCAATTAACAAATTGACACCTGCAACAAAAAACCAACATTTGATTTTAATTGTGACTCTATTAGCTCCTATTAGTATTAGTAGTTGATTCAAATGTTACATATTTTATCATTGGCACCCGTTGACACATCCTAAATGTAAAAATGCTATTCAATGTAGACCATAGCACATTACTCTTCTGCAGACATTATTTTATGCCTCTTTTTCCATTTTTCTTTCGTGGGTCTACTGGAAGAAATTTCTACAGAAATAGGTAGTACCTTAGTACTTAGTTTCCTATTTGTAAGTTTTACATTTATGTTGTGTAAATAAATATATTGACTTGTTGTCAATATATTTATTTACACAACATATATTGTTGTTAACGGACTGTTCACTGTCAGCTCTCATCTGGTCGAAATATGTATGTATACAGAGGATGCTTTAAAGGTTTATGGTCTCACAACTAGAGATGCCGACCATCGTAAGAAGTGGAGACGAAAAAGTAGGACAACGGCTCCTACGCTCAGATGAGAGAGAGATAAAAAGATACACTATATATAGGTCGTTTTAAAAGCAGTAGAAATGTACTTTTGACCTTGAGTAGTAGTTGAGAAGCTAACTTACACTAAGAATTCACAAAATAATACTAACCCCACAATGCGGCACACAGAATTTCGGAATTGAATCTCTTCTTATATTTTCGTATCTCAGGAGTGTCGGAGGTGAGATCGTGTCCGGAAGGCGTGACGTTGACGTTGACGTGGCTCTCGCGGCGCGAGGCGTTGCCTGAGCCGCCCGTGCCGCTGCTGCCCGTGGTGCCGGCGCCGAACCCGAACGCCAGGAACGACCGCTGCTTCTGTTGCAACGGAAGGAACTGATGGGAACCCACTGACGAGTTGGACGGGGAGTGCTGAAGACCGTGAGGGGACGCAACACTCGCGACGAACGACTTGGAAGGAGTGGACTGGACCGAGGACGGGAGCGGGTGGTGGTGGTGTGGGAGGGGGGTCCCGCCGGCAATCGCTTGCCGATACTGCAACAGAAATAATTTATCAGATTAATATTCAGTTCCTGCTTACTATAACTGATGATCGATTTATATTATATATTTAATTTTAGTATATTTAAAAATATGTTTATTTTTTATTGTGATATATCAATTGTCCTGAAATACTGATAATTATTACACAAATATATAGATGGACATGAATTGATTTCATTCAGAATTTAACGATTTTGTGTGAATTTCTACAAACAGCATTTTATAATATAATTTGTTAGTCAAGTAAGTCCATCTCCCAAGGATTAGTGCTCATATCATATACATTGGAAAGTTATTTGCTTCATGAATATTATCTACAACTTATGGATTTATGACATGAGAGCAGGCGACGTGATTACATTTTGCATTCGCTCGGGAAGTGTTGATAAATGATCAGCGAAATATTTTTGTATGATGATAGTGTGTACTCTGCATACACTTATATTATGTGCTATTATTTTACAGATACACCTGATAGACTATATTACCATGTAAAACCTTGCTATAATTATTGGAAGTAAATAAACGTCTTAGAGGTCCATTAAAAATTTACATCCAAGTAACATTAGCAGCATGAAATACAGAGCTGCAGTTATGTTCACTAGTTATCGAAGTTATCTCCCTTTTACCTAATTAATTAGCATGGATTAGTAAATCCCATTATAAATTCTTTTTCTTAATTACCAAGAGTTGCTGTAAGAAATAATAATCCTCACTTCACATAGAGTTTGCCATATATCCTCTTGTAAGGTAAATAATACAGTAAAGGTAACTAGTTCCCATTTAAAGGTCCAGGCGTTACAAAGCCTTCTCAAATTACTGTCTATCTAAAGCTCAATACGATTAATATGATTCAAAGAGTTCTATAAAATTGTAAGCATTCAGGTAATGCATAAGTACGAAGAAATGATACATGTCTAAATTAATCAAACAACAGGCTATGAGAACCTTTACAGAAGCATTTCGTCTTGCATCAAGATGAGTACTTACGCTGGGCAATGTGGACTGCAAGCCGGGCGATGTTCGCGGCTCCGGCGGTTTGCATGAGCGACAACGATTCACATTAATACGATATACCAGAAGCTCGACACCACACGTAAACCATAAGGAGGCTTCCAATATTATTTAATGTTAAATATGCTATTGTATTTTTGTAAAACATGTTAGGAATCCTAACATGTTTTACAAAAATACAATAATTTGTTGCAACAAAGATTTGGAAGCTCCTTATTGTATTAAATGATAAATCGAGATTTCCATAAATAACAAAATCAATGTTAAAACCCTTTTAACCGGTTATCCACATTGATATAAAAGCGCGCATTTATACTTTGAATGTATTATGTAATGTAAAAGTGATATAATTAATAATCCCAAATGAAACTTAAAAATAGTACTCCTGCATATCTCGTTCTATGAGTCTATGTCGAAGTCTGGCCCAAATATACTACGGTTATTTTATTAATTAGTATTTATAATAATAATTTGTAGACATAAATTTCATTGAAACAAAGCAATTTGCTAAATAGTATGACAAAAACTTTTAAACAGGGTGTTACAAAAAATCTACATACATACATATGAAGTACTTTGGGTAGATCGATTTTTAAACATTAACACTTCGAAAACCTTACGAGTACCGCTTACGTATTAAGGATCTACTCATGGTACGGGTATATTACCACTTCGTATGTATTATAGGTATTTTGGAACAACCGTTTATACACGGTTTTGAGACGATCAAATAGAATATGAATGTAAAGAGTGAAGTTACCTCTTCGCTGGTGGACTTGTCGTGTCGCGGCGGCGTGGTGGGCTGGCCGGCCTGGCTCAGCAGGTCCGGCAGCACCGAGCTCGTGCGCGCGCCGCTGCCGTCGGCTGCGCCGCTCGACCGACCCTTTACAAAACAAACACAATTGTGATGTTCACAATCACAATGTTTACTGGCGAAATCGTTTTTAATTGTTGCATACTAATTGTTACGAATGACTATGTTATACTATAATTCAACAATTTGTAATTACAGGTGCACGATTTATTTTTTTACGAATTTAATAAAATAGTACAGATTGTAGTTAATAAGTAGTAAATTTGCAGTAAATTGTTAAAAAGTCAACAGAGCGTGACAAACACAAACACTGCAGCCAACATGCAAACACATCCACAAAACGAGTAACTTTTCTTAGCTTGTAATATTCATTAGGCAGTCATTCCCAAAATTGTTAATTTTCAAGTGTTCCTGTCATAGCACGATATCCTCAGTATCCTCTGACTGCTGGCAGGAAGTCGGTATTCGCAGTTATCTCATGAATACTGAGAGAGAAACTTGCTGAGTTGCTGTCAATATCAGTTAGTAAGGATAGTTGTTAGGTCAGTTATGTTACCAGAGGTTGGTTTAGAATAATAAATTATGATTTTATGATGTGGCAGTCAACAAAAACTATAGTTTTTTTTATTGTACATATATAAATACTAACTACAAAGTTCTTTAATATATTATTATTCAACAAATCACGCCAAAATGTAAGACGTGTGAGCAAAATTATGATTGCATTAAATATTACGTACATATACAAAATACCAACCCAAAGCACCAGCATTAAAAAAGTATAACTAACATTATAAAAAAATTGAATATTGAATAATTTACGTAAAATATATACGTTAGCAACCATTCCCACACTATTGTTACACGATATAAAACCAATACAATTACAAGAATAACAGCCGACTTTCAATTAAGCATATATTTTTACCTCGCATGTTAGTCATGACAAATGTTAAAAATATAGATTCCCTCATACCAAATGTAAGTATAAAAATATTAATTTGTATTAAACCATCCTGCCAGGGAGTAATTTACCTGATCCTGTGCGAGTACCGCTTCCTGCCCATTCGACATCAGTTCTGTGTGTCGGTTATAGAGGGAATTCCTTCGAAATACAATATCAGACTCAGTCTTTTCTCTACGAGGCCGCATCAGATTGGCCGCGTCGGCAGAGGCAGTCATTTGGATGTTATTTTCCAGCGTGTTTGCGGTGAGATCCGGCGTGCCTGCCTTCTCGAAGGAGGCTCCGCTCGTGAAGCAGATGCTGGTCGCCGGAGAGTCGCTGTTGACACTGCTCTGCCGGCTCATGCCGTTGTTGCTTTGCTCGCTGTCTTGTCTGATCAAAGCAGCTACATTCTTTAAAGCTTCTATAGAACTGGATGGTGCAGCTTTTTTATCGTTTGCCTTCTTGTCATTACTTAATTTAGTGTTTTTCTTTTTTTCTCCTTGTGCAGAGCTCTTTAAACTGTCACTCATTTTGATAAAATCTGTTAGAACTGGTTCACCCGAAGCCGAAGACTTTGTGCTCTGTTTGCGGGAGTTGTTAAAAAAACCACTGGATCTGAGTTGCTTACTTGGGCCAATGTGACTTTCATGTTTCGGGAAGAAGATGGCGGAGTGTCGAGTACTGGGTAAGGGAAAAAAATCAGAGTTCTCTCTTCTAAATCCTCTAAAAAATCTATTTGGAGAATTCAACTCTGCATCTTGTTCTTTTTTATATTTTAAAATGTCAGACAACTTGTCTTGAGTGGACTTTTCATTGGGTTTTTGGAACAACTGTTTGTGTCGCGACGGTGGAGTAGCGATCGCCTTGTATTTCGCCCAAGCTTCTTCCATTTCCAGTCTCGATTGGGATTGGATTTGTGCCAGTTTTTGTTCAGTTTCCTTAGGTTTATCTCGTTTCTCCTCTTTTTTCTCGATACCTTTTGATGGAAAAAATCTAGCGAAGTCCCAATCTTTGAGTAGAACGGCTTCATCGACCTCGGACTGCTTTTTATCATTTTCAGAGTTTTCCCTCTGGTGTTTTTCAAACATGTCCGATACAAAAAGTACACATAAATAATAAGAAAAAAATACAACAAAAAATTAATAATAAAAAGTGCTCACTAATCTTACTTTGGCGTGAAAATGATAGCTGCCTAGGCTTCTCAATAGCAACAAATGAATAATATGTAGCAGTAGTAATAAGAATCGCTCGACAGCGTAACCGGCGGAGGGTTACATTTGGCTCATTAATGACAGGGAATCCCGTGATAGTGTGAATAGTTAACACAATGTGAGTGTGTGTATGTGTGTATGGTGGTTGGTGGTGTACTCACCCGCTTCATGACGAGCGTGCGGTCGGCGTGCGCGTCGTCGTCGTCGGGCGTGGGCGGCAGCGGGCGCGTGGGCGCCGTCGTCGGCGCGCCGTGCTCCGCCACCGCGCTCAGCCCCGGCCTGTAGCAAAACTCGGGACTGACAAGCCAACCGAACGGAACGGGAGGGGATGGGGCCAAACAAAGTGTCGAAGCGATGTAATGTGCAAATCATAGTGAACATAATATGTGTGATTAATAGAATGTACGATTTCATAATGACAAAAATAATATAGAATGCATATAAAAAACTTGATATATGATAGAATAACAAATGGATAAGTGTCTACATGTCCTAAATTGTTCAGAATGTTTAATGATTTGAGCCTTTTATTTTATTCAGTAATCTTTATCTTAAATAATTTCCTTATTTTATTACATGCAAATTAAAATCATTTATTCAGAAATTAGACCTTCACAGGCACTTTTTCTTGTCAATTTTTATATTTATAGTTATTTCTCACAAGCTACAAACTACTGGCATTTCGGAACGACCACTGCTGAGAAGAAATGCCGAAAGAAACTAATTTGAACAGTGTTGTCCCTATGCCATTAAGAGAGCGCTCTCGGCTTTCTAGAGCGCCACCATCATAGTTAATCAATGGCGAAAACCAAAAACATACCACGGTAAATGATTGCTACACAATATAAAGCATTCTACTGGATAGTATTTTAATTTTCCATTATACAAAATGTAATCACAACTAATGACAAGAATTTTGGTGGCCACTGTTTTCTATTTTTAGTAAATTGCGGCAATTGTGTGCAATAGAAATCCTTTTAATACAATCAATAATCGAGTGTTGTAGTTTTCACTTTAAAAGCAATTGATAAAAACGTGACATTGGCTTATGGAGTGCCCTGAGCCACCATGAAAAGGGTATTTTTTAAATGCAATATAGTGATTTAAATTATTTTGGAATAAGTTAACCAGGTCTCACAAGTTGCACGAATCTAGGCAAGATGGATAATAAAGCTATAAGTTATCAAACGGCATCTTACAGTGGTTTGGGCGGGTCGCTGGCGAGGAGAGTGCCGTCGTTGCGCACGCGGCCGCCGCTCTCTTCGGCTTCAGAGTCGCTGTCGGTGTCGTCGAACGTGGGCTCGGGGGCGCTCCTCTCCACCGGGGGACCTGATGACGCGGCAGAATACAACATTACTACCGTGAAATTTATAAACACAATAACAGAATGTTGGTGGCGTCGAGAGATTCGCTCTATCATGGTTCAAATTTTTTTATTACATTTAGGATGATATACAATACTCATTGACGTCTTAAAGTCTACTGCCAACTTCTAAAGCAAAGGTGAAGAAGGATATTATCAAATGTGGGTTTTATAAGTGAGGTATGGTTTAGCTTCGCGTCACCCGCTAGCGTCAATTCTTATCGGGTTGACGCTTGGGTCGCTGCTCGCAAAATTCTTAATTTTGTTTTGTTAATCGTGTTTCATATCTATATATTTTTTATTGACGCAAAATTTTAATGAATTAGGATCTGATTTGTCTGTCTGTCGTGCTTTCACAGCTAAAGAGACTGTTAATGATAAGCCAAACGCGGGAGGACCTGCGGGCAACAGGTATTTAATTCTTAATTTTGTCGACGACGATACTATTACTTTCTGTAAATTATTGTGCCGGCCCACATTGTGTAGATAGGATTCTAAATATATAATGATTTCAAAATTGAAAATCAAATAACAGTTGTACATTACATTATAACAAGTACTATTATTATTATACAAGCGATAACAAACCTTGTCCGTTAGTAGGTGCCCGCGGCGGGCGATTAGGCGGTTCATTTCCGGAGACCGCACCCAGTTCGTTAAGTTGCGCGGCTAATTTATCCAAGTCCTGGAATGAAACACATTACTATGGTAATAAATAAATTAAAAATGGATTATAAAGATGTCTTCAGAAAGATTATTTATTTAAAACTATTAGTTAGGTATAAACAGAAATATATTATACGTAATCATATCGCTTTTATATAATATAGAATAATAGCCATATGAATGCAAATATACTATATATAAAAAAAAAAAAACAAAATTAAAAAAAAATGTATTATGTACACAAGATAATGTTTGTATAACATGCATATACTTCAAAGGAATATAGATAGGTTTAAAATGTTTTAAATAATACCCACCTCTGGCCTTCTTGGTGGTAGCTGCAGTTGAAGTTATAATGGTGCAAATAAAGTATACAGCGTGACATGAAAATAAAAACAAAAAGCTAATAAAATAATGACCTAGAATTTAGACAATAACAAAAAATTATTTACGTATTACATTTATTGGTAAGGTTTATAATAAATAATCGACGTGTTTAATAATATTACCATAATAAAACATACCATGGGTTTAAACATATGAGAGCCGCGCTGTGGAGGCTGTGGCCCGCTGGCTGGCGGAGTGCCGTTGTTGGAGCCCGAGCTGTTTGAGGAGCCCGATGACTTGGGTGTCGGAGGTAGGGGTCTATATAATACAATTTTATAATTTAATGTCCATAAAGTTTAAATTGAAATAAAATTACCAAATAATTTAGTAAGTTAGTGTAGGAAGAATAAAACAATCTTACCTGTATCTGTTAGGCTGCTGCACCTGAGGATCTGGTACAACAATCAGTCTTTGGGGTATGGAAGGCCTCGCTGGTGGGCCAGGTTCTAAAGCACATATAAAATATAGTTAGAAGTTAAACTGGAGGCCAAATATTAGATTTGTTAATGAAATGTCACTTACCTGGTATTTCTTCACGTTCCTCGCGCTTGCTGTTGCGCTTCGGCGGTGGCTGCGGCTGAGAGGCGTCAGCAGGAGCTCTGCTTCATTGGAAAAAATATGGGTTATTTAAAAACACAGTTAATGGGCCATCTGATGAAGTTACGTGACACAAACCTGCATTCTTGAATTTGCTGGAAGTTGCGGCGAAGAGTGTCACCGCCCTGGTGCGCGGCCGCGTTGTGGACGATCGATGACGGCTCTCCAGCCACTGCATTCTCCTCTTCTTCGCCTTCCGAACCCGAGTACTTATAGTCCTCTCGTACCGAGTTATCTTGCTTTCTCTTCTTACATCTATCTATATGATCTTTCAGTTGTATCCTTACTTGACGTTCTGTAGGCTGATCTCTAAAATTTAACAAGATGTAAAAATATAATCATTTATCTTGCAATTGAATATATGTTATTACTTAGTTTTAAACATAGAACAAACCTTATAAATGGATGTTTCAGTAGCTGTTCAGTGTAAGGACGCTGATGATAGTCTTTCACAAGAACAGTTTCAATAAAACTGTGGAATTTTTTAGTCCACTTCTTTGCCTTTAAGCGTGGAGGTGGATTTCTGTAATAGTTACCAAAGTTAATTAACTCACAGTAAATTTATAAATTCTGTAGTGTTCACATAAACAAATATGTTTTTGTAACCTGGGAATGAGGAAGAGTGCTCTCATGGGATGGAGATCACAGAGAGGAGGTTGACTCTCAGCCATCTCTAGAGCCGTGATGCCAAGAGACCAGAGATCGGATCTGTTATCATACGTCGCGTCGGGGTTTTCATCACAAGCTATCACTTCAGGCGCCATCCAATAAGGGGTACCTATGAATGTGTTCCTCCTTCCGATTGTTCTATCCAGTTGTGCCGAAACGCCGAAATCCACTGTTAATCAAACATAAAAAATGTAATTTTTTTATTAAAAGATAATAATAATAATGGAAACAAAGATAGAATAATCTTATCTTTGTTTCCATTGGTTGACAATAGACTAGCTCTATCTAGTGCTATATTGCATGTGTGTTAAATGATTAATATTATAATATGATTTATAATTATTGTTCATGATGAGACAGAATTAGGCAGGTTCTTCTTCACAGCCAAATCTTTCAATATTTTAAAATGGAATGCAGTTCATAGATTTATGAAAATGTGATATTTTTTGTTGATAACAACAAATTAATCATTGGGCGGGTCTCAGTTCATAAAAATATCAACAAATAATAATGCTTATTTCTACAGTAAAAGCAAACCAATCCTTATCATCAGTCATTAATGATAAATGTGCAAGATTGATGGCACAACATAATTACCAAGTTTGACTTCAGCATTATCTGTGAGCAACACATTTTGCCCTTTAATATCTCTGTGTATAACTTTGTTAGTGTGTAAATAACTCAGGCCTCTCAATATTTCTCTACATATATAGGATATCCATTCTTCTTTCAATGACTGGCCTTTTGTTGACTTGACCAAATCTGTGACCGATCCTAAAAACAAAACAAATATATTAGAAGGCAGCTAAGTTAAATCAACATGGAATCCAAAATAAAATAAAAATGTCGTACCGGCACCACAATATTCCATGACCAACCAGAGTTGATCATCTTTCCCAGGTGGGCTCTTTTTGATAAATGCACCATAATATGTAGCAATGTTCCGATGATTAGAGTATTTCTTCAGGACATTTATCTCAAGCTTGATCTCTTCCTCTTCATCTTGTGTGACATCCATAACTTTGATAGCAGCAAGCTGACCTGTTTTGGTGTGACGTCCCTAGAATTCACATTAAAATGGAAGCTGTACTCTTAGCAAAAGTAATAAAATTTTGCAAAACAAGTTTTTGCTAGTTTCATTTATTATTGTGTACATGAAAATATCTATCTGCACAATGCATTTATTTGTGATGATTAGATGTTATAGATATGGCAGCATTAGCTGCGCCCTGATGCTTAACTCCAATATGAATGTTGGGATAATAAGTAGCCATAAGGTTGTATTTTACCCATTAACCAGATTTCATCAAAATGAAGAAAGTAGTGTGTGAACCTTATAAAATTTTAAAGAATGTAGGAATTTAAATCAAAGAAATCATATCAGCTTCCAGTAAGTACTTGAAATATATATAGGTATGTGTACCAGAAATTGAGTATACTGTCAATCCCTCAACATTGGATTATAAGATTCTGATTCTGTAATTTGCAAGTTTTCTAATTTAGAAGAATGGTTATACAGATAACTACATTATATTGTCACAAGAAAACAACTTTAATGTTCACATTTCTTTACTGAGATACAATCATCACATAGTGCACTAATTGACATTAATAGCATGAACTCTACAATTCAACAGCATTTATTGGGACTTATTACACTCGTTTTGAGCAAGTACCTACAAACTAAAGGTCAAAGACTTACAACTAAAATTGTGCTGATGCAGCTAATATTGAACTGAATATAATCCAATATGATAAGAGATTGAAAAATATATTGGTTTCTACAAGAAAGCTTTTAGCAGTAAACATCTATAATTATATATCGTACCTTGTAAACTTGTCCATAAGTGCCATTTCCGACTACTTCTATAAGTTCAAATATACCAGCCGGATCCTGAAAACAAACATCTACAGTAATATCTAAGGTAAAGTTAGTATTCTTCCCAATAAAGTGAAGTGAGAACCTTCACTTTATGATTCACGCCCTGTGAGATCATTGCCCTTCCATCAAATTTTGGTGCATGTCATGACGTCCGAAGGGCGTTATTTTAACTAGAATATATTAATCTTAAAATTAGTACACATATTTAGTTTACCTTTAGAGCACTGAGGTCAATATCGTCTAAAGAACAATTTACAGACGGTGCTAGTTGATGCGCCATTTTGAGATATTGTCACACACGAAGACAAAGCACGAGAACTTCACATTAATATAGAAAACGTATAAAATTCTTAAACTTTTACATTGGGCATTAAACGATTAAACATTTTAATAGATTAATATTAAATTATATGTATTACGCATTGTTTACAGTTAAAAATAAGTAAATTACAAAATACACAAATCGTATCTTCGCACACACACCCGGCAGGGATGCCAGTTATGTCAAACGACAAACTACCATTGCCAACATTTTAGATGTTCTGGGTAGCCATTAAATATTTTTTTCTACTACTATACGCAATATTTATTATGCGTTGCTGTGCCTTCACTTCTAGTCCTTATTGTCGGATTGTGATATTATTGCTAACTCTTTAAAGCGTGACTACATTTTGTTTAATAGGAAAACTATAATGCTATCTTAAAAAATCCTTTATTTAATGTACCATAATCTCTTGTGATAAGCTTGTAATGTTTTTAGTTTCTACTATTTGATGGCAGTGATATTAATTAGAGAGTGAGCAGAGGGCAACCTCTTGTCTTGTATTTAATTAAATTAAAATTAAATTTGTCTAACGTAAATATACAAGATATATGTTTGATAGAGAAGAATTTTGCAACTCAATTTTGATTTAGATATCTCAACAGATTGAGCTAATTTTGTAATATCTTGGGATATTACTAATATATAATATCCGCGCACTTTTAATATGGACAGGGCATTTCGAGTGAAATAAATTAAGCAAGTCATTATGACAAACCATTATCGGCTCCCAACGACGGAACTCCTCATCGGTTTATAAGTCAAGACTGACGTCAATAAAAGCTTGTATAAAAAAATTTCGTAAACTTATGTGTATATGTCGGAGAGAGAGACAGAGAGGAAATATAAGAAATCGGGGTATTGTCCATACATCACGGCAAGGCAAATCAAATCTACTAACCCACAGAACGAAACTGAAAACTGAACTGAAACTGAAACTGAACTGTACGTCACAACCAGTTACGTCTACTAATGGACGAAGTCCCACCGCGTTGAATATATATTTATCATGTATGTGCGAGGAATAAATAGATACCTAATATGTATTTATTGCTTGCATCGCAATCCGAAGCAGATTATACCTATATTATGCCAGCTCCACACTGTCGACGAACTTTTGGCAGATACCGACGTGAATGCGTGAACATTACATAGTTAGTATGAGTGATTTGCGGTATCGCAATGAAAAATCAGCATTGTATACCAAAGTTTGGCAAACAGTTCGACAACAGTGTAAAGCCGGCATTATAAGTTCTTATACATATTCTGCTCAGTAATACACAAATCCATGTATCTTTTATCTGATGTTAAGTTTTGTACTTACTTATAACCCACGTACTTTATAATGTACCTGAACTTGTAAATAATCGTCTTAAATCGATCTAATTTAATTTTTTCCCAAATAAAGTTTTTCTTTATTATATTGAACATTACGCCTGTTTAAATTAAATAGCAAAAGCTTTAATCCGATGCTTGGAAGAATGGAACAAAGAATGGAACTAGGAAGGTACCTATGATGTAAATCCAACTTTGAGAAGCTTCGTGCCAATAGACAGAAGGCCTACTAAACATATAAACACGTAGGTAACGCTCACATGCTGTCTCTTTTTTCACATTGTGTACGCATCGTAAAAAATAAATAAATAACTTCTGTACTTTGCCATACAACTTGGGCTCCACTCAAAAATTTAACTACTAACTTTAATTTAACGAATTTGTGAGCTAATAACTGCAATATGATGAACTTTATGGCTTCTATGACGGCGGGTTTCTCACATAAAAATGAAAAAGCCCCCACAACTAAGTCACAACAAGAATGTTATCACTGCACCTTAAGTTCAGTCAATAGTATTCCATAATATGTCCAAATTTTAAGATAATTAAACAAAATAAACATAAATTTAATTACATTTTTGACAAAGCTTTTATCAGAGAGATTGCATTCGAGACAAAAAAATAATGCCCGTGTAGACTGTGGCTTTGCCATTTTCTCAGCTTCATTGGTGATCACCATAGGATCGTCCCAAGTGCAGTATTAGGGCACAGGAGGGACGAGTACTCGTACAGATGTTTGGATAGTGGTGTATAAATTCCCACTTAGGCTATTTCTTACAATCTGACCATAAATCCGACTTACTAGGATTCAACTATTGAGTGTTTTCCAAGGGGCCACGCAAGGCCATCCCTCAGGCTACACAAAGGATCTAGTCGTATCTATATCTTTGTCTAGCTACTCTCCTTGGGTGATAAAGTTACAAAAACTTTGAGAGTCGAAACACTTGAAAACTCTCATACTTAGTTTTTTTCACAAACCTAGTTCGTTTGTTTATTACCCATACACAATTATGTAGTTTGCTTTTATCTTCATTCTGTTCTATCAAAATTATCATTTTTAAAACTTTTTGAAACTTTTATCATCATCCATTGCATAGGTAGGAATCTACCTATGCAAATTACTAAAGGTTGTCCAAGTTATAAATATCCGGATCTTTGTATACAATAAGTACCTATAATTATTATACACGAATTAGACTCTATCTGAATTAGCTCTAGCACTTAGCTACTAGATAGTTATAAAGCGAAGACTCTAGTCTCCATTTCGAATTCTGGCCTAGTTGTAGTTTCGTTCGACACGACGTGTGCTATTGCACAAACACCAAACTAAAATTATTGACTAGATATTACAGAAGTAAAATATAGCTGCGGTGCTACGTGCGGCCGCGCGGCCGTGCATACCGAATCGTAAGATCAAAGCACGCATAGGTACTTTACCTACTCTAACACCCACACGAGCGGGCCACGACCACGACTAGCGGCGGTGTAAGTGAGTGAGTCTACTCACACAGGCTCGAAGAATGCAACACCAATAAAAGTATAATAAATGTTACCAAGACATAAGCAAGGTGTACGGTACTATTTGTTTGGAGGGAGGTTGGAGGCACTCATACAAGCGAGGGAGAGGCTGTGTTGCCGCGGCCCGCCAGTTTACCGTTGCGAGGCGCGTAGTGCGGCCGGACGCTGGACCGCCCCCCGCGCGCCGCCGGCACCCTACTGTCTGCTCCCCCTGGACTGTCTGTCGGGACCACCACCACTCCATCCTTCTGTGCTACCGAGGGGTGTTCATAAACTTATTCAATCGATTTGTTCGCTACCATAAAGACGAAGTGTTCGTGCTTATTTCACAGGAGTGTTAATCCGATTTATGGTTGTTTATTGGATCGTTTGTTTCTTACCAGAGGTAAGTCTATTGTTTGTTCCAGAGCTTATAAAACATTAAAATTAGGTTTGTAAGTTTCGCAAGCCTTTGTATCACTTCGCATAGGTATGTAAATTCTAACCGTATCTTAAGTTAACATTATATAGAAATACATATACTAATTTGATTTAACATATATGAATTGACTTTATTTTAATTCATATTACAAAAACTACAAGATTAATCGAAGTTATAAGGTTAAAAGTTAGAGTAAATGCAAGGCAATGAATGCAAAGCACAGCCACGTAGCTATTCCACACGTTTTTGCGCAGCTCTACCTTCGACTCTACATAGCCGCCGCTGCCGCCGACCGCCGCCCTGTGGCCGAACTGCTGCCGCGTTGATCTTTCAACTATTTCTATCTTTGTTTGTTACAAAATTATATCACACATCTACTTGTATGGTAAATATATGTATATGAATTCAAATTCATATTCAGAATTCTTTATTCAATTTAGGATGATATACATCACTTATTGACGTCAAAAAATTACCTAAACTAACTCTACTGCCGGCTTCCAAAGCGCAGGTGAAGAAGAAGCGGCGCAACAAACTTCACCGCAACCTTTTCTCCAAGGACGTCAATTAATAAATATAGGTCTTATACATAACTCTATATTTCATACCAAATATTTTAAAATATAGCCTTATTTTTTAAATAGGAGGCTACCCAAGACATAAAGGAAAATAAACTGCTATAACACTCGAAATAATTTTGAGGAAGTTGATATTAAGTAAGACGGTAAAAAGTTAAATACCTTACATGAATTGGTTTAACCTGAAAATGAAATACATATACTTATAATAATATATAGGTATACTAATATATTAAACTTCATATTAAATAAATATATTAGGACAAATCACACAGATTGTGCTAGCCCCAAAGTAAGTTCGAGACTTGTGTTATGGGATACTAACTCAAGGATATATTGTATAACAAATACATATATATAGATAAACATCCAAGACCCGGATCAATCAGAAAAATATCATTTTCCATCCCCGACCGGGGATCGAACCCAGGACCTCTCGGTTCAGAGGCAAGCACTTTACCACTTTGCCACCGAGTTCGTCATATTACATAAGGTTTGCAGAATTTAAAAAGTACTATTTGGCCATAGATGTTTGGATCGAAGTGAGACAAGAGGCTCAGAAAAGTGGTCCACCTTCCTTGTTCACCTCCGCAATCACGGAGATAAACATACAGCGCACTCTGTAACAAAAAGATCCCAAGTTCAAATTACACCTATCGTATTAGAGAGGGGATATTATTTCTCTCTTATCTGAGCGCTTTCCCGGTTTCTTCCTCAGACAATGAGCGTCGGAGCCCAGGCTCCGGTTTCCTAGGTATTATAGGATATTATTAGGTATTGATGTCCTCAAGGATGATACTCGTATGTCCCAGTCCCAGCATTTCTTGGGTTTGAATATAATTAAATTTTTAATATCAATTTTGTTAAGCGGAATGAAATCACAAAGCCTGTTATTTCAATATCTTATATGTATCTTGGATGTTTATCTATGTATTATATATATATATATATAAAACTTACTTTGGGTCTCAAACTTACTAGCCCAATCTGTGTGATTTGTCCTAATATATTTATTTATTATTATTTATTTATTAAGTACTTTGTTAAATACAAATTAACGTCATGAAATATTTTCATTTCATGACAAAATATAATATAAAGAAATATTTATATTTATTCATTCTGCAATTATCTACTGGATAATGGAGAGACCCTAAAAGGCACGTAGCCATTTATAATAGTTTTATAAGGATTGCACTCATAACAATAAATTTGAAGTTAAAACAAATCTTACCACTTATCCAATTACTTAATATTTGCTATGATAATGCAATATGGATACGGATGATTGTTGCTCAAAGGTTTAACTCTAATCATAGATCAACAAAAATCCCTCGTAATAACACAGCAATAGTACACCTAGATAATGGCTATGCCATGGAGATGCTTTCAAAAAGTGACGTTTAGTCTAAAAAAAGAAAAGTAGAGATGTAATTTATATCATTAGTCAGGTGGCATTTAACTAATAAATACCTAAATTAATTAATTCAATTAATACTGGTCCACCAACCGGCAAGATTCAACACATGCTAGGTATCTTGACCAATTTTTTTTTATATTTAAGATTTTGAGCATGCTTCAAATTGTATCTCAAGCGAAGGCGCAGATGGATGCTACGAATGAAAAAATGAATTATTAACAGCGGCATAAATTAATCAACGAACTAAACCAGTAATAATACAAGTCGCAATAATACTTCCTTGTTACCTGCGCCTGCGCCGAGCAGGACATGGCGGGGCGGTCGTGACGCAATTAAAATATGTCTAGACGTTTCTAGGTAGAATCCAAAATATCTTTCTGAGTCCAAGATCTCGTTGTGTTTACTCTAAAGCTCTTGATTTACTTTAAATTGGAGGCAGTAATTGATCACAATATGCGATAGTGTTCTCAGCAATAAAAATATTTGAGTTTGAGTTTCAGAAACTCCATAACTGTTTAAATAGTCATTGGGGCCTTAAAAGATTATAGCTTTCTTATAAAGTTATCAAGGCATGGGTTGATTTGCTAATTGCTATTGTCTCTAGTCTCTTGCTATTGGTAAAAATGAAAAATTAAACAACAATGACTTCGGCCAGGCCGGTAGATCCTTCTGGTCGAAACTGAAACTTAGACGAAAACGTCATATTCAGCCCAAATAAATAAAAATAAAACAAAACCAATATATTCGGTCGGACACTAGTCAAAAGTCATGAATGCCAGACAATGAAGATTATATTCAGTATTAACGTGGCAGAGAGGAATGAGGGGCGTTATATGCATTGTTCGTAGTTTGTAGTTGATGAAAAACTAGCGTCCGGCGGCAAACGATGGTGGTGCGACTTGCGCTAGCACTACATACCCTTTTTGTTTTGGAAATCGATATACTTTTATATATATATATATATATATATATATATATATATATATATATATATACATTTTGCATAATTTGAAAAAAATGTTTCTTTGGTGAGTATCTGAGTGGTAGTTGAGCGTTCATAAAATGACATGATATTTATTTCTTGGTAAAGGATTTAATATTTCACCTATGTTTGCATAAAGTCATTTGTTCTTACTTTTATTTTATAAATATATTCTGTATTAATTATTGCAATTCTTTTTGATAAATTTACTACCACCATTATGTTGAAAAGTTATGAAACATGAAATTTCTAAAAAAGAAAAATATAAAAAGCCATTAGCATTATATCCAGAACGATTACTAAAAAGTATTCGACGCAGCGATTAATAACTATCACGAAATTTTCTCATCATTCATTAAGTATGTACATACTAATGGTTTCATTAGAGAACCTTGCAACTCCGCTGCTGCGCTGCAAGAACAGAGACGCGCCACGTTGGCTGCTTAGTAAACAAACAAAACTTAGAGTTCACTGTGCTCCATTTATGAAATTGAATTTTTCAAACTTTATAACTAAATTACAACCGTACTCGTACTCCATACCATACGTAGGCATGTCACTTTATTAAATATTATCGGATTTTATGCTGAAGGTAGCAGAGGTTTGGCGAAGTGGTTGTTGGCTAGTATGAGTAGGTATATTTCAATGAAAGTGAGAGTTTGCGCTTGTAAATTTTGTTGGCAGTAAGTTAGTGTTTTCGATTATTTTTATTCATCAATATTTTATAAAATTAGGATTTCAATGACTTTTGTGTGAAGTGGGTGAGGCGGGTCGTGCTCTGCCTTGACCCCGGCCGGGCGCGACGCGGAAGGTTCGAGTGAACCCAGCCGTGACGTTTCTGCGCAGAAAGTGTGTGTCCTTGCATTACTATCAACAACCTTTGCCCTGTCATAAAAAATATATTTTGGACGAGTCTTGAAACTTTTTGAGAGCAATCTTTCAATTATGTTCATTTCGTTCAGTTATGTTCATTATGTTAAGATCGTTATAAAATGTTTAAGTACTTTTATAGCAGGACATGGAGATGACCTAATACTGGTTTTATTTAATTGGTAGCTACATTGGATTTATAATTGATATTATAAACACTTTTTATTCTGGAAATATTGGCGGTTGTTACCAGTTTAACAATTGCGAATTTTTATTTATAGTCCACGAAAAGTAAACTTTTCACATGAACCGAATGAAATTTTTGCTTTTTTTCTTGAACATCGTTCCAGAAATCAGTATAATATAGCCTATCTCTTAAAAACTCGTACAGTTTTTGGCCAAGAAGTTTAGAAACAATTTATATTGATTTTGGTAAGTACCTATGTGCAATCAATCAATAAGGTGATTACAACACGGTTACATACATCAGTTATTCGAAAGAAGATCGTCGATCACTGGTATAGAAGATATACGAAATCAATTTCGATATGTACTGATTTATTAATGGCACCTATTTTAAAAATGACTTTGATAAGTGAAAATATTTGTTTCGTTTAAAAAAATAAATAAAATATATCCTGTTTGAGTCACAGTCGCAATCATACTAGGACTTCAAATTAAATGGAGCAATACTTCGCACTTCTAAAAACTATCATTATCTAGGTTGTGAAATATAGAGAAGTTGAGTTCATAAAGTGAAGAGTGTGAGCGTCACTAACTAAACATCAATATGTCGAAATACACCAAACATACATGAAAACAATTTGTGTACATACAATATGGTCACACATATACACCGCGGTTGTTTTTGTCGAATATTAGAGCCGAAGAAACCGCCGAATACCGCTAGCAGTCGTCGGTTATTGCTCTCGGATTCCGCAACAAATTAACATGTATTCGGTACGAATACATTTTATACTCTGTAATTTTACATCAAAATGTTTCTATTAAGGTAACTAACATTTGAAAATTACATTTTCAATGCCATAATTAACTAACTATTTATAAACAAAGAATTTCCATCGCAAAATGTATAAATCATACTTATACAAATAAATTGGGCCATTATTTTCATATGTATGTCAATAATTAAGCCGACGACGTGAGACGAGAGAACGAGGTCGGTCCATTTTGCATTTTCACTTTGTTTGTATTAGGTATGAGAACAGACCATTATGTTAGGCGGAAATAACATACGAGTACGTACGTTTTCTAAAGAACATGCTATATAAAATCAAACTATTTGTATATATTTTTTGCAGTTACTTTGTCAAATCTGGTTGAATTATTCAATAAAATACCAATCACATGAAATTTCATTAAAATACACAACAAGCATTATTAGTAATAAAATTGGTATTACTTTATTATCTTACCTTATATAAATATATTTAATTATAAGTAAATCTGCCAGCTACAGTCATTAAACAAAAATAAAATGTAATTAGCATATCTTACGATATCCAAATTAATATAACGCTGATCGTGTAAAAAATGCTGTTTAGAACTGTAGCTAAAATCCTAACTAGTTTTTAAAGAACTGGTTTATCATAGGAGTATTCGATGATAGAGTGCAAGTGAAAGTAATGATTGCTGTACATAAACAGTTCCGGCTTATCACAAATTTTATCATTAATTAACAAGTCTTTCTTTTAGTTAGAACTTGTAAACATCCTCTTCAATATTCTCTTGAGCATCTAGGGAAAAGGAGAATGGTAGACTGCCACACATTATCGGTATTGCTAGACGTTAAAACATCTGACAACTTTTAACGGTAAAAAAATAAGAATGTTTGAATTAAACATTAAGTTATGATTTTTTTACATTTGAGATTTTTTTTTATTAATCGTCTGAACAATTTCATAATTCATAATAATATAAAAGACATTTCAAAAGTGGTCTCTGTCAATTTTCGAGATTTTTAGCAAAATTTTAAATATAGGGGAATATAGAAACTGTGTGTATTAACCGAATAAACAATATTTGTATTTGTAGCCGTAATTAAAATCACGATAACTTTTCATAGTCGACTGTATATAATTATGTACTTATTTCAAACGTCCTTCAATAACATTTCAATGCGGAAATTAATTTAGAGTTCGTATCACTGTCTATTTACAGCTAATAAAGGAAAAAAATGTTTTAAGTCCATTGATTTAATTTTGATATTATTTCAATAATTTTACTGGTTTGAGTATACAAACAAGTCTCAGGCTCCTGAAATGACCCTGCAACAATAATTTTATTAAATAAGTAAAAAATCTTATATTTTGTTACACCATTGTTTTTGTGTATCAATAGAAAGAAACAAATTTAGAATATCGAAATGTATTAATGCAAATATACTAAGAAAGTGAGCTTGACATCGACGACGTTTGGCTAAACATTTAATATTAAAATGTCGGAAATCGCATGCGACTTCCGTCATTCATGAGACACAAAATAAGTTCTTAAAATTTTTGAACACCAATTTGCTCACTGGTTTCCACAGCTCACTACGTAGACTTGTCTATCCACCAACATCATATGTAAGTAACTATATATAGGTATATATAGTTACTTACAGAGTTCCTCTTCAAATACCTAACAGGTAGCTAATATTTTAAATTTAAATTTTTGCTCTATGCGTTTAGAAGATTCGTTTATTTACTATGTCATTAAATATTTAATTAATTTATAAGAGGCGGGGAGCCGCCCTCCCGACCCGCCTCTTATAAATTAATTAAATAATAAGGTATGAATGTCGAGACATAAGAATGAAAATCTTGAAAATCATCTTTGTTTTGAGATATGTCAACTCGTAGAACGACCTACGAAGATACTGGTGTTTCGAAGGTGACCCTGCACAGGTATATTGACTAAAAAGAAAGAACCAAATACGTATCAATGTCTCACTCGCTGGTCAGCAAAAAATACCGCTGATAATGTCATTTAGCTGGCCTGTGGAGCGTGGGATTACGAGCGTAGTTTTAGGTACAAATTAAGATTTAATTTGTCTTGTACTTTTCCAGCTCGGCTGACCTTCAGGTTTTAATGATAAACTCGAAGTATTTATCTTGTCATGGAAGTATAGGCAAAACATTTTAACGTCTTACATTAAGTCATGTTTCAAACAATGTTTCGTTTTTTAAATATAAACTCATCTCAACTAATATTATAATGTGAAAGTAAATTTGTTTGTTACATCTTCACGCTTTATCTACTCAACCAATTTTCCTGAAATTTTGCATAGGTACATGTAGTTTAAATTACGGAGAAGGATATATGGTACGTTTCATCCCGAACCAATAACTGCTCCCGTGGGAAATACACGAGGGCGGAGCTGTAGGTGAAAGCTAGTATATAAATTTAATGAAAGTATGAATTTTCTAGAAGTTGGACTGTAACTTAATAGATTGCAGTCACGAGGGATGCTTTAGTAACAAACTTGTCAGCACAAATAATAAGTAGGACAAGTGTTTTTGGAGCCTCGCAAAGACAATTAAATAATATATTTATTAATAAAGCAATTCATATGAAAAGTTGATCCAGATTCATTGACTTCGCATCCACACATCATTTTGAAAACAAAAAATACTAATAACAAAATTTGCTGGTTCCAAAGCGAAGGAAAACTAACTAAAAGAAGAACCGATCCAACAATCTTCGCCGCAGACTTTTTCAAAGACGTAAATTTACGAAATGTGTGAGTGTGAATTCATAACATTTTGTTTTTAATAAATTAAATTGTTTATGAACCAACTTCATCTTAGTAACGGTAAATAAATTAAAGTTATTTATTATCTCATTACTTAACTTAGTATTGTAGAACTCCAGAACAATGTAACACACCGGGATTTATTTTCTATTGTGCATAAGTATAAGACATTTTAAGTACAAATGCGTAAAGTGAAAGTTCCTATAAATTTATGATTACAGGTATATTTAATAATATTTTAATAATTAAACTTCCGTGTAACTTCAAAATGGCATCTTTATGATTCAATAAAATAGTTCATTGAATACTGAAGTTAGTAAATTATCAACAAATGCAATTTTCATTTTGGAAAATTATACTTAATTAAAAATATAGGTTGGCTTTCAGTAATCATTTCGTATGAAGAAAAGACATCAACGCACCGCACGCATGTGCGCTAGTCGTCGAGCGCTTTAACATGCATTCATTATAACTGTTGGACGTAGAATAGAAAAACAAACCCCAAAACAAGTTTTACCAATAATATTAGTGAAAAAGCATTTTTGTATTTCGTATAAGGAGATTAGAAGAAATAATAAATGTATTATTTTTTGTATTTGTTTAATTCCATGTTCATTCTGTATTCAAAACACAATATACTTATAAAACACAGCTAAAAATGAAATGATCTCTCATATTTTGGAAACAAAATTGGAAGCCAAAGCTGGTAATTTCCTCTAATGCGTCCGAGATGAATCTGCAAAATGAATAAAACCACAACAGTGGTATCCAATTAAGTGGATTGCTAATAAAAGTGAAATCGAAGCGGGTGCAGTGGCCGCGCGCGCGACGCCACCGCCTTGCGATCAGCTTTGTTTTATCATCATAATCCTAATTAAAACAAATAATTAAAAACAAACCTTTCTGTCGCTTGTACAATAGCTCTCGTTATTCTTTATAAATTTGAAATTAGACGGTGAAACATAAACATAGAAATCGGAAAAATGTCATTTCTTCTAGAAATGACATTGCGTATGTACGTACACGTCAGATTGTGCCGCAGGGTTTTCAATGTTAAGCCGACCAGGAAAAAAAAATATAACTTTTTGATCAACTAGTGATGTGAAGCTTCACATCTTTATCATGTTTTATAAAACTGGACTCATACCTACTTGTTTTTGGTACGACTGGTTGTTTAAATTACAGTAGCCAATGAGAAGATATTTTTTTATTATATAAACATGTTCAATGAGAACACGAAAGCATTAGAGCTAGATCTCTCTTATGTGAGAAATTTTCAATAATTATTTGGAAACAGGAAGATACCAACGCCATATAGTTTCAAGTGCTAAGAATCTTGTAAAATTGCGCCTTAGGTATATGTTACAGGTTTATAGTATATATGTATTATGAATGATTTCTGCACATGTAAGAATTTTATTTAGTTGTGAACACATAAATATGAATTAAAGTATATGTACACATTTTGAAACAAGCCAAAATAATTTTTACTACTTTCTTGTCTGTTGTACAATTTTCTAAGCACTAGAATTGTAGTATTGTGCACTAGAATTGTCTCGTTCATTAATTGTGAATATAAAATGAAATGGATATATTTTTCTCAAAAGACGACAATTGTTACCTCATCTTGTGACGTTGGCGTAGTATAATCCATTGTCCAGGATCAGGATAAACGAACTCTGAACAATATAAGACTATGAAAACCTATATGTATGTATCTTGGGTACCTAGAGATAAGATTTAGCAAAATTTAAATCTAACTTGAGAAAAAGTGCATTGATCCCAAATTTATGTACATTTTAATGAATTGCTGTCGAATTTCGACTACCAGGCTATTACTTATATATGTAAATATATCACGTTTTATTAGATGTAGTATAATAAACAGTCAATTTTACAAGATTTTGTTCTGTTTATTTGAAATCTAGATATACTAAAACCGTGATAAAAACGATGATATCTTGTTATTATCCATGATAAAGTTTCTATCAAATTTAAATTTAGCCTTGCTAGTACATGTTGAAATGATATACCGTAATGAGACGATGCTTAGTATTTGAAAGTTATTCGAAGATATTGATAAAGTAACATAAATGTTATCAGCCGTGAAACTCTTCCTTGCACGGGTTTTTTATTAAAAAGTCCACACGAAACACCGATATGATATCCGATCAGATTAAAAAAATGTGCCTTAGTGAATATAATTTTTAGCAATGGCTCAAATAGACCTTAAATATTGTATGAAGAATTGTTTCATTTCTATATAGGGTTGCCACAATGTTTATTTATTAATACTCGTACGGGATGTTTGGGTAAAAATGTTGGAGTTTTTGGAATATCTTTTTTTAGAATTCCGTAGTCGAACCCTTATAGATTTGACATGTCTGTCTGTCCGCCTATAGGTATATCACGCTCTTAATTCCGAAACACTTTCTTTCAGTTCCATGTAATGGAGCTTGCTCTTAATATTGTTATTTTTATATAAACTCTACTCTTAATATTGTTATTTGACGACCTCGGTGGCGCAGTGGTAAGGTTCTTGCCACTGAACCGAGAGGTCCCGGGTTCGATCCCCGGTCGGGTCATGATGGAAAATGATCTTTTTCTGATTGGTCCGGGTCTTGGATGTTTATCTATATATGTATTTATTATAAAATATAGTATCGTTGAGTTAGTATCCCATAACACAAGTCTAACAAGTCTCGAACTTACTTTGGGGCTAGCTCAATCTGTGTGATTTGTCCTAATATATTTATTTATTTATTTATTTATTTAACTATACGGATGACGGAGACGGGATGGTCAAAGGCGGCAACGGTATGGGAAGTCCTGTATTTTGTAGCTCGTGGTTCGCGACGTGATTTATCGCGGGCCTAGATCCGGTTCGCGAGCGCCGCCGCCGCCGAGCCGCTTGCACCCACGCCTTATTTTGCTCTATTATCCGCCAAACGATCGCTCGACACACTGCGCTATTATTCACTACTAGCTTTTGTTTCAAATCGCTAAATTTTCCACAACTTTAGAAATTGTAGATGGCTATCGGATTTTCTATACTTTTATACACATGTAGAAAACGCTTTAAAAATATAAATCATGTTGATAATAAACAACAGATAAGTAAATTGTACCAGGTCGGTAATATAATGTGATATAAATTTATCGAATATTGAATCTGATGTACATAATACATAATTTTTACCGCACTATTGAAATTTATTTAAATCTGTAGCTTTAACCCTGTTGATTCCAAAAAGTTTGCATTTTCTTGGCGTATTATTTTATACGTTAGTTATTGAGCGCCTCGGGCTGCGACATACCGTCACGCCATGCTCTAGTGCTGCTCACATTTGGTGTTGTAATCGCATATCGCTGATATACTGTTGCACTGCTTTAGCTGTTGCCAAGTTTGCGTAATTAACAGATTTGTTATATTTTATAGTGTCCAAATACTGGGTTTATTGTGCCAAAGTTAAGAAAATACCATGAAGGTCTTATTTGCTAATATTAAAGATTTGTATGGAGTGTGAAGATAAACCATGAGAACGAATGTCAATGACAGGTAGAAATATATATAAAATGCTTTAGTGAAATGTCACTGTATCGACATGTTTGTCAGTAGAATCATCTTAACAGCATGAGTCAGTGAGTGAGGGCGTAGGAGGGAGGCGGTGCGGTATGCGCATGAAGTGCGACTTGCAGCACATTGAGATGGCTTCTATTTTACAGTGGAGCGTTATAAGACACGAAACCGTAGAACGCGGCTTGTAGTACATATTTAGTCAATTAGTAGTAGTAAATTATATCATCGCAGGAGAAATCAGATTTTACCAATTTTCGAAATATATGCTAATCTAAGAGGACGAAGTCCAGTCGAAGTCGAATGTTAACTAAAAGTAGTAAGTAGTAATAAGTTTTCATCATAATGTAGATAGATAAAAAATATTGTTCTCTGAAATATTAATACAGAAATCATGCATTATGGGTGCCACAGTAGCCGCAAACACAGCAGCAAAGTAAAGTTGTCCCGAAGAACAATGACTGTTACACTGACTTTCAGCTGCTATATTTTCGCGGATAGACAACAACACTATATTTACATAAAATGTACCGACCAGATGATGACATGATGACGTGATGTTCTTTCAATAAAACTAGCCATTAACTTTACAACTAATTTATTTTTATGTTCTAATTTTAATAAAGCAGTCTCTAATTTCATTGCGGTTAAAATCATCAATCAGCGAGTCTCACTGTAGATGTGCACTTTCTTCGCCACCCGGCGCGTCTGCCAGTCAATGTATCATCATTATCGATTGACCAATTGACCTCGAGTGTTATCCTATTTGTTTGCATTTATTATTATGACAGTGATGATAAAATAAATAATTATATTTTAATACCTCTAAAATCGATTCAATTAATGATTAGTAAAATATTCTATTGATTAAGTAATCTTTCAAGCCGCTTTTATCTGCTCTGACAAAACATTGAGACTTCTTTATTTTTTCTTAGATTACCACCTTACTAGAAATACTCCCGGTTTATCCACACTACTAATAATTTTGTTTAAAAATTAATCACTTTCTAAAAACTATGAAACTGTAAAACATTAGACTTACTTAACGATCGATAAATTGTTTTCCGTCATAAAGGCAATTAAGCTAAAAATCTCATTAGCACTAGTTGTAATAGGTAATATTGCACGCAACAGCCACGTCTGGCGGTGGCTAATTATCGTCAGCGCTAGTGGAGGTCCGAAGGAGGTCGCCGCGGCTGGTAAACCTACAACTAACCTACACTCAAATTACCTCGCCGAAAAGAAAAAGTGTACCAATTGAGCTGTGTAAGAGCTAGACGTAAATCAAATTGAAGATGCCCGATAAAGTGGATAATAATTAGTGGAAGACGTGAAAGCGTTGGGAGAAAAATTCGTGAGAGTTTGTGTTACTGTGATTGTGCATTTGGCGAGGGACATCCGGTTGTGAGGCGAGTGCTGCGCCGCGACTAGCTGACTTTATGTCTTTTACCTTTGCTTCAATATTATTTTTAAGTAAGTATTTAAAAGCTGCATTTGATGATATACGTTATGCATCTTAATTGTATGATAAAGTCATTTCATATCTTATAAAGTAGATATACCTAAATTATATAAATCGTTTTGAATACTTTTTATGTTGCATACGTTTCAACTTACCACGAGAGTATGTCAACTATTTGAGATGATAGATAAAAACATTGGGTTTTTTTTTCTTATTGGTGAACTTAAAATAGATCGACCACTCTCACTTGCAATGGAATTTGCCATTGCCTCGCTAGTGAGTCGTGCATATAGCAACTTGACGATCAACTGCCCACACTGATTCGACTTTCAATAAATAAACAAGTAAAATAAGCCAAGCCACAAATCCTCTACTAAGTAGTTTGGTGAGATTTTCTTTAAAGTAGCTGAAGGAATAAGATATTCTGTAGTTTGTGTAGAAACATACTTACGTATCTTACTTTTTTTATAATTTTTTCAGCATATTACATACATACATTTAATGTTTATCGCTTGATTTGCCTCGCCTCGCGAGACTGAGAGAAAATAGTTCACTCGTCAATGTTCCTAATGTATTGCGATTGTTTGCGCAAGCATGCAGATGCTAAAATATGTAATTACGTGCATTTTCTTTTTCCAACACTGACTTAAACGATATATACGATATCCATAATATTTATTATGATATAATATTCATGGATATCGATTTTGTATTTATATGTATATAGCGAGTCCATTGTTAATAAAGTTCAATTTATTTTGATTCCGGGCCAAATACGGAACTGCGGACCGGTATTGTCCGTAGAGAATATCGGTCAAATAATCGATACAATAAAACACTGCATAATTGCTGTATGAAACGAGATAAGTTTGTTCGTGCTACTGCCGCCCGTAGTAGTAGAAACTGACACAAAAACTTGCGGTCGACAAGGCTACAACTCGAAAAGTTGTATGCATTGCAAAATATTACAATTATGAGCTCTGGCCGCTTTAAATTATATTGACGATTAATATCGGCGTAATCAATGTGGAGTAGAGCTGCAATTACAATTAAATATGAGGTAGTAACGAGATGACTGAACAGCACTTGGCCCGTGGCAGACTCGGTTCCACCTTGCGTTATGCAACTACTGTTGTCGGAATCGGAATAATCACAATGACCAGTGCTCACGCGCCCACCTATTTGCATTAGCAAGCCACCGTAAGCTCCGTGTCTAGGCTCGATCCTGTTTGTGCCTACAACATTTATCTGGTCACGGATGTTTTGTTTGTAAAAACGCTCATCGGAATGTGTTTTGTTCCGGGAGTTTCTTTCCGAATTTCAGAAATACGTATGGATTATTTGCTTTTTTATTCTTATTTGCTATGCTTTTGTAAATTTTAATGCTTACTAGACGTTTTGTGATAGAGCTAGTCAAGGTAAGAAATAGCTATATTACAATAAACAAATATTAATTAAGAACGCATATTAGCTTTTACATATATCGAATGTGTAAGATGTAAGTAAATATATTTTGTTTTAATTTAAGTACTCAAGATCAAGTAACTTTAGGAAGTGGACCAATTTGTGTTCTATTTATAACTCATATGCAAATTAATAATTAATTCACTTCTTATGTAAATGTTAGCAATTTTTTCCAATTTAGATAGAAGTATAAATAATATATACAAGCGCACGTAGCATCAGTGTTAGTTTATTTATAATTAATTTTAGTTAGACTTTCATATTATAGGGTTAATTGCAACGATTGTAATGTGTGATTTAGTTTTTATCATCAATGTTCTCATGTTACATGAAAGAAATATCGTTCTTGACCGATATTACTCTCTGCTTCATATTGTTCTTTTGAGAACAGGTAACCACATCGCTGATTTTATTAATGCCACAAATTTGAGTATGTAATAAAAAATCAAGAAATAATTGCATTTTTATGAGCCCTTAATTATAAGACGGCTCATATAAATGCTCTCGCTTGCTGACATAAAATATCGAAATATACATCACCAGATCCATACTGAAGTGAAAGTCTTATCTGATGACTGAAATTAAAGTGATTCCTAGGTACGGTTTACTGAAACACATTTTTCTAATAGAGAAGAATGAAACGCAAGGTAAAATCCATTAATATAATTACATAGCAGCATTCAGTCGTGCTCGGCGCTGACGCTCAAGTCGGATCGGAATGCAAAATCAGAGCACTCGCTTGGCGCGCTTAATGACCGTATCGTATTTTAAGTAGCAACCGAAATAAATATATTTTTGATAAACAGTCCAAATTAGCATTGTTGCATATAAATTTATTGATTAAGACTATGCACAATGCACATGTTACCGGGTGAATGCAGTGTTGTAACGCGGAATGTCGTGTTCTTTGTTATTTACGTAGTAAGCGCGTGCGCATAACGTTGCTCGTGACGATGATTGTAATAGCAAAGAGGACTGTGCACAAATATCGTGCTAAAATGCGTTGTGCGGACAATAACTACGCTCTCAATGGTAATATACAGGGTGTTTTTATAACATAATCTTCCTTAGAACAAAGGGTATTAGAGCGAAATAAATTTATAAAACTTTCAGGGGTATAGGTAATAAAATATTTTTATTCATACTATAATCTTTATAAAGTATATATATATATAAAGTATATATACTTTAAATCCTATTAATAAATCAGATACAAAAATGTTGTTAATGTCATATGTATTTCAGATATTTTAAGATCGAAAGCAAGTAGTTACTCGATATTGCAGCGCGCTCATGTATTCGGAGGCTATTGCGGTCGGTTTCTCCTCGCACTTGTATCGCGAGATCTCGTCGCAGAGGCGTTCCGTTCCGAACGCCTTTTTTGGAATAACTCGAGCAAATTTAGTTGGAAACTTTTATTTCACTTCGCGCGAGTTGCAGTCGAAAATCGGATTTTTATTTTAATGAGCCAGTTTTGCGGCACCGTCTCGCTCGCACCCGCCGTTGCACTGAATAAATAAATGAGTTGCTCTACTTTCTATGTGATCGTTTCTTTGGGCGGTTCGATGAGACTCGCGGCTCGCGACCGCCGCTGCTTTGTGTTCGTCTGACAGCCGCTACCACGAGGCCGCGCCGCCACCACTACTCCATCGACAACATTGTTCTTTTACTCTCTACTCTGAACAATAACAATATTCGGTCTACAGATACATTTAGTCACGATTAGTATTTTATACATTTCTTTGTCTGAAAATGCCAAGTGATCTTGCTTTTTGCATCAAATGGGTGTAGCCTTGTTTTAATGCTATTGATTGTTTCGACTTATAAAACATGTTTTAATAAATAACGTTGAATGTTTAGTTAATTACGCTGCTAAAATAATAATCTTCAAATAATTACTTCTTTTTAAATATCCTGAATTAAAATATAAACCAATAACGCCAATAAGGAAAACAGAAATCTTTCGCAGCGGCTATCGCGTTACGACAATCGAGTGCATATTATGTGTTACCTACCGGACATGGAAAGGACTTGTTATTAGTGCAATGCACTTGTATGCGTCACTAAGTGAAGGACGCGCTTTGTCTGGATCAGGTGGTCGACAGCGCGGGGGTGTGCGGGGTGCGCGGTGGCAGCGCCGAGGGGCTCGAGGCCGCTTCCTGTCCCAGGACTGGTTCTGCGGTTTGCACCACTTGTTTTGCACCAGTTTCCAACCATGTAACACGCTCGGCCTTTTAATACGTTGATATATAGTTACCTTCACGCTCTGTAGTTACAGCCGGTACGAAATTATTAGGAATATCGGCATCTGATAACATTTCAATCGTAGGTGTAAATAGAAAGAGTTGCGGCTTTTGCCTAGCAGTGGAACACTATTATAGGCTAAAGAAAAAACTTGTATGTATTAAAACCACTTATTTTTCAATATATGTTAACATCAAAACGTTTCCAAATTATCAAAAAATCCGATCGTATAAAGTGTCGACAACTTGGCGATTCTCAAGTGCCCTACAGAATTCTTTGAATCGCATTCGATGTTGACACATTACGTTGGCCAAGCACCGGCCATCTTCATTTTATCGAACAATTTACGCATCACAGATTTCTCTTGAAATGATCCCCTTGCAGCCAGTTTTCCAAAGATAGTCCTATGTGATATAAACATATAAATATTCATGTTTGCATATGTACTTAAGAATAGTAATAATGATTAATTTAATACATGGTTAATTGAACTGATACACCTTATTTACTTAAATTATTTAATAGTATAGCAAAGTAAACGACCGAATGGAATACTACCTAGTATTTTATTCAATTACATATACTAAACTATGTAATTTAATCAAATCATGTTTTCCTAGTAGGATTTCGTAGTAACTTGGAGAACTCCCTATAATCGTAGCGTGATGCTACGCTACATTTCGGGAGTTCTACAAACGGCTACGCAGTCTGCGACAATAGTAAGGGCTAGTAGTATCGACACTTACCTAATAATATGTTTCACCTTAAAATGGTTTAATAGTGTCATATTTGAAATGTAGATTAAGAATTAATGAAATAAGAACCCGATTTTTATAATTCTAACAGAAGACTAATCTCCAGTTTAGTTGTATTTATATCTATTTGTAGTTCATTATTTTATAATTAGGATATAATATTATATTTTGTGTATAGTTCGTCTGATAGATCTAATAAGCGTTTTACATATTTACATCGAACTATCAAATATATTTTTAATTTTTCTTTTATTTCAGATAAAACGAAAATTTGGGCTGTGACACAAAAATAAAGGGTAAGTTAAGCATTGCTGTCTTTTTACTTGCCTATATAATTTTTCCTTTCCTTCGACTAATAAAAAGATATTGTGTGCCATGCATATTCATTATGAGGTTCACGATTCCAATACATCAAACTGGAGATGTGCCGTGGTGATTGACAGCGGAGAGTGTGGAGACGCGGTGCAGGCGGGCTGGACACGCCGAGCGCGCAGAGCCGGACATGTGTCGGAGCGTAATTACGGAGCTTCGAGACAGGTGGCTCGCCTGCGTCCTTGTCTCGCCTCTCCATTCCATAAGGGTTTAGATATCACGGAACCTCATTATGATTTTAGGATTATCCTACTAATATTATAAATGCCAAGGTTTGTGAGGATGTATATGTGTATGTTTGTTACTCGTTCACGCAAAATCTACTTTCGTTGACTTTAATATCATGTCTGTTCCCCTTTCGTACATAAATTCATGCGTGAAAAGCTACGAGTAAGAACTAGTATGTTTTCATGTCACTTTCTAGGTGATAAATAATGTTAAGTTTGAGCATCACGGATTCAGACCATTAATGTTGATCCTTAGAGATTTGGCCGTTATATTCTTTAAATGGCAATGATCAACATATAACTGTGCGAACAAGTGCGGGTAGTGACGTGTATATACTGTAGTTTTCCTCAAGAAAAATAAATGTCAATGGCCGAGAGGTGAGCCGGAAAAGTACATCTAGTTCCTTGTTTATTGAGCTTCGCGAGCACATGGTTAGGTGGCGGCGGCGTGTGATTCACTAGAAAAGTGAGAGTGATAATGAGACGATTCATACGAATGCACGCCACATGAAAGGGTTCTCGGTTCGTGTAGGAGTTTGGACAAAGTACAAAGCGCGCTGGGCGCGGTAAGGCTTCGCGGTTTAAGACTCGCTGACCTTTGTTAAACCGCAACTGTACGGCTTTTATTTGAACGCTATGGGAAAGTATTAAGTAAAATGCAATCAAGCACGTTCGCAATGTATAATTTGTATGAATTATGACATAAGTACACAAGTACATGTACCTACTACTCTTGTAATTTTAAATTATACAGACCTAAATAATTTAAAACGACTCATGTATAAAATGTATATCGTATATATTTCCAAAACTGTTTGTTTATCTAGTTAGGTGAGATGAGCAAGAGGCGGCACATGTTAATGTCAGGTCTTACTCGTAGAGATGTTCAGTTGTACTGGCATGTCGAGATCGAGATAACAGGCCGCCTTCGTTTGTGGTACATTCGGCCAAAAGTCAAGGGCAATGCGAGTGCTCCACGGCCTGGGGGTCGCGTCATCTTGCATTAAAGATAATGTCATAATTTTGACGCAGTTATTATGGCCATGCAAAACCTTTAGGTTTATTAAACTCCATCCGTCATTGTAAATCTTTCAGATATGAAGCGGAGTTTGGCATTGATAAAATGTTATTCTGTTTCTATCTAATCAAAAGTAAGTGTATATACCTACTCAAAGAGTAAAATCTCACAAATATACAAATATAAACCCTGAAATAATATAAAAATAGGTACACTTTTAACTAAATACATAAGGTTCACATTTGTTAATTGACATATTTGAAGAGGCTGCGGTGAAATTTGTTGCACGGCTTCTTCTTCACTCTTCACTTGCACTTTGGAAGTCGGCGGTGGACTTAGTTTTACATTATTTTTTATCATCAAAAGTTGAATAACGAACTTTGAGTTTCAATGTGAACTGATATTCAACAATAATTATTACCAAAGTCTGTGTTTGTTATCAGTTTCGTTTATTATTCAATTTTGTACAATTATGTAGAATCGTTTCCGAAAGTAACAAGCGAGGAATTTTATCACTTCCTTTAGTATATGTTTATATATTCAGAAATACATAAGACGTAAAAATGGCTACAACAATAAGATACCTTCAACCCTCATAAGTTTATTTAAATGGTAATTTAAAAATATATGATTTATGAAATATTGTATAAACTTGCTAGTTGAAACGACTGATTATTATCATTATATACATTAACACAGTCTAGAAGAGAGGAAAATAGATGAAACTACGGAAATTCGTCGATGTCACCGCTTCTCCATCTAATGTTATAAAATGTCTTAAAATTATGGGACCAGTATTTTCTAACGGATATCCTTACCTTAAACAATCGATTTAAATAATTTACATCGATTTGGTCACAATCGTGCGCCCAACGAACGCAGTACACGTTTTATCCGAGTGGTTTAATGCACAACCTGTTCTACAAAAATTACAAGCCAATGTTTTTTTAGGCTCTGGTTTGAGCGTTTTGTTAGAATGCTGCTTGTTGCTAGCAACGAGGAAATAAAACAAGTTTACAATTTTTTATGTTATTATTAATTAATATTTAAAAGTCCTCATGTGTAAAGATACTAAATTCTGACGTTTCGGAACGACGAAGATGAAGTATATTGAGTATCAACAAAATTATATCGTAAATATAAAAACACATGTGACATTATGCTACACAGCTGTGGTGTTAGAGCTAGCGCCGCCCGTGCGGCGAGTGTGGGCCGCGACTGGCGTTAATCTATCTAATTTCAATATATTCAAATTTGCCGTAAAAGAATATTAGAAAGCTGTTAGTTGCATAGATAAGACATTTGAATGTTTAAAAAAAAACGTATGTTTTATGAATATAAATACAGTATGCTGTATTCAGAGGAGTAATTCGACCGAATCGTTCAGTAGAACCATGTGAGACCGAGCATTTTAAAAAGTCAAGATTTAACCAATTTTTTACTCATCAAAACTAAGAAAAATGTTTGTAAATATTTTTGTCAGAAACATTTTCATTAGGCTTAAATTCTAGCTAGGTTCGTAGTTTGCAGCAGTGGCGCGTTGATGTCTTTTGCACGAGAAATCGACAAGTGTAACTTTCCCCTACATACTAGACCCATCTTGAAGTGTATTGCAGTTTTAAACATATAAATAGCACTAAATTATACTCTGATGTAGTATACTGTGTGCGTTTATGCCCATTGCTATAATCACGTTCACATTTTACCGACACTTAAGGCGCAAAATGTTAAGGTAACAGAAGATTTATCTCGCAGTCACTACCCTTGTTGTCGATACTGTGTTATTTTTTATTTTAACCTAATAAAAACTTATTAAAAACGATACGATAAAATCTTATTATATAGACGTTCCCTTACAGTGGGCTGCACCAGTCAATTTTGATGTTAACTTTAGCCGCGACGACGACGCCGCGCCGTCATGCGTCATTTAGATAAAATGGCGTACTTTGTGTTTTTCTGCGCAGGTTAAAGTTAACGTCAAATTGACTGGTGCATTGCACCCATAAAGTTTCACAATTATTTCTTTTGTATAACTTGCACATTGATCGTCTAATTTCTGGATAAATATAGATTTACATTTGAATAATATTGTGAAGCGCGGAACCCACGCTATTTTGTGATCTCGCCGAGTTGATGCGTATTCCCGCCTATAAAATTGGATGTTGCAATACTCGGACAGTTAAACTATTGATGTAACAGTAACTTAATGATTATTGCAGACATTTAGTGTAGATGAAAATGAGTCAATATCGGGACTAGCTTTGTTTGCTAACTTGATATTATTGTTATTACTGGAAGTACAATTAGTTCGTTTCTCGTTTATTTCACTATAAAATATTACCGAGAACACGTTACTTGTCTACCTAAACTTGGTTGAATGGTTTACTTTATTATCTATTTTATTATATGATTCAGTTTAATCTCACACTTTTTGTAATATAACTTAATATAACGTAATTGAAATCAGTTATAGTTTTTGTACGACTTTACTTATAAATAAGCCAAATTTGTTCAAATTTAATAGACGATTAATACATAAAATAAGTTTTCAAAGCGCGTGTTTATCTGCTATATAGAAGAAATAAATAAATACGTAGTTATATTTGTATTTGCTACGAGATAGTTCTCTCCTGTATGGTCACTCAGCCGAAAGGGTTCAATATCATTATGTTGTGATTATGAAAAAGAAAACGGACACAACAAATTAATGAATCGTCAGCCGCTACATTTTATTTATTGTTTATTTTTTTACTTACAGTTCAAAATCCTGGACATTATGACTAGTCATTATTTTTTTATTGTGGTCGATTGTGATCATTAAACGATAATTGTATTCCGAACAAAGGAACGGGTTGCCAGTTATATTGACAACAGAGCAGGACTATAGTATATATGCAATAAATAATAACAAAGACTGTTAAAAAAACTGTTTGCTCAAGTCGGAAACTCCACTGGAACGATAATAATATAGTGTCAGTGGTAAAGTGGAACAAGGAACTCGCGTAGTTGGCTATTGGTACGTTGAACCTCCCGATGTGTGTGTATGTGTGTGTGCACGCACACTGAGACGTGTCAACCCATCCGGACAGCGTGCGCACGCGGCGCTGTCAGCACGACAGCAATGCTAGTGTGCGTACATTAATCTGATTCATGGCACTCTGAGACTTGCTATAGTATATGCCTTTATGCTTTACCAACCCAATATTAATTCAGGACTTGATAATAAGACTTGTCACCGTGGTCTTGATACGATTGCCAATATAATAATTATGTCCACTTGGTGTATAAATGGCAAATTTTATTTGAGTAATAACCTGAAGTCAAAACCTGAAATCTTACGAAAATAGAAACAAAAAGATAAATGTAGACTATTTACGATACACTTTCGTGATTCTAAGATTAACATGCGAATTAAATCGGCGTATCATTGCATCTTAGTAAAACTCCGCCAAATATGCAGTCGAGTAAATATGCATGTATATAATTATGCAAATATATATTCCACATATCCAAACTATAACCGTAAACCAGTGTGAAATTAATAGAAAACGTGCATGAGTAATGCATTTATTTTTCGAAAATACGCAGCAGTAGGAAGTAACGAGTAGAGATGTTCTTCAATATTGTATACTCTACTGTTAGAGTTGCTTCTTACATTTACACCGCATCGTCTGTAACTCAATAATGAAAAAAATAAAATGTAAAGTTTTGTGAATTAGATATTATCATTCAACATTATATTATGAGCTATTCTGTTATAATCGTTTTTAACTTATTTAGAACTTGTCATTTATAACATCAAAAATGATCTCACAAATTCAATATGCACATTTTAGACGTGAAAGAAGGACAAACAAACAAAGACACTTTATTTATAATATCAGTATGAATATAAATTTGGTATGGATAGGTGACAAACATTATTTTCTCATAATTTAATTTTTATTTCAATACTAGTCACTACCTCTATGTCATATAATGTGCGTGCAGCATAACATTCCTCTACAAAGAACATAAAACATAGACGAACAGTGAAGTGTGAATTGCCAAGTTACCCATAAGTATTATTCAGAAAGCTCTGTAAATGTATCAACTGGCATTACCTAGTAATTGTCATATATTGAGAAGAGAATAGGAATAAAACATGGCATCGTGATCAAGCTAAAGCAAGTTAGTAATATTGCAGCAACAGCGCGCGGTAGTTACCGCGCGGCGGCGCTGCGCGCGTCCTTGCTCGTTGCTCAACGTGCTATAAGTGCGCGCCAATATTGGCATCATCGGATTAAAAGCTTTTTGAGTACCCACAACATAAAACTGAAATAAGAACAACAAGCAATTAAAAGCTATAATCGTTAAATTGCTGCTTGGACGCTGTGCTTATTCTAGCTCGATCACCGATTCTGACCTTTGGCGGCGTATTTTGAAACAAGCATCAAAGTACAGTCGATTACATGATTGTTTAATAAGACTAAGTGTAATGTATTCTTAATATTAATTTAAATTAATTATAGTTGTTTGTAGCAGGTTAATTTGAGAATATTTGAAAATTCCGCATATTTATTTTTAATCTGGATCTTTGTTTTTGTTAAATATATGTACGTTTTGTTAAAAATACAGAACAGAACACAGGTTGTTAAATTAGTATAACACTATTTATGGTATAGTGGCCACTTGCAACACAAAATAAATATAAATCTTGTGCTACGATATATTAATAAATACTTACAACGAAAGTAATCGCCATATTAATATTAAATTGATACTTTTCCCTAGAAATGACATCATAGACAGACGTTTAAGAAATTTATATTATATTTTACATGGAAATAAGAACTAGAAGCAACTATATGACAATACTTCTTTATATAAATATTTTAGATATTGCAAGTTATTATCTATTATCTAGTTATTATCTATCTTTAAAATGATCAAATTACAGTAAACAAAATCATCAAAAAGTGATTTCTGTATATGTACGTTTTTATTACCTACTTAGGTAGATTAAGAAATAAAAATGTAAATCTTTTCAAAATAAAACATGTTTTTAAATCAAAATCTTATTAAATAACCAATCCTTACACCAACTTGCACCAACCATTGTACCGCTGAACACGTTACATGGTTATTGTTAACAAACCCGCATTGCGTAAGGTCACAGAGCAATTTATAGATAAATGTCATTACATTATTGACGTGATAAAAGCTGATCATAATCTAATTCTTTTGATTGGTCGAGATTCGTGCAACGCCGGAATATTGTTTCCTGGACAAATTAATCACGTGATGTGGTAGCTAATTACATAATGTTCGTCAGGGCATGCAAAATTATAACAACATACACAATAACAATATATAACACCCAAATCATTTGACATTGACAATATGAAGAATCAGTTAATTGTACATTATAATTGGGTTATTCGAATCTCAGGTCTACTTGTCTGTTTAAAATTTACCGCAGTCCTATTAATGTTTCTACAATAACTGTGTGTGGGATTTAGTATGTAGCTTTAAATTATAAATTTAACGTTACGCTGACATAATTAAAATTGAATTTAGATTTTATTGTCTTATACGTTGGAGAGTATTGAAATTACCTTTAAAGACGCGTGAAAATAAAATCCTTCGATGATTTGCACTCAGATTAACTTTTCGCATGAGACGTCCTGAATTCTAACATTCTAAATTATACTTAACTATTAATTAAATAAAGAGATCGTCTAGCTGCAAGAAAGTTACAATAAAGGCATACATTGTAACTTTCTTATGTTTGGCTTGAATTATCTTACGCTGATTATGACGAGGGTGAACCAGTGTTATTTATTGCAAACCATTCCATCAATTTTGTTGTTGTGTATGTTTCATTCCACGTTCGTCAGCCCTTAGCCACGAGGAATACGACTATGAAAAACAAGTGTTCTTTATAATTTTCATTTATTAAAGTGCCTAATTCGAACTTGGTATTATTTTATCAACCAGTTTCTTTAAACAGGTTTTCTTTAAATGTTAATGAAATCACTAAAACAGGCAATACCGAATTAACAAATTTTAAGCATTTGACTCAGACTTCCTCATTTATATACAAATAAAAAGCAAAATGACAATGATTTTATTCATAATATGTCGACGTCGCTCAGTTGAATAATACGGGAATATTAGTTGAGTTTCTGTTATTAAACTTTGAGAAAATGTTGCTGATTTCGTCTTTCGTTGATATGCGAATGAAGAATGGTCGGGCTCTGTATATCCTTACAACTTTATCTGTATTATAAATCCTCTTTTTGACCTATTGATAGTGTGATTCCTGAGAAGGTTAAGTGTATAATTTATTACGTTTTACCCGAGCGAAGCCGGTATGTTATAAGTGTACAAATTAGTCATAATTTTATGATAAAAATATTTCGTTATTTGTCAACAAACCAAATCTACTGCAATTTAGATATAAAACTTGCAGCAGAACAGAGTGAAACAAATCAGAACAAGTTGAGTGCAAAAAACACGAGTAATAAATTCCATAAAATATTCGGCTGGCTACTTCTTGTAAGTTTTGAGGCATTTATCTACCGAATTCCGTAATATCCGTTAGAGTAATTGAATGCACCCACACATGGGCAGGCGGTAGGTGCGCGGTGCACACAGCGGCGCGGCGCACGTGTGCGCGCGGGCGCCGCGCGGAACGAGTTCGGGCCGACCTGCCGCGCGCCAGAAAGAACTCAGCCAAGGACGCCGGCGTAACGGGCCGCGGGACGCTGCCCGCCGGCCGTTGTCCTGGTCACACGTCCCGGTTCGGGACGCATGGGACTGTTTTGTTAAGGAATTAGGAGGGACACAAAACACTGTTTATTTTCGCGGATTTTTTTTCTTTCCTGTTATATAGTTCATATAAAATAATGTCGCGGAGTGTGGGCCCGTTCTAGCATAGAATCACTCTATATCATCCCGAGGATATCGTACGAGGCGACTAAGGGACACAATGCTAATCTATAGCACTCCCAAAGAGGGTTGACGTCAAACAGGCCGCCCGTTGTAAAATCATAGTCAAATCTACATAAATTTACTTTTATTTTTCCGCGAATAATGGATGTCACAGGAAATGCAACCAGGAAACACGCATACATAAGAGTTCACGGATATATAATTTGAAATGTGGAGGAATTTTGTAGATTTTCTTGTGTACCGTAGTGTGTAGAGGAGCTGGAATTTCGGGGACCCGACTCCAGCCAAACAGGGCCAAGCTGGTCTACATTCAGCATAGACAATACTTTATGTAGAAAGCGCAATTTTCCTTCATTGTATTACGTCAATATAACGGGTGTTAAATAACAAATTATTGCCAGTTATAGAAGTCGATGAATTTCATTATGTTAGTCATTGCATCGCAGACACATCGCCGACTTCTGAACTTCGTATGTGAATAGCATAAATTAATGAGTAGTTGCGAGTTATCGCGTGGATTCGCGCATTTCACTTACTATGGGCAATATTATAATGTTGTGAGAGAAATTTCATTTATTTATATTACTTTAACATTTCATGATTAATAACTAATTATTATACCTATATCATAGATTATATAATACTTGCAGTATTTATATACACTCATCTGTTCAACTAATGCTATGAATAAAAGAATGAGCTTTATAAGTAAGTAACATCAAAACATATTATTTATTTTTTGTAATCATAATAGTTCTAAAATCATTTCATTCAGTAAAAGAATTCAATTAAATAAGAGCATAGAAACCGCATTGTAAACTGTTAGTCTCATGACCTATGAAGTCATGATTGATGTGTCCTAAATGAAGCATAATTCTTAAGAAAAACCAATTTTAAGTTCCTTAGCCCGGCCAACGACCCTAAAATCCTAACTTCTGTCCCTTTCTATCGCCTTACTTTTAGTTGTTGCATCTCTCAGTCACGAATACCGCTGTTCTGTCTTTATTTTGTTCCATTACGGCCAAGAACAATGACTATTTGACGATAGAATCGTGTTTTTATATCTAGTCTTTTCTTTCTGGTGGGCCGGAGCGGCGTGCGAGCAAGACGACAGTAGTCCGGCGCGACCGTCGCGGCGCCGGCGCACCGTGTTTTGGTTTCTTATTGGGCCGAGAATGAGAATTAAAAGATGGCCACTCGAGGACCGTTTTCTCGTTACGATAACCTAATTTTATTGCTTTACATCGGTAGTAGTTCTGTTTAAATTTCAATAAAGCGAGTCCATTAAGTTCGAATGTCAGGAGGTAATGCGAGTAAAAAGACAGCGACCTCGTGGAGTATGTTCGCACAACGCGGCCCCCCGCTCCCTCCCCGGCCCCCGCCGCCGCCCCGCGCTGCATCCGCGCGGGTGATTCAACTATGTTCGGAAATGTCGAAGGTTTGCCGGACGTGGCGTACGCGGAACTACCTTCGGCTTATGCGTGTTTCCAGGTATTTTAATAAGACAATTTGCGATATAGAATTCCTAACTAAAGATAGTACAAATTGAATTTCCACGCCATTGAATATAAATTGAATAATTGGATTTAATTTGCATTCAAGAAAATTTAAGTAAAACAAGCGTCATTTTTATGTAAAATGACTTTTCATGTGGAAATATAATATCACAATATATTCAGAGTCAATAATAGCGCCGGTCGTCGCTCCATCTTCAGCGCGAACAAAAGACATCAACGCGCCACACTGCATGCACTCTCACGTTCGAATGTATTTGTCTCAAATGCATTTATAAATTCTAACTATGAGATTGTAATAAATGCTATTGTAAAATTTTAATTACTGGTCACGTGCTATTGATTTACTGCTAACGAGCTTTATAAATTAAAATTAGATTTATTAGTTCCTATTGAATTTTGAGAAATTATAAATTCGTCCCTTCGCTGCACTCCCCTTTTGAAGTACTACAAACATTTTAACACAATGTAAAGTTATTTGCTTTACCTAATTTAGATAATAATAATAAGCTTTTTTGTTTTGAAGAAAAATAATAAATGTTTGCTTTAATAAAAATAATTATATATTAGATATTAAATAACATAGTCCACGCTTTAATAAGGTTTATTTTGACAATATCTGCAAATTCACCGTGTTTTAATTCACGTATAATGTTGATTGTTGACCTTAATTAAAAAATGCCTCCTTTTTTAGTCCTGGACATATTGTTACCGGTCCAGGTTCCAGGCCAATCGTCCTATTTCACTAGTGGTCCGTCCCGGTTTCGCTCGGGTATAACCATAATAAATTAAATCTTCTTTAGAAATCACACTATCTACTGGTGAAAACCGTGCAAAAAATCGGTTCAGTAGTTTTCGAGTTTACCGCGTTCATACAAATAGACGCGATAAAAGGGACTTCTTTTTATAATATATAAATATTAGGTTTCTTCTACTTCAAATTGTAATTACTTAGTAACAATGAAGCCAAACTCCTAATGTCGTAGCGTCGGCTTGTCGCGCGCCACGTGGCCACCTTGACCTTGACGCAACTCTTTTGTCATTGGCATTTTCCGGCTCGATTGCGATTCGGATTTCACCGCAGATCCTGTTTATGAACATTATAGTGGTCTGACTATTAAGCATATCGAATACCGTACAAAATGAAAAAAAATGTAGGAAATAGGAGGAATCCAAAACTGAGGAATATGCTTAGATGAGAGAGAGATAAGTATCCACCATTTCAGTCAGTTCACCACGGGAGTCAGAATAACATAAACTGAGTCAGCTGCTTCCCTTCTCATACAGATTGTAAAAGGGATAGAGTTTATATTGGGGATTCTTATAAGCTAACAATCTATCACTTTATTTAATTTTATTCAAACTCTGCGCAACGTAGCCATATTACTAGCGGCTCGTCCCGGCTTCGCTCGGGTAAAAACATAATAAATTATACACCTAACCCTACCTCAGGAATAACACTATAGTAGTTTTTGCGAACAGACAGACGCGTCAGAGGACTTTTTTAATTATATATATGTGTATTAGTCATCCATTATATATATATATATATATATATATATATATATATATATATATATATATATATATATATATATATATATATATATATATATATATATATATATGTGTGTATTAGTTATCCATTATGGCATAGAAAAGTGAGATTACAATAATTCAAAATGATTAAATTAAATATCTCGACTTATTTAGATATACATAGTCGGAATGTAATAAGGAAAAGCCTCCAAGAAAGCTGTCAATGAATGCTGGAAAGACCTTTGCGTCTCAATTCCTGTATTGCCATTTACCTTCACGTGGAAGATTTGAATTCGTTAGTCGTCGTTGCGAATAATTTGGCAAAACTGTAAGCACGTAGGATTTTGCTCAGTTACGTAGTACCCATGTTGTAGCTCAGTAGTGGGACAATATTTTCACAAATATTATAAATAAATGTTTATATGTAAGAGAATTTTTTTTATTAGTTGTTAGTTTAATGTAAGGAAATTATGATATCATGTAAAATATTTCCCTTACGTCTACTAAAATCCATCTTGAAGCACCACTCACAGAAATTAACAGTTCTGCCTTAGAATAAATGATTATGTTTTTATGACATAGTTGTGATGTCGGCCGGTTGTTATGGTCACTTCTATTTCCTAACAATGATACTGCGCGCGCTTTCGCGGAAGTGTTAAATAAAACATACCTCGATTAAATATTGCTTTCTTTATATCTCTGCTATAAACTTCATTTTGAGAAATATACATTATGTAGTTGATAAGATTTCTCTTTCAACACTTTCATACTACGCTGCCGATAGAGTAGTCATAAATGTTTATTGTCAATATCACAGTGTTTTCCAGTTTCAACAAATAAATAATACAATTTATTAGCTTTTATAATCACTAACCTCATAATTAATACTTACGTGAGTGATATTTTCGTCGAGTAAATTCCAAGAATAAAAGATGTACTAATAGGGGAAAAATAAATATAGCAACTTTGCTAAATAAACATTTATAAAAAGAAAATGCGAAATAAGGTAGGTATTGAATATTGAAAATGTTCCGGTTTTGAGTGTGTCGTGCATTTTCAGAAGGACATGTTATGCATCGTGACGTGAGCTCTATCTTCAGTCGACGCGAATAACAGGCAAAGAGCGGCGGCGCGTTGCGGCGGGAATGCGTGACCTTAGTTTTTTTTGTGACGAACAATTTCATGTAACGTTAAAAAGCAAGAGACATTGATTTTCCACTCAAGTGGTCAGTTAACGAATTTATCAGTCGGCCGCCCCGCCGCTTCAATTGATTCACCGATTCTATTAGTTCTCGGACTTTTATTTATATAGTTATATTATTTTGAACGACGAAGATATTTTGAACTTTGCTACAGAAAAACAAAGTGTCGCTAATTTCTTAGGTGATATTTCATTTGCATGCATTTTACCTACATATTACTGCTGTGTCATGATGAGTTGCACACACATCTGTAACACCGGGTTATAAATCTCTTAAAGATCGATAATGAATTGAGTTAACCACATAAACATTGGTCACACCGCGGGAGCCGGAAAGTCGACGACATCAAAAAACAACGACAATGCAATGTTTCATAGTAAAGCAGAACACTCAAGTTACAGCACCGTTCGATCTTTGTCGCGGACGCTGAGCTCGTTCAAATTAATCATAAGTGAAACTAAGTTACTGTACTCTTGTTTTTTACCACCGAATATTTTCAATGGCTTTGCCGGACGCTAACTATTTGGAAAGTTGCACCGAATACTCTTAGAAATCTGAGATGTTTTTGGCCATTTCATTGTGAGATGCCGCCTGTGAACCAAAGGCCCAGGTTCGAATCCCACTTATTCTGTATAAGTTTATATACCAGTCTGACTCATGAACCTATAATATTTTTTTCATCTATCGTGTAAAATGGAGAAGGAATGCTAAACCACTCCATTAATGTTGCGATACGATTAACACGATTGTAATGGATTTGACAAGTCATATTTGGTCTCTGAATAGAAAGGCCCTAGTAAAATTTTTCAGGTAAACAATTTTTTTAAAGAATTCACTAAAAACGCGTTAAATGTGAGAAGTCGTCGTCTACGATTTCAACCGATTTCTGGGAAAATGAGGCCCGTTTCGCAACGTAAATTGCAGGTTTCGCGATTGGTTCTCCAGTCTATCATGCCTAATTTATTACAGAGCACATCAGTGTAAGTGAGGTGGTAGCCAGCTCGGCGGCGTGCGAGTCGATCATAGCACCAAATAAGGACAGTACAGAAACCACAATACAGGTTTAGCAAACGACAATCTCATAGCTACCAATAGCTAACGTTCTCGTGAGTACAACTGCACACGAAGATACTGTGCTATCTAATTAAATGATATTATTCTGACAATCCTTCACGTACTTTTAGTAATTATTAGGTGTTAGTTAAATTTCGTTAAAGATTAACTTATTAAAAAAGTTACTTATAAAAAGTTAAAGTATGTTTTGTCTCTTTTTGTATTAACGGGATAAGCGTCGTAGAATCCGCATCCAGGCTTGATTTTTCGAAAATAGTTCTCTCAAAAGCTAAGCATATATGTGGCTCTTGTACATTAAAGTATAATGCATACTACCCTATGCAACGACAAAATAAGACTATGACATTTTAAGAAATACGTTACTGAATGTATATACTGAGGCCAGGGATTAGTTAGGTACGTGTGTAATTTTTGTAACAACATTGAAGTTTATTGTAGTTTTAAATAAATCGTGCCGCACATAAGTAAATGCCAATAACTGGAGCACTTTAAAGGAAAGTTATTAAAACATATAAATGTTTTCACTTAAAACTTGCGGCAATTACCTTGATAAACAGTCTCGGCGAATAAACCCTTCAATTAAACTTACGATTCCGGTTCTGCAATAAACGTACGTATTTTTTCTTAAGAATTGTAATTTGGCTATATTCATTACGAAAGTCGCCGTGTTAAGTGTCACAGGCAAATAACAATTGTCATTCCATTCTTTATGGGAACCTTTGTGATGTGATGGGCGAATGCTAAAAACGTGGGTGGCGTGTGTTTTTAAATTGCTTTCTGTAATTAAACCTTATAATCATCAACAAGCATACGTGATGAGAATGCAAAGCACGTATTTTTTATTGGTATTTTTACATTTTACTTGTATTAAGGTCTTTAATCCAAGTCTAGACGACTTGAGTTTACGTAATACGTGAAATAATCAGCTATTTGTAAATTAACTTTTTTTTTTATCAGACAGATTGCAGGAAAATTAAAATTCCGAATTCTAGTTTACATTCCCTCTTAGCCTTATAGTTCAGAGTAGAAATAAGATATTTTTATTTTTCACTTCAAAGATTAAAAGTGGCAGTCATGGCTAAATATATGATATCTATACTTATTGGTTGACGATTGGTTTAAGATATCTATACTTATTGGTCGAAAGCAGTCATAACATAACATGTGATGATGATGTATCCACCAAAAAATATGTTGAAAAATTGTGTTAAGTAAAATTTAATATTGCAATAAAATTAAGTAATTAATCCACGATATGACAGGTTTAATAAATTAGGTTAGTGAAGAAGCAGTGATAAAATAACCCTACTACTCAATTAGACATGGTAAAACTTAAAAAATAACGATCATGTTATTGATTTAAATTGCAAAGAAGCTCGAGACAGCCAGCTCTGACCGGATTTGGCGAAGTTGCGGACGTCTTTATACGTATTTTTAATTGGCAGATGCCTCCGTTTCTGCGAACTGTAAGTTGACGAGTTAACTGCTACTAGTCATTTGCCGTAGTATTCGGGGCGCGATGTGTGGCGTCGTGCATTGCCTGTTACAATAAAACTTAGTTTTATGCTTTTGTCTTTAAATCAAGGATGTAGTTACAAAACAAAGTAACCGGGTTACTCCTAAAACTATTATTTTGCCGTACAAATATTCAGGAACTATAAATCAGTAGAATAATTGCAAGGGGCAATAAAGTAGGCATTCATTTTATGCAGAACGTTCGCAAATCGACACAAGAATCGGCTCTGTGTGGGTACCTGTGCAGGGCTATGTTGGTGGCCGCTGCGAGTAAGTACTAAATCTCTTAGTGGCGATCTATGTTAATCGATAGGATATTAACAACGGGCCGTCGTAATGGCCGGTCCTGGGACGGCGCTCAAGGCTGCTGGTGAAAGGACTCTGCGAATCTGGATCATCCCCGCATCCGTGCGAATGTCAATCGCATCGACCTATGGTGCCTCCAGTACCTAAGCAAGCATTTATGAATAGCCTTCAGAATAATCTAGATCTGAATTCGAATACCGTAAATATTCAAGTATTAGGTATAAGTAAATTTTGTGTCGTTGCTATTTGTGAGATTTAGTTATTAGTAAATAACTCTTGCTTAGTGTCGTCACGATTATTTGAATTTTGTTCTAAATTACAGACATACCGTCGGGCGGGATCTTCTTAATTCTCGATTATATAGGAATTTAAATCAATCTCGAAATTTATGTAATAAAAGTTAAGATGTCATTTTAATCCACCTGTCATAAATATAAAGGATAAGGAAAAATTCTAATAAAATGAACACTAACAGAATAATAATCCGGATACTAAACCCAGACTTTGCTCAGAACTTATAAACGATTAAGCGTTTTGATTGATGATAAAACTTTTATCTTCAGTATTTTAGATGCTATTCTGAGAAAATAACGTAATGCCTGCCTGTCTTATATAACATACATTAATTACAAATACCGATAATAATTTAATAATACCTTTATATTGTACTGTAAAATATTTAGCTACAAAACTGGAAAACATTTATGTTTTCCAGCACGGACTAGGAAATCCATATGATATAATTGAAAGCGAATTTCAACTACCTTATTGTTGCCGGCGAATATGTTTCTTGATCCATAAATGGTCCGCAAGAACAAGGTGCTTGTACAACAGTACAGTAAAGGCGTGGATGTATAAAATAGGAATAGCATACCCAGCAATTTTTCCCTTCCCTCTAATTATCATACAACAGTCATTATATTTAACTTTCATTTTTATTATAATGACTTCTTGATTAGGATTTCCATATTTACCCTACGGCATCTCACAACATCCATTTTTTTTCTTACTCATCTGATTTAAGTGCCTAGGTCACAAATATAATAAAATAGCATTTCATTCAGATCATTTAACGATAATATCAGTATATAAACATTTTAATTTATACACTGTTCTGTCTTATTATTTATTGTTTATCTAAATTTTGTTCAGATTTGTTTGACAATCGGCAAAGGCCTCCTCCAATCCAATCCAGCCAAGTGCCTAGTCCGATGATATTACTGACAATTTTTACGAGTTTTCCTAGTTCATCGGTTGTAAATATATATCATACTTAACATTACGGTAATATATTACCATATCTTTGAAAGAGTAAGGATTACAATTTTAAAGAATGTAAAATTATATTAAAATAATGCGATCGGGTGAATATGGAATATTGGTTTTGGCGTGGTTTTGAATGAGTGAAAAAATTGGGCGTCATGGGTAGAATATGAAAGAAACCCTCGATCTCCGTAAATGAAATGCTAAATTATCTGCCTTAATTTTATTCTATTCCTACCTTTGCATACAACCACGAAGCCGCTTCTACACCAGCGAATATGCAAATGATGGTAACTGCATCGTTGCGACATATACCGTCCGATAGACGAGATAATACCCATAAATAAGGACAAACTATTAATGGCGAAATAAATTGATGCAAGTGAGATCACGACTGGAGTTATAGGAGAACCATCTACATCGTGAAAATATACTGACACCTGTATTTATGCAGTAAACTACACGTCCTTTATTTGACTACCTTATAACAGCCAGGAAAGCTAGTATTAAAACGTTCCGGTCAACGAGAATACATGAGGGTTCAATAAAAATAAAATTACTTTCACGAATTAAATTACTGGCATATATGCACAGGAATTTTACATAAATTAATGATTTGTGCAACGAGTGGCATGGAACAAACACAATTCAAAACGACATGATGATATGAAACGAAAAATATCAATTGTAAGTGAAAACAATTTGAGAGCTCTATTTAATAAAGCTTGTATATTTTATGTAGCATACATATGAATGTCCCACATTCATAAAACATGATATTGATTAAATCGTAAATGAACATCAATACTCACACATCTCCAGAATGCAATTACCTATATCATTAAAATTTCCGATGTACCATTCCAATATTGCAACTTTCACTCGTACGATGTTGCATTAGACATAATAAAGCGGAGGGCTAATAAATTTGAGTATCAATTCCTTGTATATTAATGCGGGCCCGGCGACCGCGGCGCGCTCCTGCGATATATCACACGCATCATGTTTCTAATTGCGAGCCACGCTACATTTCTCCTAATGTTTACTATCGTAGCTGCAATTCTCGTATTAGTACCGAGTATTACCGTATTAGTAGTATTCGATAGTAGCAAATACTAGTAGTTGACTAGTAGCAAAAAATAAAAATTAATACATACCTATTTACATGAAAATTTAATCTCCATCAATCACAAATTTTCTTGTATAGGGGTATTTTTCTTATTTAAATAGGGTCACCACAGAATGCAAGTTTTTTTTTTGTCTAATCCATATAGTTTTTGTCTAATCTCCACTCTATAAATATTTACTGTTCTAATTATAAAAGAATCAAACACGCTCGCTCTTTTTACATTTTCTTTTTTCCACTGCATCAAAGCTTCCTTATACTATTTGTTTGTTTAATTGTCAATGCGGATAATTGCGTTTCTATCTTTCTAGATAGATGAATTTTGGTATAATGAGAATATTGATTTGTCAAATGCCACATGTCATTTCGAGCAATGAAGTGCGCCACTGCGGGATAACTCTCTCTATTTTTTTCATTCGGTTCTGAATTATCCGTTACAATAAAAATATAAAATATCTTTGTTTATACTTCGAAAAATAACCAGAAGCATTAAGATCCAATTAGATCTGCTAAATCGATAACAGTAAATGCTGGCATGTGTGATTTACTTTCATTTTCAAAGACGCCACAATAGCGTGTTTTCTAAGCCGATCCGCCTCGCACCTGTCTGCCATTCTTTAGATACCAATTTGCCGCCACTGACTTGCTTTATTATACAATATAATCGAATTCAACTGTTCACCAATCAATTAGCATCCTCATTTATTCAACTGTAGACTCGCTTACACTTGTCACATCTTTAAATGTTTTTTCTATCCAACAGCGAAATACCCACTTAATATATTTACTAATTCAATGACAGTTTCAGATCGTGTAATAATTTTTCATATAAATCGATTAATGAAGTATTTTTAGCAAAAAAGGTAAAATGTTTAACATTTTAATGTTGAAAACAAATTGAACATTTCGTTTTGACAATTCAATTATCTTCATAAATGGTCTTTATATAAATACCGGATATAAGTAGTTAAATTCTTTCCTACAATCATGGCAATAAAATAAATTGCTTTAGAAATTAATTGATCACAAATATATACAGGACAGAATAAACTTTGGAATAAATACAAGTTATCGCACGCGCAGTTGTGCCAGTGCATCCGATAATGATATTAATCAAGATAACGTCTGTTATGGACCATTTTATAAATAACAGTGGTTTATCGCCAAGAGAGTGGAAGTTCACATGGCAGCGAACCGGATTCAAATCGGAGGGAGCATTTTGTAACTGGAGCATGTTGGGACAAAATAATGAAAGTGCAAAGTATTTTATACTGAAACACTCATGTTCACATATTTTACAAGAGCTATATTTTATATTAGTACTTATTTAAATGATGTACCTACGTAATAAGTATGTATTAGGCATGAATGATAATTATTATATTTGTTTTGATTTTGTGTTTTCAATATGTACATTTAATAAATTCAATAAATGTCTTGCCGATGACGGAATAAATACCAACTATTTCGTACAAATATGTAAGTATTACTTATGAATTTCAAGTATCAATATGGATGTTTCCAGTGTCAATTCTATACTTCTTTTATTTTGAGACAATGTCGTCTCGAATATCGCCCCCTTATGTCGATAATAAGATTTTCTTTCGAACACCGCAACAGCAGTTTCTCTTTTTTGTGCATGTACACCTGCAATGTGGGCCAATCTTGGCTTATTTCGAAACGAACTCATGATTGACGCTGATCGAACAAATCATATGTTACACACATTCGTCCGACAAGTTTTCCGTTTCCCCTTTCAGAGGTTACAGTGTAGTTCAGTATAGATGTCAGATGTATAGTATTCTTATTTACTTATAAACACTGAATTTTATTTTTTCTAAATCATGTGTGAATATATTAAATAATGACTTTAAATTAATATTACTTTCCGTAGTATAATTATTGCATCAATATTTGGTAAATATGTTGATGGTATCTAATAATATACTAAAAAATATCCCTGCATTGGTATTAATTATCTTGAGAATGTTAAAAAGGGCAATGCGGTAGTTACCGCTTAATTTCGCTTAAATTCTAAATATACACGAACTTGAGTGACTGGTATTCTATGGGCAAAGCTGTCATCGCTATCATCACACTACTTAATGTTAACACATTAAAATAAATACAATCCATTTATAATAACCGAAAGTACTAACGTAAGAATATAAACTATTACCATCTTTTATAACCATGCGAATTTGTGATGTATCTCTCTCACCGGAGCTTTTCTCTCCAGGTACTTTCGAGTTTGTAATCTATATATTTTAATTTACGAATAAGTAAACTTTATTGTGTTTATTTATTTGTAGATAGAATAGAAAGAACATATAGAATTAGACTTTCAGGTACTCCTGACGCTTAACTCTTGTAGCTACCTTTTATCGCACAAAAACACGGTCAAACTAGCTGAGCACTTGCTAGGTAATAAATAAAATGTTTCTCCATTTCGTCTTGGTGCATTACACTGATTTAAAATGTGATTGAAAAACAAAAACTTTGTTTTTATTATAATATATAGAAGAAGAAATTATATATGATGACCTATACTTGTATTGCAGAGCGATATATGGATATTATTAACATATAAATTTATCTACGAGCTCGATCTACATATAATGACGCTGAAATAATATTGCAATCGCTAGACTCAACATCGTGGGAATCTCGCGGAGTCCTCTCAGTTCGCTGTCCAGCAATATTTCATGTCATCAGGATACGATACGCATTTGGCCGGTTACTTCGTTAAAGAGCAATTAGAGTACGCGCGTACTTCTAACTGCGCGATTAGTTAATTTTGGCGATGTACTTCATCATGTAAAATACGCAACATATGAAATATACTACATTTACATGTTTTGCGAGTAAAGATAAATCTATATTTACGAGTGTAAATAATTATATCGCTAATTTTAGTGTGACGGGTCATTAAAAGTATCTGTGGAGTGCACAGACCATTTAGTGGAGTGCCCACGTCGCAGGCAGCGTCGCTGCGGGATATCCTTTCTGTGGCGCAGTCTAAGGTGCGCAATGATAATTTCCCTTTTACCGCTGTCTTACTTGAATGTATAATATCTGGCATAAACTGACCACGATGTGCATACGAAAGAGATCAGAGGCTGAGGCGAGCAAACGGTCATCCGCGATAATATGCCGGGGGTCAAGTCGTCACGTCTGCTCATTCGCTACTTCACTACAAAAATGCAGAGTACAGAAAACTACTTCAACGGGTACTTCGTATGTCATAAATTTGCTAAAGTATGTAAATATGTTTATGATTTACTTTACGGTTATGGAGGTAATAAAAACCATTGAACAATAATAGGATCAGCAATCCGATCGACGCGCGCAGGAACTAAAAGGCTACAGAAAAATCTTAAGCTAGATCCTCAACTTCTTGTTGTTGTAAAAATTGCTACTATACAACAAGTACTGAAATGTGAATTTGGATAATATCCAAATGTATAATATTTGTCGTCTGAGATTCCGCGCAAAGTATCTGTTACTTCTCAATGTATGCTGTTAGGATGCCATACCGAATGGCTAGCTGGCGGCTTCCGTTATGATCTTACTGATATTTCTATTTTATACATAATGAATCTTTACATATATAGCTAGATTAATTGGTAAGATAGTCATTAGTGCTGATGACGGACAAATAAATAAATATGAAAATTAATTCGTGCCCTTTTTTGCTCTGTACAATTATTTTCTAGTGCCTTCGCCCACGTTGAAGTATATACGCAAACTAACATTTCTTATGAGTCTCTCATTGCATTAATTGGAGAAGTTATGGAAATGTTATCCAGGCATTCTGATTATCTCTGAACAAAAAGTATTAATAAATAGGTACTCACTTGTAACTCAACAGACTTATAAAAAAGTCCTGTATAAACACAAAATATTTAGTGTTTTCATTCAGTTTTCACTGATGGCAGTGGACGGGATGGATAGACAATATAATTTATTTTTTAACATAAATCTATAAGCTGAAATTCAGATAAAGCCAGACACCTATGTCGCATTCCCAGATTGACAGTGACGGCACACCTGCGCCTGCGTCTCGGTTTCATGGTCCGGCAGTAAACGAGCAAATCGATGTAGAACTATGTACCTACTCACAATCGCCAATTAAAACCCCAGCATTGTCGTTGCCACACTATCGCGACTCGCATCTGCCGCGACTGCGACCGCCAACACCGTTTCACAAAATACCGCGTATACATAAGTATGTCTTACTGAAAGAATATTTGGTGACGAGTTCTTCTTCTTTCATAAAAGGAGAAGGTAACATTTAAATTAAGGCCAGGTGATATTATAATAGTAATATCATCTGTTACAGTTTGACAATGAGACGTATAATTTGGTGGTCAGAATACCTACTTTAGAAATTGCATTTAGGATTTGAAATCAAAACCTTGATTTTCTATTATCGTTTTGTATAAGTGAGGAAGACTATTCTTAAACTTTTGTTCGCTCTATCATTCGCTGGCATTTATTGTCCGTTTGTCTTTTTATAAAATAAACACAGTTCAATTTGTAGACATCATTCGATTACTCTTAAAGATAGAGACAAAGTCGGGATTGCAATTACGAAATCGAGGTCGTTTATTGCGTTTTAACTGTTTAGTTCACCTACATTAATAACAATCCAAACTATACATAGTAGAGATACATGAGCAAAAATATTTTGTGAATCAGTGAGCAGACTAGACTCTCTTATTTATTGTTATCGTTATATGTAATGATATCACAGCTGTCGCATTTTATTTATGTACATTGAGTACATCGGCATAACTTAAAATTTTCACACAGCTTTTGTAGGACCAAATAGAGATGAGGTGAGCACTTAAAGTCCTCTCTACGGACATTAGCGCGTCAGTCTTTGCACGCGGCTCCCACATAACGAGACCGACAACACGACCAGTAAACTAGACGAACACAGAACGTCTATTTGTGTTGGCGGAATCGTATGGTTTCTATAGTTCCCTTAACAAGTTAACCAAACTAAACAGACAATTACAAATTGTCAAGATGGCTTGGCCGTGGTGTAACAATGTTGCGTGTCGACCGACGTGTTCAGCACGAAGCATCTCTGGAGAAATTACTTTAATCTATTGCAGCCAAGGGTCCTAGAGAAATTTGAACTGTGTGTAACATGTATTCACTTGAAATTTGCTTGATACATAAATTGTACGTTTAATTATGAAGTGAAATTTATTTTTTTAAATATAGTTTTTATAAATTCAGTATAAAATGTATCATTTCATAAGCATAGATGTACACTGCATCAACAGCAGTGTACATCTATGTTCGTACAAGCTGTACCTACTATTGTGCGGTGTGTAGCGTGCGTCGTCCACGGTCGTGGCGCAACCGCTCGTTAACCCACATGCACCAGCTCTGCTTGCATTCTAAACTTATTAAATTCTCATCCTGAGAATGGTTCCAAATACTTATATGTAAATATCAGTGACGTGTTAGCTTGTCTACATGAGCTTTGTTCTTTTTTATAACAATAGTATCATGAATATATGTACGTATCGTACGTATCAAACACACTGAATTTGAATATAAATGTTTAGGTAATTATTAAATTACATAACTTATTTACTTTACTTCTTATTTTGACATAGTATAAGGGTGTGACGTAGTCAGGTAAATGAAACGAGTGAATGCTCGAATAATACTACTATATTTGAAGGAATAACACAATTATATAGGTGGTACAAAGATTAACATAATAGAAGATTAAATAGGTACTTAGTCTAACCTCACATCACCGCACTTATTGAAAAAAAAAATGAATTTATATAATATATTTTTTTTTACAGTCAAATTGATAAAATATAATCTATTTTTTACGTTTTATAATAAGGTTTTGTACGGTTTTTATGTACAATGTCTATTTTACCATACTTATTTATTATCTCTACGTTTGGTGGTATGTCCTTAATAACTTTATAAGGGCCTAAATATATATTATCTAATTTATTACTAGGTGTATTATTTTTTACTAAAATTAAATCATTTTCCTTATAGCTTACAGGATTAATATTTTTGTCATACACATACTTTCTATTTATCTTACTTCTTAACAAATTATTTCTAGCCTCTTTTTGAGAAAGTTGCAAACGGTATTTCAATTCATGTGGATAGCTCTCATAATTATAAAGAGGTTCTACATCATTTGTCAGATTACTAGGGAGAGAACATTTCTTACCAAACACCAACTCGTACGGGGTGAAATCTGTTTCAGTATGAACTCCTGTATTGTAAGAGAAACACCAAAAAGGAATCCACTTACTCCACATCTCCGGGTGATTCTCTGTTTGAATACGTAGAAACGCATTCAAATGTTTGTGAGTGACTTCCAGAGCTCCTATGGACTCGTGATGGTGGGCTGTTGAGTTGAGTTGTTTAATATTTAATAATTTACATACCTCTTGAAAAATTTCTGATAAAAACTCCTTCCCTCTATCTGTAGCTATACATTTTGGCACACCATACCTGAGAATAAAATTATTAACAAACGATCTTGCTACTTCATCAGCTTTTTTGGAAATTAAGGGATAACCTTCTACATATTTTGTCAGTTCGCATTGACACGTTAGTATATAAGAATAATTATCATTATCTCTTTCCAAAGGACCAACAAGATCTAAGAATACTTTTTCAAATGCAGTATGCGCTGTACTAGTAATTTCCATTGGTTCTTTCTTTGGTATTGAATGTTTTTGACGTTGACAACTGTCGCAACGTTTTACAAATTCTCTAACATCTTTATCAATACCAGGCCAGAAATAATATTTCTTTATGTTGTTTGACATTCTTCTCATACCAGCATGGCCACTGCTAGGCAAGAGATGAAAATCATTTAAAATTATTTTTCTATCATGTTTATTCTCAATTCTTTTTACATTACTTAAAATACATATACGCGGTCCGGACCTATTCTTATCGTTTTTTATTTTATCTAATAATTTTTCTATAAAAATTTCATTATCTTTACTCTTTAATATGTATATTTCTTCTAACTTTAATAAATTACAAAAATTATCTAAATCTCTCACAAATTCGCCTCGCGTCATTTGTGATTGAGAATCTAGAAATTTCACATAAATTGTTCTTTTACTTTCAATATAGCATAATATTTTATTTTCTTTTGTGATAATTCCCTCTTTTTTAAATTGTTTTAGTCCCTTAATATCAATAAGTTTTAATTCTACTGATTCTTTCGGTCTTATATGGGTACTTACGACCTTTGGTTGATCAGGCCTCAAGTCTAAAGCATCCATATCTACCGATGAATCTAGTTTATTTAATTTTCTTGCGCCCGCTCTTGTCATAACATTAATAACACTTTCGTGCATTTCTTTTAAATCATTTAATGTGATTCTAGACAATGCATCTGCAGCTGCATTTTCAGAACCTTTAACATATTCTACTTCAAAATTATATTCCTCTAATATGATTCTAAATTTCATGAGCCTACTCGAAGGATCTCTCATATTGAACAAGTATACTAGTGGTTTATGGTCTGTCAGTATTTTAAATGGGCGTCCATATAAATATGGACGAAAATACTTCACAGCCCATACTATTGCTAGCAATTCTTTTTCTATCACTGGATAATTCTTTTCACCTTTATTTAAGCTCCTACTAGCATAAGCTATTGGTCGTCCATTTTTGTTTGATAAAATTGCTCCTATAGCATTATTTGAAGCATCAGTTTGTACTATAAATTTATTTTGTTCCGAAAAATCGGGATACTGTAACACAGGTGGGCTTATTAGTAGTTCTTTTAGTTTTTCAAAAGAGTTTTGACTTTCGGTATTCCATTCAAATGGTACGCCTTTTCTAGTTAATTTATTTAAAGGATATGCGATTTCTGCAAATTTTGGTATGAATTTTCTATAGTAATTCGTGAAAGCTACAAATCTTTTTACTTCGTCTGAATTTGTAGGAACTGGATAATTTTGTACTGCAGATATTTTTGCAGGATCCGGCATTATACCTTCATTAGAAATCACATGACCTAAATACAAAATTTCTTTTTTAAGAAAATCGCATTTTACTGGGTTCAATTTTAAATTGACCTGACGTAATCTTTCAAAAACATCTTGTAAATTTTTATTATGAATTGTTAAATTACGGCCAAAAACAATTAAGTCATCTAAATAAATTAGACATTTTTCATAATTTAGACCAGCCATTGCCAATGTAATCATTCTGGAAAATGAACTTGGGCTAGTTTTAAGTCCCATTGGCATACGTGTCATCTGATACTGTCCTGAATGGAAAGCTGTAAATTTTCTACTGTTTTCATCTAAATTAACATTATAGTATCCTTGATGCAAGTCTAAATGTGTGAAATAAATGCTACCTGACAACGAGTCCAGAATTTCAGTAATATCTGGTAGTGGGAATTTATCGTCTTCAATCTGATTATTCAATTTCCTATAATCTACGACAAGCCTCCATTTTTTGTCTCCTGTTGAATCTGATTTTTTAGGTACTAACAGTATTGGACTAGACCAATCGCTCTTGCTAGGTTCAATTATCCCTTCCTCTAACATTTTATCAATTTGGCGTTTAATTTCGTCCTTTTGAGAGTATGGCAAACGATATTGTTTTGAAAAGATTGGATTTGTATTAGGTTTGACAGAAATAGTATGTGTGTATACATCAGTAGTACTTAATTTATCACCAGGGAGGTAAAATATATCTGAATATTTAGCGCAAATGTTCTCAATAGTTTTTTGTTCCTCAATATTTAAATGTTGCAATTTCATTAATGAGAAAAGTTTTTTCACTCTATTTGAATCGGTCGTTGACTTTTCAAATTCACAAATATTATAGTTACTAACTTTATCAATTTTTGGATTTATTTCTGTGAGTTGAACATCATTTTCAGTAACATTAAGTATTCTAACAGGAATCAATCCATCTTTTGGTGAACATATGGAACTTGCTAAAAATATACCATGTTTTATTTCTTGAGATAATATGACACAATCTTCATTAATGTCCGTATGTATAAAATGTATTGACTCGCTTCTAGCTGGGATCTCAAAAATAACATTACATGTATTTATTAAAGGTAAAGTAATTTTCGAATTAATAAATAATGTCAAAGTATTTTTACTGAAGTCTAATTGAGCTTTGCATCTATTTAAAAAATCACGGCCTAAAATTCCACTTCCTTTAATTGGTAAATTTTGAAAAACAAAAAACTTATGATTGAATGTTTCATTATTAAAAGTTAATGGTAAAAATAAGTATCCTATTGCTTGTACACTTCCACCTAAACCGTTGACTGTTACATTCTCCTTATGGATTGGAATGTTACATTCTATAGCATGTTTATACGTACATGCCGATATTGATGCTCCAGAATCTACTAAAAAATATTTTTTGTTATAATTATTACATGATGATGAAAGTAAAGAAATATAACAATTACTATCACTGGCTAAAATAAATTTTTCACTATTCCTCACGAAAAAACTGATTCAAAGAAAGTTCTGACTCTTCAAATTTTTCGAAATTATTATTATCATTATCATGCATTAAATGAATATTACGATTATTACGCATCCCTTGATTTCCTCTAGTTGAATTAAAAAATTTACCTCTCTGCTGTGGACCTCCGCTACTTCCTCGCGTGTACTGACCTCGTGACCCTTGTCCTCGAGAAGCTAGATGAGCTGCTTGCTGTCCTCGAGCTCTTCCTCTATGTACAGGATAGCGGCAACGTCCTCCACGCCAGCTTCTATAATAATTTGAACCATTGTTGAAATATTTATTATGGTATGGTTTCTTGTACATACCCATGATTTCTCCAGATGTTGAAGGAATTGATACTTCTTCATCTTGGGCTGCCTGTACAGCATCTTTAAGTGAACTATAATTCCTGGCAGAAATAATCGTACTAAGTCGACGATTACGCAAGCCGTCAGCAAATTGCTTAACAGCCATTTTTTCATTAATAGGTTTTAATATTTTATAGCATTGATCATTCCCGTCAGCTTGCGTTATCGTTAAATCAACAAATAGTTCCGTTATTTCTTTACCATAGTCAGCAATTGACAAGTCATTTTGTCTAATTTTTTGTAATTTATTTTGTATTGCCGTTGCAGCTTTCTTACACAATAATACATTTCTCATATCAATAATTAACTCATTAACTGATTCATATTTTGATTTTAATTTTAACTTAGCTTCAGGAGAAAGCCTACTTTTTAATACGAAATTAATTAAATTTTGTTTACATGTATCTTCTTTCAATAAAGTATTATAATATTCAATGTTATCAATCAACTGTTTTGTATTCGACTCCTCATTTGTCATAATAGGTAAAAGATTTAACGCCGTTTTTAAATCAAAAGAATTCATGTTGAACGATGACTTCGGCTTATCACTATTACACAACACTAAAATATTTTCATGTAACTCTAAAAATCGACTACAATAATTTTTGATTAATATAATATCATCCGAACTATAATATTTTCTCTTAAGTTTTTCTTCAAAACCTATCAGCCACGTCTCATATTTCTCATAGATTGCATTAATCTCATTTAATTTGTTTACTAACACTTTTTCCGTTCTTCGACTGGCTCCTAATTTAATTAAATATACTCTAATTTTCTTTAATTCCTCATACAATGATATAATAGTTTCCATTAGTCACTTACCACCATAACGTAGAGTAAAATATTCTTGTACCTGTGCACATAAAGAACATAACACATTAAAAAATAAATAAAAATAGACTTTAAAATATAATCGCGATTACAATTAACACTATCAAGTCCAAAGTTCAGTCACAGTGCATCATCCGTCCGTCCGTATATGGAAAGTCGCTGCATTCCTTACCGGTGACCTATATCTCGTACATAAAATTATTATTAGGATATTTGATTATATATTTAAGATACTTTTTTTTTTTTTTTTTAAGTAGATTATTGTATTTTATTATTTTCACTTTTTTTTTTTTTTTTTAATATTTATTTTTATATAATAAATTTTCACTTTTGAAATATATTTATGCACTTTTATTTTTATTTATTTTTTACACCATTTCTTTTGAATAGATTTTTTGGGGTGGGTTAAGGTCTTCCAACTGTCGCCGGAAAAGTGATCTTCTTATAGTCGCCCGATTTATCTCCTTAACAATCCATTTTCTATGGCATTTTCTATATAGTCGATATATGAAGAACAGCACGCCACACAGTATAATTAACAGGATAACACACAGGATAATATTTGTGGTGCTCATATGAAAGCGAATTTGTTCTGTAGTTGCTTTATTATCGCCAGCCGCAGCATTCTGGATGACCAGGGTTTCTTCTTTAGACTGTGGGGAGCCCATTATTTTTGTGAAATTTTTTATTCACGTGTACACTAGCGTTTAGTCCGAAACAAAGATAGAACTGGTACTTTTCCATTGTCCTTATTAACGATTACACGAGTAACGTCTCAAATTCGCGGCGCGGTGGAAGATTCCATAGGCAGGGTCGCCATATAAGGGTGTGACGTAGTCAGGTAAATGAAACGAGTGAATGCTCGAATAATACTACTATATTTGAAGGAATAACACAATTATATAGGTGGTACAAAGATTAACATAATAGAAGATTAAATAGGTACTTAGTCTAACCTCACAATAGATAAGATCTGAAATAATGTCAAAACGTTGGGCTTATGTATAAAAATGTATATAGGAGTTTTATGTAAGTTCCTCATAAACCATTTACAGGCCACTAAAGACAAACAGGTCTATTTACACCGTACCGTTGTTAAAGTTGACCTTTAGGGGCCCTGCAAATGATAATTCTCATCTATTAAGCATCAGTGTAGTACAGTAAAGTATTTAAGGGCGGCATGGAGTGACTACTGTTTAAAATCATATCAAATATTACCTAATATTAATAATTAAATAAATTCATATTTCCAGCTGTATTCCACCCACGGCTTAGCTAATAGCTTTGGGTAATTTTCTTCATGAGCGTGGCTATAATGTGCCAAAATAATGTTTAAATCCGTCTGGTAGATCCGATCTAAAGATTAGTGCGTTCACACGAACAAATCTATTCGGCGTAATCTTGTCACGCGTAAAACATCAGGGTGATACAAAATAAGTTTAATGTTTGTTTACGTTTTTCAAATTACCATTAACGAAATTAATAATGCTATAAAATTTATACAATTGCTAGAAAGACTAACAAAACAAGTTTGCTTTTGTGAGGTATAGGAGATAGTAAGAACGATGAGCGTTTTATTTTTCATTGTATTATTCAATATACTACCAGCAGCTCTGTCCTCCAAAAATGAATCTAGTATCGAATATCTTCATATCTATCTGTCGGACACGTAAATAATATTTGGTGGAATATCAACGAGTATCAGCTGACAAGTGAAACCTAATACTGTGTTTCGGTCCGCGGGACAGCTCCAATTGGTCGCCGTGTCGTTTGTCAGCCTTTCTCATTTTACGTTACACGCGTTAACATTAACTTTATGAACGAATAAATAGGGGGACGATACACATTTATATATATTCTGCATTGTGTAGGTAGTTTGCATAACTATATGCAGTTTAGTATTTAAGCAAATTAATCAAGTTTTTGAATCTATAGTTCCTGTAAGTTAATATTCGATTCTGTCATAGATTTTCACATTATTGAAATATTAAATTCGTTGATGTCTTTTGTACGACGGGTAAATTCTATAACTCTCGCTGTATAAGATCCGAACACACACAATTTGTCAATGCCATCTGCACTGAAGCAGCTCAATTTAACGAGATATTATGTAGATAGACTGTGGCAGTGAGTACATTGTAAGCAACAGCGGCAGTATGCGCTGAGGGCGGCGGCGGCGCGGCGCGGCGTGGCGCAGGCGGCGTGATGGCTGACAGGCACGCCGCGTGACTCGCTCGCCCTGGTTTCATACAGGATCTGTAGCATGAGCGACGCGAGCTTATTAATTAAACATCCAGATACAGCCATGCTACATTTATTACAAATACTTACAACAGTTTCAATTGAACATTTAATAATTTCCGTAACAACAGTGCTTTTTTAAAATTTAAGAATAAAGAATAGTTCAAAATAGATTTTCCTGACCGGAAAACGAATATACTACGTATGTATGAATATGTACATAGTAGGTATTGCAACTATTTTTTGATTAATATATTCTTTCTCTCATTTCAGATTCAACTTCACCTGGACTTCTGGAGAAAACATGGCATATTTCATCAAGTTGATCGCTGACACATTCGAGAGCCCAGCGAACTAAGTTCTTGAGCAGCCGCGAATAGGGTCGGGGTGAATAATGGGAAAAAGGAACGTACGGATCAAGTTCGCACACTCCATTGGTCCGCCGCTCGACTCCAGCTCGCCGGGCGCCAGCGAGTAGCCCGCGCCCGCACCCTCTCCCAAACTCTCAGTTACCGACGCTCTAGCGACTGCCAATTAAGTACAAGTCATACCGGGTTTTAACTCATTTATTTTAACTTAGATATATTTATTGTAGTACAAAGACAAGCCGAACACATACGCGACGAGAGTCTGCTTAATGTAGCAAGATAACAGAGCCGAGTAGACGTCCTCGGTCGAATAATTGAAACGGTAGTCATGACGGCCACTGCCCCAGAACTGTCAAAATCAGATTTCTTTGATTTCGTGACGTCCAACGAGGTTACTGATGCACAATATAAGCAGCAAATGCGATCTGTGAATGTGTTCATGGAATCACCTGACTCGAGATCGAATCCTTTGCTCTCAGAAGAGCCGAAGGAGCAGAATAACAACAGCTTGTTGAGCGTCAGCGCCGCGCCCGCCGCCGCCAACAACATGGCCGCGGCTACCACTTCCACCACCTTGCAGAGCTTTGACTCTATTTGGAACGTAGACCGCGACCGCGATCGTTTGGACACCACCATGTTAGAAGACCTGAACAAGTTTTATTGGAACCAAGATAATGAAATGAATGGTACACATCCATGCACCGATACTGCTATATCCAACAAATTAATTAGTAACACAGACGGGCAAATATACACGCTCACAGTTCTTAACCAAGACGTAAATGAACCCAGTACGAATCGTTACAATTCGCAGTACGAGGAAGCTTCAATGTCCAGCCCAGCGGACATAGAACAACAATCGTCATTGGATCTCGAATCAATATTAAATATGAATGGATTTCCAAACGATTTTAATCCAGATCTCCCAAAAGTAAGTGACTTTACATACGAAGAAGGGGATTCAGAAAGTCAAACTGCAGATATGAGTTCGAGTAGTTTGGTCAAGGTTGAACCTTACACTTATGAAGAGAACGAGTTCCAGTCGAATGATAAAAAAGACGAATGTTTAAGCCCTGTTGTAGGTAATACTACTATTTTAGATACGCAAGTTGATTTCGACAATAACAATGATTGGAAATTAACCAATCAAAATACTGAATCCACTGAATCCTTACTGAGAAATGCGTTACAGGGAAAAGCATTCATTAGATACAGTACATTACAGAAAAATACTATTAAACTGGAAGGTAATACAGAATTAAAAAGAGTAATTATTAACAATAACAACAAAACAGATATACCCTCTATGTACCAAGATCGGAAAGCTGCTGATACGGAACTATGTCTAATGTCAATGCCGACAGAAAACTTAAACATATCAATTTTATTCGAGGATCCAAACACAACAGTAATTACCAATGGAGAAAACCCATCTTCAACTCAAAATGTTGATGATATTTTACTATCAACACTTGATAATAATTACCCTGAGGATTATGAAAAATTAAAACGAATAGCTACTGAACTTGGTGAATCAATGCAACCGTTTTATACGGTGGAGCCCATTGATCCGACGCGAAATGTATATAACATACACCATGTAAACGGGGAACTAGTGACGATACCCGCCAGTGAAGTACAACTAAACCCACACTTACAAATAGTGACTGCGTCGCCGACGATATCAAGTACGAAACCAGGGAGCAAAAAGCATAGAAGACCACAAAACAAAAACCCATCGCCAACGGCACAGTCGCAATCTGGGACGGCTATACAAGCCGCTACATCTACGTCGAACGGCGTCCGAAAAGAAAGATCTCTTCATTACTGCTCAATTTGTTCGAAAGGCTTTAAAGATAAGTACTCAGTGAACGTACACGTAAGGACCCATACGGGAGAGAAGCCGTTTTCGTGTTCTCTTTGCGGCAAAAGTTTCAGACAAAAGGCGCACCTCGCGAAGCACTACCAGACGCACATCGCGCAGAAGAGCGCGGCGGCCGCCGGCGCCGGCGCCGCCAAATCCGGCAAGCAGAGGTAACCGCGCCCGCACCGCCTCGCTCTCGGTCATTCACATTCATAGTCAATTGAACTTTGTCACGGTGATAAATAAACGTATTTTTATAATCGAATACCTAAAGGCTGAAATATCACAGATTGAATTTGGTAAGGTGCTAATTATTGTAGTAGTTATAGAGAAGTAGGCAGTTGTAATGGAGAATTTGGAGGTTCATGGCCGTTTATCATAATTGTTAATTTGTGTGTAAAATCCGCCCGTTACCGAACACTGTTTAGCTTTAGCTAAGTATAGGTAGTTTTAATATCGAGATTATATTAATGTCTACATTCCATATTTATTAGTCATTTAATATTAATTTACGTTGAAGTCACGTATTTTCATGCATTTTGTAAAGATATGCTTTGTTCCTGAAATTGTACCTAAATTAAAGATGCACTGAAATTACTTACATTCCGTAACAACGTGGAGGCCATATTTTTGTCAATAGCGAACAAATAAGCCATCAGATAACCTCCGCCGACAGATGAGCTGCGCAGCGCGGATTACAGCCGCCGCAATAATTTCTCCCGCAGCGCGGCCGACTAAACTTTCTAAAAAATAAAAATAAAAACAGAGTAAAAGAAAGAGCATTCTGTATCTACCATCTTTCACCGCTCGACTATCGCATCACTTTATTGATCTGCTTAGCTCGCTGCGTTATTTTTTCCTCGTGAATACCGAGTTCGTAAATGATGTAGGTACTAAGTACCTACTGTCGTTTTAGACATAATTTTATGGGTCAAGAAATGTACATTGTAAAATATGCTTTCATCAATGCAAATGAAACAAATTAAATTATACTTTAGTTCAATAAATTATGTAACTAAACCCACACTGATAAATATAATCTAACTATGCAATTACAAACAGCAAGGAACGATATTATTCGACTATCCGTATCAGAGCAGTGAACGTTTTCTCAATTCCAATATAATCTCTTTTACAAGGGAGAGGCTTGATTGCCCTCAGATTGCTATAAATTAGAAAAACAAGTGGTGCTCCAATCACGGTCTTTAAAATTGTGCTCCCTTTCTCGTCCAGCAAATTGGCCTTTCTTTGTTATATTTCTGTACTTACTGCCGTACAACATCGAGCCTCGCCTCACATTGTTTACTAAAAGTAACAGACGTGGTCATTATCCTACAGCTCCTCGCCTCACCAAGATTTATATCAGAAACAAGAAAGCAGTATCATTAAGGGAAACGGGGGATGGTATACATACACGAGCATGGTTTAAACATAGTCCAGCATCGTTTCCAGTTCGTTCAGCGCTCATAGCATATTAAAAGTGATCAAAGGTTTACGAGCTTTCACTAGTATACAGAATGTAATAGTTATTTATTACCGTCATCAAATTCCTAAATCGCAATTCGACAGCAGCCAACATTGTATGGAGTTTGTTCATTAATAGATTACGCAGCAGATTATTTTATATAAAAATAGTAAAATGAATTTGATTTGATTCGACCTCCATAACAGGAAATTAAAGTCTTTTTTAATGAGTACTGCGTGGCGTGAGCGTGACACAGCAAATTGCGCGGGAGTCGCGCTGCCGACGGAACTTAAATATAAGACTACATTGATAATGCTTTTGAAAACTTTTTCGCAAATTTCATAATTTTAGTTTGAATTTATCTTTCATTTATCACAGTGTAGGAAAAATAAATACATTTATAGTTTGACTTCGCGAAGTACATAGAGTCAAGCAACATAATGAGTTGACCATATTCTTCAGCTCAAAAGAACTTTCAACTACAATCAAAGCAAATTTAAAAATCATCTTGGTCATGAGGTGTGACCTCATGGATCACAGGCACATTAAGCCTGTAAATCATGAGGTCGCTCCTCGGAGACCTTGACCTCCGCACGTCACTGCGGACACTACGCACCCCTTGCAATGTAATTACGGAACGACCTCGCTTTATTGTTTATTTTTTGCTTCTGAGGCCAACATTGTGTACCTATAATAGAATATCGATTCAATTATAAAACTCGTTATACTCCAATAGTAAACATACATAATGAATTATATAACTGTCTTATCTGACCATGTTGTTGACTTTTTGTGAAATATAAATAAGATTCATGGTATATTTTATGTGAACGTTATTATCGACGAGATACATCGAAATCATCTATGCAATATTCAACTGAATGATAGTTGAATGTTCACAAAAATCATACTATTCAACAGCACGAATGTTATTTCATACTACTTTCATATTTTGTTCATTCACCTGTCAGATGTTAACTAGGACCGTGTGCTAGGACCACACAGGTTAGATCTCAAAATAATATTCATTATTCTGGGAAATCACCCTTATAAAACACACACTGACTGAACTATGGCTTAATTGCTTTGAATTTCTCTTTCATATTTTGCTGTGTAAAACTTGGGTCAATAAATACTCTTCTGTGGTATGAGATTAGTATCTATGTCTTGCCAATGAGTGCATTGATAACCAATTAAGTTAGTATTTATAACTGCAAACAAGCACTGCCGTGTAATGCTCCTATCTATGAAGAAATTATTTTTTAACCGAAATGTTATTTTTGTAATTGCCCATAACTGATCAAATACAACGTAACAGTAGACGGTTTACAGTTATGATTCAATGGTTCTCTGTCACATCATTTATCTTATAAACACACGTAAAATATAAATAATAGTTACTTTGATAAAACACTCATAAACATGTTCGAGATCATCTCTCGGAACCTAATTACACGATTGATCAAAAATGACAAATATTATGTAGATGTGTGAGGTGTAGGGAAAAACAGTCGTTTTTTTTTATGAGGGAAAAATAAATACCTTTTCAATACTGTAACACAACTTCACTCGATGAAGCTTGTTCAGTGAATTAACTTTGTTTATTACATTTGTTTTAATCTTTATTATTTATGCCTGTTTAGACGACTGCCAAAAATGAGTTTTATATATTTTCAGGGTTTATATTTGGTATGTGAGTTTCTATATTCTACCATAAATAACAACCTGTGAGGTATTATTAGATTCGTTGCTATCCCGATATAGGCTATGTAAAGTTATTATAAAATAAATTTGGTGGATCATATACCCCGTAATCATAAACTGAAGAATGAAATTTTGACTAATATAATAGATTATGATATCAAAATGAAGTGTTTTGAAATGTGATCACAAAAATATATAAAAATAGTATCTTAAACTGTACATTTATATTAAATACGGTAAAACAAAAATAAACTGATCAGAGTATGGCAGTCTCGTGTTTTAAATTTTTATAAAATTGGTTATTAAAATAACTTTTTATTTATGTATTTAAGTGTGATATTATTTATTAAAACAAGATCAAATGGAACGGCCTTAATTTGACATTTTTATTTTTAAAATATTGTCTACACTGTTACTTGTTACGCCGAAGGTATTCTTTTAATTTATAAAGTTACAAAGCCAGAGGAAACTCCTTTAACAATACTCATTATTTGTAAATAAAGATTGTGTAAGTAAAAACTACTTTTGCGAAGTTTGTACTCTACCACTGTATCTCATTAGATGGTATTTTGATAGCGAATTTATAGAGTTGTTAAGTACTTAAGTATATTATATGAAACTTTTGACATTTACCAATTACTGTAAGTAAAATCTAATAGAGACCTTTTAGATTTATAAGTTATGCATGAGCATACAAGGTTGATTAATATATTCATGTAATATATTAAAATAGTTGGATACATATTTCGAAAATGTTTATTGATATTGATCGATTTTATTGCATTTGTTCCTGAGTTGATAAATTAGATTTATAGATGATAATATTTCTTGTTTATAAGATTTATTATAAATAGGTCGTTCATGCATGCATGAGTAATTTAATTTAATTTAGTTTTTGTGAGTGTATTTAAGTAGGATGTAGATAGACGCCCAGCTATTTTGACCAAAATATTGTTTATATCTGCGCAGCGCACTTTATCTGTGCAGTTTTTCAATACCACAAACTACAAATAATATACCCATTCGTTCTAAAAAGCTTGGGCATCGTTTACATCGTCCTTAAATGAGGTCCGTCCTGTACAATACTTTCATTATTTATTATAGAATTATGGTTAAGAAGAAAATGAGAAACAAAAACATTATTGTATTTTGATTAACCGGAGCTGTGATTTTGCTTATCTGTATATCTGTGCTATCAGTCTCGTAGCTCGTGCAAATGATACATTTGTCCGCATGACACTGATGATCCCATAACTAAAGTCTTCCAAACGTAGCTCAACGATGTAGTTTCTAAATCTTGTTAAATATAAGTTAATATAAAAATCATCAACTTATCATCATACAAAGTAAACATTTTGTACACGTAACTACCGATTTTTTACAGGTTTTATTATGTTGCGTATGAATAAAGTCTTAATGATTTGGCGTAGTTATGTCGATAATACATTCAAAGATCTTACGAAAATGTACCTAATGCAATAAATAAATGTACTCGAAGCAACCAATGTTTACACATTTTACAGTTTTGTATTGAATTTCTTATATTTTTACTTTCCTACATTAGTTTGCTAATAAAATGTTTTTATAATACAATACCTATTTTATTTATGATATCACCTTTGTTTACTATTTATTTAACTAGACGCAACAGTGCGAGACTAGATAAAGTTCTGTGTTGAATATACTTATTTGGTACTATAGAAGTATGACTTAATGGCTGACATATTGGCTTCTTAATTGTAAAATTATTTCAGTCAACAAATAGGAAAACCAATTAGGAAAACCTATTAGCACTACATAAATAAATTATGGGGTAAACCTCGTCTATCATCCTCTGATAATTAGATATCTATTAGGTACACATGATCAAAAATCTTTATTTATATCGAAACCTGGGCTAAATAGACATACTTTTCAATAATTTTATTGGTTGTCTGGAGAGGACACTATATGTGTCGTTTTAACCGGGCCAGTGGCTATTTTATACATATACTTAAAAATTTTATAACTTCTTAAAAGTAATCTCTATATCGTAAAATTTAATAGCGAATCAAATCGTTCTTCGAAATTACTTTCCCTGCTCTATAAGGCAATATAAATACACCTTCTGCTTAGTTACAATCTGGAAAGTTTAACCTCTCTCCATAAATCTAAATAGTTATATTTAGATTTTTTAAATTTTCTCTCCTTTGTTTGAGATAAACAAAAATATTTTTTACTAGGTAGAACTTAGGTTTTATGCAACATTATAAGAATTTATAAGACCTTATATAAGGTTTTATTGATATATATAAAATCATGGATTTCTGTATTATATGCCTTAGTAAGGTATAAATATAGAGTTATCATTTATGTTTACCACAATAGCAAATGTAAGACGAAGACATTTCAAAGTATGCCATTGTGTCGTGATATAATGCTATCAAGCAGCTCGCATTGTTGAGCGGTGCGGGGTCAGGACAGCATTGTTTGCAGCATTCGGGAGTTCCGGCCCGCGGCGCAGGCGCAGCCTCCACGTAAAATATAAGAGTATGGCGCTGACACTGCATTGTAGCAATTCACTACAGTGCAACTTTCAAAAAGAATTCAATTCAATTCTGTAGTAGTAGATTTATTGTAAGTATGATTATTTCATTCCATGTAACTACCAAAAAAAGAGAAAAAAATATATTCTATTTTTATTTTTATGAATAGGACATCAAATGGACGAACCGTGTTACAACAGTTCACGTAACATCTAAAACAGAATTATGGATGAAGAGAAAAAGGAGGCACCTTTACAGGATATAGAAGCCTTTACACTTTTACACGGGGCACTTTTACAGGATATAAGAGGAAAAGTAGGAAACTAAAATATCTGCTTGACGATGAGGAAGAGACCGCCCCGGAACAAGATGGTTGATATTTTTCAATTTTTCATCTCAAAAGACTTATATTAGATGAAAAGGCGAAACATATTTAACGTATAATCATTCTCAAGTTTTACAAATGGTTTTACAGAAATTACTCAGAAATGTTTAGTGTTCAACTAATATTGGTCGTAAATATTCTAAAATAAACAAAAAATCAAAACAAAAACTAAACATCAGTTCCAACGTTATTTTGCAGTGAGTGTTAATTAACTTCATTGTGGACGCGACCCAAGTTGATCATATCAGCCCCGACCACGAACACTTCCGATGAATTTATTTTTCCAGCTATTGCTAAGCTACCGTTAAGTTAACTGTAAAAACTTAAGGTATTTTATGTCCTAAAGGAATAATATTATGATAAAATAAGTTTCCTCACAGCATTGAGTATTTATGAAGTAAATATCGCTGCCGCAGTTAGACCCCGTGCATCACTTCCACTATATAATTTTGTTTTTTAAGTAAATAGACGTACGAGTACACATGAAAATATTTAAAAGATACTTCAAGAAGTTTATATAGAATAAATAACTGGTAAGAAAGAAATAAATGCTTTATTCGTCAAAAAAAGATAAAGTTACAGTTTTACATTTCTTATACATGTACAAACTAGGGGTCTATGCTGAAAAGCCAGCTATGCCAGTCTTGACACGAAGCTGAGCCCAGCTCTGCTTTGTGTCATGACTGGAAGCCACAGCGCTGATTTTCAGCTGATGGTAGACATATTATCATCGTCATCATCTTTTTGCAAAACATAATATGCCTATATATACATACTTAGTATTACACAAAGTACCGAGAACTTATATCAAACGCACTCTTGAAAAACATATTTTACCAAGCACTTATCAAGAACCTCTTGTAAGTATTAATAAATCATACCAATTAATGCAACGACGAATGAGGAAACTTTAGAAGATGTAAGTATAATGTACTCGTACTCGCGAAAGCCAATAAAAATAAGACATAAAGCGAGTCTGAGAAATAAATCAGCATTACTTGTTACGTACTTACCTATCAAATGAAAACTAACGTACACTCGTAATATGGTTAATGTAAACAGACATGTGAATATTGTGAAGCACTCCAACTTTCTCCGCTGATGGGCCGTCAATCATCATAAATTAGAGGCGATTTTCCAGTTATCACTTTAGTAAAGTTCGTACCTGCAACATAGATCATGAAATATTTTATTTAGCATCCGATAAACGCAGATTTAGAAAGTGGGCGATCTGTTCACGACAGATATGATTGATAGTAATTACATTAAAGTCATTAGTTCATTACCGCGGTCATGGCGCTGCATTCATTTTAACCCTAAAGTCAAACAGATAATTAAATAAAAATGACTGATGTATATCAAATACAATATTATTACCATGTCGAAATATCTGGAATTATTAAAAAATGAGGATGAATTACGTTGGACAACAAAAAAGTGATAATTCAAAATACAATACATAACTAATTACATACCATCTTTTAGTACATTATACATATGTTTCTAAAGAAATATACTATTCAAGTTAAAGTATTTAGGAGATTTGACTGGTGTATTTACAAATACTAATAAAAATAAAAAAAAACAACATTATACGGAAGGTATTCTTCAAATTACATTAATTAAATATCTACGACAAGAGATTTCGTTGTATATGATACTATATATAAAACTTTATTATCGTCTGTTTGTTATGTCTGTCTCATGTATCAATAGATTAGTATGGCATGGCATTAAACATAGTTTTACAATGCAGTCTTGCGGAAACCGTTGTTATTTAAGACTGTGATCTTTTTATTTCTCACTCACCACGGTAGAATTTACTTTACGTAAAATAACTCTACTAATACGATATTTATCTACCAAATAAAAAATAGATCTGTCTAGTAGTTCTCTCAAATCATGTTGGAAATAAAACGTTCATAGAATTAAAACCTTTTGGATGGCAAGGCAAAGCACTTCTTAGCTAAAAATTTCATAAAAATAGGTAAATAGACAACACTCAACGACCAAAACTGAGCACTTAACTTGTATCGTACGAGTAGGTCCGATGCATACACACCCAGAAACGAGCACAACACATCCAAAACGCAATCTATGAAAATCAGTACAAATATTGCGTGCAAAACCTCAAACATCATCACAAGTAAATGATAGATGACGCGCTACATCAACATACTTAGGTGTAAGATTAATCCAACCACATGCCAAAGTGGAACGCGCAGATTTGATTATTCTTCTAATTTACCTATACGTAAATTGACATTAAAATGATGTTTTTAACGAGCTCTAATCATTGATCAACAAAGACAAAAAGCTTATGTATGATCGAGCCTGGACACCATGCCGGACTGCTACACACAAGTCTCGAACTTCCTTTGGGGCTAACTCAATCAGTTGGAATTGTCCATATTATTAATATTTGTTACATACATAAAGATATTTTAAGAATATTTTCATATATCTTTAAAAACTTTACTCACGTATCTTGATAGTATGTCAAATCTCCAGTAACCTCAGGAAATAATAATAATAATAACATAAAACGAAGTATTCGAAGATCATTAGCGGACAGGAAATTGCAGATTACGGGTGAAAATCAGGTAAACGTCGATTTCAATTGAACGGTACAGTCACGTTGCGGTTGTGTCATCAATGGGCCGTAATTCTATAGAATTCCTGGTAACCCTAGATGCTATAGGGTAATGAGAGGTTGTACATACAAGAGATGTTGATGAGTTTGTTTATTTCATTATTAAATATATTTTTGAAAACATACATTTTTACCAAATGTACCTAAACTACATACGTACGTACTACTTTGTCAGCGAAGTAGGACATGCAGTCAGAAAAATTCAAATATACTGGTATATGTGCCAGTTTTTATTCCATCTCTCCGAAGAATTAAAAAAAAATAATTTAGAAACGGCAATAGTTTTTGGAGCAGCCCTAAGATTTCAAAAATCTTCATATGTTAATTCAGAAAATGAATATAAAATGTATATTTAAAAACATGGAATAGCTTTGTTAGTTATGTACTAATTAAATATGTTATCAGTATCTAGTTGCTTTTTTGCGTTTCCTTTAACTTCCGTTATCCATGTCCTTATGTGACCATATTTATTTATGTCATAAAAATAAAGGCAATTCAATACTCTAAAGATTCCTTTTTTACAAAAGTATAGAGACAAACCGGGAGGATCTGTTTTAGATTACATGGGCTTCTAACGTTTATAAGTTAGATGACGGATATGTAACATGTCGGTCATAATTAAATTATATGACCTCATAATATACATATACGCCTCCACATATCTTGTAAATATTATTAATATGTACAAAACTCAGTGAACGGCAATTAGTATTATTTATATAGGTAAAATCTGTGCTACTGATAACAATTTATCGGTCGTTATAAATGTAGGTAAGTAAAGTCTATATCTAATAATATTAATCGTATTATCCCCACTAGTTTTACACCAACAATACCGAGTTTGATGTTGCTAACTTAGGATTCATTTTTGAAAGTGACTAATATACATAAATATTTATATATTTACGTTTTGATGACGGTGTCCATACTTGGCAAATGTGATAATTTTATAATTCATACTGAAATTATGAAGATAAAAGATTTGTATTATTGTTTGTAATGAATGAACTTTAAAACTAATTTTGATGAAATTTGGCTCAGAGACAAATGAAACCTTAGACATAAGACTTTCTTATGGTTTTACCCGAGCGAGGCCAGGACGGGATGCTAATTATTATAAAGGTAGTCGTAAGTGAGAGGTGAGAAATAAATACATTTGAACATTGTTTTAGTTGTTTATTCACAAGATATAATATTTCAGTATATTTATAGTAAAATTCGGTATCAGTGCCCACTGATCACACATAAAAGGATAGATTTGATAATTGGGCAGTGATCTTTGATATGACCGCAATACGTGGTACCTTATAGATGAATACTTAGTTAATACTTATCTCTTGTAAAAAAAAGTATAACCAATAAAAAAGTAAAATAAATAACTCCTACCTAAACGTTAAAAATAAATGTAAAACTAAATTATTATTATAAATATTTTAAATAAAAAATCATACAACATAGGTTACTTTGCATAATGTACATACAAATCTGTTTTCTAAGTTTTATAATTCGTTATTTTCGCTTTCCGATGTTTACAATCCTTTTTAAAAATACGTTATTAGTTATTATATCCATGTATTAGTATAACAACGGTGGGTTGCCGCCATACAGTATCTATAATATTTCCTTTACTTCACTTTACATGTTCGCGGACGCACACCAGTCAGTTAATGATGTACTGTGACGATTTATTAATTAACACTCTTTTGTGTCTTGTCGAGCTTCTGTGAACGTTCAACCAAAATTTTCACAACCTTTGAGATTGGGAAAATGGTCCGGGATAAAAGAATGTCGATAGATATATATTACCTATGCTTCACAGTAAATATGGTTTACCATATTTAAAAACAGTCCCGAAATTGTAGATTTTATTTGTAGACAAACAGCCTAACGGCCTTTTTCACCACTTTCTGAAAATATACAAATTTGTAATCTAACAGATAAACTAACCTAAGCCAGTTTCCAATACTTGTGAACCACAATTTTTAGCACTTTCTATTATATATGATATTTATAGACTATCAGATACTTTATCAGCTTTAACGGTGAAACAGGCCTTAAGAATAATCTAAGGAAATGTATGGTGTACCTAAACTACTATTGTTTGCAAATCCCCTAAGCCAGGGTTTGGAATAATAGCATTTCTATAATAAGCCTCGCATTTTCCATTTTCCCTTCCATTTCTTCGCATTTTCCCTTTTAATGATGCCGACCGTGCGTGGAGACGAAACGTAGGAAGGCGGAACCTGGGCTCCACTCAGATGAGAAAGAGAGGGAGATGAAACACACGTTTACTTCTTGGGGTCCCTGTAGACGCCCATGAAGAGCACGGAGGCGGTGGGGCGCTGGTAGACGAGGTAAACGAAGGGGAAGTTAGCCACAAAGCGGCTCGGCTCCAGCGGCCGCGACGACCGGAACCCGAAGATGGCCGTGGCGGCCGCCGCCACCGTGCCTGCACGATACAATTATTATTATACAATTGTAGTCAACTTAACAACCAAGTATTCCTTGTAATTTGAGATGTTGAGTGAAGTCCGTGGTGAATCTGTATTACAGGTTTCTTTTGGAACTTATTTCTGACACTACTTTCTCACAATAACTACACACATGAATTTATACCAATCGGGCTAATATATAGTAGTTTTTATAGAAGAAACCTAACACTGGTTAACAGTTTTATTTCACCAGTGTGTATGCGACTACTTGCCACTATACGTTGGTTATTAGTCGAAAAAGTCATGCCCTTAGGCGAACTGAATAAAATCTGACACCAATTTTATCAATAATACACTCAAAAAAAATATATTTATTATTTCATTATTTTATGGTCAAGTCGGTCTATTACAAAATAAACTCATTTACCTTCTTCGTCCAATTGTATTTTGGCTTGATGCACCGCGTCATCAAACAGCACGCCCTGAGATTCAGTGAGAGTGCTGAAGTCGGCTGTGGCATTGAACAGGTCGCCCACTCCGAGGGTCTCCAATACCTGAAAATAATCGATTGAATATAGGTAGTTTATAAAATTATAATTATACAATTATCTGTTATAACCTGTTCTTAAGAACAACAAGCGGCCCGTCGCAGCAATGCTCGGACAAACATAATAAATTATAAACTTAATCCTTTCTCAGGAATTACACTATCTATTAGTGAAAACCGTATGAAAATCCGTGCAGTAGCTTTTGAGTTAATTGCGAGTTGACAGACAGACGCGGCAAAGGATATTGTTTTATAATATGTAAGGATAACAAATCGTGATTACCTCTCTGAGCGGCAGTCTCCTCTCGATGGTGAACTTGGGGATCTCCACGATGACCTCGCGGCCCATGTAGCCCTCCTCCACCACCGCCGACAGCCGCTCAGGCGTCAGGTTGGCGATGATGTTCGTCACTCCTGGAATTACATCATTTTCGACAGTTCAATATAAAGTTACCTAAATAAATGTATCTTTTACATTGCAAAATAAGATTAGTTTTTGAATTTGAATTTACATAACATTAATAGACTAGGTTTATTCGTCATTACTGTCATGCAAGGTACTGGCTGTGCCCATCATATCAGACCTAGTCAACATTGTATTTTTTTTATTTTCTAGTATGTTATTCCTAACACTGGTGTCAAATAATACCTCATTAAAGTAGTCTAAAGACATCTAATATTTTACATGAGAAAATGTATTTATTTGTCGACTACATAAAAATATTTCAAACTTCCACATTTTACATTATTGTTCTAAAGTCTAGAAATTTCACGAGTTGCTAAAATGAAGGTAACTATAAGAATGTACTCACCTTCCTTCATGGAGTAAGGAGGCAGCAAAATGTACATACTGATGTCATTGCCCTTGTACGGAAGCTCCAATATTTGTGCGCCGAGCTCATCATTTACCGCTAAAAAGTAAATGTAATACTTACAATTATAAACTTGATTAAAGATACGATGTACTAAAAGATAAAAGAAAGATAATAATGCATTTTGCGTCTACCTTACGAACCGGTGCAAATGCGCCGGTCAAACAGTTGTTTATCTATCGTGTCTCGATTTTGCGCGAGCGACGGTTTACAAAACGACAAAACTCGCATTCTGTTTACTCAAAAACTATTTAAAAAGTCAAAACCATCACGACATGTGAGGTAAACTTTACTTGGCTCTATAGTTGCTTTGTTTATTATTTTAAAATATGTCAACGTACAATAGTGGAAAGTGCCCTTCTGTTTCATGAAAGGTACCAATGTCTGGCGCGTCTCAGAAACAAAGAAGGCCTCTTTTCTGGTCCTTTCTGCGGGGAACTTGGATGCCCAGACTCCCTTGAAGTAAGCGGCGTTGGCTAACACGAGTTTGGTGGCTTCCGAGACTGCGTCGTCAGGCAACAGGTTCTTGATGTTGTTCTTCGTGACGCGAGCCACCCAGTCGTTGATGTATTGGCGAGATTCTTCAGGGTTTTCATGGAAGTTCTGTGAAAATGAAACACAAATATTAATACGAGCTTTTATTTAGGTTCAGGTACAATAATGTCTAGTTAAAATGATTGTTCAGAGAAACAGGAAGAGGGATGGCGATGTTTATAAATATCTGTAATAAAATACTGATTGATCTAAGAAAAATAAAATAATATAGAAAATGAATAACGGGAAAGACCTAAATAAAACATAACGTCTGTATAAAGAATTCCCAGAAGACGTAAAGTAGGTGAACTCGTGTGACGTCACGAGGCTTTAGGTCGTCGAGCCGGTTTACAGCGTGTTGTCCCAGAATAACTTGGTCCAGTTTCTTACATGTTCTATATAATTTAGGTACATTAAATTTATTGAATGTTATTATCAACAAACGGGTTATCGTGTGAGACGCCCCTGGCGTTACAGGCGTTTATGGGCTGTGGTGACCACTTACCATTAGATGGGTGCATGTCAGTTAGCCTGCTTGGTATTAAAAAAAAGTCCGTACCAGCGTCTGCAGCTCCTCGGCGAGGCTGTCGAGCAGACACTGGCGCACGGGCAGCGCGTCGTCCACGAACAGCTTGTTGGCGCTCGAGAACTCGTAGCTGTCGCTGTTATTGTTCACCAGCCGCGACCTCTTGTCCACCTTGTACGCTGTCATCAAGTTGATTTTATCCTGAAATTAAATAATAAGAATTTTATTAGTGCCAGTGCTATTTACCTCTTACTTGTTTCAAATTGTATCTGCCGTTTCGCTAGCATGCAAAATTTTCTTTAGATTATAGATACTTTTTCAGAATATTTACAAGTTTGGCGCCTTAAATTATAAATAAATAATTTTCGCATTTTTAGCTTAACTTGTTTTTTGCATACATAACATGCTTTCGATTATTATTAGTAGTAATTGAAGGCTATATGCATTGCTATAAATAAAACCCTATTTTACCGGGATTCAGACTAAGGCAAAGCACTTATTTAGAAATTATGCCTTCACAGATACTATTTTACGTCAAATTCTAAGATAAATAATATTTATCAATTCTAAAACTAACTAAGTATATTGTCTGAAGATTGCAATTTCAATTGTTATAAGAAAGCATCGATTCTTCATAAAAAACAATATGGTCCTTATTCCAACAGGTATCTTGTATTTGTCAATACCGCAAATTATACCGCGCTCAATAAAGATTTACGTATGAAGAAAACTTACCAATTTGTCATCAATCTGCAATGACTTCTTAAGTGCTTGTTCTGTATTTCCTCCAGTAGCAAAATATGCTAATAGTAAAGAGTGATATACAGAGAAGGGCGAGAAGAAGATGTTGTCATTGGGAACTGCTTTATTAATTGCATTGAAAAGGTTTAGAGTGAACTCGAGCTGGCCACGGTACAGCATAGTCTTGGCATCGGGATCCAACTTCTTTGAAGAATCATCTTTGTAAAAACATTGACAGTGTACTGTCGTTGCAATTATCAGAACCGCAGCTGCTAACTTCAGCATATTGTATCTGTAACATTACAAACAAAATTATGTATACAACCTTGCACGCATTGAAATTGCAACATTAACGGACAATTCACAACAAGGACGTCATTGAATGGAAATACCGGGATTTTAGCGGAAATCATTTATTTATTAAAATTACTTATTTGCTAAGTATATAGTAGATTTAGTAAAATATCAAATAAAATGTAGAACCTTCAAAATACCCATACACAAAAATATTCAGTCTGCCTAGGTTTTTTTTTTGACAAATATCTAAATAGGCTCCTATAACGAAGTAAATGTTTAAATGAATCCTGGAAATTGCGAAGGAGAACGCCTAACCTAACTATGAACATTTGGTTTAACGAGCTGAGTAGAATCGAGATTTTGCGAGATAATATTAGGTAGTCATCATTTTCACCGACGCTTTCACTGTCTGAAAGCTGGCACTGGCCTCAAAAACCAGTCGCTGATTCACGAAAGTCGGTATGGTTCTTAGATTAACCACCTATTGTGGATATGACCATGGTGTGACCGAGTGACCTAATTTGAAAACAAACGACCGGTCGAATTAGTAAAATTGGATGCGTGACCTTTTTGTGCGACATTTTATAACAAATGTAATTTTACATACTTAACTCTCTGCAGAATATTGCAGAGAGTTAAGTATGTATAATTACATATCGCCTATAAAAATGTAATTTTTAGCATTTGTAACGATTTTCCGATTGGTTGAAATATTTTTTTTATCCGATTTGCAAGTCACGCATTTGTAGGTACATATTTAGATTTCGATCAACAATAAAACCACTCTGAATCAAACAAGTAGGCTACAAACAACGATCACTCATGATTATCTCCAGTAGACTGAGTGCCCAGTCGTGAATAACTAACTGGACTTTGCTGACCTCGACAGAGCGAAAAAAAATCAGACCAAAAAGCTCAGGCGAGTAGACCCAGTCACGGGCTAGTAACTAGATAACTATATCGTTACCCCGATCGCTCCCGACTTAAACCTCCCATTACCTTGGCAGGATTTTTGGATTTGAAAGCATGGTCATTTAAGAAAGATTGTTATCAAAATTGAGTCTGGCCCAGTAGATAATTTCAGACTAAAATAAACTTCCTGACATAGTTTTGGATACTGAAAAACATCTTGAAAATTGAATTATAATATGGAATAGATAAGACGCAGGTCGCTTTAACAGTACTAGCAAATATGTCACTAATAATTAAAATTAATTAAAGAACCGTATGTAAATTCGTTTGTCATATAAAATTACCGTCTCGACTCGAGATATCGCTTCGTGACCCTGATTCAACATCTGACATCTTGGAAACCCCCAATTGATTGTGCGACTTCAATGTAACTCCTGACGTCAACGGTTCTCATTATTCCAGTAAACCCCGGAGGAAAACGGGCAATAAATAGAGGTGTGTCTTCTTTTTATATTTCCCGAATATGTGTCAACAAACACTTTTACCTATTTTATATTTCTACTTATCAATAATAATTTTATCTAATGAATTTTGGTGAACAGTGTAAATTTTTATCGACAATTTAAACAATGCTCACAATAACAATGTTATTTAAATAAAATACATACTTAGGTAAGTACTAAAAATGCACGTAACTGAATAAGTAGAGATTAGACTTAACATTGCTAACTGTGGTTTAATTTTCATGTGAAATATTCAAATATTGTTAAAATATTTATATATATATTGATATATATATATATATATATATATATATATATATATATATTTGGTCTATTTAATGTAATTCATTACTTATATTTTATTACTCCGGTACATGACTGGCTGTTGCCATGAATAAATATAATATAATAAAAAAGCCCACTTCGTCAAAGGGAATATCTCCCACTCCATACTAGTAGACTAGAGGATCATATACCACACGGATTTCCCTCCGAAACAGAGGCTTTGACCGGCGAAAGTCAACACACGTCATCGCAGTTTCATCATTACACAACAGCCTGTTCGTAACTGTGTCGTATGAATCAGTTCACCCAACGCAGAAACAGAATCCTTTGATCTCTTAGCAAGTTTTAAATTTAATTATTATTAAGATAAACTAACAGCGTTATTTCTAAATCATATACCAAGGCCTAATTTTGAATACTATGTAATAGGAATACGAAAGTCTGTCGCTCTATGTCTGTTTATCACGCTTTCAAGTCTAAACAACTGCTGGGCTGATTTTAATGAATTTTAAGATAGATATTATGTATGTACTGCTTCGAGTTTACACACAGTCTACCGCGGATAAAGCTGCGGACAAAACTAGTACTTAATTAAATAAATATTAATTATAAACATATTTTTAAGTTTTATTTTATGACCGTAATAGGTACCCAACCCTTGTCATACGTAAAACCCAATAAAATTTATGTCAATATCAATACATCGAGTATACCTAATATAATCATTCAATGTTTTTACTAATGAATGCTAATGCTAGCAGACTAGAGTTGGCACAGTGTGGCACTGTATTGTATTGCATTTGGGATTTCCAGAGGCATTCAATGAATTGGCTCTCATCTCACCCGACGACCTCAACCGGATGGCGTGCGTATGTTGTCATTGTGATGATCTGGTCTGATTTTAAAAATAAGCAAGTAATCAATTTACAACAATCTTTTATATTCATATATACCTTCAGATCTTTCCAGTATTCGTTTATACTATATGCGAAACTAATTTTTTTGTTAACTCTCCACGTTTTATCTCCTCAATTTTCCATACATATTGTTAAGATTATACAGATATGAACATGGGTCATTCCAAAAATACTGTTCCCCTGGGAAACTAAAGTGGACGTAGCCGCGACTATTACATATTTTTTAAGAAGTTGAAAATAATTTATTATTGATCCCATGTAATTGTTTAATACCTAAGTGATGTAGAGAAAACTCAAGTAAAAAATGCAAAGATTTTTTGACACAATCCATATAATTAAAAAATTCTAAGACGGTAACGAAGTAACGGGATTAAATTTAATTTTGTTTTGCCTCAAGGTGGGCAAGTATTTCATTTCTTCGAAGAATCGAACCGAGGTCACACACATTTTGTGGGAAAACAATACTGAAGCCGAATTTATGTAATTGTAACCTTTATTCCGTTCCTGTAAAGTACACTACACTGCAGCACAGACACACCAGAAGAAATGAAAACATGAAACGTTTGCGTAATACCCTCCTCGGTGGAACTTCACGTTGTCAGAATATAAATGAACTTCATCCATTTCAAACATCTGCACGCTTAAGTAGTTATTTAAAAATACTTATGTACTATTATTGTTTAATTTATATTAAGTACGATTATTTATATATATATATATGTATATATAAAGTTTCTTATTCATAATAGCAACCGACTTTTCATCATATCAGCTCGCATTTATTTAAATTATGGTTGTGTATGCTACTGTGTATACGTAGGTACCTACTTATATCAATAACCAGTGTTATTTTGACGTTCTGTATCAACTAAGCTGCATTGCGTGTGACAAATATGACAATACAAAATTTCTATGTGTAGGTACATACTTTTTCTCACACTTGAGTTTCTAGTAACAACAATGTTAACACTTTTTTGGTGATGTTTCTCACCTGGCTACGGTTAATAGACATTTAATTCAATGTTAACTAATACAGCCTGTCTAGTACGTAAACAGTTGTTATAAACTATTATGATTTACCTCTACAATACCAGTGTTGCTTATTCACCGACAGATCTCAATATTGACCCAGACCATTTAATCATTGAGATTATTTTCTTAGTAAAAAAATGAACATACTAACCCGCTGATTTTTTGCTGTGATAGTTATAGCAAACATATAATAAGCAACTGTGCTACAAAATGTATTTTTTCACATGTCACGTATAAATCAATGGTTTAACATGTGTGTTTATGTTCCATTTGTGTTGCGAAAATTCGTCATACTAAATTAGAAAGCGTGTAGCTGGAGACCGGTCATCGACGACGATTTGTTGTTGTTGTGTTAGTCAGTTGATCAATGCAAGTCAATTCAATGCATACACGGCACTCGGCTACATAATTAACTGTATGTTATGAAATCTAATGACATAACGGACCAAATTATATTAGAGAGCTCTTTTGTAGTCAGTCCACAGCCGGATCACAGCTTATGGCCTCAATAGATCGTGTAATATAAGTACATTTTTATCAATCTATATCATCATTACTACATAGGTACCTACTTATACTTAGCACATTAACACACTGCAGTTGCACCAGTTATCTACTTATAATATCTAAAAGCGAGCTATTATAGACTTATTTGTATATCTATGAGAGAAAAACTGGTAAAAGTACATGTTTTAACAAAATAAACAATGCATGAGGGAATCATACAAAAAACTCACCAGTAACGCAGCGTTTTTTAATAACACGGTCGAAAATAGATGTTTTCGATTATCAGGATCCACTTAATATAAAACAATATTTAAAATACGTAAAAAAAGGCTAGCAAAAGCGAAAGGTAACGTTGCGTCGTATCGAACTCCGAAGTCAGACTAACTCGGCGAGAGAAGCACGGCATCCTCTTTTATGTAAGTAGCAAACTGGTATGCGTGTGCGCAGCGCATGGACGTCAACAGCAACGGGCCTGCAGGTAAATCCAAAAAGGATCACACCTTTTATTTATTCACCCACACAACACAAAAGCGTGTTACTGAGATAATATCTTCAGTAATTAATAATAGCAACGATGACCGTTATGCGCAGTGTTGGTCACATAACTGTCCGTATTAAATTAATTTAGACAAGTACCTTATGATTAACCTTTCTGTAATAGACGATGCTATTTTTATCGATAAAATTAATGATCTTGGTAGTTTAGAAACTTAGGCAGAAATTCCTTACGTTAGTTCGTCTCTGCGTCCTTGCCTGACTTGAATATAGGCGTATGTCGGTCCATATGATGTCCATATGATATTTTTTTCTGTTCTTACATAAAAAAGGGACTTTGCGTCTATCTGTATGAACGCAATAAACTTAAACACTACCGGACTAATGTGTGATTCCTGAGGAAGATATGCTAGTTTCTAGGTCTATAATTTATTACGGTTTTACGCGAGCGAAGTTGGGTCGAGCCGCTAGTTCTCTATATAGAAAAAATGTATGAAAAATAGTATCATGGCCTAGCTGTCAGTAGGTGGTAGGATGGAGGTCGGACTTTGCGCTTGATTTTACATAGTGATTGGATAACAATAGAATACAGACAAATGAACCAAAATGTCAGAGAAACACCGCAGACTTTCTCCACTGACAATGCTCCACTTTATTATAGAGCTTCATTTAATATCTTTGTTATAAAATTCACAAATTAATTCCACTCTCAATTCAGTTTTTTAATCTGTCTTCTCGTCTATTCTCATTTATTGAAGCCAGGACTTTTTTGGCCATAAGGAATCGGTTTCGTTTCAGTAGGTACATTTTCTCCTTCACTTCACCTACACAGCTGGCATATTTTGGTTTTGGGCCATTAGCCAGGACCAGGTAGAAGCGGCATAACCAGACATTTGTTCCCTAATTACGTAGGGAACAAACAAGTGTCTGGTTATGCCGCCAACACCAAATCAGAGTTTCAATCCGATTTGGCGTGGTAAGCTTCCGCGAATGGGGAAGTTCCTCATATCTAAGGTTTTAGATATGTAGGTAAACTTTTAGTAAACTTTAATAACTACGCCATGTCAACATGTCCTCATAAAAATATTTTTAATACACCGTGATATACAAATATTTTTTTTACCGACTGAGTTAGACTAGCGGGTGATTAGACCTATGATTATGGTCATTATTCCACATAATTTTCTAAAGTACGCCAGTATCACGATTGGGCACCCATTATCCATGCAGGCTCCGACGGAAATATGAGGTACTTAACTGCTGATAACACTTGACTCAACTTCTAACACTTCTGCAAAAATCTAGCTGCAGTTAGTGAACTTTATGGCAAATTATTTACAAATTGCTTTCAATATATTGTTGTTAATAAATAATCTAGGTATAGTCCCTGATCATGAAAATATGAACACCATACGCCATGATTGGGTAAAACCCAAGGTTCCAATATTTTTCAAACATACGAACAAACCAGTCAATTCGCCTTATCACTCACGGGTTTTCCCAAGTTTTATTATGTATACAAATAAATACACATACATATATCACGAACAATTCAAAATCAATTTAAAAGCGCGATTCGTACTCATTTTTATCACATTGGTTAAAGGTCCCTTCCCTCACATTTTCACCCGCCCCAATTCAGAGCATAATCTGGCAATTCTCATTTACACGCAACTTAGCTATTTTCTCGACTTTCTTTTTTCAAAACTTTAGACTAATATCCCATGTATGTAATGTGTTCTGTGCCCATGCACAATTATTTTTTATAAGTTTATTAGCGTTTCTCGAAGTTGCAGTACTTAGTAAAATATTTGATAATAGTTTTAATTTTAGCCAGTAGATTGGTGGCGTAGCAGACGTCTCCTCCGAGCCATGTAAAACCATAATCTCTCTCTTAACCTGAAGCTTATTATAGCTAGCCATTCGTATAAAAACTGTTGGGTAAATCAATGCTTAGTTGACACACTCCATTGGCACACTCCATATAGTTTCCAATAATATCTCTTGTCACGAATGCGCTCAAGCATGGTGACATATGACTCGCCCATACCACGGAACTGCTTTCTAGCTGGCTCCTCACCAGTGCACCTTGCAGTGTACACTATTGGTACAATGCCTTGACTGTGGCAATATGTCTTGTGTGTCTTAGCATAAAGCTCATATTTCTGTAACCCTTTTGCTTTGGATGTGGTGGTAACCCTTTAGATATTCTTTGGTTATATAATATATTCATATTCAGAAAGTTAATTATCGTTACTCCAACGAATGACTCTTCAATATATTCCTGCAATGGAAAGTTTCTTTATTATGTGTTTCCTTTCTTCAATTCTTTCTAAATCGATATCATCAAGTAAAATACGAAGGTTAGGAAAAATCCTTGTTTTCCTCGTTATGGAATGTCAGAAGAAAATTATCTCCTATGACTTTAGATAATAGGAATTAAATAAAAAATAAATATTATTTCGTTTAAAACAATTTATTGTGTAAAATGTCAAACATTATAAAACAATAAAAACTTGTTATGCCGAAGATACTAAATGAACTATTTCATTATTATAACATTTATTTATTATGCTGTGTGTATAATATGAATAAGGCACATATACAACCTTATCTAAAAGTTAAAGTATGTAGATAATACAAATAGAAAAGTAAAGTGTACTTATAGGAATGTTCCATTGGCATTCGTGTACTATCCCTATTATGCGCAATTATATAATTACAGTCATTAATTAATTATTAATAACAGTTCAGCTTGGCAGCTTACTTTGGTAGCTTGCTCACTTCAAACATGTAAGCGGCGAAGAGTTTTATCTGCAAACAAAACAAAATTAATGAAAAGTATTATTTCGGTTCAATTTCTTTTCCTTCTAATCTACTATTTTGTAGACATAATAGTCTGTCAGTTTGCGATAAACTCATAAACTCCGGCGGGTGAATTGCACGACTTTTTGAACGCGGCGTGTAGCGTTTCATTATGTCGCACATTTTTTGTTAATAAAGAATATATTTTTTAAAATTAAACATTTATAACATTAACATTGTACCACTACTTTACTTATTTATAAAATAGGTTAATTAAATTGATCACTGTGTATGGTACAATTTAATAAACACTAATGACTGCCCACGGCGGCGTTCAAAATGCTCGTGAAATTCACCCCCGCACGGATTTTCATGCAGTTTTCACAAATAGATAATGTGATTCCAGAGGAAGGTTTACGTTATATTTTATTACGTTTTAACCTGAGTGAATGAATACTCTCTAGCCACCTTTAAGAAAATGAATCCTGCAATGTAGTTACGCACGATAATCTTCTGATTTTGGGAGTTCACCAATAGACTTACAATAACGGCCGCTAGATGACGGTAGTCGACAAACCCTGGCAACCATATTGTCCATCTATTCACTACTATCATAAATGCGAAAATAAGTTTGTTTGTTTGTTACCTCTTCACGCTTTATCTACCCAATCAGTTTACAAGTACCTCCGTACTTAGGACATAGGGTACCTTTTATTCCGGAAAAATAACTAGTCCCGTGACTGTATAAAAAGAAAGCTGACCCCCTCGATGTAGTTGCGCACGTTGAGCTTCTCGTTCTGCGAGTGCGCCATGTCGTCGCCGGCGCCCATGGGCAGCAGCAGCACGTTGCGGCCGCTGGCCTGCTGCAGCGTGATGGTCACCGGGATGGAGCCGCCCTCGCGCGACATGTCGGGCTCCGTCTGCAACCAACGTGCCCTGTACGGTGCGGCTGTATGTGCCCTTTGCACTCTTATCCAACTCTTCTTCACACTATCCGCGCAACTGTTCGCCAAACTTTGGAAGATTTGGTATATATTGCTATAAATAAAAATACACATACAAACTACGCAATGTGCATGCATTCGCGTCGGCTTCTGTCTGCGTTCGATAATATTACGGAGCTGGCATTGGGATCAGTATATCCGAACCTAGAGGACTACAGACACTTTGCTACATATCTTTCAAAATTTCCCTTGCAGGTGAGTAAGGCAAAAAGAAAACGCAAGGTTTGACGTGCTTCCGGTGATTGGAGATCAAGGGGAGCCAGCAACGCCAGCGACCAACAATTTAAAGCGTCATCTATTCATTTTTTCGAATTAATTCATGTGTTTACCCCGAAAATCAGCCTTATTTGAAAAAAATATTTTATTTACTCTGCAAGTCTGTGTTTTAGGATTACACCATCTTACCAAATTTAACCTAATTTAGTCCAATAGATTCGGAGCAAATTGACTGGGACAGACTGACGGACAGACAGACACACGAATGACCCTATAAGTGTTCCGTTTTTTCATTTTTTTATACGGTACCCTAAAAATAACGATGGAGCCAGTGGTGCATCTTTAAAAGTGCAAGTTACTTGGAAGATCATCTTGACGGCCCTGGCGGCCGCCTGGTAGTGCGGGTGGTCGGGGTTCTCCGTCCACGCGCGCCCGCTCTGCGCCGAGATGCGCATCTTGTTCGGCGACCCGCGCTCTGCCCACTGGAAATGGGGTTATAACTAATTATATGTGTTTTTCTTTTTTCATTTCGCTAATTCACCATAAATAAATAAGCCACATCTATTGTCTTTTTATCTGTTACATCCTAACTGTTGGTTGCCTGTCTTCTTCTTCTTTGTGTCGAAACTCGCCATCGATTGCAGGTGCTGCACCATGGCCAAAGGAATTTCTTTAACTATAGGGCCGCCATTATATATAGTTTATTACTATTATTACTAGCTAGCAGATGGCCTCTTGTAAGCTGTCAGCTAAATCTTCACAATTAAGCGGCCGCGCCACCGCCCGTGGCGGGCACACGAGGTTGAGAAAAAGAAAAATCTTTCGCTATCGTCTCCGTCTGCTCACATACTACCGGACAGATATTTGTAAGGTTTTTACCAATATGTAGTGTAATTCCGGAAGAAGGCTTAGGTGTATAATTTATTATAGTTTTACCCGAGCGAAGCAGGGACGAAGTGCTTGTTTAAAATAATAGTAATATATACTTATCAATATCATATCAATTTTGTATTAGACAACAAATAAAGCATTACTATTTTGGTACCTCTCAAATGCGATCGTGTCCAATTACCAGATAGCAGCTAATCATGTCAATTGAGACCTTGAGATATTAGTATGACAAATTTGGACAGGCTATATCTTGTTTCAGTTAGATTTCAGTTTTGTAATTATCGTGACGTCGTAACTAACCTTTTTATTAATGTAGTCAAACACTAGTTTCTCAACTTCTTCGGGTTCCTGGTTTGGCACCAAACGAATTGAAAATTTTCCAATCACTTTTCCTGGAATTACAGTTTTCGCTCCCGGTTGGAACGCAGCGCCTGAAAGTTAAGTTTTTATATACATGACGAAACAGACCAGGATTTTTTATTATTTTGTATAAAAATAAATATTCACTATACAATTACACTTAATGAAAGGGATGGATTTTGTTCATTAAAGCAACTTTAGCAAAGTCAACTAGTCGTTTGAAAACTATTTTACTATTATTCATTGCACCAAGTGAGAAAATTATAGGCATAAATTATGAACCTTCAATGCCATGTAGCGACAAGCTTGGGTATCTCCATCGATGCATCAGTATCTGTTCTTTGTCGCCATTGTGAGCCAACTTGGGAGCTGCTATAGATCGCCTGAAAATATACAAATGTTTACATCCTAAAATACGGCCATAAAGTCCACAATTCTACGGCCAGGAAACAGATTTTGACATCTGTTATTAACATGATGATAACAGGTATTTTTAAAGTCAATATCATGATTCTTCAAGATAAACTTGGTACTTGACTTATTAACGACAGCTGCAAGGAGGAAATTACTAAAATAAACTAATCAAACATGAGTTCTTCATCTTGCAAACAGATACAGTATCACGTTCGAATATTTGACGGGGTAGACAGAGCCAAGAGTTGCGATACTCAAAGGCAAAGATTTGCAGTTATCCATCTGGCAAGCATACATATTAATGACATGTATGGTAATATTTTTTTAAATATATAATAATAAAAGGAAAAATATGTATTAAGTAACAAAATGCTATAACAAACTAAAAACGAGAAGCAAACCTGTATGCTTCAGTATCGAAGTCAATAGTGGTGTAAAGTTTCTTTTCATTCTCCATCAATGGCGCAACAGATTTGTATATATCAGTTATAAGAATCTTGCCTTCTTTGTCCACTAACTGGTCCATCAAATAAATTAAATCCGACATAGCTGTAATAAAAATAAAAAAAGCATCTAGCAATGAACATCCAAAATACATTGCACATCAATAAAAAAAACTATTTGATCGTCACATAACACTAAATAACTAATAGCTTCTTCCAAATTTAATATGTATATTTAATTAAAATTTAGTATATCAGTTCTAAACTATGAAACCTGTACCTTTTCTTAAGTAAACCTTCAGCAAACTGTGAAAACCGGATCCATAAACCTTCATTCATAAATAGTAACAAGTAACTACTTTCATTCCCTACTAAAAAAGTTTACAGATTTCGTTTTCTGTTCATAATAAGTACATACACCTCATCGAATCTTTATTCCTTCCTTGTTCTAAATTGTAATGATACAATCTGGAACAAGTTTAGGAATAAAGACAATTATATAGTACTACGACATTTGTACCTTGTATATGTACAGTGGTACAATGTCGTAGCAGTAGTTACGTGACGCGTCATAGGTATAACAAGATAAATGGATTTTGAATCAAACGGAATAAATTTGTATCAACTCTGTAACTTGTAACATTACACAATCATGACTAAGATAAAGAAAATATGTTGGCAATGAAATAATTAACTGAGTAAAGTAAGAGATAAAATGTGTAGATATCAATGTAAATACCTTCATACACTGTGCCGCCATACACTCCACTATGTAAATCCATTTTGGCACATTCTACTTCTAAGAAATAGTAGCTGATTCCCCGCAGGCCATATGTGATGCAGGGTTTTTTTGTCCCCAGCCAGTAATTGTCAGAAATACACACATAGTCCACATCATCAAAGAAACCAGCAGGCTTCAGTTTCTCCAGCAGCAGTGCATCCAGACCCTCTGAACCAGACTCCTCCATACATTCAAACACAAATTTTAAATTCACTGGTAGCTGTAAAAAAGGAGCAATTGCAAGGATTTATTATATAATACAAAGAAAATACATAACCTAATATGTGGTAGGAACCTATAACCATTATATAAAAAAGATTTATTTTTATTGCTATGAAATTGAAAGTATCCATGCAGACAGGGTTCCATTGTTTTTATGATAATAATATACTTAATATAAATCACTATTATCACCTATTGTTATCACAACTGTAAATAAAATCTTTTGATAACGCCATGCATTCTGTAGGCGTAGGATATAAAACAATAAGTTCATATTGAATGCATATTTTATTCACATAGTTTTGAGCATATTTCTTGTTTTATTTGCATTTTCATTATTCTACATGAATTTTAATATTAACAAATGGGGTATAGGGTTTCTATTATGTGTCTTTAGTCGCCTGGTACGACATCCACGGGAGGAAATTTAGTAGCACACCCCACATATTATTATAGGTATTTTATTTTACCAATAAATTTACTTATAACTAGCGGCCCGCTCGGGCCAGTTTCGCTCGGGTAAAACCATAATTTAAAAAAAGCCCATGTTACTCCTGAACTTTTGTCTGTACCTGTGCCAAATTTCATCAAAATTGGTTCAGTAGTTTTTGAGTTTATTAATTATAAACAAAAATACAAATCTATTCTCCTTATAATAATAGTATAGATTAATTGATCACTACCTCAAAAACATTGAAAACATGTAAAAAAAAGAAGAATATCAAGAAAGGAAATGGTGTGTTCCTATTCTAGCGCAGAATCATATACACCCTGAAGTATTATTATATAGGTGTGTTAGTACATTATTATTTTATTTATTGAAAAATAGACAGACAGCTTATGCAGCTGATGCATCTATATCAGGCAGCATTGAGAGTTCTATAGTCAGTTCACTTTATAAAGAAATTTCACTGATATTATTCAGTGACAACTTTCTTTTAATAGTATTATTTTGACTGATTTATCATCAGTATTTTTTATGATTTGAATTGCAAAATCTAGACAAAGTCATCAAAATAGATTCAGTCAAGAAAACTCACAATAAATCAAACAAACCTCTTCTCCAACACCTTTGAAAGCATTAATGGCATGTAGCCACCCAAGCACTGGGCCCTTGTCATCCGTAGAGCCCCGGCCAAAAAGCTTTCCATCCCGCTCAACCAATTCAAATGGTTCGGAAACCCAACCATCAGACTTCAATGCAGGCTGGACATCCAAGTGGCCATACAAACAGATTGTATTCTTATTGCGATCCTGAAAAAACATGTCCAAGAAAAATATTACATAGGTATATGTATAAAAATATATGTAAACAGTTGCAAATTCATATTAATTTATTCCACATGATTTATAAATGCACATGGCCACATGGAACATTCAGTCTCAAACTATTTGACTAATACAAAATACAAAAGTGCACAGTCAATGTCACTGCACAATGTATTTTAAAAGTACATTATTTGTATAATATTTATTGAAATATTATATAAAGTTCATTATTTCTATAATATTTATTTAAATATTTTGGAAAGATTTTTTTTAAACAGTAATCTCGTCTTTTACATACTAATGGGCACAACTTTACTCTATAAATTTAGATAGATAGTCTTAACATTTTTTTATCAATATGTCCAGCATTTCAAAGTCAGACAATATTTATATTATCAACTTTGTAAAATAAAATTACTGTCATGATAAAAATGGCTGTAGGTAATGAGTCACATTGTCTTCAATATAGGCAATGTAAACTTATGCTTATAGTTTGAGTTTGTAAATTATGTGTTATGAATCACAGGAATGAACAACAATAGTTAGTTAGTTACTTATTATTATTCTTTTTAAAATATATAACAATAATATAATAATAATATATATTTCGAAAAGTAAAGAACTAAAACCCTGATACACCTACAGTATGAGGTTTTTAATATAAAAAATATGTAAAAATCTGTCAAATTTATAGGTACATATTTTTATAATTGACAATAAAAATATGTACCTACTACATAGGTTTTAGTTCTTTACTTTTTGAATTATAAAACCTACAAAAAAATTAATATACTAACAAAAAAAAAGATGCTTACATTACCAAGTGTGCCAACTAACACAGGTGGCAGTTTAATTTCTTTTCCATCTATAGTCTGAAAACCAACATCCTTAAGCTCTGTTTTCGCCCCAATTTCCTTTAGTTTATCCCGTGCCCAATGAACCATACGGACACAGTCTTCCCTGTATTTAGGATCACATGAAACTGATGGTATCGCCACTGCTTCTTTCAGAAGATCTTTATATGATTGAGCATTCTGATCTACAAACTTGAAAAGTTTAGGCAATGTCTTCTCTGTCGCCATTATTTTGGGTAAGTCTGCGGGATTTATAGAATATTTTCGTGATAGCGAGAGTAAACAATTTACAGTAACAGACGAGACGTTGGTAACGGGCGATCTATTAACATAATGCAAATGCAAAGCTTTTATTGCTCGTAATCGAAACGAGAACGAACTCCAAGTCATTTTCAATTGACGTTTGACGTTACGTTACCTACCTTTGCTTTGTTTAATTTTTTTATATGTAATGGCTCCATCGTTCGCCAAAACGATGATTTTGCCAACGTCAAGGTTGAGATTGACACAGTATATAGGTAGTAGGTATGTTATAATACTTATATTGAAACACGGTACAGTGTGTAACCTAAAATATAAGTGTATATAAATTGATGATATATTTGTGAAGTTTACATTCGAAACCATTCAATACTAGTTGCAGCAAAGGTAGTCGAACACGCGAGAGAAAACCTTAAGATCCTTCCTTCCTAAGGTTATTGTCTTGCTTGCTCGTGAACTCACGAGTACAGTCAACCAACATTTAAATAGATCGTTGTATTATAATGTGAATCCCTTTGGTCTACCACATTTAGGGTCTACTTTATCAGTTGATCGATCTCTAGCATATTTGTGACTAGACCAAGTCTTTCGGAACACCAACTAATAGCAAGACTGATTTTATATTGTTTAGTACGCTAAATAGCGTACTAAACAATATAAAATTAGTCTACTCTACATATTATGAATTTAGTAAGTCGTACGGAGTACCTACTAATTCCATGGTACATATCTAGTTTTGGGCTACTCCAAAAAACAGATTTCTACTTCTAGATTACAGAAATTATTATGAGAATCCTGTGAAGCTGTATTGTCTTTACCCCAAGGTCCCTAGTAATGTTTTCCAATAAATAAATGGACAACACTCAACGGCCCATACTAAACTTGTTTCGCGGGTACGATTACATACATACGATACAAACAGAGAGACGATCATTACACACCCCGAACAGCAAAAAATTATTTTAGTTGTAATCACAAGATAATAATTGTGTCGCGTCGCGTGCATTCCAAGATCTATTAGAGAAACACTTGCTCAACGGACTATACCTACATCAAGAAAAAGGTTCGCTACCTTGCCATCAGCATCTTTTGATGTCAAGTAAGAAAAATCAAAATTATTATAACACGACATTTAAGACAAAAATCAAAAACTACATCATGTAAATAATGACGATCTGCATTTCATATGTAATGAAATAAATGAAAAAAGGAAAAATTAAAATGATAAAATCCTAACTAAATATATGGTAAGTACCTTCATATCATTATACCTTACTTCATATCGGGGGCACTGCTGTGCCCCCAGATATATGATCTGGGGACACGACAGTGCTCCCGCAAGTCGATTAAAAAAAAGGACACGGCCGTATATCATACCATCCTTTTCTCGAAGCAATTCAGGCCAATTTCGAACCCCAATAACTTCGTTGTGGATAAATCAGGAAGCCTGCTTTTTCAGTAACAAGCAGGTATTGTATAAACACTGTAAATTTCAAATTTCATTCAATTTGAACCAGTAGTTTAATAATTTTAACTTGTTAATCTTGATTTTGTCACTCACTCACTGACCGATCATCAAAAGTCTAAGGTACTTCTAGCAGACATAGAAGCAAATTTAGAAAATTTAGAATACAATTAGTGTTTAGTGTCTAAATCCAAAGTGTCTAAAGGGGAAACCTACAAATTTTGGAATTTCGGTCCAGTTTTCTAGATACATCAACTGCATTAATAACTTTGTAATCCCATATAAATATAGGAAATTACAAAGTTACATTTGCAGTTAATTTATCATTGTACCTATATAATGGAAAGGGTATGTTCAGCCCATGAAATTGAACAACATTCCCATAGGAAAATAGGTTGAAATATGAAAAAAAAACTACTTTCCATACAAATTCTACTTATGACTACAAAATGAAGTGAGATGTCATTATATGACATATCATTTAAGACATACCACCGCTACCAGGCAGAAGTACCTACCTGGAAGATCGAGTATGTCATGCGCACTCAAATGGTCAAACCGGTGGCGGCGTCGTGGATCGGGTCGGGAAGTTCCCTCTATTGTGGTTAGTATCTGTGCGAAAACTATATGTATGAAACGCATGTAGTTTTCGCACAGGTGCATATTTGTTAATTGGCTTCCTACTTTAACGTTTACCTTTATTTCCTCAGTGTTATTTACCACCGTCGTAGCCCGCATTTCATCGGCAAGATTTGGAGAAAACGTTGTACAGTGATGTTTTATCCTAGTGGGACAAAAAAGAGAAATAGAAAGAATAACAAAATCAACAATGACATTATAAAACACATTCCATTGCATAATACGGCAACGAAACAAGGCCGCCATATTAAATATAATGAAAGGGTGAAAAAATCAACACCGATTGGCCCTGATTTCTGCTCTACAAAAACAATGTGCAGGAATATCAGGTACAGTAAGAAAATTTTTATGGCGACTAAAATGATACCCCAGACGAACTTAGAAAGTTTAAATACAAAATTCATTGCAGACGTTTTCCTTAACGTTGATCAACCCGCAGATCCTGTAATGTTATTTTGTATGAATATGAATATGGTGCAAAGCCAGGACATCACTATCATATCCATTAAAGGTTTGTCATGCGAGAATATGTTTACTAAAATACATAAAGACTCAGATTTGATTATTTACAACTTGCTATTTAAAAAAACATCTACAAATGCAGCTATTAAAGACAAAAGATGTCATGTGAATATCAACTTACTACTCCCATATATACGAGCTATTTGTGATTCTATGAAACAGTCGAAACACCAAAAACATATAAGAGCAATAACTCAACAGCAAGTTTCAATTCAGACCAAAGTTCAAACTAAAATTCTATTCGTCGAGAATGAATCAAGCACAATCACATTAAATAATAAAATAACGACTAAGCAAATTAAGTGGAACTCATTTGGTTTAGAAAATAAATTTATTAACCCTAATATATGGGAAAACCAATTAAGAAGACATCTTCATATTTTCAGCAAAATGCTTACAGAATTCATCAACATGTATTTTACTTTAAAGAACGAGTCCTCAACTAATAACACAGTAGTTCCTTTACTCTGCTTCCACAATTGGCACATCAAGAATTTAACTCAAGGCCATATGTTGAAATGTCTTCTAAAAAACAGTCAAGTTAGCGCCCTTAATATTATGAGAAATTTGTATTTCATAATAATTACAAACTGTACATCCTGCTCAAAAATAGACATTCACTTCAGGTTGCAAGATGGTATAATTATGGTTTTCAATCAGAACGAATCAGGAAGTAGATTTAGACAACAAGTAATAATAAACAAAGAGCCTAAAGATGCTTTGCCCATCACATCGTGTTCAGGCGAATTCACCAATCAAGAAAATATATGGAACACACAAAGCGAAAGTGACAGAGAGAGTGGTTGTTGTAGTTACAGCTCCTCTTTATATTCATTACCAGATTACCCATCGCAAAGTACCCTTTTTATCGAAGAAGAAATAAAATCTTGGCATCATTTAGCAGAGGAAACCCCGGAATATGGAATAAAAAAGGATAGTTTCGCGACCCCTGAAGCAAAAAAAAACGAAATCTTTATAAACTTCTGGAATAACATGTATCAGCTAACAGAAGTTTTGCATAAATTGAAACGCAATGCAAGTGACATAGTACAATCCTACACTGCAGATGTATTTAGTAAATACGACGTATTCAATGAAAACTTATTCGATACTGGAACAACTTTTGATTTGTTGTTTAAGAAGGAGGCAGGAAACGTCGGGTCTAGGTTCCTTTTAACTCTGGGGAAGTCGTTGGCGTATACTATGTTTAGTTATGTGTTGTAGAAAAATATACTTCAATAAAATATAATTTCTTTAAAAGTATTTTATTGTAATAAATAAATTGAAGTAAAGAATGAGAAAAAAAATAATTACATTTTATTTTACATTCAAATAAATTACACTTATATTTAGGCACGAAGTGTAATATATGTAAAGACTCGTTCCTATCTACCAGCCATCTGTCTACTCAAAATATCATTGTTGGACCACTTAGGGAGATATTTAAATGGCGTCAAGAAAGCTGATGGAGTTTGTTAACAGACGCTTCGTTTATTTTTTACATTTTTATTCAGTACCGTACATCCACCGCTTAACGTACCTTAGATTAATTTATCGAATGTTATTCTTACAAAGATTTTTCCTAAATTTGTAGTGATAATTTAGGAAAAATAGCTGCCTGAAAAGTTCGCGAGAAGTCCCTGTGACTTACCTCAAGCCTTCAAACAGAAATAAGAGTCCTGTTGCCTTTCTTGGCTGCGACATTTTTTGTAGTATTCCGATAAGGTTCATGCATTGTACACACCACACCACATTATATCATTCATGTTTGTATTTCTTACTAGTATACATTCTGTCTGTCGTCTTTATCTGTCGGGTATTTCAGTCGATTGTCTGTCCCTCTATCGGTCGGGAAATTATAAGCTTCCTACCCAACGTATTTAGATGTCGTTTTCATATAATTTATAGGTAAAATAAACCCGCGCAAAGTCAGTACATATTGCCATTAATACATCTATAATAATATTTATTACATTACGTCTTATATTTCACTATAAGAAAGTTTAATTCTGGTATTATCTGTCAAAGGACTTAAGTATATATGTATGATCGTACGTAGCTAAAATGGAATGGTTCGGGTGACATTAAAGTCTAAAGTGACCATAGCCTTCTCTGTCTAGCTAGACGATCGCTATCTCGACTTGTAGCCTTCAGCAGTTCACAGTCCTCAAGATCCTGAAAAGAGATGACAACGTTTTATTACTTGTGTGGGAAAAGTTACAACGCAAATCATTCCAGGAACAATTAACTAATGACCTGTGTATACAATAAGCATTAACGTCATCATTTAATTAAAGAGCCAGGCTCGTTGTCGTTTCCATTGCTATAATTGCTTTACCTAAGTATTGATAAGAACGCCACGGCATGTAATAAATATAGAAGTAGAATAAAAGTGGCAGAAAGTGGGGTGCTATCCTTATGCAGCTAGAAAATTACGATAGTAGGAAATAATGTCGGAATTACAATGTTTCTATGTTGAAGAGTTAAGATTCTTAAACTGATATTGGTAATATAACCACCAGCCGCCTAAGTCAAAGCTATACAGAAAGTAATTTTTTGATGTTAATATGTATATCAAGTTGAATAAAGAATTTAGAATCCAAACTAATAATACAATTGAATGCGAAAGTAGTTTGTTACCTCTTCACGCTCTATCCACTCAGCCAATCTTCTCGAAATTTTACATACAAATAGTTTGAAGTATGGAGGACATAGTGTACCTTTGATCCAAAAATAACATCCCGTGGGAAATTTACGCGGGCGAAGCCGCAGGCAATAGCTAGTTTGAAATAATAGTTACCCGGAGGCGGCGTCGTTATTGACCAGAGCAGCTGGGGCGTTGACGAACACTATAGAAGAATGTCGGTGTATCCAGAAGGTGAGTGCGGCCGCCAGCGCGGTGGCTCCAGCGCCGGCGACGGCCGCCAGCCGCGCGCCGGCGCCGCTCGCCGACACGAACACGCGCGCCCACATAGCTTGCCACACAGACTCCGTCCATGTTGAGTATTCACCTGATGTGAAGTCGTAATCTGGAAATCGGTCGGAGCTCACATTTCATTTGGCACAAAAATTTTAACCGACAAAGATGGAGGATATAAATTCGTCTTGTTCTTTAAAAAACTAGCGAATCGGCCCGGTTTCGCACTGTCTAGTAGGCTTTTGTATGTATAAACCTTCGTTTATAAATTGTCTATACAGTGAAAACTACATCAAAATCCGTTTCGTGGTTTAAAAGAAGAAAGCTTCGAAACAGACAGACGCGGTAGGAGACTATTTTACATTATATAGTGACAATCAGTTTGATAATGTTACAAGTTAGTTTTCCAACAGTTTTTACGACTAAATTACACTTTACGTTGAAAATAGACAAAGTGACCTTGACAATACCAATGGAAGTGATGCAAGTGTCGTGACAAACAATATAAATCTAACCTGGAATGATGAAGGCCGGACTGACGGCTTGACTGAAATTCATTGTCGTCTGTATACAAACACCAGAGTCGTTCCATCCTCTTAGCCAATAATACGAGTAATCCTGAAACAAACAATACTTTGGAAAAATACCTATTTGTGCCTTTTAATTGAAATAAATATGAATATAATTGAAAATAGCATGTATGTTAGTAATAACTTGTGAGGAATACGGATCTTTGGACGAAGTGCGGCTTTGCATTTCACTTGTGATTGGTTCGCTCCGTCTCACTTCGAATCGATTCGATGGTGAGAAGTGAAAAGCAAACCCGCACTTCGCCCACTGGTCACTTTGCGTCTTGCAAATGTGGGGTTGATTACGAACCTGGTCGCTTTGTGCGTCGCAGAGCGTGCGGTTGGCGGGCAGCGGCTGCCCCGCCAGCAGCGCCAGCAGGTGCCCGGCGAACACGGGCGCGGTGGAGCCCCAGGCCGCCACGCCCACGTACAGCGGCGCCGCGGCGGCCGGCAGCGGCTCCGCGCGCGCGCCGCTGTGGTAGTCCGCCGCCGCCAGCAGTCGGCACGACTGGCTCACCAGGAAGCAGTACAGCATCTCGTCCACCTGTCAATAACACATGAATAAGTTTTGCGTTTGTAACGGCTATTTAATAATTCAGCGCCTGCGCGATCGCGATTCTATTGTTACCAAATACAATTATTACATATCTCTTTAATTGGTCAATATTATTAATTACGATATACTATTTTTGTTTGTTCCCATTAAAGTATTTTAGGTTAGCTTTCCAAAATCATATGTCATAACAAGTTTCAACAATTTCTAAGACTATCAACTTGCTTAGTAATTTCTAGTATTTTTATTCCAGTATGGATAACTTTACAGCGGAGTACTTTCACACATGTCGCAGTGGCAATAAAGAGTCTAAAAATTAAGACTTAAGATTTTTAATATTCAAAGAACATCATCCTGCTTCTTTTGTGTAACTGCACCTCGTTTGTCCTCCCTTAAATAGTTATCATCATTGTGGTTAAATAATGAATGAACATTTCAATAATTTAATTGAAAAGAAACGAACCAAGTGTGCGGAAGCGGTGACGTTCCCCGCGTACGCAACGTCCGCGACCTGTTCGTGTAGCGTGTGCGCCAGCGCCGTCGCCAGCCGCGCTATCTTCACCTGCACGTCACTGCTCTTCATGGTTCCATTCGCCAACAGTTCCTCGGTTGAAACAACTGGAAAATAATAAATTTCACTTTTTTTTTGCTCAACTGATTTCTTACAGCTTCATTTTTTTTTTTTCAAAATTATCTAATTAGTTTAATGCATATAACTTAATACTAAGCAGTGTCTGCTTGTGTACCTTTGGAACTCTTGAAGAAAGTGATAGACGGTGTGCAAGATGATAAAATACTTCTTATATCAGTTTAGTATCTACTGATACTATACTTGTGGCTCTCGCGGTATTTTATACATATAAGTGGAATAATATATTTTCTACCACAAGGACTGAATTTCAAAAACTTCAGTTTTGTATAGGTAGTAAAGAATTTTACTTACATTTGCCATCGCTTCCAATACTAATGTTGCGATACACGAAACCGATCTTGTCATAATCATCCAAGGCAGAATTGTAGAACAAATTGGTGAACTTTTCTTTGTAGTCGGTTAATAAAACCTCTCGTATAGCCCCGCTAGAGGTGGCGTTCTGAAGAATCCTTCTGAACGAGTGAAGCGACGATGGTGGAATATTTGACGAGAATACTGGCTCTAATGTCATATTGTATGCAGCCAAGTTCGACGACATTTGTTGGAGGAACAACTAAAAACAAAAGCAGATTGTTAACAAATTTTACAAGACACATGAACTTGTGTGTTATTAGGTTATTTAGTCTATGAAAAACGGAAAAATCATGAACCTATTTAAAATCTTTATATGTATTCGAAATAATTAACAACTTCTGTAAGAATTCAAACACGGTCTTGCAGAAGAAAAATATTTTCAAGTACGTAATAGAATAATAATATTTGAAGTACATAACAATTTCAAATATCAACTATTTTTATTTTTTAAATAGCAAATGACCTCGCGAATTTCCATGTTGTCCGGCACATAGGCATACATGGGCCATGCGTCGCTGTCCTTGTTCGTCAAGAGAGACCCACCCAACTGGCCTATCTCCAAATGCAGCGGAATGTCAGACTCAGAGAGCGGCGCGACGGCGGGCCACGCCCTGCGGCTTATGTCGTACGCAACTCGTTGCGATCCGATGTAGTCGAATGCTTCACCGTTAAACAGTGTCCAGAGCACATTGCGTTCTAAAAGTAAAAACATTATGGTAAATATATAATGTATTGCTAAAAAAGTATGGATACACATACACACACCACCGTACATAAGAATGGCTTTTCTTTTTTGGATTTGTTCCTAATTTGTTTTTTTCAACATAGGTGTATTATGTAACTTATCATACATCTTTGAAATGCTTGAATGTAATGGGATAATTTTATTAAAGCCTATTTAGCAATACTTAATATTATCTACTCCTAAAATCCTTAGTTTTATTTAGTTTTAATATATAAAAGTAATACATACTATATAAATGCGCATCAGATGCAGGGATGACCTGCGCGAGAGTGGCTGCCGCAGTAATGAGAGTCACCGCGCCGACCACCGAGCTGGCCGCGCCGGGAGACACGCCTGTCGAAATCAAACTCGTTCAGTTCATATTTCGATATATATAGACAAATACAGGTGTTAGAAAAATACGTAGAACCATATGTAGATCCTTTACACGAAAATATCAACACTTTTAAAAGTGCTCGTAAGGCGTCGTATTTGTTACAGAGGATTCGACTGACGACTACTTTTCAGGAATGTTTATATTAACTTGAAATTAGAATCTACCCAAGACACCGTATCTTAACACTTCGTATGTATATAGGTGTTTTGAAACACCGTGTATTTTTATCATCTAGACTAGAGAAATCGACTTCTTAGGCGGCATCTGACACACCTGCCACATCATCTAGGATCAGGGAAAAGATGGAAAAAGAAAATTCTGTTGTCCCTTAATTCTTAGCGTGTGTAGCCCGTCTGCCCGTTCGCCCGAGCAAGGCGATCAGTCGCCAACAGCTACGAGCATTAGAGTATTATATAGTTTTCTGTTTTTTTTTTTATAATTAGTAATCTATAATATTTTACAATTCTGGAAAATTGTATTACCATCAAATAATGTGGCAGTATCAATTCTCGCTGTGGCTAGTACGACAGGCTTTTTAGTAGCATTTGTTTCCTGAAAATAAAATTGTACTTATTATAATTTCTCTTACATCAAACTTGTATTCTTGTATTCATAGACATAGAGCTCAAAATAATTCACGTACAACTAACAACTTTGTATGTGGGCACTTATAGCACGAAAATGTTTGGATACGAAAATAACATGATAATTTCATATGATTATACATAAATCAAATTCTCTCAGCACAAATCAAACGACTGCTAACCTACAATAAGCCTTCGCTCTGTACAAAAGAGTTTACTTTGTAGTAGCATAGAAAGTATGTTATCGAATGAACATGAAACTAGCGTATCTTTTAAAAAGTTCAGCAACTCCACGCGAAGACAGTAGTAATAAAACAAAAGAAACTTTAGTTAAGATCAATTATGGTTTTTGAGGTAAACTATATTCTAGTTATTCTCCGGTGGTATGTAATAAGATTTCTTCTACTACTAATCGCTCGTTTCTCTTAGTGAAAGGGTACGACTACAGCGGCGCTCTGAAGTCTATGTCGGCGATTAATCTCTTATTGTTGACATGCGTAGGTACCTACGCATACTACTTCATATCCCACACCTACTTCATATTTCCATGTTTTCTGTGTTCTGTGGTATCACCTTGTCACTTACCTTTCCTCTTGGAAATAGCGAATAATAAACATTATTATCGCCCAGAGGGTCGCACACTTTGGTAGGCGTCAAAAGGGCTGTCGTGGCCGATCTAAAATATAAATCAAAATCACAAAATAAGTTATAGCTATAATTTTATTTATATTTGACACTAAAACACTAAACATTTTTGTCAAATATGTCCAATCAACAGCACATCAAGGTATCCAAAGTTATGGTGAGGTTAGCGCTATTACAGTTACATAGCAGTCTATGCAGGGTAACTTGAGGTGGGTTGATTGTTTACATATATCATCTGGGAGATGGCCTTGAAGAAAAAAAAAGGCAACATACCTCCTTAAACAAACAACAGAATTTACTGCAGCAAACATGAATGAAGATAGTTGCAATGAACATAATGGTTGATCATTTTGACTTTTTCCAACATTATATCTGAAATAAAATTTATTACAGTGATAAAGATTAAAACTTGAAATTATAGTTAAAATATGTTTTAGCTTTAGATATATGAGCTACATGGACCATTTAAAAGAATTGCTAGAATCAGTCGCTTGAACCTCACAATCCCATTTATCGACATTACACCAAGCTTTTGTACCTTGCAGGATGAATAAAGGCTGCTTACAGGTTTTAAGCTTATAAAAAAGCTTTTGTCCAAAGTAGGACATTCAACTTTGCCCTATAGAAAATAAGTATAAGTAATACAGAAAAATAAAAAATATTTATACCTTTCATAACAATTTTCAATTTTTTCTATTTCCTCAATCTTTGACTCGGGCAAATAAAATATTGGGAATGGAATATCCCTCCTCAAGAGATCTGTGCCGGCTTCATTCCAGACAGATGCACTATTTTGGGAAGAACATTGGCTACCAGGGCCAGATGAGTATTCATTAGGACACTTGGAGTCTTGAGTGAATGCATGTGCACTAAAATAATAAAAAGCAATACATAAAACCTTTTAGCATATCATAATGTTTTATTAAACTTGTAACAAAGAGTTACCTGTTACATTTAAATTTTATTTTATTACCTCATTGTTACATTAGCAAAGAGTAAAATGCCTGCTACATTTTCTGGATGAGACATCAGTATTTCAATAACTTCATGGAATATTGCTGTGCTAACAACAGCCATGTAAGGCCCAGCTGTCCCATTGAAAGCTATCCATTGTGCATCATCTATTTTGCGGACCATCTGTACTGCACCTACTGTACCTTTGTTTGAAGCTATAACAATTTTATAATTATTAATATAGAGTGAAACTAGTTGTCACAGACAATTTATTATGACTCAGTCACCTATTTAATCAAATCTAAATATTATTCTAACAAAATATAATTAATCAATGAAGTTATAAATATTATATTTAAACATACATGAACATCCTGCTTGTTGGGTGCCGTTTAGCCTTCTGAAGCACGCTGCTCCTCCCTCAATAGATGAATATATTTGTTTGTGAAGTCTCTCACAGTTGGAGACTGAAAATATTATGAAATAAAAATTGTTGACTCATGGAAATTAGTTGTATTCAACACAATTTCTTAAGGGATGAAATCTCGCACTAGTAAAGTAAGGTTTCATTTCATATTCGGGAAAACAAAGATATCGAAGTCAGAAAGTAAAAAAATATTGATTCGACACCACATACGTTTACTTACATTTTATAATTACCACAAATATACATAATAATTTTAAAATATTATGACTGATTATAGCCATCATCCAGAAGCAAAAGATTTCGGCAACAAGGTGCTGTTTTATTTTATTTTGGATTAATTTTGATTTGGTTTGATCGATTTTCAATTCTTGCTGTCAGTCAGCTCGTCTGCAATCTACAATGGATTTGATGATCAATCGATCGTTCAATCAATGTCATGTTGACATTGATAATTTTTTTTTTTGAGTCGCTTCTCCTTTGCCAAATGTGCCTGCGGACTGGCACATGTGTACATAAACATTAAAGTACCGCGACAAAGCTTGGTAGCTTTGCCGCGGTACTTTAATGGGGCACCAAATGTAGAGAGCGAAATAGACTACGTGGTATCTTTTGTTTCGTGCATTCCTAAAAGATTGTGTGTGAGTATTGGAAATACCAGAGAATATAAATGAGACAGAATGCTACCTGTATCCTTCAGATGGGCCGGGAAGTTTTATGGAAATTTATACGTTGTCTTTAGTTTTTTTCACAGACATTAAAAAAATATCTGTGGTTTTCTTTGTGTTCGCCTCCAAGATACATACGTACGGAGATCTCGATCTCAGCATTCTCGGCTACGTAGCCGAGAATAATCACCCATACTACAGTATGAGCCGCAGTCAACCAACATGGTACCTCATAACGTATAGTGTAATAAAGGCATTAGCCAAGAAGCTAGTAACAATTTCGTGGTTATGACCAACAACACTATATGGTTACAATATTCTTGCAGAGAAGAAAACAACAGCTGACAACGAGACGAGAGAGAACGACGCCATTTTTTATTTCATTTGATAAACGACAGCTGGATGTGTGCTTCGCTTTTGTCGTTGTATTTTAAATATAGTTTTGTGTAGATTATTATACACATTATTTATGAATTCATGCTAATCATCTAACTATAAAATAATAACTACTTGGCTTCCTAATGGCAGGAAACCCACAGACCAAGGTTTGTAGTATTTTTTGTACATTCCATTGTCTTCATGAGCAATCAATAATTCGTTCATTTTATGTCCTTGTAATAACAACTTGTATAAGTATACATTTTTAATTTTTCGTTGCTACTTTGTAGTACCATGTGATAGGTAGTAACGATATAAAAATCGGGTAACAAAATGGAGAGCATGCATTGAGCCTATATCCTTGGGTCTTTACTACTACCTCCGATTTTGTGTGTAATATAAATTTGTTCGGCTAGAGAAGGAAGAAATTCTTTTCTGTATCAATGTGTAAAATCTAATGCGCTATTTAATGTTCTTTCATCATCAACAAAGGCAAATAAATAAATTTGTACCTACATTGGGTTGCCATATCATTGGGTATTGTACATGTGTAATGAAAGTCATTAAATGTAGGTACATTTATTTAGTAATTTTATTGGTCAAATCATGTGCATGTGCAATTTTAACTGTTTTCATAGTACAAATTTTCAAAAAAGTATAAGTATGTAACTTTTGAATTGTACTATTTAAAACAGTTAATATTCTTAAAGTAGATATGTACCCATCTACTGAAGTTTATTTCCATTATAAAATACCTACATTTTCTAAGAAAAAAAATCACTTACAAAATTCTGTAAGTGTTCCACCATGACACCAAAAGAAAGGTTAAAGGGTCAAAAAGTTGGTTGGTATAAGTAGGTAAATGATAACAAACACAATACATAATACCTAGTTTTGCCTTCTTCTGAAGCTTAGTTATAGGACCAAAAAGCTGACATCTCTTATTATTGACTTGACAATGATTGATGACAACCTCGATGGTGCAGTGGTAAAATGCTTGCCTCTGAACCGTGTGGTCCCGATTTCGATATGATTGGGTCATGATGGAAAATGGTCTTTTTCTGATTGGCCCAGGTCTTGGATGTTTATCTATATATGTATTTGTTATAAAATATAGTATCGTTGAGCTAGTATCCCATAACACAAGTCTCAAACTTACTTTGGGGCTAGCTCAATCTGTGTGATTATACCAAGTTTCTTGGCAAACATAATTTTATAAGACAGACCTTATTAATCAGGTGTTATTGCTTATTTTAAAAAAATCATATTACCTATATATACATATACTACTACAAACTGTGATATAGATCTTGAAACATTATTGCTTATACTTCCACATCAAGTCACGTCTGATTTAGTAAGAGGATGGCTATAAAATTGGCTACAAAGTAGAATAATTAATTTAAATATGTTTTTTGTAGAGCAAATTTCTCCTAATCAGTGTTAATCCTCATCCAAATAACTATTAGTTACATTTTCCTAAATGTTATGGAAATCAAAGTTGTTCTTTACCTTATTTAATATAAATTATTGCTTTAGTAATCATAGTCTTAAAATTACATGCGAAAAAACTTTATCCCAATCATAATTAACATATTATTTTGCCTATTATATTTTCATTGCAAAAGTTACTTCCATTAAATTATTGGGTATAATTACTAATAGATCTAGATATCTTGTATTATCCAATATAATTAATTCAAATAATAGCTTATGCTGATGTGCAACACAGTTTTAATGAATTGCATCATAATTTATGTTTTCCAGAATGTAATTCTCTCAATAGAAACCTAGGCATTAAAAATTCAGGACCATATCATGAATTTTATGGTACTATAGCCATTATTACCAACTACTTTTTTCCCATCAAATGTGTTGCTACATATCCTACTTTAGAATTTTAAAAGTTTTTTATGTAGGTATTTTTTGTATGTTTTAGGCTGATGCCCTGCCAGATTTAGACGACTTACTACAGTGTCCAGTGTGTTATGAGATCCCCACAGGTCAAATCTTCCAGTGCAATGAAGGACATCATGTTTGTGGACGATGCAAAGCGCGTCTTGACATGTGTCCTGTTTGTCGGGCATTGTTTTTTGGAACACGGAACTATGCTATGGAAGAACTCATTGCTAATGTGAGAAAACTACGGGCTTTTGTGAGTAAAACATTATATTTTTATTTAATAATCAAAATGAAACTGTCTAAATTTGTTTGAATATTTAATTATCTACAGATTTGTAATTTCTTTAATTAACATTACAGAAATTGGGTGGTAAAATCACCACAGGCACGGATATTACAGAAACACCTGAACCAGAGAATTCTACTGCTATAATTGTTAACAACAGACCTGAAGAGGAAGGAAATAATGATGATGTTTCAGAAGTATGTTTCAGTTTGTATAATGACTTTTCTACTAAGTTCAAAACCTAATATATTTTTCGTATTAATAGAGTTCTGCGGGCCCACCACAAGCCTGCAAAGGTTTGTTCCGTTGTCTCTGCTGCAAGAATGGCAATGGTGAAAGGCTTCCAGCTGCACGTTTGCTCAATCATCTGCGGTATTATCATGCACCTGATCTCCTTGAGGTATGATTTTTGTGTTAAGGAGGAACAAAACAATATACTTAATATATATACTTCATTGCACAAATGAACATGTTTTATTTTCACAATCTTTCGATTAATTTAGTCTTATCATAAACCTATTACATATTCCGCTCCTTATAATTTTTATGAGTGGTATTTTTTTGTGGATTCCCTTTAAAATGTTATGTTCTGTGGAATTTTCCTAATGATTGGGTACTTGGTAACCTTGTAGAGTCTCAAACAGTGGTGTTGATGTCTCTAGTTATGTTAATATGTTTTAACTATTGTATATTAAATATTTCAGGGACAATCAGAAAATGGTGAATATCTACAACTTTGGCAATTTTCAACCGCACCGGGAAGGATTGTGACAGCAGTGCGGGTATCAGATATGGGTATATTTTTCCTGATTATTGAAATGACAAGTAAGTATCTAAACTTTATTAGTTACTAGCTTACGCCAGCTCCTTTATCTCTAAATCTATAATGATCTTAGTTGTCCCTGTTTCGAAAAGAATTTCAGGAATTTATTTTATTGCTCCTATACATTCTCCAAGGGGCCTATATGTATACCAAATTTCAGATCAAGAATCTGTCTGGACAATCCTTTAGCTGTGTGCGGTGAACTTAGTATTTTTTTTAAATTGTGTGAAGTATAATAAAATAATGAACACTAGAATAATTTAAACTGATATTTCAGGTGATTCCATCTCCGCATGGCTGTCAATGGCTGCCTCACCATGGGTTGCTCATGTTTTCTCTTATACTGTCACTATATCAGGAAATGATCGTGAAGCAATATTTTCAGACTGTGTAAGTACTATTAGTTTTTAAATTACTTGTTTGTATTCAATGTACTAACAAACATATTATTCATCTTATGTTAAGAACCTACATCTTACAAGGGGTACCCCTTCTTAGGGGGCCTACCCCTTAGCCTTACACTTACCCTAGTAAGAATGAACATAGTTTGAAACATTGTAATTTGAATATATACTATTTTTAAATATTTATAACTGTTGAAATTATGGAAATAGCATTATTCAATCACATTTTCTAACCACAGGTGTGGTCAGTGAGATCTTGTGAAGGGTCTCTTAAAAAACGTGGACACTGTTTGATGCTGAATGGGCTAGATGCGCGCGCGCTGCTGGCGCCAGCGTCCATCAGCGGCAAGCTGTCGATCCGCCGCACGCCGGCCGACCAGCTGGCCAACCAGGCGCAGCCGCGCGCCGTGCTGCGGGTCGCCAGTCGCGGGAACGCACAAGAAAATGGACATGCCACTGTATCCCACGACTTAGAGCCCTTTCTTCAAGGTTTGCAAAATGACGTCGCTAGATTGTCTCGTGCGTTTGCGACGCTCGGCCGGGAGGCTAACGCTCTAGTCCGTTCTGAAGCTGAAATAAGGGCAAGAATCGAAAATGATTCGAGGTCTAATCAAAACCCGTCTTCTGCAGGCATTGAACGCTCGACCGTAGCCGCAGTTACTGAGCCACAAGTAGCTACTTCTAATAATCAATCTGACGTTCAACGCGTGCAAATGTCACGTAACGCGCGCAGACGAATGCGCCAGAGGTTGAGGGCGGCCCTGAACGCGACGCAGCCGCCGGCCGATGTAGGAACTGATCAACGCGCTAATGGACTGGCGACATCTCAGCGACAGAATGGTCATGTAATGAATGGTCCTGTCCATTTTATAACAGGATTAGCTATTGTGGATAACCAGCCTCCAGTGCCGCCGACGATCAGCAACCGCACTAACAGGAGACGTCGTCATCGTAGATAAATAAGTTCACAAGTAATTAGTTGTAAGTAGTGTTGAGGACATTATGTTTGACATTGTTATTGACTGCTCTTTTAGAGTTAATTATCTGGGGTTTCCTACTGGAATTCATATTGTAAATATCTTCGTCTTTTGACAACCGCAATTTTTACAAGTGCTGTGATAATAAGTATGTAAAGCATGGTGACTACATGCTGATAGAAATGAAACAATACTTAATTGATTACTTAATTATCCCCAGATTTAGTAATCTTTGTGATTGCATAGATTCATAAAGTAATGCAATTTGTTATATTTAACATTGTTTCAGTTATGAAATGCATTTTATGTAATATTTTTGATTTATTATTGACATAGGATATTAATTTGACTAATGTAATTGATGAATGTGCTTGTTTTTATTATTCACACAATCGTGATTTTTAGTAGAAATTACCTACTTAATGAATACCAATATAATTATAAAATATCCTTGTTATTGAACTTGACAAAAATAAATATTAAGGAATCTCCCAACTTATTTTTATTTCAGTGGTGATTTCTAACGCGATTTAAACTATTTCCGTGGATAGCCGTAATTACAGTCTACAGTTTTACTTTCTTGAAGTAAAATTAAAAGAGCCTTCTGTCTCCTGTTTATCAACCAATTTGACCAATAAATTTTTGGTATTGCAATGGCAAAACAATGTATTTCGCATGGAATTAGTAGGTACCCTGCACGAAGTACTTACTAAATCCATGGTATTTCCTCAAAAATCCATTTTCTTCACTTTGTTGACAGGCTAGTTTACAGCATTGAGGTTTACTACAGACCATAGCCTAAATGGTCTGTGAGATTTACTTACAGAACGGATGTCGACGGTTCCACACTATCCATAAATTGCTGGTTTTTCATTGCAGTAGTAAATAAAAGCACTACATAATGCCAGCTTCTCACTGTCGTCGAACCACAGTTATAAGAACATTACATTCTTATATCTGTGCGTCGAACAGTGCTAAACTGGTGGATTCAGTATACATTTCTGGTTTTTGGTTGTAAATAATATCACTCAAATCGCAATTGTCACGCATTCGCATCGGCTACACTAGTCGCCAAGCATTCGCGTCGACGTTCAACGATAGTGTGGAGTTGGCATAATAGTTACGCTACTACTTGCCAGATGTCGCTTTACATTATATTTAGTACGGTATACCGGAGGCTAGATGACAGTTCAGTCGTGATATTTTGCCATTACATACTGGATGGCGTTTGAATTTTTTTTTTCTGTTCAATAATTATTTCTAGTATTTTAACGCCAACAATTTTTAGTACGAAAGGTTGATTTTCGATTTTAATACGAAATGATTGAGGATGATGATTTTAGTACGAAAGGGGGTAAATTAAAATAAAAAGAAGAAAAAAAGGTTTGCAAACCTTGTGTCATATAGTAAATAAAAGGGATATTAAGAGAATCTATCAAATATAGTTTTGTTATTATTGTAAATAAATAGTTTCGATGTTATTCATGAAAAAAGATTACTTAGATTAGATTAGATAAAAAATATTATTAATACGAGAAAAATGAATAGAGTCATCTATTCATTTTTCTCGCTAGTGACACTAAATTTACACGTGTTGTTTATATTTTTTAAAACGCGTAGATGACGATAGTGGTTTTAAATTTGCACGCTGTCATTATGTTAGTTTTATTTTAAAATATTCTGTCATACATAAAATTATACAAGAATTCTATAAATTTTACACAATCCTCTTCGCACGAGTTCAACTTGCACTTGACCGGTTTTCTAAATTACATCTTACTCATGCAACAAAATATCAGAAAATATCGCTTTTCTACCGACTTTTTTTAACAAGCTTTTATTTAACAACTATGTATGTAAATATTGTTATTTAAATACAATTCAATTCGTGAATACGATTCCTTGGAATAATTAATTTCTACCGATCCTGTCTCCCGCAAGCAGCCGAGTATCAACGTGAGCTATTTTCTTCACGATTCAAAGAAAAACGATATAAGGAAAATTCCATGGACGGAAAAGTCAGAAAATAATAATGTAATGAAAGCATCAAACGCGCTGTTACCCTCCATTATCCATCTCTGACGACATCGCTCGCCTTTATGACGGACTGTTCCGTGACATGCACCGGCGGCGTATTACAAGAAAACAATGAAGGCACATGGGAGCCCCTCGGATTTATTTACAAAAGTCTGAGTGCGGCACAGCAAAAATACAGTACCTACGATAGGGAACTGTTAGCAATATACAAATCGAAGGCAAAGAATTAATAGTTTACACTGACCATAAGCCGTTGACATTCGCAATGAGCAAATCAAGCTCGAACGATACAACACGCCGCTTACGTCATCTTGATTTCATCTCACAATTTTGTACGGAAATCAGGCACATATCTGGCTCAGAAAACTGTGTTCCCGACGCTCTCTCAAGAATTAAGACGATCCCGACATATTAATCTTTCCCGAGCTATATCGACTACGATTAGGTAGTAAGACTAGGATGATGACGAAGAAATTAAGAAAATCATGGAAACCGGATTTTTTTTTATTTAAGCGATATCAATTCCCTGGATCGGAGCAAGAGATATTATGCGAAACCACCAACAAAGAACCGAGACCCTATTTACCATCTCAGCACCGTCAAACAGCTTTCAACGCAGTTCACGGATTCAGCCACCCAGGAACGCGAGCCACAAGGAAAATGATGACAGACAGATTTTTTTGGCCATCCATAAACAAAGATGTGACAACATCATACGGACTAGATCATGTATCCCGTGTCAGCAAGCCAAAATACACAGGCACCCTTACGCTCGTTTCAGAACATGCTCAAATCAGAGAGATTTGAGCATGTTCAGTTCACATTGATATTGTGGAGCCACTACCATTCAAGAATTCAAATACAGACAGGAGTACAAAATGGCCAAAAGCATACCCAATAACGCAAATGACTGCCGAAAATGTATGTAATGCATTGGTGACCGGATCAATATCGCGTTTCGGATGTCCAGTTACAATAACAACTGATCAAGGTCGCCAGTTCGAGTCCAATCTATTCAGCAGACTAGCAAAGAGACTCGGAATAAATAAAATTCACACAACTTCCGACATGACACCGCCGAAGCCGTGCGGTTCTCCAGGCGCAACACCTAGCCTTGCGGAAAGATTTTCCCTTTGTGGCGGTCGAGCATAATTACCTCGCTCCCGCTACATATCTTTCATCAAAATTGATGAAGCAGATAAACCTTCAACTCATTGAGGTCAAATTTTGTACTATCGTTTATTTTGGATGATAATGCATTGTTATGACAAGTGTGACCTGATAGTGCACCCAAGAAGGGCTCCAGACGTGAGAACTCTTCAACAGTTTACTGCAATGATTTAACGAGCAGCTGCCATGGTTGCCCATGTGTGCTATCGAATGCAGATAAAGGGAAATGCACAAATGAGTCGCTTGAAAACAGCGGTCTGAAACTAAACGTGGCCAAGACATAGAACGTGGCCCGAAATGTCTCCGCCCGTAGGCATAGGAGAAGACAAAGAAGAAAGACTTTGTGCGTCCGGTGATATCGAATCGATGACGAGATCAAGGGTCGCATAGCTGCAGCGTGTGCAAAGTGGCGGGAGCTAACTGGTGTCATTTGCGATTGCGATCCCATTGCCAGACAGGCTGAAAGGATACTTCTACGAATCCATCATCCCTTTTATATGGCAGTGAATCTTGGCCGGTGCACAAGAGGCATAAAAGGGAGTTGTGAGTAACGCATTCGCGGTAGTTGTCATGTGCGTGACATAACACAAATAGGATGGTATGTAAACGGTCAGCAAAGTATTCGTATTTTAGCGAGCAAAAAAATATTAGTTTAGCTAAAATAACTAATTGTCCAACCAGCAAAATATGGCCAGCAAATATTAAATTAAATTGGTTTGACACTCACACTCCGGGCAAACCCCTAACAAAAGAACTCCTCAACGGTTAACTGCACGGTCATGTGAGCTACCTAATTACACAGTTTGTGTGTTCATAAGCTTAACTTTACCTAACCGACACAGCCTATATTTGTTATCCTTGGTTTTTTATTGCGGGGTGCTACCCCTAACCCCCTCTTGCAGGAGAGCTACGCCGCCTTGCACCTCCTGCTCTCACGGCAACCCAATGGGGTTGGTGAAAACCTAGCCGAACCCAATGAAGTTGCTGATGAATCTTGCTGCCCAAATAATTATTTTGATCTGATCTATTGATCTGCTTATATTTATATTGCTGACCAATATTATGATTGTATGCAGAACAATGGTTGCCGCATGTTACCTACCAAATCACAAGGCTAACTTATTTTTGCTTACCAAATTTTAACATAGCATACCAAATAATAAATTCTCCAATTAAATATGTGCACTACAAGTAAACTGCAAAATTAAAATACTCTATGTATACAAAACAGTTTACTTTGCTGTAGGTAGTATACAAAGTATAAAGTCAACAGCTATAAGTTTTGACACTAACCTGCGGTGACGTACGTCAAAATCTCTACGTCGTTTTGCGTTGGTCCTTCGACGGACGTCAACGTGTTCGAGCGGAACGAAGCAATGGGGCATGGCTCGAACGAGCATAAGCTCGAACAGCCTGTTTGTCTTGAAAGTTCAGCTGCTCCACGCTAGGTATCGATAGTAATAAGACAGTGACATTCATTATGATTGTAAAATAAAACTATATTCGTGTTATTTTTAGGTTCAGATGTGGCTGTGTTGTTGACTGTACGCGAAGCAGATAACTGTTAGTTTAACTATCTGGTATGTAGAAGGCACGAATGTGGTTTAGATTTAGTAATTAACTGTTTCTGTTAAAGAGACAAAAGAAATCGAATTTAGCACGAAATTGTGCTATATACATGCCGGTTCCACACTATAGCGGACCAGGTTACACATCATTCTTGCAGTGTTACATGAAACAATAAGGTGGTGAAACTAATTTAAAAAAGAACGGCGTAAGACGATCTAATTAACTCGGTACGACTAAGTAACACGGTATGAGGTGCTCTGCTTAATTTTAACACGCATGCCACGTCTACTTTACATTTCCATTGTTTCTTCTACACCCTGTATCAAACAGTTTCTCAAAACGCAGATATAAATAGACGATGAGATAAATAGGAGGCAAAGTATCTTCTAACTTACAAGGGCTAGATATTCACAATTTCTATAGTTTACCTGAACAATATATAGTTTATCATGGGTCTGCATCAGGTGTTCCAAATCTTCGATATTTATACCTCAACAGAAAATGCTCATCAGACTGAACAATTTTTGTTTAGTCGTCATTTCTTTATTTCCTATAGATCAGCTGGACCATCATGGGTCTACATCAGATGTTCCAGATCTTTGATTTCTATATCTCAACAGAAAATGCTTATCAGGCTGAACAACTTTTGTTAGGGCGTTTTTTATGTATTTCCTATAGTTCAGCTGGACCATCATGGGTCTACATCAGACGTTCCAGATCTTTTATTTCTATATCTCAACAGAAAATTCTCATCAGGCTGAACAACTTTTGTTAAGGCGTCATTTCCAAATTTCATACAGTTTAGCTGAACCATCATGGGTCTGCCATCAGGTATTCCAAATCTTCGATTTTTATATCTCAAGAGAAAATGCTCATCAGACTGAACAATTTTTGTTTCGTCATCATTTCTATATTTCCTATAGTTTAGCTGGTTTACCATCATAGTTCTCCAGGTTACAGATGGCGGAGTTCAGATTGCGATCAAGCCGACCATGCGGTATCTGGGCTTCTTCCATGCCCACATTGCGGCATTAATATCGGTATATCAATGCTGCAACGACACGGCATAACAATGCCGCAATTTTGTCTAATCTAAATGGCCCGAAGGCATTCTGCAGGCGCACATGGGGGTCGTGCGATTAATGGCCCTGTATGGTGCCCCCGTTTGGTCAGAGACCCTGAGCAACCAAAAAAAAGCCCTTCTGTGACTTCCGCAAAGGATGATGGCCATCAGATCCTCCAGAGCAGTGTCTGTGAAACAGCGTACGTGCCGGCCGGTAGTATACCTAGAAGCTAAAAGACAGTACCATCGCATCCTGTTTGTATGGCGAGTGGAGACACTTAATTTCCAATTTAATTTAACCCAGAGACTCCGGACATGATTGCTTCGGGGGTTGCTTATCTGTGTCGCATAGCGGGTGGTGATGGTGAGCCGTTATTCATCTGCCACCACTGCGACGCATGTTGAGAAGAGGACGCCCAGCAAACTCTCGAGGACAACCCAGTCTGAGCGGAGGACCGCGCTGACTTGTGCGCGATAGCGGGGTCAATGTTTCGCTGCCAACCGTGTGTCACATGATCGACAGTTAGACGTCGTGGACGGACAGCGACGCAGGCCTTTGCGGAGCTCGTGATGAGGCGTGATTAGGTGCAAAGAGGCAGTGTAGAGAGCGCGTCGCCAACCACCACTGGTACCCAGGGCGCAAAAGACGAGACTACGGTCTGCACCTGCCTATGATAATCTATTCTAAATTGTAGCCACGATCGTTTGATGTTCATCGACATACAACGCAGAACAGCCCAGGTCGAAACTTCATACAATTTCTACGTTCTTCTGTATTGTTTGTCGACGGACGTCAAAACGACGGAGCGCGATCGAGAAATGGCGTTGGCTCGTACCCTCTGTATTACTATTCAGATAAGAATCGCAAATTTGTTCCCTATTGTCGTTACGTGAGAGTAGTTTATTCATTGAAGATAAGGTTTCACTTTTGCTACTCGATAATAGATGGAGTTATTAGCGTGTAAAAATCTATTATTTTTTTCTTTATAGCGGTCATAGATGGCGCTATAAAAATTACAACAAAAGCAGCTGATCGCAAGCATGCTAGAACACAAAAACAAGTTTCGAATGGGCTGTACAACTAGCAAATGCCATTTCATTTTTTGACTTTGTGTGAAGTTGTTGATTTGAGGTTATGTTTTATCAATAGTCGCTAGAGATTAAATGAGGTAAATAACATATTTTTATCTGAATAGCACGAATAGTAATTTATTTTAACATAGGTACTTACAATTTCTCGTGTCTGATACAAAAAAGACAGTGATAATAACTAGAGCTGTAAGATCGCCTTGTTGAAACGGGTGGACCAATATTGGATCAACGACACATCACATGAAATTTTTGGGTAGGTTTGGCGGGATTTTCAAGTTGGTCATTTCTTTCAGTCTCAACTTGAGACATTTTCGAATAATGCTTCAGCAATAGGAAAGGTTGATAAAAATATTAAAACACAGATAGAGATCTAGCATATTGTCAGAATAGATTGATTTTCTCTATTATACCTAGGTAAGTACTTAAGTATATTTTAAATTGTAGCCATATTGTAAAATGTTCTTAATTTTTTATTCCAGATCATTTTCTTAGATAAAATTAATCTAAGACATAATGGAGAAAGTTGAGGTTGACCCTAAACTGTTTGTAACTTGCCGACTATGCTTGGATGACATGGGAATATATCAAATTATTCCCAATATACAACATCGGATAAAATATTGCTTTGATATCGAAGTAAGTTGTCTTTGTTTATCTATGTTGTCAAAAACGGAATGACAGAAAATTCCTTTTTTAACAACCTAATACTATTGCATTGGTCATTAAAACAAATTGTTTAAAACAATTTTGGTTTTAAGCTGGACTAAGTTCATATCAATAAGACTACATAGACAATAGACTAAATCGCGATCAGATTAGATCTCTGTTAGGCTTAATCTCAGTTTAACTATAATACCGAATTCACTAAATAGAAATTACAGTACAGTCAGGTAGATATTTCTCTTATTAAAAACAACGATGATGTTATTTATAGTATATGCTTTCAAAAAACCGACGTTGTTATTTATAGTAGGTAGGTACCTACCTACTTATATTTTCAGGATAGTTATTTTCCCCATGTATTTGACCCAACTAGGTATATGTACCTACCTATAGTAAATCTCTGTAATTAAATCTACTTATACCTAACCATATATAATTGAGAGATTATTAGCTTGAGACATAGGGTAAACAAAGAAAACAATATACTTCTCAACATGGACGTATAAAAAAAGAATTATTTATATGTATTTTGTCTTGAGGGTTACATACAATGTATAGAATTCTTATAAGTTTTCCTGTAATCTACAAGCAATTTTAGTAGTTTCGGAGATCAAGAGGTGTCGCCAGCAACGCCAGTGGTGTCACGCACGTGTACTCCATATGAGTTTTTGTATGACAGTATTATTGAATTTAAACAACATTTTTTAAAATAAATAGGTCTACCTATCTACAATATATATAGTCCGCAAATTCAAAACCGCCACTAACCATTCAAGCGCCATCTATCAATTTTTTCTCGAATTAATTAATGAAAATATATTAATTTATTCTGCACGTCTGTGTTTGGGTTTAGGCCATAGGATAACATTTTGCAAAATTTCACCTGATTCTGTCCAGTTAATTTCGCATAAAAATTGCCTGTGACAGGCAGACGGAAAGCAGACACACAAGTGATCCTTATTTCTGAGTACCGTCGTTTATTTTTTTCGTAATTATCTGTTTTAATTTTCAGGTTGCTCCATTTGATGGTCTTCCACAGCTTATATGTAAAAAATGTGATTCAAAATTAAATGAATACTTTACAATAAAGACCGCTTATGTGGCGAAGCAAGAAATTTTGATCAAAAGTTTACAAAACAAAAGTTTTAAATCTGTAAGTACCTATTTAAACCAAGAATTAAATAAAAATATATAATAATTATATAAGCAATAAAATAAATAAATATAAATAGCCTTTACAACATGTAAGTACATCAAAAAGTACAATAAAAAACTAGTAAGTATAGCAAGGCTAGTTAGGCAACCATAACACGATTGAGTTGATCATACCTAACTAGGTAATTATCTAATACTAGCGGTCCGTGCCGGCTTCGCTCGGGTAAAACCTACTTATATATAAATAAAACCACTATTTAAAAAATCAAAATCCATCGCGTAGTTTTAAAGATTTAAGCATACAGGACAGACAGCAGAAAGCGACTTTGTTTTATATTATCTAGTGATAGCAATCGCCATAAAATGAAGCCTTCAATGCTTAATTCAGATCAATCTGAATATTGTATTGATCAAATAATATTAATATGACTCAAAGGCTGTCTTGACTGCTTGATACGCTACACTATGTTATCATAAAAAAATGCGATAAATTTCAGGATATATCCATGTTACCCAAAATAGCGGCATTCGTAACTTCTCAAGTACTTGCAGGCCCAACAGAGAAGGAAACAGATACTGTACTGGTGAGTAAAAAAAAACTATATTATATATTCAGTCGTATACTTAATATTTTTTATTGATTTATCAATATACCGTAAATTAGTTAGTAAAGCAAAACTATAGAATCATATTCACATAACTTCCCAACTAATATTATAAATGCGAAAGTATGTTTGATACCTATTCACGCGTTATCTTCTCAACCAATCTTCTTGAAATTTCGCATAATATATAGTCGTAAATATTAAGAGCACGGAAAAGTACATAGGGTACTTTTCAACTCGGAATAACCTATTATTCCAGTGGGATTTACGAAAAACCTGTATTCTATTATAAATGGCGCCAAGTTTTATAAACTAACACTAGATGTTCCTGAGGGAAGAAGAAGCGGGCGAAATCGCGGGTGAACAGCTAGTTAATAATAATACATATCCATTATCTCTGCTATAATAAGGGTAAAAGACTAAATTAACGTTGTATTCCTATACGCCCATTTGTAAATATTTTATTTATTATATTAAAAATATTTTAATATACATTTTTTCTATGATCTTTTACAGGATAAAGAGAAAACCTTAATTGCTGAGACAGAATGCACAAAGGATAATAGTCCACCAACAAATCACCAAAAGACATCAAGAAGAAAACGGATAAGAATAGAATCATCATCTTCAGCCTCATCAGAAAGCAAAGATAGCGACCGGACGAAAGTGGAACCTCTGATAATTAGGAAAAAAAAGAGTGATAGAGGACACAAATGGCATAGTATTAACTATAATAGATGCTTTTCTTGTAGAATGTGCAGCAAGACATACATTAAAAAAAATGCATTGCTGAAACATTATTCCAATATTCACTCAATGTGTTTTAAAAAATATAAATCAATTTTGAGCTCTTTATGTACAGTAAAAATGAAGAAGGTTGATAGTAAACCAAATTTCACAGGTGTAAACAATGCAGTTGTTTTAAGTAAGGATAAAGTGATGATAAATGATGAGAGCAGCAAATATTACATATTGTATACTTTAAAAAGTCAAAACATCTCCAATGATTTCCAGCCAAAAAAGATTGCCATTCAATCTTCAGATTCCTCAGATAGCGCACAGTATTCGGTGTCTAAAAAGAAACGAAGGAAAAGAAGCCGATTGCTTTCTAGTGATACTGTAGTTATAGAAAAGAAACAAGATGAAAACATGTCATCGGGAGCGGAGGACCACGTAAATAATAGACTGATCAATAATGAAATTACTGAATGTATTAGCTTAGATTCGGATTCCGAATCCGAGCCTATTTCGGGAAATAAAACCATAGATGGTATTAATGAAGACAATGAAAATAAATTGATAAGGAATGTTATTGAGGTCTGTCATAATAAATATGTAAGAAATATTGCTATTGAAAAAAACAAAAGGCCAAATTATGTTCACTTAGAATCACAGCTCATGCATAAAGTTTTAAATTTGGGAAGAAAGATAGTTAATAAACAAGGTCTAAATTGTACTGGTTTGCTACGATTTTTAGAGCATAGAAATCTCGGAATAGTATGGGTACCAAAAACATGTCATTCTTTTAATGGTCCTCCTGTCAGAATAAGTATGACTACAATTAAAAATGATCATCAGAGGCCCGAAGATGACCTGGGATGGACGGATGTTCCATATTCTGTTAACTCATTTAGAAATGAAACAAGTTGCTTGAAAGAAAATAACAGAAATGAAGCATGCGCTACCTCGAAATTTAGCAATGCAAACGCGAATTTAAACATTGCGAATGATAACTTTGTTAATGTTTCCCACGAACAAATAAATCCTTGGCAATCTGTGCCAGATCAGGCATGTCTATATAAATATGAGGATGTAAATTCTACTGGCAAACTTCTTAATGAAAATCCTGTTGCAAACCCTAAACAACTTCCCAAAAAGAATGTACATTACGAGACGAAACCAAATAAAAGTGTTCTAGATAAAGATATGGAACTCCGTATGGAGTCTGAAATGAATCAAACGTTGTTGTTTTCGGAACCCTCGCAAACAGCTAATGATTTAACTGGTATGCCAATCATTACTTCTACGACATCACTAGCTTCAGACTATAATAAAACTGAAAATACAAATCAGAGAAGCAATTCTGAAACAGTAAATGAAGACTCAACTAATTCTAATTTATCTGTACCTAGAATAAAAGTGAAGCCAGTATCAGAACTAATGCCTGAAAACGTTTCAACTCCAAATAGTCTACTTCTTAATCAAAGTAATATATGTACTTTTGATAAACGTTTACCAAACGTGACTCCACTTATACCACAAATTCCATATCAACCTGTATCAGTTATAAAAATGCCCGTTTCAGCTATAAATAACACTTTACCAGAAGGGCAAAAAAACAATTCAGACTATTTTATTTTGAATACACCTGAAATGCCAAATACAAAGACTAATTCACCTTTCAAATATGTGAAAGCCTTACTTGGAATTCATAACATTCATTTGGTGGAAAATATTAACACGAATGATTTTCATTGTCTAATTAAGTTTAAGGTGCTTTTTAAACAAGAGGCTGTAAAACCTATTGTTTTATGTTTGTCATTGCATTGTGATAGAAATGTATTCTTTATAGGTATTAGAGATAGCACTAATATAAACATCAATATGCAAGATCTGTCGGCCAACTGGCAGTGGGAGATAATAAAGATTTTTCAAGGTGATGTTTGTAATAAGATTAATCAAACTGTACTTAAAATGGGCTTGGGGATGCATGAACATTCTAAAAAGTTTTTATGTCTTATAAAGTCTATTCAAATGAATAAAATAGAAGTTTGATAGGAATATGTTTCGACAATAATATTTTTTTTACCTGTTACAAAATTACTCTTGGTTGAACGGCGATCAACAAATTGTTTATCACAGATCAAAAATATAGCAGTAAGAAACTGCTAGATTATGGAAAAATATATTTTTATCACAACTTTTTCCATCATGAGGCAAAGTACGATACTTTTTTATTATTTTTTGTCGGAATTCTAATGTTGAGTTTATTGATTTGTAAATAAGCATTTTTCTAGTTAGAATAAATCATAAATATTTCCTATTGCCACTTACAGTGGCTAACAATGTTGTTAACTTTTCGCAGTTATGTGTATTTTTAGGTATATTATCTATTAAATATATAACATTTTCATTACTATATTCTCATTTTATTTATATTTTTTATGTACATCAATCAACCTAGGGTCCATATGGTTTCATAATCGGTTAAGACTTCTTCTGGAGGTGAATGCTTATGGAACATGAAATAACCTTGTATTTGTGCTGGACTGACCTCCATTTTCTTACCGAGAACGCTGTAAATAAAAAAAATATATCATGAATTATTTAGGAATTTGAAAGTCCTAACACATCCAAATATTTACTCTTACACTTCCATATAATATGACAAAAGCAAAGTGATCTGGTTGTGATGTATACCTGTGTAGTGTAACTGTACATCAAAACAATCTCCATAATACGGTTTAACATCAGTGATCTGGTGATGTACAGTTACGTGTGCAAGAGGTACTTTGCCGTATACTACACATGAAATAAAACTGTATTGAGGTCATCTCATGACCTCAATACAGTTTTATTTCATCTCATGACCTCAATCATCTGAGAATGAAAGTACTGATATTTAAAAAAATCGTAAGCAGTTACCTTCTAGCAAATGTTCTGGCATGGTCTGCTGCTTTGTCTCCTTTGTAAAATCTTAAAAACATGAGTTCTACTTGTTCTTGATCACAATATCCCACGTATTCTTTCATATCCACACGTCCAGGGCGGATTAGTGCTGGGTCTAGCCTGTGTAACAAGATTAATAATATGATTGGACATCATTACAATAAATTACAAGTTTTAAAAGCTCATCTAAATTCAAATATTTGAGAAAACAGTAAAATCTCGAAATGCTAGTGGGTCACGAAACATGTATACGTTTTGCGACCCACTAGCATTTCGAGAACCTCGTAGGAGTAAGTAGAGTAATTAAAATTTTCATATACCTTTCCAAGTAATTTGTAGTCATGAACACGATTCTTGCTTCTGTAGATGCCACACCATCTAAACAGTTAAGAAGTCCACTGAATGTAACTCTGTTCAGGCCTTCATAAGCAGCTTTCTGTTTTGTTGTATCTTCCCTTGAAACAAATGCCGCATCTATATCTTCCAATAGTATAATTGATTGTTGAGGTGCAACACTGAAAAAAAACAACATGCAATGCTTTAAACATGGAAAAAACCTTTTTGAGAAACAATAAGGGAAATTTGGACAAGGATTTTAAACAAACTTTTAAAAGCTTTTTTTGAACGTGTATGTTCAGATTGAATCTTGTAACTCAACTTTGAGCTACAAGATTCAATCTGAGCAGAATGCATTGAATGTAATAAGATCTCTGACAAAAATAAATGCTTGTGTCAAAAATGTCCAATAACTACATAATCATACTTGTTATGATGTTATTGCAAATTGTTGACATGAGGATATCCTCATGGCTGGAGATACACCAGTAGCTGTGGCTCTCTTAATTAGAGCCTTTCCGGCAACGCGATCTATAAATATATTTATATTATGTAAGTAGTATTAAAACTATTTGCCTCAATAGGTGATTCAGCCGGTCATCAGTGAGGCCTCTTTCTGAGAGGTTGAGAACACATATGTTGTACTCTAATTCACCGGCTAACGCCATTATGTAAGATGATTTGCCACAGCCTGGAGGACCATACAGTAAATAACCTGGAATAAATTTGGATACAATTACATTGGGCAATACTTCAGGGTTGCAATAGGCTTATTATTAAACTCATAGATATTGTGTACAGTTACTGTTGTTGCATTAGTACAATTTGGTACTTTTTAGTCTTTTTGTACTGAGAATGGATTCTCAGTTAATGCTGAATGAATGTTACTACTGAACTACTGATTTACTCTCTGATTTGAAAATTCTTTATGTGCATGATAGCATTCTATATTCATGATTCTATCTATATTCTATATTCTTGGACACACCATTGAAGCTGTGGGGCATAGCTAGTATAGTGCAAAAATAATTAATGAAATAATATACTTTACCTCTTCTGTATGGTATTCCCCGGTCTGTGTACCATTGAGGACTATTGATAAAATCTAGACAATCCGCTAAGATACGTTCTCCAACACCCGCCCGAAGTACAACACTGTGTAAAGGTCTTCGCTTTCGAGGGTGTCCGAAAGGTCGCCACTCAGACCCCATTGCAGTGTACATTACTGTCATACCTTCATGTTGTTTCAATGCCATAGTTCTAGCTATAAAAAAAGTGCAAGATCAATGTGTGTATGTCAATGTTCAAATATCAAAAATTCATTTTTTACACAGGTGCCAAATGCATAGTTCAGTAAAATTTTAAACTAAGGACTGAATATGTAATTTAATCAATAATATCTGTTTTTAATCAATAATTTGATCACGCTACTTTTTATTCTTAAACATTTTTAAATATATGATTTCCATTAATAATTAAATACGTATATTTTTATTCCTGAATGTCTGAACTTAAAATCTAATTTTTAATCATTCAGTCAATCTTGGGAAAGTAACTTCTGAAGTAAAATCATACCTTCTTCCAGTATATCATAATAAATTTGTTTGTCTCGTCCAAAAGATGTCAATGTTACTGTTTCCCAAGGAATACCCATGTGCAAGTCCAGAGTGTGTTGTTCACGAGTGCGATCAACTTTAATCCAACTTCCTGCATACCTGTAACCATAACATTTTTCGATCATTCTCATTAGTTTTACCGAAAAGCTCAACCAAAGAATGAATGAGAATTTTTGTTCTCATTTACAGTTAGATTTAAAATTCCTTGAATTTTAAATCTAACTAATGAGAGAAGTAATGGAAACATTTCTTATTTTCATTTTCAGTAGTTTAACAGACTAGTACTCAAATAGAAGTTCTGAGACTGTTTTTGGCTTATTTTAGGGCTGAAACTTACACATTTATTTATGTACACATCATAACAGTCTAAATATAAAACTTACAAATAGGAAACTAGGGTACCAGTTATTTCTTTTTTATATTATTTCTTCCAGTAGACCCACAAAATAAAAATGAAAAACAATAGAAGCATTGGCGTGTACAAGAAAAAGAGATAAAATTTGACCGCAACTTCGACTTAATACTACAAGTTAGCTTAATAAAATGTATTTTATGTACTACTTAAGTATTGAAAATCTCAAGTTACCTAAAAAAATGTTGTCCAACACTGGGGATGAAATCATATTTAGTTTTTATCTGTCCAGTATCCTTTTGTAAGAAAGAAGTTTCCACACTAAGATGCTGGGTTTGTTTGGCTCCCTTTTGGGTTATCCAATGTAATAGCCACTGATATGACTTGTCTCGACAAGGAACTTCAAGCGTAATCATACAATGTCTTCGAAATAGAAGTACAGAAGTTTGGAACCCTTTGCGTAATATAGCTGCACCGGCGCCTAAGCCAAATAAACCGAATCCAGCTCCGAAATAAGGATTTTGTGATAGGGATTCTATATACTCGACTATAGTCATTATTGTAGTAATTATAAAGGAAAAAACTAGGTACTGAGAAAATGTTATGAAAATTGGTAACCAAAGTCAGCCTTTTCATTCGTGAACATGATTCCACTTCTACAAAAAATCCAAGATAATCACTTCACTAAATAAATTCCGTAGGTATTCAGGTTTGATGTTGACTTTAGCTTTGACAATCAGCTGATTTTTTGTTGCCATATGAAAAAATGGGTAGGTACTCTCCTTTAATTTTAGTTTCTGAGCATCCTGCATTTTCAAGTCATTTTTTCTTTTCTTTATGGTCTATGATATTTTTAATCTTGGCCACCTTGGATTTTATTCGCGGGGTCCTTTCTAAATCATATAATGTGTTTTGTTTAGCCGAATAAAGTTTTTCTTTTTTTCTTTATTTAGAAAGTGCCCCGTTCTAAATTATCTAACTCGGGTAGAATATAACCTGGAATAACACATAGAGTATCTTTATCCCGAAATTCCCACAGGAACGAAGCCCTAAGGCGAAGCTAGCATAATAAATGCGAAAGTTTGTGAGTATGTGTGTATGTATGTTTGTTACTATTTCACGCACAATCTACAGAACCGATTGTAAAGAAATTTGGTACACCAGCGGTAGAATATAACATGGAATAACACATATGGAACTTTTTATCCCGTAATTCCCACGGGAACGAAGCCCCGGGACGCAGCTAGTGACCTAATATTATTTTACTCTTTGCTTATGAATGCTTTGAAAGGGTTAGCTCCCATATGGGATAGTCATTGGATTGGGTTAGCCATTGAACAGGTTACACAAGAATATGGGAAAGCTTTTCAAAGGATTAAGCAAACGAACGGGCAAGCGTCCGGACCCTGCTGGTGACCTAATATTATTTTACTCTTTGCTTATGTCACTCTCTAACTCAACTATCTCCTAACTCTAGCCAGCTAGTTTTAATCGCTTGGTAATTCTATCCTTATTAATATTAGTTTTTAAGTTTTTGGGCAGCGTTGATAATATTACTCAAGGATGAATGCTACCCTCAGTCAGTTCAGTATACACAATAAAAAGTTGGAACGAGAATAAAATCGTGCGGGTCACGCGACCCCTATCGTTTGCGCGGTGGGACGATCGACATCACGCCAGCTCTTTTCATTATTACAACATCAAATAAAAGTAAATAAATATGTACATATTTATTACTTTTATTTGATGTTTTATAGACTCTCATACCTACACAGTTTATATATCTAAACATACTCTATATAATTCCTGACATAGACTGAGAAAGACAAAATATACTTACCTGAGCTTAAAGTGTGTTATGGTTCTTACTTTTTATATTAATAACAGGAATAGAATATATACAGTGTTGTTATTTGGCGGTTCTTGGTACAGTGGTAATGACTTCGCCTCTTTGTTTAGTGAAAATGAAAATGATGTTCAGCTTCATAAGCGTCTTAGGGATTTCTCTACAGGCAGCAAAATACCTATGTATAGAATTGTAGGTATACACGAAGTGGTCAGATATACGGGTCATACGGTCAGGTATATCGGTACGGTACCTACCTCCTTACGAGAATTCTTTTTAGAAGTCTTTATTATTACTCGAAACCTATTTAGATAGTATAATGTACATATGTGGTTATATATTTATTTTGTTACACTCTGTATATATGTATAAGGCAACCAACCTCCAATACAAACCAACAAGGATAAGAACGAATATTAGGTACATTAATAGGTATACTTGTAGGTTCGACATGGAGATTAATAATTATTTTTTATAATTTCTTCACAGAATACCTATCCATTCACAGAATACCTACACAAAATGTAGTCGAATGAGATGATGTACCTAGTTAGGTAACAGCTATAATATCCTTTAAGGTTTTTGCTTATTTAAAACAAATTATGCGCCTTACCCATGAATGTACTTAGGTACTTATATATCGTGGTTCTAAGATTATGTAATAGTACCTATCTACTCGCAGTGATGGTCACGTTCTACCTATTTATCAGTATGGCCATGACTTCTTTTATATCCCGAACAATGTGTAAAATGTCACACTTTTTCGGGAACTTAGTGTTATTTCTGCTGGTAAATTGTGTATATGTGGAAGGAGGAAGACCACGGAACAAATTCGTCTACGAAAAGGAAATATCTGAGCATTGTATGCGGCGAGTGATGCCGTCAGTGTTCCTGGGAAGGCATGTGGTGGATGCATACGCTCAAGTACTTTACTTTTCGAAGGCGGATTTGCCATATAGTTGCTACATAAGCGTAAGGTACCTGCTACATAAAATAATGTTTCTGCCTGCTACATAAAATACATACAATATGAAGTACAGAATGACAAGGATTCCAGAATCATATAGTTATATTTATATATGATTCTGGAATCCTTGTCATTCATTCTAATCCAAATTAACGGACCCTTATCATTATTTATTCAGAAAATATCAGCCAGATAAGTTCGAACGCTGGTTATAAGCCATCCTGTACCTCCTAAGTGTTTGCCGAATAAATGATTTCTTTTTTTTTTCTTTTATATAAGATTAATTATAATATTTCAAGGTGACGCACTAAGTCCACTTTAGTTCTGCCTGGCCTTAAACCCACTCTCCAACCTCCTTAAGGATAGTAATAAAGGTTTTGAGATAAAGTCCAGTAACGTCAATCATACTTTGTCTCATTTAATGTACATGGACGACATTAAGCTATTTGCCAGTTCATTAGACGATATACTCGTACATACTTTAGCACACATAACAGAAACATTCTCATCAGATATCCGAATGGAATTAGGAATTGATAAATGCAAAATTCAATTAGTATACAAAGGAAAAATAGAACACAATACTTACATACAACAAAATAAAGAACAAATAGACCCAGTTGACCAAACCGTAGGATACAAATATCTTGGCTCAACAAATTCACCAAAAAGAAACCAAATTTAAGTTAACGAGTGATTTTCAGTCTAGACTCCATAAAATTTTCAATACCCATTTGCCCGTAATACAATAAAAGCTATAAACACATTTGCTATCCCCATACTAACGTACTCCTTTGGTATCATGAATTGGTCTCAAAGTGATTTGAAGAACCTACAACGAAATATTAACACCCTTTTAACTAAATACCGGAAACATCACCCAAGATCTTGTATCCAAAGATTAACACTACCCAAATATGAAGGTGGAAGAGGGATTATTGACATACAAAACCTTCATAATAAACAAATAACAGCTCTACGGTCGTTCTTTTATCACAATACACAAACATCACCTTTAATAACGTCAATTATACAAGCTGACAACAGACTGACACCCCTTAATTTGAAAGACTCGTCTCCACAAATGAAGGAAATAATCACCACAACACAACAGAAAATAGATACTTGGACCCGAAAATCTCTGCATGGCCGATATCGCCTCGATTTGATGAACCCTAATGTTGACAAGGCTGCGACAAACGCCTGGCTCAAGCGAGGAGAGTTGTTCCCAGAGACGGAGGGTTTTATGTTGGCTATACAAGACCAAATCATAGATACTAAAAACTATAGGAAGCACATAATTAAAGACACCCAAAATGATAACTGCCGACATTGCCATAGTAGTCCGGAAACTATTCAACACATAACAGGAGCATGTAGATCAATAACACAAACGGATTATAAATACCGACACGACCAGGTTGCGGCCTGGTGCATAATACCAGTATCTCGCAAGTAAATATGATTTAATAAAGGATAAAACTGCGTATTACAAATATTCACCTCAAATTGTTTTGGATTCCCCTAACTATAAATTGTATTGGGATAGAACTATAATAACAGATAAAACTATTCACCATAATAGACCAGACATAACATTACACGACAAACGAAACAAAACAGTTTATCTGATTGATATAGCCGTTCCTAACACCCACGCCTTATTTCCACATATACAGATAAGTTGACCAAATATACTGATTTAGCAATAGAAATTAAAACACAATGGCGTGCAGAAATCGTTAAAACCAACCCTATAATAATTTCGTCCACTGGTGTCATACCCACATCCTTACACACAAGTCTCAAGATATTAGATATACATCCATTAACTTTCACCCTACTGCAAAAAGCAGTTATACTAAACACATGTCGTATAGTTCGCAAATTTCTTTCTTCAGACTCTTAATTTCTTTTTTCTTTTCAATTGGTTACGTTTAGCCACAAGCTCGCGTATCCAATAAAACTCTTCATAATTAATTTTGAGTGAAATATAAAAATACAAATAATAATAATATAATAATATTTTATTCAGACTTTTGTTCATTTTTGTTAGTAATATATAGCAAAGGTCGGCAACCTTTAGGCAGTCAAGGGCGACCGGCCACAGTGTGAAAAAATAAACTATTTTTTCACACTGTGGCCTAAAACTAAAGTTTAAAAAACACTTCGTAGGAACTGTACGATATCATTCGGTATTTTAATTCCAGAGCTGAATCTGGAAGCAATATAATTCTGGTTGTACAATTGATATCCGCCGACGATCTCATAGCCGCCTGTGAGGAAAATGGGGACCAGCTGCTGGTCTACGAGCTGGGGGAGACATTCGGGGGCTATTGGGGGCCCATGCCCCAGAGCTTCATCCATCCTGACAGCAACATGTCGGAGCACTCAACTCGAGCAGATTCTTACACAATAAAGCCTACTGAGCCGACCAGGGAGCCTATGTGAGTAATTTAGTTATATAAAATGATACTAGCGTGAATGTACATTTATTACTAATGCAATGATAGCTACTACTATTTCGCCTGCGTGTGACGCTCTAAACTTCATCTTTGCTTTCCATCAGGCTAGACTGAGATCAAACGCACTCAAATTTGAAATTCAAAAATCAAGTTCTAGTTTAAACTTGTGTATATTTTTATACCTTATAATGGACATAAATATAATCAATGCTCTGATCACAGAACTTCATGCTCTGACTTTGGTGATATTTAAATATGTCCATGTAACTGTAATTTAAATTACTAGTGTTTTTTATTAGTTAGTTAATCGCTCTCCGATTTCAACAGTAATATAGAAACAAGCAGTAGTATGAGAATAACGTATCCAGAACATGTCGATGTTGAACATAACGATAAGGAAAATAATATTGTAGACGATTCAAGTTATGTAACAATTATGGTCCCGTTGGCAAACGTTTCTGGAAGGTTTAGGCCTGGAATAGAAGATAAAGAAAGCGCATTTGAAGATGAAAATTTTGATGTAATATACGACGTGCTTCCTAGGTATTCTTTATATATTACAAGCTTTTATTTAGTTTCACTTGTTTCAATGATTGTCTGTCTGTAATCAAATCTTGCAAGTTGAATTTCACATACCTACTTGCGCTTGTCCCACACAGTTGAAATTTCCAAATTGCTCTATGACAATGCATTATTATGATAAATATTACCTAATGGTACATCTGGGATTGACTTTCGGTTTATGTACTGCAGGAATGGGATATTTGGTCACGCGTAGATTGCAACAAGATCTCTCTGACGACATCAAAAGCTTGTGGCAAAAATGACATTTAAAAAAACTTATACTTTGACTCCCATCTATTCTAGTTATACTAATTTATAGCTATACTTTTCCAGTATAGCTAATACCTATATTATCGAATCAAAGAATCTGTCTAATCAACGGATTTTACTTACCTAACCGGTGATCACTTACCGACGGGTAACACGCGTGCATGCGTGTGTCTGCCGCCCTATTCCAAAAATAATATAAAACTAAGTAAATACAAAATAGTGATGTTGGAGTGTGAGCTGTGATTTGAACATTTATATGTACCTAACATTTCATCAATTTCAAATTAATGCTAGGTTTGTTTAGAATAATATTATGTTCTCAAGTATTTCAATTTTATTCTGATATACTAATAGACTAAGGGAGCCATATAGGACTACTATAATGCCATTGGTCCAGTTTTCTGTAGACCTGGAACCTGGTGGGCAGCGGTGGGGCTATGAAGATTTGATGTCTGGATATTCATTAGGCCTAAACTGGAACACTTTCACCCCCGATCACAGGCAAGTATCACGACCAAAAGTTATGATTTAACTAATTTTATACTTATACGTGAGACGGTTGCTCAAAGTTTATTGTAGTTAGTCTAATCTCAGAAAAATTAGGAGCAGGATGTACAAACAAACTGTAAACTTTGCTTCATTTTTTTTAGTCTGTACGGATGATGTACCCGTCTGCTGTACTTAAGGCTTTTACTTTTCCACTCGTCTCTGCTATGGCAAAGTCTGATCATTTTATTCAAAATTACATAGTACTCGTATAAAAAAACAAAGTCGCTTTTTGCAGTATGTCTGATCCTGAAGTATGCTTAGATCTACGCATCGGATTTTGATGTTAGTTTTTATATTTTATAGACCGGGTGATACAAGAGGAAAGTTTAATATGAATATAACATGCATATAATGTTTGCATAATGCATATAAGTTTAATATGAATATAACATGAATAGAATATTGCACCCGTGCGTAGCCGAGTACGCCTAGTAAAAATAAATGAGTAAGGATCTGTTTCACCACTTTCAGATAAAAGATCCGAAATATCATATTATAATTTTATAGATAAACTAACCTGTTAGATAAATTTTAATCTATCTGATGTGATTGGCAAGTTAGACCTATTCAACACAAACGCTATCTGTTAGATATGTTACTTATAAACTATCAGGTACTTACTTTATCAGCAAGAGGTGAAATAGGCCATGTTTTTATATACCTACTAAAGCTATCTATCCGTTCCCCTAGGAATGGAGGTTCTACCCTAGGAATTCCTCTTCTTTTCTTTATTACTATCTAAATATAATAGGCACTTAATATAACGTACGACTGTTGACTGCGTTATCGAATAGGTATATACTTATTGCTTAAACAAGGCAGCATAGTACACATTTATATTTCATTTTAGACTTAAACATCAAAAGTACAATGCAAGTGTAAACAGAAGGCTGACATTCAAACCTAACATAATGAGAAGGCCAATATCACACAAACATTCAACTCTGTTCTCAGCAATTCACGGTGATTCTGTAAATTCCAAAAAGTACGTAGTTTTAACCTGTTAAGATTCATTTGTCCCGATGTTTGTAATAAAATCTTTCAAGTAAACACCTACTTCTGCTTGTCTTACATTATTTTTATATTTTTAGCTTTTTTTCCATGACAATGTATTATTATGGAACACAATGAAAATACCTATTTGTTTTCAGGATGGAACCAATAAAACACTCAAAATACGTTCCAAGTAAGTACCTTGGTTTGAGCTGAAATTTACCATAGGTATTCAAAACATAACCTTCGTTCAGAAAACCTCGTATTTTTCACAGTTACTACCTCTAAGCCAAAGTCAGAGCCCACTGATACAATATTAAATGAAGATATCGAACCTTGGAAATACATTGAGGAATTGATATCTGCATATAACAAAAGTGGTCAACTCACTACAATAAGTGAAGATGAACTGAGACAAGAGGTTTCAGAACTAATTAAAAAACTAAGTGATTTAGAATACAATCAAAGTGGTAAGTGATAACACGTAATATTGTATGGTTATGTACTTGACATCATCACCCAAGTAGCAAAATGAATTAATAAAAAAAAACTCTTTCACAGTGTATAAATATCTTGTAGTTAGTGTCGACAGACGTTCTGATATCAGGTATGATTATAACTCCTAAAGGTAGGATTAATATTGTATTTTTACACAATTCCAGCATATCTCAGCCCTCAACTAGCCACAAACAAATCATTCTCGTTAACAAGAAAACCAATTTTAATAAATAGGTATGTACCTACCTATGTAAAACAGGCAAACTTATTGTGTTCATAAATGGGTTTGCTATATTAACATTTCAACTATGTTTTAGAGATAGCCCAAATATCAATGACCACTATAATAGTCCAGAAAAAACTATCAATAGTACAACTATATTACCTGTGACAAAATCTACAAATACGGCTAAGAGTTTAGAAGAGTTACAAGAAATTATGCACACTGTTACAAGTACTACAATAGAAATGACCAAAAGTACTGAATCTTACGAAATGATGTCAAATAATTTCACAACTACTAAGAACAGTGAAAAAATATCTGATTTGAATGTCACCGGTAAATAAATAACCTAGGCATATAAAGTAAAAATATGTAAAACGATGGATATTATATGTAAACTCATAAGAAATGACAAAGATAAACTACGAATTGTTCACTCAAACATACATTTATTATTTGATTATTTTAATATAAAAATTGCCCATGTTAATTCTATAAAAACCTCTCTCTCTCTCTCTCTCTCAATTTTGCGAGTTCCCGGAGTTGTAACGCCCCAAAGCCCAGAGTTCACGTAAAAAAATATCATAACATTTTGAAGATTTGGCTGTGATTTTACAATCTGTCGCCAACCATCTTTAGGCTATTCTTGCCTATCAGCTTTTAATGCTATTAATATATAAATATTATTAACCTAATCGAATACCTCTCTTTCTTCTAATTTTCTTTCTGTGTAACAATGACATAAATTATCGTATTTGGATAATTATGCAATCAAAAAAGCTTTACTTGCAGAAGACAAAATATCGAATTTGAATACGATAGCTACGGAGAAACTATCAATTGTAGAACCAATTGTGACACCTAAATTAAGGTAACGTATCTGCTAATGTATATCGACGCTTGAAAGGCAGTAATTACCAAACGACATATTTGCAACTTTACACCAGAGCATTATAAAGTTACATTTTTTAGAAAAAAATTAGTAATTTTTAAACTCATAGTCATAACAGTTTGATTTTAACGAATTTAGAATGCAATCAAAAGGCTTAATAAACTGGTATTTAAAGATTATAAATAGATGTAATATTTTGTGAAATAGCGTCGGTTAGTAAAAATTCCATCAAAATTTGAAACTGGTAAAAATTACTTACATACAACAAAATGTTATTATAAAACAAACAAAAATTACCATCCATTCTATTTTAATATTATGTTAAAATGGCGTATTTAAAAGTAACGCATGTTTGACTTCTAGGTAAAATAATCTGAATAAAACACACACAAAAAAAATACAAGCAGTTTTATTCATACATCAAATTAAATGAGACAAGTGTATGACTCTTTCGAACAAGCGACATTATAATTTTTTAAAATGCTAAAACTGTAACAATAATAAATTAAAAGATTTTTTTTTTTCTGATTTTAATGATCTATACAACTCAATATCACCCAACATGTCGCTTGGGAATTATTGCCTTTCAAGCGTCGATATAGAGATAAAGAATAACTTATCCTGTTAATATAGTACACTTTTTCGATTTACAGAGCTACTGCCATAGGTTCTTTACTTGACCATGAATCATGGGAAAACTTGCTGAGGGTGGCACCGGCGATGGCGGGCCGCCTGGAAGAGACGATGCCTCAGAATATATTGGAAGAATTGGAAAAATCGACAGACTCGGGGAATGACTCTAATATAGAAAATCTTATTACAACTGAGACGCTTTTTAACAGTACCAATGCTTCGCAGTAAGATACATTTTGGTATTGAGTCCACTATATTACTAAATATTTGTTTAGCTATCAATAAGTTAAAAGATAATTGATAATATTATAAAGCATAACTTCCGCCATGAACGATTACGAAATATTATAGTCGATAGTCCATCTTAGAAAAGCGTCATCCAGTCATAAAAATATTTTTTGTACTTGACAGAGTTACAAAAACACGTGACAAGCGTTTCATTCAAGGGATCATGATTGAGGAAGCAAAGCCGCACCGGTTGACGACAATAGAAGAGGTGGCAACCACTACATCTGCCTCGATCCACATCTCCGATATTCAACATTTTGCCCAGCTTGTGGAGCTCATTGATGACGATGTAATTTTATATTTTTGCGTACTGGACGTCTGATACAAGTTGATTCCAAAAGAAAAATATTTAAGATTCGCATTCGATATGAATTTCAAAAAAGAAATTCCTATATTTAATCTATTTTATATGCTAATAGTTACATTAGTAAAATAATAAAAAGATAATTTCCCAGATCCATGATCGAGCAGCTCTGCGATACCTGAGCCAGTACGTAGGTCAGCCTATGTTCAACTTGTGCAGCTACGAGCAGCCAAAACCTCGCTTCGTGCAGCTGTTCAAGTCTTCCAGATTAGTTGTTGCTATTGGCAATTTTACAGTTTGTATTTATTGTTTACCATGTCTGATTTCTTTTGCTGTTTTTTTTACCACAGTCACACTTTTACGTGGCCTTCTGATATAGCCGTTGTCGATTATTTCCTAATGAGAGATTCATTAAAATATAATCAAGGAAATAGATGTTGAATCAGTACCGGCCTTTCTATTTTCATTATCAGGATTCATAAATTAAATTCGTAAATTGAAAAAGGTTCCTTGTTGTATAACATAAAATCTATGCGGCTTTATTTGCTTCTATATTATTGTCTCGTTGTCATACTAAAAATAAGCTTACTTCATAGTTACGTAGTATGCAACTAGTGATGACGCCGGCTAAGCTGCTCTTCACTAGCAAGTCACGATGTGGGCAGTCACATCTCGAGTGCCAGGTGGCTGGCAACAGGGTGTGCATCGACGCTATGAGTGCCTGTGATGGTGTCGCCAATTGTGGGACTCCAGGTAAGCCTACTGAGTCGCTTAAACGCATAAAGTTTCTGCCGACTTAGTTTCAACCATTGATTTCGAATAGTAACATTAATCTAGTTAAACTTGCAGTTTAATACACCTGACTATCTGAGTTATGTTCGCATACAAAGTTTACACACAGTTGCATAATATATGGATTAATATATGTATTCAGATATTTACGACGAAGACCGTCTGATGTGCGGCGCATACTTGGGTCTGAGGCACAACGTATGCTTGGCGGCGATCACTTTTATAGCGGTTCTGCTCACCCTCATCTACATGGTGCACTACTGGCTGGGCCGCTGCGTGCCTAAAGTCTCTGAGGCTTTCTTCATTTACACAGAGGGAGATGAAAATGTGTCAGTATTTTTGTTTAATAGCACGTATTATTTATTAATATTTATAATTTCGTTTTTATCGCAGTTTCGCCCGCGTCTTGATTATTTTGCTAAGAATAATGTGCACTATTTTATTAGTAATTTCTACAAAGTATTTTATATAAATACAATATTGAATTCAGATCAGAATTGCTCTGTTGCTATATACATTAAACGTTGTACTTATTTCAGATTATACTTAGATTCTGTCATGCGATCCCCTCATGATGATTCGATACCCGGCAGCAAGTCTTTGGACGCATTTGAAACTGACGCGATATTTACGATGGGTTCGGGTAAAGAGCCTAAAGGGCATTCTTGGCTATATAAATTATTTCCGTGTTGCTGCAAGAAAAAAGATAAAAATATGACAATAGTTTCGCAAGATTCAGATGAAATACCCGGGTCAATATCAAATACAATGTTCACTTTCCCAGAGTTAGAGATTCGTAGAATGATTAATCTAGACTATAAAAATACTTCTGTGCAAACGGGAGAAAGTTTGGAAATGAGTTATTTGCGAGCAATAAGAAGAACTACAAAAGAAGCGGGCGAAGGTTTTTCTATGTCGCCAGATCTACAGCAGCCAAGAAATTGGACCTCACCTATTTCTAGTGACGAGCAACAAAGACTGAGAGATGAACTAAGTCTTTTGAAAGTATTGAATAAGAACAGGGATGACTCTTTGTCAACTCGTACTAATTATGACTTTGTGAAACAAGATGTAACATTTTCAGATTTGTCAGTCAATAATGAACATTACGAATATCCTGATGAAAGAGAGATAAAAAGTCAATTCTATGATCCTAGGTGGATGCAGGATCGAAGACTCAGTGAAGGCCTAACAAGAGTTACAAAGTACGAAGTCGAATCTGAGAAGCCCAAAACAACGCCATCCAAGCGTTTAAGGTTTAGTGAGGAAGTTGTAAATATTCCAAGAATTGACGAAGTTATAGACGAAGAATCTGCCACTAAGTGTGACGAAACCAATCAAGAAGAACAAATCCCGAGTACCAGTAGAGATTTCAAGCGTTTCTGGGGAGGTTCCAAAAATAAAAAAACGAAAAAGAAGACGCAAACGCTATCGCGTTGAAATTATATTCCAGCAGTATTTTTTAACAAATTTGTACTTAAATCAATGGTGAGAGTTGATATTTTACACAAAATATAGGATTAGAAGGTCAAAGACAGGAGATAGTCACGACATGACAAAATAATTAGGAAATGGATTTTAGCAGTGTAAATAGATTGCTAATTTAAAAAGTACTTATTAGTTAAAAGTCATAAAATATTAGACTACGGTATAATTTTAGATTAATATATTTCAGTCTGATGTTAAAAGTGAGCGCACACATGTTGAAGATGACGCCCGCGTGACCCGCACAGTTTCCTAATTAAGTCCAATTGTGCACCGGATAGCACACGTGCCAAAATGTGCCAAGTCTTTTAGTAGGATTCCGTCATTGTGGAAATTCCTTTACATAGAAGAACGTTTTAATTTTATCACCATTTTAATTCAAAGGTACTACGAATATTTATACTACTTATACGAATTACCTAGACTATTGTATAATTTATGTACTCTTTTTATTAATTCTAATTAACTTACTTATAGATAATAAACTATTATAGAAAAAGTTTACTTGTAATCTTATTAAAATAGAATAATGAATTACCCATTTTCTGTGTTATGCTAAACTGAATTAACTGACATTATACACTAGATTTTGCCCGCGGCTTCGCCCCCGTGAATTTCATAGCAAAATCTTAGTAATTTTTTTATCGCGTACTCTGTAGGACTGGTAAAGGTTTTATTTAAATTCGCATTTTTTCTCATCTTTACTTAAATTTTGTTTCCCGCTGCGTGTCTCGTCCCGTAAACTTGTCCAATCCCGTAGATATCCCGTACCGTTTCCTACATATTGTGCCATCATGTTTTTTTTACAATGTATCCCGTCCTGTTCCCCACTATGTGTCTCCTTCCCATTTGCCGCTCCTACTCCCACTCCCGCTTTCTGCAGCGCGTGCCGTCCCATTTTCCATGACGTTTTACGTCCCGGTTTTTTATTAACCACAAACGTAAATTAAACATTTTTTGTATTTACTATTACTGTTATTTACTACAAAAAGTAAGTGTGCCAATTTTCAGCTTTTTATCTTGAAAATTGTATTAAGTCCCATACAATCTTTCACCCCCCTTATGAAGGGGTTGAGGGATAATTAATTGAAAGACGTATTCATTACTTTGTTGTAAACAACCAAAATCCAAATTTTCAAGTCACTAACATCAACGGTGTAGAACTTTCATATTTACAGATTTCACCCCTTCCACCCCCTTCGCAGTAGAATTTCCAAAAATCCTCTCTTAGTGCTCACCTACATGCCAAATTTCAGCTTCCCGCCCAGCAGTTTCGGGTTTATGTTGTCTGCCAATCAGTCACTCACTCAGTATGTATCAATATATCAGTATACTGATATATTGATACATACTGCGCCCATTATGTCTATATCAGACTTTAATCGATAAAAACAATTTGTTTATTTTCTATTTACATCTTTCTACAAAATTTTAAAGTAAATCGGCTCCGTGGATTGTTATTTTAGTTTTCCTACAGGACCCGCCTCATTTTCCGGGATGAAATATATATAAGATGTTGACCCGGGATTCCGAGGAATTTTTGATTCATAATTAGTTTTTCAATTATCCTACGGGAACCTGACCATTTACCGGAATGAAATGTATCTAATTTTCCTACAGGACCCTCCTCATTTTCCGGGATGAAATGTCTATAAGATGTTAACTCGGGATTCTGAGGCATTTTTGATTCATAATTAGTTTTTCAATTTTCCTATGGGAACCTGACCATTTACCGGGATGAAATGTATCTAAGAAGTTAACCCGGTATATAAGGTACCTACATACCAAATTTCAAGCAAATCGGTTCCGTAGATTTCGCGTGATGCGCTTCAGACAGACAGACTGATAGACAAAAATTTCCATAACTATATTTCCGTCATCTATACTCGTATCAGTAACTTAAGTATATTCCATGAAGAATTGAAAAAAATATCCAATGTACAAATTTGACCTTTCTTCAATTTTATTATATGTATTGATGAATTGTATCGTAATCAATACATATAATAAAACAGTAGAAAAAAATCCTGTACATTAAATATATTTACATAAAATCAAAATTAGGCGATAGAGTCATAGTAACAGTAGTGTCTGTCTGTTTGTATACGCTAATCTTCGGAACTACTGGACGGATTTGAATGAAACTTTTTTTGTTATATATATATATATATATATATATATATATATATATATATATATATATATATATATATATATATATATATATATATATATATATATATATAAATGATATTGAAAACTGGAACACTTAATGGAGAACAATGATGGTACAGCTAAACTGTAGGAAATATAGAAATTACGCCTTAACAAAAGTTGTTTAGCCTAATAAGCATTTTCTGTTGATATAAAAATCGAAGATCTGGAACACCTGAAGAAGAGTCAGAATGGTCGAGCTAAACTATAGGATATAAAGTCTGATGTGCACTTTCTGTATCCCTACGCTTTGTCTGTACAATTAAATTTCTCTAATAATCTTGACTCCCTAATTGTTCGACCATACGAATGAAGTCGCAGGCATCAGCTAGTGTCTAATGAGACATATGACTTAGTTTAGTTATCTTACATAATCAGAGTATCAAGTAGGTACATATATCTTTAAGTATAGAATAAACAGACAGCGACCGATTTTATTAGGGCCAATGAAATTTATCTTTTATGTCAGGTCCAAAAAGATAGATGTAAAAGTGTCAGACTAGAAGCGGGAGCCGGTGTGCGAGGTCATTTCAATTGAAGCCAATTAAAGCAATTGAGTCCAATTGAGCGGGCGGCAGATTCTGCGTCGCCGGCCACAGAGAGATTTTATGAGAGCGCCTACGCCGGCGTCACATGACTCAGTATGTACCTACTCACACGCAACTATTCGAAATATATAATGCCTGATTTAGTTAAAGGCCTCAGTAACAACATAGGCGACTTTTATTTTTTTTAAATAAACCCCCAAATAAATAATGAAAGCCGAAAGTTTGTATGAAAATCGTGACTGTTTTGCTTTCGCAGAGAAATGTATGCAAAGCCTCTTATTTTTTCTCTTGTCATCGCGGTTTTTTGAAGATTCGCCAGTGATTTTACGACCGGCTCCCTGCTTGACATCAATCCTCATGGGAATTTTGCCTATAAGCTGTCCCAGTGTTTTTATCTTTTAGTCGTCTCGTACTGGGGAAGGGAGAATATGTTGTATATGACCTAGTGACACACATGAAATGATCTAAATTGTTTGTCCTTCTGTAATGTAAAGACCCATTTTCTTAAGAACGCTTCGAATAGGTATGAAACTGATATTTACACATATACTGATTAATAAATATACATAAAACGATTACTGATGACGAATAAATATAAAAATACAGAAAGTATCACCTACGTGTACGTAGATATCGTATCTATTATATTTATCTATCTTGCAATCCATCCGCCACCTTGTCTTAACAGACTAGTAAACAATACTTAACATTAAGTTTTACCTATTGTATGATCAAATATATTTAAATATTTATGATAAACATCAAATAAATAGTTAATAGGTGAATTTAGATTCAAGTTACCAGAACTAATAAATAAATAATAATAAATAAATAAATATATTAGGACAAATCACACCTATTGAGCTAGCTCCAAAGTAAGTTCGAAACTTTTGCTATGTGATACTAACTCAACGATGCTATATTTTATAACAAATACATATATAGATAAACATTCAAGACTCGAGCTAATCAGAAAAATATCATTTTCCATCATGACCCGACCGGGGATCGAACCCGGGACCTCTCGGTTCAGAGGCAAGCACTTTACCACTGCGCCAGCGAGGTCGTCAAACTAAGCTGATGTTCATTGCAGTGGGAAAGATAAAGATAAATTAAAATCTCATATATGTATAACATTAATGAGCCCTATAAACATAACACTCCTTTTTGAATACAGCAACAGTTAAAACATAAATACACCTACCTAAAAGTACTAAAAGTATACACAAAGACAGAATTATGGTAATCGAGTAGTAGGAAACCAAAACATAAGAATATTTTGAAAAGAGATATTTTGCGAGACAAAGAAGGGATTGAAAATCCATATTAGAAATCAAACATCACAAAGTTAGCGGTAAAATAAAAAAAAAATTACTGCTCCTAAAAACTGACATAATAATATAGTAAATTAAAACTTGAGTGTGCTTATAACCTGCCTTTATACACGGATTATGCTACAAATTCATCTTTCGTAGAGCTACACGTGACATCTGCTTTCGCTTCGTAGCTGTGCTACGACAAACACTGAGCTTCATGGCCGGACGCGGTCGCTCACTCTCCAAATATTGTCCGCACGCAACACGTCATCCTCATCATTACACGCCACTTCTCTTTTACTAGCCATAAACCACCAGAACTTTGACACTACGCTTCAACTATCTAAAAAATTCCAGTTCTATGAATATCACAACTACACTTTCATTTTATAATATCTCCTCGACCGTGACCCACTTCTCTCGCGACTCACAAACTGCAAATGCGACGAGTGCATCAACGAGTGCAATTCGTGTTGTCTGAAAGTCACCAATAAGCCCAATGAAGCAGAGATCCCGCTGGCGAGCGCCAGCACCAACCTAAATAGACTCTGATCATCTAAATTGACTTCAATTAAATAACAACCGAAATTGTTGAAATGCGCCATTACTCTCTCGAAGCTAATCTAAGTGCCAATAGTCAGGGCGAATGTTTTATTAATAATCCCCGGCAATAACTGTTAATTAATAATTAAACGATCGCAGTGTGTCGATGGGATCAGTGCGCGTGCGGCGTTGACGTCGTGCGCTGCTCCGCCGCCAACCTGGTCATGCTCTGCTGACTTGCAGAGCGTATACTTGACCAACACTGATTATTTGGACCCATAGTACTGTGATGACGTTCTAGGAAGCTCTCCATCTTTGTGATTTTTTAATGGAACTGCTAATGTTGTTTGTATGTAGGTAAACAAAATATAAAATGAAAATTATGAACATAGTATTTCACAAATCACGGCGCATATTCCCACGGCTATAAATCATTCGAAAGATATATGAGAAAGTCGATTGCGATTCACAAAGGATCGCGGCGGACTTTTAAAATAATGATGTGGGCGTTCGGGCCCCAAAATATAGTAACAAACAAAAATATTGGGAGAATTTGTGGGAATCCCGCATGGTGTGCCGCCGACGACCGCGGCGCTGCGCCCGCAGCGAGCTGAGGGCGCCGCGCAGGGGGAGGGGCTCGCCGACTTCCGCCATTGCTATTGGTTCACTGAGCATGCACTACTACAGTCGTAAGTGCCCCTATCCAGCGTCCCAATATCCATTCTACGACCGCTAGCTACAAACGAAAATAGCACAGCGCGCGCTGCACTCGTCCGCCGCGCACACTCTATCCATTGGTTCTAACACTCAGTCGAGAGACGTATTATGGTAATATAAATTGACCAACCGCGGGGCAAATTCAGTTAGTTCGTTAAAGTTGATTAAAGCCATTTAACCAGGACGAACACGAGGATTCATACGGCGCGAGCGTTCGTCGATCCCGAGGGCTCGTCTAAATGAAGTTAAATTGTTTAATATCTGAGTCGATCAATCGGTGGTGAGGCTCGTGGCGGCGAGCAGCAGAGCAGTGGGTAGGACGGCGACCGGCGCGACGGAGCCGAGCGAGGTGCGAGCGGAGGTAGCGGGCGCGCACCCGCCGCCGCCCGACACCTACATGTACGTGTGCGGCGACGGCGGGCCCGGCGGCGGCCCGCGGTACGAATGCTTCGAGGGCGCCGCAGCCATGGAGCAGCAGGCGTTCGAGGAGCACATGTTCGGGGAGTTCGGCAAGGAGCGGCACGTGCAGGTGGTGGTAGGCGGCGAGCTGTACCGCGACGAGCTGCCCGTGTTCGCGGCCGAGCCCAAGCGCAAGGAGGAGCCGCTGCTGCTGCCGCCGGTGGACGCGCCACCGCCCCCGCCTCCGCCGACACCCGCTACTAAGAAGAGCGAGAAGAAGAAGGGAGACAATAACGGCATAAAGAAAAAGAAAACAAGGTGAGATTTTCTTATTTTACTATGTGTCATCACACATGCAACTCCTTTATGCTCAGCAGTAAGTAGAATTAACTGTACCTATGTCAAATTTAATAAATGATATTGTAGTAGTAAGTAGTAGGGCAAATTAATATACTCAGTCAGGAATATAATAATGCAAGGAATTTTTGCTTTTGAAGACTTTTGTCTTCAAAATTAGTCTTCAGTTAATTTTAGTAAACGTATAACATCATTAAAATAAGCACAAAAAGATCGTTCCCCGGTTTATATCAATTCAATTTCAATGATATGAAGATGACGTAGGTTTAAAAGGATAATAATTTATTTAATTTTCGGGGACCTTACAACGAAATATACGATTTAGTATAAATATGTTTTATTTATTTTATTTATGTTAATTACAAGGCTCTTTACTATTTATTAGAAATATATGTTGGCATAGGAACGTGAAATTACATCGACCAAAATTTAGATGTAAGTGTAAATAAAGTTATGAAATAGTAGAGTTACGCAAAGATTGCTACGAGTGCTACGAAGACGTTTGTCTTTAGCTAAGCACGCTACGAGCGTTACGAAGTCGTAGCTTCCCCACGAAGACGCAAAACGCCTTTACGATAATGTTTTAGTAATATTATGTAATTATTTAGAACATTCCGCAGACATGACACAATATTATTTTACTCGTTGATCTATTTTTTTAAAATACATTAAAAATTATCGTCGTATAACGTTTCCATTATTTGTTACATTTAAAAATATCAAAAATATATCTTCGAACGGCTTATCCTGATATTAATAAGTATTAATATTATTAGAACTATATGTATGGGATATTTCAAAGAGATAGGATGTTTAATATTTTGAGGTACAAACAAATAATACTTACAAATATATTATCATGCCAGATTTTACAAACTACTACACGTCGCCTATTTGCCGGTAGCCGGTCTCCGGATAACAATAGTTTTTTCGCAATCGACGTACTAGATCAAATTCTACATGAATTTAGACGCATGGATGTGTACCACATAACATACATACAGTGTCCTTTATGTACAGTCTATACCGGACATACCTAGCCATTATCGTCGCGTGTTGTCGTTTTGTTTTATAAGGCCCATCCAGACTAATATTATAAAGAGAAAAGATTTATATATTTTTTTGTTTGTAATGAATAAACTCAAAAACTACTGGACTGGATTTTGTATAATATAACATTAAAAAAAAAACATGCTCAGGGCATATAATGTTTGCATATGTAAATATGCATATATTATTTACAAATATGCATATCATTGAAAGTAAAGCATGCATAAATATTATATGTAAAATCACTTAATCTCTCTCTATTATATGTAAAATCTCAAAAATTAAAATAATATTACCAACGTGCATCATATTTTAGCTCAATGAGGACAACCTTAAACGACGCCTGCGTTGATACGCGTTGCGGTACCCTCGAGGTACCGTCACAGGTGCGCGACGCCACCCCCTGGAATGCGGCAGCTCGTGCCGTCCACCCCTATTTTATTATTTGCATATCTAATTTGATGATTTTCAATACGCGATAAACAACATGTGGCGAAATGTGGACCACTTTAGATTCACTATCGATTTTATGTTTACGATTCATGATAGCTCATAGACTATAAGAAGCTGGGGTATTTTGGAGGCATACTGACTTCCATAGAAACAAAAAACATTAAGTTAATATAAATGTAGTATGTGGGATGTTAACTTAAAAGAAGTCGTGTTTTTTAAATATCTGCATATTATTTATGTTTATGTAACTGACTAGTAATTGTTCATCACAAATATTTTTATTCGCTTGTAGGGACATATCACGCGTGCCTTCGCACGTGGGCAAAAGTAGTCCATAATAAAATTATAAATGCAAAAGTCTGTCTCTCTGTCTGTTCTGCTTTCACGGCTAAGCTGCTGGACAGATTTTGATGACATTATGCATGTAGTTAAAGACCTCCGTTTAAAAATAGGCTACTACTTTTTATTTTTCAAAAATTTTCCTCCAAATGAATATAATTTAGGTTAAAAATTGTATGAAAATTATGTCTATTCTGCTATCGCACAAATTCACACCGGCGAAGCCGCAGGCAAAAGCATTTTTATTAACATAATGATTACTTTAAAATAATTAAATATACAACAAGCAAACAAAAAAGTTCTTATTGAAAGTTGTTAAACAAGCGATCTAGATAGCAAGCATTTCTATAGAAAAGTATTTAGACGGTACTTGATGCAGGCGCCTCGCTTCCCGGTCGAGCGTCGTCACGGGGTTAATTACCCGTATGGCCGTAGGGAGTCAATTGCCTTATCGCGCCATCTCCACCAAACTATGAATCTATACATATAACGAATATTATGACGTCATTGGATGTTTAATGCCGACCATACATCAGCGGCGAACTCAGATGCCGAGGCTAAAAAACGTACCTACATTGCGAAGATTGTATCTGAGCTTTTTATAAAACAAAGAAACCGGGGACACCGCTAAGTTCGGCGAAGTGTAAGAATAGATGGTAGAAAAACTTCAACAAAATGGTTTAAAACTTTGTTGCGCAAAGTTTATTCAAAGTGCGGTTTTACTAGAACAAGTGTAGCAAAAAATTACAATACTTAAAAATATGAGATGGTGGAAAGGGAAAGCAGTTATTGATTTATTTGTATGATCATTCATATTATCGAAAAAGAAAATATTAAAATAAAAGTACAATCGAATGCATTAACATAAGAACAAATCGAAATAGAATAGACTACACCAATGTCGTCGATGACAGCAATAAACTAGTGGTGAAACAATTAATAAAATAGTTGGGATATACCAACAGTCAATTGGCAGGCAATTAGAGATGCCCGCGCGCAACAGGGGTGAATTTCGTTTCACGCTCAATCAATTTCTGCGCGTGCGCCCGCAGCCATATTGCACGCGTCAGATGGTAGATGCGAGGATGATACTGATGTATTTATGAATTCATAATAGAGTGTAGAAGCAAAGAGGCCATCGGAAAATAGGATAATAAAAAATAGATACGGATCATATATTGTTGGACGATTTCCTTCGGCTTACTTACTTTAAAATTTTTAAATCAACGTTTTAAATACTGCACAGTTTTCTCAAACATGCAATGCATTAAGTATTTTTGATTAAAATTGTTCAATTATAAAGAGACAGTATGTATATCAATAATTAGACGCAATGCGTTGCGTAATAAAAATGATGCGTTGCGTAATATAAAATTGACAAGAAAAAAAAATCTATGTAAAACGTTGATTAATTTCATTTTGTACAGAATCTAAATCGATAATTATTACAATGTTTTTGGGTGGAAATTCTGATTTAGACACACATAGAGAATCAAATTAGAATTAAATTAGAGTATATAAGCCTGTTGCGCATATAAAATTTGTATTTAAGTTTGAAACTGTGTTTTTATGTGCAATAAAGGGTTGTACTATTGGTATTATATTCTGCCTACATTATATTGTTTTTTTTTGTGTTTAGAACAACGTTCACGGCGTACCAGTTGGAGGAACTGGAGCGCGCGTTCGAGCGCGCGCCGTACCCCGACGTGTTCGCGCGTGAAGAGCTCGCTCTCAAACTCAACTTGTCCGAATCACGGGTCCAGGTAACTTACTCACTATATACTACACATATAAAATAACACTAAAGGCTTGTTTCAACACTTTCTAATAAAATATATCGTTGTAATCTGACAGATAAACTAAGTAGCAGTGAGCCTGAGCCGTAACACTTGTGAAAAACAATTTACAACGGTATCTGTTTGTGTTACATATAGACTATGAGATATCAGCAAGCGGTGAAAATTTGGCAAATGTATATAGCCATATTTATTTCTTCGCTATTTCAACGTAAGCTGTGTTTTTAAGTAATTACTATAATTGATAAAAAAATATCTCGTGGCAATGCTATGTGTAGGTAGAATCAACCCATCACCACTCATGCTTGCGTTATTTTATATCTATTTTTTACTTATGTGATCGATACTCTTTGTAGGTGTGGTTCCAAAACAGAAGAGCAAAGTGGAGAAAACGTGAGCCCCCAAGAAAGACTGGTTACATTGGTTCTAGTTCACCAAGTTCTACGACAATAGGTGGAGGATTTTCAGGAATCGGAAACAATCTCCCTGCCTTCCCCCAAAACGGTCTCCCCGCGCCCGGAGATTCCTGGTCGTATCAACATTCCTATGAACTGTCGTCCCATCACTTGTTGTCATCCGGCAGCAGCGGTTACCCAGGGTTCAACGCCCAGCCCGCCGCTTATTCGTATACGACCGTATTGAATGGCCACGACGGGCAGATGTTTGCGCCGCGGCATTCATACGAATACGGCGAAGGGAGTCCGCCGCCGCTGGGAGTGCGTGATTATCCAATGATGGCGGCGCATTCTCCGCAAATGGAGGCGCATGCGCACGAGGATAAGTTGGAATATCGTGCGCACGAGCACCAAGAGAAGTATGCGCCGTGCGCGCTGCAGGAGGAGCCGCCGCGGTATGCAGGGCCGCACGAGGAGTACGACAAGTGCGCGATGGTGCCTCACGACAAGCACTTCGACATGGAGCGGCCCTCAGAGCTGGGCCAGCCTGTTGTCGTCAAGATGGAGCCGAGCCCTGGCCAGGCCTATACTTCCCTGCCCCCTTTTTTGAATTGAAATACTCCTTTTCGAAATTATCCTAGATATTGCATAATTTCGAAAAGGAGTATGCATTAAAACAAGAGCATTTTTGATACGAAGACCGAAGTTAATAATAATGTTATTATTTTATAATTAGTCGTTTTTTTCATTATCGAACTTTGTACTTTTGAAATTTATTACAATAGGTACTAGAAATACCCAGACAATATTTAAGTTTTCATTGATTTGTAGGTATTGTGGTAATACGAAAAAAAATGGTGTCTGCTAAGGAAATATTATAAGAAATAGCACCTATCTAGTTTATAAAGATATTTATAAAAATATTTTAGTGACAGACCAGCAATAAATGTAAATATCCTTTTAAGTTTAATAATTATTCAAAATACTTTCGTGTTTTCATAATACATCGAACGACGATGTACTGGTAGAGGTAGGAACTGTAATGTAGGCTAATTTTAAATGTTTCTTTATTTAAAGCTATGGTTTTTTTAAATAATGATATTACTTCTCGTGCATTCCCTGTGCCTTAATACATATGTAATGTTAATTGTGACGCTATGTAATATTAAAAAATGAGATTATATAATCTGAATTAGTGTAATAAACAAATAGATGTTTTAATTTATAAAATTATTTACATCCAGTATCATTTCTTCAGATGTTAGAAATAGCTATCGTAAGCGTAGGTAAATGTAGGTTTTGAGAAGAGTGAATACTTTGTGCCAAATATAAATTAAATAAATAGAGTTTAGCATACAAGAAACCTTAAATTGTATTACTATCACCAAAGCATAGATATATCGAGACAATGTTTGTATGCTAAAGTCTATATAGGTTGAAGAGAGCGAAGAATGAGAGATAAAATTTTAAGACCATTAAAAATATATAGAATCTATAAACTAAATAACACATTGCCAATACATGTAATATCATAGATATATATTTTGATCTCCATTATTTAAGTTACAAACAATGCAACGAATTTATTGTACTAGGGTTTGCTTATGACTCTAAACCAGGCTCTATTTGCAGCCAGGTTTCGTGTCATAGACAATGCTTAAGGAAGGCTGTTTTCTTTATAAACTCGATATGGGTATCATGTAAGGTCGGCCAATTTAAGATTTTCAGAGCAGAGTTCTGCGTCCAAATAAATTTACTTATTCAATCATGTCTAATTTGTTTAATTAAACTAATATATATTATTGTGTTAAGTTTGATAGAGCAATAAATTGTATTTTAATAAAGTAAGACATTTGATATGAAAAAGATAAAAATAATATTACCGATGTGCTTATTTGAGTGTTTTATTTAAAATATTGTATATGCCTACTTAATTTATAAAACCCATTATATTAATTTCAAAAACTTTGGATACTTTTCATACAATGCATATATTTTTTAAATTACGTCGTATTCTTAAAATAGACAAGGCATATATAATACAAATAAAAGCTGTTTGAGGCATTTTTTGTCAGTATAAGGAATGGAGCAAATCTAACTAGGTACTAAAACTTTACATCAACTAGCTACTTTAGAATCCAATTTGACTCCATCTTGCCTGGCCCAGATGCCATCGCCGCTGAAGTGGTACTTCTTCTCAATTTCATACAGCACCAAACTGAGTATGTGTTCATCAGTCAGAGCCCAGTACTTTATGTTATTGTAACTGGCGTCCATGTGGGCTGACTGGAATGCGGAGCGGCCCTCGTTTCGCAGTTTCAGAAAAGTTTCTAAATATAGTTCTATTTCACAACTGGAAACATAAAGTTTAGTTTAAGTAGGTATGTACATTTATCTATTAACAGTATCCTGCGCGATGATACAATATTCATCATTACACAAAAGAAAACACGATATAAAAACCAAATCTATATCATTTTAAAAATTATGGAATTTGTAATACGATTTAAAAATCTGCCCATTTAGAGCAGGAGTAAATATTCAAATTATGTTTAATATTCGACAGATTGACTTACATGGGATACAGTAGTAAATGGCAATTATCTAATATTGTTTTGTCATCAAAGCTCTTTTTCAGATATTCAATGGTTTCGGCTATGACGTGCAGACTTGAATAAAGATAGTACTTGTGTCTCCTTAGCTTAGAGTGGACATTTTGGATAATTGATTTGGCTAGTTTTTTATCATCATCATTAGTTATTTTTAGAGAAGTGCATATGAGGATGGATATATCTCGTCCGCATACTTTGTTACCGAAACTTGTAATATAACTGTAATAAAGAAAAAAATAATTATTTCCTACTACATAATCAATATATATAAAACACTTTCGTTACTGAGTGACTGACTGACAGACCACGTACAGCCGAAACTACTGGGCGTAGGAAGCTGAATTTAGCATGTAGGTTCCCAGAGGAGTGAGGTGAGCACTAAGGATTTTTGGAAATTCTACCCCGAAGGGGGTGAAAGAGGTGAAAAACTTTTATATTATGTAAGTTCTACACTGTTGAAGTTAGTGATTTGAAAATTTGGATTTTAGTTGTTTACAAAAAATTAAGAATACGTGTTTCAGATTTTACATACACCCCCCTTTTGAACCCCCTTTTGAAATGGGGGGTGAAAGACTGTGTGGGACTTAATTCAATTTTAAAGATAAAAAGCAATTTTAAAGAAATTTGATAAACATACTCTTTGTAGTAAATCACACCTCACACCAATAAATAACTGGAAATATTAGGTAAGAGAAAGAAGAAGAAGAAGAGAATATTTTAATGCATTATCTATATTTTGAAAATTGCATCTCTATGATATGGCGGGTGATATCGTGAAATCGGTTGCAGAAAGCGGAAAATGGGACGGAGACACGTAGTGAAAAAGGGGCGAGGCAAGTAGTGGGAAACGGGGTGGGACACATTACGAAAAATGTGATGGCACAATATGTAGAAAACGATACGGATGCCTACAGAGCACGAAGGATTGGACAAGTTGCGGGACGAGCGTAGCGGGAAACAGGAAATTGAACTAAAGATAAGAAAAACATACGAATTTGAATCATATATTATGTTTACCAGTCTTACAGAATACGTGATAAAAAATTACTGAGAATTTGCTATGAAACTCCGAAGCCGCGGGAAAAAGCTAGTACATCACATTTAAGTGGAGTGCAAAACTGAATACGCATTAGCTAATTAAGCTGAAGCTGAGGTGCAGCGATGGCGTGATGATTATGACGCCCGCCTGTGGATCGAAAGGTCCCAGGTTCGAATCCTACTGGTGCCACATGAGTTTGTATTCCAATCTGACTCATGTACCTATAGTAGTTTTCATCGACCACCACCTGCTTCTGGTGAAGGAAAACATGCACACTGGTTGATTCTTATTAATTTGTGTGTGAAATGGAGAAGGCAATGGCAAACCACTCCATTAATAATGCCAAGAAAGTTTTTGTGTGTTTCATTCCACGTAATAACCACGACCCTCATTCATGAGGAATACGACTATGAAGAAGAATTAAGCTGATGTGTGTATCTTGTAGTTTGGAGATGTTATCTGATCTATTATTAAAACTACACTACTTACTCATTAAATACTTTACTTGATGACACAAGGTGGTTGAGACTGTAACATTGTTTCTTAGCTATTTCAATCTTCGATAGTCGTTGCACCATTTTGTTCTTATGGACCACCATGGACAATACCTAAAATCATTGTGGCAAATGACAAATGCTGCTAATGGCAGAGTGAGCAAGTATTGTATTATAACAATTAGGAATTCGATTTTTATTTATAGATTGTGTTTTACCCTAGGATTTGTGTGTAATATTTGATATTCTTTCATATTTCCTAATTCATCCAATCTTTTTTGCACTGTAGATGGCCGCATGCAGTATACTTTTAAACAATGTCTTTGGGCTTCTTCAGAAATCCGGTATTCCTATAAACAATAGCAGTCATAATATCAGTTATTTAAAAAGAAGATTATGTGTATTTTATATATATGTATGTGTACGATATGTTCGATATTATTAATTAAAATATTTAATTAAAATATTACATACCTCTAACAAATTTCTTATTTTTAAAAGAGCATTATAATTATTTTTCAATATGGCTGGTTCAATTTTTATAGCATCTCTAATATCGAATCCAGCCAATGAAGGTACATTTTCAATAATAAGTTTAGTATTGATTGGGTCAGATGATATAATAAAACCGTTTCTCCTTATCTCATCTGTATCAAATCTGATTTCATTCTCAGCTAATTCCAGTGCTTCCTGTATATCAGCCATAGGTTTGTGTTTTAATGGCAAGTAATTTTTACAATATTTTTGGAATTCTTCATTGGTTATAGACAGCTTCCATGTCAAGTACCTCTCCAGAACACTCATGCGGACTGTTACTGTAAAATTATATAAATTGTAAAATCAATTGATGTGATAATATAATAGGAAGAGGCCTAAAGAGGCCTTTAAAATCTATAAAATATGAAACAACTACAAGATTGGATGGACTGAGGAAAAAAAACAATAATATGGATAATTAACTACTAGATGTTGAAAGTGTTGTATGGGAAAGTAATAAGAGTCTCTTTGTTGTTAAGTACTATAAACGTGAAAATATAAGTAAGAGGATTAATTATAAGTAAAGAAAAGGATTTATGATGTTGCCAATAAAAAATTAACATACAAATAGATGTATCAGTGTCCCGGAAATGCAGTAATGATTTACAAACATCCGGCCAATCCTTAAAGCACTCTTGTAGGTGTTGTTCTAATATAATATCACCATTTAGCAGACCTTCTTTCTTGAGCTGACTTATAGTTCGAGATTTCACAAGTGTATGGTACCTGAAATATATCACAAAGCTATTTAAAGATTTTAAATGTATGATAAACATTGGCTTATATACATTTATAGGAAGATATTAACAACTTTTAAAAAAATAACTTTCTATTCATTCAATTCTTTAGACAACTTGAATAAAATTGGACACCCTTGAAAAAAAAAATAAAGACATTTAAATTCTTACTTGATGATGTATTTAGGTAAAATATTGATAAATCCACATTCATATAATATTGATCCATAATTATCCATAGTTATAGGATTCATTACAAATACATGTGGATTATAACAAGCGTCTAAGGCACCTATGCAAAATTTTTGCAATATTTGTAAAGAAACTTGTAATTGGTCATAGCTAAGTTGATCAATGTGTGGATGTTTTTTCTTCAATTGTGGGAGCCAGGCTTTTGTCACACTGCGCCCTGTAAAAAAAGATGACTATTTTTCTGAAATAATATTCTATTTCGGTTTTCCTTTTTTGTTGATCTACGCAGTTTTGTGAATATCCTGACATAATAAAGAAAGAAAAACCTTATTTGGCTAAAAACGATTACGTAGGTATTATGTTTAAGTAATGCTAATATATCCTATTACTATATGTGACTTGTTTAGAGTACTAGTAAAATTTCCTACATATTTTTTATATTTCAAAACGTAAAAAACATAATTTATGTGTAACTCACCAGTAGTTTGTTCGTAAAAATCTAAAAATGGGACACCGTGATATCTCCTACGATATACGGTTTGGAAGCTATAGTCTATACATTTTAGAATATAATAACGATTAATTCTCATTGTTAGAAATCACAAGGAACTTTAATAAATTCAATTAAAGTTCGAAATAAAAACAAAAACATCATACGTACGTAACCTTAAATTATGCTATTTCAACGAATTGACATTTATGATGATTGTGACATTTTTTATGCTGCGCCCGCGCCCATGGATACTTCTCCAGAACATAATGAAGCAAGATAGATGAAATCATAGATAAAAATATCACTGATAAAACCTCGTAAACAACGCATAATATGCGTTGGAATGCAAAATGTTATGTTGCATTCCTTTTCGTTTTCATAGTAAAAAAAGTTATAGTAACAATTCATTGTAGTACGAAAGCTAGTTACCTATTGGTTTTGGGCTAATATTTTTTAATTTTAATTAAAAAAAAATTACACACCCAATGTTTACAAAGAAAGAGGTGGTGACACAGATAGGTATTAAACTTTGACAGTCTAGATAACTAGATTCATAACATTGCTAATGCAATTAATGTCAATGTCAATTATGTGAAATGTGTGTCAGTGACAGTGATAGAAGACAATATAAAAAAATCATAATTTATTCGGTTCGTTGTTCGGTTTCATCATAATCATAAATAATAATACACTATTATACTATACAGTGGAAAAATAATATTTTAATTTAAAATATGTCTTTCTATACCAAATAAAGAATGCTTGCGATTTATCAAAATAATAAACGTAAGTTGAGGTTCTATTCTCCCAAATCTTTGGGCGACTTAGATCATCGGATAAGTAGGTACTAGAAAAGTGGTTCTAACTTATAACAACGAATAACAAATACTACAATCGTTCCTACATTTTTAATCTAACCATTCGAAGTCCAATATCCTTTAAGAATCTCATATGAACTACAAAGGTAAGTGACATACAATAATACAGCAACAACATGTACACAATAACATTATAAAATAAGTTTTTGTTCATGTAATAAATTAAATTCTATTTGTTTTCGTAGATGGATTGGAGCGCAGTTAGGAACCATTTCAAACAAACATCATTGACAACTGCCCTGAGTCTTGTGCTATTCTCTGGAGTTACTTACTTTCTATTGTGGGCTGAGGTAAGCTTAAATCTAAAATAGACTAAATTTAAATGAATCCTTTTCATTTCCTACTCTATCTTGTGTGGGCCACAAGTATTATTAATTAAATACATTTATTGGCTTCCAGAGTCAGACCATCCAAAGCAATCTAATATTGGATGAGCTGGTATCAGCTGCAGAGAGCATCGATGTCCACAATGGTGATGTAGCTGCACGTTATGAGGGCCGTATAGTTCACATACTGGGTCCACTGCGAATTCTTGAGCCTATATCTGAGCCTGACTATAACATACAGGTGCAGGCAGTCAAGTTACGGAAGAGGGTTCAAATGTATCAATGGATTGAAGAGGCACAGTAAGTATTTTAGAGTAGGTTTAACAAGTTTTTAACTGTTTTTAAATATAGTGATTTTAATTAAAACATCTGAGAAGTACTAGATATTTATTTAGGAAGTTAGCATATGAATACTGCAAATTTTTATAATTTATCATTATTATGCGAGTATATAGATTGTTTGAGTGGTTTGCCAGATCCTTCCACTGATGCTAAGCGTCAGACCCCAGGGTCTGTTATTTTTTTCCACTTTACATGATCTTTGGCATCAGTAGTCAGACCATTGAGTATTAGGTATCTGATAGATAGTTAATTTCGTTTTGCTCAGAAGTTTTATTTTAATTTATAAGATGACATGGATCAAATGAAAAATATAATAAATATAAATCTAAAATAATAATCCTGAGGCTTGTATTTAATTTATCAATACTATTATTTTATAGAGATCAAGAGAATTTCCTGAGTGAACCTGCAGATGAATCACACAAGACATATTGGTACCACAAAGATTGGAGGGATTACATTGTGGACTCATCCTTGTTTTATATAAGGCCCGGCCATCACAACCCTACTTCAATGCCTATCTTCAGTGAGACTCATATAGCAGATAATGTGAAGATTGGATTTCTTTATTTAGGTAGGTACATTTAGACTTTTTTATCATTACCAAGCGACATGTGGCTGTTATTATCAACAACTACTAATTATGAAAAATAGCATAGGTTCCAGTTAAGGCAGTTCTGAAAAATATTTGAATGTTAAACATTCAATAACTAATTTTTGATGGTTTTTTCGTATAATTCGAAATATAATTTTTCTTTTCAGGTATAGATGTGAAGCGCAAAGTGAATGATTACTATGAAATATGGTCTGATTCAAGACCAGAGCGGAGTGATATCAAATTACATTCCGGATTTTATTATCATGGCGAAAGTGCTCTAGAACATGATATTGGCGACTTGCGTATACATTTCTCGTATGCCGGACGCGAGGACGACATTGTGAGTAAATGACATTATAATAAATGTCCTTTTCTTTTCTCATTTACTAGAGATAGAGATATTCAAAGAACTCCACCTAGGAATACCTTAATGAAGCTAAATACTGTAAACAATTTTCAGTACACTGCTGTAGGATTAGTAGAAGGTGGCACTTTACAAGCATACACTTCCCCGGCCTTCCCCGGCGCGGACCCGCTGGCGCTGCTCCGCAAGGGCTCCTACAGCCTCCGGCAGCTGCACGACCTAGAGCGCCGCGACGCCAACCTCCACACTTGGAAATACCGGATGCTGGGCTTTGTTCAAGTATTTGCTTCAGCCATGACTCTCCATCCGGATTGGATCACATTGTGTGAGCATATCATTTTGATAATTTTATTAAAACTAACCTGAGAAATAAACATTACTTTGACTGCAGTCGACTTTTTTGTCGATGGTCGACGGTCGTACATGAGTGACCCGTATTTTCGCCAACAGAATCCGAAAAGATATGTAAACACCTCATCTTCTATCAGCCTTATATCAAAAGCAATTAGGAAATTTTTTGTTTCAGTTCTCCAGTGTTCATGGATATCCAGCAGCTTGAGACGATGCACAAGATTGTGGGTCAACTTTATTCTCTCTTTTTCGTATACACTCTTCATCATATCAATACCTTGGTAAGAATGTTGATTATACTCAGTATGTACTATTCATTGTTAAAATTTTATAAAATACATTGCACCAAAGTGTTATTTGCAAGTCATTATGAAATTAATTTATTTTCACTTCAAGCAAGTTCTTAATGTGCATTAGTAACTATTTCAATATTTTTTGTTTACATAGGTTGATACACAAGCCCACGTTCGGTGCACTGGTGTTGGGCGGGGCCCTTCTTCCAATCTTGCATTATTCTACATTCCTCACTCGTCGGGAAGTGACGCCTGAGCCTCCGCCATACAATCGCTGGATGGACAATCGCTGAAGAGAAGAAGAGAGGTCTAGAACCTTCCTTGCGTCCCTTGTTCCTATCCTGTCCTGTTGGTACAAAATCGTCAAACGTCCATAGTACAAGTGTACGATTCAAACAATGATAAGAGATGGGCTAGTAATTTATCGCGGTGAGAATATTTTTGACTGATTTATATTTCAATTAGTTGTAATCTTAATTGAATATGTGTTTATTTTCAAGTGCTTTTATACAATCAAATTCCCAGATTTGCCATCCAAATTTTAATGCAAAGTATGTGTTTTTATTCAGAAGCTTAATATAAATAAATATTAATTTTGCCATTGTAGTAGTCATTAATTTTGGAATATTTATTTTATCTTTTTATTCTAGTCAGATTAACTTATTTGTAGTAAATAATTTGCTATATTTGTAACTATCATATCTTAGTTTAAGTATGGTTTAAAACTGTTTTTATAATTATTTTTATCTCGAATAATGTGATAAAATATAGATAGTCAAGCAGACCAAACCTTTTATATATCCTTTTTTAGAATTGAAACCGGTTGTGACTAAACTTCCTGCAATAAAAAATAGCTATACAAAGACTTCTTATTTTTGCTCCCATGGTTTAAATGAGGCTGGGAACCAAGTAAGTATAGTATAATACATATTTCATTTGGTTATATTTAAATGTATTACTATGTTCTCGGTTTTGATCGGGGTTGCGACGCTAGGATTAGCGTAAAAAGAACCTTACAATTTTGAAGATTTGGCCATGATTTTACAATTGGCAGGATATGGAGTTGATCCTATTCTAGGGAGGAATCACACGCCACAAAACACAAAACTTATACTAATGATCTTAGTTATATTTATTTTAAATCTGTAAAAAGTATATATATTTATCTTTATTAAAACCGACGGTAACATTAATTGATCCAATAAAAAATTGGTCCAATTGATATTATTCAATGGCACTATGACAATATGCTTACAAACAGATGTATCCAATTTAATGCTGCATTAGTTAATTCTTCTGCGTGATACTGTAAATTTGGTCAATAGCACATTATATTCATGACTGCGGATACAGCTACTATCTGGCGGCACGGGAGTGCCCTCGCTAGTCGAGCAAAAAAAGAGGCACGGCCGTATCATCCTTTTCTCGAAGCAATTCAGGCCAATTTCGAACCCCAATAACTTCTTTGTGGATAAAACAGGAAGCCTGCAATTTCAGTAACTAAGCAGGTATTGTATAAACAGTGTAAATTTCTAATTTCATTCAATTTGAACCAATAGTTTAAGAATTGTAACTTGTTAAAGTTTCTTGATTTTGTCACTCACTCACTGACTGACTGATCATCAAAAGTCCAAGGCACTTCTAGCAGACATAGAAGCTTCAAATTTAGAATACAATAAGTGTTTTAGTAGTGTCTAAATCAAGGGAAAACCTAAATATTCTGGAATTTCGGTCCAGTTTTCTAGATACACCAACTGCATTAATAACATGTCTTCCGATGAGCCGCTTGGAAAAATTACATATTAGTTTTGGAGACCAGAGTCAATCGCGTGGGGCGCCACAGACTAAACCATCTAATATAATATGTATTACATGTAAGATACATTATGTTTTCATGCAATGGCCAAGTCGATCTATTTATTTAAAACCTAAAAGATTTTTAATATTGATGTGATAATAACTTGCGTAGTTACTTAAGACAGAATGTCCTTTAAGTAGGGACTAAATAAGTTAATCCACATGGATCTCACAACTTTTTTACGGTAGAAAAACTGAGCTGCGAGACTTGGGGTTTTTACAGCATGTTTTTGATGGCATTTATTATTCGCGCTCGGAGCAAGAGTTCAACATAAATATTTTTTATAATGCTAGGTATATCAGTATATTTGTAGAAATAAGGTAAAAATATTGTAGTATTGTTAACTTAGTTCCTTTATTTTGTTATTCACATTCACTAAATCAGGACAATGCGGCACACGCATGCGCGTTGGATGCAACATCAGTCAGCTGATTCAGTCTCCACCCTCAGCTTTGCGGAAGCTTTGTATTATAGTAAAATGGTTGTGATATTATTACTTTCATATACATAAAATATGCATAACATTTAAAACCAATCGTGCTGATATGATAGTGTGAAGTACCTAAATAAAAAGTGGCAAGTTTGTGTAAAAATGAAGGCAGCAGCTATGTCAGTGTGGGTTTTCATTAACCTTATCTGTTTTGGCATGTGTGGATACTTATATTTGATATGGTCGCAGTATTGGATGTACATAACAAAACAAAAACTATATAATAAGGCCCCAGGAAGCCCGCAGAAAGCGAGCCCAATGTTGAATTTTCAGGACAAATACGGAGAACAGTATAAAGTTTCTACAAATTATTCTAGTTTGAGATTAGAGCCAAATAGAAAGAATCGGAGATCGGCCATAGCTGGGTTCTGGAGCAGCCAGCAGGTGACTCAGTCGTCGATAAAGCTGGCCGGAGCCGTCATTAGACCGTCCAATAACGTGGTGAGGAAAAGCAAAGGTAGCCCTCGATTTCCGAACATACACACACCTATCTTAGAGTTCGACAGCGACAGGTATATTTGCGACGAATTGGACTCTTCGGAATGCGAAGCACAGACAAGAGAGTTCAAGGAGTTGCTGCTCAAAGAATTCCACAGGGTTTTGATGGGAGATAGCAAAGTATTCAAGTCTGGTTTGGAATCGCATAACTCGTATAATGTTAAGTATAAAGGTGACCATAGAAAGGAAGTGACTAAACAAGAAGTGTTGTGTGGTTTGAAGAGAGTGCAGGTGCGGACGGTGACTCAAGATGATGAACCTTTCCACCGTCTAGGATTCAAAATACCTAAGTCTCCCTTGCAACAGTCTCGGGCTTTTAACACTTGCGCAGTTGTGACCAGCGCAGGAGCACTTTTGGGCTCACGTTTAGGGGAATTCATAGGTGATTATTTTTTTGTATTTTCCAATATGTTACGTGGTGAACAAGGAGGACATTATACCTGTCCTGCGTGAGCTTTTAGCAGTCGTACATTTTTCACTTTGATGCATGTTACCTACTTACACTTAGTCTGTGTAAGTGTGTATGAATCATATTGCATGTATGAGTTGGCGTTGTATTTGGTGAATGTTGACTTTGACTAACGTAGGTACTTACTTACACTCGTTCTACTGCGAGCTACCTACTCTATTGTGTTTACAGTTACCGTCCTCAATGTGCTTTACTAAGCTTTGCGTTAGGCATTTTGTGTTTCATGTCATAGGCCAATAACCGATAATGAGAACATAAATTTTACGTGAAAGAATTATTAATATAATAATTATCACAGAGATTCAAAATTATTTTGGTGGAAATTGCAATTCCCTCTTCATTGACAAGGCTTCATGCGTAGGTACTGCATCATTTGATCTTCATCATCATCATCATATGTTCGAAGCTTTGCCTATGCCACTACATCAAAATAACAAAGTTTGACAATAATTTAGCAGGTAAAACGGTTTGATACAATGTAGGTACCTAAATCATGATAGAGGTGATCGACCGTTAATAATTATTGTGCAGTTATCGCATCGGATCTCTGCTTTGTACTCATATTGTCATGCAGAGGCGGTTGGTTTCGGCGAACGGTCCAAATTGTAGAGAATAAAGGTGAATGTTTAGGTACAATCACGGGCAGGCAGGGTTTTCACGTGTATCATACAATCGCTGACGCGTTGAAGGAAACTTGTCACTTTTTGCGGAAGCAGTTTGCAATTTTCTTACAACTTTATGCGCGTGATGTGAATTTTATTAATTTCATGCGTCCTGCTCACGGAAGTGGTATCTGATAAGAGCCTACCTAAAAATATATTGTTATTAGTTTAATACCAATAGGGAATCATACTTGTCTTATTTGCTTCATCACAATTTAATAAACAAACATATTTCCAATTCGGTTTGCCCATAGTACATTTAGCTAAATGATCTGTGGCCTTAACTGCCACTGTGAAGACAGTAGCTTACATTTAAACAAAATTTCTATAGGTACCTGTTTATACCCATAGACTCTATAAGGGAGTATTTAAAATGTTTTACTTTCTCCTTGTATAGGCATGTTTAAGGCGTTAAGGCCAAAGTAAAACACTTAAATTGAGTAATCGGCATTTTTTTTCCTGGACCGGAGTACACACCCATACGTCTAAAGCAAAAACTATCAAATGATTCACTTTCCTTATAAACTTCCATATAGAACGTATTAGTCACAAATTGACCACAGCGTACGTTATTATGGGTTTCAAACAAATAGGTACTATTGCTTTATCCTACTAAATGAATTTACAAATGAAATTACAAAGACTTTCGTTTAGGTTAATTAATAGTTTGACGTACGTTGAAAATACGTTTCGACTATAATTGAAAAGCAAGTACTTAAGTCAAAAAATAACAAGCATGTACTGTATGTACCTAAGTAAAAAAAACTTCTCTGGGCAAATAAGTATACATAAAAATTAGTCCAAGTCGCCTAAAGTTTACGATGAAAATTAGCACTCTCTACACACACAACATATTTGTGTCATTGGTGGTCATTTAACATGAGGTGTAGAGCTGCAGTTAGAGCATTTGTAGTCGATGTACAAAATACCGTAAGTGCAGAACGTTGTCCTTTTGGACTTGATGATAGTATAAGTACTTGTATCCTTCTCGCACCATCGTTTTTTTTATTAAACAGAGTAAAATAAAAATATTCTGAATGTTTTCCAGAAAATTGATTTTCTCCATGTCTGCATATGGAGTATAGAATTGAGGATGGTAATGTTCTTGTATATATGTTTGTCCGCACACTTGTATTTTATAATATAAATGAGCCAACATTTATATGCCTGATGAGGGCTCCCTAGACATCAAGACTGAAGATCGAAAGCTTAATATGCCCTTTCTTTATTCGTCTTCGGAGATGGACCTCCTCCATCTTCCTTCATGACTCCTTGTCTCTGCCTTCCTCATCCAGTTATGGCTGGCAGCTTACTGACATTATCCACCCATCTTTGCTTGACGAATTTGAGATTCTTCTCATAGGCGATGGACTAGCAGTCTGTCCCAATTGAATAGAAATAAATTGATTCATCGGAACTATTCCACCAATAAGCCCACAATACGTGGCCTTTAGTTTCGCAACTCTTGGCTCTGTCTACCCCGTAAGGGATAAAGGTGCGATACTTTTTAATTTTTTGTGTGTTAAAGTTAAATAGAGAAACTATATTTTCCTTAGATTTGTTTCGTGAGAGCACAAGGTCGAGCGTGTGGCGGTCGCATCTGTCAGAGTTTTCGTTTGCGATCAAGTGCAGGATCATTGGCACAAAGTCATCAACCTGCGCGAAGGGCCCTGAATAATTCATGTGCGGTGGCTATTGTGCACTTGTGACCGAAACCACGTTGTTTTGCGGCGTGGCTGGAGTAGCACGATTTTAATATAATAACCTCATGGATAAAATAGTCACTTTTTATTGTTATTAATGAACAACATAGCCTAGTTTTTACTAATACATGACATATATAGGTAAATTTATGTGGGTACTAACCCACCAACATTGTGGAATCTTTTTGCCCGTGGTACAGTTCAGAAGTCCGGTGCACCAGACCACGGAAAAATACACATACAACTTTTTGCCTATAACATTTTAAATCTATTTCAACGATCCTATTTACAATGTTACTAAGGCAGGGTAATAATAAGCCGATCAGCGTGTTGCAATAGGTATGTACCTACTACCATCGACGGACAACAATGGCCCATCGATCTTCTAGTCAGAGCCTGGTCTTAATAGTTACATGCATTATTTAATTTGATACTGTTAACAACATTATATTCCTCTCTTTCATTTAAAATTGCGCAGGCAGGAATCTCCTTACATACATATTATATTATAAAACAAAGTCCTCTGTCGCGTGTCAATCTGTCTGTTCACGTTAAACTCAATAACTACCACTATATAGCAAGGTTTAGGTGTATAATTTATTAATTTATTACATTTTTATTCTCGAAGCCGGGACAGGCTGTTAGTTTAGTAAGTACTTATAGTAAGTAGAGAATGTAAGTTCTCATCTATACTTTTTAAAAAGCACCATCTAAGTACATTTTTCTTATCATTTGGATCCAGCGTCTCCTTCTTTGTAGGAAATGATGAATCTAAAGAAAAGTGACGTTGGATTGGATAAAACAATATGTTTATCAACAAAGTTATATCATGGAAACTTATAATAATAAACAATAAACATTGTGTTTATTGTGCGTTTATTGTTTATAAAAACCTAAGTTGGGTTTAACTGGAAATATTAAAAACTTATAACTTCAGTACGAAAGACAGAACCAAAGCACCTAAAATTGTTCAATCTTTGGTGCAGTATGATAAGGAGTGTATGCAGTATGCTTTGCTGTTTGTTTATATGTTATTCACAGACCACTCAACCAAGGCATTGTGGTCTGTGATGTTGTTAATTAAACAAGATAGGGAACTTAGACAACATAAATAATAAGCCTGGCTAAGTACATGTCTTACATAAGATTTCTCTGGTTATTTTTAAATCCAGCTTCGATCATCACTCAAATAAATTAGTGTCAATGAAAAAAAGTAAACGTTTTCCTGATGACACTCATCTAGAATGCAATTACTGCATCCTATAGATAATTGTCGCCACGTCGTTTGTCACCATTGTTCCACTTTCTTACATGGCATTTCATGGGTAAGGTGAAACAGATATATGAAATTCACCTAGCTAGGTTGGCCGATAAGTATGACATCAATAGAGGCGAAGAACGTATAAGACCAAGTCAATTAGAAACATGCAGTGCTTCAGATATTACGGTTGATAAGAGTGTTTAGGTGCGGATGGTTGTCTATCGGATTATTACTGTCATCTATCGCGGATATTAAAAAGGTCAAACAGACGCATTACAGACGTGAGAAAAAAATTGCTTAATTGTTTACGTAAATATTATTTACGTAAAATTACTGTATTAAATGAGAGGGGTATTCAAAATATGTTAAGAAAGTTTAGTCAAAAAAATATTGATTGATTTTATTATTATTTGAATGAAGAACTCCGAAGTTCTTTGTCAAGTAGACAGGGAAAATCAGGTGATTAATCTTGTAATGTGCCCTATATGGCTAGCGGCTGCTACTAGTTGAACTACTGTACTGTAATTCTCTTCCCAGTAGGTAGTTAACCAGCTAGATAGGTAAGACCAGTGTAATAACTAAAATTGTAACTTAGCTAAGTATATGCTATCAGTGCTCCAAGATGTACAGGCCTACGTTCTCTTTGGATCCAACCTCATGACACACGATTCATTGGGTATTAAAATGACAAGTCTGTATTGAGGCTAAACGTACGGCCCACGCTGATGGACGGTGTTGAACAAATATATAACAAACCATCATTAGTCATTGCCTGGCGCAGACTCGTGGCTGATAAGCAAATGAGTTCGGAACGAGACCTATTAGGACAAGAAAAATTCAAGGAGATGATAATAAAAATAATAAATAAATTAGACGAATTTACTGTGAATGTGATATTTTTTATAACTTACCTGGAGGACTTCCACTCTGACTAACTGAAATAGGAGAGACACCAACTTTTGGCAGGACATTATTATTAATAATATGTTAGAAAGTCGGAAGAACAATTATATAATAGACACTAAAATGATTTTGACTAAAGTGATGATGAAGGTAAAAACTTTATTTCTATATTGTGTTTTATGAAACATTTTTCTTGTGTAAATTAACGTGATGTGTTTAAAAGATTTCTCTCATTTCCGACGGCAAATGTTATTTCAAAATCACTGAAGTAGAGCGGAAACAGTTTTCAAGGTCGTGTCTGTGTGCTGAACTTTGTCTACCTGCGCTGCGACGCGAGAGATCCAAAGCCTGCAGAAAGTATTATTTTTTTGCCAGGCCTTGTTCGAATTATTTACAATTATCTATCAAGTTAACAGTTTTTTATGGTTAGTCACGATTTTACAATTTGTGGTTTTATTGTAAGAGACCTTAATTAAATTATTAGATATTTGTGGTGACAGATATTATTGTGGTATCTGATTGTAATTGGTATGAATGTGAAGTATCTTAAAAATGAAATGGGTATAAATCTTAAGTTATTTGTTTATTTTTTTGTAGATTCTCATGATATGGTGGTACGATTTAACAATGCGCCGACATTAAACTATACAGAAGACGTTGGATCTAAAACAACATTCAGGATTCTAAATTCTCAGGTAAATAGATAGTAAGTAATTTTTTATCAGCAAGTAAATCGATGATGGAAATGAAAACTCAAAACTTTCTCCAGGTTGTGACCAAACCAGAATTTAAATTTCTGGAAGACCAAATTTATAAAGATATATCGATGTTAATATGGGATCCTGCCAATTTCTCCTCATCATTAGAAGACTGGTACCGTCAACCTGATTTTCCACTTTTTCCAGTTTATAAAAGGTATGCTGGTATTTTATTTCTTTGAAACTAGAAAATAAATATAGGTAATTAGTTCATCCAAGGCAAATAAACTTAGGAACTGGATTTATTTTTAAAAAACCTAGTAAATGTTTAGATAGCGTAACGCATAATTCCTTTTTTTCCGATCAGTGTGTAAACTGTATTCCAGACTTCTTGAAGAGAGACCGGGCGCAGACGTCCACCTGCTTCGACCGCAAGTGCTGTGGGAGCTGTGGGCAGTTCTTCAAGATGCTTCCTCCTACCGACTCCGTAGAAATCCTCCGTCTTCAGGGTTTATAGGTAGCTTTTCATTATTTATACTTTTCAAATTAATAAAAAAAAATAACTTACAAAGTTATATTCTTAATAATAAATTATATAATTTAGAGTACAGTTTTTACTTTATTTTTCATTGTTGCATTAAACGAGCGACAGACGCGTATCTAGTTGTCAAAAGTTTTTGAACAACTATTTTGTAACTATCTGCCTTCCGTCTACATTTTCCTAAATGCCAGTTCGACTGCAGGTATATGGCTGTCCCTGCAACGTTGCAAGCGGGTTCGTGTGTTTGAGTACGTGCCGTCGGTCCGTGCCACCCGCCGCTGCCACTACCACGTGGCGCGCGACGACACGGCCTGCACGCTGGGCGCGTGGCACCCCCTCGCGCAGGAGAAGGCTCTCGCCGAACGCATCAGGGATAACTCCGACATAGACGTTTTCCAGAGAGGCTATATTGACATTCCCGGTCTCAGTAACGTTGATTGCTAATTCCTACCTACTTAGTAACTAACTAAACACGGTACCTATAAAAACTTAAAGATAAGTCCTCATGACTCACTGAGAGCTAACCGATGGTGAATCATTCTCTTTTAGCCAGCTGACGTTGTATATTCAATCTACCTATGTTTAAAACCTAACGCTCAAATTTTACAAAGACAATTTTAAATAAATACATTGTTCAACTATTCTTATAATTTAAAAAATTATGAAAGTTAAAGTGTTTCAAGCCTAAAAACGAGACTAATAACGGGATAGATATTGAAATATGTAGTAGAATTCTAGTTTATGTACAAGCTGATGTCTTCCTATTATTAGATTTAGGGAAGGTGAAAAAAACGGTGAAAATAGACCTAAATTGTGTCGTACAATAACTAGCATAGATGTAATTATAAGCACATTACAAATAATTAAAATGTTTCATTTCGGGACACACACAGCGTTTATGTTATCGTGCCGGAACAAACATTTATTTGTCACTTTATGTGATTCAGGTAAGGCCATGTCGGCCATGAGATGCCCTTGTGCCTTATATTTTTAGCGTTTTGCTACTGATGGTCAGCGTCTGCTGTTTGAATACAGATGGGTGTGCGCGGACGGATCGATTAGCGATTCTGCGCGGGCGCACGGAATCAGCCCATCCGAGATGTATCTATGTGTGATGTGCTCCCATGCTTCCGTCTTCGCGTTTCTCACATCATCTACATACTATACGCCGTGCTCCACATAATAAGATCACATACTATTTATTGGGCACAATTAACATTCACTGTACGGATAGTATTTCTGATGGTCGAGTGTGATCAGGCCATTTTTTATCACGAAAAGATAGCTTACTACGTGTAGTTTCCAGTATCGTATCTTTATAAAAAGCTCTATAGTCAGCGGTTCTCGCTAGTGGCAGAAAATATCTAGTGTATTTTCAACCAACCTTTCACTCCTACTTGACTCGTTGCAGCCCTCTTGCGTATGTCATTAATATCCATACAATTTTTAATGAAAATCGGTTTATCCCTGATAACGCAATTGACAAACAAGACTCATCGTCATCATGTTGAAATAACTAATGTACACGATAAAGGTGAAGAATTGTCGTTCAAATCTAGATCTCTAGTCAATAACACTGGAGTTCTTCAAGGAATAATATTAGGGCCACTTTTACTTTGGTTTTTGGTGTAGCCTTCACCAGTATAGGTACCTAAATGCGAATCCGAATGTAAAACCAGAATCACACAAAACCTCCTAAATACCTCCACGATGTAGGTATTTAAGAGGTTTTGTGTGATTCTGGAATTGTGTGGAATTGGTTATAGCTATAGCCATGCAGTGTGTGCAGTGCTGGATATGTTAAATGTAAATGAAATGCATCAATTTACCTACATACTAGGAAGCGTTGGATATGTGCCTATTATAGCCTATCCCTGGCTATTGTCCAGCGACAAACGAATGTCTTCTTGTAGGTATATTTATTACTTAACAATAGAATTTTTATTTAGATATTTATTATGTATTATATTCTATTTGTTTCTATGTTAATAGTAACTATTTAATACATTATTATGCAAAATGCTTCAATTATTATTTTACAAAATAAAAAAAAAACATGAATATGAGTGAAGCAATTCAAGCATTATTTATCTTTATCTTTATAAAATACATGTTTAAATACTAATTCATAACTATTGAATACATGAAACTGGATTAAAGATTATTTACAGTGGTTATAGAGGGACAACCAATTGGTAACACAAATATGAATTCTGCTTGTTCAATGGTGTAGCAATTAAGAACGTAGTGTGCGTAGTTATATAGTTCCATTCGAAGTGTAGAAGAACATGTATCGGACGCTTTACGTCTGAGGAATCAACAGGAAAGCCGCACTGATAGGAGTGAGATTTCTTATAATTTGAATATAAGCCATAGCTTTTCATAACTTTAACAGCGTTTATCACACAACATCAAGCTACCAATCGGACACAAACAGCGGAAATATAAAAAATTTACATAAAACACCGTGCATTGCGGCCAAAGGTCTTGTACTCGTAATACCCGCCCTTGGCAATGCTCGAAGGTATTCAGCTTTGTTCAGAAGGTGCATCTGCTTATAAATAAATAATTACCTACCAGTATGTTGCGATGTGTCATCGTAATTATATTCTTCGGCAGGATATACGGATATAGCTTAGGAAACAATGACTGATGTGGCTAGTCTAAGTGGAGAAGCGAGAGCGGAAATTGTATGATTTCACTACGTGTACTACGTTAATCTTCTGCGTATAAAAAAGTCCAAGATATATGTAAATAAAAGAGTGGCCAAGTATTTTACAAAAATTACATTTTTACCATAAGCTTTTATTGTCGTCAGAGAGATCTTGTGGCATTTAACGCCTGACAAATCCCATGTTCGTGCTGTAAACCGTTGAGGAGTTACCTCGTTGGGAGCCGATCTTGGATGCACCATGAAATCATGCTTATCATAATATGCATTGTCATGGAAAATGAAGCGACGTGGGAAATTTCAACTCTGTAGGACGATTGGGAGAAGATGAAATCTAACTTGCATTTATTAGTTACTTTCGCATTTATTAGTTATCTTAACTAAAATTATTATTGTCCTAAGATAAGGATATGATTGGGACAGAAATTAGTAGCGATTTGTTACCACGAATCCGACGAGACGGATTCGACTTAATCTATATTTAGATAAGTATTTTAATTATATCGAAATCGAAGTTTGGTTTAATCCACTTCTTCTGAAGCTGGAGGGAGACAGGACCCGTTGGCGATTTTTATAATTATAGCAGAAAAGAACAATTTACCTACTTATTTTTATAATTTGTGACTATATAAATACAGATTGGAAAGTTATAGTGTATTTATATATTAAGTGGACTTTTAAAATTAAGTATTACATATATCTAGTATTGCATACATCCGAATTATACTAGATTAAAGATTATCTGCAGTAGTTAATGAGGGTCACAAATATTCTGCTTGTTCAATGGTCTCGCAATTAAGAACGCCGGAGACCAAGTGTAGAAGAAAATGGATCGGACGCCTTACGTCTGAAGAAGAAACAGGAAAATCGCACTGTTATATATGAGTGAGATTTGTTGTAATTTGAATATAAACCACCGAAAGTGCATCTCTAAGTATTTACTTACAAACACAGACAATGATCTGTGTTTACAAACCACTATAGTCGCTTCGAACTGAGGAAACTATTCTTAGGCCTTCTTCTTTCAAGCTTTGTTAATATGTAGACTGATAATATAATTTTTAACGTTGATTCGTAAGGTTATCCCAAAATGATCTTATAAGTACTATTGGGAAAGTGTATACCTATACACTCTATCATATGCATATCTACCTAGATATGGTGTATTTTTCGATACATCATTGGGGTATTTGGGTATTTCTGAGGTATGACGTATTTCTGGGGATATGATTAGGATTTGTCATAAAGATTGCCGAGCCATCTCGGCGTGAACCGGTTGAGCAAGTCCGGATTTCGGCGGCTACGTCATCTTAATAAAATTGTTGCTTTTAATGAGCTTGCTTTGTAACGGAATCACTTATCAGCATTTCTCGAAGATTTTTGACGCACATTATTTGATGTTTATTTTTAATATGAGATTCCTATTAACAAGGAAAAAGTAAAACAATGTATATTAAGATTATTAACAAAGTACACTGATAGTCAATGTTGTGTGGAGGAATCGTTTTGTAGGTATCGACCGACTCGATTACGTAAATGGATACAAAAGGGGAAAATACCAATGGCTGGACAGCAGCGTCCCAAACATAGCAATTTTCACTAAATGCTAACACCAATCAATCTGTTTGCCCGGAGTGTCCGAGGTTGAAATTCATTGCAAAATTGAATTGCATATCATATAATTTTTCAGACAGGCCTTAAAGTCCAAAACAAACATTTTACAGTAAGTACTTAAGTTTCAAAAAAAATATCTAAATACAGCACTGTACTTACTTCATCCAATTCATTAACAAAACATAAATGTAGACAATGTGAATCATAATTTTAATTGTACTAAGTACCTACTTCTAATGCATTTATTTTCATTGACGTATTCATGTCAAACAAACTATGCCTCTAACCTTTCAATCAAAACTACTGCATCAATATAGTATATATAATAATGATATCAGTTACCTAGATACTTTCTTGTTTTTGACTATATTGTATATTGGTAAACTACCAATATAATATGGGGTTTGTTGCCTTATCAGTTTTTATATAATATCAACACGATTATTGCTCTGTATCGATTCTTTTTTAGTTACCTACTGTTTGAGGTGTGTTTCTATTTCTTGAGATATGGTAGGGTCAATCAACAGCGATGTGATGATTCAACCAACTTGATAGAGAGTTTTCAAATCTTAGAGCGATCAATTTGGGATGACTAAAGTGCAGCTGTCCTGGTTGTTTTGTGAATCATTTCCCTCTTACAAGCCCACATTTGTTCCAGATTTTTCTCATTTCTTTTCAAATTATTTTTAAAGTTTTAACTTTAAAATCCCTAAATAAAAGTCGTCACTTGCAGTAAATACTTCAGTATACCTTTTTTATTTGCTACCTATCTACAACCGGAAGCAAAAAGTAAAATACCAGCGTATTTATGGTATATTTTATCCTTATATTTTTTTATTTTATTTTATTTATAATATGACTAACAGATATTTTCCAGAAGCATACTAAAAGGTATTTTGAAGCCATAGTAAGCATGCTTCTATACTTACTAATATTATAAGAGGAAAGAATTGTATTTTTATTTGTAAAAATTAAAATATGGGCGAAGTTGCAAAACCATTGAAAAGGAAACATTATTTTAACGTATATATTTTTGGACGTTTAATTGTCACAATTATTGTATTAAGAAAACATTTTTAAAATCCTTTCGGAGTACTTTGCTGCAACGACAGAAAATTAGCAAAACAACATTATATTGCCAGTCAGTGTGAACACACATTAATATAGATAGATCTTGTGGTAGTTGATTGATACATGTGCTAAATCGCGTTAACGGCGTCGCGTGAATCACCGACTGCCCCACAGAGCTCAATATCCTCGCTTTATGTAACAAAACTGTTACCAAATTTACAGTTACAGTTAGAAGCGTAACAAGCACGGACTTCTTTGTTTCGTCGTCGGTCGACTCTGAAAACAACGATGTAAAATCCTATTGTCAAGATTTTGAGGTCATGTCCATGTTATTTGTGTTCTGGCCTCAAAAAGTGCATATATTGCACTATGTGGATCGGATTTGATAAAACTTTATCTAATATTTAAACGTTCAATTGCAGAAACAGAAATCCTGGGAAAATATTATGAATTTCGTTTATTATTAGCGAGATTTATTATCGAAGGTTTTGTGGAATGGCATAAAAAAGCCCGACTAACTTGGTTAGAAATTTTTGTATTTAATATTCGTCACTTTGTTACAATTTAAGTTAACATTATTATATTTTACATGGATAATTTTCTACTAAGGTTAGGAACGTACGCACGCGAGCTTCAACATTTCTAAGAAACTACATGAGTTGTCTGACTTTTATTGAGAAGTAACTTTTTTTAGGCTGAGTGGTATTAGAGCCATGTGGGTCACAGTTGACAGGAATATAAGGAGATAGAACTATAGAATTTACACTTTATGCTTAGGTACCTGTAAAGTTGAATAATTGTAGTTAGATCGAGGGGAAAAAAGTACATTTTTGAAATGCACTGGAAAGGAATATTAATAAAATCCATATGATACTATGCTCAACTCACTGTCTGTTTACAGTGGAAATATTTCGACTAAAAGAGAAAATTAATGGTATCTACTAATTTTCTGTTGGCTGTGGGCTCAACACTAGGAGTACCATTAGTTAGGAAGTTTCTTTTTCTCCGTCATTAATAACAAAATAATACTATGGGTTATTCTCCTGTAGCGTAATTATTCTTCGCCGGGCGTTGACGTTGGAAACATGCGCGTGGGTAAATACAGAGAAGATATTGTTACCGGGTGCTCCATTTTATTTCAATATGAAAATTTATACTTATTCACATTCGAGAGTGATTCATTTCAAATTAAAAGGTATTTCCGCATTTAATTTGGTAGGGTTCATTAGAATTAGACCCGGGGGAAGTACGAGTGGAAATAAATATGTATTGACGAAGCATACAACGGCACGATTTATATAAGGCATGACTTAGTTTTTTATTTTAATTCATTCATTCAAAAAGTTGTCAAGATTTATTTTAATTTTAACACGTTTGAGTCGCGTTCCTGCTACCTATTTTGGTGGAGTTTTAGAACTTCCTGCATGTCCAAGGCATACTTAGATTAAAATAAATTATGCTGTGGAATGCCAGGGCTATATGTTTTAAAAATTGATAAGGAGAAACAACAATTTGACTGTATAGGCGATTGAGCTACTTGATTTAGGTAATCTATAGGTAATTGACACAGGTATTTTTTTTTACATATAGTATTTTATACATATAGACTTTTATCACAAAATTCCCTAAGGACCAAACTCCGGGGAACAGCGAGTAAATTTGTCTATTTCTTAGATGTAGTTGTAGATTTATCACTTTTTTAAGTTTTTATTGTGAATGTGTGTCTTTTTGGTACAAATAAATAAATGCATTTATCTATCTAGATACTTAGCATATTTTGTTTTGATACATATTTTAATGCTTATTTGAGGAATTTTCGGTATGTATCAGATTAAAATTCATGTCGTCTCCGTATTTCTATCATTCGGTTTATGACCGCACTTCGCCGGCGACTTAGTGCGGTCGTTTAACAACAACAACAGGGACAATATACAGGGATTTTGCTTAAAAGAAGTAAGTTTTGTGCAATAATTTTGTAAGCACAACAACCAATGACTCATAAATATAATAAAAATTTGTACAACGTAGCGCGTACGTAAATATATATATTTTTATGTTTATTTTCCTGCTTAATACTAAAATTGCACCACGATACAGAAAAAAGTCGGAGCATTCAATATAAGGAATTTAACTATAATGAATCCAGATATTTCTATTAATAGTTACAGTAACTATGTCAGCAGCCCCTAACTATGTCAGCTAAGTTAAATAAAGCTTGTGACCATACAAACTTCAAACTATGCCAATAAAATCTAGGATAGGTAAGATTTGGTTGGATAGGTGTCAAAAAAGTATTCTCTCCTAGAATAGGTAAGGTTTACTTATCAAAATAAAACATCTACCTATGTAAAGAATTACATATTTTTATTACATGACATTAAATTGTAAAGCAAAGTTGACAAAGTAGGATGTAGGGGAAATAACAACCCCTAACTGTGTCGGTTAGGCCAGGTACAGCTTGTGACCGCACAAAACGGAGCGAGCGAAGCTTCAAACTGTGCGATAAATATGCGCTATGATAGCTTCGCATTTTTAAAATATTTATCCTTTCATAATATGGGAATTTTAAATATATATTCTTTTTATCATTCACTTTAATTATAGTGAAAATGTGAATGGTGTTTATTCAAATCATCCGGTGCCTACAATTCTATATCTGAAATATGCCAACTTCATCTCTACTCAACTTTTCTTCAGAATTTTACATGTTGTATCATAGGTAATATCGAAATCTCCCCAAGAACGCTTCCAAAGAATGTGTATTGACTTTGTTCAATGCAATAATTAATCTTATTGAGAATAATTATCTACTGTGATGTTCTGCATTATACATAGTTTTCATGTTTCTATTATATATGCTGAAAGTTGCAGCAATAATGTAGACTCAAAGACAGCTCATGGCAAATTATTGTCAAGATTCAGCCGTATATTGTCAAGATTTTGTAGCCGACATTCAAATGTACTTTTTATGCCCGATCGGATGCGTTGGCATGCTGGTTCATAAGTATATGTAGTTGACCATAACAAACATAATACGCACATTAACAGGAACGTCTTTGTGTGCTTGTGGCACTTACTATATTTTTAATTGTTTCAAAAGGTTATTAAATTCAGTAAAAAGTTTGCGCAAGTATTGTAGCATGCTAATCATTTGTTGTTATAGAAGTAGGTATATTATGTGTAACGAGTAATTTTTGTTGAGAAATCATTAGGTTCTTTATAAGATTTAATTTAAAATTAGTAAAAAGATATTTTGTTCAGTTGCAAATTTGCATCACTAATGCGGATATTGGACCTATTGATGAAAAATATAGTGCACATGGAATTTGAACTTTAAAATTATGATAATGTGCTCTAGTCGGTAAAATCGCATGCATTTCTCAAAATAAATTAGTTGACAGCAACGAGAATATGACGAAAACATTAGGTAAATATTACATGGTGCACATAGAAGACACACAGCATGCATCAGAAGATACACAACAAGTTACAATATCGCGTCGTTCTAGGCGGTGAAGTCCTGTACAATTTTTGTTCTGTTATTGGTTCCGTTGTTCCGTGTTATTCTGATTTTACGCCGATCCGTCTCGTGGTGCGGCCACTTCGAGTTTACGCAACATTTTGTTTATCACATAGTTGATTACACTTCTGTAAAGCAAGAGTGGCGCGTCCGAAATGTTGAGGGATGTACAGTTTTCCAATGATAACAAATATGTAAGATTTTTGTAAAAAGATATTCGATTGCATTGAGAACAGTTAGATAATCTTCATCATATCATTTTGGACATATTTTAACATTTGAAGATATAGAAAAGTTGAAGGATATAAGTACGTAGACTGACTTGAAATTAGCTCTTAGTTCAAAGTCAGTCTACTTATATTCTAGTAGATGTACCACTAATGATTCTCTGACTGCAATTGATCCACACGTACTTATCTACCTCGTCGAGCAAAGGACGTCTGTGTGGTCCAAGATCAATATTACAACTAGGTACATAGTTAATCATATAATAAAAGAATTCGCATAACATATGATATGAGTCTAGATAACTTAAGATCGAACTCGAATATTTTTATTGCAAGATCTGTGTATATAGTTTATTGGTATAGGTGGTACATATATCTTTTATCTATGGGTGGTACATACATTCAAGTACCAACAGCCCTTTCAGGTATGCAATATTGGTTTATAGAATGACATCTTTATCTTTATCATTATCACTAACTACATTACTGTAGTTAGTGATAATGATTTATATAATAACACAATACAATATTTTTTAGTTTTTCTTATTTTCAGTAAAATACCTACCTGTAGGATAAGCAAAATTGAAATACACCATGGATCAACTAATCAAAAATAAAAATAATTAGCAATGTACTTTGATATTTAAATGCTGTCCTTGCCATTTGAATTTTCTATTAAACGGTATCGAACTATAGTACAATCATAATGAAACACCAGCATGTGTTGCCAGTAAGGGGCTGCAGGGTGGTCTGAATCACCGGCCTTCACCTCGATCCTACGGTGAGTAGGTTCGTTTCACTATAAAACGATTTCTTTGGAATACTATTACATATTATTGTGAACATGAAAATTGGTCTGACTGGTTCAGAATTTCAGAGAAATGGAATATAATTATTTGGGAAATAGTTAACGATGTTTATAATCTAAATTGATAAAATGTGAACTATACTCAGAAATGCTCGCTGTACCATTTAACCATGAGCTGATGGCACAGTTTAGAATGAATTGCTATTCTCTCATTCTCATCTGAGCATTTTCCCGGTTCTTTCTTATCCGTTGAGCGTCGGAACCCGGGGTCAGCTAAATGAATTGAATGAAAAAGTTATGAAGAATTCTTATTCCTTATCTGAATCAAAAGGAGCTGTTTGTTTTATAACGAAATATTTATTAATTCAGATTTCGTTGGTGTACAATTTATGCTAAAATTTACAAAACTTGATATTGCGTGCATAGTGCGTCCAAACTTTTTATTTAACTGGAATTTATTTTTTTTAGACAATATTATTAAAATCAATAAAACAAATATTATCTTAGGTTGCCAGTTGTATGCACATGTTGCGTCAGCGATCGTTACCACCAGTTGCCCGATATGAAGGATTGTCCTTGACCTTCGGCCGGTGACCTCATGCCACCACCTTCAGGGAAGCAGCCACCCTCAACTTTAGTCATCAGACAATGGCTTTGTCATCGAATCGTTTCGAAGGTTATACTCATAAAATTATTTCATGAGAATGTTGAGGTTTTGATATGAGAGATACCATCAATTATTTCTAGACTAGACTTGGACTTTAAGGTTACTCTGAATGTACATTTCATACTTACTTGTTTAGGTTACATGACTTTCTTCTTGGACAAGTAAATTTTCAAATCTATTTAATCACCAATTAATATTTTAATTTCAAGCATCATATTATTTGTTCAAATTATCTGCGATGAAAGAAATCCAGGCAAACTATATAGTGAAAGAAAATATTGCCATATAAGTAATATCATTAAAACCACAGTAAAACCTGTACACCTTGTTACTATTTCACTAGTGGTTCATTCCAGCTTCGCTCGGGTAAAACCGTAATTTAAAGTAATCTGTGTTACTCCTCAAGGTTTCGTCTATCTCTATGCCAAATTTCATCACACTCGACCCAGTAGTTTTTGAGTTTATTTATTACAAATCTTTTCTCTTTATAAAATAAGTATGGAAGTATGAATATGGATTTACTATGGATGGATTTTAATATGGCTTTCATACATTTTTAATTTTTAATTTTTATTGTAATGTTTTTGGCAGAACTAGCAGTGCTGACTTGATGTTGTTAAGGATGATATGTGTGCCAAATATTGATAACTATAGCGAAGTCGACGACCGAGCGAAGTGGAGACGAAAAAGTAAAAAAAAAACGTAAGGTTTTTTGTTTTCCGACGTAACGAAAATGTATGGTTATAAAAATAAATGCAATGAAAATGTTTCAAATACTAAAGTAGTTACTTGTTTACTATCACAGCAAGAATGAGTTACTTGATAAGAATTTTTATAACCTTCATTGCTATTTGGAATTCCAAGGATGGACACGACACGACTATCCAAGGTACCCAGGTATATCTGCAGGTATTGTATCAAAATAAACGTGGACAGAAAATTATTTCATAAACTTATTTTCGTAAATATTGAGACATGTATTTATGTTACGCGAATAAGGTTATGTTACGCTCAATATGCGTAATTTTGATAAATTATTATGTAATAATTAAAAGAAGAATTATTAGAAAAATAGTAATAATAAATTAATTTAAATAATAGTGTCAAGTAAAGTCTTCAACCATATTCAACCTTTTCAAGTCGTTCAGTAACTAATAGTTTAAACATACATACGAAAAAAATATTTTTACCCCAAGTTTATTTGTAGATGCAATAAGGTTTTAGTATAAGCTAATATGATAGCATAAATGCATTACGTCAATACTCAAATAACTACGTAATATATTCTAAAATGCACACAGTGTGTTGGTATATTCCACAGTAAACTAAAATGCAACGTTATATATATATATATATACAATTATAGCAACGTTATTTATTGGTCACTTAAAGGTATCTTAGAAAATATTAGTTGACTAGTTTTCAATCCTATGAGACAAGTGTGACGTATATGTGACGTATATGTGACGTCAACGGACAAAATTAATTTTCCTTCCTTAATCTAGGTGACTATTTCTTTGTCTTCGAATACATGGCAAAAACTACGATAGTCAATCTAGACTAGACAATTAAACTTTAGCAGTACCGGTATTTGAAAGCTCACCCGCTTATTCATCGTAAATATCAAAACTTACTTAATTTTAAAATTTCTGATACCTATTGTAATGTGAGTTGTAAGGTGTGTGAGGGACGAAACATATTTTAACTAAGATATTTTTTTTAAATAATAGTCATGTCATATATCTAATTAAGTATGATTCAAGTTGGAAATTTGTAAGTAGTTATATTTTCCTTTGCCCGATAAAATTCCAGAACATACTACAATATTCATAAATGGTTATAATTTCAATATAGAGTTATGTGTGACATAACGCCTTATTTAATTAAAATTACTTATTACAAATGATTTATGGTAATATTACGGAAGACATAAATTTTAATCATCGCACTAGTTTTTCCATACGGTTTCACTTAGGTATTTATAATCTATTTACTGAAAACGCAAGAAAATTGGTTAATATTTTAGCCACGTTAAGTAGCCCGTTTGTTGAGAAATGGCAAGCTATTTTGCCCTCTTTTCTCTTTTATAAAGCATTTTGCCATCTCTTTTTTATGAAAATTTAACAATCAAATTATTATTTTAATCATTTATTTCATTTTGATCTAAATACTTCGGTATTAATTATTAAAGTGTATTTTTAAATAAAAAGCCGTGTACTCTTATTTGTATACCTAAATAAATTATTTTTCGTATGTATACCTACTATCATTTGAATGGTGTAAGCGATGACCTAGTATAGGGAGAAAATATATATAAAACTGAAACATAATATTGAAATACAAAAAAGAAAAAACAAATTGAAAATAAATTTAAAAAATAGTATGTACCTAGTGACTTAGTTAATATTTTCGTAGAATAAAGATTGTACGTATCGATCGTAATAAACAAATTGGTTTCTTAGGAAACTGGGTGTTAGGAAAATTCAAAGGAAAATCTTGAATACGTTAGTAATATAATAACCTGTGCCTTGTTCTAATGAAACTAAATAAATAAATACATTTATATTAGAAACGTCATAACAACAAATGCGCCTCGGGCATTGGAATATTGCGATTGGGAATGCTATAAGATTTGATATGTATAGTTATGACATGTATCTACATATCTTGACTAACTAAAATCATTCAAGTTTTTGACTACGTTACACAATACTATCATGTATCTTTGTTACATGATAGTATTGTGTAACGAATGTAGTCAAAAAGTATGACAAAAGATAACTTTTGTATCATTGATCATAATAATATGATATAAGCTTGCAAAATTACACATGAGGCGGGATTATCGATAGTGAAGCCATTGTATGTTTGATCAACACACTCGTTATCATATTTTTCCACACATTTGAAGTCCAAAATTATAGAGTAGTTTTTGCATGACGCGAAAATCAATATAAAAATACAGATAAAATACATACATTAGTTCAAGTTTTATTATAAGTATGGGTATGATGTGCAGCGATTATCATGTTGTCGCACGTTCCATACATTTCATATGAAATTTGCATTACATATCTTATGTAAATTACTTAATTTAAATGCATTATTTTATTACAATTTGAAAAGATACTAAGTATTAAAGAAAAAATAATCATTATGTTCCTAAAATCCTTGCACATTATGAGTTAGCATGGAAAACATGACATATTTTCAATAAGTTCAATTATTTCTAAGAAACTTTTCGGCAGTGCAGTAAGAAGGTGAATTCGGCGAAAGCGCGGTAAGCTTTAGAACAAAGTTTGGTTTGGGCGGGCGGAGGCACGATAGGCGGACGCGGCGGGGCGGGCGGGTTATGCCGCTCATAAATGGCTGCGCGCTGGCCGCGGTCACACTCAGCCAAACACGCGGACTGCGGTAGGTCGTGCCATAGGTGGCGCCACGATCGCAGTCGAACATTCCCGCGCCCGCACATTTTCTTTGAAATTTCGTGTAAATGCAAAGAAAAAAGTGATAACGGAACATCGGTGACTTAGTGCGCTGTGATTTATGATATTATACAAATGACTCTATTTTTTTACCGATATTATTCAAATTTCGTAAATAGAAATAGGGCTACCGACGGGATCGCTAGTGAAACGTACTGACTTCAGCGTTTCAAGTGGAAAGGATTACGTGGACGGTACTTGGGATTAACTTCACAGGTGAGTTCAAGTTAATTAAAACTTTTATATTTAATACGCATACTTTTTCATAAGGTACCTTAAGAATTTAAAAATAATGTGTATATAACAAATTACTTAGGTAATTGATGTATACACACTTCTCTCTTTAATATTATATCTCTTTAAAATATAGTTTATTAATTATTTATTTATAACTGATGTTATAAATACTTAAACTATATTTTAAAGAGAAAGAGTAAAATTATCCCGCTATATTTTTAAGAGAGTATAAAACTTTGGTACTCTTTTGTTACTATAATAAACTTGCTAATTAAAATGTGACTATAAATAATACAATACAAGACCCAAGTAGATATTAGAAGTAATAAAAGAAAGTAAAATGAAGATAAGCAATGTCTCTGTTGCCATTATAATGTTTCGGAACCAATAACCAATTTAGCGAAATCCCCATATTTGATGGTAGGTGTCATTATATTTTCCTGTCTATTGTCAGCACAAGTTTACAAAGAAAATTGCACGTAGTTGTAAAAAATTGCGTGGTTGTCGATGCACTTCAATCATATTTAATTAACTGTGTATAAATACTGTCAAGGATGCCCGTATATAGTTTGCATTAATGGTAATTACAACATAGAAAATACATTAAACATATGTACTTTATTGCACAAACTTTATGTTTTTCAAGGAGTTATGATCAGGATTTATTCAAAGTTCACGCTTACCTGTCTTGAAAATAAGAAATGTTTAAAAATATGAATGTAGATCATGCTTTATTCCTAACAATGAGAGACCAAAGAATCGCGAAATAAGAAACCAAAAACTTTGAGGCTTTGTTTCTTCCATAGTATCATTGTTAGCGACACAACGACAGTCATATGTAGTGTTATCAGATATACGAGGCGGATAAAGATGCGGTGCGTTATCATAAAGATAACGCCTTGTTTCTGTCGCACCTCATTCTTCAGAAATTCCTTTACTGCATTGCCTAGGTGCCCCATATCATGGACGTTACTGTTAGTTTATATTTGTGACAAAAATAGACGCGTAAGTACCTCCTCTTACTTAATTTAAATAATAAGCACGTCTAGAAAATAAAAAGGCAGACCGCCATTTGTTTTTCTTTTTATAACAAAACAACTCGTTTTGTCACTCCCAGTCAGTCTGACACTGGGATGAGGAATGATTTTCACAAATATTTGTTTGTAATGTTGCTTGTTTGCGTCAATTAGTACCTGATTAAGAATATATAAGGTCAATATTCGCCGCGGTTGAATAAATAAGTAAAGTGGTTCTCAGAACATGGGGATTTGAGGCAGAACCTCGTATGACTAATATTTAGGGATAGACACTGAAACATTGCGGTATTCATGAAACTTGTGCATTTGTACTAAACTTCCTATTTGATTTTCTTATATCTAGTAGCGTCTAGTAGCTCTAATATTTTACATTTGAATATTTTCCGAACCATTTGAAACGTTCAAAGGGACGTTTATAAAACCAACCAAAAAGATCATTATAAAATTATTATATGGATTATATATACGTATATATACTATTAAAGTGCTATTTATGTAGCGTATATATTTTTTTTGTTTGGAGTCGCATCGACAATGTCTATCAAAGTAGACAACGAAATGTTACTCGTTGAGTCACGCGATGTTTATGCTGTAGAGTATTTACGAGTATGTGTAGATACGTTTAATAAACAAATCGTGATCACATTCTAGATTTTTCAGCAATACTTATATTTACCCAATTTATTATTTCACACCTTTTATCATTACTTATAGTATTATTAAGAGATAGTGCAGATTTCTCTCAGAGAATCTTCGTCTACTCAATCGTTTTCTGGAATTCTCTCATCAAGCTAAAACCTATAAAATCAACCTAAGTTTCAATTTAAGTATGTAAATAAAGTTAACACGTTCGCTGACAGTACGTCGAAAGGCGGGAAATTTAAATTATGCATTGTGACAGTACGTCGAACGACGGTCTACTTTTTGTTTAGAAAATTCGCACTACGTCAATCGACGACAATTTACCATACTAGTCTTATGAAGAGCAATATCTACTGTCACATTGTAAGCAATCTCATATTTCTAACTGTCGTATTACCAGGGTTTAAAGGTAGTTTTATATTGCTGTCTCGCTCTTTACACAAACACAAGTGAATGACCCGCGTATGTGTACTACTCCACCAAAACAATTAGGCACATGGCAAACATGGCGTCACTGTAGCTAGGGAGGGGAATATTCGAGACTCGCTGATACCTAGTATGAAACTGGTAAGTAACTATTGTGAATACAACTTAGTATGTGTATATTATAACTATACTTTATTTATTTTGGGAACAGAGAACTGTGTGTGCAAAGGAAATAATAAAACTCCTAATTGATTAAATGTACTTTATTTATTGGAATAATTTGAAAAATTGTTCTAATCAGAATCTAATTCTTCAATCCCTGACATTCTTTCAAAATCTGAATGTGATTCCAAATCACTGTCATCGCTGTCGTCATTTACATTTATGACTAACTCTCTTGCGTCTTCTAAACCTTGCTTTTCCCAGTACGCCTTCCGTAACCGGTCCACGTGATTAATTTCTTTTTTCCAATCGTCTTGCGTTATTGATTGTATGGCTTCCCTGGCTAGTTTTTCGATTTGTCTCTCTGACTGATCGACATTCTTGTCGGCGACTCTTTGTTTGACCAGGTTCCAAATGTACTCAATAGGATTGAGGTCACATTGATATGGTGGAAGTCTGAGGACTTCGTGACCGCTCTCCTCTAAAAGTTTGTCCACTAAATATTCTTTTTCCGGTCGGTTGCGAATTATAATATAATTCAACTCAGCCTTTGTCATTCGCGGGTCAAACGTAATGTTTCTCTCGCTCAGCCAATTCTGCATGTCTTGTTTACGAGCGGCCATAGTAGGAGGCTTATTTAATTGCTTGCTGTGGTAGGGCGCGTTGTCTATGACAACAATACTGTTAGGTGGCAAATTTGGAATTAGTTTTTCGGTTAACCATTTCGTGTAGTTTTCTGTGTCCATTTCGTCGTGGTAATCCCCTTTACTACTTTTACATTTGTATAATAAGTCTGCACCTTCGACGAACCCAGTCTCTCCTCCTGAAATACAAAGATATAAACATTAATAAACAGTGTAGTGACATGAACAATAGTTAAATTATTAAAGTAGAATATCACGTACGTGCAGAAATATTAATTATATGGAACCCTAATAAGACAGCTCATTGGGTATTACCTGCGTGAACGATTATCCAGCGTTGGCCAGCACTATCGTTTTTTCTTATGCCTGGGACCGTTTGACTTTGCCAACACTTGTTGACAGTGTAATGCGAGTGGACCCATGTTTCATCGGTAAAAATAACAGGTTTTTTTTCCGGGCCCAAGTCGTCGTTTTCTTTTAATCTTCTTAAGTAACGTGCACGCCACGCTGCTATTTCAGGTCTTTCTATGAGCACGTCTCGTTTTTTGGAGCACTTTTTGAATTTAAATCCCAAACTTTCTGTTATAATTTTTCGCAGGGTCTCTCTTTGACCAGGAAAGTTAAGATCTCTCTTAACAACGTTTAAAATTTTTTTCAATGTAGGCACTTCTTTGTACACGTCATAAAAGCTTTCAATTTTTGTTTTAATTGCACAAATCATGAAGTCATCAATTTCCAGCTTTTTCTTTTGTTTTCGCTTTTTCCCTGGAGTGGGTAATTTGACTGTCTCTGTTGGGGCTTCGCTTGACGTACCCGGCTGTGGTGAAAGCCTTAGTTTCTCCAAAACTTCTTTTTCCTCGTTTTTTATTCTGGCCAATGTGCGTCGACTAATGCCAGTAGCCGTACACACTCGCTTTTCCACTTGAGATATTGGAATAGCTATTCCATGCAACTTTTCTTCCTCAAAAAAATGTAATACTTTTAATATCATTGTCCTTTCGGACCCACGGATAGTTTTTTTCCTACCCATTATGAGGTTAACAAAAAATATCAACAACAAAAACAACACGGGACTTTTAAACAACACAGAATGAATTAATAACAATTATTTAACAAAAATTAACAACACAAACTCAACAAAAACCCAACTGACAACGAAAATTTTAGGAGGCGCGAAAGCACGTGGTGTAACTGCAGAGCGCGAGTACACGACTGCGCGTCACTAGGGAGAGCGCGGGGAGGTGAGACGAGGTACGGGCGCCGAAACCGCATTCCTGTCATGCGCCTAATTGTTTTGGTGAGTACTACGTCGAGCGGCGTCAACGCACGCTTGTATTCTAGAACATTCAGTCCGGTCAGTGCCGCATTGTGCGCACCACGCGTTTATCGAGCGTAAATCGTAAGTAAAATATTTCAATCTCATTATTTTTATATGATTATTATTTTAAATGAATACCGTACCTTGTGTAACGTATACTATAGTAATAATACTAATACATAAGAGTCAGTATATGTTCTACTTACACTGTAATATGTATATTTTACTATAATACCTATGACTTATAATTTTTAGATGTCAGGAAACAAGCGCAACCGACGTCCGCTAAATATCTTCGACGAAGGATCTTCAAATTCGGAAGCTGAACCGGACCCATATGAAGACAATGATGGTGATTATGGCTCCGATGAGAACTATGAGCCACAGCAGCAGCTTGCTTCCTCTAGTTCCTCAGAAGATATATTTTCAATTAGAAGGCAACATACGTCCCGAGGCCCGGTTGCTTCATCGGATTCGAGTAAGTCGCATATCACGAATTTAAGTTCAGATTCTGAACCTGACGATAACCCTAACGAACATGGTGTACCAGATTCAGTAGAAAATTCACCATCTCTTGTCGTATCTCTGTTTTCTCAGTCTGATAATATAGATTCTACAGTACAACGAAAATCTCCAGAACCTGAAGAGCAGTTGTGGTCAAATACTACTGACGGAATTCCCGATTTTGAGTTCGATTCCGCTTCACAAGGTATACAATTTGAAGTTAGTTCTCTAACTAGTGTTGAACAGGTCTTCGACCATGTTTTTCCAAAAGAGTTGATGGAATATCTCGTCCAGTGTACTAATAATTATGGCACAGCCTTGTGCAATTTGAACAGACCTTCCACTCGTCATTGTCGATCTCAGTCTTTTCGCCATGTTACCCTTGAAGAAATGAGAAAATTTCTTGGACTTTCATTACTACATGGTCATGTTCGCATTCCTAAACAACAAAAACTATTTACTCACGATGACCCTCTGTATTTTCATCCGATATTTCCACACACAATGTCTTCGCGACGTTATGAGCAGATACTTCGATGCTTATGTTGTTCAGAGCTGGGCGCAAAAGGTGCTGATAAGATAAAAAAAATTATTGACATATTAACTATGAATTTTAGAAACGTCTACAAACCTGAAAAAGAGCTTAGTTTAGATGAATCGTTATTATTATATCGAGGTCGGCTTTATTTCCGGCAATACATTAAATCTAAGAAGGCAAGATATGGAATAAAGTTCTATGTACTAGCAACCGCTGATGGTTATGTTTTGGACGTAATAATGTATAGCGGAAAAGACGACAGCAATATGTCGACTGGTTCAGAATGCACAAAACTTGAACGGTTAGTAATGCAATTGATGGGACCGTATTTATTGAAAGGCCACCATCTTTTCATGGATAACTATTACAACTCAGTTAATCTTTCCCAGCGACTGTTAGATTTAAAGACACACACAAACGGTACACTACGAGTAAACAGGAAAGATAATCCGAAGGAAGTAGTTGACAGAAAATTGAAAAAAGGCGAACACGTTTGGGTTAGGAAAAATAAAGTATATGTTAGTAAATGGGTTGATAAACGACCGGTTACTATGTTAACCACAAGAGACCATCCCCGTATGATAGAGACTACCAACAGATATGGAAAAATTGTTAAGAAGCCTATAGAGGTAGCAACATATAATAAGTTCATGTCCGGAGTAGATAGGTCTGATCAAATGATTAACTATTATTCATCGCCGAGAAAAACCATAAGATGGTATAAGAAAGTGCTTTTTCATCTCTTGGACACTGCGGTATGGAACTCGTTTTATTTATACAAAAAATATGTATTGAATAATTCTAAATATGAGTTATCTATGTATCGGGAGCAGCTGATTAAAAAATTGATAGACTTGAAAGAAAATTGTAAGGGCAAAGATTTACTGTTGACTATAAGCAAAAATAATAATAGACTACACAACAACCTCCAAAAAAATATTGTTGATCCCAGTCAAGAGCCTAAATTTTGGGGACATTGGCCAAGACGCCAGCCTGCACCCGAAAATTCTAAGAAAAAATACTCGTTTCTGATGTGCAAAATGTGTTCCAAGAATAAGAAAAGAGTCGAAACTAGCTACAGGTGCATTGGTTGCCCTGGACTTCCCGCATTATGTCCTGAATGTTTCCAAGACTACCACCAACTCCTGGAACAGCAAGCACAGGAGTGTTCTTAGCTCTTATTAATATTTTTATTTCGCCACAAAAAAAATCAAAAATAAATAATGGATAAAAGTTCCAGTTCATATCTTGTCGAGCTAATTAATATAATTTTTTACGACTGATTTTATTGAATAAATAATTAAGTAACTAAGAAGTACTAATATAAAACGTAAAAAAATACATGTTTTTTTTCAAAGTTAAATTATTTTAATTATGATTGTTAGCAATCAGTGATAGAAGATCTCATTATGTTAAGTTTACATATTTTGCCAAAAGTTTAATTATTTCATAACATTTTTCTCTTCAATTTGTTGATTTTATTTGTTTTTATTAAGTAAGTAAATGAATGATAAAACTGTTATTCGGGTTTGAATTTTTTTATTTTTTTACCTTTGCAATATCAAGAAAACTGTAAAAGATGGATAACATGTCATTATTTCATTTTCGAGTTTATTTCATTAATATGATAACTTACTACTTTCGTAAACCTTTTTTTTTCAGTAATATACTGAAATTTAAAATAAAGAATTATTTTAGAAATTGGTTTTTTACTTATTTCCTTTTTCTTACGTCTAAGAACCGTTAGAACTATACTAACGACGAATAATGTCCAACAAAATATTACGTTAATAGACGTTGTATCTTATTCATGGATATAAACATGTATCCGACAGAAAACAACGTCGGTGGACGTTGACGTCGTTGGGCGTAGTCTTCTATTTAAGCAGACAAATATATATGGAATACGACACTACGTCGGTAGACGTTGACGTCTTGGGGCGTAGTGTCGTATTAAGATATAAAGTTGTATGTCCGTCAAGGCACTACGTCTGTAGACGTTGACGTCTAGGGACGTAGTGTCGTATTAAGTTGTATAGTTATATGTCCGTCAAGGCACTACGTCTGCAGACGTTGACGTCTAGGGACGTAGTGTCGTATTAAGGTAGAAAAAATTGCATGCACATAGCACTACGTCGTTGGTCGTTCACGTCTCCGAACGTAGTGTCGTACTAAGACATAATTTAAATGTTATTTTCTGTAAGTACGTCAGTCCACGGGGTATTATTTTGTATGGAACATTTTACTGCCGTATTATCGTATCAAAGAAAGTGCTTACTGTCAGCGAACGTGTTAAATGATCATTTTGTAGCTATAAAAGATTTGATAATAGTTAAATTATTAACAATATTTTCGTGATGTTTGCTTTATTCCGAAACTTGGATGATAAGTTTAATTCTTTAAACTTTTTAGTTTTGTGAGTAAATGAAACACATATAAAATGGGTTAATGATAGAATAACGTATTTCCATATGCATTTTAGGGCTTTACTAGTATTGAATGTACTCTATTCAACACTACAGCACATGTGAAAATGATAGTAATAATGAAGTTAGGTTATTAGTATTACCTGCAGCTAGTCGGAAGCAGGAAGACGGTCCAGGGTCAGCCGCGTCATCCCGAGAGAGCGACCATTGAGATGCTGCTCATCTCTCGAGACAATGCGAAGAACGCATGCAAATTGGACGTGCTGATGCCAATCGATCATGCTTTTATGGGGATGTCTCACTTGAATTATTTTAATAGGGGATTACGTCGATTTGGAATCACTTTTATGCTACACTTACCTATATTTCTTCATTTTTAAATTCCTTTGGATTCGATGACGTATTTACAAATATTTGATCATTGTGTAAAGTGGATTAAGCATAAAAAGTTTGAAAGTAGATATTTCGTTATTATAGTAGTCATCAGAGTATTTCTCGTAATTGATTGCTGTCGCTGATTAGTGTCGCCAGCCAATAAACATTGAAATTTTCGGTGATAAAATTTGAATCGAAACCAGTGAGGCTCATGTTAAAAAATGTTTGACTAAAACAAATTAGGTAACAGTTCCGAGTCCAATGTCGCGGGTTTCACCGGTTACCTCTGCGAGTCGCCACGCTTCGGCGAGCGGAACATTGCTGGCGACACCTCTGTTTGATTTGCGCTTTCAGTTTTGATAGACCCAATGTTTTTGAGGCCTTTAGTAGGAAGCTATTCTTTGTCGTGTCTTCCTCGACTTTATTTAAAAACCAATATTGCTATGCAGGAATATCAAGATGTATGAAGTGGGTATGTATGCTATTCCAGGTTATATTCATATCCTCACTCACAAATTTCGCACCTACTTATATAATATGATTAACATGACCGTATGATATGGGTTTTTATGTTGTATGGAAGAAAACCTACAATTATGTCTGTGGTTACTACAAAGTTAGTGGTTAAAGTTACATTAGTACTTAAAAACACGTAAGAGTTTACCAGGATATAGAAGTTATGCCTAATTAAATTGTGTTCATTTCTTTTGATTTCAAATTCTAATAACCATTAAAAAAATAATACCATGTGGTATCATTTTTTAAAATAAATAATAATGCTTTTTATACTTAAATTTCACGGTGAGAGAATACCTTCTGTCGAGTAGAAATATAAATAATTCTTTTGATTGGTCTATATATCTATTGATCAATAATATAAATCTGATTTACAATAATTAACTATATATAAATAAAAAACCATAAATATAACATTTTATACAGAAAAATGTTTCGCAAACCCACAGTGTGTGCGAGTGTAAGTCAATTTATCTTTGTGATAATGTTTGTCGACAAGCCTGAGGTGCTCGCACTGTACGATACTGCAAAGTAGGTCACCGATGTGATTAAACATATTTTTATATCTAACATTATATGAATACAATCAACTTATTTGGTCTACAATCCTGAAACAATGTGAAAACGTTGATATAATAGAAATTATCTTGTCATAAATCATATTTTTCATCGATATTCATCGACAGGAAACTAGATACCGCTTAATAACCATATGGAAGCGGAAGTAATACTAATGTATCATACATCATGTAGAAGAAATGTCTTTTGCTATAAAACATGTTCAAGTATATAGTATAAAAAAGTTCTTAAAAATTTAAGACATTTTAATATATATATCCAAAATGACTTATTTCGACAATAAAATTGTAAACTTTACATAAAATTATAAATTTTACATTTTGGAACTTTCAATTTAAATCTAATACAGACCAATTATATAAATAAACTTCGAGTGGAGCCGAGAAGTAATAAAATCCATTATCATCAATTGTGTACATAGACAACGGAGCCGGTTTTGTGCTGATGTTATCGCCATTTATTTACAATTTGAGATCTTCGATTTCTTATTCTGGGTGACTCACAAGAGGATATGATTCATTGAGATTGTGACCTCTATATCATCAGCAATATAACAACAACGAATGCACTCACTACTGAAACTGGTGTTAATTAATGTCAAAAGCTACGTTAAAATATTTTTAGTACAACGTTTTCAACTGGACGAACATAAATTTATACCATAACGTGATTTTTCAATCCATGCATATCCATGCATACCTTATTGCTAGACCTAATAATAATTATCATTCATACCCTGATATAAGATGCGGTTAGCGAGAGGTACACACTTCTGTCTATCACTGATAGTTAATCTATGACTATATTTTTATTATACCGCAAATGATTCAATGAAATTCAATTCACTAATTTATATATATTTGTTTCAGATAACGTCATAAACTCGCAACGACTTAAATCTTCCAGAAACTAGAGAAATTTTGAGAAAATTTGAAACCAATCTGGTTTAGAGATTTTCTACTAAATGCTTCGGTTGTGACCAGATTATATAACTAGAATATTAAAATTAAAATAAATGAGAATATTTAGCAATAGAAAAGAAGATATATCATCAAGCAATATGACGACGTTAAGTATTAGGAGTACGTTGAGGATAGTGTGGACGTTGGTGGCAGCCATGGTCTTCCTGACTAGAAGTAGTGCGGCGCCTGCCTTCGAGGGCGGACTCAGCCAGGCTACGGTAAGTAAAACAAAACAAATGGCATTCATAAATTAGACATGTAAAATCCACCGACATTGAATCACGATCCGCCTAAGCACACTATCGATTTAATCACATTTCATACAAAAAATACTACATCCAATTGGTTCATCCTATTGGCATTTACGATATCACTAACGAACATAACTTGAAGATTGATGTTTTTTTAATGATTGTTTTTATTTCGAGGGCAATAATTTTTATGTAACTTATTTATTACGGTACTTATAGTTTCCGTTATCATTGAATAGGAATCGGAAATGAATGAGTTATGTTACGGTAGTGCGATACTTGAGGTATCTGAGTCAACGTTTCTCAGAACTCGCGCACCGCTCACCTACCGAATCATTCAGATAAATTGATGGCCCTCGTAGTAGTAGCACTGTAGTAGATTCATTCATAACTTACGATAAACCTAACAAATATAGAGATGTTGGTTTTGTAACATTCTTAGGACATTCGCTGGTTCTCTCAAATAATTTATGTAATATCATTTATGAATCATCTTCACTATGTTGAACATATGCCGCAGATACTATGCAAGCTATTAGCTATACTCTGTTCAATGAACGTCGCGTCATTTTGTAGTATTTACAAATTACGATAAGTTTATTGATAATATTGTGTGATGACTCAGCAGTTAGTAATCAAAGAACAGGATTAATATTACATTTAAATTTTAAAATCCTGTTAGGTCAAACACGATGACTTCAGATATCATGGTAGGTACTTAGTTAAGATAATTTACATGTTGTGATTTCATGCACTTTTCGTGAGGTCATTTACATATCTGTATATATACAAGTAAATGTTGTGATTCTTCTTCAATCTTGGTTGTTACATAAACATCAAAATTCCTTGCAAGGCGGCCAGTTTGATCGCGATAATTTTCGGTTATTACATAAACGTGGTCTTTCCGTGACTCAACATACTGATGTTCTCCCGAGATGGTGATATTCTGGAGGAAGCAGTAATAAAAATGTGAGCGTTTCTTGGAAACTATCGTCGTGCGTATGAGTCACATAACCAGTCGCTCGCGACTCCACGCCAAGTTCTAGGTCAAACAACACCGACCGTGTCATACTACCTAGTAAAATATTCACAACAACACACATTTAGCTAGTTCGTTTAAAATCACTTAAGTATAATAAAGAGAAATAGAATAAATATTAATAATTGTAGTGAATAGTAATTTTGAAAATATCACTCTATAATGAAGTTTGAGCTAAGTTACATGAGATATTTGATCACTTCCATTCTGATTTTCTTTTGTTGATCTATATTTGAAAAATGACACTGACGTTGACAATTTTGTTTTCTAAAATTTGATAAATAAGTCAAATGATCCGCTTTAAAGATATATCAAACAAATTAAAACCTGAGATCAAAAAAACTGTTTCCTAATGCGACATTGTAATTGATTCGTTCTTTTGTAAAAAGTAATTCGGAATAAATAGCCGAGGCGATGTCAAGGCAAATTCTCGTTCCACTAACCCGTTTGGGCTTTCATAGCGCAAATTTCGATTAATCAATATTATCTTGATCAGAATTTTAAGTATTAACTTAAGAGTCCAGAATACCATTTAAACTGGGATTTTTAAGTAATCTATATTCGTTAATTAGTCATATATTCGATTATCGGTTTTCATTTTAGTTTTAATTTTTTAGGAATAAATTGTTGATATCTCATCGTAACAACTAAGCTTGCAACTGACCTTAACATTGTACCAGCAATTGAACTATGAACGAGTTATTAAAGTCTAACAAGGTGTCAATTATATTCAAACAAAAACAAGGCGAATAGAGATTATCAACAGCATCCAGTGATTGGGACCGGTTCCGAACATGTTATTAGTAAACTTGCGGTTGGCAGATCGGATTAATTGGATACGAGTGACATCCGGACGGAAAACCCACATTATACTATGGAAAATTTGCACAAAGTCATGCTAGTGAGTTTAAGTTGCACTAAAAAATGTAGCGACGGAGTGATAACCGAAAAGGCTGATCAATAAATGATGTTTATTATCTTAAGTGTAATAAAGAATTACTGAATAATTGCTGAAAAACTGGGAATGCGTCCAAATTAAAGAGAGAAAATGTTTATCGAATTAGCAAGAGCAGATTAATGTGGTTGTCATAATGTCATTTCTCATAATGTACCTACCGGATACAAAGTTGAATGATAATATTTCGACAAACCATTGGTTGCCGACAAAGGGAGTATTGAATTGCAACAGTCGTTACTAGGCTACGCTCCAGTGCAGACGGAATATCGTGTGGGTACATTGGATTCAGTCACGAAAAGTAATCACTGCCTGCTTTAAATGTACCCAAGCAGTTGCAGTCAGTATAGTCCATTATTCGTTTATGGGTCATATAAAATTCGGGTAACAAAGTAATGACTTTGTCTTATACAGATTGATCATAATATTACAAATTTAACGTTTATGTATTCAAATTAGTATATAGTCTCACTCATAATATGAGACACGTGTTAGTCAAGTACATTGTTATGGACAAGGCATTTCCTTTCGTCTTGAATAGTTATGCTTATCACACCCTTTTAGAGGCGGTCATTCTCCTGGCAAACACTGAGTCGAGAACAATGGCCTAACCTGAAGGCGGCAAGAACCCGGTTTCTTTGTTTTTATCACTGCCTGACTCGATTAATGTGTCATAAAAATTCTACACGTGTCCTTCCAACTCACATCTTATACGAAATCTACTAAATCGATGTTTAGAAGGAGGTACCCTGAAAGCTTTAGCATAGCTTATTCAAAATACTGATCACTATATTATCCGCATCGTTTGACGTCCAATGATTCGAGTTTTTAAGTATGCAGCGTGCATACCTAACTGTCAACAAGGTGTCATCCGCCTTCTTGTTATGCTGTTTGGGAAGCATTTATCTGGCAATCTTGACATTCGCCGCGGGACCGCTGCCCTCTTCACTATAGAGATAAAGAAGAAAAAAGTATATTTTTAGCTTGCAAATCTCGTATCTTTCACTAGTCACGACCCATGATCCTGAGAAATATTTTTTTAGGATTTCTTGGAAGATAAGTGAAGATGACCTTTATTTTGTTAGTGGTTATCGTAGGACGTTACAGAGGTTTATGAGCTATGTAGATTTGAGAGGAAAAAGAAAAGCATATCAACAAAGTACCGGTATATTAGGCTGTAAAACTGTTTTTACATGTGCGTTCTCTATAAGTTGTTGCAAAGTTGTAGATGCAATAGTTGTGGCGACACGTGAAAAAACTGGGTTACGTTATTATAGATACCGTAACATTGAAAAATGAATAAAGAAAGTGGTTAAAAATTGACAAGAATAACAATGTCTGTGTTTTGATATGGAAAAGTTTTGAATAGTAGGTATTACACATCAGTCGAATTGAGAAGGCATGGTGTGGCGGTGGTGGACGGCAGCGGTGCCGGCCGGTGGCATGCGCGTCACGCACGCAGGAAGCGCGCGCCGACCTTCGCACGCGCCCCAGGGCCGCCTTCGCTGCTGATTGCTGCTCATTGTTCATCACTATTGCCATCTGATCGTACTCATTTGTTTGTCCCGTCTGCCTGGCCGTGTCGGTGCCCCTGCCCCCATACATTGTTCTCCGGAATAATACAATGATTCATGATTCATGCCATCCCGTTTGTTGCCAACCACAAAATGGCTTTTCAATTTGTATTAATCATCACAACCTGATGATTATTGACAGATCTAATGCTTATCTTCGTTGAATGTCAAAGTCAAAAAATCATCCATCGATTAATATTTATGCAATATCATTTTCTGGTAGAAGTAATTATGTCGAGCTTTAACGGCTCAGATCATAATGTGTTAGGTATGATAGATAAGACGATGAATGTATGAATGTTACCTTCTTAACAAGTTTAAGGAAACTGTAAGTTTCCTTAAAGCTGCAGTTAAGCCTAAATACCTACCGTATTTAGTTTAAATACAGAAGATCTCAAGGTACACGGCACGTGTAACTTCTGATGATTGGCAAGCAATCAGCTCAAAGTTTAAATGTGAGACAATGTGCTCTCGTCCACGTGACAAACGTGAGGCTGACGGACAAAGGGCTCAATCGCTTTACTAACAATAATGAAAAAATATTAATTTTCTACATTCTACAGCGGAAAAGTGGTGGTTCACACGCGATAGATTCTATTTTAATCTTTTGACAATCACAACGTAATTGTAAGTAATTGCGGGGACAATTATCCGATGCGCGTGTGTTGAATAAGCTGCTGACTGACTGGAGGCTGTCTCAGCTTCGCTGCGGCAACGGCTACCGGTACATGTGGTCAAATACCTTAGTTAGTTAATTTACCTATGATCATATTTAGAACTCATAGAATAGTTACCAAACACGAAACCATAGCGCAATTTAAGAATTGCAAAATATAAGCTCTAACTAGATACCTACTGGTATTATTTGATTGAATGGATTTTTGTTACCCTTTCATACAAAATTAACGAGATGTTTATGTTGTGGATTTATCACACATGTAACCAAATACGGCACTTTCCAAACGTCCTGGATAGTCTAATCTCGTGAGCATTCTATAATAATAAATATCTACTAAGTTCATCATTTACTGATATACTTAATCATATCGTATGTACCTATGTCTTTATTTGTTTGTTAAAACCGATTTAATCATTTCTATTTTTGTACATTTTGTGGAAGCAGAATAGGTACGGTTACCTATTTACCGCGTTGTCACAAATTAAACATAAGGCTATAAATCACTGCGGCTCATTTTATTCCTGACATTAGAATTCCATTATATGTTTATTTAGTTGCGGCAATCGATGAACATTCCTGAAACTACTCACGTTCTCCAGCTAGCGTCATTAACTTATTAAACAGTTTGCAATTACGACAGGATAAAACTACCGATCCATTAGTGGTTACATACATGTTTATTGACGCCGTAAACAATGCTGCTCTATGAATATTCTAAGTAAAAAATAATTTATTGGAATACCGTGTATCTCCGATCGTACAAATCAAATTGTGCACGTCGTAATCGAGAAACAAAAGCACTGAAATCATTAACTACGAAAGTGCGCAGTAAAGGATATTCATATCAATAGGTGAACCAATTACGCCACGTGAAAAGACGAAGTAATCAAGTCCACGAGTAGATAATGGCGCAGCATCGAAATCTGTCACCCCTCAGGTATGTACCTGCGCCTGCGTCGGAACGTGGCCGTAATGTAACACTTATATGCAATTGCGTGATACCGATACACCATAAATTAGTCCATTATAAGTAACGTATAGGTTAAGCCACGAGCGAAGAAAAATACTGATCTAGTAAACATGTCGTGAAGATGGATTAATTAATTCAATTAAGTTTGTTTTGCAACTGGTAATTGACATAGAACAGTTATTTTTCCACAATACATTGTGAAGATGTCATTATTATTGCAGATATGCACATAGTTGACCATAAATTTAATCTGACCATAAATAAATATCAATTTTCTATCGCTTTACCTGAATATAATTAATTTATCAAAATTTCTATAAAAGCTTACATAACTCTCAGTTTTATAAATTAAGAGAAAGAAGAATCTTTTCCTTTTCTGTAAATCATTGTGTGAAATATAAGACAATGAAAATTATGGTCAATAATAAATAGTATACGTCAAGTTATGGAGATAGAAGGAAGCACACACATACTTACACGTGCCAGTATTCTCAGTAAGGCATATCGGAGTGATCGTCTAGACCAGATGTACTTCTAGGAACAATGTTGCGTGACATAGGTCAAATCGTATTTAACAACAACACCTATTAAGCCACCGGTGATGCAGCTCGGAATGAGGAACTTTAATTAACCCATTGTTAGAGAGTTATGTTGTATCAGTTGTGACTTGGCTATTTTTTTCGATTTTCGTACCAATAACGTATACCCAATATAAGCTTTTGTATTCCTAACATTTTCAAAGTTGTCAACGGTGTGGTCACCTTTCCTATCATTATCGAGTCTCTACGTTAAGCTTATGAATTTATTGTCTAACTTTTAAAATATTTCTTCGGCTTTAATATATAAATAAACTAATTTTAAACTGAACGTTTTCCTGGTTACTTCCACAGTAATCCGGTCCGCTTTCCTACTTTTACGTCTCCATTTCGCACGGTCGTCGGCATCCCTAGTTGTCAGACCATAAATAAGCTTTACTATCTTAAATTAGGAGAGGATTCACGTAAAATTCAAGTTGCTTTGAATGAACAACCGGTGACCCACGTCGGCCATGTAAATTGTGGCCAAAGTCAGTTATCCAATACACAATAGTGATGTACCAACGCAATCACAATTGAAGGTGTCATTACCTGTGCCCGCATGGCTTACATGTAATCGTTTAAACACATAATAGCTTTGTGATCATACTAGTATATGTTTATCTACGTGTATCTACGTAATATTTTCATTTTACCTAATAAACTAATTTTTACAATAAAGCTATGTTGCGTGTTACCATTCAGTAAAATTATGTTATTGAACAACTTCTCGATGGGAACCGCGACAAAATCGTGAAAAATAAATCAGCTGTTCTATTGTATCAAATAAAATCTAAATAATTTTCGATGCTGAATGAAGAATTTGTAATGATTATATTGGAATTATCATTGTTTTACATTAATTAAATGCAACTTGCGGTATAAACATTTATATATGATACAACTAGTAAATCAGTTAAATTTAGAAAATCAGTTAAATAAAGTACGGTTTTACCTTAGTATTAATTAATCAACTGTGTGAATCAACTGTTAACTCATAAAATAAATAAAGCACAATCAATGGAAGTAAGCAGAGAAAGTGCCTTACACGGAGTACAGAGCACGAGCAATACACCATAATACATCCACCTGCTCTTAAATATGTATTATTCATTATATGGCTGTTACGAATAGCTAGGTTTTATGTTTATAACGACCACTTAACCTAATTTGCTGGCATTGGAATGTTTTTTTAATTATGAATAATAGTCATGAAAATACGATGTTCATGACTATTATTTATTTACACACAAATATATAACAAATATCATATTTACCTATTTACACCGTGTGTGCACACAAAAAGAGTTTTCATTTATGTATTTTTGGTATCAAACTTAACATTTCAAGAATATTTAACAAGTTAGATTTTAAAAATATATTTCTTAAGTTATTGAGTACCTACCTCCGAAAGCACAAAAATTTACATACTAGGTCTTTAGAGCGCTTGTAGCCTGAAGCGATTTGTGTTGACGCGATCTCGACCCAGCCTCCTACCGTTATAGGAGCATACTGACCCCGATACGCCTTTACGAATTTTGTTATTTAACTGCAGACATAATTGGTTCCAAAAGCGATCCTCACATTATCTTACTTACCGTTTGCATTCATGTGTAAAACGGGATGTTATAACACTTTTAATTCTTCTTTTATAATTTTTATTTTCGCAACAAATTAATTCTTTTGTTTAATTCCGAACTTAAATGAGTATTGGGCATTTATTGTGGTAACCAGAAGAGTAATTCACATATATTTGCGATTTAGCACACAATCGGAGGTTCAGCGGCAACGGATGTCAACGCCCGCCGCGGCTCGCCCAAATCTCAAATTCCCAGGCATTAGTCATTGACAACTTGAAATTTATAAGTTACACTACATGTTTTTGATATTAGTTAAGCATTTTTATACTTAGGCATGTTTATTGTGAGAATTTACAGATTTCTCCTAATTCCAGTTAGCCTACAGAGTTGAAATTTCCCACTTCGCTTCAGTTTTCATGACAATGCATTATTATGATAAGCCTGACCTGTTGGTGCACCCAGGATCGGCTTCCAATGTGGGCACTCCTCAACAGACATAGGTTTTATGTCAGGCGTTAAATGTCGCAAGATCTCTCTGACGACAATGAAAGCTTTTGGCCAAAATGTAATTTTTGTAAACTTGTTTACTTAAGGTTTCATTTGTAAAATTTTATGCTGAAAGAGCACTGATAAAATAAACTGGACATTACGCTCAGAAATTGATGCAAAGTAAAATCGTAAGCGAAGGACGAAGTCGAGAAAATATAATATATCCAATACTTACAATATTATATATACACTTACAATATTATATAAATATATATCAATACACAAACGTGTGTGGGAAGGTACAAGTACACTTATGTGGAACAATATCCAAAACACTTGATATGTGCCAGGCACCGCGGACTTTTTTGTTTGGTCAAGATATTTTACGTATAAATGGGTAAATAAAATACATAGTTATGTGCTAAAGGGTCATCGTAAAGTGCAATATCTCCTTACAAAATATGTATCAGATATGAATCACTATTGGACAAACACAAAAAAAAACTTGAAAACTCGTGTAAAGAAAATATATGTTTCATATATCACCAGTCAGCCTTGAATAAACAATACAAGTCATGGACTTTTGGGGGTGTTGACTGGCAGACGAACATAGCAGTGCTATTGACGGTGTGTGAGTATTACTGGCTGCCGGTGGAAACAAAGAAAAGCGGCCAACATTGCTGCGTATGCGCACATTGCAATGCGGCGCACGCGAGTGCACCGCCTTTGCCGATACTAATACACAAGGTTACTCATGTTTTCAATTCCCATGTCGTGAGACCTTAGTTCTAAATATTTTATATATGGTTTCTTTGTATCTTTGTAAAAAAAATATTCTTTAGCCATTTTTTATCTTATTGCGTATTTATTTATATACATTATGAATTTTTACATGGGTGTATCGTATCTTACTTATTCTCTACGTATTCAACAATCATAATAATTATCAGTATTTTTACATCGAATTGATGACAAGGATAGAAAAGGTAGGCGTACAAAGACGGGAAGAGACCTCTTTAGGTCAACATACCTCGTAGACTTTTCTGTTTTAGAGATTATCATTCCAAATCAGATCAGATCATAAACGAAATCGTTTTGTGGTATCAAAAACATCGCTAATAAAACATGTAAATTGTTTTGCCAAGTACCAACCTAAGTTAATAAATTAAATTACGAGCGATTAAGAAAATGTATCACAGGCACATGCATGACACGGCGTTACGTCGCAGTGTTATCCTTATCAAAGAGGTTGACAATAAACAATGGGTGGCTAACCTTGCGACGCTGCAAGATAATATCATGTACCAGAGATAAAAGAGAGCGTAAACCTTTACTGCTTGGACCCATGTCATACGAAGAATTATAAATAATCCAGGAAGTGAGTGGAGTGAGATTAGTAATTTGAATCAACTTCTATCCGTTCTTACACACGTATTTTAACAGTGTGGCTATAATTGCGTTCTAAAAAAATTTTATTTGTAACTAGTTGCCCGCGGCAAGACCCTATGACATGACACTAGTACCCTATGACACTTCAGCTCTCTAACTATCTATACACCAAAAATTACCTCAAACAAACAAACACACTTTCACTTTCATATTTATATAGTTTAGCTGGACCGTTATAGGTCTGCATCAGGTATTCAAGATCTTCGATTCTTATACCTCAATAGAAAATGCTCATCAGACTGAACAACTTTTGTCAAGCCGTCATTTCTATATTTCCTATAGTATAGTTCTCCATCATAGGTGTTCCAGTTTTCAAAATCATTTATACCCAGGCTTAATAGTTATATGTATATAAAAAAAGTTTCATTCGAATCCGTACAGTAGTTCCAGAGATTAGCGTGTGCGAACAGACCAACAGACATACGGACATGCAGAGAAACTGAGAACATATGACTCTATTGCCTAATTTTGTTTTTATGTAAATATAATCAATGTACAGATTTTTTTCTACTGTTGTATTTTATATTCAGTTTAAATGAAGATAGGTATTGAATTATATGGTAGGTTTTTATATTATTTATGTGGAATCAATGGCAACTTCTGCAGTCCGTTTCCTTTACAAAATTTTTGACTGACACATCACTCTTCATATTTGATAAATCAAACCCTGAAACTTAAGTAGCGATAATTTATAATCAGAAATAAAGTAAAATATGAGGAAGCAGATATACCTATACATTTCTTACGTCTTAAATATTTATTACATAGAGCTTTAGTCATTTGATTAATAATACCTATAATAATTACATAATAATGTGAAGACGAGAATAAATAACAATAAAATCAAGTGTATATCGCATCATAGGCAAACACATTGCATAAAAACATAAAATATTCATTATCTTTTATTTCTTCTAGTACGAAGATATTATTATGCCATGATAAAATAATGAATTATTATAATTATAGTATTCCCATAAATATATAGGAACTTATTGATTATTTATTATATTTATAGGCTCTTTTTATTAGTTTTTAAATGTCAATTGTAGTTTGCATCTCTCTCTCATACATCTTATTCTATGAATGACTTTGTTAAAAAAAAATTTACAGTACAATTTTTTTCTATTTTTTAAATATTTTATCTTTTTGTTTCAGATGTACCTAGATAAATTTGGATACCTAAGCCCTAAAATACGGAATCCCACAAGTGGGCATATCATTGATGAGAGTTTATTCCGAAAAGCTGTTGCTGAATTCCAGAGCTTCGCTGGACTGAACACAACAGGTACGACTTTGACAACAACCGTAAAGTCGAAGAGACACGGTGCACGTATAGAATATAATTTGGAACTGTGTATAGGATACCTTTTATCCCAAAATAGTCACGGGAACTAAGCTGCGAAGAGTAACAAGTAGGTCATTAAAAATTACAATTCAGGAAGATAGAATACAACATGACATGACTGACATGAGTGATGATGCATTTCTTGAATTACCACAGTTGACGTAACTAATGGCAGTGTACTCTGACCTTGCATAGTACATTGAACAGTTCTATCATTTTGATATAAAAACTAACATCTCCTGTTCATACACTGCAATTGAGCGGCCCTGACGTGTTCTCATAGCTCTCATAGCCATCATGTCCATACATTGACAATGCAAAACTAGGTACTTCGACCCACAACAGACTTAACCACCATACATTTATGTGAGTGGAATCAAATCGTCTTAATACTACGTGATTAGAGATGAGAAGTAGTTTATTGGTCTCCAATGTCCATACCTGAACGTATTATATAAGCATATAATGCAGTGGACGCAAATATACATTATTCATCGTAAGTGCACGGGTTAGTTTGAAACTGTGAGTGAGAACTTGGGACAAATTAGATACCTTAACTGATACACGTAATCAACGCTCACTTTTCTTCATATATATATTTTAGTAATTATTTATTAAAATTTTATAACAGTGTATGCATAACTAAGTAATATAACTTCACTAACTTTTAAATATTTCGTTGGATATAGCTTGTAATATGTGATGTAAATGTCCAGTACGTATGAAGCATACATTTAATTAAGGATTATTATTTGAATTTGTCATAGTGACATGAAGCAGCAATCAATGGCCGCGTCGCCTATAGGCGTTGTTCCTGTTTATTCATGGTTTTCCGCCTGCGGTACGTTCGATGGGATTGCGTAATTACTTCCTTATACACTGCAAAAACTGCCATGGTGTGCCTCCTACATAATAGACGTCATTGTAAAATTTATTTGACCAAATTAAGTAGTTAATCGATTTAAATATATACCTAGGGAAAAATAAAACAATGTTCTGATTCTGCATGATTGCTAAATATAAGAACACGTGTTGCGTTTGTTTTTACATTAATAAATGATGTGATAATTATTGTAGGTATAAATTTAAATGTTAATTAGTTATAAATTAATATGTTGTGATATTGTTGTATTAATTAAAATATAATGACACAATTTCATTATTACAGCACAGCTATTAAATATAATTAGATATTAATTAATTGAATTAACAACCATTTTGAGATTGGTTTAAAACTTCCATTTCTATTTTTCAGGCGAATTAGACGAAGAGACGAAAAAGGTGATGGCGATGCCTAGGTGTGGCGTGAGAGACAAAGTAGGCTTCGGAGAGAGTCGTGCCAAGAGATACGCGCTGCAAGGCAAGTAAATAATAGTTGACAAGTTTCCTTTCTTCCATTCATACGCTAAATGCCAGGTTAACGGTCTTCAGCATCGCTGGCTGTCAGATCACAACGTGAGTGTGAAATTTTGTTTGTTTTTAGGTAAAAACTTTAGTATAGAATAATTGACAGATGACCAATTTTGCAGGATCCAGATGGCGCATCAAGAACCTGACGTACAGGATAGCCAAGTACCCGTCAAGACTGAACCACGCCGACGTTGACTTGGAGCTCGCCAAAGCGTTCTCCGTCTGGTCCGACTACACCGATTTGACTTTCACACAGAAGCGCTCCGGACAAGTTCATATTGAAATTAGGTGTGTAAATATTATTATTTAAAATAATATTGAAGCCGGTTTAATCTTTTAAAGTTCTTTTATTAAGTAGTTTGCAATAATACTTCCGCCGTCAAAACTTACAACACAAATTATTATATGTTTAAAATCCAACAACACAAATTATGTAATATGTGTAGTTGATAACATTTTCTTATTTTTTATCACAAATTATACAAAATTACCAAGATAATTTGTTAACTATGTATACATAAAAAGAAAACGAGTCAGAAGGTCATAATAAAACAAATTGATGTTGTGGTCTACTAATTGCTCAATAAATCTAACCTTAAAAAATCATGGCTTCCAATCTGAATGATCATAGTTGAATGAGTTAAAGAGAAAGTTAATAAATTTTTTGTTAAAATGTTACAAACAACTATCAAATTTTATGTTTGTAGACATATATTATTTCTAGTAACACATGTATATTATTTGTAGACCTTTGCATAAAATTATTTTAATGTGTATAGATTCGAGACGGGTGAGCACGGAGATGGTGACCCATTTGACGGACCTGGAGGCACCCTGGCCCATGCTTATTTCCCTGTAAGTAACATTAATTACATAAGTATATGTTCATAGGAAATTTCCCCGAATAGTTAGCAAATAAAATAAAAGCGATAGTACTAGCAAATAGTTTAAAATGTTGTAACACTTTATTATTTGTGCTCTGTTATTTTCATTCAATGAAATAATTTGCATAGAAAGTAAAGGCGGAAGTAAAGCGTTAGCTCTAATAAACGGTGAAACTGCCATTACGTCATCGTTGTTATTCAGATAAGGCTTTTTTTGTTACTAAAATTGTAATTGTACCTTACTAATTCCAAAATAAATATAGGTAGTTACTTAAAAGATCGTTGACATGAGGACCTTATTTAACAATTTCCTTTTGTTACCTGTCTGACCTACAATACATTATTAGTTGTATGTAGTATATGAATATGAGTAAATCGTAGTTATGTTTGTACAGTGATTCAAAGTCTTTGTTTTGTATTTGATAGCTAAACTAAATATTAACTTTGTACTGAGTTCATGTTTTCGCTTTGCAGGTTTATGGCGGTGACGCGCATTTTGATGATGCTGAAACCTGGACCATCAACTCCAAAAGAGGGACTAACTTATTTCAGGTACAATACCCTTAAAGTAATTGTAGGTTATCTGAAAAGTCAAATGAATGTAAACACGACTACCATAAAACCTTCAGGCCAGTGCAGATGAAACAGAGGTACTAAATGAGTAATGCGTACTTATGTGTATTTGTATGGAGTTGTGACGTGTACCATATAAAACAAGCTTCACGCATTACATTACACGCCATTACATTACGCATTACACGGCACTCGAACCCTGAAAGCATAAATTTTAGACAATTTTCATTACAATAATAGTGTAGTATAAAAATAATTTCATATGTGAAAAACCTTTAAACATCAAATTTTAAGCGAAATTAACATCCCTAAACTAATTTCATGATGACTTTTTCGGAATAAAAAGTCTTTAAACACGTTATTGTGCCACAGGTGGCTGCCCACGAGTTCGGCCATTCCCTGGGTCTCTCCCACAGCGACGTGCGGTCCGCGCTGATGGCCCCCTTCTACCGGGGCTATGACCCTGCCTTCCAGCTCGACCAGGACGACGTCCAGGGTATTCAGGTAAAGTCAACTTGGGGCAAAAATACATTTATTGTATGTATGTTTGTAACGGGATAACTTACGAACCGTTGGTCTGATTTTGATGAAATTTAAAAGGTATGTAGGATCTGTCAATAGAATTTTTAAATTCGTGGGGCATCAAAATCGGTTAAGTAGATTTTGAAATATTCACAATTTTGTAAAAACTAATAAAAAATTTATTGTGTTCGCGAAATCTAAGTACGCGGCGAACAACTAGTTATGTCACACTAACTGTACCACGCCTTCACCCTTTGTGAAATTTTCAGAAAAAGGGGACGATCCCGGCTTTTTAACCCCACCATCACATATATATCGAATTATTTTAATTTACAACGAAAGCTAAAAAATACCAAGAAATGATGCTATTAGATGCAAGGATTTTATTATAGTTCTCCAATATACAAAATGTAGTCACAATTTATGACAATTTCACGTGATTGAGTAACAAATATTACACTCTCTCACTTACATCTTCATAAACAAACTCTCGAATTTTCCTAGAGTATTAGTAGGGAGTAGGATTAAATACATGAAAAGTTCTATAAACCGTACCACTATTGTCATTATAGATATAAACTACTCAATACATTATTGTGTAAATGCAAATGTAACACAAATTTTCTTATCTCGACAGGCGTTGTACGGCCGTAAAACCCAAACGGATATCGGTGGAGGGTCTGCGCCCGCGCCGGCCCCCAACACGCCGCGGCCTTCCGCCGAGGATCCCGCACTCTGTGCTGACCCCAAGTTTGATACCATCTTCAATGGTGCCGATGGTTCTACATTCATATTCAAGGGTAAGCTGAAACATCTTGAGGTTTTTTGAAAGCAAATCACACAGCTTGTCTTCGCGCCATGATAGATACTATATTTTATAACACATTCATTATAGGTAAACAAACAAGATCCAGGTCAATCTGAAAAACGATGATTTTCGACCTTCAGGCCAGGGATTTCCAGTGTAATAACCCATCTAGCTGCAGAGATTGTAAAAAGTGTATTACCTAGTACCTACCTATGTATAGTAAGAGAACATTTATTAGATAACTACTCGTACCATTAGTAATAGCAAATAAAACATCGTAGTAACATGTGGAAACTTGTAACTGGAGTCATTGCAATTCCATTCTCCGGTGATTCCATTAGGTACATAACAGTAATTAAATTTGAATTATAGGAGAAAACTACTGGAGACTAACTGAAGACGGCGTAGCATCTGGCTACCCTCGTCTGATCTCCCGCGCTTGGCCTGGCTTGCCTGGCAACATCGACGCTGCCTTCACCTACAAGAACGGCAAGACTTACTTCTTCAAGGGCTCCAAGTACTGGAGGTACAACGGACAGAAGATGGATGGAGACTACCCGAAAGATATCAGCGAAGGTAGCTTATTAATCATTTTCATTATAGTGTAGGTGAAGTACATTTTAATGTCTCACATAGAGAACTTCTATAGTTTATTTGCGATTTTGCATAAATAATCGTATTTTCAGGTTTCAGTGGCATTCCTGATAATTTAGACGCTGCCTTGGTCTGGTCTGGCAATGGCAAGATCTACTTCTACAAAGGCTCTAAATTTTGGAGGTTTGACCCCACGAAGCGGCCGCCAGTCAAGGCCACCTACCCTAAGCCCATTTCAAACTGGGAGGGCATTCCGGACAATATTGATGCTGCCTTACAATACACAAATGGATACACATATTTCTTTAAAGGAGGTTCCTATTGGAGGTTTAATGATAGAGCATTTAGCGTAAGTACTTCTTTTATTAATATCATATTTTATGTTTTTATTTCAAACATTACGATTTAAAATCAAGCTATAAATCGATTAAAAGCTAAAAAGTATATAAAATATTATGTCTTTAGATATTTAAAACTATTTACTACCTTATATTACCTGATTAAAACTTGCTTTTTTTTAGGTTGACACAGACAACCCCGCGTTCCCACGGTCCACCGCGTTCTGGTGGCTCGGCTGCAGCAGCGCGCCGCGCGGCACCGTTGGAGGTAACTCGCGCTACGCTGCCTACACCAACTCGCCCGACGAGGACGATGTCGGCGATATCATTTTCGACGCAGGTATGTTCAGGCCCAGAATGGTAGCTTAGGAGGTCGAGACCTAGCAAAAAAAAATGCCATCGAGAGAATCGTAAATCGAATTAAAGAAGTGTATAATTGATAATGTGAACTATTTTAAAAACAACTAGATTTTGTAACAACATTTCTATAATAGTAAATATTTAATTGATCAAATCTTTTGAATGAGTAATATTATAAATTAAAACTTCAATCTAGCTTGCTGTATACCTAACTATATTCTGAAAATGTGCTTTTATTAAAAGAGTAATACATACTTTATAACTAAATGGAAATAATAAAAAAGACAAACTGTGTTGTCTACCTCAATAGTTTTAACTTTGTGCGGTTTGATGGTCTCTGTTAAAGTCTCCAGCTACCTCATTGAAAGTCTGCAGAGGGACGTCACCATCCGTTGCCGACTCCGCTATTCCATGTCTCTTTGTTTCTGTTCTTCCTGTCAACTCTTTGTCTATTAGTTTAGTCCATTTCTGTTTTTGTGTTTTGTAGGTTTTGATTGTTTGGTTTCGGTTACATTAAATTAATTACCATTATTTTTAAGATTTTCATTTGGCTATTCCGTATAAGAACTGCGTAAAGATGGTTCTTCAGAATATCAGTTATTTAATCATATTATTATTTATTCATTCTCATAATATTAAATTAGCTTGTGATATAAAATATTGTTGATTATCTATATTTCATCAATGTATTATAACCCAAGTTACATACCCTAATTTCGATTTCACTATTGTTTTAATTATTTACTACTAATTATTGCAGCTAACAATAAAACTAATAATAAATCTTTTCGCTTTGAAAACTAAACCCACTAACAATCACTAACAAAAATAATAACAATCCATGTCATTTGAGGATACTGGCCATTTAAGTGTTGGTACAAAAAAAAACTAAATTAAGATGGCAGTGTATGTTCAAATGATATAAGAGAGCGCATGGTGTAAGCCAAGCATGCAAAAATAATGCTTGCTTCAAATAAATTAAATTTGGATGGTCTTTATTTGGTGGCAGCTGCAGTGGCGGAGGGGGGACGGATCCTCGCGTCTTGCGGCTTCTGGGCGCCTGAACATACCTACCTACTGTCTTATAAAATTTTAGCTCATCGAATTTTCCACTTGACTATTTTTTTTATTAGCATTACTAAAACTCTACTTTGTTCAGATTTTCATTTGAGTTCAAAGTTTTTAAAGATGATGCTTAAATTTTTAAGAACAGTATTATTAGGAGTTACAAAATATATACCTTAGTTAATTCACGGTTTTATTTAAGTATTTGGAAAAAAATAATTTTGTTTTGCAGCAAGTAAATTAAAATCTGCACTTGCACTTAATCACTTTAGTCTACCACTACTAGTTGGATTTTTATGTCATATGGCTTAACTAGCAAAATTGTTAAATAAATCTCACTGACCTGGGTTAATTAATATAGGTATATTAATCTAGTAGAGATATAGGTATGCAAAGTTTTTTTTAAACTTAGACCAATAAAGAATTCTTACAAATTTGTTAGTGGCCATGGTGAATTATTTTTAGCAATATCAGTGTTTTCCATGTTTGGACTGTTCAAATATTGCACATCAAAGATAGTAACTAAGTGGCACGCATTCAACAACATACATATATGTTAATCCTTGTTGTCTGTGTGAAACACGGTTTACGGGAAATGTCCACGTTTCCATTTGTGTGTGTTTTTTTCTAGGTGTAAAATCATCCGCTCCCAGGTCATTCTTCTGGTTCAGGAAATAGCCTCCGCGGACAGTTCCTGAATATTGTACATAGAGAATTGCATAAAGAACAAAGACTCAATTAGTTTCTAGGAGAATATATGCGAATACCAGTGAGATTATAACATAAGCGGTGATTTTAGTACCGGCGGGCTTGTCCACGCTGTCTGTACGTTGTACTTCATTCACCTTGGCATGGTAGTTCGGCTTGCTTATGCTTCCCTCATTCACGCTAACGCCTGCTATTACTTTACACATATTAACATAGAATAAGCACATAATCTCATCATAATCATTCGTAGTAAATAGTTTAATAGAGTAATATTTTGGCAAAATTTTCACACGGAGATGGTTTATGGAGTAGAGTTAGATTATTTTGTTAAAAGTCTGGTCGGTTTTTTAGATACCCTGAAGCGTAAAATAATCGAGTTCAATATATAGACAAGGAGCCGCTTTTACGTAAGAGTTGTTAAAAATTATATCATTTTAACCGTTGCACATATCATGTTGTAATGGAAGCACTGTATTCAGATATCTAATTTTAGAACTGTTTTAATATACTAGATATTGAATTAGTTAAAATAGTTTTACGTAAATGTAACTAACACAAAGTTTGATGCATGGAGTAATTTTAAAATAAGTAATTATAAACAGATATAAATGTAAATAATACATCGTACACTCAAGTTTTTGAATAAATACATTATTCCAATATCGGAAAATATATAATTTTCTTAAAATCTATGCATGTTCATATAAATATATATGTAGCGTTATATGAACTTTCCTTTATTATGTAAATAGTATATAATCAGAACTGGTGTAGAGTATTTAGTTTGCACATTCGGGACCGGTTGCGGTGACTTAAGAATTCTTGCTAAAGGCAAGTTCATTTTTCAGTGGTCAGCCATCAGTCAGGCGGGGCTAGACTGTAGTGTGGGTTGAGTGGCGGCTCCGAGCCGCAGCCTTACGTTAGGAGGGTACTTCCTCCGCCGCGACTACACTCTCCCACTTCTGTAGGTTTCGTTTGATTACATTTTTATTTCAATCACTTTTTGTTTTAATATCGAATCAAAGTTAAATCATCATTTGCTTGGACATCACTTTGTTATAATTTTGTATGTGATGTAATCGATCAATTGTCTAATCTATGTTGTCCTGTCCACTAAACATCAGTCTATCCACACTTGGCACCCTTGCACGCCGTCTCCAGTTTGTTTGTTCAATGTTAATATTTGATGTATATGTGTATACACAGATGGGGAGGAATCAACAGGCGGGAGAGATAGCGGCGCGGGGGGAGTGCGGTTGTCGCTAGCGGTGGCGCTGGTGGCAGCGCTCTCGCGGCTGACCTCCCGCGTCTAGCGGCTGAGCTGACACCGGCCGCCCGCCGCCCCGCTCCCCGCCCCGCACTCCGGCCCGCTCCGGCCTGGACCGCGTCACCGACTGTGATCGTGTGTTGTATGCCTGTCTGCGTTCGATATATTGTGTATAGCGAATGCACTGCTGTGATGACGAATGTGTCTTTTTATACTGTTGCGAGAACGATAATAATTTAATTCGAAGTCATAGTTTTTATACTTATTATAAATAGATGAAGTAAGTTCGAGTGTGATATTGACGTAAGCGAAGTTTTTGTATTAAAATATTTAAACAAACTAAATATGACTTTTACTGTCAGACTTCCTATAAGGGATATCCACTTTGAAATAATAAACAATCTTTTATTTTAATCGGTTTATTTAACGTTTTTCTGGTTCTCCAATAATTCCTCTTAAGTTAGTAATTACAAGTTTATATGACAATATTTTTCGTTTTTATTCCATTTTCATAAACGAATTTTTTAATAAACATCTCCACAATTCATCATAACACGGTCGGGCGACCTACTGTCTCAATCGTTCTAACTCTTAGGAAAATGCAAATAATATTAAATTTCAAAACCTGTCTACTTATTCGAATGTGATTAATCTTAATTCGAGTGTCGAACGATGTCTACGTGCGGTCGCGGGGTTGGCTCGTAGCGGCCAGGAGCGCGCGCTACGCCAGTGCTACGCCGTAGCCAGGCGTAGCGTACGCCACGCCACATGGACCCCTGCCGCCCGTGCCGGTCGCGCCGCACACTTACAGAATTATAATAATTTAGATTTAGAAGGCGTAACATAAGACTTATTACACGATCACTACTCGAGAAACACCTACGACACATCCTAGATCATATCAATATATCTGAGCCCCGCGTGCTGTGGCAGTGTTTGCCGGCGCCGCACTAGTCGCCGCCGACTTGTGCTTACGGTTGTAATTATTATAAGATTTACACTACGCTACCTCTCACTATGAATTAGGCATCTTTAATGATATTATTTATATACTTTAAAAATACGTCCATGCGTTTCTTTGAACAATTCGATATTTTTAATATTTTTTTTTCAATAGTGCATTTATTATACTTGATATTAAAAAGAAACAAACATTTGGAACATAATGCCGTAAGTCCTCGTAATCATATATTTATATGATCTAGAACTCATTAGGAATAATTGGATCAACGCAATCTTCGAGAACCACCACCTAAAAAAATTCAATCACGCCAACCACAAATGGATTTTCTGTTTAGTTTGTCCAGCATAAAATGTTCCGTAAGAGTGCTCTTCGGGAATAACTAAACGCATGGCATGACGATGGCTGGGCTACAACTCGAATCTAGGTCCAACAGAACTCTATCAAATTAACACAAAACATTTATATTCAAATGGAAATAACACTAATTACATACATTATATTTATACTAATTTATGAACAGACACTTGAATTAAATATGCTGCAGAATTTAGAAAAATCCGTTATTCAGCTATGTAACTAACTAGTCGTATCATGTTACAGCCCATATCCTGTAATAGATTACACGATGTCATATCCTTTTTATTTATCTAAATAGTAGATTTCCTCCGACGCTTGGTTACCGGAGCAAAGGCAAGCACAAACCAGGCACTTGCTTAATATAAATAGAACTTGAGCCAAATGTTAGATTTTTCTAAATTTCTGTCTCAAATATACACTAAAATAAAAGCGTTGTAAATCTCTATATAATAAAAATAATCTAAAGAATTCCAATAATTAGAAATAAGACAGGTATAACAGTAACTTTCGGGGTTTAATGATGGACCATTAATGCCTAGGTACTTAATTATGTGTCGGTTTGAAATAACGCACCAAATAGTATTTACTTATAATGTATTTGATTTTTCATAAGACTTTTAACACATATCAATTGTATCTTAAGTCACTAATCCACTTCCACTAAATATTGGTAAAATTGAAGGCCATGTAATACTATTGTGGTATGTCGTCACTTCTCTCACTCAGACCACTCTCATTAGAGTGCACGTGCGAGGATACATCCGCAGCTCAATTTAGGCTAGTAAAATATTTATAAGTAGTAAATTCAATTTCACTTGTATCCGCGTACATACACAAGATTGCATATCGCTGAGGTAAATTTTAAGTTAATAAATAAGGAGTAACATAAATATAATAACACTGACATTACATGAAGTACACGCACTCGAAGTACTCTATTATAGGTATTTTTGTTCAAAATGGCTTCGACAGATATTCGTAAATGTATACTATCAAAAACTGAATTTTTTAGTTATAAATATACTAATGAACCTGAATGTTCTGTTCACTGTTAAAGGTATTTGGCAAATAGTAAAATATAATGATTTTCGTTGAAATAGATTTTTAAGTCCAGACTATGAATGATGATCTGCTCATAAAGTGTATTAAAAGTATTCGAAGAGTGTTAACCATTAACTACTCCATAAAGTCCGCATTCATTTGTGCGTGGTCTTAACGCGCTTCAAAGAGCTTTTCGTCGACGCAGAGCGTTACCGCTCCATCGTTTTAAATAGGTTTAACTTTTTTGAATTGACGAAATGGACGCACTGCACGTACGGTTCTGCATTGATTCGTGGATAGGCCGCGCCTTTATTCTTTGTTCAAAGCGGAGTGGTATTAAAATTTGCCAATATTAGTTTAATTCTGGCATATAAGATTACTGTTATCGAGCATACTATACCTTTAATACCACAGATGAAATAGCCTTACACTTTGACAGTTGCAACGTTTTTCCAGCATTAGAATACTTATAAAAATGAAAATAATGTACTGTATAAAAATATCAACATCAACATGATCGCGGACATGTTTGTTTTTGTTAATTACACATTATTTCACATATTGTTGTACGTAGAAGGCTAATATTTGGTGTTTTGCTTACATTATTCTATATTGATTACTGTACTACTACTTTACTGTGGAGAACTGACACGACGATGGACGACCCCGAAAGCGCTTTCCTGCGTTTGTGCGTGCATGTGACAGTTAAATGTGTTAGACTATCATGGAGGACATAAACCTTAAGATACCAAACAGTACATCTAGTTAATTCCCTCATTATTGATTAATTTACAATGAAAATCGATGCCACCAAGACTCGCTGAGTATGCAACTAACGAAACCGTCAAACATCAACTGAGTCTTTACAAACAACGAAATGAAAATCAAACTAGTACACGATTTCGGCAGCAGACGGAGTACTGAAAATCCTAAGTTCGTATTCCTAATCGATTACTTTCCAGTTATAGTTACAGCTAAATACATAAGTTTTCGTACACTGCTTTACATAATCAGCTTTTCTTTGTTCATATTTATTTGTGCGTTAAACATTTACACTTTATTTATGTACATCAAAACATACGTATATTATTCAAAAACATAATGTACACACTATCACCAAACGTTCAACGAAATATCAATAAAATACACCGTTGTGACTACATCTAGGGGATTAGGCGTGTGTGCGTGACGTGTGGCGAGCGGTGGAGTGTCGCCACGTCACGCCACGCCGCGCCACGCCACGCCGCGCCATTCGTCGAGGCGCTCTCCACCGGCTCGGAATTCGCTGACAGCGAGTACGACTCATGGATAACGTGTGAATTCTAAGTGATTAATCAGTAGTTACTACGAATTATTTATTGCTAACTTTGTGTCCCTACGAAAACAATTTTATTACACCTTTAGCGGCTCAATAAGAATATTTTGTCAGTGCCATTGTTGTCAACTTGATTTTAGTTTATGCAAGTATAAATACATTTACATGCAACATTCTCACCGATTTATTTCTAGCACGACGCAATTCCGAATCTACGATGTGAATTAATATATAATAAAAAATGACAGAATTGAATGATGCTGTAAGTATGTATGTATAAACAACATTCGAACCGAACTCCTCTCCTTTGGTCTTTTATCATCTACTCTAGTATAGAATAGTGAACAATTGAAGATATCAAGAGTGTAGAGCATAAACACCCACAAAGAAGAAATGCACGGTCAATGTGTAAGTTTTAACGAGTGCTTGTAATTGTTCCAATTATGTTCTAGTAATTCAATCTCTATTACTAAATTTTAGACACCTTGATAATTAACTTATATATAGATACACGTAAATGTGTAAAAATAGTTATAATAGCTTCGTGGCGAGCTTAATGAGTATTCATTGTGAGACTAGTTTACTGGTGGCTGATGTTCCAGTAATAAATAAATATATATGTAATTGGTGAATATGTAATTATAATTAAAATTTTGATTAAACTTGGCGATTTACCTATTACGTACTCTCATTTGTTTACTAAATTAAATATAAAACAGCAAATATCCTTTACAAAAAAATTGTAATTATCCATGAGTTTATATTAATTTTATTTACTTTATAATGCATCTATTTATGGTACAATTGCAAACAATCCACTCTGAACTTTATTGTAGACAATCCGAACCCTAATACCTACCTTAAATTCTCTTGAAGAGACTATCACTATGATTCTCAATATTCAACTCTTTGAAATATGAATGTAAAAATTTCAAGACAATGTGAAGAAATGTAAGACTTAGCATAAAATAAAAAATTCATTGCTTACTCGGATGGAACCATATTGTTAATAAACCGATTGCGTGGTATTCTTTCTTGGTTCTGTCGTGTGATGCGTTCACTTCATGGAAAGTGAAGGCACTAGGGATCACGATCGAATTTGATATTCGATTGAAACAACATCGACCTCGATTTTAGAATCATATTTTCAAAATCCATATTTGAATATGAATTTGATTGCGGTTCGTGACATATAATTAACTATCACCTATTATCACTATTCGCCGGTTGAATACAGAAGTTAGCGAAACTCAGAATTTTTACCCATGTTCTACCACAGCTGACAGTTATACTAAGTGTTGTATACTTAAATAGAGATAGAAGTGGACCGTCATATGACAGCACAGAACTTGAGAGAAACAAACGTCTGCAGTGATATGATGGCGACACAGAAAGTTTCATGTTGTACCCTGTATCTAGGGCAGAGATAGCACTTCCATCATCTCACAGACAGACACACAGATGGAAGTCAACAATGAAAATATTTAAAAAGCAGTAATAGACCTTTAGCACCTTCGGTGACTTCAAGTATGGGAGTGGAAACAACAAACCGTTTGACATTATGTACACGATAAAAACGTAAAAAATAACTTACTTAATATTATTATCATTTATCATTTGAATACAACAACTACATCCTCGCCCGAGGACAATATCTCAACAAATGTCCATTCAATAAAGTCTTAATAACCATTAATTATATTTGTTTTCGATCACATAATGTTCAACGACACTTCTACAATTATTTTTTAAACAAAAGAAAAATTAACAAATATAATATGTCACCTATAACATACATATGAGACCGACAATGCCCATATTGAAAGTTGTTTCATAATACACTTGACTCGATATACAATTGTACAATAATATATATAAAATCAATTTATATAAAAATCATTTTCAACCATGTTACATCTGCAATATTATTTGATGATAGTTCATAAGACGGATATTTACATATAATTTTCATTATATGCATTAATCATGCTTAAATACTTACAAAACAACAACTACTTTTATTTAATCCTATGTTACTTTAGTCAATATTAAATATAGACCAGCTATTAGGCGATTCCGCTGACGGAGGGGCATTAGCTGTGCCGCGTCAAACCAGCGCTTTCTAGTGTCATTTTCCGAAACTTCTCTCTGCCAGTCTCTCGTCGTCCCCTCCGCTTGTAATGCAATATGAAAATAATTCTCTAAGAACCGATTCCGATTGATAATATTACTATAGTAAAAGAATAAAAATTTTATAAGCATGTTATAATTATGAACAATTACTTTTTCATGACATATTGAAAATGATCTGCTATTGATGTACGACTATTACTTATATAATTTTATCAAGTTAGTTTAGACTTGCAGAGCTCTAATGTATTGTATCACATACTTCTTAAACAAACTCATCGAATCTATTATGGTGTATTCGTTCCAGAGATTTTTTACTGTTAAACTAAAATACTACAAATCAATGCCAACAAACATAATGCCATGATAAAATCAATCCAAATGAAATCTGAAAGTTAATATCCTGTTAGTGATGTAAAATAGAGTTAAATTTAAAATATACATAACATCTTCACATGACACAAAATTTTAAGTGTAGTTCGTTTACGATTTGTGCCGAAAACATTACTAAACATACTGGCCGGAACGTCGGCAAACAGCGCTTACGAGATAAATGCATAAGTAATAATTCCAGACATTTGGTGTTTCTATAATTTGGGTGTATCAAACATTCGGACACAAATATCAACTTATAGTCTATACGCCTAGGCACTCGCGGGGGCGGAGCCCTGCGCTCCGGCGCCGCGAATCGCTTAGATCATCGAACTCGTAACCGCGCGTAATTTATTATCATAAGTACAGCACTAATAGAAGTTCAGATCGCAGGCCAGCGATCGCGGATGTGAGGGTGCGACGCACGTTAACGTAAAACTATAACCTCGAACCGCGCACATTCACTAGAGGCGTGGACGCTGTCCAGTGAGTCCGAGACTGCGCGGCGAGCACAAAGAGGAGCGCCGCTGCGAGGAGCGCGGGATGTGAGACCGGCGGTCGGGTGCCGGCTGCCGGCGCCTGGTACGGCACGGAGCAGGTGGGCACGCGCTCGTCCACCGCCGGACAGCGCTCCGCGTCCGGCCGCAGGGTCTCGCTCAGCCGCGCCTCGCAGCGGTAGCACAGCCGGCCCTCGCAGTACCAGTAGCAACACTCGTCTGGCCCATAGTTGGACTTGTTCGCCTGCGCTCCTGTCTCTGGGATGCGCGGGTCTGAAAATGTTGATACACAATTAGAATATTGAGAAAAAATAAATAAAAAATTTAAGAAACCAACTGCAGTTTTTGGCGTAATTGAACAAAAAAACCTTTATCAGAATAGTTTCAGCCGTTTGGATGTATATACGATGCCACGGACAGGCATACAAATACAAAGACATTTTAAACTTATAACTCCCTTTTTGTAGTCGGGAGTTAAAGGGCATTTTGGGTTTCTGTCAAGTGAACAAGTAATGAAAGGTGTGCATTTATTCCTGATGTTAGTTATATTAGACACACGAAGCAACAATTGGTCAGACAGTGTAGAGCAATATTTGTGAGAATATGGAACACAATTCCTATTGTATTTATTTTTTTGCTTTTTGGTTTTGAACCGAGGCCAAGCACTGTTGGCGATCTAATCACGTCTAATTCACAGTACCAACGCCTATGTTGCATATCGCCCGCCGCTCGCATGTCCGCTTTGTTTTTGCCAGTAAATATTATGTATACAATCTGCTGTGGTAGGTATTTGTAAGTTTTCTATTTATATTTTTTTTTATTAGTGTATCCAGTGCAAGAATGATTTTGGACACGGAATTTAGTTTACTTTCTTCATAAGTTACTTTAAAAACATGATGGGCATGTCGAAAGAACATGTCGTCAGAAAATAGCATACTGTGACTGAATAATGATTTGAGAGGCACAAGAGTTTTAGTGTTAGATATACACCACGTACCGAGGCATAGGAAGGTGGGCTCGCCAGCGTACTGTGTGGGGTAAGCAGGCGCGCGGTCCGCCGGCAGGAAATATGGGCAGTGTTGCTCGACGAGCTGACAAACTGAGAGGCAAGGCTTGAGTCTGGCCAGTGGCCGGCCTGGGCCAGCGGCGGCGGCGCGGACCCATCGTCCCACGACGCCGCCGGCGCCGGCGCCGCGCCGCCGGTCCAGGTGGCCCACACGCTCGAGATGCCGAGCATGCCAGCGCGCTGTGTGCTCGGCCGGCGCTCGCCGAGATCTACCCCCCTCCTCCCCACCTTCTTCTGCGCCTTCTTCTACCCAAAGTGGCACCATTGTACTACACGCCCACCGCCGATAAGTTTCCTGGAATGTACAGAAATAGATTTTTCAGTAATGTTTATCGATACTAATGTAGTCTAATTGGAAACATAAAGTTAGGTCTAATACGTTTAATAATTCTACTTTATATTAATCGTGAAGAAACTTGTACTCTACTTAATGGTTTATGTGTTCTATTATACAGTAACTTAATACAGATCAATCAAGAATGGAACGACCACGGAGTCAAGAAAGCTGTTGTGAATTTTCAATCCATGTTAATATAAAAGATCTAACCTTTATCTCTACCCATGTTCTACATAATGTTTATTACAAATCTAATTTTTGTAATATTATAAATTTAGCTAAATAAGCATCATAGTAAGAGCTAGAAATTTGCTTCTCAAATGTCTCTTCCGACCTCTGCACCTAAGGAAATAACGGGGAAGGCGGTGACAGCTGGCGCTCTGGCGACCCTTCTCACTTTTATCGTTATTCAGCATTTTTCACTCCGCGCAGAATCGCCGCTCACAGGCAGTGATTAATTAGTTATCAAGCCCGCCGCTGGTAGCCACTAGCACAAAATAATAAGAATTCAGAAAGATAACCCGTTTGTTGAAAATAGGTTATAGATAACGAAATCACGTCACGTATTTCTACTTTTAATACTACTAAGCAGGCCAAGATCATAGTTACTGCGCTTTGCTGAAGTGATTCCTGCAACACCACCCAACCGTCATCGCACGTGCGTTGCCGGCGTAGTCTCTTTTGGCACAGTACCCTGTTAATTCACTGCCTCACTCCTCTCTCTTGAAACCGGAACTCTGTTATTGTGTTGCGGTTTCAAAACAAGGAAACTGTAAGTATTGCTGTTTGGCGGGAAATAGGTGATCTATTTCTTTAAATGTATTTTGGTTGGTGTATTAAAAAAACTAAGGACGTCCTTGGGGAAGACCAAGAATGTGGTGGAAAAGCGACGTGAACAAGATAGCCGGTTCAAATTGGATCCAGAGACCTCAATGTCGGAAGAGATGAAAAGATGTTGAAGGAGGCTAAAGAAGAGTAAGAAGAATAACTTTTTTTCTTCAAAACTAGTCGCCTTTTCTGGTCTTTATTTGTTTTGTGCTTACTACTCAAAAGAAAAAAGAGCATGTATCGTGCTCGGTAACAAGATATCCGTTGTTAAACATCGACCTTTTGTTCTCGGAAAAGGGGAGCGTGGTGGAAGAGTAATATAAAATGTTTGAATTATATTATTAAATGAGTTTAGTTAAGTATTTACGATACCTCAGGGCATTAACATGTACTTAGTTATTTTTAATCAAACATCTCTTGCATAGCATAGGTATTAAGAAACTTAAAATCTGCACAGGGAGAACTTATAACCAAGTGAATTAAAAACGCACTATATCAAACACATTTTATAACAGGTAGAAGGAAAATAAAGTCCACCGCAAACTAAAACAAATTAAATGAATTTGGGTGATCATCATCAATTTTCTAGATGGTTTCAAATAAAACAAAGATTCGACCTATTGTTGCCTATCAGCTGCCTAGGCTATGTGTCCCGTAGTCGCTTCGTAATATAACCACGTGAGGGTAGATATCGAATGGTGCTTTTCTAGGGCGGAACCACACGCTTTAGCTCATATTATCTTAACATTTAAACATAAATAGATATATACTTCCGAGACATGCATGATTTTTATGACATAATTTTAATTATACACTGGAACTAATTTGTTAAGCAGCTCTTCTATTGGCTACTCAAAGAGAGTTCTCATTAACCACCTGTGTGTCGTGGATGGGTTTTAATCAACTGTCTCTTTTAGATCTCTCGAGGCGTGATGTTAATAAGCGGGCGACTCTCGCGGCTAATTACAAGATGTCGAGCAGAGTCAGCTCGCAGTCTCCCCGCCCGCTCCCGGAGGACCAGCCTATGCTCCCTGTAACTTTATCAATAAGAATTGACTAGATTGACGGGTTCTATCAATATAGTTATGAAAACTATACTCCACATTACCTATTTACACATTACTAGAAAATTGTTTGGAAGGTATTTTATATAATCCAATTAAGTTGTTTATAACCACTTTCCTAGGTATCCTCGTTTTTTTCTAAAATTGAACTCCATCATGTTTGTGTTTTATTCCACACATTCTATCCCACAAAAGTTCCAAGAAAACCATATTGCGTAACCACAAGCTTAATAACCAATATTATCAAGAAGTAAACAGTAATAATTAAGTATAATGATTTTATACAGCACTAATAACGCCATAATAATTACCACGTGTTGAATGGCACATGCTGTAGTTGGGATGTCCAATTAACACCCTTCTGATCGCTTAATAGCTAATACAATGTCCTTTTACGATCATTCGTTCGTCTAATCGCCCATCGACACGTGTTCTATGCAATTTGCCCTCTAATTGGTACAGTGATCAACGTTAATCGTTATTCAGGTCACAAACTTTTTTTCATGTACTTAAATTATATGGTTTCATGTAGTTTTTCATGAAATGCTATGGTTTCATGAAAAACTAGTTCTAGTGTAACGAACGCAAAATTTAAAAAGTTAGTAATAGATAAAAATATATAAACTTTTTAATTTTTAAAAGAACTAAATTATAAATTTTACCAAATCATCAGCTAGCGATGGCGAAATGCCCAATGTTTTAAATACATTGAGAAAGAGGAAAAACTATTAGCTATTGATAAGGTTACTTGAAATATTCTTTACTGACAACCTATATTTCCAAGTTTAATCTTAATTATCAGTAGTCTAAATTTTAATGACGTATGAATATAATATGATTTCCACTTATCAGCTTTGGAGCACCAAACAGTTATAGGAAAAAAACATGAATACATCAAAACATAATGAATAATATAATCTAACACGAAGTTAGTTTTCTAATCACGTAATGTCGGATGGTGGAGTGCGGTGTCTAACAAATCAGAACAAATGTAGGTACAACATGTCAAGCATGGCGTCTCAGCGGGCGCCAGGCCGCGGACACATTGGCAGACTGTGCAGGCAACCCATTTTGTCTTGGTTACATTGCTTATTTTGGGGTCATGGTGGATAGGAAGTAGACGTTGTACAACTCTAAAATACAAACTAGACCCAGTTTACGCTCTCTGTTGAGGACATCTCGATAACTCCCCTCAGTTATTTTGTGATTTTGTTCAGCCGTCATTGATGAAATATGTGTGTATTTGTGTGTGTATGTAACTTCCTTAATTGTACTTTTCGGTTTTAACATGAAACAGTCGCAAAATAATCATCCAATTCAAAATAGAACGACTGGCCATTAGTTGTTTTATAGCAAAACTCTTTAACCAAACCAAATGTTTGTGTCTTAGTTGAGAATTAAGTCATATAAAACTGTTTTCCGTAGTTTGCTGCAGTTCTATTTTCATTGTTCGTTAGTCTATATATTAGCGAGTTCCCCAAATTAGATCAAGAAGTATCGAGTTGCAAATATTATGTACGTTTTCGAATTTTCTTTGCAGCGCACCAACCAAGATAACAGTATAAACACAACCTTACGGAAGGTTGTATGGCAACGGTGGGTGAGGAAAAGAGGGCGGGGGTGAACCTACACTCAATCAATCATAGAGAAGCTCGATAACCGCGTCCATGTGAGCTGCGACCATTAATAGTGAAATGACGGTCATCAATACATTTGGTTTTAAATGTAACTTTTCCAGTTTCGTATGTACATTCACTTGCCAGATATACTAAAATTGATTGAATTTTAATTGAAATTTGCAATATTTTTTAATAAATATAAGCACATGCAAATATAATATATTTAATAAAATAATATGTTTACATATTAGTATTTAATTTTAATGATCAAATATATGTTTTAGGAAATTGGGCATTTGCGTCTATATGCAAAAGTCGTAGCTAATTACGACGCCGAGCTACGAGCTGCTACGAGAACACATCAGTGCAAAACTTTAATATCAAGTTTAAGTTGATAATTAAAATTATTTTAGTAAACGATTTATGTCGTTTAAATTATTTTTCTAAAGTATTAAGTTATGTAACACACAGGCACATGGTGTAAATTCAAATAAACTGTAATACGTACATAAGTGTTTTGTAATACATAAAATCACTTTTAAAATCACTTCTTTATTTTTTAAATATATGTTTTATACTCGTATTATCACCATACAGCTTTTAGCAACTGTTTATGATAGGTACAATATGAATCTTGTAGGGTAATTGCAAAACAAGTTATGGAATTGCAGGCCAATAAATAAAAAAAAGCTAGGTAAATTAAATGGGTGCAAATTTTATTATTTGTTAAAACTAAATATTAAAATAGCCCATTATAATTTTGCTATATTCTCTGGACCGCTGCCAAGTGAGCTACACTAGGGGGCAGAGATATCTTGCAGTATAATATTATCTGTTGCTCTACTAATGTGGGCTTAATAACCGCAGCTCATATCGCGGCCGCAGGAAATAACTGCAAGTTACAATAATGTGGCGCCCCCTGTAGGCTCAATATGATTTAGTTACTTGCATTCTGCATTTACAGCGAGTCAGCTTTAAGTTAATTACGCATACAATTTGCGCGCTGTAGCCCTGAAAATGTGGTGTATAATTAATTGGCAATATCATTTTAATTACATAGATATATCTATATAATACCATGTTCCTAATATTATTTCTAAGTTTCTACCCCACGGCGCAACCTGATTGTGCAGTACTTACTTTTAAGCATAATAATATTTTTTTAATAAGAAGAAAATAGTAAGTTGTTAAGACAATTACAATATTTCGACCTCGTTGTATACGACCTATGAGTGTTCCTTCCTTTCTGCTTCGTGAAGAATAAAGATGGTCTATTTGGTGTAAGTTTGGACACAACTGAAGAACTTGTGAATTCACATTAATTGTAATGACTGAACGCTAATTTAGGCAGAATTAGTGTCAGATTTTATATTTTATTCAACACAAGTAGTTTAGATTTGTTGAACAACGGAAATTGAAAGGTTAGAGAGTCTGCCTTTGTGAAGCGGTGTCGCCGTGTGACCTCAGGATAAATAGCGCCCATCAATAATGCTGGGCCAATATAGCCTGCCGCCTGCTGGCACTCACGCATGTCCAATTTGTGTCTCGGAGATACGCTCACCTTCATGTGCGATAAATTTGTTGTTTATCTTCAAACTGGTCATGAATTAGTAGTATTCGTTGATTTAAAGTGTTACATTAGTAGATGGGAAACAAGTTTTAGGTGTGATAATGAGCATGTAAAAAATCGAACTATCGTCATCTTCGTTTATCCCTTGAGTCATTAAATACAAATCCTACTTTATTATTTTAAACTTATGGTCTTAAAGCTTTTGCAAATTACGCATATTTACATATTATAAAACAAAGTCCTCTGCCGCGTCTGGCTGTTCGCGATAAACTCAAAAATTACTGCATGGATTTTCATGCGGTTTTCACCAATAGATAGTATGATTCCTGAGGAAGGTTTAGGTGTACAATTTATTTTGTTTTTACCGAAACGGGACGGGCCGCTAGTAATTAATAAAGGTAAGTGAAAAACATAGCATAAATTTCCTTCCAGAGGCACTGATAAATGAGTATAAACAGCACTTCCGCTGAGTCAGCTTTATCAAATCATGTTTGGGAGATTACCCCTACCGAAAACAATATCTCCTCGATTATGGCATCTCGACACGTAAAGGTTTAGAATATACCATCCTACTAATAGTATAAATGCGATAGTTTGTGTGAATGTATGTGTGTATGAATATTTGTCCCTCTCACTCAAAATCTACTAGACGGATTTTTATAAAACTTGGTACACGAGTAGAATATAGGCTGGAATAACACATAGGGTATTTTTTATCCCAAAATTGCCACGAGAGGGAAGCCCCGGTGCACAGATTGTGTTAAATAAAAATATGGCATCTAGAGCCTGTGATATCTAACTACCTAGATTTTATCTTATGGCATGCATAAGATAAAATCGAATCATATAATCGTAAAATCATAAGCATATTAAACAAGTTCTTCAAGTGTACTGTTAGTTAAACATAAAATATTACTCAGAAAATAAGACAGGTATACAAACAATATGCTACGTCACATTTATCACCGCTATACATAATCTAAGTAGGTATTTCCTTCTCGCCTTCGTCAGTTCAATTAATTAATGTGGAAAATAGCTATTGTACAACCACGATTGCCATAATAAAGAGCGAGGAAATTAAATAACAATTGAATGTCCGCCAGTTGATAAATTGTCGTAAGTTTACTTTGTGCATGTCACATTTAAACTAAGTTATTGTTTGCTTGTAGTACACGATGCTCTGAAGGGAGTTTCAGAAAGTCTTTCCTTATTATCTGTCGACAGGGAGATCGTAAATGTAATCAGAGGTAACGGTTGTGTGTGTATGAATGTGTTATCATGTTTATTATATGTTCGAAATAGATAGTTTATTTTTGTTTTAATTACAAACAGTAACTTGTTGGCTGTTATAAGTATTGTAATGATTTTGAATTAAAACATAGTTTAAAATGTCCCCATTTTTTTTTACAATGCATTTAATGACACTAATGACACATACTGGATTAGTAGTTACAATGCAAATGACGTTGCCAATCGCAATAAAAATCGATGGACTTCAACCGCTTTATTTTCTTTTAAATATAAATTATAATTGAAGAAAGTTAATTGACCCTGGATATTATTCAGATTTGTCTTCCTTATATGTGTTAGCCGCTAAATAAAATAACAGCTGAAACTAGAGTATTACGCATTGAATAATATCATTGAATTTAGTTGTTTTCTTTTTCCATAGCTATATTAATGTCTCTGCAAGATATTACAATACAGGGCGACAATGGGCCGCGTGGCGGCGAGTAATCCTCTTATCTCGTGTCCCGTGATCGGCTTCCTGCATCCGCCGACGCCAACACACAGGAGGAACGATGATAAAATGTTTGCTAACTAATTTTTCACTGCATTTAATATTGACCGAAGTATATTTTAGCACTTCGGGGCTCCTATTTCACACGTTTCTTTTATTTTTAGAGATTAACTCGCTCAAATGTCATTCTTTTCTTGCATTTCTCCATAAGATTGTCTGGAAGAAATTGCTCATAATTTAAATTTCGAAATTGCAACTGTACCTTTATTTGTATTATGAGGTATATTATGTTTTGTCACCATGCCATTTTTTTCTTATTTTCTTTTTCAGTTTAATGGTTTTATTTAGTAAAATATAATATAATGCACTTATTAGATTTTGAAAATTTCATCCCCTAGGAGGCATGAGTGGTTGCAAATGTATATGAAACTTCCTAATTTTTGAAGCGTGGACGTTGTGGACAACATTTTACTATTTTTTGCTTACACAGGTTGGGGGCCCCCTATAGCATAGAGCCTCCGTATCATTAATACGGCTCAAAAACGACTATACCTAGAAATATGAAATTTAGCAGGAAGGTAGACGACTAGAAAACATCTCCTATGAAAGAATTTTTGGAAATTTCATTCCAAAGAAAGAGAAAAAGAGGTTACAAGATTGAATGGAATTTCGTCATTTTTGGAGTCAACATTTCAAGTTATATTAACTTGAAATTTTAGTTAAAAACTGGTGATTAGTAAAATATAATAATGCAATGACTAGGTTTTGAAAATTGTATGTCTAGGGGAATTATGTAGGGGTGGAAATTTATGCGAAACTTAATTATTTTTGAAGAGAGGTCCATGAAATTTTCGGCACGCTGTACGGGAAGCGGTAGTGGGACAGGTAGCGGAAAATGGGATGGAACACTTTGCGGGAAACGACATGCAACAATTTGAATCATAGTAATATGTTTATTACTTCTTGTCTTATAATACGCGATAAAAGAATAACTGAAATTTTACTTCGATTCCTTTTAAGAACTAAAATTTACGCGTGCGAAGCCGCAGGCAAAAGCTAGTAAAATTATATTACTCATATTGAACCGGTGATGGTTAAAAGGATACGAATTTGAGACCTTTCGATCAACAGACGGGTGTCTGTTGATCGAAAGGTCTCAAATTCGTATCCTACTCGTGCCATATGTGTTTGTATACCAATCTGACAATCACTTGCTTCCTGTGAAGGAAAACATCGTGAAACCTGCACACTGGTTGACAGTTTAATTCCCTAGTGTGTATGCGAGTACCTGCCACTACATGGCGGTAAGTAGTCATAAATGTCAGATGCCTTTAGGCGACTTGAATAAATTCTGACACCAGTGTTAGCAATAACACACTCGATACATCATTATGTAACGTCATTAGTTCAGCATTTCAAAATATATAATGAGTAGTAGAAGTAAAAAGTAACCAAAATTTATTTGAATTTGCATACATTGATCTTCAAGCAAACAATAAGTAGACCATAAAATTGTGTATATTTGAAAAGAAAACCTATTCCCGATGGAAGTGGCGAGGTATTTTCAGATAGTTACCTCCTGTTCGTTGAATACAGCTGCAGTGAATATTTAATATCACAGACTCCAGCGAATTTATAGGTCTTTTAGTAGAGCAACGGCTGTTGGCTTTCTTACAGATAAAATACTGACAATTGTGTGTCTTTAAATGCGCAATAAACTTAACCATTTCGTTTTCCCACTTTCGTCACCTTATTTTAAATTAGTAGTATTATGTAAATGTGACAGTTTGGATCATGGAAAATTAATAATCTAATCTAAATGAAAGTTAAATAAAAGAAAAGTAAAATCACGTAATCTAGAACACAAGTGAAGTAGCTTTGACTTGCTATAGTCTAATGATGTCTTAATTTTTATATTCTTGAATACAAAACGAAGTACTTATTTTTAGGTGTATATCTAAAAAGAATCGAAAAATATAAAAGTCATGTCACATAATATGACGACGCACGATGTAATAACGAAAAACTATAGGTACAAAACCAGAGTGCAATCCCAGAATATCTGGCAAAAAATAAATTCTCAATCAATTGAAATTTTAAAGTTGTTAAAGGATCTTCTTTACAATTTATTTTAAGTTGATTCAGGCTTAATTTCAAAGAATGGCCGAAAGTTTTCCTTTTATAAAAATTAATGATGGCGGTCGTGCGTTTGACTCGAGAACTTAATTGCTCTCTTTAAGATTGATAATATCCGACCTTTATCTCGGCCAATTAATTAAAACAATTGATAATCTTGGAACATTTAAAATTTCAAAGCAAGTTTGCTAAGTATTTAAACGGAAAATATTTTCGCTGTAATATTGAAGTCTAAAATAGAGCTTATAAAAATAATTTCAATAGATTATTATTCATAATTAACTGCTAGTTAGATATTAAAATAAAGTATTATTATACTTAGATATATTTAATATTAATCACATTATAAAAACATGGACAAATGTTTGAAAAGTCGTAGTCGCGGCAGACAGAGAGGAAACTGCTGTCGTGGGCCTCGCCCGCGGCTTCAATAGGAAGGGAACTCTTTGTGTGGGTTCCGACGCCCGACCACAATTTGTAACAATTTGCTAGCTTCACGATCCAAATAAATATATCGAGTTACTTTCATATTCGTTATCTACAAAAAAAGGTGTATCTCACAGTATATATACCTACTTTGGATTTTGAAAAAATGTTGGATGCTGTGCTTCATGGCAGATCTACTACTTTTCGTGAGAGAAAGTAAACGTAAGTCCAATGCAAAAAACAACTACTTAATTAATTGTAAGAATACTTAAAATACAACTATTATTAAATAATATGCTACTTTCCTAGCCGAACCGACAAACTTGGTGCCATTATTTTTTGTGTAAATTTTTCAATAAACCTATTTCTATACACCTGTGTACAACATAATATTCGCATGCCTTCGTGTGTCATCCTGTTCCCATAATGTTACGTTAAATGATAAACTTTTTACGTCTCGTTCGTCATCTTGTAAATAATGTAAACATTCATTTACCCGAACTCTAAATAGTTGCACATATTGTTACCAACTAGTTCCATGAATAAGTTAAACAAAACGTCGCCTAAACTGTACCTACTGGTCCACCGAGAGTAAGATCCAACTTGTGTGGTACCTGACGTGAATTAATTACAAACAACATGTCTTTTCGGGTATGCGGGTATAAATTATTTATTAGTTAAAGGAAAAAATAAACGTAAGTATGTACATTATCACATCTTTATCCCTCACGAAAGCAAAGAGTTACAAAACTTGGCCACCATGGCAGGCGTGTTAGTGGAATTGAAATTAAATAGTGATAGGTTGCTAGCCTATCATCAAAATCCAATATTGATTCCAATATGAATACATATTCAAAGCCAATAAAAATATAAAAAACTCTCTCTCAATAAAAATATAAAAAAATCAGCCTGTATGATAGACATTGATGGTCTTTGCTTCAGATGTCAGAAGCTAGCATATTCAGGGCATGATTTTACAAAATATTTCAATGCTGTGTAAGTACACAGCATTTTATAAGTAAAAAATTCATAATCTGGCTGAGCTATTGTGGATGCGCAGGGCGTGCCGGCGGCGGCGGCTGGGACATCTCATATATAGCGAAAACTTTTACTCTCTCCATGTCCATATACTCATATAGCTATTTAGGGTGAATGATCCATCCGTTTTTATAATCAATGGTATATTACAAAGCATGATTTGATAACATGAGTGAGAGATTTATAGTCATTCTCGAAATAAGACATTAATTACATCTATTGTCATATAATATTATACAAATACATAGTATGTTATTACACAATGGTAATCATGGAAAATAATTGGCAACTAGGAAGGTACCTAATTCAGGCATGGAAATCAAAGTAAAAAAAAGTCACATTCAGTGAAGGGTACAAATCTTTAGATATGCATGAATGGTTAAAACGGTTAAGAAAACTCAAAAGGATATATATATGCGTTATAAATATAGATACATGAATACGAACATCTTTATTGTTAAACTTATATAGGACCGAGTTTCATAGAAATTTGTATGTTTAATTAGGTGAACTCTTCACATAGGCCGCAGTATATGCGCGTTATGTGAAAATCGTAAAGGTGCAATTTCAATATAATAAATAGATAGTTATTTTTATTTGTATTTTATCTGAACTATTTATAGAAAGCTTCCCTTGAGTGTAGGTTTCTTATTTGATAGCCCAGCAGACGTAAATATAACAGAAAGTGTATTGCTCAATATAATATAAAAACCAAATATTTTGTTATAGGTACGCATAATATCAGTGGCGATGAAACATCGAGATTAATCGTGCTTCAAACATCGCCGGGCGCCTGGAAGCAGCTGTCATCGAACAATGCTTCGGGCACTTCATCAGAGAAGCTTAATTCACAGTTAAACGGGAACATCGATCGTAGACTAGAACAACAAATCGCTTAGACTATGGAAATATTCCTCGAGAAATTATCGAATCACTGTTGTCATTAAAAAAATACACCATCACGATACACCATAATAAGTTATTCTTCCATTTCGATTATAATTATAGGAAATTCATCTATTTTGTCAATACGTAGGTACCATGTCTTTTAATAAGTGCAAATTATAACATAATTAATGATTATTACATTTCCTTAGATGAAAAATACTCGACCTATTTTCGCAAATTATTTTTTTTCAATACCTTTCAAGAGATTGAAGAAATTTCTAGAAGCGTACAAAGAAACGTTCGATAATTTCGGTAGAACCGACCCGGTTCTAAAACCGGAGCGACAGACAATGGAGAAGCCTACGGGAACCGGATCGCGGTTGTTGCGGTTACATGGCCGCGCGCACGTGACTGCAACCAGCACGTGACCAACATCGATCCACTTTCACATAAATAATTATAGTGGACGTGGGTGTCGTGCGGCGCGGTTAAGAAATAAACACCCTTGACAGCTGATAGATATATCAGAATTTCCAAAGACGGTTGACGTCAAGCAAGCGGGTAGACTTGACAACAACCCTGTGTGAAATCAACGGTTTTCACCACCGCCGAATCTTCAAAATTTAAGTTTTGCCTCTTTTTTTTAGTAGGCCGGCCTACTCGTGATCAAGGCGTCAGATCGTCACAACTTTGCAAGGCGATAATATGAGAATATATCGCCTTGCAAATACATAAATAATGACAATTCGTTTTAGAAATTGGTCTCAAAACTCCTTGTTGAAGTCTAATGAAATGTATATGTGCGTGCTGTCTGAAGGCCCACTTGAAAAAGATTCACAAATTTGAAATAGAAAACTTTTCGCCTATAAGCCTAAGCCGTGATTGTATGAATCTCGCTTTTGTTGGTAAAATGGAGCAAGATTTTCATGAAAATATATAATAAGAACCAGCTGAATCTGACAAGATTGCAAGGGTTTCATTTTCAACTCTGAAATTGTGTGATTATAACGTTTCAATAAGAAATGGCAGGACGCCAAAACCAGACTCTTTGCTTATTAATGCAAGCACTGAAGTTATTGAATGTATCAACTTTATGTTTTTTGTTTTTATGACCATTCTAAAGATGACTACAATCTATATATAATATCTATAATTTTTTTATACAACAGTAACTGACTAGGTTCGTTCCCTCAAAATACAGTATTGTCTGTCGCGCGGATGTCGCGAGTTCGTAGAGGATGCTACGCCCAGCTACGAGTTACGACACCCATCTTCTCCAGGAATAATAACGTCATCAATGACTTTACTTACATTTAAAATTTGAGTTTTATTTTTCTTTGCTTTGATTTCAAGCTATCAAAAAATATACTGGCTGTTAAGCCCACATAAATTACACAATAATAAAATCAGTGCGCAATAGTGTTGTGTGTGATGAAAATATAGGTAGACTCACTCTTGTTTTTCACGTATTCATTCAGCTGTATTTCAGGTGTGGTTTGTTTACAACTCCTTTTGTTGGTGTATTCGGGGTACGGAGTCAGCAAAGTGTACAACTATATTAGGTTAAATTTGAATATGAAATTATAAATATTTAATATGAAGATTTCCATGTCATTTAACTTTTTATAGGATAGTTTGAGTGCTAGCACTCAAGATTCCAAATTTAATATATATTAATGTGTTAGTGTAATTATCATTTCAAGCAGCTTTATCTCACTTCTACATAAACATAATTTATAATAGAAAGTATATGGGTGTGATAAAATTTATGTAAGTAAAATCTAATCCCTCACCGTTTACTAAACAGCTTAAAATCCGACAGACAACAAAATTTACAATATCACGAACACATCAATTTTATGTTCAAATCACACATTCGCATATCACATCATCATTAAATATTCAAATTAAAATTCGTTGGCAATGAAAATATCAGCGTCCCATACTCGTCTGTACTGACGAACTGTACATCCTTGAAATACGATTTCAAATGGCGCAATTTTCCCCAAAAACTTCCACGAGAAATTTGGGAGTATTTAGCGAAAATTGCCCTTAAGTGCTGAGAATTAAGGTTGACATTCATTGTGTATGGTTGTGCGTTTTAGGAAGTGTGGGGAGAGGGGTGGCGGCGAGGGATGAAGGGCAGGTCAACGTCCCGCCCCGCTCAGACGCGGCTAGCGGAGGCTCTGGCGGTGAACTCATAGTGCCCATGGCATCACCGAAACATCTCCGGTATAAGTATAGGTATCTCTGCCGCATTTGACTAAACTATTTACATAACTTATCTGTAACTATGTACATAACTTATCTTGTCAAATTGAGTGCGGTATAGGTACTTTCATTTTCAAAAAAGTACTTTATTAATCTAATATAGTAGAATTTCATAATTAATTTCTTGTTTTATCAAATTAGGTACTACAATATACAACAATCCTTCTAAAACAGGAAAATGTAGGCCTCTATGTAAAGATGGCCTTCACTTTTAATCTATCTTCCAAGATTTAAAAATATATAGCAATATCTTGTTTGCGTGTTGCATCTTGATGTCTTCCTCGCAGCTATCTGGCGACGAGACGTCACCATAAATCTCAATTGCAAACTGTCGCCAGAGCGAGATAGCAGACGTCCGCGGTGACTAACGACCAACAATTACTTTTTTACTTGCTAAAATAAGAAAGACTTATTTGTTTTCCTTTTAAAAATATATTTATTAACTTCACCAAAGCGACAGACCATTTTCAACGAAGGATAGATAGTTATAAATAAAATAGTTATAAAATACGACTAGATACAAAAAGTTCGCATACCTCACGCAAAACTAAATCAGGTAGGTAATTGTATGTAGGTAATAAACTTTTCTAGTCCATAAAATTAACATACTGTCATCTGAGCATAAACAAAAGCGAACCAAATTCATTTTATAATTGAGTTCTGCATAATATGTTTTAGCGAATTAACTAATTAAATATCGTAAACTTTCCTAATATTCGGAATTACATCGCACCTTGTTTCCATTGTCTTCTCCGGAGATTCGGAGATAGTCTCCGGGGAGTTCGTAGCGCTAATAGGTACTGTTATCAAATTCATCTCAACGTTTTCATTTTCAAAAAACATGATGCGATTCAACATTTCTCAAATTTTCCAGCTCTAACGACATTGGACTGAGTACCTCAGGAAGGGAGATTATTTGACACCCTAGCGATGAAATGGCATTTAAACTATTCTTGAAATATATCCCGAGACTTGATATACGTGAGAATTTTGTCCAGTTACTTCTTCAAATTAGTGGATATTCTTATATTACCATTTAGAGACTTTTCACTCATACACTACATCTAAAAATATTATTCCAAATTCAAATTTAAAATTCTGAATTATATACATCACTCTGACTCAAAAATTTCTAAGTCTACTGCCTTCCAAAGCGCAGGTGAAGAAGAAGAAAGACGTCAATTGACAAATATAGGTCTCATATATACTAAAACTAAGTGGACGAATTCACATAATTTATAATTATCATAAAATTAAAAATTTAATTAAATATATTAAACAAAAAATTTTTTTATTTTTATTTCTGAACTTGTTTAACGGGCATATTAAATTACCTAAATAATTTATTATTAAGAAATTTGTAATTAGATAGAACTTTTTGCCTAGAGCATACACAATATATTTGTACTTTCAAACATGTAAATTTAATTTTTATATACTTTTTAATGTATAAACGACCTGTGAATAAAGTGAGTAACTAACAGTTTGTAAAGTGAAACCAATTGAGACTGATAAATCTTTAGGCGCCCGCCCAAGTTAGAGACCTGCATGTTTAAGTTTTGTTTGTAATATTAAATGGAGGACCCGACTTGGCCGTTGGAAACAATGAACTCTATCGCTCCGTGCATCGCAAACCTTTAATAATAGAGTTTAAGAAAGTAGAAGTCAAAACTTAGGCTGTTTTAATGTAGACTTTATAATATTGGATAATGATTCTAATAAAATATACCACGAAGCTATCTTAAATATACACCGTTAAAATATACTCGAAACTGACGATATTATATGAAAAAAAAAAAAACAAAGTTAACGTAAAAGATACTCCATTCATATCAAACAATTGTTTATCTATTGTTTCTCGATTTTGCGCGATCGACGATTCATCGACGACTTACCTAAAATAAAAACTATTTTTTTACTTTAAAATTTGTGGCAAGGAAAAATTATTCTTGAAACGTTAAGTTAAATTAATTGGCAGCACAAGATAAAGACAGTACTTATCATCCAATTTTTTACCGATACTTGTTACCCAATATTTAAATGAACTTACAATCTAATCCATATCTATGGGTCAACAAGGTAAAAACTTTAATCAGAATTATTTTATAAGTAGTCACCACGTCAAAATACCGAAATAATTAAATAATTTAAAAAAACATCACTCTCGTAAGCCGTGATACTGTAAGTTTACTGTACACTACCTACTTCTAGAAAATCAATATACTCAAATCAGCTTAATAAATGGTCATTTAGTTAAATGATTAGGTGTCTTTGTTCTTTATTTCTTATCCACGTATCATTATGTTATTACAAATGCTCGAGAATCTTACTATTACGATGCAAATACTGGTGTCAAAATATATTTTAGCCAAAGGGATTTGGCACTATTTAATCATCGCAATAAAGACGCGATAACCACGTCGAGAGAGCGCGGGGTGGGCTCGCAACCGCGGACTATCAGTTCGATCGCTGGCTCGCGCCACTCCACATCGTTTTTGGGTCAAGCGGCATATGACCGTCGCAGCTTCCCCCATCGCTGTCTCATTCTCCGGATCTATTTGTCGCGAGTATTTACCTTCACGGTGACGATTTGGTGTTAATTTGCTGCCATTTCGGTGTTAATTTTTGATTTGCATCGAACTGAACTGCATCGCACTCCATTTATGCACATATTTCGCTAGGTAATCAAACGCAAAATTGCATTCGACTGCTAGTAGAAACTAAATAGCTAGTTATTCGCCACGAACTTAGACCTCGCGAACACAATTTTTTTTTTAGAAAATTGTGAATATTTCAAAAACAACTGAACCGATTTTGATGCCCCACGAACTTAAAAATTGTATTGGCATATCCTACATAAATTTTAATTTTCATCAAAATCGGACCAAAGGTTCGAAAGTTATTGCGTTACAAACATACATACAAAAAACGTATTTAGTAGGAACAATTAGCGAAGTACGAACGTCACTAGTAAATAACGATAATGCTGAAATATTATCGCATCGTGAATCATAAAAAGCACGAAATGCATTCCCACTAACATTATCTATTCCTTAGCCACATCCTGAATTATCAGTATCTAAAAATATACTTAAATACAATAATTAAACGAATTATATTTTACCAGAAATTTACAATGTTTAACCTGATTCATATTCAATTGGAGACAATACGAAAAAGTCAATTTGTATAGGTGCAGACGTACCTACTTGTATGAAGTGGCAATTAACAACAAGGCCATCTTAGACCAATTGCTTGGGAGTCGGGATTTCTCAAGGGCTCAAAGATACATATAAAAAATGTAAGTCTTATGGATTTGGAGCTTTCAAGTTCGCATTGTGACCAGTCCTGAAAGAACGGTTGTTACACCACGATTGAGTGCCTTATCCGATGTCCTAGCGAAGCTGACCATACAGCAAAACAGCGCAGCGCAGCTAGGATCATCCGGCAACTTGAAATGATACTTCTCTATACTTCTGGCATGTATATTAAAATTAAACACAAAAATTGTGAGACAGACTTGAAGCTATGGTCAACGGAATAGTAAATCAACTATCATTAGCCTTTGTTGCCTATGTCTAAACTTTTTTATTTATTTTATACTAAGTATAAAAGTATTTTAAGTTAACATTTTGTTTATTTCAGTAAACAAGATAGGTTTCTCATCACAATTAAAGGGCCAGGCAATGTTCCTACTATACAGAAGCGGTAGTTTAGACCTGTTTACCGACCACAAGAGATAATTACCGGAAGTTGAACACAAGCTCTACCTTTTATGTTCGCCGTTAATGGGTTAACTTTGTAGCCTTTTCAGTTTCAGATAATATGAAAAGATTTCCTTGTATACAATCTTTTACGGTGATTTTTACAATACTTTCCTATTTCTTACAGTTTAATTGAATTATATGAGTTTCTCGTGTATTATATTTACAATTAATATTTCCTTTACATAATATTGTTTATTCCTGACAGGCCCACTGGGTTGGCGATGTTATTATTATTTTGGTAATTCCTTTCTGTGTCCCGTATGTGCAGCAGACTTTGTGGGGTTAAAAGGTCAAATTAACACAATACAAAATTAATACAATACATAACGAGAATTTAATTTCCTAAACAGTTTATAATTAAAATTAATCTATTAATTGAAAAAAGCGGCGGTACATAGCAACAAGTCAAAAGTATATTATTCAAGCTATCAGCGCTAGTGAATGTAAAGTATTTATCACACGTCCTGCCGGACGCAGCCCCGGTGATCGGATTACAGCCGGGCTGGGTATATTATCTGCGGCCCGCTGGTAATCGCCGCATTATTTATTGCGGCCCGCGTAAAAAATTATATTGGACGCGACGAAGTTAGCAAGCATTTTTATATTGTACTAGCTGTGCCCCGGGGCTTATCCCGTTGGAGTTTCCGGATTTAAAGTACAATAAATGTTATTGCAGGTTACATTCTCCCGTGTACAAAATTTCATCCACATTCTGCACTGAACTAATTCATTATCAAATATTCTCACAAAATCACACATAAACTATGGCATTTAAAATAGGTTTTAAGTATTTATTTAAAATATTAGTAGCATCAGCCGAAAGAGCATGCTGGTTATTTATTAGTTGGCGATGGCGATGACTCGATGGCGCAGAGGTAAAGTGCTTGCCTCTGAACAGAGAGGTCCCGGGTTCGATCCCCGGTCGGGTCATGATGGAAAATGATATTTTTCTGATTGGCCCGATCTTAGATTTTTATCTATATATGCATTTATTATAAAATATAGTATCTTTAAGTTAGTACTAACTACTAACTTACTTTGGGGCTATATTTATTATATAGCCCCAAAGTAAGTTATATATATATATATATATATATATATATATATATATATATATATATATATATATATATATATATATATATATATATATATATATATATATAGAAATCTATTAAAATATATATATATATATTTAATAGATTTCTATTAAGACAAACCACAGCACAGCATCGCACAGATTGATAGCTCAATCTGTGCAATTTGTCCTAATATATTTATTTATTTATTCACAGACACCAGCAACCTAGAACCACTGGCACGTTGTAAACTTTTAAAGATAGTAATAGGCTCTTGCTGCCGGCCCCAAAATTTCATACTCACTAGGGAACACCACTTGAGGTATAATATTTCACAGTGAAGTACAGACTCGTAAGCAATTCATAAGCTTTTTAATTTATTGGGCACCTTTTTAAGTTCACGTCGTAGAAGTTATTTTAATATTATTTTATTATTATATATATTTTTATATTCTTTTAATATTCAGTAACTATTATCTTATCGCATAGGTAACGTGAATACATATTCGATCGGCCTTGACTGCTGGGGATGATAAATAGGGTCGCGAAGTCTTGTCTCCGTCAGACACACTTGCGGACATCTCGACTCCGCATCTTACTCACTAATATTGAATCGTTGCGTTTATAAGTATATTAACATTTAGTGAGAACGATCGATATTTGTAAACAAATTATTCCTAAGACTTATATTGAAAATTGTAAATTTATCGAATAGTAATACACCAAACAAATATCTTCATTATGTTCATAAATAAGAATTAAAAAATACGTGTACCTTATACCTATTGTAAATTAATGCTTAACTATCATCAAGATAAATTTTCGTAAAACATCAATATCCTTTACCAAATCCATTGTCATAAGGCTGCTGTCATAGTTAGGTAAATAGAGCGATGCCATCGATCACGAAATCGACGCCAAATGGTTTTGTGTGCCATTCGTCCATCAGCTAGCTGTCGTTAAAACTTTTAACTTTGAGAAAACACATTTAAAAGTCTCGTCGTGAGGTAGATCGAAAGAAAAACATCCATTTTAAAGTTCCACTCAGCGATAAGAGGGCGGAAGGAACCCTGATGCTAGAAGTTAACGGTGTGGACATAGTTACCTGCGATGTTTATTCTCGTTTAGTGCTTATACTTTTACTTGGTAACTATTACATTCGAGAAAATTCACTGGGACTATATAGGGTTCACTATTTTAAGTCCTAAAGTTATAAATGCGAAAGTAAGTTAGTTTGTTTGATACCTCTTCACTCTCTATCTACTCAACCAATCTTCTTGAATTTTTGCATACATATAGTACGTATGGAGAAGGACATAGGGTATCTTTCATCCTTAAAAAAAAGTTCCCGTAGGAAATCACGCGGACGAAGCTGCGGTCAAAGGCTAGTATGTTACAATCTATTATAACAAATTATTAAATAAAATCGAATAAAAATAAATAAAAATTCTGTTTACTGAAATACAGTATAACAATTTGGATTTTTAATGGTTTCTTCCATTCCAAAAAGTATATTGAGCAGTATAACAAAATATTTTTATACGTCATATTTTATCCATAAATTATAATTGTGGGCAGCATAACAGAATTTAAAATTTTATAAATAAAATAAATAAATATATTGGGACAAATCACACAGATTGAGCTAGCCCCAAAGTAAGTTCGAGACTTGTATTATGGGATACTAACTCAACGATACTATATTTTATAATAAATACATATATAGATAAACATCCAAGACCCGGGCCAATCAGAAAAAGATCATTTTCCATCATGACCCGACCGGGGATCGAACCCGGGACCTCTCGGTTCAGTGGCAAGAACCTTACCACTGCGCCACCGAGGTTGTCAAAATAAAAAATGTTATACTGTTAAATTTAAAAAAATATATATATTTTTAAATTTAACGGTATAAATAATGTAATTGAGATAAAAATGTGACTGTATTTGAGATGAGATAAATCTGAATATATGCGCACACTTCAGGGAATAAGAGGTCATTTAAGATGGCTTTCACACACTTTGTATCTAGTTCGCGTGGTAATATAAAGCATATATCAAAATAAGCGTTAATAACGCTACAACTTTTATGGCCTGATGCAGCCTCCGTCCGGCTCGTAACTTTTAATTAACCGCACATTTACAAACTAACCTTGTTAATCGTCTTTGGCACATTCGTAATCGTTACTCGTAAAATTCTTTCGTCTACGCTTTGGCACTGCTTGGTTAAATTTATGCTGTTCTGGAAATCGTTATTTTAATTATATTTAAATTGAAAAAAAAAAACCTTTATTTCGTAAAACTTTCTATATTTTAATATTTGAATGAAAAACGCTCCCTAATGGAACTAATGATGTATTTTGAAGAATGAGAATTGAGAATCATTGTAACTATTAATCGGTACTTTAGTCAATAATAGTAATTGAGGTAGATAAGTTATTCTTCTATCAATTGTGTTATTTGCTAACAACAAGTGACAACACATAAAATTTGTCTTAAACGGGAGAATACAGTATTTCACAACAACGTTTTATCTTGCTATAAAATAATACAGAATAATACTACCACGCCACAAATAGCACAATGTACTCGTAATAGGTTGGTAAATATTCAAACGTAATATATGGTAAAATGGCCGGTCTAAATAAATGTCCACCAGACACCCTTGCTCACTTTGGCTGGGCAAAGAGTTATTAATCGGGGAGGGAGGCACATTTTCGGTCTGAATGACCGTTCTTGTCGCCGGTGTTCTTATTTTTATGTGTTGAAAAGCTACACGCCCCATCATTTCGTGTTATATAGATATACTTATTTTAATACTCATATCGTAAACCTCACTTTACCTTACTATATTCGTAAAGTTATGTCTAAACAACCGACCTAATATTTAATCATTCAAAACGTCTTCAAACTTCATTTTATTGCGATAATGTTATGGTCCAAGAAAAGCTTTTAGTGCCCAAACTGCTGCGTGAGCAACTGGACCTTCTAGATAACCTTCATATGAATAGTCATACTTGAATGACAATATATGCGGTGGTAGATGATATATAAATCAATATACTTGCAAACGGCAGTCGCTCTCAAAGTTCAGTCTGAACAACTGCCAAAGCATGAAAACAAAAAAATCTATATTAAAACAGATAATAATCATGTAAGAAAAAATGTGTATATTAATAAATTATTATCTTTTATATTCGTCTTATAATGGTTCCACTATGATGGCACCTTTAATATTAATATTGCGCATTTTCTTTGCCCACGAATGATTTCAATAAGTTATTTGATGCATACAAAAATAATGAAAATATCTACAATAACTTCTACAAACATATAAACATACCTACTAGGAAAAGTTGCAAAAAGAATTAGCGGGCGGCGGCGTATAGGCGGCGCGGGTGGCGGGGCGTGTGGGTGCGGGGCGCGGGGTGTGGAGGTCACGGATCAGCTGGGCGGCGGCCATATTGATTCCCCGGCCTGTTTGATCGGCACCGCCACCCCGCGCCCGTTCCCTCCCGCGCCTCTCCATACAACGCTCCATGGATTAATAGACGAGAACAACTTTTATGATTTCAACTTAAACAGAGCGATGGGCCAACGTATATTATGTTATCAATAAAGAAAGAATAGTAGCACAAATAAAATTTATACAAGCCCGGGGTGACTTGAGCTGGAAAGCCACTTAGGTACTTGACTTGAAAATTTAGACTAACTATTAACATTTATAAAACAAACTGGACTATAATTTATTACAAATTATTGAAAGAACTAAGTACTGTTTCAATTTCTCTCAACTGAGCGTTTCCCGGTTCCATTCGCAGGCATTGAGCGTCGGAGCCCAGGGTCTGCTTTATTACTTCGTCTCCACTTCGAACGGTCGCCCGGTCGTCGGCATCCCTACTTGTCAGACCATTGGCTGCATATCATCCCTGACGACATCAAGCCAGCACTTCTTGGTCTTCTTGGCCAGACATTTAATTCCCTACGTAATTGGCCGGTTTACGCAAGACCATATCAGCAAACTGGAGTTTGTCTGCTAAGTCACGGACATGAAGACTGCCGTAAATGCGCGAGTTCCGCGCTCGACCGCGTGACACCACACATCCTACGGAGCATTGTTATCTCCGCAACTTGCAACTCCCTTAGGTGCCGCTCAAGCACCACGCTTCATTGCCATATAAAAGTATAGGACTTATTATTACCTGACCGGCATTTTTGGATCAAAAATGACATCGGTTAACTCCCGCCACTGCCCACGCTGCATCTATGCGAGCCTTGATGTCGCCATCACTATCTATTGGTGCCTTCAATGTCCCCGAGCATAGAAAGGTGAAGACCCGTATAATTTATATATCTAGGATGTACAGATCCTAGATATATAAATTGTACAGATCTTGGATCGATGCTTTTAACCTTGGAATTCCATATCTCATGTGTCGATATAAAATTTCAACAAAAATGGTACAAACGACTAATCTCGACTTTGCATTGAACGGGCTTAAAGTAAAGTAGGTGCAGCGAGCGTCGTAGACGAATTTCAAGTGTTTAGGTGAAGATGGCGCGCGTGCAGGAGTAGCGATGTAGGATGAGTCCGACACGCGCGAGCCACGTACTTTAGCAGACTTCTTAAATAATGTAATAAAAATAATTTTCATACTTTTTCGAATATCTATTTACTAGCAAAATATAATTCTTGGCTCTGTTTACCTCGTAAGGGATAAATACGTGTTACTAAAACTAGAAAATAAAATCTAATCTAAATCTATAAATATAAATAAACATACTAATTTTAGAGTTCTAGAAGGATTACAGCCCCAAAGGTAATTAATTAATAATTACCTGCAGCAGTCATCAATATTAATCCTGAGATTTACACAAACGAAAGTAACAATGTTAGAAGCTTGTACTCGTAAGAGAGTCACCATACACCGACGCGACGCCGAATCGGCTTTAGTCCGGGGACTGCCTACAAGTACATTTTATAAAAATAAATTTCAAGTGAATGTAAGAAAAGGCCGGGTCGGTGCGCAAATACATACCTATATATATATCTATAAGTCATTAAATTTACGCCATCTAACAATGAAAACACATAACTTGTTAGAGAAAGCAAAAGGGCAATTACTGCGACATCACACATGATTTGCGAGCCTCAACTACAGGGCGCCAATATCACGCGGACCACGCGCCATCGATTACAAGTTTACTCGATTCTCTCGACAAATGTCTTCAGACGCTCGATTTAATAAGCTCTAATTGGATGTGGGACTAAAGCCGGATATATTTTTATAGCGAGCGGTTGGAGTGCACTGGAGTATCCTGAGCTTTGAATTCGGTTCTTTAGATCTTTTTCAATTTTTTTTAGATTATGGTTTTAATGCTTTCGATAATTGAGAAGTCTATATGATGCCTAGCTTTTATACTTACTTCTACGTACTTTTACTTCGGTATTCAAAATTCTATTATGACTAACAACGGATGACTTTCAAATTTTACTTTCACAGCAATGACATAAAGATGTGATGCCTAATATCACAAATAAGTTACTAAGTAGCTTGCTGTAACAACAACAGATATTTAGAATTAAAGGTTTTTTTTTTCAGGCTAAAATACGTAAAACAACTGACACATAGTTTCAAGTTCCGTATTACCATGTCCCACGGAAAGTAGAAAAACAAACATCCCAAACTTTCCCTAAATTAGATTTCGTAACGCGTTGAATCAAAATGAGAACAAGATTGCAATATTTGTAAAGTCATTAAGTGAATTACATTTTCCTGGAAAGCAGGCTGGGGCCGTTCGCTTGCGCAACACGGGCATTTATATAACATGCTGCTACAGTCATTCATTGAAGTTAATAATTTATCAGATATCCCATTATACAATGGGTCACATGTCCCATATAGGTACATGGGTGGTATTGAATCACATTACTACACAAGCTATTTTACCGCATCGAACAAAATTTTTCTCCAAAATCTCCAAAATCAAGGTCTTGAACTTAACCTATGTATTTTATTTGTAAATATAAAGTAAGTGGTAGATTATTGCCACAATGTTGTTGTTTTAACATAGTAGTATGACAGTTGTATTTCTATAATGGCTATAGCAAGTAGTAGATAAATCTTTCAATAATTAAAAATTAAAACGTAAGCAAAAATGTTTGATTCATACAAGAGCAGAATCTGTTTGCCCATAAATTGTAGCGATGACAAATAATATCATGTTCACCGCGCTATAAATATACAATAAACCGACATATAACGAGTTTACGAGAGTATCGTCCATAAAAATTTAAAAAGCCGTTCCCGATATGGCGCGGCGGCGCGGTCAATCGTCGTATATTATCGATATCTCGAGGCCGTTCATGACCTGACGTAACAGTTTTTATTAGGCCTGCTAGCTGTGCCGGGTGCCGCCGCCGGTCCATAAATTAAACAAATTATAGAATAGACACTTTAGAGTGAGTTACATCAGTAACTTTCACGTTACCTTTAACCTGCGCAGAAAAAGGCAAAGTATGATATTTTGTCTAAACGTCTGCGGTGCGCGGGTTACAGTCAACCGCAGGTTTAGAAAGGACCCGCGCGCGGGGCTAGTCTCCCTAAGTCGCAGTTTGTAAATACAGTCAGCCAGCCAAATTTATTGCAAATTCGTTGCTATTACCGCCGCATAAAGATCCATGCCATATCTTGACGTGCTGTGTAAAGTCTAAATAAGGGATAAAAACACTAACATCTGAATGGCAGCTACAACATTCTCAAAGAAGGTTGACGCCGGCAGGTGACCCAGAGGTTTGATTCGTCATATCTGAGAATACAACCAGGATTCCGCTGAGATGTGAGAGGATGTAGAGGTACTCGATTAAGTTTTTTGTAAACGAGGATAAACTTTAAATTTAATATCAAATTTTGTATACTATTTTCTCTCACCTGAGAAAAGACAAGACCCTCTGAGAAAAGACAGACACGTGAGTGCAAATAAGATTAAACATAATATAATATATTCGTGTAAAATAATGTTTGTTCTATATTGTCGTTAGTTTGCGCCGAGGCCTGCCGACTGCAACGTCATGCGCTTGGCGTGTCGCCAGGGCAAGCACTAATTCGTTGACGTTACATAATTGCTTCGTTTTTCACCAAACATACACTTTCACATACCTCCCGCTGTGAACATATTATGGGGGAAGCAGAACGTGCTCAATACAAAAATATGGACACGGGAATTATACAGGTGCATTTTTATGGCTTTTTGATACCTAAAAACCTGTCCAGACACCTTTTTTCGCTATATTTATCACTTAAATCGCTACGAGTCCCTTGTACGACATATTCATCATACGGTTTTCATACTTATATTGTATTATTTTAAACATTATGACATAAATAAATGAGATTGGGATTACACTGTGGGATTACATTATTGATCATATATGTAATAATATAAAATGATCAAATCAAGTCATGTATGTATTTTTTTAGGTATTTTAAATGTCTTACATTTTTTGTGTCAGAAGTGAAGGAAATTGCTGTCTTGCCATATTTAAATATTAATTTCTGCCTATATCCACAGGAAAACGAACAACTATCCCTATTCTGCTCACATATTCACGTAACCACTTTGTGATACAGATACATTGTGGTTGCGGTCATACTCACAAAGTTTGCACCACACTTTAGTTTTAACACTACTATTTTCAAATTTTTTGCTGAAAATTAAAAAGGTAATATTGATCAAAGGAAAACATCTTTTTTAACGCTATTTTATTACTGTTTTCAAAAGCTGGCTTCAAAAGCAGTACACACATGACACCTGGTGTTAAGCAGCGGATGTCACTTACCATTGAGTGACCCGCTTGCTCTTTTGCCATCCTATGCAATGAAAAAAAAAACTTGGAGCGGTTTAAGTGAAGCTATAAAATCTTTCTTAACAAGCGACGTCTAAAGTATTCCACTAAACTAAGCACCCGCTAATTTCCAGCACTAACGAGGGTGCCACAGAGTAATTTATGCAGTGCATTAATAAAACATGTCATTGTAACAGGGCGACGCTACAGACGGCCGGCCCACCACGCTACGATGGCCATCGTCTCCGTCTTAATTATTTTAAACTAACTTTAACCGCAGATTCACCCATGTAAATCATGGCTCTGCGTTGTGGTGGATCCAATACCGTCACCACCATTATAAAACTAGCGAGCACAATACATAAACTATGTCTTGAATATATACGAACGATGTATTAATGTGCTTTGCTATTACAATTTTTTATTTGTTTGAAACCATTACAGAAAGCAATACTAATACAGCAGGTTAGTATTATGCATAAAAACTTATGTATTATATTATATGAGCCTATTCTCAAAATCCCATGTAACAAAATAGTAGGAGATAAACCAACAGCCCCATTTGAAACTAGTATTAAAGACAAAGTTGTAGGGCAAAGTTCTTCCAGAACGACCGATACAACTTTGTAGCTGATTCAAAGCTCGAAGAATTGCTCAAAAAGAAGTTTTCGTAAAAAAGCAGAATGTAACATGAGCTGCAGTTGTTTTTTATGGTTAGGTAGGCTAAAATTAATTTTAACTTTATGTGGTGAATAAGTAGACTACGTAGAGATGTCATTCTAATTCTTTAGCTAACGAATCAATTTTATAATAAGTATTTGACAGCTTTTGACTATGTTCAACATACTACTAGACAAGCTAGAAGCGTATGGAATTAGGGGTAATATGTTAAGTTTAATAAAATCATATTTATCTGATCGTAAACAGTTAACAGCAATTTCTAAATTCAATCCTAAAACAAAATCGGAAGAGCATTACTTATCAAATGAATGTACTGTATTATATGGTGTTCCAAAAGTAGTGTGCTTGGGTCCCTTCTTTTCATAATTTATATTAACGATCTTCCAAACACTGTCAAATGTAATATGACTTTATTTGCGGACGACAGCACGGTAACAGTATAATATGTAATTATAGAAATCTTTATCAATACGAACTCATTTATTACTTATTGAATGACTTGATAGTAATAACTTAAAGATAAATCTTGACAAAACTTAGAAAATTATAAAATACAATATCAAGGCCATGTAGAAAAAAGTTGATTCAACAAAATTTCTTGGGCTAACTATAGATTCAAAATTAAACTGGAAAACCCATATAGAAGGTCTTAGTAAAAGACTAAGTAGTTCGGCGTTCGTGCTGTTCTCTCTATGAATTAAACATAAAAGCGCTTCTTACAGCTTATCATGGTTTAGTGGAATCAATACTTAGATATGGAATAATTTTCTGGGGCAATTCGATTGATAAGCATATAGCTTTTAAAATGCAAAAACGCTGTATTCACGCAATGTTTAGACTCCAAAGCAAGCACTGATAGTTGGCAGCCGCTTTTTAAAGAACACAAAACTCTTCTTCCGTCAATTTACATACTTGAGGTAGCAACATTTGTGAAAACCAATGCTCATTTATTCCCTCGTCTAGCTGATGTTATATTGAGGAATCATCGATATATTTATCAATTATGCATGCACCCATCAAAAACTGTTTTACTAGGTAATAGTATAGTACGTATGACACCGAAAACTTACAACAAAATTCCAAATCAATATAAAAGCTTGAACTTAAATCTATTTAAAAAGCACCTCAAGTCCTTATTAACTGATAAATGTTTTTATACTTTAAATGTTTTTTTAATGATAGACTCGGATAGAATTTAGAGCTAGTATACTTTTTTTCCTAAATCCATGGTTGTATATTAGATAAAAGTACTATTGGCGCTTCGTAGCCGCGTAGCGCGCTCGTAGACGGGCTCGTAGCTTTGTAGGCGTTCGATCATTTTTATTTAATCCATTGAAACAATTTTTGGCCTCAGGACCATGACTCAAATAAGTGATGATACAGCGTTAGGTAGGCTATTCGTTTCTATCATTCATGAAACTGTTGTCAACTAGTTGGAATAGAAGAAAGATATTTAATTTTAACAAGCTCGATAAATAATAGCATTTTGATTATTACCAATATTTGATGTATGTAAACAGGCCTCAAGTGGCTCACTTGACCCGTTCGATGTTCAAGTTTGCAAGTGTTCTTTATTACAATATTATTATGTTATGTAAGAAAGCAGCCTGTTTATTTAGAACAATCTGGATGATGTAGTAAAGTTAATGGTTGATTGTTTATTCCCAGTGATTCTGTAAATAAAGTACGACGTTTGAACGATATTTTAAAAAAAATTAAGATAGAGGTAGAAGCAAGTACTCTGGTATTGAGGTTGGGCTTCCAAACTGTTTTCACCGTAATACCGAACTAGTTTGTATTACAAATACAAAAATACTAGAAACCAATATATTAAATCTAGCTTTTTGGTTTCAGCTGCGAAAGCGTAAGAGACATAATTTTCACACACTTTCACCACCCGTTATAGTCATGTGGGGGTTGATTTTTAAAAAGTATTTAAAAAAAGCGTCTGTGTCTGTAAAGTGTAGTTGCATACCAAATTTCATCAAAATCGATCAACAGACAGATAGACAGATTTTCGCATTTATAATATAAGTAAGTATCATTTTTGGTTAAGTCCAGTCCAATCAGTATAAAGTCCCAAACGCCTCCACTCAAACAAGGCAATGCTGTTAACTTCAGTGATTTGCGGTCCCACCGAGCTGCGAAATGTGTTGCCAGTGCAGCTCTTCGGCTAGTGGTTTGTGTACTGTCTAGAGAATTAATGTTATCACAAAATTATGCCATGTTGAGCGCACTATAACATAAGTCTACACAGCAGGCTATGCTTGCTTCATAAGAACATATGTTTGAATAAGTTAATAGGTTAAACATTTTGCGGCTGAACCAATGTCTTAGGCTCGGTTGCACTAGTCAACTTTGACGTTAACTTTAAACTCAGCTGGTTAGTTAAAACGGTGTACTTTGAGTTAGTCTGCGCAGGTTGAAGTTAACGTTAAAGTTTACTGATGCAATCTACCCCTTAATATGTATAATTGTTAGTACAGTAATTGGAACACAATTTCTTACTATATAACGAGTTAAGGTAGGTAGTATTTAATTCTCAGGTTTTAATGAGCCCCAGAAGAACTCTCGACACCACGAACTGCAACCTTCCGTGCCTTTGTTCAGTTTACTGCACTCAGATGTTGTTATGTTATTTATTTTGCAAATAAGTAAAAAAATTAAAAAAAAACTGACGTAACCGCCAAGATGGTAATCCTATTTATTTTCCTAACTTAATTGCACAAAAATACAATTTGTGAAATAAAGCTATAAACATTATCTAAACATGCATCCATACAAACATGACGTTTATAAGTAAATACTTATAAACGCTATTTACTTATTCGTATTTAGGCGCCTATTTACTTTATAAATCCGCCGTTATGCAACATAACGACTTTAGAATAATCGTATATTTACTGAATTTAGGAAAGAAGTATTCAGGCCAACGATCCGTATTACCTACCTAACATATCGCGACATTAATGACAATCTTACATCTTTCTCATCGGGGATTTGTATAAAATCCTAAAATCAAATTGGTACAATGTGAAAGGTAGGTGAAATCATTGCGGAGACGTGTCTAGGAGCGCATGCCCGCACGCATGCGCGCCCTCTCTTAACCTCAATCGGAGCCCGTGGCGTGTTTTTGAATGAACTTCATTCGCAGGCCGGAAGCTACCAACACCATACTTTGCTTGTAACAATCATTGCACTTTAGCAACGGATCAGCAATATCCACTTGAACCATTTCAAGTAAAAAAAAAACTACATACAGTATGTTGCGTTAAATTAAATAATCTTGTTCCACTAGTTTGTCATTAAATACATATACAACAAAACCTTTTAAGAAAAATAACTTGGATTACCGACACAATGAAAAAAAATTAAATTTTGTATTTATTTATTATATTATAGGTAAATGTCTATATTTATTTATTATATTATAGGTATATGTCGAAATTTACATGAAAAACGCATAGTGCTGCTCCAAGGAGCAATACCTATAGCTTGTAAACAATGGCAATGAATGAAAAGTAATACGTAATGTGGCAATATTGTTTTAATATAATATTTTAATAAATATTTTGATAAATATTTTAGTCACGGAAAACTGAAATGAAATAACTGAACGGAAACAACAGCAAAGTGAAAATACAATACATAGCAATACATCGATCTCCCAATAAATACTATTTGAAATTAATATTTAATTTAGGACATGACTGAGAACAACAGATAAAAAATGTATTAATCCGAACAAGATTGAAATTTCACAGCATGTAATCAAGAATATATGAAAATTCCTTTTCTTCAAGGAAAAAACGTTGACATAAGAAATTGTTAGTCCCAAAAATAGTTCTTTGTTATTATAGATATTAAAATTAACCATCGATTAGGCTTCATCATATTGGAAGGTACAATGAAAAATAAAAGTTTTAGATATGTATTTTTATGTATGTTTACGGAAGTTTTATGTAAGTAGTTCCGAAAAAATTAAACATCACCTGTCATAAAATTAACATTGTAATGCCACCTGAAACTGGCGAGCTGGTAAAAAAATTACCAGTAATCTGAGGGTAATAAATTAAGTTCAGCACAGCGTTCGCCCGGGATCCATTAAACGCCAATTTACCGCAGAGATCGAAGCTTCATGGATGTATTACACTAATTTTCGATCTACATGTTTAATGACGAATCTCAACTATCCCATTAAGTATTTATAATAAATGCTAAAATACGTTTGTGCATATATTTGTTTTTCATAATTAGATAAATTATCTACGCTGTATCTATTCCTCTTAAATTTTTGAAATTTCGAACTCATGTTACGAAGAAGGGCATGGGTAGGTCCCCAGATCAAATGTCCCTTCAAAATAAAAATACTTAATTTTGCATTTTTCATTCTTGAACTAAAATTTTTAACCCTATCTAGGGTTAGATTTTAAGCTATCGTATAATGAAATTGAATAATTGCGGTTTAACGTTTAGATGGTGAACGGTTATATACGTGGATTCGTAGCCGGACAAATGGAAGACATTTTTGCAAGTCGGTAAGTAGGTATTTATTATTAACCAGAATCATATTAATCCCCGTAAATTAAACAAAAACAAGTTAGTAGGGACACAAATCTTTTCTTATCCATTTGCCAGTTATAAGTTGAGACAGTAAATTAATAGTTTTATATTTTTATCGAATGTTATAACAATGCAATACAAACAATAAATTCTAATCGTTATTACGATCCAATTTAATTGAACATATAAAATAATATTCCCAAAAAAATGTGTCGAAGGAAATTTCACCTCCAAATTAAAATCATTCGTTTCGTGTTATGACTGAACTATAACAATAACAATTAAATATAAATATAAATGTTAGTGGTTACGAGGAATTTTATGAGATACTGTAATTAACAACTTTATTCTACGAATTATCATTATACATATGTTAAAACAAAGTCCTCTGCCGCGTCTGCCTGCTCGCTATAAACAAAAACTCATGCACTAATTATTATGCGGTTTTCACCAATTGATAGTCTGATCCCAATTATTATGTTTTTACAAACTTTTAATTTTTTACCGGGACAGGCCGCAGGTTTGTAATAAATTTGAAAAAAAAAGGAATGGTATTTAATACGTTTAATATGATTTAATTCAAAATGCTACGCTAAACCAGATACAAATACCTATCTGTATTTTTCTTGAGGAAAGATGCTCTTCATATTAACATTCAAACTATTAAATTATTTTGTATGATTTAGCTGGTAAGAAGTGTAACGATGGATTTTTATTTGCATACTTAGTTCCAAATCTATAAATGTGATTTTCGTAGGTTATAGTTAAAGTAGACTTTAACTACAGACTGTCACACTGGATAGAACCAGGCTCAGATATGTGAATTCAAATAACCCCATAAATATAAATCTTATGGTGTTAAGTCATACGATCTAAGGGACCGATTAAGGCACCTTTTAGATTTTGATACCAGGGTGTTAGGCCTTAGAGCTGCTAAAACTGTCGTATGCAGTAATTACAACTATTAGCCGTTATCGCCGCATTTTTTTTCACAAAAATCAAAACAACTAAATTTTATTGCACATTATTTTTATCTGCATACATATGTAATAAACAAAGAACGTAAAACTTAAGTTGACACTGACGTTTAGACAAAATATACGATATAAGCGATATAAGCGATTTCTTCTTTTTAATCATGGTATTTAATCAACCAACAGCTAAATCCGTTGCTATGATAATAAAAATTATGTTTACTCCTAAACTAATTTCTATGAAAAATCTCAACAAAATGTGTCCATTTTAGGTAAATGTTATATGTATTAATATAATGTTCGATACATACAAAAAAAATCTACAACCTTTTTAATTACATAATTAGAGGCGTATTGCATTTTGTACAGCACGCGACTTCACTTTTTGAGCTACAAGACTGCAATTTTCACAAATACTATTAAAAATTACAATCTTCATTATTAATAACATTGAAAAAATATATACATTGATTAGAGACACATATTTTGACTATATACTTATTTTTAGTAAAGTTATCAAATCTTTTAATTTGTATTCACGGGAAAGTTTTTACCTTGATAATTTCAAATAACTCCTTTTAATTGTAATCAAATCACTGAAAAAATGTATCAGATGTATATAGTTGTCGGAATACACCATTTTATAATTAATTAAATAAATTTAATTGCTGGGAATAATAGATTCCCAGCAATATCTAAAAAAAATTGACTATTTGTAATTTTTTCCAAATAAATTTTCGTTAAACTCATTATTAAATAATAAGAACAAACGAATTCAAAACTTTTGTTTGAAAGTTTTTAAGATGTTTTCAGCAATGTGTTACATCGTTTTAAAATAAATCCTTCAAGAATAAAAATAAAAATACCTAATAAATATACAGGCTGTACAGTTGTACGGACTTGTAGTTAACGGCGCGGAAAATATTGGAAAGCTTTCTTCAGTGTAACTGCATGTGACGTCTTCGGCCAGAAACGGTTGGATACACGCGATAGACAAACAATAACACAAACATTTTCTATCCAAATACGTGTTCAATAATTTTATTCCATTTACAATAAAAAGTAAGTTGTACATGTATATTTTTTGTATGAACTTTAATTAATGTACTTACATATTTTTGTACAATATTATAAATTTTATTATTATAAATAAACAAACAAGGTAAATTTGTGCATTTAATGTATTTGTTGGATTTTCCACGTAATTCGGGTAGATATATTCATAAAAATAAATTTTTAAATATGAGATTTGTTCAGAATATGCTTAAATTAATGAATTTTACAGTGCTAAACGAATACGTCCTATAACCCTGCCCTACCAAACTTGTCCGGAAATCGTAGCTTCTCGTAGCCAAATTCGTAGCAGAACTACGAGCTACGAGGCATACTGAATAAAAGTAAACCTTTGCAATATATAGTATTTTATACCCTTTACTTCCTTGATATTTGAATCTACTTAGTTCGTTTAATCCTTCATGATATATTTGCTTATATTATTTAATCCGTTATCATATCCAGTATAATATCTATATTTTACTTAATTTTGAAACTTATGTGCTTAACGTAGGTACTGAAACATGACAGAATACATATCAATTGTCATTAGAAGAAATATGCGAAGTTACCGCTACCGACCTACTAATTCCATGGAAATATGTAACTTAAAAACTACATTCATATAATTGTCAACTGAATATTTAGCTGGCAATCATGAAATTAGTAGGTACTCCTAGTACCTACAATTCCACGCTGGCGATATGTTTTCTGGGGTTAGGCATCAGAGTGTAAAAAAATGATGTTTCCGATGTTTTCCGGTATCTAAAACATGTTAGACATTTTTGGTAATCGCTAGGTGATTGTATTTTTTTTTGGAAGAAGTAAAGAAAGTAAGTGGAGGCCTTTGCCCAGTAGTGGGACACATCAACAGGATAATAAAATAAAAAAAGAAACGTATGAAGTGTCCTACGCTATGTTTCCTCTGTGAAGTACCATTGTTTATTGATGTGAAATAAAGTTTATTTTATTTTTAAAAGATCGAACCATCAATAGTCATATGTCAGTGACCCGTATTTTTATTTATTGTCTCAGTTATTAATTTTACTACGAGTTTGATGTTTGATATTATATAACTATATAGTTATACAAAAACTGACAGGTTTAATTGAGGAATGGTAATTTATTTATTTTACAATAGACAAAATGACATGCTTTTCAATTTCAATGTTTAATGCATTGGTTGGAATAGTCATTAAGAGTCATCCACTAAATATGTTATTTTTATAAATAACCTCCTTTCTGAAGTATTCGCTACTAAACTAGGAAAGAAACGTGAGTGGTGCAAGTGGATCGATACACGCATATAATCACCAGCGAAGCGGGTCACGCGGCGTACTCGTGGGCGCCTTTCGCGACGTCTCACCTCTTTCCATAGCTTTCAATAATGTTTGATATGACAGCTTTTCATCCTACTATTCCATTAGCTACCTCCATTTCAATACCTTTGCGATTACGTGAATGACAGACGGTCACGTGTACAATCACAACTGCCAAGATTATCATTTTTTACGACTGCAAATTATCTTACCTCTTCTGGTTTCTTGCTATGATGAATTTTAGATAACCCACTTAAGTAATCCACTTACGAAACTTAAACGAGAGTTCTACTTCAGTTTTCGTTGTGGCTATCACTCACCTGGCACTGGTAACACGAGTGTACGGAGTAGGACTGGTCGCAATCGTAGCGACTGAGGACGTCGACGAAGTCGCAGTGCACGCGCGCGACCATAGCATCCAGGCCGAGCAGATCGTGCAGCGTCCGCTCGCAGCGCTCCCCGCCAGCCAGCACGTCGGCGCGCGCGCCGCGGTCCAGAGCTGAGGCAGGCGAGCGCTCGCAGCAAGCGCGCAGCCGCAGCTCTGCCAGGCGCCGCGCGCGTGCAGCCGCCCCCAGCGCGCACAGGTGCGGCACGTCGCGCCTCGTCAGCGGCTCGGCCGCGCCGCCGCCGCTGCCGCACGCCGCGCCCCCGCACTCTCGCACGCCGCCCGCGCCCTCCTCCTCCAGGTCGCACGCGCTCAGCCAGGGGTTGAGGCGCGCGAGCGGACTCACGGCCAGGCCCGCGGCCGCCATCAGCAGCAGCAGCAGCAGCGGCGGCGCTCGCATGGCGGGGGCGGCGCCGCTAGCGGGGGCCGGCCCGCCGGGCGCGGCGCTGCCTCATACCGCATCGCGCATGGCGACCTACTCGCGCGGCCCGGGCCGCGGGGCCGCCGCGCGGGGTGGGCGCGCCGCCATGTCGCTCGCTCGCCGCTCGACTGACTCCCCCCGGGCGCGCATCGATCGCCCCGCGCCCCGCACCTACCGCTGCGCGCGCCTGCGAAGCCTCCACTACCGTTATGTAACCTTGCGCGCGCACCGTTGGGCCCCGCCCGCCGATCCGCCCGCCCTCTCACGGAAAAGCTTGTCTCGCTGCTCGCCTTATGCTCTACTAAAACACTTGTTTGGCTAAATGTTCATCTCTTCATACAGATGTCGCAATATTTCAATGGCATATTAACGCCCTCTAAAGTCGTTCATGTAGATTCAATAAGTTTATCATGTTTTCTTTTATAAAACTTTATTAGGGAAACAGGTTTGCTTCTACTGTATAGAATACACATTAAGTTTATTTCTATTTTACAACTGAACCCAGGTTGTTTGTTTCTATGAAAACGGATAGAATGCTGTCCGGGGCAGTAGTACAACTGCTCCGTTCAACTAATGAAAACTGGAACGACCATAGTAGAGCCAGGTACCTAGGACCCGAATTTTTCTTTCGTTACTACTTGCAGCAAGAACTATTTGCTGTTCAACTGTACATTGAATTCACCAAATACAAATCCAAACATTCATGATAAGTACATGATCATTCTTAAAGTGGAGCCGCAGAACGCAACTAAGTAATAGATAATTTGTGCCATTGTTTATATTGGTGTCTTGCATTTACATAACGGATTTCATAAAAAGAAATTGCGTTCTCACAAGTATAAAATAGTTTTGAAGATTCTTATATAATTTTGTCTTATATTTTTGTACATAAGTATTCCTAATTAAGATAAAAGAAAATAAGGGAATACCAAAATATCGAAATAAACGAGCCAATAATTGCAACTCGGCCTCTACGTCTACGGAAATAAATGAAGGTTATGTGTCATTCACGAGATGGTTTGAAACTGGGTTGAACTGACAGAAGTGCTTCTAATCTATATTTGGTGGAGCTTGGGCCTAGGGGCCACCTACATTCGAGGGCATCAGAGTTATACTTTAAGTAGAATTATATTATTATCTATTTCCTTAGCACGATATATTATTATGTATGTAGGAAATTTACAAAGTTTTACAAAACCATGACACATGGTTTGATTGTAGACTGTTTAACAAACATTTGTAAAATAAAAACAAAGAGTGTAATATAATAATATAGACACATTTGACTTGAATTATGATTTTCTCTAATAGGTTATTGAATTTTCTAAATTTTTTTGTCGTCGCCTTGTACGACATCCAGCTAAGACATGGAATGGTTCTATTCTAAGGCGCGTCCACACGCACGTTTTGATTCTTAATGTAACAACCAACTGGTATCTTCTACAACTTGCAAAGTAAAATTATTACTATTATTATTCACATATGTTACGGCTATACCCCTAAGTGCTGCTACACTTAAGTTCATCTTACTAAAACTAGATTTTATCATTTAAGCTAGACGAGCTCGAGGGCGAGCTAGACTAGATGCATGATGCGACCGATGATCGGTGGTTACACCTAGGTTTGTCTTTATTACTAAATGAGGTGAAATTTGGTAAGATGGTCTAATTCTGTGAACCAAACACAAACGTGCAGCGTAAATAAATTTTCAGGGGGTGAATTAGGAAATAAAAATAAGTTTTGCAAACCTTATCGTATGATGGGATCGTTATGAGAATCTCCAATATAGTTTTGTTATTATTGTAAAATATACAGCTTCTATGTAATTCATGAAAAGAGATGAATATAGCTTTTGCCCGCGACTTCGCCCGCTTTTATTACATGCATCCGCTGTAACTTATTTTTGTCAATATCTCTGGTTTTAAGCAACGTATCGCGAATTAAACCTATACCAGATTTAAAGATAGACCATATGCTATACAACTGTGAAAATCGCATCAAATTTTCATTCAGTAGCTTTTGCGTGATGCATCGATCAAACATACAGACAAAAATTATAAAAAAAATTGTTTTGGCTTCTATTTGTTCCATAACGGAAGGTACAATAAAGTCTTAAAAATTTCATTTTTAATTTACTACATGTTCACCAATTTTCAACTTTTTATCTTGAAAATTGTATTAAGTCCTATACAATCTTTCACCCCCCTTTCAAGAGGTCGAGGGATAATTTTCAAAAAAATCGGAAACACGTATTCATTAATTTATTGTAGACAACTAAAATTCAAATTTTCAAGTCACTAACTTCAATGGTGTAGAACTGTCATATAAAAGTTTCTCACCCCTTTCACCCCCTTCGGGGTGGAATTTACAAGAATCCTCTTTTAGTGCTCACCTACACTTACCACCACCTACATGCCAAATTTCAGCTTCCTACGCCCAGTAGTAGTTTTGGCTGTACGTTGTCAGTCAATCAGTCAGTCACTCAGTAACGGAAGAATATTATATACACATATATTGATATTAATTGATTCATGAAAATTTGGATAGATGGCGGTAGTGGTCTCAACACTGTCGCCGACCAGTTTACCAAAAGTAATGTATACCAAATCCGCCAAACTGGGGACCTACCTATATGAATTCTATAAATTGTACGTAACCTTTTTAACGCGAGTTTAACTCGCACTTCGGTCGCGTGGCCGAACAATTTTTGGTAAGGAGTCAAAATTATTAGAGAAATTTAATTGTACAGACAAATGTAACAATACCTATACAAACAGAAGATGCAAATCAGACTGAAAAAGTATATTTTCTATAGTTTAGCTGCACTATTATGACTCTTATTCAGGCATTCCAGATCTTCGATTTTTATACCTCAACAGAAAATGCTCATCAGACTGAACAACTTTTATTAGAGCGTCATTTCTATGTTTCCTATAGTTTAGCTGTACCATCATGGGTCTACATCAGGTGTTCCAGATTTTCGATTTTTATATCTCAACAGAAAATGCTCATCAGACTGAACAATTTTTGTTAAGTCGTCATTTTTATATTCCCTATAAGCTGTACCATCATAGGTCTACATCAGGTGTTCCAGATCTTCGATTTTTATATCTCAACAGAAAATGCTCATCAGGCTGAATAACTTTTGTTAAGGCGTCATTTCAATATTTCCTATAGTTTAGCTGTACCATCACTGTTCTCCATCTGGTGTTCCAGTTTTCAAAATAATTTATATGTTGCCCAGGCTTAATAGCTATATTAAAAAAAAGTTTCATTCAAATCCGTCCAGTAGTTCCGAAGATTAGCGAGTACAAACAGACAAACAGGCAGACATACAGACAACCAGACAGATTTTTTTTTTTCAAATTCTTACTCTGTTACTGTGACTATCGCCTAATTTTATTTTTATGTAAATTTATTCAATGTACAGGATTGTTTTCTACTGTTTTATTTTATGTATTGATGATATATGGACAGCCTATGTATGTCGCAACAATAGCTATATGATTAGATATACTTGTTCATTTCATTTTTTCACAATTGTCACTTGATAACATTTCAAACGAATGCAATTCTCATTACACAAATTAGGTATCTATATAATAGATAACAAATAGATAAACTATTAACTCATGCATGCATATTAATTAGTTATGTGTATGAATACAACAACGATGTAGAAAGCATGGTCGTGATGGGTGGTCTTCTCTTCCCATAATAGGCACAACGATATGTCTATAAAATTATCCACTCATAGCACAATACAATAGCACCTGCACATGTTATGCGTAACGATTAATTGAATGGACAATGCCGCTTGATTACATCTGCATCGATTGCCAAGTTGCTTTATTTATGTGATGCCTCTCAAATAATTTATAAGATGTTGTGCATAGTTAATTGCCAGTGTATTTATGCGAGCATAAGTATGTTAGTAAACATGCAAAGTGACGTGTCTTGTGATGTTGTTCCGAATGTTCAGTAACCAAAGGTCTCGCTCGCGCGGCTCTCGCGGGGTGACGCAATGCCAGCGAGACGCCCGCGCAACACGATCGCACCGCTTCGCTGTGCATTTACTCGATAAACATCGCGAGATCACAACGCAGTTATAACTCGAAGCGTTCTATTTTCAAACATTCTAATTATTATTTTCAATATTTTTAACAAAATCTTTTTGTTTTAATTTCTGTGATTGATATTTATTCCAATTGGAGAGGATTTCGAAATAAGTGCGAAGGTTAAGTTTCGTCACAATGGACGCAACAAGTAAGTAAACCGGTTCGTGATTTTAATAAACCATTAAGTTTGATGTCAATGTTTCTTCGTTCATTCCGATCTGTGCGTGACGAAATTTCACTTTGATTCATTACATCCCGTACACTTACCCGTACCAAATTTTTGTTATTTATGTACAAAGTTATTAACATATTACGTTGGTTTTAATCTGCATACTGACAAAATATTATTTATATAAGTAACTAATTGGTCATTTTTGAAAAATCCTGGTTTCATTTGCGTGGTTTATACGGAAATCATGTTAAATATCACTTTCCGTTCTCGCCAAGCCTTGTGCGTCACGGTCTAAATACCTTACCAGTTATTATTTCATCATTATAATTTGTCTAATTTTACATCAAAATTTAGTAAATTTTACTCTAACCGTTTTCAGAGTAATACACAATTAAAATAAACATGACTGCTACTTAGAATTATTACCGTTTTATTGGCAAAATTTTCTTGCAAGGCGTTCTAAAAATTTAACTTGGTAGGTATAATGGGAGCTTCTTACTAAGTTTAAGTTATCGATACTATATATAAAACACGCAGTCCTTTTCCTTTGTTATTTTTTATTACGTTTTTGTTGTCCTAAGTTAAAGATTAGCTGAAATTTTTCAAATGCTGTTGATTAATTTATATCCACACCAATATTTTTGGTAATTCAATATACTTTGAATTCAGGACTATTTAGTAGACCAGATTTAGTTTCAGATTCCAAATTCCAGATTTTATTTTTAGGGTTCCGTATAAAAATTCCGTATAAAAACAGAACCCTTATAGTGCGTCTGTCCAAATTAGTAAGATATACACTATCTTACATATATAATAGGGGTCATTTACAAATGACCCAAAAACAGATGTGCAGAGTTAATTTGTTTTTTCAAATAAATTTTGCAAACCGGATTGTGTCTTATATACTGGGTTACTGGTATCTAACGCATAACCTTCCAAAGGCGCATAAGGTACATAGAGACTAACATATTTTGTTCTATGACTTTTGTCCAAACGTAATAAATACAGAAGTTTTCCTTTTTTTAGTTTTAATGTCATTGCTATAAAACGTTAACTCTATGTTCGATTCCGCTACAAAACATAAGGCTACTGTACTGTCTCGTGTTGCTTGGTTATTAGATATAGTTAAGATGTGTAGAATCGCAAATTAGGTAGAATTTTTTTCTATGAAAAAAAGAACTACGAATCACGAAGACTAGGATAAAAGTTGCTTGTTTTGATGTACCCGAGTAGTCTTAACCTTGTATATCAAATGAAAAGGTCATTTGGTATTCGAAATATTATTGTTTAAGTATTTGTATAGTTATAATATTTGTTGTTATTTAAAATTAGTAATTTTGATATTATTCATGAAGAAAGATGAAAATGGACCATCTCCTCCTACTGATCTCCGAAACTACTGAGCCTAAAATTAAAAAAAAATACCATACATAGTGTATCGAATTCTAGTTATAAATTGTATGGAACACTATTAACGCGAATTCATGAACCCCGCACTTGACTGGGTTTTTTATGTATTAACAATATCTTATAATTGGTTACAATACACACAACACAATCACAAACTGTAATAATAATGTAAATGGAAACCCAATGAAATGAGTTAACGACAATATAAAAATTCGATAACAGTTAAATTAACTCGGTACCTAGTTATAATAAGTGTGGAAATGACGCATCCATCAATCACAATGTTTACAATACAACCAAATGTGGTTATTCATTAATCATTATTAAACTATCACGTAGCTTATTTCAAAGAAAACCTTAATAAGTAAACAAAGAAATATTAGGAACGTACTATCATGTAACTCTATGCCAAAAGTTGTAATTACCTCTTTGATATTTGTGAAACTATAAATAACTATTTTTTAATTCCAGTGGAAAATAAAATGGGTCTACCTCCACCTTACGAATCCACAACGCCGTACCCAGCGCCTCCGCCGTCTTACTTCGGGAGTAACCCTCCGCCGCCGGGGCCTGTGATCCCGACGGCGCCTCCTCGCACGACTGTCATCACAACCGGGCCCACCGTCAGCAGGCCTGGTAAACTAGGCCCGGGCCCCACAGGCACCCTGTGCGCCACATGCAACAAGTCGGTCGTCACCAGGGTTGAATATGTCGCGAACAATCGCACACACATCGTCTCAGCGGCGCTTTGTGTCTTAGCCGGGTAAGCGATTTGTAAACGCAGTCTTTGTTCATTGTATATTTATCAGATATAAACTGTCGTCTGAACATCATTAGCCTTTGAATTCTTGGAAATATAATACCGATGTTAATGTAAATTAATTATAATATATGCGTGACGACATTTACGTCAATCATTATTTATGACCTTTTAATTTCTGGAGATTTCCCATATACTTTACGTAGAAAATAAGACTTTAGAAAATATTACTTATAAGCATCTTTATATTGGGATTCTAAGTAATATGTTTAACTAACTAGACCATATAATCAGAAGAACTCATTAATTCCATTATATTTGATTTATTTTTTTGTGTTAATTATATCTTCGTCCAACTCATTTCTTGATACCATTGTGACTAAATAAGACGTCGAACACTTCACTCTGGGACTTTCCAAAAAATTCGGTAACATTCACAAACTTACCATAAAATTTATATTATACAATTTTATTTCAGATGCTGTTGCGGATGTCTCGTGCCTTACTGCATGACTTCGTGTAAAACTGCAAACCACTACTGCCCTCAATGCAAAGCCTTCATAGGTTCTCGTGTACCTTCGTGATCTCGTAATCTCTTGTTTTCAACTACAATGACGGATGCTTGATACTTTCGTAGCATTATACTTAAATTAAAAACCCAAATATGTACCTACTCTACATACATATCTCTGCTTCTCTTAGTCAAATCATTATCTTCAATTTCGTAACTCACTTTGTTTTTTATTTTTGTTTGTTATTTAATTACAAAGTAGCTACGAAAGATTCGACTAACGGGATTTACTTTCACAATTATCTCAGGGTATAGTAACTTTTAATTCTTAGCTAGGATAAGGCAATAAAACAATTACGAGTATCTAATATTGAATTTCAAATCTTTATCTCAACATTGACCGAATAGTTTTCGTTACTGTTGTAATTTGTTATTGAAAAGACTTGTGCTTAGTAATGCAAATTGTATGTTAACGTGTCGGTATAAGTGCTTGTGTTATACAGCTATGTAACGACAAATTAATCTTCGCCATGATCGCGCATCGTTTGCTCTCCTGTGATAAAGATAAGTCACAAAGTAATTCTCTTATCGCGTAATGATAAAAAGGCAAAAACATTTCATATTCTGTGATATTTTTGTTATTCCGAAAAAATCGTTCATAAGTTTATTTTATGCTCACTGTACCATTGTAGTTCAATGTAAGTATATAAATATATATCCCCGGATAAATTTAAAATCTATATTTTTACAGAATACCTATTTTTAGAAATACACATAAGTGCTTTATATTTATTTAATGTTAAAATGGACTTCGTACATAAGTGATTATTGTATTAAAATAAATATTTATAATTTGAAAGTGGTAATTTGCTTGAAACTATTACTATTTTGGTATATTTTGCGTATGTGCCACCCAGAACCGCAAGCAAATATTTGTGATTACAAGTGTAAATATTTGCCCGCGCTGGGAATCCAGGACCGATGGAAAGCGGTCGGGCGTATGATTGTTAAAAAATCGTCCTTAAGGAACTTCTATCAGTAGAACGTTACAACTACAACTATAACCCAGTCGTAAGAGTCGCAGTATAAATTTGTACAAAAGACAAAACTAATTTACCTATTTACTAAGTATTTAGATATCTTACAATAAGAAGTAAAAATAGTTAAATTATAGAAGTCTTCGAATAAATGCCCAGAAATTTCCGACAGTTCGGGCAGTGATGCTCGACGTTTTTCCACCTTTTCACCACGTAGGGCACTATGCAGCAACACATCCACCTATAAAAAAGTCAAAATCCTCAAAATAAACTCTTATAAATGATATGTCACACATAGAATTAATAGGTAGGTACTCCGTACAACGAATTCCATGATGTCACACGATATATCTTTTGTTGACATGTGTTTGACTCAGTAATAGAGTTCAGTATCTAATTTTATAAGACTGATTGCATTTCTAGATAAGTAATTAAAAATTCGAACTTACTTCATTCACCTAAACACAAAAATTACTAAACATAACCCTAAAAATAATAATGGAAAGCCATCATAGGGGTACCAAAAGTTTCGGCATTTCTTCATAACAGTGCATGGTTGTTCCGAAATGCTAGTAATTTTATGGGTTTAATAAATATTATTTAGAATTGACGTGCAAAAGTGCTTATATGACGATTCCGGGCAGTGGCACCTACATCTTGTATCTATATAGATAGTGGTGTCTACGTACCAAAAGAAAACAAAAAGTACGCCAGCAATGAGATGTGTGATGCCTGTGTTCCTGTAGGTGGCTGTGGTCATGACGTCCTCCTGGCAGTGAGGGCAGCGCATGCCCACCGGCTCCGACCCCACCTGCAACAGGTCCAGCTCGATGCTCACGTTCGTGTCTTGAACGATGGGCCGGTACAAGTTGGACTCCACTGAAATATTGCAAAACAAACGTATTGTCATTAGAAACGTTTTCGCGATTCTCTTACGGGCCAGACATTTACACGCACATGTTACGTAGTCTCACGACAGACACGATATAATAGTATACGGGGCACACGCGGTGTCGCCATGTGTAAATAGCCTTACTCATTAATATAAACTTGTGTCTAAAATTAATCAATCAGGCTTCATATTATTAAAGTACTAGTGGGCACTCACGGGTAAAACCATAATAAACCTTACTCCGGAATCACACTATCTGTTGGTAAAAACCGTTCAGAATTTCGTCCGGTTCGTTTGTATAATGGATTACCTAAAGTGTTTGGTGTGGCTTATGTGATATTAGGGACATTCGTCCTAAAAATCATTATAATTCCCACGGGAAATCAATTTCTGTTCGTAGCTTTGCCTTCTTAGTTTTACTTGTGTTATTAAACGTTACTTCAATAAATTTCATATTAATAACCTTTTCTCTTTTCTCTTGTAAATTTTGTTTCTATCACTAGATATAGCTATCTAGATTGACAGCAAATTATATTATGTTACAAATCTTGATGTAGTAGGTAGCAGAGACAACAAACTGAAATGCCTACACGGAAATCATTTCAGATAAGGTTCCACGACTCGTTTGTTTTGATATGGGCCTACGGTATTTAATCTTTATATTTAATCTTTATATGTAGTTAACTAATAGTCTACCTATAGGTACTGCGGACGTCATTCGAATTCCTGATATATATATCTAGTAGAGTTATAATTCGCCCGCGTGAAATTGCCACGGGATCAGTTGTTTTTCGTGGATGAAAGGTACTCTATGTCCTTCTCCGTACCGTATATAAACTACATGTATGCGAAATTCTAAGAATATTAGTTGAGTAGATAAAGCTTGAAGAGGTAAGAAACAAACTTACTTTCGCATTTATAATACCTATTAGTTAGGATTTTACTTATCATGTAGATACGTAAAGTAATTAGCGTTTCATCATATTGAAACCGGCATTATTTTGTTGAGAAATACCTAGAAATCCTGATAACACTACCTACCTACTAAACAGTTTACAGTACGTATAGACAGTCATTTGATAGAACTCGATTTATACTGCTCTTGCTATTTTGATCTTGCATTTGGCGACATGTAAGAATGTTTTCTCGCTCTACGTATACGCTATACGGATGTGAGGTCTCATGGCAAAATTAATCAAATAGGTCGTCTCGTCAATATTGTGCAATATAAAGTATATATAGGAAATATTGATGTATCGACTTACTTCTATATGTAGTTCCTCTTTTTCACGTTAAAGTACCTACAACTAACCAAAATGGTTTTCTATCTATTACATTCACTATTTCACGAAACAGTTTTCAGTTATTTGACTACGTCATTCATTATAATTCACACCACAAAATTACAAAGTATAATTATTAAACTGTATACTAATAAAAATCACTTTGCATCATTTGGCAGATTTAAAATTGTCATAAAAGTATATAGGTAGGTACTCGTGAGTTGGTTGCAATGCTTATAGATCCGATTCGTCAATGGCTATGTTTTGATAACGATATAGCATCGATATTTTAGTTGTATTATCTGATGATAAAACCAAACAAGGATTAAGTGGGGCATCGCATATTTGACTTATGCCTAGACTAATCAAGTAGGCGGGAAAAAGATATGACAATAATACTTGCCTACTTATAGTTATCAATTACGCAACTGTTACGTGCATGCATCTATCATCTACATCTACCTATGTTCATCTAAGCATACCTTGCTAATTGGATTTGTCCTTAGGCATGTAATGGGTGTATCAAAAAAAATATACTAAATATAAGCACTTAGGTACCTACCATCCACAATTGGCTACACAATAATACTGCGCTAATAAGAAGTAACTTACCTAGCTCACATCACATTCAAATAGTAAAATAAAATCGTCGCATATTATATTATGACTATGTGACGAGTGGTTTCGCTATGAACCACTCCAAAGCCTTCCGTAGATATTGTACAAACTAGCGGATTAGGTAACACATAACCTTGGCAACAATTGCATTCCCAAGGAGTGGTTGACGTCGACGTCGTGGTGGTTCTAATATCAACGTTTGTTTTCAGCGCTTCGAGGTTAGTAAATGCGACCTGGAGAATGCGAAGATGAGAGAGATAGGTACGGTCTATGGTATTTTTATGTCTTTCTATATTTTTCCATGGTCCAAGTCCTCAAGCTCTTATTTTAAAAAAGAATCTCTTTATATCGACGATATATTTTCATTTAAACCATAGTTGCCTAAACCCATATCATACCAAATGACAACCACAGCGGCGGTAGTAGCACATCGATTCTGAATTACGTAGACAGCGAGTACACACAAAAATAAGAGTGCCAGATGCCGCTTTGATGGGTACAATGATGGGAAACTAATAACCCTCGTTTTTGTACCAAAAAAATCTCTCTCGGAAGAGCCTTAACCTTATCATATCGCCACGCACCGGGCACAATAAAACCACAAAATCTTCTCACTTTGCAATCTGTCATTACAAGAGCAGTTATAAAGTTATATAACGAAACCCTACCTAATAAGTTACAAACGAAACCCTACCTAAAAAGCAGAAAAACACCATCGTGGTGATCACAGAGCTATTACTCGATTTTCTCGATATAAGTACCTAGTTTTGTAGTCGTACCTAATGGAAAACCATGAACTATTTCGATGTGTGTAAGACATACAATGATTATTAAAAGTTAGAAATAAATGTCATTACGTTAAGAAAGAAATGCTTTATTCGGCAAAAAATAAATAAAGTTACAGTTTTAGGTACATTTTACATGTACTACAAACTAGGGGTTTATGCCGAATATGACTAGGTACTGGAAGAGCCATATATACCTAATCTGTAGTTATGTAAGTAGGTTTATAAATAATAAAAATAGTTAAAAATGATCATTTAAGTTATTTTGCATTTTTTTTGATGATGAAAACAAGATGGTATATTGAAATCCTACGTGCGATTTTACAATAATAAAATGTCAATGTCATAAAAGTTTTTGACATTTTATATGTCATAGTGGCTGGATCATGGAATTATACCTACTTACCGTAGGTATTGCTCCAGTGCTCCGTACAAATCGTAAAATCTGCATCTTTTCATTATTTTTTGTAAAATTTATTATCCGATGTGAATCCACAGAATATTGTAGATCAGTTAGATTGTAAATATATTTACTTTTCAATAACACCCAACGATAAATTGCATTAGAATGAAAGTCGCCGCAATAATTTCTAAAATAATAATATATTTATCATAACATAACCTAAGGGTAAATCGAGAGTATGGATGTGGACTTACTACGACCGGGCACCGTGCCCATATCCCCAGATACAATTCTTTGGTTTGAATTCCTTCTAAATCAAGATCTTCTGAAGAAACACCTTAGTAAACCAAATCCAGGTCAGTGCAACAATTGTATACTATTAGTATTTACTTTATCACAAGGTTGAACTAAACTTCAAATAACATACAGCATATTATGTGAACACCTATTTTCTTAGTTCTCTCTTGTGCCATTTTTGAACTTTCAAATCTGGCTTTCATGGCAAATTTTTAACACAAATTTGTGCATGGAATTTTGCAATTTTTTTCTTAATTTAGCAATGTTATATTTTCAGAACCATCTCACTGTGATTTGATTGAAGAGTTCTTATCAGTGGATACCAAAAATGCCAGCTCTAAACCTACTAGTGAACGAGTGGTTGATGTGGATACACCTCCAAGCCCACCATCATCCACTACTTCTGTCAATCTGCAGTTCACTAGAAAACAACTCGCACTTAAGATTTTAGCTCTAAAGGTAGCAGCTACTCTTAATTGGAATTTAGGTAATGATTTAGATGTATTACTGATGTAATTTTGTCCCTGTTATGTCCCCAGACAATGGGTATGTTAAAAATTACATTACTGCTGTCCCGATTTTATGTACAGGCAATGGGGGCAACGGTCAATTACATTTTCATGTATTGTTGTCCACTTTCATTATTTTTTTCCACAGGGGTAATATAGTACAGTCTATATAAGACTAAAATGAAAGATAATTTGAATATTTCAATACAAAATATAGAAATAATTTTATTTTTCAGATATTCTAGAAAGCAAACTGCCACCCCAGATCCAGCAACAGCTGATGCAAGATCTGGTTTATATGGCTTCTGATACTGCATTTGCTATTCCACCGCAGGTAAGGTTTTAATAAAATATTTTACTAGAATATGAAGATCCCAGCCAACTTTTTAGAAAAATATATATGTTCTATATTAATAAACCAGAGTTATGGAAGATTGACACTGTACGTCTCTCATGCTCGCATATGGTGGTGTGACGCCGTGAAACCTTAAGGGACAGCATAAAACATTTTTGTAAATTTGGCTGTGATTTTACAACTGGCCGCCTCCCTGACATCAATCCTCTGTGAGAATGTTACTATTGCTTTAGCAGCATCAGCTGCTCTGTGTCCATAAGTCGCCTTGTACACCTTCCAGTTAGTTAACCACAAATAATTTGTAAGTATAAAAATCTTGATCAACATTACTTATTTCATTTGCAGGACTTTTCTCCAGATCTTGTGCAAAAGCCTCAAGTACAGTTTGCTCTGACACTGTACCACAGATGGATTCTTCGATTTCCTGTGAAAGCGGCCTTATATTCTAAATCCAATAAATTATCCTTCATTCATTTGTAAGACAATTATTTTTTAATTTGTATTTACATATTTCCTAACTAATATTATATCATTAATAATTTAATCATATTTCTAGGCCTGGATTACAATCAGAAGGTGGATTTGCACCATTAAATCAAAACTTTGAGAAGATCCTAAGAATGTCTGAAGCGACTCGCATGCAAAGCATCAGATACTTAGAAGAAGTGTTGTCATATTATGAATTGTCCACACCATTGGGGCGTAAAGAGCCCAAGAAAATTAAGATTCCAAGCATTGATGCTTTTGTTCACCTCACTGAGGACTCTGATGACATAAACCATGATTGGGAAGCCGGAGATATTGTTATCAGCCAACATGAACTTGCTATGCAAATTCATTTTGATCTCTGCTATAACTACTTTTTTTATGGCCAACATGATTTAGCTACCAAACATATTCTAGGCTGTAGAGAGAACTCCAATCAGCTAGAAAGAGAAATTGCGGTGTATGGTTATGGCGCACATAAAAAAATGCCCTGGGGAGAATTCTACTACGCGAGTATGACAAATGAGGAAATCATCGGATACATCAGAGCTTTAAATTTGGGCTATGAAGTTCTTAATGAAGAACCATCTCTCTTGCAAAAATTACAGGAGTCTGTTGCCAATCACTATACAGGTATCATTGCTGTTCTACAAGCTGACAACATCAAGAGAGAAATTCCAATGGTTCATAGACAAGTGGCAGAATTAGATATACAGGGTTCTGCATCTAGTGGAGCCTTCACTGTAGCTAGAGATCTCTTGAATAGAGTCTCGGCATTAAATGCGGTGAGGTATGCCTTGGATGGGGGCTTACCCTCCACTCATCCCGATTTTCTTAACAAGTTCAAAACGGTGGGCATAAAATTTTTCGATCTGCTTTTCTGGGCGCTTGCGCCTGTTTTAGCATCAGATCTTTCCGAAAAGGATTGGTCTAATTTAAGAATGTTTTTCCTCCATCTAGCTACATCTCAATGTAGACTACCAATAGACCGAATAGACGAATATTTGAAAAAACACGTTGGCGATGGTGCTGAAAGAATAAGAAAGAAGTTGATCACTGATGATGAATTAAATACAATTATAAATGATCCAGTCAACACTGATGATGAGAATATGGATATTCCTCGGGAGTTGCTCACTGATGACTGGGAAACCCCAGATTTTGATTGCAAGACTGTACCTGAATTGGAAATGGGAAAGCTCAAGAAGCGCCTTATCGATGCGTCAACTGCTGATGACGTGCGCATGTGTTTAGTCAAACTGGCAATGATGGCGCCGGCATCACCATTGTGGAAATTAAGCCCGTCCTGGAAACCGGCTGGTAGTTTGGGAAATGCCTTGATTGCGTTACCCAGGGGATTTTTGCAGGATTTTGGATATGTGGTGTCTGGGGCGGCGCGAGCGAGGGCTGAAGCAGGTTGCGCTCGCGTCGCTCTGTCTCTGTTGTCAGTATTAGAAGGAGAGGTGCGAAACCAACTCGGGGGCGGGACGGACAGCGTGCTGTACCGGCTGTGCCGGCATTTGTCGTGGGAGGTGCTGCTGCTGCAGGTGAACGTGATGATCAGCGAGTGGCCGCATCACCGACTCAACTTGACGGCTTTGGCGAACAAATGCAAAGCGTGCATCTCTGCCGCTTCGTCCAACGACGGAGTTGTACCTCGACCTCAGGTAAATTTGGATATTCTTCTATCACATTTAATTTGATGGGATACATATGCCAGGAATTCCAACAGAGGCCCAAAAATACCGTAATTAGTGTGACACATGAAATCTGTTATATAATTACTACTATAACAATTTGGAATTTTAAACTTTTTTGCTCCTTACACTTATGAAACTATATCAGATATAATTTTATGTTGGTACCTGTTTTTTTCATATGCATATGTACGTGCGTACATAAATAAACATAGGTACTACAATGTAGCAGATATTAACACAAATATATTCAGTTGAAAACAGATTGAAAGTGTTACAGTTTATGTACCTGTTACACGTTAGGAAAAGAAATTACAATTCGGATACCACTAAATACCTGGTTCCAAGCATGGTGGCATAATTTCAAATTCATCTATTTGCTTTCAAAGTCGGTAGAAAAGGTGTTACAGTAAATCATAGTGAATACATGTTCTGGTTGTAAATAGCGTGCAAATATTAAATATTATTAAAATATAATAACAACACGATATCTTATTTTTTCCTAAAAATCGATGTACATAACAGTGGTATATGGTATATTGTAATCACGATCAGGTGGTAGAGGCGTGTTGGACTGGGCTGGTGAACTCGTGCGAGTGGGAGGGGCTGAGCGCGGGCGCGGGCGGCGGCGAACTGGCGGCCGCGCTGTGCGCCGCCTGCCTCGAGCTGCAGCGCGGGAAGGCTTCCAGAAAATTCCCGCGCCCCCTCTGGGACTACGGTAACGTATCTTATTGATTGTTATGACACTGAGGTGAGCATGTTGGACGGGGTTGGTGAACTCGTGCGAGTGGGAGGGGTCTACAACCTACAACCGTGCCGCCGAATTGACGTATTGACCTTACGTCATTAACTAAATATTATCTACTAGCTGCGCCCCGAGGCTTCGCTACCGTGGGAATTTCGGGAAAAGTATGTGTTATTCCAGTTATTTTCTACACGTGTACCAAATTTCATAATAATCGGTCCAGTAGTCAATGCGTGAAGAGGTAATAAACAAACAAACTTACTTTCGCATTTATAATATTAGTTGGGATTGAGATAGGATTCAGCGGTTTATCCGAGTAAAAGCGGGACAGTCCGACATTCGCCTTTATAATATTAGTATTCATTAAGCACGATGTGTCAAAGATTTATGCTTACATATTAAAAAACGGTCTTCTGCCGCGTCTGTCTGTTCGCGATAAACTCAAAAACTACTGCACGGATTTTAATGCAGTTTTCACCAATAGATAGTGTTATTCCTGAGGAAGGTTTAGGTGTATAATTTATTATTGTTTTAGCCGAGCGAAGCCGGGACGGGCCAGTAGTTAACTATTTATTTCTATATGATTTGTCCATTAGCTCGGGTGCCACTGTTGGGCCAAAGTCTCCCCTTTTTGTGTCCAACCACTTTCTATCCCTCGCCTACTGTTGCCATCCCTTATCGAAGGCCAACAGTTCAAGAACATTTCATCATCAACTTGCCTTGCAATTATCATCAGTGGGACTCGAGACCCAAACAGTCACTTTTGGCCCATCTTTCCGCAGTCATGCATATTACATAGCCCGCCCAATTCCACTTCGTATCTCCATATATTTAATTATTATTATTAAATTTATTCCAGCACTGTCAGTATACAGCAACGGCTCCACGGGCCCAGTGAAGCGGAGCGCAAGCGGCATGCCTTCACACCGGGACGGCCCCAACGCCGCCGAAGCCCGGAACTCTTTCAACGCCTTCCTCGCCACCCTGCGGGAGCCCCTCGCCATCAGCGTCATGTTCTCCCTCCTCGCGAGGCTACACAACCTCCTCATAGACGACAGCTCTTTGGAACTCGTAGTGGAGTACACAACTCTCTGGCCCTCAAATGTCTCCAACACGAATAATTATAATGTGAAGCACATTGTTGAGTCTCTTACGGATATGCTGGAACGGAGTTTGAAACTGTATCCGTACAATACTTCTTGGTAAGTTTTAAAGCTTCATCAAATTGAGGTACAATCTTATTACTCTTTATTGCAATAAATTATAAAAACTAAGTAATATACAAATTGAGAACTCTTATGACATTCTCTACCAGTCAACCATACAGAGATAGCAAGTTAATGTGATAAAGTGCATTTAATAGATATAAATCATCTGAGATATCTATCTCTCATGAGGTTACAAGCTACATATACTATCTATGTATAGAGTATGTTTGTATATATAGAAATACATTATAGCTTCCTCTAAAGTCTCCAAAACTCATACATACATAGATACGTGTCGCGTCATGTTTTGCGGTTTTACCTCAATGACGATGCGGAGTTACATTGCACATACAACAAAAGTTTCATAAAAATACCAATAATCAACACAACCCGCGCAGGTTGCGTCTATACGGCGACGTAGAAATGGCGGGGGGTCGCTGGGGCGCGGCGCTGCGGCGCTACCTGTGCGCGCTGACGGCCGCCTCGGGCCACTTCTCGCAGCGCGCGGCCGACGAGGGCCCGCTCGCACGCCGCGCCGCGCGCTGCTGCCAGGCGCTCGCCGCGCCCACGCAGGCCGCGGCCCTCTGTCAGCTGCCCGACGACCCCGACTACACCACCGCCTTCAAGTGCCTTGCCGAGCAGGTATCATACCTTTGGGCTCGCTTCATTCTTTTCGAGTGTATTGCTAACACCGGTGTCAGAAAATCGCCTAAAGCCATCTGACATGACTTACAACTACTTAAACTTAAATTGTCAACCAATATGCAGGTTTCCTCACGATATTTTCTTTCACCGGAAGCAAGTGTAAGTATTCACAGACCAACTGTGAAAACTTACACTCACTACGCCGCGCCGCCGTGTACATTTCTTCTGTGATGAAATGAATCATCTAGACTGTTCAAAAAACTTTAAGTTCAATTCATTTGAAATTATATATACCTTGTTTTATATTTGTTTAGTGCTGAGTTTCACCTAAACACTATATACCACAATCAACTTAGTCTTAAATTTACATGAATATTTTCCACCATTGACCCACCTTCACACACTCACCAGCTCCTACTGGATGAGAGCCACGCCAAAACTACGATTATTTTCTTCCCGGTTTCAGACAGGGAATGCAGCAGACGCAATGGACTCGTATTACGGTTGTCTCTGGGACGGCACGCTGCTGGAAGTGGCGGTGGCGCTGCACGCGCGGCGGGGCGAGGGGGGGCGCCGCGCCCGCGCCGTCAAGGCCGCCGGCGCCCTCGAGCTCAACGCCAACAACAGCGAAGACATCCAGAGAGAAGCGGCCGCCATTCGCCGAGCGAGACTCCTCAGGGCTCTCACTAACCAATACGTGGCTTAATTTCCAAGCTATAAATGCGAAAATCGAAACATTTTGATGTAATTTGGAATAGATATAGGTCGTCAATTATGGACTACCGCAGGCGGAGCTGCAAACAACAATTAGTGTTGTAACTATAGTTATTATTACAACACTAATTAAGATAAAAGATAAGTAACGAGGCGCATCCAAACAAGCCGGGGCGGTGGCACAGTATAATGTAGTGTGATGTTACGACTACAACCTGAAGTGCGACTGGTGTAGTCTCTGTATTTCGTATTTCAGTTGCCACTATAAGAAATAAAAAAACAAACGTGTTTTGCCGTTTATATAAATTTCTAAATGTTGCTTTGCCTGCCGCCTGTGTGTATGCTGCGCCATATAATATATATTTTTTTGTAATTGATTGCGATGTCATTTTTGGACATGTTTACCAAGATGACTTTTTGGCATCCAAAACTTTTCTCGTTGTAAATATTATATTTTTAATTTAATATAAGGATATGTATTCAAACAAAATAAAACAATTTTAATGTATTCTTATTTTTATTAACTGAGTACGAAAGACTACATATATTAAAAAACTTAAGTACTAATAATAATATCAAAGTATACATACAGAGTTACTGGTATCTAACGCATAACCTTCCAAAGGCGCATAAGGTACATAGATACAGTTATAGTTTTAATTTTAATGTCGTTTCTATAAAACGATTCCGCTACTGCACTGTCTCGTGTTTTTTGGCGTGCTTGGCTATTACATAGAGCTAAGATGTGTAGAATCACAGAACAAATTAGATTGTATATTTTTATATGAAAAAAGAACTACTAATCACTAAAAATCGTAGAATAAAAGTTACTTGTTTTGAAGTACCAAGTAGTCTTTAAGAGGTTTTGCGTTTGATACCAGTAACCCTGTATACCTATATGTATAGTCATAAAAAAAATTCGAAATCTTTTTAAATCGGTTGGGCTATAATGCTTACCTTATAATTTTTAAAAGCCTCGCTCCGTGAGCCTTGCGACAAGCGATGTGCTTTTTTTAAAATGTCCTGAAGAAATTTATTGGGAATTCCCAATTTCTCAGCAACACATCACTACTTGCGACGCACTCATTCCTACTTCTTATTCAAAGATTATTTTTATCTAAATTTGGCGGTATGTTTTGATTCTTACAACAGCTTATGCACGCCAAGGCTCTTTTATCAAAAACCCCCAAGTGAATTTCACGAGCGTTTGAACGCGGCGTGTAGAGTTTCATTCGTGTCCGACATTTTTATTACATAAAGATTTTTTTTATTGAACATTTATAAAATGAACATTGTACCAATAATTTACTTATTTATAAAATAGGATAGTTAAATTGATTACTGTGTATGGTACAATTTAATAAACACTAATGAGAGCCCGCGGCGGAGTTCAAAACGCTCGTGAAATTCACCCTTTATTTCTTAACGAAAATTATAATTCAATCTGAAAAATCATAAAAAGACATGGTAAGATTGTTTAATTAGACTTGTAAGAAATAAGGAGTTTAACTAGGTAAGTTTATCAAAAAGTAAATCCTAAAAAGGATCTATCTCAATACTACAAGCTACACTTAAAAATGAGAAATAAAGAAAAATAATGTCCATTTAGCTGTTAATCCGGTAAAACAGGATCTTATTTGTGATATGTGCCAAGGAAATTTGAGCAATTTGGACAGTAGTGATCGCAGTTCCTCGTCGATTTCATGCAATATGGGATGCAACAGCAACAACTGAAAAAACAACGCATATTAACTTTCAGAATTCCGTACCTAAATAGGAAAAAAATGCCCGAGCAACAGAACAGCTAGTTAAATATGAAACGGCAGAAAATATTTTGTTAAATAACACATTGACAGAACGAACAGAAGATCATGGAGGAGACTGCACGAAGCAATGGAATATCTTACCATAACATGCAGCACAAGGCGGCGATCATATGAGTACGGGTGGTGCTTGTATATCTCACTGAAGTGCGGACCGAGGCATGGCAGTACTGACAAATAGTTTTTGTATTATTTGGTCCCAACGGCACCTGAAATAAGCATTTATACGATTAATATAGGTTCGTAAAGGAAATCGTGTTACAACCCTTCTTCAGCTATCAACATTTCACCTACAGAAGTAATTTTACCCAATGACTTTACAATGTTTAAAATCTTTTATTTAACTTGCAATGTATGGATGTATGTTTGTTCGGGTGGAATACTCAATTTTGAAGCAGGTATCTTCAACCGATTGAGCTGAAATGTTGTATACACGTTTAGTTTGGATTACAATACACGAGAAGCTGTAAGAAAAAAGCTGCTGTGGCTTGTAGAGAGTAAGTCGAAATAATGTGACGTCATTCTAAATCCAATATGGCGTAACATTCAAGATGGCGGAATCGATCAATTTCCGAGTCCGTTCATCTCACTCAATAATGCGTTGAGTGAGATGAACAGACTCAGAAACCTAGCCCGTGATAAATAAAAATTAAAAAATAAATTAAAAGAAAAAATTTAAAAAACCTCCAAAAAAAAGAAAATAAAATCTTCCTTTAAAATTTTCACTATCAACTTATAACCACTTTACTTTTGTAAATAAACTAGTACCCATTAAATCGAGTTAAATAATTATAGGCACTTACGCAAACCGCGCGACAAGCTTATATGATCATATAAATTGTGTGTAATGAGGTTATAAGTTGATAGTTAAAATTATAAAGGAAAATTTTATTTTCTTCTTTTTGGAGCATCTAAATAAAACCTTTTATTTTTAAAAAATCCTTTTAATTTATTTACCTATGTTATCAGGGAAAGTTATTATGGAGCAAATAGAAATTTCCTCGAGAACGTGCGGAGCGTGGCTTGTATCCAACTCGTGTCATTTCTAATTACAATATCTAAATCTATACTACCTATTATTATAGGTATTGTACCTATTATTATGTATAGTAGAATGAAGAAGTATGAGAGTTTGTATGTTTGAGGCGGTTAATCTCCGAAACTGTCGAACCTATTTCAAAAATTGTTACACCATTAGATAGGTACGTTATTCAAGATTGCTATAGGCTATATTTTATCTTAAAATTCCTACGAGAGCGAAGCCTCGAGCAACATCTAGTCTTTTATAAACTTACAGGGAAAATGTTCGTAGGTGGCGGCACTGGCGGCGGCGCATTTTGGGCAGCCAAAATCATTCCATCTGCATAAGCATCATCTATATGTTTGGTCGGAGACTGAAAATTACGTAACTGTTATTTTATATACGCTTACATAAACATAAACACTACCGACTGTGTTATACTGGTAGGAAATGCCATTCGACGCTTCATTTTATTTATCAATTCAAACTAAGGCAAACTTATGTAGATACCCGGTACCAGTCTTTGTTTAGGTTCCTGCCCTGTTAAAATAAATTAAACTAACCTTGACATGACTTTTTACTTGAAATCATAGATTTCGATTTTACGTACCACTAAAAACATTCTGTAAAAAACTAGCCAAGTCTTGATAATATTAACTACCACAGTATAAGTTAGTATAAGTTCACTTTAATTAAAGTTTTAATACTGTAACCACATTGATATAACTAACATTACTATAAACGCTAATAATATAGTTCAATAAAATGTTTATAATAAAGGAAACACTAATTGACACATTTAACTTTGCAAGGCTTGACACAAGATTTTGGTAACAAAGTAAGACGACCATACTACCTACTTGGATATTCCAATGCAACTGCCCTTCCGAAATTATTTCGGATGTAAGTACTAACGTTCCCACGTTCATTTTACTAATCAAATATTTCACTCAAGTACCTAGTTCAGTTTAATTCAGTCAAGTCAGTCAGTTCAAATCAATTTAATTGATAAATGTATGAAGCATTCCTTTATCTAGTTATTTCAATAAATATCAACATTATAAATTTTCATTTATAAATAAAAAATGGAGCATAGTAGGTGGTATACCTACATAATAAGTGAGATGTATCTTAAAAAAATTATTGGTGACATTCCACGGGTATTATGATCGATTATTAGTATTATTACGCATATATTTGTATATTTTTATAATTTGCTAATCAAAAACTATTGAGATCAATATTATAATATAAAATTAAAACACCCGTTTACCCGTGCAACATCATACTTATCGTCATTTTTATTTTATTCACCTGAGAGGTTTTTATTTCCGAATTCAATGGTATAGTATCGCTGTCCATTATCTGAAAGAAGAAATGTAGGTATGACATGAATGATCATAAGGTAGGTATATTAAGTACTTCTCCTTTGACTGTTATTAGACCGGTAACTTAATAATGAATGTCCCATTTAAATTAGGCAAGTCCCATGATAGGCAAGACTTCTGTAGTTCTAAACCCGCTGTTCTCAAAATAGTAGTATATTTTATTAAAACTATTGAAATATTATTAAATCAATAAAGTTCAGATTGTATGTACCTATAATATAACTACTAAACTATAAAAATCTTTGTGTAAATAGACCTACTTGTCTACCTGTCTACCTACCACTATACATTTTTCGATCGGTTCGGTAGGTAGGTACCTACATAGACATAGTGACGGATTGACTGTGAAAATCGGCCAAACAAACGCACAAGTTTTTATAACCTAGGTTCCGTTTTTACCTTTCGTAAAAATGGTAGGTACTTGGTGTCAGCGATGCCAGATTTATTTTTGGTAAAAAAGGAATTATTTCATCAAACTAGGAACAAATTAAAAAAAACGCAAAAATAATATGTATAAAAACATTATTTAATTTACCTAAGTATTTAATAGATTTACTTTTGACATTTGTGCAAAAGTATGCCAAAATAAAGCTGGACAGAGCGAGCAGTCCCGTGCGGGACAGTAAATTCTAAACTAAAAAATCGAGACATTTGGCAACGCTGCTTGGTGTGCTCGCGAGTCCACCTCGCATCTCACACTTGAAGGATCATTGACACGTGATTGCAGTCCGTTCTCAGAAAATATCCCACAAGTGTTTGGCATGCTGAGATCTCACAAGTGTTTGGCATGTTTATGTTCCATTCATTAGTAATTTAAAAAATATATGTAAGTAGGTAGAGTAAATTGTAAATTGGTGTGTAAAATATGTACCTAATGAATTTATTACATACTTACATTATTATAATTAGGTACATACCTATGTACCTAACCATAAGTACTATGTATGTAAATACCTACTTACCTATATTCATACAATAAAATATTCGTAACTCGCCAAAACAAAGCACTTATATGCATTAAATACTTCTATTTTAATACATCTATGGTCTTCCAATAATGGACACACAGGGGAGATAGGGGAGGGGAGGTTAGGTACGGAAAGTGATCTCTCACGTTCATAATTAAATAATGGAGCCATATGTTGAAGTATACACTTCGGTTAAAAATTATTGTACTATTTTTCGTCGGAAACCAGTTTGAATCTCTGCCGGTTACATTATTTGAATTCTATACAGTACTTTTAGAATTTATGCACTTCCAAACAAATCATTCCTCTTTATAGTTTCGTTAGGATAACTTTATCGATAAGTTATTTTTCTACGACAAAATACGAGAACATCTCTATTTGACGGCCGTCAGCGGTGACAGAAACAGGGACTTTTGGGGTAACCGAATTAAGTGTTTTGAACACTGTTTTTCCATTCGGGTTCAAAGAAAAACAGAAATAAACTGTATCACTTTAAATCTGTTTTTTGAAAAACAGGTTAAAAAGTGTTTATAACTGATACAGCTTATAAGGTTTATAATAGCATAACAATGCGACAGCCGACGTGTAGTTGCCGGTTCGTTATAAGACGGAACGGCAACAGCGTGCGCGCGCTTTGACGATGCCGGCGGCCAATGGGACTTCCCCATACAGCGACGCTGTTTACACAGACAGACACAGAAAATTGTAAAAAAAAGTTTTGTAACAGTTTGGTTACAGGAAAAAACATATCTGTTACACTTTTATAAGTATTCGAAGCAAAACAGGTTTGAAACACCCTAATTAGTGTTACAGGAATAATTCTGGAACATATTCAATGTGTCCTTTATGGTGTTTATAAGTCTCTGGACAGAAAGCATTGAGGCGCAACTGCCTAATCATTGAGAATATCGGTAACGCCCGAATCAATTGCGCCATCAGACGGACAGATATATTTTTTGATTTTTGCAAAGAGCAATGAAGTTTGTTATGAAATATGCACGAATTGACACCATCTCGTTCAAATCATAATTTATAACAACTTTGCAGATTTTCAAAAGAAATATGTAACCTATATTTTATTAGTTACACATAAAATGAGATTCCATCTTTCACCAGGTTCACTTTGAGCATCTATTTTTACAAATAACCACTGAACAAGCCGGCATTATGTGAAAAATTGATAGATGTTGACGCAACCGCGTAGTACCTAAATTAGACTGACGACGGAAATCTAAACTACCTATGTAAAGTTCTTACATACCTAGTTTGTTCACACCTTAGATTAATAAAAAGTACTTTTCTGTATTTTGAGGTTCACACTAGCCGGGCTGCTATGACAAATTTCCTTTAAATATACCTATTTCTTTTATCTATTCTATGCTACACACTTTTATTACCTACTACTACACCTTACTACAAATATTTTATCACCAATCGCCATTTGCGACGTGAACAAATAGGTAGTCTACAAGTAGGTAGGTATATCATATAGCATTTGCCCCGGCTTTTCCCAAGGCTCTTAGCTCTGTCCGTAGTACTGCTTTACAATCACTAGGTAGGTTTATATAGTCTACTTAGGTCTAGGAAGGAACTAGGTACCTATGTAGGTGTAACCTATGTGAATTATGAGGATGATTGACAAAAATAAACAAACAGATTTTCGCATCCATGTTATAAAAGGAATTGTATGAACGCGATAAACTCAAAATGTACTCGTAGGTACCAGAGGGATTTATGTACGGTTTTCACCAGTAGATACCTAAGTAGTGTGATTTCTGAAGAATGTTTAGGTACCTAAAACTTCCTAAAATTTTACAGGTGTATTGCTCAAGCGATGCCGGTCCACTCATAATAAGTAATAGTTAGTTGGCATATAAATATAACCGTCATATAACTATCTATACCTACCTTACTGTATAGTATGTGAGGATATATAAATAAAAACGAACTAATAAAAAACTTTAAATTAAAAATGGAATAAGCTTATGCCTACTTACATAGGTATCCATCGCCGACATCCAATTGCAGATTATATTGTAATACGATTCAAGTCACTGTTCCGCGAAACTGGCACAAGTAAACTGCTGAATTAAACCAGTTATCTACTTTTAGTCAGTTCAACTCTAAATCGGAACTGAACACAAGCACGCGTGCTCTAAGTCTACCGTATAAAACTAACCTACTTGAGCGAGCTGAGCAGACAGAGCACTTGATTGTAGTAATGTTGCGAGTCTATCGATAATATCGTGATGTCGAAATCAGTCATACAATCGATAGTCCTATCGATACTATCGGTCTTTGACGATACTATCGATAGTATCGTTTAAGATCATCGATACAATCAATAGTATCGATTGATAAAAATAACTAATACTATTGCTTAAGATCGATAGTATCGATACTTTTGCCCTATCGATAGTCGAAGATTTTACTATACTATTGCCAAATAGCTTGTAATTATATAGTTCACCTTTCATATCATTCTTAACATTTTACATTCACAGTTTATTTATAATGTTTATTAGATTGACAACACTGTGTCCATAGTCTTAATTCCAGTTGATAGTGTCGAAAATACGTCGATATGTATAGATATACGTCTAAACCAAAACTATCGAATCGCGTCGATAGATAGTCCATAGTATCGGTAGTATCGACTATTCAGTGGAGTATGACTGATTTTCGAGGTCAACTATCGATCGATAGTCAAACTATCGATAGTCCGGCAACGCTGCTTGATTGAGTGAGTAATCAGCCCAAGCAAGCGCTCCCGCCCGTCCCTCGTCCTGCGTCCCCGAAGAAATGGGTGGGGCAGGTCCGGTGATGCCATAAAGCCAGAATGTTACCAGCTCACAAAAAAGATTGCAGTTGGACGACAATATCTGCGTCTCCGGCAAAACACAAGATGATAAATGTTTACACAATATTAGCACTAAACATTATTTATTAAATTTAACAAGAACAACAAGACGAAGAATGCAGCAGAATGAAAGTAATATCTACTTAGGGGTACTTTAATCTGTGCCTAGGGGAATCCCTGACATTGTATTCCGCCCAGTACTAAAAACAACTATGATAAAAAGTACATACCTACGCATAGACTAGAATGAAATCTACTAGTCGTTCGCCGCGAACGTAAACCTCACGAATACAATTTTTTTGACACTTTTTTTTTCTCATGAAATTATCTTGATGATGAAATAACTTTTAATCATAAGGATTAATATGCTTGTGTAATAATTGTCAAAATGCACCTTTTAATTTACATTATCTTTTTGCATATAAAATGCCTTATAGTTACTTAATTATAAAATATAGATATATAGAGTCGCGGACTTTTTTATGGATCTACTAAAAACATACACACACACACACGCACACGCACACACACACACGCGCACACGCACACACGCACACACGCACACACGCACACGCACACACGCACACGCGCGCGCGTGCACTCACACACACACACACACACAAACGCGCGCGCGCGCGCGCACACACACACACACACACACAATGATGGCGCCAGGTTAGATTTAACTAAAAAATCACTAAATTAAGTGCTCGTAAGGTTGACTCATTGATTCTTACGTCTAACTACAACCTCATGAAAATCTTGCATGGAGGACAGCTGTCTATTAGCGTGCCAGAAGTGATTACCATATACCTAGATAAAATTCGATTATAAACTTTATTTTGTATACTAAGTAGGTTTGTTAGTTGCACACATAATCATTTATATTTCGCGGGATTCGGCAAAACTCCACTGATCCGTGATTTTATTAAATTAAAGCAAATAAGTAGAACCGAAAGATCTTTTGACAATTTTATTTTAACAATTATGCAGTAATAATAGACAGTGGTTCCTAATTTATAATACATAGGTATATAAGTAAATAGAACAGGACCTAGCACAGGACTAGGGAATCGGAATCACTACCCCTTTGTACCTAGTTACGGAACTTACAATTATTTAGCACATTCATTACAGATTGTTGAATAAAAATAAATTACCAGAGGCGGTGTTGTAAGTGCGGATCAAATAAAAGTGATATTTCATAACCTTAATTCTTAGACCGATTTAAAACGTAGAAATTTTCTTTGCAGAATACTTTTTGCTTTAAACATTTAGTTTGATTTTTTACAATTACACACATCTCAATCAATTAATATTCGTCTGGTGAATATTTTGTACTTATGAAATTATTTGTTAACCGATGCATAACCTTAAAAAATTAAAATCAGGTAGGTTAAGTCCCTACATTGTCTATAAATTCTAGCTAGTTGATCGCCGTGCTAGTAGGCCAGAGTGTAGATAAAATTGACAACATTTTGCTACAAATCTGTTACATTTTAAATAACATTTCTTTACTTGTTTTAACTAATTTAAATTGAAACTAATTCAATTACAGGAAATACAATTTATGTTATGCCGGCTATACACTATTATGCTAAACAATGCTGGTTTTTTATTGCGATGAATAAAAGATCAACGGCAATGTTCATGATCGCATCATCTGTCTGAGTTCGGGTCGGGTATAGTGTATAGCCGACTTATGGAATATTTCGTAAAAAATACACACAATACACACAAATGAGTGTATTTAATTTTAAAAGTTCTCAAACTACAACTATTCCATGTTACATCGAGTTGGAAACTGAGTAGAGGGTCGAAGAGAGTGTACCCTCGTATTTCCTAAAATCTATATAGGTAAATATTACAAACAGTATTACCTATGCATGGACCCTATGTATTTAATGTAGGTAATAAAGAAGTTGTCCACAAATAAGATAGGTTAGGTAGGTATTTCATTTGTAAACCAAAGGATAGTGAATCCGTTTGTTGGATTTTTAAGCAGGGAAAAAAATATGAACAAGCTTATACCTCTAGGCATCTATAGCTAGGCTTTTACTTAATCTGCATGGATTTTCTTGTAAGCCCATAAATACCTACAAACTCATCTGTTTATGGGCATGGAGATGTATATACCTATATGTTACCGTTGATTTGCGTAATCAGAGTCCAGATTAATGAGGTATTCTGCAGATTATCTGTGAGTCAGTTAAAGTGGAAAAAATAATTGAGTTCCTACATTAACTAGATAATCTGCAGACTTCCTAGGTAATCTGGAGACTAACGACCATGCATACGGTAAATTCCATAAAACAGGTTCTTGTTGGAATAAAATAATTTGAATTAGTTGTAAAAAATTAAATATTTAATAAAAATTTTAAGACGGGTAATTAGATATAAATTTACACATGATGAACCATTTTACGCGTGAACAGCTCACTATAGGTACGTAACTGGGTAGGTACGTAAGCTGTTAGCGCGGGAGGAGCGGGTGAGCGAAACAAAAGTATTTCGCTCACTGTCTCCTCTAATTTAACGATTTGAATGGTACATCTGGTTACTGTGCAAACTTTATAAGAGCATTTCAAATTTTTTCATTTCAAATTTTTACACTTCACGCTTACACTAACAAATCGTATCAGAGTACTTATCTGCAGATTTCATAGTTAATGTGCACATTAACGTATTATGCATTCTAACGGTAACATATATACATATATATAAGTTCGTAACATATAAGTAAGTATATGTATACAAAGAAATATTCATTAAACAACAAAAGCTTCCAGTGCTATCATCGAGAGCGCCGCGATGCCCGCCACGGCCGGCACCGTCACAACCCACGCGAAGATTATGTTCCTGGAAGTGTAAACACGTTTATGAATTCATTATACGCATACATTTTTATGTATGTATGTATGTTTGTTAGTTTGTTTGTAACGCGATAACTTTTTTTGAACCGTTGTTGGTCCGATTTTAATGAAATTTAAAAGGTGTGTAGGATATGCCAATAGAATTTTTAGGATTGTGGGGCATCAAAATCGGCTCAGTCGTTTTTGAAATATTCACAATTTTGTAAAACCTCACCAAAATGTAATGTGTTCGCGAGGTCAAGTTCGAGGCGAACAACTAGTAGGTATGTAATAGAACCGTATAGTTTTGTAATATAATTTAAACTTAGGGCCGAGTTCACCGACTTTTTAAACGACTGCTTAACACTTAAACAGCTGATTAGAACTTACTATACTATAGATACTCGGAGATAAAATTCGATTGTAATTGATTTGATTGATGAAATCACGGCCAAAAAACTTAGTTCGGCAACTTTTGCAGTGAGAAGGATCAGACAGTGTAGAAACATCGAAACAGGCTAGGCTTGTGTATTACAGCTACTTTCATAGCATAATGTCTTACGGATTATTGTAATGGGGTAATGCAGCTGATATAGGAAAAATTTTTGTTTTACAGAAACGAGTAATTCGTTTTATTTATGGGCTTAAGCCACGGGATTCCTTGCGAGATTTATTCAAATCGATAAATATTATGATCTTTTGCATCTCAGTACATCTTCGACGTACTTATTTTTGTTAAATCTAACTTACACCTGGATAAAACATTGAGTGATTAAACACTCGTAATAGGCATAAACTTTGTATGAACAGATTCCGACTTAAAAAGGTAAGGCGGTCTTTCATGGGTCAAAGTGTAAAATTGTTCAATAAACTCCCTGTAGAGGCTATTAACTTGCCAATGGCAAAATTTAAATCATATATTAAAAATGCTTGAATAGCTAATGCTTATTACACAATTAGCGACTATTTAAATGATAAAAAACCTTGGACCATTCCTAAAACTTCCACCTCTCACACTTGATCTTACTTTTTTATTATTATTTATATATTTTCTTGACATGTTTACTACATATATTTTGACATTTACTTGTAAAACATATACGTGATTTGTGATCTTCAAGTGTCTGAAAGTAACATAAGTATCTATTATGTTAGATTATGGAGATCAAGTATGTCATGCACACTGGATCGGGTCCATCATCTATTAAAAGTTTTTTGTTTGGTTAATTATATATATATATATATATTCCTTTCATCAGCACTTGATCACAATCATAATATGTTTCAGTATACCTTTTGACCGTGACATTGTTATATTACTGATAAAAAATTATACATAAATGTATATTTAAAAAATGGCATAATAGGGACCAACACTGTTCAAATGAGTTTCTTTCGGCATTTCTTCTCAGCAGTGGTCGTTCCGAAATGCTAGTAGTTTGTAGCTTTGGTAAACATCATTTAATTCAAAATCTGCTTAAAAGTACCTGTGAAGGCCTAATTTCTGAATAAATGATTTGATTTTGATTTTGATTTTAATTTCACAGTCTGTCAAGAAAGTGAAGAAAATTAAATTAGGGCGCTGTCTCCTACCTAATGATGGACAACACTGGGTGTTTGACCGGCAGCTCCACTTTATTGCTACCAGCAATTCCACTGATTACCTGAAGAGGCTCCAATCGACGGGCTTCTTAGAGAAGTAGCCGACGCAGACCACGGAGCCCACCTTGCAGTGCGTGGTGGACACCGGCAGCCCCGCCTTGCTGGCCACCAGAACTGTCAATGCTGACCCTATCTCTATTGTGAACCCTCTGTAATCATAAACAGGAAAAATAGGAATAAAATAATATAAATGCCATGTTTACTTAGTCATAGTAATTTTAGATGTTTTATTATAATCACAGTGTGTATTGGTGGGAAGACATACGTGTCGGGTGTGATGCTGGTAAGGTCTTCCCCCACGGTGCGGATGACGCGGCGCCCCCACAACCACAGGCCTAGCGCGATGCCCACTCCGCCGAACACCAGGATGGCCAGTGGAGTTTCAGCTTTAGCGTGCGCTTCCCCCTCGGAGTACAGCAGCCACAACGCCACCAGAGGGCCTATGGCGTTACTGAAACATGATTTTTGTCCTGGTAAATTATATTATGGGTGAGATTATTCTCAAACTAAACGTGTATACAAAATTACAGCTCAATTGGTTAGATACATGTAGCGACATACTTGTTACATTGCAAAGATAAATAAAAGCTTGTAAAAATAATAAGTACCTATATTTCAACGCATTGATGTCTTTTGAATAAATATCCTACTAATATTATAAATGCGAAAAATTGTGAGGAAGTAGTGTGTAAGTATGTTTGTTTCTCTTTCACCGGGCCGCTAGTCAAAATGAAAAATAACTTTTCTTTTTCTTACTAAGTATAAGACATTTAAAAAAAGTATTACAAATAAGAAAAAAGAGTAGAGGAAGACCAAGAAGGCCATCAACTTATGATATAATGATTAATGGTGGTAGAGTAAATAAATAAAAATGACATACACATACCTGACGTCGTTACCTCCGTGTGCGAAGGCGCCAAAGGCGGCAGTTATTACTTGTAGGAAGGAGAAGAGGCGCAGGGTGTCTGTGGGGGGCTCGGAGGGTGCGGGGGGCGGCGGACTTGCCGTCCGCAGCAGCGGCGCCGCGCTCGAGTTCGGTGTGATGGCGGGCAGCCGACTCGGGCCGTCCAGCTCTATGTTCCACGCACTGCTCTCTGGTGCCTGAAGTTCGATGATGGTTGTTTAGTGCCCGAAACGGTTGCGACAATATGAGTACCATCTTCAGAGCAATCAACTGTCTAAGGTACCGTCAAAGTCGTTTACCAAGTGGTAAAATGAATACAAATATTAGTGTAAATGGCTATTATCGCTAGAAAGGTGAATATAAAAAGAAAGGAAAAATAAAGGTTTTAAAAATAATATACATATAGCACAGTAATTTAAAAAAAATTCTCAAAAATATATCTTTTTCGTAAAGGAGCTTACCTTATCCAGCCTAGAAGGAGGACTGTCGAAATCCACAGTAGTTGTTAAAATTCTCGTCGCTGCCAACTTATCAAACTCCATGCGCGCGATCGTATCACAAGAGTCACCCAAGAACCCATTTCTAGAATCGTAGCTTTCCCCCATACCAGCCATGTGTGCTGAGTCTAAACTTTTATTACAGCTCCACGTTTCATCGATATATTTAAGGGTGTTTATCTGAGGATCAGCGTCTATCAGTTGCAATCTAGATTTGTTTGGTGGACTGAGGCTGCGTGAGAGAATACTGCAGTCATCCATGGTAGCGAGGAGTGCTCGGTTCCTGGCGTTCATCTCCCTGACGCCAACAGATATCTTGTCGGCTTCGCTCAGGGTGACCATTTCTGCTGTTTCTGCTATCGCTTCTAGAACCTTCCCATCCTCGGACAACAGTGAGGTAGGCCGTTGCTGCTTATGTGAATGTGTTGGTGTATGAGCTGGCGTTGTTTCTACCAAAAAAATAATGGAAAAACTGGAATTTTTCGATATAACTAGTTTACTTAGTAGTTAGGTTTATGTAGCTAAACCCAAATATATATGTTAGTGGATAACAACAACGGTTATTTTGTCCCGAAAAAAAACTAGCGCAATATTAACTTACCGTTAGATACACCTAAAGTGAAATTGACCGGAGGCGCTATGACCCTGCGACTGTAGTAAGGGACGAGAAAGACTTTGACTGCCACTGCCACTAGTGTGCCAATGATCCAAGACACCAAGAACACTAGCCATGGCGGGATACTGTCCATTGATAACACTGAAATCATGAAATATATCTAGTTAGTCATCACAAGTTTCTCAACTTTTTATTGACGTATTCTGTAAAACAAAACAAACGAACTCACACTTGGGACCATCGAGAAGGACACTCAAGACATTGACCGTGACGGTGCTGGCATAGAAATACGGCAGCATCTTGAGTCCTTTCGCCAGCGGCTCCTTCACTTGGAGTACGAACTTGTGCACGTACCAATATATACCTGCCGATGTCGCCCCACTCATTACCGGCGACAAGAACCACGAGATCACTGAAAAAAACAATCATACTTTAACTACCTGTATTCGGACGGTTATTATTAAGTTGAACAAAGAAGAACCGAGCAACGCTCAGATTGGTGAGAGATTGTTGAATTTAACAAAAAAGCTTTTACCAATAGCACCGAGCGTTGACCAGCGTACTCCTTGGACACCTTTAGCAGCCAAGGTGAATCCTACTGTGGCGCCCACCACGGAGTGTGTCCCGGAGACCGGGAGCCGCAGCGCGGTCGCGACCAGTAGCCAGGCTGCCCCTGCAATCAGTGCTGCCAGGCAACCGGCGGCTAGCAAACGCTCTTCGTTCTCATATAGAGACACGTCTAAGATACCCTTGCGCATTGTGTCCGACACCTTGTAGCCTAAAAATTAGTTTAATTATTAAGTTATTTTTTATTGGAACAATAAACCTTTAAATTATGCTGGCTTAAAATATGATACCAATGTAGACGAACGAATCAAATCAAGTAAGTACTCAAGTAACAGTAGGTATAGTAACTTCGACGGGTAAAATTACAAAGATTAGGTTTGAACAAAAGTATACTTACTTCTTTTATGTTCTATACAGCTAGGTACTTAGTTATATTCACTACTTACACAACGTTGTACCTACCTTAGTGATAAATTTTCACAGTGCGTCTCAAAATACCTCGAAACAAATTGAACACAAATATTAATTTTCGTCAAAAAAGAAATTACAATCACTTACCAATTAAAACAGCTCCAGCTATCTCAAATATCGTGGCGAGGATGCACGCTTGAGTCAGCGTCAATACTTTAGATCCCACGCTGGTTCCAAAAGAGTTGGCGACATCATTCGCTCCGATGCCAAACGCCAAGATGAAAGCCACCACAAACCCACACACCACCAGCCAGAACAAGTCGTCAGGGTATGGTTCCATTTCAAATTATTTTACACACCCATTTTTGTAATAGTACCAATAATTAAAATTTCAAAATTAGTTATATAGCACCTATCCAAGATTCTCTTGTTTTTGCAAAATTACCTACACTAATTTATCTAGTTAAGCTTCGCTTATTCTCAACACTTGGTATCAACAACTTATTTTCATCTGTAGAATACACGGTACTTTCCGCACCATATAAAAATAAGTAACAATAAAGTTGAAGGACGAGTAAATAGTATGTATCTAAACTTAAATAATTCGAATTCCCAAATGAATATTGTTACAATTTTAGTTATTAATAAATAATTGGAATTCTCGAATTACTTGTGCGTCACAATGTTTGATGTTTAGTTAATATTTCGAATAGGTGTTGTGGTTTCGATATTTTTGGCTTCATGTTTTCTGTAATGGAAAAATAATAATTAATAATAAAATATTCTTATAAGAATCCATTCAAAAAACAAAATTAACAAATGTATCTAAATAGCCGGGCCACATGGTATTCAAAATACCTATTGATTTCCTACCGCCATTAGCTAAAGTTTCGCGGTAAAAATCGAGACTTCCTAAATATACTTATACGACAGTCAGGTAGGTATACTGGATAAATGTCAAGTAAAATTCCTCAACCTTAACGTTAACGACACTTGCGTCATGTGTGCCTCTTATTTAGTCACTCGGCTGTGTATTTTTATACCTCATTATTATAATTTCTAATAATACCTACTCTCCGTTTTACCGAGATCACTTGTAAACTTAACACTTCATGGCAAAATTTCTATGAGTCTACTCACCTAGAGAAATGATAGGATTTTATGGTCCTAATTTAACGGATCTTATAAAATCACAAGGTCTCTTTCCCCTGAGTGTTCAGCTGTATACTGAAGTTGTTGAGGGTCACCACCGTCAAGGCAAAGAAGCCGTCTGAATAGAGCATGCGCAAGGCGCAATAGGTACCCCGCTCCTGCAACCCTCGCATTGTATAAGGAGCACAATAAAAATGTTTGTTCGTTTGCGAAAGAACCCCTCCCAAATTACTTGGATAAATAACCGGCTTCATAAGAATGAAGTTGAAGCGGAAACTGATAATTTGAATATTATAGCCACTGCGTTTTAATAAAAACCAACTTTAAATAGCTATAAATGGGGATACATATAACTATGTGTGCCCATTACATTTTTTATGAATATAGCGCTATCAAATGGCATTCTCTATTTGCTAGTCACCGTAGATCATGCAAAGTGCAGAACAAAAAGTAAGAAAGAGGAAAGCGGACTCAAGGTACACGGTATAAGTACCTACCTAGGTCTATATTTCGAGGTCTAATATAGGTTGTGTTTTATAATCGTTTTTGACTTTTGAATTTTTATTGATTCAATTAGGGGTAAATTTACGCCGGTTACACACCATCGTCAAACTTTGGCGATTTCAAAGTACATTGCTGGTTTTTCCTTGCGATAAATAAAATTAATATTACGGAACCTTCAATGCGTGAGTCAACTCGCATTTGACAAATTTTTGTTTTCAAATCAATATCGACTTCTTTAATTTACACATTTCCGTCTCTTTCCCGAAATCGCCGCATGGCTAACAAAGCGAGTAATCGTCACTAGGCTACTCTGTATCCTTTTGTGTATGTCATACGAGGTGTCTGTCTAGGGAAACAAATTGACACATATAGCAAAGCCCAGGCAGCTAATAGGCATTCCCAAGTAGGGTAGACGTCAGATAGGCCTCCGATAGTAAAATTACAACCATCTTTAAAGATATATGATATAGCTACGCCCCGGGAACCCCCATGGGAATTGCAGGATAAAAAGCACGTGTTATTCCAGATTATATTCTACCCGTGTGCTAAACTCCATAACAATCCGACTAGTAGATTTTGTGTGAAATAAATAATAAACACACATACACACATACTTACATCTTCACAAACTTTCGCATTTATAATATTAGGTAGTACCTACTTAAAATTGATCGCAGACCGACCCCGGGCTTTGCGACAAATAACGAATATTACTGGGAACACCCGAAGATGAGAAAAAAATCATAACTAAGTAATACTAATATCTTATATACACACTTTCACAAGTGTATTTCCTTGTATTAGGAATCTAGATAGGTAGTTGGAGATAGTACTAGTGACCGTTTTGAGTGAGCCGCGGGGATCATCATACCGTAAAAGGATGGTTCGCAGAGCGTTTCGACCACTGCGGCTGCGCGGTCATTACAATACGTCAATTTTCTTGAGAAAGGAATCATTTCCGAAATCAATCATTCATATAATTTACATTACTACTGTACAGAGTAATTAAAGTCATATATTAAAACTCATTCTTGTCTTTGTAATACGACTTTGTAAAACGACTATATACAACTGTGATTATCTACGTGCAAGACCTTATATAAAAGAAGTTTTATAAAACAACTACTAGCAAGCTAAACAATGGTCTTATAAAAAAACTAGATAAATGGTGTTTGAACCTATAAAGGTTCAGAGATTTGAAAGGGCCCCGACTAGAGATTGAGCGCTTGCTTTGAATAGAGAGTATTACTGCACATTTATCCCGCCAGAGTACAGAACTGTACGTTAGGTATACAAAAGCTTTGACGCCTTTTGCTATGTCGATTAAAACGTTTATTTTAGAGTACTTTATTAATCATTTCATTATGCAAGCATTCGTTTGTGAAAATATACAACACTGTAGTATATTCGGGTGCGGAAATATTGGGAAAAATCGTTTTCCATAAGATAAAAAACTTTGGAAACTATGGGATACGTCTCACGCTGTAAAATTTTTGAGCCAGTAAACGGAAAAAGCTCGGAACACTTCACACGTGAAGACTTATTAAAATATGGACCTCATACAGGTAAGATCTTCAGTCAAAATCAATTTTATATCAGTTTATGACCACAGTTGACCAAATAATGCAGAACATAAACTAAAATAGTGTTATTATTTTCAGGATAATTCACTAAATCCTTCTTTTTTCCTTTAAACTCGCACCACGATTGCGTAGAAGGTATTTTTGGTCGTAAATCTGCAACAATATTCAAAATTGGTGCTTTTTGCCACCATTGCAATGTTTGTGTACCTTAGTTGTACTAGTAGTGCCATCTGCGCTGAGCTTTGCGCAATATGCCCTATTGGCCTATCTTTAAAAAAAAAGTCAAACAGTAGTGTCAGTACGGAAAAATAAAAATAGTAACGTCAGATAGAATTTCTTTTCCTAAAATTTTACATCTTTTCAATAAAATATATAGAAACAGAAATGAAGATATTTGTGTAATGTGGATACAAAATAGATAAAGTGTTAATTTCTTTAAACACAACATGTTCTTCAGAAACATTTGGTCTGCTGCCGAAATAACGAGTAATTGGTATGTTTACATTTTCTACTGTCGTCGTAACCTTATTTTTTATTTATAAAACTATTTCATACTACAAATCCATGCTACAAATGTTAGTATTTTATTATAGCAGAGCATTACTGCTACAACAGAGCCGTAATCCTGTCGGCTATGGTCGGATTCAAACTCGCAATGCTTTCAACTCTTCACGTCGCGGTGGACGACCTATTACCGAACCTGACCCATTGGAAAGTATTCAAATAGAATCAGGACCTCTCCAAATAAAAGGACTACTAAGACCATTTGTGTTTACAATAGGGGTAATTATGTTTAATAATTATTCAACACCAGCATGTCATTATTAAAAAACAAAACAAACAAATTGTACCCACTTGTAATTTACAAAATTCAAATTAATATTATTTATTTTCATAAAAATGTAGGTGAGATAAGTTTCACTTTTATCTTTTTTCTCTTATCTAAATAAGTCTTATTTTATGGGTTACATCTTTCAACATAGTTTTATTTTAAAATAGTACTGTTAATATGTACTAACTATTCCAGGTTGTATTCTACTCAAGTACCAATTATAATCATAAATAAATTTTTACATGAAAGAAACATTAATCTTTATCACATTCACTTCATATCATTGCTATACAAAAACTTTACTTCTATTAAAAACCCTACTTCCTACTAATAATATTAATGTGAAAATTTGTGAGGATGTGTGTATGATATGTTTGTTTGTTTCTCTTTCATGCAAAATCTACTAGACCGATTGTTATGTCATTAGGTACACAGGTAGAATATAACCTGGAATAACACATAGGGTACTTGTTAATCAGCTAATATATTATAGATTGGGTTTCCAATTGTTTTAATTTCTATTAATTTTCAGGTATCTGCAGCAAGTGTACTTGGCTGTGTTATTTGGGAATATGAGACTCTCCGTGCACACTCAACCACTCTACTCAGGAGACCAGGCTCCTGGCTGAATGCTCAACAGAAAAAAATTTTGGCACAGTTTGTAAGATAATACTGGATATTAAATTACTCATTAAGATGATTTTATGGTAAAAGTTAATAATAATATTTAATATATTAGGACAAATCACACAGATTGAGCTAGCCCCAAAGTAAGTTCGAGACTTGTGTTATGGGATACTAACTCAACGATACTATATTTTATAAATAGATACATATATAAATAGACATCCAAGACCCGGGCCAATCAGAAAAAGATCATTTTCCATCATGACCCGACCGGGGATCGAACCCGGGACCTCTCGGTTCAGTGGCAAGAACTTTACCGCTGCGCCACCGAGGTCGTCAAAGTCAAAGTTAACTATAATAAAAATGAAAAAGTATGGGACATCACCCTTAAATCTTTATTTTTATTATACTTGCAATATTAGTACTCTATTATGAATATAAAATGCAAAAATTAAATCAATCTTGATTACAAAGAGGCTTACTTACACACCTATAGGCACAGTTTTGAGTATTTGCAGTGATACTGTATTAACAATGGCAATAAAGTTAACCTACAATTTTACGTGTATTATTAATATTTAAGCAGAAACCAGAGCCTGGTCCTGTCCAGAAATGGTGGCGATCACTAAAGGAAAGTGAAAAGGTGTTCTACCCGATACTTGCAGCTAATGTCCTCGTGTTCGGTGCGTGGCGAGTGCGAGCCCTTCAGCCTTACATGGTCAAGTACTTCTGCTCTAATCCATCAGGCAGTAAGAATAATTGTTTGTGTTTCTTTATTTTCATAACGAATTTGTCTCTTTCCTGCCTAAAAATACCTGCTAAAATGCGTCAATTACTTCTACAATAAAAACCAAATAATTTGATTTAGATTGGTAATACAATTAAATATGCAGTCTTTGTCTGACCAGCTTTTCTGATTTTGACCATCTGAATAATATGAAAGTGAAAATAATTTGTTTTATAGGTGCAATTTGTCTACCAATGATCCTGTCCACATTCAGTCATTATTCGCCTCTTCATTTAATGGCTAACATGTATGTCCTCTACAGTTTTATGCCAGGTAATCAAATTATTTATGTTATTCCTTATCAAATATAGAAATACAATGAACTATCTTGTCATTGAATTGGTTAGTGCAAAAAGCACTAACCAGTAATTAAGTAGCTTGTGCCTCTGACAAACTTAGTCTTAAACAAATAATTATGTTTGTCCCTAGCCGCTGTGGCCTCATTAGGCAGTGAACAGTTCGTCGCCATGTATTTGAGTGCTGGTGTTATCAGCAGTTTTGCCAGCTTCCTCTACAAGGTGGTCGCCAATCAGCCTGGCCTTAGTCTCGGAGCAGTATGTATCTTTGACTTGGCCAAACAAAGCCTATAAGTATATTAGAAAATAATTGAATGTATAATAGAAAACGAAAGAACACAAGACCTTTACCTATGTTGTGTTCTTTGAATTTTCTAAAATTATAATGGTACATATAATAAATGATACTAAAAGTTTGTGAGGTATGTTTATTACTCTTCACACAAAACCTACTGGACGGATTGTTATGAAATTCGGTACCTATAAGGGTAGAATATAAACTGGAATAACACATATGGGACTTTATTCCGAATTCCCACGGGAAAGAAGGCGCTTCTGGGGCGCAGCTAGTATTGTATAAAACAGTCGCCCTCCGCGTCCAGCTGTTGCTAAGCTTTCTTTTAAATCACCCTGCATGTAACTGATTTTAAAGCAGTTTTCACTATTATTTAAACAAATTATTTTCAAAGTTGTTGCCGGGCCTGTTCGCTAGTTATATAATGTTAAATTGATATGATATAGTTGCAAATTACCTACATTTTTCAGTCGGGAGCAATCATGTCAGTGCTGTCGTATGTGTGCGTGCAGTATCCTGACACCAGGCTGAGCATCATCTTTTTGCCAATGTATACTTTTGCAGCTGGAACGGTGAATATTTTTTTTATATGCTAACCACTGGCTTTTGCCATAACTCTGCCGAAATTATTATAATACTTTCAAAATCCTTTTTCTAGTATAGCATAAATTGTATAGATGTATTTTTTGTTTTTGGTAATAAAAGAAACTGATAGAAGGGTCATGGTGATAATGTGGTGATGGCGCTAGCGTCCGAGTTTCTGCCTTCTAGTGGAATGTTCATTTTACACTGTATTAATGCGATGTCCGATAGTATCGATATCGTTTCGAAAATTAATAAACATATTTTAGCTATAATATAGTTTAGCTGATAGCTGGTCCATAATAAAGTTTGTTCCCCTTAATACGCTCTTTCCATAAAACATGTTTTTGTTTACAGGCAATAAAAGCAATAATGTGTATGGACTTGACTGGAGTCCTTCTCGGCTGGAAATTCTTTGATCATGCTGCTCATCTTGGGGGTGCTTTATTTGGAATGTAAGTACTGTTATAGAATCTTGAACAGAAGCTTCGTGATTTAAGCAAGTCAATGTGTCCGTCCATTGACGATTGATGTGTACAAACATCATATTATATACCTACATTGCAAGTTGCTTTGCCACGACAATCTGGCGTTTTAACATTGCAGGAACGCCCTATTGAACTGGGGTCCAAAACTCGAATAGTATACGTAGGCGGCAAGTCGCCTAGCTAAAGAGATTGGGCTGGTCCAGTCGGGCCCAGCTCTCTGGCGGCATGTTTACGGTATGCCGCCAGAGAGATGGGCCCGACTGGTCAACCAGGGTGCCAGAAGGGCGTAGAGGCAGAGTCAAACCACTAAATATATGAAAACGAAACTATATTGATGGTTCCTGCGGCCATGGCAAGGTGACTTCGATGATTTGTGAAAAAAGGAAGGCGAGGCCTTTAGCCTGGATCGGGACACATAAAAAAGTTAGTTGGATCTCTATTTATATTTATTTATCATTATTATCATATCTTTCAGAGCCTGGTGCCATTGGGGTAGTACACATATATGGGGCAAGAGAGACAAATTCCTGCAGTATTATCATGCAATGAGAAGAAATGATACAGGCAGATAGTAAAGGGCGATGTTAGTCAATGCTACAATTGTAAAGACAAAATTATTGTATCACCAAGTCATGTAATTTCTAAAAACCGTTTGTTTTAATAAATCTAGCAATAGACAAGAAAATGTCAAAGTAATTGTGATATTGTAATGTTTAGTTAATCACATTGCTAAATCTATTACAAAATGGCGGTTTTTATTTTACTGTTACAATCAGGTGATGAAGGCAATGGATAATAACATATTATGTTTGTAAAATAGAATGTGAGACCAAGAAATTAATATAACTATTTCATTTTGAGCAATTCCTTTTATTCTTGTATTAATTTACATATTATTTTTACCACATATTGCTTTCATGAAGCAACCAACTCACGGTTTTATGTCGATAAGGATTAAACATATTTGGACTATAATTAAAATAAATTGTTAAACTTTTAAAAATCCTTTATTTTGGGTACCATGACACAAGTGAAAACACTTTAAAAATTTGCTATTTGAACTTCAGACTAGAAAATACTTTCTACATAATATTAAATGCCCCCTAACAATGTATTTACAGATACAATGCAAATATTGTTTGCACTATAACACCATAATGAAATTTTGCTTAAATTGCTCCTTTAATTTTTTAATTAACACGTGTTAGTAGGTAAATGTAACATTCTTATTACAAAGTAGACAAAAATTTGAGTTTCAGAAGCAAATTAATAAACAAAGTATTTTTAAAATAACAGGCATGCCATGAAACCTTTACAAAGTTTAACAAATTATACCAAATATGACAAAATTGAACTAAAAATGTTATCCGTAACAGTGTCAACTGTAAAATTTAATAAAGTCTAGATAGTTAATTATTTCAATTTGTTATTGCAACACAAAGTATATAGACAGGTACAGTCTGTCAAGGTATTTGGCCAAAAAATTAAAAAATGCTCTTTAAATAACCTAATATTTCTACTTATGTATACAATTTGTTTTATATAATATAAAATTATATAAAACAAATTACTATAGAGACAAAATCTCCCTCATCTGAGCTTAGCTTAAAGCCTTAGTCATAAAGCATCAGTGCCCAGGGTCTTTATTGCAATAAAATTACAACTTATCCTTATTAGTTTTCCAAGAAAGATATGTGTTCCAAAACAGAGCAACTGTTTGAACTATAAGCACTTGATATTGAAGTGGTACATAATAAAAATTTGCTAGTTGTACCCATGGCCAAATGAAGTAATTTGTTTTGAGTACATCTAAATAATTTGTTCGAATATCTTTTTCCACATGTTCCAGTGTTTTCCCTTGCAGAGTACCAACAGCAGATAATAAGATGAAGAGAAATACAGGTGCAAATACACACTGATCAACAAATACTTTTTTTATCGCAACAGATTTCCCAGCAGAGCCAATATATCGATGCAACACTCCATACCATACATGTAATGCTGGACCCTAAAACAATGTACAAACAATAATAGTAGTTGTGGGCAAAATTAATCATTGTGAAAGACTGAGGTGAGATTTATTTTATATCATTTTCATTATATAAATATTGATCCAAAATTTACTTGAAATTCCATTAGGTTACATACATTTTATATAAAATTAACAGATATTACCATAGATTGACAGAAAACTGGGAAGATTCACATCTCAAGAGGCATTCTGTTAATCAATATCTCTATATGGTCTCTGCTATATTATTAGAAAATAAATTTTTAAATCACTTACTCCAACAAACATTCCAATGGATGTGAACTGTAATGTCCGTTTATAGTTTATATCTGTAGATTTCTTTTCAATCACAGTTTGAGATATCAGATCTCCCGCGCCCATAAGTATGCCACTTTGTAATCCTTGCATCAAGTACGGCCTGCGTACAAGAGCTTGTTGATACAATTTGAAAAATCCACGCGCCTTCATTGCCACTTGCATTCTCTCTTATTCAACAGTTCAACCTAATAACATGATATTAACAAAAACACACTTCGCGAATATAGTACCTACTATAATACGTACCTACGTAGGTAATTATAAATTCACGATTTTACAGATTTAGAGGTAGTGAAGTGAATGCCTTTTACAAGAGAAAAAGATCACAATCACAAACATAACCTGAAAATAATACTAAAATGCTAATAGAAGATTCCAGATTCCCATTCTTTTAACATATATATATATATATATATATGTAGTGTTGATTTTATAAAATTATTATTCAAATGTAAAATACCAGCTACCAGCTATAATCTTTTCTTTTTCATACGAAAAAACAAAACACATTTTTTTTGTGCGCAGTGGGACAGTTAAGAGGAATGAACAAACATTTGATTGGCTATCACATTTGTCACTGTCACTTCACTACACTAGGTACTAGTGTTGAGTTTAAACTCAGTATTAGATTTAGACCTGGTCAATCGATCATTTATTGTAACCCGGGTTATTCACGACCCGTAAGCGTAGTGATCGAGTCTAAATGATTCGGTCATTCAGATATCACTTTGAAACTATACCTCGTGAATCAATGGATTTGGGTTCTGTTGTATGATTGACTCGGTCGCATACGCACTCGCGGGTCACAGGTCACCGCGCAACTGATCAAACGAGTTCATTCATTTTAGGTACAGGTGTAGCGTATCGCGAGCGAACTGAACCCGAAAACGCTTCATTTTTAGACGCACACAATTTTATATATAAAAACCAATTTGGATTCACTACTGGAAAATCAACTGAAGATGCCGTTAGTCTGCTTATTAACCATGTCACTTCATTATTGGACAATAATATGAAAAGTATTGGCGCCTTTCTCGATCTTACCAAAGCGTTTGCTACTGTTGCGATTCCCATTCTACTAAAAAAACTTGAATACTTCGGTATCAGAGGCCTTCCACTAAAATGGTTTGAGAGTTATCTAACAAATAGAAGCCAAATGTTAAGGGTTGGAAACAGTATCAGTAGTCCTCTTCCAATTGAATTTGGTGTACCCCAAGGGAGTGTCCTCGGTCCGACGCTTTTTATTATTTACATAAATAACATACACAGTTTACCTCTCCAAAAGGCCAATATTATTTGTTATGCCGATGATACAGCGGTTATTTTCCATGGCCACTCCTGGGAATCTGTATTTTCTTCAGCCGACAATGGTTTGAGGCTATTAGCTCAATGGTTACATTAAAACCTGTTGTCTCTCAATATCACTAAATCTAATTATGTTTCCTTTCACAAAATCGCCACATCAGCCCCAATTTCTTCCCTGAACTTATGTATTCACTCAGTTTTTTTGCAATCCTTCCCAATGCACATGTACCCATACTCTGCAGAAAGTTGATTCTGTTAAATATTTAGGCATTTTGATTGACAATAAACTCTCATTTAAACCACATATTTCAGTACTATCAAAAAGAATTAGAAAACTAATTTACACAATGAAGATGCTACGTAACAGTGCAAAAAAAATTGTGAAATTGGTATATACGGCTTTATGTGAATCTATAATCAGTTATTGCATCAGTGTTTCTCAGGGGAGGCGTGGGTACTACTGCAATGTCTGAAATTGAAACTGCCCAACGATCAATATTAAAAGTAATTTTTAAAAAACCTTTCCGTTACCAACAACACAACTCTTTACTGAATCAGCAGTCTTAAATGTTCGCCGCAACTCTATATACTTAAAACTGCACTTAAAAAGCGATGTGATGACTCTCAGATCCGATGATTATTCCCAACTTCTTCAACGCAGAATATTTAAAGTTGATTTACCCAAAGTAAGAACTACCTTTTCCCAACATATGCAAGAATCTATGTTAGCTTTAGTATATAATAAAATATTAAAACCCTAATAGTCAAAAGAGCCAAACATATTATAAAATCATTCTTGACATATGCTGAAACTGAATATTTCATACAAATAATCACATAAAAATAATACATTCATCTATACTATGGTTGGTCACATGATCGTTTGTCAATTAAAAGAAACTCTGGATCTCATAGTTGTCTAGTATAGTCTTAATTACAATATCTAGATTACATTGCATCTAGTCTTTGTTAATACAATGTTTAGTTTAATTTATTAAGCATTTAAAAATATTTTGTATTAACCAAATCACGAGTATGTTTAGTATTTTCTCAAACGTATATCTATCTGGTCGTATCTTCTAATAAAATGTATCATTGTATATTTCTCCACTACAACATCATTTTTAAAGCAATATTGTAATTAATATTGTATTTAAGTATAGCTTTTAGTGCTAAACGCGTCGCTGAGTAATGTATTTCTTCTGTTACTTCAAATTGTGTTTATTTCGATAAGATGAACATATAAAAATCGTAATGTAAATTGTAAAACGTTCGACGTTGCGATACAAGCATCGCTTCCTGCAGAGTCCACAGTCCAACTTATAAATTGTAAATCTAACTACTAAAATGATTCTGTCAATTATTGTACTTTTTTCTTTGGTGAATAAAGTTATTATTATTATTGTCGGCTTCGTGGATCCTGAATATGCCGCCTACAATAGATTATAATGGGCAAAGATCAGCGACGTGCCGCATACTTTGGACATCCCCACGACACAGAGGACTGTCCGAGAAGTTCCATCTGCACAGCAATGGGGCATATTACGCAAAGCTCAGCGCAGATGGCACTACTGGTACAACTAAGGTACACAAACATTGCCAATGGAGGCAAAAAGCGCCACTTTTCAATATTGTCGTAGATTTACGACCAAAAATACGCAATTGTGGTGCGAGTTTAGAGGAAAAAGGAAGGGTTTAGTGGATTATCCTGAAAATAATAACACTATTTTAGGTTATGTTCTGAATAGGTTTAGGTAACTATTTTAGGTTATGTTATAATATCAGTTTATGACCTTAGTTGACCAAATAGGTCAACTATGGTCATAAACTGATATTTACTTGATTTTGACTGAAGATCTTACCTGTATAAAGTCCATAATTTAATAAGTCTTCATGAGTGAAGTGTTCCGAGCTTCTTTTCGAACGTTTACTGGCTCGAAAATTTCAGAGCGTGAGGCGTATTCCATAGTTTTCGAAAATTTTTATCGTTGTATGTTTTCACAAAGAAATGCTTATATAATGAAATGATTAATAAAGTACTGTAAAATAAACGTTTTAATCGACATAGCAAAAGGCGGCAAAACTTTTGTATACCTAAGACACAATGCTGTACTCTGGCGAGATAAATGTGCAGCATTACCCCCTATTCGGCGCATCTTCCTTGCGAAGTTCGGCATATTTATTGATATTGATACGGTGCCACGTACACAGACAGACACATTTAGCGGTCAATAAATAGCGGTTGTAAGTATAATTCCCCTTTTGCATCGGGGGTTAAAATAGTGTGGTTGTCATGTCACAATGGCGATGGCGCTGAGGCGCTGCGTTTCACTTCGAATCGATTCGATGGTGAGAAGTGAAATGCAAAACTGCACTTCGCCCACAGTACACCAGTCAGTAAAGTTCTGTGAGATATACATTTTCTATATATCTTCCCGGTCCAATCCGGCTAATCTCATATAAAATGGCAGATTAGGTTAGGCCGCTCATTGAGGGAGGTGAAATGACAGGGATAGCAATATATGCACCTTCCATTAAAAAAATATTGAGATTCTGGCTCCAGTTTTACCATAGCTTCATGGTCTACATTACTAGTTGTTGCTATGAATAAATTTAAATAAACCTCAGAAATAAACATATTTATCGCAACAACTGTTGTCGTAGCAACAAAATGTTTATTTATTTGTAGGACTGTTCTAATTTTACGGATATAACATTATAGACGACTGTTGACGAAACGACGAAGATTTTCTCTGTGTGTTGGTTTGCTTTGTAGCTTTGTAGTCTGTGGTTCTTTCTTTCTACGCCTTGACTAGTTTGACAGGACAGGAGTGATTCTTTCTGGATTACCTATCTTCGTATTGAATTGCATTTTCCTTAATTATATTGTTGTTGGCGATTACATATTCAAATAATTGCACAACATAAACATGGATAAAAGAAAACTTTCCACTGCAGGAGATAGTTTGTACCAAATACTTCAAGTACCCAAAACTGCAACTGCTGAAGACGTGAAGAAAAGCTATCGAAAATTGGCATTAAAATACCACCCAGACAAAAATCCCAACAATCCGGAAGCATCAGATAAGTTTAAAGAAGTAAATCGTGCACATACAATACTCAGTGACGCGACCAAGAGAAATATTTATGATAATTACGGATCGCTCGGATTATACATAGCCGAACAGTTTGGTGAAGAAAACGTCAATGCCTATTTCGTAGTTACAAGTACATGGTGTAAAGCCGTATTTTTGATTTGTGGTATTCTCACCGGATGTTACTTCTGTTGTTGCTTGTGCTGCTGCTGTAACTGCTGCTGTGGGAAGTGCAAGCCTCGTCCGCCAGAAGAATCTGGAGACTACCACACGCTGGAGCGAGATGATTCTGACGGAGTGCAAGCGGTTACCGTGCAGCCGGGCGGTGAGGGTCAAAGGCCCAAAGGAGACCAGGCTCCGCCCATTGCCATGCCCGCACCTCCTGCCTCAGGCGCCGGCGCCTCGGAGAACACAGGCCTCAACACAGGTGGGGTCAATTATGGAATTTCTCAATAAGTAATGGTACTAAACTTGATGTCAAATATTTAATCTGATTCAATTCAAAACTTTGATATAATGCCTATTGTTTTGGTGATTTCAATTCTTCCATTTATTTGATTCAGCAGGGTTCATGAACTGGTTTGTGTAATAATATGCAGCTATAGTAAAATTTTATTCAAGATTGGCATATTATTTTTGTGTAGTCTACGATCAATTTATTTTATGAGTTCACTCTTGGCCTTGAATCACCAAGATATCATTGTATTAACTTATCTATAATCATATTAATACTTCTACAAATTCAATAGAGGATTATTAATAGCTTAGGATGAGATAATTGGAAAACAACATTTCAATAAATAAATAATCCCCGAATATACAAAAACTAAAATTCATGATTAAATTATAAATAGTTTTTAATAATAAAAACAGACTTTATTCTTTAGAACTATCTAATCTTGATTTGCTTATTTCATATTGACTTCACACTTATTAATTTAAATACATTGACTTATAGATCTAAATTTTATCGGAAAGATTTCATGTGAAATTTGTCCATAAGTGACAAATTTCACTTACATACTTTCACTTATATGACAATGTTATGTTTTATTAAATAGGTTTCATGTTGCAGAGAACACATTGATTTAGCCAGTCACCATTTTGCGATGGGGTATAATTGACTGACTGTTTCTCACAAACCCTAAAAAAATAATGTTCATAGACATTATTCTCTAGTGGTAATATGATAAGATAATGGCTGCGACATTCTTTTATATATATATTATTTCTGTTTAAATTTTTATAATCATAGGATAAACTATTTTGTTAACAAATTTCCAGTGAATTAAAAATTACCTATATTTTATTTCACAACTGGAAATAAAGAAAGGCAAATTAGTAATTTTGCCAGTTATTTTGTTTTTCATATAAATTATGTCAATAAAATAATACATGTGTATAGTCAACAGCCTATCAATCTACCCAAATTTATTGAAATTAACCACTGCCTGCAATTGGCCAACTTGCTGCCATGGCCAGGGTAGTTTGAAATGCAATTGAATGTACATTATGTATTTATAATGAATAATTTAATTAAGGGGATGCACATTCCATTCCATTGGTAAGCTTGTAAATAACAGGCAGTTTTACTAGAAAAATATTTTTTAATTAATCAAACCCACTAAAATGAGGTCTGTGCCCATTCAATATGAATCATACCTATCAGCAGGAGCTAATTATCACTATGGAAAGGTTGTTCTAATGTAATCATTGGTATAAATTAATACTGTAAAGCATGTTACTGCTATATGTTAACAAGTTGTTAATGGCACTTCCTCATGTAGATGTTGGATGTTTCTATTTTAGACAAGGTTAAAACTTGTGCCCTAAATCTTGCCACATTTAATCCATTTGTCCCAAACACCCATGAGGTACCTATTGTCATCATAGCCTAGGTAATATTATACAAGGTATACATTTTGTCCCATGGCCAGAAGTGCCAGGACTTGCCAGGCATGTGCAATAGTGACTAGGCTATTTATACTTGCAGTTTATATATTTTGGTTTAAGAAAGTTGTAGGTATGTAAAAAGTGACTTATATCATTTACCAGGATAAATTTGTCAATGAGTATATAATCTATATATATAGCAGTATAAAATGCCAATATTATTTTACACTCCTGAAGAATTATGCCCCCGCATGTCTAGGCCATGTGTGTATATAGACTTAATGACGTTTAATTTATATGAATAGTGAATTTAACAATGTCCACTTATTTAGATTTAATTCTGGTGAAGCAAGTTACTCCTCTCTTTAAGCATAAATGATTACTAGACTATGACCAAAATGGAACTTATGATAAGATAAGATTATGTATTGTGGTTCCCGGTATTTAGAGTGCAAGGTGTTCATTGTGAAAGTCATTACTGACGGATTTTTAAATTATAATGTCATAATTTCACTACCTAGACCTAGAACATGTTCTACGTACATCTCTCTATTTGATTTATGACGTTTCAAATTTGTAGATGTCGAGAAGTCATGTAGCCTGTCATTTCAGTTACATCTCCATCATTGGAAAGAGAACACTACTCAGGAGACGTGTCAGTCGTATTGGAGTGAGACAAAGATAACACTCGCGCTTTTCTAACGATATTAGCTAAATGTCACTTTTTTTATGGATAAGCAATATTTATCGCCGCATATTGTATTTAGGTTAATATAAAAGATCATTTTGTAAAGTTTAACTTTGTGTCTTTATTCCTAAAATATTCGTGTATGACTAACAAATCCGTCAATATTGTCAAATTGCTATACTATAAATACAATCTGTAGAAGATATTTTACAAAAACCGGGTTGCACTCTGGGAGTGCCGGCAGAAGTGAAAGAAAACTTGAATATTAACGTTGTGTATTTTTGACATCTTACGAATTTTCGATGTGATCAGGGTCACGTGTCCTGACGCGAGTTTAACATTTTTTACCCATCAAAAAAATTGCACAACGTCGCTAAAGAAGTTTTCACTTCAAAAAAATTACATTGTTCTCTGAAGACTACCTATATTGTTATGTTTATGTAAAACCGACACCGCACTATGTTTACAAAAAGGAACTAGTCTGAAAACTACTTTTCGAAATTGAATATGGAATCCCCGCGCGTACGCACTACGCTAAAACCCTGTCCGTACTGCGATAATTCGCCGCGCGGTTTTGAAGGCCCGTGCACACTGAATCCTGTGCAGAAATTTGCTGCACGGTTGTATGGAACATTAACTTTCTCTCATATTGGGAATAGCAAACACCCTGGCTAGCAGCATCAGCAGTTATATATACATAGTGTTACATTGTCTAAACGTCCTACAACATTTTTCGTGAACGCATTGCCAATACCTCCAGATTTTTTTTTAGAATTATAGAGATGATTGACAAAAATACCAATGAATGATAAGAGTTTCAAAAAAGACATCTTGTGAAAATATTTTTTTCGCCTAAACATCGATTTATGTAACCGCCGCCGCAACCTGTCATACATAGCATGCGCCATTATGTTAAGCTACAACCTAAAGCTTTTCAATTTAGTTAGCATTCTGTCGCTACAAGAAAGAGATGCACTTGCTTGAATAATAGAAGAGGAATTCTTTACTACCTTTCTATCTTTTGTATATATACGCATATACTTTTCTATTTGCGCGACAAATAAGAAGGTTAGTAGGCGCTTTTAGAGTGAATAGAATAAGACACAGGATAGACCAGCTCAACGTCGCGATGATCGTATTTTTTGAACTGCATACTAGCCTCAACGGTTTTTTTTAAATTAAAATAAACTGTTTTGATTTAAAAGATTTAGAGGATTTTTACACTTTTAGTTCAGAAACCCCATGTCGATGATGCGAATGACGAGGGTTCTTGGATAAAAAGTTCCAAAAATACCCTCAGCAAAAATTATCTAATGAGAATTTCTGGAATAAGTCTGATAATATGATGATGGTGCCTCATCGGATTTTTGACAAAAAGAACTTAGTAGTTAATTGTTATATGTATTTCGATCCAATTTTTATTAAGTAAATATTCACTTTGACGATAAAGTGCATGCTTATTGTTTAATGTATTTCATTGCACGTGCACTAAAACTCCAATGACATACTGTAACGATTCGATGATAATTCTCATTGTTATTTTTGTCACGATACGTTAGTTGAGAACGAAGTGTGGGTTTGCATTTCACTTCTCACTATCGAATCTATTCGAAGTGAGACACAGCGAATCAATGAAATTACGGTTGGTTAGCTGCGTCTCACTTCGAATCTACTCGATGGTGAGATGTTCATAGCAAAGTCGCACTACGCACACTGTGTAATTGGTGGTAATATTCTAAACTTAAAACTTGTTGAAATGTGAAGGAACTCATGTATTGAATGTGTTACAAAGGCATCCCGTTCCAGCAGTTAAAGATGGGTGGCTATGGGTCGTTTATGAATGATTTGAAGGGATTTGGTAAGCGCCTCCCACACTCGTTTTGATACCCTTGTACCGCGTGACAGTATTCATATTTTTCTGTTTATTTAGAACTTCGCTTTTTAAGATGATATAAACATTAGGTAATCATATAGATGTGATGTGAGTGAAATGTTATTATGTATTAATATGGACTGGATATTCAAAAAATAATAATAAACACACAGATACTTGCAATATTGTGCATGCTACTTATTTCAATATTATGACACTGTTAACTTTTTAATATCTAATGTTAGTTCGATTCAAATGTGTACTAGTAGTTGATAAAAATCATTTAAAATAACGTGTTAATTCAGCTTAGATGTTAGCAGTTCAGCTCACTTACACGAAATGCATACAATGTATACTCCTGAATGATAAATGTGTTGAATTATGTTAGAAATGATAAGTAATAAAGTAAGACACCCGGTCGATTGGAGATCAGGCAAAGTGACTGTGAGCTGAAACAGCTGTTACGTGTATTATTACTGTTACTAGTCAACAAGTATTTATAATGACATGTCAAGTTATGAGGATTGAAAATGTTAATAATGTAATTACACTCGATTACATAATTTAAATTTAATAAATATCTGCATAACTAAGTTTCTTACTCTATTTATTGAAATGTCCAAAGCCTAACATTAGTAGATATAAATTTATTTTTCCTCAATCCTAACGTCCGACGCTAATAGACATTCAAATAATATTTTGTTAGTCTTAATTATATTTTTTTCTTATTTTCAGGAAGCAGTATTCCAAAATACACATGAAGTATTCACAACCTATCCTAGTCTAACATAATTTTTAAGAAAAATATGGAACTGATTTTTTCTATTAAACCACCAACAAGCACTTTATGTAATTGCAAAACGTAAATTAAGTTTTATATTTATATATATTTTTTTACTTGTAATATACTAAATCAGGTTTATTTTGTGTTCAAAAATTAAATTTATTGGCAATAATATCTGTTATTATATTTTGTTGTTAAAGTCCGATTGTACATGAAATATCAACCAATGGAAATAAATTAGACAAGGCTATGCTCAGCAACGAAGAATTTCATGACGAACGAAACGACGAAATATGCTTCATCGTATTTTATTTTTAGAAGAATGTTTTATACTCAATATGTAAAAATAAAAAATAATTTTAAATTTCGCATATATAAATATAGAGTAGTATGTTCTATTAGTAGGTTCTATTTAACTAAACAAATTTAAATATAGTTTGTTTTTCTTAATGCATAATATAATATGATTCCATGGAAATTTAGAGGAAGGTTATTCAAATATGCCTGAAATATCTATGCGACACAGAAATCGCAAATTTATTTATATGTACAAGGTGGCCAATTTTGATGTATACAACTTTTCTTGCCGCCATTTTGTTTTGGCGGTAAATATGAGAGTTGTGCATGAAAATTACTTTGTGTAGATACGGCAAATTTGTTAGCGTTTTACGACGGAAATACTTGTTTTAATTATTAAAACGTTTTCTTGTAGTGCCTCTCCATTAATGGAGGTTGGCCGTCAGTTCCGCAAAATTCTCCTTGTCCATCACCAGGCGAAACAGGTGTTCCACTCTGTTGATTCCAGTCCACTCCCTTATGTTTCTCAGCCATGATTTCTTACGTTTACGAAACATTAAAAAGAATGTTTCTCGATCGATTATATTTGAGAAACGGTGACATTGATTTGCCCCCAAGATCGCCTCCTGACTTTTTTGTGGGACTATCTAAAGGGACGTGTCTATGGTAACAGGCCAAAGATGACATAACGCGATGAAAAGGGTTCCCATCTGCGGTGGTGTTAGTGGTGGACATTTGTCCGACATTATTTTCCATGTTTAACTGCCGGCCCTAAATACTATATTTAACAAGGAATACTTGATATATATTATATTTCATGTCATAAAATTACAAAACTAAAGTGTATACCTGTTATTTGGCCACCCTGTACGTACATTATTTGAAACCACCTTATATTAAATTCTATTTCAACTACAGAGAGGCAATAGATATAGACTACATAAATTATTTTCGCGCTTCGGTACAGAATAACACGTTCGATTAATTAAAAAAAAAATACGCAAAGTTATACTTATTTTCGCCCTTTTGAAATATCGGAATTCAAGGTTCAAATAAGTATTCTATGAAATAGATGATATTTGTGCATGCTTCATATTCAATGTATTTTCAAGGGGCTTTATATATTCTTGTAGAATATGCTTTTGTAATATTATTAGACACACCTTTTCTGTGGTAGCAAACTACCTAGTCTTTATTATTTTATCTTATGTGCTTTTTACTTTTAATAGGGTATAGGTACATACCATTTAGCATTCTGTGCCTATTAAAAATGGTCCATAAAAATAAATTCATAGGAAACATTCCGAAAATATACCTAACTATTCATTGTTAAGTAGGCTCAACTAGTTATGTGCCGACCTTAGGTGCCAACAGAAGTCTCTGTTGTCAGAAATTTCGGTCTTGTACTGACTGACTGATTGACTTGCCTATTCTGGCACACCGCTAGACTCAACTCAATATGACGTGTTTAAGATTTTGATTATCATTTTAAAAATAAGATTAATTTATTATAGGTAATCTTATGAACAAGTTAAAGGTTTTACGAATTCATAATTAACGACACCAGAAAAAATTCAACCTTTCCAATAAACTAAAAGAGGAAAAATAACATAAATATTACGCAAAGTTTAGCGCAGATGGCGCTACTGGTACAACTAAGGTACACAAATATTGCCAATGGAGGCAAAAAGTGCCTATTTTCAATATTGTTGCAGATTTACGACCAAAAATACCTTCTACGCAATCGCAATGAAAAAAGGAAGGATTTAATGGATTATTCTGAAAATAATAACATTATTTTAGGTTATGTTCTGCATTATTTGGTCTTCTGTGGTCATAAAAAAAGCTTTTGTGTACCTAACATACAGTGCTGTACTCTGGCGGGATAAATGTGCAGTAATACATTAATTAATAATATTAAAACGTCAAAATGACTATGCCAACAACAATTAGACATGCCAACAGCTATTAGAGTGATGCTGGTGTCCTTAACTATGAACGATGAGATTGGACTCATTTAATACTCATTACACGAGTTATTGTAGGATAATAATTATGATTATTAATTCAAATTGCTAGCCATAAAATAAAACACAGTAACACATCGCGGGTTTTATTCATTAAAATCCTTATTTACTAAAAAACTTGGTGTGGCATTTTTCAGTATAAATCTGTTTGAGTAGGTTTGTATAGAGTTTAATATACTAAGATATCTTCTTTATACTTCCCTCTCTCATTTTCGCGTGATCCCGAATCTAAGGCTACGACGTCCCGGGGCTCTGATCAGCATAAAAGCATCCTTTATTGAAGATTTAGCTATGATTTTAGGAATGTAAGTACCTACCTATAATAAAATTAGACTTATAACATAACTAATTATTTCCGTACCTGGGAATATTGATCAAACACGGACGTAAGGTTATGAAAACATTTTGAGTCTATACTGATAAATGGATAATCTAATGAAATTAAAATTCATAGTACAAAATTGCCATTCATTAAAGTCATATCATGCCATCGTACGAAAAACAAGTACGGCCTATCAACGACGATCTTCATGTCAGGTAAGTCGTCCCACTCGATACCTGAAATCAGAAAAGAGCAGCTTAGTTCGAATAGAACCAACACTTAGGGTCTTTTTCACCGCTAGCTGACAAAGTATCTCAATGATACCTATGCAACACTATCTTACATAGGTACAAATTACAAAATCACTTGATCAACAAGCATTGGATACTGTTAACTGACAAGTAACTTAAAGCAGATTTATGTTATTTGTCAGATTACAATATGATTTACCTAGTGTACCTAATTCCGTGTTTTTATGTTTCGCGTATTTATCTCTCAATTTTGTGGTAATGCCATCTTCGGTATCACTGAACATCCGTGTCATGGCACAAGCTGAGTTGTGATATTTTGTATCATACTTATTGTACCTTTTTTAAATATGCCTACCAACTTACCAATACTAACATGTTTATTCAGAAATTAGATCTTGACAGGCCCTTTGATCTTAAAAGATATAAAAAAGTATTTTTTGTGTGAATTGAAAGGACTTGTTTTGAGGATGGATCCTAAATAATATCTTTACTTTTTGTTTTACCACAGCTTATACCAGTAGTTTTATTTAGATTTAATAAATATTATCATAAAAACTTTTTTATACTTTTTAACCGATTGCCGAATTTAATAAACTAAGTTTTCGAATAAAATACAGGTGACTTAAGTAGTCATATATCTGTAGATTACTGGAAAAGCTTATAATAACAAATCTACAGAACTAACGGTGGGTACCTACTTGGAAGGGTTGGTTACAGATTGTTCGTATTTTATCGAGACACATTTTATCAAGACACAGTTCGAGACTTGTGTTATGGGATACTAACTCAACGATACTATATTTTATAACAAATACATATATAGATAAATATCCAAAACCCGGATCAATCAGAAAAAAAAAACATTTTCCATCATGACCCGACCGGGGATCGAACCCAGGACCTCTCGGTTCAGTGGCAAGAGCTTTACCACTGCGCCACCGAGGTCGTCAAAAATAAAGGTACCTATTATTTATTTATTTTATTATATTTATAACACACTAGCAGCTCATTAAGATTATATTTTTTTATTTTACTTAGTTGCTAGCTAACGGTATAAATATTCTATCTGGTCTTGATTTCTATCTGCTTAAAGTAATCGAAAATTAATTATTACCTCCTGGTAAAATACAGAACAAAGATAATAAATGTCCTAAACCGTTGTAGAATCAATCAAATGTAATCAGAACTTGATACTAAGTACAATCAATTACTTAACACAATACCACGTGATGTAGGCACGTGGATTAAAAATAGCTCAATGTAATGGCTTGTTGGACACGCATTTACTTTAGTTCCGCAAATGGTATTAATACTATTAATTACAAAGAAAATAAATACATACCTACATGGGAGTATTATTATAATGTGATACGTAGATTCTTCAAAATCTAATATTAGAAACTAATTGCTACCCGGGGCTTCGCTCCCATGGGAATTTCGGGATAAAAAGTATATCAGGTATCTAATGGACCAATTAACAAACAAAGTTACTTTCGCATTTATAATATTAGTTGGGACGTATATGTTACCGCTAAACCCCGAAGTGAACATAGGAAATGCTGGTAGCTATACCTACCTACTCGTAGTTCGCATCAATATGGGTTTGTAATTTAGAAGAAATTAACTTCGTGCTTAGCAACTGAACTTCCACCCCAAAAATTAAATTATAATTTTACAAAGGTACACTAAGTGCTACAAAAGTATCGAGACAAAGAGTATCAAGAGACAGAAAACTAGGAAAGAACGATTAAAATGTGGAAGAAAATCCAAAACAATATAAATTTACGAAGCACACTTACTTAAGTAGGTAATTTGATGGATCAATTTAATTTGAGAAAATACGCCATCATAAAAGTCACATAAATTAGAAAGTAGGTACAACAATAATCAGTCGAAGGTTTAATTTACTCTTTGGGTAGGTGGTGCAGTGTAAACTTACCATCATCCTTGAAAGCGGTCCGTCCCGCTTCTGCCCAGAACATCAGTCTCTGCAATCCATGCGACATTTTCAGATCTCTGTCCGTGGTGTTGTCGTTGTAAAGCAGGTCTGGCAATCCTAACTGAAACGTTTGCAATAATCGTGTAGCATGTATTCTTCTAAACAAAATTAATTCTGTTGATAACAAATGGATTTTAGGGTTAGAATTTCCAAAATTGTGTTATTATGTATTGCTCTGCATATCAATACATATGATAAAACAGTAGAAAACAAATTCCTGTACATTGAATAAATTTACATAAAAATAAAATTAGGCGATAGAGTCACAGCAACAGAGTAAGAGTTCGAAAAAAAAATTATGTCTGTCTGTTTGTACCGCTAATCTTCGGAACTACTGGACGGATTTGAATGAAACTTTTTTGTTATATAACCATTAAGCCGGGGCAACATATAGGGTATAAATTATTTTGAAAACCGGAACTCCAGATGGAGAACAATAAAATGATGGTACGGCTAAACTATAGGAAATATTGAAAGGACGCCTTCTGTTGAGATATAAAAATCGAAGATCTGGAACACCTGATGTAGACCCATGATGGTACAGCTAAACTATAGGGAATATAGAAATGACAACTCAAAAATTGTGCTGATGAGCATTTTCACATATCACCCAGCGTCTTGAACCCAAATGTTAGGTAAGTAGGTACTACAATTATTTGTCAGTATAGAAATCAAGGACCAAAAAAACTTTCATTTAATAAACGAATCAAGGCTAGCAAGACAAGAAAAATCAAAAGTTGTATGCATTAAATTTGGCCCTTACACCCTCAAGTTTATTAGGCAGCAGCAGCGACATTCGCAGTGTGTAGAGTGGTAGATCCGCCGCAACGCGCATCGTCTGCATTCGCCCTGTGATGACTGTCAGACCGACCTCTGCCACGTACGCGGCCAGTCTTCTCAGGGAAGATCCTTGTGGCACCAAAATGAGAAGACTAAGACCTGGCTTCCCATAGAAAACTTCAAGAGCCTGTAATCAATATTTTAAAAAGCCACTTGAGTTCACGTTAAATTACGTAGGGAACAAATGTCTAGGAAGGGCAAACTCAAGTGGCTTTTTATATATAGTCCTATATACAATACAATGCAGGCGACTTTCCTCAAATTTATATACAGTTTATCTGCATACAGCACAGCATTGTCATATCTACGTGAAACACATATCTTTAATTCTTCGATCGCACTCGCCACGTTTCTACCATACAAAAGCACAAATATTATGTTATACTTTTTTTGATTCCGAAATTTTAAAAAAATCTACAGATCTGAGCGATATTACCTTGTTGCCAATATTAATCTAGCCGCCATCTTGTTTGGCCTGGCCACATTTATGGGCGTGAGGCATTATTGTCAAGAATACGTCAGTAACATCAAGTTTTCAAGTTCAAGTATTTTTCGCGCCATTTTTGTTTATTTTCATAGTGTCCCCAAGATAGTTCGTAATTTCCTCTACACGAAAAAATATGATGACATTTTAAATGCTTTATTTGAAGAACCTAATACCTACCTAACATGTTTAAGATTTTAATACAATTAGGGATCGTAATACATTATTTTATTGAGTACACAGAGGTAAAACGATAATTACAGTAAATATAAAATAACTTCGAATAATTATTAACCATAACATAGACCTCTAGACCTATGTTAGAAATTTCTGTCGGAATTACCAATGCCGTCCATAACCATTAGAGAACGTCACAATTTTTTTTCCAATAATTTCGTTCATCGCCGATCGTAACTGAACCGTATCCCTATTGAAAACTGGATTGTGGTTTAAATTAGGCAATTTTTGGTCTGTATCAAATACAGATGACATGGCACACACAACATTTGCTATCTTTGGGGGCGGTATTATGAGTATCGAGTAACACCACTGTTAACGCAATAATACGTGTTTACTCTAAACGCTTTAACGTTCAGTTGATAAATAACGATGGTGCGTGTAACAAGGAGTGCTGTCTGCTGGATTTTCCTGCTCCCCTTCATCAGAGCAGACATGTACCGCGACCAGACCCTACACCAGGAGGCCCAGTTGCACAAAGATATATTGGCTGACTACAACACTGATTACCGACCTGTGAAAAATCACACACAAGCAGTCACTGTAAAAGTTCGTTTTGCCGTCAAATACCTAAGTTTTGACTATCTAGAAGAGACTTTTACTGTTCACAGTTGGGTAGCAATGAACTGGATAGACGAATTTTTGACATGGAATCCGATCGACTATGGAGGTGTTAAAGAAATCCAGGTAGAAAGTCACGAAATATGGATACCACGTATGGCGTTATTCAATGCAGACGTGACCATGTACCAGTCAGATCAATTCTTTACCACTTGTTCCTTGGGGTTTGCAGGTAACGTGACTTGTGTACCGCATATTGCACATTCTGGTATTTGTAGCACATCGTTAAGACGATGGCCCTATGATCAACAAAATTGCACATTGTACTTTGGCTCATGGATGCATAAAGGTGAACAAGTAAATTACACTTTTTATCCTAAAGCTCCCGTCGTCTTAAATGATTTTACAAACGGACCGGCCTGGAAACTGCTGCATGTAGCAAACGAACGATTACCGGGGAAATATTCCTGCTGCCCTAATGAGACATACCCAATGTTAAAATATACGTTTGTACTCAAGAGAGAAGCGGCTGGGCCAGCAGCAATTGTAGTTGTTCCATCTATAGTCATTGTGCTGCTGACTATGACTTCGCTCTTATTGGGCGTGAAGGACAATGTTAGATTATTACTACTTTGTTTTAGTCTTTTTGGCCACTTTGTATTTCTAACCGAAATCGGATACGATATACCAAAACATGGGTCAGAAACACCAATAATTTTACTCTTCGTGAGAGACTCAATGTTGCTGACATTGATTGCAATCTTGCTAACCTTGATGTTAATGGCACTAATGAAGCGCAATGATCCGACTCCACGTTGGGTGACTTACGTGGCTAATCTTGTCGGTACAGGACCAGCTAAATATATGGTATTCACCGAATTTGATCCAAGTGATTCTTTGAAAACCAAATTGGCGGAAGACGAAGGCAATGCAAGCGACGAACCACAACGTGCTGTCAACGACTGGGTATCATTTTGTAGTATTATCAACAGTGCAGTGTTTATCATTTGGCTTTTAGCTTACTTGATATTGATCATAACTTATATTCCCGCGGATAACTAATTTTATTTTGTTGTTGATAGAAAATTAAATATTCTCAAAGTACCTATCTACCATAGTCACAATACTGTCATATCTAGACGTAAGCTGTGTACTTATGTTGATTTGATATTTAAAACATTTCATAAACTTCATTTTAACATCATCGGTGTTATTTACTTACTTCGGCCTCACATTCAGTAAGATTGGCGTACCGCATCATGTCATTAATGCGTATCATGCGGATAGTCCTATCACGGTCTTCATAGAAATCCCTAAAGGGCCTAGAACCGTTGAGGACCGTCGGAGCCGTACGCCAGCGACTACGAAGGTAAATTGTAGTAAAGAAGATAGCGGTGATGGTCCCTGATACGTCATCTGGCTCAAATGTATTGTGGATAGCGCCTTTGGAGTCCTCTTCCACCTAAAAATACCAAAATGTTAGATACAGGATTTAAAACTAAAGTAATACAGATGAGTAATATTTGTCTATCGAAATTTTCACTATTTGCATGAGTGCATTGTTAAATATTTTTATTTATATAAATCGGATCGTTTATAAATAAATCTATGGCTAATTTTAGGTATGCTGCCAAAAAATATAGGCATATTTTACCATTCGATTGAGAGACACAGTAAGCATTTCGGGCGACTCAGTTCCATTAAACTGATCCACGTGAAGTCGTAAAGCAGCTGCCGGGCCATTTTTGAATTCTTCGCTTACGTGATACTCAGGCCCCAAGATCAAGCGTGAAGACCAGCGGAATATAAGGCCGTATGTGGAATTGGGTAACATCGACACTACATCATCTATGAGTTGTATTCTTTCCTGTAATAGTGATAAAAGAAAGTGAACGATGTTAAATATAAATATTGCGACAATATCGTGTAGCGTACCTAGTAAAGTTTTAATAATTACGATTACTTTAATTTGTGAAGTAATCGATAAGTACTAATTAGGTAAAACTTTATTCTATGGTTTTAAGCATGGTACAGAAAATCGCTCCTCACCTGTCTACCACAAGCGTAAAAATAGGAAACTCTATGCAGCAGTAATTTTCGGAGCGGAATGATCGAGGTTCAACTGCGATCCAAAACGCGATTCAAGTGATGGGGCGCTTGAAATTCTAGTTCTAGTATAAGTACTTGTATTATTTTTGAACATTAAATAAGAATCACAATGTAATAACAATAAAATCGATATACTTACGACAAGTAACGTAACCTTTTATGCCTTCATTTTTCATTTCATTAAATTTTATTTTAATATTAAATTTTTTTAACATACCTATAAATAAATGAAAATGTAACATTTTTAAGAGTTCTGTAGTTCTACAGACAATGAAGAACCCTTATATTTCGTCCACCCGTCCATTCACAGTCTAGTCAAAAACGATTAGTAGGTACTTACTAGAAGCGTGGGAAGAGCGTTTTTGAATTTAGTGAAGTGTTCATAAATTATTAAGCTTTAAAGTACCCATTTTCTTTGGAGTCAAGTGTCCTCTACCAACGAAATGGTTATTGTTAGAAATTCAAACGTTACGGCATTAGCGTTGTCATATACATATAATAACGGCATTATAACGAAATTAAAAGGAAAACTATCACACCTAAGTCAGCTTTATAAGTTTACGAGTAATAGTCGACCGTATCGACTGTATTTTACAATAAAACTTCGAACAACTCCATGCCCAACATGCACTTGGCCGGTTATTATTATTTCTTCTGACATTAATCAATTTGATACGTAGGTAGGTAAGTCAAGTGTATTGGGTACTTACTTAGGTACCTACCTATACTTTCGATAATCTTTTATCTTGACTGTGCTTGTGTGTAACAGTTGTAACTTGCAAGGAATAAGTCCGAGCCTTGAAATTATAGCTAAGTAAGTAAAATCAAATAAGTACTTCATAATGGCTGCTAGTAAGTATATGTAACAGATCTTCTACTTTACAGGCCATTCATTATCTATATATATGGATGCAAGGTTATTGATTGAATTAAAAACCATGACAGGATGCTCACTGTGTTTGATAGGTTCTTTGGTAATCCAATGCAAGTGTCAATTTTCGCCTTCACATCGGGAGCCCTTTCAACTGAGATGGCGAGCAGGAGGAGTTGCAGGAACAGCCCGGACTGGACGAAACTGATCGCATTTTCAGCTCGGCTCTCGCCAGCAGTCGCGTTGGTGAGCTTTGTGAATGTCACCTGTAATGTTTTTTATTCCAGGAAAAATGAGATTTAAGGCCCGTGCAGACCGAATCCGTATGCATCACGTACGCAGCACTATTGAATCGAATTTTAACGCATCCATAGGTATAATCGTGATGCGTACGTGTCGCTTACGCATTAGGCGTGCACCGGCCTTTTATTAATAAAATCAATACATATAATAAAATTGAAGAAAGGCCAAATTTGTACTTTGGATATTTTTTTAAATTCTTCATGGAATATACTTAGTTACTGATATAGATGACGAAAATATAGTTTTGGAAATTTTTGTCTGTCTGTCAGTCTGAACGCGCATCACTAAAAATCTACTGGACCGATTTGCTTGAAATTTGGTATGTAGGCCTTATATACCGGGTTAACATCTTAGATACATTACATCCCGGTAAATGGTCAGGTTCCCGTAGGATAATTGAAAAATTAATTATGAATCAAAAATGCCTCAGAATCTTAGACATTTCATCCCGGAAAATGAGGAGGGTCCTGTAGGAAAATTAGATACATTTTATCCCGGTAAATGGTCAGGTTCCCATAGGATAATTGAAAAACTAATTATGAATCAAAAATTCCTCGGAATCCCGGGTTAACATCTTATAGACATTTCATCTCGGAAAATGAGGAGGGTCCCGTAGGAAAATTAAAATAACAATCCACGGAGCCGATTTACTTTAAAATTTTGTAGAAAGGTGTAAACAGAATATAAACAATTTTTTTTATCGATGAATCTCATATAATTGGAAGTTGTCAATTTACAATTTCATTTTCTTATATTTTAGTTTTGAACATAAAGATGATTGATGGCGCCACCAAGATTTTATTGATGTGATTTCATGATTTTAAAACGCGCTATGGTTATACGCAGACAAAAATTGTACTTCTGAAATAAATCACTAGATGGCGCCACTAAAACTTTAAATCTCTAAATCACGCTATGGTGTCTCTCTCACAAATCCATACTAATATTATAAAGAGGTAAAGGTAAGGTAGCGTTTGTGAGTTTGTATGTTTGAGGCGGGTAATCTCCGAAGCTACGAAACAAAATACAAAATATATTTATTGCCCATAAAAACAATCTTAGTACAAAATAATACAATTGTGATATGGTCTAATGGGGGACCAATCTCTTCCAGCCAGCCTGTGGGTAGTGAGAGAGGATAACAGAAGAGGATGGGCGCAGTATGTATCACTATATTAGTATAAAAACTCTTCCGTTACTGAATGAATGACTGACTGACTGACAGACAACGTACACCCGAAACTGCTGGGTGGGAAGCTGAAATTTGGCATGCAGGTGAGTGTAGGTGAGCACTAAGAGAGGATTTTTGGAAATTTTACTCCGAAGGGGGTGAAAAACTGTAAATATGAAAGTTCTACACCGTTGATGTTAGTGACTTGAAAATTTGCATTTTGGTTGTTTACAACAAAGTAATGAATACGTGTTTCAGATTTTTCTGAAAATTATCCCTCAACCTCTTCAAAAGGGGGGTGAAAGATTTTATGGGACTTAATACAATTATTCAAAAGCTCAAAATTAGCACACTCACTTTTTATAGTAAATAATAGTATTAGTAAATACAAAAAAGTTTTTAAGTTTATGGTTAATAAAAGACCGGGACGTAAAACGTCATGGAACATTTTCCATGAAGTTTTACGTCCCGGTCTTTTATTAACCATAAATTTAAATTAAACTTGTCTCATTAGACGGCACGCGCCGGAGCGGGAAATGGGAAGGAGACACGTAGTGGGAAACGGGATATCTACTTTACACTACATAGCAGGAAACGGGATTGGACAAGTTTGCGCGACGAGACATGCAGCGGGAAAGAGAAAATGGAACTAAAGATGAGAATAAATGCGAATTTGAATTTCATATATGTTTACCAGTCTTACAGAGTACACGATAAAAAAAATACTAAGATTTTGTTATTCACGCGGGCGAAGCCGCGGGCAAAAGCTAGTAAAAAAATAAAATGCGTTTATTTGACAAAAAATGTACACAGTAAATATAAACATCGACTCCCAAACTAGGGAAACCCTGTATCTTGGGAACCTGGAGCACCGTTACTGTAAAGGTTTATTGTGGCACAGTGATCATACTACAGTATAACTTTTTGTGTTTGATACGCAAGTCTACATTAGATGCTATACACACTATTTATTGAAACAATATGTAATAAAAATTATTTACATGGTAGGGGGAATGGAAGATGTGAGAAGAGAGACACTTTGGCACTAATACTTATACAGTAGTTATAGTTATACCCACTAGCTTTTGTCCGCGGCTTCGCCCCATGAATTTCATATTAGCAAAATCTCAGTCATTCTTTTATCGCGTATTCTGCAAGAGTGGTAAACATATGTGATTCAAATTCATATTTTTTCTCATCTTTAGTTCAATTTCCTGTTCCCCCCTGTTTGTCCCGCAGCTTATCCAATCCCACTTCCTTCCATGTAGGGATATCCCATACCGTTTCCTACATATTGTCATATGAGATGCAATTTTCATGCATTATTATATTTTCTTCTTTTTCATCTTACCTAACATTTCAAGTTAATATTTTCACTTAAAAATTATGAAGAGTATGTTTACCAATTTTCAGGTTTTTATCTAGAAAATTGTGTTAAGTCCCATACAATCTTTCACCCGCCTTTTGAAGGGGTTGAGGGTTAAATTTCAGAAAAATCTGAAACACGTATTCATTAATTTATTGTAAACAACTAAAATCCAAATTTTCAAGTCACTGACTTCAACGGTGTAGAACTTTCATATGAGAGCTTTTCACTACTTTCACCCCCTTCGGGATAGAATTTCCAAAAATCCTCTCTTAATGCTCACGACCTACACTCCCCAGGAAACCTAGGTACCTGCATGCCAAATTTCAGCTTCCTACCCCCATAGTTTCGGCTGTACGTTGTCTATCAGTATGTCAATCACTCAGTATATATATATATATTGATTGATATAGACCTAGATCGGCATAGGGGGATGCTGACTGGCAGAAATACTCATGCAGAGCCGAATAGTGGAATGTAGAAACTTTAGATTTTGCATTTAAAAGCAAAAAAAACACGGATAATTAAGCAAGGACAAATGTAAAACTTACCGTGTAAAATTTTCTCTCAAGTTGATCTAAACCGCGCTTAAATTCCTTGAATAATAATTTCTTTCGATTAATTTTATTTATGTCTTCTTTTAACGTGTGTGCTGGTACAGGATTTTTTGTTACATTATCTGTACCGGTAAAACCAATTGTACGTTGAGCTCGTGTTGACGATTCACTAGACTCAAACAAAACTTGCTTTCTGTTCATTTTATGGATAATACGTTTGTTCTTCTTATTCACAACAATTTGTTTTAATTTTTGTTGTAGTTTTGGGGCCATATCATATACTGGAGTTGTTGCAAGATATAGATGATTCTCAATTCCATCATTAATCGGATAGTCGAATATTTCACTCCTCTGAGTATATGAGTTTATAGAACTACTGTTATTCGTTGTATTTTCAGATTTTGTTTGTTTTAAATAGTACGGTCTTAAAGTGACTCCAAATGTACCTTCACTTACATGGCTATTTAAGGATTTGTTATATTCACTATTTTGATTATAATAATCGTTACGGGCCTTGAAGCCATTGGTTTCCGTGTAACTACACCGGTGAAGCAGTAGACATTTGTGAACCTGTAAGCGAGTGGGCTCTAACGTCACAGTGTGCGGATGTTGTAACCTCACTGCTTGGCGCGGAATCGATCGCGCCAAAATCCGAAGAGATTCCACATATCCAAACTCTCTTATCCACACAGTTGTCAAGAAATATAAAATGTACCGGGTTCCGCATAAACCAATATTTTTTGATTCATAATTGAAGAACATCATTAATCACATTTTATTTATAATGCACTTATTTGTATACTTATAAATAAATATAATACAGGCACAAATATTAGCAATTAATGTAATTTAATAACACTTTTCAGTAGAATACTAATTTCATATTAAATACATTGTATGAGCCATTGTAAACATGATATCAGTACCGCACTCAATCAAACTTCTTATCAAACTAGATGCAGTGGCTGGCACACTGTCACTAAACTGCACAGCAGCCCGTGTATCCGTAGAAAATGGGTAAGTAATAATTTTATACCACAAGCGTAAAAATTGAAATTTTTATCAACAAAATTTATACATAGTTTAATAAAGCGTCGTAACCATTCGCTCGCTTCTCTGAGAAGATATTATCATAATCGTATTAAAGTAATTTGACTGAATAACTTAATAAAATTAAAAATAAATAACTTTAGAAATAATACAGGAATTATATATTTCAGTTGTTAAAAAATCTTTCTTATTACAACCTAATAGTAGACCACTATACACACACAAAGTAAATTGGGGATGTTTGTTTATGTAAATGCTATATTTCAAGATGATTGGTTGAGTAGATAAAGCGGGAATTGATTTTTTTAAACTCACTTTCGCATTTATACCTAAGTATCATATTAATTGGGATATATGATCTGTGTTATATATGATAATTAAATATCGGCTTAACTACGAATAAAAGAAATATAAATCGTACAAATTGATTAATTAAAAGTGGATTGGATACCGTAATAAAGTATGATATAAATAATATTATTATCGTTTAGCCAGACGCTTTGAGCTGCGTTTTATCGACTGTCGAATAGATGATCGCTTTCTTGACGATCCTTTTGGACGCTTTGCTTTACATTTCGGGTACTGACGTGTGCAATAAGTGCTTCCATGATTTTTACGTTTGAAACCCCGACGAAAGCAACAATAAGCTTTTGTAACACAGCTCTGCTTACGGCCTCTGAATATTGACCAAAAAAGAGTAAAGGGCTTTAAGCCACGCTTGCAACAACGACGCTTTTTTTTAACAACAACTATGGCTAGGAATGGGTGGTCGGCGACAACGGCTTGATGCTTCAGGACTTTATTTTTCTTTGATTTCTTCTTCTTTTTAACAGCTGTGAACAAAAAAGTAAGGTCAGTTAGGGCAAGTGCCTCTACGGGGAAAGTGCAACTCATATCGAATACTCATTTCACTAAAAGTGAATATATACCTAAATTGAGTATAGTACATAATCCATTACGCTTTTGTTCTTATAATGAGAATTCTCACACCCCTCTAAGGGGATTTTTTTTTTAATTGAACACAAATCGATAACTAGGTAAATTTATTTTTAACTCTACAAGCAATTTATCTAAAAGTAAACAAAAATAAATTATTTCGTAGTTGGCATATTAAAAAAACATATTCGCATCTGCATGTATGTGAATATTTTTTTATAAAATATGCCGCACTTGCCCCATCTGACCTTTAACATATTTTACACAAACGAAATCCGACGAAATCCTGGGGCCTAAATCAATACATATAATAAAATTGAAGGCCAAATTTGTACATTGGATATATTTTTTAAATTCTTCATGGAATAGACTTAGTTACTGATATAGATGACGAAAATATAGTTTTGGAAATTTTTGTCTGTCTATCTGAACGCGCATTACTCGAAATCTACTGGTCCGATTTGCTTGAAATTTGGTATTTAGGTATACCGGGTACTTATATACCGGGTTAACATCTTAGATACATTTCATCCCGGTAAATGGTAAGGTTCCCGTAGGATAATTGAAAAACTAATTATGAATCCAAAATGACTCTGAATCCCGGGTTAACATTTTATAGACATTTCATCCCGGAAAATGAGGAGGGTCCTGTAGGAAAATTAGATACATTTCATCCCGGTAAATGGTCAGATTCCCGTAGGATAATTGAAAAACTAATTATGAATCAAAAATTCCTCGGAATCCCGGGTTAATAACTTATAGACATTTCATCCCGGAAAATGAGGAGGGTCCTGTAGGAAAATTAAAATAACAATCCACGGACCCGATTTACTTTAAAATGTTGTAGAAAAGTGTAAACAGAATATAAACAAATTGTTTTATCGATTAAAGTCTGATATAATGGGCCCAGTATGTATCTATATATCAGTATAAAACTCTTCCGTTGCAGAGTGACTGACTGACTGACTGACAGTCAACATACACCCGAAACTGCTGGGCGAGAAGCTGAAATTTGGCATGTAGGTGAGCACTAAGAGAGGATTTTTGGAAATTCTACTACGAAGGAGGCGAAAGGGTTGAAAAACTGCAAATATGAATGTTCTACACCGTTGGAGTTAGTGACTTGAACTTGGATTTTGGTTATTTACAACAAAGTAATGAATACGTGTTTCAGATTTTTCTGAAAATTAACCCTCAACCCCTTCATAAGGGGGGTGAAAAGTTGTATGGGACTTAATACAATTTTGAAGATAAAAAGCTGAAAATTGGCACACTTACTCTTTGTAGTAAATACAAAAAATGTTTAATTTACGTTTGTGGTTAATAAAAAACCGGTACGTAAAACGTCATGGAAAATGGGACGGCACGCGTTGCAAATTCAAATTCAAATTCAAAATTCAATTTAGGATGATATACATCACTTATTGACGTCAAAAAAATTACTTAAACTAAGTCTACTGCCGGCTTCCCAAGCGTAGGTGAAGAAGAAGCGGGGAAACAAACTTCACCGCAGCCTTTTCTCCAAGGACGTCAATTAACAAATATAGGTATTATACATATATTAAAAATTAGGAGGACGAAGTTACATCATTATTAAAAATATCAAAATTTGAATGAATAAATAAAATAAAAGTTGTATTTCCAATATATATGACATTATTACGTACAAAACGTAGGTAATAATGTCATAAATCAATTACATATGTTATGAGGATACTACACCATGCTTGGGCCAAACATTATTGTCGTTCACATAATCGTCAGACTTGTAATATGCCTTTTTACAAAGTACTTCTTTTATATAATTTATAAATATTTTGTCCGGCAAATCAAGAATCCATTTAGGCAATTTGTTATAAAAACGGATACAGTTCCCAACAAAAGACGTTCTAACTTTGGCCAACCGATGCCCGGGGACAGACAATTTACGTATTACGTATTACAAATTTATTACGTAAGGCTCTATCAGTGTAATCACCAACTTTTTTAAATAACTTTAATTTTTTCCGGACATGCATAATGTTGTCAAATATGTATTGAGAGGGTAAAGTTAAAATATTAATATCTTTAAAAAAATCTCTAAGGGAATCCCTTCTCCTCAAACCATATATAGCACGTATTGCTCTTTTTTGTAAAATGAAAATAGTGTTAATGGTGCTAGCACACCCCCAAAATAGTATCCCATAGGACATTAAGCTATGAAAATAACTAAAGTAAACTAATCTAGCAGTCGCCACGTCCGTCAGTTGTTTGATTCTCCAAACTGCGAATGCCGCGGAACTAAGCTTTTTAGATAGGCCATTAATATCAGCGTCCCATTGCAATTTGGAATCAAGGGTAATTCACAAAATCTAAGCTTTCTCCATTCAGAGTCACGTCGACGTGAGCCTGCCTAACATTGGGAAGTGTAAATTTAATGCATTTGGTATTATTTGCATTCAGCAATAAGTTATTAGCAGAAAACCAATTCGAAATGGTAGACAAAATACGATTTACATCATCAACATCATCGCTATGGCGGTCTACTTTAAAGATTAATGACGTGTCATCAGCAAACAGCACGATGTCAGCCCCCTTTTCTACCATGTATGGCAGATCATTGACGTTAACTAAGAAGAGAAAGGGTCCTAGAATTGAGCCTTGTGGTACGCCAATTTTTACATTACAACCATTTGATTTAACGTTATTAATATCAACAGTTTGTAACGTATCTTTTAAGTAAGAAGCTATTAACTCAATTGATTTAGAATCAAAACCGTACTGACTAAGCTTTCGCAAAAGTGTTTCATGATCTACACAATCAAATGCTTTAGAAAGATCACAAAATACTCCTGGCATCCTGTGAGTTCTCCCACGCGTTGTAAATATGACTGACAAGAGCCACTCCCGCGTCAGTTGTACTTTTTCCGGCAGTGAAGCCATATTGATGGCCGTGGAAAAGATTATGGGTCTTAAAATGATATAGCATTTGATTGAGCATTATCTTTTCAAATACCTTGCTTAATACGGGTAATATGGAAATTGGTCTATAATTGCCAGGCTCAGATTTTTCACCTTTTTTGAATAATGGAATTAATTTACTATATTTCATTAAATCTGAGAAAGTAAAGTAAGTCTTGGTCAAAACATTGATTAAATATAAAACCTAAGTCTACAGCTATAACATTGATTATATTTTGAATCAAACTAACAGATATACCCCATATCTTCAGAATTTTTAAGATTTAGCTGTTTAAAAGTTTTAATGATGTCACTAGGTTCTATGTGTGAAAACTTAAATTTAAATCTACATGCAGTGACATTAGTTTTAAGTAGAGATACAGCATTACTAGGACTTGAATTTATATTAGAAGTGAGTTCTAAAGGTATGTTAGTAAAATAATTTTCAAATAAATCAGCTATTTCTTTTTTCGAAGTAGTTTTTTATTATTATAATTAATTTTAGGAATGCTTTCCTTAACTACTGTTTTACCAATTTCTTTATTAATAACATTCCAGGTTTCTTTCATTTTGTTAGAAGCCTTATTAATTTTAAATTAATATAATTAGATTTGGCTTGCCCACATACTTTTTTGATAATTTTTGAATAACTCCTAACATATTCTACGAAATTAGTATCGAACCTATATTGTTTTTGGGCATATAAATCAAAAAGTTTTTGTCTGCTTTTAAATATACCTAATGTAGCCCATTCATTAAACTTTAATTTGTTATGCCGCTTTCGTTTTTTTTGTTTAAAAGTATCAGTAAAGACTCCTGAAATAGTACCAAATAAAATATTATAGTGTTCATTAGGACTGGTGCCAGTATATGTGACTGAACACATTTTATTCTGTAATGAACTTTTAAATTTGCAAATATTATGATTAGTGATTGGTCTGCATGTAATTATTTCCTCGCTAGGACGTTCTTTGATAAAAGTTATAAATTGGCCGCAATGGTCAGATGGTAATTTAGAAAAAACTGATTTACTTAATAATATTTGATTGCTAAAAAAGTTATCAATGCATTTGGCAGAAGTGGCGGTAATACGGGTTGGTTCTGAAAAAGCATTTACTAAACCAAAACTTTTGAAAAGATTTTGAAATTGGATACTTTCTGTGGAGTCAATTAGAATGTCAATGTTAAAATCTCCGCAAACAATTAACTTTTTTTTACTTTGTGAAGCTAGTATGAGAACATCTTCCATTACTTTTAAAAAATCTTTAAGTTTACTAATGGGTGGGCTGTACACACAAATAATATGGTCCTCAAGCTCAGCACAGGGTACTTCAGCACAGCGCTCAAGAGAAAGTCTCACTATATCAGTTCGCTCTTTACTGCGTAGACCATTTTTTACATAAATAACTGAACCGCCTCTAGTTGTAGACTTTCTCATAAAGCAGCTTACAATATTATAGTTGTTTAAACTGATCATCATATCACTCTCTATTAAGTTTTTCTAAAAACAATTCAACAATTACGGAAAGGCCTTTTAGGTTTTGGTGTACTATTCTCAGTACATATGACCTTCCTGTTGTCTGCTTATCTAGTTTAAACCTAATTTATCTACAGAGTTACCATCACAAAATATTGGCAATTCTGTAGAAGTCTCCTTATAAATAGTTTTTTGTTTACAAAATTTAATAGTATAAGCTACCAATGTAGCAAGTTTCCGTCTATGAAACTTGGAGAGATAAATATTCTTATCTTTAGTCATTAAACATTCACCAATAAAATTATTAGTGTCAAAGAAAACTAATTTACTATCACGACAACATGTCGCAGTAAGTAGAGAGCGGGAGTGGGAGTAGAAGCGGGAAATGGGAAGGAGACATTGCAAAAAACATGATGGCACAATATGTAGAAAACGGTACGGGATATTTTCTTTACATTACATAGCAGGAAGCGGGATTGGACAAATTTGCGGAACGAGACACGCAGCGGGAAACAGAAAATTTAACTAAAGATGAGAAAAAATGCGAATTTGAATCATATATGTTTACCAGTCTTACAGAGTACGCGATAAAAAAGATTTTGCTATGCAATTCACGCGGGCGAAGCCGCGGGCAAAAGCTAGTATGTGATAAAATTAGACCCTTTAGAACAGAATCTTCCATTTTTTACACAAAAATATTTGTATAATAATATAAATATTATGTTTTGATCATTTCAGTCGAATCGATTTTATTATTTTATGTAATGTAATTTAATTATAATTTACTAATCTATGAACACAATTAAATACTGTGGAGGTTTAAATAAGTAGTTAGCGTGTGATAGAAATATGTAGGAACACTGCTTCGAATTCTCCTTGTATTTCGAGGCAACTAAGGGACATAGCCTTGGCAATAAATGAACAACAGCATTCCCAAGGATTCGCGTCAGACAGGCGGCCGGTTATAAAATCAGAGCCGAATCTTATGCGGGATTGTAACGCCCCGCTCCGAGTCGACCGGAAGTATGTATACTAAACTAATACTTAACTGTTGTAAGTAATAATACACATGTAGAGCATATCTTTATTATGAAATAATGTAGGTGTAAGTAAATATTTTTACAAGCTGACCGTTATTTATAAATATTTTAAACTGCGAAACATTTACAAAACATTATTTAGCTGTTGTAAATAAATAAATATATTAGGACAAATCACACAGATTGTGCTAGCCCCAAAGTAAGTTCTAGACTTGTGTTATGGGATACTAACTCAACGATATTATATTTTATAACAAATACATATATAGATAAACATCCAAAACCCGGGCCAATCAGAAAAAGATCATTTTCCATCATGACCCGACCGGGGATCGAACCCGGGACCTCTCGGTTCAGAGGCAAGAACTTTACCACTTCGCCACCGAGGTCCGTGTTGTGTGCTTTAACATTTATAGTTTACAAGGTAGATAAAGAGATATTGTCGAGATTGTGATCATGCGACGATCTGCATCTAGGTAGATATACTTGTATCAGACGGTGTCCGTGCTTGACTTATGTAGTACAATACCATGTCATGAATGTAAATTTTTTAATTACTTTTGTTTAAAATGTGTGAAATTTCTTTGGAATAAATAAGCAGAATAGACAATTTCATTTTTTGAAAAAAATTCTTGATGCAATACATATGTTGCTATTTTTTTAAACCGTGACTCCCCACTTTTGTGTATTGCTAAAGTATATAGGTATAACATAAAACCAGAATTATTGTCTCAAACACCAGAGATGTGATCTGTCCGCACTCACTCTGGGACCATTTCACACAGTACCTTGAGACACAGGTTAACTGGTAACCCTAAGTTGTCGGTGGTATAGGCACTGTATCTATCTGTGTCTTTACAGAACCTTAGCAACTGCCCTAGAGATATGTTATTAAGATCACCTGAGCTCATGATAATCATAACTATGAATTTAATTCATTTGTTTTATCAAGACATTTAAATGAATGAATTACAGTAATCGCACTATAGGTAAATAATATATGGGAATATATAAAAATATATGTCTAAGAAAAAAGAGCCGCGATCGAAGGATATTTAAATAAAATACAATTTTTAAAAATAAACTATTTTATTTAAAACTTGTGTGCAAATTAATACGAAAATACATATAGGTAATTGTTTCAAGGCAATGTGTTACATTCACAGACTTATATTAACCTCGGTTACACTTCTATGGTGACAACCAAATTCTTATGGATGGAGTATTCGATAAAACTTTACTTGTGAATTTTGTGAAAGGTATTGTGTGTACTGTGTATAAGTAACTATTTCTAAACTTACCTAAGCCCCAAAAAGACTCGCGCCGCGTGTCAGTCACGAATGCGTGTTTTTCTCTTGAGCATATTTGGGGCTTTAGTATAAATAATAACACAAATTGCATTAAAATACTGCTTCGATATTTTTAAATATAAGTAACATTTCTGATAGAGGGTTTTAGCAAACATTAACTGTAGTAATATTGGTAACATTTCTAGTAACAATATCATCCAAAAATATAACAAATCAAAAGCAACGTCGTATCATAGTTTCTAATAAAATTCAATAAAAAATATATATAATGGCATATGGACGAAGAATATTAAATGTAACGCGAAGTATTTAAATGTTATAAAAACCCTAGAACCTTAGATCGAACATATCATAAACATAGCCGAAATTTTTTGAAGTCATCAACTTGTCAATGTTGAATTAGTAATAATGTAAACATAAAATTATATTTTCATGATAAATCTTATCATTGTAACTTATCATAAATTAAATCAGTTCATATAGATAGTTGTATGATGTTTTATCCCTGTCATAAAATGGTCGACTTGATCAGATCAGATGTTATATGATTAATTTCGAGATATGCTCATGACTTCTAAAGAAAATATATACATATATAAGTGGTGAATTTCTTTTTTCCACTATAATTGTCATCTTAATGTACTTAGAGGTATTTTTATTATTTTGTACGTGAATACCCTTACGCTATAGTGATTTCCGATACAATAAGTACATGCAAATGTTTAATTATGTATTTCCGAATATGACCCGTTGTTATTTTTAGCATTAGTATAGATTATATAATATACGTATTAGTTCTGGCAATTAAGAAGCCGGAGACATAAACAGTAGAAAAGCAAGTCTTGTGCTCATGTGCATCGTAGCTAAGAAATTCAAAAAATTCAAGTGAAATCTCTCATTCAAGTGAAACATTCGAATTTTGAAAGTGCGTTACTTGAATAAAAAAACATAATAGGTCTAATTACTACTTACTCTTAGTTATAAGTTATAGCTATTTTTTGTTAGATATTATTATAGTAATAATACTATATAACTCAGCCCAGCAAACATAATTAGCAGTGGTTACATTAATTTATATAAGATAGAGGTTGCCCGGGGTCTACGCTCCCGTAGGAATTTTGAGATAAAATATAGCCTATAGCAATCTTGAATAACCTTTCTAATGGTGAAAGAAATTTTGAAATCGGTACGGTAGTTTCGAAGATTACCCGCCTCAAACATACAAACTCACAAACGGTAAGCGTTCGTGCTCTTTATAATAATAGTATAGATATAAGTAAATTGTAACGAGTTAAACACATAAGGGACAATTGTGATGAACAGAGAAAAAGACAATGTTTATTTTTGCCCAGTGTAAATTGCATAGAAATAAGAAATATCGTATTTGTCCAGTATGATGGCCAAGAAAGGTCGATCGGCGACAAAGTGTGGCACTGGAGGTTCCTCGACAAAGGCGGTACACATCGCCACAACCATCGCTGAAATTATTTACAAAAAACAATTTTAAAAGATATAATATACAAAATGTACATAGTGAAAGACACTTCTGACAGCGTTACCACAGAGACGAAGCTGAAAGCAACACAGTATGCCTCAAAACAAGCCACAACATAACTAATTAATAGATACATAGGATGTTTATATTATTATATTTATCCATAATCAATTATATAGATATGGCGTATTGAATCAATACAATCAATATTATTGATTATAAAACCGTAACACATTGGATCACTCATAATCGTCAGCCATAGATGTATTGTAGACGATGTCATTAGTGAGAAATAAAGATAATTTTATTTATACTTTTTTTGTGGTGAGGTATTTAATTTAGTATTATTGAGATTAAAGATATTTGAATTATGAACATTATTTTGTCAAAACTTATATTTTCAGTTTTCCAAAAAAAATTGAGGATCTTCAATATATATATATATTTAAATTGTTGATCCAACTCTTCAATTTAATCACAATAAGTCACACGGTTATAGTGGAATAAAGAAACTCACAAGAATGAACTCTAATACAATATATTATTGTCCTCTGTACGTGCCAATAAAGAGAACGGTATCGTCGGCGGCAGTGAGTAAATAGAGGAATGGCCGGTTTGCGTAGAACCGCGGTGTGGAGTCCGGCATGGCGCAGCGCAGCGCCATCACCATACCTGCGAGGACACACAGCTCAGCTAGCCTTTATACTTCGCCATACTTATGTAACGATTGTGAACAAAACATATGGAAAACTCATTGAAACGTTCCAAATGTGACTTTAATAAAAAAATCAGATTCATTACGTATTTAACTCTTATTTAGTAGGTACATACATTGCAGTTTTTTTGTTTAAACTATACGGCCGTAGCATAATAGCTGTAGTTGCAGATCTAAATCTGCAATCACTTCGTAGCCGTAAATAGCATTATAATGATAAATAAGGCTAGACTCTAAAACATCTCAACAGGTCTGTATGAATATATAATACTTAAAGCATCATCACGTGCGAAATAAGATCCATCATATATAACATAAATGATACCCGTCACCATGATTAAGACCCATTTTTATAGATAGAAAATTATTAGTAGTTGACGTGTAATATATAAATGAATAAAGTTTCAGATCATGTTTTTAGTTTAGTGTTGATGAATAATGCGGCCGTTCTCGCCATCCCAAAATATTCGAAGTCACATTCAGGTCACAGTGGAATAAAGAAACTCACAGATTTAAAATTTTAAATATTAGTTAAATAAAATACAACTAAATCTTTTCTTTTGCATACCACAAAAATGATAATGGTATGATCAGAGCCAGTATAAAGGATAACCGTGGGACAGGCCCAGGCATTTTTAGCGCATCACTATACACTGCGGCAACGTCGTTGTGTATACTGGTAGTGCCACGTCACGTATTAAAACATTGCCATGACTGTGAAACCAGCCAAATTTTTATTCTTCATGCTTTACAATATACTAGCCGTAAAATAACAGTTGACTGACTCGGAAACATCCCAACCACATATAATCTACTAACTCTAATATAAAGTTAAAAATAAAAGCATATTGTGAGCTCGCTCAAAGTTCGTCTCGGGGAGCCGGGGCCGTGGGAGGTGGGGGTTGGTATCGGGCTGTGAATGCCACGACCCCGTGCACCAGGAGGCACCACAGCGCCGGCCGGTCCGCCAGGAACACCACGCTGGGCGGCGATAGCGAACGGCGAGTGCGCGTCTGCGCAGCTGCTTGGACAAACGATTCGTTCACAATTGTCGCAACTCGTGAGATTCAAATCTCAGTATCCAGTAAAGCCTCATCAACTCAGCATATATATTTAAAATAATAATAATACATTTATTTGCATTTAAAAAAAGTTAAATAAATTCGTATATCAAAATAAAAGTTGAGGTGAATGTCAAATACATTAAATGTTATTTATAAAAATAATGATAAATGTTATTTATATAAAAAAGCATCATAAAAAATAGGTTCATAAAAATATTATTATGTTGTAAAAAATCACATATGTTATATCTTACATCTACGCCGCGCTATATCTATATAATAAAAAAATGCCATATAAAATCACATTTTTCACTGAATTAAAAAAAGAGGAAGAAAGACTTCCTCTTATTACTGTTATTTAGACAATATCGTCTCTAATAACAATATTTTATTATGAGAGAATAACGTCAAACTAATCTAAAAAATACTTGGTAAATAACATTTTTAAAGCTCGACTGTATTAGTATGTTCGCGGTATCAGTACTACTTAACAACTTTGTTTAATCCCTGTTTCTGCTAACATTATTTATCGCAAATCGTTAAGAATAACAGTGTGATTATTCACTGCATAGCCATTCGCCCGAGTAGTGAGTAATTTGGCTTGCAACACATATCGAATTTGTAGATAACAGCCGCCTACCGCCTACCAACCGCCTGGAGTTATTTAGGATATTTAAATTTCAGTTCTAACTACTTCATTTTCAAATTATTTCTATCTACAAGTATTATTTTCTTTACGATTCCTTTTTATAAATTCCAAAAGTTTAGGCAGCCATACAAATCATAAAACAAGACAAAATACCTGACTTCAAGTAAAATAATTTACACTATCAGGATTGTGAGGAAATAAAAAAAAATATATGTGATAAAAATTATAAAAAATATTATTAGGATTCATTCATAGACATCTTCATAAAATCAAAATAGTGTCGAAAAATACTTAATCTATATCGCCTTTCTATGCGATATTTATTATTATTATTTCTGTAGCATCCTTTTAGGTGTTGACAAATATTTGTCATTGAAACTATTACTAACTTGTAGTATTTAAAGTAATTTATATTACTTGAAAATCGGTAACAAAAAACGGTAGCGTCCAAAGCCAATCCAAAGCTATGCAAATGGAAGTGATGATTAGATTACTTGTATGAGATTAACCATGATTTGTTTTTAAATGTATGTATGTATGTATGTAAAACATTTTTATAAAAAAAACACATATATTAAAAAATCAAAAACCAGGTCAATCTAAAAAGATCATGGATCGATCCAAGACCAACAGTGTGACTGTGAGACGGCGTGACCGTCTTGAGCCACAAACAATGCAACAAACCATTATAAATGTGCACTTGGGATTCGTCAAGGCCACGGCTCGCCATTCCAGCACATATATAGTGACCGTTGTAAACTAAATAGCACCTTAAGGTTATTAAAATAAAGCTTACCTGTAGCGGCAGCGGCCTCTGCGCCTTCTTCGTTAACCTCTATGAATGCTTTTTGTATCGCTTTGGACACATACAATGGTTCCTCTTCATTGAGGATTTTTGTCAAACCCGAATATTCTTTGTTAAAGATTTGCTTAATGCCAAGCTGGAAATAGAAAAGAACACATGAACGCACATACTAGGGTCAGTATGTATGCCAATAGTGTGTAGCTTTTTGAGAAATCAATAGTACTCACTTTTACTCATAGTAAAAAACTTAGTCAATGGATTTTGATGCAGTTTTCACTGTTATTTAGACAATATATTATTAGTATTATTAAAAATATTAAAAATAAGGTTACCTTAGGCAGGAGATCGTTCAAATCAATCTCAGTTTCAATCTTAAATTTAGGAATGGTAACGTGTACTTTGATGTAACTCATTTTATTAATATCATTCATGATATTGTGCCCTTGAGCCAATTTAGTCAGGAGGGCGTCTAGCCCTTCAACCTCCTTCGGCAGCACAATCAACATGCGCGCTTCATCGCCCACGTATGGCATCGCCAGCAACTAAAATATAATTATAAAAGCCTGTTTCAACAATTTTTAATAAAATATTTTATTGTAATCTAACATATAAAATGCGAGATATAAAAGATACATCTGCCTTGAAGTTTTTAGCCCTATCCAACACTTATGAAAAATGAACAGTTGAGAAAAATACCAAATATTCAAAATAAAGCAAATGGGAAAGAAAACAGATCGTTCTTTAAGGCTTTGTATAACCTGAAGGTTGACTGATTAGATAATGTATTAAGTCCACCCATTGTACCTCTTCAAATGGTGTTTTGTTCAATAAAGTTAATATAATGAAATAGAGGAAATTGCCAACCTGAGCATTTAAGTCGGAGCTTTCTTTATAATAAAATTTTTCTTCTTGGTACATCATGGGTACATCGACAGTCGTAGCTGCATTTATATGGAACGGCAGTTTTGTAGTATTTTTCAAACTGAATTGCGTCTTCCATGTACCCTAAAAATATATGGCAAAATTATTATACAAGAAAAAAATGTGTAAATAAAAAAAAGCAATTAGAAATACTTCAGGGCCTTATAACCATTAGGTTAATTGGGCTGCAGCCACGAAGGGGCGCTGAAATCGTACAATCGCATGCGCACTATTGATCTAGCATCATTGTACCGACGTATAAATATTTCAACTAGACAGACAAAACACTAAAACAAAATGCAAGTAAATAAATAAATGATCTGCGATTATAAAATGTTTGGGAAAATAGAATAGGGCGGTCCGGACTCTTGATCAGACGCTGTCCAATAGAATTTCTATGTTCAACTGTCCCGCGTAACCTCACGGCGGGCGTCAAAACTGACTGACTTGCACAAGGCTAGGCTTTCTGGACAGTGATGTCAGACGCTCGGTGTAACTGTTATTATAATAATATTGTCATACCTTGAAATACAATGCGTTAACAAGGACCAGGCGAGTGAGAGCGTCGAAACAGTCGGGAGGTAACAGGTCTTTTATCTTATTGTTAGTCTTTTCTTCCACCTAAAGACAACAGGTAATTACTATAGCAAAAATAAACACAAACTACTAAACTAGTCAGCATAGTTTAGTAATTTATGTTTGTTTTTTGCTATCTAGACTCGTGTTAGTGTCTAAACCAAGCCTAGATAAAGTAAAAAACTGGCTAGCATCAGCGTATGTTATATTGTATTAACCATTTGGTGCCACTTTTCACTCACGCCTTCATGAGCGCGGAGAATCGAGACAAAATATAAACAATGGTTATTTGGTGCTACCAGTGAGTAGCTGACGGGTATACACACATCAAATTTGGATATAGATGGATATAGAGATTAAAACATGCTGTACCCCCTTGTTTCACTACACTAGTCTAGTATGAATTCCCATAGAAATTATGCCACACACGCGCACAGATGCAAATGACTTTATTTTATTATAGGGAGAACTAGTCGCTCAACCCGGCTTCGCTCGGGTAAAACCAAAATATATGATACACCAAAACCTTCTACCTATTGGTGAAAATCAAACAAAAATCCATTTAGTAGTTTTTAAGTGTAAACACAGACAGACAAACACAACAGGGTAACTTCTATTATAATATATAAGGATAATATAAATAAATAAAAAAACAGGCAGTGTAGATACATACCCATGAGTTTATACGTTTCGCGGCATCTGTGGATTTCTTGAAATCAATTTTTTCCAGTTCAGCATCAAACACCTCTATTGCATCCTTTTTCAACTCTGGCTTCAGGTCATACTTACCTTCCATGATGTACACTTTATTGGCAACATCGAGAGTTATGCCCTTTAGTGATTTTAACTTAGATGTCACTTTTGAAAATGATCCACGAATCTGAAAAAATACATAAATAAAAGGGTGTTCTAATGAATGATGTTCTAACAAATAGCAATTAAATAGTTAGATGTCAATTCACCATGACGGACACAGTATTGACAATGCTGTTAATGTTTCTTTATTTTATATAAGAATCAATAAGAGAGAAAAAAACTGAACCTTAATTGTAAAATTTAAACCACACTATTGCCAAATAGGAGACAATTTCATATACAAACCAATTTTTCATTTTTAATTCCAAGGGCTTTAAGAATCTCTGTAAGGGTTGGTTCTGTCGCTCCAAGAGTTAACAATGCAAGAACAAACTCAGCCGACAGAGGAGATGAAACTACACTTTTATTTTTCTCCAATTCCTGTAAAAATATCTAATTTAAATATAGAATTCAATTGCTGTTGTATTTGTAAGTATTTACTACAGGCAAATATAATTCTATGAAAAGAAAAGTTAAAATTAATAATGGAGCTGTTGCACTGGGACTGTTTATGAGTGAAGCCCATGATGAACTGGTGAATAAAGTTTACTTTTATTTTAAATATAATGTCATTTGTTTTATGAACAGGTGTTCAAAATCAAAGTTTCTTAAAACAGTGTTAAGTTTGCCTAGGTCAATAAAGTTAGACAAGCGTCAGGTTCACTGCACAATATATTTACAAGTGATTGTGTGTTCTCTTTTACAGAGAAGTTAAGCAAAGTGATTGTGGGTTGAGTGCCATCTAATATGCAGTATAGGCTTAGTTAGGCCATTGGTTCTGAAAGTTTATCAACAAGAGACACAAAGCACTAAGAAACAGTAAACTGAAAAACAAAACTCACATTGCAAAATTTAGCTGAAAATTTGGCAACAGCAGCAGATAGGGCCGTCTGATCCATTTCGCTAGAGTATATTTTGTTTGAGAAACCCAGAACTATTGAAATAACTGTAACAATTATTAAATTAGACAATAAGAAAGCTGTCAATTTGGCATTTATAATATTACCTATATTATTATGGCGATAAGTATATAAGTACCTACACTGATAACAAAAACATTCATTGATTAACAATGTGCCTATCCATACACCTATGCTGTGATTATAGATGATATGAAATAAATAATCTGTTTATCTTATCATTGGAAAAGCTTTTAGTTTTCCTTTCAGGAGGAAAGAAAACTATTACGACGATAATTATTATTTGATTGATAAAAATCTCTAGGAAACACCTTTTCATGTATAAAAATCGATCTAACTTTTGTTCAGAAAGAAGGCTTTACAAGAAGTTTTTCGCGTAGTATTTAAATAATTGCACTAAAATTCTCAAAGGTAGAACATGTACTGGCAATTTATACCCTATATTTATACCATAAAAGACTAGGATTTCATTTACACTACAAACAACTTTTTTTTTTCATCAAAATAATTATATTCACCTAGAACTTTAGCTCACGAATAATTAATTACTGAAACAGATTGGCAGTAGCGACAGTAGACAGGCACTGAGGGGAAGTCATGTTTATCTAGGCAGAAATACATTTTTGCTGTTATTTTTTTGTAAACAAATAAAATTCAGCAATTTCGTTTTCGTCCATTTTAATGTCAAGTGTCAAAACAAAACATTGACAATTGTCAATGTCTAAATATATGTCAAACAAACCAGTCACCAGGGAGTATTAAAACATTTATCCCGCAGAGTACAGTATATTTACAGCACTGTATGTTAGGTACACAAAAGTTTTGTCGCCTTTTGCTATGTCGATGAAAACGTTCATTTTAGAGTACTTTATTAATCCTTTCATTATCTAAGCATTCGTTTGTGAAAATATACAACACTGTAGCATATTCGGGTGCCGAAATATTAAAATCGTTATCCATAAGATAATCTTCGAAAACTATGGGATACGCCTCACGCTGTAAAATTTTCGAGCCAGTAAACGATCGAAAAGAAGCTCTGAACACTTTACACGACTTGCAACTTCGACGACTTGACTTATTAAGATATAGATTTCATACAGGTAAGATCTTCAGTAAAAATCAAGTTCATATCAGTTTATGACCATAGTTGACCAAATAATGCAGAACATAACCTAAAATAATGTTATTATTTTCAGGATAATCCACTAAATCCTTCCTTTTTCCTTTAAACTCGCACCACGATTGCGTAGAAGGTATTTTTGGTCGTAAATCTGCAACAATATTGAAAATTGGTGCTTTTTGCCTCCATTGGCAATGTTTGTATACCTTAGTTGCACCAGTAGCGACATCTGCGCTGAGCTTTGCGTAATATGCCCTATTTTCGGCACCTAATATGCTACATTGTTGTATATTTTCACAAACGAATGCTGACATAAGGAAAGGATTAATAAATTACTCTTAAAATAAACGTTTTAATCGACATGGCAAAAGGCGGCAAAGCTTTTACCTTTTACTTGTACCTAACATACAGTGCTGTACTCTGGCGGGATAAATGTGCAGTAATACTCCCTATTTGCAGAATATAGAAAATTGAATATTGAACTCGTAAACTCAGGATTAAAAAAATATTATTTTTGTAATGTAGAAGGAAAAGTATAGACAACGAGCTAGCGTAGCCAATAAAACATATCCATACAACTTTGCATTTTTTCGAATTCATCGTAGTACCTTATATGTCTATCTGTATCACAGATATAAAAACATTATATTTTTAAATCTGTGGTCTGTATTTATTAATCCCTATAATCAATTAAATGGAAATCGGAGAGCGTTTTGGAACTTCCTACTACGCTCACTACTATTACTACTACTAACAAATACTATGTCTAAGGAATTCTCTAATCTAAGGGCACGACTGACTCACCTTCACAACAGTATGTGGGCATCTAAATCTATGCTGTACACCATCCGAAAAAGAAATCAAGATTTTGTAGAAGCGAAAGAACATAAAGCGAGCGGACAAAGAATATACTCCTTGGTTTCAGAATATTGGCACACATTTTAGAAAAGAAGCTGTGTCAATGAAAATTATGACAGAAAAAATATTGAAGTATACCTTCAAGTTTTGCCTAATTCGTATTTTATTCAAAATTACCAAGTATATACACAATTTACTAAATGTAGCAGTTCAAAAATATACCGCCAGAGAAAAACCTCTAGAAAAAAATTGAGATAATGCTGATAAAACCAACTACAACATGCCTTGATAATTTTATAATTTTATCAAGGCGATCGAGAAAGTACAGTCTTTGCTGTCCACCCCGCAAGCCGCCGGGCGAGTGCGGCTGTCCGCAGCAAGTGCCGGGGGGAGGCCGGCGTGTGGTGCCGCCGCAGGACTGCAGACCGGGCCCGATACCACCCAATCCGTGCGTGCCAATCTTTCATCATGGAAAAGACACTTATAAGAAATATAAATACCTAGCCTTATTCGTCTGTTTCCCACTAATTATTATCCAAGCAATGCGTGCATTAGGAGGTGAACCCCCACACAAAGGTCCATGTAGAGATTACGAGTACATGCGTATCCGGACTAAGAAGTTTCCTTGGGGAGACGGTAACACGACGCTATTTCACAACCCACACGTCAACCACCTACCTGGAGAATGTGAGCCGCCGCCACTGGACTGCGATTAACCAGTTTAATTTATTAAATGTGTGTGCTTAAGTAGATTAACGTGTAAAATATATTCTTATAGAAAAATAAGAAAAACGACCTAAACGTTAATAAATAAACATACGATTATAAGTCAAAAGTATTTCTAAAATATTTGCCTCCATTTGCCATATTTATAACACTTTTATCACAAACCTGAGGTTCACGCAGATTACGTGACCAAACCAAAGCCACATAGGTACCTACTTATTACCTGCTTCCGGTGAAGAAGGACATCGTGAGGAAACTACACATCAGATCAACTGACAATTTATATTTATACGATACCTGTGACGATACCTAATGCAAGGTAGTGTGGCGGAAGGTAGCTCGGGCTCTAAGCATAGCTTACATTCAAAAAATCTATACATACCTACATCTATTGAAACTGTAAGTAGGCTATGTCTGTACAAAGGATGTCAAAGGGGTCTTTATGGGACTAATAGAAGTCAAAACAATTTGTTTTAGAATTATTGTATGTTTGTTCGCGCACCACGCAAAAACTACTAGATGGAATTTAATGCAGTTTTCACAGCTGTATAGGGAATAGTCTAACCTATAATCTGCTATAGATTTCAGCGCGATACATTGCTTAGAACCCCTGATGACAATAATAAGTTATAAGGTAGCGGGTGCCAAACGCGGGCGAAGCCGCGAGCAAAAGCTAGTATGGAATAAAATTATTCCAAACCTTTTAAAATATGTATTATATGGATAAAAGTGCACTTGTTTTATAAAACCATTCTGAACAAGTTTATTTGTTAGACAATATTAAAAAACTCTGACTTTCAATATTTACTTCGCTACAACTTTTGAACGGCTGAACTGATTTTGATCAAACGTATCTAAGAACCACCGCATAAATATTAGCTATCAAATAAAAAACTCGCATCCAAATCGGTTCACCCGTTGATGAGCTACGGTGCCAACGTACACATACAGACACACTTTAGCGGTCAAAACTAAAATGATGATAGTCTATTTATTTTATGGCCGCTTGTTGGCCAATTGGTGGGCAGCGCCAATCAAAGGTTTATTCCAGTTTTTACACCTGAGTGATATCACTCAGGCAACAAAGTGAAATTTTGAGTACTTACTTATCCTTATTTTACCGCACTCATAACACCCCATGTTTTCGGTAGGATAATTACTTTAAGTAACCACTATACTTTAACTATTACTTTAAGTATTACATATAAATTACATTCCTCTGGAAGGCGGAAAATGACTCGGACCACACATATAAAAACATTACATTGAAGCTCAGTACTGAATTTTGCTCGTACCATTTGGCAATAAGAAAAATATCGATTAAAAAGAAGAAAAGGCTATTACGATATTAAATTATGAACAACCTGGCTGTTGTTCATAATTTAGTATCTTAAAAAGTGCGTGACTAGTATATATATTTTCATTTTTTGTTATGATGTCCGTAAGTGGCGCATATGATAAAATGTAATAGGGGCCTGCGGTGCATGGATTTCCAATACAAACCTAACAATAACTACATGATTAGCATATCTATGTATATTTCTGAACATAATTTATAGCGATCACTTATCTATTTTATTAATTAAAAATTATTATTAAAACTGTGTGCTGATAAATAGGGCCGAATATTTAAGAATCTTATTGCCTATAGTATGTTCAAGAAATTGGTTATGATAAATGCCTAAACGAGAATTAGGTGTTGGGGTGATCTTCAGATGGTTCATGATAAGTTTTTTTAAAATCGGTTTTACGAGTATGTGACACAATATTGTGTGTTTTAAAAAAAAAATATTCTTCTCAAACAATAATTGTACAGTTCAAAGAAATTGTTTTATCGATTTTACAAAGTTTCTAAATAAAGGTGGGCCTTCAATGGTGCCTTTCCCGTAGAACAAAATTATGGAATGATAGTGATTTAGTTTTGTACCTACTTATTCGTAAGTTAGTACTATATAACTAACACTAGAAAAGGACATAAAATAAAAACCCAATGCATTTTGATTTTCATTTCGATTTTGTTACGGAGAGTCAGGGAGCTAAAAAAATTAAATAATACTTAAATTACAATTACACGTTCGATTAAGTAGCATGCTTTAAGTGGAATGACTACGCCGTATGTACTTGTCAAGGTTGTGGCTACTTGTTATGCGCACGCATCTTGTTGGAAGCGCCGGCGTACTAGGGCGGGCGGTGGACTTCGCGGCAGGTTGCTGGATCAATAGTCGTTCTGACGTCAGTGGACGGGCGAGCGCCATTGGCCCGTCCGGCATTATTAAATAAACCTCCGGACGGAGAGGCGCGCGCTACGTCGCGCCGCGGGCACAGCACCGCAGCACGCGGCGGGCCCGCGCACGCCGCGCGCCCGCCATGGCCGACATGCCGGATCTCTCGCACCTCACGCCTGAGGAACGAGCCATCATCGAAGGCGTCATGATGCGCCAGCGACAGGAGGAGCAGCGCGAACATGAGATCATGAGGTGTGTCCCACACCCACACCCTGCCCCCACTCCCCCTTCTGTCCCACCATCTTCTTGTACCGCCATTGCTTTTAACTATTATGCTCCAATGTGCTCCAATGTGCCATACTGATGTGTCCGAACATAACAACACAAATAGGTATGACAACTGCACTGACTTGATAATATGTTGGCTTTTATATTAGCATATCTAGGTAATAACCTATGAAACCAGATTTTCTTACACGTAGTAAAATCTAAGAGTCAAATGCATAAAATATACTTAACTTAGATAATGTTATATGTATATAAAAACGCGAAAGTGTATTTGGAAGGAATTTGGAAGATTTGGTTTCCAGTCATTGTTCCCGAGGATTCTTCGAGGATCGTTCGGATTATTTCCTTCGGACTATAGAATATTTGCATTTAAATTTTCAACAATAACTATAATTATTAAGGAATATTTACCAATATATACAAGGGTGTGCCTATCTACATGCAGTAATATTCTCGGATACGGTTAGGTACTAAGTATTTTTATAGCAAACATTTTCTACCTAATTACAATTCTATTCCGTCATAATGTTTGATTACATTTGTAATTTGTCGACTAATTGATATGTCTAGCTAAACTATTACTCATAATTAGTAGTATTACTAATCTATAGCGCGATAACGTTGCAGTGGTATGGTTGTATTGTTGACGCATAGCACTTTCTAAATAAAACATAATTGAATTAGGTATAAACCCTTTCCGCCTGCTGAATCATAATTCCTTCCACGTTAGTACAGTATAATAAGGAGAACTAGGTAGGTACGTATCGTTCTTAGGTGTCTTGAATATTGACATAATTTGACATTGATTTTCATTGACAACTTTTATGACATTTATTATTGTAAAAAATGTTTCTTTTAAGTTGTAAATTTCGGACCTAACGTTGTCCATGTAGCTTCCTAGCCCGTGACCTACTTTGTGACCTATTTTATTCAGCACAGCAAATATCTGCAAAGCATATTATTAAGTCAAGAGTTGAATTGAAAGCCGCCTCGCCATGAAATATTGTTTGGATTGGTTTGAAAACTTTATGTATGTTAAACTCAATTTAATTCCCTAGGAAGTTTCGGCTATCCTACTACCTACACACTTAGTAAAATGAAGCAACTGCTAACAAAATCTTGCAATGCAGCTGCAGTGTGGGTGTAAGTATAGCTACTCATTGCTGAAAGCCTTAAAACGCCAAGATACCTCTCTCTTGAGAGATATCTTGGCGTTTTGCCTGCGTGAACAAGTTTTCGAGCTACCATCATGATCTCTCTAGCAATACATTTATTAGCATTGGCAAACTGTCTCGATGAGAGCGTCGATGCTGTTGAAGGAATTTGACTAGTTATTTTTATTTAGGCGAAAGCAAGACGAAGTTGCTGTATTGGAGCAGACAATCCGCACTCGGAATGAGATGCAACGCGCGGCTGGAGTGGAGTTGGCCGCCACCTGCCACATCTGCCTCAAGACCAAGTTTGCGGACGGCGTCGGGCACTCCTGCCATTATTGCAGGGTCCGGTGCTGCGCCAGATGTGGTGGGAAAGTTACTCTGCGCTCTAATAAGGTCTGTTCTGTTTGGTCTGTCTTGGCATACACTATTTTCATTGGTCATGATTATGTCAATAAAATATCTAGCATGCGGTACCGCTCTAGAATAATAGAACATAGCCATGGCAGCTGATAGGTAACAATAGCATTTTCAAGAAAGGTTATGACGTCAGGTCAGGCTATCGGTTGTAAAGTCGCAGTCCGCTGACACCGGGCATCACAGCCCCGTATGCAAACGGGACCAAATGACGATATCGTTTATTAATTGCTAAATGCTTATATACACAGTCAAAACATGTAGTAAGTCCTCAACAAGCCAAATCGAAAAGCATTATACCTACGTAATGTTAAGAAACACGAAAACACAGCAAACATATGTTAGGTATTTCGAAAATAGAGAGAGAGGGAAAATATTGGCCATATTGTTACAGGTTATATGGGTATGCATATTATGTCGCAAAAAACAAGAACTATTATCAAAAACAGGACAATGGATACACAAAAGCGCTGGACAAGATTCTATGTTGTGGCGAATGGAAGCAGATATGCGGGGCCTTCCACCTCAGCCAGACGCGACTCTCGACAAGCGGCCCAAACTAGAACGAGCACACAGTGCAGCAGAAAAAGAAAATCATCCACTTCAGAGATCAGGCAGCGCTTTACGCCGACAGTACAGCCAACAAGAAGCTAGGTGTTACGGAGAATTAGAAGGTTTAGCGCGCACACATCCGCATTTAGTACATCCAAGGCAAAAGGCCGCATATGGTGTGGATGATAATATTGCCCAGCTGTCATCATCACAGTTGATGCCTCACGTTCAGCCGCACCCACCACTGCCGCCACGTTCTTCCTCCTCTGACGATGAGGTGCCGGAGTGCGTATCGGACGAAAACGACGAGTGTCGTGACAGAGGTATGTCGCACGCCGACCCTGCCTTCCAGCCATTCCCATTATCCGAATCACTCGTCCTCTCCTCTCAAGATGATTTTGGTTCATACCCTTACTTACATAAACAGCAACACACATTACACGACAGCGACTAACAATATTTACTTACAGTTTATATCAACCCAGCTCTAACAATATTCATTTGTCATTACATGATCATCAGCATTATGCAATGATAAAGTTAAGGTGTTCCGTGCGAGGTATTCAATAATTAAGTGCCCAGTTAGAATAGTCCAGGTAATCTTAATATTAAGTTCTTAGTTTATTTTATTAGGTCTCTTCCACAAAACCGGATAGTGTAGAGCACCTAAACTTATCTCTATGTTCCATCATGTCTTGTCATGTAGTACATTATTCATAGTCGCATAGATTGCCAACAAAATAACACTTAATTAAACAAATTTATTTCAGCAACGTAAGATTTCTTTCGTTTCAAATCTCGCATAGACTAATTGTGTGTGCAAGAGTTGAAATATTTTAACACATAACATCAGTTTCTATTTAACATTTTTATTAATAAGTGTGTTAATGCCCTTGTACGCGCTCGGTACCCGCAAATTCCGACCAATAGTACGGTGGACGGAGAGCCGGCGTTCACCTCGCCATCCCACTGTTCACAGGTAAAAGAGATAGGAGCAGTTCCGACAGCTCCCGAAGTCAGCGTCAAGCGATGTTAAACGAGAAAATGCAAAAGTTTTTAGCGGTGAGCGGGAGTACTTTTCGGGATTTAAGCGTTGTATATTATTGCTGAGCATAGATGTCTCAATATTCGTTATTGTTTCTGTAAACTCTTCCTTTGGTCGACCTGTCGTGGCTGTTTACTCTTGTCTTTCAAAAACAGTCTGATTAAAAGAAGTACATTTACTTTTAAAAACGTAAGTTTAATCTTATAACTTTATTTTTAGGGTTATGTACCAATTATTGCAAATCCGGAACTCCTAATGTATCATTGCTATACGAGACGACAGACTTCTATTGTCTGAATTCGTCTGGTCATATCTAATGGACCTTATGTTTAATGGTTAGTGAAAGGTATGATGTATGTCTATTTGGGGTTCTTTATAATTGTATTCATCCGCAAAACTATTACACAATATATTTTAAAAATAAAATTCCATTTAAACCTTATTAGTCCGTGTGTGCTAAAATTTAAATCAAAAAATATCTTCAAGTACGGAGCCCATAAATGAATTCGTAACATCATATTCATCATAAGACTAATTTTATGGAGCAACGAATTAAATGTATATATTGAATTACAAAGAACAGTACAATTTGTAGCCAATTTCACAATCAAAACAGTAATTTCTAAATGTACTTCTTCTACAATGCCAATGTTAGTTTGAACCGATTTTCTCCTAAGAATAAAGTACGTACAACAAACTGAAATTATTAATAAAACTTTAGTTTACTCATTAACAAAAGTGTAATATATTTTTACATTGTATACTTATGTTTGGTTCAAACTGGTATCCTATTCGCATGCCTAGGCGAAAAGAAGTGTAATTGTTTGTTAATATTTCTATTGAAACCATTAGATTTCGTGACTGTGTACTTTGTTTTATGATTGTTGTTTTTCGTAAATTGGATAAGTTGACTCGACACACATCTTTCCGCTTGTGCGTGATCACTGCTTTCGTTAATTTGTTTTAAGAGATGAAAGGAGTCCAGTAGGAAGGATGTACGAGACTTCCAAGAAGAATAAGTCAGATAATAAGTTCATAAGTCGATTTGGGGAAGAACACAACTAATATAAGTATGGATCCGGGCGCGTACGGGTGCTTAACTCGCTATTCGGATTTAAAATAAAATCTAAAATGATACTAGCTGATACGGTATAATTCATAGGACAACTTGAGGCGTGTGGGTCCCTACGGCACCCGCACCTGCGCAGCGCCAGTGTAGCTGTCAACAATTATTACAATTTGACTAATCATTCGCCGGCCGCTTATGAGTCTGAAGCACGGGGTGCGTTCGAAGCTGCTAGGCCAGGGCCCACCAACCGCAGCTTCGACTCTGTGACGGACTGTCGCTGGCGAGCTCGCGACGACGGCGAGGGCGCCTACCTGCGCCCGTACGCGCCAGACGAGGGCCCGCGCCCTGACCGGGCTGTTTATAAGAGTGCCTATTTGTGGGAAGACTCCTCCGACAACAGACGTTTTACCGAAAGGAGAAAAAAGACTGTCCGATTTGATGGCCATGAGGGCGCTGCGACATTTCCCCGGGGTGGGCGAGACGCATCAGCCGCGCCCCAAGACTGGGCTTCCCTGCGCTGGGAGTCCGAGCGCCAGACCAGCCAAGACTCCGCAACCAAAGACTCGGGAATCGATACCTCTAGCACCTTCACGTCAAGTGAAGATTCCAATAGAGGCGATTGCCCTAAGGTATAGAAATTACGTTTAGTAAACGTACAATATATTAATTTCATTAGTAAATAATAATAAAAATAATCTATACATAGTAATTAAAGCAAGGTTTGACATATGAAAATTGTCTAACTCTTATGACAATTAGGAAACCTAATATTCTTAAGCCCACGTAGAAAACCGCTCAGTGAAGGTGGTGCACTTTGTTTTATGTAGCATGATTGATCGAGCATGCATTGTTCCTTTTAAGTGTGCACGAAGCACTCTTTTCGCTGCATACACCTTTGCTACGTTGCTGAAGTTATTATGCGTCTTTCTGACGTAAACGATAGTGCTTTATTCGTTCATACGATGTTTCTGGAGCAGTTAACAGTTGTGTTGGTAATATGCTACAGTTCCCGCAAAGCTGGCAAATATCTGCGGACGGAACCCGGATGATTGGCCACATGGTGCTCCGCAAGAGCGTCGTGGAGGGCAGCTCGCACTCCTCGGCTGCTATACTCGGACTGAAAGTAGTGGGCGGCAAGCTATTGTCAGATGGCACGAGAGGTGCTGTTGTGGAGAAGGTCAAGAAAGGATCTATAGCAGATATAGAGGGACAATTACGAATAGGTAAGAACAAATTTGTCTTGTTTCAGGTTTTAGGTTCAATAAGCAACAATGATTTTTGAAGAAGAGGTGACAAAATAATTTAACAAGCGAAATAGACAATGCGAATAAAATTATATTATAATTTAAAAACTGTTCAAATAGGCGACGAAGTTCTTCAATGGAATGGAGTGGCGCTCCAAGGTCGAAGCGCTGAGGAAGTAGCGGTAGTGGTGGCCGACAGCAAGCATGATTCTCATGTTGAATTGGTTGTAACGCGACCTATCTCCGCCTCTAGAGGTTCTGTCCAGCCTTGGAGGACCCACAAAGGTATATAATCTCTTAATCCAAAAGTGGCCAATGGCAGGACCATTCAATCTCCAAGAAGAGATTAAGGACAATCAAGTCTCTATGAATCTCTTAATGTAGTGAAATAATAATTAGTTATTTTTCGTATTTATTTTAAAACAAGGAACCAGTAGAAAATAATGTAATGTTGAAATGAAGCCATAATTATAATAGGTTTCCGTAAACGGAAAAGAAGAACCATTGTTTTTCTTTCCGTGACAAAAACTGAAACGTGAAATACATGCATAACGAATTGTAAACCCCATCTACAATTCTTAGGGCTTTTTACACAGGTAGGCTAATTTCAAAGGCGTATTTGATTGTACAGAAGTCTACACGGAGGTTATGGGAGGCTGTGAGAAACCAAGTGTACTAGTGACTTCACCAGGGTCGCCTGACGTGCACGCCCGTCGTCGCCCGCGTCACAACCATCAGAATGCGAATGTTGCTGGACGCATACAGGTATGTAGTTATGCGGTTGACATAGGTGGCGCTATTATACACACTTGGGCTGCAAAAACACAGCACTTGGAACAATATTATATTTGAGTTAACATTCACAAACTAAACAACGACTTATCCACCAAAATGTAAATCTACCTCTACACTAGTCTACACCGTTTACTAGGACCACTAAAAGTGAGTGTACATTTGTTAGTTATGGAATTACGAAAAGGTGAATCTTCATAAGTATAACTCAACAAAACCCTTATTGTTGCTAATGTAAATTTATAATTCTCACAGATAAAAGTGTATTTCGACATCAGCGCTCTGCAATTGCTGGTGACAGTGGTTTCTGCCAGCGGGCTGACGCCCAGGGCTGACGGTTCCCCTCGTTGCCCGTATTCCAAAATTTTCCTCTTGCCAGATAAGAGCGAAAAAAGTAAACGTAGAACCAAAACTTTGGCGAATACCCTGGAACCCAGGTGGAACCAGACCTTCGTCTACTGTGGTATACGCATCACTGACATAAAGAAGAGAACTTTAGAGGTGAATAAAATAATATTGATTATGAAAAAGTCAATTGTAGGCTAATTTCATATATATTATACTAATTTTTCTGGTCTATTTCATTACAGGTAACCGTTTGGGATTTAAATCGATATGGACCAAATGATTTCCTCGGAGAAGTTCTATTAGACCTTGATAATATTGTAATGAATCACGAACCAAATTGGTACACTTTACGGCCTCATGAGGAGACCAGTTTCAGCGTAAGTAGAACAACTAAATATCGTTAATTTAAACTCATAAATAAAAAATGATTAATTTAAAATTACTCAGGCTAGTATACGCTTTCTACAACAGATCAGTGCGATAATGTATGTATGTATCGCATTCGCATCGCAAATATTTCTAAGTTCGCTTTGCTTTCGAACGTACATTTTACTGTATTTTATAGAAATATCGACGCTAAAGTACCTAATTACAAAAAAAATATGTGATAACACCTTAAAATTTTTAAACTACTAATATTAATATGAATTTCTTTTAAAATGTTAGTGAAGCGGGATATTTCATCGTCAATATGGTATATAATAGTGGTTTACTTGCATTGTTTCAGAGATACCGCGAGGAGGAGGCAGACGGGGAGCACCTGTCGCCGCCGTCGACGTCGACGTCCCGCCTTTCGGACTCCGACACTCCCAGTGAATGTGACCTTCGTCGCCATCACTCCCTGTCCAGTCTCGCTTCTAGCTCCAGTCCACCTCCACCACACGATGTAAGTACTCTGTCAATTAAGCACATTTTAAAATGATTACTTACTTAAAATTTGACTTCTCTCAACTCTACTTATTTATGAAAAATTTTAAATTGTCTAACTAAAATAAATATTATTATTAACTTGAATTACTCTTTGTTCCTAATTAAACTCTCTTTTTATTCTTACTAAAAATAATTGTTGCAGCGAATAGATGTAGATGGTACTAGAAACAGCAGACGCGACATGTCCCCAACAGGACGGTTGCGAACTGCGGGCATATCCAGAGAACGGGTGAGTTAAATTTGAAAAGGTCCAAGTTACAATCAACTTGGCTGAAAATAAAATAAGTTCGGTTATATTTTATTGTGTTTATTAAAATACATATGTATATATCAACGAGACTTAAAACGAACCATTTTTATTTATTTTCCTATTATAAAGTCCAGTTGATATATGTTATGTACAGTGTCCAAAAAGTGAAAAAAACGATATTTGACGAACTACATTTTTTTGCCATTGCAATACCAAATATAATGGTCAAAATTGGTTGATAAACACCAAATAAACCCAGTATTGCCAGCTAACAAGAGGCATTGCCCTCATTATATTTCTTCACTTTTTGGACAGACTGTAGTTATGTGTTCAAAGCGCGAAAGTTTAAAAAACACCTTTTCAATCTAATTATTGTCATTTTTATTACAGTAAGATACATAATATGAAGGACAATTTTGCAGAGTGGTGGCTACAGCGTGGCGCGTTCCCAGTCAGCAGCAGGAGTGGCGCGGCCGGCGCGCGCGCGCAGCAAGTCGCCGCGCCGCTCGCTGTCGCCGCCCGCCGACTCCGTCGGCTGGCGATACCCAGGTGCCGATCCGGGGCCGCGCCGAACCAATGCCAAACCAATCGTGACGTCACCCGACCCGATCGGTCCGCGCACGTTAGCGGGTCAGACCCCGCACGGAACACTCCGAGATACGCACGTTCTTTCGTCGCGTCCGCTCATCACCACTTTACTGTCACTTACTGTTTTTACTTCCTCGCTCTGTTCCACTGAAACTTTTTTTCATGCATCTTCCACAAACCTTGTCCTGTCTACCTGATACGAGCACGTTGCTGTACTAACATCATCTAATTGTACGATAAGTGTGTTGTTTTCACTCGTCTGAGACGATCTATTATTTATGACATAATCATGATGTAGTGAGAACAAAACGCTAAAATTTTAAATAAATGTGATCATTTCATAAATTTCTTATTGCATGACATTTTCTACTGGTTCCTTCAAAGAACATTTTCGCAGTACCTTGTTCATTTGTGTATGTATGTTCACTTGTTTTTTATGATATATTTGGAATGAGATAAACAATGATAATTAATGAAATTGCAGTTAGCGAAGACCGAGGCGGTGATGGGTCGAGGTTGCCGACACATGCGTACGCGCCACGCTTTCAATCCCGATCTGCGACCGCCACACCCACCACCAGTCCTAAGAAAAGACAGCTGCCTCAGATACCCCATCACCAGGTATTGCCATTCTCTTTCGCTGTCTATGTCATTATCTTATACTTAAATGAATTCGATAATGGTATTTTTACTAGACTTTGTCTAGACAAAGCTAGTCATTAGAGGAGCGCTAGTACTAGTACTAGAGTGCTCCCGGCTCTCTAGCGCCACCTTAACATGTTTATCGATTTTTTTTTTTAATTTAGAGCGGTAACTAAAAATAGTACAGGAATTTATGCTAGGTACACCAAATTAAGGATTTTATTACATAGTAGGTTAGGATTTCCATTATACAAAATTTTGTCACAATTTACGACTTAGGATTTTGTTAGCCGCCGTTTTCTTTTGAGCAAATTGTGGCAACTGTGTCCAATTGTAAAAACTATAATACTACTATATAATGTAATACTTTCAAATTAATGAATTATCTAGTGGAAGTTAGATTTTAGTACCACTTTTTTGCTTTTCGTTAATAGGAAAGAAATAGATATAAATGTGATGGTGGTGTTAGTGTGCATGTTAGTCTAGTCTTAACGTGCTTGTATGTACACTTTGAAAATAATGAACATACCGTTGTCAAATCTTGAATATCTAGCAGCAGTATTTAAAGAATAATTAACCTATCAAGACATGTTTCCAATTCAGGGTACCCAGAGGGCTGTGCGCGCGCAAGTTTCAGCGGACCTGGAAGAACGTAAGTGGATCGCCCCGCATCACATTGGCGCCACACTCACCTACCGCAGCACGCCACAAGGTCAATACACGCCAACGCTGTCCAATGCAAGCGGCTAATCCCCACACAATATATGTTTTTGTGTAAATCTTATTACGATTGTGAAGGCGGTATGACATCGCCTTGCATACATGCTACGACAATAAATCTGAATTTAGTTTAAAATAAATACTGATCTTTGCATGGACTTAAATGACGAAAAAACGTTAATATAGAGACAGACAACTTTGCGCGATTAAACACCTTTCATCTCATTTCAGTGGTGTATCTTCCTTCCGTTAAAAAAATATCCCAAAGCAATAAATGATCAAAATTGGGCTTTGAATTTTATACCTACTTGCACATATGAAATATACAACATTATGTATGTACATAAAAATAATAACGTTTCTAAAAGCAAAAGGTACGCCACTGTACCCATTAGATGGATCATTACATGGCTAAGCACCTACTAGACCGTAGTTGTAGACGTTGTTTCCGTATCTTGAGATTTATAAATGAGCGAGAATGAATGGACACAGGTTGGGAGCGGCATTACGCCGGGCTGTCGGACTCCGAGCTGGCGGCCCGCGGCGGCGGCGGCTGGGCGCCTCGTCGCCGGCTGTCGCCGGACGCCGCCGCGGCCGACTCTGACCTGGAGTCCGTGGCTTCTGTCACTTCAAGTGCGTTCAGCACCCAATCCGAACGACCGCGACCTACGCGCATGCTCAGGTATCATTTCAAATATTTAGTTACCAGCCAAGGCTCGTTGACTTATTTGCAAATATTGAAGAGCATTATTATTATACGATTTGCAGCTGCAGGCGAAATCTTCCTCCAAACAGTACATCATCCTCTTGCGATAGCGCTATCCCCAATCCAATCCCGCGTCGTATTTACGACCGATCACTGCGTCGTCTATTACCCCAAGTTTTGATACCGGCAGGAGCGGAACGGGCGGTTCGGAGACGCATTCGATCGAAGTTCGAATTAAATTCAACAATACCGCAAGCGAGTCGCAGCGCGCGGCCAACGCGACGCCAGCGCCGCTTGCTCGCCCGTAGCCGCTCTGCCGGATCATGTACTAAAGATTTCACTCACCGCCATATTTACAAACGAAGTCTTAGCTTCCCTGAATATCCTGTCCATATTGACACTTACAAGATAACAGAAAATAGAAAAGATTACATATTTCAAATTGCTCTGCCTAGAAATCCTAAACATATTCAAAACTCTTTGACATCTTCTATTAGCTGTGAACAGAGGATGCTCCCATTAAATATAAATTGTCAGCCAAAGTCAATACAAATAAAGAGTCATAAAAGGAAGTTGCAACATCGAAATGAACCACTTTGGCATCCTGAGCGATCTAACACCATTGATAACAGCTACTGTCAGCCACTAATATCCAATGAAATCCGACGAAAGAAATTACCAATAATCACTAATTTAAACATAAATAAGTCAACCGATCACGTCCGATCACTTCCTAAAATACCACATGTTTTTTTAAATAAGATTAAAGATAATGATGAAAATAATGAAACTAGCAGTGATATTGATAAAACAAACATGCCTCTAAACCATGAAGACATTAATCAGTATCATGATTACAATAGTCAAGGCCGCATAGAAGAAAAAACTGTACTCGTGAGCGTTGAGAGAGAGAATAGCTCTGTTGATAACAATGATGCTAACAAAAAAGTTAATTTTGGTGAAACACCAAATAAAGTAGCGGCTATTCCAATATTAGGTAATAGTGAAAGAAAGAAATATCTTTCACTAGATTTAAAAACAAAATATGATTCAGAGGTAAAAGATATACATTTACGGACAAAATCTTTAGACATTACTTCAAAAATTTGCAGTAAAATTGATGAAGATATTTTGAATCTAACAAACGACAATAGAAAGAAAAATATACAAAGACGTCATTCAGATTCATTGGTATTACCTAAATGTACACCCGAGACAAAAACTTCTCCGGATGTATTCATAAATATTTTCAAAAAGATGAGTATATCATCAAAGGCTGACTTAGAAGTATTCAAAACAAATTCAAAATTATTAAATTTTAAAAATGATTCAGAGACAGGAGTAAACAAAAAACACAGTAATACGGTTAGTATTAACGAAATTCCAACTTTCCAAGAGTATCGCTCCCCTAACTCCGTATCACCCCAACCTAGTTTAGATCTCTCGCAAAAACCTTTACCATCAATAATTAAAAAAGCTCGACCCCGGTCGTATTCTTTATCATCTACGAATCATTTAGATCGAGAATTTAGTAAGATGGCTAACTCTATATGTATTGCTCTTTCTCCCCCAAACATCGGCTCGCCCCGTCGCGCGCTCACTCCTGTCGCATCTCATACGCCACTCGACGACACTCGTCTCACTCACAACGCGCCCACGGAACTACCGGCCGCCAACCAACCGACGTCCGTCGCTGGTCAAACTTGCCAAACTGGCCGGCGTCCTTCTGATCGAAACAAAAAAATATCAATGAAAAATACTGGCAAAAAACAACATAACAAATCGACTCGACGGGGTTCGAAACGTAGTAACGACTATAATGGGCGCGAGAATGGACGCAGCAACAACCAGCCGCAACCACTGGAGCGCCGCGAGTCCCGAAGAGGACAATTCACAAGGAGTCTCAGCAATGCTGATGTCCCACCAGATGAAAAAGCAGGTAATGATTTAAAAAAAACAGACTTATAGGTTTTTTAGCTTTAATAATCTATTTTATTGTTTTCAAAAAAGTACTTAATTAATTTCTAAATAAATTATTGACCAACTTAATTTCTTTATTTCAAAAGATGGGAGCCTCAGCGACACTGCACTAGGAGGCGCCAGTGAAATGGAGCCGACAAGTGATGACGCGCTACTGAAAGCCGAACCACGGGATTACTTTGGCCCCGGTATGGGCAAGAAGAGTAATTCCACCTCGCAATTGTCTGCCACAGGTGAAACTTGCCACATTTCACTCACACACACAAAACACGTCCCACTCGCGCACTTACTCTTATCGCGAGCCTTTAGGCAACATTTTAGATATTGAAAAAAAAAATGCATAAAGGCTGGCGTATAATTTAGTAGAAAATGATTTAAGTATGTATTAATAAAATGATCGACAGGACGGAAACGGAGGTTAGGTTTCGGTAAACGTGGAAAAAATTCGTTTACGGTCCAACGCAGCGAGGAGGTGGTGCCTGGAGAAATGCGGGGCGTCGTCGCGGGTGTCTCGCGAGCGTCCTCGGCCTCCAGCGAGAACGACGACGACAGGTTCGCGCCGCGCTGCCTCCACATTGACGCAATAGTGCCCGGGCGGCGGTAGATCTCGCGCCCTCCAACAAACACTACCATTACTTAATCAAAAAGCTCTGATATACTATGAACATTAATAGGTCTTAATAATAAATTTAACACAGCATGCTACAACGATTCACAAATTATAGTTGAATGTGCAATGTTTCGCTTCTGTGAAGTTAGAGCTTTAACTGGTAAATGTAATTTATGTAGCTTCTGATCTCAGCGTGCGTACAGGTTCTTTCCGTTCTGTTATATGGAGACTATGGTCTGATAAACTAGTTTTAATAATCGATCATATGACAGTATAATTTATAATTCGTTTCATACATATTTTACACAAAACACATAAACATACCACTCGACACGAATAATTACATTTTATAAAAATGTGTAAATTAATTAAAATGTGTAGGAAATTTCTAAAGTAAGATTATGTTTATTTATGAATTGGCTTTTTAAAATAGTTTTTAAAGCAAATTGCAAAATATATAATGGTACTAAATTAATATAAACAGGAAAAAAATTAAAAGTATTTATTTTATAAATTACTAATTGGCTTATAAAACATAGACTTTAAAATGTGTTTACATTTGATTCACAACATAGTCACTGCATCAATCATATTCCCGGAAAGGGTTGTGTATGTGACGGTGACGGGTACTGAATGTGTCGGTGGGCGGGCGCAGGGGGCGGGCGGCGCGCGGGCGGCGGAGCGACGCGCCGCAAGCGCTCGGGGCCCGCCAGCTGCGCCATCCAGCGCTCGCACGAGGTGTGCGCCGCCAGCCAACTCTCCATATCTAGCTCGGAGGGATCCTCGTAAGTGGCCGCGAGCTGCGCCGCTCCCTTCTGCGTGCAGAGTGCCCGATATCGAATGCGCATTGATGTTTCCGCGTCTTCTACTCTGCAACACCCCCTCCTCTCTGTGTGCCTCTGGTCTTGTATACGCATGATGCCGGTTATTGGTGTTCACTTCATCCTATTTCTGTTCAGCACGCACGAGTCGTCTCTCGCATAGGCAACGCACTCTATTTGAATTCTCGAGTTTACCTCTTGTCGATGTTATTGTTCTGTACTATACTCGTGAATCCTGATTGTCTGTCTACTCGCAGACGATGATCCGGAATGCCGAATATGAAAGTCGGAGGCGCTTCTCAATTTGCAAACTGCACGATTTTAATGGATATTTTAATGTTGCCTGAACGCCTAAAATGATGCACTTTATTATTTAGTCAAAAAACAATTTTTGGACTATTCGATGTACACACACACCAAGCTCAACACCCATGCATGACATTATAAAATCACTCATCTTCATTCATACATTTATACAAGCGACCTATTTAATAACTATGAACAAAACTGCAATTACATTTAAAAACTGAATTAATATTGCATTAATCAAATAATTAAGAAACTATCAAAGAAGATAGGGACTCTTTTTTTTCTTTATTATTCTAGGTAGGTATGTTTTCTCATATTGATCTATAGATTTTTAAGTGAAATCATTTAGCAAAGTAACGTAGGTACTATTTAAGTATATACTTATGTACTCATATTAATCTATTAGATACAAACCGTTCCGTCATAGAGATTTAGCACCCATAAAGTTCTATTAGATTGTCTTGAACAGTTTCTATTTTTCATACTTAGTACCTACTTTCCACGTATTTGTCTAATCACTCGATGCATCCGAAAGACTACCGCCCTCTTCTTCACTATTGTATCAATGTTGTAATTTTTATTATAACCTAATTCTGACATAATTATGGTAGTTACGAATCCCGATACTTGGTGAAATTTATTATCTTTACTTTCAGTTATGTATTTCCCATAGTCATAGAAGTCGTACCTACCACCGAGATCCTTCGTTTTTCGCTATTAGTTGTTATGCATTGGACTGTGTTAATATGTCGGGAAGTAATGTTGTTTTAGCAGCAGCCTAAATGTTGAAGCATAGTTAAAATTCGTAGTAGCAAGCTGTTGATGTGAATATTTATACGTGGTATAGCCAATGCATAGCATAAACATGTTGTTGTGTTCTATTCTATTTAAACACGATGTATTTAATTCTCCACATTTTTCAGTTATTTAATAATCTATCATGAAATAAAAGTAATTTAAATCTTATGGATCAAAGTTAAACTTAGGAGATATTATCGAATGTTTGGCATTCACAGATGGTCGCCTGGAATGCGAGGTTCTGGTTCATCGGACGGCGGAGGCCTATCGGATTTTATCGACGGATTGGGTCCTGGGCAATTGGTCGGCAGACAGTTGCTTGGCGCCCCCACTTTGGGCGATGTGCAATTGTCCATGTGTTACCAGAAAGGATTCCTTGAGGTACTTAATAAAAATAATAAGGCCGCGTCTACCCGCATGCTAGCGCAATAGGCAACCATAATAAATTTACATTGACGCCATCCTCACATTTTATCAATTTATTTATTTTATTTATAAGCGAAAACTAAAAAAAAAATAAGCTTAATAAAAGTTCGAGACAACACTAGGTTAAGGATTTTGTTACAAACGATTATAGGTTTCTACTGGAAATCTAAAATCTCGCAGATTTTATTGGGCAGAAAGAAATTATATTACTAAAAAAAGAGAGGAATTAATCCTTACATATTATAAAACAAAGAACGACTGCAATTTCATGCGGTTATCGCCAATAGATTCCTGAGGGAAGGTGTATAATTTGCGTAACGAAAACAGGACGGGCCGCTAGTGAAATATATAAATTTCCTGCGCAGGTGGAGGTGATCCGCGCCCGCGGTCTGCAAGCGCGACAAGGCAGCCGCACGCTGCCGGCGCCGTACGTCAAAGTGTACGTGGTGAACGGCAAGCGATGCGTCGCTAAGGCCAAGACTAGTACTGCGCGCCGCACGCTCGACCCGCTTTACCAGCAAACGCTTACCTTTAGAGAGAACTTTAAAGGTTGCGTCTTACAGGTGCGTTATATTATGAACTGATATAACGCGATGGTCCCTCCATCCGTATGCCAAATTGTACATGATGAGCGCAAACGGTGCGTCGCTAAGGCCAAGATTAGTATTAGTGCGACGCAAATTAAATAACACACGAGTATTTTATATATGCACTATAGATACTGTGTTCCGCTTTAAAATAGGGCCACTTCATATCCTCCTGAGTAGGTCGTATTAGGCGACTAAGGGACCCCATAGCCTTAGCAGGTGATTGGCAAAAATATCATCCCCAAAGAGGGTAGACGTTAAGCAGGCGCCAGATGAGGTTGGCGCGATAATAAGAGAAAAACTTTAACACCTTCATTAGTTATGAACCCATATAATGCATATAAACTTTGATCTCTATAGAAATAATTTCACTGACTACAAAAAAAATAATTAGATTTGAGTATTTTGGTGTGTGTATCCACTAAAATCATTTTATAGGTCACAGTGTGGGGCGATTATGGGCGTATTGAAGGCAAAAAAGTGTTCATGGGTGTTGCCCAGATAATGCTTGACGATCTTAATCTTTCCAACATTGTCATTGGATGGTACAAGCTCTTCGGAACTACATCATTGGTAAGTTTAACCTGATTTTTACAAATTTAGCAAACTTAACATTTCATATGTAACATCTCCCAATAATTCTTAGTATTATTACTGATGATTAATATTTTTACTTTCAGTAACTGAAGAGCATCTTCTAGATGTTGGAAGAACTTATATCATCACAATAAAACTTAAAACTTGTCCAAATAATAAATAAATTTAGTGATACTGCTTTAATATCATGATAAAACGCGAAATATCTTGAATATAGGACATTTTCTATTAAACGAAGGGTTATAAATAATGATTTGTATATTTATTTGTTTTTTGGAATGCCTACCGGAGTTTTGAATAGATAGCATTTTATAGCAATGAAACAAATGTATAGTGTACTCAATAATATGTAATTAAGTATTAAAAGCCAAATGAAATTCAGTATTTTTTTTAACTTTCCTAATAAGTATTATTTTTATTTTAAGATATTTTGAATTTTTGCAACTGCATTTATCTATATATAAAAATAATAATGTGAATATTTCCATCATTTTATTCAGGACAGATATGATTTTCTACAAAGTTTGCATCCATATCACTCTTATTAATGTCTACATTCGTTACCTCAGTCATTCGTAACATTAATATGATATACAAATATATATGTTTGACAAAATATATGTTATATAATATACAAGAGAAGGTAAATCAAAGTTAATATTACTAAAACAGTGGATTTCATTGATGAAGGACAGAAATAAAAATAAAAATGTACTAACCGTAATGACGAACATTCACTTAGTCATCTGTAGTCTGTACACTAAAGTATAGTCTAGATAATCGTAAAACTGTCATAGGATTTTAACACTTAATGCAGTATTTGTTTAGGCTGCTTCGAGGGCGACGCTCCAGGTAACCGACTGTCCCCTGCTCTCTTCACTCCTCCAGTCTTTATATCTGCAAATAAAAAGTTTACCATTATAATAATTCTAACAGAGTCTGAAATTATGACACATGCCAATTAGAAATGCGAACATATGTGAAGATGTTTGCAAAAACGACGAAATAACCATTGAAAAAAATATTACAAGATATAAATTTTTTTTCATCACCATACAATTTATATGACCCTCGGGGTATGGCCTTGTCACGGCTTTATATACCATTGACCAAACACCTTGTATATCCTATCAAACTATTACTGGTTGATTGGAAGAGATTCCTTCATGGGATAAGTCCGTCATTGTATATTCTTTTTTATTGTGTATGTTCTTTCAGTAGCCTTCCTAGTTCAATGCTACTTACATATAATTTTTTGAGGATATATGTATGTATGTACGTTTGTTACAATTTCACGCAAAATCTACTAGACGGATTGTTAGGTTATATTCTACCTGTGTGGTTAGAATATAACTTGGAATAACACATAAGGCACTTTTTATCCCTAAATTCCCACGAAAGCGAAGCCCCGGGGCGCAGCTGGTAAGATATAAAGAAACAAGAATGGGTTACCTTGCAACCACCTGACTTGCGTGGCGGGCCCGTATCCCTTCTCGTTGCGCGCGGCGATGCGGAATATGATCGCGGGCTTTGTGCTCGAGTCCACGTGCGCAGCGCTCAGCGACGACTGCGGCACCACGCACGTATTCGCTTTCCCGCAGTACACCCGCACGAATGCCAGCTGAGATTTTGCTACTTCCTGTAATTACAATTAAATTAAAGTAATTATAGAAGTGAAAAGTGCTACACTATGAAATTCAGACAAATCAGATTGGACAAATTTTTACGAAATTTGATAAACGGGTAGAATACTACCTGAAATAGCACACAGAGTACATTTTATCTTGAAATTACACAGTTACTATTAAAAATAAATGACATTTTAGCTTTTACTGCCATTTAACAGAAAGTTGTTTGATCCTAATTGAATGCGTGAGAAATTTTTACCGTCCAGAAGTTCCCTTGTAGGGAGCCGATCCTGGATCCACCATCCTGCTCACGCTAATAATGCATTGTTATGGAAACTGAAGCGACGTGGAAAATTTCAACTTTGACAAATATGCAAACATCGGGACAGGTAAAACTACCCGTCGTGCAGTACTAGGACAATATATATGCATACATAGGACAATGAAAAAATAATAAGTTCCAATGTGTTTATAATTTTAATATTTTTTTCACGCGACAGAGACAGTCGGTTTAGACAATCGGCGGCAATCTTATCTATCAATATAGATAAGATTGCCGCCGATTGTCTTTAACGACTAAAAATGTGTTTATAATACAGTTATTTTCATTACCACTACATGCTAGTTTTAATTTATTATCGATCAACTTATATTAATTAATTTGTATTTTAATATAATAATTTTTGAATTGAATTTATATACTAAATAGCGTCTAAGACTTTTTACTAACATAATATGGTTTTCTTTCGACCGAAATAAATGATTATTATTATTATGTATTAAAAATTCACGGCACTAAGTCTGGTCATTTGAGAGGCTTGCGTGGGGATGTGGATCCAATACGTAGAGGCCCGTTGATGTTGTGTAGGTCTCCCGCCAAAAACCACTCGCGGATATAAGAATAAAATGATATGCCCATGAGCAGGTCTCGGCGGGAGTGTGAAATATTGCAGAATAATGGATAGAAGTTATTGGTCTATAGAATGAAATTTGGATGGACTTAGAATGGGCTATTGCAAAGAGTTCGGTCACCTGCCATAATCATGATAACTGACTATTCAGTGGCAGGTGGTTGGCTCGCCGCTCGCTGGATGGGCCCGTCAATTCAGTCGCCGCGATTGGCGACAAAAGGGCAACATTGACGTGGGCGGCTAAGGGTATAGAGAGGCGAGTGTGCGTTAAAAATAAAATATTATCGCACAAACCTTGGGCTGCGTGTTGGAGCGCACGGCGAGGTAGACGGAGTACTCGAAGATGCCCTCCGCGGCGACCTGCGGCGGCTCCCACGACAGGTGCGCGCCCTCCACTGACTTGGAGATCTTGATCGCCGACGGCGCGCCCGGGAACCCCGGCAGGCACGTCTTGAACGCAGACTCCTGAATCGACCAGTTGCATGTCATGTCTAATCTCATACTTATTTCCATGTCTCAAAAACATTTTAAGCTTGTATGTGGGCTCAAGTGACGTCATAAATGTTGGAGTCAAAAAAGTTTTAGATAAGTGACATTTGATTATATTATTTCATCATATGTGATGACTGTCTCCGTTATTCACAAAAAAGTTTCTGTCAATTCCGAATATTATAAAGTGTGACAGTGACAATTTTAACCGGCTTGTGTCCGAATCCTATGAATAGACTTCCATGCCAGCCAAGGTAGAAGAGATCCAGGCTCGCTCGATCAGTACTCTAAGGGCTACCTAAGTAATATATGGAAGACTCACTTCGCTGAACTCGCCCCGACCACAGGAGTTGATGGCCGCGATGCGGAACTTGTACGCTGTACCGTGCTCCAGCGGCGTGGTCGGCAGCCCCGCCAGCTCCGGCAGTGTGTCCAGCGACAGCGTCGACAGGTCCACGTTCGGATCCGATATGTAGTTTTGTACCTATTCAAATTTGTTACAATTATATGATAATTAAATTAAGAAACCCTTGAGTCTGAAGTTGCTGGCATCTATACAAAACAGCTGATGAATTCCAAACGGCTTAACACCAATTTTCCTAACATAGCTGTTCTCAGCTATGTTAGGAAAATTGGTGTTGATTAAATAATCTTATAAAAAAACTAAATCAAAATTTGTTCAGCTGTGAGACTGCTACGATGGCATGGACAGACATACAGATAGACATATTATACTTATAATAGAAAGATGGCATGGCTTCTGTAGTCTGTAGTCAAAAATGTTAGCTTCTATTTATTTACTCATGTTCACATCTTATACATGAACAATGAATAGTCAGTTCCCTATACCAACGGGACTGACTCACAGTCTCATAATAAAACCGCGTCAGCGTTTTTATTGTCGTTAAACTGCTTTGCGTGTGAAAAACACGCAAAGCATTGATCCCGGATTGATTATATCTCATCTCAAGAAAAAAAGTAAACATACCGTAAAAGTTGTACCCTTCACGATGCCCACGGTGTACCAAGTGTCCTCATCATTTTGCTGTTTTTGTTCTTCAGACTCATTCTGAAAGAAATTAGGTCTTTTAATAAACGATAAACAGACAAACTAACATTAAAGCGCCGATAATGCTACGTCGGCGGGCGGCAGCGGCGGCGCGCCGTTGTGTTATCTATGTTTGTGGTAGTGTTGTGGGAACTAGTTACCTGTTCGTGGTGGTGGTGCAGCGCAGCGCTGGCGAGGGTGGCGAGCGCGTGTGCTGCGTCGGCGGGCGGCAGCGGCGGCGCGCCGTTGCCGCCCGAGCTGCTGACGCCGTCCGCGTCGGCCGCGGCCTCCTCCGCCGCCACCGACGACGACACGCCGCCCGCGCCGCCCTCCTCGCCTGCCACAATCCATGAGATCGTACAAAAGAAGTTCCGTGGCAAATTTGGTATGGATGTAGTTAAAGACCCCGTTCAAAATAGCCTATTTCTTTTTCAAGAATCAACCCCCAAAATAAATAACTATAATGAGGGGTGAAAGTTTGTATGAAAATCAAGTCTATTCCGCGTTCGCAGAGATAATCACGCGGGCGAAGCAACGGGCAAAAGCTAGTTTATAAATACATAGGTTTTGTGTAAGTTCTTAGTACTTATGTATACTATATAAGTAATGTGTCCATTAATGTTATATTGTATTCACCCTGCAATATAGTAGGTGACAGGAGCGCCGAACCGTTAGCAGTCATAGTGAGCAGCGGCATGGACTCGCTGACTGTAGGCATGGTGTCGGCGGCGCCCTCCATTTCTGACGTGTCCGCGTCTCCAAACCTGGAGGACAGGAAATTCAGATACCTATTGCAGTTTAATATTGAATGCATCAAGTTGATCGTAAAGCGGCCGACACACAAATTTGACGCAACTCGGATACATGCAGAGAAAATTAGTTTTCTAGCACCAAAAAAGTGGTTAATAACTAAATGGTTAGTAAAACAAAATAAAAGGACAAAAATTGTTTAGCTTTCTTTAAAAATTATAACCATAACTCCAGCAATTAAATTATGTGCCGTCATATAAAAAATGCGAGTTTGCATACCAAACACCAAAATCGATACATTTTCTAATACCAGAACAATGCATCAGCTATTTGTGTGTCGGCATTAAACAAAAAACTACAAACTCATTGGCATGCTGTTGTTGGGGGGTCATGGAGAAAGAATGCAGTACGGCCGGCCCGTTCGCTGTAGAGGATATAAGGGCGGCTTCGGTCTGCCCACTGCTGGTAATGTCAGCACCACCTTCCGCAGTACTTGAGCTGTATAAAACATTTATTTATGCAACAACTGTTCAGAACGAGTATGTAATTTGTCCTAATACAGAGAGTGATAGGAAAAAACTAAAACTGGAACATTAATCCCCTATAGATTCATGATAATGAAAATTCGATTGTCAGTAAGAAATTTAATGAGAATCAATCATGGTAGAAACGACCAAGATTCCTTTCTATATTTATGTCTCAATCGCCTAAAGAAAGTATTTTTCTTATAAACACCTATATTGTCAGTACGACATTAGCAATTATAACCAAGTCTTTTCAATGAAAAAATATAAATATGAATAAATTTTAAGACATTTATGACTGTTCCTTTACTCCTGATTACAAAACTCATTCAAAACATTACTAAAACAAACAAGGATAATGTGAGATGTTCCTGATACTATTGAATCTCAATTTCACCAACAAGCCCGCCATACATATATGTGGCCTTCGAGTTTCGCAACTCTTGGCTCTATCTACTCAAACTGTATATGTAAGTTGTTCCTGCCCCAACATGCAATTACCAGTATACATGTATGAAACAAGGTACCTTATCCCTGTACTAAGCACTTGAGCTGCACTGCTGATATCATTAACGTCATCGCTGCTGGCGACGCCTTCACCACCACCCATATCTTCATCCATAGTACTTGATTCATCTGTCAAGGTACATATAGCATTATTATTATAATGATAAACATATGATATTGCTAGAACTTTGTTGTTTGTAAAACATGAAAATAGTAAGACATTAATTTCAGCATCAAGACATTCTGATTTGATCAGCATTGTTTTTGTTTCTGATGACATCGACTAATCCATACTTAATATTATAAAGAGAAACTATTTATATTTTTGTTTACATACACTCAAAAACTACTGGACCGATTTTAATGAAATTCAGCACAGAGATAGAGGAAATGTTCAAGAGTAACAGTGGGGTCTTTTTTTGTTAGTGATATAGAAAATAATCAGCAGTATGGTTTTACATTGTTCAAAATATTGCAAATATATGAAATTGATAAAGCAGAAGTGGAATGTTTTCCATGCAGAAATAAATTTACCAAAAATAATAGGTCTTACCATCCTGTGCAATTGGTGCACCATCACCCTCACCACTATCTATGGGCATTGCAGAACTTATAGATTGGTCTGGAGATTCTTCTGCAGCGCCTTCTACACCCTCAGTCTCGTCCAAACCCTGCTCTTTTATGAGGGGGTCTAAAGGATTATCGGTGTCCTGCGGTGAATTGTCTTCAGTGGCGGCCTGATTAATAATTATTATTTTAATAAAAACCAAATAGAAAAGATATGTATTTTATGACCATAAAGCTTTTGTCTGTTTGTCCTTTGCTGTATAAAATACATGTTAAATTCCGTTTTCAAGCAGAGACAGGCAATCGTTTTTAGAAATATGTATGCTTTCCATTAAATTTTTATTTTGATTTGAAATTTTAAATATGTGTTAATAAATATGTTATATTCAGTATCAATGAAATACTATAAATAGTATTTGTGTGAACATACTGGTGTTGACAAACAGTTGTCCCCAATGTAAGCTGACTCGTCGGCTACTGTTCCAGCTGTTGTTTCATCTATGTCCATTTCTTCCTCTGCATTCGCTGAAAAAGCAAATAATCTACTCATAAAAATTAGGCAAATGTTCACAATGTAAAGGGGTGTATACATGAAGTAATCATGATTATTACAGCAAATTTTTGTTCTTAACAAATTAATTTCTTACTTCCTTATAATAAGCTCAAAAATAATGACATCATTATAATTTTAATAAAATTATTATATTTAGGAGTGTTCCTCAGAGCATATTGCTGCTATGGCCGCATTACAATTTTCCAAATTTTAACAAAGACAAAAATTTGTTTTACTCTCTGACTTTAACTTTATCTATAAATGGTAATGTCAATTTGAATGGAATGATTGATTTTGGAAATGACGCATTACTCAAACCACTCTAAGAACCACCTTAAGACACATTTGACATTGTATGCATGCCACCACTAGTACATATGTCCCATCACTGTATAATCTTAACACTGTATGGTGTGTGAAACTAAAAAAAGTGAAATGTAACCCAACACTAATCATGCATCAGTTGAGAAGTAAGCACTAGAATAATGCAGCAATACAAATACAGGTAAAAAGTGAGCCATCACCAATAAATAGGTACTGCAATTATAATAAATACATAGACAACTATTTATTAAAGTTTAACGAATACTTTGGAAGTTTAGCCCAATGAAACCCAAAAACACCAATAACCTTTCCACATGTTTACAAAAATGATCATGATAAAAAGTTGATAGCACCCTATTACCTTGTTCAGCAGAGGGTTGGTCCTCAACTTCTCCCAGCACACCAGGCTCAACGTCCAAAGCATCACTGCTGCTTGTGGGAGCTCCCCCATTTTCCACTACATATAAGTTTGAATTCATTTACTTTCTACTAACTTTGACAACTAATAAAAGGATAGAAATATACATCTGTACATTAATTAGTATAACAATCTGCTTAAAACCAATTCTACTTTACATATTATGAAGGATAAAAGGTGCCGCATGAAGAAGTAGCAATGCACCATAGCAAATTTTATCAAAAAAAACCCTTTAATAAATTTGTGAAGTTCATACCTGAATCTTCGGCAGTAACCGCCTCAGAATCATGACTTGTAATATTATTTTCATCTATTTCGCCTATAGCATCTGTTGAATGGCTTTCGGCTAATGCGGAAACTTCCCCGCCATCAGCCGACATATCACCATGAATAGCGGAGTCTGAATCCATATTAGGAAAATCAGTAAAACACGATTACAATAACAACAAATATTGAAATTGAACAAGAAATTAAGGCAAATCAATTATCATTTTATCAAAATTTCGCTAAAATTCTAATATTTTTGACAGGACAACTGTAACAATCAACCATAGTGCCAAGTTGGCGTCATTTCTTTTTTTTTTATTATGTCTATGGTATGGTACAATGAATGCTCTTCGTTCATAGAAAATGTTCCTACCACACGTTTTTTTTTCCTTTCTCCAAACGGAAAAATATAGCGTCAAGTTTAGTAAGTTTTCCTCAGTAAGAAAACCTAATAACGTCATACAAATGCACCACACTGTCCACACTTGATCATTTCCGCGTATCAGATCTCCGTCGTGTGACATCGACGCGTATCATATTTGCTAGTGTCGACGCAAAATGATCGCGATCTTGATGCATACACTACGTATCATTATACAACCCGATCGCTATATAACCGCGTATCTGATATTCGTGTCGTATCGGATACGCGTATCATGATCGGTATAATGATCTTGTGTGACGCATTTTGATATCGCCGTATCATGACACACCGGTGTCATTATACGGCTATATTATTTGATACGTGATACGCCACCGTCCATCTCGAAGGGGTTTTCCCCGATCCCCGTGAATGCAAACCGATCCGACAAGTTTGCATTCACGTGTACGTGCAGTGTGAGCGCACACACGTGATTGGCGAGACGATACGCGATCAAGATACAGTACCTATCATAAGTGGACGTGATTTTTGGCCGAACTGTGAATCACAAGATAAAAGATACTATGTGGTCAAAATGGGCATCCACACTTAGGATACGCATACTCGATACGATACACCTGATACGGATACGATTACTTGATACAAATGTGGACCCAGCTCAAAAGATGAAATTACATTTTAGCTCGGTTGTCGGGTCACCGCACAGAATAATAAACACGCTCGGAATAATAAAATATTACGCAAAGCTCAGCGCAGATGGCGCTACTGGTATAACTAAGGTATACAAACATTGCCAAAGGAGGCAAAAAGCGCTAATTTTCAATGTTGTTGCAGATTTACGACCGAAAATACCTTCGATGCAATCGTGGTGCGAGTTTAAAGGAAAAAGGAAGGATTTAGTGGATTATCCTGAAAATAATAACACTATTTTAGGTTATGTTCTGCATTATTTGGTCAACTGTGGTCATAAACTGATATAAACTTGATTTTGACTGAAGATCTTACCTGTAGAAGTCCGTATTTTAATAAGTGTTCACGTGTGAAGTGTTCCGAGCTTCTTTTCGACCGTTTATTGGCTCGAAAATTTTACAGCGTGAGACTTATCCCATAGTTTTTGAAGTTTTTTATCTTGTGTTTTGTATTAGTGTTGTACTCTGGCGGGATAAATGCGCCGTAATACTCCCTATTGCTTGATAAATGTAAAATTCGTATATGTTGACAAGGGCCTCTCCATAATGATCTATTCTCTAAGACGACCACACATTTGAGTGTCATAAAAAGAGTGTCAACGTCATATTATTATGTGTCTAATCGTTAAAATTGTTTTGATAGGTACCTATATTTTTATTTTACTTTCCTTCGTTTTCATAGTGAAAATTCCGTATAATATTGAGAGCTCATATATATAAGAATTGCCCTGACGAATTAGTGTACTTATAAAAGCCACTATAAGAAATTTTATTATGTCTAATGTTAAAAATACTGAAAAGCCCGGTGATGGACTGCGTTCAATGAAATCGAGTACAGCATTTAGAGTGATTAATTTTGAGCTGTATGCAAAACCTGTAAGAATTTTTGCTTTGATAGGGTATTTTATTAAGGCACACATTTCCTTCTTTTTCATTACTTAAAATCGCCTAATATTCTGCTCACCTTATTGGTAGGTACTGTTCTAAATATTACTTTCAATAACTAATATTACTGATTTTTTTAATTTCAGAATATTGTGATTATGAGCATAGGGCTCACATGTTTTGGAATGGCTTTAGGCTATATTGCATACATGAGGAATAAATATGAATCCATGGGTTATTATGCTGCTGTAGACAAGGATGGTAAAGAAGTATTTGAGAAAAAGAAATCAAAATGGGACTAGTTATTTTTCAAACTGTTGTTATTTATTAAATGATAAATCCAAGACAAACATTTCACATAAGCTGAAGTTATGAAACTAGTATCTGTATCAGACAAAATATGTTTGTATTTTTAGAGAGTAGATCTAATTCATATAAAAGCATATGTTCTCATTTGAATTTAATAAAACTTAGTCGTAATATATGTTTGTTTTGCATTAGCCAATATTTTCCTGTAACTTATTACAGGTTACTTGTAAATAAATATTATAAGACAATTGCTTTCATGTTATTTCATTTCTACACAAATACGTTATTTTTCAATGTACAAAATTATACTTCTAGTAATAGAGGTACCTACGGTATTTTCACAAATAGCATACATGAATAACGCATTAATTTTTAATAACATGGAAATTTTGCAACTATGTGCTTCCATTGTGCCTCCCCTTGTATAGCCATTGTGTAGTAGCCAGGGGTAACAATCTCAATACATTGAGACTGGAAATCGTTCAAGTAATAAACCAAACAATTTGCATAGGTCTGTTGGACCGAACAAGCTTGTGAAATCAATGGTATTCTTAAATTATTGGAATTATAATATAGTATTTCTATGACAGACTAAGAGATGGCGCAAGCGTGTTAAAATATAACAAAATAAGAAAGTATCCTGTATAATGGAAAACATTATATTTTACTGACTTCGCTACTCGGCTGCTTTATAATGACAATAGTATGGTACTAGAAAAAAATATTACCACATTGGTAGTTTTGTTTTTACTCTAATCTTAAATAATTAAATGATAATTATTCAAAAATAGACTTAAGCTTCTAGTTTTTAATATTATTTTAGTCATATTTAAATAATGTGCTACTGTTCTTGACATTTTTAGGGCCGTTCATCAAAAAGAACATAATAAATAATAAAGGTATTAGACGTGATAGTACAAATTATAATTCAGTATGGCAACAGTTTTAACAGCCGGATCAGCCGGCCGGCGAATTGACAACAAATGGCGGTGGCGGTGTTTTTTCATATTATTATCATTCATACGTTGTCGTTGCTGACAATTTGTGAATTCTGTCCACAATTAACTTGCTTTGTGCTGTGCTACCTGCCTGTGATTCCGTTGAGTTGAGTTGTTTATAAGGAGTCATGGGTGCCAAAATAATAACCCAACACCCGAAAATTTCAGTAGTGCATTTACCACTCTTTTAATAAATAATATGTCCAGCATCCATGCCCCGGGCGCGAACTGCGAGAATGATTTTGGAAAAAATCTACATTCACTTATAATCACCGAAAAGGCCACTGAAAGTAAAGCCTGCGAATTTGAGAATATACCGGATATTGATATTGTTGACTTGGATCAAAAAACAGATCCACGAATATTGGGGCCACTACAATATGTAACTGGGTATTTTGTACGTAATGCGAAAAAGAAAATATTTCAATCCTGCAAGGTATGTAATAAAAATGTGTGTGGCCTCAGAACCCTTGGAATATATAAAATATATAGAATTTGCAGGTAAACAGTGGCTCTGCAGCCCAACAAAAGAAGTATTACAATGCTTTTCAGCAATACAAGATATTCAAATTGTATTAAAAAAAGTGCTTCGTATTTATAATCTTAAGCAATTTTTAAAGACCTTAATTTTAATTAATATAGATTTTGATTTTTTAAATTGTACAGAACACAAAGAAAAATTAATAGATTATATAATTGATTCTTCTTGTAATTTTTTTATATATCATTATTGCAAAAATATAAATAGAATTTTAAACGGAACTAAGCATGTAGATGATCCTGAAGATTACTTTCAAGACAAGGCTAGAGTGCAAAATAAAAAAATGTTAAAAAAACGATGAGTTGCAAGTTACAACTCATCGTTTTTTAAACATTTTTTTACAACTTGCAATGGATTTTACTGAGAAATAGTATAACATTATTACAAGCAAAATTATAATTATAACGTAACCCAGAATATTGTGTATATTTTAAAATTTAAGATTTTTCTCATTATCATGATTTAATGAGTATGTATGTGCAATGTGGTGATGATATAATTTTCCACATAAATCAGAATATGCCAATCTTCTGTTTTAATAGGTCAGACGAAACCCTTGTAGTGTATAATATGCCAATCTTCTGTTTTAATAGGTCAGACGAAACCCTTGTAGTGTATGGTCTGGTCGGTTATGAGTATAATATTTAAAAATCAAAAATAAAAACATATTTTAAGCTGCAATTGAAAAACCACTAAGATTTTGAAGTCTGGTGTGATGTTGTTATGTTTCGTAAGCATCCTGATTTATTATTATATTGAGTAAACAGTTGATAAGTAGATATTATTATTATTGTCAACCTTATGTTCATTATTTATTATACTATCAGGACAACGTATTGAACATGAATAAATTGTTTTTAATTGCTTACTTCTTATATTTTTATTATGTATTTTTTTATTGTAAACTTAATATTTTTGTTTACAATAAAGAAATCACATTTTCCGATCCCTTATAGAATAAATAACTAGGTATATGGAGTTTTACTATGTAGGTATGTATAGTACAGCTACGGTGCACATATAGAACCTATACATATATAGATTGTGGAAAAGTTGTCATGCCTTATTCATAGATGGCAGTATTTATGTGTTTCCTTTTCAAGGCGCTGAGATAGGTCTCTATTTCATTATAAATAGAAAGTACTCTGTGGTAGTAGCCCTACAATGTCATCTGTCAGATCAACATGTCACTATGATGTCACTTCACAATGGTGTGTATATGGTAGGTATGTACGTGGCAAGAAGTTCAATTTATAACATTTTTTTTATAACGTATGCAGCGCCCCCATTGAATCACAACAATCACAAAACTGATTGACAGGTCTAAAAGAAAGAAATAGCAAGTGTCACGTAAACAAAAGTTGGTTGATTGAAAATATTGAAATGAAACAAAATCAGAACAGAAACATATAAAATATTTCCGTTTTATTAAAATATTTCTACTCAAACGTACACAAGATGTTTTCCGCACTTAAAAAGCTCACAAAAATCAACGATGACCGTTGCCCTGCTCCGATGCCTATGTCTTCCTCACTACAGAAGAAGTTTTCTAGAGGGGTTCATTTCAACAGTAATTGTCTTATTTAATAAACGTTTCGTCAGAATGTAAGTATCAGTATAAGCTTGGAAATGCCAAGTTTTCACATACTTTTCTGTTTTCAGTGAAAATATTAATCAAAGGAGACAGGAATGTAGGTAAATCTTGTCTTCTCCAAAGACTGCAAGGAGGAGCTTTTATAGAAGATTATGTGCCTACGGACCAAATACAAGTAGCGCCTATACATTGGGCTTATAAAAATACAGATTATATTGTGAAAGTAAGTATGTTTATAAATATATTCAGATCTAGACAATTATTTCTGTGACAACTTAATTATCATACTTGAATAAACTTTTATCGGTTTGTGTCTTTATAAAAATATTTTTTAATTGACATGCAAAGAATCAAGACAACGCATAAACAATTGTTATCCAGTAGCTAGCTACCAATCAGGTTAAGGTATAATTTTTATTATTAGTCTTAAATGACTATTGCCTGTATATCTGTTAATCCACTCCTAAAAATTGCTTCTGTTTTAGGTAGAAGTTTGGGAAGTAGTGGACAAAGGAAGAACTAAGAAAAAAGCTCCACTAGGGCTGAAACTTGAGAACCAAGCTCCTCCCACTGTCCAAGAAGATAGCTATGAATCACCAGTGTTAGATGCCACATTTTTAGATGTTTACAAAAATGCTAATGGAGTAATTTTAATGCTAGATATAACAAAAATATGGTATGAAACTATACTAATGTGACTACAAAAAACCTTTACAGCACAAATTATTTTAACATACTTAACTAGGTATTACACTAAAAATATTAGCTTTCTATCCAAAATATGTACTCATCTGGGATCTGGGTAAAATAGTTCCAGAATGAGAGCACTATTCACCCATCTGGTGATTGTGCTGTCATCCTCAACCAGAAAATAATACTAATCCAAAATAACTTTATTGTATTTGTGATAAATGCACATGGTTTCCTTTTTTAGGACATTTGAATATGTGGTCAAGGAACTTTCTAGAGTTCCAGCAGATCTTCCAGTGGTGATCCTTGGGAACCACTGTGACATGCAGCATCATCGCCAGGTCCATCCTCACCACATAGAACAAGCACTCCATCATGCTAAACTCTCCAGGTGATTTATTTTTTTTAACTTTGTTGTTCCAAGTAAAACAAATGGTGAATTTAATACTTAAAACTATTAAATATTAACACTACTATATACACTTTTTTATAGCCTATCTTTTGTGTCCTGCTGGGCAAAGGCCTCCCGTTCTATCTTCCAAAGGTCTCTATCTTGAGCTACAAGCTACATACACATACATACTACTATATACAGGGTGTTACAATATATACCACTACTAATATATTAGTTTTCTGTAACATCCTGTATGTACAAATACAGATGATGACTAGTGACAAAAAGTTCATCTAATACCTAAGGTGAATTTTCATGTAAGAATGAAAATTGGTTTCGAGTTTGTGTACTTTAGGATCAGATTTTCTTTGGGTGGAGTATTTTACATAAATATCCTTTTTTAACTAGGGATGTCTGTCATCCATCAATTTACTCTAAAAAGGTTATTTATTTTCTATCTGAAATATTTGTACAAGTGACAAATGTAATTTTAGAACAGCACCAGTTCGTTACGCCGAGTCTTCCATGAGAAATGGTTTTGGGTTGCGCCTCTTACACAAATTCCTCAACATACCATTTCTTAAACTACAAAAAACTAGTTTATTGGAACAATTGCAACGAAATCAAAAGGATATTGAAGAGACTGAAAAAGAACTTGATAATTTTCAGGTATGTATTTTATCTTAATCAAATGATGTCAATTTCCCAGGCTCTGGTTATATTGCAAGTGAGTGTTTGTATTGGTAAAAGATGAGAAAATTATTATCAACATATTACAAAAATAGCTTTGGTGCCTGTGTCGTAGTAGCCTGTATGACTTCAAGTCATTAACTATATTTCAAATTTCAACGACATTAAATAGACTCAATGTTTTAACCATAAAAGCAGGACAAACTGAATTTCGCATTTATAATATATATTTATGTATTATATTTTTATGGATATTGAAAGTTATCATTCCCACCTTACAAATATTTTTTATTCTACAGAGCTCAGAAGAGTCGCATTATGAAACTTTTGTTGATCGCTTGGCAAACAAGAGGAGGCAAAGTAATGAAATTCGGCCAATCAACGACAGATCTCCTAGTATTGTACTCGGCGCCGGCAAACCGATTATCCCGCCTAATGTTAACCCATTGGTGAGTTGATATCCATTAGTTAGTAAGCTCATATGAGAGGTAATAAATTTACATTTACACTATCTCCATTTATCATAACTATCTATGCTAGGTTATTGTCAGTGTCATAATGTGAACTTACAGATCGGTCAGTACCGTAAGTACTGGCCGATCTTAGGCGAAGACCATACTGTATGGCTATAAAATTATATAATAAATTACCCACAAATATTAAAAACGAAATAAAAATGTCAAAATTTAATAAAATACTTAAATACCTTTTACAGAGCTATTACTCTATAAACGAATTCATAGATAAAAAAAAACATGAAGATCATATTTTATAAAATAATTTCAAGTCACAACAAATATATACCTTACATAAAAATATATATTTATATGACGAGTATAGAATATAGATATATTATGACTATAAATGTAAATGTCTATAAATATTATAATACAGAGGCGCCGAAATTCGCAATACCTGTAAAAGGTGACTAAGTTATAAGCACTAATTGTAATTACTTTAAGACCATTGTAAAACTTGGTTGGCGAATGAATAATATGAATATGACCTGCCTCCCAATCGCGCTAATAACTTCAGGAGCATCGCAATTGAACCTCATACGTTTTTACCGTTTCGGTTACATGTTTAAATCCAAGAAATTATTACCGCGATTGAAAATCTGGTCAAATATATATGGACCTATTTAAATACCCAAGATGTGAATAACGATGGCGACATCGACACGCATGTAACATCAACAAGTGTGTTATTACGCAAAGTGCACTATTTGGCTAATCTTAACCACAATCAAATAATTTCGTATCATTCATAGTTGGCACAATCGTTAAATCCGTCAAAGCCACAAAGCCCATTAGGAGAAATACAACCACAATTGAATCAGTATGTGAGTCCAGAGCTTTACAAACCGAAACATCAAGTCAGTATGGAAATGACGCCCTCACGCCCACGACATGACAGGTAACCTACACAGAAATTTGTATTTTCCTTACATACTAATTTTTGAAATACCTAAAAGCAAAACCTTGCTTTGTGATGCAAACTCTCAAAATGTCAATTCTCAGTCGATATCGTCGATAGTCGTATTCTTCATGGCTGAGTCTCGCGGTAATTACGTGGAATGAAACACACACAACGAGTTTCTTGGCACTATTGTGCCATACAGTGGTTTGCCATTGCCTTCTCCATTTCACACTCAAGTTGAGAATCAACCAGACGGGAGGTTTTCTCACAATGTTTTATTTTTCTATTTTTTATTTTAACTGTATTATATTTGCAGCGCAAAGGCAACACCGACTGGAGCAAATGTGCCCGTCTCTGGATCCGGCTTGGATGAATTCTACGCGGGAACGCTGGATAGCAGTTTTTTGGAGGATCTCGCACCTTTGCCGCACACTACTCAAGAAATAGGTTATGAAACTGACAGGTAAGGTCACAAAATCGAAGCATATTTAAAAACGTTATTATTTTGGGGTTTGTGCTTCGTACTGATCCCATAGTAGATATTGGAGAGATTTAACATGTCTTTTTCCACTAATAACAATAATATCTGCACCCGCGGTGTTACCCTGGTTTTATCATTCATTGTAATTCATAAAATAAACATATTTAATTTAATTTCATTTGCGTACTTGTGGGATTACTTTTATCCATCTGTTAATTCAAAGTATCAACCACCTCAATACCAAATTTCATAAAAATTGGCTTGTTATTTTCTTAATTTCAGTGATGATGAGAGTGTGAGAAATCCAAGAGTAACGGTCGACGAGGACGACCTAGACATCGAAGTATCTCACAGCCCACCAGACCTTGATTTTACAACTACAAGTACAATGCCAAAAACGGCCGTAAGCCAAACTATGCCAGTTTCAAGAACTGTAAACGATGTCGAATTAAATAAGTTTTTGCATAATGTTAATATTAGTAATGATGATGTGGAAGATGTAGATACATCGGCTTCTGTTTTGGATCCACGACATCGTATCTCGTTGGAGTTGGATAGCGAGTTCCCTATGTGGGCAGCTGGAGATTCTAGCGCAAGGAGGTCGCCGGAAGGTGGGTGTTATAACTATTATGAAATGCTGCGGCAAAGTTTGTTGCGCCGCCTCACCTGCGCTTTGTAAGTCAGCACTCTGCAGTAGACTATTGCTTCCAGTGTAGAAATAAATAATTTAACTACTTTATAAATTGTTGATCTTCCATAATAATCAAAAATCACATGTTACTCGTAATTATAGTAGGTGTGATTGTAGACATTAAATTCGCATTGTTTTAATGTTCAAGGTGGTGAAGATCCAGAAGTAGCAAAAGAACCGGATGTAAAGGTGAAAAATAATTTCCAAATGTTATTTTTATTTTTCACATATGCATCTCTATTGTTATTTTTTTTTAGATTTTAATGACAATTTAATTTAACAAATTTTTATTTAACTCTTCAGGTTGAGAAGAAACATAAGAAAAAGAAATCAAAAGACAAGGGCGATTACGGTGACAAATCTGACCGTAAAGACAAGAAGCACAAGAGTCGAAAATCCAAAGAAAAGAAGTCACATCCGCAGCAAGACTTGCTAGCGCCTGCTGCCGTCGGATTCTACTACGATGAGTATGACAGCATCTAGTAAATGTAAGAAACTGCTGCGATGTTCTGATTATTAAAATGAAAACGAAATATTGAAATAAGTGTATAAACTCGGATCTTCCGCGAATGTTTAGTAAACATTAAACAAAAACACATACACAAAACGTTCATATCTTTTTACACACACTTTGACAACCCTAGAAATTAAGTCGTGGATGATTTAAGAACATTTTCGCGACTCGCCCGAATTTATTTTATACGTGTTTTCCACTGGGCACGAAATTGATCGTGTAGGGCAAAAAACGCACGTTTTGCCCTGCTTGAACCCGGCTTTACCAAGTCTAATTTTAATGACAAGAATGCTTAGTACGTTTTGGTGGTGCAGAGGGCGAAGTACGGGTTTGCATTTCACTTCCACTATCGAGTCGATTCAAAGTGAGACGCAACGAACTAAGCACAGTGCGGTGTGATTGGTTAGTTGCGCCTCACTGCGAATTGACTCGATTGTGAGATGTAAACAGCAAAGTGTTGATGGTAATTATTTGAAGTATGTTTTAGGAAAGCTAGGTCGATGAAAAGGTGATCAAGGTGTAGCTTTTTTATCAGGCGACGTATCTTTTGTTTACTGTTTTGTTTCTGTATTCAAATCCTTCACGAAAATATCATAAACAAAATAGAAAATGTGAAGCAAAATTGTATCAAACGAATACAGATTTTAAATTTAAATGAATGGACCTAAGACTGATCTCTAATATATAGATAGCAGTCTAGTTATAGAAATTACATGAACAAATCGTTTCTTATTTTCCTAGAAGTGAACAAATAAAGTTAAACTATTTTGTTTACTATTGCATAATAGTTCAGATAATGCATACTTTCCATACTTATACTCAGTATATATACATGCTTAATATTATAAAAGTGAAAGTGTGTTTTATCGTCCTTCTTTTGATTGAGGAAGCTATTAGGTAATAAGGCATATGTTACCGGCCAAACCCGATTCCAGGATAAACTAGTTTTACCTAAGCTAAACTAATTCTTCCTACATGCGATAGGATAAACTAGTATAGCCTAGGCTAAACTAGTTCGTCCTAAGCCCGATAGAAAAAACCAGTTTAGCCACTAAGTTATCCTTATAGAGATACACACTCTCAGGATAAACTGGCATGACCTAGTCTAAACATTATAGAACATCTAGAAAGACAAAATAAATAGGTAAATTGAATAAAATACTATTTAATTAAAATTAATAATTTCACTAAAACGATAACGGTAAAATAATCACATTCTAACAATTAATAAAGTATTTTTAATAATATTAAAACAATAAAGTATTTTTTATATTAAAAATACTATATTTATGCTATTTCGGAGACTTAGTTTGTTGGACTAGGCTAAATGAATTTAGACCTGTTTAACCTGAGTGTGTTTATATCTATCAGGATAAACTAGTTTGGCCTAGGATAAACTATTTTTTCCTATATGCGATAGGACGAACTAGTATAGCCTAGGCTAAACCAGTTTATCCTATCGCATGTAGGAAGAATTATTTTGCCTAGACAAAACTAGTTTATCCTGGAATCGTGTTTGGCTGGTAACATATATATATATTTTACCTTCTCTACTAAACTCAGACTAAGATTTAAAATTTCAATAATGGTCAATCGTTTACATTTTACAGCGTATTTTAATTTACCTATAAAGTGCATTATATATTTGAGACTTGGGCATTTCTGGTCAGCTTATACCTCACAATCTTGCTTATACTTTTTTTTATCTTTTAAAAGCCCCATATTGTTAAGTACATATTTTTGTCATACCTACTATCTGTATTTGTAGATATGATTATTGGTTTATTAAAGTATAAAAAAATATCATTTATAATGAACGTGATGTCCGCAGCTTACTTATGTGGCAAATCAGCAAGCTTAAAAGAATACTGCACTACTTATAAAGGCTATAAATATTACAAGAGATTTTATAACTAGATAAGGAAGCGGAGTAGATTTATGCGATAATGCAATGAGTATTCAAGTTAAATTAAAATTGATGTTCATGTAGCTTTTCTAGCAGATAATATTATGAATGTGTATGGACATATACGTATCCTGCGTATGCATATTGTCTTGCGTATTAAGTTTTTTTTTTATGTTTCATAATATTATTTATTGCACAGCGCGAATCATGGTCTTGAGGAATTTCTTTCTTCTATATTAAGTACTTATTTTAGATAAAGTTTTGATACATCTATGCCCCATAATACCTTTTTTTAATGCCTTTTGTCAACTATTACATAATCGAACTAATAGAATGCGTACATAGTGATTTTATTATTTTAAAGAAAAAAAACTTTTTATTCCAAACACGTAATATTACAGCTTTTGAAGTCATTCAGCCTTAACTACAGATCCTAAACTATATATGGGGTCGTTTTATTATAAAAATATTATTGCAGGTGTAGCTAGAGATTAATTTGAGGTAGGGCAGTAGTAAAAAAAATATATAGAGACCTATATATTTTTTACTTTATTACACCCATATCAATTTGGTGAAAGGAGAAGGGCTTCCCATCTAAAAGCATAAATAATTTTGTATTTGGTATTTTTATGGGCATTGCCCCCTCCTCTAGCTACAGCCCTGTTTCTGGTCATAGGATCTATCATCAAGCTAATCAGAATACAATTGATGTTTGATTCACAAAAAAATAACTGAAGAATTTGTTGGGTACTTGTACTGTATGTATATATCTGTTACCTCAATGAAATGTATAATATGTTATATTGTTATGCTTGTTGTAAAAATAAAGTATTATCATGAAGTTTGTTTTTTTATCTTTTGATTCTCTGTTGCTCTCTCGTAGCGCATGGATATGCCACAAGCTGTGGAACATTTTCGTGAGCGTATTTCTGGCATCCAATTGATCCTTTCACGTACAATAGAGGTGCTAAATGGTACGACTTTGCAAGAACTCATGCTAGCTGAGCCTAAGCCCCACTGAATATGTGCTATAATGTCGAGTCACGCAGGAGGCCGGGATGAACGGAGTAGGTGGGTAAGACATGCATTTAACAAAAGAGTTTAATAAAGAGTACATTCTATTCAAAATGTAAATGTACAACCACATCAATATTTTATTGGTTAGATTATAAAAATTGGACCATCTGTAAGAAGTCCACACAGTAGTGTAACAATATTACAAACAAAAATCTCTACATAACAGAACTTACAGACATTAGTCAACTTTATTTTATACATACTATGGTACACGATTTAACATAATATTTACCTAATATTATATTTTATACATTCTATGTAAAGTAGATAATATTCTTTACTTTGTAATAAGTTAATAAAACTATAAAATATTCTCTTCAGTTTAAACATTAGGCATTTAATAAGGCTAATGCAGGTATTGGAAACAATATTTGGTGGATTGTGTTCAGATACAACATGAAATATCTATCTAACATATAATTTATACAAAGCACTTTGTACTTGGCTTTCAATTGAAAGATCAATTTGTGATGCTACAATGCAATTCTGTTTAAATAGTTTTTTTATTTATTTTAAATTTGCAGAAATCTGGTTGAGCATATTATTATATCGGAATTGCATTATATCCATTGCTTTTTAGGTGTAGCATAAGGCATTTTCGGGCCCAATCACATAAAATTTACATAAAGTACCATTACATCTTGTATTACTATTAAGATCTAAAACCAAGCGACACGTTGTACATATCGGAAGAATAAAAGACCTATAGAAGCATTCAAAATGTTGATATTGACTGTCATAAGAATAGTTCGCTATCTTCTGATATCGTTGGAGAGCGTCGACACGCAAAGAAAAAAAAGTTCGGTTAAGTATGCCAAAAATAATCTGCGCTTATGTAGTTATGTAGTGTAATATGTAGTTTCGAATAATGAGAAATCACTATTATTATTAAGGTAATGTTAAACTCGCCAGCTACTCTTGCCAAATTCCAATGCAATGTTCCGATCTAGCATTCACATTTTTGACGTAGTAAATGGATAAACCCTTTTTTCGTTCCGGATTTTTATCGGAGATTGAACCCGAGAACTAACTGCCTAAATGTATACTGGAACAGTATGTAGCAGTAGAACATATTGTGTACACATTATGTATTATCCCCTTCCGATAGACACCGATATAAGTGCGTTTGAAATAATCGCTACAGCGTTCATCGTTGTGTTTTAGGTCTTATATTGAGCTTATAAAGTTGTCATGAGTGATCACTCCAATAAATAAAGAAAATCACACGAAATGCGTCACAACTAAAAAAGAATAAGTTAATAAAATAATGATGTAAAACCAAAAATATGTGTCAAATATTACACCCAAAACAGCATATTAGAGACATTTGTGTGAGATTCTTTGTGCCAAATGTAAATTAAATAATCGGAATTGTACAGTTAGTTAAAAATTTTAAAATATTCGCCATTTGTCAATAATATTTATCGCAACTGATTTAAATATTCGTTATATGGTTATGGGAAAAATAAATGTGCGAAAATAATAGTAAAAAAGTAAAAACCCGGTTAGAAGCTAAAACATACGTAGAATTGGCGTCACACAAGTTAAAATCCCCTTTATAAGGCTATGAAAAAGAGTTATTTATTTGATTTCTTATATAAAATATAAATAAAAGGAATTAGTCGAGTAAAAATATTGGGCTAGCGCAGTACAATAATAGTTCCCCGGTTGCCATCAATGTTAGGGTCATAACTACTAGTGCTGCCAAGCTAATAAATAGACCTTAATTCGAGATTGAGTAATTAAGAAAAAATATTAAGACTCTAGTTACTCTTATTATATAGCTGCTCGAAATTTGCATGTTAATGTGTACTATTTGGGTGCAATACAAGCATTGCCAACAATTAGTTTTGTTAACAGTATCTAAAGCGTCTAACAAGATGACGATATAACACGCATTTGCTAACTTCGTAATACCACAATCTTCAGAATAAGTTTGAAAATGTATATAAAGGAATGTTCATTTCACTGATAAATTGATTATGCATCGAAAACTTCATAAATATCATAAAAAATATTTTACGAAACACTAAATCAATAGTTACAACAAATAAAAAATCGAAATAAATATTCATTTTGGCCTCGGTATGTATACAGATTTTGGCATTCAAATAAAGACTCCTTCTAAAATCTAACTCATGAGTATAATTCAACAATATCGAAGAACTATTATTATTTATCTAATATAATTTGCTCTTTCCTTAAATTACGGGCTGCAAAATAATCTTAACGCACTCCTAGCTTCGTTACTCTTAAAACTAACTAATCGACATTATATACAAAGTGTACACGATCGTTCTGAAACGTTCCAAGTTCACCCGGAGTTCCGGAGGCGGCGGGAGCGGCGTCAGTCCGCGCGGGAGGACTCCGCGAAACTCTCGTCCAGGTAGCTCTGGAGCACGTGCGCGTCGAAACTGACGCTCTGCTCCACGAACGCGTCCAGCGCAGGCGGCTCCGCGCGGAACTGGCCTAGCCCCCACGGGTCGCCCGCCCACGGCTGCGGCGGCGGCGTGGACAGCGGCGGCGTGGACAGCGGCGGCGCGGGCGGCGGCGGCGCCGAGCCCAGCGCGGGCGCGCCCCACACCAGCTGCTCGATGCTGGCCGCGCTGAAGCGGTCCAGCGTCCACGCGGCGGCCAGCGCCGCGTCCGCGGGCTCGGGCGCGCGCGCGGCCGTCTGCGGCGGCTGGCCGTAGCCGCCGCAGCCGGGGCTCTTCCTGTTGCCGTAGCCGTCGGCGCCGGGCCGCGGCGAGTACAGGCGCTCGTGGCGCGGCCGCGGGCTGTGCTGCGCGCGCAGCTCCGACTTCAGCCCGGCGCCGGGCTCGGGGCTGGCGTGGCTCGACGGGTGCGGAGAGAACGGCGCGTGCTGCTTAGGCATGGGACTGTAGTTGCCAGGGTTCCAGGCGCCAGATTTCTGCATATCGGCCTTTCCCATTTGACTCGTATCCGGACTCGGCTGGGCGGAGTACGGACTCGGCTGGGAGGAGTAGGGACTCGGCTGCGTGGAATACGGACTCGGCTGAGTCGAGTAAGGGCTAGGCTGAGCGGGGCTCGGCTGAGCGGAATATGGACTTCTTTGAGAAGAAAACTGATTGTCTTGACGGGGCATGGGGCTTCCGTAGCTCCAATTGGGAGTTTTTATGTCCTGTTTGACGCTTAGTGTCTCTGGACTAGGCTTGTTTTCATGGGAAGTGGTGGGACTGCATTGTTCGATTACTTTTCCATGTTTCAATTTCGTATGACTCTCTAATCTATTCAGAGGACTCGCCTCAGATTTGTGAGTAGGAGTCGTCTTAAACTGTCCTAAATTCCAGGAATTGCTTTTAATTGATTCTGGATGTACTTCAGGGCTATTGAGCACCTGGCTATCAGGTTTTGGGACAGGACTAAAATATGGGCTGCCTACATCAGATTTCCCAGGTTCAGATCGAGGAGTGGAAGAGGAATCTGGCCTAGATTGTCCGAGGGGACTTAACAGTTTGGGCGTGGTATTTCCAGTAAATTGCTTGTTAACCTGAGAATTATCGGGAGCATCTTTGCTAATGGATAGCTCTGTACTTTTGCTATCTGGTGAAGACTTTGTCGAGCCTGTAGACTGCACTTGCCTGGAAATTGGCGATTCTGATACGGACTTAGGCTCTTGGAAAAGAGAAGAGGAAGACGTTTCTTGGGATTTCTGTTCTAGTTTGACGCTCGACCCATCGCCCGTATTTTCTTTCGGGGAAATGTTTGCTTCAATATCATACTTTGAATCTGCTTCAAATTTTTTAACATCTTTTTTCTTTTTCTTTGTCTTATCGTTCTCATTCTCCTCTTTAGTTTTAGCCTTTTCTGGGTCAAGACTGTCTTTAAGGTCTTGCAATTCCTTGCCTGTGTATAACCGTTTCATGCCCCTTGGTAGCGCTCGACATGAACTAAGATTTATTGATTCTAAATGCGGACATTTCAGTAGAACTTTTTTAACAGGCTCCAATGACACAGAAGACCCGCATAGATTGAGTATTCTGAAAGAAAAGAAATATTATTATTATTATTTCTTGTATAATCATATGATCAATATTTCTGGCAATCAGCAATTAATTTGTTGTTTTAATGGTGCAAGATATTCTTATTTTTCATTAACAAGAGTCTTAGGAAACTGGCTATTTTAGAGTCTAAAATGAAAATATTTGTCGAGGGTTCAATTTTTGAAGACTTTTTTTTTTTCTTTTTTTGAAGGTTATGAATTTTCAAAGACTTGACAAACCGACAAAAACATGGACTTGATCAAACACTATAATTGATTAAAATATCGATTTGTCGTGACAAGTAATGTCTCTTGACGAATGACCTACACAACATCCAATATTTTAGGGCTGTTATCACATATTTATCCCTTATCAGATGAGCTCCAGAAAGCACTGCTGTAGGGCCATAGCCACACAAACCTGAGCTTGCTGCAGTGGCAGTCGGCGAGCGCGGCCACAGCGTCGTCCAGCACGCGCGCGGCGGAGGCCCACGACAGGTCCAGCTCCAGCAGCGAGTGCGACCACTTCTCGCAGATGAGCTCCAGGCAGGCGCTGCTCTGCCGCGTCACGTTGCAACCTAGGGCAACAAACAAAATCTTATTACTGACCTGTACCAAAAACTTCGACTACAGTATCCAAATAAATGTGCAGATTCAACGACGACCTCGGTGGCGCAGTGGTAAAGTTCTTTCTACCGAACCGAGAGGTCCCAGGTTCGATCCCCGGTCGGGTCATGATGAAAAATGACCTTTTTCTAATTGGTCTGATTAAAATATAGTATCGTTGAGTTAGTATCCCATAACACAAGTCTCGAACTTACTTTGGGGCTAGCTAAATCTGTGTGATTTGTCCTAATATTTATTTATTTATTTACAACAAGAAATATGCTTAGGCAATTCAAATTAAATCTGTTGGGCGCTTCGCCCCATCCTTTTGCAATTTGTGCTGTCCCCCCTCGTCCCCCAGTTTGTGCTGACAAACGTCAACAACCGGCACTTACCACCTAAAAACAAATGCTGTAGATCCCAGGCCGGGACCCGCACCAGCCCGGAGTCGGTGAGTCGCTGCAGCCCCCGCAGGTCCAGCAACCGCAGCCTGGTGGCGCCACGCACCATCCTCTCCAGAGCCTCGTCCCCCAGTTTGTACTCCCCGACGCAGCTGCGCTCGGTGGCCGCATCCCCCGCAATCGACAGTTCTTCTAGTTGCGTCCAGCCATTTGTTTCCATCTGCAAGACAAAAAGTTTACTCTAAATTAAAGTGTAATGACATCTCAAATATTGTCAGCAAATTTAATTTAAAATCTAATTTATAACATTTATGTAAATATAAATTGACTCTTTGGAGAAAATGCACTGTTAGGTTGGAGGATGTGATGATGATTTCGCTGTAGCCTTCATGTCCGTGACGTAGCACATAAACTCCCAACACCCTTAAATAAAAATGTTCTGAGTAGCTACTGGGATTTAGTTTAGCTGGACCTTTCTATCAGGTGGAAAACTATCACATGTGCACTCACTTGTTGTGCAGTAGTAGCGTTGGCGAGTACGAGTTGCGAGTTGGCGGCTCGAAACACTCGCATTTTGGGGCAGCCCTTCTGGAGCGCCTCGAGAGGCACCGATGCGGGATGCGAGATCGCTTGCGCGCCTGATATGTCTAATACTTCTAGATTCACACAGTAAGCCTGCAATGTAATAAAGAATATGCTATCAGTCTTTTTAACGTCCCCCCTCATGAGGAACTGGCTTTCCTTCTTCGCATGGACGGTTGGCGGGTTTTAATGACTGCAAATATAAACGGGACCAACGGATTAACGTGCCTTCGAAAGCACGGAGGAGCTCAAGATGACATTTCCATCCATTTTGAGAATAAAATAACCGCCAATATCACAGACCATTTCATTCAAGACGTGAATTAATTAGGAAATAGTCGCCCTCCACGTCTTTGTTTCTTATTCTTTTAAACCACTCAAGGGATTTTGATGCAGTTATCACTGTTATTTAAGATGATGACTATGGTGTGCCGTCGATTGTACTAATACTAGACTAGGATTTTAAAGATTAACTCACCGCAACCGAGGACAAAATCTGCGGTAATGCAGTAAACTTGTTATTAGCGAGCGTAAGATGAGTGAGTCTAGAGCCGAAATTTTCACAAATTCGGGCCATTGACGCCGCGGAAAGGCATGTGCTCGACCCGCCCGTCTCCGACTGGAAAGAGAATTCATATTTAGCACGGCACGTTTGATTTGCAGACGTTTTCAAATTCGAAATTCCATGTTACGCGCAAATGCCACCTTCAAATTAAAATTTTAAAATGCATTCACTTTACAAAATTTTAAAATATTTATATGTAACATATAAAAAATCCAAATCATAAATCAACTAATACCACTTACTGACGTCAAAAATTAGGTCTTCACCTGTGCTTTAAATAAATTTTTGACGGTGAAGTTATATGTGCCGCTAGTTGAAGACGTCAAATAACTTCAAAGACGTCAACTAACAGATGTGTGTCTTATAATTATAACTAAGTAAACGAATACCGTGAGTGAGAGATCCAGCCGCTGCAGCTCAGGCAACCCCTGCAGCAGCGAGAACAGCTGTTCGGGCGTGATACGGCTCCAGCCTGCCACGCTGAGCTCGACCAGCCCAGGACAGTAGTCCGCTATGCACGCAAGAACCCACGATATGTTGCTCACTTCCCATTGAGCTGTCAACAAATGACATCTTAGAAATGTGGATATAATTAATTATAATTATCATAAAAAATACCTAACGAAAACGAAACGAAAGCTTTATTAAAAGCTAATGCTTAAACACTAACTATAATAAAATTGACAAAACAGTTTAGCCGTAAAAGCGTGTCAGAGTTTCGCATTTATTATTTGCCCACAACTTCGTATAGGAGTAAAAATCCGTTTCCCGTGGGAATTTTAACAAAATCCCTTCTTTGTACTCCCCTTCACTGTCCTAGGAACCGACACACCAAAATTCAGCTTTCTACGCCCAGTAGTTTCGGCTGTGCGTTGTCTGTCACTCAGTCAGTCACTCAGTTACTGAAGAGTTTTTTATATATTGATGATATGAATTTTTATTTATCCATGATGATTGATATTAAGATGATTTATAGATAACCGAACTTGCTTGCATATTATGTCCGTAAAAAAATACATTTTATATAGCCGCCTAAATAAACTCCAGGATATATTTAATTAAAATCGAAGAAGCTATATGAGAAATGACCAGTCCTCTGGGAGAATCACCAGTATTTGACTGGTTCAATAAAGACATATTTATTTTTATTAAAAAAAAATAAACTTACCAATATTTAAACTATGACATTGAGTGAGCCGGTTTTCTAAAAGCCAAACTAATTTGAAGTCAGTTTTGCATTTTTCTTTTATGTGTTGCGTTAGATCTACATTTTTCCATAACTGAGGTCTACAGCTTACACTATGCCATTTCTTGCACACCTTACCCATTCTGAAACATCAATAAATATTAGCTCATTCTGCTAAATTAATATTTAAGCTTAGTACTGTTCATAAAGTTTTTGGTATGGTGCTAAAATTTTCGTATTATTGACAATAATATGAAGTAGTTAACATGATTTACAATGTAAAAATGATCTAGTAGAATTTTTAAATTAAAGCAGCAGGCCGGCATCACAGAAGTGTTGCCGACCTTTTGTGAAGTTGTATGTTAGTTTTTCTAAGGTTCCATACCAATGTCGTATCGTATCGAAAATAGTGCCGCAGTACTACTACTACTGCCGCAGAATCAAAAGTAGTTGGTTTGCATACCTAATTACAGTAGGAAGAGTGCCCTGAGAGGACACAACATAAGCAAAAATTTTTGTAAGAATTTCTTCAGGCATTTGAGCCCAAGGGCTTTGTGGTCCAGTATCCTCAACTTGAGCTCCACTAATTCTACTTCTTTCAGTCTTTTCACTTTTATCTGCAAACAATATTATAAAATTAAATCACGTAACTATATAACTACTGCATTGATAGAGGCCCAAATGTACACAGCTTAAGGTATTTCGTAGATATATCATATATTCATCAATATTTATTATTTCTCTAATATATTTATTCATCAATATTTTATTATTTCTCCAATTTCATAAAACAATATGGTACTTATAATCGCAATACCAAAGTCATTTGAATGAAAAGTTAATGGTTTAAAATTCTGTTGGCCAATAGTTCAATTACCAATACTTTGTCCTAACTGTTTTACATTTGATTTTACAGAAAATCACTCACCCTTACTTTTACTGTTGTTAGATTTCTTTGTTTTGGGCGTCTTAGGACGAGGATTTCGCGGTTTCGGGGCTCCGACACTTATCGATGCAGCGCCATCACCGCGAGGGTCATATTCCTCGCCAGAGCTTACTAGAACTGGCGAAGCGACTCTCTTCTTTTTAGACTTTCTCTGCCCGAGGTCCGAAATGGACGTCACCGATGGAATTGGTACTGAAGTTGGTTTAACATGTGTCTGTAACATACATGCGTATCTTCAGCAGGTATTTTCGAAATGGCCATTTTTAGGGTTTTTGGGCCGAAAGAAAAAAACAGGACCCACAAAGATTAGTAATTTCTATGAGTCCATTTGCAACTCATATTCTGGTCTTGTCTTCCCTCATCGTAGTATTTATAATTATAAAATTATTATTATTGAAAGTGACTGCTTATGCTTATGCTGTTATAGTAACACAGACAACACTGACATCTGCATCACATCATCTATGTGGTTTGATCAATTTTATAGCTAACTAAGCTAACTTTTAAAAAGTCATGTGGATCATATATGCCTGGGAAAATTATAAATTAATTATAATTTCATTTTCAGGATGCATAGCATATTATTTTTTCACCATGAGGCCTCTGTAAATATAATGTGTATATGGATCTGCCAGCTTCAAAAACAAACAGAAAATTTGATGACACTTAATTTTTAGTAATCAACTTTGATATAAACACATTATGAAACAAAGGAATATAAAGACCAATAGGCTCTGTCAAGCGGAAGGTGAAAGAGAAAAACTTCAGATCAATAGATTCATATCTGCAAAGACCCTAAATAGAAAGAATGGATAATACAGAAGAAAAATAAAAAGAATGGATAACACAGTAGAAAAACTGATCAATATAAGTTCTCACTCTACTGAAGACTTGTCTATGATGTTTCCATAAAGTTTTTTTACATACAATGTTTCTCTTCCTGAAAGGTTTCCAGTTCCGAGCAGCGGCTCATACTCCACATGCAGAAAGGGCCCAGACAAGAGGCCTACCTACAGAAAATAGTCCTCGAGGGAAGTAAGTAAGGGACAGAAGTAAGGGTTCTGTTTTTATCTTTTGAGATATGAAACCCTAAAAAGGGTTATATTATTAATGTAACTAGCAGTAATTGGCTAATCCAATTTTATGTTTACATTTAAAATAAAAGTTACATGCACAGAACCTTTTTGATCTATGGTAACATGTCTTTGAGCTTTAAATAAATAGGTAACTGATGCATTTGCATATTTTCAAAATAATAAAAATATATATTTTACATGTCTTGAAAACTCACATTACTTACAGTTTCTTTGATGCCAGTTCTTTTTATTTTTATTTTTAATTTAGTGTCCGTGTCCACTATCTGACTTCGATAAGTGGGTGTGCACTCACTGGTCCTCTTAGATTTCTTTTTGCTACGAGAACTACAAATACCCAGCATTGACCTGGGTTTGCCACTACAAGGAGTCACTGTATGAGTTCTTCTCTCTTTTGAAGAGTTCTTTTTACTTTTTTTTGTTGATAATTGACTAAGTTTATGACTGTATGGTTTGCCACTTTGTCGTGGTACATTAATTAATGGTAACTTCACACTACACTTAAGCACTTCATCTTCAGAACTTTCTTCTTCCTCTGCAGGTTCTTCCCAATCTTCATCTTCATCTTGACACTCACTACTACTAACTAAATTCAGATTTTTTCCGCCTTTCACTTGTCTGTGCAAATTGACATGGGCAGGAGGGCTTCTAGGGCTAGATTCATGTGATGAACTTTTTCTCCGCTTGGTCTCTGGAGATACACATCCGTTGACGCGCTCAGAGTGTCGTCTCGAATGCTGTTTGTGCTTCCGATGGCGAGTTTTCGTTGGTAAAGACATTGCTCCATTGACGATCTGTTTCTGTTTGGCAATCTCATCAATGCTCTGCTCGAAGTCCGTTTCGAGCTTGACGCAGGAAACGTCATCGACTTCCTCCGAACTGACGGCATCAGGAATGATCTTGGGTAAGCGAGGATCAGGGAACAAGTCCTTGCGGACGGTCAGCCTCATCGCTGGCTCCGCGTTCGCGGCCTCGAAACCGCCGTTCACGGGGCTCGTGCGACCCGACATGCCGTCCGCCTCCCGCCGCCCTCACGTACCACTTCTACAAACCGCTCACCTGTCCGCGAGGTAAACAATCAGTTTGACACATCACATTTTCACTTTGTGACCAAACGATTTACGAATGGTTACCCGATGATGCGACCATCTTTATGATTGCAGATAATCAAAGCAATAAACATTATAATTTCTTTACTTTGCACTTCTTTTGACAGTTCCAAGATTCCTTTTTCTTCACGTATTCGCATTTTAGGTCATCCATGTTCATGTAACGTTGTGATTGCGAAAAACAAAGTGTGGATCATTTTCGCGGACACTTGTATTCGTAACTTAGATGATTACTGTTAAAATGTACAATCTTTGAGAGTATAGACATATTACACACTGAATCTCAATTATTTTCGTCGACTACGAGTTGATGAAAACTGTTGACCTTGTTTAGAAGCTTATTATGTTTCAAATTTTAATCAACAGATGCAGACATTGTCACAAAAAAGTTGTTCAATTTCTCCCTTATAACCTTGAATAGGCGCTCATATTGTTGTTATTGCGTATTTTAGAATTAATTATTTGAATGAAATAAAAGAAATATGATATGGGTTTATGTAGAAGGTAATATTTTTATTTCATTTCATTACTAACCTTGCATATTTCTTTATTTATTTTATTAAAATACTAAAATATATGATAAGGAGACGTTCGTACAAACATAACCCCGATAAACACTGATATTACTAAAAAGTAATAAACATCTTCAAGAGATGGCGCTAGTAGTATGATTTATATAAATTCAATAGATTAGAAAAAGGCAACGTGAACAGGCGTAGAAACACCAAACATAATTTTCTCTTCTCGATTATCACGATTCTCGGTCAAAGCATCAATTTCAACCACTGCTTGCTTGCACTGTCAAAATCAAATAAAATGTCAAAACTAACTTGTGAATTGTGAATGCGATTCGAAGGGAAAGGGATGATGGATTCAAGTTGGTTTATTTCGAAAGAAATTAGTTATGTTTTTCTTACAATAGAAAAATATTAAATAAATGTGTAAATTATATATACGTAAGTGACGTGTTTAATGAATGTATTATGTGTGACGTTCATCGCAGTGATAATGATGTGATAACCTACACGGTCTTTCTGTAGCAGAGTACATAAGGCGGTGAGTCATATTTTATATTTATTACATTTGCTGTATATCGATGATCTCATGCTGTAGGTGCTTCTTACCTACTCTTAATACAAATACGTATTAGCCGATTGGCTCTAGGTATATAAGTAGGTATATTATTTTGTTAAAAACAAAATGATAGTGTGGCGGTGCGGTAGATATATTATGGTGTAGTACAGAACAGGTTTACGTATAGGTCACTGGACTAGAACCTACCTACGAAATAGAAAGTTAGGTAGGTACTTACCTAACTATAGTTTTTTTTCATTTTCTTTTATATAAGTAGATAGGTACCTACCTAGGTTCAGCATTCATTTACTAGGTACCTACTACATACATAACACTGCCTATTGTATAAACAAACTACCTATACTTACCTACTTAGTTCATAGGTAGGTACTGTTCATTTATTCAATAGGTACATCAAAATAGGTTCATGTATAACCTAATGGGTAAGTATCATCGTTACGTATAAAGAAATAGCAAGTCGAAACTAGTACCTAATACTGGTACTGGTACTGGTACTAAATACCTATCTACTTACCTGTTATCTCAGACCAATAATTTTTTTTTATTGGTCTGACAACTAACCCTTAGGTTAATTAGGCTGCGGTAATCGTACATTAACGTGCACTATTGATACAACATCATTGTACCTACCTACCCAGAACCCTAAACATTTCAACTAGACAGACAAAATACTAAAACAAAGTGCAACTAGGTATCTAATTAAATGATATAAAACATAAAATATTTGGGAACCCCAGAACCTCTGATTTAAGGGCGCAACATGATACCTAATTAGCTTAGAGTGGTCAGAACTCTTGATCAGTCGATGATGACAAAACACAACCTTCGGCGAAAGCATTTTATTCGTAGGCCGAAGCGCAAGTCGTTTACTATTGAGTAAGTGGTAATAAAAGTAACACAACATATTTCGAGATACCAGATAACTACTACATACTTACATAGGTAGGTGTTACTTTATTGTGTTATTCCATGGTTCAGTCTACTTGTACTACTATCGTTGCGTGAAAAGTAACAAATAGCAAAGCAACAGAATTACGTCCAAAATGCCTAGGTTTAAGCCCAAAGCCCAAAGCCCAAAATTATCACTTCTATCTGCCTTGGCATAATACAATACGGCTAATTCAACGATCAAACGGCACCCTTCCCACAGACCTTTATTTTCGTTCCATTTTATTTCCGTTCCAATTTGTGTTTCATGTTGTATATAGTGTATACCATATCCATAATCTACCAAACCTTTCTACCAGCGTTCCTTAGGTTTTTGGTCTATATGCATAAAATTGTACTTATTTGTTTCAGATCGTGTTATTGTGCAAAAACTCCTACGGAGTTCTGAGAGTGGGGGATTTGTAACCGCATACAGCGGTGTCAATATCGTGTAGCATAGTACACCGCAAGTGATCAGGTATCGAAGGCAGGGTCGTATATCCATGTGATGTCAGTGTAGTGGTGGTGGTGAGGTCAGGGTGAGGTGACTCGAGTGATGCCCGGCGCGGTGATGCAGAGGCATGGTGGACGCGGCTGCGGAGCGCCGGCCAGACGCCGCCGCTGTCTGCAATGCATCTTCCAGCCTGATCAAGTAAGTACTCAACTTCTGTATGTATTGTACGTATTAAATATTTTAGTTAATATTACTTAAAGCACTTGGTTTCATCATCAGCGACATCGCTCAAGCTAGTACACTAAGGTAACGTCCTTGAGGAACGAAGATAAAAGATCAATATCAACCATTGCTTCCAAAGCTCGTCAAAAGTCAACATTTTTTCAATTTTTCCCGCTTTTCTCACTACTTTCAGGCCTATTGCTACATTGAGTTCAATCTAGTAAATAGGTACAACACACGCATCGAAAGATGAGACCTATCGTCACATAATATTTTATCAAATAAATTTTTACTGCGCAGGCTGACTGACTTTATCAATTATCATGCTTTCATCATGCCATCAGCTTGAGTAAATAAATTAAATTAATTTCATATAAATTCGCATATGAAAATTCATTCTTGTGCTAGAAGAATCTTTGGAATTGAAAATGACCATACTTCAACTACTGTGGCCACAGCCACGCTTGAATCTAGTCAATTACCAATTTGTTTGACCTTCTAGCACATTTGAAACCGATAACTGGCAAATTGAGGTCCCGGAGACCACTTTAATTAATATTCATTGCTCTCAAGACCATAATGTCGGGGTCTATCGACCATTGGCTTTTCTCCGTTGACCTCGATGACCTGCTATCATTCTATTGAGCCTATTGACATGGCCGTCAATAGGTTCATGTCGCGCAGCTGCTCTATGCCAAATATTAAACAAGGAGCTGAAGTTCGTGATTGTTGAAAACTATGTATAAAATTTCTGCTTTAGGTTTTACCCCGTACCTTAGTACTTCAAGTAAATATAATAAATGGGTTAAACGGTTAGTCGACGACTTATTATAAGTAAATTACACTCAGGTACGAAAAATAACAATATGCGACGCTGACATGTTGGAAAATGATAAAGAATGTTAAGTGGTTGACGGGTAACTTTTATCATATCACCCTTATTCGGTCTGTGACATTTGGGACTAGCTTTTTGGGATCGATCTTTATTACACTTTTAACTTCTGTTTATTTGAAACTAGCTTATGCCCGCGGCTTCGTTCGTCTTTATTTTCCAGGATGAAAGGTACCCTATGTCCTTTTCCATACTTCAAACTACATGTATGTTAAAAATTTCAAGATGATTGGTTGAGTAGATAGAGCGTGAAGAGGTTACGAACAAACTTACTTTCGCATTTATAATATTAGTCAGGATAGGATTGAATCGAATAAGAAGTACCTAGAGGAATGCCGAAAAACATAATAGAGCGTTCAAGGATATAGCTAAGAAAAAAAAATATATATATATGGAGGAAACTGGGATGCTATACCGACTCCACATAGTGCGAAAAGGGTAGATGGATGATGATTGCCATAGCGTCCATATATCTATCTGTGCACGAATTGAATAAATATTAATTGTAATCAACGGTATGCATCGTTGTAGTTACCCCTATTTTATTCTATTGCCTACATTGCATAGTGTTGATGCTACAAATTGTTTGATTAAGTGTAAGCTGAGCTGGGTACGCAATACCGAGTGAGTTAATGAGAGCACCGATACGACTCGTCACGGCTGCGCGTTATCATAAGACGTGGGCGGCTATGTGTGCAATGTACTATACTTTTCGATAATGTGTGTGTTCTATAGTAGCAGTTCCTGGAAACGCGAGTAGGTTTCTCAGAAACGATCGACTGTCGCGCGCGTTTTCAGCAATTAATGGTCGCTCAAGGCTTTCCCCTGAATAATGCGAAAAGTTTGCGCATGTCTGTCGCTAATCATAGGTGTACCTACTTGTTGTAACGTTAGGATCTTCACAATAAAACATTAATTATTTGAAATCTCTGTATTTGCAGTCTGTCATATTAGTTCCAAACATAATGTAGAGGGAGGGACCATAGATTACATAAATAAGAACATAAAGCTTGCCACTACTTATACTTTACACTTGTATATTTACACCTACGCGTCTTCTTTCATATATTACCGGGTTACGATATTTACTGAAAACAGTTTTTCATAGTTGACTGGAGGTAAACGAAAAACGAAGTTCATGAACCGGCAACCCAATTTAGCGATTGTTATAATTTGTTTTTATTAATTTACAGTACTTAAATTTATACTTTAGCATGCACAAACTTGAAATTTTAAGTTTTTTCTTTTTTTGTCAATGTCTGACCCCTTTTGACAATGTTCGAGACACATTTGAGGGAAGTTCCACATTTAAACACTAATATTAATGAAGAGTAAACTAGCGATATTAATGAAGAGTAAACTAGCGGCGTAAGTAAGTGTACATGGTAAAATCCTACTAATATTATAAATACGAAAGTTTGTAAGGATGTATGTATGTTTGATACTCTTTCATGCGAAATCTACTAGACGGTTAGTTATGAAATTTGGTACACGGGTAGAAGATAACCTGGAATAACACATATGATACTTTTTATCTCAAAATTCAAGCGGGAGCGAAGCACCGGGTCGCAGCTACTTATTAGGTAGATACATAACAAAGATTTTTGAAAAACGAACACACACAAGTTATTTATAAATCATTACATTCAGCAATGTGTATGCTTGTTTGTCTGCTTAGTTGTTCTAATAAAGTAGAATAATATAGTATTATGTTTGCCCTTGATATATAAATTAATTGATTCATTATCTTCGTCCTGGTCATGCATGACATCATTTACCTCAATGACATGTTGTATTTCAACGGCTGCCTGCATTCGTCGAACGCACGATCTTCAAAAAAGCAATATGGTGCTTACGGCATAGATTTACTATCTTATCATCAAATACAACAGCGTTCCCTATGTGTGCTGGTAGGTATTATTTTTTATCCTTGCTACTCTACTGCTTTATCTGTTAGAGCTATGTATGAAGCAATAACATTCCTTCTATGATGATGATGTTTGTCTTCTTGGATGTTTATCTATATATGTATTTGTTATAAAATATAGTATCGTTGAGTTAGTATCCCATAACACAAGTCTCGAACTTACTTTGGGGCTAGCTTTTGAGCTAGCTGTGTGATTTGTCCTAATATATTTATTTATGATACAAGAGCCTATTTGAAGATGCTGTTTAGTTGGGATCCAGAACTACAAATTTTTCGTATCCTGTGAGTTATCGTTAGATTAGTTTGCATTTTCGTGGAACTGTTTCATGTATTAAGAAATGATATGAAGAAATGAGAATACTCTGAGAAAGAAGCCTAAAAAGGAATTCAGTGAATCATCAAAGTAGGATCGTAAATGATTAGGACTTTGACTTGACTGTGATACCTTATTGATAAAGTTTTTCCAAATTCAATAAAAGATTAGATTCCCAAATATTTAGCTTCACACATTCTCATACTAGTGGCTGGAGGTATCAGAGGCCTTCTAAATCTATTGTAATTTGGTTGTCTCATTACTGATCTGGAAAATTTTATCTGTACTCAAATCTTCCACTTTATTATGTTGTATAGATTTTACCTACAGTCTATAGGTAGTATTGTAATGGCGGCCCTTTTAGAAATTTTAATTGAAAGTTTTACACATACTAAATCGAAACCTGTTTGCTTGCTGATGGTACTCACATAAAGAAAAACCTACTTATCTGTTAAGTCTTGAGACCGAGTATGGTTGGATTGAAGTCAACAGCTCTTGTGAAATAAAACTTACATACTCGTCATCGTTGCTAGAAGAGCTAACTCGTTGTGATTCTTATACTGACTCTGTTTAGGAATGCTTGAACTGGAAATGATATTTGGAGCTTCCAAGTCATCAACCACATGTTAACGGGAACTGCATTCCCAGGAACTTGGGACGGTCCACTGTCCAATCTAATCCTTATAGGAGTTAAGAGTCCGTTTTTATATATTTTCTTTGCGGGCTCAGGATTATGCATTTACAATATTTTATTTTTTTATGAAGTTGGTTCAAGTCTACAATAGAACCTCGCCTATATTAAGTTTTCACGTCTCTCTTGTGGTCCATTTTATCCTTCGTTCTATTCCTCCTATTGTCCTTCAAGTAAATTTGAATGTGCACTAAATGGAGTTGCAGCATCTGGCTGTGATGGCGGGCAGGCAGCTCTGGTTGATGCCGCATGCCGTGTCGTCCGCTAAATCTGTCGGTGACGGCCCGAGGGGCCGCGGCTGGTGGCGGGGCGGGGACTATTTTCGTCTGGCGGCCACGTTTGGAAAAGGCGCGGTGACGTCACGATCTTCCACGGCGATGATGCCATCGGGCGTCCGCGACACGCACCGTCCGACTTGCCAAAATATCGCAATACATCTTCACGATCAACTTTATTTTGGTCATTGTCCGTTTGATAGATGTTGCAAGATGCTTACTGCTTCATGAATTGTTGACGTGAGTGCACCAACTAATTGATGACTGAACAAACTTACCTGGATTAAATTTTTATCAAATTCTAATTTTACGTTAAATTAGAAGATACAATTTTTAAGTTGCGCTATTATAGTAGTTTTATTATTCCGATGATACCATTTGTGACACTTTATGAATTAAGTATTAATAAACCGCAATATTTTATTAAATTGACACACAATTTGGTTATGCGATTGCTTAGGTCACCTGACGTAGCCGCAATTCTACCAAAACGCTAATCATCTCACACTAATGTTAATTCACTGCGTTATTTGGCTGTTTTATTTAAATGTCTTTTTTTATATCCGAAGCTGTATTAACAACTACAGTAAGAAGTACCTACCTACATAGGTACATTTCCCTAGTATCAGACTAGTATTGTCTGTCACATTCTGTCTGACATATTCTTGTAATGGTAAAAGCATTACGAGTACTTTGACAAGACGATCATTGCCGGTTGGTTACTTCCGTATTCAGCAACCATACCTATTATGGATCAAATGGCAAATCATTTATGTGGTCAAGAAAATTAAATTTAGCAATAAAGGATGATGTCATTCAGCATCATTTGGAATTGCTGTACCTACCTTCGTGAAACTTCCAAAACTCTTTCTTCGTTACATCATGGTTTGGTTATATGTATTATATCTACGTCTTTCTCATTCATGTCTTGACTAGAGTCCTAGACTAAATTTTTTAAATTACGATAGGTACCTATACTTTTAAAACATTCATTTTAACCAATCAGTCTCTGTCTATGTTGATTTGTTTACTCGGGTAGAATTATTACAATAATACAATATTTATGGCATAGTTGGAAGTGTGCGTGTGTGCACACGTATACATAATGTATGTGTGTTGTATGACTGTTATCAGCGACAAAGATGCTCTTACCATGAGAGACTATCGATCGCCGTACGTCAACATTTTACGTTTCAAATCAAATTTCCATATTGTATCAACGATTTTTGGTTCTTTTGAGTGCACATTTTGTGTGTAATATTTATTATTGTGTTTACATTGTCACTTAAAGCCATTTATCGCGTGTACCTATAATCGGCTGTGGGATTGAGTCGTATTTTCATGTCGCTGTTAGTTTCGTGGTAGCAGGTATAGGGCCGCCCGTGCGCTATCATTCGATCACCAGTGCTGTGCGTACAGCTCAACGCGAGGTACATGCGGTCGTACAATATTCAAACGTTTTCTAGTTTCGCTAATTGAACAAACATGCCAGTTTATTTACAGTGACGTTGTGTGAACTTATGAACATATATCGGTGGAAAATTGCCATTAATTTGTACACAGGTGATTAAAGCGTAAGGTACACTACTTAGTAATTTGCAAAAAATAAATTCTGTAAAGTTATTAATTGCTGATTTGCGACCACGGACTGAACATGTACGTTATCGTTTACAAAGTGACAGGTTATTTTAGTTATAACATACACAGTATTATTTACAGTTGTTTGTAATCTTCTACAGTTAACGGTCTTTTTTTCACATTTTTTATAGGTAGTGTTACGGCAACGTTAACGAATTTAGTTGGCAAAACACCAAATTACAGTTCATTTTTAAATCGAATTATATTTGCATGATTGTTTGTTTAGGCATTGAATGAATGCCACAGAGTATATCTAATGTATAAATACAGATAAAGATTAGCCCTTATTAAAGGGATTTACCAGCTTTACTTGTACACCATCGTCGACAAAGACAAATGTCAAATTCTGGAAATGACAAACTAGTTTAAAACGACCGATTCCGGAATCCCAAATGCAAATAATAAAATCTGTAATTTATGTATAGATTTAAATTGTCGACAATACCATCATGAAGTGATAAAACATTAATTTCTTTGTTTATAAACTAACGTCGTGTTAGTAAACCAATGGCAGATTTAATAAGCTTTACATAGGTCACAACATTACGGACTTTAAAAGTTTAGTCCGTCAATCCGGGATACATTTCAAATTAGTATACATCTTACGCTTTACGCCGCGACAATTCTATCATGAAGGAAAGCGTTGTGTGTTCTTGGGTGTTCTACAGATATAAAGTTTAAAAAGTATTGTCGGTAAATGTCAAATTCTGAAAATGTCAGGCCATTTTAAACGCCAGATTCTACAATTTTCAGATTGCATACCTCTAGATTCTATTAATGTTAATGTTTTTTTTTTGTTTTATTTGTAAGCTTGCAAAATTATGTAAAATATTATGTATTGAGGATATTTATTACTCAATCACGAATATTCTATCTATTCTATTGGATTGCATTTTGATGCTTGCAATTATAACAAAGATCTGACATTGTTCGAATCACGTTTGTACAATTTGTCATTCCAGAATCGGACGTTTCAAACTCATCTGACATTACTGTCAAGTATGTAGATGAAAGTGATGGCTAGTCATTCCGTTTTCTTCAGTTTCACTGGTACTTCTCATACCAATATGAAAATAATTATGGTAACAACATTTATTACGATTACGAGTAACTGATTCGTTCAATTTATTTTATCACGCAAATACGTCGATCACTTCGAGGCTTACATCGATTGTATTTGTGTCATAGATTACAACGATTAAGTATAACTATTTAAATCTATGGTGACTATATGATATGACTGTTATTTTCAATTATATATAAGTTTAGACAGCTACTTCTTTTACCAAATTTTATTTACAAACGTTTGCTAATGACGCAGTGTTGTTATGCTCATAATAATGTCGATAGCTCGTTGTAGTGACCTCGACTCCTATTTCAGGGGCCGCCAGTTCGATATACAAGTGAAATAATGTACTTATAGTTTAATAGGCAATAATTTCGAACATTCGATTTATGATTTCAGATATATTTACAATCGAAATAGTTTATTCTGAGATAAGGAGGTCACAAAATCAAAAATCACAGTATAAATGTATTAATTACAGTTGTTTGCAATCTTCTACAGTTAATGGTCTTTATATTTTTATAAATGACTATTTATACTGTGATTTTGGCTAAGTCTGCCTGATGAGTAATCACTCAACCTGTACTAGTGTTCAATAACCCTACATCCATCATCATCATTGGTACAACATGTCAGCCTTCTCCACTTTTCCCTTTTTGTTGTTAACCGATCTGTTACTTTTCTATTAGACTTAGCCATATCCTGCCGAACGCACTCCATCTATGTACCTGACTATGGAAAAAATGTTTGAAGCTTTATTGTAATCGGTTTACCGCTATTTGCTTTACATGTTGTAAAGAAATCAAATTCATAATCCTCAAAATACAGACAAATAGGTAGGTACTTCTCTAATCTAAGTAGGTGTCATAACATTGTAAGTTTACCCTTCACTAAGTCTTGGCATTTGTAAATCTATTGCAACACATTATTTGGTTTCAAATCACAGATTAAAATAAATATTTACAATTGTCATTTTTGTAGGAAAATTGCGTGTTGAAATGAAACTTTCCAACATTCTTGCATTAATATCTAAATTAAAATGTGCACTGAGGACTAGTACTCCTCTACCTTCCTAGCGGACCTTATGGCCTATGAGTATGAGGACCTTTGGTTTGAATAAAAGCCGAGCAAGGAAATTAAATAACAGACGGACAACAAAGTGATCCTATAAGGATCCGCAAAAGGGTAAACCTTTGAGGTACGGAACCCTAAAACTAAAAACTAAAGTGTTAAAAACCTCATTTCATGGTATAAAGATAACGTTGTTAATAGAATATTAAGTACAATAATAAAGTCTATTTAATATAACTCGGTAGAGATAACAAAGTAATAGTTTACAGTATTTTGTATCCATTTACCACCTTATACCTGTTACTTCCCTCAAGGATTTTTCACCCCCTTAGGGATGGAATTTCGAAATATCCTTTCTTAGTGGATGTCTCCCAGTCACAATCTACGTTCCTGCCAAATTTCATCGTCATGGGCTCAGTAGTTTCGAGATTTCGTGATACGTGAGTGTGTGAGTGTTTTTCGCTTTTATATATATAGATAAACAAACAGATACCATCAGTTTATCTTTGTATAGAGCGAGGGAATCCGAAATCCCGTAACTCTATAACTATAATTGCTGAAAATTGATCCAATCCCTGACTAGCTTTGTGTATCCGGGTCTTGCAGCCTTTGTTGAACTGTTATTTGAAGCATTTACAATGATATCATTGCAATGCGAGGATGTCTTGAACTCGTTCTTTAACAATCAATGCGCCACAAAGGTTGACCTCGCGTCTATTGTTAACGGTCAATGGACACGAGAGCGAAAAAGAGTCGTTATGCCAGCTTTAACAATCACACTCAAATTACCCACGATATCCGTGTCTACATCACCAATCGTTGTTAAACCTGTCCGGGCCATTATGCTCATTGTAACCTAACGGTAACAGAATAACCGACTTTTTGTAACGCCAGTTTTGCACTTGAGATTTCAGATAGATATAACTAGCAGCCCGTCCCAGCTTCGCTGGGGTGAAACCATAATAAAACTTTCACAGAAATCATCCTTTAGATATTTAGAATTAATTCAAAATAATTGAAGTTCAGGATTCGAACCATGAACAGTACGTGAATTCAAATGTGTTTACCGCTGAGAGCTGTCTACTCATATCTTTAGTTGACGAAATTGAATGGGATTATTCGTTATTTTTTCACCCTCATTTAACTACCTAACTTTAAAAAAATCCTGAAACACGGATTTCATTATTTTTGTTGCATAGCATTTATTTGTGCCAAGTTTCAAGTAGATCAGTAAAGATTTTCGTTTTTCATACAAACTTTACCCCCAATTTTTACCCCTTTAGGGGTCGAATTTTGAAAATTCCTTTCTCATCTGAGCACTACGTAATGACCTAAAGCTACTGCCCAAATTTCGCGTTTATAGCTTCTATGGTTTAGGCTGGACGTTGATTAGTAAAGTAAAAGACCCTTGTTCTTTTATATATATATAGATTTAGTTTGGGTTCCGTGTTTAATTTAAGACTATTGAAATGCACGATACATCTCGTTGGTAGGATAGCGTCGTGAACGGCTTGCTTGGTACAAACACCGCCTACGGGCGCGCGGGCGCTGACTCCGTTCTGCATCCGTCTGCTGTGATTGATAAACCAATTTGACATCATTGCCGTGGGAAATGTGGGCCACTGTGCGTTTTTCGCTTGAATGAAGCCCCGGAATAGGCTCGTTATTCTTTGACATGCGGATGAGATTCATCGTATAGCTTAATGTGAATGCGAATTATGGCACATTGTAGTTGCATAAATAGCGTGCTAGAAGTCCAACGGTTTTAGCTTACAATTTCTTCATTAACGACACATGAACGACCAGTTAAATTAGATACCACGTCATTTGAATTATCTTAATGAAGGCCGAACAATTAAGACAATTAAGTCTATTAATTGTCATGAAATCAGTTAAGCTGTGATCGTGGTCATGGGCGAAGCTTTAGCCTTGATCTCTATATATTTGGCATCCGTTTAATATTCCATTAATCAATAATGTTGAGGGGAAATTGTATTTCATTTAGAATTAGAAACGAGATCATCATGCTTTTATTACTTTTCATAATTTTAATTACGAATTTAATTTAATATATTTAATTCATAATTTTATGCCACGTAGCATAAAATAATGAATTACTTAATTTTTTGTATCCCTTTATGAAATTACTTCCCTTTCTAAGTTATTTTCCATTACTACGTGAGGAGATTAGACTGCTACTTCATCCACAATACCGACGTTTGGTATACTGCAGACTGCTCTTATTCGTGTCTCGGTTTCCCAGGAACTCTTGTCCATACCTTTTTAGAATTTTTACATATCATTTGGAGATACATGTGGTTCCGTTTATTACACAAACTTCCTTTATATCTAGTCGGTTGACGAGTTCCACAAATTGGAAGGCCGTCATCTCCGTTAACCAACCACCGTAAAAGGAAACACCGCAGCGCCGTTGTATTAATATTCATGTATTTGTAGGTACTTATATCCTTTTCAAAACACCTCAGTACCAGTATGGTCCTCTCATTCTTTCAAGATGCAGACATCTAATAAGAACAGAAGGCGCTTGCAATGAAAATCGCGAGTATCTGATGCGCATGCGACTAGTACCGATAAGCCCAGCCGATAAATTTCGGACGTTGAGGTTTGAATGCGGGCTTGCAAGCCATCGTGTCGTCGTCCGTCGTCGGTGGGAGGCGTAGGTGATGTAAGAGCCGCTGGCTCTGGCGGTGATGTCAGCGCGACCCACGCCTGCCCCCGCCCCCCACTGTCTTCACCGCTAAATCGTGCCGCCAAAGCAAAGCCTTCCGCACCGCAAAACCAGGCATTCTTTGAACAACCGCTGAAAATGAATAATGCTTCGTTTAATAATGTTCCCGATGACTGTATATGAGGAAATGTATGTGTTTATAATACTTCATAAATTATGATAATATAATGGAAATAGTCATGACGGTTTCTGTTTTGGTAGCGGTGGTGGTGCAGTGGTTAAGACTATCCGCCAGGTCCCAGGATCGAATACTACTCGTGCCACATGAGTTTGTATAGTTACTGCTTCCCCTGAAGGAAAACATAGAGAAGGAAACCTACACACTATTTTATCCAAGTACACCACAAAGTACATACTGATTGTCAGTTAAGTTTCTAGTGAACTTAACTGCCACCCATCAGTGTGTACGTGTATTGCGGCTTCGTGTCACTAGATGTCGGTAGGTAGTCGTAATTAAAAGTCATGTCAGATGCCTTTAGGCCACTTGAATAAAATTACTGACGCTGTTGGTGTTACTTAACAATAACACGCTCGAAAAAAAGAAGAAAATGGTTAAATCACGTTATAAAATTTGACGTAAATTATTATACATTTTTGAGAAAAAATATACGTAAATGTGAATTTTGCCTTCACAAAGTTTAATTATATGTATAAAAACGTATTACATTTAGTACCAAGGCTGCAACTGCAAGCCTTAGGGTTTCGTATACCTCGTATACAAAATATCATAAAATGGCGCAATGCAGTAGAGTGAAGCGTATCTTATTAAATAGACCACGACAAATTATATTTTGTAGGCAAAAACATATAGGTATTAAAAATAGTAAATAACTGGGAACAACATTATAAAATACTATGACTATGCCATTATTGTACTGTTAATTTTAATAGTACTCTGACATAAGTATATCACAAACTAATGCTAATCAGATACAAATGGTAACTATTTATATCTTTATTGCACAACTTAAAAAGATTTGATGTGGATTAAATGCCATATTAAATAAGGTATTCTCTGTTAGTACCATAGATAAAAGAAATATTTATAGTTAGTACCTAGAAGATTTGTTAGATTTTAGTAACATTTTAAATTTAAATGCTCAGCAAGGCTTGAAGTTGGTGACTGAATCTTAATTGAATCAGTTTAACTACGACGATTAATACTCATGTTTTGTTATTTGAATAACAAATATACCAATATAAATGTTCATTTTATAGTTTATACTAACGTGCTTTTTGTTACGGTCTGTGGTTCAAATCAAGTTCGAAAAGTTCCATAGAAACGTTTTATTCACCTGTCTTTACAAATACTAATGTTCTACAGGAAATTTGTTGAAAATCGTCTGTGATATTGACTAGATGTTAGAAACACATAATTCCAGAAAGGCTGTGAGCGATGGAATCCAATCCCACGAACAGAATATCAGAACTATTCATATATTAAGTGAATTAAATATTTCCAAACTAGTTTTAAAAGATGAGTTAGTAGTATCTTGACAGTGAAGTAACACCATAACCATGGATTCGAATATACATTGAGTGCCGTGAAGGATTTGTGGATCAATGATGGAGGGTGCTATTCTCAGCACCGCGAGCAACAACAGATTCCGAACACATTTAAAGAACGCCGCAAGTGCGCTTTGCGCGAGGACTCTGCCGAAGCAGCGACGCACCGAATTGGTCTCAGAGAGTACCGTCCGACACCACACCTACCCAAGGGCCACGCCACCCAAACGGGCTCTGATATCTTGCAGACAGGAGCCACTTATGTGTGAACAAAGCGCTTGTGATGTTTCCGCTGCAAAAGATGCAGAAGTGCCGAATAAAGCTAATGGTACTATCAAAGGGTCTTTTTCAAGGTAAGATTTAGTTTTATTTTTTATGGGAATTAGTCGTTTCGTAACTTTACAAATACTGTGTTATAAATATGTTTCTGTTTGTGTTTTGTCTGTAGCGTAAAACGGGTTGAATTACGGGCGAATGTAGAGTTAATAACAATTCTCTGTTCGGTAATACATATGTTACAACGTTTAATTGAATTGTTTACGCTGTTGTAGCCCTATGAAATGATTGTCATTACCTCGATTAACAATTTTCATTACCTCATTAATTACATTGTCATTACCTCGGTTGTTCATTCCACTTCAGTTCACAATATTCTGCTCTTTAAGTACTTTTACAAACAAATCTAACAAAGAACAATCCGTCGAAATAATGTACTCTATTCTTCTACGAGTACTACTGCATATATTTTTTTTATTATACATATAACCGTACGTCTGTGCTTACTTAGTTCCATCTGTTATTTAGTCGCTTTATTGGTAAACATACTCAAGATTACTAAGCTTGAACGAAATAATACTTGATCAGTTTAGTCATTTCTCACGGTTGGATGAAATAATACTCTGACAACTTGTTGGATGCTACCTGGACTATCAATAGGGTCGTTGCAAATTAAATTATGTTTATAATACACACTTTTGGTATATATCTTTCGCATCGCAGATTATACCAACATAGTTGGGTCAACAACACCGCAGAATGACATCATACCTGTTCAGCCGTGTTTACGCAAATTAAACTACATTGCACATTATTTATCTGCTGCTGTAACATTCTTATTATTTTTGATTGGCTTTTGTGGCGATTTCGCTCTCGTATTTCAAATGAGCCGCTTATATTTCGAGATTATTCAAGTCAAGCAAAAAAGATGTTGAGTATCGACGCATAATGACATGCTTCGTTCGTAGTCCTGGTTGGTTAAATTACTTTTTAAAATTTATTACAAAAGAAAAACGGAATCCTTGTAGGATCACTTTTGCGTCTTTCTGTCCGTCCGTCTTTCACAGCTAATTTACTCTGAAAGATGGTGTAATGGGATGACCCAAACACAGACGTGCATGGTAAATAAATATTTTTAATAAGTGTTATTTTCGGGTGCTAGAGGTTTTAAATTGATGCTGTTTTTTTTAACGTTGTTCCAACAATATTGTCATAAAAAACTTATAATGAGAACGCGCGCGTTACTCTCCTGGCGTTGCTGACGACACCGCCTGATCTTCGAAACTATTGAGCCTAAAATGTTGAAAAAAATACAAAATTACTAGCTAGTGTTGTATTTATTTACCAATAGGTATTTTAGCGAACAAATATTCGTATTTATTTGCGTATACATTTTTTATTTCCCAACTATCAGTGACACAATGGTATGTTTGTGTTTATACAAAGATACGTCAATTATTTTATGCATCTTCGACATAAACAAAAATAATAATATTTTAATGAAGATACTAAACCGTTAAAAATGTCTTATACAAGTTAATGCCACACGCATAGTATTATTAACTGTTGTATGGTAGTATTATAGTAAATAATATTTTCTATTGTATACTATTTATACAATAGAGACATGTGTCTGTCGGTCCGATTAAAACAAACTACCAGATGGCGAAGCGAACCACACGCAAAGGACGTGCGTTTGCCTTTAATACCTACTACCGCGAATGGAGTAAATGCCCTGAATGGGGGTTTTGTATACATAAGGCCCATGCACGCACGAATGAAACGGAACATATTTTCATCTAGCTCTCAGATCATGATGTCATGGTATATTTTTGTACAGTCAGTTTGGCGGCGCTCTCTTTCACATTTGTAGATTTTTACCATCGATATCTGCTTTGACGGTTACATGCTATGTTGTAGAAAATACAAATGTATGTATAGTTCAGGGTAAAAAAGAAAAAAATACATAAAAAATGATTCAGTACAACAAAGCTGTTATAAATCTGAAAACCCCAAGGCTCCAATCTGAGACCATTGCTGTTCATAGTTTATACTGGGTAGTTGTATAGCTTATTATTGTTATACATAATCATAATAGTAAATCGAATTGAGGAAGTAGTTTGTGCTCCGTCATAGTTCCGTGATCCAGTAATGTAATGAGAACTGCGATGAGTCGGATCTTTCCAGCTTCCGGTTTGTCACAAACATCAAAAACCATTTTTTTTCTTGAATCACCAAATTGCCAAATTGATCTCGTCAGTCACTCAATGATAGATCGCAACGCAACAAACGTTTTGAAATTCCAACTTTTCTCGGAATGATGAAGCCATTACACGTTGGGCACCATTCCCCACTAGTCATTCTGTAGTGTCCTGCCATTAATCAACAAAAAGAATCTGACGTACGTGGCTTAATAGAATCAATATACAAGTAGCAGACGAACCATGTAAGTAATCCTTCCTTAACCTTACCTTATGCATATGTATATCTTATGCATATTTATATTTCTTCCATGGACGAAACATGTATACAAAAAGCTTTATATCAATAGAATTATAACGAAGAAATGATGTAAGAAAGATGTAAGAAGAAATGATAAATGATAAAATTCTTTATCCCAACTAATATCATAAATGCGAAAGTAAGTTTATTTGTTTGTTGCTGGACTGTAGAAAATAACCTGGAATAACACATAGGCTACGTTAGGACGTAATTTTTTGGTTTACGCAGATTTAGCCGTACGAAGTACGAAGCGAAGACAGCATTACTACAATTTGTCTGCTAAACTCACGGTTTAAGGATGTAGATCAAGTATGAAACCCCAAAATTCTATTGGGTGAAAGAACCTAATTATTTATTGTCCCGAATTTCTCAAGAGAGCTGAATCTCTGGTTCCAGACTTAGGCAGAACTTCTGTGTCCCTATATAATTTCAATGTATCTTTTTCCGTAATCGCCTCTTTTATATTTGAAATTACTATTGGGATAATCAAAGTAGGCTTATGAGGTCTCTACGTACATGTTGTGACATCTTTTTAATTGCGTGTCTGATTGACTTTTGTGACAAGTCTATGTACAGTATTTTGGAATGTAGTAATTTAACGTTGATTTGATATCTAGAGATAGCAGTGGTGACATCACCGCCATGGTCATTCGTCTACAATCTAATAAAATAAGTTGCTTTTAATGATTGATTACTATTGTTTGTACAGGTTGAAAATGTTGGACTGTAAATATTTGTAGTGTGTAGATTACGAGAAAAGTGATACCACTACACACAATCTCTGGACTTCCTACCGTGTTCTTAATATTACTATTAAACACATGCCTTTGACATTTTTGTTTTCTTATTTCCATCTTCAGACGAGTTATCAGTATCACGAAATAAACGATGATGCGATAATAGCGACTTTATTAGGTTAGGTTATGTCTATGCAGAAAATTTGAGCAACATTTGATCCACCAGTGGATCCTTGTCAGTGGATCCACTGGCGGATCAAATGTTGCTTTGACTGTAAATACATTAATATATACACATACATTATTAGAATTGCAGTCATGGACCCATATCCGGAAGCTGCAAAATAGAAATCTTGCCCATTGGCGCCCCGACGTCTTATCGAAGGGGTCAAGAACTCGATACTGTAATGCCCCTGTCTCTTCTTATTACTTGCGTCATTCATACTTAAACATAATTCTTAATAATTACCAATAACGATCACTTCTGAACACAGATATATTCTCTTGTGTGTTTGTTTCAATATGTATTACCAAGTCTCCTGTCCACACTTGTCTTATGTCTTCAGTATATAATGAAAATGAATAAATTGTTGTATCCAGTAATATATTTTTACATTTCGGTTTTTTTTGGTATAGTGCTTGCTTTTGAATGTCGTTGTGATTTTGAGAATATTTGTCCCAGGTAAGCAGATAATTGTTTTTATTTTCTTTTCCATGTCTACCTATAAGTACTTTTAATTTTTGTCTAAAATTTGTTGCCAAATTCTGGTATATTAATTATTTCTTATCTGAATCTTCGTCTGAATTTTATTGAAAATTTTATGCAGTTCAAGTAAAAAATACTATTTTCCCACCACGGGCGGCATTCCTATAAAAAGATAAGAGAGATTTAGTTTCACTTGGGAATGTACTTATCAATTCAGCACCATAGAGTTCTCATAAGTAATCTGATTCCTTTGTAGACTAAATACAGTCTGGTGCAGTGTCATGCATTCCGTCTGTCTACTGAATATTATGTGAAGCATTCTAGTAATTAGGGACCATACTCCCGAAATCCATTAGTTTGCATATACCATACTACAAACATTGTTATCGTATGATCAGCGATCTCGTATGAGCGAGTCCCTTTCGGCATTTCTTCTCAGAAATAAATGATCGTTCTGAAATGCAGGTTTGTAGCTTAAACATTTTGACATAAAGTGCCTGTATAAATTTCTGAATAAACAGTTTGATTGAAACGTTAGATCGGATGCTTATCGTACGTTATATCAAACTTATTGCACGTAACACCTACTCAATGGTAACCGGTAAATTTCAAGTTCCCCATAACCGTAGAAGAAAGAGTTTTCTGATGATCTAGATCTTACTCGAAATTGTAGTCGTTGTAGATAATGTTACTGTTGTGTATACATATTGTTTATGTTGGATTCATTCGACGTACCTACCTACTTGATTTGCGATATGTCATACTCGCACCCGATTAGATGTTAGGCGCGTATATCTAACAATATTTATAAGGCGGCACAGTCATTCATTTTCAGTTAACGCAGTATTTGATCTGAGAATGTTTGTCTTTATCTCTGTGCAGTGTTTTGACTATTTTACCGCACACATGGTTTATGTGTACATTATGTGAGTTTTAATTTATAAGGACATCGTACATAATGTAATTACAATACAGTTACAGTTCGCGTGTAAATACAATATAGATACCTACCTTTTAGAAAAAAAACAGATCATATTATAAAACCCAAAAAATACACGGCAGATCAATCTCTTGCATTTTGATAGTGGAGGCTTTAATAATAATGTAGAGGTTTCTTTTGTTCCAGGGAATTGGCGAATGCCTGGGGGTGTCGAGTGGGCCCACCCGACCAGCCGGCGCCCGCCGACAGAGTCCAAAACCTCTTCAACGATATCGAACTCTACCCAACTAAGACTCAGGGTAAGTCTTTATCCAACTTCCTGTGGCTCTGCTCTGCTAGGATTTTTGAGGTCCAATTACCGTGCATGCATATACATATTTGGTTAAGGGATTTAATTATTAGGTACGCTTTTAAATTTGGTTAGCAAAAAAATGACAGCCAAATCATTTGACCAGCAAATAATAATTTGCTTTGGTAGACAATAAAAAAATTCAGGCGGCAATTCTTGTCCCTCAAAAAGTCATGATATTGGTCAGCATTTTAAATATAAGAAGGCCAACAAAATAATTATTTGGGCAGCAAGATTTAGTCAGCAACATTTGGCCAGTAACAATTGGTCAGCAACATTTGGTCAGCACAGTCCAGCACCTAATTTTGAATTGATTGGTGAATAGATACCAATTTTACTAGTGATTGGAGTCATCGTGACGTCAGTCACATTTTGTAGTTGAATCAACAGTTAATTTACGGCATAAAATTACAGTTCCGCGTGCTGCATCAAAGGACTTCCAGCTAAATGATTACTTACTGCACCGACCGACCGGTCTATTATAATTATTTTTTATTGCTTTTTGATTATCAACCATCCATCAAATAGAATCAATAAAACTAACTTATTTAGTGCGTCTAATTCTATGATATGAATTATCTATGTGAATAAGCTTCACGCTAAGAACGTACGGTTGATGACGTCGTCATATTATACAGTGCTAGAACACTGGTGTTTGTGTCTAGTGCACTGAGTTTGAGTAATATGCCGAATAGCCGTATACACCTTATACGTAGATGTTGCAGCAGTTCTAGAATTCAATGTTGTTTAAATTACTCAAAAATATTTGTCTAGCCTTGATCTACTTTTACTAAACCACATCACATTCTATTTGTTTGTATGCTTACCTCAATCATGTAAATTACTATTTATTTGTCCCCAATGTACACCATGCCATCTGTTACAATTGTTTGTTTTGTAGGTCTTTTGATTCAGATGCGGCGATTGTATCTCAAAGTAATATTCCATTGTAATGATCACTTCTTGTCAGCGTAAAACAATTTACGTTCGTGCAGTACAGGGTGCGGGTTACGTCCTTTTGGCTTATTTTATTGGCCATAAATCGTGCAGTTGCACTCCAGGCACTTATCTATCATATTCTTAATAACCGTATATAAACGTCCTTTATAGCGTTGCTCTGTTAATTTAGGCACTGATGTACATCACATTTCTTGCCACTATGTCTGCAGAGACTTGAAAGCAGGAATCGAAAGTTAATTTTATAATTCGTAAAGATGAAATAAAAATGTAATTAATGACCTGACAAAATTGTCAGGAAGTGGAAAGGTGCATGTTGCTACCAGACAACATTTATTGGTTAGCGTTGGTTTAAGTGGTACGGTTAATTTATTATATTTGAAGAATTTCTTCCGCTATTCTCATGCTATTCTACCTTAATTCTATGAATGATTTTGTTTTAAATAAATGAGTAGCAGGCAAAGTTTAACAATATTAGTAAATTAAATATATCACGATTTGCAATTCATCGTTCTATCATCGGTGCTAGACCAGATGTCTACCATGAAGACACAGGCCTTCAAGTCTTGTGCTCCATTTTCGTAGTGTAGTTTTTTCGTATTGTTATGTGACAACAAATGAACAACATATTCTTATTGCGCCAGGTGTCGAGCCTGATTGTATGATCTCACCGCTTGCTCACGAAGGAGCGATGACCAACTGTGAGTTCATGATCACATGTTGCACTGCCTGTCTGCTCTTGCGTGCTCGCAAACGTGTTGGACTGTTGGATCGCAGCCATGTCATTATGCGCTCCTTGTACGCTTTGTTTTAAGAGTTTGCAGAGCAGAACTAGCAATTTTTAGTTTTTCAATAAAACTAAAACTGAAAAACCTCATGCTCTTTTAATTTTAATGCATTTTTTTATGTTTTTGTTCTGTAGCTATTCTTCAATGTGAATATTGAAAGGATTTACTGCAACTCGTGTAACCACAGAAATCTGTGTATGTTACTGAAAGGTGAACTCCATTGCCTACTTTTCAGCATCTATAAAGTATTATGTATATCTAGTTCAAAATTTACACGGGCTTTATAATTTTCTAGTGTCATTGGTTATTAAAAATAGTAGCAAGTAAGGAGCATATTAGCAAATATAGGGTTGTCCTGAAAGTATTTGATATATATTTTACTACTTGTTTTGTATTGTTCCAGTATTCGAAATGTTGGTGTGCGCGCGACAGTGCACGCGACGCAAGTCCCTCACGCTCACCTTTGGGGAGTTCTGCCTATTTGCCACCGAGCTACGGCGGACACGGCGATACAGGCAGGCCAGGCAGTAAGTGACATATTTCTTTGTAATTATTCTTCTATTTTTTGACAAATAGATAAATCAAAGGGTGGGGCTGGACAAAAGCCTCCCCTAACTTCTTCCACGCATTCCTATCCTTTGTGTTCTCTTACCATTCTTTGTCGAACTTTTTGATATTTAAGTATATTTAAGTCATATTATCAAATCTGAAAGTTTTGATGCCTACATATAATACATACATAGGTACTCTTAGCGCTAAATGATGTTGACTTGATATTGAATGTCATCAATCGTTTATTACAACTCTCTCTACATTTTATTATCATTACATAAATGTTTTGCGGTTCGGAATTCTTTTTATGCGACACGTAGAATGATGTCAGCATAACTGAAATCAAAATTTTAATCGAGATCTCATCTTTGGAGTCTATAAACATAATATATCTAAAAACAGGTCGTGGTGGTAACGCTCACTAAGGAATGAAATTTTTCAAATACAAATCTATTTGCGCAATACTGTCAGTAGGCATCATGATGGTTACTTTATCGTCAATTCGTGACGAGACTTTAATCAACTTAAGATAATTTGATAATCTAGGAAGACACCAGTGATTACATGCGTGTTTTATCACTTTTGATTATTAAAAGCAGCTTCTTGTTTCTTAATTTAAACTTAAAATCTGCACTTAGTTTAGTTTAACGGACTCATGGTATAAGTACTTAGTTCAAACGAATTGAATCACGTTGAACCTTCGAAGTTCGTTCTGAGTGCAACATGAGACAGGGTTAAGTCGATGTCGTGAAAAAATTGCAGTCGTCGCCGCGCCGTCGGTAAGCGGTCTTGTAGCGAGGACTGCTGCCGCTTCTGACGCGTGCATTGACCCATGAATGCAGCACAATGAAATATTTGTCATGCACTGAATCATCAATGTTAAGTGCACTCCAATTTTCAGGCATTTTATTACACACGGTAAAATGACAATCGATTGGGTTAGTTTATAGTTGAATGAATGAAGGTTTATTGAAAAGTAACAATCGCTCACATTTTAAAAACTGTATTGGGCTTAGGAAGGCCAACAAAAGTTTTAAAATGGCCAATCTTGCACAACTCCCTACCAAAAGGTGTAAGAATGGTTGACTTTGATATACCGTCCTTTTGGTCTGCCTGCCATTATATTCAAGGAACTGTTACTGATCGCCTGCATCCTGCATATTGTAATACTAAAAATTCTTTACAGAACACCTAGCAAGCCAGATTCACCTGTATGGAACGTGGACAAAGATCTTCGAGAGAAAGACATTTGCAAGCCCGTAAACGGTAAGAATTTAAATTTACAATTCATTTTCTTCTGTACCGACTGCAACATTTCTGACCTTCGCATTTTCGTTGCTCAAATAGGCAGTTCTTTTGCCTCTAAAGCAGAGGTTGGAAGTAGAGACAAATTGTACCTAAGCTCGCTGTCGGTACTTCCGCGTTGAGTTTGTTTGTGTTTCTTCAGTTTGCAATCCTGAAATTGCCTTTCAATACGTAGCGGAAGGCCGACGACGTAGACGGCGGCGTCCCGCGATGAATCGTGACTAAACTTTCCGCACGGTACCAATCCAGAAATACACAGCGGTAGTCCCTCCGTTCTGCTAGGTATCTTCACATATTTATCCGATGGGTTCAGCGTCGATAGGGCGTTCTACGCGTTGTCATTATCATTTTAGAATGCTCCTCCCATATCTCTATTGTGTTACTTTTATAATACACAGTTTGAATATTTTTTCCTTATTTTAGTTTAATGAAATTATTAATGGAGTATATATTGTTGTTTCTGATATTAGTACATATAAAAGAACAGAGAAAAATTTATAAAGGGCAATATAAATCAATTTATAAAGGGCCCGCTAACTTTCTTTGATTGCGCATCAGGTAGGAATTAAGCAGTTCCAATCTTTTAAAGGCCTTTCCGTCTACAATAGTATTTGGCAAATGTTTACGGAAACTTTACTATCGTTTGTTTTGGCAATAACGATTTCCTTGTCAACTAACTCCGATGGATAAATTGCCGAGAGTCGATCAACGAAGCTCGATGGTTGTTTATCATTCAAAGTACCTATATTTATAGTTGCGATCCAAGATGAGCAATGTCACGTTCCTCGCCACGAAGAGCTAGCTTGGTGTATTGCAGAGTTGCATGTCATCGCCCGATTCGTATTTTTAATTGCTACAGTACCTAGTTATCAATCACTGTTAACATCATGACTTGATCTTATCGTAGCCATAATATGGATTCTGTGCAACCCTATTGCGGAGTAGTTTTGCGTCAATCACGAAGTGATTCGTATAATAATAGGTGAGTATAGTATGAACGTACACAATGTGAATATAATATCGTAGCGTACAGTACATAACCATCTCAAAGTAGTAATTCTACTATTTTGAAAGAAGTAAGTCGGTATTGTCTAGAGTTTAGTAAGCTGCGAAAAAAGAAAATTATACTTTTTCTTTTTTGATGTAGTCGTGTCGTATTATTTACTAAAAAGATTAGGTATGTGTATACTATTTGCGTGGTTTTGTATGTTCAAGTAAATACTGCTGAGTAAATACGAAATGTCCTTCCAACTTCTTCCGTGCAAACTATAAACGGAGCACGGAAGTAATCGTGATGCGCTTCAACTCGCGGTTCAGTTGATGATGTACTTCGATTTCGGACATGAACATGAATAACAAAAAATATAAGTACGTAGATATACAACGCATAGGAAGACGTTCATTGTTTAATTAAACAAGTCGCTTCTTCCACCAAACAACTACGTAGTAAATTTATTAAGGGACTTGTACAGGAAGTAGGACGTCTCATCTCTATAAAGAATGTCATCGATAAACACAAAGGCTTAAATATTTTCTTGTTTTCTGTTTCACGTTCTTGACCAATTAAAAGAGACTGCGACCAAAAAGTCAACACAAGTTTTAATCTAGTTGAATTTGTAATGTTTGCTTTGACATAATATCTTAAATAGCGGCCCAATAACCACGATCGACTTCCTCATATCCCGGAAGACTCATTTCGTTAAGCGACAACACCAAAACAATGACTCGTTTTGTTTTTACAATTGATATTTGGCTTTACTTTTTGGTTAAGTTCAAACAGGTTATTTGAATAATATTGATAGGTTTTATACTTATAATTTCGATTCAGAATATACTAGTTAGTAACTAAAAAAACTAAAACTAGTGATAATAAAATATTCTGACTTCGTGTATAAAATACTTGTTATTCCTGATAGCGATTTGAGTAAATGTGATATTGTTGAAATTAGCATGAAAGCCTTTACAGTAAGGTAAAGTAATTGTTGTTCACAATGACAGTACGAAAATTACTTCTGGTTCCGCTGCAAACATATGTTTTTATATTTATATAAATATGTTAATTTTGGCTCAAACTTTTAACATTTTCAGACATCTTGGTGCATAAAATGAATAAGCCTCTTCTTCACTCTCGTCGAGAGTACACCATGTCTCAGCAGGTCAATTCAATTAATTCAATTTCAATTTAATATATCAAAGCAACTACATGTAAAATTTCGAATCTATGGGAAGAACTTTTAATTTAGCTTCCTAGATTTGATCAGCACGTTAAAATAAGGCTTTTAAAGTGTACACGGCTAGTTCTATGTTTATGGTTTTCTTTGTATTTATTAAGAGCAATAATTCGAATTGAATTATAATAAATCAAAACTAGTCAAGATAATTATTGCTACGTTTATGATGTTGCTGGTTTTTGGGTTTAGAAAGAGTGATGTTTAACAAGTCTCCATTTGAATTAGAATTTATTTCCTCTTTATTGATTGATAAGGCAATCGTACTTTCTAATAGCTTGTTCGTTATTGCTTTTAGGAGCTATGGGTATTGTTATTTAAAAAGCAGCATTAGCTAGAGTATTTGGTTGTGTAGAGTAGTGCGGGCGTCGTCAGTCAGTTGGCCGCCGACCGTCCGGTGGGCCGCGTGCACAGCCGCGTTCGCTGGTTGCACGAGACAGTCACGACCATGCCGCCGACTACTATGATAGTGCCCTGTGCGTTCCTTAATCTCGTAAATACCTACTCACTTTCTATAACTCTAAGTGCCCTATTAACTGCAGAATCTATTATATATCTATCTAATGTATTGTAGGTATGTTTACGAAAGTACCAATCGATGCTGTTAGATTTTAATGAATGTCCGAGTTGTAAAGTTGACGTCAAGAGTTGTGTCAACCCAGGGACATTGTTTGGATACAATCTACGCGGATATCGGACAGTAGAAGTGTTTTGTGTTTTTGTTGATCAGCCGTGTGTTTACGTTTTCGTTTTGGCAATGGATGAGGATCCCGAATTGGATTGATATATCGTTGGCTAAGCGTTGCGTGAATGAATGTTTCGCTGGACGTATATTAACTTTTAATTAATTGTTTTCAGAGTTTTTTTGCCTGTATCATGTAAACATACTCTAGTCACTCTAGTGAATAATATCGTAGTGCTTGACAAGACGTTCATCTTTTTAAAAGTAGTAATATCTGGTATTCTTTGAGTCTAATTAGAAATCGTGGCTTTCATTGTGTATGGAAATCATCAATCGGCAAGTAGGTGTTGCAAGTGGAACACGGAGTGTTGCTGACATATTGCCTCCTACGCGTTCGATAACCATCAATCATGCCTACAGTTGGTTGAACGAACCCAAAACAATAATTTGGGTTACCGTAATGCTTTCTAATCCAAGGTGTGTTATTCATTTCCAAAAATACAGTAAGTTTAATTTCAATTTACTTAGGTTTCCTAACATGGATTAACACACAATGATGGCCTTGCATTCTTAGACCTGAAAATTATTCAAAGCGCTAAGTGAGGCACCGTCCAATTACTTTCTAACTACTGTGGTTGCAGAGCACCGCACGCACCATTGCGTGTCTAACCGCAGTACAATTGTCAACAATTAACTGTACTTCTTTCGCATGCCTCAATTCCATCTGAGAAATAGGGTCAGCTAACTAGTGAACTAGTGAACTTGGTATGAAGTCATGTTCCGCGCCCATGCGGTTCTCCTGTTTGTTAGGCAATGAGCATGTCCAAACATTTCTACGAATTTCATTTAGTACCTACGTAGAAGTGACTTCGTAAGTTTAGATTTAGGAGCTAAAAATATGAGTCGTCTGCAGGTTGATTGGGGGTCGTCCACAAATTACGTAACGCAAACTGGAGGTGTGGAGAGGTAGGGCAGTCGTTAAGGTCTCGTTACTTGGGGGGTCAACATGTCTGTCTATTATGAAGCTATAAAATCTATAATACCTACTAAGATCCATATATAGATGAAATCAAATATGTTTTAATGTTACCTCATTTATTACTATCAATACCTACTTTACATGTCAATGTATTTTTCTCATAGGCTAGATACTGAAATGACAAATATATGCATAATTTAGCAATATTTTTTCCGTTTCTATTTTACCACAATGACTTTAGGAACATGCTCAATGGCTCATATATGTGCATTATTATTATTTAGTATGTTATGTGTTTCATTGATTAATAATGTTGCGTAGGTAGCGAGGCGTCGCCGCCGCCGTGCGAGGTGTTTCTGGGAGGCTCCTGCAATCCCACCACCTGGAGGTCCGACATAGCAATACCTATGCTCAAGACCATGGGCATCACGTACTTCAATCCGGTGAGTCAATGCTTCTAGCTACCTTAGATGGGTTTACCCAGATTCTTCAGCGCAAAAGCAATATCAAATATTTTAATTAAATTAGTAGCTAGTTCATACTAATTAAACAAACGCACATTATACGCGTAAGTAAGTAATTCATTTAATATGGGTCATGTACATGGTAAATATCCGAATCATTAATCGAAGCCCATCTCCCTAATCTCTCCCCATATAATTTCATTGCACTACATAACTAATCTGATTTCTCTGTAAACATGTCAACTGAGCAATTTCCCAAAAGATTGTCTGAAAGAAATTGCTAGCAGCAATAAAGTCGCCTTTTAAGCTATGTTATAATTTTGTATTTTGTACTTATAAATACTTTGTAACTCATTTGTTCCAGAAAGTCTTGTTGTGTTTTCAGCTGATTCGTTTATGGTAGATTTTAATATTCATGATGCAGTATTGTACTTTTGCAAGCAAGTAGCTGTAACAAATGCATCATCTATTGGTAGTGGCGTAGTAGAGCGAGTACAGTCGGTCATTATCGTATATTATAACGGCTATTGTTCGAGATAATCACGTAACACTTACACGAGGAATGAGGTGCAAGTTCAAATCTACCGACCGCTATTTTGCTTTAAACATTACTTAAAAAAGGGGCTTGGAAAAACATTTTTGACAGTTCTGTTAGTTCGGTTAATATTTTGCTTGGAACGAGAACGAAATTAGAACATTTTCAAAAAACGGTTTAATCCGCAGTCAGTTGTGGACGGTATGCAGCGATTTGATTGTATGAACCTGCGAGTGAATGAGAGTTTGCATTATGACATCCATAAAATGCACTATTAAAATTGAAAACTATAAAAATGTTTGAAAAATCTACATCGCAAAGTTGGATTAAAGACTTTAAGGGTAGTGTTATCATTCGTTAACATAAATATGTTAATTCTAATTTTTATTTTATAGTTTAATTTGAAATCATGATATAATGTGGTCATAAATTGAGCTTTTGGTATTATGTATGTGTTTATTAAAGATAAGTCAACATCAACAGTTAAACTAAATATTTTTTTATGATTTTGTCAACAGCAAGTGGACGACTGGTCGATGGAGTTAGTGGAGGTGGAGCACCAAGCTAAGGCTAAGGCACGAGCATTACTGTTCGTGTTGGATAGCGAGACACGCGCAGTGGCCGCCGCGGTGGAGGTGGCGCATCTGGCCGCCGCGCCAAAGGACCTGCTGCTCGTGTTGAAGCCGTACACCAGACATCAGGCAATTGGCGGCGAGACCGTCTCTGACCAGTGAGTAGCTCACGAACAAAACAAGTACCAATGATAGGATAAACATCTGTCAAGAGTTGACGAACATAATCTCTACACTATGTATCTCGTCTTCGCTTTCAATGTCACTTCATTTTATTATAATATTTACGATAACATGATACAACTTGGGAAATATTATTTATTTTGTCTAAGTCTGAATTACATTTTCCTAGTACTGTTATGAAGATCGCAATATAACTTTACGATGTTTTTGAAGTAAATGAACAAAACTGATTTGTATTTATATAGTTATGGACGGTGTGATGTGAAATAGCATCTGTGTCTGTGATGACATCATGTATGAAAATCGTTGTGCAATTTCTAATTACGGTTTATTTTGTAGCGAATATGTGGAGTTGGCGCGGGCGCGAGCCACGCTGCAAGAGACAGTGGAGCGGAGGGGACTACCAGTTTTCACGGACATTCCTGCGGCATTGCGATGCGCGCGAGCAGTTTTGCGCGGCGCCAGAACGCATCCTAGGCAATCTTTAGGACATACAATCCTGAGATTGAAGAGGGTGTATGATGCGGCTGGCGGTCGAAACGGGCGGCTCTCTCGTACCAAAGCAATCGATGCGCTGAGAGATATGACTAACTCGACGCAAGACGTGGATCGCTGCCTGCCTCCGTCCGCAAACTACATCGACTTTGAAATGTTCTGTGCGGCTGTTGCAGAACTTGCCACGGATGCTGGTGAGCTGAATCAAAACAGACGCAATTTATTGTCATTTAATTGCATTCGCAGGAATACCGTTTTTTAGTCTTATTTCTTGTGTTATTGAAGATAAAACTTTTGAAATTATTATACAAATTGGCTAAAATAAAATGTAACAGTATTCTTGCGCGCTTGATCGATGCACTGTGTTAACTCGGTGTCGGGTAGCCGGTAAGGGTCGTGTTTGTTGAAGGGCTGGCGCTGTCTCCGCGGGTGAGTGCGGAGTGTGTTGGGAGCGGGAGGGCGAGTATGACGTCTCGGGTGCTCCGCGTTTTCCGCTCCCTCCGCGACAGAATATCTCCGTCCACACTCGGTGCGTTCACGCACTTTCCATTCATCATTATACCTACCTCGTTTTGTCATCAAGGTTTCTCAATGTGTAATATCATTCGTCATTGTAACCGTAAATACGCATTATTATCTTATCATTTGTCTCATTTGTTCCATGAAATTGTTACTCAGGACCTGTTCTGTGAATGGTGTGTTTTTCGTCATATTGCGCCGTTTGAGTTCTCATTTGTAAATATGTTCATTTATTATTCACGAGGCGATTTGAAATCTTAATCAGAGTGATTAGTCCTCATTGTTGTTTTTTTCCGGCTTACTGCATTATTATTTTTTTTCCTGTTTTATTATGTGATTTATGTTTCTATATGCTGATTGCATGATTTTTTTTTCCACTCAGGGATCTAGTTGAAAGTATCTTTAATTTATCATTACTATACATATAGATAGAGGTAAATAAAAGTGCTATAGACATAGATAGATTTACACCCAGTTTTCCCAAAAAGTCTGGCACAAACCAATCTAGTAAATGGGTTTGATCTATACCATGTAGAGGTATGATTACAACATAACGAAACTGTAAAGAAAAAAGGAGTTTCAATGTCGACTGTAACTGTTGGCCATTTTAAAGTGAAATGAAAGTTCTTGTCTCATAACAGAACTTGTTTGCAGGTCAGAACCGTACCGAGGTTGAATTAGGCGCAGACGCAGGCGCAGGAAGCGGGCCTGTCAGCGCGAGCGAGAGGAGAAGCGGGAGTGCAAGGGACAACCAGCCCAATGGACTCCACTTCAACAATACTAGGCTTAAGGAGTACGGAAGGAGGCTTGGCTTATTTATCCCTAAGGTAATTCATCTTATCACCCCTGTATCCTCCCAGTGGTATATCGGAGTGGCTACAAAATAAGGAGGATACGACTTATGGCCATTTCTTTATTAAAGACGTAATGAAGTTGTGTGACACACGGAGTTGAGGCAGACGAGCGGGGAGCTATTCCACCATATATCCGTCCCTTTCCAAATGAAAAACCAAATAAGGTCAGCCTCTTTACGTGACCTATGTGCACGTTTCATTATAGCTGGGCACAAGTTAAAACATGAGGTCCTTCTTTATATTTTGGTCCTTGATTATGATAGCCAAATTCGTCAGGGTTGAAATCAGGCTATCATAATACAATTTGTTTTCAATGTTTCCAGAAACAAAAATGTTATACATGTATAAAACTGTACCAAGGTTTTAAAAGGAATTAGGACATTATAAATGTATTCAGTCCCTATCGTGACTATTATCGTGTTCAGTTTGCATTTGATTAGGATATCAAGCTAACCGATAAACAACAAAAGTACCTACTTTGAATAGGTATTGTTGTTACATGGTTGTTCTAGTTTCTGTAGAGGTCTTCTGCTCCCGAAATTTAGATACGCCACAAATCAAAACGTTTTAAATCGCGGGTTTCTATTATGAAAAAATAAATGGTACATATTGCGAAAATAAAAATATGGTGACGATCTATCTGACCCATTCAGTCATCGATTAGTAATTGAGTGACCAATGACAGTGATTGCTTCATCGGCTATTGTCTTACCTATAATACAATTACACCGATTTTTACCGTCACTTGTTCGATACTCAGCTCCCCACCAGACCTCTAAAAATGTCATTACTATTATTCATAGACGCTATATAGTATCCTGCTAATATTATAAATACGAATTTGTGAGGATGTACATATGTATGTTCTCTCTCACGCAAAATCTATTGGACGGAGGGTTTTGAAATTTGGTACACGGGTAGAATATAACCGAATAAGTAGTATTCCTTCCGCTACCAAACCAGCGTGGAAGTTGTGAGAGTGATATTTATATCAAGTAATGTTTCTCAGAACGGAGGGACTAGAGTAGCGGAGGAGGGTGCGACTTCAGGGAGTAGTGGGGATTCTGTGTTCACCCCGGGCACGGAGGGGAGGCTCGAACGCCTGCCGGCCATGCTGGGGGCTCCCACGCAGGACGTCTACCTCGGAGGAACCTTTCCAGTAAGTGCCAAATACGAGTTATAATACACTAGCTATTATTTGACTATTTTTTACAAAAACGGATGAGGATTTCTTTTACCATTCAACCAATATGTTAAAAGAGAGAAAATAACATTTTTGTGGGATGTGCTGCTGTTGTTGTTGTGCCCGCAGCTCCCTCCACAGTAGCCTATGGTTATTAACTATATCTATTCCAAAATTACATTCAAATCACTCCAGCCGTTTAGCACTGAGAGCATAATTGACGACGCCTCAGATGCTTAATTTATGCATGTATTTTTATAAAAGAATAAATTGTTAAGTATAAACTAGAGGTTAAAAACTTATATTTGCAAATGCGTCAATTAGCGAAAAGCTCAATGTAATATCATTTAATTAATCCTACATCCTATCTGTGACATCTCTACATTTCATTATTCATTTACTTACTCATTCTGTCTAATCATAGCATGCTTGCTCGGCGCCAAGACAAGTTATGCTTACTTCCTTATGAACAAAGGTTAGGATATAGGATTAAGCGTGCATAGAATGAAAAGGTGTCGGAATAACCGTTCAATAAATAATATACCCAGCGTTTATAATTGTAATATCTTCTACAATTAGAAACGCCTAGTGTAAAATTGTAATTGCAAATTGCTCACATCCAATTATATCGATTTTCTCACTATAATCCGTGTCGAATGATGAAGTGACGACCATTTGAATATTAATCGAGACGCTGATGTCATACACCGTTACTAACAATACTATCGAACATGTGATCGCCAAATAAAATATTTTACATGGCGTTGTGTTTTGGACAAGTTATATTGAAATGGTTTTTTTTGTTTTGTTTTTCGAATATTAAATATTTTTTTAGGAGAATTTCGATGTGGGTGGAATATTAAGTATGTTTTTTGTTCTACTTATTAATTAAAACTACTTATAAAAAATAGTATAGAATTATTTGCACGTTGACATGTGCCTCAATTATAGTTTTATTTCGGCAGACAAACGGCACGCGACCAGAAGAAGTTCTAAGGCGGGAGGGCATTACATACGTCATTCCTCGCGTTAACGACTACACGCGCATGTTCTCTGCGCCTGCGCGGCGCTCCGCTCCCACGCACCCGGAGTCCCCCCGGAGGGACAAGAAGCCGCGCCCTTCCTACCCGAGCTCCTCCGACGAGGTCCAGCTGAGGGAAACTTCTACTGCCGCAGACAACAACGCCCGGCTCAGTGCATCCGATTTTTATACGGTCACTGAGGACGTCACGCCGCAGCCGTTCAAAGGTGACTCTTCTATATTTGTCGATGCCTTAATTTGACGGACATTTGGCCATTACTCGTAAAAAAAACTATACCGTATCCACGATTAAAAGCAACCATAACAGAAGCAATTTCACTCAAAAGTAATTTATGTGTACAGAGAAAAAGCAATTAATTTATTTACGACACTATACGAAGTCCTCTAGTCACATGTATTGACGAAAGATGTTTTGTTGAAGTCGACCCAAAAGCAATTAAATTGACTAGTAATCAGCAGCGGGTTTGATGAGTAATGATAAGTGATGACTCATTTTCAATTTTAAAACATGACTATTACTTCGATGGTTCACTCGGGATTGTTTCGATTTTACAGTAAACTAAATTTGTTTATCTTCATCAGTGTAAGGAAATTCCAAACCCACGCCTAAAAGGCATGGCAAGTTGGTACCAATTATTGCAAGTAATAAACGATACTGGTGCGTGTACATAACCAGTAATTTTCTATTCATACTGCCTATGTCCAAGTGAAATTTCTTTTTGCATTGGTTTCATGGGACATTTTATTGAAACAGCCTTTTATGAAGGTCAGAACTGATTGCATACACATACACATGCAGCGTTTCATATGATGGTATATCTCAGCCATATTACAAAGTCTGAAAGTTGAGACACAAATTTGAAAAATGCTATGTGCATTTCAATGAATCGAGTACATACCGGACGAATAAATTGCATTTTGCTTTTAAATTTAGATCCGAGCGAACGCATATACCATGTTAATATGCGTGCGTGAGTGGTACTCGGTAATGTTGATATGATGATAAGAATAATTATTCGACAGGTACATACGACGAAGATTTACTGCTGGGTTCGCGCGTGCTAGTTTTCTCAATGAACGCGGAGGCGCCGTGTTTCGCGGCGATGGTGTTGGCAGCGCATTACGTCGCCCTGTGTCCGCACACCACTGTACTCTTAGTACAGTTAATGGATCCCACCAAAGTGACCAATGTATGTATCATTTTAAGTATTCTTTTTATCTTCCTTCCAGTCCTTTTCATTGATTGGTTGAAGTGTGTGATGACTGGGTTTTAACCCGGGTGATTTCCTATCACTGCTTTCCCTTGTACCAATTTAGTAATGGTTTATCTTGATCGTTTCTAGTATAGCGAAGCGGCGGTGAAGGACTACAACAGAGGGCGGCACTATCTCACCGACCTCGCCAAGCGCGCCGGGGTGCCCGTGTTCGACAACGTGGACGCGACTGTGGCGCATGTCGTTAGCAAACTGCGACAGACATAGCCACCACATTATCAATGATTATAAGTTAAGTGTCCCATTGAATTTACGTAACTTCGCAGCTTATATGAATTTACAATGATTCTGAAATCACAAGGTCGCATCATCGATATTGCTTTGTATTAGGCAAATATTTTTTTTATACAAGTTCTATTATGAATCTCACACTGTACGTACGACTGCGATATCCAGGTTGGCGGTCGTTGCAAGGAGCAACCTTCATCACATTAATAAAGACATCACAAATCCTTCAACCGACTGTTTATGGTTAGCGGTAGAGTCTCATAACGCGTGTACTTATTTTTTTAAGACGTTTGGTTTAGTACAAAAATGTCTCTCTTTTATTTCGTCACTCTCTATTGTATTATAATAGAATGTAAAATATAACATATTTTTCACTAATTTTAATATAAGAATGTCTGAGCGAGTATGGATGGTGATGTAGCAAGGAAGTCGTGACCGGTTTACAACAAGTCTCTGTGATGAATTTGTTTAGGACAACTTTAATTGAATAAATCAATGCATACTATATAGGTGATAATAATTGTAGTTACGCAGGTATGTCCATAGCGTGGGGTATATTGTCAGTCTTTACAATTCAAATTAGTTATCGACGAGTTTGACAAAAAATACGGGGAATTCCTAAACGTAGACACCAAACCCTGTGAGGTATTCAAATCAATGTTGCTTGTTCATTTGTGGTATAGTTTTTATTTAACATGTTCTTACCATTTCTTTCCGGTTAATGAAGTAAATGACCTTGAGGTCGAGCTGTTGGACTGTACAAGCGACATTGTAGTGATTCATCGCAGACTAGGTCAGAACATTTGTGTACCTGTACTTCGCAAACGCCGGTCTATGGAGTAACGCTTCATTTAAAGAAATAAAAGTATACCTGAAATACAAAAAAGTGTGGCTGCCGAATTTTACAAAATTATGCGAGATATTAGTATTGGATTATGCTGAACTTTTTTTGATAAACGAAATTGTTCTCCATAGGCAGGCCTAAGCTAGGGATAGGCAATACCACAAAAGTACTCGGTGGTGAAACGACATATTTAGAATACGGTACATATGCAGAGTTAGGCATGTACTACTTGTAGAGTACAGTGGGTCGCCATTTTCTCTCAAATTAGATCTTAATTTGGAATATTGGCGTAATGTTTCAATTGAACTTTGTCACAGGTCATATAACAAAGTACAACATGTCTTGCTCATGTAGCAGATTTAAGGATTTTTATGTACTTTAATGTTACGCAAATTCACCACGTAATTATACTCATTTTTATTGTAGTTATAATGAAATTATAGTTTCGAAAGTAAATTATGCAAATATTTAACGTTTTAATACCTAATAAAATGGGGTTCTAAAGACATGGTACCTACTCTAGGTATAGCATAGATACAATTTAGACAATATAGATTTTAATAACGATTGACCCACTGTCGCTAAAACTATTACATTTTTTTATTTAATTCAGCAAATTTTATTTGCTAGTCACACTAGCTATTAACATTATCTAAGTACTTTGTAATTGTTTGATAGTACAAATAAATATCTAATTTATAGAAAAAATATTTCGTATATCAATTGTATTTTATGCCATGTACGCTTATTTTAAACGAAATCCTTCACAATATGTAAATAGATAAATTTGTAATTATTAAGTGTTTCATTATTTCCTAGACCAAAAAAGCCAGTTATCAAGTCTCGAACCATTTTGTAAAACTCTTGTCTGGAACTTAATTTGTGAAATAGTGTACTGGTAGTACTAATATGAAATGCAAATAAAATACTTACCTAACATAATACTTTTCTTTTATTAGAATTATCTTTCAGCTAATACAATGTTTACTATGAGCAGTAACTGTTAAAAAACTGTCATCTTTTGTTTATCTTTTCTATTTCTCTGTTCTTTGGATATAAGGTGTTCTTTATTTCTAAGAGCACTAAGCTCCTTGTTTTTCTCTAGAATTTGCAAATTAATGTTTCTGTGGCCATTAGAGCCAGCGGCGTGTCGTACTAGTGAGGCGTTTAGCTTCAGTATTTCCTTTTCCAACCTTCTGGTGTCTTCTGTTATTTTAAATTGTTCTATATTTAGGTCTTTGCTAGTTGATTGTTTAATGCCTACTGTAGGCGAGATAGAAGTGTCTTCGTTTTCTCTGTCTCCCAGGGTCCTATTGAGAAAATTAAAGACATTTCTTTTTTCTTTCTCTTTTTCGCGCTCGTAAGCTCTTTTATTTCGCTCCTCTTCTTTCTTTTGTAGTCGTTTCAGTTTTTGCTCAACCTGTGAACATTTTTACATTTCATAACAATACACAATCTCGGTGACGCATCCCCTAATTATATAATCAATTTAATTATTAATGTTATTTAATTAAGATATCGTATCTTTTTTTGATGCTTATTACCGATAACCTTTATCTTGAAAGTTTTTAATTTATACAAAACAAAATCTACAATCTATATCATATAAAACTGTAAATATGATAATTGTTTGCTCAGACAATACCTACTCAAATTCATGCAATACCTGCTCCGGTGAGCATTTCGGAATCAAAATTACCCAAAGAGGATTGACGTCAGGTAAGCAGCCGGTTATAAAAGCATAGCCATATCTACAAAATTTAATGGTTGATTTCCTCGGGCGGTATTTTCCCGTGTGTGTTACAGAATAATAAAGAGAGATACAAGACGCATGTAAGTTGCCGCAGAGTGTGTTGCTCAGCTAGCATAGTAGTAGTAACCTTGAGCGGATCTTGCTCCTGGGCCCGATCGGCGAGAGCCATGCAGCGGTCGAGGCTGGCGCCGGCGGGCACGCGGCGCGCCTCCACCGGCAGCACGCGGCCCGCGCCTGCCGCGCCCAGCCCCCGCCCCGGCACGTAGCCCATCGCCAGCATCAGCTTCGACCCGATACCCTGCACGCGACAAGTTTATATTCGTCAACAACCATTCCAACGTCCCCAATGCTGGGGCACAGGCCTTCCTTATGGATGGATAAGGAGAGTGGCCTCTCCTAACCCTGACCCACCAACTGCAACTGGGACCAACGGCTTAACGTATTGATGGTAAGTCACTATCACAAATGGTCGGTACTATTATAATAGATATTTAGCCGCCACTATCACAAGCCAAGCGCGATAACCACTGCGCCATTGAGCTTCTTTATTTATACTACCCAGAAAGAAAAATAAACACCATTTTCAACAAGACAGAAATTAAAAACCAACACATTAAGGACCTGTTTATATAGAATTGCGACGACGCATAATAGTAGCTCTTTTGTGTGTGCTGTATGTTGACGTACATCGAAATAATTTATACAATTTCTGCGTTTGGGACATGGCTCTAAATAACACACTCAAAAAGAAGAATGGAACATATCAAACAGTGTAATTATGTTTCACATGTGTTGGGTAGGGCTAACTGGGCCAATCATAAGGCAAACGTCAGGCAAATTTATTTAGCAGTTTATCTATCAGATTACAATAATATACGATATTTTATCAGATAGTGGCGAAACAGGCCTAATTTATAAATTACCTAAGAAGAGCAGTTAATACATACTCACTCTGGTGTGTCGCTCCCACTCGCCCATGGTCGGGCCGTTGATCTCCAGACTCCTCTCTACCAGAAGTGCACTTGCGTCGAACTCCTCCGAGCGCATTGTTTTACTCTCGGGATACTCTGTGTCGCTGATACTGTCATCGCTGTCCGAGTCTTGCTCACCTTCCGCTGTGAAATAAATCATGTGAAGATATAAAACAACATTTTAGATATGCATAAAAATACATTACACATATAATGTCCGACCCGTGTTGAGGATAAAATCCGCGGGAAAATGCTGATAGAACTAAAATAAAAAACGGATTTAACTATGAGAGGTTCTACCAGTCTCAATCGCAAATTTTGAATGTGACACAAATAGGCGACTTTCGTCGGAAAATCTGTCGCATACTGATTTTTTTATGAACATTTTAATAGGGCATTATTAGAAAAGAAAACACATATTTCATACTTACTGGTTAGAGGAAACAATTCTTCGAAGCTGACATGGAGCTCATCTGAAGAGGACTTCCTTTTGTCTCCTGACTTGGCTCCATGTTCTAACTTTGCTACACAGATCCGTTTCTCAAAGTCGACGTGTTTTACTATAGCTCTATGCCATAAATGGTACATTTCTGTGGTCCTTTTAGTTAAACTTATATCCTAAAAAAATAAAATATTAAAACATTTAATTTTAGATGTTTGTGTCTCACAGATTTATATTTTTTATAATGACCAAACATTTTGGTAAAATTTAAAAATTGATAAATTTACATGTTTTTTAAAAAGTAACAGTTTATATCACTTACTTCATCATCTGGTGGTTTTAATTTCAGAAGAATTCTACTACCAATTTTAATACTATCAAAATTGGGATCTGTAGCTTCTTTTAGATTTGATAATGGTACAATAGCACCATGTGAATACCTAAAAATATTTGATTTATCAGTTGAATGAAAGGACTTTCTGATTTCTATAATGTTTTATTATTAGCAAATGTGTCATGCATAAAATAATGAATAGCATTCTGTGAAAAACAAACAAACTGGAGTAAACGGCATAAGTCCCTCATACAGTATTTGAACTTTCGAGTATTGCATACCAGTAAATCAAATTGCTAGTGTTCTACTCACATGCCAGTATACAGTACACAGAAGACATGTTGACACATACTTGTAGCTGGCATGTAAGTGTGCCAGTCCTATTTTTCCTCTCGGCCGTAATATGAGACTGACATTTGGTATGCAGGTTTTTGGGGAGTGTAGACATGGTTACATAGAGGAGGGGAGCACTATCATGTTCATGATAGTGTGTGTTAAATATGTATATCTATTAAAACTCACCTACATTTTTCATCATCAAATTTGCATTCACCATCCAGATAGAAGGGACAGGGCAGCATCTCTGTATGGGTAGGGTGAGTAAAAAGCACCCGTACCTGTAGGTGAGTAAATTATGTTAATTTTAATGGCATCAAGATGTAAACAATGAAGGTGTAAAATAACTTACGACTTTTGATAGTCTTAACTTGGATAGTCCTCAATTCATAGTTTTTTTACCTATTTTGGTTGCATGCTTTGTTAGTAAATACTTTAATTGTAATTAGAATGATAATTAAGTACCAAATAAACATTTTTTTCTTTCTTTGTCTTATATGGAAATTGATTTCTTTTGAACTTTCTTTAAAACTCTATAAATACCAGTAACCATATACATCATATACATATGGATGTATGAATACTTTATCCAACAGAGAGGTGTTGTTTAATAATTTTTAGTATAACTGACCTGAAGATCTTTGAACTGATCATCATCCTGGCGTGGCACTACAGCACTAACCATTGCATTGTGCAAGCTCGGCTGGCCACCCCACTTGTGAGTGTGGTAGACCGCACACTTCATACCCAATAATGTAGCTAGCTCATCCTGCAAAACATTATTAATATTAAAATTATAACCCATGAACATAATATCTTATTTCTCTGTTCAAATCTATGTAACAAGATGGTTAAAGTTACAGTTCTTGCATGGTTGATATCATTGGATCAGATTATGTAGAGATAAGTTCCTAGTGCAAAAAATATATAAGGCCCCACGGCAACTAACTGCACTTGAGGGGTGCTACACCACACAGAAAGAAAACTATATTCCACTATAACTGCTGATATAGATATCTAACAATATACCATGTAGCTTTTGATTTACCTCAATATCACTATCATCATCTTGACTGCTTTGAGTGTGGTTGTCACTTTTAGAACATCCTGGTTTCTCATGATTTCCAGACTCATATGCTCCAGACTTTGTCATTTCTTGCTGCAAACATAAATAAAAGCTACCTGTATTTATTAAGTTCACTTCCCCCTTGCATTACAGTGAGACTTAACATTAACAGCATAGAATTAATCACTAGAGTAAGAAATTATGATTAATAATTTACATTACATTCCATGACATTTAATTATTGGGCCATCAACCAACAAAATTCATAAAATATATCAGAGAGTACATCCAATAAATACAAATTACAGGTGCTATATTGTGGTACAATATATTTGGTGGGGAGTTCTTTCTAGAATAGCACATGAGGTAATGGAAGCGTCAAACAGCTGATAGCCAACAACATTCTCAATAAGTGTTTACATCAGCAGGTACTTGCCATGAATAAAGCATATTCATCATCTAATTCACTTTTATCTCCATTTGTAGAATTAGTTCCCATTGAAGTTGTATTTACATTAGATATTTTCATACTTGTAGCATCCAAACTTTCTTGTGTCAGTTGAATGAGTTGCTGTAATTCTGATTGCAACTCAAGAAGTGATTCACGTTCGGGATTATCTTCTACTCTTTGAAGAGCTTCTGTGACCATCTTGAGCTACAAATACATTACACATTTAACATCTAAATCGACATGGTAGGTATGCAATTGGCTTTCATTAAGAAGAGTGCCTATCTATCTACCTTAGATAGATTTACGTACCTGGTCCTTGTATTGAAGCAAAGAGGTATTTAATTCTTCCATTTTACCGTTTTGTTGCTTTGTAATATTCGATGAATTGTTTTATAACCACTACAAAAACAATATAAGTATTGATTTCGTTTTCGAATACACCGAATTAATAGGTACTTTGCTAGATATATTCTAAGACCAAGCAAACAAATATATATTCCCATCAGAACAGAACAAGAAACTTGTATTCACTAGCTCTACGCTATAGCACGGCAGCGGCAGCTCCACTACACTACAATACATATAGTATACGAATTGACATTGACACTTCTTATTTTTTTTGATTCCCTCGTTTCATTGAGGAGACAAAGGGCCCATACAGCCAAGGCTTTTGTTAAATTGATACTTCTTGAGATTGACAGTCACGATGAGTTTTCGAGTTTCGACCACCACACCATGGAAATAGTTTTTTCCCTATTGGGAAATATTTTTCGGCACCCGAATTTGCTACGTTGTATATTTTCACAAACAAATGCTTACATAATGAAAGGATTAATAAAGAACCTACTCTGAAATAAACACTTTAATTGACATAGCAAAAGGCGGCAAGCGGCAAGCTTTTGTGTACCTAACATACTGTGCTGTACTCTGGCGGGATAAATGTGCAGTAATACTCCCTATAGAAATTCATCGGATTCAGTTTTAGTTCAGGGATATTTATAAAATATATAAAAAATAATAAAAATCTGTAATAAAATTATATATATTTATATTAACATAACTATTAATAACCTAAGGAATATTTTGAATATACATTAAGTATAACGAAAATTATCATAAAAATACAATCTAATTATGATTTTTCCTGCTTCAAATTTTCAAAAGCAGTCTTAATTACATTAGCTACAATGCTTTTTATGGTTTCTCCCATGTAATGCTCGTCACTGTCAAAGTTAGCGGAAATAGAATGAAATGTATTATTTAAAATGTTTTTGATATCCTCTATTGACTTGTCATTACAATTTTTGTCATTTAAGGAGTATATTCGCTTTTCTGATTCTTGCTTCAACCTCTGATTTTCTTGAAACAATTCGAAATTACTTGCTTTTAGATCTGTCATGCTTTTGAACTTTTCCTTAAAAATTGTGAGCTCAGACTGTAAAGTAAAAATTTGACTATCCTTACTTTTATTAATGTCTAAGGCTTCTGATAACTTCTTATTTAATAGTTCTATTTCATTATTTGGTTGTAATATCGTAGATTCTTCAGAAAATGTTGAATTTTTATCTATATCCTTTTTTTTTATTAATTCTTCATAAACTTTTATTTTTGTCTCATATTCATGTAGTAATTTTTGAAATATTTCGTTTTGAAAATTACTATTTAAATTATTTGTGCATTCATGAGCTAAATCTGATACTTTTGAGAGCACTTGGTCCACCTTGTCAGTCATTCTTGTAATATTTATTCGCATTTCACTACTGTTAACCCTTTGTTCAGACATGAACATATTTAGTTCATTTGTAGAATTGTTAGATGTTGTCATCATATTGGTAGTGGTAATAGGTACAAGTTGCCCACTAACAAAAGTATATAATGGAGGTGTATTTTCAATGTTTGTTGTCTTATGTGCATCAATTAAACTTTGCATTTCAATGCTTTTATCTGTACTATTTCTTTTCATGTTACCTTTAACGGGTTTGTGTCTTACTGTCAGTGTTTTAGAGTAATTATTGCTATTGTTAGTATCTGAAGAATCACTTGTTTTCTCAGTAGCTGTATTCTGAGGAAGAACAGAATGACCCATATTAGCCATTCTATTTAATATTGACTGTTTAGTTCGTTTGTTTATTGTGGAATCAGTATCACTTTCTCTATCAATTTGAGATTGAGTTTCTATAGGTAATGGGGCTTTAGAATATTTTTTTATAGGGACGGGAGGACCTTTTTCATTATCAGATGTATATTTAACCACAGCATTTAGAGTTTTAAGAATATTTACAATCTTCTTTACTTCTTCCTCTGTGGAATACAGATTCCAATACTTTTGCATATTATCAAAATATGAAATGTAAACATTGTTTTTCACTGATATTTCTAGAGAGCTTGACACTGTGGTAGATGACAAAGGTGTTTTGTTTGAATCATACAGTACAACATTATGAAAGCCAGATTTTGTGATTTTTATTATGGCAAATCCTAATTTTCCTTTAGATATATAGTCATTATTAAACCTGGAATGGAAATGCATCATAAATAAACAGTTCAAAAATATTTGTATGGTGCAGGTATATAACAAGCACAGCACATGCAATTCAATAATTTATAAGTTTTTACCACTCATATCCATAAAGAGCACATGCAAATACACATTGGGTTACTTTGGTGTCTTCTGATTTTGGAGCAACATTTTGAGACTTAGGGGGTGTATACTTCAAAGACTCATTTTCTGTCTTTTGATTGTCTGTTCTGTTTTCAAATATATTTGCCAAAGCCGTACTGAAACATAATAAGTAAAAATATTAAAAATTGCATTGCTTTTATAACAGTTAGTTATGCTAGATCAATCAAATAATTTTAGATGAAAAAGTATTATGATATGTTGACCAGTAAAAAGAATTGTCAGATACAATTTCAATTAATAAAATCTGACAGCTATAATATCACAATATAAAAAGTGATGAAAGCAATAAATGTGAGATATTTCAGATCAATATAAGTATGTATTGTAAAAATACAACTCAATGAGTCAACAAATTTGATACAAGATAATCAGTGAAATGAAATCATCAATGAAAATTAAATTCTCGCTCTGCGCTTGCTTGTTCGGGATTAGAAAGGATTTGATTTCTACATGTGACCAATTGAAAGCATTCTCAAGACTAGATATTACAATTAAACACATTAAAGTACCTGGAAGCGGGAGTAAAATAATCTTCTTCGATTTCATCGGCTTGCAACATTGTTCACACAATTTGATTTCTTTTCTAGCACTAAGAGCCAGGTTATCAATGGTATGATTCTAAGATTTTCTTGATATCTGTGAAGCAAATAAGTATGTAACCAATAACCTATTTCGCATACGCATTTATTTGGGTATTTTATTTCTGTAATCTTGTTGAACTCATTTCGTTCTGTAATCTTCGTTCATTCGTTTTAAATAGTTATTTGCCTGTATATTATTGTTACATACTTACTATGATAATCTTGAGGTGAGGGTAATTCAGGATAATCCAAGTAAATAAGTATTTTCATGAGATTTAGTACTTCGATGGGACAATATCTCTGGGTGGTTATCAAGTAATAAATTATGGTAGGTATGGTAGAGAAAATCTCTTCTCAATTTCGACGCGATCAGAACGGATGACTAAAATAATAAATTCGTAACAGTAGATTAACAGCTGATAAGCTGATGTTGACATTGACAGCAATTGACTTATTTACAGACAACGGAAACAGCGACCTTTCGAAATCTCAGTAAGTATCATGGATTTTGTAAGTACTTCGGTTATACGGAGTACCTACTAATTCCATGTTCCTTCGACGGAGTACCTACTAATTCCATGACTTCGACCTACTATTCCATGATTGATTAGATCATTTAGTTAAAGGATGATGATGAGCCTTGCCTGTGCATTCCCCTCTGCCGATGTACAAGAGCAAATGTTCTAATGCGTTCATATAAGAACTAATTGAATAATCGATAAAGACGAATACTATTGCAATAATTGCTAATTCTTTTACGTTAAATAAATACTTCGTTTTGTATGCGTCTCGTATGTAATCGTCTTTACGTCGTTTTTTTTACGTGCATCGTAAAACATCGAAAGGACGTCTAAAGTGCTCCGACATAAATGCCATTTTGTGTTTCAGGGCTATCCGTGTTCCGAGTTATCAGTACTCCCGTCAGGGACGTGCCATCCGTCACCCGCATTCACACATATCAGGGAAATCGGTGTCAGTGTAATCTGTTTCTTTAGCTGATACGCATACAACACGAAGTCTTTATTTAACGAAGAAGAATTAGCAATTATTGCAATAGTATAGATCGTAAAGTATATTATTACTGTCGAACAAGTTCTATCAACCTTTCGGTGTTCATTTTGTACCTTCTTACTTAAAAAAACGGATAGCACTGTCAGATCAGATCGTCGTGCCTCACAGCGAGCTCCGGAACACTGACGATCCAGATGCGCCTGACACGGAACTGATTTTTTAGCTATCCCTTCCCATTCCCATTTCCCATTTATCAATATAATTCCCATTCATCCCACGAAACACGGCTGGGACGCCTTTCTTCTTGTAAAAAGAGGACAAATACGTCCAGTCTCGCAGAAGATGGTGTAACTTTTCATTCATAAGTATTTTTCTATTTTATCTTCATTGTTTTCCATTAAATTTAATTATTTAAAAATCGATTTAATGTTTTGTAGTATCGATTACGGAAAAATATCGAGTCCAAGAGACTACTTCACCGACCTTGAGACCTTTATTTTGAATGAAAATACAGTGTATATACAGTAGAAAAGTCAGTGTATACAGTATATTCAATTAGGTTTGTTGTTTATATTTGACAAAATCATCGTTTTGGCGAACGACGAAGCCATGACACTTAAAAAAAGACATTGAATAATTTTATCGATATCGATGAAAAATACTTTTTGTATAGTTTATTTGATGATGTTATTAAAATATAAAAAATATTGTGTATTGTCAGATAGAATGTTTGTGTGTATGTTTTTATAAATTATTAATTTTTTTCTTGACCGACAGATAGAGAGATAAGAGTTTTGGTGCGTATGTTGATCTTTATGTATGTGCGTATGTAAACGGCAATCTATACAAAACCTTTTCTATATAATACTAGATATATAATAACTAGGTATTATATCGAATAGTTTATGAGTGTAGGCAATTTTACATACCTATTATGTAATGTTCTTTTAACTAGTCTATAAATATATTTTATACGACACCTGTTCCGAAAGAATGTAATTCCATGTTTGAACTCGAAGATAAAGTGCATAAGTGAAGACCCGGCCTGAAAAATTGTATGTAGGTATGTGTAAAAAAATTTGTTCCTCTTGGGAATTATTTATAACCCGGTCGATATAAATATCAACATCGCTGCATACAAACGTCATTTAGACAGGTCCAAACACAATTCCGTCGTGTTACATCCATGGATTTAGGAAGTACTCACTAAATCCTACTAATTCCACGGTTACATCATGGAATAGAGAGTATTACTGCACATTTATTCCAAAACGAGGGAAATATAGACCGCGATGTGAAAAGCAGAATTAGGCGGGTTGGATGAAGTGGCGGCAGATCACAGGGGTCATCTGTGACTCTCGAATGCCACTCCAACTTAAGGGCAAGATCTACAAGACGGTGATCAGACCTGTTGTTTTGTATGGTTCGGAATGTTGGGCCACCAAGGTGACGGATGAAAGGCGACTTCATGTTGCGGAGATGAGGATGCTTCGATGGATGTGTGGAGTGACAAAGATGGATAAGGAACGAATATGTGAGAAAAAGTCTCAAGGTAGCACCTATAATAGGAAAATTGGAAAGTAATAGGCTTCAATGGTATGGTCACATTATGAGAAGGGAGGAAAATAATGTTGTTGGTTATGCATTTGAAATTGAATGGGAAAAGAAGTAGGGGCAGGTCGAAGAAGAGGTGTTTTGAATTCATTAGGCAGGATATGGCTAAAAAGGAAGTAACAGATCGGTTAACATCAGATAGGGAGAAGTAGAGGAGACTGACACGCTGTACCAACCCCACATAAAGTGGGATTAGGGTAGGCTGATGATGATGATGACTGCACATTTATTCCGCCAGAGTACAGTACTGTACGTCAGGTACACAAAAGCTTTGCCGCCTTTTGCTATGTCGATTAAAACGTTTATTTTAAAGTACTTTATTAATCCTTTTATCATGTAAGCATTCGTTTGTGAAAATATACAACAATGTAGTATATTCGGGTGCCGATATATTGGGAAAAATCGTTTTCCATAATATAAAAATCTTCGAAAACTAGGGGTTACGCCTCACGCTGTAAAATTTTCGAGGATCACTTCACACGTGAAAACTTATTAAAATATGGACTTTATACAGGTAAGATCTTCAGTCAAAATCAAGTTTAGGTATATCAGTTTATGACAACATAACCTAAGAACAAAGCCTAAAATAGTGTTATTACTTTCTAGATAATCCACTAAATCCTTTAATTCCTCCTTTAAACTCGCACCACGATTGCGTAGAAGGTATTTTTGGTCATAAAACTTGGGGCAAAAATATTTTTTTGTATGTATGCGTGTATATTTGTAACGCGATAACTTTCGAACCGTTGTTGGTCTGATTTTGATGAAATTTAAAAGGTATGTATGATCTGTGAATAGAATTTTTAAGTTCGTGGGGCATCAAAATCGGTTACATCATTTTTGAAATATTGACAATTTAGTAAAAATTGTGTTCGCGAGGACTAAGTTCGCGGCGAACAACTAGTTATTTAAGCAGGTAAGTAGGTATTCGAAGTTCTATTTTTTCTTTAATGTCATATTTTATTTTACTAGATGGTTGTGAGTTGTCGTCATTATCGTATGATCAATGATCATTCATTCATATGACTTCACTAGCGTTGCCGAATTATCGATAGTTTGACTAGCGAAAAACTAGTTTGACTTGCAACTAACCAATAGATGGTATGGACCATCTATTGGTTAGTTGCAATATTGTCGATAGTATCGAACCATGATGACAATTCGAGTATTGTTAGTATTGCTTTTCAATATTACCTAATGCAATATTAGATATACTATGCAAAATCGATAATGACAATATTGCAGGAATACATTTGATAGTCAAATCGTCATCAATATCGTCGATAGTTGACTATCGAGTGGGCAGCAAACTTCACTAAACTTCGTTTGACAATGACCTTGGGCGCCCGGCGATTTTTTTTTTGCAGTTTTGTGGTAGGTACCTGGATGGTGGTGGTACAGTCTACATGTAGATAGGTACTTAACAAGAATAATTTATCGATATACTACAATTTACATTACAATCTATCTACTATTGAAGTCGGCATTTTCAACATCATATTACCGGGTATGTACTTTTGTTTTTATGGAACTCGTGCAAATATTTAGTTAAAAGTGTTCACATTTTGAATAGTCTCTTGTCTGTGATTGTCACAGTTGCCTGGCCACCGCCCGCACATTAGTTTCACAATACTCCAATCTATTTTTATTTTACTGTCATCTTTTCAGAAAAATAAAATCATGGAAACTTTGGAATTAGTTTCTTCAAATAAAATCTTTGGGGGTTACCAGAAGGTGTATTCTCATGCATCAACAGAACTTGGATGCAAGATGAATTTCTCAATTTATCTGCCACCTCAGGCAGACGGTGGAGATGTGAAGCTGCCAGTTGTATTCTATCTCTCTGGTCTCACATGCACTGAACAAAACTTTGTAACTAAATCTGGATTTCAAAGGTGAGTCAAGCATTTTATTATTCTCTACTGTCACTCAGTAGCATTCAGTTAATTCTATTCAAGAAATTAATAATTAATATAATATCCTAAATATTCTTGAGCTATGTGTTCTGCAAATTAAGCCAGGTAAGTTTATTTTTAGATTTCCGTACATCTAAATATAAGAACCCTTAGAGGATTTGACCATTTTGCAATTTCACAGGAAACTCAAAACCTACAAGGTACTTCCTGTTGACTTAGAATCAAGAAATTTGGCATGAAATTAGCAATATAAACAATGTAGATTAAGAGTAAAATTCAAAATTATGTAATTCATAGCTAGTTTAACAATGGTAAATGGTAATTACCATTTAAAATTTTCAACTCAAAAATTCTATAATCCCATTTCAAATTTCGTCACAAGTTTTCGCTGACCCAGGTGTTTAGGGCATGGAATTATATTTGATAAAGGAGGTTTGAGCCTGGTATTGAACAAAAAAATATTTTCTTTAATTCTTTTTGTAACTCTTGGTGCGTGAATCTAACTCTTTACAGGATTGAAAACATACCTCCAGCTCATGCATTTATGCTACTATCTAAACTATTATGCAAAATATAAATCATTCACATATAATTTTAGCTGGGATTTAAAAAAAGTGTGAATCAAAATTGATAATAAATATTATTGTGGTCTTAACTTGTTGATTTATGTTTTAATTCAATAAATTCAATTTTAATTCAATAAAAATTCAATTTATTTCAGTTATATTAGTTTAATGATATTAATAGTATTTATACTACTGTTTGTAGCCCTCAATTGAACTTATTTTCAGATATGCAGCAGAGCATGGCATAGTTGTTGTGGGACCTGACACATCCCCAAGAGGTGTGAAAATAGATGGTGATGATGAGTCCTGGGATTTTGGTGTTTCAGCTGGATTTTACTTAGATGCTACCAAGAAACCATGGTCAGAGAATTACAGAATGGGTAGCTATGTCAATAAAGAGTTGTATGAAGTAATACTGAATGCTTTTGGCAATATTGTAGACCCTGGACGTATTGGTATTATGGGGCACAGGTAACTCTTATTTCTATTTTTTTAAATAACTAACAACCTACACTTTACTTTGAGAAATTTATTGCATAACATTATTTTATCTTTGTAGTAGGTATATGAAATAAATGGAAAAAATCCCATAAATGTATACTAGCATATTTATCTTGAAGGTCAAAGTGCAATTAAACCAATTGATTAAATTGTTTAAGTAATATCTTATCACATAAGAGATAATGGGTTTAATTCAAATTCCCATGTCAAATAAGCTGCTTAAGGTTGCCGTTTATCGTCCCAACTAGCATTTTATACTAGGTTTATATAAGTAACCCCAAATGGAAAATTAGATTAGCTCCTTTGGCAATTCATGCATGCACTTTGTCAGTCTTAATGTCTTTACAAAGACTTTCACGTTAAATTTATACTATAATAACTCATATTTTTCCCAAAAAGCTAAAAACTACTAGCAGCAATGCTTCTCAGCAATGCTTCTTACGAAATAGAAGCATGCTTCTTACGAAATAGAAGCATTGCTGAGAATGAAATTAGAAATATGGAGAAATAAATTGATCTATCCAGCATTAGCATCATCATCATCATGCCAGAAGAATTTAGAGAGAGAGCATCCTGTAGCTTCTAGCTTACTGACACCATTCTGAAAATAAATTTATAATACAACTAGGTATGTCCCGGCTTCGCTCGGGTTAAACCATAATAAAAAAGTTGTTTCATCTATCTCTGTGCTAAATTTCATCAAAATCGGCCTAGTAGTTTTTGACTTTATCCATTACAAATAAAAATACAAGTCTTTTCTCTTTATAATATTAATATTGTCTTTGAATAAAATGTTACAAATTAATGTTTTCAGTATGGGTGGACATGGAGCTCTTGTATCAACATTACGAAACCCTGGTCTTTACAAATCAGTGAGTGCCTTTGCCCCAATATGCAATCCAAGTGCATGCCCATGGGGTAAGAAAGCTTTTTCTGGGTACCTTGGTGAGGACAAGAACCAATGGGCTGAATGGGACGCTACTGAACTTGTTAAGAAATATGATGGACCTCCACTTACTTTGCTAATTGATCAGGTAACTTCAATTTTTCCCACATCATGATCTTATCTGCCTTTTGTTTTTAATAAATGGTGGCCTAGATCCTAATTTGTATTTAACTCTTCATCTTATTACAGCAAAATAAAACAGTATAATTTCATGATTCTCTAATAAAACAGTATAATTTCATGATGTATTTTATGCTTTTATATATTTTTTCAGGGTGCTGGAGATAAGTTTTATATTGAAAAGCAGCTTCTTCCAGAAAATCTGGTTGCAGCTTGTCGGTCTGTTGGTGTCCCAGTAATACTCAATTTGAGAGAGGATTATGACCATTCTTACTACTATATTTCTACATACATTGGAGAACATTTTGACTTTCATGCAAAGATCCTCAAAGCTTAGAAAGAGCATACATTATTGGTATCTGTAAATAAAGTTTATTTCTTTTTATATATTTTGGTTTCACTCTTAAACCTTAGTCTATATGAAGAAAATTAATGAGCGAGCTGTGTCCACTTGGCACGCAACACTGGGGTGTTTATCAACCGCCATCGCGATCATTCGATTTTGTATTGCTGTGGAAAAAATATATAGTTCATCAAAAATCCGTTTTCTACTATTTGTAGATAGCCTCAGTTAGTTCTGAAGGAAGGAATTCAATTTCACCACTGATATAAGAACTGTTCTTATATCTGTGAATTTCACACTAAGAAATCTAGGGTACCTTTGTACAAGGATTTCAAAAAGTTTTATACATTGATAATGGACAAAGTTGCCACTATTTAAAAAAGCAACGGTGGGGTGGCCACCCCACCCAACAATACAAGATTGTTTCCGGTCAGTGTGGCCACACTGACTTGAAACAATCTTGTATTATTTCAGGTCAGTGTGTGGCCGCCATAATCCATATTAATCCTTATAAGTTATTTTATACTTCCATAAGTTAAAAAACAAAACAATTAACATCCATAAAAATTTCGCCAAATACTGGTATGAGACCATATTACTAGGTAACATTAGTGCATCTTGATGGAAATTAGTGTTTTTACCCGAGTTAAGTTGGGACGGGCTGCTAGTTTTATTTATATCGGAATAGAGCACGTTTCTATTTTTCGATGTAGTCATGGAATAGAATTAGTAGCACAGATATAAAAACATTACATTGGAGATTAGTAGTTAGGTAGATACAGTGACCTACCCACAGACAATTTATCTGAGGATCACAGATATTGAAACATTACATTGAAGGTAAGGTGAGGATCTCTCAGGACTCTACGGAATAATGAAATACACATGGGTTTAATTTTCCGTGATCTACCCCGCTCGCGCGCACTCCGTGCCAGTGGCACTGGCAGTCGGAGACTGGATTGGACGATATTTAATGTAAAAAAATCTATAAAATATTCTACTGCTACTGGATCCTGTGTCACTGGCTCAATAGCTCACCATTAGCTGGATCCATATAAATCAGTCATTATGACTGATAGACATTGACAATTGACATTGTGACGTGCGATAAAATTGTTCCATCCAACCCAAACGAAACGAACGAACATGCTCTATAATCGTGCTTTTCAGTTTCCTTGAGTCGTAGTAAGTTACTACTTTGCAACCAGACACATTCAATTTACAAGATTTATAACAACAAACCTGTTTAAATAATATAGCGTGCAGTCTTAGTTTGATATAATAGCTCATCTACCACTTTGTTTAGCATTATTGATTTTAATTATTGTGTTCATTAGTCTGTGATAATAGGAAGTGTTCTCTCAACTTCAATAATGCCCGACACCTTCACGTGTATCACTTGCCAGGTGATATTTAAAACACCTGAACTGCAACGAGAACATTATAAGTTGGATTGGCATAGATACAACTTGAAAAGGAAAGTAGCTTCTATCCCGCCCGTTTCACTGGAGGAATTTGAACTTCGATTGAAGGAGCATAAGGAACAGGAGAATGTTACTTTTGACGAATCACAGTATTGTAAGTATTGTTCGAAATTGTTCAATACAAGAAATGCATACAATAATCATTTAAATAGCAAGAAGCACAAGTTGGCTCAAGAAAAATATGAGACTGAAGAGCATAGTGATACGGATAGCTTTGTGAAAGTGGAAGCTGGTCAACCCTCCAATCAGCCTGGAAAGTTTGTTGTTATAAACCCAGATGATTCTGGAGATGAGGATGTTGAAACGGATTCTGAAATCGAAGAGGTTAGCTATGATTTCACCTTTAATTATTGCATAATTATTGCCACAATAATGTAAATTTGCATGTTTAATGTGTATGTTTCTGCAGGATGTAAGCTGTAATATCCTGTGAATATGCATTCAGTGTATATATTTACTCTAGACTATTTTATGCAAAATCTTTTTAATTCAACATACAATCAATTTATGCTTAATTTATTTTTATTGTACATTTGATTTGGATCTTTGGAACCACTCTGAGTCATTCCGAAGATTAAATATAAATATAATATATAAGGACTACTTCTATATTAGTGTTGTATAATACTTTTTATCCTGAAATATGTATGACATTTGTATTGTTTGTAACTTACCTACTTACTTCATCATTTTAACTGTATTTTTTTTCAGTTGGACTCTGATGAGTGGGAAGAATGTAGAATCAAAGGCAGTGACTCTCTTATAAAGCCTCGTGACTGCTTGTTCTGTTCCCACCACAGCAAAAATATGGTCAAGAACTTGAAGCATATGTCCGTGGCACATTCATTTTTCATTCCTGATGTTGAGTACTGTGTTGATGTTAAAGGTCTCCTCCTGTATTTAGGGGAAAAGGTGTGTTTTTTTTTTCTTAATGTAATATTTATTTCATTTTATCCCTTACTCATTTTGTGTGGTGGTTATTAAATATAATGTATTACCACAAAATTTGTTTGATATTTATGTACATATAGTTTGTAATTATGTATTGTGTGAGACATGTGGTCCAGTCTTAGAATTGGACCAATCTCCTGTGGATGTCATACGAGGTGTACTAAAGGGCATGGCCATGGCCTTAATAGCTGATAGGCAACAATAGCATTCCCAAAAAGAGTTCACATCAGGCTGGCAGCCTTGAATATTTGGTAATGTTACAGATTTCTCAAGGATACATGTGTCTTTGGTGCAATGACACAGGCAAGACTTTCTACTCTATGGAAGCTGCCCGGGCTCATATGGTGGACAAAGGCCATTGTAAGATGCTGCATGAAGGACTAGCTTTAGCAGAATATTCAGATTATTATGACTACAGGTTAGCAATTGTATTCTTGTGTTTATTATCTTTAGGAATAACAAAGATTTGTATTTGTAACTGAGTGTGAGTACACTTTATTGCACAAAAAACAAGATGTACAATTTTGAATAATACATAGAAAGAAAGGCCTTATCGCTAGTGTAAAAATACTTTTATTTCCAGCCCTTCATATCCTGACAATAAAGCTGAGGAGGGAATGGAGGTGGACGAAGAAGTGGAAGGGCCAGCAGCATTGGAAGGTGACGACTTTCAACTGGTGCTCCCGTCGGGCGTCATTGTTGGTCATCGGTCACTTATGAAGTATGTGTCATTAAAACTTGTGATATATGTGGGTGTGATATAGTGGTATTCACTTCAGAATTGAATTATAATATCAATTTAATTGGGTTAGCTTGTAAGTGTATGTAAGTTGTAATAAAATTATATTGCTTATACTAGCAGATGTAAAGAGTAGAGGGTAAGAGAGAGAAAGAGATCTACTTCCATACAAGTCACTTTACAGGTCATACAATCTCATAAATTTCTGTTAAGGGACGACTTATAGTGCATCATTAGGGCGGCCATCGTTTTTGGTTTAGAACTGAACAGAGACCTGATTTGAAATATACCTGATTTTTTCATATTTGTACTCTCAGAGAATTCAATGAAAGTTTGTGTGACAAACGCACCTGATACATTTTGCCGCGGGCGGAGCTGCAGGCAACAGCTAATTACAAATAAACACTGAATCAGGAATGTAAGAAAATCTTTCAACATTTTATTTTTAAAGACATTTTCCAAAAATAAATTTGTTATTTTCCAGATATTACAAACAGAATTTATCACAGAATAGCCAAGCTTTAGTGACGAAATCTGACCGTAAGCTACATCGACTCCTAGGAGTATATAAAGCACTGGGTTGGGCGCCGAAAGAACAAGCAGCTGCGGCAAAGTGAGTTTCGAGTATTTTTATATTTGACATAAGATATATAAAAAAGGGAGACATACCTATGTTACCCTTTTTCACCCAGCAGTGGGTAGATGTAGTCTGAAAATGATGATGATAATTAATAATACAAATGTTAAGTCATAGTTATTCTATGTAACTACTAACTCATATATGTTAGTTTTCAGAACAACAAAAGCTTTAGGGGCTTTGGTTCCTAGTTTCTAATTCTTATTGTATAGATATATATCAATTCGACTTTATTACCATGTCATAAAGATCATCATGCCGGCTATACATGGGTCTGAGTTCAGCGATAGTATAGTCGGCATCAATCTGGTATACTTTAACCTCCTGAGTACATGTGTTCTTTTCATAGAACGTTAAAAATAAAAAAATATTACACTTTTTTTAGCACTAGTAGCTCTATACTTTTTTATTCAACGAGTTATGGCAATCTTTTAAATCTATAAAAAAATAGAAACGTCAAAATGCCATCTGTCACTTTTTTTAAAATGGCTTTAGAAAATAGACCTGTTGATGTGCGGCTGCGCCAGGGTAAGTAAATCCTCTTTCATCCATTGCAAGGCTGAATTACTTATGCAATATTTTACTAAAAAAGACATATTTGTGTTTCAATGAAATAAAATACTAGATTATTTTTTATTAATAACTTGGAATGCGCTTGTGACCTTGATATATTTTTTTATGTCCACTGCGAAGTACATCGGAACTATACTTATATTTTCAGATTCTGTCTTCCAATGTCCTGTATGTAGGATGTAAGAGCTTTTCTTTTTTTTTAAAGATTTATCGGACCAAGAAATTGATAACATTTTAAATGAATCCGAGTTTGACTATTTTGGAGACGATTCAGTTGGAGATCCTGAGTTTCTGCCACCAAATTTAAATGAAAAAAGGCAAGATCGTCAAAATAGTGACTCCAGTAGCTCAAATGATGATACCAGTACATTTACTGCTCCAACAGCTTCACCAGCGTTTTCGGATTATTCAAATGACTTGACTTATTATCTTCCGCACATGCAAGACCAAGAGGACGAGCCAGAGGAAAATCTCGTGGTCGCACGTCAGGCCGCAAACCTTATCTACATGACAAATTGCAATAAGAAATAGGCAAAATAATTCTGAAATAGGTATAACCACGATAGGTTAAATAATTCTTTACAATTTAATTCAACCAGTTCCTACTAAGAACAAGCGTACCAAAGGTGCTTTTCGTTTGCCAGATTATGGCCCAAAACAATGGCGCTGCAGAAACAGTGGCTGCTGTAAAAAAAACTACTGTTTACTGAAAAAAATGCGGTATTTAATTATGTTTCACCCCAAATCGAAATTGTTTTTCCAATTTTCATGAAAATTATTAAATATTTACTTTTTAATTATTTTTGTACCGTACATTTGTGCAGTTTTTTAACGATAGCTTTTGAGATATAAGTAAATCTATGTTAATTACTGTTAACATTTTTTTAAAATTGTATGTTAAGAGCTAAAGATTTTCAATTTATTGATCTCGAACAAATTCTATTAGTTATGTTCCTAATATTTCTACTAATTATGTTCCTATTAGGCTAATATTTGATGTATATAAATACATAATATATTATGATAATGTGAAGATTGTAATGTTGATCTCATTTTTTTATTGAACGTTCTTTGGTCTAATTTATGAATAGTGGTAAAAATATATTTTTTGTTGATTTTCAGTTTGATAATATATTAAATTATTACTAAATGATGGATATATCTTTGTTATGTTTTTCTTAATTTGAAATTAAAATTGTTATAGAATATTTTCATTATATGTCCTATACAAAGCTCGTTATGATAATTATCTGATGTCCTTTATATAGAACATAGTGAAAATCCGTTTTCACCAAAAAAATATTTTTTTCTATAATTTTCCGATATATAATATCACCCAATGAACATACTTTCAAAGTATCAAACAAGAATTTAAAAAAATATATGCTTGGAACTCAGGAGGTTAAGAACATACTTCTGACAGACAAATATGTGCCGTAAGTGTTGATTAATAATGTTGATTATCAATAGTAACAGCAAATATAATTAATTACAGGAAAGCACGAGACATCCACTTCATGAAGAGGGTGCAAGCAAAATGGCAAATGAAGCTTTCATTGAAAAACAATAAGTTCCAGAAACATTATCGACCTCAAGTAAACTTCTAAATTGTTATATTGTTAGATAATTTTGTTTTAAATTGATTCATTACATCTACATAACTCTTTGTAAGTAGTTGACATTTGTTAAATAAAAAAATATTGTAACTGCCTGGATATGGATGAATAGTTCACTCTGCATCAAACCTAAAAAGAGGTTTTTGCTAAACAATACCCCTTGGTGTTGTATAGCCCCTGTTTCACCACTTTCTGTAAGTATCTGATGATAAGTCTTTATGTAACATATCGAACAGACAGTGTTGGAAATTGTGTTTCACAAGTATTGGATAAGGCTAATTAGCCAATCATATCATGCATATTTATCTAGCAGTTTGTTTTATCTGTCAGATTAAAGTATAATACTTTATCAGACAGTGGTGAATCGGGCCTTAATTGTTCGAGATACAAGGTGATGTAATCGTCATAGCTTTTCTTTTCAAATCGTTAGTCCAAACTTGTGTAGAGTGATTTAAGTATGAGTGTGTGTGTATGTATCGTGATAGAGATAGATGGCAACGGAAGGATTTTCCTATTGTTGAATTACTACAGATAGACACTTCATTTTATTTACTTTAGAAAATCAAGCTCATATTCCTATTACTTTGATGTAAATATGTAAAGGACTTAAAATATTCACCACAACTTATTTTCAATTTTGCTACAATATTAGCCACAGCTTTTGGGTACAAATATTTGCTATGAATTTATAATAGAAATGTTTTATGAATGTGGCGAAAACCAACCTGGTGATATCACGTCAGTTTGTTTTTTCTTTTTATCTTCATGAAATAAAAAAAAAATGTAGAATAAAATTAATAACAAAAATAGATGTTTAGGAGTTGTTTGATAAATATTGTGATGAGAATGCATGTAATATGGAATGATGAATGTCCTCGTATGAAAGATTTAAATTTGGGCACATCACAGTAGATCTGCCTTATTACTTCTTTTGAGAAATACATTGTCATTTAATTAGGATGTTGATTTATTGTTTGATCAAAATATAATTTTGACAAAATGTTATTTTTTCTTACAAATCTGTTTATATAGTTTTAATATTCGATGTTTCATGTGCATCTTTTTTGTAATTGTAGTGAAACTGACACAGTTTTTATAAATATTATCGAGGTCAAGATGAAGCAATCAATTTATTGAACTGTTCTTGCATTAATTCATTCGTCATTAATGAAAAGTATGAAATCGTGTTCTGAAAATACGCCAGAAAAGCACCAAAAATAAATGGTACTATTTAAGAACAAAAAAAAAAAGAATAAATTATAAAACACCTGAGATTGTTTTATTGGCCTAACAACCCCCCAATTGATTTCATTTAGAATGTCCATGTCTTGGGCGCGTGGAATGGAAATCTTGTTTGCTCTTTCCTTAACGTGCTTACATGCAAATGAAACTTCAAGAAAAAGCCTACCCAAATTCATTGCATATTCGCCGCTACTACCGCGTCATAAATATTAATGCAGGCCGGCAATGCGGCAATATTGACATACAGCGTACTCTACATGTATGTCGATAATAAAAAAGTAGTTAACTAAATAATTTTAATAAATAAACTTAATAATTAAATAAATGTAATATTCTTATTAAATAAATGCATTACCTACTAAGGCAACGCACTTCAAGTGGCCCGATTCAATCGAAGTTCATTTCATCAATTTTCTCAAATTTTCATCGAAGTTTCAAAGCAAATTCCCCATGGAAAATGTTCGATCGATCAATGCATTTCAATCATTTGTGTAAAAGTAGAAAATGTGCTTACCTTTAAAAAAAAAGAAGAAATTTGATGAAGTGAACTTTGATTGCGTGATAATCGGGCCTCAGAATATGCACTGCTCTTGGAGAGCGGCAACCCTGATTCATTTATTTCGTCAAGCATATTCACTGCATTAAAACCTCAATAACAAGCAAAGAGTGCGTATTTCATAACCGACTTCACATCTGCTAGTGAATATGCTCGGTGTTAATACTACATTATTTTGTGCCATTATAGCATTATTACTAGGACTTGATATTGATGTTTTTTTGATTATTGCTATGGGAAGTTTGTATGGGCAAGTCTATGACTCCTTTTGGAATAGAGCCTCTCCTGGAAAAGCCCAAGGCGGCTCGGAGCACACAGATGCCAGCCTCGATGGTGCGGCGGCGGTCGGCGTCGTCGCCCAGCGCTGGGTTGATCTCTACCAGGTCTATGGCTCGCAGGCGACCAGTAGACCGTATGATCTCCATTAAAGTTATCGCTTCTCGGAGCGTGAGACCACCTCGAACTGAAAAATGAGTTATACTATTCAATTTACATAGACTGTAGAATGATATGAAAATAAACGCATAAATAAACTCTTGACAGAGAATACGATTTTGGCGAGCTATTTTTTGTACACTGCGATACCAGAAGGAAGATTGGTTATCTATCTACTGCTGCCAATAAAGTCTCCGCTCATCTCTTTATTTTCTACTGTCACACACAATATCACGCCGTATAGGTACTTATGCCTATTTGTGTTAAAAAACAACGTTGAAACTTCACTAACCCGGGGTTCCAGTGCTGGGCGCTTCTAAGGCATCCAACGAGTCGATGTCGAAGCTCACGTGAATTGGCTTCGTTTGCTCGGGATCCAGCGTTTGCAGAATGTGATTTATGGAGTTCCTTATTCCATGTCTGCAACAAATTACCAATGATGGTTATCGTCAGCGAATTCGCAGCTAGGAGCGGCTGATGTTGAGAAAGGCCAATTTTGAAACGTAATTTTACAGTTGGCGTCACTGGTCGTTTAAGGTCCTGTTAGGTACTATGGCTGACATTAAAAAAATAATAGCCTGCGCCCATTGATACAACATAAGTAAACGTTAAAATTTCCGTGGAAATCAATATTTCACTACATCAGCGCCCCTCAGGCGAATTCACTGACGATAACTATCACCAACCCTCTTATTTTCCTATAATCACATCCGTGGTCTGATGAGTGAGGATGAGATGATGTCGGGCACTAGCCCGACTAGCACTAGCTAGTGAGTGTGTACCCGGCTGGATCCAAATAAAAAATAATGTTTTAAATTATGAAGATTCATATGATTTAAATTTTTCTTATATTTCGAAAAGCTGTGTGTACCTACGACATCAAAAGTGAAATGGGATATGGAGTGGAATATGGATATCGTCCTATTCTCAGAAGGGTGGGCACGCCGCAGATCATCTCGTATAGGTATTAGGTAAATAAATATCTAACTACCTCCTGAACTTACTGATTCGTTTTTACCAGTTTGAATGGCTATCGTATGTATACACAATTTATTTGGATTGACAATAACATTATCGAATAGAACGCTGTTTATCAGAGGAAGTGTCCCTCGTTCTTGGTAAATAAAGACGTTACTTAATTACTTGTTAACTTCCTGCCTGCACATTGAAATATAGCTCATTATCCTCCTTACACAATACATATTATAAAACAAAGTCCTCTGCCTATTCTGTCTGTTTGCGATAAACTCAAAAATTAATGTACGAATTTTCATACGGGTTTCACCAATTGATAGTGTACTATCCCAGGAAGGTCTAGGTGTATAATTTATTATGTTTCTTTCCGAGCGAAGCTTGGACGGGTCATTAGTTATATAATAAATTTAAAGGAGACCTGTACTTTGATGATATGCGCAATAGGTATTAGTTTTCACTTGAAGTTTATCAAAGGTTCACAGAAGTCAAATTATAGATAAAGTAGGTACTGTGATACTGATGAACAATGGGCATGTGTCGCTCGTGTGGGTAAAGATCGATATTTGAGATTTTACGAGTAATTAAAAGTCACTTACTCTTCAATGTCCTCCATGGCGAATGTAGGGACATTGTACTTTTCTATTGCCAGCCTCTCATAATGGTCGACTGAACGTAGGCCTACGTAGCCGAGGTTCTTTATTGAAAATCTGTAACAATAAATAATCAGGGGCAATGAGGAGCTTACACACTCATAATTCAAGTAATTATCACAATTTTTTGTGCATTTCTTTTTCTTGTCATCATGTGTACCTGGTGTTATTCACTGATTTGAAAATTTGACAGTGATTTTATGACCGACTGCCTGTTTGACGTCAACCTTGTTGGGAACGCTGTTGTTACTATCGCCTGATAAATAACAAATAGTGGGTAGGTACTTACTGAGGTACTTGCCAGTCCATAGTGGGTAGGTAGGGCCAGTAGTCTGCCATCTCCTTGACTAGCAGAGCCACGGGCATGCCGTGCACTGACCCGGAGCCCGAGGTGCGGTTGGTGTTGATATCAGCGTGGGCATCCACCCAGATCAGAATCATGTCATCGTTCACCGAGTAGTGGCCGTCTACTGTCCCTGAAAATATATACGCATTTATACAAGTAAATACTTACGCAGACAAAGGAAATCTTAGATTATGTTGTTGATTTCTTGTACCCTTGTAGTTAGGTCAGTGTTATATTTTAGAGAACGTCCCGAATTTTTTTGGAATTCAAAAGCCAGCATTTAAGTTTGTTAGATAGAGAAGTGTGGCGTACACTCCACCGACAAAAGCATAGTTCTTAAATAAGAAGAAGTTTCTTAGTTCTTAAGAAGCTTCTTAAGACGTAAGAAACTAACAGACTTCAAAGCCAGCATCTTTTGAAATCTAGACTTAAATGCACGTAAAAATTATCAGCGTTGCAAGCTTGTTAGAAATACAATTTACCAGGGATCAACCGCTCTCCTCAGGGGGAGCAGCTGCCCTTCCCTGCCCGTACCTTGCTACGCCCATGTTCTTACCTACTCCGATGGAATGGTCTCCACCAATGGTGACAGCGATTCGGCCATCTCTGAGCACTTGAGAGACGCGCTCCGACAACCTCTTATTGCAAGCCGACACTAGCGCCAGGTGGGACATGTTTTCAACCAGGTTGGGATCATTGTTTGAGGAGGTCTCGATGTCACCGTAGTCTTGCACGTCTAGTCCATCTGAAATTTAATTTATACTAGCCGCTCACCCCGGCTTCGCTCGAATAAAACCATAGTAAAAAGTAGCCTATGTCACTCCTTAAGGTTTCCCCTATATCTATGCCAAATTTCATCAAAATCTGCCCACTAGTTTTGGAGTTTACTAATTACAAACAAAAATACAAATATTTTCTCTTTATAATATTATTATATTTTCCTTTCAAAAGAAGGTTTTCCTTTCGACTATTCAAATATCACACACTACCGCTATTTATGTAGAAATAAGTAGATAAATGAATTTTCTATTAAATTTGGTACGTATAGGGGTACAATACAATGGAACCTTAAAAACATAACATAAATAAAAAGTCCCTAGAACATTATCTAATGTATTGTGGAAACGATCGTGTTTATTTTAACTTATTATCGCAGGCAAGATTTTTTAATTTATTCAAAACATAAGTGGGTAGGTAACTACATACCTACTCCTAGATATTTGTAATGTAATGTAACTTCTAACACTTCTTCACTAAACTACTACCTACTTTCTTACTACATTTTAGTTCATAAAATAACAATATAGTAAAACTAACCTTGATTATAAAATCAACGAACTTTCCAATGAAAAATCAACCTTGATTATAAGAACTCTGTAATGAAAAATTCTATGTCCCAATTTTGTTCAATCGATGCGTTCGATCGGTTTTTTGATAGTGAAATTCTGAAAATGCCTATGAATTTGTAAAGAAAATGCAGATGCAGAGTTTTGAAACTTGAACTTTGATTACATGAGAATCGCCCCTATTTCTATGTATCTAATTCAAATTCGTGAGGTGCAACCGCGGATAAAGGCTTTTTTTATAAACTTACCTATTTCTTTGAGGTGGTCAATTAGGCCGGCAGAGCGCATGGCAGCCGGGGCAATGCTCACTCCATACTTCTTTTGCCCTTTTTCGAAAGGAACGCCAATAACTCCCACTTTCTTCAAAGGTGACCATTGTCTGCCCGGACTCATACTCCTTGTGAACTGTCTAATAACATTCATTTTATTTTAATTATTACTTTTGCACCACAAACACAACATCACACAAGCGGCTGTCATTAGTGATAAGTCCTGTACTAAAATATCTTCAAACTAAATCTGTGTTATCAACAGTCGAAGGTTAAAGGTGAAATCACAGGGTGAAATATTTTTTTTGCCTTGTATCATGTAGAATTAAGGGAAGAAATCTATTGTTTTGATTACAATATAATGTCTGATAAAAATTCTTAGATTTAAACACCAGTATTTTTGTCTGATTTCGGCGGTCATTCATTTATTAATACTCTGTTGATTTCGATCAATTATCAATTCGGTTCACAGATATAAAAACATTATTGATTCGGTTAAAGTTGCGATTCGTACCTACCTAAGTACTTGCAGTTTTACAAAGAGTTAAGATTTGTTTTAAATGAAATTATATTTTAGTTTTCATTGAACTACAGAATTTGGTCATCAAGTGGATATACTTTCCTGATTCTGCTAACAAAAACAAAAAACTATTTTAATTAAAGAGATTTGTTATTTCTGATATGGAGCTTGATATGCTGCATACTTTAAAACACAAAGAAGTGGAAGTTTGATATTTTAAATTTTATATTACCTCGTTCATAACTTTCAAACATAGATGTATTAAAATATGCTTTCAAATTTTAACAGCGTATGATTAGTTCTTGCTTCCATAAAATTTTAAAATTGATGCATAGTATTTCAATTTGCGTTGGAACCGTTTACGCACGTAAACGATTATGTTGTAAAGTATGCAGCATATCTTCATTCTAAATGGAGAATGAAGTAAGGTAACATAGGATTTACGATAATATATTGTTTTCACAACTATTGTTACTCATTTTGATCTTAGTTTATGATTATGAGACTATATGATGGGCCATCAATACTCTATGTAAGAAATAGGTACAACTATAAAAAAATCTTAAATAGCTTAGTTCACATTATGTGATCTTGTGAACCTGAACCTGAAATTTTGGGTTATGTACCAATGAAAAATACACACTACCTAATGATTAATTACCTACTAACCGTTAGCCAAAGATAAAACTTACGTATTATTTTTTCACCTTTTTATCAGTTTATAACCGACCAGCCAGCTGCGTTGATTTGCTCTAATAACTAATTTCTTTAGACTATTTACAGTCAGGTGCTCGCTGGGAGAAACATAGATGAACGAAGCCCATTTTTTGAGAAGTAAAATATACAGAAATTAAAAAATTTAATTAATTTAAATTCATATTGCATTCCTTATGGTGATTGGCCTTGAAAGGCCAGATGACGATGATAAAGAATTGTAACATGACAATAATATGGTCAAAATAAAGATAACTCATGATAGGCCATAGCGGTGCCGGTGGGATCACGTGGGTAGGGTGCTATTATTAGTAGGTATAGTTCACCAGGTATCGATTGATTTTTTTTATCGATTGTGTTAAAAAACTATAAAATCTCTGAAAAAAATTAAGTATATATTCGTAAAGTAGCAGGGCCAATCGGCAATATCTTGTTCGGAACAACAAATAATTCGTCCATTTAAAAAAATGATTTAGTATGCACTACGTTTAGAGCGGTTGCTCATAGTTAATTCGTCTCACAATAAGTAATATAGGTAGGTATGTAATCCATTTTAAAAATGAGAAAGAAACGTAAGAGATGATGCCCGAAAATGTTATAATATACAAACGAAAACGTTCTTGTTGTGGGTACTACCTATAGTAGTCGAAAATGTTTCGAAAAATATATATTTGATCTAAGTGGAAGAGAAGAGTCAGTCAGGGTCATTAATAAATACCTATTGATTATGATAAATACGAGCATGTCGATATCGTCACTTTTATATTCCATGTTTTACTTTGTTAAGAAGTTGAAGTTATCTGTAATTGAACCTTATTGTCATAAAGTATGCCAATCACCAACGGAATATTAGCGAAAGATTCGCTAACATTCTGTTAGTGTTTGCAAAGATTCCTGCGCTTTAAATACCCAAATAAATAAAAATAAATATATGGGGACAAATCACACAGATTGAGTTATCCCCAACGTAAGTGTTGTGGGATACTTAGTAAAGTAAAGCCGGAGGAAAATCATAAAAGTGAAACTCTTCATTCTAAAAAAAATCACTTTATTTCTAAATACAAATGTGTTAAAAAAAGGTACAAAAAAACATGTTTATCAGAGCAGTGTGTTGATGTAACTCCCGAATACATGTGCCGTGGAGTAAATGTATAATTATTATTGGTATCATCTCTTGATTTAATCAAATTCATTGTAAACACTATGTCTTTTTCTTCTAAGAATTTTGAAAGCTGACTGAGAACAGAGAAAGATTTACACGTCGGCGTGGGGACTAATTCTGGAACTCTTTCACATGTCCATCCTGTAATAGCGGCTACTGCTTCATTGAATACAACAATAGCCCCTTTTCCAAATGAACCTTTTTCGTATGGAAAGTCATCACTCAATTCTACTCCGCAAACAGAGAAAGTATATTCATTAACTGGACAAGGTTTACGTTGATACCTCCGTTTTTGCAAGGCAGTTATATATTTTTGAGGAAATAGCCCATATCCCACAGCTGTGATTTCATAAGGTTCTTTGTAAAAATTACTGTATTTTGTGTATATGTCGACAAATCCGAAAAAATAATCTAGATCTTCTGTTATTGAATAAACTAATGCAATATTTTTGACATTAAAATTATTTCTTTTGGCATTGTTCATTGGATCATGTACCAATTCGTGTGCAAGTACCTCTTTTACACAGTTTTTGTTCATATATTCTGGGTCGATAATAGCCAATCCCAGTGCTATGTACTTTGGATATAAATTTGCACAGTTTCCGGTTGTCAACACTGTCCGTCTATTTATGATGAAGCCCGTGCAACGAAAATGAAATTGGAAATTTAATAACCCAACTATATACGGATGCTCTTCCGCTATTGCTTCTATAATATTCCATGACATGGGGTCTGATATTGAATCATTAGCAAAAGAGAATGTCTCCACGTCTTCTATATAATCACTTTCTAGAATTGTATCAGTACTACTTTTTGAGCCCAGTTTCTTTTTGGAGCTTGAATCCAAATAATAATAATCCGGACCCATAGTTCTGTTTTTAAGTTTCACATTATATTTTTTCTTACTTTTATCATTCGTGCCAATATATTCTGAATCTTCATCAATATCTTTTGCAATTTCATTGTTTGTTATACTTTTGGAGGTGTGTAATTCATCATCTGAATCAATGTATTTCGTCATTTCACGTGTGCTGCTTTTAGGACTTGAATCCATATAAGTCTCAACTGAATCTGAATCAAAGTCTTTTGAAATTTCACTACTTTTGTTAATTTTAGATCGTGAATAGGCATCATTATCGGAGTCAGTATTTAAGTTATCTTGTATTACAATTTCATTTTCAGAGATTTCTATATCGAGTTTGTTTTTTATTGCGTTTGAATCCAAATCCACTTCCTTTTCATCATCTTCTTCATCATCTTCATCTTCGTCTCCCTCATTACTCAAATATTTTGATATCGCATCTTTTGTTGGATTCTCATCTAAAAGTGACGGCCCCGCATTCTTTTCATCTTGTGCAGTTATATAGTTACATGTCATTATTACAAAATAAATAAAATAAAAATACCATAAGCACAATACCATTGGCTGATATAAAATAATAAAAAATAATGAAATTACAAAAAATACAGATTTCGACCGTGATTTCAACATGTTTCAAAATGACACTTCACTTTTTAATTTTATGACTATCATTTAGCCAAAATATTTTTTACTTTATCGTTCAACCAGAAGATTATTATGCTAACGTCAAGGTCGAGTACAATCCATGGTATTAGTAGGTACTCCGTTGTACGAAGTGCTTACTAGATTCATGGTACAATCAAATGCATAGAAATAAGTCCCTAAAATAATGAATTTGTAATTATTTTACAGGTACAGACACAGATTTCCTTAAAGAACGAAGTAGGTTTGTCCTCACAGCTGACACCACATCCTACATATAATAGATAGACAATACTGTTGTTGTTTTATTGAAATAAAATGTACTTAATTTATATTAGGCAATCGGTAAATTGTATAGCTTTATACTTTTTAGAAAGAAATACTTTATTCTGCGAAAAAGTTACAGTTTTTATATATGCTTACAAAGTAATAGTATCATCAATACCGAAAAGGATCCCAGCTCAACTTTGTGTCATGACTGAAAGTCACAGCGCTGATTTTCAGCTGCTACCTAAATACCAATATAATAAAAATATTAACAAAATATATTTAAAAAGTTGACATACAATACAAGAGAAAATAAAAATAAAATTAAAGTAAAATCAAAATAAGTTGTTATGTAAGGTACAACTGAAGTGTAGGCGTGTGGCTGAATAGGTAGGTAAGTATCTATATTTCTTCTATGTATACTGTACTGTATGTGTCAACGGCTCATCTATGCAATGTAAGAGTGAGCATTACCTTTACATTTTGGACCATGGAATTAGTATAGAATTAGGTACTAATTCCATGTTGTGGATATATGTGGGTCAAATTGACAATAACATTGAAATACATATTACCATACAACATGATGGATTTATTTAGTGGACTGGCGGCAAATTAGGGTTTAACGGTTTACACGCTTCTCAAAAATTGAGGTACTGGTTGAAGTGATTTGAGGCCAACCGTCTGGCGCTTGCTCTGGCATTATTGCCTGATTGGGGAACTAGATAATAATAACGCATTCGATGGCAACGTGAGCATAGTCTTAGAAGAAAATAAATCAACTTTAGGTAACGTAAGAAAAATTCAAAGACGATGGAAAGGATTCATAACATGACGTGACAGAGCATTGTGAACTACACGGATCTTAATAATATACCTAACGCTAAATTCACTCCGCGATTCGAGTCCAAGCATAATCTGTTATTTTCTTTCTGCGGAGTAAGAGAGAGCACTTAACTTTGTGGCGGCAAGTAACGGTAGTGTGTGCTTTATCTTGCCAATCTTTTGCAATCGTAGCCCAAGTAGACTTGGTACTACCTACACAAATATAATATAACACTAGTGTAAACTAGTGTTATATTATTCTCAATAAATTTTGTTTCAGCAGCGTGTTGAATTAATCGTGCACTTGAACGGGTCGATGTGAACCCTTGACCTGAATCTTTTCCTATGTTTTAATCATAAACCTTTACATTTACACTGCAAAAATTTTTAATATAAGATATGAATTTCACATATTGGTAGTACCTATAATAATAACTAAAATAGGTTACGGTGTAGGCTAGATACTGCTTTAAGCTGCTGCCGTAAATTCGTAACCTCTTTTTTATCTTGATGAAATTAGAAACATAGTTAATACTACCGCAGGTAGAGCTGCGGGCAACAGCTAGTTATAATCCTGACCTGCTTTAAAATAATGTATTCAAAGCGACAAATCGCAATAAATTGTATTCAGTTCAGTAAATACCGGGCCATGCCATTATGATACATTTATTGTTTTTGATAATGATGACACAAAAATAAATTAAATAAAATAACATTTCAAATCGGTTCGAGGTTGCTATTTCTAATCAAACCAACAAATAAATTATTTATTTCTCGGTTCTGTAATTAAGACTTGGCAAGAAATAGGTACCATTTTACTAATTGCGTTCCTTGATTGGCTTGATTTCAAACAATCGAATATTCCACAACTGCTGCTTGGCATATACAAATGCTTTGCATTACGCCTGGCGGCTAAAATACAATGCGATGCCATTGCATGGAAGAGAAAATTTATATTTGTAAGCCTTATGATATGATATCATTTCTTTTTTTCCTACAATACTACGAAGTATATACTTCGTAGTATTGTAGGAAAAAAAGAAAGGGATTGTGATCGATAATTCCACAGCTATAAAGATTTAGAATCACCTTAGAAGGGACTAGACCGTCGTCCCTAGAGCCGGTCGAGATTTCACAGCTTTAAGAATCGGTCCCTTCCTGCGGGAACTGATTTCCTTTGAATGGACGGACAGATTATTATAACTCTCGATTGAAGCTCACTGTGCATATTGGATGGAATATTTAGGCCAAATTATATTTACTACAGGACTCTAGGTTTTAGACTGTAACAAATATGATTGATTCATTTTGATGACTTTTATTCCAAGTGTTTACATTTCGCTTAATAAATATAATTAATAGGTACTGCTAGTACTGAAACTTGGCAGCTAACCTTTGTCCTTAAAATAATGTGAAGAGGTCAAGTAAAGTTGTAGTTTTCACTAAAATTAATACATAAAACACACGTAATATCTCTTCATGAAATACAACAATAAGTTTTTCCATAAAAAGTAACGCTGAAGGTCGATAGCTCGGACCTTATCACTGAGCGCCGGACTTTTCAGCCCCTCAATAAAATTTGATAAATGACCTTTCAATTGAAACTTCCGACAAATGACCATCCACGGGGCCGTGGTTGGTGAGGGCTCAGCTCTTTCTGCCCGCTCTCAAATCACCCTCGCTTAATTTGCATTTTTGTTTGTGATCTAAAAGATTCCAGATAAACTTCGAGTGCTCTTTTTATGAGGCTCCTGTTGAGTTACACGCCCATCGCTTGATCTCGAAAATCCTAATTTAAATTCAGGAAAACTGAAATAAAACATTCATTTACATGACGTAACTTAAGGCGGATTTTTATTGTGCAAGTACTTGCATGCAGGTATGACGTCACAATTGCATGACGTTTTAAAAGACAACTGAGCGTAACCTTTTGAAACTATTTGTCTAGCTAATTGGTAGTTGTAAATTAGTTGCATATCTACCCATATAAACAATGTAACCAATTTAAAATTGTTTTATTTATAGTATAATTTTTAAGATCTCTGTGTTAAGTATTACACTTTTAAGAATTTTGAAAGAAAATAATATTTCCTAATAACACGTCTTTAAATTGTTCTTAAGAATGTTTGCAAAAAAGTGCATAATCCTAAGATGTTTGTGTTTTGTCGATGGGTTGCCTCTCGTATTAAATTAGCCGGAAGTACGAGTGAGTCCACGTGAGGCCTTATTAGGGCACTCGAGTGGCGAGCGCTGCCAACGAGTACCTCTCCGATACAAAATAAATAGTGCATGGGACGACAACTCGACCATTTTTTTAAAATCAATTAACAGTAAGATGAACACGTAAACAAGAAAGAAAAGAATAGTAACAGTACAAAGGTATTGCTTATTTCAAAAATAAATTTCTTCCAGCAGACCCGTATGAGATTAGTTGAATAGTAAAGCAGACAAGCGTGTTAATGAAAAATATAAAAAGAAGAAAATTACCCAAATACATTATTTTAAATATATATGAAGAATTACATATACTTATAATGAAAAAGAAAATATAACCTATAAAATAATAATCTTACGTTAGGTATTAATACTAATTATTGTAAAATACCTGTGTACCTATTGTAATGTAGAGTAGATACGTAAATATAGGTACTTAAAGTGTGTTAAATCAGTCACTAGAGCAGTTCACGGGAAAATTTACGATAAAAATTTATTTCTGTATAGGTGCAGTTAAGCATCAACATATGATATTGATGATTTTAAATGAGACTGAAGAAACCAACACGGCGTTTTATACTTATTGGCGTTTCATATTACATTGTATAATCTTATATTACATGATATTATAATTTTGATACATGATCAAATCGCGACCAGATTGGTCCACTCTGTATTCTCTATAATTTGTAACAGCGCGTATGATGTACTATGCTCATATTTCAAAGGAAATTGCCTTAGACTGCCGGTGCTACCGTGCATTTAGATACCATGTTCTAATGTGACGAATGGGAAAGACAGAATTGCGAGTACTTAAGACTATTTTCCATTCCAAGTGTCACAGTGGGAAAATCCTTTAAATATTAAAAAAAGCGTTAAATGTTTTTTGATATCGCCAGGTGGCATCGTGTGAACGCGGAAGAGGACCTAATACATAGGCTTAGCATGGTTAGTCTGCTGGACGACTAAAAATACATCACTGATACTAATGAGTATAGACAATGCGTGGTCTGTTACTTCTTCCAATTTTATTGAAGCAGTTCAATTTGAATGAAGTATTGTTAATTTTTTCACTAATTTCTTCTATAACATTAGGCAGTCACTCACACTTTTGCATATAATCGTATAAAGAAGTTTTATTTTGCGTAAAACTTAATAAAATCTAACAACTAAATGTTGTTAGATTTTATTAGGTTTTACGATTTAGGAATATGAACGCTCGTTTTAGGAATATGAACTAAAGTAAATCTAAGCAATGTAATTGTTGTAATGTATAGGTACAGGTAAAGCTACAAAATTTAAAGTCACTTACTTATTTATTGAAAAAAGATTCAAAATAGTTTATTTTTTAAATTAAAAATGATTTATACCTATTTAGTAGTTAGTTTTATTTGTTATTGCAGGTTATTAAATGTATATTATTTTATGGAATGTACCGGAAAGCCTAGTGGGCTATATATACTTATGTTAGAAGATATAACCAACGGCTTATTTAGCATACAAAACAGATTACAATAATTATTTTTGTTATGTTCGCTGAAATTCAAAACACTCGAAAATAGCAGCTTTTTTCAGCTTATTTATTCAAGTTTCTAAAGCCAGTGGCTCCAAATCATGTTTATTCATATTCGTGATTGAATTTATTCCATAGATCGGTTGACTTGCACGAGGGCGATTTGCATACACATAATGATTAGTTCATAAAAATATTTTAATTGGTTGCTAAGTAGGATAATCGAAGTATAGATACCATAAGAAAAGTAGGTACTTAGTACAAAGTTACTATAGGAACGTGTAACACAAAAATATTTAAGCTGAAATATAGAATACTAGCTGCGTCCCGGGGCTTCACTCCCGTGGGAATTTCAGGAAAAAATATCCTATTTGTTTTTCCAGGTTATATTCTACTCGTGTACCAAATTTCATAACAATTGTCCAGTTCAGTCAATTTTGCGTGAAATAGTAACAAACAGACATACATCTTCATAAATTTTCGCATTTATAATATTAGTAGGATAATATAAAATAAAAATATCTCATCTCTTTTCTTTCGGTAGCACCTCAACGCAGTTTAAAGTGATGTGTTTTTAAGAAAAAAAAAAAATAGAAAGTGTGCATTCAACGTCAACAATGGATGAAAATGCAATTGTGTCAACAAAATCGGTGGTTTATGTAGGTTGTATCTGCACAAGATTACATGACTATTACAATGAGGCGTGTGGTAATGAAAATAATTTTGTAGCTTTATCTGATAGCTGGATTTTCTATTTTATGTCAGCCTAGTTGTCAAGATAGCACTCGTAATAAAACCTCTCGTACGGATTGTAGAAGTTAACTAGGGGATACTCGGAAATCTTCTTATACGCGACCGATCATTACTTCAATATACAAGCCCACTAAACAGCTTCGAGAAAGGTTCCAGTCTGAACAGGTGTCAGATATGTTCCACATAGCTAGACTTCCACCACTGAATACTTGTAGCAAAATTAGACGTAAGTGGTTTGGTATTGATAATTTGATAGTCGTTTAGCGCGCGTTTGTCAAGGCAGCGTAGTTGTTTACGTATTTGGATTCTCAGAACTTTAATAGTTTCAGATTGAATTATAACGGATTGTAGATGACATGTCAAGGTTTAGGTATGTAATTTATAAAGTTTTGCAAGGCTGGTACGGGCAGCTAGTACCAATTAGTTTATGGGTCAAACCTGGTTTAATAATTAATTTTTACTAAAATTTGCTCAAGAGTCAAATCAGCAATTTTGTGAATTGTGTCCTACGTAATATATTTCAGTATTTGGCATTTGTGAACTGTAGGTCGTAATATAAAAAAAAAACTGCGTTGATGGTAACTGTATTATCAATATCCTTTAAAATGTCGAGAGCTCCCGTCTTCCCGCGAGAGGAGATAAGCCTCCAAAGCTTCAACATTTTTCCTTGCTCGGCTTACTACTAGTGAAAGCCCAACAAGAGCCGGTAAGCCTTTGTGAAATTACGTAATAAAATCTAACATTTTTGACGTAAGATAAATTAAAGTTAATATTGCATATTTTTTTTGCAGAGTGCTATTTCATTGTTTTGAAGCGTTTTATCAGTTTTTAATTGGACATTGCATAATTATTTCTTTTGAATATTTTACCTATGAGACTCATATATAGGTGCTTTATGTATATATATATACTTATACATTAATAGGTAGACCAATAATTCTGCCTAAATTTATTTACTTGACTGTAAAGTGTACCTAAGTTAGGTACAGGTAAATTGTGTCACTTGACAAGTTTATCACGGTGACATTTTCTAGTACTAGTCTCTGTCGTGGATGCAAATAGCAAGATTTAACTACTTAGATTTAAATTCATAAGTTGTGAATATATAATTTCGAGCGTAACCCACATACACATTTCACAGATATCACAGTAGATAGTTATATTTAGTCTGGTTTTGTGCAAATTTATTTAGATATATAGGAAATGCAGGTGTTGTGAAACATCCAATTATAAAAAAAATGCTTTCCTATTGTACTTTTACAAATTGTATTGTAGCAATAAAGTTTTAATTATATAAAGGCTATTTTAGTGTATATTGGAATGTAAATTAGAGAATCAGCCGTGGAATAAACAAATCTATAGGTCTTTTATGTGTATAAGTATACGTGTTTTGTGCAGAATGCAGATCAGGTGTTTAAGCTCGAGACTTGAAACTAATAATAAATTTATGTGGCTCTTGAATGCACTCTGAAACTCCCAGCTTTCATCACAAGTTTGGCGGAGTAGAGGGCTAAGCTGCTCAAAACTTGTTTACTGTTTCTGTGTGTGCATGTCTATAATTATAAATTCAAAACACCTTGATTGCTTCCATACTATTATAGAAGAGATGTCGCTAAAATCATGAATTAACTTTGTTAATCAAAACTTTAAGCCAAAGTATGTTTTGCACTTTTTAATATTTGAAATTGAAAAAAAAGAAATAAAACATACTTTAGTTTAAAGTATGCTTTATCTTTTTTATGAATAATAATAGGGTTGGTTTGTTAATATAGTAATATTATTTTAACGGATCCTTTAGTAATAGCATAAATTAACTACATTTGATGGCCCATTTGTCAAGAAATTATCTAAGACGTGTTTACACGATAGAATTTACGACAAGATAAATATAATTGTTATGACCACGACGACTGTTAATTAAGACTGTTAATTATTAATAAAGTTTATATATACCTAATGCGACAATAAAATAGATTCGTTATACCCACATGAGGTTTCTACACACACACACACACACATCACACACACACACACACACACACAAATATCGAAAGCTGTACCAGTCCAACATTTCGAATTAAGTATAAATTGGTTTCAAGCACTTGATGTCAGCTTCAAATCGCTCCACGATCGGAAGTTAATTGGAGTGCGTTGTTTTGAAGTAAAAATAGAATTATTGAAGATAGATTTTTCATCACATTCAACCTCTCTACCCACACAATAAGTAAAAGCACAAGGTCTAACTTGTAGCCCGATCGACTAATTTCCTTTGTCTAAATTATTTTCTTTCAAAAGAATTTATTTTTATATAAAGCAATGTTTCATTTCATCTTGGTTTTGTGAAATATTTTTGATTTTATAAATCGTAATTTTCGTGTATTCACAAAGGTTTTATTGTATTTTAAGTGAAATTAACTTCTTTAAAACTCACGTCTACATTACGAACCGGTGCAAATGTACCGATTAAACAATTGTTTTTTTATTGTGTCTCGATTCTCTGCGATCGACTGACTAAACGAAGTTGTCTTTTTGTTTTTTCCTTCGCATAAATAATTTGGTACACTTTATTACTTGATTTTCATTATTTACCTACTCATAGTACGTAAAGTATGGGCCGTGGCTTCGCCTGTGTCAATTTCACATGCATGTAGGTTTTTCCGGGACACTTCCGGGATGAAAGGTTTATATGTCTTATGTCCTTTTCCTCTCTCTTACTTATGCACTCTTACTAAGATATAAATGCGGGAAACTTCATTGAATATGGGTTACCATATTTTTGGATATTATTGACACTTCATTAATAAGTAAGACAAAAAAACATATAAATAAATTGAGTCAATTAAGTCCAATTCCTCTTGCACTCTTGTATGTCCGGAAAAATTTTAACTTATTTTAAAAAGTTGGTAATTACACTGATAGAGCCTTACGTAATAAAGATAAATTTTCTGTCCCCGGGCATTGGTTGGCCAAAGTTAGAACGTCTTTTGTTGGGAACTGTATCCGTTTTTATAACAAATTGCCTAAATGGATTCTTGATTTGCCGGACAAAAAATTTAGAAATTATATAAAAGAAACTTTGTAAAAAGACATATTACAAGTCTGACGATTATGTGAACGACAATAATGTTTGGCCCAAGCATGGTGCAGTATCCTCATAACATATGTAATTGATTTATGACATTATTACGTACGTTTTGTACGTAATAATGTCATATATATTGGAAATACAACTTTTATTTTATTTATTCATTCAAATTTTGACATTTTTAATAATGATGTAAATTCATCCTCCTAATTTTTAATATATGTATAATACCTATATTTGTTAATTGACGTCCTTGGAGAAAAGGCTGCGGTGAAGTTTGTTGTGCCGCTTCTTCTTCACCTGCGCTTTGGAAGTTGGCAGTAGACTTAGTTTAAGTAATTTTTTGACGCCAATAAGTGATGTATATCATACTAAATTGAATAAAGAATTTGAATTTGACTGGTCATGTCAGGTCTAAAAATAGATGTACACGAAATAAACTAAGCTTAAATCTACCTTTTTACATTCTGCGATGGACTGCACCTAGGTCAAGCTGAAGATAAGCGATACACCCAATCCACGAAAACCGGGTGCACCTAGGTCTAGCCGGAATGATAAAGGCTAAATTCTAGGTCTAGCCTTCTAGAACTTTAGCAGGGTACACCTAAGTGTAGTCAACTGAGACCGGGTGCACCTAGATCGGAATTCGTAGTCTAACTGTAACATATATAATATATATATATATCAGGATAACTTCACCAAGTTTTTGGAGAAAATGTTTTTTTTTACTGCTCGCGCCTAGGAGCTCTGCTGTAGTCTCTGCAAGAGAATTCCTTTTCCTTCCTGCAATTGGTGTGTAAAAAGCCAACCAAGAAAGGATTCAACTTGCGTCTGATATATTCCACTTGGTGCAATGCATTCTACAGGTGATGCTCTACAAATATAAAAATTGACGAAAGAAACTCGGATAAGAAATCTATAAATAATTCCGTAACAAACTTTTAAAACCGAGGAACAAAAACGATGTAATTGTTATAAAGAATGAGCATTTCAGTTCTGCTAGCAGTTTTCAAATTCTCAATGCACTTAACCATTTACTTGTAGTAGTTTGTAGCAGTGCTCGCTGCAGACGCCCGGCTCTGGCCGCTCCGGAAATAAACCGGCGGCGACGACGACGTCACTATTTTTATTCAGTGCCAGTTTTAGCGCCCTGGGCAGAATTTATTAGGTGCACCCTCAAAAAACTTTTGCAGATACTAACGTTTTCGTTTGTCTATCCAGTGTATCTGAAATTATATTACAACTTAATAAAGTTAAAGTATTGATTCATCACGATCCTTTTGTATCCAGATTCTTTGGCGGTCGCAAAGGCCTACTTACCATAGATAAAAAAAGAAAAGAAAAAGAAATACCCAGAAGCCCAAATCTTGCTTATAACTATTCCTACTCTTTCAGTACGCCTTTCTTCGTGCAATGTCCGGGCTCGTGAACCTCACTGGGGAAATAGTCGGAACTCTTTTAAACTTTTTTAATCTGTAACGAAACTCCGTTGTCATCGTGACCTGAATTTTTTAAAACTGGAAATGGGAACTTCAATTTTTAACTTTGGAACTGAAATAAAAGTTTTGAAGTGAACGGTTCATTTTACTCGTACCTAGCCGTTAGTAGATGCAACTTCTACTGGTTTTCTTTGCAGTTCTGTAAAGAATTGAAAAAATATACTGGACTACAGACACTGATGTTAATTAGTAGATAACCCAGATTACATTTGTTCTGAATTAACATTTTACATATTAAGTGCTTGTTTTGTTGTCTGCCGACCGCCATCTTTCTTGGAAACCGTATTTACCACACTTTGCTCCGATTACTATTTATGATCTGCACGGAACGAAAAGTATTAATAGCTATTTTATTTATATGCTGAGTATTATAAAATATGTAAGAACTGAAGTTTATTCTTATTTTGAAATGTTCTGCCGTGTCAGGCGTAGGTCAGTTAACTTGAGTTACATGAGTTACGTGTTATAACTCTGAATCGTAATTAAATGACCTCGTAAACCTATAGAAAAGTATTTTTTTCATTTGTTTCTATTTAAATCGATATACGAGACTGTCACCCAATCTCATGTAACAATGATTTTACCACTGTCCATTTTGGCAAAGTACCGTATTTTTACTTACACGACTTAGGTCTGTCAAGATACTCACAGTTATATGAATTAGGCGCGACGAGCGCACGACAATTACACGAGTTCGCCGTGATAGGTAAATTTTGCGCAAAAAATGCCTCTCGCTCCTATTCACCTGAGTCGATATTTATTTTGGTTTATTAAAGTGATTATTAATAACCACTCTTTTTATTTTAAAGAAAAATTCGAACTAGTTTGAAAGACTAACTTTGTAGGACTAAAACTGTAATTTTCTCTGTGTGTTTGTCTGTTTATTTGCGCATGATTACTTGGTCCTATTTGGTCTAACTTGAAGAGAAGTGGTGCCAGAAACGAGCACTGTCTGACACGCCTATATCTGGTAACTTACACTTAACTGAGATTAGCAAAATATACACAATTAGACCAGTTTTGGCAAACTGATATATCTTAAAATACAACGCGCGTAAAACAAGAGTTGTATGGAAATCTTGTCACGCCTAACTCAGTTATCGTTAATAACTCAAAGAATAATTAATATTTTTGTATTCTAAAACCTTCCCGATGTTTTTAAGCTTTATACATGTGCACTTATGAAAAATTATAGCAATAATATCTTAATACTTTTTCTATAATGACAAAAATCTGTTTAAAACTTTGAACGGCGATTACTCAAAACTAGGTTTCGCGAGATACATGAAATTGGTTTGACACGGCAGTGTTGTCTCATGACAACATTTCAAAATAAGAATATATAAAAATATAATGAAAATAAAAATATAATGAAAAGTTCATACTTTTCATGAGAATGTAAATAGCAAGGTAAATGGCAAAAACCATTTCCATCTTCCATCAAAAAATTTGATATGATTGTCAGCAATAGCACATACAATAATAAAGAAAAAACGTATCGAGTAAGGCAAAAGGGGGTAGGGGTAAGTAATTTAGTCTTCTTGTTTTAATTTAAACTTTGCACTTTTTCACAACCTATCGGTTGATTTATGTCCGACATTTACATGTTTTAATAATATTAAATAAATAAAATGATGTACAAAAACTAATAGTAGAAGTTTAATGAAATCTGATATGCCTACAATTTTGTTTATTTACAGATTCATGTAGTGTGTACGATGCAAAATATATATATATATATATATATATATATATATAGATGATGTTAGCATTGTTCACAAAATCCATTTGCGACTCGTACTTCCCGCGATCCTTTGTAAGCCCGGAGTAAATCACACATTTCTTTGGTGTTAAACTTCCATCTAAGTTAGTTTTGAACTTTGAAATGAGTTAGAATTTAATTTACAGGATAAGCGTTCCCTGTCCTTTTATATTCAGATGTTAAACATAAACAACCCTTGTCTCTGACAACCCTCGGTATTGCTTCACACGTCTAACTAAATAGTTAAATATTGTTTTAAATAAATTTCTCATTTTAATAAATCTTTAGATATATCTCTCTCGGCATAATAGGGTATAGGGTTTTCCATGTGTCAAAAACAAAAATATATATAGAGCTTGTATGAGAAGTCACGTCACAAATATTTGAGTTAAAAAGCGTTTTTATTAGACTTTAATAAGAATAAAATTGATCAATTAAAGTGACATTTGATTATAGTGTTTCATAATGAAATGTGAATGCATTCATACATTTTATTTCATACATGGCAACTACTTTAGTTTCTATCCTCGCTGGATAATTACGCATCGCTCAAGATGCATCGATTCATGATTTAGACACATATCTAGGTAATCTTTTATTCTGTTTCTAAATACCTCAATTTGTAAAATATAAAATGAGAATAAAATGTGGTTATTTAAAAAGGCAGCCCTAACCTAATTTAATCGGAATAGGAAATAGGAATGTATCATTAAGTATAAGTATATAATTTTTAGTAAACTTAATCATAACTTCTGTCGGAATAACAAGAAATGAGCCAGATATAATAAAAACGTTAGCAAACTTTCACATAATAATATACTATGAACACTGAATATCTAAAAGGAAAAAACTAACAAAGTTGTAGTTTATTTCTAAATTATTTATTTGTGGCCGATGTTATACAGCAACCCGTTATTTGGCATTATAAAATTCTGACGACTATATTCGCGGCCCGCTTTGCCATAAAATATTAAATGAGTGAAATAATTACATATCTTATATGATATAAAAGAGTCATTGAGTATAGTTTTACATCATTTTGTTTAGAGTGTGGATGCGCGTTTTACGATGTTGGAAGACGTAAAATTCAAAGCGAGGGAGGAAATTCGTTATTCTCTGAGTTACTGCAACTTTTTTTTGAGAAGAATTGGACTTTCTTTCATTGATGATGTTCCGGTGACTTTCAATGAAAAGCTAATAGTCTTTCTATCGTTTGTCATATCTTCCTCCCTTCTGATCCTTATGGTGGTAGGGCAATATGCTTACATTGCGTATTTGCTAATGAACAATGTTTCTTTGGAACAATTAATCGGCAGTTATTTGCATATTGCTGGGTATGATACTATGAGTAAGTACCTATATATATATAAATATATACCACCTAGGAAACAATTATTTATATTATATATTATGTGAATATTATTTTACTGCCGAAATAATTGTTTTAAGTATTTTGACTTAACAACAATTTGGAATTTGTAAATGCATCAATTATCTAACTATCTAGGCAATTTACGATTCACATGTTAAACTTAAATGCACTATAACACTTTATAAGATTATAGTTTATTATTCAATGCACCAGAATCTGGTAAAAACATTTATTAATTCGGTTTAAAAATATTTTTACAATAATTTTATCTAAAAAAATTTTTTTGTTTTTAGGCTTCGGTAAACTATTGACCATTTGGTACAAACAGAGTTCTTTTAGGCAAGTCGTAAATGAGCTTGCTGACATATGGCCGGTGTCTGAAGAGGACCAAAAAGCGGTTGCTGTGAAGGACAATAGCTTGACGTCCCTGCGCCGCAGACAAGCATGTAATACTTAAATGCTAAATATTTAAGATTTCTAGTCAAACATTGATTCATTTAAATTTTGTTGCAAGAATTCAGTTAACAATATGGACCTGATGCCATAAGTAATCTATGTCAGGAACGAACAGAAAATGGCATAATGATGGTGCTATATAAATTACATCAAAAAGATAATCCCACTAACATTATAAAGGCGAAATTTTGTTTGTTACTTCTTCACGCTCAAGCGGCTGAACCAATTCTTATGAACTTTGGTATCGTGTTAGCTGATATATTGGATTACCACAAAAGTACGGCATTCCCGTAAGATTATTTTATTGTTTTTAGTATCTGTGACAACACAAATAAACGTTTTCTATGTCTATGTCTAAGATTTGGTCAAACAGATCGATGGTCAATGGCGCTTTATTAAGTTGATGGCGCTACTGTGTATAAAAATGGAAGTATTTTTAAAAAGAATTACGCGGTTAACACCACAGGTTGGAGCTAGTAACAAATAAAATGCATGAATATATAAGTTTTAAACATCAGTTTTCAGTAAAATCAAGAAATCTAATAGATACGATTGATTTTGCAGTATATCTATTCTGGAACGTATTAGGAGTGTGGCTTTACAATTTGACGCCCGTGGTAATACACCTCTACCGCCTGGGCCGCGGCATGAGCTCAGATCTGGGCTACATTTGGCAGATTTATTATCCTTTCGACAAGACCAAGCCCTTTGTGCACGAATTGGTGTATATTTTTGAAACATTTGCAGGTGGGTACTTACCTGAAAAATCTCTTGTTCCAAATTCTTTTTTAGGTACTATAATAACAAAAAAGGTAATATTTTCAATCCCGTACGAAATATTTACCTCGATTAGATATCTATGAATAAAATTAAAGGAATACTGTAAGCCGGATTGCAGGATATATCATGATATATGTTGTTTTAAGAGTTTAAAAATTCTGAAAGGTATAATTTATCTTTCAGAATTTCTTTCTTATTTTTTTTCAAAAAGTATCCATTAAAATAGCTTTAAAATGTTTTGGCAGGAGTAGCGTCAGTGTGCTGCATGCTAGGTTCGGATGTATTCTTCATTTCAATGGCTAATCACATCAGCCTACTTTTACGATTATTGCAAGAAAGAATTCGCCGGCTGGGGATGTCCGATGTGGACACCAACGGAGTACCGATTACGGGAACGCAGGATTGCTATGAACAGATTGTAGGAGTCATAAAGATACACCAGAGATTAATCAGGTAAATATTTATAAAAACCAATGATATAATATTTCCAAATTGATTCGACAGGTACTCTATAGGTAATAATTATTATATATACTATATTAGTTATAGTGACAGCCTTCAAAGATGATGTCGCAAGAAAATATTGAATGTAAGTAAGAGATATAGATATCTACAAGTAAAATTAATTTAACGAGATGAAAAAATTCAGGACACGAACGGGTATCGAACCCACATCTTAATAATCATGCGTAATATGCATGTACCAATATAAAAAAATGTTCAATTGGTTACAGCTACGCCAATGACTTGGAGGATGCATTTTCAGTGGTGAATCTTATAAATGTTTTGCTGAGCTCTGTCAACATCTGCTGTGTCGTATTTAGTATTGTTGTAAGTACTATTCATTTATAGATACGGGGAGGTTAACTCCTTTTTAAAATTGAAATTTTGAATTACAAGTAATTTGGTTCACAGTAGTTTAATTGAAGCTTCCATTATACATAGGTCATTTACGAATTTCTTAGACGGTTGTATTTAAGAAGAAAAGCAAAGCCTTGAAAAGAATTTCATTTCTTTGAAAATATCTAGATTTACGATAACAAAAAATATTAGGAGAATAGATTTTGAAAGGGTATGTGAATGACGGATATTATCCCAACCCTTATAGCTTATCCCGAGACTTGGGTGCACAGACTACCCGGGACTCATAGTGAAACCTAATGGCGAAATTGTATGTAAATAGTTCTTAAATTATTTAATTAAAGCTTATTACACAAAATACAATGTGTTGCTAAAGCTAATGCTTTAGCAACACATTGTATTTTGTGATAGACGGTTAGATAATTCTAACCGTCTATCTTGGATCACACATCTGTGTGCAATTATATATTTAGCAATATATTATAATTATCTAATTATAGTTGACAAAAATTATATAATTGCATAAATACTTCCTTTACATATATATTATAAAACAAAGTCGTCTGTCGCGTCTGTCTATTTGCGATAAACTAAAAAACTACTGCACATATTTTCATGCACCAATAGATTGTGTGATTTTTCAGAAAACGTTTAGGCATTTAATTTAATATATTTTTAAACGGGCGAAGGTTGGATGCATAAATACACACAATACTAAACGTGTTATAATTTTCAGTTCTTAGAATCGTGGATGGAGATGAGCAATAAGTTCTTTCTTGGAGCTGCCATGACTCAAATGGGTATCGTTTGTTGGTATGCTGACGACATTTATAGGGCGGTAAGATTTTGTAATAATTACATATTGGAAATCTGGACTGCCCCTAGTTCCTGAAGGTATCGATCTTCAGGAGGCAGGGGACTTTAGTTACCATAATTTATCCTCTAATACTACTTATGAATCAGTCAGTAGTAGAAAATAAGTAGAAATTAATTTCTAAACTGAAAAATAGTCCATTTTACAACGAAGAATTACTGCCAAAACTGCGGAATCTGGCGTTAATATTATTCACATTTTCATTGTATACAGCCCATTCACCCGATTTCCATACTCTGTGGTATTGATGGGAGCTCCATGTGATTTATTAGAGAGCAAACATTCACATTTACCATTCATAAATTCTTAAACAATCGAGTGATATATAGCTACCGATTAAAACCAGATCTGTGACAGCTATGTATGGTGTATATTATGTAGATTTTATATATATTAAAAATTCGTATAAATTTTTGGTGTGCTCGTTGGTTGTGTATAAGTTGGAGAAAACCATGTTATTTTGTAACATACTAAATTTATGTTCAAGATACAACAAACGATATTAAACTAACAACTTTAAAAATAACAACTTCTATACCTACTGTATTATAGAATCGTCATTTATTTGATAAATACTTTACACACAAAAATATACCTATAGCTCTAGCAACTAATCCTTCCTTTGACATAGACGGATATTGAAGTGAGTTTCAATTCGCTCGCCGCATATTCCACTCATTTTTTCATCCGGCCTCCATCTGGTCTAAAAAATTACACGGATTTTTCAGAGCATGGGCGTATCGGATGCTGTGTACGAGAGCGGTTGGTACCGGTGCAACACGAGGAGCCGGCGGGGCTTGCTGGCAATGCTTCAAAGGTGAGTCTCGGAACACTGACTAGTTTACACTGTGCTTCATTAGTGCGCCTTTCATGGTTAGAATGGGTTGATTTACGTCGGCGTGTGATTGGTTCTGTATTCGAAACGTAGTTTCTAAACACGAGGGATTTACTTGATATAAAAAGTTATAGAGACAGGGATACATAAAGAGAGCGGGGAGGCCTTTGCCCAGAAGTTGGACATGTTGTAGCTATAAAAAAACACTGTTACACGGTCCAACTGTGTAACTTTAAATTTTAAGTTTTACTAGTGTAACATTTTATATAATTATCAAGTTTTGTTTTTATTTTTACAGGTCACAAAAACCCTTGTATTTCACTGCTCTGAAATTCAAAACTATTACAATGACTACATACACTTCGGTAAGATGGTGATGGCTAAATTGTTATCAATCAAGAAGAACAATTTTTACATTGTTTTCGTAAGATTAAGTTTCTTTTGTTGAACTAAGTTATAAACTTAGGTCTATTTATTGCGATAGTACAGTACAGTTTTGTTGCACTATTTATTTCTAAGTAATGTAGATATCAAATTGGCTAAAAATTATTTTCTTTTCAGATTCTAACAACGTCATATTCGTATTTCACATTGCTGTATACATCTTATCGCCAAGAATAACGATGATAAATAAATAGGGATTAGCCAATAGAGAAATGATTAATTAAACAATTTGAAATTTATTATCTTTATATTTATTATTCGCTCGACACCCCAACCGCTACATTTGGGTAAATAGCAACCGTAAATAGAAACATGGCAAGTGGTTAGCGAGACCCAATTAAGACATTTTTCAAATTCAAATGAATTATAACAATTTTCGAAAAGTAAATATTATATAATTTTCAGTTTTAGCAAAAATTGTATAAAAATACATTTGTGAATTTCCTAATAAATATAATAATGGAAATGTCAATCTTATTGCGAAGATGAATTTTCCAAATTGAGTTGATAATAGTAAGATATTCTCCTTGGTCGAACGAAGACAAGTTCCAAATGATCGAATATTATACTTATAATAAATTATGGCGGAAGATTTTTATTCCTATTTTTATTATCCTGATTTGATAAAATAAACTAAACAAATTTAAGAATTTCCTTTTATTTTTCGTGTTCATGGAAGTTGCAATTATTTCAAAAATTTGCTGATCACTAAAGATAATTATTAGTAATTTGAAATGAGACCTCCTATTTTAGTGTTTATTTATGTTCTACAAGATTTATAGTTATTTGCAGTGCTTTTTTGTTTTTCTTTGAATAATATTCTTTTTGGCAAACAAATATTTATGATTTCACAAATTGTAAATAAATAGAATCTCAATACGTTGAAACACCGGTTTAATATTTTCACCTAGCCAGCTTTAAAAATGTTGGTTGGTTTTTATTTTGGCTAATGAGCTTTATTTAGTTTTTATTTTGGCATGATAATTACGTAGGTAATGAAATTTATAGGTTGCACATACTTTACATTATTATAATGGTTTTTATAATAAAACAACAACCATGCAACATTCACCAACAAAAGCACGCCCAAAATGCCTACTTTATTGTGTAGTTTGTGTACAAATATAAAATAGAAGTACCTGTGCTCATTCAAATACTATCGTTCTATTTGTTTTATGAAGTTCATAATATTGCACAATAAGATATCGGACCATATTTCATGTATGCCATAAAATTTTACGTTACATTGTTAGTGGAATAAAATTGAAAACATATTTATAATGCACAGTATTATTTTTATATTATTGTTAACAATTGGTAGTACGTGTTTCATAATGTCTTTTCTATTATTTTTTTTACTACATATATCTACTTATAATATAATTGTATGATTTGTAGATATAGCATTTGGCTACGACTGTACTAATATAAAATGTTCGAATGTATTGGACCCGGTTTGTGGTTTTGTGGAGCCCTGGAGAGGCCTTCAGATAATTGGAATTTATCACAATATTTGTCATCTGGCGAAAATGAAATGCCGATATGGAGATACTCTAGGTTTGTGATATTTATTCTATATAATAGCTTTCCGATGCATCTACGTTTAAGGAATCTGTAAAATTACGCCTTAGTTACATTTGCCAAATATTAAACATTTTAATGTTAAAATGTAAAGTATTTTAACATTAAAATGTTTAATATTTGAAAAGAAGTGGTTAATTTACCTGGCCAACTGGCTATTACTAAATTTTTCACAATCATTCGGAAACGCAAAAAATGGGATATGGTATAGAGCCTATAAATTAAAAGAATAAAACTCTTTTGTAGACATCCACCAAGTGCCTGACCACGAGTGCAACATCGAGAAAGACGAGAGTCAGCCAAATGGGCGTAGAGTGTTTGATTTCAGTATAGTGGGCGCAATACAGGCATGCAACCATACCTGTCCCACCTACTGCGCAGACACCTACGAGCCGGCCTGTGCGCAGATCTGGAGACCGGGCATGACGAGATCTGTGTACAAACCTATGGTTAATCACTGCCATATTGATCTTTACTCTTGCACTGTTGGGCTTAGTGAGTATTTACTTTTATAAAAATTAGTAGGTGTATACTTACCGAGGTTACGTGCCCCATCGTCGCACGTAACTGTACATCACAACCACATCACTGATGCTCCAAAGTCTGTGCGCCTCGCCGTCCCATGATCAACTGAGCGCTCGCGCTCGCTCGCAGCGCTACGACTTATATCACAGTAGTGGGGAGAAAGTGAATTACGCATACACCACAGTAGGAATTTTTATATGCGAGAACAGTGAAAGGTAATTTATTACGACAAATATTTTACCTAATAATTATTCTTACTACTTATGAATAATAAAGAGTTTGTTGCTTTTTCCTTATTACCCTTTATCTGAATCGACCATATTCAACCTGAACACCTGCACAAACAACCTGCCACAGATGGACATCTACCTTTTTTTGTTTAAACTTTTAGTTACTGTTTTATCACTTTCCAGATGTGACAATTCAACCACTTGGCAGATGCTATTCCAATCCGTCAGCCTTAATATTTATGGCTCAAGTAGCGGCGTTGAAGTCTCTTCACTTAATCGATGAAAAATATAGAAAATAACTAGGTACGTAGGTAGGTAAATTCGGTGAATAAATATCAAGATACTTTCAATATTTCATAAATCTCATTGTTAGAAATATTAATATCTCAAATTTAAAAATAAAAAAATATATAAAATGAATTAGTGTTTTTATTAACAGTATTTAAGAAGAAGAAGATGCGTCCTTTTATAGATAATCTCACTGAAGCAGGTATACAAAAGAAAGAGAAGTATTGTATGGATGGTTGCAGTGATATATTGCAAGTAAAATTACAAAGTGTACAAATAATTTATCTTTTCACTCTCTGTTTTTTGTCCCCATCAAATATGAGGTAGTTTACCAGAAATGACATTGATATTCAGCTGGCGGTGCTCAGGTTTTCATCCAGTGATTAATGTGCCGCAGATTTTGCCGACCCCACGCCGAATTAGCTGATGATTGTAACCTCATAAATTTCCCAAAGGTAAGCTTAATTAGCCTCGATTGTAGAAAAATAAACGAGTATAATTACAGGGAGCGTTAATTGGTTAAATAGATGTGTTGTTATTATTGTATGGATATTTATCCCATCCCTATTATATATTCTTGTAAATTCACATACATGTAACTGTGTAGTTAGGAGCACAGGAAAGGATTCACCTTCATTCCGGGAAAAGTACTGATTCCGTGGAAAATTCATTTATGCATACCATATATTACGCATACTAATTAGATGCGTATTAAACACTTTTTCTAAGATAACATTCACAATTAAAGCTAATTATCACGACAAAAAGAATTTAAAGATAATTTCGTAATCTAAAGCTGGGCGGTCGCCGAAACTCCCTTCATTACCTAAATGGCCAGTCTCGAGTTTTAATTAAATTTCCTCCGTAATGCTAGAGGAATATTTAAAAAATGAAGACCTTTTGTAACCCGGTAGGCTACATTGAAAAGATTAAAAGGTGGAATGCTGGACGTTATCTGACTTAATGGGCACCTCATGCGACCTTCGTTTGAAAAACTTTTCATAAATTGTCCAAGGTGATTAAAGTCTGGGGATTTACGCTATGCGTAAATCCCTAGACTTTAATCACCTTAAAATTACCCATTAAAATTGCACATAATTTGAAATTAAAATATATTGTTATTTGTTTTAGTCTATTTTGTATGTATTTCTTTTAACAACATCGATTTCAAAGTTTTTGTAGATTTATTAATTAAATATACTAATTTATAGAAAATCTAAATATTATTTTATTTCTAATAACCTATTAATTTTGTGCATTTTTGCTAATATAGCGTATCTTTACCTGATGCGTAAAAGCAACTGTTTATTTTGTAATGAATAAAATGACTCTTTCTTTCAATCAATCTTTACGATGACATTGTTCTCGCAAATATTCATGATAACACCAAAGGTACATTTTCGAGGTCACGTAAACGTTTAATACACATTAGTAAATCTGTCGATATCCACAATATACTCATATTATAATCGCTCCCCAATCCTCAGGCAAACAGTGACACAGCTGAGAGTATTTTAGGGCTCAGTAAATAGTTCCGTAGTTGTCCCCTTTATGAATGTGGGCCTTAACGAGGGCCGTATGCGGGCCATATAAATAACTACTGAATTGCGTCTCAAACTTTATTTGGCTCCTCTACAGTGGCGATTTCTTTCAAATCCATTGGTGTCATTGCACACAAACATCCATATTTTTACTGGAATAAAATACCTTTTTAAATTTAGTTATTAAAACTTTAGCTAAGTCCTCAAGTCGTAGCTTGCAGAAACTACTACGATCCTCTACGAGTCTACGGTGTGTAGAGGCTCGTAGCAGATACAATCGTTCACGGATCATTTTTATAACATAATGTTATCCTGACAAGTCAAGTATACTATATATATACATAGACTACAGTCAAGAATAAATAATGAATATGATTATACAAAGCCTTGTTCAAATACTCACATGAACTATAATAAGTGTTGTAATATTAAAAGCCTCATGGGTCAGCGTCAAGGGAGCTCTGTTCCCTTTTCGGGTCATATTATGTACTGGCTGAATGAAATACCAAACGTTCCTTTTTGCTTATAAAAGGGTAGGTACCGGGTGGCTTTTAAACTCGGCTCACTTGACTGGTGTTTGCGAAATCGAATGTTGGACGGTGCGTGACCCTTGTCATTGGCTCTGATCTATCACCTCGCAAGTGCCTGTTTATGTTCAGCGACCTGTATTGCATACATATACGAGTAGGTGCGCTTCGAGGTTTCGTTTTTCGGAATAAATTGCGTTGCATGGTTTTACTATATGTTGATCTCCGTAATGTACCTATTGATTTATCTCAGCTTTGTTTTGTGATATTTTTTGACATATTTTTAATTCCAACTGGGCATCTCATTGAAACTGGTTAATTTCAGCATCTTACTTTTATTCCACTTTTTGTGGGTCGGTAGAGCATAACTCCACTTCGAAAATTTAAATCGGTTAATTTATAAATACTAAAGGATAGATTTAGGGATTTTAAATTTTGCGACAATCTGTGCTTTATTTGTTGTAAGTATATCAATCTTTAGAAGACTTGATAAATTGTCTTAATAATACAAAAATCTATATATTCAAATAAATAAGTACGGAAAAAGAAATAAATATTGCTTTTAGTTTTTACTACTAAATTAAATTATCAAGCTTTAGTCTGTTAAAATTCAACGATGCCTGAAATTGTATAAAGGTTAATTTGTGTTTAGCTTCAGGGGGTGGTTTGTGGCAAGTTAAACTACAGTCTATTTATAATAAACTTTCACTCTCAACCTCGCGTGTTCCGGTTGCATTTCGGGCTGTGATACCACGAAGTCTAGGTTTCGGGTAAAAATTAACCTTCAAATTTTGAAGGCTAGATGTTACAACAATAAAATTTGAAGTACCTTAACAGCCCTGTGCCAACCCTAATATAACTTTGTTCTAGCGCAAAACCCATCAACCGGTAATAATTAATTGTTTATTAATACTTGTAAATAGACATTGTTGTACTGGGTCCGTCCGGTGACGATATTGGATTTAATAATTGTTTGTTAGCTATTTTCATATCTTGGTGAAAACCGCATGAAAATCCGTGCAGTAGTTTTCGAGTTTATCGCGAACAGACAGACAGACGCGGCAAAGAACTTTCTTTGCTGTGTAAGGATAAAACTAAGTCCTATGCCGCTTCTATCTATGTCTGTCTGTTCGGGATAAATTCAAAACCTATATGTTTTCACCAACAGATAGCGTGATTCCTGAGGAGGGTTTAGCTGTATAATTTATTATGTTTTTATTCGAGCAAAGGCGGGACGGGCCGCTAGTATTTTTCTGATTTTCTGACTTGTTCAAAAATAACCTATTGATTACTTATGATATGATAATTGTTTCGTCCACTCAGTTTTTTGAGAAAAGGCTGCGGTGATGACGTGAATTTGCGCCGCTTCTTTTTTGGCTGCGCTTTGGATATTAGCAGTTAATTTTAAGTAAATTTTTGACGGCAATAACTTGAATAAAGAATTTTAAATTTGAATAATTATTATTGTGATATTATACAATCTTTCAAAATCTACATGGAAAGTGAAATTTTGCTCATTTTAAAAATGGAACTCCATTCATTACTGCAAACACCTTCTGTTTAGATTTAACAAAGGAGTATGTTTCTGACCCACTTCTCATTCCGACGCGTCCCAATTGTAGTAAATGCACCAGTATTAAACATTCTCTTTCCAACAGATTGTGCTGCACAGTGCATACCACGTCACAAGTCGCAAGTTTGTTTTTTGTGTATGCGGTAGGTAAGGTACCAAATATTTTTAAGATTATTCACCTTTTTTATAAAAAGGATGATTGCTATTGTGCCAACCGAAATAATTACCGCACAGATCTGATTCTCAATTGGAAATATATAATCTGTGGTTCAGATTTACACTTTGCCGCCGAAATATAAAACCTCTGTTTTCATGAGCACGTGCGTGGCACACTTGGCGAATGAATCCGGTGCGATAAACTGACTTATCTTGCATGTCGAGTCACATCGCAAGTTTTCCAAATACTGAACGGGTAATTATTACTTGAAACTTGTTATTTTCAGAATTTCTACTCCAACAGTATGTGGCGGCCGAACTCGATTCTAGCCCAAACTGGTTTTCACCTAACCCAGGTCTATCATATATGCACATTATATATTTTTTTCTGAATATTTTGAATTTTAGAAAAATGTATGATGATGAATACTAGGTTGACTAATTAATTATTGTGTTACATTTACCAACGCAGAAAACCAAAATTTTTATAGAAACGCCGCAGCTTAAAGTTAACGTCAAAGTTTACTGTTGCAACCCGACACATCGTCATCTACATCGACAACGTCACATAGTGCAAAAAGGCACTTCACTTTGGCACAATTAGTTGTGCCTAAGGGAACAGTAATTCCCCAAGACATACTAGACTCCAATCAACATTTGGTATGTTAAGTTATTTCGCATTTCCTTTCATCTGAGTGTTATCCCGATTTCTTTCGGTTGTTGAGCCGAAGCTCAGAGTCCGCTTTCCTACTTGACATTACATTACATTTTTTGTACCAACTACGCGTCTCTGTTGATGCAAATTAACTTTGTATCTATATACTTTTTCGTTTAGTCAGTCGTCGGCATCCCTTCTTTGTCAGACCTATTTCAAACATTTATAAAATCTAAGAAATTATACGGTGTATGATCAAATGCATTTTTCGTAGTGTTCGTGACGACGATTGTGTAGTTGTGTGTATGTAAACCAACCCCTAATTCCTGTAGTGAAGCTGTATGTAATTGGTACAGTAACGATCTTGTAGTGTAGACGAATTGACGGTATTTGCTGAATGGCAACACCATTACATTCACCGCTAACTATCTTACATTACCTTAATTAACGAAAACGTCATTAACAACGTAATGAGTAAACGTATTAAGTACTTACTTTTGTATATAAGAGCTCTCATTAGGTTTGATTAACACGACATTGTTATAGCTCGCCGAAATTCTAAGATAACTCTTACATTAAATAAATAAATTTTATGATATTTGGTATATTAAATTGTAAAAATATCATCAGCTTGTAATTACATACATAAATAATACGAGTAACAACATTCACATTTGTACAAGTTCGGGGCTGAGCGCCGCGAAGCCCGCTGAAGTTGCAGCGTGAAAAAAAAAACAAAAATTTATAACGATGCGGTTGAGATTTTACTACTTACTGCCCATCAGTCAGATGGCAACAGTCCTTAGGAATGCTATTGTTGCCTATCAGACCCTAGTCGCCTTAGTCTTAAGGTGTCATATACATGAGAGCATATGGAGTGGTCCTATTCTAGCCCAGAACCACACAACCAAAAACTAAACATCTGTTTAGTCATTAAATTTAATCAACCTATTTACTTCATGCAGTCTTCAAAATAATAATATTAGTTATTCTCAATATACTTAATTTTATATCTAATTTAATTATATACCTAATACAGTGCGTCCGGTTCGTTTTCCCAAGCGTAGAGTTTCAGCGTCCAAGGATTATTATCTTCGCAAGTTAGCGCCAGCCAGAGTGACAGCGTGCGGCGAGCCACGCGAGCCCCAGGGACGTTTTAATTAGCCTCTTGCAGTGCAGCTGTATCCAGAATGTATCTCGAATTTCCCGGGATGATTTTAATCCGCTTCCGACAGTTAGACCGATGATCTGACAGTATGTGAAATGTATGATACATTTCACATGATCATTAGTTATTTGAAGGTAAATCAATATTTGTGATCGTAATATTAACTAGTGACATTTGAACAACTAACAACTTACTAAATACAAAAGAAACGTTTATTTTAAAATACACTTATATAAATTGGAATAGTTTTCTGTAGTTGTAATGCAAATGGAAACATTTCTGATTTATTCTATCATAGTTCATTTTAAAAACCTGCCGTGTCCTATAGTAATGGGCATTTACTAGTTCATTTCCTCTTATTTCCGCTTTGTTTGATTCTAGATGTTAACTTGAATCTATGGCTGCGACTATTTGTAACTCCCTTTACGTTAAGTTCAGTGCTTATTTGTTTTCATTGGTAGCATTTTTATCTTTGTTATTGTTAGTAATAAGTGTTTTCATAATATACTACAATGTTAACTAAAATATTGAACTTACTTTGCGATCAAATCAATATGTAGGACTATTTTTTTTTTTTAATTTTTGCAATGTCTGATTTTATTCTTATTTTTAACCTTTGCAAAGTCTGCATGGTCGGGCGGGGCTAGCGAACAATCCCAATCTCGCAACAGAGCGCAAGCTGTCACATTTTCCGTCTTCGATAATAAAATAACTCCTTCCCAAACCCTTCCAGTTTCCGAAGTTTCAGAAACGCCGACTCCTAAACTAAATTGGATTGAACTGAAATTTTCTAATAAAGATTGAATAGCAACAGTTTATTAATGAATTTGATAACTTTCTCTTAAGTTTTGACAATTACTCCCTCGTGAACAGAAACGGTTAGCAATAATGTAGTCTCATAAATCATTCGAAATATAACTCATATATTTTACGCGTACTCTAGTTCGACGATTACTATACTCAACAAATATTTCGTAGCGTCAAGTAAGCAATATAGGGATGACGCGTCAAATTACAGCGTAAGTACTTACTCTGGTTATTTAGCCTCTGGTGATTGATTTAGTTCAGGCGAGTCGATCACAATCGAGAGACTGTCAGGTTGGTTGTGATTCGTGAAGAGGATTTATGGTGCTGAGGTTCTGCAGTCAATTATTTACTGGCCGGCGATTGCGGCGCCACTGGTACCAGTGATTAATTGCGTGAATTGTAAAAATTGGGCTCTGCCGCGTTAAGTGAGACTTCTAGTGTTTGGTGATATATTGTCGAAAACTTCATTGGAATTAGATTGCGTTTATTCACGCCATACGTCATATATTACTATATACAATAAAAACAATAAATCGTGGTGTCCTTATATGCCTGAAAACAAAAGTAGTAAATAGATTGATGGTGAAGCATATTCAGAATGGTAAATTCCAATTTCTTTTATCTATAGTAAATTCTTATGTGTTTAAAGAGTCATTGATAATGAAAGAAAGTGAAAAAAATCATGTATGTAATGAGCTATACTTAGATGACTATTAAGACAAGTTATTTTGTAACTTACTTACTCTGAATGAATTATTTTAATAGCAAACAATTTTTTATTTTGATCATCATCAAAAAATATTGTTATAAATATTTTTTTATTTGATAATGATCAAAATCAAGAATAAAAAAGAAGCCATACTTTACATGATTGGAAATTATATTAACAATCTCTTCTGTGATTGTTTGCACGATTGTTTGTCACATTTTGATCGTCATCTATCGTACCTATAAGTACCTATAATTTTGTAAACGATAGTGGTCAGATGTTTGTTGCCTCATATATTAAAGATAAATCCTATGCATCAAATGGGATAATAGGGTTGAAGCTAGATTAACTGCGCAGTGGGAACTAAAGGCTTTGCAGCATTTACTGAGAGGTCATTAAATCATGTGGTCGGGTAGAGTAATAAGCTACTGTCCAGTAAAAGCCCCGTTGCTGCGGTCGTGCTCCGTTGTTTTGATGTAAATCGACCTACAACGCAGTAATAGTAAGGAGATTCGAATTACGTCGACATACGACATTGTCAGAACCTACAGAAAAACAACGGAGCACAACGAAGCAGCGACACTACGATAGCAAAAGGCCTGGTTCTAAGCCATTACTTCAAATACATAGCCTTGGCAGATATGTCTTAGCAGGCATTATACAGGAGCCATGATAAATTTAAATGATTAATAGAGATGGTTCGAATTTAAAAACTAGATCAACAGTCCTACCTAATTAAATCAAATCCACAGATCAAATCACAGAGTATATAACCAAATTTCTGTAATATCTTTGATTCTATATTGCATATAGAAAAAATACATAAAATCAATTTTAAAACAGAATATATTAGAAAGAGATATCTTCAAGTCAACCAAATATTTAAAATTGTGCTTGTTTTCTATTTGTTGTATACGAAAGTAGGTACCAAATATAATTACTGACTACCCAATTTTCATAATTCTTATTAGTAGCACGCTGTGCATGCCTTAGATTACAATATTAAAATTTTATGTTCAGAGAACGACTTCATTATAAATCTTCTTTGATTTCTACGAGGCGTAAATTTTATAATTTTAGCAGTAATTTCCTCAATCTGTAATAATATTATTATGACAAATTTAGAATAATTCCAACTGTATTAAGATTGTGATTTTGGTATTTTCACTTGTTATGATAATTTGGAAAATTTCCGATGAAATTTTCATGACATTGGTGTTATTATTTTACTGGAAATAATACAGTTTAATAGATTTTTACTGGAAGCATATAAACAAAGGGAATTATTTAATGGGTATTTGATTTAATCATAATTTGGTATATTAACTAAATCAAACATTTGGCCAACATACCTAAAAAAAATTTGTTACTAATATTAAAATTCAAGCCGCAATTCTTGTTCTGCAAGCAATCATATAATGGTCAGCAAGTTGAACTTAAGCAGGCCAGTAAAATAATTATTATTTGGTCAGCAAAATAATTATAAGTATATTTAAATATAAGCAAACTAGCAAATTTATAATTTGGCAAACACGAGTCCAACAGTAGCTATCAAGCAGCATACAAGTGTGTTTACTATTATGAGGTTAATTTGAAAAACCATATACTGCAGATACTGCAGATACTTACTATGCCTACAGAGAAAATGAAAATATAAAAGAACGGAATAAAGAAAATATATAAGAAAACGAAAATATAAAAGCGGTGGTATCTGCGACATTTTGTCGCTTGGTTGGATTGACTGAACAGAGTCACGCTTGAACGCGTGTTCTATACGTTTGCTATACGTCTGTGTTTCTAGTTCACAACTTTAGCGACGGTAAAGTGTAGCAATTTCAACTGTAGCTCTACACATATTTTGAGTAAACACCTACATAACTACTCATATATTTCTGTAAAAAGAAAATATGTGTCGAATGTGTATAATATTTTTTTTAGAAACATTATAAGTAGTTAGAATATTATCATATTTCTGTAGCCTTAAAAATACTTTTGTAATGGAAAGGTATTGCAAGTGCTTTTGTCATCGAAAGGCTATCGGTAATTTGTTTTATGTTACTATTTATATTTACGATATGCTAATTTTAATAATTGAGCAATTTAAATTAGGTACAGTAGTTGTGATGAATACAATAATTAATCATCGACAGCCCTTTGAATCCCACTGCTGGGTATAGGTCTCTCTCAATTTGTGCTATTCACCTCTTTCCGTGCTGTTCGAAACCACCACAGACATTATTAACTTCAAGGAACCACATAAATGAATTACCTACTCGCACTACATGAAATACTACTACTACTCTTAATATCTAAATCAGTTTCTAATATGCCTAACACGGTAAACTTAGAAAATATAGGAGACACGGAATTTATCGTTTATGCAAATGTCGACTATCGGCTCCATGCTCCGTTGGATACAATAGAGCCATTGCTGTTTCAGAATATATTCTCCGTTGCAGATCACGTCGTGCTCACATTATTCCTGGAAGGAAATGTTTATAGCAATGGGTGACAGAACTGCACCTAGAATTGGCTACTTGACAGCTTTTTGAAATGTTTCTAAAGTTAAATGTGTTGTTACTTAGGTGCCACATTTTTAGCATACTGGGCAAACAAGCACGCAGGTTGTCTGATAGTAAGAAAAACACTGCAGCCCATGGACTGCAGCTACCAGAGACGGGTCACCTTTGCGTTGCCGACTTTTTGAGAAAGCGATTCTTTTCTTGAATGCCCCAATGTCAAAATTATTAGGGAACACCACTGGTGGAAGTTTATTGTGTAGTTTAGTACAGCGCCGAAGATTTTTTTTTTTAAAGTTCATAGTTTCAGAAAAAATAAACATTTTCCTGATTTGATGTCTCGCATACTATAGTCTCTCGGAAATATCTTCCTTTGGATATTTCCCGGAATTGTCTGACGAAATTCTCATTGAAAATTCTATTAAGAAAAAAAAATCCGAGAACGTTGCCGTGCTTCCTCGCAAATTCGCACTATACAAGAACGAGTGAAAGTGAAAATACGTTGAGCTGTTGAATTCATCATTATTAAATAATGTGTAGAATACTACTTACTTGTTTATTTAATAATATGACTTTAAACATTTCTATTCATTCCTATTTTTTATTTGACAATGTAAAACGATTTTGTGGCAACCATAATAAATATAATAATTATTAAATAACGTTGTTAATTTCAATTATGCTTGACTTATACAGGAAGCTGAAAACATTCCCGCAAACAATTTCAAACGTCAATGAGAAGGTTGAGATTAATATGCCAAATATTTCGTCGTTTCACGCAGATTTTCGCTTAAATAAACACTTTGTTTCTATTTGTTGGTTGCCGAAGAAATTTTTAAAAAATTGCAGCAATAGACTAATAGCGGATATCGGCAGGTGGCAGAGGTACTCGCAACTATCCTTAGTTTAAATAAATTATTTAACAAAACCATGAAGAAATACTTAAAAGCAAATAAACATTACCCTACGATATATAGGAAAGTGTTTGATGATCCCATCTTGTAGGCATACATTTTAAAGATAATGGAACACGTGATTTTTTCTGTAGGTGAAAGCTCAATATGTTTACACGAACAATATTTATCGCGAGAGTAGATCCGCTCGTACGTGTTTATTTTATATTTTTGCAAAAATACAAGGTGAAGTAGGTTTCTGCTAGTGGCTTAGTACTGTATATTACCTCAGCTACGATGTTTGTTTTTTAAAATAATATTTATTTACTTTTGCCGTTCTTAAGAGCTTTTACTGATTGGCAATAAAATATAGAATATATCGTTCACTTGCGACGACAATGTGACATCTCAAAAACCCCAACTTTACAGGAAACAATTTTTAAACTTTTGAACGGTCTTATTTTTTTAAATACTATTCGAACGACCTAACTCTGTTAGAACGTATTATAGGTTAACTAATGAACAAATTAATTATGTATAGTCATCGTATGTTTACAAAGAGAATACCCATAATTTATACGTTTAAAAAAAAAAAGAGAAAACTTATCACCATTTTCCTGAAATATGCAAGATTTTTGATGTGTTATAATGAAATGTAACGTTGAAGATGATAAACTAAGTTGCATCGTGTTGAGTCATGAAATGATAAAACGTTGATATCGAAAATGTTTCTTTAATATAACAGCAATATGAAATATCAAAATAGTGGTAACTAGTACTTAACAAGTTTTACTTAGAAATATATTTATGATGAGATCTTCAATTACAATTAAGACATTAAAATAAGGCACATATTTAAATCACATATAACTTCTTTTCGTCTTTATTCAACAGTCAATCAATAACTAAGCTTGGCCTAGTAAAAAAAGCTTACAATAATTATCACAATCGTGTATGGCACGTTAGCTGAATCATCAAAGATGAAAAAATACTGATATCAAAATTAAAAATTCTAATAATAGACTTTTAACAAAAACTATATTAATTCAGTCTTCAGACAAAAAAAGTACTCCTTATCTTAATTAATCAGGTTAATAAAAAGCTACAAACTTTCAAAATATGATCTGTAGTATTCAGGAATGTGATTACTATTCAGCAGAGAAAATATATCTTCTTTCTTCTTTTCAGCTAAACCAGGTTTTCTGTCAAAAGCCTTCTTGAGGGGAAAGTTAAAATCAACCTTCTTTTTTATTATGATAGCTCTTTTGAATTCTTCAGCGTAAGAAGTTTTGAAGTATAATGTATCAGGCTCATCTTTCAGGAGCTTAAACACTTTTATCTCTGAAATTTTAATGGCATTTTTATCTTCATCCTTTTGAAGCACGAAATTTACTTTACTTATTACAGCTTTCAAATCGCAAATATCACTATAACAGATTTCGTTGACGTGAATCGGCGTAGATTTCTTTCTGGCAGCTTTTATGGCGCCTATGAAACCTTCAGGGGTATATATAGGTCCAGATCTCAACTGCCTTTTCACTTGCCGTTCAATCTGAGAGTGAACCGAGTCGCCTTCGTTTTGGGTATGCCCCTTAATGAGAAATTTATGAGTGATAGACTTTATATTTGGATAGTTCTGCACAGAATAAAGATACATAGCCATCGTGAACTTATTCTTCTGCTGTCCAGCAGCATTATCAGAGTAAAAAACAACGTCAACTGGTTTGCCACCCTCTGAAATATTTTTTATATATTTAAAAACGCATGTGGCAATCTCGTTGGCACCTCTATGAGCCTGTGATTCGTCCCATACATAACATTCGACAGAGTGATTTTTAATATCGTAAATTGTCAGATTCAGTACGTTCAGTTTTGATTTGTAATAGAATACAGATATTTCTCCTTTAGGGCACTGAAATACTGCCTGTAAATCATAAACTGCAACAACTATATTATCATCATTCTTATCCTTTTCCTTCTCATTCTTTCCTTCTTCATTTCTTTTTCTTCTTCAGTGCTATTTTTGTAAGCCTCACAAAACTCACAGGTGTCTTTTTTAGGGATAAAGAAAGATATATTGAATTCTTGTGTGAATATTCGATAAAACATAATATAATTAACAAAACCAACATTATTAGTCTTGCATTGTTCTACATAGTCTCTGTGAATATCCGAAATAGTCTTACTTCCGTCAATGTAATGTCTTTTTGAATTAGCTCGCAAATAGTGAGATTCAATTTTAGGGATAGCTTCAATGAAACCTTTTGCACCATTATTCAGTGCGTCATCTACGTGGGCATAGTTAGAGTGACACCCACGTTTATCTTTGATGAAAGAGATGTTTATATCTTTATTTTTCTTCTTTAGTGCAGTTTCTATAGGTCGGTTATTTATTGCCAGAGTGTTTCGAAAGAAGTCCTTGCAAACCCTTATTTTTACGCCTTGCAAAGTAAAAAAGAATGCATTATTATTGTTTCGTTTCGGTGCTGGAGTTCCATTTTCATCAATTCTAACATAACGTTGTACTGGCTTTACTTCATCAATGGACTGAAGTATAAATGACCATTGTCTTTCAATATCACCCAAATTCCAGTAATCATTTAGAATTTCTTGGCGTTGGGTTTCATTAATGAGGGATCGGCATTTAAATTTACAGGTTTCTTTACAAGGGGACTTAAGTATTCGTTCAGGCATTACTTTTTTAGTTTTAGATGATACATAGAACTTACCACAATTTCTCAAATTTTTAGCAACATTTTTCTTCCAATTACTTTCCTGTCTTGGCCGTTTCTTTCCCTTTTTTGTAGGCGTCTGAACTATTTCAACTTCATTTGAGTTTGGAATTTGATTTTCAGTTGTAGCTGTGTTTGACTGATACAATAAATCTTGTGGTAGTGTATTTTCATTTATTGCGACGGTGGACATGTTTTCATTTTGGTTTATTTCTTGAGAGTTCCTTTCAGATGTCATTGGAATTTCACTAAATTCAGCTAGTGTAAATCTGAATTTTGATTTTTCACGTAACTCTTGATAATCTGGATCTTTAACTGAGTCATCGCTATCTGCAAAGAAGTATAAATAAGAGGATAATGATTTGTATTCTAGTAAAGTTATAAATTTAGGTACACTTTAAGGTTATCAGGCAGTCAAAAACTTATCAGCGCAAGAAAATTAAAGAATACATAATGACAAACGGATACAAAATTTGCAAATAATTTGTTTTGGTTACTTAGCTTTTACGTTTTACCGACCTTCTACAAAAGATGATGACGAGGAGCTACTGGAAGAACTACTGGACGATGAACTTGTAGATTTAGAACGGCGGCGATAGTTTTGAGTTGTCTCTGAATTTTCTGAAATCGATGAATAAGTATAATAAAGTTTACACCGATATTTTAATCAAAGACTTTACTCTCGATGCAAAACCAATACACGGACATCCTTCATACAATAGACTATCTATTGTAGGATGTCAGTGATAGTGGTTTCTAAAGCCACAAAGTACGGAATAGTCGTGAAGCATACTTACCGATCATTTCATTCTCTTCAGTATCTGAAGAATCCATGTTACGAGTATCATTTGAAACAACATCGCAACCATCATCATCCTTTTTTTTTCTTGCTAACTCTAACATCAATTTGGTCCTCGACCCCATCTGTAAATAATATTATTAGCACATACAGTGTAATAAGTGGAAATAAATATTTAAGCTGACTTAAAATTATTCGGCAAAATCAGCACATCTACAAATAACCCAAATTAAATTTCGCTAACGTGTAATCAAATTATCATCTTCAATGTTACAATAAGAGTTATCTCAGTGAAATTAATATTTTTTACAAGAAAACTGTGATATCAATAACCTAAAATTTTAATATTTTTTAAAAATTTCACGAACACTGTGATAACAAGTTGAACCATGTTATTGAAGGAAGAAAGAAATAATATAAATACTTACTTTTCACACAAAAACGCTGATATTATCGTGATGTCACGTTTTTGGCGAAAGCCGGGAGCACTTCACACTAGCAACAACAGACAACAACTGAGCTGTCACAGTCTTGATGCTAACTGCATCGCCGAGTGAGATAGTGCTATACAGTGATATTTGCATCTCATTCTCTCGTAACTCGGCCATTTTTAAAGTAAAAAATACCGCGATTTTACCGAAAAATAGATCGCGACATCGCGAGTTTGAATTTCAATAAAACAAAAATTTGAATATTTATAAATGTCACACTGTTGTCGCAAATGAACGATATAAGAATATTGGCAATAGAATATTTGTATGTTCGGTGCTTAGATTAATAATAGTATTCTAAATTCTGTGTAAATCTGAAAATATAATTAGATATTGTTCTGGAAACAACAATTTTATTCCAACCGAACTATTCTCCGGAACTCTGAAAGCTAAGTAATACATTAAGAGACAAGTTTCGAATGTATCTATTCCCAAACGAGGTATTTTGAACGTTGTGAAAGCGTCTAATATCTAAGTAATTTATTACTTTCAATCGTTTCAAACACAGTACTTTTCATTTAGAATTTATGGAAATTATAACAAAAAATATCCAGTAGCTTTTTTATAAAAAGATAATAAAACCGAGATTTTTAATTTCGGTCACCTTAACCAAGAAATTTGATATCGTCCATTTCATTTAAATATGGAACACGCCAGTCATGTGCAGGCCACCTTACAATGATTTTTTAAAATTTCATACTGGCTGTTTAGAAAATGAGTTGATTTTTTTTATATAAGTGTTTATTTTTCATAAAATGTCAAACTGATCGAGGTCGTCCACTTTATCAATGAATTCTATTTTTAAATGTTTTCTCAACCGAGATCGGGAACTAATTATGTACTAGGAGTTGAGTACGGGCGGCGGACTGCGCGGCGGGCGGCATTTCCAATCTCTCGCGCTGTAGATTTGGATAAAACATACACTATTTCAGAGTATGAGAACTTACTTATTTTTCGTCTTCAATCACTAATTTCACCTCTAACTTTGAACATAGAATAGGATAGAGGATAGAGATATAGGTTAGGAATAGTTAATATAAATGCGAAAGCATATTACATCACCAAATTTTCGTTTAGATCTATAAAACCTTAAACATTGTTTTCTTTCCGAACAACAGCCAGTCCTAGGTCACATATCCTTATTCAATATTTGACGATCATATCAACCCTCCTGATTCGTCTAGAGGGTTGGTGAAGCGAACAATAATGCCGGTTCCCACTTAATGCTCCGATGGATTGGGGGCGTTCCGATAGGAATTCGCGGGAAAACGTTAAATGGAAATTTTGCCAATATCCCGAACGTACGTACATGTTTCTCTTTCTTTTTTTTCTCTTTTAAGGATATATTTATGCCGGTATATGTGAAAGTGACTATTAATGTACTAAAAGTACTTACTTTCAATACATTAATAGTCACGTGTATATACGTATATGTATACTTATACATAAAAGAGAAATTTATTGCAAAAAAATTACCCCTAACAACTAAAACTAGGTAATTTGTAATTTACTTAATAAATTACTTAACTCTTATGTCGAGTATGTACATGAATATAGTAAAAAAGTAAGTTTATTTTTTTATAATAACTTATAAAATATATTTGTTTTTAATATGTTTTGAGCTTTTCTTCAGCAAGTTTGGTTGCATTTTCAATAACCACCTGAAATTGTGTCAGAAACAGAAACAATTACACGCAGATTGCTCAGTGACGTGGCACTCGAGCCAGGTATCAAATAGAAAGAGACGTGCATGAGACGCCACGGCCGGGACACGCCAGGACACGCCGGGACGGGACACGAAAGACGTTTCCTGTAATCACGAACGAAAATATTTGCCGATTACATTTACATTTGATTGTTAGAGACTTGTTAATCATGTTCACAATAACAGCAAATAAATATATCTGATTTGTAAATAAGTCAACGTAGTGAGACATTGCAAATTAAGGATATTTTCTGTCTATTTTTTTCTCTCTGTAAGTATAGTCAACAGCATATCAGTTATCCTGCTTGAACCTATGCGGTAATAGTTTATATGTAATGTATAATCTCATTGTTTATTGGATGACAAGTAACCCTCTTAAGACGATGCGTAATAACAAATCTGTATACAATTACCCGTAAAATTAGTAATAATACCACGTCATTGTAGCGAGCCGTACAAAATTACAGAAATAGATTTTGGCACTTAGCCAGAAATAGCTTGGAGCCAGCTACTGCCGCTCCTCTGATATCTGCTACTAATGAAATCGTTATATTGTTTTCTAAGTATAAATTATTGCTTTTAGCTTTTAGTATGTTTTTAAGGTTGCCATGTTAACTTCTTTGTTGTGTCTTGTTAGAATTCGGTCCGTGCCCGTGCGTACAGATAGAAATAAAGATACATACATATACTAAATACTTATACAACAAAATCTGTTGTCAATTTATACGTGGATTTATTTTTGTCTGGAAATTCGAATGGGCACAACATCTACTTCAGCTTGCTGGCAAATAAATTGTTAATTTTTTATTCAGATATTAGACTTACTATGTTCAACATTAAACTTAAATTATTATTGTAGTCGTAATTCTTGTACATTTCAACCAATATTAGTTATCCATAATCTCTTGATTTCCAAAATAGTCGCCAATTCTTTCCCAATGTCGAATAGCTTGTTTCAAATGATATTTCTCAGTATTGGCGCTCTGTCAGAATTTTCCCAATAAATTTTGGCCATTCTGTATACAAATACATCACTCAGGGAAATGTATCATCGGATAGATATAATATCTATTCTACCCATTGTTTACGGCTTTTAGAAAAAAGAAATAACATGTTATGAATTTAATTACAAAATACATGGATTTATATCAATTTTTCTTGTTGTTTTTTTTTACTGTTATTATTTGCCATACCTAGCGGCCCGCCGCCGCTTCGCTTGGGTAAAACCATATTAAAAAAGTAGCCTATATCACTCCGGATGATTTCGTCTATCTCTGTGCCGAAATTGGCCTAGTAGTTTTTGACTTTATTTTATCTTTATAATATTAGTATGTATAGTATGGATAAGGTCATGATGAATTAGTTTTGAACTTATTTTGCATGTGACGTTTATTTTTATTAATCTAAGGTGACGTTATTGTCTATTATTAACTGTTCCTACATTCCAATAAAGCGGCGCCCCGTGGTACTACAGAGACTTGTCTGTCACAGTTACATTGTAATTACCGTATTCGGTAATAAAACTTAATTTTGTTCCAAGCATCCATTGAATCTGGATTATTTTAAAGAACATTGACCCAAATACGGACATATATTGCGTTATCCGAGGATAGAATGCACTCTATATTCGCAATTTATCCGCCAATCTCCGTGGCTCCGGCACAGAGCACTCTCTCACTCTAATGGCGTAATAACTACTCTTGAACGTGCCAATTTGTTTTAGATTTTTTCGCTAAAAACTTTTTCCTGTTAGTTCGTTCCCGGAACGTCGGATTACTGGAACGAAATCCGTGAAATATATCGCATACAAGCTTTTCCTTTTCCACCCCTCCGCGATATGCCTCTATACTTAGATGTGGGCCTATTATAAATAGCGCATTGTTTTTGTTTATCTTGCTGTTCATTTAGGGGAACCTTTTTATGCCAATCTTTTTGCCTTTTCCGACATTGGGTATAATGCAATTTCTTACGCCACATTAATTTGAGGCGCGATACTAATGGCGGGGTAGGCTTCTTCATAAACTTTTTAAGCTCTAACAAATGAAATGCCTCATTGTTTTCAATTTATTTTATAATTGAGGTAGGTAACATTTTCTAAGTATTTGCATTTCAATCACATTCATTTATTGTTGAAATCACGATTACAAAAGTTGCGACAAAAGTTATTATACTTATTTGTATTTTAAATATAAAAAATATATTTATATATTTGAATCATTAACTTCGTTTTAGTTATAAATTTGGTCTTTTAGATATTATTTCTAATTAATAATCTACACTCATTCAACGGGTGAACAATTTTATGTTGTGTTCACTCCAATGTACTGTCTGTACGCTTTGAATTTCTCTGTATATTACAACGAAGGGTGTTAAGACAAATATTCTAATGAGAATGCAAATTTAGCGCACTGCAGTCCACTGTGTTTCGATATAGCTGCAATTTGAACGTAAGTATACACAGGTACAGTCTCGAGCATTAATACATATATATACAAACGATGTTATGCATTCAATTTTAGACTTTGCCTTTGGAATAAGACCCAATGTGTATACAAATATGCCATGTATAATGCACGTGACGTACTTGTTGTATAGTCATATATATATTTGTACATACTTCGGATAAAATATAATAACTATATGTTAGTTACAAGTGTAAGAATAAGTATAAATATACAAACTTATTAATAAGTAAAGATAAAATTCGAATTAGATATTCATTATTCCACAAACAGTTATTCATCAAAGCCCTTTTCCTTCGCATACTTGATGAATGAGAACAAAACCATGATGAAGTTTCCGGTTGAACGATAAAGTTTTTGTACTCAAAATGTCCAGCTATCGATGTTAACGTTCGAGTGGGTTTGTTCGTGACATTTTTATTTCATTCCAGATGGGTTGTGTTCTGTCCTAACATGATAATTCTGCGCCAGAGGGTTTTGTGTTTTCCTTTCAATTTTGATAGCAGTTGTTTTTTGTCAGAATAATTCAATATGGATGATGTTATGATATAAGGTGGGTGTCGGCATCTGATCATTTATTAAGGTTAGGTATTGTTACCTGTATTTGTTGGGATGAGTGACGCTTGGACAGAAAGACCTAACTTCACTGATACATATTTTTATTTAGTTGGTAATAAAATATGTACCAGCTTTTGCCCGCGTATTTAGAGCCGTCATAACTAGTTTTTGCGTGATGCGCGAACAAACATACAGACAGACAGAAAGTCTGACAGACAGACAAAACAGGTTCAGGTTGAAAACCACTGCGATTTTTATATTGTGGAAATATCATGAAACGTCGTCACTCCAAGCTATTGTGAAGCTATCGTGCTCCACGATCGGCACTTTTTCGCGGCCCTCACAATACATGAGGACATTACACTTTTATTACCAGAAGTGTGAATAAATAAGCGAGTTACTTTATGTCTCGTCGCCACGAATGAGGTTGTAATAAAAAGTTTAAATTACGAGCTTTTTAAAACTACAGTCATTTGTTTTCTTTATCAGAAAGCATGGCGTATTTAATTTTTCATATTTTTATTATTTTATTATTCTTTTTGAGTGTGTTATTACTAAAGTGGTGTCAGATTTCATTCAAGTCACCTAATGCATCCGACATGACTTTTACTTTATTTATTATCACTGGATATTTGTATGTCTTATTAGTTATTGGCCCCGGAATCCAATTGGTATTACCTATACATTTATAAAATTAACAGTAACTAGATATCTTAATAACTATATCTACGGTACGGACGAGTCTAACGGCACTATTTACCGTCTAAATACATTTTATTTTTCCAGCTCAAAACATTTGTAATTTACTTAATCAATAACCAGAAAATATTTGCTTTTGTTGTCCACCAAAAGTAGTTCTCATTTCACTATAGATAACTAAGTAAAATAAAAATTATTCGTCCTTGGATACTTACCAGTTTTACTTTGAAATTACGTTATTATTTTTCTTTTGAAGAATCCCAGTCATAACTTTATGGGAAGAAAGTTTTGTTTCGCTAGTCATATGATAAGTGAAAAACAATATTGCCAGAGGCGTATTTTCAATTCCACTTTATATTATAATAGACTAGCTGATGCCCGTGACTTCGTTGGCGTGGAATTATTACTCCAGTGAATTTATAAATACAAAGTGAGGATGTTTGTACATACCTAGTTATGTCAAACCAGCTGGACGGAATTTTTCAAAGATTACATGTATATGATCCGTCGTCATCTAAATTGTTACTGCCTTCATCACGAGGTGGTACTTCCATGTTATTATGTTATCCTTGTTACTGATAAGCATTCTCTATTGAGATATATTATTGAAAATCTGGAACATCTGATGTGAAACACATAGAGGTGTTTGACCAGATTTTCAATTTTTATATCTCAATAGAAAATGCTTATCAGTCTGAACCACGTTTTCGAAAGCGTCATTTCGATATCTCTCATAGTTTAGATGGTCCCTTAGAGTAAGGCATAAGTTGTTCCAGTTATTAAAAAAACATACACTTACCCTATATTTTGCAACGACTTCAAAGGTACACAACAAAACTGTTTCATTCAAATCCGTCCAGTAGTTCCGGAGTATGTTATAGAATATAGCATCGTAGTATCCCATAACACAAGTTTCGAATTTACTTTGGGGCTAACTCAATCTGTGTGATTTGTTCTTATATATTTATAATAAACTTTTTTTACTATTTTATTATATGCATTGATTGTTGATTGATACTGATGATATGGCACACTAATTACTAATTTTTCCGTCATGTTCAAAGTCAAACTTAGGTTTTAACACGGATATTTTTTACAATTATTATTACCCAACATAATAATATATTTATTTAAATAAAAATATTATATATTATAATTAGATAATTTATTGTACAGTTTAATTCACGTAGAATTGCTGTAAAGTGTTACTGTAAATGGAATGGTTTTTGAATTAAGTACGTAAAGCTAATAATATTGACCGATTTTCAGAATGATGTGTTAAGGAAATTTATTTTTGTTGTTTTCATTTCGATATTTCACATTCGTGTACTCTGATTAAACAAAACGAATCAGTCATGTTTTCAGAAAATTAAATAAAATCTGAACCAATCAATCTTTTTCGAGGCACAAAGGTTTTACAAAAATAAAGGTACGCGAGGTGTTTGTTTGTCCAAAATTAAAATATTTTTGTAACGGTAGTTCATTCAAGTCAAGAGTACTAAGTATTACTATCTAAATTAAATGCGAATTAGTCAGTTCCTCAAATCGAGATGTAGAGATCCATCATCTAGCTATAGTTAGATTAGCTTGCATGGATAATGGGTATTGGTAAATATATAACATGCGAATGGTGCGTATTTATTACTGGCAATACCTTCAGACTAGGTAAGTAAATATCTCGGACAGCTTCAACTTTACTAGTCTAGTTGCTATTGCTGCTGACTGCTATAAATAGCCTATCATAATTGAACATATTCATGCTAATATTGTAAAGAGAAATGATTTATTTATTTTTTGAAATGAATAAAGCAATTCTATTTCTTACTATCTCACGCAGTTTATAATACGCAATGTTATTATAATAATAAATCTGAAAAATAAACCAAATAGTGACGTATTTGGTTTATTTTTCAGAAACTGCATATGAGTGTAATTAATATTTATGACTGTTTGTGTCAAATAAATAAAATAAAAAAAAATCCGATTTTGATTAAATTTGACACATGATAGACTTTTTAAATATGGTTTAACCGAGCGAAGCTGGGATGGGCCAAAATTAAATTGCGGTATCAAACGTAAGGTACCAATATTTTCCAATGAAATTCGTTTGACTCAACAGAGCTGCAGCAATTTAATTGGTTTAACCCTCAAACAGGGATTAACGAAAATACAGTTGGAAAAGTTTACATCCCAAAATCTGTGCCAGGAACCAACGTATTTCGTACCAATATCTCGCCCTAATTGGCGTGTTAATTTCGATTCAATATGTAATTCAGATAAATCACATAAGCATCTGTGTAAAGGTGCATTTCCATCAAGCAAGCGAATGTTCATTTTATCCCAGTTCTGGTTTCCAACCACTAGCTGGCCCGTGGCCAGAGGTCGGTAGACAGCCAGACATGTCAACGCAGATATAGAGGTACGAGTAGGTAATGGATTTGAACTCATTCTTGCGCCCAAATGACTATATGCTACATTTTATCCACCACAATTAATTTATAGAAAATAATAATACATTAGAATATAAAAAGTAATATAAAATGATCAACGAACCACCGCACACGGTTTTGACCGTGCCTACGAGTACAATAAAAACTGTGAAACTTAATTGGTATCACAATTTTAATCTATGAAAACAGAAACTGTGTTTAACTTTAATAAAACCTCCTCCTAAAAATTTTTGCTCCGGTTTTCGTTCGACTTCTATTACGTACTTTCATTTATAAGTTCAAATATGGGATTTGATTCTTTCAGATCACGTGTCCTGTAAACAACATTTTTAGCAACTATAGTACCAACTATCATCTATTAATTTTCTCGATTTAATTATTAGATTTTTAATATACTGTGAAAAGGCAGTCAAATATACACGTACTTTGCTTTAAAAGTAATACGAACCTAATATAAAAAATAAGACCGAATTTTCTACTAATTAACACAATTACTTGTTAAATTGATCACGTGGCACTGGCGCGTGAAATTTAATGGGGAAACTATAATCGGACCGCCATTAATTGGGGTAAAGTCTGGCTGCCGCGGAGTCGTAAACATGTTTGTCTATGGTTCACTAATTAAGGAGGTTTTACTATTAAAATATGTGGTAGACTTTTTATATTATTAGATAGGCATCAACGTGATTTGTTAGCGATAAACTCATTGTGTTCTAGAAAAGTATATTATAGAAAATTTAACTAAAAATTGTCATCATCATCACTTAATATAAAAGCGAGGTTCCTTCCATTGTTCTCTCTCCAAAGCCATCTATATTATATTCCGTGAATGTTGTTTTCTCTTTTTTACGTTTAAATCATAACTAGCTTTTGCACTCTATTTAGCCCTCGCGATCTTCCCACGGTAACTGCACTTTTTACTGAATGAAAGGAAAGCCTTTGGCCTTCTCTGTTTTGCTGTGTGCGAAATTTCAAGAAGACTGGTGGATGGCAAATTGTTAACAAACAATCTCGCTTTCGCATAAAATGAACTCACTATTGCCGATGTTTGACCAAATATTCCAAATACCTACCTATATATACCTATCGGTTTAAAAATACTAAGAAATAGTAATTTCTGTAATTTCTCAAATCCATAATTTTATACCATTTCCTTTAACAAGCATAGTAAAGTAACGTGCTCCGAATATAGTATACTTATTCGACGAAATTCTTTAATAAAGTATCCGAGGGATGCATAATTCTGATTTATTTTCGTACAGCGAGAGTTATGGGGCGGATGGAGCAGTCTTTTTACTTAGAACCTTATTGTTCACAGTATTCACTATTGTCGTATGTAAGTACATACACTGGAATATTTAGATATGTTACATAGTAATAATTAAGTATTTTTGTAGATAAGCAATAACGTTTATTGGGAGTGGAATCGAGTCGGAAGTTCAAAGTGGCTTCGAATAGCACGGGATAGAGGTGAATGGCATAGATTGAAAGGCTTTGCAGTGGGATAAAAAGTCTGCTGTTGATGACCAGTAACGAATATGGAATAAACAATAGAACGTACAAATTCTCTCATTATATTCGTTTCAGCAATAAATAAAGGGTACTCAAACAAGTCAACCTGAAATCCTTTTCCAACTGAGCTCAAAGTTATTGACAGATCTGACCTTATCTAATCCAAAATTTATTGTTAAAAGCATTAAATGGTATAATCATAAAAATCGTTACCTCTTTCTACCCGAATATTATCTACAATTATCTCTCTTGATTAATAATAGTGTGTGAGTTTGTGTACATAAGGGAGAATACCGAAGATTAGGAACTATACTACTATACTGATTTCCAAAATTCTTTCACCAGTAGGTAGTAGAGGCTATATTTTCCTGAGTAGCAAAAGGTAATTTTTATAATTCTTTATACAACGTAAACTTTTGGAATATATAATTCCCACCTTATATTTTGACTTTTCCATAATTTCAAATACTTATCTGATATAACTATTAATTTCCATCATTATGGATATAAATGTCCAGTCCGAAGGCATCATTCCCAGTCAAAGATGGTAACGTAGCGGATTGATATCGAAATCCGTTGTTTTGTCCCTGACAACGGCTGGCCCCGGGCGATTAATGCCTAATGCGGACATTGTAATATGCTTGCTTACTTATACTGGAACTGCCTCTACTATGTTAAAGGTCGGAGGATTTTTTGTATCAACTTGTGACGCATGCGTGCGTTAAAATTCCACACACGGTGCGGTGTGCACCGGCCTTAATTCATGTATCTCGTGACCGCCCAAGTTCCGCATGGATGAGTCTTGTACTTAAAACTTTAACTTAAAATGTACAATACAATCGCGGTGCATGAAAAAATGTAAAGGCAGATGAGAAAACAACTCTATTAAATGCCCGTGCACACCCAATGCGTATGCAGCACGTACGCGCGTATGCACGCTAATGAGTTTTTAATTTATTAGCTTTTGTCCGCGGCTTCGCCCGCGTGTTTTCCCACAGGAGCAATTATTTTTCCGGGATGAAAGGTTCTTCTCCGTACTTCAAAAATTATGCAGAATTTCATGAAGATTGATTGAGTAGTTAGAATGAGAAGAGGTAATAAACTAACAAACTTACTTTCACATTTATAATATATGTTAGGATTTCGGTAACTAGTCGTTTTATTATTTAATAAAGTATGCCCCGTTATATGCGTCGTCGTCGGGTAAATAATTTTGTTACATTTCTAGTTATAATATCTGTTCTAGTTACCTTAGATCTGACATCCTTACAGAAAATGGGCTCTGTGTATCTGTTATGTCATTAGACCCTTTCTTACAATGTGGCTACTTAGGCTAGTAGCAATTTCGGATATTTTGTGACGACTTTATTACTGCAACAAGATTTTTATACAACGTACAACTTTTTCATTCCTCTCCATAACTAAAATAATTCTAGGAAATTATTGTAGTGGCATATTATATCTTCTGCTGCGTCTGTCTGTCTTTTAAAGATAAACTTAGCATTTTTTTAAGGTTTTCACCAATAAATAGTGTGATTACTGAGGAAGGTGTACAATTTATTATGTTTTATATAACGATGGGCCGCTAGTAGTAAATAAAATTAGTGTCAATAGTTCTTTAGTCTGTAGCTAGTAAGTAATATGTATATTTATACCTATATGTAATTGTTGGACAATAGGACTGATGATCGAAGACTTCTGATCCAACCCGAGCGTTGCGACGTACGTGGACGTGACCGAAATATTTCAGACTGTGGGTACTCCAAATACCGATTGACTAGATCCGGGTAATAATTAAATATATTATTTGTACAATATATTTACAATATATTTTTGTTTATATGTTTGACATTAATTTATTGCGCATAATAAAATACACAAAAGTATAGAAATTAAAGAATAACTTAAAGGCCGTATCGGCGAACTTATCCTATGAAGGGATCTCTTCCACTTCACTTCAACCGGAAGCGAAAGAAATAGACGGTAATAATATTTTGTTTGACTTTTTATGGGACTAATTACGTTGATCGATGATAAAAGTAGACTGAAGTTTAGGCATTTAGTTATTATTTATATTTTGATATATAACATATTATAGTGAGTTTATAGTGAGCTATATATAGAAGTATTGGTTGCTTGACAGCTAAAAGCATGTAGATAAATGCGTGTGGCTGGTTTAGGTACTCACTCGCGTCGGAAACCTGGGAACCAAATGGAGTTCGTACTGTACATAAATACTTACAGGTTCGACATATTTTTACTTTACTTTAGAAAAAAAAAATAAACTCATGTGCCTAATATAATAGTCAAAATAGCTCAGGATGAGACGTGAGATATTGATTGAAATTCGTTCCTACTTATATACAATGACATTTGACAGGTATGTCGCGAACAAAAAAAGAACTCATAATCTGAATACCTAAATAATATTAACAGATGTACCTCAATTAGTAGAGTTCCGTATGTCTCCTAAGCTCTTGGTTTGCATCTATCTGTGGGCGCGGCGTGGCGTGGCGTGGCAATCAGTCGCCACTAATGTCCCCAGCCTCCGAAGTTAACGTCCACTCATAAATCAGCGCGTCCTCGACCATTGCTCTGCCCATGCGACCGAATAATATCCTTTTCAGAATACCTACAAATAGCCGTCCGCATATATGTTTGTAATAAATATTTCGCTGTGTAATTAAGGATAAATTAAATGTAATTAAGGATCTGTGACAGAAATAGATAAAGCAATAATTATGATGTCATTTGTGACTGTAGTATCAAGAATAATGAAAAATAATCAAGCGAACTTTTCAATAATATAGGTATTATTTAAGTACCTACTATTATGGCAATTCAACATATCTTGTAAGAAATTAAAATGATAAAATTATGTATAATTAATAACTTTTCAGTTTTTTTGGAAAACCTAAAGTGCAAAGGCACGGCTGGTTGCGGTAGGGGTAAGGCTAAATGGTCTGTGGGTAGGGGTGAGGCGCCAAGTCTCGTCACCACACCACACTGGCACCGGCGCCGGCGACTATTTGTCAATGTCATTGTCGCCCACGCCTGTCACTGTCACATGCTCCGGATTCCGTACCGGACGCAGCTACGAGTCAAAAAGTTTGGAAGTTTGGTTTATACTATACTAGCGGTCAGTCCCAGATTCACTTGGGTAAAACAATATTTAAACTATTGCCTATACCACTCCTGAAGGTTTCGTCTATTACTATGCCAAATTTCATCAAAATCATCCCAGTAGTTTTTGAGTTTATGGATTACAAACAAAAATATAAATCTTTTCTCTTTATAATTTGTATGGATTGATAAATGTTTAATATACCTACTTAATTACTTACTTCTATAGGTGTATAACGTAACGAACATAATAAAAAACAAATATTTGGCACCTACCTATAAATTCTTGTTCTAGTTTTTTCCCGTAACTTTAAGTTTTACAGAGTTAACAAAATACACTTTTATTATCGTAGTCGCTCTGGATAAATTACATCTCACTCAAAGTTAATGTAACCGAGAAGCCTTTTGTTTTAAAATCAAGTTCTTCATTCCAGCTTTAAATGTAGCGCTCATTTTATGAGACATTTAAAAAAACCTAAATTGCAGAGGCATGCAATAGACTTTTCTTGAACTCATAAATAAGAATGAGGAACAGTATACAAAGTCTAGAAAGCGATGCTCAAACACGATTTTAAATCTTATCTAAGTCGGTGGCGTGATTGACAAAACTCGAATCTTGATAGGATCGTGGATGTTTGCTGGAGGATTTCAGCTACTAGCTTTAAGGAACCATCCTTGGTTTTCCGAGACACGCTTCGACTTGAGATAGTACAATTTCTTGTTACTAGATTTTCTATTTTATGTGCTAAAAGGATGTACTTACCTAAATTGTTAAATATTTATAGAAAGTAATTGATGTGTTTTACCTATTTTATTACCTGTTACGGACACGGGTGGTTAAATCATATTTATTATGCAATTTACTTATTTAGTACCTAAATAGACATTTCAATCCGTCCGATCAGTTGATCGGTGTTTACCGTTTAGTTGAATGCTTTTTTTCCAAAATGAACATACTTTCATAGCCAAACACAATAAAACATTAACATTGCAATATTTTCTTAACAAAACATCAAAAATCTAGTTGTGTGGAACCAACATTCATTTGGCAATGTCCACACTGCCGGAAATGTACGCCTACGCAAGTACACAATGGAATGGAACAGAAAAAAATAATGCCTGAACCATGAAAAGATTTCATCGGTAGATAACGTCATCGAAAAAATGGTGTGAGTGGCCATCAATCAATCAATCGTTTGTGTTCGCTAGGACATGAGTGTGATTTTTGGTTGGAGCAAATTACTTTTTATTTGAAAAAGCAGACAGATCGATGGTAAAATCGGTCGGGAAAACTCACAGAAATTAATACCTTCTCATGGGCAAGAAATGACTTTAGCCTGGAACAACTTGGCATAATTTCTTAATTATTTTCGAAATAAATATGTAAATGTTGTATATGCGACGAATGTTGTATGCGGAAATAATACTTATGTAATGGATCGTTTGATTGATAATCTAACAAAGATTACAAAATAGAAGATAAGAACAGGCGCTCATAACTATTACTAAAACATTTCTATAAAAAATATACTTACAGAACTAACATAAAATGTTCTAGCTCGGAAAATATGGGAAGCACGTAAAATTCCAATGAGCGGGAAAGATTTCTTGGCGCACTCTTTATTTACAAATGTAGAATGAGCAACTCTGTAATAGTACCGCTATACTGCTAGGTAGTAACTATAAAAGTTGTAACTAAGTGCAAATAATTAAGAATATCAGCATATTGAAAATATATTTATTTTTGTATTTTTAAGTGATCCAGAGGCCACTAGAGAAATGTGAGTGAAGTGCGGGTTTGCATTTCATTTCTCACCATCGAATCTATTCGAAATGAGACGCAGCGAACCAATCACATTCCGCCATTGTGACGTAACGACAACCACGCTGCAATGTGATTGGTACGCTGTTATTGTTCCTAGCCCGCACTAACCCCTCTGAACAAAGTCAAAAAGATCCGACAGAAATTACTGGACATGTTATATCGACAAGTTATGTAAATAACTTAAAGAAATTTTATTGGTATGTTTGTCCGCAATTTAGTTCAATAACTCGGTAAGTATATCTACAAGAAAGTTGCATCTAAGGTTAAAATAAAATCTTAGATTTTTTTATTATTCGTTTCGTTTATTACGTCTAAAAGTTTTTCTGATCCAAGTTATGGTGTATGCTTGTTGCTATGAAACTATAAATAATGGTTCGATTTCAAAAATTACCTGTAAGAGATAAATGCGACTGTTTTGTGTGAGAAATGTGAATATATATTGCTTATCCATGAATAATATTATACCTCGTCCGTTATAGGTAGCGATGAGTACACTTGACTATGATTCTTTACTATTGCCATAAATTTAAGTTATTATTAGGTGTTAAATTTCGGGGATAATGAGGGGTTTAATATTTTAAGCCCACGGACAGCATTTAAATGCTCTTGCGTATTTTCTTGACAATTCCGGAACCAAATAGGATAATCCAAATCTCTTTTCAAGTTCCTTATTTGTTCCAACAAGATTGATCAAGTGTAAAAGTGGATGAAATGGAAAGGAAGTAAATCGTAATGAAATAATGTACATGACGAATAAATATTGTATGAAATTATACATATTATGTGTAATAATTGTATTAAAACAATACGAGTATATACGAATATGTATAATGACAAATGTATTCAACAACGTTGTTATAATGGCTGATATATGTATATCAGCCATAAACCATGTGGTTTGAATAGTTATTATTAATACTGGGGGATATATGACAAACTGATGAAGTTGAAACTTCGTTTGTTGGAAAATCTATGACTGATATTTCAAGTAACCAGTTTCATCCATGAATGCAACGGGGAAATCGTCAGCGTGGAAGGAATTACGAATTCTATCCGAGGTAAGGCATCCTTGGAGAGCCCTTGGGTGTGGAGTCGGCGGCTGCCTTGCCGCGCCAGCAGCCAAATGCGAGGATGGACGTAATTTATCCACTTACGGCTCTCGAGACGATTGTTCTACTTTCTCGGTTTATTTTCTATCTGAACAAAAACATTTTGCCTTTGCTAGACAAGTGTCGCAAACCAAATCAATATAAATGTCTGTAAAACTTAGTTCTATTATAAGCACTTCTTTTAATTAATGTAAAATGTGGTTCCGATCACCATCATCATCATATCGAGTGTGTTATTACTAACACTGGAGTAAAATTTTATTCAAGTCGCCTAAAGGCATTTGACATGACTATTTACCGCATCTAGTGGCATTGATGTTTCCGATAACATCGTTGATTTTGTCTGGGATAGGAACTTAACAGTTTAACATTAATTGAGTCAGTAAAATACCTAACTCATCACAAACATTAAGTAAATCACACAAGCCGCAACAAAATCTCGTGTACATAACAAAGTTTCTCAATAATCTTTCAACTTCCACTTTATCATGAACAAAAACGTTGAGGCTTATTCGTGGCAAACATAGTTACTCAAACTAGCCCATTGAGATTAACCAAGTTCCCCGAAAACAAAATAATTAAGTTTAGTGTTCGGGTCCCTGCGATGTTTATTAGATTTATTATTGATTTTCCAGTACCTTTGCCAGCAGGATCTCCGTTGAAGATTTGGGTCAGTATGATAATAATGCAAACAAACCAAGGCAGAAGCTAAGACGGGTGAGGCAAGGAGGAATAATTGGACTTTTCCGTGTTCGGGATAAGGAATATCCTTTTATCCGGCGATTTCTATGCATGAAAAAGAATCAAGCACACTCGCAGAAATTCGTTTCGGTATTGGCCAAGTTAATTGTAAGTATATGCAACTACTGGAAATGCAGTATGAACTAAGTTTTGTCTGTGATTTGCTCTCTCTCTCTTTTTATATCTTTATCAGCATGTACGCAGATCAAACATAGGTACTTATTTTCAAAAATGAGGTCAAATACACTCATTTTTTTATTAATAATCAGAATACAATATTGAACTAATCACTCCCGAAAAGACATTTCTAAACGTAATATTAGACTTTGATATAACAATAGTGTTATATTAAAGTCTAATATTAAGTTTTTATATAAGTAGTGTTATATATCTAATATTTAATTTTATTAATCTATACATGTTTAATTATAAAGTAATACATTTATTATGTAGTAAAATCAGTCAGTAAACGGTTTTGTTGTCTGGTGTCTGGACGCTGCGAAATTCGCACTTGGCATAAATAATGGGTTACCGTCACAAATTAATAGCCGACTCGTAAACAATACGAGTAAGGTTTTGTACAGCTTCCATTAGGTCAAGATGGGTTACATTCATTTTTGCGAATATTCGATACTGCTTTGTCATAATATTACTTAGCTTTGTGTCATCAATCTTCTGAAATTTCTCACGTACGATGGAAATTTTAATAACCTCCTTGTCACTTTAGCCGAAGAAGCTTACATAAGCTTTATTTATAGTGCGGACGTTATTTTAAACTATATCAGAGTATTTGCATGCGTGTAAATGAAACTGACACTTTATCGATGAGTGATAGTGACGATCTTTTGGCGTTGCGGAATGTGGTTCCTGCTCCAAAATCATACCATAATCGACAATCCATATGGTACCGTACTAAATAACCCAACCAAATGTCGTCACATCTTTGGGAATGGGCCAAACTGACAATACTAAGTTAACAAACATATATATATATATATATATATATATATAGAGAGAGAGATATCAGATATAGAGATATCATACTACTTGAATGTTGTCCACCCGGAACATCAGACGGCTCGCCGGAAATAGAGAAGAACCCTCTTGTTATTTGTATGCTACAGTACATACTTTATACGCAAACAAGAGGAAGTCATTTTACTGACTCTTATCCCTATCCCAGTCTCAAGATCGACTTCGAGGATAGAGGGAAATTGAAAATGTATGTGTAACGAGATTCGCAAAATTCGATTACTTAGGAATTTCTCTTTTGTCCTGAATCGTCTGAATTTCATTATGTGTTGAATTGTTTTCAACTAAGTGTGGGTTGCACCAGTCAACTTTGACGTTACCTTTAACCTGCGCATACAATTCTAAAAATGCTAAGTTTGCCATCTTTTCTAAATGTCAGCGGTCCATAGGTAAAAGTCAACTTCAAATTTGTCTGGTGCAACTCACCCTAAGTATTGTATTTCTACTATATCTTTACTAACTGTGCTCAAGGTCTCTGCTACTAGTCACTAGCGTCAAGAATAAAGTCACCAGCAGCTGTCACAGAATTTGCAATAAAGGCCTATGCCGACTGCTGCATGGAATTATACAATAAAGGCGCACGCATTTCAGGTAGGTTAAATGAGCTTTTCATTTGATTTATAAATGTTATCAAAATGTCTTTTATACAAATCTAATCTCATAGAAACTTTGATTTCAGATCATATATAATCATTGAAATGTCAATGTATGATATGGTTTCAAACAGACAAACAGATTGTAGGTGTTCAGGCAGCGTCACCGACAAGTGACGCTAACGAGCCATCGAGGACGGTTCGTTAGACACAGTCCCGAGGCCGCGTGGGCCTCCGTGATAAATGCACGATTGGAGTCCTGTTTTCAGAGGCCTAGTCTATTTTTCCACCGGAGGTAGTTTACTCAAGAAGGGTTTATTTTGGTATAATTAAGTTTGAATAAAATATTGATTATGCTTATGTATTACTTGAGGGAAATACGACGATTATGTAAAGGAAGTACCTAATGCGAACCTTTTACCCAAATAAAGAATGCATTTGAAAATTTATATATAGTGTTTTACTTAAATGGCGTCCTTAGTACCAGGTTGTTCCTATTCTTATTACCTGAAAATGTTGCCTAACAATGACAAAAATAATGTTTTTCTGTGCAGTATTAGATTATATTTATACTTCTACAACGATAAAAGAAATATTTCGTCGAGTATTATCAGAACAATTTATATTGAAATTCAAAGTAACGCGCAACTTTGTGCAACATCTCATTCCGTGAGTAACCGAAAGCGTACATATCCAAGTGAGAACGATATTACTTTACGAAGTTTGGTATACTTCCAATTGTTACTCAGATTTAGATTTGTTTTAATGACTGCCTAACAAAATAAAACCATTTATTCTAAGAAAATAAGTATGAAATATCTATATCAAAAATTAGATAAAAAAATCTTCGTATTACGAAATGTATAATAACAAAAGAACTCTGTTTTTACGAGACTTTTACACGTCAAGAATGCATATACTTATTCCATATTTTGCGACGACGATGTGGTCTTTTGGGAATACACCCCGTATTGAGTTTATTCTGCATTAAGAAAATGGGTTTTTGACATTGGTGCTAACGGGAATACCCAATATCCTTAGGATAGGAATATTGTCAGTTTTCACTGCGTGGCGGTTTATCGAATGTGGGGGGATGAGTTCGAATAATAATAAAAGATTTTCGTCGCCAACAAAGTGCTAAGTAAATATTTTGAATACTATGCATGTGCTTTAAATATTGATTCAGCTGATAAAGGTTTTAGTTTATTTTTTTTAGAAAATCCGTTGCGATCCGTCCCGAACTTTCCTAGATAATAATAAACCCTACTAAACTTTTTCAAAATAAATTATAGGTATATTCGTATATTAAATTACCTGATTATAATCAAATTATCTGAAACATTTTTGTCAACGCGACACATAGCTTATCTAGTATAATAAATTCGTATACAGGGATTATTAAAGTGTAATCGTCATTCGTCTTCTCGTATTAAACTTGATGAAGGACGTCTTAAAATTTAATTACAAGGGAACACTCAACTTTACTTGACTATCTTTCCATCTCCTTTGTTTTATCGACAAAGACGGCAGCCTTTATGTCTCTTGAGTTTATTTCAGTCTAGTTAACGAATAGGCCGATCTCGGAAACTTGAACACGACATGTCGGTACGTCCTACTTAAAGGCAAAGATAAACAAACAAATAAATTAGGAACAGAGAGCGAAATCAAAATCGTGGGTAGATAGGTTTTGTGATCTTTCCGATTATTTCTTCCGATTAAGTGCTTCAAGCTTAGCTTAGTTTTTATTTGTTTAATGCGGTAAAATATGTTTAAAGTAAAAATAAACTCTGAGAGAATTACTTTTACATTCCCTTTATATTTTTGTGACAAGAATTTTCTAAGGAAAATAAATTTGAAACATAATAATAACAATTTTGTAAACAAAGATATTAGGTTTATGAAAGCTCTGTCTAAAATAAGCCTTTGAAACAAAATTTAATCGTTTCAATTTGCCCCACATAAAAGACGTCCCTAATAATATGTAAAACATACAGGGAAAGCCGCCATCATCTCACCTAATCCGTACAACAGAATAAACAAGACGCCTCACAAAGCACTGAGCATTATTTAAATTGGTCCAATTTTTGCGCCTACCTCTGAATGGAAACGTGACTCGTTTCAGAAACAATTTGTAAACAACATAGCTTTCGCATAATTTGATGACTTATCTCGGCCTTGAGAGCAAAAATATTCAAAGGCTACAAAATAAACCAAATTATGTAAAAAGTAATTTTTCTTCATCTCTTCTCATTGATAGGGCCTTTGTTTTTTTATGAATTACATCGTATCAATTAATTTGGTACATTAATACGAGTAAATAATATATGGTTTCCTATTGATTAGAAAGTAAATTAATGGCAATGAAAATCAAAAAGTCAGATTGCACACTTCCATATTAGATAGATTAAATGTTTGTGATGGAAACCACAGACATTCAATTTCTAGATAAATTAAATATCTGCGATGGAAAAAAATCTAGAATACAAAAAATTTAATCTTTTCTTATTTCAAAATTTGTTCTTTCATTTCTTATATGTTAATGGTCAACTAGGTTCCAATATGGTAAATAATGAATATGAGTAGAATTTAACTTCGCATGCAGATGATTAATTTTTTACGAGCAAAAATTGTCAAAACCTGATTATACTAATTATACCAACCACAGAGAGGACATGTAGCTTGTGTATTTACGACACAAGCACACGAAATGACATACATGAATGCTCCTAACTGTACGAGCTCAATAGAAATTTATGATTCACAGCAACAGCCAACAAATTATAAATTAATGTTGAAATATAATGTGTACTTGTTACAAACACACTAAATCGCGCCGAGGTTTTGACACGATGTAGCTGCAGCAAGTTTGGAAAGTACCATTAATCATTACCAACATTAGCGTACTGTGAATAATGTACGCTTTGTTAATGCAAACATTAGCAATAAATAAAAAAATATTTAAGTAAAAACTTTGAAAAACCCCTCTGGAGGAGAAGATAAAGGAAACAACGGCAATATCCATAATTTTTTTCTCCAATAAGTCAACCATTCGGGATTCAGGAGCAAACCGGGATTCAAATGTGTATACAAAGGTTTAACCTGCTACATTGCAATTCAAAATGTAGCACGTCTGCCAGAACCTTATTCCAGAATGAATTGTGGAAGGAAAAACAGTTCTCACAGCTTAAAGTAATCCCTTTCGTGTGGTGCTACATGAGCTCACTTACTGAGAGATTTAGGGAACTGCCGACCCGTGAATATCTCGTTCTCGTAATATCATGTCGTGAAATGGCTCTTTTTGTACTAGACTTATGACACTATGTGTCTAATGTAGATAAATTTGCTGTGGAAAATGAGCTCTTTTGACGGGATATTGAGCTGTAGATTATTTGGTGACACGCTCTGGTAGAAATCACTAGAAAAGTGATTATAATTTTACTAAATTATATACGAACGTAGTTTAAAATTCAACTTTCTCAAGTTTGCAATTTTGCTGGTTATAGGTACCTAAGCTCGTTCGAAATAAATAATTTATATATTTTAACTAGATAATGCTCACAACTTCGTAAGTACTTAAAAATTCCACATTTTCCCATTTCTTCGGGACTTTCGGGAAATTCTTACTAAAAAAATTATTCAGATGTGCATTACCTATTATCAGATAGCTACGGTAGATATTTTATGATGATTATGATTTTTCCTGGGATTTTCCTCAGTCGTAAAGCGTCATGAACCCATGATTCACTTTCCTATATTTTCTTCTACACTTCGCATGGATTTCGACATCCTTCGTCATCAGCACTACAGCACTAAAATGGCACTACGTTAACTTTGTTGACTCGCTTTTGCACCTTCCAATTTAATATAATTCTTTGCTTTTTTAATTTTACAACTTGGCTAGACATCCTTAGTGTCGAGACTCACGACTTTCCAACTAAAACATAACAAGCTTATTAACTTGGCGCGGGAATTTAATAAGTAAAATGTACTTAGCCCAGTTAATTATGTAGAGTAACGTAGCCATTTTCCTCTTTGTGGTTTATAATTTGTTCCTGACTGCAGCGAGTCTAATCGACAAACTTCTTCAATTAACAGGTTTTTAAATAATTAACATGTAATCATTATTTCGCGTTATTCAAAAGTTTAATCACAAAACTTTACAGACAGTTAACAAAAGTATTATTGGCAATTTCGTAAGATGAAAAAATGACGATTTGAATAATATTTCAAAATATGTGAATGCTTTTATAAGCTTACTGTGAAGTTTGAGAAGCAACTACGTGAACGTCTTGTTATCTTAAAGTAATTATTTCACACATCATGGGTATTACTGAATATAGACAATAAAATAACGAAGGAATTGTGGTGATATCATACAAAAACCGCAGTAATAAATCGTCCAGTTTGGAATGAAAGCAATAAATTTTGATTTCATTGCATTTCCCTCCAGATAAATACAATAAAGATATTTTTTTTATTTCAATGAGATATTGTAGGGAGATACTTAGAAGGTAATAAAATTAATGAATAAATTAGAGATGCTTAATGACTTTTATGTATAATGAATTAATTTAAACATTTAACGACACGGTTTTCGATAAAGATTTTGTATAAGAAAATTTCTGTGGCGTGATGGGGCGCCATGCCCCGGTTTCGGCCAGAGATTTGATTTTTCTATTTTGTCCGGATTTTAGGTATTTTATTTTTTATTTATTTATAATATAATTCGCATAGTTACATAGTATTTAGGTATTTACATTTAGGAAACTTAATATTTTACGGGTATAATCAAATCGAAAATTATGGCTATACTCTTCAACTACTTAAATTAGATGCTTTTATCTAATGCCAATAATAAAATTTTATATGGAGCTTGTATGACAGTAATGTATTGTGACGTGAAGGATTTTGGAGGCAAAAAGTATTTCTAATATACGAGTACTATTATAATAAGACCGAAAAAATAGTAAACCTTGTAATAAATAAATGATCAATGAAAGTGACATTTAATTATAGTACTTGGTTATTTATATACATATATGCATTGTATTTTGTACCCAGTCAAGTAGCCAATTATCAGTCGAAAAATTTTCCTCATCACAAGGAATATAAAGAGATGACGCACATCAACCGCGTAAAAATGAAAAAAGTGATGCAGATCGCATTACTTTTTACATAATATTTTATTTCACTTCCCTTCTATTTTTCGTCCGCGACTGTCGGACCATGAATAATTCAGGGGCGCGAGATTTAGCTCAAATTAATTGTACAGTAACCGGCGTCCAGCCGCAACATACAATTTCCATCAAAGGGATTTGGCAGAGGAATGTTCGCTTGGGACCACTATGTGTAATAGTATACTTCCTACGCTTGAAAGTCCCTTGAACTTTGACGCTTGATAATGTTTGAGTCAGTTTTACAATTAGGTACTGTTAGATTATTATTTTAATAATAAGATGTTCTTATTTAGGTATACAGATCCGGTAACTTGGATTCCTATATTATATTTAGATAATAACTTAATCATTGTAACTATAGTATACTTAAACGTCCGCACTCTTAGGCTGGAATTTTAATAAATGCTACATTCGAAATCAACCATAATAAAAAATAAAATAATAAGCTCTGGTAAGTTGGCCTTAGTTAAGTATGCATACTTGTAAAAATTAACTGCAAGTAAATAATTTCGATCTCGTTTGTCAAACTTAATGCCAAAACCAAGCGTGTTTAGACTAGTGCCTACTTAGGTGCGTATTTAAGGTTATCAGAGCATTTGTTATGTAAATATAGGAACAAAGAGCTTGTTTCAGTGAGACAATAAGTGGCCTGAGCTCGACAGCGACCGGGAAATTGCTCACGAAAGCGATTAAAGCCTGTAAATTGTTTCATAACAATGGCGGACCGTCCGCGACACATTTGTTAAGGGCACCATTAAATCTTTTATCTTGTCCGACAAACTGTCGACTTATTTTGTGGCCACAAAAAAACTTTACAGGATAATAAGCATCAAGTTATTTATTCAGTGTGTCGCCTTATTGGTCCTCCACGTTGACGTTTTGCCTTTTTTAGCTGCAGCACATACAGAAGTCGTGTAGAAGTCTTTGACTCCCTGAACTTTAGTAAATGATTATTTACTTATTATAAAAAATAAATATATGATAATAAACCTGTACCAAATTTATGATTTCGTCGCCTATATGTTTGCAGTACTAGTACTAGTTCCACAGCTGTTTGAAAAAAAACAATGGAGTTTAAAAAACTGTTCTTCTGTTTATTTTATACTGTAGTCAGTTTATTCATGCGTCAACGCTACGAATCCATTGCTAATAAAATGTAATAGATAAATAAGTTAGCAGTTGACTATATTCAACCTACTTTAAAACTTAGCAACATACAACATGAACATTTATCATTGGTCGACATAAGCCTACATTGAAACTGTAGTATTTCAAATTAGTTTTCTTACGATTGACCTTATTTTACGATTGTTGACACGGAAATACGCAAAAATCTTTTCTCGTCTCCGTTGGCAAATGTACGAACGTTGCAATTTATTTTTTGTATTTCTTTTTAATCTTGGCTTCCAACTAAGCGGGCGCGCCGAACGACCATTAATCAGATGTCAACACATGTGCCTCCATTGAATGAGGCGTTCTGAACTTACGTAAACCATCTGAAAAGACAGTCTGCGAAGAGAAATGTGTCACTTTGACCTGATAGCGAATCTTTCAATTGTACCACGCCATTACGCCCGCGGAAATATTTCACTGCCTTTAAGAAAATAGTTCTTTGTTGCGGGACTACGTGGTATAACCGATTATGTTGTAGGAATGAAATACGTGTGAAGTGAGGGATTGAGAACATATTTTAACAGCTTCAAGAAAACAAGTAATTTACATTTCTCGTATCTAGTCGAAATATCAAATATACCTAGTATAAAGAATAGACATACACGAATCAACTTAATAAGCTGCTAGGGGTTTATAAAGTAAATAAATAAATATATAATAACCTTCCACTTCCAAACAAAACTAATCCCCATCAGTCGAAGAATTATATTTATATTTTTTTGTTGATGATAAGCCTTAGTATAAACTCCATCCCGTTTTCATCTATTATAAAAAAAAATTATTAAATATTTCGCTATTATAAAAAAAAAGTATTTAAAAAAGGTTACATTACATAGCCATTTGACGCGTATTTCGCGAGGACATAATTCGGCATGCATGAAAATCCGCTGGTCTATAAATAAAATTTATGAGATCGCTTTCAATAATGCCCGGGAATGGCACCCGTCCGCGGCCTGTTTGCCCAGGGATTAGGTGAACCTGCTATAATGCTCCGCCCATGTCTAATAGCTTTATAATGTGAACTCGTATACATTTATATGTATTATCCAACAACAATTTGAACATTTCAAAACGAAATAAGTACTTGACCATTAATTATTAAGTAAACCAATAAATATAAATTCGAAAACATATTTTTGGAAAATTCTTTTTCCTTTTAACTATAGTTATTAGATTTCATTAAAAATCGAATGGTGAGTCATTCGATTTTTAGGTCATTTACTACGATTATTGGACAAGTACTTATTTCGTTTTGAAATGTTCAAATTGTATATGAATGACAAAACCGTATGATTTTTCACGTCGTAGTATTTCTGCTAGGGTCAGTGACAGTCAGATTACCTTCTCAGTTTATGAGTTGAGAAGGTAATCTGATGACTTTTTACTTTTTGTGGTGAAAAAAAAATCAAAAACTTTAATTTATATTATGACATGGCTTTTCATACGAGCAAAGCTAGTGGCCAGATAGCTTTTACAAGAAAATGTTTTGGTGGAAACTCACTGTATTGCATTTTCTGAAACACGGACTGAATCGCACATTTTCATTAAAGATTTTATTAATAATATCTGAGATACATAATTGTTAACGTAACGTATATGAATATTAGTTGTGAGTAAATAAATTAACATAACAAGTAGTTAAAACAAACATCAACCGACATTGTGAAAAAAAAAACATTTAAAAAAAAGCATTGCAAAGCAAGCACTCATTATTCGAACGGTGGCTTTTGTGTGACAGAATAAAAATACATATCGTATTTTACAGCGTCGACGAGAAAATAGGTTACTTCAAAGGTTTAATAGCGCAAGGTTTCTCGGAGGTCATAAAAATACGGGCTTACGATAGTAAGAAACGCATTGGTAATATCCGACACAGCCGCCGTGGTCAACATACGAACTAGGTACCTGGCTACAGGGAGGGTATTATGCTCAGTAATTTTATCTCCGTACCAGTTCCGTTTGACGTCAGCAATTTGAAAGAAAAAAAATTAAAACACTTGTTCGTATATAACATATTTTAAATGTGGAGTCACAAAATGAAATGTAAAATTATCAGCATTATGGCTGAATAATTCGCTCGAGATAAGACCCCGTTGATTTAAACAAAAGCCTGAAATAATTTCAATTGCAAATTTCGGCTTACCACTAATCTTCACCTCGTAAAATGTTCGGTTTCATTTCTGAGAATGTAAACACGTGACATTTGGTATCAGAGATATATGTAGGGTTTAATTTAATGAGACTTTATTATTATAATTAGGGTAGATTTTGTTTTCAGATACCTTACATAAATTTTAAGAAAATAGTTTTTCAATAAAACTTGAGATATAATGAGTAGGGTTAGATAATTTCTTTTGAAAATTTGGAAGTAATTAGACGAGGACACGTTACAAGGAAATGGTTTCATCTGGTCTCGTCATTTATATTTTGCACAGTTTTCTTAAATTTTAATCCAGGAAAAACAAATAGGATAAAAGAGTTTTGTTTGTATTTCCATGACTAATTAGTGCTTTACTTTGTTTTACTGCACTTTGTGAAGTAATAATGGCTGTTGATGAAGTTTCGCCCGTAAAACTACCACTACACTCGGAAGTGGCTGGCTGGTAGGCGCTGGCCATGATCGGCAATCATAAACGATAGAGTAGACTTAAATGCCTTTGGATGTAAATTGCTTAGATAGTAGTAGTTATCAACGCTAGGAAAAATATGTAAATTACGATCTAAATTACTTGAATACAACAACCTCTCTGAAATCTCTTTATGTTTCCGGTTTTATTCAGGGCTCTGATGTCACAAAGATCTAACTCATGTAGTTTTCATCGACCACCACAGGCTTCCGGTAAAGGAAAACATGGTGAGGAGACCTGCAGTCTGGTTGATAATCAACTTATGTATGAAATGGAGAAGGCAATGGAAAACTATTCCATTAATAGTGTCAAGAGTTTCATTCTATGTAATTAAGTATTTTTATAATTCACAATAATATTAGAAAACATACTTACCTAAGTACGGTATCTTCGGGAGTATATACCATGATAAGTGTTAGAAAAAGCACACCATCGGTATTCTTCTAGTGGTTCCGAATAGAATCTCCCGTGGATGTCGTACGAGGCGCCTAAGGGACACACAGCCTGGACAGCAGATAGGCAACAACAGCAATTCTCAAGGAAGGTTGACGTCAGGCAGGTGGCCGGTTGTAAAATCACAGCCGAATCTTCAAAATTTTAAAGGTAAGGTTATTATGATGCCACCGGGCTTCGCGGCTTCACAACCCCAAACGCAACCGGGAACACATGAACATGAGAGAAAGGCATCCTTCTAAGTAATCATTAATTTAGCAAAGAGGTTTGTACTTACTTAATAAACACCCCTTATTGCACCATAGGACTATTCGCCGTTTTCTGCCATAAGTCGATTGTTGGAGTACGTTTACATAATCCAAGTGGGTCTAATTCGGGAGTTATTAATTGGAGTCGGGGCAAGTGGCCATTTGCAATGCTAATGACTGCTTTACGTCAGCAACATTTGATTGATCCCCCGATTCACAGATTTCCATTGCGAATCCGTAAAATGTACATAACTTGTCTATTATTATAGCATTATTATATTGATCAATATTTCCCATAATACAAACATAGTACAAAAAAAGCTTCCCTCTATCTGTCGCTATGTATTCTTAAATATTTAAAAGTACGCAACGGATTATGTGTGTGTTTGAAATAGATAGAATTATTTAAGAGGAAGATTTACATGTAAATCTTCCTCTTGAATCACTCTATCTATACGAGTAATATGCAAAATATTGCACCTGTGTGAAGCCACGGGGGCGAATAGTAATAATATAAAGAGAAAATATTTGTAATTTTGTTTTTCTATTGAATAGAGTAGACGAAACCTTTACGAGTAACACAGGCTAGTCTTTATTATAGTTTTACCCGCGCGAAGCCGGGGCGGACCACTAGTCTCTATTAAGCCTTAGGGAGAAAACATATTAAAGGTTGATAAGTGCTTAGGTTAAAAGGTGGACTGTTGTATTACGTTTTTCAAAATATTCACCGACATGATTTCAAAATTAGTAGGATACTATTTTAATAATTATCATAAATAACATTTTACCGGCTACATATTTTCTTTTATAAGGAAAATATACGACTAAAGGTAGGTAAGAAATCAATGTAATTTTACGAAGGGTTGCATTGCCCTAAGGTTTTATGGTTACCTAACAGACATTTTTCCTGTTTACTTCGTAACTCGAGCTTCTGCATAAATGGGGGTATTATTTTACTAGCAGCGTTCCATGAATATTTGGGGATGGTTTATATTTAAAGTCATTTAAAAAACAATGCGAGTAAATTGACCTATAGATAACTACATAATAATTGTGTATAATAAAAATGAAAAAAAAAACACACACAAATGAAAATTCACAAAAGTTTGCCTTATCATATGGATTATTAACATTTCTCTTGTAGCTACTCAATTAACTGAACTCTCTGTTATGTGAAATTAAAAATAAACAAAATGATTGACTGATTAGTACCTTAAAGATTTTCCATTAATGCAATACGAACATCACAGCTGGTATAATATGTTTTATTTTGGTTAACGTCTTCAGTTTATTTGTACGGGTTTCCCGATTTTCCAATAAATGTTCTAATATGTTTTCGCAGCGAGCGTTTCGTTCTCGTAAACAAACGAACCCGAATGTTTGGGTTAATTTTTCTATTACGAGTATGTAAATGTACAGTTTGTCGATTTCGGTGAAGGCGGCTTGCAGCATATATATAATATACCATTAAAATTATTGCTATACTTTCCAAAATTAAGTCGATAACGAAAATGTAATTATGTACTTATATAAAAATAATTGTACTTATAGTTTCATTGGTTTCATTTTGTATAACCTTGAGATTGGACGTTGATTTTTGAATTAGCGTTTTATCTACCTCAAGAATCACATTATCTATTGGTGAAAACCGCATGAAAATCGGTGGACTAGTTTTTGAGTTTATCGCGAACAGACAGATAGACGCGGCAGAGGACTTTGTTTTGTAATAGTATTTTGAATTTCGTGAGTAACAAATTCTGTTACTTTAATATTGGTGGCAAACTTACCAGACTAGCTATATTTTGTAAAACTTTGTCGATTAAAAAAAACTATATAGTTCGCTCGGTCGGACCGTTCAGCCAAAGGGTTCCCGAACTTGGCAACAATTTATGACTTGTTTTTAGTAAAACCACAATCAATGTGGGATTTAAAGTGTTTTACTCAAGTAAAGTTTGGCGTGTTTACGTGTAGGAGGGAGGTAAGTTTATAGTTGCTATATAAAAAGGAGCTTCGGTGAAATTTCAAGTACACGGCTTTGGTAGATCTTCGAGGTCGTTTCTGATATTGGATATTAGTAACTCAACTTACTACGCAGGTGGTTATTTATTCGTTATCATTATTAAAGGTTATACCCGAGCAAAGCCGGGACGGGCCGCTAGTTGATGTGTATACACCAAATGGGAAATTCACAATTCAGGCCATCGTTTGGACTGAATTGGACTCGTAAGTTAATTGCTGCAATCGGGCGCCGGCAATCAGCTCGTGTGGGTTTGCTGACCAGCTAATTATGTCATTTCAGCTGGCATCAACTTTTCAAATTAATAAAATAGCTATGTCATCATAATTTAATAACACGTGTGATCTCATTTTATTGAACTATAATTTCTAGACACATATATAATAGGTTTAATTGAAAACTATTATAAATTCTATGAAGAAATTTATTTTTACTTAATATAGTGACACAAATTCCATATATGCTTAATAGTGGTTACCTAGTTAATTTATTTTTCTATCTGTGTAAGTACTGAATGTGTACATTGTTGTGAATGTTAAAAGCAGCCATCACGTTTGAAAACCAGATGTATAATTTCAATTTTTCTATTTAGTTTCTTTAAAAAAAACCTCACTATAAGAAAAATATTTTCATACCTATAGATGATTCAAATAATAAAAACCTCATTATAGAAAATCAAAAATTAAAACCTTCCCTTCTCAGACTTGCGTCTTGGAACCTAACAGAATCAAAGTGAGCCAGCTTTTTCAAAAACAAATTTCTCGTCCACTACAAGCAGAATACCTACTCGATAGATTTTCCTTTTCTCATCAAATAGGCAGTAAATTGTCACCTCGGGCGCCAAGAAACTCATCTCAACAGCCGAGAACTTTCATTGCGAATGCAAAACAAAGATAACAAAATGGACGCCTGTTGGAATAATTATAAGCCAGGATAGGTTCGGCAATGTGGACTTGGAATATTTCTAACACGGTGATCTGAAGACAAACGGTTTAATTTATTTTAAATATAAATAAGAAACACGTACCTTTTTATATTTCCGACGTTTTGGGTAGTGTTACAACGATCTGTAGTCACCGAACGTCTAATTTAGCGGCCTACTGCTGCACGGCAGAATGTTCTTCTACCGCCGAGTTGTTTCATTTCATTATAACATGTTCCGAAACGTACGAAATATAAAAAGATACCTGCGCTTTATTTAAATTTAATATGAAACGCGAAAGTTTAAAACTGATTTTCAGGCAATTGAAAAAAGGAAATTAAAACAACTTTGTTCACATTTTAAGTCTATATTCAGGATCTTAACAATTTAATTTGTCACTAATTAATCCAATAATTAAATTAAAAATCTACATGTACAAAAATTGATTTATATACACAAATTTTCATGCATCTATTATGTACTTAATCTAATTGGTAGGTAAATACGTAATTATTACTACAATTATTCCTGGAATGTACAATTATGACAGACATCATAATGAACTATTGATCATTAAAAACATGAATAATGGAAAAAGGTTAATGTTTAAACTCGTTACAGTAACTTGTAGTATATTTGAAGTTAGTAATTGATTACTGTAAATTTTAATTTGAAATATTTTAATATCAGAATCGTAGTAAATAAATCATGTTCCCTTCTAAATTATTTTTATTCATAGCACGAATCCGTCAAATATACATTAGATTGAGTGGGTAGTCGCACACACAATTCCTGTAAAGCTCCCATTAGTCGTACGAACTACCACTACTTAGTGCAATCAAATGAATTTGCTATTTTCTAGTTAGTTATTACAAGGATTAATGTCAGATTTATTATAAAATGTCATCGACGTGGCAGTGCTTTTCAACATTTTCATAATATTCTCAATTATTCATAAATAAACTGCATTTATTCTACCCAAGAGCAATTGCATAATATTCTATCACTCTACGAAATAAATATGATGATGATATTCATTCTGATCTAATAAAATTGCCTAGACAATAGCAACACAGAAGCCCAACAAAGACAATTATAAGCCTAAACAATATTGACATCTATGCGAAGTTAATATGATTCATATAATATTTATTTACACGCAATGACGAACGAACATTTGGCACAAAGAGGCGTTTCACGCTCACACACGGCCGCTGACGCTCCACTACAGGTTCTGAGCAAATACAGATGCGAAGAGATATCTACAGAAATATTTACTTCGTTCCCGAGGATTGGCACATGCGTGCGATTATCCCTTTTTCCTCCCACAAATTCTCCTTCAATATAATAAAGTGTAACTTCAAATTGGAATTTCATTCCTCTAAGTATATAAACTTAGCAAAATATAGATAGTCGCACGAATGTTCAATCATTGACAACTTATCCTAATAATTTCGACTTAAAATATTAGTGAGTTCTTAATCTATAGTATTTACATCTCACAATCAGTCGTATAGTTAATATAATATTTTGGCAGATAATTTTTATATTTATTTAATCGCAATATGTGGATGTTTAATTTATGCGAAAAGCAACGTAATATTTTGGTTGGCACTGTACAAAGTCCTTAGGCCGGACTGAAAAGCTGTTAAATAAGGATATCATACATTACAAAATACGTACAAAGTCTGATATATGATAGCTATTTACTACTTTCTACTATCATGACGATGATGATAAACATATTTCACAACCTGTTGCCGATGTTAATGATGAAGGAACCCAAGAAATCAATGGCGCTAAATTACTATTGACTTGAGGTTTGAGAGGATTTATATTGTCAAAGAGTGTGTTTAATTTAAGGTGAAAAATAATTTGTTCTAGAAGTTGCTGTCGTAGTCGGAGCGACGCCGGCTATAGTGTGAGCGCGGGTACTCCCCCGTGTAGCCGTACACCTGCGAGCCACCGCCAGTCTGCCCGTACAGCTGCGACCCGCCGCCATACCTGGAAATTTAATTATAATGGTGTATAGCTGAAACTCTGCGTGAAACAAAGTACATTGATGTAATTAAATGATATTACACAGATACCTCTACATGGCAACGAGGTTGAAATAAGTGAAGAAATAATATTTAGGTAACTATTACTTTAAATATAACCTGTATGTAATAGAACTATGTCTTAAGCTTTTCTAATTTTATTAACTAAGTACATTAAATTAGCATGTTACCCGTATCCGTTTCCAGCTGCCCCGTATAATTGGGAACCCCGACCCGAGTCAGGAGTGTAATGCTGCATGTACTTCTGCATTTGCGGAGTCCATTCAGATCTCCAGGAGTCCCCAGGGTTAGGGTACGCTAGCTGCTCAATGAAAGCAGTCGACATACGCTGTAATTAGAAAGATAATATTGGCTAGCCTTTTTGAAATTTATAGTGTCAAACAAAAACATTTCATTTTACAGAAATTTGAATAATAAAAAAAAACAATCAATTATTTCTTTATTGTAACTAGTTCTTGGTGACTTAAGTAGACTTCTATACTCTACAGTTTTAAAAAATCGTTGTCCCATAAATCTCCGAGTTTCCTTAAAAAAAACTAATGTAATTAATCTTTATTTGGTCAACAACTTTAGTGTCAAATTACCTTTCCAGAGGGTAGATAAGGGAGTTCTCTCTCTTTTAGTTGATGCATGTCGTCAAAGCCTCCCATGTGACTTTTGTCTAGTTCTCTAAGCATGTCCTCACTAAGAGGTATAGGTGCTTTTGCCTTGGCATTCTTCTGACGGTTTACCAGCTAAAAATTATAAATGAAAGTTGATTCCTCCAAAATAAGTATATATAGCACTTTATATTTATAACTATCAAATTGGTAAACCTACCACAGTGACTCCGAAAATAACAACGAAGAGAAGAGATGCAAGTGCTATTACAATAACTGCAATACCCCATTGAGGAAGGAAAGATTCTTCTTCAGGCTCAATTGGCTTCGGCTCTCCACGTTTTGGTAAAACTGTAATTTAACACAATAATTTATTAAACCTCTCAAAATCAAATAATACTAGTTCGTCATTAATTATCTAATAGTCTTTAGCTTCACTACTGAGGCCTGACCAGCCTACAATGGCCCATCCGTTGGGCATGATCACTCACTCGTGCCTAATGGGAAAGTAGGTTTCAATAGCGGCAAACTTGCTTTCCGAATCAAGGAGCTCTCAATATAATAATATAATGCTAAAAATCATCACGCGATTAATGGACACCTTACCGATAAATTCCGTATACGCTGGATCCATAACAAACTTTCCGATTTCCAATTTTCCAGCTGACTTATCAATAGTTTTAGTCATCTGTTGGTTGCTTTTTTTCATTCTATCCTCTTCTGGTTGATCTCCTAACATGGCATCAGGGTCAAATGATTCCACCGAATCTTCAGTTATTGTTTCCACTACGGTTCCTGGTTTCGCTTCATGAAGAGATCGATGGAACATTTTCTTTAAATCAATAGTATCGATCCTTTCATTAACTTCATTAAGTTCAATGAAGTAGTCGACCAATACAGAACCTGGACTGAAGCCATCAATACGTATATTCTTGTACCATTTCTTCAGTGTGTCAGATTTTGAATAAACCGAATTCAGCTATAATACAAAATTTATTGATAAATAAATAATATATATATATATCATCACTATCTCATTCATATACTTTTTTATCCATATAATAATTATAATATTTGTATACAAAAGATGGTTAAACTGTTCAACTTACAGGAGTCAAAAAATAATTTTGTTTAAATAATAAAACTTATAAACTAGCTCTTACCTCATCTTTCACTTCGTTAGCTAAATTTTGCCATTCCTCTGTATGACGATCTAAAAACTCTGGTATCCATTTTACACCTGTGAAAGTAGTTTATATGTTTATTATTCGGAGACATTGTTGAACTCATCATTAAATGTATAACATGGAAATGATAACGTGAATTACTGTTGAATTACCTGCAACAATTTTAATTGTAGCAGCAATATCGCATTCTTTTTTACATACACCAGGTGTAGTCGAAGGAGGTGGCGCTGGTGTAGTCGTGGTCGTTGTTGTTACACGTCTAGTCGTTGGTTCGGTGCTAAACTCTGTCATTGGACTGGTAGCAGTAGCGTTTCTTTGTGCTTCAAGCAACTTTTCAATAGAGAAAGGTGTTGTAGAAGGTGATGGCCAACCGGTGAATTCTGTTGATGCTCTAAAAGAGGAAGCTTGATTTAAAAGTTAAGTTAACTTAATAGAAATAAAGTAAACAATTAATCTACTAATAAATATATGAATGTTGATTAACTTAATTACCTTGTGGGCCAGCCTTTTTGAATCTTAGGTGTAACAGGACTTGGGCCAAGGCCTCCACTCGGTTTCGCAGTAGTTTTTCTAGATGATTTACCACCTGGTCTAGATGGAAAGACTAGTTTAAATCCTCCTGGAGCTTTGGTTGTTAAATTAGGTACAGGCTCTTCCGTATTATTTAATTTAAAACCAGGTGGTAGCAAATTTGATACATCAGCAATTTTTATGTTGGGTATAATAGGCTCTTTTCTTTCACTTTCTGTAGCATTTAGTTTAAAACCAGGCGGTAAAAATGCTGTGATATCAGCGGGTACGATATTTATAGGTAAATTAATTTTAGGCTTTTCTGTTAAAGCTGTGGTATTCAAATTGAAACCTTTTGGAAGGAATGCAGAGATATCTACTTCCTCTGTTTTATTCAAAATATCTAATAACTTTGTAGTTTCTTTTATACCTGGAAGTTCAGTTGACAGTTTATAACCAGGAGGAAGTAATTTACTAATATCATCTCTTTGGAATTTTTTAATGAGATCATCTGGAGACTTTTCCTTGGGTTTATATTCTTTTGGAAGTAAAGATTTTATGTCTAATACAATAACTCGGTTTTTAGTATTTATACCGGAAGAACGCCCCTGTGTGCCATTAGGTTCTTCGATTGGTGTCGGCGCATTAGTAGTGGTAGTGGTGGTTGTTGTAGTAGTTGTTGTACTCGTGCGTTTGTCTTTGAAGGATTGTCTAGGTCTATATCCCGGTGGTAAAAGACCTGATAGGTCGTCCATTACTGTAACAAGTTTCTTTTTTGGTTTTGGAGTTGTAGAAGTCATGAGTCTTGGTGTAAATTTCTTGATTAAAACAGGAAGAGGATCAGGTGATGATCTTTCTGTTGAAGTTGTTGGTTGAGTACTCTTCAGAGTAAATACATTAGGTTGAGCTGTTGTAGTTGTTGACGTAGTCGTTGATGTTGTCGAGGTAGTTGTTGTGTTTACAGTTTGGTCTGTAGTAGACTCTGTAATAAGTTCAATATTTTTATTTTGTTTGTCCAAAGTGCCTGATAGAACTGCACTTGATAGTTCTGATTGTATACTATCCAGTTTATCATTTATATTTTCAGTCGATGAAGAGCTGTTCAGACTACTTATGTCTGGTCCCGGATCTTTGGTTACTGGTTCATCTCTCTCATCTTCGTTTTCTTCACTTAAAATTTGCTTTTTATCCTCTTGTCCTACTGGTGCAAACGGTAAGAAACGTGCTCCAGATACACTTCGACTTGTCTGTACTGATGCTACTACAATAACATTCTCAGTTGTTATTGGAATAGTTTCATCTTGGTCATCAATAGATGAAGATTTATCTTCCGTCCCTACAAATATTTTAGCAGTACTGGGTGCAAAAGTTACATCAGGTATAGAAATGGTACCATTAACGACACTTTTTGTAGTTACTACAGATACAACTTCTTGCCCTAAAATTGATGGTGATTCCACCGAACTAACTTCATCACTACTTATTTCTAACTCCTTTTCATTTTTAGGTGTTGTGTCGGGAGTCACTTGGTCATTTTGATCAATAATAGTTGTATCGACAAACTGTTTAAAATTGTCATCTTTAACCATTGAGTTACCTGGTTTCATTACTAATATATCAAATGACTTCGTTGTATTTGATTTTGTTTCATCTATAACTTTTTCATCGGTATCTTTTTCAAATTCTTCAACAGAGTCATATTCGTCATAAAAATCAGTTGCACTTTCAGTGGGGGCGGCTTGGGTAGTACGTTTTATTTCAGTTTCATCTACTTCATCATAGTACTCATACTCTTCACCTTCTTCAACTTCATGGCTTGTATTTTCATTATGGTTCTCATCAGGTTTTTCTGTTGTAGTTGTAGTAGAATAAGACGTTATTGGAGAAGATGATGTTATAATATACGATTTCTCTTCTTTAGCAGGTTTAGAGATATTATCAGAATTCATCGAGCTTGCATCTGGTCGGTTATCATTGATTGATTCTGCATCTAAATTATCAGAATGGTTTGATTTTATAACTTGGACATCATAAGAGACCTGTTTGTTTTTCATTAATTCTCTAAACGAACTAATGTCACTTATGTCATCCTCAAGGAGAGGTTCCAGATCGAGAAGAGCTTTATATTCTGTTGAAGAACTATGATGTTGTACAGGATCTGATTTTGATATTTTGTAATTATGTCTGTCTAATACTTTTTTCTGTGGGCTACTAAAATTCTCGTCTAATTCTGAATCGTAGTTCGGAAATTGAGTGGCTCTTAGTGATGAACTAGGCTTATTTGTTAATCGACTAGGGTTATAAGTAGTAACTCTGTGATGATCATAGAGATCTTGGTTATCGTTTTCAATTTCTTCATCATGCGAAATATGCCCACTTTGTCCATTACTTTTAAGGCTATTGTTGTCAAATGGTATATTTTTGAATCTAGTATTTTGTAAAAAGTCAATGTCAGGATTATTTATTGTTATCTGTCCTAAAAATGTTTCTTGCTTAGATGGATCATTCTGGTATGCAACCGAATGTATTGGTGGTGCTTCAGGTCTTTTTGTAGACGCTGGATGTACAGTTTGAAAACTGTAAGGCCGAAACCTTTGTCTTTGCGGAGGACTAAAGTCTGCTTGATTTACATAGTATTGGGACCCAGACTGACTTCTGCCTGTGGGTAATTGAAAAGGCGACGGATTTTGATTATAGTTAGGACTAGGGAATCGTACATGCCCTTCATTGTGTGAAATTTGTGGTGTTGGTTGTGGTCTAAAATTGATGTCTTGTTCAAAGAACGTTGCTGGACGATTGTTAGAAAATAATGGTGGTTGAACTTGAGCAAAATTCCTTTCTACCGGTGTGTAGAAATAATCGTTTTCATCTGAAATAAAAGAAAAATGTCATGCAAGTAACTATTATAATGATAACACATATTTATTTTTTAAATTAAGAAATTGCAACCAAGATTATCGTATAAATCCATACTAATATTATAAAGAAAGAAGATTAGTACTTTAAATTTATTTGTTTTTGATTTTTGATTCATTGTTTGCAACATGAATTACAAATTTTTGAACAGATATGAAATTGACACTGAGATTAAATAAATATTTAGGAGTAATATACCTTTTATTTACCACGGACGAAGACAAGATATCTAAAATCTCAGATACATTCGAAAAGACTATAAGTGAAATTATTTATCCAAGACGCGTTGTAAAATTACATTAGGTTTTTGTTGATTTACTAAGCTTTTTCATTATCTAGCTATATTTTTAATTCACGTTTTATACATTTATTTATTATTATGGCATTAGTAGACTAGATTCAAGAAAAATTTTGGCATCATTATATGGTCATAATATCATCCCAAGTTGATTTTGATTTCATTATGATTTTGTTTTGGTGAGTACAAGAAACAACATTATTATAATATTATTAAATAGTCCAAACTATCATAAAATAAATGAGTTAACTTCTAAATTTACAAGTACTTGGTACTTTACAATATTGCATAAAATACGCAATTGTGTTGCAGTAAGTGTGCTGTAAAATTATGCAAAAATGTTGGCGTTACGTCAATCAGGAGCTATGAGTTTGCAATTCAATTTATATTTCGCTTGAAAACGGTTTTATTTTATTTCTTTTTTTTATATATAACAAGAACGGATTAACTACTGCTAAAACTTGTGCTTGTAGTTGATCCGTACACGTAATAATAAGTGAGAAGTATAATATATATTGATATGACCCCTTTTCCAATAAGCTCGCCATGCAGTATTCGATTTACTCTAAGATTTTCCTATTATACCAAAAGAGGTGGATCTTTGTATCAAGGTCATCTGCATAGGTCACTCACACCTCGATGCTCTCATCTAATTTTACATTTAGTTCTAGTTTGAATAGTGAGTGGGAGAGGCAGTGTAATTACCTATAGGTTACTATGGTAAAATACTCAAGGATATAAAGTTGGCAATGCGCTTGTGCCACTACTGATGTGGCGAGTGTCCATAGACTGCGACTCCTTACCGCTAGGGCTAGGGCCGCATGCTTGCTAGTATAAAAAACTAGCTTTTGCGGCTTCGCCCGCGTAACTTTCCCATGCGAACAGTTCTTATTTCCTACCTTCCTTATCTTCTCCATATTTCAAACTATATGTATGCAAAATTTCAAGAAGATTGGTTCGGTTGGTAGAGCGAGAACTTAATTTTACATTTATAATATTAGTTAGGATCCGTAAGGGATAAAGACGTGAACGTGAAGAGTTCTTTATCTGTATCTTTTTTGCATAGGAAATTAATGCTATATTTTTAAACGAAACGTTTTTAATTCAAATGTTACGGTATAAGTACTTATTTATAACGAAATTAGAAGGGAGAGCAAGTTTGGTGGTCGATGAAAATTACTATACATAAGTAAGATTTATATACAAACTCATTCGGCGTGAGTAGGATTCGAATCTGGGACCTTTCGGTTCACAGGCTCATTTTGGCAGGTCATGTTGCATATAATATCTTTAATATAAATGAAAGGAAGAAACTTCTGTATTTTCCGCCATGCAGTAACTTAAATCTTCAAGCAAAATATATCGGACGGAGGCGCAAAGACGCTTGGCTAATCTTCTTTTATGACCTTTCCAGTTTATTATTACGTCTCTGCTTTGGGGTTCCATATCGTTCGGAAAGATAATCTCAAGGAAATTACTTTCTTGCGGTTCATATCCCTAATTAAGAAGGGCAGGCGGTCCTCATCAGGGCCTGAGTGAAAGTGCTGAACGTAATAGGAAATCGATTGGAGCACTCATAACTAAAGGGCCCAGATATTTTTATTTAGTATTTTATTATGCAAGATACAGCCCGTACTTTATTGGCATTGCGTTAATGTGTGAAAGAAAAAAAAAACGGGTTGCACTCCGGGAGTGCCGGTAGAAGTGAAAACTTGGATATTGATGTTGTGCATTTTTGACGTCTTACAAATTTTCGATCAGGTCACGTGTCCTGACGAGAGTTTAACATTTTTTACCCATCACAAAAAATGCACAACGCCGCCGCCGCCGGCCTGCTTTTCACTTCAAAAAATTCAAACTTTCAATGTACGGTGTAATGTAAAACTTTTGACTGCACTATATAAGTTTAGTAAATTTTTTCACTTCAATGTATAACATCCTATTAAAAATTATTTTAGATATTTTTCAAAATTATGATTTATAGTTTAACATTCTAAATACCTAATAAATATATAATAATTTTAAGAAACAAAACTGGACTTATACCATACTATACTTATAATGAGTAATGTCTCAATACGTAACACAAAACCACATAAGCATCATCAAAAAGTTGTTTTAGACAAATAATGTGGCAGAAAGTGAACCGCAAGTAAATAATATTAATGGCCTCACATAAAGCTAGTCGTAACATTCGGAGTTTTTCTCGGTCCCATCGGGACTGGTTTATTAAGAAGGGACTGTATACTTTATTTCTCCAATATTTTTCTCTGATTAACTTCGTGCGGCCGTATTTCCCCCGGGCGTGCGGCGTCATAGCCCGGTGTCAATTTTTGATCGCTTTTATTGATCTTACGCAAAGTATGCAGAGTTTGTGGCCTGAATACGTGAACCCATACCATATTTTTTTATGCTGAACTAGACTTGAGAGACGGTAAAAGTTACAAATTACATTACAAATTACGAGTGCCTCTTTTAGTTTTGAGGTCTCGACCCTTTTGATTTTCAGTACAAAAATTATCCCATTTATACAATTTCCATTGCAATCAATATCCTTGCAATGTTTTTCTTAATAAGAATTAGTCCCATAATATGATGCCGTAGGTTTCATTCGTATAACCTAAAGTAATGCCTGTTGATAGTCAATTCATCTAAAAGTAACTAAGAGTGCGTTGCACCAGTCAGCTTTAAAGTTGACTTTAACCTGCGCAGAAAAACGCAAAATGAGCCATGTATTGGTAAGCTAAGCGATGGCGTTTACGACAAAATTTACTTTTATTTATAATATTTATTTGTTTTATAGCAAATAAAACTGTTCTGATAATTAGGAAAATCCGAAAAAATTAAGAGGAATGCTATTTTGTATTATTATTTCTAACAAAAAGAATATTTTCAGAAAATTAAACAGAATTTGTAATATCATACAAACGGTAGAATAACAAACGTAATTACGTAGCCTTTTGTGCGCGCAATGAAGTTATTTTATTTAAAAAGAGTATTTATTAGAACAATATGTTAACGAGTATCACGGTAACATATGTCTTAAATTGCAGGTAATTAGGCAGATATTACGAGCGGGCGCGGGACATGGCAGGCGGCTTAAAGCTCTTTGGGCAACCCCCGTTTAGCATGAATATTTGGATGGTTTTTCTTTTGTTTTTAAATTATTATTTAATTTATATGATTTTACGCGTCAACATATCTGATTATGTGTTATCGTGCGCTATTTCGGCCTACTTGATTATTAAATCCAATATATTTAAAAAATGTAAATCTATCTGATTGGACGCCTGCAACACCCGAAAATAAAATCTATCAACGCTCAAAATTCACACAAAAGTTGCCTTTATTTGAGTAGTAACTGTTTACTACAATGTTCAAGAATATTTGCCAACTGTTATGGAAAAGTTATCTCTGAGTCGGATTAATCTTTTCACTTCGTTAAACCTCAGTGACTTGAGGTCCGTGGGGCACTGAAAAGGAAATCATTCTGTAACTAAGTGTAAGCTGGCCCCTGGGGTACGTTACGTCATGCTATATTTATCAGTGACCTGACCACGACTTTTACAAGAGATACAATTTGCGGAGCGAAATGAAAATATGTATTTCGTATTTTTTTTCTGGTGGTATAAAATGTTTTATTTTACTGAGTGTGGGAGGGCACATAATTGTGACCTTAAACCTGATTGAACTGTATTGAAAAGGCGGAAATAAAACTGTTCATTATACATATGTTGTTGTGTTTATCACATAACCTAAATATAAATCGGAATAGAATGACGACCAGTAGCTGCATTTATTATTAAAAAAATGGGTAGTACCCCCTGAGTGGCTGCAGAAGTGAACATTTGAATATTAACGTTGTGCATTATTGACGTCTTACAAATTTTCGATCTAGTCACGCGAGCATTTTTTACCCATCATAAAAAGTACACAATGCCGCTAAAGAAGTTTATACTTCAAAAAGACCGTGGTTCCTTACCTAATTATTACATATAGTTTACCTTTGTGGAAAATATCACGTCGTGTGAAATAGGTATAATCGTGCCACAAAGTTCCTCATCCCTAATTAGTTTGGGTGCTCACGTACGCCCCCAACGTTTGAATAAGACATGCCTCCACGGTACGTGAACACTACATACCTATGGGTTTACGAGCGTCTGTCACCTAATTCCCGTTCACCAAATGACCCCACGTTATTATTTACCACCACCGGACGTATTTTTACCAATAGATAGTGAGATTCCTGAGAAAGATTTAGTAGGGGAGAAAATAGGTATATATTATGGTTTAACCTGGACGAAGCTGGGACAAGCCGCTAGTTTACCAATAATTGTGAAGTGAAACTTATACTGAAAGTTGAAGTTAGCACTTTACTGTCATTAAACAGCACTGTGTCCTTTTTATGGGATTTTATGTGTACAAATAATTAAAAGAGAAATTTTAAATCATTAGGTATGTATTCCGTTTTAGAAATCATGAAGATTTTATATATTTCACACTAGCGGCGCTTCCCGGCTTCGCTCGCCTATCTATAAACTTTTCTCAGGGGTCACACTATGTAAAAACCGCATGAAAATTCGTGAAAAAGTTTTTGAGAATATAACGAACTTGTTTTATTATATGCTAATACACGTTTTATATTTTGAAGATTAAAAAACAAATAATACGCTATGTATTATTTGTTTTTTAATATTCAAAATTTAATCTTCAAGTATTATTTTGTGAGATTGATAACAAAAAATTTAAATAGAATTATGTTTGTGAAGAGTGAGCATTTAAAGTTGCCGATTCAATCAGTAGAACATTTCCAGTACATTAAAAAATTTCTCAAATGGCGTCGTTAACTAGCCCCGGTTTTCAATTTATCTCTCTGCTGTGCGGAGCACTCACACATTAAAAGACTAAGGGTGAGTTGCACCGTCAAATTTGACGTCAATTTTAAACCGCGTGTCCCTTATGTTATACAAAAATGGCGTACTTTGCGTTTTTCTGCGCAAATTCTGTTAACATTAAAGTTGATTGGTGCAGCGTACCTTAAGCTGCTTCCAGAAACAATTGTTATTTCCCAGAGTTTCCTTCGACTTTTCCTTTGTTTCTGGTTAAACTTTTATAGTTGACTAGAGAGCAACATTAAGAAATCGTGTATCTTTACGTGATAAATTAGTTTGTTCAGTATATATCTGGACTGGAATATATATATAAGTGTACAAAAAATGTACAAATATTGCACATGTGTGATAAATCATAATACTATATTTTATTTTTACATCTTTAAAGATGAATTATCTAGTTATGGGTATCAATTATTTATCGGTATGGCATTATTACAGTCGTTCAATAATATATATAGTCATTCATCCTATCACATAAATAACATCTGACTATCTTTAATCAGCTAGTGTCTTTGAAAATAAACAACCTAAGCCTTTATATAAAATTTTAAATAAAAGATTTTCAGTAAAAGCTTAGCCCTTTAGCATTATCAAAAACATTTTGCTTTGTCAGGTTAAAGTGCAAAAAGTAATGCAATGGGTTTCTTTTTAAGCAAAAATATTTTAGCGATTACTCCGCTATAAAGAAAAAGCTTTTAAGGTTAGTATTCCACTTATTTTTAAATTTCAAGCGTCGTTATCACCGAGCCAAGAGAGAGATTTATAGGATTCCAAGGCAAAGACTAGAATTTAAAGGCGATCACAGGATACTCGGGCTCTTGAATAATAAATAGCAAATCGTGGGCGAACAATGTCCACCCACTCTGTTCATAATATGGCTTCTACGTGGTTTTTAGTTTATTATTTTAGTTACATAGCTTTTAAAAGCATTGAAATGTAAAAGATTAAGTTTTTGAAATAAATTTTGCGTGCACATACTTTCTTGCAAATTTTGTGTAACACATTGTGTAAGTATGTATTTAATTTCAATATTACCAAACCATGATAACATTAATTCAAGCTTCCCTTAGAAAATCACGTATTTATCAGCAATATCTCTATATAATTCTGGGGCAGTGGGGCAGCCTCCCAGGGACTAATTCAATAGATGTTTAAGCAAGCGGAATATACTCGTAATTTGAAGGGGTATCACCATGCGAATCCATATATTTTGTCTGCGATTTTTTCTAATACTGTTATAAATTTCATATGTTAAAATATCAATCATCATTGAATGACGTTGATAACGTCCTGAAAAGTTCCCATAAGTACCCATTTGTTTACACATATTGACCGTATTCATGGTTTTTTTATATTGTAATATAACAGTAAAGGTATATAAGAATAATTAATGTAATTTTTGTAAAAAAATATGTCCTATTTAAGAATTGTTTGTATTTAATAAAGATTAAACACAGTAAAAGAAGGTGGTTGTCCAGAAATGTCCCAGGTTGGAAACATAGTTAAATGTTGTATATGGGACAGTTTACCTCATATACCGATATCGTACACAAGGGCCTTTGTTTACATGTATCATTCATCGATAAATTCTAGCGAACGGATCCTTTGGTATTTCTGACACAATATAGTTATAGTATAGGTGGATATGTGTTATTTATATGTTAGAAGTTTGTATTCATAATAGTACTTAGGATTTGTGTGTAAAATGATATAACTTATCATAGAAATAATATATAACTGTAACTAAAAATAATAATTATATGTGTTAAGTCACCCAAAGTTTGATACTTTGGCTTAGGAAGGTGTACCATTTGGGTCGGCAGGTCATCATGCTGGACTGTTACATCGCACGGGTCCTGGGTTCGAACTTCGGTTAGGCCAAGATGGAAAATGATATTTTCCAATTGATCTGGGTTTTGGATGATTTATCTATATTAGTATATGTTATAAAATACGGTGTTGAGTTTGCAACTTCTAAACTAAGTCACTAACTTACTTTGGGGCTAACTCAATCTGTATGGTTTGTCCCTTGATTAATTAATTAATTTACTAATAGTGTTTATACTGTGGGCATTATGATCACAAGGAGTTGCCTAATTCTGCCTCCACTCTACCTACTATCTTCACAAAAAACACATTGCTCCGTTTGGGTGAAGGACATTGTCATATTTATAATATTAGTATGGATTCACCGCTAAACAAAAAATAGGTGATTTCAAATTAAAATATAAATAAATAGGTCAGTTTTTAATTAGGTTACATTTATAATTATGAAAAAAAAGTGTGTGTATTTTTATACAATCTTTACCGTATAGTTAGGTATGTGGTTAAATTGAATCTAATAACATAAAAGATTAACAAGCCATGTGTTACTAACGCGTTAACACGATATGCTTTCACTAAACTTAAATGGAAAAAATTGTGAGACAGCCAGCGTCACATGGCAACACTTGCAAAAAACGCGTTTACGTAACGTTAATCAAATGGTTCCTGCACTTTATTACGGCTTCAATCAATTAACATATAATAGCGGTTGGAGCTTACCTTGACATTGCGTATCTTTTATAACGCAGAAGAGGAATGCTGTGATTGTCACGAACTTCCAACGTCGACGTCCCATTTTTTTAAAATGATTTTTCACCGTATCATTGATACGATGGCTTTATTTCGAGTCTTATTTATAATAAATCAGTCCTATTAAAGAGTCTCATATTTGGCAACGAAATTGGCACACCTTTTGATTAGGTCTAAACCATTTTGGCGGGAACGTCACATCTGTAACAAAAGATATATCAAATTAGTACTCAAATTGTGATGTGATATAAGTAAACTAGGAATAGGAGACTGCGTCAGGAAGTGAGTGACCAAGGCGTGTGGTTTCCGCTCTGGACTACTCAATAAATTCCCGTGGATATCCAACGAGACGTCTAAGAGATGAATCTTCAAAATTTAAAGGTTATTTTAACGCGGTCACTGGGCTTCTGGTGTCATAGACACGAATTAAATCGAGAACACTGAGAATAAGTGGGATAGAGACTCAAAAGAATTGTCTATGTAATCAGAAACTATAATTGAAAGGACAGATTAGTGCAACTGCTCAAATATTACCGGCTCAAAGCAAATGAAACACTATCCTAAACTCAATAAGCTTGATGAGGAAATAGTTTCGTCTATTCCGCATCCGTATACCGACAATTCCATAACGAATCAATTGACCCGAAACTTAAACTTAAGTTTATAGTATATTCAAAGTAGAGAGCAGAGGTGACAGGTATCGCTATATAACTTCAGAATTAGTTTCTAATGAATGTTGGACCTGACGCTGTTGAAGATAAGACGTTGTCTACGATGCTTCGAGAATCCTGACACGAAATACAAAGTTTATGTAACAGCTTCCAAACTTTGCGATCTGAGAAAATGATGCCAGCTGTCTGTATTATAGTCCGTGAAGGTAAAGTATTATAGTACGATCCCTCTGATCGTAATACTAAACAATCAAGGCAGGTAGTGATCGTGTTTACATGAGAGATTAAATTATAACGAGATAATAAAGATAGTGGATAGTGGTTGTAATCATGGTAGGTACCTTATTTTTTAAATTGGCGAGGCATAACTTAGTAAAACAATGCCTATTTTTGTGTTAAAGAGTATTCAATCTTCTTATTTGACAACTGGGATTGTAACCAAAATGAAAAAACTATTTTTTGTAATATTATAATTTATTAAACTCTAAACAATTACGAATATTTTCGAAACCTTAATGCTGTTGTAACGCGCCAAATTCAATAATGTAGCAAAAAATCAGGTTAATGCACAAAAACTGTTTATGTATCCATGGCCGTAAGGTATAATAGTTATAACAAAGTAAGGTTTTTTTATCAGTCAAAGTAATAAAGCTAAGTTAATATTGTTTTAGCATCGATATACTTGTAGAATTAAAGCAACTTATATTTGTCTATAGCCAGACTTGTCATAATTATTGATCTTATTCACGTCGGATGTTATAAGAGCTCTACTATCATTCTGACAGGCATCAGGGCAATTACCGAGTACAAAGGTAATGTCAGATTTCAAATTTGCTACTTAATCGATAGATACTCCTTTGTCGGTAAGTACAATAAATACAACTTTACAATGTATTAGGTATTTTAGCGTGTAACTGGCTCTCTTGATCTAACATAAACAGGCTAGAGTTGGACAGATAGCTGGTTAAAAGTCAAAGTTACATCTCCCACGGGACAGACTTACGTGGCAGTTTGACGGAGGTAAAGTGAATAGAAAAACGATTAGCAATTATAAACCTATATCTCAACATAAGATAGAATGGAACTGAACGAACTAAAATTACTAATTAAAATATAATAGTTGTTTACCTAATTGCAATTCATTTTTACGATTGAGGTTCTATTAGTCAAGTGAATCTTGAAAACGTGCTATTATTATACCAAACAATTAATAACAATTTCGATGCAGATATAACTCAAGTTAGGTTCAAGACAAGTAAGCAAAAATTGGAGGAAAGTATATCAATTAAATTCTGAGGACGGATTTATTTTAATAAATATGTATTATCAATGTTATTTCAGGCATTAAAAATAGCACAAAAAGAAAGTGGAACGAAATCGTTACGAAGACAAAAATAAATTATTTGTCAGCATTTGATGTCGGCCGGTTGGTTGCAGTTAGAGATGGATTTACGCTCGGGCACAAACTGGGCATAAATGCTTATGCGTAAACTGGGCAGATACGTTATTGCCCGGGCACAAACCATCGCTGGTTGCAGTGAAACGTGTCGTGACGTCACGGTGCGTCAGGCGGAGGCGTCTGTGAAAGCGACGCGTTCCGGCTCGCCGCGTAGTTTCTAGCAAACACTGCACGTTGCAAACCGTGCTGCTACTACCACGTGTGACGTTCCCAATGGCATAGCATCACACATACCTACGTGTATATGATATTCGACCTATTTGTATATCCTCCTAAGCCCAAATCAACCAAGTGTTGCTATATTGAAATGACTAGCAAATGACCGCGACTTCGCCAGCACTGATTCCCCACCTACTCTGTGTACTACTTCGTTCTCTTATGTATGCGAAATTTAAACAATATTAGATGTATAGATAAAGCATGAAGAGGTAAAACGTATTTTTCCTTAAGGTCTAATGTTGCAAATACAACCACTGGCATACCATTTTAAAATAATCAGTCCATTAGTACATATAGTAATGGATTCCAACATTTTTCAGATTAATACATATTTATTAAATTGACAGTCCATTAGTACATATACTAATGGACTGATTATTTTAAAATTACTAATTTTAGACACTTTTAATTATTTCAAAAATCTAGGCCGATGTTACTACTTAAGAAGTTCTTTGATTTAGAATCACTCTGTGAGTGAAAGATGTAATGAAAATGAATGAAAGGCTACCGTCATGACTTGCATTTCGAGTCAGGTAATAGACCAATAAATTCAATGGAAATGGATAAATAAATGTTTGTTACTTTAGCCGTTATGGTTAAAAGCGAAATGACTTCAGTACAATTTAATAAATAATGTAGTTATAATGTAATAATAATATACTCTATCATTTTTATGTGGACCAGGAACTACTAAAGTATTATGAAATTGCAGTATAAAAAGCGGAATTTATTGTAATTTTATACTTCTTTAACCTACTTAAATTTGCATAACTTAAGTCAAAACTGTCAGTTTGTGATGAATGAATACAGAAAATTGGACTGAATAGTCGTTTTAAATTTACTTAAAATTAACATAATCTGCACACAGGAGAAAATAATGATTGAGTGGGAAAGAACATTATTGTTACCTACTGAATATAATAAATTATTGTTAGACCATTTGTATACGACTGAGAAAACCATATCAAATTCCATTCAGAAGTTTTTGCGTGATGCGCGAACAAACATGCAGACAGACAGACAAAAATTATAAAAAAATATGTTTTGGCTTCTATCAGCCGCATAAAGAACCCTCATATATTTTTTTAATATCTCCTCAGACATAGCCCACTTGTCATTTTATTACATGTAAAGATATTTAGAGTTAATATTTTAGTAAAACATAGGTAGTATTGAAGTTTACGTTCTTGTTTTTACATTCTGAAAAGATGCCAAAACACTCGGCAAAAGGTCACAAAAAGGTAGCCACATCTCTGGTTTTTGCTAAATACATCTTGACATATACCTCTCTCTTTTAAGTAAATTTTCCAGGCAGAATGATTAAAATTATCCATTCTTCAAGAAAATCCTAAATTGTGAAAAGTTTCCAGCATTTAGATAAGTTGGTTATGAATTAATTGAGGCATAATTATGAAAACCTTAGAAAAGCCTGAGTTACTGTTTAGAAATAGCTATTCCTGGAAGCAGGGACAAAACCGTCTCGTAAATTATGTAAATGACAGAATCGATACTCGGCTAGAGTTCGTTCTACGAATTTATTATTTTTACTTTATCCAATATACAATACAATACAGTCAATAGCATACCAAGTTACCCTACGGCGATTCATTTAGGATACGTGAAATTTGATGCAAAAAAAATTACAAGCTTTTATTTATATGTACCTATTCCGATTTTAGTTAATCTGTAAGTTAAATTTCACATATTTCGACTTGTTCTACAGAGTTGGAGTTTTCCAAGTTGCTTCAGTTTCCATGACATTGCAATATGATGACAAGCAAAACTTGATGGTGAAACCAGAATTAACTTTCAACAAAGGTTTACTGCACGAACATGTTTTTTTTGTCAAAATGAAAATGAAGAATTTCTGTGACGACAATAAAAGCAAAAAAAATGACGACGATAAAAGATGACGATAGTAAAAAAAAAATGAAAATTTTGTTAAAAGTTGTTACTGTTCACATTGCGAATTTGAATTTAATTAATTAGGTATATAAAACATAACCTTTAGTTACGGCGTGTATTGAACAAAACAAGAATCTGTTCTTGCGTGTCTCCCGGTAACTGAGATCTTTTTGCTTCTCCACAATAAATGTCTTAATTGTACTGGAGCGTGACATAGCAATTTTTCCTAGAAAATGCTCTGATATTAATCGCTGAAGAAATAACATGCTTGAGCTAAGAACTGGGTGAATGAGTACTCAAATGGTTGCTTGTGTTATCTGCAGGAACTAATTTCTTGGTCTACCGGAATCTGAACTTCAGAATAAAGACTAATATAAAAATACCATAGACCTTCCCATATATAGACAAATCCTAAATCAATTTATCATATCAATAGTACAACAGTGAAGGTTAGGATGGATCATCAAAAGAAATTTATGGATGCATTGATTATTCTTAATTCTGGCATTGAATTTGACATGTTTGTAAAAGATCATATCACAAACCGATATGCATATGTTGAATTTTTTAACAATTTCTTAGTGAAAGTACAATATCATATATTTTTACTTGGTATAAACTAGTCAGTCACGTGCCCTAAAGGCCGGTCTAACAGCTAACACATGGACAGTTATACAATGAAGCAGCTCTTCGCATGCTAACTGCGTAAGTATCGTGTCTGGCGTACACTTTAACGATTGCCGAAGTTATGAAACATTCTCACGGTCGATGTATTGTCATGTATGCGGCCTATTTAGGTCAAACACCATAATAGATTTGGAGCCTATTTAAAAGTCAATTTAGACATATTAGCCAACATCTACATGTCTCATGGATGGTAAAACTTTGTTTTTTTTTTTAAGTTTTTTAACTTACAGTTCATGTAATTTTAAAGTTATATAAAGAAGCTTTCGAATTAAACAAACATAACATTTCACACCCATATTTCATTGTTGTAACAATTATTTAAGTAACTATAAAGTTATATAAAAAGCCTACCTACCTTATATTCACAACACATGGTGACATTACACTTCTAGGTATCATGCACTTTGTTATTTTTAATTATTATTTAATATATGTGTATTCAAATACTCAATATAAATATTTTCAAAAAGGCATAATTTCAATATCTTGTTTTTTCAATAATTGGTTCGCGGATATCCTCATCCCCAATTTAATCTTTAATAACAGAAATAAAAATCATGCTCTGTGGTTTTGCCATGAATAATATACTTTAATTTATGAAGTAGACTCGGGGTGGTAAAATAATTCTAAAATGATTTGTCACATGTATGTATTCGTCACCTTTAGTGTAACAATATCATGTAAGGCTAAGTCTTACATGATATTGTGTTAGCGCCTACTGAAGGCCTACCTGACACTGTACTCATGGTTCAATTTGGAGTTGATACAGGTAGTGCAGTGCATGTTTATCAACACTTGACCTTTCAACATTTGTCCAATAAATCTAGTCCTAGACCTTGTTTTATTTCAACTCTCAATGTTGTATTGATTTGTATTACCAAATGGGGAAGAGTAGTTGGAGTGATAAATTAATTATACTTCGCCGTTGCATCCTCGAGATTTATTTAATTCACTATGTAGTTCCACTCTTTAATGTACTGGGCATGTAGCACAATTTTAGAGTCAAAATTCAAAATTTCATATTGAAACGACTTATTTGATAGTTCCTGGTACCCCCACCAGAGGGGAGGGGCGCCCTTGCAATGACCGCACGCATCGGCCGGCCTCATTCGCTTTTTGTGTGCGGGCATCGTAGTACAGTATCTTGATATTTGTTTTTGTGATTTTCTAAGTACCCACTATGGGTAAGAGAAAGAATAAGGATTCTTCGGATTATATTAAAGCAAAGATACGGAAGTTGGAAAAACGTCTACGCCGACGCCGGGAAAGTTCGTGCAGTAGTGATAAATGTAAGTTTATTTTCTATTTTTACGTAAATAATAGTTAATAACCTATGAATTGATAAAATTGGACCAGTGATATTTTATTACAAATGACATTGGATTACAATGAAAAACACACAGTGTTAAATGTTATAAATTATCCACCTACCTACATTTATATGGAAATAAACTTTCTATACACAATCAGCTTAGTTCGGAGTAGATTTATTAAATAGTACCTATGAGAATATATTTAATACACACAGTGCATTGTACTATGATGCGATCATAGTCGCGCACATGAAAGTACTGCGATGCGATCGTAGTCATGTGAACCCTTGGTTTACTATCGTGATGCGATCACGATGATACCATTACGCGTACATTTAGTCATGACGAGATCGTGACCATTATTCACTTATATTTACAGCGCCTTACGCTTATTGGGACTTATCCCCGACCCTACAATCTGTGGCTGAAAGTCCAGAGGAGTCGCCCCCCAATAGTCCTAACATAAAGTCAGCCATTGTTGATCCGGGGCCATCCACAAGCAAACAAGATGAATGTCCTGTTATAGCCACCCCAGTCGACGAGCCCAATGATAGGATTCCTATCGATATACTTGACATTTTGGGAGAATCTAAGAAAAAAATGGAGGTTTTTGGACCAAGAATTCAAGAAGAGATATCTAAACGTTGGGGGCGGATCTTGTGTGAGGGGCTGAAGAGAGAACAGAAAAAGGAGATTACCGAGAACATTTTGGTACCCGAAAATTTTCAGTTAGTCAAAGCCCCCAAGTTAAACCCCGAAATCGCAGCTGTTACAAACGATTCTACAAAAAATCGCGATAAGCGTTTAGAAGGGGCACAAGCATATCTTGGTCTAGGTATAGCTGCTTTGACAAATATAATATCATCACTTATCGAGAAAGACCTGGACAAGGTAGACCTAATTAAACGCCTTTCTGAGGTCAACAAAATCTTACTGGACTTACACTTTGAAAACACATCAAATAGACGTAAATTAATTACATATTCTTTAGACAAAAAATTCTTGGATATGATTCAAGACGTAGAAAGAGATTCCCTTCTTTTCGGTGAAAATCTTACCGATAAGATAAAAGCCTCTAAATCTGCTGAGAAGTCAGGTCTACAGATTAAGAAGACAAATTTTGCGGAAGTTTCGACGTCTAAAAAGACTACAGGACAACAGGGAAACTGGAGGGGCCCTCCCCGTCAAAATCAACGTGGCAATCGACGGGGCGGGGCCAAAACTCGACCGATTTGTCGCCCAGCGAAGACATCAGCTCCGACCACAGATCGACGCCAAGAGACATCGAAGACTCGTGCGAGACCTCGCTCCAGGACACGATAGAGGTACCAAATCTTGCTGGCAGGTTAAAATATTTTCTGTCCAGATGGAAATCCATCACGGATGACCAATTTATTCTAAAAATAATTTCAGGCTATGAAATTCCTCTCATCAAAGGTGTGTTCCAAACAAAAGAACCGATGAACACAGTTTTTTCAAAAACTGAAAACCATGCATTACACATAGAATTAAATAAATTATTACAAATAAGTGCCGTAAGATATTGTGATGATGAACCTGGTCAGTATATATCAAAAATATTTTTGATACCTAAACCAAATAATAAATTTAGATTTATACTTAATCTGAAGTCCTTCAATAAGTATGTGGACACTCAACATTTTAAAATGGAGGATCATAGGACGGCTACTAAGTTAATGTCTAGATTTTGTTATTTAGCTACCATTGACCTAAAAGATGCATATTTTTTAATAAATATGCATGAATCGTCAAAAAAATATTTAAGATTTAAATTTGAGCAACATACTTACGAATTCCAGTGTCTACCGTTTGGACTTTCTTCAGCACCATATATTTTTACAAAATTAATGAAGCCGGTTATTACTTGTCTTAGGAAAAAAGGTTTTTACTTGGTCAATTATTTGGACGATTATTTGTGCCTAGGTCATTCCTATGAAGACTGCCTAAAGTGTGTTACAGAAACTGTGCGCTTGTTGACATTTCTGGGGTTTGTAATAAACCACGACAAAAGCAAGCTGGTACCATGTCAAATTATAATTTTTCTAGGATTCGAGCTAGATTCTTATAATATGAGATTAGGACTCCCTATAGAGAAGAGACAAAAAATATTGGAATCAACTATTAAAATTTCTAGGAAAAATAAAATTTCTATTCGAGATTTTGCAAAATATCTTGGGGTACTAACATCCGCCTGTCCTGCTATTTCTTATGGTTGGATGTATACGAAGGTATTCGAACGAGAAAAATTTTTAGCCTTAAAGAAATCTAATGATAATTATGATGACTATATGTTATTAAATAAAAATCTAAGACATGATTTTGATTGGTGGAAGACCCATATAATGAAGTCTTACAATCCTATTCGTAGTGGCCGATTCGTTCTAGAAATCTTCTCCGATTCGTCTTTAACTGGTTGGGGGTTAATGTGTCAAGGTGAACGTTCAAATGGATTTTGGGACGCTCAAGAATCGCAATATCACATAAACTTTCTAGAGCTTAAGGCAGCCTTTATAGGACTTAAATGTTTCGCCAGCAACTTACGAAATTCTGAAATATTACTTCGTATCGATAATACTGTAGCCATTTCATATATAAACCGCATGGGTGGAATAAAATTTACCCATCTTAATTACATAACTCGCGAAATATGGCAGTGGTGCGAGGAAAGGCAATTATATATCTATGCTTCATATATCAGATCTCGGGAAAACGTAGAAGCAGATGAAGAATCTAGACGAGGGAACATAGACACGGAATGGAGTCTATCTTCCACCGTTTACAACGAAATAATTCAGGAATTCGGGGAACCGGAAATCGATCTTTTCGCCTCTAGAATCAATGCGAAATGCAAAAAATATGTATCGTGGAAGAGAGACCCTTCCGCCACTAATGTTGACGCCTTTACCTTAAACTGGTCTACCAATTTCTTTTATATGTTTCCACCTTTCTCGTTAATTCTCAAGTGCCTCAGAAAAGTTATAAATGATGAAGCAGATGGCATTATTGTTGTACCACATTGGCCAAGCCAACCATGGTACCCTCTGCTACAATCACTCATGACTCATGAACCAATATTCTTTGAACCAGATAAAAATTTATTAATTTCTCCTTCCAGGGAACCTCACCCTCGATGGAAGACACTTACCCTGGTATCATGTCAATTGTCAGGACGATATTCGGACGACGCTCACTTCACCCAGCAACAATCAATATAATAATATCGTCTTTATCTAATAACTCTCTCAAACAGTATAATGTTGCATTAAAAAAGTGGTGGCATTTTTGCATTGAAAAGAATTGTGATCCTTTACATTATAATTTACCCGTAATGCTAGAATTCTTAACCGTTATATTTAACAGCGGTATTAGCTACTCCAGTTTAAATACATATCGTTCTGCACTCGGTTTAGTTTTCGGTAAATCATTTAGTGAAAATGACATAGTCGTTCGGTTTTTGAGAGGTGTATTTAGATCCCGACCTAGCTTCCCAAGATACCAATCCACCTGGGATCCTAATACCGTGCTTGATTTTGTTGCTCAATTTTTTCCCAACGAAGAATTATCATTAACGAGAATTACTAAAAAAGTAGCAATTCTACTCGCATTGTCATCTGGACAACGAGTTCAGACATTGTCGCTGATAAGACTATCAAATATTAAAATTCATGATTCTAAAATTGAAATAATAATTAATGATATGATTAAAACCTCAGAAATGAATCGTTCCATGCCTCATTTGGTAATTCCGTTCTTTCCTGGTAGAAAAGAAATATGTCCCGCGAGGGCGCTTCTGTCTTACATAGATTGTACAAAACGTCATCGTTCTATAGCCAACACAGAACGATTGTTCCTAACCACCAGGAAACCATTTCATAATGCCAGCCCATCGACTATAAGTCGATGGATCAAGGAGATAATGAGTGAAAGCGGGATAAATATTGAAATTTTTTCGGCCCATAGCACTCGCCATGCTTCTACCTCGGCGGCGCTCCGCCATGGGCTGTCCGTTGATATAATTAAAAAATCCGCTGGTTGGTCAGGAAACAGTTTTACGTTTGCTAAATTCTATAATCGTCCTTTAAATGAAAGTGACGACAGAAGCAACTTCGCGGAAGCAATTATTAATTAATTTTCATTTATAAGTCGTTAAATAAGTATAAGCTAATTAGTTTTCAGTTCGTTATTAAACTATTCACTGCAAAAAGACTTTTAATAACTGATCCTGTACTACTCCAAATTTTACAAACTCTAAACATCCTACATAGTGAATTAAATAAATCTCGAGGATGCAACGGCGAAGTATAATTAATGGTTAAACAAACTTACCTTAGCGACGTTTGACCATAATTATACAAGACGTTGCATCCGAAGAGATTTATAACCCTCCCAACCCTATAATATATAAAAATATATCATATACCCTAGACAACAATATATTGTAAAATTTGACTCTAAAAACAATGAGGCCGGCCGATGCGTGCGGTCATTGCAAGGGCGCCCCTCCCCTCTGGTGGGGGTACCAGGAACTATCAAATAAGTCGTTTCAATATGAAATTTTGAATTTTGACTCTAAAATTGTGCTACATGCCCAGTACATTAAAGAGTGGAACTACATAGTGAATTAAATAAATCTCTTCGGATGCAACGTCTTGTATAATTATGGTCAAACGTCGCTAAGGTAAGTTTGTTTAACCATTAATTCTATTTTCTAATATTGGCTCGATACTCAGTTGTTGAGGATCCGCCGGTTCGTTCACTGGCTTATAATAGCTTTAGGCGACTATAATACAATCTGACATCAGTGTTAGCATACACACTTGAAAAGAAGAAGAAATTTTGATTTGGTATACGTAAACTTCTACTTTTTATTAGTTACATTAGTTTAATATAAATAACATTATCTAGGCGCTTAGACGTGGAGGAACCATGGTTAAATCAGTATCCTAGTACAATTCTGATTTAACTTACTTGAATGTTGTTAGATCAGTTACAAGATTTATATTTATCATCCTTGGACTTATTACATTAGACTGATTATGATATGGGTAGATGTAAGATTTAAATGATTTATTCTAATTTTTACTTTCCATAGTTGGCGGGGAAACTTGTAATCTCAAATCTTATCTCTCTGACTAATGCCTTATTTGTTTGTATGTTGGTCACGATTCCACGCCTTAATTAGGTATTCAGCTAAATGTCATGGTTCATAAATGTAGTCCAGAGCGGAACAGATACACATAAACAGCGTTATCTTGCTTACAGATTAAAATATAAGACATAAAACTTTAGTGAATGAACAGTACATTTAAAAGTAGTTACAAAAAATAACCTTCTGAGTATCTTTTACTCCTTAAAATCATAGTTTATTCCTGTTCAGTTTTTTTGTACAGAAAATGGAAGATAAAAGCTATATTCAAACTGATTTTCGGCTAAAACAAGCAATTTGCGGAGCAGTTATACTGCTGAACGGTCTATATTAAAGAATGAGGACTCAGATTTTACTAAATTATTCTTGAAATTGCATCACAAATGGGCCGATTTGGGGCATGCATAGCATCTGCTAACGACGTTGTTACTGGAACAGATGGCTTTCGGACTGCTAGATCCCTTTCTATTGGAACATAGGCCTTTGTTTTAACTCCACGACAAATGGATTAGAACTATTTATTTTAATGTTGAATGCAGTTATTTACACCACTTCATTTATTTTAAAATTATTATTGCGTCCTTAGGAATATATTAGTTATCTCACCAATATAGATTTTTTTACAAATATATCATTTTAAAGTCTGCTTTGAATCTAACTTAGTATTTTTTTAAAATTGTGAAGGTGTACGTACATACATAAATCTGAAATAAAGTAATTTTGGTTCTAAAACTTTCAACTTTTAAATGTCTATATGTATACATCATAACACATAAATCATGCGTGACATAAACATACTGCTATGTAACCATAAGTACATGGCGAGAAATATAAGCAATTTGGCTAATGGTATGGGCTAATAGAATTACTAAGTTACTGTGCAAGAACACCTGACCCGACTGCAAGGTTTTTGTTTGCCAAAGTTTGCTTGCATAATGTGTGAGTAATTAACTATACATGCCTAGAGAGTTGACTATAACGGCTATGTGTGCATCTATGTTCAGAGACTACTGAGTACTAAGGAATGATAAAAGTAACTGTAAATCCAATTTGATACATTTAAGGCATTCAACTTTCTATGTAAACTGTATATATGTTTCAATTAGTTAGATTCTATTTTTTAGTTTTGTATGTTCGTGTTTGCGATAACGATTTTATTTGTAATTTTCTAAGAGATTTCTCTACTGGATATACCTTGATCTTTTCGTGTAACTTGACTCTTCTAACGTTATTCGTAATGGTGTTTCAATTGCATTTTATAGACACATGCAATTTTAAATTATTAGAATGGACATCCTAAATTGCTAATGCAAGTGCAATATTTCTCCGTCCGAGTGCACGCGGGTACACACAACTGGAGCGTAATAAATCTAATCGTGGAGTTACTCCAATCATATTTCATTTGCTAAATTCGTAGCCACCTGATAAACCCTATTACTCAATAACATTATTATGTACAATACTGCTGATTATCTGCTCAACTTATGAACTTTCAACTTTATCGTCATTTGAACAAGGTCCAAAATATGGAATATCCAAATCGAATTTGGCAGTTCATTTGGCATGGAACCTTTCGAATCTGACCAGAAACAGATGCCTGCCGGGTATTATTTGTATAACTTGCTTTTTGGTACAGTTTTCGACTTTCAGTTCCTCATTTTCATTTTCCGATTAGTTTTCTGGTTACATGTAAAATTTTAGGTTATTGCTACAGCGGACTGAAAACGAGCTTATGATTATGACCGATCAAAACGTATATTTACTTATTTCTAAAGTTATTCCTGTAAGCAATGCTGTGAAAAAATAAACATAGGAACATATAGCACTTTATAAATATCCTTGACTGTGATACACCCACAAGATCAGGATCAGGATTGTTGTATATTGTTTTTATATCACAAAACACCTCTACGTAAACCTTTACGTGTGCAATCGGAAACCGGAATATGAAACGGAAGACACCGCACAATGGGGTCGTAAACACGTCATTTGCAGCCTGAACACTACGTTATAAGGCATTATGTTGTCTAAATAAAGGAACTGTCTGGCCTTGCTTCAGTAACATACCACATTGGCCTCCAAATACTAGTAAAGTAAATTGATTAATTTTTTAAAGTGTTTTATTGCCTTATTTAATAGACAATCTAGAATTGGTCACCGTGTTTCAAATGAAGAATAGAAATTAGTGGTTAAAATGACGTCCTTTTGACTCAATAGGCATTTCTTTAGCGAATATATGTATAGATTTTAAATTTATGTCAAAGTAAAAAATATATTCAGTTAATCTGATATTCACAGGCACTTTATCACGTATATAGTATTTCTCAAAAACCTATATACTATTCCTGTATGAGTTTAAAACTTTGACTTAACACAAGTGCGAAATTGTCACATGCACCCATAAAAGTATCTTTGCAGAGGCACGCTTGGTGTACAATCCATCTGATAGATAGATGAAACCAATAACACTTCACCCGATATGAAATCAATATCTCTCCGAGAAGTGTCTGGAGGCCGGCAATCTGATCCAACATTAGTTAGTCATTAATTCAATATTGACCGATATCTTACAATGAATCCTATCGGCGAGTTATTGCTGTCGAAGAGATTATAGTAGAAGATCGATATATATTTTGGCAAATCGATTTAAATATACTAATTTAATGAACCATTTTTTATGAAATTAATGGAGAAAATTTACCAGTCCTTTTCTAACGAAAATTCGTGACTGACAAGCAAATATACAAATGTAAAAAAAATGCATAAGATATTTCGTCTATTTTATTTTAATTTAGGTAAGAATTAAAGTTTTATTAATTGCACTAACGATTCATAGCATAAGTGACGTATCTACTTGGTGTTTTATATGTATTGTTGTGGTACACAGCACATGCACAATAGACTCATTTCCGTGAGTGATATATCAAATCCGTGAACTTAGTGCAATCGAACAACGTTATTCATTGCACTTCCCCGGTAAGGCCTCGTGAGATGTGTCGACAATACACCATACATCACCAAATCGTCATTACCCAGCTAACGCAACGCTTATTACCTATTACTCAACTCGTTTGTTTGGCATGTCTGAGGCCGGTTCGCAACCTTGCCCCCCCTCGCCCCGCGCCGATGACGCCACGGTTCACTTTCACTACCATCGGCAGATAAAATAAAGAAACTAAAGAATTTAGTTTCACCTGTCCCAATGTTTGCTTGTCTGTCTGTAATCAAATCAAAGTTTGATTTGTCCTACTGCCAGTGTAGCACAACTGGAGTTGAAATTTCGGTTGAGAGTAGCTTCGGTTTCCATGACAATGCATTGTTATAAAAAGCATGCTCTGATAGTGTAGCCAGGATCGGCTTTTAACGAGGTAACTCCTCAACAGTTTACAGCACGGTCATGGTTTTATTTCAATGCCACAAGATCTCTCTGAAAACAATAAAACCTTGTGGCAAATGACATTTTTGCAAATAACTTATGGTATAGCTACTTTTTACTCAATAATAGACATGTGCGTAAGTTGGATCACGATGTTTTCCTTTGAAGCGTTAATTAGTACTTACGTGGTTATTTGAAATGAACGTGCATGAGTTGAGTATATAACACATTAAGAGGTACAACAGTCATCGGTACAGTCAACAGCACAAAAGTTACCGTACATACGTCAACATTACAAGTTAATTGAAAATGCACCACTACTGCATAGAGATTCATACAGTGTAACTGGATGTGATGTTTGCTGTAAATGCCGATGAAATACGATTGAAGTATTTGCCATAATAGTGGATTTTGCGTTTTATTAATATTGTTAAAGATGCTACTTGTGCAGTATCGTTATTTTATACTTCGGCCTTCTTATACTTTATTTGTGTCTTCAAAAATAGTTCTTGCAGAGATTTATCATCATATTCGGCTTTATTTGGATTAAAAATAGATAAATATGGTTATATAACAATATGTTACTCTATTTATTTGTTATTTCTCTACGTTAAAATTGATAAAACAATAAAAGGGAACTAAATTGAAAACTTTCTTTGGAACTTTAGTCGTTTCTTAATCAAAGTTTTCAATGTTGATTAAATAGAGTTTGTTCTTTATGATTTATGAGAGATCATAAAGTATCTCGCTTGTTTTAAGAGTAAAAGTTAGCTGTGGAAAATATTGAAGACAAAAATACAACCAGAAATTTTCCATATAAGATGGAAATTGGTTTCATACAGAGTCACATGACATGAGGAATAGACCTCATGTCATGTGACTCTGTATGAAACTGTATGCCGTTGTAACAGCGGCGACTTTGCAATAAATTTGTGTAACTTGATGTGATGTTGACTGTACGTGTATGTACTTATATCCTCCAGTTTCGTAGAGGATTTCGTAGCAAAGAGACGCGTTGATGTCTTTTGAGTTACTTCATAGATATTTCTTATTATTGTTCTTCATAGATATTTCTTACTGCCGCACAAAATTATACCTGAACCTCTCAAATGTCACTTGTTCGCCTTCTAAAATATGCGGACGTGTGTACTGGTACACGAGTATCTTGATCTTGCAATGATTCAGAATAGTCCGACTTTCAAAATAATATAACATACATTGGGGCAAGTGGTTGCCGCCCTATAATCAATTAACTAATTTTTGGCACTTGAATTACAGCACACGCATCGAATACTCTACATATATATTTTACAAACAAAGGCAGTTTTCCCAACGCAGATAAAATAGCATAGTTATGTTAAGGCTAACGTTTCCCGACCTGCCCCAATTAGAGGCATAACCTCCGTGCACCGGAATCTCATTCACTGGATTCTTGCCTCTGTGAACACCCGATTCACTGATTGTCATTTTTGAATGCCAGTATGATTTTACTCACAATTAATTTATATTTCATGTATAAATTAATATTGCGATTAGGAGCTATCCCTAGAGATTTGTAATATAAGTTATTTTGTAAGAATGATTTAATATGATATTTTTATATTTAATTGTTAACATGTTTTATTATAAAGCATAAAATACAATTTCCAAAAATACCAGAAGTGGACTTAATGCTAAGAGCATTATCTAATATTCAACCTTTAGGACAGAGAAGACTATATACATGTCATCTCTGTCGCAAAGGTCAAATGTTAAATAATAACTAAAGAGTATGAATATTATAATCTGATAATAAATATTTAAAAATATCAGATTTAAAATACTTTATTTTATTTTATATTTTAATTAATCCAATCGTTCATTTTAAAAACAAACGTAATAGTAGTTAAATTTGCCGTTAGATTTGCAGTTTATATCCATTTTAGTTTCAATTCTGAAGCACAAACCGGATAAAATGTAGACGACCTTTTTTGTTTGTTAAAGTTTAATGTTCGTGTTCGTTCTTAATTATCAAAAATAACTACAAAGAAGAGTTCCAAAGTTTCTTTTTCTCTGAAATATTTCAGTAATGAGGTCATAAGTAAAAAGTTTATCTCAAAAATTTATAGCAACTTAAAAATTAGGCAACTTTGAAAGTAAGAGCACCGCATGAAACTTTATGCCCGCTTGGGTAAGTTGCCGACTCAAATCGTTATAAATCTTTTACCATTACTCTAACAAGGTTGAAAATATTCAGAGCCAAGGCGCTGGCTACTTGTGAAAATTTCACGCTTGTTAACTTTAATACTTGTCAACAACCCGAGCTATTACAGAGGGTGGCCACTCAATTTTCTGAACATTGACCATGTTTTTTAATTATGAATTCCAAATCTGACGATCTGAAGATTTTACCGTTTGCGACAACAAAAGCTATTTACTATCTGAGATTAATTAAATATTTTTTGAAAGACATAAATAACCCGTTTTTTCCATTTGAAATATCCATTATTATTATAGGATTTACTTCTTTTGTTGAATTGTAATGTAATGTTTGACATGATCAAATATTCACATCATTTAATTCCAAAAAATAAAATACAAATTAATGTTTGTCAAAAAATACACTCGCTGGGTAGATATTTTAATTTATATTTCCTATATGAACTAAAACTTGAATTAACACAAGTCGTGATTCGATAATGCTGCGATTCCTTTGTTCTGTTTTCTTGTTTATTGCAGCGAAGAATTTATTTATGAATTGCTAGCGTGTTACTGTAAACAAATTGAAATTGACGGATTTCACTTTATATACGTAGTACAAAAACAATTAATATAATTTATTGTATTTCAACAGCTTGGAACTATAATGCTAAATAAAGGCCCATTCGTAAAATTCCTAAATGTTAATGAAAAAAATCCTGTAGCTTATAGCTGCATATAAAAAATTGTAGCTGTTAATAGAAGATCCTAGCTAAAGCTAACGCGACATAGATTAAAACCAGATTTATTATCGCAATTAAGGTCGCGCTTATCTGCGTCCTACTAAATTATCTATTAAAGCGGGGTGTACGCCACCTGTATAAACGTTAATAACTTTAAGGCAGTAGGCTCATACTACAGCCGACTAATAGTGCAATGGAAAATGCTTGGAAGCGTAGAATTTCGAGGCGAGAATATTTTAATGAAGTTGATCGTAAGACTAACGAGTATTTTCTTATTTATTTCTTTTGTACTGCAATCAGCCTTGGACTTTTAGCAGATTTTGTGACGTTTCCAGTAGCAGCAGCCTTTTTTCGAACTAGAGGCGAGCTCCTGGGCGTCATATTGCTTCAGTCACTTTGTAAAGCTATTTATTATTTATAACTGAAATAGGTTGTGTAAACTTACTTGAATGTGGTGAAATAAACATGATTATATTAACCCCTTAACAATCCTTAGTCCAAGTTTCGAGGGCTCTCTGGGCTTGAAGCGGAACTTGCGCATTTAATGAACGTTGCTCAGTGACAAATATAATTAATACTTGCTCGTAATTCACTCATTGAACCGGTAATTCTGCAATTCTGAATTGCGAAAACCACAACGTAAAATTATGAATTTATAATTACTATTTTATGCATTTACGAATGTCATTATTCATTTCCAATTTGTGATTCATAAAATGGTTTATAAAATGTTTTGAAATTTACGTAAGTTAAGTATGATGCATAGTTCACAGAAAATAAAGAAATGTGATGGTTTCTGAAAACATACAAACATGAATATACTTTCAGTTGTTTTCTTTCATTTATACTAGTAGTTTACTTTCATAATATATTTTCAGTTGTTTTCCAAATTACAAACTTTTTCTAAAATATTTTGAAAATCGAACGCAGGAATTGTGATTTACATTTACATACACTACGTAAAAAAGGTTTAAATATTAATGTCTATAATGTCAGACTAGATCAAATAATTTTGCTGCGCTGTGCTGGCTCGGCCGTGGCAGCCATATTGGTAAGTCGCGTAATGACAAACTATGAAACTAGTTTACCTCTTTGACCGGCAAAGAGGCGGTCACTCAGTGGACTTTCAATTTCACAGCACCAGCCGACCTCGCCACCACCACGCCTTGCTGCCATTCACATACCTTACTTGGTCGTGATCGAAACTTGTTTTCTATTCGATGTCCATGATATACTAACGTGATAATATGTTATATGTTTCGTTTATTTTGCCAAAATTATATATGGATGTTTTGATATAATATTGATAAGACAAACATGAATTCATACTTACTTATCTTGTAAGATACAAAATTAATAATTAAGGTTGAAAGTTTCAATATTAACCATCAAATCTTTGATATTTATTATGTTTATTACACTCAAGCGTTAATAAATGTACGCTGTCTGCTAAAATTAATTAGCTTTCAAACGTTTTGTTTTTGTGTTGTAAACTGACTATATATATTAAGATTATGTATCTATATGACACATTGAGATATATATGAAACATCAAACATGTTTGATATCCTTATCCTAATTTAAAGTTACGCTAACGTAAAATCCATAGATGCTTTTAATTCCTTATTTATGACATGCATAAAGTAAAAAAAAATCCACTGTAATTTTGGGAAATATCGTAATCCAAGCTAAAAACAAAGTGAGTAGCAATTCTCAGAAACAAAGATCCCACAAATAGACGCCGGGAAGGGTCGAATATCGCACCATCGCTGCCGTCCCACTTTTCTACGTTAACATACTACACGTATCTTTGTGAATTCACAATTTCCTATATCTGAGTCGATAACAATTTCTTAACGTCAATTTTTACTAATATTTGTAAACGACAATTTTTGATAACGTCTGACAAAGTAAATCTATGGTGAATTGATTACAATTATTTTATTATTATTACATTTTGGTTAAAAACATCATATTAGACCGATCCCCCATGGCAGCACCCGTTCACGAGTTGGCGCATAGGTCTGACCTCGCAAAGCTCAACCATGATAAAGGGAGAATTTCAGAACTTAAATGTAAAATACTGCTGCGATGCTTAATACTAGAAATTAAAGTCATATTGTGAAGAGACAATGAGAAAATTAGGACTATGAATAGAAAATACTTAGTCATCGTTAAATTAACGTGGTTCTTTCAAGCGCATACGATTCATTTGCTGGGAGCGGGCGCCGTCATGGGGAAGGGAACGGTAAATGGAAATGCTTGACAATGACAAGGAAGTTCCGGTATTCTTCGGTGTCCAATTATTTTCGCAAATCGCTCCACTGCCAATTTGTCTTTTTGTTTTTATATGAATCGCCTTTTTCTACGACTCGATCCTATATTACTGCGATACAATCAACAAAGCCATTTTAAGTATCCAGGTCGTAACATAAGAAAAATAAATTGAAGTTTGCGTAAGAATACTTTATAACTGAAAGATCTTTTTCCCCATAAATGTGTGTGTTAACTTACAATGTTTTTGGATGAAACGATAATGCAGCTCGCAGCATTTTATACAAATTATAAACGAGACCTGGATACCTAATTGTTATAGTTAACTTTTTCTGAGGTAGTGGAGAAAAATGATACTGTCTATAAATTAATTGCCTGTACGTATATATTATTAAAAGAAATCCTGTCGCGTCTGTCTGTATTTAGGCGATAAACGATAAACTATAGGACGAATTTTTGAACGATTTTTCAACAATAAATAGTGTGGTTACTGAGAAAGATTTAGGTGTATAATTTATCAAGTTCCTGGCTCCGACGAACGGCCACTAGTATACTTGAAATATTGTATATTTATTTCATGTTCGTGTATCTCAAACTATTTTGCTTACAAGACAAGTATGATATGGTTTACCTCAAACAATATAATCAAAAGTTGTGGCCCAGATTGACCCCATTCCAGGTTGTGGCGGAAAATAAGCTTATCATTCTAGATGGAAAACAACACTCGCTGAAACAAAATTTGGGTTTGTTTATCGCAAACATTTGTCTTATAGCAGTCGATATCGAACTAGAATCCGCCTTTTGCCGCTCAATCTAAAAGTTCGATGTTATTAATTTTGACGAGATAATTTTCAATTTGTTATTTTGTATAAACTGTTTTTAATTTACTCCCCTCTAATTAATGGTCAAATCTTAGCTAATTCTCTTTACATTTAGAATTAATTCACTCTACTCCCTACTAATATGATAATAATAATAATGAGATAATTTGGATGTGTGGGTTATATGAAGATTTTCACTCAATCACGCTCAATCTACTGAACGGAGTTCGAAGTAATTTATTCCACGAGTAGAATGTAACCTGGAGCTATTCCAGGTTACATTCTACTCGAGGTCACGTTTTATCAGGAATTCTCACATGAACGATGCCCAGAGGCACAGCTTGTATAACATAATTCTTATCATTTTAGTACACCCTGCACTTTAAGTCGCAAAAAATATATACGTATAAGTAAATTGTTAAAATTGATGTTCTATTGTTCGTTCGTAAAGTGCTGCAGTGGATTTGTAGCGAACGTTTCATTTTTCGCAATTTCACTTTAGAGGCGATAGTAAAGCTGAATTGACCGTTGTCTATAAACTGTATCTAGCCTGGACAGTATAATAATAAATTCAAACGAACCCAAACAATTACATCACTATCGCTACTTGTACCACTTTCATTGCTCCCATTGAAGTAACAATATCTTGTATTATCATTATAATAATACAAAGTACCTCTTGTATTGGACTTATCGCTATTATATTATGTGTGTTTAGAAAGACCTTTGTTGGCTTGTAATTTATAAGTACCCGCGTATCCTAGAGACATTATCCGAGTATAATAATACTCTATCATTAGTTGATATCTCTGGAGGCGCTATTAAGACTCGATCGCGATAAGAGCCCAAGTTCGCGAGTGTACCTGTCAGTAGTTGGCTGCTCCTTAGTGCTTCTGAGAACATAACTCTACGTGACTGCCGGCAAAGATCGGGGCTTACGGGCAAGTGTTGAAACAACATTAGTGAGTGTAAATTGTTGAGTAAAATTTACAAAATGTAGTCATTACCCTCAGTGTGTCTATATGACTTTTCTACTGAATTAAGTTCAGGCATCTTAAATCAATTATGCCAATTTAAAAAACACAACAACAATTTTGCTCTTTGGAGTGTAGTCGTAGCACTCACCGGTTTGCAATATACTGTTATATTTCCATATCAAAGGCAAAATATTAATATTCAAGCGTCGAACTTGTAAGAAACATCTCAATTTTTAAAACTCTTGCTTCGTTCTGCGAAATGTGACGGAATTTCAATATCGCCTCGAGTCGGTTCTTTGTCGACTTTCAATCGACGCAAAAAGTACAAGTAAGATATTTCATATATCGGAGAGCGAGCGGCTCTGCCCACACTTCGCGCACAACATTCGATATGGAGCCGTCATATTTCTTGTTCGAAGAGAGATGCCAGGAAAGCAATAACTTCCAGGGAAATTGGATAGCGTATAAATATTACAACTTCAATTACTTAGACACAGTTATTGAAGACGCGTAGACGTACCTACATCTCCTCTGTTCGGTTGGCATAACATCAAAAGATATTATTTTTGATGAAAGATAAAATAGGCGTGTGGATAAATTCACATTTTGTGAATATGAACTATGATTGAGTGGACGTGAAAGTAAGAAAACGTAGCTAGAACAATGACTTTAATGGCATAAAATAATATGTTCTCGAAGATGCCAAAAAATATCTTGAGAAATATTATAATATTACACGAATAATTATATAACAGCAAAATTTTCTTCTTTAACAAAATTACATTTAACTCTCCTAAATATTTCTCAATTACATATTTCATTAATATTCATGCGAGAACAATTCACGGTATTTTCACAATGCAATTTATATTGCGAATGTACAATTGTTTTTGTGCAATATTTCTAAACATAGAATGTATCAAGAGAACAACTACAACATACGAAGAAATTCGTTCACGAATACCTATCGGTGTTGTAAGGCACATGTCAGCATATACAAGCGTGAACGTCGTCTTGACATGTACAATTGTACAGTCAACAGCACTTCAAGCCAGACAAATATATCGCATCTTAAGATTTATTACCGAGTTGTATACAGTCTTATGGATCAACTAGTTATTGCGTTCCTAATATACCAACAATCTCTTGTACTAAATAATATTACATAAATCAATTAGATTTTTAGCCATTTAGATCAATCATTGTATTATTTAAAAAATACATTACATAATTTCATTACATGATACCAAAGTAAATTATCAATAGGTATATCATCAATATGGCTTTATCGAAGTTGGATATCTACTTGATGATTAGTATAAAGCAGCGGTCGGCAACCTTTTTTTATTTTAATTTAATTTATTTATTTTCATTGCATTACATATGTATTTGACTTAATTCTTCCTTTTGGTATTCAAGGGCCGCAATGTGGTTAAATAAAGTAATCCCGGTTTTACTTTATTTAACCACATTGTGGCACATTTGTATTTTTATGCCTAGAAATCCAGTCCAACCTATGAAAGTGCATGTGACAGTGCAGGACCACGGGTTGCCGACCGCTGATATAAAGTAACTATGCAAAACACATAATATCAAAATATTTTCAAAACAAAGATGGTCCTACGTGTTGTCATTGTTTTAGTATAGTTAATTAAACTTTTAATTGTCTGGTTTACAGCATGATATAAAATGGATTTTGGTCTCAAACAGATTGGCCAAAGCTGACCTCAGTTGGACCGGATAAAATTTATTAGTAAACACAGATCTGCCCATGCATGCGTGAATGATTCACGACCTGGACCTGGCTAGTCATGAAACGACGAAAGTGCAGAGGTCTACTCTTGCCCTATTTATGGCAAATGTATTGATTATATAGTAAGTACAAAATTGTTCAGTTTATACATACTTGAGTATTTTATTATTTGTTGAATTATTCGATGCTTTTTGCTGATTAGGTATTGATTCAGTGGCACATTACAATATTATTGCCATAATATATTTTGTCAAAATAATTTTAGAAAAAAAATCTGCCTTCGCCGCGCCTCTTCTTGAGGGCTTAATACACGTCAAATTCAATTTTTTTCCACTATCCTTAAAGGTACCGAAATTATTGTATAATCTGTGTCAAAAGGTTCTATTTCAAGTTACTAATCAATAAGTAATATAGTTGATTACGGAAATAGAAACAATGTTAAACAAACTGCACGATCTGATACCTGCAGCATTGTGAATGTTTTGTGACTGGGTACAGTGAGTCGACAATACCGTGAGTTACACCGCGCCGGGGGAAGACAATGCGTAGTAGTCACATACCGCACAGCCATTTATTGACATATGTGAAAACAATGTCAAACTACACGATGCATGATATCTGCACTGGAAATGTTCTCTGACTGGGTGCAGTGAGTCGGCAATCGCGTGGGTTGCGCCGCGGAGAGCCACCATGACATTCCGCCGCGGTCACATACCGCACGTCGGCGTCGCACAGACATTTCCATAAATTTTGCGCATAATGTCATTTTTATGCTCAATGAGATGCAAAAATGTGAAATTTCATGAGTACTTTTCCTCACATGACAAATTTTCATGTCACTTACTTTTTTATTGCAATAAAAAAATAAAAAAGATATAATGATTACATTTAGGTAGGTCAAATATTAATATTCGGAAAAGCGCTGGACACTTAAAATAAAGGTATTTTTACCGCATTTATGCAATCACTAGTTACGAATTTATTAAAAATATTTATTTATTATTTTGAATAACAATAAACAAGGCCAATACAATTTTATTTTATGTTCAATAAAAATTCATAATGAATAAAACTTGCTAATCACTAAGGTCAAATATTATTTGAAGGTGAAAGTAGAAAGTATTTGTTTGACTGCTGACTATTGATATTTGCATTAGAAATCTGTGAAACACGTTGTTTTCTCACATGGAGGTTCAACGCATCATTAAATAGAGGAATCTTTTGTTCACCAATCTTTCTTTAGCACTGCATAGATCGGTTAGTGCAAAAATAGTAAATTACAGTTTATGGGAAGTTAAACCTCCGAAGATAAACAAGAACCTGTACACATTTTTTCAACGGGTTATCTGGTAAATTTTAGCGGTTCATTGATTAATGGCGATATTTCCGATCCCAAAAACAATGAAACTAACTGTTAGATACGTAATCATTATACCGTTAATCGTTTTATACATATTTATTATTATTGCTTTAATATAGAATGTAAAAAATTGTAGACACTGTCCAGTTTTAGATAATTGTTTTTTTTTTAATTTAAAAATATTATATAAATTATTGTTTTTAATCGTCAAAAAAAAAATAGAACGAATGAATATTTGGAGAAATATCGGATCAAAATTTCAGAACACGTCTAGCCAATGACTGTGACGGACTTATAACAAATAGGAACTCATTTATACAGCTTCAGTATCAGGGTCAAGGTGTTATTGCTTTATCCCTTTTTTTTTCTTTCTCGACTTTTGAACGCGTGAATGTATCTCTGAAAATGCCAAGATCTTCTCCGAATAGATGGAACATGAATACTGACTGGCAGAACTGTTTTAGATATTTTCCTCTTTTTAGTTTCAGGAGTCTGCAAGGAGACATAGAATTTGGGATCAACGTGTAAGGGTAGTAAGTATTTTTTCTATGAAATTTCAACCTTATTCAGTAAAACTATGAAAATTGTGGATCGTAAATATAAATAACAGGATTTAACGACTCAATGAAATAAAATACGTCGTGGCGACAATTTTATGTTTTATGTCTTAATTTATAGTTGTTTATTATATGTGTCGATAATCAAACTTGTCAACTATATACATACTAATTTTTTGTCTTCTTCTAGATCTGTTTGTTTAGAGCGAGCCACTGGTTTTGCCTTGATTCAGTCCTGCACGTAGTCTAGTAGACTATAAAAGAGTACTAACTAACAAGCACCTGACTTCTTAATCAGACCAGATTGCAACGCGTCAACACAACTATCATAAAATAAAGAGAGTACAAAAATATATATCAAGTACAATTCAAAATACGATTAAATTAAAAGGGTTTAATTATATTGTCGTTTTAACGTGCGCAGAAAAACGCAAAATACGCCATTTCGTCTAATCGCCAGCGGCGCGCCGGTTAAAACCAACGCCAAGTTGACGGTGCAACTCACCCTTGAATGTTTAATGCTAGTAGTAGGTATGCATTCACTTTCATTTCCAAGAGTCAGGAATTTATTACATGTAAATATTTGTGCAATAAGTACTACTACAGACACAGTATAGCATCTTTATCCTTTACGGGGAAGACAGAGCCAATAGTTGCGAAACGTTTATCTGTGTGGAACTAATTTTTCTGTGTATTTCGTATTTTTCCATGTTCATGTCATTTTATGTTCGTATGAAGCAATAACGTGAAATGTTAATTGCTTCAATTAAATGCAGGTACTCGCTGAAATGGCTCCACAATATGACGCTGCATATTGGAATTTTAATATCGGCCTCATAGTGGTACACGTCGACGACATGATGCATGCTTGTTTCCATGTGTTATATTGTAAAATTCAAGAACTAAATTTTTATTGATCTACAATGTACAGCATTTCTGTGAATTACTTCGTAGACTATTAAAGTTAGAAAGCTGTAATATAAAACGCAATAAGCTGTGAAATTAAATTTTAGAAAATATACGCAGTTTAGTGCTGGCTGGATTAAGCTGTGAAGAGTAATAAATAAATAAAACTGTTAATTTCTAAAACAGTTGGTAAGTATTATATTTTTGATGTCATTGAGAGGAACGGTGTAATTATTAGAAGAATGTAATAAAACAATCATTGACCGTTATCATTAAAAAAAAACAGAATGAAAAAACTTATAACGCCAAAATATTAATAGGTTCAGGTTTAGTTAAAATACGCGACACTAGATCAGAAAAATAAACTGGCCAAGTAAATAACTAAGCTTAGCTTATTCACAACTCAAGATTGATGTCTTTTGAGGTATGGTTCTGTCACAGACAAAACAAAAGATTCCCGGCTTCGTAGACACACAGTCCTTTAGAGAAAAATGGTTTTGATTTTTTTACTTCAACACGCATTGTTTAGCATGGGTTTAATGCCCATTTAAGCCCCTTCCGGTAAATTAGAGGCTTCATGTAACATCTGGGCTTTAATTCAAAATTCCGCTAATGCTGTTTTCCTTCCTTTCTGTAATATCTATTTGATATATTCTGGATAAACAACCCAACTTGCTCACATCAAGTTTTGGGCAAGCGTCAAACTTTGTCTGAGGCAACTTAATTTCGAAATAAGTTAATTTTAGTAAACAATCAAGTTATTTTAATACAATATCAAGTATTTATTATTATTAGGTACTTCTACATGGATATATTTGAGTGTTATTTAATATGACTAATTAATTTCGAATATAAATTAATAATTGAATAAGCCTCTTCCTCCTAAAAAGAAAATTATCGTGTTTAAAAATAAAGGATTGCGAACATTTTTTTAACATTAGCATTATCTTTTCTAATTTAAAAGTAATAATAACGATATCTAATAATTATTTACGATATGTTTATGTATACATACAATGAAATATTCTTTTGAAAAATATCTTCCAAGTAAATATGGATAATATAAATAAATATATTAGGACAAATCACACAAAATAAAGTTATAGAAACTTATGTTTAACACCTAATAAATTTTCATCCAGTTTGTGAAAGAAAATGTATACCGTTACTAGTAGCTGAGAACTAACGACACACTTGGAGACAAGAGATACGACTGTATAATAATGAAATGCGCAATCCCCAACAAGGAAATTAAAAAACAAGTCCAATGCAATGTCTTCCGCAAATAAATGAGCTTCGCTTTCAAGTGGCGTTTATTGCTTATCTCAAGGAGGGTGATAGCATTATTGCTCGAGCAAAAAAACTTGTGTCTTTGAACCTTGGCAGCGCGGCTTGGAACCCGGCCAATGTCATCGCTTGAGGCCTCGTAAAAGCTAAACCTTAAAATGAATTTTAAAATGTCTTCTTTCTCCTTTTAATCGAAAAACATATAAAGTACGAGGAAGTATTGAAAATTTCTTTAAAATATGCTGAGCTGCCGTGACACTATTGAATGCAATAACGAAAAAAGAGCCACTTTGGAAAAGGCAGTAAAAAATTAAAGAGTATTTTCAACTTTCCAGAACACTATCAGACAAAAACAAAAATAGCGGAGATTGTATGAAACTGTAAATTTTTGGCATACCATAGTAAAATACCAACCAACTGAAATAACAATATTTATTGTAACAATATTACTGTATATTTTTTATGAATCCCAACCATTTTTTACTAAAAGGAATTGATTTGACATGTTATGATTGTTGAAAATCATAACTGAGGTTTAAAAAATGGATCATTATTTTTAATGGTAAAGATTAATTTTTCTGTTGTCTTCAACCATACTTTTTTCTGCAATTTAGCACCGTTATACATTTATTCATTTACTTAATGATCTAGCTTTAAATTTACTCCGTCGCTAGTAAGGCATATTCCACATTGGTACACGTTTAAATGGCATCTGAGAATTTGTAGAATAGTACATAATTCAAAATTTTTTTCCATTTATATCTTTTTGTGATTTTTGTGGAATAGATAGATATAGTGTTTGGGTCATTTATTTGTTTTATGGATCGGTTATTTGTTCTAGACCATCAAATTAAAAAATGAGTACAACAGGTTATCAAAATAGGGCCGCCTTCACTCGAAGCTAATATTTATGCGTAAGTAATAATTAATCATATTCCACTCACAGAAGAGTCCTTCGCTCTATTCACTGAAAGTAGCTCACGTAACAATGGAACGGTAACCCAATACGTGACAAGAAATATGATGTATTAGACACCTCATATTATTCCATATAGCAGATCCATTTGCCAACTAATTGGTTCCGACGGCACGAGTATTGTGACTCGTTGCAGGAGAAATCGCTTACCCATTGGGGTAAGTCATGTACGAAAATATTTGCCGAATGTAAAAATATTAAAATATCTCGCGAACTCCATTTTAATACCCATGTCCCATTGCTCCATTGCGCTTCGTCATGTTGACGTCCATCGACGGATCAACTCAGAAATTGTATAGGTGAGTATCAAAACCTATAGAAAACAGCGAAGCACAACGGAGCTACAACGTGCTACGTCACCGCAACGGAGCACGACTGAACATTGAGGCGTGGTTCTTAGTGCAATTAAAGATACGTAGGACGTACCAAAATTAGCTATTCCTTGTCGTATATTCCTTGTTATATATATATGATATCCATCGTAATAGAAAGATGTACTTACATCTTTCTATTACGATAACCAAATAAAAAATATGTGTTATAATTTGCTTCTCGAAGCACACCCACGTTTATAGAAATATCAAAGAGAAAAACATAACAACAACTGTTGTGTGAGACTATTCTGCGTAACTGAAAATTCATTATAAAAATATGAAGGTTCTTTTTAGACATATAATACAGAAGATAAAATATATTTTTATTAATTTTGTCTACTTGTCTGCCTGTATTGTTGATAACATTTTGTAATGTGAATCTGTAAAGATTTATGCCAGCATTCGTACGCCCGAATAAATAAGCAGTGTAGCTTTTGTTTGTTGTCATATTTCTACTGTTGAATTGTGATGTGGTGAGTACTCAAGAACGAAGCAATTACAAAGCAAGCCAGTATACAAGCCAATACAGTAATATATAAATAGTGTGGTGATACATACGTACTAGATATTAGATGAGGTTACAGTAATCTGAATATTCAGAAGAGTCAGCTTACGCTCCAATCAACAAGCGATAAGTTTGACCTTTTGATCTCCAAATCCGAAATTATATTATGTCTAAACCTGATTAATCCAAACAATGACGAAAATGGCGGTGAAGGTTATTTTGTAAGATCATCATTTTGCGATGAACATGCAAACTAACTTGATGCAAGAGTTTGTCTGTGACCTCAATACATCATGATGTACCACAAAAATGACACTCATGTTCATTTTTCGACTTGTGAACTTTAATCTTTAAATTATATTTCGTTAGCTTTTATGATATTGTAAATTTCCCACAGGAACAGTTATTTCCACCAGGATAAACGATACATCCATATTATTATATGCATGCGAAATTTCAACAAGATTGGTTGAGAAGATAAACATGAGGTAATAAACAAATATTCTGATTACTTCATATTTTTGTAAAGAATATAAATTAAAAATGTTAGCAATTTGTTTTTATCTATCAACTGCTGGAAATGAGATGATGTAGTGAAGTGACAGGTTGCTAGCCCATCGCCATTGTCTACTTGCCTGTTACACTACTCCTTGTCACTAGATGGCCGTAGGTAGTCGTAAAAGTCATGTCAGATGCCTTAAGGTGACTTAAATAAAATATGACATTAGTGTCAGAGGGAATTTTCTTTCGTTCTTAGATCAGCATGGAAGACAAAGACAAAAAATTTCAAAAACCAAATTCTAGTAGGCAGGTAATATCCATTCAGTGTTAAAAAAACTGCGCACGTTTACGAGCGAGTGCATTGTTTTTAAAGTACTCTCTACGCATCACGTTTTTCCCATCACAGATCCCGCTCTAAAAGAACGTGAGGTTTTTACCTAATTGTACGATGACGATACAGCTTAGGGAATCTAATAAACTAAGACAAAATTCAATAATATATTGTATCGCAGAACATGTAGGTATTTGAAATCATTCTACTATAATCTTGTGGTCGTATTTGTGATAGGAGTATATCATACCTACTAATTTAATGATTTGATTAAGTGCATATAATTGACATTTAAACTGGATATTCTAACTAAATATTTGGTTTCTGTTACTAACATTTGTATTTGACGTGTCAAAATGAAGTCACAGAAATGACAGTTAGATCATTAAAATCAAGTCTTATCAGTTTCTCAACTTTTAACTTATTTTAAGTTCGATGTATCCATCGTTTCATCGATCCCACATCAGCTAAATAAAACCGCTCGTAGCTTAGATTGCGTAAGCATCAAACTCGTCCGATGATCTTGGGTTTACGAAGGCGGATACCGCCAGGCGGCCTCTAAGTTTCCAATCATGACTCATGCGTATGCTTGGAGAATTCTCCAAAACAAACCCACAGATTCATCACACATTCAATGCAGTCCCTACCCTTTTGTTACCTTCACAGTTATTTTAATTCCAATGTGATGATTAAAAGCAAAATACAGTCATACTTGGGCAAGTTCGATCGAAATTATATGCGAGTGTATTAAAAAGCATTGCAAATTATTTAGAAGTGAGTTTAGTCTTATAGCGTTTCTATTTGCTGTGACTAAGATGTGTTTTCTTTTTACTGTATTCTTAATCTGGGCCAGATTAGTGATATTTTTACTACAATTAGAATTGCGATCACGATCTGTTACAATGAATGATAAATATCTATGTTAAAGCCGGATCTAATAACGCGATAACAACAAAAAGTAAGAAAATCTCATGATTCCTTTTTTCAATAGGTAAGTGTACCTTTAATCTTACCACCCATTCAAACTCAAACGGTCGCTAATTCATAACTATCACTCATGTTTATAATTAAATTAATATTTTACATCTATAGTTGAAAAAGGAGGCTCAAATGGGATTTGCACCCAAATCTCTGCCAATGCACAGGGCAACGACTCTTCCAACTGAATTATAGAGTTAAATTCCATCCAGTAATAAAACAAGCAAATTCCGAGTATTTAATAAATGCGTTAGTTGAACTCAGTCGTGACTATCTTCGTTTCGAAACGTTGATGTTAATATAATGATGGTTAGGAAAAATTATATGACTAGACAAAAAAAATGATAACAACTTTGGATGTCTGATTAAGCAACTAACATTAGGTGCGTTGGTTGCAACGTAGCTATTAAATCTACTCGCAATTCGTTCAACGAATGCATGGGCTCTTTTGTATATACCTAATACAAAATAGAAATTTCTTAAAACAACTCAACGAAGGTGTATATTATTTCAATTATCCCTGTTTGACGCCAAAGATAGTGTTGTTTCGGAGGCGTTGTACTGGTCCTCACAAATTTAGTTTGGTCGAAACGCTAACGGCAATTTCACGTCATCGGTCATAGCGACGCGCAGCGCGGCGGCGGCGCGGCTTTCTAAGTGACCATCAAGTACTCTCCACATATTCAAAGAGTCTTAATTTTTTTCCAAATTATCCCATTTTTATTTGATTGGAAAGTAGCAGTTTTCCGGAAGGCAGTGCGCGAATTAAATAAAGATAGGTAGATACAATAGCTGATATATCAATACAATTCTGGAAAACATTTTTTTTCCCTACAATATTTCTGTATTTATGATTCGATATCTATATAGGTGGTCGGTTATTATTTCGCTTATAAAAGTTTCGGTGGTCATTTCGCTATAAAAAATATTTTTAAATAGTCCTCGCAGAGTCCGTCACTCTCGCGCTGCTGTTGTTTCTGTTCTACTTCGTGGCGTCGCTCGCTGCGTAGGTACTATTGTTCTATTCGCTACTATTCGCTCGGTGAAATCCGCGCACGTTTTCGTTGTGGGCGGAAGTTCGTGGCGTGGTCAAAGATTTTTCCACTTTTGTTTAAGAAGCCCGGCAAATTGCGCCACGCTCCTGTTTGGTGCGACAAGTTTTTTAAAACAGCCATTAGGAGAATGATATCAGCTAGAGTGAGCTCTGCTCTTAAGTATAGTTTGTTTTGTTTTATTACTCATAACAATTTTAAAGGAACAATTAATTAATTTGTACACATTCTAATTACAAAGTAAAATTAATTTTTGATTTTCATTGTGGAGGGTGATGTGTTTTATTCATCATCATCACAAAGGAATAAATAAAGAAAAGCTATTAATTTTCACTCGTGCCTGCGTAAGATATTTCAATTAATATTCGGAGGAGAAATATTCATTTTGTTATAATGTTTGTTGAGAGAATTTGTAGAACTACATATTAGTTTACCAGCTTCATATTTACTTACAAGGAGTTTAGACTCAATCAAGAATGTTTGCTGAATATATTATTATAATGTGGAAGTAGAGTACCTGATTTATCATTATACCATCAAAGACTGGAAATATTTGTCCTTCACTTATTTACGTAGTAGTCAAGTTTCAAAGCAAAAGCTTTGAAATAAACAGATTTCACATAAACTATTCATTTGCTACTTATTGGTCGAGTAGTAATTTTAATTAATAAAATCATTAAAGACTTTTTAGTTTTAAAATGTAGTTTATATTAATACCAACATTATTTGCTAAATAAATAATGCAATTGTTTTGTTTTTATTTAGAAATGTGTTATATTAGTGAGACGAAACAAAATTCAATGTACTTACAACCGTACCGTTGTCTATGACAAGGGAATTTGGGAAGCTTCTTAAGAATTCTGAGGACGTATCACGTTGCTCTAGTAACATAAATTTGCAATGATACCTAGCGTACACACAACGGCATATCACGTTATCTCCAATGGATATCTGCATTTCAGTAACAGTCGCTAAATTGCAATATCCTTGTGTTGCCGAAGGAGAGCGCTATTGGAGGTCCCGAACATAAATCTAGAAAAGCTTTATAACTTTCACTCATATGCATAAATTTGATGTTATTCATAAAATTATAGATTATATTTTGCCTATTCATTCTGGCATTGTGAGTTATTCGTGCATTAAAATCGACATAGGACATTAATTAAAAGCAAAATGTGCTACGATTTTCAGTTGCATTGTAGAATGCATTGATTATTTAAAGATAAATCTGCATAAGGCCACATACGCACTCTACGCAGCCCCAGGACAGCCAAAATTCCAAATCGTTATCACGCACCGCTACGCATTATGCATTCGATCTTGCCTTTAAAGCTTGGACTATGTTTTTGCCAACTGATTGTGTGATCCATAACATCATCTGCTTCTGCTACTAAAGCCGCAATATTTAAATAAGATTTCTTTGCTCAATTTGATATTTTCTTTATTTGATTAGGTCCTTAGGTCCTAATTGATAAATTTGTATTGCAGAGGCATAAGCTGACACGTAGATATATATTGACGTGTTCGTAATTGTTGCTTTTGTCGAAAAAAGATTTTCTTGCGTTCAATAATTTTAAGTAATATCAAAAAGTTATCTAAACCTTACAGTTTTATACACTAAATATAAATCTATAACATAATAATGTATAAATTTATATTTTCCTTAGCAAAAGCAAAAGTTTTTACATCATTATACGCTGAAATATTATTGGAATTTTCAAAACAATAAAAATCTATCTACCTATACCTAGACCACTACTAAAAGGCAAGATATTGGAGGGGCTCGCCTGCCAAGTTAATTAATGGATGAGCATTATAATTGTGTGAAAGTGACACATTACACTAATACAGAGCTAGACGTGACATAGAATGCCTATGAAGCATTAAATTCAAATACATAATAATATGAACACCAATTGAGTTGCTTATAGCGTCGAATTGGGGAATGGCGACCTAAGGGCTCCCTTGGGAGACCCCAGTTTCGCGCCTTCAGGCTCCCATAGCCAAGGTCGGAGTGGATCCTGCCAAAGAAACAGGACTCCATAATTCCTTTGTAAAAAAATTTAAATTATAAATTCAAAAGTGGATAGAGTTAGAGTCTATCCCTTATGCTTACCGCCCTTGTCGCCATACGCGCTGACTGATTTCAAGCAATATATTAATATTAACGAAAGGCCCGCGTGTGTCACTTGTCTCGTGAATAATTATCATGATTACGGCAGGTATTCCAACCCTCAGCCTAATATTATTTATTTCCATTTGTTAACAACAGTATAACGCTTCTTAAAATAGACATTTTATTGCTTCATTCGGGAACGGGTTTTGGTTGGAACGCCATATGGCACCAACTTTTCAGATCTGCAAATGCAAAACTGTCCAACGTGTATATAATATAATGTAATATACCAAAGTAGTCTAGTCTATACAATTTATGTTATGATATTCAGTAATAAAAAGATACCTATCTAGTAATTGTCTAAATAAAACATTAATGTTTTATAAATGGTTAGCATGAACTTTATATACTATCAATATTTAAAGAATATGTTTTGAGCTTGTGTTATCCATTAATTTTATATGTTGTAGAGCAGGTTTACAAAAACGTTTTTTATTAAATGTAGGTGTTTGCAGATATGCGTCCATATAAGCCAAACTGGTCAAAAATTAGCTGAACCTTCACATTTACAAAATTAAAAATTAAACCTTTTTATGTTAATGATAAAAATAACATTGACATACTATTGGCAAAATAAAACACAAGTATTGACAGATATAAATGACAAACAAATAAACATACGAGAAACGTACTTACCAATAAATAAAGTGTCAATCCAATCAAAAATAAATCACTACAAAACACAAAGACGGACAATCCAGAGAACACCAAGGCCGGGGTAAGAAAACAATATAATAAAATAAAATCACCAGAGTCCAACAGGATCGCACATTCAAACACGTCGCTCCATGCTCTCTGAGCGTTGATTTTCAGTTTCGTGTATAGAGGGCCGAACGGAGGCTCACTAATTTACAATTCTTTCATAATCAATGTGTGGGTGTCGTAATATTTACGTAATTTTTTTCAGTCTGTCAGATGGTCGCGATGTAGTGTAAGCAGCAGCGAATGAACCGCTCCCGGTGAACGCACGGGCCGCACTGCTTACCCATAACAGCAAAAGGTCGTTCGTTACCCACATTCTCTTTCCGCGCAAGCCTTCCAAGTTCGAGAGAGACGCAACATCAACAAGTTCAACATGTAGTAAGCTGAAGAGAGATGGAAATATCGCAGCCTCAGGAAAACCCGAATTTGAGACTTAATAGTTCTAACTTGAGACCGTGCCTTTGTGAATTATTTGAAAGGTATGCCAAGTCGTTGCACAAGCATGTGGGTAAACGGAAATAAAAACAGTTTAATTGTTACGGAGTAGTTAAGAATTGCTGTTTACAAGGACTACCTTAACTGATTTGAACTTCTGTGCTCTCTGGTTCGAAGGAGTGAAGATGCATATTAAAATGAATATTTCAATTTCCAATAAATATTTTAATTTCCTGTAATTTTCACTCTACTTAAGCGAAAGTTGTTGTTTATCAAATATTAAAGTTTATGATGATTTTAATGTGCAATGATAGACAAGATAGTATTTTTCAATTCAAAGATATTTGCAAGGTTGAAACTCAACTAGCTTAATTACATAATTGATGGATTTTATACAAACTGAGCATTGTTGATGATGTTTTTGTCAATGAGAATGATTTTGTTGTTATAGATATTTGTTTAGATTTCAGAAAATACATTTTTATACATTAAATACACATTTGAATGTGGAAATTAGAAACCTAGGATGACACTATATACACTACTACTCACGGATCGCTTCGATGCAGAAAAGACTGACATGGCGTTTTGCAGTAAACGTTTTGTGGCGTGCATGAAATATGGAGCAGACTTCAGATACCATTTATCATCATAAAAACGTGAAAGTAAGTCGTACGCGTGTTACCAGAAGAGACGTAGATAGTAATAGATATAAAAAAATAAACACGAAATTAGATATTTAAAAATTGAATACATATATATTTATACTATATACATATTTGTGCCATACGACACATCCACTATATACTTAGTACTTATTATTATACTACTTATTTTTATATGAGTGAATTCTGTTTATTTTGTCATAAAACAAATATAGTGGGTACATGAAGAGAATGTTGGAACAATTCATATTTTTGACATTGTACTAATACACTATGTGGAAATTTTGACAATATATGTTAATTAACCTAATCTTAAAAACTATGCACGGATTTTGATGCGGATTTTTTTTTTTAAAGTGATTTTTAAGAGCAAGGTTTAGGTGTATGGTTTTACCCGAGCGAAGCCGAGACTAAGTCTAACTAACAAGTAGATTTATTTTCAACCACTTCAAACCAATCAGTTGAAAATAAATGTACTTGTTTTATCTACTATCGTAGTTGCTCTAGGGTATACGCAACTTTTCTATATGAGCAATGGCAAGCTCAGCACAAAAAGATTTCATAGTTTTGACATTTAACTTTTTATTCAAAATATATTTCACTTATTGCACATACATGAAATTTACATAAGTGAAATATCTCTTGAATAAAGAAAAAAGCACACATGTAACCGAAGCTTTTATTTAATGATTACGAGCTTTATCGATTATTTTTGTAGATTTTGGACTTATATGATGAATACCAGTTTTATATATAATGTTAACTTTTTCTGAAACTCGCATTTAAAAATAATCAAAAGTCAAATATATTTATTTTGTTACAGTATAATACAAAATTCAACAGTTTGCCTTTACACAAAGCGCATACATTGAGAAATAGGTATTATGCATATATTAACACATCTAAGTATTTTAAAAAGGTCCAGAGTTTATGAGTTATCGAATTTAAAAAAGCTTATATCAGAACACATTAAATGACTTATAACATTTATAACTTAATATCCGCAATTGTAAGAGGAGTATTTTTAGGGCGTACTAGTTAATACTCGATTAAAACTTGCATCCCCAAGATTAACGTTTAACTAGTTAAATCCGTTCCACCATTTTGCCTACATCTATAATTGAGCCAGGCACAAATAAGGATTCCGGCATGTGACTCATTTCAAATCCCCACTTCGGTATTGGGTTAAACAGGGCTTATATCATTAATTGCAACGGAAATAGCGGGTTTATAGTTACTTAAAATTATTTTACTCATATCTAGAAATTCAAAATCTACTAATTTTAGTTCAATTCGGTTAGATCACGGTGGAAAATATATTTTTCAGATTGATCTAGATCTTAAATGTTTATCTATATTCGTAATGATTGTATCATTCCATAACACGAGTCACAAACTTAATTCGGGACTAACTCGGTTACTAACGGGTGTTTATATTTTAAATTGATTAAATAAGACAGAAGATTGTTGCAACTTAGACTACTTATTTATATACTTCTAAATAATACCAGCTTTAATGAACCACTTGCCAATAGAGCAGAGTTGACCTGAGCTCTACATAATGTACAAAGTTAGGTTAACTGTCCCTAACTTCCCGGCATGTCCAAAATTTTCCCGCTAGTTTGGCCACATCGAAAAACAAGTGGCGCCTGTGGTTACACTAAATTGGCAGATACTGACTCCCTGTTAAAAGTTTGTGACTAGTTAAAAGTTTACCTGTATTTTCAATGTATAATACCACACATTAAGAACACTGCCCCGGATAGATTGGGGCGCGGTTTCAATTCCCGCTCGATTCCAGAATTTTTTCATCTCATTATTATTTTCAAAAATAAGTTTAAAAAGCATGTGTGACATACATTTAAACCACACATTAAGCTGTAAATTCGCGGCATATGATAGGAGCAGAGCATTATCACGTTTCGCTTTTTATCTGACACTGTTAGAGTCATAGAGGTCATCAAACGACCTCTGGGGCTTTCAGTACAAAACACTATATCGTAAAAAGTACACAGAACAAATTATTGATATTGATTTCTTTAAAAACCAACTCAGTTTCATGGTCTTCAATCTGCTCAAAAAAATTGTGCAGTACAATACAATGTAATAAAATATACTGTAGTTTAGTTTGAATCCCAAAATTATTTCTTAAATTTTCTTTGGGACTTACACAATATATTTGATTTATCGCTAATATATTTGTCCCTATATAGGACAGCTACATCCCTGCCTCGATAGCTCAGGTTTATTTAAACTAAACCGGCATACGTTCTTTTACTATATATCGATAGTAACTACTGGTGGTTAGAGTAGCCAATATAAATAATATGATAGTGCGAAAAATAATAGTTCTTCTGTATGTTATTATGGAATTCGAAGAAATATTCGAAGTCAGAACCCACAATTAAATATTGATTAATCGAACTAATTGTTGATACGTATTTGTGCTGACTTAATTTCAGCACGTTTTAAATATAATGCAATCCAATCAGATTGCATTAAAATTCCGCACAAAACCTTCCAGTATTATATATTCAATTTCATATATCAATAAAAACGAGATCATTAATTTAAATTCTAATTATAGAAGCCAAACTATTAACGCAAATACTTTGTCCATTACGTCATTACGGTAGCCCTGTTACAAGCACAACAGTGATGTAAATATGTATATGTAGTAAGTTTGTTATAATATCCACCTAATGATTTCCACAATAAGGTTGCATAACTGCGTTCTGTGGAATTGTAATGGTAGTTACTAATACAGTTAAAGAGTTCGATCAGTACATTATATCGTTGATACTTTAGTTGTTTTAGCAAAAATAAAATTGCTGGTGTCATTTTTAACTCAAAAAATCCAGTAAGGCTGAAATAACAGGTCTATAAATCCGAATAGAGAGAGAATTATTTCGCATTATAATTACATTATATTTTTTTAAAGTAAGGCAAAGACATACCCAAATTATCTACATTACTGAATATGCTTATTTTTGCTTATTTCGTAATTTTTATGGTTATAATCATAACCATAAAAATTACGACACAAGCAAAAATAAGCATATTCAGTAATGTAGATAATTTGGGTATGTCTTTGCCTTACTTAAAAAAAAAATAATGTAATTATAATACAAGCATTGTATTATAATTACCTGTGTGATCGTAGCGTCGGCCGCGTAGCATTGTTTTACTTACATTGCGGCTTTTCATTCGGTTTTGCTGCATCGACGTATGCGATAATATATTTGGAATTCCGCATTGCACTACTTATTCGGCTACTATATGTTTGCCATTGTCCGTATTTTTCACATCATTTATTCTGTGGGAGATATCTTCGTGCATATATCAGTTTCGATCAGTTTCACTGGCTTTTTCTGAAGCTGTTGATTGTATTATGAGCGATAGAACAATTGACAAAAAGTTAGTATGTATTCATTTGCTTGATTCATTATGTATTGGCTAACTTGCAGCATGTCATTCGAAAATGTTTCAATTACTCTTTTCTTAAATTTGCCGTACTAAAAACTATGAGCTCCAGAGGTGAAGGCGATCGCGGAGCGTGCCGCTGCCGTGCTACGCGTCCCATAAATAAAGAAATACTAATAATAGTAAAACAACTGCTTGTTTCATTCCTATAATACCTACCTAATTAAATATATTAAATAATTAATTACTATTTTGTTCAAACGTACAGGTAGGTTCAACGTAAATGAGCTCCCAAAGAGGGATGTCGTCAGGCAGGCGGCTATCCGTATAAAGACTACTCGCATGCAAAAGGAAAATATTTTATTAATTTTAACTGTAAAACACGAAACGCAATAAAATAACGATTTCATATTTTCGATTGGTCTAGCTAGTATGTGGTATATCCATACTTCCGGCTCTTGTAGAAAAAGGCCAAGTTCTCGTAAATGCAATGTCGAAATTGTGGATGCGGAACCGGCTTTGAATACTAAACTAACCTTGTGGTTGAAAACTGTACAAACGTATAGAAGAAAATAGTGCGTTTACTTACGTACTTGGCGATTTAATATGTACTCGATCGCAAAAAAAAATACATATTTACCTATCCAACATATCCATAACTGTCTGGATTAGATGCCCTTCCTTAAGTAATAGATTAAAATAATTGTGACATTATTTAACTAATTTGTGTCAAAATATGTGCCTTTGTTCATATGAAAATATATAATATTTTCTCGGATTCTTTCCAGTCTTTACGCGTCGGAGCCCCAGGTTCAACATCGTGCCCAAGGCTTTTATGAAGGGTTTAATTAAATATATAATGGCCGGTGATGACGTAAATATGCTATCTCAAACATCATTGAGATCCAATTTAATCTGGGATAAATAAACATGATGCAGGCGTATGTAAATAAAAATCTTTTTTCTCCGACCGTACTTTAAACCCTTATCAGGACACTCGTCCACGGGTCCACTCGACCCTGCTCATGATCGATTGATGAGGTTGGATCACTGAAATCCATACAAGTGAACAAGTACCCTACGTCATTTATATTTCATACTTAATAAATATATGTCCCAATTTAATTCCAATTCCTACCTACTAAAATTATAAATCCGATAAGTTTGAATATGAGTGAATGAGGATGTGAAAATGTTTGTTATTCAAACATGCAAAATATATTAGGCAAGTTTTTGTTTCGCACACGGTAAGAATATAAGCTGGAATAGCACTTTATGGTAATTTATAAATTGAAATTCTTATGGGAGCCGAGTCCTTGGGCTAAATAGCAATAGAGAGGAAAATAAGGATCCAAAAGTATGTTGAATGGTGTCAATAGAGAAGTAATAAGATCGCACAATGTCTACATCAGAAGGACGACATTTGCGCGGTGGTCAATAACAAAAAATAAAAAAGATTTAGATGAAGGTATATAAAACCAGAGTACAAAGCCCGCTATTTATAATTGGAGCAGGTGCCAACAGCGAGTGACCTTCTTTGGAACCGAGCGAAAGTATTGAGGGCATTATCAAGGCCATTATGGTTTATATTGCTGGAGCTCTAGTATTTTTATTGATAATTTCTTACCATTTTTGTTAGAATAAGGTAAGTACTATTGCAAACATTGGGGTATTGATTTTAACAAATTAAATAAAATATTGTAAAAAAATATATGTTATTAACTACATATCTACCTACGTATGTAACGTAATGTGACGGAGGATGCGAAGTACTTAACCCTCCGTCTCTGTCTGTTGCTGAAATTTCTTCTTTTAAACCACGCAATGGATTTTCATGCAGTTTTCCCTGTTATTTAGATAATTTATACCGAAGGTTTCGACAAACGTATACGCCCCTGTTCGAAGCCGAGCCAGGTTGCTAGTTTAAAAATAACTCTTCACGATTCCTTGAAGTTCAGACCTTTTTTGATCGTAAACATTCAATTCTTTACAAATGTGAATAGACCAATAACGATGACAACCAGCAAACTTACAAAATTTTGAAAAACTCATAAATCTAATACCTTTTAAAAATATAGAGATGAAACCAGGTTTTTGTATTTTATTTAATCTTGACGTAATCTGGTCGTAAAGGGCCGGCACAATCTAGAAATACTTCAGACGTAGCTGTATAACTTGAATTATTGAGTATAGGAAAATTATATGCAAAACTTCAATATAGAATAAGACGAGGACGTCTAGTTGTTGTGTAGCACGTCTAAATTTGTGTACAATCTAGTTATTATATTTGAAAGTAGACGCTTCTAAGAAAAAAGTACAATGCAAAGCTATGATGGAAAGGAAGAAAAAACATTACAAATATCTCAAACAGAACGGGGCTCGCTCATTAAGGATATATGAGAAATAGGGATATAAAATGAAGTAATTTACCCAAGCCGTACCTCAGATACTGGTACTGGCCATAAATTGGTATAATTTAATAAAAGAACAAAATTTTGGTAAGGACCTTATTTGAAATATTATGGAAATGATGCTACAAACGCAATAAGCGGTGAATAGGCAAATAAATAAAATTTACATAGGTACTTGCTATATACACTGTAATAATCTAATATCTGTGCTATTTACTTATATAGAAACGTAATTAATAAGCTAAATATTTTTTTAGTTCTATGATGTATAATTTCCTTTTTCTGTTGATATTCTGTATAGTTAACAATTTAAGACAGCGACGCTTGCAATGCCACCTAACGGAAGCAAGAACGGCAGATTCAACAGAATGGCCAGTAAAGTTTTTATTGTTTCCGAGTCACAGCCTTACGACAATCCGGATTCCAATCACAATCTTTTATATAGCGATTGGAGCATAATACCGATTACATGTGACATATTTTAAGAACATTTTTGAGGTGTGTGGTTTTTACTCCATCGATATCGAATGAATCGACTAAAGGTAAAAAAACTATCTGAGTTACATCCATGGAATTAGTAGGTACTCCGTCAAGTACTTATTAAATCGATGGCTACATCAGACAACTTTGACGTTGACTTTAACATGCTTGCAGGTGACGTTTAGACAAAATGATGTACAACGCGTTTTTCTGCGCTGATTTCAAATATACCGAAAAGGGGTCACACACATAAGGGGGACACTTTTATGTTGTTTATTTGACAAATGCACATGATACATTTTGCTGCATGATAAGTTTCGGCTAAAAGGTTTTTTTAAGCTTCCAAGTAAACAAACAGACATGCGGCCAACCTGATGGTAAGTGCCTACAGCTACAGCCTATCAACGCGCCTGCAACACCACGGGTGTCACACGCGCGTTGCCTTCTTTGTGGCCTAGGATGATTGCACAGTACCCCGTAAATAAACTGTCTCTCTCTCCTTTCCAACCGGAACACAACAATTCAAGCACTGCTGTTTGGTGGCAAAAATAGATAAGAGTGAGGTACCCATGCAGACGACTTTTGTACCAAGGTCTACCTCTGGTAAAAGCTAGTAATATATTAAATTTATTGAAGATATATATTCCCTATTTTTATTACCTTTCCTTTTCATACACGCCACTGAATTTTTCCTCTTTTCTAACCAATAAAAGTATTTTTCCACTGTACGTATCAAACATGAATAAATCTCCGCAGAATAATAAGTAGGCCTCTGACGTCAGCACATAAAATTGAAAAAATATCGCACAAAACGTACGAAGGGAATGGACGATATTAATTTCGCGCTTACATTTGATTTTGTTGCGAACGGGCCGAGTTTCCACATAATGGAAAATTTACGGTATAATAATTATATCTATATAATAATTATAGATTTATTCTTAGGTAAAATGAATTAGAGAGGAGTGAATATTCTCTTTGTTTTATTCGATAAACAAAATAACAGATATATATAAGAAATATTTTAAACAAAATCGGAATAGATGTAAATATAGAAATAAGATATTTGCTAAACCTAGTACCTACCTAGGTAGTTTTTATTACAGAACAATTAGTGATTAACCGAGCGAGCGAAGCGAGCGATATCTAACATTCTACTTACTTGGAGCAAAAATACATATTTTGTATGTAAGTATGTATGTATGTTTGGAACGCGATAACTTTCGAACCGTTGGTCCGATTTTGATGAAATTTAAAAGGTATGTAAGATCAGCCAATGGAATTTTTAAGTTCGTGCAACAAAATCGGCTAAGCCGCTTTTGAAATATTCACAATTTTGTAAAAAATATTGTGTGTATTCGCGAGGTGAGTTTGTATGATTGACGTGGGTAATCTCCGAAGCTACCAAACCGATTTCAACAGTTCTTTCAACATTAGAAAGCTACATTATGCGAGATTGTTATAGGCATATATTTATTTTGAAATAAATTAGTTTTCAGCAATATCAATGAACACTTATAAAGTAGGTAATCCGAAAAAAAAGCGCTACCGAAAATCTTTACGTGCGTGCGCTGGCCCTACTGTTGATTATACATATATATAATGTACTACAAAAATATAGGTTTGGATCCATAAACTGTTCGCGATACTATACATGTATCTTTTATAATTAAGTAACTATAAGGCATTTTATATGTAAAAAGATAATGTAAATTAAAAGGTGCATTTTGACAATTATTACACAAGCATATTAATCCTTATGATTCAAAGTTATTTCATCATCAAGATAATTTCATGAAGATAAATTTTGTCCATTACAGCACATAATTTATTAAAATATCGTGGATTAAAAACATACGCGCGCCAAATTATTTTATGTAGGTAGATATACCTATATATTGTTGAACACGGTATGTGCTGCCGTGTGAAGCCAAAAGACTGTACTTTGAAAAAGGGTGTTTTAAGATATTTGACATTATATCTTATATGTAAAAAAGAATTATATTCGCAAGGTCTACGTTCGCGGCGAAAGACTAGTAGTAATTAAAGTTAAAAGTTGAATAATGTTAGTCTTAGTATATTGACTTTTTATATTGATTTTATAAATATATTGGTATTTTATATATATTTAAAGCATGTGCTGAATTTCTTTCTAACAAACAGAGAAAAAAGCAATTATTAAACTTAATATTTAAAGGCTAGCAAATATTAAAACTCAATAAAGAATAATAACCTATAATATCATACCTATATCATAATTTGTTCATATCGAATATTGGAAATCGTAATCGTTAAGATATCGTGGCCGTTCATCTGTTATAACCCTTCTGGAAAACTCTATGAAGCAAAAAGGTTCTTCACTGGAGTAAACAAAACTTTCTTACGCATTTATTTATAGTGAATGCATAAATTTGTATCCTTTGTATCCGAGGATACAGAATCTTGAAAAATATCTCAAGAGAGACATCTAGAAAAGTCATATCTAATAATAAAAATATAACAGGTACGCAGTAATAAACTTCAGGAACGTAGCTTGTTTCTTTTTGAATTTAAGTTTTCCCATTTAACAAAGACTTGAGCTCAGCATTTATAAACAGCTGAAGAAACTGACATACCATAGTATAAAGGAAATTCAAATTCATTCAAAGCGAAATGACAAAAGGCTGTGACCCGTACATTAATGTATTTAACTTTAAAATGTGCAACATAAGCAAAAGAGAACTTGTAAAAACATTAATATTCGCTACACCTCCCGGCGGACTCGATATACATTCATTACTGGACGACAATCATTTAAATTTGGTTTCCACCATAAATTCAGGAGTAGACCTAAATAAATTCTGCCCGTACTTAGTGTTTCCGCCCCAGTGGACCATTAAAAAGAAATCCTCTTTGATTTAATGAATCGTCCGATGGTATTTAGAGGCATCATTCCGGTTTGAAAGGACGAGATTGGGAAAAGCAATAATATTCTTTAAAAGCATTTAGCCACTTTAGTCACCAGCGTTATTATACCAATGAAATCTCTCTGCCAAAATAGAAACTAGGTTTCTTGTTATTCTATATGTTATCAGCACAATATAAATGTTTTTACATTATTAAATATGTATCCATATATGGACGTACCAAGGTATATAAATTTACCTACAATGCTCAGTTCAGAAACTTGTTTTCTTATCATTTTATTTTTAGCGAGTGAAATAAATGGGATCATATTTCATATTCCTACGCAGATTTCAGCGATATTTTTTAGTTATTCAAGGAATATTTTTTTCAATTGAACACGACCTTTTATTGGGTTTCATAAAATATGTACATCAATCAATCAAATATAAACTCCCAAAGTTTCATGCGATTTGCGAGGCAGAGTTTATCTTGCTACGAAAGACTGACAAAAGATAAACAGTGCTTATAAAAGCTGTTATTGGATTCCCTGGCGGAATGGGCTTTTTCTGAGGCTAAATTATTCAGAGAACGATGACATAAAAAGTTTCAATGTTTTATATTGTATTTAAATTTGTAGATACCTATCCAATGTGATCGTGTTGAACCCGATGCTCCGTGCAGGCCAGTGAGTAATTCGAAAAAAAAAAACCTAAAATATTAGCTGGCGGTAAGAGCAGCATATTTAAAGGTAAAATCATCGTCAACAACGCACCATTTAGCAATACGGGAATACCAAAGAAGAGTCGAATGATTTAGTAATTATTTTTTTTTAAATAGAGACTCTCACTTCCATTTATATGTTGCAGTATTTACTAAAACTGTGACGTATATATATATAATGGAATATATATAATATATATATAATGGAATATATATAATGGAAGTGAGAAAAATAGCACAGTAAAACAATTTGAGTAAAAGCGTACGTGATTTATTAGCAATAGCTCGAGTGAAATGTATGCGTACATGCGTGACCATTTCGAATTTATCACAGTAAAGTTTTCCGGATGGAAATACCTTTCACACGTACGTATGAGGATTATGTCATTTCGAAATTTGTTTTGTTCTTCCCATTTATCTCATCTCATCAAAGAGATTATGTTACTTTTAATTAAAAATCGTGAATAAATACCGACCGACAGAATTCCTTCCTTATCTGTATTCAATGATTGCAAAGGGTGTACATTTTTACTATATTTATTTTTCGTTTCCTTCAAGTATATTTATTTAGTTAATACTTTGAAAAATACTCGAAACTTACATAATGGCATAAATGTATGTATTTTTATTGAAAATGTTCCAAGTGCGAACAAGCCACGTCGCCATTTGTTTAGCCGCGCCGGATACACTCAAAGTGAATAACAAACTGTGACAGTGGCCATTAGATAGTGCTCGTGGAATCCGCAGGGCTGAGCTTGGTATGGCTTATTTATTCTAATCTTAGTTTTAATCGATCGCTAACTTACTGCCAAATATCATCTCAAACTATTGATGGAAGAGATCTCTTCAAGGGATAAGTCTGCTATTATATATTTATTTTATGTATTGTACAATTCTTAGTGCAATCATTATTGTAATATGTAAATGTCATATACTAGACACAAGTCATTATTGCGATTATTATTGTTATTATGAGACGCTGTACACTAGAAACTGCACCTCTCTTCTGACGACCTCTCTCATGACGTCACAAACGACGTCGTCGGTCGTTTATTTATGTTGTTTATTTTGTAAATGCTTCAATTAAAGCTTATGCGTTTAAGTTTTAGCTAATATTTCTTACAGGGGTACTTATAAGCTAACGAAAAATTGTGACTTCAATGAAAAATTTTGTTTTTTGTAATCTTTAGCTGTACTTTACTGTAAGTAAATAATACACGGATGAATATTTTATTTGTTATGTTGCTAGTAGTATAGAATTATATGTGTTCTTTGCAAATTATATCTAATTTACGAAATTGACGTGAAATATTGTACAATTTATCATTGCGTCGAGGCAATCAACGTGGGCGCAAAATTTCCAACCTCTATTTGCAAATTACCTTGGGATACGAGAATAACAAATTAAGGCTTATGCTCACTACACATCAATATTGTACTATACATATACAGCATTGTCAGTGAGTTAATGGTATGTGAATACATGGGAACTAACCTAATTTATATAGGGATGTTGACTGAATTTACTAAATTGTTCTTGAAATTATGATAATAGTTTTATATACTGCGAAAATTGATATCGAAATGAAATCCGATCAATGTGAACTGTTTTTTTTTTACACAAGCTTTTTGTTGACTTATAGATCATGTTACATTCATCGTGTGACTAGAAATTCATGTCCTTACAGCAGTAGGTTATACTTATCATAATAAAGCATTATGTTGTGGAAAATGAAGCGAAGTGAATAGTTTTAAAGGTGAAATTTTATTTATGACAACAGAAACGACAGACAGAACAGGTGAAACTAATAAAAGCTCGTACAATGCATTCTTCATGCTAAAAATAAAGTAAAAAAGAACAACGAAACATCAGAATTTTCAGAATTTTCCAGAGAAGTACTGCGTAAAAACAAAGTTGCTTCGAGCGAAATTGTTAATTATTCATCAAGAGCCTTGCTGTCTAATCTCCAGCGATGTTTATCTTCAAACTTTTACATAAGAAGCATTTAGGTACGTACGAGTAGTACCTACATATGTAAAGTTTCTCCTTTCATACATTTTCTGCTCCAAGAACTGCTAAGACACAGTTGATTGTAAATGAAAACTTTCGTACGCCCATGTTCTTAAAGCGAAAGTTCTTAAATTAAAAGTTCATTCATCTTTGTTAAGTACTTATTAATCTTGTTGGCAAAGTTTACATTAGCTACCTCAATACAAAACACGAAAGTCCATATCTTATATATCACTCACGTTATCACGTTTTCACGTTAAATGGTAGACTGATCAAATTGAAGATTTACTTTTTCAAACCTCATACCATAACAACATCAATAAAAATTGTTAAAAAGGGTACTTTACAATGTCATAATTGAGTATTTCCATGAACTGGAATTAATAAAACTGGTAAATTTTGAAAAGTTGAAAATAGACGTAAATTAAGAATATCAAAATTAAATAAATCTGACACCAGTTTTTGCAATAACACATCCGATATGAAATAAAAACACTATCCTCCCGCACTAACTCATCATCAACTATCAGTGGCGTAAATATTCTTTAAAATATTTTAGGAAAATGTTGCGGAGTAATTTACATATAATATTTATATTTATTTATTTATATTTATTCAATAGGCCACGAAAGAAAATATATTTTTATTCTTGGGCATAAGATCAAGTTACGTTATACAGGATTTTCTGGTAGGTACGCTTTTTGAGGAAACCACAATCCTCGTAATGGGCTATGCGGTTTTTGTTTCTAATCATATAGTTCACTGCAACGCTGGAGATACACCCGGGATAACGAAGATAATTAAATTGACTTTAAATAATCGTGTGTTGATTTAACTATAAGTACTTAGGAAATAATCATAACGTATATGAGTAGTTCGTAACATATATTTTACTAGGGGTAGGAATGTGAATTTAGTAATGTGGTTAAGAAACATCGAGACAAACACTATAAGACAAAGACGTGTTTATTCATGTGTGAATCGTAATTCATATCAATTCAATTTATGTAAAAACCTCTGACTGACATCCTCACGACTTGACTGGATACGGAGCGGGAGGTGCCCTAATGCAAAACGTTTCACTCCGACGATCACTTGAGCGTGGATTCGTCAATCCTTCTCATTCGCACTCGAGCCGGCTCAGCTCGGGTGTGAACATGTATTGTTCACTGAGCGCTCGAGCGCTCGTATTGTGATCCTCCAGCCGCTTAAAATCGCTACAGAACAGTGTCATAGCTAGGCAACTATAGGCCTTAGAGCAAAAAATATACGGGGCCCTTTTATGATATGATAAGAAAAAGATTACTGGTCAGTGTAAGAAAACCCCCTGAAGTTATGGTCCCAGTGCACGGAATCGTTTAGCAAGCCAATAGTTACGCCATCAACTACAGACATCAAACATGGCTAGGCAAAGTGTTGCATCAATCATCAGTGGGAATATATTGTTTTGCCATTGTTATAAATGATAGGAAATAATAAGTCATATCGCCGCCGTTCCATAGGAAGATCGCAAGAGACATTCATCATTTAACTTAGAACGCTATGCTGAAATATATTAGATACAAATAAATAATACCTACCAATTTGTGATAGTTTTATTTTATTTATAGTAAAAATAAGCTTTTTCGTGACTCGAGTAAGATTAAGCCATCATTAGCACCCGCTGAAAGTAAAATCGGCACTCCCGATAAGAAGATATTGAGGTATAGAACGATTTACATAGATATGTAAATCGTTCATTTACATAGATATGTAAATCGTTCTCGTACATAGATATGTAAATCGTTCTATACCTCAATATCGGTCTTCTTATCGGGAGTGCCGTTACTAACAGTGTCGGACTTATAATCAGCAGCCTAGGGCATCTAGAGGATCAGACGTGACTTTTAGGACTACTGACATCTAGAGGCAATCGCATACATACAAGTGACCTAATTCGTAATGCATATCCTATGTATTACGAATTAGTATAAACCGCGTGGTTTACACTTGATAAACTGCGATCAAAACCGGTGTGATGGATTACTTTAGTTTATTTCTCGCAAGCCGACAAGGGATCGATTTTGGTTAACAAACCGAGGCATGTATAATGAGAGAGATCAATCAAAAGCAAGGCGCGGATTACGGGTTATGGTTATGGATAATTGTCCAAGTTAAATTGAGCAGCATGCAGTAAAGCCATTTAATAAATTCTACTTATATCATAAATGCGAAAATTTGTGAGGATATAATGTGTGTATATTTGTTACTATTTCACGTAAAATCATCATTGTTATGACTGCGGATTATTATATAATACACACAAAATTATATATAATATCATTTATTATTCACTCGTATAAATTGCTGGTTCAATATGCCTCTAATTATATAAACTGCTCTAGTAGCCTCAGTGAGGTGTGCCATCAGCCGCATACTCTATTGGCCATTGGTCATTAATTGATTAATATTATATTAATTGCATAGTTAAATACCAACTCTAATCAGAACTAGAGATGTGTATTGCGATACATAATTCTATATTTATTACACAGACAGTCTAAAAAAATTGATACTAGTAAAAATAACACTATAATCATTTGGTAAAACTAATTATTTCATGTTAATTTAAAAACATTTTTGTTTCTATTTATTAATCGATATTTTTATTGACTTGTTGATAGAAATATCACAGAATAATTTGTGTGTACCGAATTGACAAATATATTTATATACCTACTAATAATGATATAATTTTTATATATTATTTATTTTAGGTATGAAAAGTAAAACCTAATATACAAAATCATTTTAAGACACTTTAAAATGATTTTGTATATTAGTCTTTATTAGAGAGATTTTTGTGAGTCATGTAGAATAGACAATGTGGTTATATGCAAAAGGCATTTGAAAATAAGTGTAGAAAAATATCTTCGCGTTTCCAAAATAACGTTCCAAATAATATTTAATTAAATTTCTCTTTGAATTTATTTCAAAGAGCTCGGTCGATAACTTAGCAAGATTAGCGCCGGGCGCGGCAAGGTGACGACGAACTTGTTTATTAGTTTGACTTTAGTAGGATTATTGCTTTTGAACTTTTAAAAGGTCCTTTAGGCTAAAATCAGATTTAAAAATTGATATTCTAATAGTTCACCATGCTCTTAAATGTAAATAAAATATTAGTATATATTTTATTTTCTGTATCACAGTCCCAGCTTTCTTAATATTATTTTTTGCTATTGAATTTGAAATCCCCATCCCCAGTTATATTGCTTTAATGAGTTATAAATTTCATGAAGAAGAATAATACGTGACGAATAATATGCAGGTATAATATACGTGACAAAAGAAACACTGGCTGTGCCACACGCCTTGGTCGGGCTTCGCTCTAACATAGGCCGTCGCTGGCCGAACCTGGAGGCTAGTCTTAAAAATAGATAACTATGAACTATAATATAATGCATATACATTAAGAATAGATAAGCCCCTAGGAGTGCCGCGTGTGCTCCCGCGCTGCAAATTATTTAGAGAACAAATGTATGGCTATGACGCTTCCACCTGCTTTAACACCTATAGCAAATCCAAAAAGTGGTGGCTTGATGTCGTCACGATTTGTTGGAATGGTTCGACAACTATGGGTAACGAAATCGTGAGACGTGGAGAAGAAAAAGAAGGTAAACGAACACATAACGGCTGAAGAAAAAATGGCTATAATACATATGGTTTAGTAATTAAATCTTGACAATACCACGGCGTAGGTGGAGAGAGAACTGCTTCTGACCATAAAATCGAATAAATTTATTTAATACTTATTTAAAACTTCATAAATTAAGTATATGTCCGTAAATTCCATAAAGCATTTTTCAACTACATATTTTTATCTATTTCAATATAATAACATTTAGATATATGTCTTAAGGATCGAACCTTAATTCAGTTACAGACCCTCTTGGACAAGAGAGCGTGGGACATTGAAACCAGGTATTACAATGTATAATTTGATATTTATAGAAATAGGCTATTATTACCTATTATATTCCATGTACTTCATATTGGGTAATAAATCTATAGAAAAATAGTACGGCTTGAATACTTTTCTCTAACAATGGTTTATTAAATTATTACACCATGAAACATAACAATAATTAAGATAAAATCTAAAACTAAATTAATAATAATAGCTCGTAATTGAATATATATAAATAAGTTTTTACGAGTTGTGTGATCATGAAAATAAAGAATAGTAATTAACTATAAAGATACATACAAGATTTATAATTATTAGTTCTCATAATTGAGGCTGTGCTGTACGTAGCTTAGTTAAGATGTTATCACGTCCACAACTTGTTAGCTAAGGTTCATCACTCAAGACGGCACGTGCCAAAATGAACGAACCATTTTTATGAACAACCTAGACATGTGTCTCCAAGTTACTTCCATAAACTTAACCAAGAACTTGCTTGCATATTTTATTAGATGTATTTCCATCCATGTTATGTTTAAGTTAAATGAAAACAAGATGAACGAATTAGCTTCGAAGGTAAGTGACAGATACCTTTCTAATTATATAAATTCGCCACAGCTGTTTCTGAGAAACCAATTACATAGAAATAGACAATAATTAGTAATTTAAAGTACTTTTATGGAATATTTTAGATTATCACAACAACAAGAAGTTGTACTATCTAATGAAATTTTTTTCAAATAATTTATAATGGAAACACTAATTCCTTTTGTAGAATTGTAACATTATTTAAATTAAATACTCGTTTAAACTACGAAAGTTGTTAACTAACAAAATAATAATCTAACTAACAAATTGGTCTAGAATTGTAAGTAAATATCTAATAAATTATGATTGATTTGCACTTAAAAATAAGCTAATAACTAAATCTATAAAGATTCACGCAGGTGTGGCAGAAATTTTGCTCCTATACTACATTGAAAGTTGAACAACAAAGTACACACAACTCGTAAAATCTTTTAATATAGCTGAGTGCCTCAACCGCCGCCGCACCGCCTCGACTCGAACCTTTATGTGGATCTAATACTTGTATCTAGAGTGGAAATATTGGTGCACGAAATATACTTTAGCAAGAAACTTCAGCGTTATTTGATATAAATTCTGGAGAATTTCGAGTTGTGTTGTGTCTGTTTTGCTAAGAAAATCTGTACTGAACCTTAAATTTGAAAAATAAATTTAAAAAATCTGACGTTTTAATTTAATCTCGGTATACCTGGTATCTAGTACTATCCTTATGAGAATCAAGGTAATCTCGGTCCATATGGAATTAACGTATTTTTATAATGATTCGCTAATGCATTTGTAAATTTTGTTTTATTATATGGCCTCATTTCAGAATGTTACTTAGGAACAAGGAGCAAGAACAAATATTGCCGAAGCCGAAACAAGCTCGAGATTTGTTTAGCCGCCACACAAAGGCGGACTACAGCACAAAGGCAGGCCCTGATTAGTTCGGACATGGTTCGACCCCACAACCAATTAACAGATAATACATACAATTAACATCACTCTGCATCAGTGTAATTTAGTACCTATCTCTCTCTCTCATTTGATCGTGTTTTACCGTTTCATTTTTAATTGTGATGCCCCAAAGATGGGTAAGTATAAAAAACAAATCTTTAAACTTTAGAATACTGCAGTGATTTTGCGGCTATCTATTTGCTTGAAGTCAACGTCTAATGATTACTTAGAATACTGTGTTACCTATCAGCAACACAGCATTCCAAGTAATTATTCTAGGGCGAGATAGATTTCCTGCCCGTACTTCTGCAGTACAATTCCACAATGGACTTTCGTTGGCAGAATTTTGGCAAAAAGATAGGCTATAACTTTTAACACAATGAATTTATCATATCCAATTGGTAGTTCCAGAAATATGCACATTCAAATCAAACAAACAATTCGGGTAAAAATATTACCTAGTTTATATGGAGATAAAAGCACATTTTATGTTTTATATTGCCAATTTTATAATTTATATTGTTGCCATCCATAAGGCATGGCATGTATATTGATTTTAATTATATGAAATGTTTTTTTCTTTTTTTTTTTCAAAGAAGCATAACAGCCCTTATTTCTTTCCAAAATATCATAATCTGACTAGATTATGATATCTTGTAAAGATAAATAAATTATAATTTGGAAAGATAAATAAAGTATAAATTATAACAGAATTAAGATAATTTATGTTATAAACGAATGTTTACAACATAAATTATCTTAATTCTGTTATAATTTATCCACAATTTTTAAAACGTCAGTTTTTTTTTACCGAGCTATCCTACTGAAATTGCAAACAAATGATATTATACTCAAAAGATTTATGATCAAAATACTTTCACATTAATATACGACTCTTGAGAACATAATTTTTTAGTATAACTAAAAAGTAAAATAACTGTTACTTGCCTGATAATATCCCGTAAAGATATGGAACCATCTGAACATGTTTCTCTCGTTCTTGTTCGTAATTCATTATTTTCTGTTGAAGCCGTAGGCTTGTCCCGTGGAGCGGCGCCGTACCCAGAATTTAATATTAATAAATATGAATACAACACAGCTTTAATTAAACAAAAATACACTCGTTTCTCAAATTTCTTTTTGTTATATTCCATTTCTGTTAAGAATAATATAATTTTGCGTTATCAAAGAACGTAGCGACAACAGAGAGAACAATATTATTTTTAAAATTTTTAATTTATATCTTAATAGGTTATTTTGTATAGAAGTAAATAACATGTTATTACAATCTGTGCTTTAGCTTTGTAATTTCCCTTTACATAGTTCAAAGGATTTTCAGTTAGTCATCTATTTAAGATGACTAACTGAAAATCCTTTGAACTTTGGAAATAGGTAAATCCCATTTTTCTTGGGCTTATTTTGATGAAGTTAAATAAATAAATAATAATGGAATTTCAGTCTATTTTATAAATTGCTGAAAATCCGTTAAAACCAATGCGTTACTACTGCTACTACTAGCTATTAGGGTGTCGAGGCGACACTGAGAGAATTCAGCCGAGAGAAACTAAGTATTAAAATATAGAATATTCAATATAGAAACTTTTAAGTTTCTGTATTTTATATCTATAATTACATATGTATATGACCCAGACATCAGTATTTGTTTTAAAAGTCTCATAAGCTTTTACCTAAAATAACTTATGTGTATATAAAATCACAGCCGAATCTTCAAAGTTTTAAGGTTTACGCTGACCAAAGTTTCCGCGGCTTCACAACCCCGAACGCAACCGGAAACATGCAGAGATGAGAGAGTAATTAAACTAGTGAGTTTTGAGCGCAGAATTACAGGTGCGGCACGAGAGTAATTCCACCGCGCAATCGTTTGTTAAAAATGTCCAGCCATGCACATCGCCTCGGCAGTCGACAATCATTTCACAATTTTGTGTTCTCGCCGTCGCGCGTTGCGATGCGATGCGAGTGTTCATGACATCTCTCGAATTTTCCTATTTTGTAGATTCACGTATCTGTCATATACCATACATCAAAATTACATGAGTTGAAACAGTACGTCGGAAGATTTTTTTAAGTTTCTTAATTTCATTTATCTGTCATACTACGACATCGATTTTTTATTAAGGTTATTAACTAAATACCTACCAAGCTACTTATGTATAGTAATAAAAGCTGAAGGTAACAAGGCCATCTCAATCAATTACACAAATTATTTTTAGAGCACGCTAATCATTTATTTGTTTTTTAATTCCACAATCTCTTTTCATTACTTACACTTGCTTTTGCTTCATTTTACAGTTGCAAATTTAATTGTAAAATGAAGCACTAACTTGCCACCGCCGGTCTGCTCGTATAATTGGGGCAAGCCATCAATATCCGTTGGAAAGCTTTGCATATTTTATAGGCGCGACGTAGGCCCTCGTATTTCCAAACGAGCGCTATGAAGATTATTGTACGTACTGTCGCTAGTAAATATCTAGTTCATTTCATCATCGTTCGTTCTGCGTGTCGGTCCTTGATGTTTTTAACCAACATGCCCTTATGCTGTAGTCGCTTTAGTTATTTCTTTAAAATTATGTCAATATTTTGAATGTTTGAATTTTTTATGTACATAATTTATGTGGTTACTCATTACCTGTGTGCTCATTATCTGATAGAACTGATCTAATTATTATGATAATGAAGTCTCTTGAAAGACACATGAATTCCGACATACCTATTGAACATTGCGGTTGCATACTTAGGCCGTGTGTACACGTGGCGCAGCGTCCATCACGCAATACAACTTAGTCCACGCAACATTTAGCGTCCAGTTATGGGGTATGCTTTGTTTTTTTTATTTGCACTTCTCCAAAAATATCATTTTTATCTGAATCACCTATAGGTTGAAAATGTCTCAGTAAATAAATGAATAAATAAATAAATAACCATATCTAAGAAGCGGGATAAATACTTACAATTAACGGCGTTATTTCTCTGCGGTCCGGTTTTTTGGCGGATGACAAATCCTGACGCCGCGTCGTATGTAAACGGCCTTACAATGTTCTAAGTAATTTATTTTTCCCTTGAGAATAAAAATAAAATAATTACATATTTATTCAACATTGTATGGAACCGTTTCAATAGAAAGTAGATACAGTGTTAATAATGTTCCAGTGAAATAGTTAACACATAGCTAATAGTTATATAAAATGCATTAAAGTGCAAGCTGCAAGTGACGGCTGCTCGGGAAAGCCCCATTAGCTGCGTTTAGAAATGACGCGAGGCATTATACTAGCGCTTAGCCAAGACAATACTTGGATTCAGTGAGCGCCATCTCCCAGCTCGAATGGATGAAGTTTCTGTATGGGTGGGTTCTGAAATCCATAATATCGTAAATTAAAATTACTATTATAATATCAAGTGCACGGGCGGAACATCAAATTTAACATGCAACATTTAATGGCAAAAATTGAAAGAATAATCTAATTTTTAAATATTTCTTGTGCTAAAGTTTATATATACCAATGATAAGTGCGTTTCTTTTATATAAAAACGGTTATAAAAACCAATGAAAGCATATTGTAGAATGTTAAGTACCAAGCTCAGTTACCCAAGAATTAGAAAAGTAGAACGTTTAAGCAAAATACTCCATGAAATGCGCCGTTTTCGGAGATAGTTAGCTTAAGAGGCTCAATATTCTTCGCAGCGGGTCTTTTTATTGTGTAATTAATTCACTTGTTCCTTTTTTCATAGGGTTAGAACCGTTAAAGCTAAAGATTTCCCGGCTCGCTGTCTCGGGTTTAATGATTCTATTAGGGTTAAGAATTCGATTTGACTTCATTCCTTTCCTTTTGGCTCCTAGACCTCTGGTCCTGTATTGTGAGAAAAAGTAAATTAATGTTATTTTTATTATGTATGTATACTATAACATCAGATTGAAAATGTTATTAATTTAATTAGCAAAAATTGGAACACGAATACATTTCATAAGACTTAAATAAAATATACTATTTTCATATCTACTACGAAGCAAATTTATAGTAGTAATTTAACAAGGAACCCGTAGCATCACACTGTAATGTTACACACGGTTAATGGCCACCTTTGAACAATCCACCATTCAACAAATGTCATCTTACTAATTACTTACTCGCTTTGCTCGTTGGGTGAGAGCTGCTGGAAACACAGCGAATGTCCGTTGACTTGGAACTCATTGGACAAGTCAATATTGGCCGAAAATTGTTTCGCGATGCTGCCCGATAATTTAATTATTTCGGGTTTCAATTCCAGTTGCTATCGGCTGATCGGTTCGTGTTTTCGCTCGTTTACACGCAGACATCTCCTGCCAAGTAAATTCTATATTATTGCTCACTATGTTTTGTATGTAAATATAAAATGTGTGTATATATAAAAATGATAGGAGTCTTGGAAACATGAGTTTCTTTCAAATTTTTTTAGCGCAGTGATCGTTCCGAATGCTAGTAGTTTGTAGTTTTATGACAGAAATATGAGTATCACAATAATAGTACTTTGACGTGAAAAGTGTTTGTTAAGGCCTAATGTTTGAATATTTTTTTCTTTGATTTGGGGTGAAAATCTGCGATGCTTTGAGAAGGAATCGTTGGATGTCATATTGTATAGAACAAATTTAGAAATAGTTTAGAAAAATATACCACATACAGATGCGATCGGGACTTCGCTTTCGGAGGTATTTCATATATGCTAACAATGTACCAAATTTCAGTAAAATCTCGTAGGTTTTGCGTGATTGAGTTAAAACATATAAACTTTCGCATTTGAGTATAATATGTATTAGTAGGATAAGTAATAATCAGTGGGTGCTGGCTGGTATTTAATTTTGTTGTTGTGAAGTTTAGATTCTTGATTACCGTGCTCCGGGTCCCCACAGTCGTAGGCGGAATTCGAACAAACTTTTTAATTAACTTCGATTTGTATTCAAAGTTTTTGGAATGCCTCGAGTGTAGCATTAAATTTCACGACGGTTAAGTTTTTCGTTGATTGATTTTTCTTTGAACTTAATGCAAAACAAAAGTTTTGATTATGCGGACAGAAATTTAATTTTATACCAAACTTTAATAAAGTCATTGCAACAAAAAAAAAACGGCGCTGTGTTAAAATGTTCATAATATTAAAAATTATTTGTTCAAATTCTAGCAACGAATGTGTTTAACCAATAAAAACTGTGCAGTGAAATAAATAATTTACATTTTCACTTCATAGGTGATAATAGTCGTCACTGGGCAGCTAAATATAAAAGTTTGTAAGTATATTTACACGTAAGTTATCGATCAAGTTGAACAAACAACTTTCGGACACGGAGAGGGTCCAAGCCTTGCATTTACATAACAAAGGTATTTCATCCTGAAAATCTCTACCAAACGGAACTTGTGGCAAGAGGTATCAATTCTATAAAAAAAGTCTTCAATCTTCGTAAATTGATTCATCATTGCCGTAACGCCCTGAGCCCTAACACTGATTGATTTCATCTCATCCGCCTACCCAATTAGTTTTTAAGTAATGACGAAGTGGTTTTTGTGATCCTGAAACTCGCTATAAATTATTGAAATCCATCAACCACTTAAGCATCCGCTTAGGTGAAATATTGTAGAATGTCTTGCATTTTAATATTTTTATTTTCTAAAACAACAGATTAATCTCTTGTCGGTGAAGTATTCGCCATGGAAGAATTGTTTTTAAATAAGGCATGCCTAATTTTCTTTCGCTTATAATGGGAGTATCTTTTGATTACCAAATCTAGAAATCGATACGAAAAATTTCGATGTATATGAATCCCCTACGGATCATATTTTCGTAGTCTCGACGTATGAGTGTGAAGGAGGTCAGACAAGGGGTCCATAAGGAATATAATTTAATGATGCTCTTATCAACGGCGACTTTCTCTGACATGTTGTATAATAAACACATTAGGTACAGAAGTCTGCTTGCTTATATACCGCTTAAATACCTATCAAAAGTTATTTGTTTTTTTGATAAGCGTTTAGATATCAATCACCCCTGACTCCTTAAAAAATAGCTATAGGAACTTGTAACTCTTCATGAATTACAAATTCCTATAGCTATTTTTTAAGTGTTTGTATTTGTACGATGATATATTTTAATGCTACTTTTTGATTTGTAAATAAATTTGAATTTGTGTAATTAGAATTTCTGCTACACATTATATAAATATTATTATCACATTTAACTCAGTAATTGTTAATATAAAAGCTCTACATTCAGTACCTATTCATATTTGAATTAGTAAAGGACGGACCATCTAAAATGTACCCTTTATCTGATTGTCAGGTAATCTGAGAACAACATGGGCGGCTATCACTAATGACAATATTATCCCAAACTTTGGAGCACATACCTGACATAGCTACACGTCTGAATGCTTTCGTAACATTCGCCCTCGTGTATTGATGGCCGAGACCTGTGAGGGGGGCAAACTATTAAACCTTTGTCAGTAAGCAAATGTGAAACAGTTTTTTTTACCTAGCTTGTGGATGTTGTTGCCTCTGTTGAGCACAGCCAATTTTTAAGTAATTTTTTGTAAACTTTTTTGTTAAACTACCAAATCATATTCCGTCGATGAGTAATTTTAAAAACATAAATATCGAAAATTACAAATCTATTTTCATCGTCAAGCTGATTCGTATATAAGTATGTACATCAAAGTTTCCTTCCTATTAAAAGATTTGAAATAAATCATATTTTCTTAAATGTGTAATAATCGTCAGTCCTTAAGGTGGGTAGTAAGCCTACAAAATATTATTTTTAGATTTTATTAATGTACTCTTTATTAAATTTTAAGAAACCCCACAAACCCCCTTGATATAATTGGCGTCATTCAGGATGGCACTCGGTTTGGCGTTGACAGTGGTAATTATACTCAATAGCAATTTAAATATACGAAGAGCCATTCATTTCATAATGTGATTAACCGAGCTTCAAAATCGGTTAACATTCTATTTTGATTGCAAAATTCCCGTCATAAACTTCAAAATTTATTAAGAAATCAATTTTACACTTTATGGTACGAATAGCGTCCGGCTTTATTACTAAACCAGATAATGTTCGCCTCTAGGCATCTTTATTAGTTTAGTCAAAAGTGATAACATTGTTATAGTTAATCAAAACATTAACATTATTTCCACAGATTACTTACGAGAAAATGTCGCAATACAATTATTTTTAAAATTCGTCGACGACCTTTATTAATTTCAGAACACGAGGGAATATACTATAATGAGCTCTTCACTATCACTTCACTATTAAAATGTCTGTAAGTTTTTGTGCAGGAATTACTCAACCAATTACTAAAATGTTATGACCAGTAAGGTACATTATTCGTGTGTTTCCAATATTCGCACGGGACGCGACTAGTAACAAGATAAATGGAGTGGGTTAGCTTTATTTACATAGGTAGGTTCTGCAAAATCCAAACACATTCAAACTTAAGTGCTGAATTTCAGCTGACAAATCGTAGAGTAATCTTAACATAGAGGGCGTGTCTATAAACAGCACATTTGGGAGCATTGTTCTCGCCTTCACGTACCTTTTCTCGCCAGTTCAACTTTCATTTTGGTAGCTATTCCTACATTTAGGACGGGTGCGTTTATTTTATTGCGATGTCCGTGGTCCGCGCAAACTGCCCAACTCTTAGGCGCTACCACATATTAAACTTGTAATAGAATTTACCCGCAGCAATTTGTCTTTACCACTGTAAAATATGAGCGACACAACTTTTAGTTTATGCTATTGTTCCGTTTTAGTGTAGATATCAGTTTTGGTGCGAAACTATTCATTTGCATTTCTCAAACCTTTAATTTAAAAAGTCGGTGATTGCGTTGCATCATAACTTGTAAACAGACGCGCTGCACTGCGGCCGAATGACAAAGGAAGAAATAGATTGTACCGAGCAGGCGCCGCACTTGCACCCATTTGTACAACTAGTCTCAGTTACCTAACTACCTATCTTGCAGAAAACTAGAAACACGAGGGGTGTTTCTCTACTGTTTTTGATATAAGCATTCCAAGCTACCTCAGTAGGTATATTTATGATTGCAATACGTAGATTGTTCTGACAATTCTGTTCTGATAGTTCTGTTCTGACAGTTCTGTTCTGACAGTTCTGTTCTGACAGTTCTGTTCTGACAGTTCTGTTCTGACAATTCTGTTCGACAGTTCTGTTCTTATATAAAATACATACATCCATGAGTGTTCGTGTAGGAACTGGAAACCAAAAATGGTCAAATATCTCCCCTTCATTTCAAGATTATCCTACCGAATAAGAATGTACGAAATTGAATCTGGCCCATATAATTGGTACTACGACGGGGCGATAGCCTTCTCAAGTTAACTTGAATTATTCAATTTTATTTGGAAATGTCATTTGTATTATATCGAGACCTTCAACAGAATATTCAGTTTCAAATTCGATTATACTCAAACAAGATTTGCTTCCTCGATTATTTTTTCAAAAATATATATTCGTCCAAGTTAAATTACCTTGTAAAGCGATATAAATAATACAATTATTATCTTAAATTGAAATTTGTATAACTTTAATGTCAGTAAATAAGTACGTATTATACTAATATGCTCGTGATTGTTTTACAACTTAAGTAAAGTTGTGCACACGTTAATAGAATTTATTTGATTTTAAATGCAATGCCATAAAACAATTTCTTTTTATTGTACCGCAGAGTATCGTAAACTTGTACTATGTAATAAAATGTAACATTAAGGTCCATTATGCAAATACAATAATCTGTTCCTGATTTAAATAACTGTAGGTACATTTTGATGAGTCATATACTCATATACGTTTGATAAAAGCGCTTCATACTTACCCGAAGTGGATAATTAATCGCTTGTTGAAAAGCTATAGTTTTTTTTTTGCGGTATCACAAATTGAATTTGCTTTAACTGCTTTTAATTTCATGAAGTCATTTATGATTTAGGTACGTATACATATTACCCAAACTCGCCAATAAGCCTCCTTTTCTGTCTGTTTTTTATCACTGAAATCGGAAATGCGGTGCTGGCGTACTGTGGGAATAAATGAAGCAGTTACAGCGATAATATGGTTAAGTGAGAACCGAGCTGCGGCGGCCATCATTCGATTTGTCTCGTATGGTCGCTGAGTACTGCTCAACATTCCCAACGTAAGCATGTATTTTTTGTGTGTATATTTATCATTACTTCTTCGAAATGTCAATTACTAGCGACCCGCCCCGGCTTCGCTCGGGTTAACACATAATAAATTATGCACCTAAACCTTCCTCGGGAATCACACTATATATTGGTGAAAAGGCAGACGTGGCAGAGGATATTGTTTTATAATAATATGTAAGGACAAGGATGAGTTGTTTTATCATATACATGTTTTCATGCTCTGATCAATCTCGAGTCTCAACTGACCCGTGCCAATTCTGCTTGTGTTTGTAGACCAAAAGTAGGCCATACGACAAGATTTATTGATTATCTATTGGTTACGAATTGAAAATGTCTAGTGAGATTAATGGAGGCGTCACGTGCGACCCTTTCGCTATGGACCGCTGCTAATTAAGAAGTTCCCTCGATCGACATAAATTCCGTCACATCAGGGTTGTCGCGAAAAGTTCCCGCCATTAAATTAAATTAGTTTAAAAGACGAATCGGATAAATTTGAGGCTACGATCGGAACGACTAAAGAAATAATCTTAGTTAAAGGGTAATTAAAACTTCGCGCCGTTTGAACTTGTTTGACGTATCCAGAGAGTATGAAATTGTTAATTAATTGCACACGTCCTTTCTTAAACTCGACTATTTTATTCGAGCCCAAACAGAGTTGAGTGAAAGTTATGGTGAAATTACAGAGCCCAAAATACGAACTTCTGGATGATATATTAAACAAAAATTATGAAGAAAGAGTTATATTAGACCAAAGACACTGGTGTCTTTTATTCTTGTGCCATAGAATTATGAAGAATCAATACTTTTTTAATTATCTGTATGGTGAAATACCTTATAAAATCATATATTTTTGAATTTTTCTTAATTACTTATACATAATGACTCCAATTGACTGCAAAAACATTTATGACAACATTATTGTTTCCATTAACGAATTAATTTTCTATGCCTATCTATGCCCTAGTACCCTTCATTGTCCTAGCAGATAAGCTTAGCGAATAATTTTGTTCATTGATAGTCCAAAGCGGCGAATATTCTGGAAACAATTTAATGTTTTATTGTTATAAAAGGTGTATTATTATTACTTAGATGTTTTATCGGGTACTTAACAATTCTATATTCAATCCTTTTGCAATTACCCTAAGGATATCTTTCCGAAGGAGTTTCAAGAATAGGTTATCTCCATGCCATGTAGTTTTAGTTATTCATAAAAAATCTGTCCAATGATAGTATGTGCAACATGTGTATTGTGAATTGTCGTTTATCTGTGCTCGTGTCAAATAATATTTTTGGAATAATTTTCAGACTAATACATATAATATATGTGTGGCAAATATTGTCTATTTCGTCGGATGATGGTGATTGTCTCTTGATTAAATTTTACCATCCTTATTGTTTTAACAAACAGTTCACATCATACACCTCTCCCCGACATTTATCGAAACCATAATACCTGTTGATGCCAATGAAGGAATTCATAAAAATAAAATTCAACAACATTCGATCAAAAAATTTATTGACAACCAAATAGCGGCGCTGCCAGCCAGTGGCGTTATTTTTTAACAAGTGTTTTTTACATTATTTTAGAAACATAATAGGTTTCAAGAATAATCCTCCAACTAATTTATCAAAGTCATTTACCATATATTGGTTCTTTATTTTTTGTTGTTAATAACAATTTATTTTATGTATTAGCTTACCTTATTTAAGGTTACGTTTTGGACAAGCATAAAGAAGAAGTATGATAGATAGGTAAGTTGTGATTGATTAATGGATATTTCATAAACTTTGTACATTTAGAAGTTAATTGAAAATGTTGCTTTGGTTTACTTTATTGTAAATTAGTATGGATATAAAAAAATGGATTTAAAAAGTAAAAAGTTGTATAAGGTGTATAATTATTATGTTTACCCGAGCGAAGCCCGACGACGGGCCGCTAGTAGATATATGTATAATCATTACATAGTATAAGGTAAAGTCGCTTCCCCATGTCTGTCTGTCCCTATATCTTTAAAATTACACAATGGTTTTTTTCAATAGATAGTGATTCAAGAGGAAGGTTTATATTATAACACATAATATTGCACCCGTGCGACTAATCACAAATTTGTTACCTATATAGGTACGTAGTAACTTATAAGCCATACTAAGTTCAACGTGCGGATCTGCGGAGAGTTGAGGGAGTGAATCGAGGAAGGTGCTCGAAATTTGAAAACCTCTCTAGTCCCGTCAGCTCCGGGCTTCACTCCGCTTCAAGTGAACTGGTCCAGTCTAGTCCAGTTTTGTCCGATTTAATGCAGTAAAAATTAAGCTTTTAAAATTCGAATTTGTGAACACAATACATGAGATGATTTCTTAAAAATTGAAATCAGATGGTTATTTTACGATCAAATAAAGCAACAGGTTTATTAGTGGCTAACACTGTATTGTTGTGGTTCAGCATCTTTCTGGAAAAATATACTTAAAACATAATCGTTAGAGCTTGAACACGCAAAAAAGAAGAAAAAGATATGTTTATTTTAAAATACAGCAAGGTAAATGCTGTCTCACAGCCAGAAAATAAATTTAATGAATTACATTAAACTTATTAATTATTCCTTAGTTGTATTTCTACATTACAATTTTTATATAAATATATATACTAACTTTTACCGCATGCCCGACGTAAACCTTCATATTATTATATTGTTGTCATTACTTGACCCATTGTATAGGTATGGAGGTGATGTGGAGCGGTGTGTAGACGCCGCGAGCAACGCAGATAAGTCTGTATGCAGTGAAGTACTTTCGTTTCGAAACGTCTGAGTCGCACAACTTAGTCCTCTCTCTCCGAGCCCTCGACTCTACAGACTACTCTAGTCGTTCTCAAGACACTTCTTCAAGATCTACGGAGATAAATTGCGAACTTGTACGATTGAACATAGCCTTATTTTGATTTAGTTTAGTTTAGTTTTAAGTTTCGGAAATACTAATTGTTCAAATATTGGATCTATACGATTTATATCGATACATCTAAATATTAAATAGATATTTAGCTATCTATAGCACCTCAATAGTTAATTAGACCATCACGCCGGACTACCACATCGACCTTTCAATTCACGGTAAGGTCAAGATGAAAAATGATATATGGTATACCTATGTTATAAAATATAGTATCGTTCAGTTGATATTAAACATAATATAAATAAGTGGAATGTGTTTCCATTTTAACTGTTTGCTTTTTTGTGTTATTATAAGAATAAAATAACACAAACTTACTATGGGGTTAACTCAATCTGTAAAAACGAAGAACTCCACATATTTATTACCTAACAGTTAAATAACCCAGTCTTTCATAATAATTAACTGCCGAAATTAAAGCAGCTGCCAAAAAGCAAACAGTTAAAATGGAAACACATTCCATGCGGGGTTTTGTGCAAATATTACCATATTGTTGTCTTATTTAAAAGCATAATGTCAACCAGAGAGGTGCGATTCATGCAATGATATTAAATTTTACCTGAAACTTGATTTATGAAAGTCGGCAAGCAGCAATTTCCCCGAGGAAGCGTAACCATGACGACGAAGCAGCTCTGCGGAATCTTGGAAATACCGCCTTAATGTGATGACCTAGTGTTATTACTACATATTTTTGTAAGCTCGTGTCGGGCAAAGCTGGATATATGGTTGCGTAACTCAGCGAATCACTTCTTGGGAAACCTATGTATGATTTTCTACCCACAATTTCAAAGCGAGCGAAATGCAAATTGTATTAAATTTTGAAAACATCTCAAATTATATTCCCCGAAATAAATTTTCTACCTTGACAACTAACTACATAAGTTAAACGTGTCAAATTATTCGAACTATACTAACTACTACTACTTAACTGTTAATGATTTAACTACATAAATTAAATCTTTAACAGTTAAGGCACCGATGAAAGCAACATAATCGTCGATTCACGAACCCGAAGCTGTATTTTCAAAGATACAATAAACAGGATGTTTACTTGATATCAATGCTGCCACACCATCGAGTTGCGGGGTTATATTCCAATATTAAGGGACAAAAGAGGTCGATACGAGCACACATAATTAATACTGCTGCGCAATAATAAACCGTGACTTTTATTTGTGACGACACCCTACGAGACTGAAAAAAGATATGTAATTATCAATGGGTTTCTTTTATGGCTTCGTTAACGACTTTTGGAAGTAGAGTCAGCAAGAACAATAGGGTCTTTTAGTGGCACTTTGCACTGATTTATGAAATGTGGGGGTGAGCTACTGAACTCACTGTAATATAAATATAGTCAAGATTTAGATATTGGGACAGCGTGTAATAAAATTTTATTCATTTACTTCGATAAACGGATTTACTTCTACGTTAAACATGTGAAAGTATGTTTGTTATTTTTTCACGTCCAAACTGCTGCGTTGCACGTGCAACTGATACGTTTGTATTGACGTGATTTTTGGTGTGGAGAGAGCTGGAGAGACACAAGCTAGTTTTAACCCGGGCAACAGCGGGTTTAAAATAAAATAATTTGCTCTTACTACAACAAATCATTAGGCGTAGAAAATATAAGTGCCATTTAGCAAGAATAAGCTAGAGCAAACAGTATATTTACAGAACCGTGTCGAGTGTGTGCTGAAAGAGAGTTGAAATATCAAATACTTTGAGTGGATGTTCACGTACCGTGCCGCACAGTACGTGACAAGCGACACAGCGCCATGTGATTGCATTTCAGAAACAGCCAATAGTAAGCGAGAATGGATGCAATGTTGGTGACGTTTAAAATGATGGGATGATGAAATTATTTTTCTATTTGGTTTATTTACCGCCAAGATCTATTTCGGGTCTGAGTTGGTTTATGATAGGCAATTAGGAGGATAATTAGTCCGCCCCAGATTGTACTATATTTTTCCCAGAATAAATAATATTCTCCAGTATATTTTGGATTAAGGCCAATTATTTATCATGATAATCATAAAACTTCTAGCTATAATAAGTGCGTAACTGTTCGTTAATCCAAATAAATGAAAAAAAATATGACATTTTTAAATTTGTAGGAATTAGTTGAAATTTGATTTTAATATTTTTCCTATGAATAATAAATACTACCAATCGCCCCCATATATTTATCTCATTATTATTTTACATTATAATTTACCTGGAATTGTGTTATATTGCCTTTAAACTGAAAATCGCAATTTCTTTTTAGGGGCACGCAAATTCGACTACGTGATTGGCATCCGGCATGAGGCGTAATTGTATTCCAACGATTTGCGTATTCCAACTGTCTGATAATTAGAACGAGTGTCTCCTGGTACCTCTAATTAAATCCATAAATAAATTAAAAATAATATAGAAGTTCCTCTCCATGCGCCTCAGGTACGAGAGCATTTTGTAGCGTCCCTATACTCGTATGTATCGGCTTACACAATAATATGAATAAAATACTGTTTATTCTTGGTCAGTTAATCAATTTCTAGGTATGAAAGGGCTTATGATCTTGCTCAAAGTGTGCAGTATAATACCTTATATTAACTTGTAATTTATTTATTTTTCTTTAGCTTCAGCTTCTTCTACCAATGAACCGATAGGAACATTATAGTATTCATAAACGCTGACACTAAACTATCCAAATCCGAGAATGATGGGGCCGCATTTTTGGGTGAAACAACAGGTACCGAATACGATGTACCTAGGTTTTTGGTAACTATTATATAAGAGATATCATCTGTGATTTCGTTGGTTACTGACTGTGTGTAATCACTGAAATCCTGAAACTTGTATTTCAGCACAAACAAGCTGGTGTCATTGTTTATTCTGCGTTAATTGGAATCACGTCATCGTTTATCGGCAAAATATTCGATTGCAGATTTTTTTTTACCAAGAAGTATAGTATATAGTAAGTAGTGTGAAACTTTTTAATTAAAAAAGAAATAAACTATCATTTTCAATCTAAAAATAAAATGTACTGCATTACGTGTTCAAGCAATCACAAAGTGTAAAAGGTTTCGATTTGTCTCTAAATATATGTTCACTATTCCCAAGTGTTACCAACAGTTCAAATTACATTTTTACAGCAAATAAATTTGTGAATATAAACTCGAAAACGAAACACATTTCTTTTTTCCGAAGTTTCATTTGAGCTTCATCTGCTCTTTGATTTTGCTGAAAAATGAAATCAATAAGTCTGGTTTTATAATGTTAATGGTAATAAAAGCCAAAAATAGTATCATGTTTAAATGAACCAAAAACAAATGACGTACTTATATTCTTATTGCATAATAATATAATTGCTTACAAATATAACAAACATTAATAAAACTTTTTTTTAGCAAAATTCTTCATCATTCATGATTTCAAAACAGGATTAGACGAATATATTAAATTTTTATTCTTATTGTTGCGTCTCTTATCTTGAAACGTGTCATAGTGTAAGCACTATGACTCCTAAGGGAGTATAATACAATATTACTTCAAGATAAAAATACAGATCTTTTTAGAATATGCTAAATCGGCTTGACGACAATTATTTTTTCAATATATATTACGAGTACGACACCACAACTATTTGATAACATTTTATACATACGAGTACATACTGCATTACGTCTTCATCCATTACGGGGTAGACAAAGCCAAGAGTTACAAATATTTAACATTTTAATGTATATTAAAGGGATATATATACTTAGACCTATGTAAATATGAATATCAATCATGCCAGCAGGGACAGGTTTGCAAACAGGTAATCAAATATAAATCAGATCTAAAATTCATCTCTTTCAGAAATGGGGTAACTGATCTACTGAGACCGCTCCACGTAGGATAGATTGTGTAATGTATAATGCAGAGACCAATTGAAAGCTGTATTCATCCGCCTATAGATCCACCGCTTCGTCACAATTTGCATGGCATGAATTAGTTACCGCCGTCAAAGGTTCAGTTCAGCTGCGGAACAATTGGAAACTATTAGAAATGGCTGTCAAATTTACAGTGGAATGGAGCTAACGAACAGAAAATGAATACATTTACTTCACTAGCATATTGTTAAGAGCTTTGGTTACTTAATATAATTAAATTTGCTGTTGCCTGCAGCTATACGTCCGCTGCGAAATGTTTCGAATTCGTTTGTCATACAAAGTTTCATCCCCTTTTATCCGGTCCCTAGGGGTAAAAACGTGGCCTGTGTTTGTCGTCTAATTTTGAACCAATGCCAATTTTATCAAAATTGGTTCAGTGATTTAGCTTTCAAAGGATAACGATGAACTTTTACATTTATAACAGTTATTATTAACGAATAATTTTTAACAGCAAAAACTAACATTACAGTTACCAAGGGAATTATATGGCTCAGGTAATAAAGAACATTTTTAAAAAAGGCCGCGCTGTTTTATATATGTTCAAAAGGCAATGTGAAGGTTAAAGAAATAATCAAATCGACTGGACTTATTATAACTAAGTTGAACTAATTTTAACAGTTGAGCATTTTTATAGATGGTTAACAGAAGCTAGAAAGGAATTATGTACAACTAATGCGAGAGTCCAACGAAATGTTGTGGTATAGTCCTCACTGCAGCATGTTGAAAAATCCAGAATAAACTTGTAATCCATTGCGCTTTTATTTATTTTTTAATTTTTTTTTATTATTTTTTTGTTTAATCCCTCGGGAATTGTGAATCCTTTGTTGCGTCGTTGTAAAAGAATAGAGATTTGACGAATTTCCTGGACCTTATCTTTGTAAAAAGTACGTACAGTCGACTTTTCTAACAATAATTTAATATAAAATAACTCCTTATATCAGACAGGGTGGAATTGGACTAAATATAATTAGCCCGTCACGTGTCCAAAGAATTTATCTAAAACTGTAATATTTTATTTCGTAAAATTAATCCTTCTTGTAAAGTTATCATTTACTTGTGCGGCATATATAAGTTAATTTTTAAGTTAAATATAGCTGAAGCTACGAACCTCTACGGTCTGGCTACGAGCTACGACGTAGCACTTGCGTAGAGGTTGAACAAGGTATGCTGATTTGTTAAATTATTTATTATAAAATAACTTTTTAAATACGGATGTTGATCTTCTATATTTTTTTTCAGTTTGTTACCTGAAATATACATGACCACACATAGAATTAATATTGTAAAGATTACATATAAAACTGAATATACATGGCCAAAAATACCCACTCTGTAAAGAGGGAAATAAAACATCAAAATCTTGTTTAGACAAAGCGGATCCGGCGGGAGCACTTTCCTGGAAACTGCTGTTCTATTTTCCGTTTTTCCAACAACTAAGTTTGGCCGCGGGCGTTAACACAACGATAAAACTGGCCTCAATCACGATGTATGGAAAACACATAAAAACGAAAACAGATTACAAGTTCCCGAATAATGTTGAACTTATTTTTTAAACTTTTACATTATTGTTATTTAAGTTTAAAATAAATTGACACTGTTTATTTTATTTTAAGTTTTATTAGCATCTCTATAATTTGGTAAATATGTTTTATACAAATTTAAAAAATAAATAAATGTATTATAAACAAGCATTCTTTAACTTTTTACTTCTATATGGGAAACTTGGTTCTTAAATAAAATAAAAAACAATTATAAAGACGAGTAAATCTAAAAGTAATACATAGGTGTCTCATACACCTAAGTATTATTTTTAGACCTATTTCTATTTTCACTTCCATTTGAGTGAAATAAATGCATAATTTTGCTTTATCCACCTTGTATATATTTCTGTGCTAGATTACTTTATCGACGGCGAGCAATATGAGATACGCTGAAGTTTAAATTGCTCTTGTTCGGACGAACATAAATTATGATCTAGTACATGATTTGCATCGAAGTTGTGGTCTAACTTCAATGACATTGTTTGTTGTGCGATCTTTCTCATTTTAATTCTAACTACAACTATTTCACAATTAATTTAATAGATCAAATTATAAATATCTTACTTTACAATTATATTTTAAACGCGGAACTTGTAGTATAGTATTTCTGTTTCAGACTTTCATTTCTATATATTTGTTACATATCTATAAGTCTTCCTAAATAGTAATAGATATGTAAAATGTTAGCCATCATATTTCTCAAAATCAACTGTATTTATGGTTTACGTCCAAACTCAATATATCTAAAGTTTAAAGAAATTATTAATTAAAAAAGATGTTTTACTACAAAATAATACTGAAGAGCGATTTTCCTTCTGCAAAAGATTGTTTCTATGTGATTATATGTTGTTTTTTTTTTAGTTTCATTTAAGCGTACATATGTAAATAGTAGGTAAGTATATCAGATCACTTGATTCGAGCAGCGAACGTTGGCGCACGTGTTTTCGTGGAAGGTGTAACATAATCAACATTTGAAGCACAATTAATGATTGGGTCACGTCACCACATACCTATCACACTACCTTCTCGCAGCAGGTGTAATTGGTGTCGGGTTGTGTCCTTAATTATTTGGGACCCAACTCTAATTGGTTTCATACCTCTTTTGGATCGAGTGGAATATTACTGTTTGGACTAACTACAAGCGAAGTAAATACAAATTCTTGTTTTTAAAAACAAATTAATCTTTATTATATGTACATAGGGAAAAATAGGAGGAATAAAACTATTTTTATCAAAGTTATACAAATAATTTTATTAGTACTTTACGTAGTTACTAGAAAGTTGAGAGAGTAGTTGTGTCATCGGAGAATTATCGCAGGTTAATCTGATGATACAATGTATACATTTTATTGGGTTAACCCAGTTTGCCTATTTACTACCCGAAGTATTAACGTGTTAGCCGAATATAGGTCAACGCATAACCCGTTCAATTAATGGCTAGTACTTTCTAATATCGGCAACACATTATGAGAGAACAATCCCGCTTAGCCGGGACGTTGTTTTATGGACTTCGGGATATGTTTATGACTGGCGTAATAGCCGGCGTAAATACCCTGGTCTGTTCCTGTTGGCGCCGGTAGTTTTGGAGGTCGAAGTAATGTCGTTCTACGAATTAAATACAACAATGCATATCCCAGAAAACGAACAGTGCCAACAGGAACAGACAATGTAATGTTTCTGTCACTTATTTGCTTCTTGGCATTACATTAGATTTTGTTAAATAAAACTAATACATGAAGTATAAATTCAAAGGTCAGTGTTGCTCACCATACAATTTAAATTAACGAGATATTATAGGTTTGAAATCAGGACTAATAGTAGATAGTGTTTCTGGCGGAGTATATAGGTGTAAGTCAAAGAAGTGCCTATTTCCAAAGCTAATAAGAGTATTTTCATACTCTTATTATTTTAACTTCATTATTGTAATTATTTCAATAATAGTAACAGAGTGGCAGAGGTTATACTAATTCCTCTTTTAACTTATTACATTTTACATATAATTAGCTTTAACTAATAAGAACAAGAAAATTCGCATTTTATTGATTCCATCCCAAGTGGCATTGAGAATGCAGCACGAGAATAGAATTAACCGAGTGTAAATGAGTAACGGCGCTGCTGCAGTGACGTGGGCACAATAAGGGTTGCCGTGCTCGCCGGAGGAATTGTTCCTTCGGGAGCGGGATATGGCCGCACTGGCCGTCTTTACGATCCATTTGTATCGGCCGGCGCCGGCCGCGGAGTATCACTGAAAAAAAAAAGTCTCTGTGCGACACTTTTTAAATTGTGTTATGATTTTGACTGGGTGGCTGTTTACTCCTACGGGACTCGTGTGTGATAAAATTAATCGACGTATATTATATTCGCACACATGGTAGGTACTTAATATTAATTTCATATATCTAACTAATCCTTTGGTCAGCTAATTTACGTTTTCGTGGGGCAGTTTTCAGAACCCTCATTTACTGAAAATTATTTTATAGGTACGCACTTAATATTCTCGACATAGATAGACTCGTACGCACCGAATCTCATGATAGCCAAACAAAACTTGATAAATCATACACGTTTGTTCAAGTCAAAAGATAATGAAGGGCAATTTATCGAAAGAAAAGATAGCGCGGTCAGAACCAAATCGATTACGCACCACCGCCGTGACAAATAATCTTATTTGCCTAAGCCAGATGACAACAACTGCAACAAGCTTTAGTTATGTAAATATAAATCTCTTCTTTAGGTAGGTAGGTACTTAAATAAAACTGAAATTAGATAAAAGATACAGGTATAAAAACCTATACGTATAATAAAACTGTAAGTGGGCTATCTTTACATAGGAAAAATTGAAGAAAAATTAATATGGAGGTTTTTATGGACTAATGCCTAACAGAAGCTAAAACAATTCATTTTAGAATTTATGTCTGTATTTCTGTCTGTCTGTATGTTTGTTCGCGCATCACGCAAAAACTACTAGATAGAATTTGATGCAGTTTTCAGAGTTGTAAAGCAGATGGTCTAACTTTAAGTCTGAAATAGATTTCATCGCGATACATTGCTGAGCAGACGTACGTAATTAACGCGGGTGAAGGCGCGGGAAAAGCTAGTATACAGTAAAGGTACTAGGTGTACTTGTTATAGAACATCTCGCACGGAAGAGAAGTCGATAGGCGCAGCTAGCATGTAAAGCACTTGTAACTTGAAGACAGTGTTCATAAATAAAATTAATAAGTGCCTTTTAAGGACTTCGTAAACTTTTGAACGGGACTTTTGAAGCAGTTAAACTCTTACTTCTTGCGATTGTTCATTAAGAAAGGAAACTTTCATATTATGTTGTTATCAACAGTGTTAGTATCTACTTCACCAAAGATGGCGTCAAGATCTTTAATTAGACGTCACTGCTCAACGGAAACATAATGGCAACATATATTAAAACATTTTTCGTTTTGTATTTAAGAAATAATAATGTATTCTTTAACATAATTGTCTACAATTTTTTACATTATTTATTCGTAACAACACAAACAGAAACAATTTCTGTCCGACAGACATCATGTGTGTTAGAAATATAGTACACCTTTTATACTTGAATTGACACACACACATGATACAAGACATTGTTCCTTTCCGAATTTTTGTGACAACAAACATAATATTTCATAATTAGGGTAATTAATTGTTTTAACTAATTATTATATGTTGCGGTTAATATATTTATCTATATAATTCTTAGTTTCAATGGGTATATAGTTGTCTATTTCAATTTATAACTATTTAACTTCAGTTCTAAATATATAGATTAACGTATTTTATTCAGACTGAAGAATATGTCTGGAAAATTTAATATTTGACTCGATAGAAAGGGATTTTTACGTCCAGTGCACAAATTGGTATTATGATTGCTCAAAGGAGAGTCGTTTGCTTCATTTTGCAGGTGCTCTTTAGAGTTTCAAAATAAAAATTATAAAAATGTTAATGCTTTCCTATTCAGCTCCCAGTTTTTCAAATATAACTTGTTTTATATTTTCTTTTCACGTAATCTGGAAAATGTTTTCCTTTCATAAAACATTAATGAAGGCTCTTATTATGATGAAATGTACCTATTTATATAATTATTGTAAAAGTGTAGTAATTAGTATTTTATGAGTGTGGAAAAATATTTGAGATGTTTTTAAATGTGAGAAGAACTAATTTTTTACAATTTCAAATTATAATTAAGTTCCACAGTTTTGTGTTGTCACCGAATTCCGTGTTTTTTAAAACCTAATAAGTGTCTGCTTGTATAATGAAAGAAAAAAAAAGTCGGTCTAAAATTCATAGCATCAATATGAAAGCGAATGTGCACTTCAATACCTACAGCGGCCAATAACAGCATTCTGCGTTATTCAATCATCGGATTTCAATCAAATAGCTGCATATTTCAGGGAATATATTCAGTTCGTCGTCGGTTGCTAATTTTCAGCACTTGTGAATTAGCGGATATAGAATATCTTAGACTATTTCATTTAGTTAAGGCAATTAGTAATCGCTATGTAGATTAAAATTGTTTTCCAAGATTTGAAATGTGAAAGCGAGTTCTTGCTATTGATTACAACCTTTTGATCAATCGAGGTAGAACAAAACCAAAAGGTTTGGGATAATATACTTAGTAAAAAAAATTTCACAGTATCAATTTTACGCTCGAAGTCAGATGCAGGATGCAGAATACAAAAAAACCTAAACGAACATGTTTGCTTGCTGATGTTCTTTGTACCTGGTTGTTGCTCACTGACAAGCGCTCACGTCCTGCATAACTTGCCACAACTTTATGTGCCTAGAATACGAGCCACAGAATTCGATCCCGGCTGGTTGTTTATTACAACGATTTACATGATTTACACAATGTTTTGAGGTCATACATTGAAGCTCAATTTGGACTAGATGTGATCATTCAGGCCTGCAATGGATTTTTACCTTCCAGTTTTTATGATTATATTTTTCAGACACAATTCGTTACAATACCTGGGGGCTTACCATCATCTCTTAATTCGATTCAGGACCTAAACTGATCTGCATCGCTAATTCGTACCATCAAGATGATATAACGATCCATTATAGGTAGTGACCAAAACAATACGCCAATTCGATTTCATTCACTCATTTTGCATACAATTCCGTACCATGATGTGCATTGAGAACGTAAACTGGATCGCTTAGCTGTCAAAATTGGCTATTCAAAAAAAGTTACTATTTCAGACAGGTTTCCACGAAAGAAGTCCTACGACGTGGCTCTACTGTCGCTGAAAACAACGATGTGGTCTATCTGTTATTGAAAGTTCCAAATTTTGCCACGAACTTTGTGTTTAGATGTTATGACCGACAAATTTTTAGTCTGCATAATATTGCATTTATTTTAATTTAAATATTTTATCTTATTGTGTTTTGTATTTACTATAGTCATGTAACATCAAGATAATAATATACATTTTAATTTTAAGTAACAAAAAAGTGCGTATTTTTTGTCCAAAATGGTAAGAATTTGATATCGGAACGCAACTCTTGAAACGATATAGAATATATCGACATCGTATAGTCTTATTCTCTTATCTTACATTTGGCTACTGTCACTGAGGTTTACGATTCAGAGACAATTTTTATTTTTTTAATTGATTTCATTCACTCCTACGATTCAAATTTGCGACTTTGTTAAGATTAGTTGGTGGTACCAAATAACGCGATTCATTTCAGATTCCTAAACTGAACTGCCCTACAATTGAATCGTTTTGTAATAGTTAATGGTAGGCCCCCTGAGTGCTATAACGAAACGCAGCCTGTTCTTTCATATTGGCCTCTGTTTAATTACTATACTTTTTGCGTATTTTATTATGTGAAATAAAGTTATTTCAAACAAACAAAAGAACTGTATAAAAGAAAAAATACTATACAAATTTCTACTGAAAATTGAGAAGGAATATTGCTTCTCTATTTTTATGAGATCTCTTGAAAGTATATCTTTTTTAGGCTTTAAAAGTTTGTAATTATCACGCTGAAAGTTACAGAGCACGAATAGGATTTTTTGGACCGTATCCAAATAACAAAGTGGTGTGATGGTCGCCTATATATCGTAATGCAGTAGCAGTTAACGTTTATTGGAAGTGATATGTACCCTCGTATTCTCGTAAACCTAAATAGTGCTGTTGTTATTTGAATTAAAAAATGTACAAGGATAAATTTTTGCCAACATACATAGCTTGTTTAAGTATGATATGGTTCTGGTTCCCGTATTTGTATAATTTTATGCGTTATTAAGGAACTAGAATTCAATAGCGAACGAATATCAATAGAGTCTTGTAATTGTACTTACTATAGTTGTAAATGTGATAAACACCATGCATTTTGAGCACGAATGTGGCGTAATCCCAGAGCTGGGTTTAACCCATGAACAGGCGTAAATCCAGCTGAAATAACTAACAAGTATATACATACACTACAATAAGTAAGTGATACAGTTCCAGTATCACATAACTTTAGTTAGATTATTAGTACAATTGAGATATATTTTTATAAGCCCTAAGAGAACCATCATGCATAAGTTTTTAATTTACCAGCTGCGCTGCACCTCGAACTATATTTTGGGATAAAAATACCTAAGTGAAGTTAAAATTCCTAAATCTATCAAAACTCTCGCATTTATCCAGAACTTATTATAGATATCTTTCCCATCTAAACCCTGACCGGACAATCGTACTGCCAAGCTGACTTAACTAAGCTACATAACCTCACAGTATTAAAAAATATCTTGCACACCATGTCTCTTTCACAATTTTCACAAATAAGTAGGCATAAAATATCTTGCACAGCACCTATTACATACAATACAGATGCAGGCTAAAAATAAATAGCCCATGGCTCAAACGTATTATATTAGTTTATTCACTGGGTTTGGAGCCTAAACACACGGTGTCATGAGAGGGCGCCCCGGGGCGTGTCGCCCGCATCAATAGGGCTGCCTCTTTTGGCTACGTGGGATTGAGCCAATGTTTGTCAGACGAGGTCGTGTAACGCGTACAAAAATCGCTTAAAATATTTACGCAACTGTTCTAGTCAAGCAACTTAGGTTATGATGACTGCCTCTCGCTTCCACACAAGGGTTGGAAAGAGAAATCTGTGAGTAGTAAGAGAACTCTATAGCGTCTGCCTAGCGTTATAAATTCTTGTTTTTTTTAGTCTTTCCAGAATCCAAAAATTCAGAACAATTAAAATTAAATAGTGATATAAACTTTTATTATAATTAAAGTACTTTATGCTTATTTATTTACTTGTTCAAACGAGAAAATGAGAGATTTACTTTTCATAGTATTGATAACCCTACGACGCCGTTCAAGCGTCAAAGCGACTTGAAAAGGCAAAAATAGCCCGCAGGAACTTCTCAAAGCGAAATTCCAATTATAAGAAAACAGTGATTTTAACACCGTGATATAAAATTAAAGTTTTGTACGACATATGAATAAAATACATAACATTAATTTTAAGTTAAGAAAGCCATATACATAGAGGGAAAATTATTAGTTACAAGTACCACAAAATAATCATTTCGGAGATAATAATAAATTTCATATCCTAATGATTCCTGAAAAATTGTGACTGTATCGTACACGAACAACGAAATTAACGATAGTTAATGCAGGTATTTCGTTGATCGTGTAACTTTGTGAAAAAGTTAGCGAATGGAAGCAAATGAATTAGCACTAGCATTTTGAAAGCGGGTGCAATATCGAACGTAGTCGAGTTAAAAACTTTTATATTAAAAAACTTTTTGCCTCTTCCTTGCAATGAGTGTTACTATTTTGCAATATACCAATTTTCAATATAAGTTTGTAATTTTATGCGTCTACCGCAAGCATATAGAAAACTTACGATTTTTACGTACCTACGAATATACAAAATTTGTTCCAGTTTATGCAAGTAAAACTGGGAACAACAATTCAAATATACTTGCTTCTATATTTTTGAACACATCACGCTTAATTGTAGGCAAGTAAGTTTGAACAAGTATTCCCATTTTAGTTCCTTAATTTATGACCTCTAAAGGAGGCTACTTTTAATTTGGAAGCCACAGCCTATGTAAATAGCAGACGACAGACGGTAACGATCGGTTGTCTGTTGATTAGTTTAAAAGTTATGAGGGAATAGACAGATTAACATAAATTAACTAACAAATAATTATGTTGTGAACATATACCAGACTATGGCCTAACTCAGTCAGATGCCGACGCGAACGAATGAATATAGCGTAGTTTTTGTAAGAGTTTTTATTTACAGCAATATTTTTTTTTATATATGTGATATATTATATGCGATAATGTATAGCTAGTATTATATAATAATACAAATATAATACAATTACACACCTACCTACTTACACACATACATACCAGCCAAACTATAATCCTCCTTTTCGCTTCACCGTAGTCGGATAAAAACTACCACAACATGTATGACACACACTAATGGATTACTTGATGTGCTCCAAAATTCCGCTGAATCAAGCCAAGAAATTACATAACACACAATCTTCCTCATAATAACGATGAATGATGATTAATGCATCTGTATCCTACGGCGAATGTAATAAACTGAGAATATTATACGACGCTTTTCTTGTGATGCGCGTACTAGTCTCGTACGTAATTATCACGAAAAACTATTATAAACATAAGTTTAGTCTTTACAAAAGCATAAAAATGTTATACATATATATTATATCATGAATTAAGCTTTTGTTAAATAGCATATTCGGTACAAACTTTGTCTCATAAAGAACACAACTGCTGTGAATGTTACTACTTTTGGGGATGTTTTGGGACAATTGATATTGTTTATTTCTCTTTTGCTAGCCATAATCGGCTTGAAATTCTGTGGACGCGCGTCGAACTCAAGACATTAGGCTTTGGTAACTTAATTTATTAATGTCGTATGATTGATTCACTATACCGATGTAAAATGAACTTATCTTTTTCTAGAAATGTGAACTACCTATTCTATTTGTTTGTTTAAAAAAAGTTACCAGATTTCATATATCTTCTGCAAAATCGTATGTCAAGTGTGAGCGTTAAACCACGCACATAAATCGTACCTTAAAATTCGAATACATCGTGCCGTAACCCAACGATAATTATTATCTTGTTTTGCATAGTAAAATCCTAGTTTTTCGAAAAAAATATACATAAACATATCCAAAATATCTTTATACATGTAATTAGTGACAGTTATCTAACTACACGTGTAAATTCATTAACATTCAGTGCGACAGTATACTGTATAATATAGGTATATCTATCTACCTATATCAGATTAATTAGTTGTCAGACTGTCCCATACATTTCAATGCAATGTAGACTTGTAACATCTAAATTCTGTGCGTTCATTTTAATTTTAAGTGATAGTAATTACTACAAAATACATATATTGTTTTGATGTTGAATATTCAATGTCTGAGAACCACACATAATAACAGAAGGACTGTTAACTTGATGAAATTATTATTATAACTTATCCCTGGGACAGAATCGAAGCGGAGCTGCCAAACACAGAAAGAGTTTCTAAGCAAAATTAATAGTTAAGAGCCAACTTCAGTGTGAGCACTAACGAAATTGAGTATGGAAGGAGCGTACTATTTCATTTACTTACATCCCCTAAGTATATAATGCACTGCACTGAGTACGTGCTTTGTTTATCATGAAATCAGTTTAATTTTAATACTGTATTTGATAAATCTTAGATAAATGTTATTTAATGTATTGTGATACTTGTGTTGAAAAATGTTATATGTGATATTTTTGTTGTTTTTTGAACGCTTTTAACTCTTCAGTTAGTTTGACCTCAAGAAATGTAACGTCTGATAAATAGCAGAATACCAAAATTTGTCACTAATGTGTTTCATATCTGTATCGGCTTAAAATAAAATACCACAATTGGGCCACTGTTCTGAAAGTCATACGAATTTTAGTATTTAACATTTGAAAAATAATATCCGTTTGGACTTGATGACATCGTAAGTACTCTAATACAACTTTCAGAATAGGTACTTAATAGAGTACAAATTTTAGTTTCATTTTAATGTTTATATAAACTTAGATGTTTACAAAATAAACAATGCAACTATATGAATGGAATGACGTAGACGTAACTTTTGTATATTTTATAGAGACAGAGGGGAAAATATGCAAACTTTTGTTTGTAATTGTAATTGATTAAACATATAAATTCAATTATTTTTATTGTTCCGAACTCAATAAATAATTCTTCATGATTTAGCAATTTAGCATGGAGATTTATTTATCTTTTTCAGAAGGCAAAACAGATTGTACAATCAACATTGGAAAATAAATTGAAGTTTATTCCATTAAAATTTATAATTTCCCCAAATATACTTTCTTAAATGTTTACTCTAATGGAGTCTAAAAAATATGTGCTTGGAATTTTTTTATGTTAACACACGCTTTAGTGCAGAGGTGCCTAGCGCCGAAAGCGTAGTAAAATTTTAAAGGGGCATTTGGAAACTTTCTTCTAGATTACGTGAAGCTCCCCGACTAAGTCCCCCGTCGTTAAAACTCTTAACTACCCTCCATATTCTCGGGTTTGCCCTTCCATCGTTTAAATCTCCATCAGCGAAATATGATCGGCCGACGCTCCGTTTTATGCATATTTTAAGATCCGTACTCCGTGCTTACAAACCGCTGGTAATTAGCTACCATTACTGCATAAAGTGTTACGGCGAGGACGCCGTCAATTTCCATAAAGAAAGTAGGCAGGTTGGTTATTATGGGTTTAGTTTATACTTACATTATTTATCATTTTATCTTGTGAAAAAAGTGAAGTAGGTACTTCAGCGTAACTTCTACCCTCTTTTTCTATAATTATATTTAAGTATTTCAACTCAGACATCCATAGAATCTGCTTAGCAGGATATTTATTGATCTGAGATGAGGTATCAATACTATCAATATTTTGTATGAAACATTAAAGGTACATGAAGATCATAGAACCATTTAGTAAAATCAGAAAAACAACAAATATCTGAACATAGTAATGTAAACTCGTCATGGCCACGCTACAACAAGGCTGACGCAAAATACGATGGAGATGGTCTATAAATTCCCTATTTATTCAGAATAATGGCTGTTCTGTGGAATTAACGAAGTTCTCCGAAAACAATTTATCAGAATGAAGATGGCGATGAGTGGAGGAGATGAGTTTTCCCGCTATTTCTTGGTTGAGATAGGTCTATTGTGATCGCGACGATCGCCGCCGCCGGCGCACCCTATCCTAATTGATACCAATTACACGACATCGAACAAATCTCTGAATTAATCTTGGATGAAAAATTGATCTCACACTTTTCTCTTGTAATTTTAATAAATTGAAATTTCTGAATAAGCGTTTTCAGAGAAAAAAATGTTTCCAGAATGTACGATCTTTACCTACCGTAATGCAAACTAACATGGTCATCTACCTGTAAATCAGATAGTTTAACAACTACCAACTTAAGTACCCAAAATATTATTCATTCGATTGTTTAAAATATGCATTAGAGCAAAACAAAGTGAACCGATTAGGTACTATCGCATCCGCCTAAACTTCTGCCATTAACAAAGTCTTTAATCCTCTTGCGAAGCATATCCATTATCCTAGCTAGCAAGCTTCCTTGGCGTAGACAAATTTATTTATGTTAGTATTTTGTAAAAGTGAGTAAGTACCTAATATGTTACAAAACTGTCAAGTGCTAACTCCGAAAAAAATCTATAACTATCCGAAGGAAACTCGACACTGTCCTTGTTAATGATAGGCCTGGATGGTGACGTGTAACACATATTTTGTATACATCTATTTGAATAGGAAGATTAGGTACCTATATACCTAAATAGGCATATAGCTATCAGAAATCGAGTGCAATCAATTCGACAAAAATCGATTGACACTGCCCTCAGCAATTTGCTGTCGAAGTAAACACGAATCACATCGCAAGCGAAGCGTGGTTTATCCGGTTGATGTTCGTATAATTTAATGTGCCTCGACCTATCTGAAATGAAAATACAGTATAACGCCACGCGTATAAAAACATGAAACATTTTCCTTCTTTCATATTTAAACTGCGTACTTTTTTATGTTATTTTCTGTCTGCTAATATCTGTCTATATCGACTGTAATCGACACGTGGCATTGGCAGATAAAAAATGTATTCGTAATCGATCACCTAGGTTAGATCAGTCGCTAGGCGTTTTCCTACAAAAAATAATGCCATTTTAAATTTATATTGTTAAAAAAACTTATAAATATAAAAAATACATTTAGTAAAAGGGATCAGAAAACACACTTCCAGCGGTTACAAAAAAATTTTTGTGTCACGTGTTTCTAATTACGTGAGGCATTCAAATGTACCTATTAAAAAACAAATTCATTTACAAACAACAACCATGATATAGGTAACTAGATATACCCAATCTGAACTTAACGTACCTATAAATACAAAAATTTAACTATCGAATTACTAAAAATATATAGGTCTCTAAAGTACAATGCTTATAGCGAGTGCATCCTCTTCCAAGCTAAATAATGGGGGTAAGTACTTTAAAATAATATTAAAGGTGCGAAATAAATAGAGTTAGCGCGAGTGAAGCGCCAGAGGTATACCTACAGTGAAGTAAAGCTCTTCAATTAGAAGGAGATTTACTCGATTATCTGGATTAAGTTGCAATCGCTAGTTTTAGCATCGAATCAGTGAATAATCCCTTCATTATACTTATTTCTAAATCCCTTTGATATGTAACTACATATATATTATTATAATAATTTTATTTTTAGTCATTAAATTAACATAAGTTAAATTTTAGAGACAGAAAGGTTTTACTTAAGTAAAACCTTTATATCACGACACTCACTTAAGAGTTTGGATTTTTATGTTGTATATATTTAAATATACAACACAAAAATCCAAACTGTTCCAAAAGTGAGGTTTTTAATATTTACATAGATTATAGATATACATAGATTTTGCCACACTTATAATTGAAAATATTGCGACTTAGTTAGACTTAGGGCAGTTATCTTCTCTTCTATCTATTCGTACATAAGGATTAACGTTCGTGATATAAATTTCCAATTATCGATTCATTAAATAATAAGAATAATAAAGAAAGTGATGAGTATTGTTGTAAGAGAAACTACTGCCATTAGAAAGAGAAATTTCATGCCTGTTATTTCAGGCACAGAATTCATGATTGTGGTCGAAATAAGAAGGGAATATAGGTCGGTATCTAACAGTAATTTGATGGGTTGCTAAAATCATAAAGCAGGATCGAAGCTGGAACCAATATGTTCAGGCTGAGGTAAAAACGTTCATTTGAAGCCAGCGTCAAAGGGACGCAATTTAACGATAGTCGCTGGCAGGGCTGCAAAAAAACAACGATGGAACGGGAGCGTGCTCGGGCCTACATAATATGAAGGGAGAAATGGTAGTGCTATATATTTTATATATATATTATATATAAGGCTTTAAACAGCAATTATTGAACAATAAATAAACCAAATAAATGTTGATAGATTCATACGTAGGTAATTGAAACGCGTAGGTAGTACCTATGCGTAGTGTCTACGTTGAGTAGGTACTGGAAATATAGTCTAACATAAGTTAGGGCTTGGAACGGCATGAAATTAAGTGTTATTGTGTATAGTGGTTTATTAAAAGTCTATGATGTTAGCAGAATTTTAAAATACCGAATACACTACGTGAACAATACATACTACTGTGCTAACCAAAAATTGTATATAAGCAGATACCTAATAGTAAAGCAGTAGAATTATGGCTTACTAGGGCCATAATATATCGTCTACAGGCTTCTGTCAAGATCGAGCGAGGGCCCCGGAAGGCGAGGTGAGAGATAGGTACGATTTCCATATTCATGAGACGCCCGTGCTTAATTGGTGTTATAAAGGTGAAAAGAATAGAGATGCCACTATGGTTGGAAGGTACATGTTAGATTAGTTGTCTAAAGTTATTGGAAGTGTTTAGGTATCTAAACTAAATCCTTGTTAGAAATGAAAACAACATTATTATGTATGTAATTGGAGACAAAAGAGAACTAAGGAACAGAGGCGAACAAGAGTACCTACTTTAGAACTAATAACCAACTAGGTACCTAATATACCTAGTCAAATATTTATATATAGATATCACCGAGAAAGTAATTTTACCCGCTTCTTCTAACGCATCATAAAGGGTTCATCGTTCATATTAATTCTCAACATTCCTTTTCTCTTTGATCACATTACGCCCCGGTATCAGTCAAAACTACAGCGCGTCTCTGGGCGGGGCCCGGATATCAATAAAATGATAAACATCCCGATGCGTTTCCGTTCGAGTTTCATTGCTGATATTGATAGGCAACGCCGCCGCAGATTCAATTTCCTGAAGATATTTGGTTACTCTACCTATAGGTAGGTACAATGTTATTGGTAGAAGGAAACGCATGTAATTGTTTTTGTAGGTTCTAAATACTGTGACCGAACACAGCGATGTCCGAAGTTTCACATTGCGATGCGAAGTCGACTTTAAAGGCGTTTTATGTAGTTGTTTGAAGGACAGAGAAAGTAGAGTAACCCAAGAACGGGAAAGCAATAAAACTACTTATTAATGATATAGCACTTAGATTGGACAGTTTGGCATGGATAAAAGTTTTAGGCTAAGTCAAAGTATAAATGTACCTATAGACATTCCAACGAAATGTGATACAAGTCTAATAGTTATGTAGAAGAAGGCATCTCCTATACCAAAAAACTGTCATTTAACTGTTCCTAAAAACTTTTTATCCAGACCAAATTGTCAAATCATTGTAAGGGCAATAAATTGTTGAAGACAGATCGAGCATCCCTCTTACCTGAGAACATTTCATCAAATAGAGCCAAGGACGCATTGTTGACGCCCTAGCGCCTTCGAAGCACATGATCTGAATAAAAATGTTGCCATTATTTATTTTACCTCTGTTGACTTGGCAGCTTCCGCCTAACTTCCCACGAATATTGACGTAAGCAAAAAGTTTTTGTGTCAAGTCAACCCTTTGCTATACATTTCTCGAGGCTTTACGCAATACACATAACAATGCCAATTACAGGTTTACTTTTCGCTCAACCCGACGCAGAAACATGCTAGGTAGGTATTATACCTATTATAGGTCGATCAAATGGACAGTCTTTAAAGTTTATTTTCATAAGTAGTTTCGTATTTGTTAAAATTATTATAGATATAATATATTTAACCCTTTTCTAGACACTATCGTATATTTAAGTGGTTTGTGTTAAACATGTCACATCATAATAATGACACATTATGACTTTCTTTTCGTTTCAGATATTATTTTTATAATTATTGGTATGTCGTATAGCGTCGTACTAATATGAACCATAAAAACGGCTAAACGTACGTGACATACAAATAAATTTCATTATCGAGGTAAGGATATAGGTAGGTACTTTTTGTTACAAAAATTAATTATCGAAACGATACCCAGAAGGCTTTGTAGGTGTCTGATACAGAATTCGACAAATATATAGAAACATCTCATTAGAATATTACCTTCAGGTATGTTTGAACGCAATGAGGGTTGACATGAAAGGCTTGTAATTTCTATTTGCGTGAAAACTCCATTATTACAGGCTCTGCAGCAAAATGAAAAAGGTACAGAATTTAGGGGGTTATATGTGAAAAATACATTCATCATTTTTAAGACTTAGTACTTTGCGATATTCATTGATACATTTTACAACTCGCGAACTTCACACACTACAAACAAGTATTTATCATTTGCAATATAAAATAAATTATTGATCGAGGTTTATAGGCTAGGTTTCACTTCGATTACGAGGAAATCCGACAATGATATAGCCAATTAATTTTTAGTTAGATAGGTACTTTTAATTAAGTACTTGCTTTTTGCATGGCAGATTTTTTTTGTTGTGTACCTACATCTCCAATTCTAGTATCTTGTAGTTTGTGTCTCTTATCTGTCCTAGTGTGAGTGCGTGTATAGACACGAAATAAAATGACAGAATATTTCCGAGAGACTTATTTGAATTATGTTTACTAAATTATAATAATAGGTCATAAAATAAATAAAAGAGTATGTTTGCCGCTCGCAGCCCCAAAAATTGTAGTACTGATAGTACTACAATTTGCAATAAATAAATTAATAACTAAAAATGTTGTTAACAACACCATCTAACTGGAGCAGAGAACATCTCTTCTCATTCACCTTAACGTTAATCAACTTCAAATTGCAATGCAACAATAAATTTACCAAGAAAACAGGAATTTCCCGCCGCCATTTTAAGTATTTTTTAATATTCACAAAGTAGTAATACAATTGATCAATTAAAGTGACATTTAATTATATTGCTTGATTTCATTAAATAGTACCTACATGCCTTTTATTTTTACGCACTCAAATAGGTCATTCCTAAAACACAAAACAAAAACGGTGTAGAAAGTGTACTCTTTCTACACAGTTTTTATTTTGTGTCAACAGTAGAAGCACGTAACAAAAGCCTATTATGCCCCAAGCACTTCTCTTTCGAAGATAACACTGTAAGTAAATCTAATACATTCCATCAAGTCGATACCTGTTCTACATTAAAGGGAAATTGATTTACCTCCCCGTCTAAATATTTAGAAAGGTAATTTGATTAAGGATGCGTTATAAAATAATGCTACTATTCCTACGTCAATGCTGCGTAATATCAACGTTTAATTTGATTTCAGAAGTTCATAAACATGAGAATGTTAAAAATATATAGGTAGTAGGTATATCTATTGTACATGACCTACATATTTCTATAATCGAGATCAATATCTCTAGTCGTAACAATGAGGCCTAGCTGTTATTGTTATCTTTCGATTTATATTTACCTATGTATTTGAGAACTTGGTTTTTGTCTTCTTGTCGGTGAATGTGCGCTAACCTTCGACCGCCAACAAGAGATCTCCGCCTTTATATTTTAATAATATTCAATTTTTTATATGTGTAAATTTGTTATTATTAAAATAATATAAAAATAATGCATTAGACAACTAACGCCATCTAGTTTCCGGTTGGTAAACTTAGTGACAGAGACACTTTGTCCTTTCCTTGCCGGCTATATACTATTGGCAAACAACGCCAAATTTTCGCGGATTCGGCGTTCTTTACGGTGAATAGAAACTCATACTACGAATAAATAAAGAAATTAATACAAATTACACATATTAAGCTTATACAAACTACGCAACGTACGATCATTCACGTCGGCATCTGTCTGAGTTCGTCTTTTAAAGTATTTTCAAGTTAATTAATCTGAGCAAATATCCAGAAACTGAAATCATTCAAATAATAAGGTATGTACCTAGGTTATGATAATGACTTAGCATAATAAGTACTTAGGTATAATTTGGTTAATTTAAAATGCCTCCTTAGTATATATACACCTAATGAATGTATCCATACTGATATTTTGATTTGAGCCGATTTTGATTAAAAAATAATAATTAGATATATAGTTGATATAAAGCATTCGTATTGTGATTGGGGTGAAATTTTGTAGGAAGAACTACATATGCTTCGCTTCGCCCGCAGCGGGACTGGACCGCGGGCAAAAGTTTAAAGTACCTAGGTATATTAAATAACAAAACCCATGTGTTATAAACACTGTGTATTAAACAAATTGTGATAACAATTCAAACAGAATATAAAGGAACAAAACAAACTATAGACATGCGCGTAGTTCCTTACTCTCGATTTCTGTTATAAAAACAGCAACTGAAATGTTCCTTACAATAAACAAAGTAATATAATCGTATATTATTTTATATACCTACGTATAACAAACACTCACTTAGAATACGGTGAATACAGAAAAAAGATAAAAATAGCAAAAGGAGTTTCGCGACTTATCTCAAAACGAGCGCGCAAATTCAAATATGCAAATTGCTTTGTATGTTTTGATATTTCAAAATGAAAATTTCTGGGAAACAGCTATCAAAATACGTAAGCAATTAAAAATTCAGTGTATAATACACAAACTTTCTGAAATTTCAATAAATGCAAGAAAGAAAAGCATTTTTTTTAACACAGCAAATGCAAAACTGAATTTAAAAGTCTAACCCGTGGACGGGGACCATTTTAGTGCCAATCGCTCTTTTAGGTGAAATTGTTAAATAGAAGGCACAATCTTACAAGATTGACACGATCTTAATATATCTATTACGTAAATGCAATAGTATACGAAATTTTACAAAAATTACCAAATTAAAACTGAACTAAAAGTTTAGTTAGTTTTAATTATTAATTGTAATTAAAGTGTAGTTTACCAAAAAACGCCATATAAATGATTTATATATTACAATAATTGAAATGATTATAGATCGATATACAAAAATATGTTAATTTTGTGCATAACATAATCAGCAGACCAAAATAATGTGTGAACAATCACATACAGCAAAAAATAGTAGTCATGCTCAATAGTCCTTGAAAAAACCAGACTATAAGCACTAGACTGAGAAAAACAGGAAAATCCTATTTAGAGTGGGCACACACCCACACTCAATATCAGAATGTCTCATCAATTGTGCGAACTAGTAGAGCAAATGGTTGACATTTGAGTTGACATTGTAAATACGTACAATCCTGGCGTCCAATCTTTGACGATATGTCAATAGTAGGTATTTTTTATTTACACACAATACCAACAAGATGCGATATGCAGAACTGGTATCCAGATAAAATACAAAACATCTTTCGTAACGGAGTAAATCGACCTCCGATGAAATTGTAATAGTGCATATTTAAACATTTTCTATTGATAAAAATAAGGTCATTCAATAGGGAGTTGATATAAAAATCTGAGTTTTCAAACATATATGCTGTTTTTATAACCACCCAATAAAAAGCTGAAACATAATGCTTATCTATGCCTATCAACTCAAAAATAATTTTTACCCCTGTTACTCTGTTACACTGTCATCGATTGATTGTCCATGTGATTTTTTTAAATTTATTATAAATAATACGACTAGATATTATAATCCTAGGAATATAAGTTATAGGTATGGTTACTATATATTTTTTATAAATAAATATAAATAACTCAGATGTAAACAAGAAACTAATTAATGAACTAACTACTATGTTCATAACTAGATATAAATTTATAAAATGATAAAATTATATTTGATAATCTGCCTGGCCAATCAAATATAATCTTAATAATAGTTGGTATATTAATTTTATATACTGATAATGAATAATATTTCTTTTTGTTATCATCGTTGATGTATTTTTTCTGCTCAATGCAAAGCTATAGGCATATAGTGTCCAACAGAAACATATGTATATCAATATTTATGATACTATTAGTAGGTTTGCTTACAAATAAAATTGAGTCTTTGGGTCCCAAATCATATTGCTAATTTTAGTAAGAGCAGTCTTGATCCTGAAACAATGCACAATACACAAATTTAAAAAATATACAAAATCAAACATGGTCTTAGATCTGCAAATTTTGTATACATTATATATATATATATATATATATATATATATATATATATATGTTGTTTATGGATTTTGACGATAAATGATATGAATAGAAAGGTCTCTACAGCTGTTCTGTTTGCTTAGGTGTTACTTGACATTTCTATAGAGGCAAATAAAGACACGATGAACCGTTTGGAAAAGTAGACCGATCGTTCTGGAACATATTTTTACTTAAAACAATGTTTTTTTTTTGTTTTATATATATATATATATATTTATTTATTAACATTTCTTAATATATATAATTGACAAAAAAAAACAAGTCAAATTACCTGTAATCCTAGTAATTCATTAGTCATGCCACTCTGACTTTAATTGTTCTCTCAATTTGACCTCTGCACAGGGGGCATTCATCTATTTCTTTTTCCCCACATGGCTGGCAACAGCACATGTGTCCACATGGAATAAATATGACTTCACATTTTGCATCCATGCATATCACACACTCTGACTCTAGTACTGTGACATCTGACTCTTGTGCTGTTATCACTCCTGTGTACTTGTGTTCTTCCACTTCATCAAGTGAAGGGGCACTTGGCCCTTCCTTGGTAATACAGTCATTCAATTTTTCTTCCTGACTCTTAGCCTGCACATAAGAATTGATGGCTTGTATAATGCCTCTTCTGTCTGATGATAAAGACACTCCATTTTGTTTTAAATCCTGCAATGTTACATTCAACAAAGATTCCTCTGTAAACAAAAATTTTACTAGAAAAGGTAAACAATGTATTACTCCCTCTTGTAAAAGATAATTTGCGAGAATCGGGTCTAACTGATTCCCAATATCCAACAAGTTTTTTGGAGCTGAATCAATTAATTTTTGATAATTTTTCAACCAAAAATCAGAACTCTTATGAGGTTGCTTCTCCATTTCACTCATTGTTTCAATGAGTTGCTGTCTTCTTTTACTCTGTTGATATAATAAATCATCTAACAAAGAAACTAATTGGACTCTTTGCTGAAGGAGATCATTGTAATTATAAGCTATTTGTAATTTTTTCTTTTCCTGTTCAATTACACTCAGCCGAGCTAAATGTGTTGAAATTAATGATATTTCTTGATTGAGGCTCCAGCTCCTAGCATCAACTTTTTCAACCAGGGAAGCTACAATAGCCTTTTGAATATCTTCATCTTCCATAAGCTCCTGGACCAATCCTGTTCTAGATTGGTCTTTAGCTTTCAGCAACTCATCTAATTTCTCACTTCCTTCCATTTCTTGCAGGAGTATACTTTGCTTCATATTAATCAAACTATCTTCATAACTTTTTTTAGAATGTTGAATAGTACAATCCTCTTCGATAAGCATTTCCATGGCAGCTAAAATGTCAGACTTTTTAATATTATCATAATTCTGTCTTGTGATTTCAAGGAGACGGTCATGCTCTGCCTGTTCATAAGCCAGTTGTTGCTGTAAAATCTCAGGTTTCAAAAGGTCATGCTGTATGAAATTCCTGACCAAACACTCAACCTCTTTCTCATCTTCTTGAATAGCTTTAATTAATTTTTGCCTCTCCAACTCTTTAGCTTCATGAACTTTTGCAATTTCTGAATCTAATTCCTGCTGTTCTTGTAGAACCTTTGTTAAAAACCTCTCTCTCTGTTGTTTAGCAGCTTGATGAAATTTGTTTTCTTGTTCAATTATAGCGGCTTCTTGCTCCTCCCATGTTATAGAGTTGTGCTTGGTATCAAATGGATCACAAATATAACTTGGGGACTGCACTGATATAAGATCTACTATCTGTGGTGGAGTATACAATATCTCCATTTTAGCACAAAGGAATTTCATTATTTCTGCTGTCCCTTGAGATGTTATGTCAGGAGGAGGATAAACAAAGCATTGTGCATCTATCTCTATAGATAAAATATTCTTAGCAAGGCACAATTCAGGACATAATTCTGTAAGGTCTATATTTCCAGAGAGCTTCAATATTGTCAAAGCTTTTAGTTTTCCTAAATAGGGAGTTAAATTCCTAAGTCTATTGTTTGATACATCCAATATTTTCAAATTTTGCAAATGCTGTATACTATCAGTAATATCTTTAAGATTATTATTGTGAATATACAACTCAGCCAAGTTTATTAAAAATTTTATTTCTTCTGGTAAGTGAGAGAATTTATTGTAACTTATGTTTAACACTTTCAAGCAATACAAGTCCGAAATATGACCACCACCATCCAATGAATGCAGGATGTTAGACTGTAAATACAAATGATCTTTTCTGAATACTTTACATATTGAATATATACCGGACGGTACTTGCCGAAGCTGACAATCTGATAAATCAAACTCTGGCTCGGGAGATTCTTTGGCGAGATACAATTTCCTCTCTAGCTTGGCACGTGAATGATCATCGGGCTGTGAATTTTTCCCAAATAAAGACATCGCCACTCTATTCATACATGACACTGCACAACCCATTAAAAAACAATGTGTGCTGTCACCGATGCTTAAACATCACCACAATTTCCACCGAGATTTCTATTTCATCATATTTGTTCACATTATCTATTTCATGAAGTCTTGTTTATAATCAAAAACTTTTGCACTGATACCAAATTAATCGCATTTTGACTTGCTTGACCTTTGTTTTTATGTAAGTACGTAATTAAGAATAAATTTACATCACAAATAGTATGTTTTTAATTAATTTGAAAATTTACAGGTCATATTGTACACAATCACAATGCAAGAAACACACTTAATCAATGCTTAGTAATAATGCAAATGCAAATTTACCTACGAGCCCTACGTAGTCCCATTTTTTTCTTGTTATTTGGGTGATATTGTCAAAGTCAATGTCAAGTACGCTAATGTCAAATTATAATATTTTCAAAGCAAAAGAATCGAAAACTCAATAAACATACGATTTGAAAAAAATAAGCAATAATTTAAATAATCATAAATTTGAAGAAAATATCCCGACGTGTTAAAAGAGAAGTCTGAATGCACGGAATTATCATATATATCATCAATATATTTTATTTAGGTCATTATTGACAGATGAGCAAACAAAGAGCCATGTGGCTGAGTTTGTCGGACAACGCAGCTCGCTAATGAATGACTGCAAGCAAAGCAGCAGTCTGTACTTTATACGAACCTCTCGCGCGGCGAGAGATTCGCTCGCAGTTCGATTCGTCATGTTTACTTTGTTTAATCTTATGGCTATGCATATAAAGATAGGTAAAAATGCTTTAATCAAACACTGGCTCACTAGTCCAAGTAGTTGATGAGAAAGTCGTCGATCTCTTGCGAAAGCTCTCCAGTGAATCATTGCAAAGCCGCGGTCTAGCTGAATCATACACACTAAACCTAACGAGAATCCTACTGGACATAATCGTAGTGCTAGGGATATCCAATAGAGAATTTCCGACGATCCTCAAACCACTCACACTCACTCTACACTACAAGTTTCATGCCTGTCAGTGTTCCTGAACGTCACACACAGGGGCGAAGTGGTTTCTACTCGAAAAACAATGATCGGAACTTGGGATCGGAAGAGCAAGAACAGGTGCACCAAGTAGGTACAAAATTCTGAATTTTACATTAACACAAAATTACAGTATATGCAAATCTAGGGTTAATCAGAGACGTTGCAATGCTTATATTCTTGGCTACCATACAGAAAGCTATTACTTTCTTCTTCACAACTGGCATCTATTAAATCAATAACATATAAAGAGTTAGTTATATCTTATTATATATCTGCAGGAAGTCCATGGCATAATGTCATTATATCGAAATGCGAAAGTAAAAATATTTTATTTTTATTTGCGTTCAAAGTGCTATGGGAATGAAAAATAGGGGGAAAAAATTACGCAAAGCTCAACGCAGATGGCGCTATGAAGAAATTGATAAAAAAGTGGCGCTACTCTAGTGTGCCTTCTCAATATGGTTTAGGTCTGTACTGTAATTCAAAGCAAATAAGTTGAATTCTCAATTTGGTGAAACAGTTTAATTGTAGTAAATTTTCTGAAATCGTACATAAAAATAAACATATTTTTTTTTCTTATACACAAGGTAACATAAGTATTGCAAAAATTAGAAGTAACTAGGAAAAGCTCCTAGGTATGTGATGTATTGATACAAAAAAATTAAGCTTAAACTTAAACATATATTAGTAAGGTGTATATTAGAAATATTTACAAAATCATCTTCATCACTAGTGTACTTAATAAATACAAATACAAATAAGTGACTTGCGTCATCTATAATTGTACCAAGTATCGGATGGTGAATCTGGTAACCTATATAGTGTGTAGCCTTTACTACTTGTATTAGTATTTTCTGTATCTGAAGTATATTCTGGTTCTTCAGTGCCATCTTCCACTTCGACAATCTTATCGTTTATATTTTCCTGTCCAGATTCATTATTTTTAAACCATTTATCATATATCGGTGCATCTTGTCCTAATATGCTGTATTTCTTTTTTGTATAGTCATCATCTCTTTCTTCATCGTCACTTTCAATTTGACCACTTTTATCATATAATTTATCATACAAACTAGTATAATCGTGCCTGTTACGAAGGTTTGCTGGCTTAACATACTTAGGAGATGGAATAAATTCATCAGGCTTATAATACTTTGTCGAAAATGAAGTTCTATATGTTTTCATTGCCTCTTCGTCAATGGGAGCCTCAATGGAATCATTAAGTTCAACGTATTCCTCTTTTTTCTCTTCCTCATTGTTCGGTACATCTGGTGCTGAACTGTGCAAACTTTTAATAAACTTTGCAGCTAGCTCAGCATTACTTTGTACATGTGTATCTAGAAGTTTGTTTGGTAGTTTGTTGTCATATTCTGTTTCTAATTCATCTGATTTCCTGTGAGGATAAAAATCTTTGTATATGTCATTTCCTATAACACTTTGGTATGTGGGATGTTCATAACCTTTAATGACTTTTCCTAATCTGTCGAAAGTATCATCCAGGTAATCTTTAACTTTTCCAGTTGTTTTGCTATTATACTCTTCACTCGACAGTGAACCATCTTCTTTTAATTTGCTTTTTTCATTGTTATTTGTACTCTCTTTTGGAATATATCTTACAATAGCCTTACCTTCTCGATCAATATTGTAGAAGTTGTCTGGAAAAACTTTTTGATAAAGATTTTTGAAATAGTTGTCAGCCAGTGGCTGAGGTGGTCTGTATGTATGTTCTATTTGTCTTCCAAGTCCTTCAATTTTCGGCGTCGGCACGGCTTGCGTCGTTTTACTAAAATAATTAAATGTATGAAAAGGTTTAACTTTCAGTTGATAAGTTTTTGCCGCTGGTAATAATTTAATGACTATTGCTTTACCTTGGTGGTAGCCTATACCATGCCCTTGAAAGGGTTTATTTTTTGGAGTTTTCTTCTTTGTAACAGTCTTTTGTGGCGCCTCATCATCGGCTTCATTGGCATCGCAATACATTCTGTTCAGTTTCTTAGTATCTTTATCGGATAGTCCGGCTCTTTGGCCAATTTCTGCTCCTCCCTAAAATATAAAAATGTATATTTAAAAATAGTTGTCCCCAAAGCCTTACTTAATATTAATGTCATAACTGTATTGCGAAATCATACATGCACAACATAATTCATCGAAATACACGACACACTTATAGGCAAATAGTTATACCTGTTTAGGAACGATGGTGTCCTGCCCGTTGACAGAGAAAGCCCGCCGGCTATAGTGGAGAACGCTGTCGTAATCGTACCCAACGCCGAAGTCCGTGACAGAGAAGGAATTGTATTTGCGGAAATTGTTTCTTGCCGCTGAAATATAAACATTTTTTTTTTCACAAATCATTATTTGAATTCTATATGTGATTTAATGTAATTTTATTTTTATTACCTAGCCTAAAGTAAAGTAACTAGCTGAACTCGATTTTACTAAGATTATTTAGGTTAGCACTAAACATAGCAACTAGGTAGGTACATAAAATCTAGATAGGTATGGATCAAAAGATTATCCACGCAGGTAGGTAGGCACGTATCTAGTATTTGGGTCATTCACACTTTTTCCTTCTCATAACAGTGAAAGGCATATCAAAACTTTCTTTTTCGCCAATAATCAAAAATATCTCAATCGACGTTTACGATTGAGGCAAATTAGCAAGGTTAAAAAGTGTAAAAAATCCCACATAGATACTCTCTAATAGATTTTTAATAACGATAATGTCTTCAGATAAATACCTCATTTGCCCTCTGATTGTACCTACCTCTATTGTAACACTTAAATTCAAAATTCTTTTTTTCAAAGTAAGTACCTACTTAGTTATTTTTAATAATTACTAGCTTTTTGCCCGTTTCACCTACATATATTTCCCACGGGAACAATTGTTTAATAAAAGATACCCTATGTCCTTTTTCACACTTTAAACTAAGTATATGTTTAAAAATTCAAGACGATTGGTTGAGTAGATAGAACGTGAAGAGGTAACAAACAAACTTACTTTTGTGATATAATTACGAGTAGGATTAATTTTAGTTAGGTAGTTGTGTTTTTTCTATTAGTTTAAATTTAATGTTATTTATGTTTCACAAATTCTAAATTGAATAAAATCTTGCGTAATATAAGCTGTACCTTGAACAATATTGTCCCATACAATATCGACGTAGTCGTCTCTGTCGTTACTGCTCTGCATGTGGTAGAAGCCGAGTGTATGAAGAAATTCATGTACCACGGTCCCGTGGCGGAAGCACCCGCGCCCCGGCGGGTGTCGAGCGTTCAGATTGAGAACTTGGTAGCCTCCTTGGTAACCCACTTGAGAGAAACACCCTCGTCTACTACCCTGGAATTTAATGAAACAAATTCTAAGTTGGTATAAATATTATTTTAGTAGAACTATTATTTTTTAAGTTAAGTGGATACATTAATATAATTTTATTATTCTCCGTTTCAGCTTGGCCAAAAGTGCTTTCGTATGTCTGTGTGTTCTCCTCTAGAGGTCGCATTTCTCAACCGATTCCCGTGAAATTTTGGGAGCAGGTTCGAAAAATATATGAAAATCGATTGCCGAGCCATTTTTTGGAAATTTTTGAAAATGGCGGAGTTGGCACAATTGGTCTAAGCGCCTTTGGAATTGATGGCTCTTACGACTTTTTTGTGTTTATAGTGACAACGAAATAACAAAGGAATTTCATTTTCTATTATCACATACACACATAATAGACGGATATTTTCATCAGCGTTTTCATAAGATGAATAGTCCATTGACTATTCATTGAGTGACTTGAGTGTCTAGAGTTCGAATCCCACTTAAAGGCGACCTCTCTTAGGATATTTAGTTTTATTTTTACGAACGCCATTTCGAAGTTTATTTTACAATTTTTTTTCTTACATTCTACTTGGGGCAAAAATTGTTTTTTGTATGTATGTTTGTAACGCGATAACTTTTGAACCGTTTGTCCGATTTTGATGAAATTTAAAAGGTATGTAGGATATGCAAATGGAATTTTTAAGTTCGTGGTGCAACAAAATCGGTTAAGCCGTTTTTGAAATATTCACAATTTTGTCAAATCTCATCAAAATTTATTGTACTCGCGAGGTCTACTTTCGCGGCGAACAACTAGTTTTTATTAGTTTAATGAAATGAACATTTGATTCGTAATTCTGTAATTACCTGTATGACGACAGCATCTCTATCTCCTTTCCGATATGGTCGGAACTTCACGCAAGATGCTTGAGCTAGATCATCTACACCATCTTGGATAGCTTGCATTTGGTCTTGGGCTGGCGAAAGAGAAAAATGATCTTATTAGGAATGGTAGGTCGTTTCAGATTGTGGTTAACATTTAAAAATAATATCTCTAATAGGACCGAAGGTTACCAACAATTCTGTTATTTCAAATATTTATTGCAAAGTGCTGTAAGTGCAGTTATTAAATCCTAAAAGTATTTAAGTTCATACGTACAAAAGTGTTCTTTTTGTATGTAATATATAACTTCGTTATTAGGCCACCGTTTGGTGGTGTCTTTAAGTCCATTTCGCGACAGTCCTTCTGCGACGTCTTCCACGATAACTCGTCTTTGCCGGTCGTTCAAGATAAGATCTCCTTCGAACTTCCCACTCTCTTCCCACGCGTTGTCTGATATTATAGACTCCTCTTCGTCATAGTCCTCATCAGGTTCTGCACCTTCTGTAATATTAAATCCTTAATAATTTAAAAAAGAATGCAAACATTATATTGAATAAAAATTTAATAAATATACCTACATCATATATATGTATATGTCAAATGTGAAGATTATATTTTGGATAGGTACTTTGGTACCTATGTCAAGTTAAAATGTGTTTGTTTCCTAGTTTGAACTTGTTTATTATTTTAATGAATTGTTGAAAAGCACTAGACATACTTACTACCTAAGTATCTATTACTTCTAGAAAACATGCAAGATACAGTAATTCCGGTTTGATTCTATTTTCGTAAGTCGGGGAGGTGATTAATCTAAAGCTCTACTAAGTGGCTGTGCCAGTCTCTGTTAACAATTTAAATCTCATATCGCAGCAAGCTACGAGTCAACTTACGTTAATTAATAATTCAAAACTTACTTTTCAAAACCTGGTCCAAACGTGAAGTTTTATGTAGAAATTCAACAAAATCTTCAAGTTCACTGTTAGACATTGAAGAGCACTTTAGAACACAAAACACGCAAATTATCACTGATATTTTGATCCACTCCATGGTTCTGGTGTTATAAACCTATCCTCAGACTTCCTTCGAAAACACATGTGAATTTCGCGGACTAACTCACGCGCCTCAACAAGTGTGTCATGTTAGTCGTATTTGGCATACATAATGAAGGACCTGTAATTTGTACAGGTCATCAATAACTGCTGTTACTGCCGTTTCACTGGATTTTTCCCGACGAACAAAACCCATTTGGTTTAGGTAGGATTTAATATAGGTTCCGATACGACCATTTCACAAGATGTGAAGCCGCAACTGCGCGGGCGCCACTTGCGACAGAGCTCCCAGGTGACAGTGCCACCGCCGCCGTCAGAACTCGTGCAAGACCAGGTTGCCAAACCGGCCGATTTATTCCAATATTTCATGGAGTTTCCATTTGGTATAACAATACCTCCAATTTGACATTTCTGTAATTGGATGAGTGAAATAGTGAGAGAAAAGCAAGTGGTCCGTTACGGAGAAATCGGAATTAATGGCAGACACTCATTGTATTCTTAATGATTTAAGGCGCGAAAGTGTAGAGGTTAACTGCGCATTTTATTCTTAAAGATTATTAAATAAATAGTATATCTATAATTATATTTCGTCTTTTTGAAGCCTATTAATATTATAAATGCGAAAGTTTATGAGGATGTTTGTTACCCTTTCACGCGAAATCTACTGGACGGATGTTATGAAATTATAGAAATACCTTAGTAATTTGATTTGACACGTGAATGTATCGGCCCATGTTTTAGTGTCATTTCGCAAAAGAGAAAGACATTTATGTAAATGTGTTTATGTACTTCATAAATATTTAATTTACGGTTTAGTTGTAGGTATACCCGCACAATTCTTTTTAATTCTTTTTTCATTCTGAGGATGGAACCAGAATGAATGGAATGGAGCCCTTATGAATACATATGGGATGAATTTTGAATGGATGCTGTAGGTAGTTTACTTATGAAGATTGATAGTATTCGGTACTGCTATGTATTTATCATACTTAGTAAGTATAATAATACCTATAATAATATATAAAAGAGATACCTATTGCTCGAAGCCCAGCTTTTGGTTTCTAGAAAGAGTGCTTCAAAACGGTTGTGTTTCAAAGAATAGGTTATATAAAAACATTTGAAAAATTAAAATAGCCAGATTTGATAGTCCGACCGGACAGAAAGGCTCTGCGATAAAACCCCAAAAGTGCACCTTCACAGTTGTGACCAATATAATTAATTGTCTTCGTCCGTCACAGAAAATTAATTTAGTACACGTTTTAACCCGTATACCTATTAATTTTGTAACTTTTCTTACAAAAAGTTCTCAACATTGTAATTAACAATTTTATAGGTAAAAATTTTTCGTGGGCTACTTCAATACCTATACAAATACAAACACCCAAAAAAGAACCGAGCAGGATATTTAGTAATTTTCTGAGGGCATTACATTTACATATTTTATGAGGGCTTTTCGCGCCTAGTCTGCGTCTGTCTTGAATGAAAAGTATTGTTTCACCAATCGGAATAAACATTAAGTTTACACCCGATTGAGTAAATAGTTTAAAAGATTATACAACATGACCGGACTTACGCTGTTCTGCAACGTTCCAATGCCACTGTCAGGTGACGAAACACTGCAAATTTGCTCGTGAAATCCCAATAATTTGGTGGCCTTAAATTTATACATTTTCTAAAAAGCAGATACCTATAAATATATCTCAGTGTAAATTAATTTAAGTAAATTTGGTCAAAGGACTTATTTTCATCTTGTAAGTATACTTTATAGAAATTCAGTAACATAACATAGATACTTAGATAATATTTTGTTCAATCGAGCACGTTTTAAGCAATAATGAAGAAAAAGTAAGATTCTTTCTATCCCCGCTCACTTTAGAGTGTAGGTATAAAGATCATTGTAGCATATAGGTATATTGCCCAACAGGTTTCCTTCAAATATGTGACGTCATCAAATGTATGTAGGTACAGTATTCTTTGCTTATTTCACGTTTACTTTGGCTGTATTTACATCATTAGTAATGGCTATAGATGGGTAGATATATTTACATGAAACAGTACAATAAAAGCAATACGACAGCAATATGAAAACTAGTAATCAGACACGGTTGTGTGGAGACTCACTGTTATCATTTGATCAAATAAAATTTACAGATAATTTAGGAATTCCCAGATTATCATGGTTATTCATCCTACATTGTATTCATACAATACAGGGAGCACTTACTTGTTCCTCCCGTATCAGACGCTCGGTGTCAAACTCCATGTTGTAGATTCACCAAAAGTACGAAAGCGATACATTATGGTCTAAGTATGTATCAGTGGCTGTGTATGCAAAGTGTGTCTCAACCAATATAGTTAAACCACCCAGGTATATATAATAAGTATTAAATTATAAAACTGTCACAACACCCTGCATCTAAAGGACTTGGAGGCCAACGAGAAGGCGATCAGTGTGGCCACATACTGGTCGAATTAGTCATTTCGACTCGATAAGAAGAATTATTAAGTACGATGATAATGAACCAATAAGTATTAGGAAGTAGGTAATTTATAAGACTAAATAAAAACACATTATACGCGTTTTCGTCATCATTCACAGTACATTTTATTTAGTTTAATTATATCACTTTCTGACATTCTTTTTCGTTGTCCAATCACGGCACCCTCCTGTAAAATGAACAACAATGACTGACCGGAATTATTTATGTATAGAACTTATCTCTATAACTTGTAACTGCATTATATACTCACTTCTAAAGGAATTATCGTCCTATTTCCATTTTTAGAAAATGCGACTTCTGGATAATGCATAACGCTTCCATAGTCGTATGGAACACCGAAGTCTGTCACTGTATCGTTATTGTATTTTGCAAAATTATGCTCCAGACCTGTAATTTGTATAATTGTTTATCAACTATTTGGGTCTGGGTTTTTGTAGTAAGTATATGTGTATGATTATGACTAAGATACGATATATCCTATGATTAGAACCCCTTACCTTCCTTTATATTATCCCAAACAATTTCAACGTATTCGTCTCTATCGTATGCACTTTGCATGTGGTAGAAACCAAGAGTGTGCAACATTTCGTGGACAATCGTGCCGTGCTTGAAGCATCCTTTTGCTAAATTCAGAACTTGGCTAGCTTCTTCACTGTCGTCAGGTTTATTATAGCCGACACCGGAGAAACAGCCGTTTGCTGAACCCTAGCGAATTTAACAGTCAAAATGTTAAACTATACTTATAAAAACAAATCGGATTAATTTTAACAAATGTCGAAGGTACCTATCAAACTGAATGGTTTGTAACTGAATATCAAATAAAGATATACGAACCTGAAACAATATTATTTTTTTCGAATAATAAAAAAAATAGACCCTTTAATATCTATCAAAGAGATTGCAAGGCTCAACTACGTTGAGAGAATGCTTTTTGAATTACTTTTTTATTCGACATTTGTTTACTTACGTGTAGATGTTTTAATTGGAAATACTTATACTTAAGTATACCTTTATATAATTGATCTAATCTTATTGAGATGGCTTTAACGTACCTGAATGATAACAGCATGTTCGTCGCCCTTTCGTTTCCTAAACGTGATACAGGATTTATTAGCTATATCGGCCAGACCATCCTCAATCATTTCTACTTCGTCTTCATCTGATGAAATATCATCAATAATTACAATTTTACATTAAGATACCTACATATGTTAATAGCATAGTATGTATGGCACCGAAAATTTCAAATCAGTATAAAAGCTTAAATTTAAATCTATTTAAAAAGCACCTCAAGTCTTTATTAACTGATAAATGTTATTATACTTAAATGATTTCTTTAATTATAGACTCGGATAGAATTTTAGTGCAATACATTATAATTCTTTTTTTGTTTTGGATTTGTAGTGGATAGCATGCTCCTCTTTATTTATTTATATTTGCATACCTATATTGGGTAAAACATGTAGGTTTAATCCATCTTGACATCAATTTGTATATTTGTACTCATGTTTTTGGCAAATAAATGTTTTCTTTCTTACATTACAAAATCTCTTACAATGCTATCTATCTATACAAAGCTATCCAAAAGGCCAGACTGGACAGTCCCTGAGAGGGACTGTTCGGGCGGTGACTGAATGATTAAAAAAATGTTTATCTGTGGCATAGTCAACAGGATTATATCGTAAAGTTTAAGACCAAGAACAAGTCTGGGCTTACCAAAATCATCGTCTATTATATGGTACACCACAATTTGTTCCGGCCATCTTTTAGTAACATCACGCAGGCCATTTCGTCCTCCTTGAGCATCGGCTACGGCACTGTACTGAACTGGTGTCAAAACCATATCGCCCTCGAAATAATTCCCTAATTCACCTACACCTGAATAAACATAACGATAAAAATATAGATTACTAACTACTTCGGTTATACATTATTATGCCCGACATTTGTTGGTCCGAGAAGTTGTATGATTGAAGCTGTGGAAAGGTGTAAAAAACTTTTTCCAAAAAAAAGACTTCCATCACACATACACGTGAAATAAAATAACAAAAGGCATGTGCTACCGCTCAAGTGAAAGTCGGTACCAAGATCAGAAGAAAGGGTTAAGTGTGGCATTTCATATCCTTGAGACCGACTTCCAATCATGCAGTAGAATCATTGAAGCAGATTAACTCCGGGATAAAATTATAGAAGATGACCAAAAATTGGGAACTCTGAAAATGAAGTATTGGGAGAGCCGACCCCAGTTAAAATGTGTAGAACGCCCGTAGAGTAATAAATAAATATAATATTATGGTAATTATTAAAAAACCAACTGACAAACACTTCGTAACTGATAGTGTTTTGGAAGAGTACTCACCATCATTCAAACTATAATCCTTTTCTGAAAAATCGTAATCCACTTCGATTGGTGCCGCGTTTATTACAGCAAGTACAAATAAATAATATAAAGTGTTGAAAAACATTTTTTTAACCAGAAAATTATCCACCAGCGCCAAGCTTTTATGTGGAAATTACTACGTACATTTTTCGCACTTGTATTTTAAATGTCTCCGTAGATTCAACAAAGAAGCAATCGACCAACTAATTAAAAAGATAACAAATCTAAAACATAAATACTTTGAAGTGGTTTCAGTTTCGCAACCTATTTCGAGTTATCTTTGAAGGACCATGCTGAGATCCCATCAGGACACTTGCGCACCAACTGTGATAATGGCTTTTGCGAAATAACGTCGCCTACTTACATATAGGACTCAATTACAGCCTCGATATTCGCCTTGACTGACATTCTTACGAGAATAATGCATTAGACATTTGCTTGTTGATCCTCCTACCCGTGCCTTTTAGTATGGATAGCCGCTTCAATTACTATCAGTAAGTCGCCAAGATGCGGGTAGTATGTCATATTAATTCTAGCTTTGTAATGCGAGACAAGGCTCAATACCGAACACTACATCCTGTTCAAATTCCCAGCATAATAACGATTACATTCCCTCATTACCTACCTACAAAACGAATATAGCTAATATTGATTAAAAATAAAAAGTTTATGTTGTAAATAACGTGCCATATTTATTTTACAAAATAATTACAAAAGAAAAACTTGACACACACAATAAGACTGTACATGCATGCAATTCAGATTACAGTGTGCAAATTTGGATATAATAAACGCAGTAAAAGTAATTTACATTCACGTATAATTAATATAATATAAAAAAAAAACTTTACTTAAAAGTAAGATTTAACATTAGAATATAAAATGTAAAAATAGATCCCAGAATAACCAAATAATATAATGCATTTTATAGTCATTATGGCAACCCATTCTATAACATAATACTGAACTTGCTAATACAACATAAAAATATGTACGCTGTTCACAAACGTGCAGTTTTCTAAAAAAATGCACATAAAATGTCCTCATTAGGAAAACCCACAAAATTTTGTAGAACTATCAATAAAGATTTTCAAATGAATAAACTGTACTGAGACTTAATGGGAACAATTAATTCACTAATTTACACGTCAATTATACTGAATAATTAATTTAGGCAGTCTTTAAATACATTTCAATTAATTAATTAATTATATCAAATCATTACGTAAGTTTATAAAGGTACGCTAAATAAATAATAATATTTTAATACCTGACAACAAAATGGTAACCCTACCAACTTAACTAACAATCAAATTGATTTATTTATACATACAAATATCAGCACACAAATTCAGTAAAGCACTGTAATGTAAAACATTCTAAATATTGGTCTAGTTATTTATTGCATGGAACTTTTGTCCCTTTAACGACACACGAACTACCAGATCGATGCAGAATACATTATTTTACTCTCCAAGCGTGTGTTGTATTCCAGCATTATTTAGGTGTGATGTCTTCGCAAATATAATATTTGTTTACGCTGTATGAAATAATGTATTTGTTGATTATAATGCCGGCATACAACACAGAACTCAATAGTTAATATTAATGGGGTTTAATTTACGCTTAATGCTAACATTCGCCTAGTATAATTGCCTACGCGTACGCATAGAGGACGTCAAAAGACTGAGTATAAGTCCTGGCCACAAGGAAATATCTTTTATAAAAATTTCGACGGGGTGTTGTTTTCGTTGCAGTCGTTTAAAGCAGGACAACATTGGACCCGTGTGGTCAGGACTAAGCGGCACGCTACATGAACAGTATCACAATTTGTGCAGCGACTCTACCAACAATTAAAAATTTATTGCTATTTCATTAAAGACTCAATCGTCATAAGGCAAATTAAATGCTGATTACACTAGACAACACTAAAAATACTTACAGAGATTTCGACAGGCAAATTACCGTATACATAAGTTATTGTTTCAATGCAGAATTTAATGAAGTTATTTAATATATATAATCAAAGTTTATATGTGAAGAAATGTATTTATGATGTTGCCTAGCGTTACATTTGTAATACTCGCACTATACTCATTATTATATTACTCGTAATTATATAAGTTACTTACATCAAATAAAGTGTACTCCAACATGAATGAAAGTTTTCTATAACTATGGCTTTTAAGTCATTATTGATTTTATAGCCTACAGAGTAAAATTACACAAATCGTGACGATAAATATTACATAAACAAGTATAGATCTCAAAATTATGTAGATCATAAATCATTTGCCTCCTTGTAGGTGGCAATTTATAGGAAAAATATAACTTCTGTCTTAATATCAAAAATAATAATATGATTTCAAATTCTCATATTTTAAGAACATACATAAAAATATTGCATTAATACCTCAACGTGAATGAAACGGCTTTGGTTTAATTTAGCAAACGCCAATCAAATCACGTATTTTTAAATAATTTATTAAAATAGTTTAGAAACGGGTCACAGATATTGTTCTTTTAGTTATCAAATAAGACTACCAGCTTTCAGGCCGTCATGGCGCATAATTGTTAGCATCTTACTTATACAGGTACCCCGTTCTTACATTTACAGTAATTATACCATAAATTGCAATAAGCAATCGAACCACATTGACTTGACTAGTTATATAGAAATGGGACTTCTGGTATGTTCGTTTTGGCACATACTTTTAATGATATGTATGGTTTGTTTTGTACGCATTTATACAAGTAGTGTGGTGTATAAAAATATTTCTATTGTATGTATTCAATTTCTCCTTATGATTTCGGGGTCAAGAACATTAATTTATTTTATTTAAAACTATGGAAGCCCCGTACAATGAAATGAAGCATTATATAACTTTATCAGAAACCGACCTTTGGTTTTGTCGACAGGCATTGTCCCATTTCATATACACCTGAACGCATTCAAGCTGCAATATCCATACACAAAACTTGTCAAAGTGAAATATTTAACAGACATCAAAATTAGAATATTAAAAATGTCTACCGACAGACTAAGTTACTATAATCGAACAGTAGTATGACTACCATAACTACTATCAAATTTCTCTAATTCGATAATTCGATGTAATGAAGTGTCACTTTCGAAGCTGGCTTATATATGTGTAATACATATTGACATCAATGGCAAATCGTATAATAAGAATTTCATCGAGGACATTACCTAACACCAAGGCGTTTCTCGTCACTAGTTCGCTATGCAAGTCACATACTGATATGTAAAAGACGACAGTAACTCGATTCAAATACTGATAAGAGATAGTAGACTTCCATAACCCCATATTTTGAAATATGATTACAAGAAAAGCGTTAAACCTTAAGCAAAATACGCGTACCTATCTCACCCTTGACGATCTGTCCACGCATATCACATTCGCTCTCGGACCGATCACAGATGAAATCGCACAATTTATGAATAAATACACTAAATTTAATTAGGCCTTTTTAGGACAGATAATCACATTTTTTCTAACTTACAATTCCCCGGTGTTTCTCCTGTTTGCATATCCACGCGTCCATTTTCTTTGGATTAAACTTTACCTAGAAAGATAAAATAATCAATCAATTTTTGAGAGTGAATCCTTTGCTATCAAAAATCTGTGTAGGCCCTTTTATATTTACTATTCAACTACCAATTACTGACTTCTGTAACATCTGTTTTTGGAGAGAACTGTGTAACATTCAAAATAAAAAAAATCTATAATTTTTATGACTGGCTAAAAAACGACCGGTTCGGTTATTATATATTGCTGCTGTCTTTGGTCACTGCAAATAAACATGAACTTAACGACAGTAATGCTTGCTAGATTGCAATATTGTACCTGTGAGTATATTTCAGGCGGCGGTCTGCGCGGCGGCGGAGGCGGAGGCGGAGGCGGGCGACGCGCGCACGCGGCCCGCGCGCGGCTTGAGGATCTCGGAGATCTGCCACATGGCCTCCTCGCTGAGCACGTCATCGAACTCGTTGAACATCGCCTGGATGCGCTCATTACGCTTGAACTTGTACTGCCTGCTGCCGGAGATTAAGTAGTTTTAATATTTCTTTATCGCTCTGCTTTTATCCCAGAATATCCTATATTCAGAATAACTTTAGAATTCTTTAACTTCAGAATTTAGAAAACTTCTAAATTCAGAATGACTTGGTTTACGTTTTGATTACCAAATAATGATGCAGCAATGCGATCTATTTTAGACAAAAAATTTTCAACCTGTTTCACAGGCTAACTTGACTAATACCTATATTACTAAACTTGTTCACGGTGAATGAAAATACTTCTAAAGAACTACAGGCCGACCGCTTAACTAAGTCCTGAGTGGTAGAGGAGCGTGGGGTTCTGGCAAATAAAGGGGTCAAAAGAGATGCGGGCACCTAACGCCCGCAACGCCTTCGATCCTCTTAATAGTTTTACACCGCGCTCCTGTACTGATGAGGGCGAAAACTCATTTAAATGGTCAAATAATAAAAGAGTCATTTGATTGTCAAGGAAATAAATACGATGGATACGCACTCTTTGTGGAACCTCTTCATATTCTCCATGATGTGATACTGTTGCCACCTCTTGGTAAAATTGATGCTGCCGTCAGGCAAGAGATCTTGATTGCCGATGTGAACAAACGTAAGATCTTGGAGGACTAGACCACTGCAAATAAATATTTTATAAGTTGCAGTACATAAATATACATAAATTATATACATACTGATATGAATGTTGATATTTCAAAGATTCATTTGACTTTATAGAAAAAGAACAGTAAGGTCTAGTGGGTATTAGTATATACTAATATATATATATATTCCGGCTTCATTCGTGTAAAACCATATAAAAGTAGCCTACATTACTACTGAATGTTTCGTCAATCTCTGTGCCAAATTTAAATAACAAACAAAAATACAAATCTATTATCTTACAACAAGAAGGTATATCGATACTGACATGTAGGGTATGCAGGGCGGCTGCGTGTCGGCGAGCGCCTGGCGATAGGCGCGGAAGGAGGAGGAGGAGTCGATGAGCGCGCAGTGGTCGTGCAGCGCGTCCAGCACGCCGCGCGCCCAGCCCAGGCGGCGCACGGGCGGCGAGTCCAGCGCCGACACCAGCGCCAGGTACGAGTTGAAGTTGTTCAACTTGCGCAGCGCCTTCATCACCTTCAGGAACTTGCTCGCATATTTTTCGCGTTCGCGCGCCTCGTCCTAAAACAACGAGCTCTATATTATAAACCATGACATTCCTACAATATTAAAATTGACAACATTCAACGGCCCGCACTAAACACTAAACTTGTGTCGCGCACGGACACAAACGCAGGAATTCAAACATGGCGTTCATGGGTACACACACCCAGAACCAGAGAGTATTTGTACTTGTGCATGTATTATTATACGATTGTAATTCGTAAACATTGTACCCACGTTGTAAATCAACCCTAGTACCTCCTGATAGCAATATATATTATTTAGCGATTTTATTTTATGTTCTAGAACAAACTAAAAATCATAAATGGACACTTTCAGCTCTAGTTTAAGAGTTTAAAATCTAATTTTATCATAATGTCAAACTTTACGAGCATGAAAAGTTAAAAGAATATGTTGTAAACACTACTCAACAATGCTTTCTATTACAAAGTATAAAAACAACACTCACCTGCTCTAGTATCCGCGATCGAGCCCAGTAGCTCATCTTGTTGAAGTGCTCAGTGAAGCGCGTGAGATTGGGCGAGCTCTCCTCTGATTGGTCGCGCGGCCACGACAACACCTCTGCAGTAGTGATACGAATGAATAGCGCCGCGTCCAGTAACGTCATCTGTTCCGCCAGTTCTGTTGCCTTGAAGTCGAGTAACGTGTCCCGCCGGAGGGACACGCTGCCATAGCATGGAGTGTCTTCATAGCGGTTGTTTGTCTAAAAATATGTTCAAAATATATATTGCAATGTCAACGTGTAAAAACTAGCAATAACTTCAAAAGCATTCTTACTTAAGTTAATTACAATATAGTATAGTTATAACAATGATATAAACAAATTAGGCAACTTTTTACGGCACCATTAAAAGAAGACGCCATTAATAATATTTTTTATCTAGCCTGTGCATGTTTTGTCACACTGCTGAGCAAAGTAATAACGTATTATCTTACTTACTTGTTGATATCGTAACTGTTTCTGTTTATCGACTAGTATTTGCCTCAAGGCCTTTGCTATAGGAAGTTCTTCTACTTCGACCAACCAATAAATAAACTCCATAATTTCTTGCATAAGCGGTCGGTCTAAGTCAGCCATCCTAAAACAAACCATTTTTTAAAAAAGACATTAAATAATTTATGTAAAAATTTAGAGCTCTCAACAGGCATTTCAATATTCTAGGCTTAAAAAAATTAGTTATTATGTTACCTACTTCTTTTAATGACTTTATATTTTTTGCATGTGAGAATAAATGGAAGTGGCGTTGATATTTAAAAAACCCGAAAGATACCAAGCCCAATGATAATTTTGAGCGATAATCCAATTGTGAGACATGAAAAAAGTATCTGATTTGACTTAATAAACAAGCAGTGGTGTACTCACGTGAGGTCAGCGACGACCCTGGTGAGGAGGCTGAGCGTAGAACGCAGTTCATGTGTTCGTTGTCGGTAGTGGTGTGCGCGTCTCACGAGCCGCGCCACCAGCCCGCTGGGGGACACCCAGGTGCGGTAGGTCGCCAGGAACGCTTCCTGGTAAGCAAAATCTGCAAACCCAGATCACTAGTTATTAATCTGCATCTCTATCACTTGAGCATAGCGTGTTCACATGACCCGATTCGACTATGTAAAATGTTTTCGTGACATTGCCTACCAAGTTCGGCAAAACCCGTTATTACTATTATTAAACGCGTATTAATAACGCTTATAATTATGAATCTTTAATGAAGAAAAATATAATTCACCTCGTCGTATGAACACTCTGCTCACGTATTTTACCCCACATGCATCAAAAATTTGCGACTAATTCAAAGAGCTACGGCGATGTAATATGTTGTTTAGCTTTTCTGAACTAATGAAAGTTACGTATGAATGTTAATAGAAAAGTAAATGTTATAAACATATATACGCGTCGCAATATTACATCGTTGAAGTCCTCGCCTATTTCAAAAGCACGTAACACACTTTTGAAGATTAATGAAATTGTAAAAAAAAAAAACAAATAAAACCAATGCGAATTTTGAAAATGCTCTTCAAATAACTGTGTTACATTAAATTCGAAGCTCAAAAGCTATATAGTGCTCCAATGCAAAATTCAGCGCCTTTGTAGCTTTCATTCCAATGCTAAGTATGATAACTACTTTAAACCATGGTATTTAATTTTAAATTGCGAAGAATATAAAGCAGTTACTGTTTCCCTTGATTATATGTATAGGCAAATCACAAGCCAAATTCCATAGAAGATTCAATATAAATACGTGTCTGTACACATTCCGTAGACCAACATAGCAACATTTCAAAAGCTAAAATGATTAGTAAACAAAACCAGCGAGTCTGTCTCAGCCCCAAGTCATACAATGATTGAACCACTTACACTCGTCCGTTTCTGTAAAGTGAAAGCATGAAAGTTTGAAGGTTAGAAGCAATGGAACGAGTCATACCATACATCTACGAAATCATTCATCGCCCTATAAGTTTTTTTAAATTACCCAGCATATGTATTATTCATGTCAGATTTTAAATCAAATAAAGATAAAATAGTAGGTATAAAAATCAGTTTGCCAAATACTTTTGGAATGTAATTTATCAAAGAAAAAGCAACTTTCGAAATGTCTTACTGCCTAACAAATCTAAACTTTATAACCCAGATTTCTCAGACATTTCGTCTTCTGATTCGCAACCTATGTTGCAACAACCTCAACCTTGCAGTTTCTCATAAGATTTCATGCCATTTTATTTTAGCTAACGTTACGGTCGTAATCAATGTGAGTCATTAGATATCATAACACTAAATTGAAAGACAATAACAAATGTTTCCATGCAGTTGATTAAACCTTACATCCCTCGACAGATCACATGATGAGAAAGGAGAATGAATAAGTATCACCTTTGGTAGCCTTAGTGGCGAGTACGATGAGTGCGTCGGGATGTCCGCCGCGGACCTCGGGCCCGTCTTTGCTGGGCGCCTTGAGCAGCAGCCACGCGCTGATGTCGGTCTGCAGGATGATGTCGTCCGCGTCCGCCGGCAACGGAGAACTGTTCATTTCGGACGTCGGCGGCGGCGGCGGCGGCGGCGGCTCTATACTGCTTTCACTTCGCTAGAAAGGAAAATGCATTTCTTTTTTATCCAGCTAAACAGACAATAAGAAATGTTCAAAGAAAACCTAATTTCAATAGTGATTATTTTGTGTGAGGACGATGAATGGGATAGTTACCTGTGATGGCACGGGAGATGGCGCCGGCGGCTGGACGATGATCTCAGGCTCATCTTCAAGTGGAAATTTACCCGGCGTTGAACAATTTACCAGTGATTCGTCACAACTCTGCAATTAAAATTTGTAATCAGTTTCCCGCAATGTAGAATATGATCATATGATCGTAAAGTTTAATGATGAAAATGCACGGATTTCACCTTCAATTTTACATTGCTTAATACCAAATTTTGAATTCTTAAGAGAGGATAGCTAACTAAAACTGTCTTATTATGAAATAATACTTGCTATTTATAAAATTCTTACCAAATTATTAAAAATAGATTCGTCGGCGGAACTATTATGTGAAGAGGGCCGCGGTGACGGCGGAGGCAGAAGTTCGTTACTAGAGTTTATTTGAACCTAACAATAAAAACATTGCAAATTAATTATATTAATATTAAAAGAGAATGATTATAAAAAATACTATAAATTTAAATACATAAATGTTGATATATTCTATATATTATATATTATAGTCTTTCTTTTCATTAAAAACATATGTATAACAACATTAGTACTGTAAGCTCGTATGAATATTGATACCTGTTTATTTTTGTTGACTTTAGGCGGAAGCGCAGGCGGTGGCTCTACTAGAGGTAATGAACACGCCAGCATACTTTCATCTGAACCACTGGAATAAATTATCAAAAAATATAGATAAATATAATTTTGATTATGTAAAGTAATTACCTATATGTTATTTGAAATCACTGATTCTTAATGAATCCTAACAGAAAATAAATATTATTACATGTGTACATACTTATTAAATGCTAGATACCAACCTCAGTGGCGGCGCGCCAAAATGTTGCACGGTAAATGACTGCGCAATAGAACGTTGAACGTGCCTTTGCATGCTCACTGCTCCGGCGCCTGTATGTTGCCCACTATCGAAACAAAATAAAAATACGATCATTCAAAGAAGAAACATAAGTTAGAAGTAGGTATTTAATATGGTAAATGGCCGCGCAAAGGCGGATTTACCGCAAAAGCAAATCTACTTTATGACACGTATTTTTGGGAACACTGCCAGCATTAGTTAGATCAATCGATTTAACTTATGCAAACAAAAAGCGCGTGTACACTATACAATCCTGTTAGGCATATTAAATTTACGATGTTCATCGTAAATAGCAAGGTCAATGCAATACGTATTTTAATTTGGTTTGAATTTAAAATTATAATTGCTTTGCAAATAAGAGAACAAGTTTTAACTTTGGTTAATTAGTGTTAATTTGATTGTAATCTTTGTCTGTTTGTTATCAGATGTTATTAATCTATTAAACACGTAAATATAAAATGATGCATTTAAATAACTCTAACACTATTACATTTTGTAATAAGAATATTTTATTATAAAAATAGTCTTTGTCGTTTACAATAAAATAATCTTTCTTACCATCCCAAGTTGTAGGTGTGAATGGAATGGCGGAACAAATCGGGTGGCGCCGCGGCGTTGTTCGGCGGGTGACTGCAATTCCCGAACATCTCCATGTACGCCATTACTACACACATAAAAAGTAACCCATTGTAACCCGTGTTACCTTCAACACAACAAAACCACATTTAAACCAAAATGTACCAACTTTAAAATTCCAATGTGGTTTTGTAGAAGAATGTTCACTGTTCAGTTAGTCGACAAGACGTAAACACTATGAGGCCTTTGCGAAAATCTGCCTTCAAATCAGAATTACCAATTAACATGGAGTGTGAGCACAATGATTGTAAAGAAGCGCTAAACATTCATCTGCGGGTGATAATTACATACAACATGAGATTCCGTTGTTGTTAACTGAAAAGTGTATGTCATTAGCCAATTTACAAGACAATGCAATTTGGTAAGCAAGTGGATTATGAGCAAGTAATCTTGCTATCAAAGTAGAAATTCAAGTGATAATACATAATATACCAAACTTTACATAAGGATCGATGTAATTATAGTAGAACGAGAATACATTGTCTATGTTGGAAGCCAAGACGACCTAGTGAACCGCAGGGGCACTACCCACATTTTCTCGAAGCACTACGTCGTTTTTTCGAAACCTTATAACTTGGGTTTTGATTGTCAATATTACCTGACATATGTGACGAAATAAACGGGATGTTTGAAGCAAATAGCGACAACACTAGTCATATTAAAAACACCTTTTGAGAATCGACGATTTCACGTTTATAAAGTTCTATACTTATTTGTAATGCAAGTGACAAAGCTCACGAATTTTTTAATATAAAGCATTGCAGAATCTATTCCCAAAACTATGTATTGTGAATATCATGTATTATGAATATCTAAATGTAAGTGTACTGAAGCGTATTTACTATAAGCGTCTCATGAATCTCCAATAGTCAGTTCATGGAGTGGATTCGAAAGCCGACATGGGCAGTTCCCGGTACAATGTGGCTATCGTCTATGCACTAGAGCGCTTCATGCATCCACTCACCGCTGTACGCGACGCTTTGGAACACTGCCGCGCCGCACCGGCACAACAGATAAACATGCCGTTAAATATTTATAATCCCCACAAGATTGTTTCATTCAACGTAGAGATCCCTCACCCAACAAATCATAAACGCTCACGCAATATAACACCGAACATAAATACACATTTCTCAATCATAACTAATTTCAATCACAGGTAAATAAATAAAATAAAATCAGTATGTATTGCGACTAATTGACTTATTTTTACACATATTATTTTATCAGCATTCACATACAGTGCATAGTACATATTTTGAAATAGAAATGGTGCAACGATTAATACAGACAAGTGAAAGGATAATATTTACTCTCTCAAAGTAGAAATCCTTAAAATACGTTGTGTGGAAACCACGTGATTCGTGAAACTTCCGCAGTAATTATTTGTATTAGCTACAACAGTAGACGAAGTCATCATGCATGTCCATCCCTAATCAATAATTATCCAAACCAATGCATTTATGCACAAAATGCACATTACTTACAAATCTCTAAAATAATAATGAATATATTAATTTAGATAAATATATTTATTATTATTTTAGGGATTATTTTCGATTAGGGACTGTTTTCGAATATCACATTTTTAACATCGCTTATGTACAAAACGCAACAGTAATACGTAAATGTATGTACCAGCAAGCTTAACGCTTATAATTCTTCATATTATTTTCTAAATGTGTAGTAAAAGTAGAGTAAGGTATACTGACTGTGTTTTTTCTTGAGCGGCAGAGGCGGCGGGCGCGGGGGATTGTGGTCCGCCAGCGTGTGTGGCCGCGTTTCTCCGTGTACTGAACACAGTGGACTTTGTCTGGAATATATTCATCAATTGTTAATTTTTTTATTAATAAACGAGTAAACATTTTACATTTTAAATAAAATCGTAGTAAAATATGTTATACATATATGCATTAAAATAAAATAGTAATTTTAAAAGGAAAAATTTAAGATCTGATTATCAAAACCTAAATTATTATTTTAACGATAGAGAAGGAATTTATAACAGAACTAGCTGCGCCCCGGGGCTTCGCTCCCGTGGGAATTCCGAGATAAAAAATACCCTATGTGTTATTCCAGGTTATATTCTACCAGTGTATTGATAAACATTTCATAACAATGCGTCCAGTATATTTTGCGTGCAAAAGTAACAAACATACATACACATATACATACATCCTCACAAACTTCGCATTTATAAAATTAGTAGGATTCATTCAAAATGTAAGAACAAGGTTCTTGTCGGTTATATATAGTTAGTTAAGATAAGGTAAAAAAAAGTAAATAATGCCATAGGCGCAGCTAGTGAAGTATAACTACCAGTAGGTTAGGTAGTGCCGACCTGATCTCGACGTTAGGGAAGTGCTGCTGCAGCTCGGCGCGCACGTTGCGGCGCTTCACCGGCAGCTCGGGCGGCGTCTCGCTCTCCTCCGACGTCGCGCGCGCCACTCTGCGACACCGCACCGCACGGTTACTGATCGATACCGAACTCTACGGAGATTGCCGCAGCGGCCGTGCCCGAATGTTTGTTACCATTTATTTGATGCTAACGCTCGTGTTTCAGTGGAATATACCTATTACATGATTCTATTCATATGTCCATAAATGGTTTGAGCATGTAATGAGAAGCACGAGAGACGCTCTTAACAAAAAGGTGATGAATATTAATGTGATTGGAGATGAAAATACAGAAAAAAGATGAAAGGAGACTTTTAAGAATAATATGAGTCGCAAAAGTGAATGAAAGAATGATAGTGGAGATGGTGAAAGTGACGAATGGTTTTCTTGACCTTACAAAATACTATTTAAAATGGTTTTAAAATAAGTACTGATTTGCGAAAACTTTTGCGAATCGGTCATTAATTTGTTGGTTGAAATCGAAACGGTTTTCAAAAAGCTGTGAAACATCCGAGTCTGTTCGTAATTTAATATTCATACAGCAAGTCATCGTGTTAATATTTTACCAAAAGGCTTGTACAGCAAAATATCTATACTCTGAATTTTTCTCGTGTTAGAGACGCCCTTGCAATAAAGAAATGTGAATAAATTATACGCAATTTTGTTATTATAAAAACATGCAAAAGTATAGGGCCTAAATTTTAGGTAGATATATATTGTTACATGAAATCGAAAACAATATGGTGCAGATAGACAAAAAGTATAGACAAGTATCACAAATTTTCTTTCATTTCATTAGACACAGACAAGTAATATTAAGAAATTATATATATCTTGTCTCTGTCTAACAGAAGATCGGTGACAAAAATAAAGGAAGCGTGGCAAGACAGAAGAGAACACTCACTTTGAAGAATGGTGCGTGGTTACACTGTTCATATTGATCATATTCATGCGGCTCTCAAAGCTTTGCAGTGTGCACTTCATTTCGTTCACACTGTCTGTACTGTCGAAAAAACGACTGCAAAAACAATAACAGGAAGCATGAAACAACAAAGAACTTCAGTTTACCAGCATGGAAAGACAACTGATCACTGAATAGACTTGTCGATAATTTTTAATGATTTCTATATTTATTGCTAATAAATTATTAAAAATGTATTGGTGGCGCTGTGGGCGAGTATGTGCTGCTGTTTGCGAAGCACACACGACCTAACGTCATTTTGTCATTTCATATTATTTTGAATGTCTTACATCGATAAGACAACCAATGCAAAAAAGAGTTGTATTCGTAAAGTTTAACTATTCAAAAATAACAACATTTAATTGTCCAGTTGTCGATTCACACTATGCGAATTCCTCGAAGAAATAAGATGAAATAAACCATAGGCAAGAAACATTAAAATTAATTAAAACAGTCATACACGCTGAAAAATGTAATCTTTTAGAAAATCTACAATAATATTTTATGAATAAAGCTCAAGTTATTTTCGGCGTGGTCGACTTAATAATAGGTGATCATAGTGAGAGAATTTAGAATCATGACAAAATAAACACAAAGAAAAACTATATTTTACCTGTCTGAATGACTGGAGTAGTGATGCGACGAGAATGAGGATGTAAAATTCTGTTCAGTCGTTATTTCTGTGTGACCGACCGACACGAAGCCAGATTCATTTGAGAAACTGAAATACATTGCCATTTTTATGGAAATGATATATAAGGATGATTTAATAGTTTAAACAAGGAACTAAGCTATAATATTTACAAATAATTCATTAGTGTCGTAGAAAAAAGCACACAAAAACTTCGGAGTTTCGTTTTTATCGTATTTATAAAAGTACAGTAATATATTAATACAACATACTCATGCGAAGACTACCATCGATGCATTGATAATGCATCATATACATGCACTGATAAAAATATCCAGATTGATATTGAAATTACCAAATTATTCATAACTTTTAAATAATTACGCTCGAAATGTGCGTGACATCACTTCAAAACTCTAGGTCCTAAACTTCATCAATACAAAAGTTACCACATTATTAAAATATGCTTTGTCCCAATTTCACTCAACAATATTTGACACAGAACGAGACAAAACATATTTAGATAAAAAGGTGTTATTCAATATCAAGCAGTAATATATAGATAAATGAAGATCGCCGTCACAGGCGCCATAGCGAAAATGAGGCAGAAAATCTTACTCAAATTTTTCGGAGTACTCCGAAATACTTTGGACAGCTTTTAGCTTTGACATAAATTCAATCAGCTCACATGTAAATGTCAAATGAAATGAAACACACTTGAAATTGCATACTCCATACATTTTTTTAAAATAATATAATATTATCTTCAAGTAGCGCTGTATCCTGTAGTTTGACATATCATTTATTCTACAATGTACGTACGTGTAACAATAATACATTAGTAGCAAACAAAAAACAAACACATCGCATACATACTGGTAGACATACCGATTGTGGTTGGCGTGCGCGTGCGCCGCGTCCGGCGCGTCCAGCGACACGCGCGCGTCGCCCGCGCAGCTGCACAGACCTGACCACACACAATCACATTTCAATTGAAATCATACAAATATAATTCCATCACTATCTCCATTATCAAAACAAAATGCCGCGTCTGTCTTAACTTGCTATACCTAAAAGTATTGATGTATTATTTCGAAAGGAATTATTCATAAAAAAGACAAAGCATTCTTTAAGAATGGTCGACTTACGAAGAAGGACATAGGTATCAACGAAAGGATGCCTTAACGGGTGTACACGGTATACATTCCCAGATAGGCAAACACAATAGTAAATAGCATTAGAATAGTTACCAATAATATCATTAGTGGTGGTAGTGAACACGTGATCGTGGTTGTTCGCCTCCTGCCCGCTGCGATCTTCGTCATTGGATACATTTAGCATAGAGTCCAATGACCCGCTACTGTGGGACTGCAGTGATAGCCTAGAACATATTATACAATTAATATAAATACTTACACTAGGCGTTTTCTTTTCGGTTGTTTCCTCAACCGTTAAAAGCTGGAGCCCTAAATCCGCTTTCCTACTTTTACTTGTTCACATCTCCTCATCGCTCATAACCTCTTTGGCGAAATCACGCCACCAAATATTGCGTTAGATCAATTTGCCGGGACCAGGTAGACTTCATTGGCACAAATAAAAGTACACTAACAAGTCTATAACTCTTGCTTTTTTATTAACTTAAAAGTTAGTTAGGATACAGATTATTTGATCAACACGAAACGTAATCCGTCACGATTTCGTGTATCAGGTGAAGAAACGCCGGACTAAAGCTATATTTGCTAAAATTAATATTAATGTGATAATTATTCAAATTAATATTATTTCCCAAGCATATTACATGTCGTCGATATGTAAAAGTCTGATCGAATCGGGGAAATGAATATTAACATTAATTACACCAGTAAACTAATATGCAAAATTAATGTAAGTGTCACATGATGAAAATTAATGCATATATTTATATGATAGCTCCCTCTTTGCATACAATTTATAGGTACCGGTCTAACATAGTTCAAGGCTTAACGATATCTTAATATACCAAAGATGTTTATTTATTAATACTAATGTCACAATAAATTGCCGAAATTTCTGTTCACTGCTTTAAAATCTAAGCAGGCACTGGGCTTAAACCATTAATGGTTGAAGCAGCAACCAGGGAATCGCTCACGAAAAAAGATCATACAAGAAGTAGACATTTAATTTCTCTCTTGTTAATAAATAGAAGATAACGAACAAAAGTTCTTATATACTATATGTATTCTTATAGATACTAATAATATAAATGCGAAAGTTTGTGAGGAGGTATGTGTGTACGTTACTCTTTCATGCAACATCTGCTGGGGGCGTAAAGCCCCGAGGCGCAGCTAGTTATAATAATAACTTACCTATCAATAGACAAGGCTAGGAGGGAGTTGTCGTTTGCAGATTTGCGCTTCGGCGGTAGCGGAGGGGCCAACTCGATTTTCCTGTAACATAAACACTCTCACTTACTATGTGAAAACATAAATGTTTTATGGTAATTGCATGGAAATAGAAAGCTGCAACTTATTATACGTGATTTCTCTTATCTTGTATTACAACGTAGAGTGCTATATTCAAAAGTAATAAATAGAAAATTTGCAAAAGCATCAAGCATGTAGTGCGTATGCGACTACTTGCTACTAGATGGCGGTAGTCGTGAAGTCATAATTTTAAGCGACTTGAATGAAATCTTAGCAATAACACACTGTATAAGCAAGCAATATTTGTCATTTGTCGGTGAATCCTCACCGATTAGGCCTGGCGGGTTTAGGCGGCGGCGTGTCCGGCGCATCGAGCACGGACTCCGAGGAGTGCGAGGCGCGGACGCCAGGCTCTGCCGCGCTTTCCCCCGTCAGCAGGGAACGCTCCTTCGGCGTCAGCGGAATATCTGAATAACAACACATGACTTTTTAAGTCTGAGCTATATTTCAAAGAAATAATTTACAGTAAACTCCCAAGTAAATTTTAAATAGATAGTAAATATTCCAGTAAATATACGATTGCAATAAGAAAATTTCATAACATGTTCATATGATATGATGTTATCAAGTAATCAGCAAAAGTAAAATAAATAGGATAGATAAAGCTGAAAACAATGCATAGTTGTCTAATTTTCCTTGAATGACGTAGTAAGTTATTGTATGTTAAATAATTTTTATACATCAGCTTCCTTATTAAACTGATTTGCAATTCAACTATTCAAAACATAAATTTAAAATTGTCATCCACAGAAACTGTGGTGTGATAACAGTAAAAAACATATCACTACATAGTATAAAATAAAGTCGCCCATGCATCCGCCTATTTCTAAGCTTCTTCTTTTTAACCACGCAACAAATTATTCCTGAAGGATTATAGATCTCGTGCGACGCCGGGCCAGTTCGCTAGTAAAAGATACATTACTGGCAAAGTAAAAACCTGGTAGAGAATTCCTTTGTGTGGACGCTCGGGGCGACACTAGAGCGGGTCGCGGGGAGAGGGCGGGCCTGGTCATGTGTTGCTGCGCGAGCGAGGCGACCTCCTCCACGGCGGCCGTCACCGCCTTCACCACGGGGCCCACGTGCTCGGGCGACAGCGCCGGCGCCGCCGCGTCCAGCTCCTCGTGCCCCGACTCCGCCCGGAGGCTCATCGCCGTGATCTCGTCGCACAGCCGGATCAGCATCGCCAGCGCTGTGCACAACCGCTTCACGGCGCTAGTCAGCTGCGGCGACCGCCCGCAGTAAGGCTTTATCGCTACAAATCAATGCGCAGTCATTATTAATTATTATACTAAAGTTAAATAAAGTAAATATAGACCTTTACTCGAAAGTTACGATAACTTCTGTTATACTCGTTAATCAAACATGCATTTTCCCATACAAATTATATTACAATACGAAGTAAATTCCCAAGGTCTTACATTTAATAAATTTAATTTTAATACGTAATAAACACTATTTTATTTACCTTTGTGAATATTTGCAATCGATTCGAATACAATGGTTCCATTGTCGGGGAGCATTTCAAGTATCCTCTTCGTAATAACATCTGAAAAGTGTTTCAGTCCAACTGTAACCTGCGAAATTAAAAAGAACCGTATTATTACCACAAAAGATACAATTTGCCGGATGAATAGTCATGGTAAAGACAAATAAAAAATGTAAAGCATTGACAGACCTCCTTGACTAGCCGTTCCAGTTCTTTGGCAGGCGTGATTTCCCCCTCCTCGGCTGTGACGGATTTCGCTCCCATATTCCGAAGCTTCGGGCTAAGTGGAGAATGTGATCTGTAAAATAAGAAAAATTAACAATAAGTAACAATTTATTACGCAAAATATAGTAACTTGCAACATTAAAATATGTATTAAACATTTTTACGAGTGGCTCAAGTTCCTACTTTTTGAGGTTATATATAGTTAACAAACAAACATTCAACAGATTTTTCTCAAGACTAATCAAGTAGCGATAACAGTAAAATTATATCAATTTAAACGGATTTTCATTTTACATAAGGAAGACCATTGCAATGGGTTATTATAATAAATGAAATATACTGCCTATTACATTACTATTTCCCTCAATAAAGAAAATAGTAGCTCTTTCGAACAATTTAAATATGCTAATAAATCATAAATTCTATATGAAAAAATGTATTGCATCATTTTATATAACAACAACGCCAATACTTATTGAAATTTCATGCTTAATTTTAACTTTATAGAATACTCTATAAAAATATTGTTGCTATTCAGATCGCAGTGAGTATTTACTGTGTAGCTTATGATTAATTATTACATAAATTAAAGATCATTAAAAATGACACTGCATGGAATGTGTTGCGAAATAGACTGCTTTGTATGCATGCCCACATAGCACCACGAATAACAAGTAATGATGCTAATTTTGACATTCAAGTAGAAGGTCCCGGTTTATTTTATTACGTGCGATGCGATCAATCAAAAAATACCTAATCAAAATAATAAAAACACATTAAACTCTTGTTGACCCAATCACAGTCATTATCTACCAGGCTGACTGCGAGCGTGACGACAATATTGAGAAATGGTCATTAAGGTGAAAATATAGCCGTAGTAGTTAGAAATCTCTTCCCTTGATTACATATTTCAAACTGTTTTACTTGAACCAGGTTAATAAAAAGATAATAGTGCATTCCGACAAATTGCGTTACGGGTACCTGACTACTATAAAAAACATGAAGGTTTAAGAATCTGTACACATTATATATTTAACCGGTGTACAGTTACAGCTACAAACCATGATGAATGCCAGCTAAATTGATTTTATGTAATGACAGTGTGTATAACTCTTTGTCACGATTTCTCGCTAATGTTGATATCAGTGTTGTTATAGGCAAGTTCTAAAGTGGGCACGAAATAAAAAGGAAATTATGTAAACTGGGTAAAAGCATTGCACCTTGACGAATGAACTGGAATGTACTTTATTTATCAGACAAATCGTACCGTGCTCCATTGTTGGCAAATCTCAGCTGCAGTTTATTTGTACGTTTATTAAACCAATCACCGACGGGCGAGCGAGGAGCGTTCGACATTTAGGACCGCCTGAGCCCGCTACTACACCGTAAAGAACACTCGAGCACACTAATTTGGCGGTCGTTTCACACAGCCACTACTTTCAAGTCAACTATGATAAAAACTAGCGTCCACTGCGCGTACAATAAAAATCAATTCAGTCACGCTGTCAGTCCGGGCGCGGACATTAAAATGTAATCACTTAACATTGCACGCACAAAACTAATGAGATTTCAGCAGACAAGCACCAATGAGTGCGACGGTCGCGGGTCGTACGCGTGACTCATAAAAGTTTAATGCAGAGTCTACATAAACGGTGCACTGTCCATACCAATACTTTTGTTCACACAAAGTTTGTGCGAGACTACACACGCATGACCGATAGATACTAAGTGAACCTGAACGTGACTATTATTTTATAACTTTTAAGAATTTTAGATAAACAACCATAACATAATAGCATTGTTCTTGGCCTAGTGCTGAGATAAAACTGTTAAAACGAGGCACTTTCTTATGTCGCATCGCTGTCAGTCGAGATAACCGAGTTATGTATTTATCACTGCAGATAAGAAACAATACAATTTGTAGATTTCATCGCAATGTACACAATCTGATAGCCAACACTGATATATTTAAGATAATAGATGATACTGTAAAAAATATTTTTAGAAAAAATTTAATAATTTCTTTAGTTGTCATGTTTACAAAGCTCTTCAACAGATAATTTTATCGTAAAAAAAAAAAAAAACAATTATAAAACACAAATTACAAAAGCATATCAACACAACCTCCTAACGCAAAACGGCATATAGGTGAATAACAACTCATTTGTAGAAAAAGAAAATACAAAGTCGAACGATATGTTGTTACCAAGAAACGACAAATAGTTTTTTCGTGGAGATAATTTTAAAAAATAAAAAAGCCAGTGAAATTGTATTTTTGAATGACTGCCCAATAAAAAGATAAAGAGTGTTATGTTTTCAACATTTGTGGCCGTAACTTGTGGCCTCTTGTAATGGCCAGTACAAAAGTAGGCGACAACCGAATGTAGTACTTTTACGGGGTCTCTCGTTTTATACCCGGCAGTCATCGTTTTTTATTTAAAATTTTTAAAACTTATGTTATTAATTTAGACAGCACGGGTAAATATCGCCTCCTAGGAAAAGCCAACGACTTTCAAATCTATTAGACATGATTCATTCTACATATTTAAATTCTATATATATGTACTATGCTACGAATGACCTCAACGAGGTCCACAACAAACAATAAGCGTGACCACATCTGGTCTTATTATATTGTAAATGTTTCAGATTTAGATAAGCAAAAAAGATATATATTTTACCTGAGAGCCGATGAGAGGTGTGGTGGGTGGTGTGCCTGTGCTGGCGATCTCATGTTGGAGATGCGTTCCAGCAGGTCGTCCTTGAAAGAGCGAGCGCGGCGCGCCAGTTTGTTGGCGCCCCGCAATGAGCCACGGTGCCCCGACCCTGGCTCCCCACAAGCCTCGTCTGCAATCAATTGACTCATTACAATCATGCTCGCATCAGATAAATGGGGCAGTAATAAGTATTACCTACTTCATAATGTTACAACGCAAAAATGATTATTCAGATTGGCATCAATAATGCTTTTTCACTTATCACGTTAATAAACTTTGACATTATGATTGGATATATGCCGCCTAAAATTAAATTTTATAAGCTCTAGAGCATAGGTATAATTTTAGGAATAATTTTTTACTCGAGCTTAATAAAGTCTCATTCAAAAGCAACATGTTATACCTATATAGTAAACAAGTAATATCTTCGTCTAATTAGCTTGCCTATCTTGGCTAATTATTCAATTAGCCAAGATGAATAAACAGGCTCGTACATCCACGAATATTAGAATGCTTATTTATAATATTGTTCGACAATCGAAGTCAATACTCTCTCGCTTTACTGTCGAGATGTACCTATATTTTAATACTTCGACAGGTTATCCACAGTTGCACCGTCTTGGTATAGTAGATATAATCCACTATATAAAAACATAAAGTAAATAGGTATTAATGATTAAATCATATCGAAGGACATTAGGTTAAATGGTCTGTGGACATAATATATGTCCTGGAACTTGCAAATTCACTAAAAGATACTTAATAGTATGTATAGACCTACAGTTATTTGTGTTTTAATATTATTTGCATACGTTATCATGACGTGTAATATTTATGCTGTCCATATTAGACAAACCACTTCGAATTCTTCATACGATGTGCTAATATGAGCAAGGTCGTAGTAGGTACCTACATTATGAAGCATTTGATGACGTAAAGAAACTTTGTATGATTAATTATAATGTAAAAGTGGAATTTATTTGCAGAAAATCTATTTTCACATAACTGCCTAATATGGCCTCATATCATTATGCGACTTAATTAATAATAGGCATTACTCTTAACCATAAATTGACAACGTTGATATTTAATTAATCAACAATAATGCACCATTAGATTAGAATATAGAACAGTACAATAATTATTCCCATTTATTCCATGCTGCCATAAGTGTTCAAGTAGATTATTTTTTATACACTTTATTGCTGTCAAGTTTTGTTAAATCTTATTTAATAACTCAATAAAATCGGAAAAGTGAACACGAAATCCATATAAGGCCGTGACCATCAAAACCAGTTATGTTTCTTATGTATTAAATCAGTGTATAAGTATAGCAATTGATGTACTTTGCCAGGGTTACGAGCTACAGTGACAAATGCAGATCTATGCTACGCAGCTTTATAACATAATGCAAGAATAGAGAGATAAAAATTAATGTCATGTGTCAATTTATTTTTATTTTTTGTTGGTCTATGGTCAAAGCCCAACAATAAGTTAAAATTATACCTCAAACAAATATTGTAAGCACCCGCGAAGACAACAATAGGTTTAACTACTAACAACGAAGTCAAACTGCACTGAGGTTACTAAAGTGACTGACTGTTCGTTTCCTAGGGGAGCACCATTGGTACAACACGGGTTTATCACTGTGATGACGTTTAAGTTTATAAATAAACGAGAAGGCGACAGGAGGACGCGTACGAAGCCCCGGCCTGACTGAACGTGAGCGTCGCTTGGTCGCCAGTCCTCGCTCGCATCCCAAGTCCGAGTGCCTGTGCGTCATAACTCATAAGGCTCTTCACACATCGGCCATGTTCGTGGCCAGCAGATGTAGGTATACATTGCCTAGTTTTTCCTTGAGTTGATATAAAGCTCACATTAAGATTAAGCAATGTACGTCGACCGTAATGATAGCCGATAGTGATGTGCTGCCGAAACACACTCATCAAAAACACGCTTGTTATACAATCCCTACTTGGCATTCAGTGCTGGCACCAGGTAGTCCTGTGTCCTGTCATATCTAATCGTCACTTTATAAGGCCAGTGGTTACGTAGCAGCACCGCGTAGCAGCCAGATAAGTGAAGATGATTTAATTCCTACCTAAAAGTGTATTTTTAATAGCTTTTGCCCGCGGTTGCGCCCGCGCTTATTTTGTGCGTTCCCTCATAACTTATTATATATCTCGGGCTCTAAGCAACATATCGCGTTGAAACCTATACTCACCAGATTTTAAGTTAGGCTATCCGCTATACAACTGTGCAAACCGCAATTTTTTTTCCTATGTACAGACATAGCCCACTTACAGTTTTATTACATGTATAGATAATGTTTATGTAATTTCGTTGTGAGGGTTTGTTAGGATAATAATAATCGTATTTCATCTTATGCATATGTTTTAGTGAACTAGAGCATGAACGCGGCATTTCAAAATTAACAATGTTGTTTCGTTCTGCCGTTGTGGGATGCTGCAACAATAATAAGTAAAAATAGAACCAGATACAAAATGAAAGTTAAATTAATTAAAAGCATGACGAAATCTCGATTATACCATATCAAGCATTTTTTGTGAAAAAGTGAAAGTTATATATTAAAGGTAACTGGTTTATTTCTAAGACTGAATATAATTGTTAATTGTAGGCTCTACAGATCGGTTCTATATACCCTAGGTATTGAAAAGACATCACATGGACATTTTGAAAAAATATTTTAATACCATGCATGTGTAAGAGTTATTAGCTAGAACGCATAACAAAAAAATAAAACAGTTCATCAGCTAAAATACCAGCCAGATTCTCAATTCTACAATTACGAACTGCAACTATTAACATGATAAGAAAGATAAGGATCTACTATGAGATGCTAGTAAGATATTACTCAACATATTTTTTAAGCGGCCTTAACATTATCGTAACAATGGACACAATGGTACATTGCGATTCCCGCGTCTCTTACGGCTTGTTATACAATAACAACTAGTTCATTAGATGCACTGGCTGCACAAAACGCAACGACTCACGAATCAGGAAGAAAAACCGAAAGCTCTCCAGCATTCTCTTCCGTCTCGTTTGTGGAAATAGAACGAATATCTGGTTGCCGTCAACTTTCAATTTTGCAATATGACAATGAAACATGTTCTCAAGTTTCAGTATATAACTAATAGGAATTGAAATCACGTTACTATTTTGTAATAGAAAGATTGATATTAATTTGAATAATTGAATTATTGCATTTATGAATTCAATTGATAATTGAATTGTTACATTAATGAGCTTCATGTTCTTTAATTCAATAAGAAGAATGCGGTGTTGTTTCATACTTAATTATTATAGATTAATAGACATTTTATAACATACCGTATCCATTTTCGTTGCTAATTTTGCGATATACGCCAACACCTGGAGCTAACGTGCCTCTCGAAATATACCGTTGACCTGCTCTCCTTTGAGCATCAACCACTGAATAATTCTTGGTATCTTCTTTATATGTTACTGACAATCCCTCAACTGAAGGTGAAACATAATATTTGAGTTGACCCTCGTCAGTCAAATTTTGAAGGCTTAAACCATTTCTAATTCTTTCTTTAAATGAATCATTCCTATTCAAACTTTTACAATTTAAGTTATCATAACTTTTACACGAAGATAGCGGTAAATTGTTATTTCTCAAATCATAGTGCTTATTATTATTGTATACGGTGACCCGAGGACAATGGTCAATTATTATATCAGGAGTCTTTTGCTTTATTGCATTTGACGGAGGTTGTATGCGTTGGGCTGAAAAGGATGTGTCGAGTTTATGGCGGTGCTTAATATTTTTTATGTTGCGTTTTATGACAGAAGTCCCTCTCTCTTCAAGGGCATGTATCACATCCTTTGACTCCAGAAAACTTAAAGGATTTAATCCACTTTTATATACATGGTAACTTCTCTTGTTTCTACGCTGATTTTGATTATCATGATGTATAAAACTTTCATCGTAGTGAGGCATTTTAATTTTTAATTAATTTATCTTTCTTCATAATTGCTCATGGTGATGTATTTTCTTTCTACTCAATGTCCCACGTTTAGGATGGCTATTGACATTGGCCTATTCCGCTACATTGCCGCACAGACGAAAGGAGGGCCCTGTAGAAATCGTTGAAAGTTGCCAGTATACACGATTTCACTGATGATCAAGAAATCTACACGGATAAAGCAGATTTAGAAATAGCTTGATTCACGAGGAAAGCACAATTAGATCATTATTATTTACGGTGTACATAGCAACGATGCCCGAAATGTGCGCATCACGCGCCTCTGCTAAATGACGACTGCTATCCAACCGAGCTTGCTCCGTCAACCTTGGCAGTACTAATTCGACCCCAATAAAATAACTGCGACCAAATATATAACACACGTCAATAATCGTGTATGGGTCACGTTCCAAAAAGATTGCGTGGTTCGTCTAGCCAACACAAATTGAACATCAGGATGCAACCAGCGCACACCTGTGACTTTATATCAAAACATTGAAATTCTATGTACATACATAGATACACATTGTGTAAGTTCTTGTAAGTCACGAATGTATACAAACGAAAGTTACGAAATCAAATTTCAATAAACATTTACGCTAGGGTGAAATTTGTTGGGCGAGGCGACAGTTCAAGACTTTCTCTAAGAAACCACTGCACAGATCACCATTCACCTCATTTTTGCTATTTAATAAAATATTTTTTCTGAGTATTTATTGCAACTAAATTTACGATTTTGGCACTGAGACACCACACACTGAATAACCAAAACATAACGTTGACGTCTATAGCGAGAGTTGGAGAAGCATCAAACTTAGGAAACGCGCCAGATCTAAAAATAGTTTTAAAAAAATCACAACACGATTTAAATATTTAGCGCATTAAAATAGGTTCAAACTCTGCATTGCATACTATCGAGACAGACAGAGTAACGATCGGGCGCACTCGCGGAGGTTTTCGCGATTCGTGCTTACAGGTGCAGCCCTCGACAGAGGCGCGGCGGCACTGGCCTGACACACGACGCCGACGACGCTGTTGCGCCTCGACGAGAGTGAAAGTGCAGGCTCCGCCGCGCATCTCCGGGCAACGTCTGCACCCGCGCACACCTGTCTACCAATGACCGATTCTAAGCTAATGTGAGATCATTACCTAACAGCCATAACCTCTTCCTACTCGGTATAAAATTACAGTGCTTCAAAGCATAATAGCCATTAGTGACGAAACTGAAACATATCGGTATGTTATGTACAAAGCCACATCATACTTAGTTTGCTATATTAAGTTACATGACTAAGTATAATGAAAGAAATAATTATTAAAGAAATACAAACAGTATGTAGGTACTTCAGAATCTCCTGAAAATTGTCTTTCTCAACATGCCATGCATGTTTAATTTTCAACAACTGCAGTTTAAAACTAAACCCTGACGATTGAAATGAGATCTATGGAAGGAAGATGATTCCATTGTTATTAAAACAATGCATTTTTATTTCTAGCATAATGGATGTGCTTAATTCCATCTTGATAAACTGAATCTGTAAAGGAGGCTATTAGGAACACATTCTACTTCAATCATACCAATAGATACAGTAGTATTGCTTACAAATTACAGAAAAATATATTAATAAATTATTATTTTTAAAGGAGCTTCCTAAACTGAACCAATGGGAATAGGTAATTATTTTTGAAATCTCGTTAGAAAATCATATTTAACCTTTCAGTTCTCACAAAAGGGTTGGATGTTTCGTCCTAGAGTAAGCGTATAATGTTAACAACCACCACCAGTTAAAAATAATATTCCCTTCGATCTGTACATTATGATAATTTTCTGGTTTTTAAACAGTCAGCATATAGTATTTTTTAATGATCGTGCTGGCGATAAAATGCTGCGTTTACACATGAGAATGAACCAGTATAGTGCAATCAAATCTTTACACGTCAAGTGCGTAACGAGCTCATTAAGTTATAATTACGGCTTTCATTATGTACAGTACAGCAAAACGTAGAATAGTAATAGCCATATTAAAAATGGAAACCTACCAAGAGGTTAGAAATTGGGAGCAGATTTATTTTTTGAAAGGTGAAAATCTATCTATATATATAAAAGCGAAAAACACTCACTCACGTATCACGAAATTTCGAAAACTACGGAGCCCATGAAGATGAAATTTGGTAGGAAGGTAGATAGTGACTAGGAGACATCCGCTAAGAAAGGATATTTCGAAATTCCATCCCTAAAGATTTTTTTCATTTTTTAAGTAAGACAAATGAAATTTTTAATTTAAATTTGTTATTGGTAAAACATAATAATGCACTAATTAGATTATGAAAATTACATCCCTATGGGGGGTGAAATAAGGGTTGCAAGTTTGTATGAAACAAAAATACGAATTTGAATCATAGTAATAAATAAATTTTACAAGCAATCTTAGATACGCGATATAATAATAACTGAAATTTTACTTCGATTCATATTAAGAAATGAAAGCCGCGGGAAAAAGCTAATAGGATATAAAATTATTAATAGATAAGATTAATGGTTAATTGGGTATATATGTCTGTAAAAGATTATTAATATGAATATTGATATATGTATGTTTCGCTATAACAGAAAAATTGCGATCATTAACTATGTAACTCCTAACAGATATTACAGCAAAGCGCCGCTATCAACAAGCGAAAGGAAATTTTGAAATACATAAGTATGTATGTACATATATATTAACATAACTACCAAAACACAGCATTAGAAGTAATTTTTGAACGACTAATTAAAACTTGATTACAGATTTTACCATACACCAAGACATTACCCATTTTAATTTAAAAATGAGTTTGCTCATTAGCAACATTCTACAAATTCTGTTATCTAGGTAGGTATGTCGCACTAGTACTTTTAAAGTCAAGAGTGTTAGATTTTCACATCTTAGAAGTGTGCTAGATCTGTGTCACTTGACCATTAGTAGCTTTACCAGGGCTGCGTGCAATGGCATCCATGAATTGATAAATAACTACACCTTAGCACGCAACAGGCAAATATCAAGCCAAATTATATAAATTAAGTAGCATTGATCCAAAATAAAAAAATGTACCTATGAAGTGGCAGGCAGCTATTTTTAATTTTGTCTTGCTTATAATATTATAAACAATGATGTTTTGTACTTACATAATTATAACAAACTTTGATGACATGGAAATAAGGACAGTTAATTACAAATACCTACACAATATTTAATTTCAATTGGAGTAGGAGTATGTCAAAAACGGCAAATTCTTTGACGAATCAGTAAGCCATCTCATTTGACGACCATGATATTAGCAAGTCACGACACAAGAGTCTATAGAACTTTCAATAATTACAAGCCCGGAAGAACTCAAATCCGTACGGTATTGGCCACTTGAAATCAAGCTAGCGGTGATTGTTTAAGAGAAAATTACCAACATTTTGTATTATAACCAAAAATAAAAAATGTCCATGACAGTCAGTCAGATGGAATATGAAGAAATCAACCAACAGTAATAGTAACTGCTGAGTAAATAAAAGCATTTACGAAATTAATTTTCTGTAGCTTTAGATCTGTAGATGTAACGTGGCCACCAGCTATGGGCAAAGCAGTTCACTTTCCAATAAACTAGCCCCGATCGTGATACCTAGCCTAACGGGATCATAAGCTTCCAAGCACCTTGCCCGAACGTTACACTCTGGCTGAGCACACTAACCACAGCCTCTGTAATATTACCAGACACAAACGTATTTATATTATAAATAAAAATAATCTGAGATGGACATTTAAGTTTGACTCCAATATTCAAGAATCATGATAGTGTAAAGACAATTTTCGAAATAGATACTTTACTTTAGAAAATAACGAGTAACTCGCCTGAAAAGTTTTTTGTGGAAAAATTGCGAAAGTCACCTCGTGCCCGAAGAGTTTGCTCAATATTGCGGTGACAAAGCATCCCATTACGACCACAACACGAGTCCGCAATAGGTATTAACTGTAGTACGAAACATCAACTGCAGTTTGAAAAATAACGATTGTATGAATAGCTGAAGAAAAAGTTAATGTACGTGTAATACACATACTAGCTGTGTAATATCCCAACGACAGTTTTATTCAATAGACTCTTTATAAGACATATTGAATAATATTTTATTACATAGCTCGGGAAAGAAAGTATGTGAAAATACAAGTGGAACCTGTTAATATTATAATTACGTTTGGTTGTAGTAAATAAATTTATTTCCTCTGCGGACGGTAGAGAACCGCGGAGCAGAACTTGACCAGGCAGTGAGTGATTGTGTAAGCGCTTCGTCAGTGAAAAAAACATCAACATAGCCTCTCCCAATTTTTCTCTATACACGAAACTTGATAACGAATTAATATTTGCATAAATATAGGACATTTTTGCGTTGCTTTATTACGTAATAATTTTTACAACATGAACCATACATTTCTAAAGGTTCCGCACTATAGACAGTTTTGATCTGTTCATTTGGTAATCGAGATAAATTACATACTAGAATGGCCTCAGCAATTAAATATAAGGTCATCTTAATATCAAACCTCTTAAAAACAACGACCTTCTGTCGGAAATGGATAATACCCGAATACCACCATCGAATATTGCATGATCTTAGAATTCAAGATACCTACTAAACATCGTAAAATTAAGTACCTATGTCGAAATCTACACAAACCAAAACAGGCAAGTCTTTTAAATGTTTTTTTTTCACTTTCATTCGGACAATCGACCATCGAAAAGTTTTTAACTGATGCGTCTTTATAGCGATAACCTTACAGATTAAGGCTTCTCACTTGCACTGAGGAGAATTGAATTGATGCACTCAAACAAACATTTGCATGAAAGACGTTATGTAAATATGTGTTGGAGTAATCTAGGTAACATGAAGTACCTATGTGCAAATGGGTTCCTCATAACGGGTGTGCAACTGTGCAAGCTACAATAATATGGCAGAATAATGATATATGCAGTGTAACTTTAAACCCAAGTGACCTAATCACAGGTAAAAAAAAAACAGAATTATTATGTTTATGATATGACTGTTCATTTTAGTAAGAACCGTGTAAGAAAATTAGCAGATGCAACGGATGTATAGTCAACAGCACATCAAACTACCCAAATTTATTGTAAACTCGCCACTATTACCGCGTCATACAGGTTCATGCATGGTAACTTGATGTGCTGTTGCCTGTACCACTACTGTTATATTTCATGTAATAAATTTTGTGATTACTACATACATGTTAAAAACATGGAACACTTTATGGAACTAAACGTTAATTTTTATACTTCCGAACGCATGAAAACTCTCGTTATGTATATTTATTCAACCTGAGATAAGTTATAAATGTAAATTGCCGTGATTGAACAGGTGGTATATAAAGATTATACTTTCAAGATTGGATAGTACTCCCACTCTAGTTCCCCACGCCACGCTACTTCCTCTCCCTACTCATTCACCGTTGTGGAGAGGATGAAGAAAAAGTTCAGTTTTAGTTTCTAAACCGGAATGTCCATGTAGATGGACCACCGGGCATACTCCACTCCACATAGGTACATAGAATAAATCTAGTAACCGTCAGTTTATTCTCATTATCTCGACGAGTCAACTGGAACGCGTACGGATGCCCGCGATCACGTCTAAGCCCCATTTGTGTCGTGACTGCAGACAAGTAGAATCGTTAGGCTAACTGTTTAGTAAATGAGCCTTATAAATTTTTTTATATAACTTAAATATATTCAAAAATATCTGTTTCGTAAAATACCAATCGCATAGAAACTAAATAGGTACTTTACCTAGATACCTTTTAAAATGTGTATCCTGACTAATATTATAAATACGAAAATAAGTTTGTTACCTCTTCTAGGACATCTCTCTAGGGTAAAACATTTTTTTTTATATTTCTTATAATGTTATAATATAAAATATATTATTACCTAAGTACTACCTGAAAAGTTAGGTTTCCGCGAAATATCAAAATGTCCATACAAAATGGTTTAATCGAAGATAATAGATCGCAGAATGAGTCCGCGTCTCCGCTAAAACATACCTACACTGGAATGTATAATTCAAGTAGCGTACCTATTTGAGAGAGCTAGTCCAATCCCGTTAAGATCTCTAAACACAAGTACATTGCGAATACTAGCTACATAAAAGCTGCTGTAATAAAGGCGAGCGAGTGGCAGGTCGCTTGCTTCGCCCGAATATTGACTTACGAACTATCTGTTCAATAGTTGTTCAATAGGTTTTGATTATATTTCGGTAATCGACGACGATGGGTAAATCAAGAGATTAGTATAAAAAACCAACAAACAATTCATAGTATTAGTTGGGATGGAAATCCTACTTATCCTATCGATGAAAATATATGTATGCATGCATGTTTGTTACTTTTTCACACAAAATCTACTGGATTAGGTATTCTAACCATGTACCAAATTTTATAACAATTATGTCATAAAATTTGGTAATAATAACCTGGAATAACACATAGGGTACTTTTTATCCTGAAATGTTTATTATCTCTTCGTCTTCACACCTTTACAAAACTCTTGCTAATAGTAGTAGGGTCACAAAAAGAGAATCAATCTCTTTCACTAGTTCTTCTAAAAAAAATGTTATTGTAACATAACTTTATTTATTATTCTAATTTATTTGAATATCATAATCATAATTATAAATTGGTGATATAAGCAGAAATAGTCATTGCACTGTAGTGCTTTTATAAAAATATATAAAAAAATTATAGACAAGAATTCAAATATTTTTTTAGAATTATAAACAAGGTAAAACACAACGAGTGGACAAAAAAGTTGGTATACAAATTGTAAAACATGCAGTGATCTATTCATCTCTAAATTAACAAACACTACAGTCTGAGTGTATTAATAAATACATGAAAATAATTATAATAACTTTAGAGGAATCAAAATGTTGCCTGGATGCCTAGATGAATATCTAGTCGAAAGTGAAAAGTTTGAAATGCAATTAAAATTATGGTTACGAGGAAGTTTACTTCCTTCAATAGGTTTTGATTATATCACCTATTTAGGTACTTTAGTACCTAAATAGGTGATTGAGTAACTAACATTTAGACTAATAAAATAAATATGACTGAATTTATTATTTGTAAGTTTTTATTAGAGTAAAGAGTTTTAATCTCTAGAAAAGAGAAAAATGTTGTCATGACAGTTGGTTGTTATTTCTGAGATGGTACAATTGTTGTAATGATTTATTTAATGTATTTATTATAATAGAAATAAACAGGTGATGTTTTATCTCCATACCCTATGCATATTTTATGATAGTTTATCTACGGTCCTCAACAGTTTTCTGATTAGTAGTTACTAGGTATACAATAAATAGCACATTTATAGGGTAATTTTTATTAATGTGGGAGGCTTGAGAGCAGACCCCCAAGGCCCCAAATTATAATGTAAATCATGTTATCCACATCACTTATATTATAACTCGAACTTAACACATAAAAGTTAATGTTATGTATGGTATGTAATATTATGTCCCTACCTACCTATGTGTATCTCTGCACAATCTGATACCTATACATTGTTTGATAATTTTACTGGAATATGTATATCATTGGACTTATCCCCAAAACATATCAATATAAATTACATACCAAAATAAATTGTAATCATGTTATTAATAAAAAAGTCCTGATACAAACATTTCTGAACATAATTTATATGTAGGATAGATAGAGAGGATAATTATCTACTCAAAGTTTTTAAAATTGTAATTTATTATTTAATTTAACAAAGATTCTTGAAAATATAGCAATTTTTACATAGCCCAGTATTTTCTGGGTTTGGGTAGAGAATTAAGAATAGTATCTACTAATAGTAGTTTTTCTAATCTATGAGTTTAGGTTGGTCTAAAAAAAATTGGGAAAATATTGGGTGTTCGTTCTTCAGAACAGAATGATTCAAGAGCCTTTACTCAAACGTTTGAAATCTTTGCATTGTCCCGGTTGCATTTGGTTTTGTGACGTCGCGAAGCCCAGTGTCAAGATAAAATATCAAACCTTATATTGACGATTTGGACAGGCAGACCCTCTTTACTCAATATCTCTACTATTCATATAATGAATAAAAGTAGGTACCTACCTACCAAATTACAGTCCAAATATAAACTGGTGTCGCTCAAGACATTATTTTGTATCGAGAGTAAATTTTTAGTACCTACCTATGAAATGAAACGAGAACCGACGGGACAAATGTGTAAAATGAATTAATGGATTTTTTAAAGAATATTAATCTATAACGCACGTATAATCTATGCACAAATCTAAAAACAGAAATGTGAAGTGTTGGAATGTTTGAAATTATTTATGCAGAAAAGTTTAATGTTACGCATAGCTTACCTTGTCCACATTTCTCAGTCTTTGGAGTAGAAGTCATTGTAATTACTTTTTCCACTTTGGCATATTAACAAACTAAAGAAGATATTTTATAAATTGAATTAAAATAGTGAATTTTCACAAATTATCAATACTAAACCAGACCGGCAGCCATGTTTAAAAACATTTACTTGATTTACGTCGTGTACAACAGTCAGCGCCATCTATAATCCGGTATATAAACTAAAAATAAAGCACGGTACCGTAGCAGGTAGGCTACAATATTGCCGGCTTTGTATAGTTTGTATCAGACTGTACAAAAAAAGTTGGACACCGGCTCCGCAGCGCAGCAAACTTTTTTTTGTTTCCAATAGTGCAAAGGAAAACTAGATACTACGATTTTTTATACGGTCTTGCAAAAATATAGAGTCTCCTTCCAGTGAAATTATGAATATAAATAGATTCTCTATGCCTTCATCTCTAGTTTATGGTTTGTCTGTAGATATTTTGTCTATGCTGAGATTTATTTTGGTGAATCGTCTGTCGTGTCGCGGGTTTTCGCGTGGTTTATTATTTCATTAAATTTTACTACATAAACTTTATTAATATGTGCCCTTGCATTGCTGTGAATTAAGTTCCAGAGCTATAAACAAATTGACTGTATGGTCTGGAAGTAGGTAGTGAAATTACGAGGCATACATCAACAACGTAGGTAATCATGGCGGATCCATTGAGTTTGCTTCGGCAATATAACGTAAATAAAAAGGAGATAATTGAACGTGATAATCAGATTATATTTGGCGAGTTTTCCTGGCCGAAAAATGTTAAAACAAACTATCTCATGTGGGGGTAAGTAATTAAAATTAAATCCTAAATTTTCTACGAAATGAAATGACAACTAGGTACCTAATATACTTCAAATAATTTTTTGAATTTTTATAACAATACATAAAAATAACTTTGTTTTTAGGTCTGGAAAGGATGCCTCACACGTTAAAGAATATTACACCCTTGAATGTCTTCTGTTTATTCTTAAAAACATACAATTAACGCATCCCGTGTATGTGCGACAAGCAGCTGTAAGTAAAGAATTGTGTTGCCTAGTTGGATCATATTAAAAACCTACTTCCTTAAAATAGAGCAAAGCTTTATTAAGTATCTTACATTGGTTTTTAGGCAGCTAATATTCCTGCTGTACGCCGTCCAGATCGTAAAGAGCTATTGGCATACTTGAATGGAGAAACTGCCACCTGTGCTTCAATTGACAAAAGTGCACCCTTGGAAATACCAACACAGGTTAGTTTTCTATTTGTGTATTTATATTACTTTCTGTTGTCATAATGTTACATACATTTTGGTTCTACTGTTCATGTTTGTAATTTTAATTCATAAGTTATGCTGTTATATGTATACTAGTTTATTTGTTCACTATGTACCTATATGTCGCAGTATGATAAAAAAGCCATAATATAAGTCCCTAGGGATATAACATAACATAGATTTATAAAGTGAGTTATTACTATTGTACTGTAATTAGTTAAAATACTTACATAATGTTATAAATATGAAGGTTTTGTGAGGATGTATGTGCGTGTGTATACATGCTTATTACTCTTTCACACAAAATCTACTGGATTGATTGTTATGAAATTTGATACACAGGTGGAATGTAACCTGGAATAACACTTTACTACTTAACTAGGTACTTTTTATACCGAAAATTCCTATGGGAGCGAAGCCTTGGTGCGCAGCTAGTAATCCATTATCACTAAACTAAATCTATATACTTATATAAAAGTGAAAAACACTCTCATATCATGAAATCTCGAAAACTATTGAGCCCATGAAGATACAATTTAGCAGATTGGGACTAGGAGACATCCGCTAAGAAAGCATATTGCGAAATTCCATCCCTAAGGGGTTGAAGTAGGGGATGCCAATTTGTATGAAACTTTGTAATTTTTGAAGTGAGACACATGAAATTTGTATTTATATTTGGAGTTGGTAAAAAATAATAATGCATTCTATTTTAAAAATTACATCCCTATATGGGTGAAATAGGGGTTGCAAGTTTGTATGAAACATCGTCATTTTTGAAGTAAGACACATGAAATTTAAATTTGTAATTGGTAAAAAATAATAATGCATTAATTGGTTTTGAAAATTATATCCCTAGGGGTGAAATAGGGATTGCAAGTTTGTATGAAACTTCGTCATTTTTGAAGTGAGACACAGGAAATTTTTTATTTCACGCGTCAACAACTTTAGCCATCTTATTGTGACATATACATGAATTTCACAAAATGTGATCATTCTCTTTCCTAAAATCTACTGGTTTTACATAATTTACATTTACAATTCAATCACACAAAGTTTTAAAATAAATTACATGTTTATATAGGTTAAACGTACGCATGACAATGATAGTGGAGAATCTGCAGCTAAAAAACCTCGAATTGAAGAAACTCATGTGCAGAAAGTACGAGAGCAACTTGCAGCTCGTCTTGATGCTCCTAAAGAGGCATCCCTCACGGTTGATAACATTAAGTAAGAAGATTTTACAGTCTTTATTTATTTATTTAAATCCGGAATCTGCTGTCCGAAGCGCGGTACGTGTTAGGTTGTGCGAGGCCCTTATACTGTCGCGGCTTAATTACGGTGACCTGATTTATGGGCTCCGTCTCTTGGAAACAACTCGTCGCCTAATCCAACGTGTACAGAACGCCTGTTGCAGGTTTTGTTTTAATGTGCCTCCCAGAAGTCATATCACTCCTTTTCTAAATAGTGCATCCAAGCTTAACATGGAATCGCCTAGACAGCTGCATCTGGCCACCCTAATGTTCGGCGTTGTCAAACTTCACACTCCTGAATATTTATATAAGAAACTGCAATTCAACCCTAATCCAAATGCCAGATCTTGTCGTCCTCCTTTGCTGGTATATCGGACCCAGAACAGTTGTGTTTAGGGGCAGCTTCCGATACCAGGCGACGAAGTGTTGGAACAATATACCACCTACAATTAGACTTCTTTCTTCTATTTGTAACTTTAAAAATAAATCTTGAGCCTACCTTCTAAATTCACAAAAAATTTACTGTACACTTCGCTGCCGGTAGCGGGTGTTGCCACTAGAGTAAAGTTATATTTTTTAAATTGTTTATTTTATGAAAGTGTATGTATTGTAATATATGATTTATGTACTTTAGCATCCTTTACTAATTTACCTATGTTGTATTTGATTTTTCTTTATTTATTATGTGTACGTGTAAGTAGCTATAGTCAATGTTTATTGTATAAGTAATATATCAATCATAGTTATATATCTCCTTCCTCACTGTTAATATACACACACACACCATTCGCACACTGATTCAGGTCTCATCTGATCAGTGTCTGGGTGATATGTGTACTGAGATGAGCCTTTTTGTATTGCTGCAACACAGTACACTTGTTCAATTGTGCTATGTGAATACTGTTTTATTTTGTTTTTTTTAGTCTTTTTTGTGTATTGTGTTGTTGTTTTACAAATGTTTTATCTATCTATCTATTTATAATATTATTCTGTTAGGTATGTATAAAGACCTATTAAAATGTCTGTGTAACGAAATTTATCCCACTTTAGGTCACTATCAGATGCTATGTCAGTGGAGAAAATTGCTGCAATTAAGGCAAAACGTTTAGCTAAAAAGAGGACAACTATAAAAAGTAATGATTATACAGACAACTTAGTGGTTGGATCTGATTTGCGAGCGATCCTCGATTATGATGTGGATTTGACCAAAGATATTATCAGCCGAGAGAGACAGTGGAGAACAAGGACAACAGTATTACAAAGTAATGGAAAGGTACATAATTTCTTCTGTCTTCACACGTATGAAAGAAATATATTTCACTTACTTCATTATATTAAATTCCTTGTTTAATCACATTTTAATTTGTACTAGGAGGACCTAGTACTAAATACAATATTAATATTACTAGTTAGTAATAGTTTTATTTGAACACGGAAACATTACTTTTTGCCAGTGTCACAGGTACTATATTATATTCTTTGTATTCCTAAATAAATATGTAAGTGAATTTGAAATTTTTACATTATTGATTGACTAGATGAAGTGTGTGCTTATTTAATGTCGATCAACATTATATTAGTTTTAGTTATTATTATCAATCATCATCAATATGCTCATAAAATGAAACAAGATTCGCTGTTGAGGAACACGTCTAGAAGGACAACAAATCATCAATCATATTGTGTAGACACAGATACCTCATCTTAATACCTTGAGCATGTTCAAGCCAGGCCAATGTCCAAATTATTTGATGGTACCTAATCTTGTTTGCAGACTTTTTCCAAGAGCATTGTAGCTTTATTGACCAGTATAAAAGCTCGAGAGGAAGGCAGACCTGGGATCCCACGGCCTCCACCAGTTGTTATGCCTCAACCAACAATTTTACCTGCACAACAAACTCAGTACAACAGATACGATCAGGAAAGATTTAATAGGCAAAAAGAGGGTAATTATATTCCTTTATCTCTTTTATTTATAAATAAATCAAAACACTTATAATAATCACAAATATCATAACATATGTCAATGCTAATTACAGATTTTCAGATTCTACATTTTTCTTTATAGCTGTAATATTAAACTTCGTAAAATATGTGTCCTTACCAGGAACTCCGACTTTAAATACTATGTATGTTATGAAATGGAGAGGGAAACATTTTATTGGCCTTTTATTTTATTGGTATTTCTTTAATAAAATAAAAAATATGAGATAATGAATGTCCTAAAATTACCGAAACTTAAATTAATATATTTTTTGATTTGTTTTTTTACACTTTCAGAAACTGAGGGCTTCAAAATCGACACTATGGGCACATACCATGGAATGACACTAAAGTCGGTGTTGGTTCCCGAAGGGCCCACCAGCGTACCCGTCGCGGCTCGCGCACCCCAGACACCTAATCATCCACGACAGATGCCACGTAAGCCTAGCATTTTTAGGTCTACCTATATTCATGCCGAAACATTATAGTTTTAAAACACCGAAAAACATTCTTTCTTATTTTCTAGATTTACATAAAGCCGATAATATTATGAAGCGACTAAGCGACGAATAGCCTTGGCAGCTTACGGTTAACTATAGCATTCCCAAAGAGGGTTGTGGTCAGGTAAACTTGTTATAAATCATAGCCGAATCATCAAAGTCTAAGGCTTCGCAGTGGCACAGCCCTCGTCGCGTGTTGCATAACACGCGACGATGAGAAGGATCATGATATATACAGTAGTTATAAAATATCCTATTGCCCATATAAAAGCAGTGACAGTACAAAAGAATCTACAATGTATATGTAGTATATATATGTAGGAAACAATAATGGTAAGCCCTTCTGGCATGATAGGAACTAACACTATTAAATGAGTTATTCGGCATATCTATTCAGCAGTGGTCTTTCCGAAATGTCATTTTGTAGCTTTTTGAGATATTTTCCGTGACAAAGTGCCCGTGAAGGTCTAATTAAGGAATAAATGTTTTGAATATACATATGAACGACTGTATGCAATATCTAAAAATATATTGGTACAGGAAACGGTCCGATGTCGAGCAGCACGCCGGGGCGGCGGGAGCTGCTGCCGGTGGCGGCGGCGCGGCCGCCGGCGGGCGGCGGCAAGCGGCCCTCGCGCACGCCCATCATCATCATACCCGCCGCCGCCACCTCGCTCATATCCATGTTCAACGTCAAAGATATGCTGCAGGATCTCAAGTCAGTATTTGTTTTAAAAAATGCACTTCAAAACGTTAACATCTCTTCATAAAATTTCATTTGCTTTTGGAAGTTGCCTCTATGGCGTAAGCCTCCCCAGTTTATTAAACGCTTCTCTACTCCTTGCTTGCTTCATCCAATTAGATCTACATTTCTTTTTAAATATGTCGCTTAAACCAATACACAGCTTTTATCACAGTTTTTAATTACCCAGATTCGTGCCCGTGGAGCAAAAGAAAGCAGAAGGCTCAGTACGTGAGAACGAAGTGTTGCTTCAGAGGAGGAAGGGTGCTGCCGCTGATCAAATACCCAATAATGCGACCACTACTACGGTTGGTACTCTAGTTATTTATTTTCTATTTTAGTTTTTGGCCCCTTTATTATTTATTTATTACATTGTACCTACTTAGATTTTTAGTGATTGTGGTGACTCACGTTCCTCTACTGTGTACATTGTGTAAAACAATAAATGATTTAAATTGATAAAAAGCATCTTAGCATCAGCTCATCTTATGCAGTTGTGTATTTGACGGCTACGAAACAAAAATATTTTTTAGTTTTCATGGATGGTGGCAATTTTTGTGGGCTTCCACTTTTATGTTTAATTTTTAGGCTACAAAAAAGTATTTATCTAGGTATCGAGTTAAAATTTATATCAAATACGATTTCTAGTAGCTGTGTGTGACAAAATCAAATGTAAGTCAATGCGATCAATAAGACCATTTTGCCCCATATTTTGCGGTTTCACAAGAGAATCAATACCATGAGATAGGAAGGAGGGCTAACTTTACAGATAAAGGGAAAAATACAAAAACCGTAAATATGAAAGTATAAATAAAAATAAGTTAATTGTAAGGAAGTAATTAATTGTAAGTAGTACCCTCCTCGGTGTCTAGCTAGTCCAATTAACACGGCCGTTTTTTTCTGTAGTTGCAACATATCTTTATTTAAAAAAACCCTCAAAAAATAGACAAAAGAAGAATAAAAATACATTTTACAAATATTAGGTTTTGTTGTTTTCTTCTGTAGGTTATCCCCTAGCTTATCCTTCATTCACTGAAAATGCATGACATTGATTTATTTTAAATATGTATTTCAGGAAATTAAGGCAAGTTTTGTTTAATCTAATCGTATATCTTTGTGACCTAACTGACGGTCATTGTGCCATGTTCGATTCTCGAGCCTCATATCCTGAGGAATATGATCTTTTCAGATTGACTTTGGTGTTAGATGTTTATTTATATCCTTTGTATTACAAACTTTCCCTGCCATTTCTAGTCACAAGTGACATACAGAATAAAAGATAACCTATGTTTGAACTCGGAGCTTCAACTATATCATATAAAATTTCATCCAAATCTGTTCAGCAGTCTAATTATGAAAGCGTGACAGGAGGACGAACTTTTGTGTATATAATTTATAAACGCTTGGCAAACAAAAATAGCTATTTGGTCATGGTCAGCAAATATTTCGAAATTGGTTTGCAGTTTATACCATTCTGACAACAAAATAATTATTTTAACTAAACTTTAAAATTGCTTACTTCTTCCCTTATATTAATATGGATTTTATTCTAGTACTAGCCTAACGATGACATTTATTTGGACCTAAAATTTACAATAAATTAACAAATTGCACGTCTGTGACTGTGATAGGTGCCGTACCGTGTAGTGGACAACCCAGCTAGGCTGTCAGCAGCCGAATGGGACCGAGTTGTAGCTGTTTTCGTTCAAGGCCCGGCTTGGCAATTCAAGGGGTGGCCATGGGATGGGAATCCCGTCCAAATCTTTGCTAATAGTAAGTACAAAGTAAGCCCTTTTATTCCTATGCATGCGTTGTATGATGAGAAGAATGTGAACAGAATGAAGCATCTTGATCATTATTAATAAAAAATACGAGTCACTTACATGTGATTATAAACGGAAAAGTTAACCATAATTATATAGACTACAGTCCAGTAGTAAACCTTTTTGTTCAGTTCTCAGTGTTTAGATCCCCACGGTTTTTAATTCGCATTTTTTTCGCACTCAATACGTAGCCTACCAATCACGTTGCGGCGTTGTTTTCACTTTTATCAAATGTTGTCATAATGCCACATTGATTTGTTGGCTATGTGCGGCAGCGAAAATGGATGCTAACACTAGTACTTAGTATTTTTTTTAACAAAATTTCGACGTTTCTCGAACTCGAAAACGTTTTAATATAATTTTCACAGTACCACTGACGAATTCACTCACTTAGCCCACGCACGACACTACGCGTACTGTTATATTGTATTGCGATCTGTTACAAGCTGAGGCTGTCTGACAACTTGCAGTATGCGCGTTCCACCTGAAGTACGACGAGATGAAGCTGGACGCGAACGTGGCGCGGTGGGCGGTGACCGTGCTCAACCTCAGCCGCACCAAGCGGCATCTCGACCGCGCCGTGCTTCTCGGCTTCTGGGAGACTTTAGACAAGTCAGTATACACTAAACTATACCTTCAATACGGTGAACTTTCGAGCATTGACAGCGTCGTCATTACCCATCAAAATAAAGAAACAAACCAGTACTAGACTGGTGTAGTGTAAAATTTTATAAAAATGTTTACAGATTATTTGTGATTCGGGTGCTAAAATTATTCTTGACTTTGTTGAAATTTGGTACAATCCACGCCACGTATATACATATACGGTTTATCTGCGCAGTAGCTATATTCTATAAAACCAAATCTTTCTTTCGTGGCATGTGCACATAGGTAATTGTGCATTCGTTTCCGTTAGATATAAAAAGTACATTTTACACAAACAAATATAGCTACATAAAACAGTTGTTTTTCCTGTCTACATCTCTGCTTAAACTGCAACAATGATTGACATCCTTTTTTTCATTTTCAGACACATGATGAAGAATAAACCACATCTTAGGTTTTAAGTTTGTTGTAGCTTTATAAATTTTATCCTATAGAATATGAATACATGTGAATATCTAAAATGCCTTCAAAGCAAAATGAATCTAAGTCAATTCATGCCATTTAAGGAACATTTTGGCTTATCTTTCAGCGCCCAATGCATTTTACATGAAAATGAAATAACTACACTATATAACTAAATACGTTCTGTATTTACTTATTTTTAATTTGTATATAATTTATAAATGCCTGCCTCTCTAGGTTTAGATTGAGGAGTCCCTTTTACATTGACATAACTTGGGATGCATTCTAATACAAATTCCTAAATTTTAGATACAAAAACATTTGAGTTATAAAGGATTGTCAGTTTCCTTTAAAAAAATCTAAAGTGGTTCCTCAATTTAAATGTACATGTTTTTACATGTTTTAAAATTATCGCATTCATAGAAGAAAAACAACCTCATGTAAAGCCAAACATTTATTGTTCAAACTACCTATGTTTTGACTTATCTAACTTTTCGATATTTGACATTGAAATTTAACTATAATAAGTTTAACATGTGTATTAATTTTTTCATAAATACGAGGTAATATTCGTTTTAGACATTAGACAAGTTGTTTGTAAATAGTTGTTTAAGTTGACCTTTTATTGCCTAATTGCCCTCTTCCAAAATTTTAGTTTCAGCTGCATGTAGGTATTATAAATATTGCTAATAGGCAATAGTTCAATGACTTATCGGAGTGTAAAACCTTTATATACTGTTGTAATTGTGCAATATATTTATAATTAAGTTGATCGAAGGTTGCAATTTGATTCCAGCGCGTCAAAATTTAATTAAGAACTCTAATTTTATTAATTTAGACTGATATTATATCACAGTTATTATTTTAAAAAACATATTTTTGACGTACGTTGTTTAGAGACATTGAAGGAATATCCTCATTATACAATTTATAAGGCTTATACATAGACACACTTGCTTTTGTTTCTCGAATCTAGTACTTTCTTTATTCGTCTGATATTTATAGATTGAATTGATGATGCCAAAATACTTTAAATGGTATTGAACTGTTCAAAGATCTGTGATCTTTGTTTGTGACAACAATAAATTGTTGACCATATATATGTATTTCATTTCACACTGCATTCTTTTTAACATTTATATTGCGAAAAATTATTATTTTCAGTGGGTCCTATCCGTTACGATTGGTAAGAAAACACGTAATATGCTTTAATTTTGTCTTTATTTAAAATTTTATTTAATTGTAGTTGTATAACAATAAATATTATATTCTCTTTCAGAGATAAGTACATACATAGTTATTTATATTTATGCAATTTTATGTTGTAGTTATGATATTTCTTTATACAAAATAAAACCATTCGTTACTACCCATAACAATATCACATCGTTAGGTGTGTACTTGCCGTGTGCCCACTTTTACTTAGTCCTTAAGTAGAATTTTCTACAAATTTTGGCAAAATATTGTTTTTGAAGCTTGTAACAAGGGTTTTATAGACTACTTTTTTTTATAAAAACTTCTCTGAGAAAACCTTAATACAAACAATAAATATAAAAATATTTTTAATAATAACAGAATGCTGACGGTGTCGCTATGCCCCGGTAAGGAATGATAGGACCAAATTTTACCAGTCGCAAAGCTTTCCATCTGAACATTGTTAATACGTAATTTGTTAGAAAACACACATTTTAGTCTTTGATTTGGGGGTAGCATGTACCTGTAACAAAACCCTAGATCTCTTATACTATTTGGGACGAAAATGCTATCTTACGTCACTGTTTAGTTTATATCTGAAATCTAACGTCAACAAAGACATGGTACAATAAATTATATAATATTGCTATCCCCTTCACAGTGAGTAAAAACCGCAAAAACTTTTGTAAATTAATAAACACACTATATCTAGATTCTCCATTGCTATGTTGTCTAGTGATGGACATGATCTACGAACTATGAGTTTAGCACAATCACTCATAGTGATGCGAATAGGGCTCCATGCTTAATGAGAATTGCCGTTAGAAGCAGCCACGTTGTTAATTATCTATTTATATTCCTGGGTTGGAATGATTTCGTAAAATATCTCTTAAATAATTGACTGAGTGTGTAAACAGTTAATTGCTTATTTAATGGGCCCTATTTTAAGACCAATGCACTCCTTGTTCTTTGTATGGAATTATGTAAAATTCCATGTAATCGTGCTGAACATGACGGACATTGTTTTGCTACACCAGTGTGACCACGAGTAATTTCTTTTACGAATTAGTGCTGCATACGGATTCGATGTGCATGGACCACGATCCTTAACACCGGAATAACCGGTTTAACTTCATACTCACAAAACTTAGAATTATTTATTATTGAATTTCTGTGTTCTCATTTATCCTGTTATCCATATATATATATATATTGGCTGAATATATAAAATAGGCGAAGCTTTAACATCTCAACAGCATGACCCCATAGGAATGATTCGTGCAAACTAATGAAATGAACGATGATGATGCTCTATTCATCTATGTTCACAAAAATATGCCAGTCGGCTGTTTCTTCTAAGTAATATACATTTTATCATATGGATTAACGTTTTATGGAGATGTATAATAAATATATTTGGGCATTTTGAATAGCCCATGTTATTTGTTGATTATGTAAACATCATTTCAATATTGAAAGATATATTATTTTTATTAAACGATAAATAATTATTGCAAATATTCTGTCATTTTACACCCATTTAAAAATCTATGAATAAGGAACAACATTTCAGTCAAAAATAATAGATTCAAAAGTATTAGATCGTCTTTTGTTTGTTTTCATCACTCTAAAATATAAAAAAATATATTATGAATACATAATATTTCGTCTGTTTCACTCAATGAATTGGCATTTATAAACTTTTAATTAATGAGATGAAAACAACAAATATCAATGCCACCCGTACATTCTTGTGGGTAAAATAACAAAACGATAGGGTGTCATTATAATTAACAATAATTTCTAATTTTGTCACAAATGCTATTTTAAAGTCCAGCGCAGACTGCCTAGTACTCAAACGTCGTCGAAGTTGGCACCACTTCCAGCACCATTTGCAGGAATACGGTAATTTTATCTGTAAGATAAAACAATATGATTTAATTTAATTTGAAACTCAATATTTGCGCTTTTTCCACCCTTTATTGCTTTTTAAATTTAGTTTCTCTAAAGTGCTATTTTATAAATCATTGTCAAAATAAATTCGATACAATTTAATAACTATTGAAATACTGCGAGTTAAAATTTAATCATATTATTTAGTAGCGTTGCAAAAGCAGGACTCATTCTGAATAACACATGAATTATTCGGAAACCTCCAAACTAAAGTGTGAAAGTTCAATTTTTTTCTGTTTTAGTTTTCTAACTAAATTATATAAATTAAAAAACCAAATGTTTTTAGGAAACGTTGAAAAACTGAAAATAACATTCGTTTTTTTCCGGACTTTCAACGCTATTAATTACCCATAAACGGCAATGTATAGCCCCATTTGACGAAGGGCAAGTAGAACAGCAGGCCGGCAAATATGAACGCGGTGGCGTAGAGGTACTCCCATTGAGGCTTGTCTATGATGGGGGCCACGACTAGGTACGCCGACACCAGCAGCACGGCATACGGAATCACTATTGGCACCTGAAACATGAGTACATATACTGTAATATACAGGGTAGTGTCATTTAAGCGAACAAAACATAATTCTAGATGGTATATAACTGAGTCGTTAAAAAATCCAACATATTACAAATTACACGGCTTTTGTTCTTTATAATTGATGTGTCCTGAGTTACAAAGATATATTTTATCCATATTATTTATAAATGTAATATACTTATTTTCTTCGTACGATCTTGACCATTTTTGCAAATGTAGTTTACAATATGTCATAGTTTTACTTTTACTGGTCTAGACAATTTATTATAATACATCTGTTTAATTTATTATAATAATCTGTAACGACTTTAAAATTGACTGGGATTACCTTATATGGTCTCGGTGCATCGGGTTTAGTATATCGCATGACGATCAGCGCGAGCATAGCGCCCCCATAGAATATCCACGCAGTGAATGAGAAGAAGTCGATCAGAGAGTCTATCGTCCCGTACAGCACCATCGTCACCGCTATCAAAGACTGAAATAAACAAATCACGATATGTAAATGGCCCTTGGCATTAAGTTATGAATAATTTTAGATTTAAGTGCTACACATAAGTAATGACTAAAATGTGACTGTATATCCTTTCATTGAAGTGCAGGATGCAATCAATAGGCCACATCAATGAAATATAAAATGCATTATTAAAACACACAGTAAAAAATATACAACACAATGCTATCTCTGTTTAGTTTATGGTTGGCTTATATGGCGTTAAGTCCACCATTAGATACATATTTTGTTTGTAATTTGTGCAATAAAGTTTTATATATAAGTCGTCTCCCCTACTTGGTCTAGAATAATCTAAAAACTTACATGGAATATCAGTCCAGGCGCAGGAGTGAATCGACGCACATGAACATATGATAGTATGTCCAATAGATGACCCTCCCGCGAAGCCGCAAAGCAAAGCCTGAAATATTAGGTATGTTAAGCTGATGCCCGCGACTTCGTTCGCGTGGCCGAACAATTTTTGGTAGTTAATGAGTCAAAATTATTAGAGATTAAAAAATATATTTATACCTATACTACATTGGAGATCTTTCCTTCGGACGCCAAGTTATTCAGATGACTAAAATAAAAATGTTATTCAGAACAGTTAATCTCTATGAATTCCATATCGGATGCGCTACATCTGATGTTAGATCGTTATGTTATGCAGAAGATGCTCATGAGACTGAAAAACTTTTATTAAGGCGTCATTTCTATATTTCCTATAGTTTAGCTGGACTATTATGACTATTCTTCAGGTGTTCCCGATTGTCGATTTTTATACCTCAACACAAAATGTTCAAAAGACTGAACAGCTTTTGTTAGGGCGTCATTTCAATATTTCGTAAAGTTCAGGTGGATCATAATGGGTCTGAATCAAGTGTTCCTTCAATCTGCGATTTTTATACCTCGACAGAAAATGCTCATCAGGCTGAACAATTTTTGTTAAGTCGCCAGTTCTATATTTCCTATAGTTTACCTGGACCATCATGAGTCTACATCAGGTGTTCCAGCTCTTCGATTTTTATACCTCAACAGAAAATGATCATCAGGCTGAATATAACTTTTGTTAAGGCGTCATTTCTATATTTCCTATATCTCAGCTTGTACTTCATGGTTGTCCTCAGGTGTTCCAGTTTTCAAAATCATTTATACCCTATATGTTGCCCAGGCTTCATAGCTATATAACAAAAAAGTTTCATTCAAATCCGTCCAGTAGTTCCGGAGATTAGCGTGTACAAACAGACAGATTTTTTACTTCTCTATTATTGCCTAATTTAGTTTTTATGTAAATATGTTCAATGTAGAAATTTTTTCTGTTTTATTATATGTACCTATTGATGACATCATTTAAAAAAGATTGAAGAGATTCCAAATTGTGATAAACAGAGAAAAATCACCAACAAATGAAAACAATAACTAGTTGTTCACCGCGAACTTAGACCTCGTGAACACAATATTTTTTTAATAAAATTGTTGATATTTCAAATACTACTGAACCGATTTTGATGCCCCAAGAACTTAAAAATTCTATTGGCATATCCCACATACCTTTTAAATTTCATCAAAATCGAACCAACCAACGGTTTGAAAGTTATCGCGAAACATACAGACATACAAAAAATGAATTTTTGCCCCATGTAGAATGTTAGTCAATAAGAAATTGGAAAGATTGCAGATAAGGTGATAGAAGCTTACAAGATCAGTATACGGGCTTAAAGTTCAAAGTATTACTGGACTTTAGCAGCTGACCGTACAAAAGGATTGAGGCGCCACTTCAGATTTTAAAATGAAAGTAAGTAGGTACTTTTATGTCAAGTCCTTCACGAACTGGAAAAAGTGATAAAATTCAAATCATTTATTCAGAAATTAGACCTTCACAGGCACTTTTTCTCGTCAATCTTTATATTTATAGTTATTTCTCACAAGCTACAAACTACTGGCATTTCCGAACGACCACTGCTGAGAAGAAATGCCGAAAGAAACTCATTTGAACAGTGTTGGTCCCTATCATGCCAGATCGGCTTACCATTATTGTTACAATGTTTCTTTTTCTTTCTAATAATATATAAAAGTACATAATGTACATAGTCAAAAGGTATATCAAAACAGGTTATGATTGTGATCCGAGTGAGTGAGCATGACACACTCGATTCCCATGACTTCATAATTACAATTCTTATTCGTCGAAATAGAAGTATAATTCAGACACTTGAAGATCACAAATCACGTACATGTTTTACAAATAAAATTTAAATGTCACAATATATGAATTATTATAACAAAAATAAAAATTATGAATAAAATAATAAAAAACTGTAAAATAAAAATTAGGAGATCATGTGTGGAGTGGCAAAGTTGTCGGGAGGATCCAAGCGTTTTTATCAGTCAAATAGGCATTAATTGTGTAATACGCTTTATCCATTAATGTTTTCTTAACATAAGTTTTAAAATTTTTCATTGGCAGATTAATAGCCTCTGCAGGGAGTTTATTGAATAATTTTACACTTTGACCCACGAAAGACCGCCGAACCTTTTTAAGCCTGAATCTGTTCATACAAAGTTTGTGCTTATTTCTAGTGTTTACACTATTTACTTCGTTTAATTTTTTATATAAACGTAAATTTGATTTGACAAAAATAAGCACATCAAAGATATACTGACATACAACAGTGAGGATGTTAATTAATTTGAAGAGTTCTTGAAGAGAATTTCGAGATTTTAACCCATAAATAAAACGGTTAGACTATGAACATGTGTGACTGAGGGGAGAGGGGCTCGCCAGCTACATATTAGCTGAATATAGTTACAGAATGAACTGAATGAAAAAGTAACTTACCTTCCAGCGACGAATAGAGTGCCGTTAGCAGACCCGAAGGTGGAGATGGTAACGGCGAGCGGCATGAGCCAGGCCATGGGCCCGAGTAGGCGGTTGCCGAAGGTGACGGCCACCGCCTCGCTGTCGGTCATCTCGTTCACCGACATTACCGCCAAGTACGATACGTTCACCAGGGCGTAGCATAGTGTTACCAGCGGTATGCCGATTATTATACTCAGTGGGAGATTTCTAGAATTCATAATCGGAAACATTAAGGTGGTAATCATCGGTGGTAAATGATAAATATTTGTCAAGAAGAATTACGTGATGTGTAGAGACCGGAACTAAATATATATATATATATATATATATATATATATATATATATATATATATATATATATATATATATATATATATATATATTACCTATTAATTAATATAAAAATTCTACAACAGTTAAATTTATATCATCAAGCTTCTCACGTCAAATTTAAGCAACCATAATAAAAAAAAAACATGCAGTGTATATGTCATAGATTCAGAAAGGGTCCCGCGAGCGGTGTATAGGTACTCAGTTTCTAGTTGTTACATAACACATGATTTCAATAGATATCAATATAACTACACGTTCACTTACTTGGAGGGATTTTTAATTTCCTCAGTGACATAGTTGAGGTTATTCCAGCCGTCGTAGGCCCAAAGGCCGGTGTAGAATGCGGTGGCTATGTTGCCCAGCGTCGCCGTGCTACTGGCGAAGTTGGGCTCCTGTAAATGTCGCGTATTACCTGCACCATACGGACACACCAACCGTCAGTCTTCGCGATTATGTACGGCCATGTATGAAAATATGAAATGACGTGGGATATCTGTACCCGACTGCTCTTAGTTTTATAATTTAAACTCTTTGCTTAGTTTTATAATTTTTCAATATGATTAATGGCAATTAATTGATACTTATATTAAATTACGAGAAAAAAAATGTATGTATGTCATAATTTGAGTTGAAATTAGTGTTTATGTAGAGAAATTGCTAGGAAACAATAGTTATTAAGTAGGTACCATGTCTTAAAGATAAAATTAAACTGGTACGGAAACTAAAAAGTGACTCTTAGTATTAAATAGGTACTCAAAAGTAACGCAGTCGGGATTTGAACCAAGTATTGAAGGACATTGATGGAACCGATGAGAAATAAAGAAAATACGATTCCTGCGTCAGAATATTACCTAATATCAGTTTGTAGGCGCCGCCACAGACGATGATCGCCACAGCCACCAGCTTTGCTGCCGTGAACGTGTTCTGGACATTAGTTGCCAGATTCACACTGTAGCAGTTCACCGCCAAAATCATAACTGAAGCAAGAAAATGTCGAGATTAAACAGATAATGCAATTCATCAATAAAAATATAAATGGTAAGTACTCATCAAATTTAGCTGATTAATGACACAGATTTTAGGTACGTGAGGATGCTTTTCTAAAAATTTATTGGATTTACACGCTGTGGAATGTTGGTGGTGTTCTGGGTCCACGCGCAATTGGTAGACTAGTTGGAATGGTCCCAGAATGCGAGGATACACATAATCATCAGCCATTTCAATATCCCCACTGCTGGGGCACTGGCTTCTTACGGATGGATAAAGGAGCATCAGCTTCATCCCATCTCGCGAATCCAATACGGATTGGTAAGTATGTTTTAACTTCTGTTAATAAAGCCGTGCATTCCATAGCATAGAGCAGTTACGAGTACTTTAGAAATCTTATCGAGTCTGATATAGCTATTCAAGCTGTGTTTGACCAGTGTGTGGTCACGTTGATCGCTCCGTCGTTGGCTGCGATAACTTTGGAAAAGATTTTATTTTAAAAACAAATGATGTACCAATACAAATGACTGCAGCTAGTTTGACGAGACTGCTTGGCGGTTCGCACTCCGACACGAACGGCTCCACCGCATACTTGGCGAAGCTCAGACAGATTATGGCCATTTGTGATGGTTTCAGCACCAATGTCGATACCTGATGAACGATCAAAGATAAATAAATCTAAAGGACAATAACATTATACACGCCAAAATACACAGTTCATTTTGACGTTTTATATTGATTTGAAAAAAGAAAGCCTGTCCTATTATGACCAGAGAAATTGAATTAATTTTATGTATACTCAAAATGTGTTCCACCATAAAACATCAATTCCTTTCTACGATAACACCCGACCTGACGAAACAAACAAGTGAGCGCGGTGTCATATTTATTTAGGCACTCCGAAGGCATCCAATTAAAGGTGCGATCATTTTCTGCAAGTCAATAATAATAAAATGATGCTTTCGACTAGTGTTAATTATCAGTGCTGCATATGGAAAGCTATTTAAATTGTTTACCCATGAAAAGAGGAACGCGGGTGGTCCTCCGAATGCGTCCATGAAATATGCATACTCAGCTCCTGACGACGTATTCATCGTTCCTAGCTCCGCATATGCAAGCGCTCCTGTATCAACAAATTTATATGTTACCTATGAGTTTAGCACGGGTAACTACTATCCTCACCAAATTCTTATTTAATTAAAAATTTCATTTTTGAGACTTTTCTTTTAAGAAAAAGAAATAAGCTATTATTACTAAATTAAACTGAATTGACCCATGAGACCATTAGACTGCATTCCCGCGTTGGATGGCCTCTGAGCGAAAAAGCAGCCAGCCCTCTTGTCACTGATAGAAACCGCATTAGCTCCCAAGGCCTAAAGCCAAATATTTGTACAAATAGTTAGATCTAGTCGCGTTTGGCATGGATATCATGTACATGATTTGATCCTAAGTCAATAATAAATAGTGGTCTTTCGTTGATTTTGTTTTCTCTTGCCAAGTATTTAAATCATGCAGAATAAATATTATCACAGTATCACAAAGTCCCATAAATATAGTTCAATTCTGCACAACTATGTGAAGTGGAAATCCTTTTAGGTATTTTGTAATTACTTAATTACTGGTATTCTTACCGAGCAGTGAGAGCAGGCCACATGCCATCCATATGATGAAGCTTATGCCCACCGAGCCCGTCCGCTCCAAAAGCCCTGAGGGCGAGACGAAAATTCCCGAGCCTGAAATAGGTACATTAAAGTTATGTAAATACGATCAACCAAACAATACCAAGTAATTTGTTTGAAATAACTTTTTTGCACATAACAAAATACCATAAGTACAGAAATTAAAGAGTAGCTTGAGAGTAAGTAGTAGGTATTTATTGTCACTTTTTACACGATTGCTTGAGATAAGTAATGTTCCTGTTTATAAGCTAAAAACTAATGGCCTCCTCAACTCAATACACGCTATAGTACGGTACCTAAAATTCAAATTCACTTCCTAAGTGGTAGTGTAATAATATACTTCTCATATATCTAATCTAGCTTTTGCCCACAACTTCATATGTGAGTAAAAATCCGTTTCCCGTGGGAATTTCAGGAAATCGCCTTTTACTAAAAGGCTCCCCTACACTGTCATAGGAACCTACACAACAAATTTCAGATATCTACGCCCAGTAGTTTCGGCTGTACGTTGTCTGTCAGTCAGTTAGTCACTCAGTAACGGAAGAGTTTTATGTATATACTTATAGATTACGTAATAATGAATGCATGTTAAATGGCGTTCTAGGTAGGTATAAGTACTTAGATTCTCATTCTATAAATTAAATACATCTGTGGCACAGACTGTGCTGGAGTCATAGATAAAAGAAATATGATGGAGTCAATGTTAATTTAATAAGGTATTATTAGGTAGGTACCTAAATTGTTTCTATATATGATTATGTTTCTTACCTATCATGGTGCCAACGATTAGAGCCACCCCACTGAAGAGTCCCACCCGTCTCTTGAGGTGAACAGGGTCGTCCGGAGCTGCGTCCGACCCCTCCAACTGTCAAAGAGTACGGTAGCATCATAATACAACCACTCAGACTCTTATCATAATGTAAGGAACAATAGGTACTTAAATAAGGTTATGGAGGTTTGGGGTGCCTACCCCTAAATGCCAAAATAAAACGTCTGTCTATGCAAAACGTTCATCATGACGATCGATATCGATTTATTCCCTAGTTCAAATAAGTTTCAAACTTATGAAGCGTGTGTGCAATGATTGATTAATTGATGAAATTTTTTAAGAAAATCATGCTAAATTTCTCTTGGTATTTTGGTGTATAGATAATTTGCCATTAAAAAATATACTACTTAAATAACCATAAAGTATCTGATAAAGACAGACATTTGAAGAATAAAATGTGTTTAAAAATAACTACCTACTCTAATATGGGAGCCACTAATTGATTATAACGGCAATGCGTACGAGCGAAGACCAACGTGAGCCATGACAGACGAACGAAGCGAGTAATTGAGAGCTTCCACGCATACAATATATGGAGATCGTAGAACATACACAAATACCAACATATATCTACTTAGGTAAGTAGTTACTAATGGAAACATTCACTACGCAGCACTAAAAAGTACCACGCAAAACATTAAGATTTTTTTATTTCATTGTCGTTTCGCTTGCACAAGTGCCCAAAAACTTCGCTATTGAGGAAATTCACTTAATATTTCCATACTATAGATACAAATAAATATTAGATAGGCACTTTCTGAAACCAAAATAACTATCAATAAATTTACATGTTGCATGTCCGTACATTCCATGAAGCACTCGCGTTCTCTTTGTCTGAGTTTGCCCACAATTTATTTGATTACTTATATCGCTAAATGTGAATTACAATTGGAATGAAGTACCTATAGTTTATACTTCAATCATACTCCAACATCCACCCACACTGACTGAAGCAAAAATCTATCTGTCTGCCACGCTTATATCGCTAAACCGGCGTTTTAGATTGGAGGTGCTCATGAGACTTCACTGGATGTAGAAATGTCCATTATTTTATAAGAACAATTAAATAAGTAGCAACATTTAGAACTCTATACGGATACAGAGCACTTAGTGGACTGTGTGTACAATCTGTCTGTACACATAGTCCTCTTACAGAAACGATAGAGAGGTCTGTACTAAACATACCGCTCTCTATAGTTTCTTTTCTGCATACAGCTTACAAACCATCAAGAGGTTTGCAAATAGGATTTGAGATGCCCTTCGGTCGTTATCGATTTATCCAGGAACATATCAGAGCTACAAAGTAGAGCATTGTTGTAATTCTAGTACCAAAATATTCTTGATGGAAATAAAGAAAAGTTTAATTTATTACTTCTTTAGATAGTTTGATAAATTCTTCACTTCGAATGAGTTGATTGATTATGGTACATTGATGGAATTATGCATGTCACACATTGTTTTTGAATGAAAATAGTTTTTCATCTCATTATTGAGTTGCTTCATGTTTGCTTATTTTCTGCAAACGGATATTAGATTTTATTAAATCAATTTCGATTAGAAGAACTGTTTCCTAATTATTTAGTCATTTTTTTTATATTCCTAGTTGGGATTTCTTCCCACAGAAAAACGCGTAAGTACTTTTAAAGTAACGGTTCTATCAAATGAAGTGACCCTAACTAAGGGTTACATTCTGAATAAAAAATAAAATAAAATTGCAATGAAAAATGATTATATAAAATAATACCTATCATATTGACATAATCATATCTATCCTCTAAATATGTAATGATTACCTAGTTTTTCTAGTTTTAAGTAAAAGATAGGTGTATGTTGTGAGCTTTATATATTTTGATTTTATCTATGGTTGTGAGTTTACCTTGTCTCCTGGGTTGAGGCTGCTATCGTCAAGCGCGCCCGTCGCGCCGCCTTCGGCGTCGCAGCCGCCGGAGCACCCGCGCCACACCAGTCCGCCTTCGCGTGCACTCCCTGGAACAAATAAATCATTTTTTAACATGTTACGAATAGCATTTCTCTATTTATACAATAGGGATTTTTTTTACGAAAACCAATCTCAAAATTCGCGATTTGTACACACACAATATAAAATAAATTATGCTTTAAATCTTTAATGGTTATTGGACTATATAAGTCAAATAACCATTAAAGAGATATTAAACCATAAGACAAGTAAACCATATGTAAAATGGTCTGGTAAAAACTTAGATACAAATGCGATTTTATTTTTTTATGTGACAGAGAACCCTAAAGAAGTCGGATAATAATAACGAGTTACTGTCTGTAACATTTTTTTTTCTTTTTGTTGATCTTATGGTCTGTAAGTATACAAATCGATAAATCAATCGTTCTTTATTCATCCGTATTTGTACAAACTTACTTATTGAATTCTTGGAAAAATATTTATCACACAGCTTGCAGCACAATCTATCTATTTCCGATGGGTGTGGTATATGGGACATACCAACGTTTGCAACGTTACGAGAAGAGACTCATTGACGTCACAATACATATAAATTCCGAGGTACATAGAAATAACATCCCTGGCATCGAACAGTTGCCAAAATAATGTCTTACAGCTTTGACGACACGTGTAGTCGGTATAATTTTTTTTAACATTAGTATAAATTTATAGAATAAGACTACTCCAAATCCTTCCCAAAGGGGTTTTCGTCAGGGTTAGACAGCTGGTTATAAAATCAAAGCAAAGTTGTGAAATTTAAAAGGTTTATATTTTTTCGAAGCAGTAATGGAACAGGGAACATGCGAGGATTAAAGAAAGAGGTTGAAATGTAGATCTTTTATGCATACTAACTCTATTCCTATTCGCATTTACCTAGTCTTTGGTTAGTGAGTGAGTAGGTATATTAAAATGGCACTCGTTTCCTGCTCTACCATCAATGTCGGTGTCTCTACTTTTGCTATTCCCGATAACAAGGACAATACCCTTAAAAACCTAATAACATACCCCATGATATAAAATTCATTGACTTGTATTTATAATTTTGATTGATTGAACCCTACCACAGATTAGACAGTACTTCCAGTAATAAATAAATAAAATAAATAAATAAATATATTAGGACAAATCACACAGATTGAGCTAGCCCCAAAGTAAGTTCGAGACTTGTGTTATGGGATACTAACTCAACGATACTAGATTTTATAACATATATAGATAAACATCCAAGACCCGGGCCAATTAGAAAAAGATCATTTTCCATCATGACCCGACCGGGGATCGAACCCGGGACCTCTCGGTTCAGTGGCAAGAACCACTGCGCCACCGAGGTCGGCAACTACTAACTCTACTCAAAACGCGTATTGAGTAACTACTCTAACGAGGTGAATATTTTGTGGTATTGGTTGTACCTAGTGCTAAAATTAACGCGGAAATTATGGGAAAATCGATTCAAGGGCGAACCATATGCCAGTGTCAGTATTGATTGTGGTAAAAGGCCTAGAAAATATAGCACAAGTCTGCATTACTAAATAACGACATGTTTTAATTACACCAGAAAATAATCCCCAATTAGCTTATAAATGTAACTACCTATTTAAATCATTTTGTATTCTCAAGATGTACGTATACTTTATCCAATAATGTTCGGTTTTGTTGTATTATATTTTAACTAGCGGCCTGTACCATCTTCGCTCGGTTAAATTATAATAAGTTATATACAATTCAATCTTCCTCAGGAATTGCACTAACTATTGGTAAAATCCACAAAAAAACCACATAGTAGACGAGACCGAGAGACTTATTTTTGCACATAAGAAGAAAAAGAAGTCTAAGAAATCTTTATTATTTAAATATTAATTCGTTCTGTGATCCACATAGCTAGCTGCGAAGTAAATAAACTCATTTGTCACATTAATTAAAAGCTTAACATTGTTCACACTTTCCATTAGTAAAAATAATTCAGGCCATCTACGTAGTTACAAATTGAAAACAGCGTGGCAAGCCAAACGAATTAACTTTATTGTCGCGCCAGTCTATCAGTGCCAATGTGTGAGATTTGACGATTTAAATATCCCATCTCTAGGTCGGACAGGGTTCTACCGGTTCTTTTATGACTGCTCCACTTTTTGTGCCCGCAAAATATCGAGACGATGATTTGTGACTAGGGACGAATATGTCTCTAACCATTTTTCTCTGCTAGTTTGTTTGTCCCTGGCAAAAATAAGTATAAATTATTTCATGATTTTAATTATCATTTTAGGTCTTTATAATGTTTTACAATAAGTTGTGACGGACCAAGTGGCATAGGTTATATAAAGTACAAACATTTTTGGAATATAAGTATGCCTTCTGTTGTTAGTATGCACTTGTTTCTTAATTATTTATAGATTATTTGCTCTTGACTCTTGCTGATGAAAACTAACGATAAGTATAGCAATTTTTAGGCCACTACAAGTGATAATTTTATACCTATTACCACGATAAAGTATAATAGTGAGTAATCCAATGAAGATTCACGGATGTAATAGCATATCAGTAGATTACAAGCTCTACATGAATGACACTTCAAACTTGATTGCTCTTTGTGATATGTTCCACTAATTCAGTAGATATCGCTATCGGACCAAAATCCACTTTAACAGATATTCATCGGTAAATCCGATATCAATATTTGTTTAAAATTTTCCTGTGTTCGATCTTTGATGATGTAATAAAGAAATGTCCTCGAGCCTACAAAATATAGTTAAGTAGGTAACTAAATTTTAAACGAAATACGGAAAATATTACATAGTTAAGGTACACCTGAGAAAGAAGTTGAATTTTTATTAATAAAAATAATTAGTTACAACACGATGGGTGCGGCAATGCGGCTTATAAATAGGTACTTACTGCAATGTGCACCACATTTTTTTAATCCTTAGAAGAATCCAAAATATATGTAAATATATGCTCTATATATGTCTTTTTAGTGTTATTTAATTATTTCTTCTACTTAATAATGGAGGAATTCATTAGAAAAACTGAAAGATTGTTAGGTCTCCCTGAAAATCAGCAGCGACATGACTTTGGGTCATCATGACACAAGCTGGAAAAGACCTATGTATTCAGTTGCATAATAGGTGAAACTAATATAAACTGATTCTTAATACCTATTTATATGTTTATGCTCCAAAGAAATCTATTTGGAAATTAATAATTTCTATTTCGAAATGCTTTTTTTTTTGTTCTATACCTAGATGTGATATATCAATTTGTTCTTTGCGCTAGATTTTCTTATTGTCAAAGAGGGTTGACGTCAGCCGGCCGAAAATTGAAAGGTAAACCTTCAAAATTTTAAGGTTCACTTTTAAGGATCCTGGGTATTCAGGCGTAAAGATACCGGGAACACGTTCAGATGTTAGGGAGCTTTTAAATATTTTTATAGTGCTCCTTTTTCACATAACAGATTATACTTATTCCTGCTTGTTACCACTATACCATATAGCTTGTGATCAGGTAAGCATGGTATAAGTGCATTTTGATGACGAGAGTCTCAAATGACACACCGGACGCAGTGTAACCAAAACATAGCATCTGCCTGCCATCACGTACATCAAACAAACACATAGACTCAAGAATTTCTTATTTATTTTCCTGGTGGTTCGTTTATGATTCAAATGCGCTTAAAATGCAGAATATTCGAGATATATTCGAGAAAATTTTGATTTCTAAGTTAACATCTCTGTATTTAGAAACATATTTTAGGGACTAGACTGACATTTACTTAGGTAACTTATATTAACCACAAAAATCAGCACCTCAGACGACCATTCCCATATTACCATAACTACGTTTGAATTTCATATTTACAATGCGTTAAATCTATTATGTACTGATTTCAAAGGTTAATATTTAATGTTAACGTTAACATAAACACAATAAACACAGTTTCACGATTTATTTACGTAATCCTATTCTCAAAGAACCCGCATTCTTCGATCTATCTACCTCTGGACGGATAGAGTTGCAGGTCAATCGAAACTTTCTTGTTGTTAACGATAGTTACGGCAATACAGCCTAGGTATATGTGATATATTCTACTTTACATACTTAATCAGTTTCCAGCTTTATATAAATGGGATGAGAAGATACCGATCAAGAAATAGATAAAATCAGTGTTGAAGTAAGAAGTGCCCTCCTATCAGAAATCAGCTGTAATGGCCAAGGAATTACAGCATTATAGGTATGTAAAAAGTAAATACAAATATCTACAATGTTGAAAGTAGTTAAGTGCAAAACTTGCAATAACAAATCAGAGCCATAATATTATGACTCAGCAAGTAAAATACTTCGTATTTTTTACATTGTCTGCAACGATAGTCAAGACATATTGTCTCACTTTCTATACAGAGGCAACTATCAAAGTTTATAGACCATTGTTCGAAAACATACATGATCTCAGTGTTTCAGCGAAATATATTTAATTTTATTGCCTACGGCAATAATGGCAGGACAGATTGATTTTATTTTCGTTTGTCGATTTGCCTAAATAAACTGTAACGAAATAAGATAATTAAAAAACTAATTAAATATTAATAGAAGAGATTAATAATATTTACAGCTGTAAGACTAGTCACTCTATGAATCCAATATTTTCCCTTTTTCATTCAAACTCTGCCTAGGTACCAGTTAAAACTGTGCTAAAGAATTTTCATGTAAATTGTATCCATGTGGAATTTCCTTAATTGTATATGTACTTATATGTAAATAAATTTATAAATTATAAAAATAATCAGCAACAACCTTGATCGGGGAACACGAGCACGTTGGAAATGCCGCCATTGTGCAGTTTGTCGGGGTTGGCCGTCTGCGTGGTCGCACGCACCGAGCCGCGCAGGAGTTCAGACAGTTTTTCACGCATCTCATCGCACATACGCTGACGTTTCCACACCGTTCCGCTAGGCGCCGGCGTTTACCACTCGCGAGCCAACTCTAAATTCTCCCAAATATCGCGACGCTAACGTAGCGTCTCGCCGCCCACAGAGGACTGACTGATCCTTAAAACCTAATATCAACCTGACACAATCACCAATACAATTCACACTAATGCTTACGTGACGAAATACACGCGTTATTGCTTACGTCTCACAACCTTTAATCGCTGTGTTCACGCCGCACTTCAAAGAAGAATAAAATTACACTAGTTAATATCTGATATGTTTGATTGAGCATCTGATGAGATTGCTGAGAGTATTTTACACGAAAAAAAATACGCGGAGAAGATGTAAGCGAAGAGCGGTGGTGCGGCGCGGACTGTCTATTCCGGGAGGCAGAAAGCACGTGGGCGCCGCCCGCCCGCCGCCGCCCGCCCACCGATCAATGGCCACGAGATTTGACACCTATTATTGCACGCTGCATATCCTTATCAAACGTACACTATACATAAACAAAACAGACGCGGTGTATCTTTGCCGTACAACGTTATAAGTTTTATTAGCATGAACTTCGACACGACATCAAGCAAGATACACCAAGAAAACCTCTACTGACATAGATGTCTGTCTTGAAAATCGACATGAAAAAGGTGAAGTACCCAACATCGACAAACCCAGAGAGCTCGCCTAAAATAAAGGCAACATTAATTTTCAGTTTGCTTTTTGGAATGGCTGAGTATTTTTATAGTTTTTTTTATATCTTATTTTAGTAATTTGTTACTTATCAGCATTATTAAACGTATCAATTTCAAGTTGCAACATATAAATTTACCAAGAAAACATAAGATTTTCTCGTTGCATTAATTGGCTAAAAGTTATTTAAATAATAATTAATTACGACATTTACTTTTTTTGGTCTCACTATAGTGTGTGTATGTCAGAAATGCTTATTGACACCAAAATTCCTGACGTCACAATAAATTACTGTCATACAAGCTATATTATACTTTACATGGTGCATTACTCCTTATAACAAGGTATATTATACTTTATATGGATACCATAATATGTAATATGTATTTAAATAAGAGGCATTTTTTTCTCAGCAGGGGTTTTTCCGAAATACCAGTAAGTACTTTGTAGCTTTTTGAGAAATACTGTGTAATTTAAAATTAGACGTGAAATAGTGTCTGTGAAGGTCTAATATCTCGTATGGAATCTAATATATCGTCGGAATGGAATCATTATAGTCATCATATCAGTTTTAATTTTAATATGACTCTTCTACCAAAATACCATTGTCAGACCATAAATAAACCATTTTGGGCGTGCCTTTGATTGTTTAGGCGAAGACATCATTAGAGGCATCGGTTATTGAACTGTCGTCCGTCAATACCGACCCAGCTAGGCTGTGACGTTGGGTGACCCCCTGTCTGTTCATGGAGCGTGAATAGCCAAAACGAACTGACGAACCACGGTCGCTGAAGGACATCGCAATACATGAAACTAGTGTTCGTCTATGTAATGTAATGCTCTGAAACCGTCCCATTAGATGTAACATTTCTTACAGAATATGTATTAAAAATATGGTATACTTAATTATTTATTTGTTATATTTCTATGTATTCAAAAAAATACTGGGAGATTGATACTTAAGTCGATTTTGGAAAAAATATTTAAGACGCCTCATGCCGTCATAACGACATCAGAATAGATGGAAGAACTTGCACACTTACTGAAATCATAATTTGAGTCAAAGAATACGTACAAGTAGAGAGCTTTGTTATATTATATTTACATAGTGAATTTCTGTATACAGACAGAAACTCGGCTCGTAAATCAATCAAGTCAAAAGTGAAGGAGGAGGAGTGATAGGTTATTTCGGCTAGCAAAATTTTTCAGCTGTTTATTTTTACACAGTATCTGCACGTAAATACCTTAGCTAAATTTTACTAACTAAATATCCTGTATTCGCTTGATCAAACATTGTGATAGATACATTGCCACCCATCTTTTAAAAATTCTATTTAAACTCAAGTATTGAGAGGGTTTCTCAATGTCGCAGCCACTTTCTTAAACTTTCATTAAGAAATAATCAGATAGGGTCGTGTCCACTTCAAAACGTCCACTCACGAAACAAATTCGAGATGATATGCGTTACGTGGAAATTCTTTGGCACTCGATACAATTATCACACATACCATATACCCGAGTACCCAGCATCGTCCTGACTACCCCAATGCCACTTCATTATCATCCTTAATTCGGGGAGAAAAGACTTGAAATCAATTGTGGGAACGACAGAGTAACGTTAATTCGTTCTCCACACTTGCAGATTTGCATTGGGAATGTCTTTGAAAGTGCAACAAACGACACTGCATAGTCGAGACATACATATACAGTATTATATTAGAATTATAAAACTACAACTCTAAGCAAAAAAAAACTTGACAAAAAGGACAAAATGTAGATGTTGTCCTTTCATATCTTAAATCGAAGCATTATGAGCGAAAAACTTTCCAAAAATGTAAATAGTCGTGTAATGTAATTAACAGACGCTTGACGCGTTAATTTTTGTGTCTGAATGCAGGAATGCCAAGTTTTGCAATATTCTTTACATTATTTTAGTGTTAGGCTGTCGTCGACTTGTTCTCAACAGCAGCGACAGTTAGTAGTACTTATTCATCAAATCGTAAATTACTGAAGCACTATAAATGTAGTATCACTAGTCGACAGTTATAAGAAAAAAACACTTCTAGTTTCCTGATAATATCTATACATATAATATTATTATCCATTTTATTTCGACCATAAATACGTTCATGCACTTGAAAAATGAACTTGAGCTCTATATCTACTTATACATTTATATATGTACAAGCAGCCCGTCCCAACTTTGCTCGGGTAAAAACATAATAAATTATACACCTAAACCTTCCTCAGGAACCACACTATCTATTGGTGAAAACCGCATGAAAATCCGTGCAGTAGTTTTTGAGTTTATTGCGAACAGTCGCGGTAGAGGACTTTGTTTTATAATATGTAATAAGGATAACCATGTTTCATATATGATCCTTGAAGGTTCATATTATATACGTTCCTATGTAAAGTTCTTTATTTTGCAAAAGATTTTAACTTCACATAATAAGGTGCCTAAGTACTAAGTATCTTAAAATGTATAACGAACTTAACTTTGTACTTTGTCTTTATTAATAACAGACGTACTCACCACAATAGTAGGTGCTTACATACATATCAATAAATGTAAAATAAGTATTTAGGTTATACGGTTGTGGGGTGAAGGACCCGCTCTGTCACGGACATTCTGTTGCCTTTCAAGTGACCTTCCCGAATTTCAGGAATCTTCAAAATCGCTTAGCAAATTGGTATTTTGTAATTTATGGTCAAAAATTGATTCTTTATTTTGAATTCGCGGTTAACTAGAGCTAACTAAAATAGAATAAATTACATATCTAAACCTTTCAAAGGATCACACTCTATCTATCTATTAGTGAAATGATGAAAATCTGTGCACTATACTTTACGAGTTTCTCGCGAACAGACGGACGCGGCATATGACTTTGTTATATAATTTGTAAGGATAAGGATAATTACATAGCTATGTCTCGGGACCATGATCTGTATGTTTTAGGTTAAGCTCTGTACACAAAAAAATATTAAAAATCCGTCTTATAAATGTATCAAAAATATGTGATACATTTTTTGATACATTTATAAGACGGTTACAATTACGTATTATTAATACAATTCAAGTTCCTCACTAAAAGTAAACGTGTGCGACGTGTTGTCCTTTTGTTAGTTAACATCAATAGATACGTGATTTGTCCCTATTTCTTTTAATCTTGCCCTATGCGTTCTTGATGAGTGTACAATTCATAAACGTGATTTGGAAACGTTAGCAATGGTATTATGTTTACAAAACATTGGCATAAATTCAAATGCGATTGCTAGCGAAATATTGAGTTAGGTGCAAAATAAGTGTTTAGGTATTTAATAGATTGTTCAAGCTGATTTTTTATTGTTACTAAAATTTATTAATGAAACCATTGAATGAAATGCCTATTATAGGTAATAATAATATTAGTAAGTTTAGTCTCAAATTCGATAGAATCTTACAACTTATGAAATTTTAATTAAAAGCAAACAAAAGTATTTTCCTAATATAGTAAGTATTTTCCTAATATACTAGGCAAACACGTGATTAACTTGTTTATATTATTTTTTCAATGAAATATCAAATTACTAAATTTTATGTATTTACGAAAAATATAATTTACTTGGGAGTAATTAAGTACTATTAGATACCTCCATTCCGAGGTGCAGTGCGACAAATCATAAGCAAATAAAATTGCGTATCCTGAAGCATAGAAATGTAGCAGAAGTATTATATTTAGACCGAGACGTCAGTTATTCTGAGATGGCGAACGATGTCATGTGACCCAGAGATTGCTACCAGAGAACTACAAGCAATTGTAACGACATTGGGCAAAATGTACATATCATTTGGTTTTGATAATATAAATCTTGTTCATAGTTACTTACTTAAAGTAGTTTTCCTAATTGGTTGTTATTCTATGTACCGAATAAATTATTATTTATCTGGCAAGGGTTAGTACTCTGGATTTTTCCGCATATTACAATCACATCATTGTATCTTATGAACAAAGTACGAGTATATTCGCCAATTAACGCTAAAATGCTGATGACGGTCTAAATATTACGCTTCGTTGAGTTGAAGCCCTATTAAGAATTATGTGTCCGCTGTCAAGGTCACCTTTAGCAGTGCGCGAGATACCAACAGCTACAAGTTCATTGATAGAACATCTTCCTAACAGAATCTAGCTGAGAGGAACACGAATGAAATCAAGTTGGACCAATCAATAAGTTTGCGCATGCGTCATTCGCAGTTAGCTTTAACATTGCGAAGTTGAGGGAGTGGGCGTTCATCATCTTGGAAATACAAAATGAAAATTGTATTGCACAGAAACTGACAACAAAATAAACTGTCTGATCTTTTTTCTCGTATTAATTTACATATTTTTAAATACGTCTTCTTTCGTACAATTATTTCATACCCTGTGGTAGGTGCAGAAGTTTAACATCAAACTAAATACATTAGTAGGTACTCCACTATGACATCAGTAGTAGATATTCTATAAGTATTTCATTTCAATTTATTTTTTTCTCATAGCTTATTACACGCATCTCGATTGACCGTGAAAGTGGGTTCGGATACTTCGTGAAAATTTTCAATTTAATTCAAATAAAACTATACTTATACGTAATAACAACATTTTCAGCTACCGTACTATTTGATTTAAGACCGAAATAAAGATTTCCTAATACTCCCAGCGAGGAGCAAATCTCTAAGCAAAATCAAAAACGTAGTTTCTCGCTCCAATATTTAGTGATGTACCGTCACCAAATTTTCATTAACGGGGATCATTCCCCATTCGATCGAGCGTTTCCTCTAAATGGGTAATGTTTTTCGTTCCCCTAAAATAATGACAGTTTCCAAGAAAGTATAATGGTACTTGTGAACGGCACATCACTAGTATTTAATTTTATCCATCATCACCATATAACAGTTGCATGTGTATATAATAATTTCAATAAATAATCTCAATTTAAATAGATGCCAACAATACTTGGCGCGCGTTTTAATATGCAAGTTGATGCCTCTTATATGTATATCGTGAGTGCACTTGAATTTAAGTAGGTACCTACTTGTTTGTTGTGGATATGATGTTTCACAGAAATTCGTGCACGGAACTCTAAACAAGAGTCAAAAGATTTTTTTATTTATGTCAGCCCTCTCTGTAGTAGTCCCTTCTGTGTAGAGGCATAGTCTAGCTAGATTAGATAGTGCTACGACTGCCATGCTTGCTACAACGCAGTCACAGACCATTTAACAGTCCTCGATTTCGTAGTCGTGCTACGACGATCGGTCCCTCTACGAGTATGCTATGAATTCGTAGCACATTACAACCAAATTTTTTTCCTTTATGACTGAGTACATTCATTTTGATTAGTCATATTATGTACTTGTTTAAACAATTTCCCGAAAACTGGAATCATTTCATAGATTTTAAAAGCATAAATCATTGTCTTTCAAGGCCTTTTATTTACAACGCATTCTCCATTACCGTATTTAGTTAGGTATAAAATAATCAGTTTTATGAATCATATCATAAGAGACGTGGTTGTTGCATTTGATAAAAAAATGATTTATTTAATCTTTATAGAATATAAATATTATCATATTTTATAGTTCTTCATGTAAACTCATAACGAAACATATTGAGACATTATTGACTTCTGTGGGCATTACTTTACATTTTAGGTAGTCCGTACTTTAACAACTACAAAATATTAGTTATCTTAACAAAATTAATTTATATTTAGATAATTACAATTATACAATGATATATATTTCCACTAGTTTAATAATGATTATGTAATGTGCCCCACAATTACGTGTAAATTTTGAATACCTATATTACCTACAATTTCAATAGTCAGTAATATTAGCTGATTAAAAGATAAAATCTATATTATATATACAATGGTAATATCAAAAAGGATATAAGTGGCATGTACTAAGTATAGATTTATTGTAATAATAAAAAACCATTTATTACATTCGTCATAAGTGTTATTTTGGTCCCACTTTTTGTCACTTTCTGTCAAATATATTGTGTAGTGTAGATATTGGTTTACGCCGGGTGAAAACGTAGGTATGTGCCTGTAGTTGTATTACCGTAGTTCAAGCTGCGCTGTGAAACGCTTCGACCTTAGCATGACCTTGTAATAGAGCTTCCAGAGCAGTGCACTCAGAAAATGCTAGTGAAGTGATGTAGACAAGTTAGTTTTATTTCTATTTATATTAGTTTAAGTGTATAATTTATTGGAAGTGGAAAAATATGCCACGTGCGAAGCCGACACGGACCGTTAGTGGAAGTATAAAATCATATTTTTTGAGCGAATGAGATAGTATATGCAAACTGTTAAAAATAATATCAATAAAAATATAATACTTATATCACACAGAGACACAGCCACATTTGGGTGATAAACATAAACAGATTAAGGAAATCGGAAAAATGTGTGCCTAGGTTATTCGTAATTCCCAGGTACCTATATAATATAGTAATGTTTTCCGTCTGACGCAAATAGGTACATTGCTTTGTATCAAGCGTATCACGTTACCAACCCAAGGACAAACTAAGCAATGTACCAACGTTGAAAGACCAGTGAATGAACTTGGTGTGTGTGAGGTACAAAGACGAAACAATTCTACCAAGTTTATATGTACTGTATAATGTACCTAACCAGCGATTTATGGGCATATCCTCCCATTCGGAGAGGTCTTCGTCGGTTGTTTATTTTGAAGAATTGAGAGACCATTCAGGTCAACTCAACACTTTGTACTTTTGTGAGCTTTATTATGAAACTTGTATGTTTGTTAGTTTGGCCGAGGTCAAATATTTCAAGCGGTTTTATTGTGTTGGTTCAGTTGTCAGCCGAGTTAGTTAGCCAAATATACCTAACGCTATGCCTAAAATAAATAATTTTGTTTAGTAGATACTTTTTTAGTACGAGTACCTAGGTAGAAGCTATTTTGTTTCATGGTCATTCTATCAATTCAAAGTGAATAGTATTTTATCCAAACGTTTCTAGATTAGAACTTTTTTAAAAGAACTAAAATTTCACCTTAAAATTGGAATAAAAACTTTCTTTTTTTTTCATCACACTTAAAAAATAATTAAAACCAAACGCATGTACCGGAGTTTCTACCTATATATAGTACAGTACATATATGTTTAGTAGGCAAGGCTTAACACGTATACATGTAGACATTGGGCAGATCGTGGCGCTGTATGAACATCAAAACGTATACGTACAACTAACATAAAGCATGCAGAAAATTAGTGCAACTCACCATTGCATGCATTCCCTTGCGGCTGTTCATAGTGATGCATTTCTCGGAGCACCGTGCTGGGTGTATTGGATCGCGCCCTTTCATGTCACAAGCGAGACTGAATCGCGAGCTCCGTTGCCGGCTGAAACACTGACCAGCACCCCCCTGTCGTCGCACCCACCCCCCCTCACATGCGCATCATGTTAGCACTCATTCTTCTGAGTTGGTAATGAATGACTCCAGAGCAACTACTCGGTGACGTGACTGCGGTACCTACGCAACTCGGCCGACTAATTGAGTCATGCCCATTGCATGTCATGTTTTAATTTCTTTATGAAAAACATATTATTACGATAAAACGTGACCTATTTGATGTCGCTCAATGGATGCATGGAAAAGCCCATGTTCCACCAAGGGGCAAGTGCCCCTTTCCGTGTCGTTAGTGCAAATGTGATCGTCGCTATGCAAAACAGAAGGGTCCTTCTGTTTTGCATAGCGACGAAGTGTATTAAACACCGGTCCTTCTCTACATATATTTGATCCATAATAGTACAAATACAATTACGACTGAGGAAGAAACCGCTCAGATGAGAAAGAGAGAAAATAACCAACCACAGATACGCCTTTGAGAACGTATTAGCAAAATTGTAACAAGACTAATGTTGCCACTTCTCTTTGATAGGAAAACAAGTTTATTATATCAAGGTAGCGCATCTTCCTTCAGTATGAATATGGCTTATCACTACAAAGAAATATTTCTAAAAATCGGTGGGTTAAAAATGCGAAATGGGTGCGACCTCTGCAAGCCCGCTTGTCCTCTGACTGTGTAAGGGCTTTCTAAATAGTTGCCCAGAGTATACATATATGTATACTAAATGCAATTAATTTTGATAATCCCAGCGATCGTAACTACGTAATATGGATTAGTTATACATACCCATACCCTCTCTCTCTTCGCATATTCTCGTTTCTTAGTTGCATCCGAACTCCTTCCTCCTGTAGGGAAGTGATCTTATTGTCTATCAGATACCTGGGCTATTTGTTACCTCATACTACATCAGGGGAGAATCGTGTGAGATGGAATATTGACTAAAGCTTCTTTTTGTCGCGGGCAGTGCCTCAGGCAAAAGCTAGTCATACTACAAATGCGAAAGTTAATGTAATTGTTGTTAGGTATCTTAACAATTTTTCTACTCGACAAATAGTTCGTCCGTGGCGAAAATTACACGCGACGACGTGACTCCATAACCCGACGAAGCTGCGTGCATTATTATATTACTATCGAGTTCCGACAGTCTTGTATATAGGCACAGATTAAATAATACCCCAGATATAGGCACAGATTAAATAATACCCCAGATATAGGCACAGATTAAATAATACCCCAGTAATATAGGTATCGATAATAGCGGAGTTCAGACGGGGCCGTCCACGATGTGGTTTTTCCAAACAGGATACTAGTTTTGACGACCCTTCAGTCATTGTATGGAATTTGACGAATATTAATTTATTATCGTTAGCTAGCAATACTTACTTTTACAATCGGCGGTAGTCCCACAATATTATCTATATTCACTTTAGCTTGCATTAATCCGAAATTTCTAAACTAACAGATTTTTTTCTAGCAAGCACAGTTGTCTGTGTTTTTTTAGAAATTAAAAACACACTTGAAGTTTTTTTATTTATTATTGATATAAAATTAAAAGCAACCATTATTACAGCATACATTGTATTTTGTTACCTTTTCTTTATACTAGATCTTACAACATACAATTTTATATGTAAACACAAATTATATGATAATAATCATGCAGTGTAAATAGAGTATAATATAAGAAACAAAACACTATAATTTTACTAACTATAACCAAAGTTATATGGGCTGCATTGACAAAACAAATATGTAAAATTTAACACTATTTAATCAACAAACAATACAAAATTACTTTTTTTTAAATTTAATGTATAGTATGGGGATGTTTTTCAAAATGCAATTAACATTATCGCAAGTGTTTGAGGCATTTCATTTAGGCATCACTAAAAGCTAATACAAATGACAATAGTATTTATATTTTTTATATAAGCCCTTCAAATTTTTTTTAAGTCTGGTGTTCCCCTAACTTCAATACGAAATGGCAAAGATAAAGCTGAGATTTTCAAGCTTTTAGTAACATTGTCATATTATGTTAGTCAACACCAGATAATAATTGATTTCATATTGAGTACCAATAACCAATATAACATGTATTTACTATTAACTACTTAAAACTAACATTTAAATCCAAATATATACAGAAACATTTGTTTTATAATGCTCAGGCAAATTTTGTAATGATATAACAGGTTAACATGGCTGATATTGTGCTAGCAACCACGTAAAATAAGTAGTCTGGACCAACAAATAAAAAAAAATAACTTCAATTTACTGTGGAAAGGTAACATTTTCTCACATATTGATTTACAGATGCATTCTTTTGACCTATCTTACCTTATATGTATAACATGAATGTGTATGGTCATAAGAGCAGCCTATTTCTATTGTGGATGTTTTTCCATAAACAATTTGTTTGCTTACAACTTATCAAGAACTTTTTATAACATGACAATGTATCACATTTTAGATTCAAAATAATAAAAATTAATGAATTATTATTATTTTGAATTATCTCTTATGACAACTTTAAAAAAAAATTTAATCAACAAAAATTTCTTAAAAGTTGTCATATGAGATAATGTTTAGTGGTTGAGTTTACTCTAATGAAGATAATGTGAGTCATAATTATCCTGTAGTGTAGGTAGATATCATTGTTGAACAAGCTACCATATAACTCATCTATTTAGTAGAGTAGAATTAATACACATATATAATAACTTTGTTATTAATCGCAATCCTGGCAATTACATTTATTTTGTGAAATTGATAGTGGCAACAAGAAATCAATGTGGAGTGCACAGTTTGATTTACCAACCAAAAATAACTTGTACTTGATACATGATGATTATAGGGTAGAACTAATATATGACAAATTTAAACATTATTTAACATGTGCATAGCAAACAAATCACCCAATTGTGTCTAATTTATACATTTTTACAAGATATAGAAAAAGGAAACATTACTTACACAAAAATGTTATTTGTATTGTAATTTATATAAAAAATGAGAAACTATTATGTTGCCAGTGCCAAAGCATATGCAATAAGACCTAGCAAGCACAGTTGTCTCCATCCCTGTTGCGAGAGTTGTCATTGGCCGATAACTGCACACGGTCTGGAAACTCATTGTACAACTCTGCATCCGTTTCCTGTGCAAGAACATTGCGAGCTATGGTTTGGAATGCTAGTTCTACATTCACAGCTTCTTTGGCACTTGTTTCAAAATATGGGATGTCATTTTTGCTCTGACACCATTGCTGGGCACGTTTAGCGGAAACGGCACGGTTTTCTAAGTCAACTTTATTTCCTAATATAACAAATGGAAAGTTTTCTGGATCCCGCGGAGACGCCTGTATCAAAAATTCATCCTTCCAACTCTCCAAGGACTTGAATGTGTTGGGGGCAGTTACGTCAAACACTAAGACGCAGCAATCCGCCCCACGGTAGAAAGCTACTCCTAGAGACTGAAATCGCTCCTGACCAGCGGTATCCCAAATCTGCATTGTGACGATTCTGTCGTCTACAATTACCTCTTTCGTGAGAAAATCTGCGCCTATTGTTGCCTTATACTGGTTGGAAAATTTTTTGTTGACAAACTGATTCATCAGTGATGTCTTACCAACCCCACTATCACCAAGGATGATCACCTTCAAAAGAACCTTTTTCTTAGACGACATTTTGCACAAAAATTTAATAATACGTTTAGAAAATTGTAAAGTAATCACACTCTTTGTCCGTACTTTGACATAAACGAAATTGATAAATGCGTCACCTGTTTTAGAGTTGCCAGTATAAATAACAATATTTTCATTTACGTTGGCTGAAGAAGCGATACATCGATATCTTGAAACGATTGAAATCAACATTCCTACTTGTCGACAGAGAAAACTAGTTTTCTTTGTCTTTGCCGCACTAATAAAATGTGTTGTTTATCCCATGGATTTAGTAAGTACTCCATGGTTTGTCCATCTTTTAGTCAATGTCAAATTGAAACTAAAACGAAAAGTTTTAAAGATAGTTGGGAGCTAGAGTTTTATAAAAGGGGAATTTTATAAGAATGGTCGTGTCTCCCTTTCCTTGGTCTTTGTGTCTCCTTTAGCGTTATGTGATAAAATTCTCTTGAATTTCCTTGAACTTTTCCGTGCATTTTTGACGGGACTGAATAACATATCACTATACGCTAACTCAATGAGGTTCCTTCCATGGAATTAGTAGGTAGTACTTACTAAATCCATGGTTCCTTCCTCCACTTCTCAACATTCTCACCGATGCAACACTAAGTGTCGTTCGTTCAGAAAAATACTACTGTCAAAAAATCAGACACTCAGTCAGTCATTCATTCACAATTTCTATCGGTTTGCGTGCGTGCGCTGATTTTTGTGTGAATCATAATTTTCATTTTTATTCATATTAATTTATAGCTCTAGTGAAGAATAGTTCAAAATGAGACACGGATACGTAAGGTGCTAAGCCTGTGTAGATTAGTGGTTAATAAATTAATCTGGCATAACGAAAATAAGGTGAGGGTTGGAGTTAGATGGTGGTGCTGGCTAACAGAAGATATCCGTTACATGACATCGTAACTTTGTTTTAAATGTCTTGTTTTAGGATGGAAAATAATTTGAGCCGCAGTGGTAGCCGGTCGAGTTCAGTTTGTGAACTCGAGAAAGATTTTAGTGATATGGAAATTATAAAAAGTAGGACAAACCGACGTAACGTAATGATTCGAACACCACTAGCGCGGAAAGCGAAACGAGTTAGGTTTTTTCGGAATGGTGATAAATTCTATTCAGGAGTCATAATCCCGGTCTTGCCAGAACGATACAGGTAAATATCGCACGTTTAACTGCTTTCAAAAAAGATATTAATAAAAAGAAACACCTACATATACTTTCACCTAGTTCGATAGCTACCTACACAGCTGTGACCCAGCACGATGGCACAATATGTATGAATTATTTACACATTACAAAAATACATTATATATAAGTACATAGGCAAATAAAGGAAAGGCAAAGAATATTACAATTCTTTTATTATTTATACCTACGTGAATTTACTTATCCTTTGTACGAAATTGGTAGCTAGTTGTTACTTATTTGATATCAAAGAAGTAACAACTATATCCTCCATCCCTTGGTCATGAAGAATCAAGACAAACACTTGTTATTCAGTAAGCTTGCTATCAGTCAATATATGAAGAGTTACCGGATTCTAACCATCAAAAACAAATTGTTTACTGTTCAGATAAAAGTATTTTTAAATACATAATAACCATGGAATTTATATGTCTCTCTTTATGAATTATGTGTAAGATATACCTTAACTTTAGATGCATTTCACAGGTCTTTTGATAGTCTAACAGCAGATTTGACAAGGGTTTTAGTTGACAATGTCACACTTCCCAGTGGTGTCAGGACAATATACTCCCTTGAGGGTAGAAAAGTAAGTATTGGTCTTCATCAATTTGGATAACTAAATATAATGATATACTACTACTTTTACTACTAATGCCTATACTAAATATTATTCTACTTACTACTACTATTCTAATACCTATTTTCTACAAATGCAAAAGTTTGGATGTGATGATTGTTACTCAATAACAATATATGTAATCTACTTGACTGATTTATATGACATTTGATTAATAGGCAAGCATGTAACTTGGAATACCATATAGGTACTTTCTGTCCCTAAATTCTACATTCATTAGTAAAGTCTGAAATATAATTTTGTATATGGTTCTCTTTTTTACACAGATAGGTAAATTGGATGATCTAGAGGATGGACAATCATATGTTTGTAGTGGGTTCGGAGAGCCATTTAAGCGTTTGGATTATGAAGCCAGTGCTGTAACCCCACAGTCCTTCAGGCTTAGTGGTCCAGAGTCCTTAAGTGATAGCGCCAGTCCTTCCCCAGCAAGAGCAAATAATAAAGGATCCCGATGTTTTCCGGTAAGATTTTATTCATAAAATAAGTATTTATTTGTATTGGTGCTGTTCTAAATGAATTTTCATGATATTATTAGTTTTTATATTAACATAAATAGGTATTCATTTTGTTTAAAATAACGACGTAACCTGAATGTCAGCTACATTTAGATAAATTTACTATCATAAATGTAAAATTAATGAATTTTTATTTATATAAGAGTCTTAACATAAATAAATTGAATTTAGATGATTTATTATGATTATATTATTTTTTGCTAGTGAACCATATTTTTTATTTCATATCGTAATCAATGTTCTGAAAAGGAGATTCATTATTGTAATTGTTATAGCCCACAATACTTTGCTGGGAAGCAATTATCAGAATAATATAATTTATGTTTAATGGAATTGTGTTTATTAGCAAATTACGGGTTCAATGAACCTGCTACTTGGACGGTCGGTGGCGTACGGTCGTCATGGTAGACATAACGTACATTTTCATATGTTCCTGCTATCTAGGATAGCTATTAGGGGTTTTTTTATCTGTCTGATAAGTAATTTTTGTCAACCACTAAAACAAAATGATTTGATATATTTGATACTAGCTGCACGCCGCGGTTTTACCCGCGTTATTATTTTAAAAAAACGTTATGCACAGTAGCTCTATCTACTTTATAAAACACCATTGACTATCCGACTTTGACGAAATCCTAAGGGAATGGCATACTTTCGTAATAAAAATTTATATTAATCCAAGGTATCAGCTACCTCAGTACCTACCTACCAAATTTTATACAAATTAGCGCAGGCGTTTGAGCGTGAAGTAACAAACTCATAAACTTTCGCCTTTATAATATTAGCAGGATAACAATGCCCAAAACTATCGCTTTCTAAAAGGTACTACTTATTTCAATATAACTTTCTCACCGTAAAGCCCTTTCTTCGTGCTTCATATTAGATACTTCGTGCAGGTGTGCAGAAGACCCGCGAAAGAAATACCTATGTAAAAAGAATCCATTACACATGCATAAATCATGCGAACTATTTAGATCACTACAAATATGACGTAATTGGGTTGCGTGCATTTTATGTTCATGTTGATATATATTTTATAGCTAATTATAACAAAATAGGTATTCTACATTTTGTCTATGCAATTAAGGACATTAAAGAAAGTAGTCCGTCATTATTTGCTGTTTTCAAAATGTTAGGAGCAGTTCTACTCTGCCGTCAATCGGAGTAACAATTGCATATTATTAACTCGTTCGTTTTCAAAAGTGCTTTATAAGCAATTGCATTATTACGTATAGCCAATCGTTACGTAATAATTGGGTAGTAACGACCGATAAAATTGCATATTTTTTTACATTGTCTGATAGTTTCTATTGAATACCATTCCAACAGGCAAAATTTCGTCATGATTATAAATCGTTAACAAAATGAGACCAATAGTGATGCATTGATAAATGCTTTTAGAGCACAATGAATACTTATATTTGTCCAACATACAAAATATGGTGTGAATATGAACAGCATATCAACTTAGCCAAAATCGTTGCAAATTGGCCTCATCTCGAGATCCATGCAATGATAATGTAAATACCGTTAACTGTATAGTTGATAACACATCAACCTACCCAAAACAATGCAAATTCGCCCCTATTACTAATTATCATTGCACATAGTTGTAAGAAGGTAGTACCTAAACCTAAAAGCTATCTCTTGTTTATCTTTAGTTTAATGCTGGTTTTGTTATTACTATTCGTGTTTCAATTGAATGAATGATTTCAGGCTAATGGTAGTAGTACTACTAGCAACGGAACAGCGCGCATCAGTCCCGCTGGGGACAGTGTGGTTCGGCCTCGCATAGTCACCATAATCAGAAACGGAGTAAAACCGCGGAAAGTAAGTAATTGTTTATGTACTTTCTTTATTTTTTACAAGCATATATTTAACACCATATCAGTGGCTCATATTTTTCAAAAATTCTATTTGAAATCAAAAGTTCTATTAATTGATATGGAAATAAATTGTTATTTCTATATCAATTAATATAATTTTTGATGAAGGCAGTGCAGCCATAAAAACACATCTGTATGTTGTAACGGCTGTAGACCCGCTAGCCGCCAGAAAGTTGTTACTTCTACAGCCGTTAAAAAAAAGTCAAGAATGTTCTCACCACTACATGTCTGAAAACGAAAGATTATGTCACTCGTTATTATACATTAGTACAGTTACGTTATAACTTGCAAATGCCATGTACGTAGTGATATTCAATTTATTCATAAAGCAAGCGTGTAATGTCTAGATCGTGCGTTTAACGCTCGAGGTACTTGCCACTTGATACTTGAAGAAACCGCCGTCGGAACCGCAGCTCGATGTTCATTTACATTCCTGCGAGGAAACAATTACTGCGGATTTATGAAAAGCAGCATAATTGTTTCGATTTACTGAATTGTCGACCGGAACTTCGAGTAATTAATTTATAGTTGTATTTTTAAAAGTGTCAGGAATAAAGAGCCTAAATTATATGGTCGTTCCTTTTATTCGAAACTATTTTATTTTTAGCTATCAAAATAGGTGATTATGTTGTTTATGTTTAGTGATATAAAAACTAGTGACACGAGTAGGATTCCAACCCAGAATTTTTCGATGCTCGGGCGAGTGTCTTAACCACTACATCACCACAGCTTTATCGAACAGTACCATAATAGGTCATATTTTCAATCGACGAAAAAAAAAACAGGAAGTTCTCAAGTCAACTCGACATGTTTCATATATAAAAGAAATGGCCACACAGAAAGTTTTACAGTGTAGACCATATTTTTATAATTGTTTTGTCCAGGTGTGTAGACTGTTACTGAACAAACGTAACAGTCCTACACTCGAGCACGCGCTGGCGGCGATCACAGAATGCATCAAACTGGACACGGGCTGCGTAAGGAAAGTGTTCACGCAATCAGGCACGCCAATCTCGGCCTTGCACCATTTCTTCGAAGACGAAGATGTTTTTTTCGCTTATGGAAATGAAAGGTAATTTTCAAAAGCATTCGTTAAATTCATTCAATTGATAATATTGCATGTGAAATAAATAGGGCTTAGATTTTCGGAGAGGATAGTCGTGAAGTGCTACACATCGTTTTTCAATTATGCAGATCCGTTCCATAAAATATTTTTCATTTAACTAAATTTCGATATATGCGCATGTATACTGTACGTACAATATATTTATCACATTTCAACATTTTTTAAATATAATTAAGTTAAATGAATAAAAATAAACTTACATCCTCACTCAGATCTAAACTTTCTCATTTATAATATGTTAATGATTAATCTCTACTATTATTATAAAGAGTATGTTTGAGGCGGGTAATATCCGAAACTACTGAACCGATTTAAGAAATTCTTTCACCATTAGAAAGGTATATTATCCAAAATTGCTATAGGCTATATTTTATCTCAAAATTCCCACGAGAGCGAAGCCCGGGACAACATCTAGTGATATATAAATGCATAGATCCATGCTCAATAAACAACAGTTTGCATGAAGAAACAGTTCACCTATATCACAAAATTTAACATTGATGTGCTGCTAATAATTACGCATCGCGTGTTTTCCAGTGAAAAGAAAATGTATGATTTTTTATTTCATTAGAAAACACACTTTTTAATAGTCTTCACTTCAGAACGGCGATTTTCCTAAAGTCAAAGCTAAAGTTTCACTTTTTCTTCAGGGTCAATCAAGAAGACTTTGAACTGGAGTTTGAAGAAAGTAAAGCTGTGTTACAATGTAGAAAAACTCCCATCACTAGAAATTCAAGGTAAAAAATATAAAAAAAAAGTACATATAAGTAAACAAAATGTAAGTTAAGTATAATAATAATAATCTGAAACCGCAAGAGAATAATACTTCCAAGGATACTTTGAATCTACTCGTCAATTTTAAATATAATTAGATATAAAACTTTACAATAGGGGTACAAATTGATTTTTTTGGGATCCTTTTTATATATACGGAGACTAATAGACTTGCTAGGATTGGGCTTAGGCTCATGGCATTACTCTCTGCAGTGGTTGTTCCGATATGTTAGTTTTTTAGCTGTATGGCAGACTTATTGTTTCGAGTAATACACAAAGATGTAATATTTGGTGATCAGAGTGGGCCCGAAGCCCCGCATGCCGGTGAAGGCGGGGGGGGCGGCGCGCGCGGCGAGCGCGGCGGGCGCGGCCGCGGCCGACGACGACCGCGACGACGGCTGCCCCGCCTTGCCCCAGCCGCTCCGGCTCAAGTACAGCGTCGGCAAGATCATAGGTATGTATGATACACAGAGATAACGCTAGTTGTTACATAAATGGGATTGCCTATCTTACGTTAACTTTCCTTTGTTCTCATTGTTTACTAATATAGATGCAAATCACTATCATTACAAACAAAGTCGATTCCCGCTGTCTGTTTGTCCCTATGTATGCTTTAGTTTGATTCCTGAGGAAGGTGTATAATTTATTATGGTCGGGTAAACTCGAGCGTATACGCTAGTCCATACTTCCATATTATTCATGTCTTAAACGAGAGTGTAGTGTACTATCTTACGTTAATTTCCCTTTGTTCTCATTGTTTACAAAATCTCTGGAAAAAAATACAAACACAACTCACACTGGTTGGTTCTATCCGCGTGTTATTAGCTTCATTTCAAGTTAGAACTACCTAATTTTTTCTGTGCTAATGTAGTTAATTCTTTCTTTAATTTTTATATTGCAACTTGTTGCATTAAACAGTCTATTTTGAAAACAGGTTGACTGTAACAGTAAACAAATGCATATCTAATCTCTTGAAGTAGTGTCAATAACGGTTATAATACAGGAAGCTTATCTCAACATTAGAAATACGTCATTATTTCTGTATTCTCATATTATTAGGAGATCTAGAATATATATTACAAGGAGGCTAAGATCCTCCTTGGGTTTCTGAGCCAACGAAGTGTTAGAAAAAGAAGAACAAAGATCATATGTTTTTGTCTAGTATAATGTCAAATGTCATATTAAATCAAATGACGATACTGCACTCACTCATAGATGGTCACAAAATATGTTATTAAGTTGAAAAATATATCCAGATACAATGCAACATACATATTTGTTCTAAAAGTTATTTTTTTTAACATCTTGATTCATCAGAACACATACCCTTGCTTATAATTATGGATGTCACGTGATCAACTTTGACGGTTATTATCTCAGAAACTTGACACTTTACGAGGGTCATTGTTTTAATATTTTTTGTTGGTATTAATGTCAGCTATCGATTTATATACGTTTCATGGCTGGCCGCGATTTTGAAAAAAAATCAAAATGGCGGCAGTAGGTATGCCACAAATCTTCAAACCCTTTTATATTAGTTGTACAGTAGGATTAAAATTATTTTTTTTTACCAGGTGACGGCAATTTTGCAGTTGTGCGAATTTGTAAAGACAAGACGACCGGTAATGAATACGCGCTCAAAGTCATAGACAAAGCGAAATGTAAAGGCAAAGAGCACTATGTTGAAGCAGAGGTGAGTTCCATAGATGGTATTTACTTTTACGATGAATCAATATTCATCGTAAAATGTAATTACCATCTATCCAGTTTTGTATCAATATACAAAACTGTATTGACGATATGTTTTATATCGCTACACATAAACAACTTAATTCTTAGTAGCTATGAATCAACCTAGATAGAATAAAAACTGCTTACGTAACGTTACGTCTTTTCTTCTAAGAAACGATTACACTTGCTCATTATTTTATACTAATGCAAAGCAAATTCAACTTTGCCCCGTTATCATCCTTTGCATTGTTAGGATAGATGAATACTTTTAAATATATACGAAATTTTATAGAATGTGAAGAGGGATAACACCGCCGTTGCTATCACCATTTGTCTCTTTATGCTCGTAGATGTGAAAAATTCGTCCGTTTCAAATATACGATGACATCATAATTACGTTTTCCTAATGGCTGTAGATGTGGCAGCCAAACAATAATAGCGCATACTTAATAATACATAAGCAAACAAATTCTATAGACTTTTACTGCTTATATACTGGAGGCCAAAATATTTTGTTCTATTTTCGAAATAAACTTTCTATTTAATTACCCGCCACTACATCTACTCATTACAAAAACTGATGTTACTTTCGTTTAGTTTTAAAATCTTACCGGAAAAAATCGGATATTCAAATAAGTCTCTTTTGTGTCAATATACTTAATAAATAGACTTCATTATTCCACATATAATGTTGATGATAACGATGTTTTCAGGTGAGAGTTATGCGAAAGTTGTGTCACCCTCGTATAGTGTCTCTAATTGAAGAGCAAGATAGTCCTGAGTGGCTCTTCCTTATTATGGAGTTAGTTAGCGGTATGTATAATAATTTTATTTATTTGAATTGTCTTAAGGTGCGTTCATGTGCGGCCATAGGCTTCAGGCTATATCTAGGAGTGGGTGGACAGACAGCCAGGGGATAGAATGAGTATTCGCTGGTATGAACGCACCTTTACTTATATTCATAATATGCAAAGTATTTAGGTTCATAGGAGCTCATACATCAATTAACAACTTATTTCAATAGATGCAAAGGAAGAGTTTCTTCATATTAAAATCAATTGTCACTCCTATAGTGTAGAGTGACATTGACGTAAATTTTAAGTTTAATAATTGTGTATATAAATATGCATAATTCATCAACCTTGACTGAATGTCATTGCCTGCTTTCCTCATCACTAAAATGTATTTATTTTTAGGTGGCGACTTATTCGATAGTATCGCAGCTGCTTCCAAATTCTCTGAGCCACAAGCGCGTTTGTTAATTGGCCACCTAACATCAGCTATTGCATACCTCCACTCGCTTTCCATAGTGCATCGTGACATCAAACCTGAAAATCTCTTGGTAAGCCAATGACTAACTTTTAAATCATTGCAAGAGTCCCATTCATATTCGATACTAATTTTGCTTGTTTTATTCTCTTATTTGATTAGATAACTTTAACAATAACAATTTACGACCATTCCTTGATATAACGGTAGTTACTGATTTGTACGTGTTTCCATCTCATATGCAAATCGGTACAACTTAATGTGAAAATATTGAGTGATAAATGGCGAATGATAAACTGAGACAGCAATTAGTGCTTTCGTAATTATACCAGCACAAATTATCGCAGCGTTATAATGAAAACTGAACTGACCCAAATCGACAGCGCCCACGCTGAATCTAGTATTGGATGATAGAACGGTATAATTCGACGCCACTATTTACTCCACTTACAAATTGTTTTAGGCTTAGTAAGAACTTTGAAATTATTTCCTTCTTAAATGTGATACTGGGATCATGGATGATAGTGGTTGCTGGTAAGCAACGCCAATCCAAAACAAGCAAATATTTTGCGTAACATATTTTGCTTGAACTTTTCTATAGTACTTTGTGAGTTCTAGCGAAGTACTATGCGAAAACGTGGCGTGTTTGATATGGTTTGCCTATGCAAAAGCAAAATTACTTATAAATCATCTACTGCATAGACAAACTATAGACTTTTTAGGGAGAGAATTTTCGGTAATTATTATATATTAATCCGGATATCAATCTGCTACAGACATTCTATGTTCATACAAACCAATTCTTCACATAAATTCCATCTTATATCAGAGATGGACCTTGGTACAAAGTTCGTCTATACGGTTCGTCTCATCAATTTCTGCCGCCAATCAGTTTGAAACGTGAGAGTGAGAGAGGCAGTGTAATTACAATGTACTGTGGCAGAAGATCCTAGGCCCCAAAGTAGGCAACGCGCATGTGACACCTCTGGTTGGCCGTAGGCTGTGGTGACCACTTACCATGTAGTGGGTCGCATGCCTTTTACTTGCTTAAATAGTACTATAAAAGAAACTATTTTGTGCGGGGCGTTTACTCTTCGATGTAAACGCCGTACGATCTTGCTGTATAATCTATTATTTATTTATTAATTTGAGGTGGAAGTGGGTTCCGACGGCAGCATCCTAGGCCTGAAGCTGGCGGACTTCGGTCTGGCGGTGGAGGTGTTCCGGCCGCTGCACGCCGTCTGCGGCACCCCCACGTACGTGGCGCCCGAGATCCTGCTCGAGACGGGATATGGATTGAAGGTGAAGCTATCCTACTTTTTATACCCCTTATCCTTTTCTCAAGGTAGCCTGGTAGTGATTGCGCTAGTGATAAGGCCGGTTTTGTTAAAAATTGTATCGCGTTGTAATTTACACTTTGAATGGCTTATATGGTTTATGTTTCGTATTTAACTGTCCTACAATTATTATATATGAGCACAAACAGTTCTAACTGAAGCATTGGTGTCATTGTGTCAAAGCTTATATTACCACGTTATTTTTATGTACTTTCTAATTACTGTAAAGAAATCACATTACAATAAATATTATTTTGAATATGTATAAAAATGGTGTAATATTAAATTAAAAGGCTTCACTGTCATAATTTAGATTAATTTCATAATTGTGAGAATAATTCACACAATTCGCTTTCATTTGCATGACATCCAAGAACAGGTTTTTGAGGTTTATATGTCGCGTATTATTATGCAAACATAGCAAATGTCCCACGGCACGCATTCTCGTGGATCAGATAATTTTATTGCGAACTTGACCTTCTTCGCTTACGCTCCCTTAAATTGACAACTTGTTTGGGTATTTAAAAGTAGTAGATTGTTAAAAACATACACTTATTGTTTCCTGCAACAAGCTGCCCTCGACCTGAAACCTTCCTCAGGAATTAGACTATCTATTTTAAAAAAGCAGCATCAAAATCTGTTGCGTTATTTTATTTTAAAGATCTAAGACAGACAGACAGCAGACTTTGTTTTATGCTATATAGTGATAGTGATACTACCTTAGTATCTTCACCTCCTCAAACATTCCTCACATCAACTTCAATGATATATCGCCAGATCGACGTGTGGGCGGCGGGCGTGATCCTGTATATCTTGTTGTGTGGGTTCCCGCCGTTCTCGTCCCCGGACGGCGACCAGGAGATGCTGTTCGACGCCATCTTGTCGGCGCGGCTGGAGTTCCCGGCGCCGCACTGGGAGCGGGTGTCGGCGGGCGCCATCGACCTCGTGGCCAACATGCTGCGGCCGCAGCCTGAGCTGCGCTTCGCCGCCGAGGACGTGCTCGACCATGCCTGGATGGCGGTTCGTATCCTTTTTCTTATCGAATGTGTTGATGCTAACACTGGTGTCAGATTTTATTAAAATCGCCAAAGGCATCTGATATAATGCTGTTAGCTTAGTATTTATTTACACTCTCTCTTCTTAGCGTGTTCACATAACAACCATGCCGCCTGAAGTCCGAGGTCCGCGTAAAAAGTAAAGTTTTGAGTTTTGGAGATTTGACTTTGAATTTATGACCGGCTGCCTACTTGACGCCAACCCTCTTCGAGAATGTTGTTGTTGCCTATAATTTGCCAAGGCTGTCTTAGTCGCCTCGTAGGACATCCACAGGAGCATATTTTATGGAATGGTCCCATTTTCGGGCGGAAAATACTACACACACACACACTATTTTGTTATACAGTGTTGTAATGAAAAGAAAAATAACAACAATCCACTGAAATGTAGTGTTGAAAGACTTAGACAACTATGCACGCACCACTTAGGGGTCAAGATAAAATACATCTTAAATTAGCCTAGGTTAGGATGTTTATCACGAGGAATTTTTCTTTGGGACTAATTCAATCAATGTTATACATTTAATGAAAAATGATATTTCCAGGATGACTACGACGAAAGCTGCGACTTCCGCACGTGGTACGAGGAGGACTCGTCATAGCGTCACGACGACCCTGCAGCGGTCTATGAACCCGCGCGACCCCTCAGCGGTCGATGACCCCGCGATCCGCAGCCGCAAACAGCGACCAACGACGCATGCCTTCACCTAACACCAATACCAAAGTTAATTTAACGTAATCCCAACAATACTGCATTGTATTACTAGTAGCAATTTGATGCTGGAACTTCGAAAGAAAAGCCAGAAGACTTGCTTGATTTTTCATTATCAAAATATAAATTTCAACACACTTTATTATATACGTTGTCAAACAACTAGAATAGAATTGCCGCATCAATTCGCAAGAAACATGCAAGACGCTAAGCCAAATTTCTTACTCGTCATGAGTTTAAATTTAAAAAGTATGTGCAATATGTGTTAGCAGTTTAAGTGCACTGATGAGTGAACGCAGATACCACTCTTCTCTTTTACTGTTTAAACTGAAACTGATAATTGCTACTAGTATTTACTTATTTGATGCAGTATTATTGTATTGATACTAATATTATGTGTCACACGAATTTTTACTGTTGATGCGTAGATCGCAATGCTCCATTAGGTTAGAGCTATCATAGTATATATGGCTGTTCAGCTGCTTAGTATTAATCGTGTTTCGTTTTCCGAACGGCTGTCGGCCAGTAAGTACAATATTATAGTTTTTCACACATTTCCCAAACATATCTCACTGGCAGTTTTGAACGATCTCTACGATTACACACTTTCACATTGTTATCTCTTCAGTTAGATTAAAATAATTAGGTTTAAAGAAATTATAATATTTATAAACAAATGTTTTTATTTTATGATATTGTGTAATATATGAGTAATATATCTTATTTAATTTGAATGAATTAATATTTACAAGTGTAGAGCGCAAGCTTGAGTTATTTTGTATCATAATGAAATGCTTATAGGCATGTATTGATTGCTATTGCTTCATTCTATTTAACCATATCACTGCGCTAATTAGGGCTTCGCAGCAACCATGGATATGAACCAGTGATCGCTCTTTATAGCTATTTTCAAGTTAAGTTTATAATTTCTGATCAAACCGGTTGAGATAAATGAAAATTTAATGTACTTATGAAAAGATGTAGTGACTGTAGTATTAGTAGGGTGCTTTTGAAAGATGGTGCTTAGAAAACAATGAAACAATGATTAAATGTTAATAAACCAGAATTTGATTTATTATACTCAGTCACTACATGGAATTACAACAAATTTTAACTAGACATACTCCATGGGGCAGTTATATCTAGTATTATCATGCGCACTTAACATCCTAAAGTGCCAAAGTTATTTGTAAGATCATATCATTATAATCACCAATTTATATCTCGAATAATAACTTTCTGCATTAATCATAATAGTTTTAATGTAGATAATAAAAACCTAGTGCTCAAATGAATCTTTCTACTTAATATTTGATAAGACACCTGATTTACAATTTGACTTATCATTTGAGCACTCGCAAATTCATTCATTATCAATCTGCAATATTTAGACTGAATAACATTCCCTTTATATTCTGTAACAAGTGTAACAATTAGATTACTGAGATCTTTTTGGAATAATGAATTTTTATTGTTCAAGAAATGTGATGTTTTTGTATAGATAATTACACAATATTGAAAAATTGTTATAAACATGGAGTATAGTTTACTAAAATAATAAATGGATGAGCAATAAAGTACTATGCTAAATATTTAAATCGGATTTTAAGTAAGAATACACATCGCCCCAAGTAATTTCTTTTTATATGGTTAAATAATATAAAACTGGTTCAAAATTTTGAAATCTAGGGTAGAATGAAAAGGTTTGTTGAATTCTCCTTTATTTCCAATGAGTAACATTGTTCCTAGAGTCAATATAAATAACTTGTAATAATACATTATGATATGACACAATGTTTTCATTCTACCAATACACAACAGCATTATGTAGTATGTCAATCACATTGATCATAAAATTTTGTAATGCATTTAGATATGGTATGTGCATTTTGAGTAAAGAAAGCATTAAATAAATTTATAAAAAATCTATTTATTCTTATTACTATCCATGTAACCTTATTTTAACACATATCCTGTCAACAAAAATCCACTTGAACAGTTCATTGTCACTTCTGGATGTGTTCTCTCAGGTAGTACCTAGAATAAAGGTATATATTTATAATAATAATAAATCAATATATAAGGACAAATCACACAGATTGACCTAGCCCAAAGTAAGTTTGAGACTTATGTTATAGGATATTAACTCAATGATACTATATATTATAATAAATACATTTTAAAGATAAACATCCAAGACTCAACCGATCAGAAAAAGATCATTTTCCATCATGACCCGACTGGGGATCGAACCCAGGACCAGAATTGGTTGAGGCAAGAACTTTACCACTGCTCTACCAAGGTCGTCGAGGAGTATTTGAATTATATTAAAAATCGGCACCAAAACAATTTTATTTATTAAAAAAAAAAATGCCGGTTCCCGTAAATAGGTAAAATTACTAAGTGGTTTTTCACTATTATTTCAAAAAAATCAACATCAAGAAAATTTTGGATATAGCTAGTTTTGAAATAGATGCTGGTCCTTATGAACACACTAACAACTATTTGGACTTGTACTGAAATCAAATTCATTATACCTACATGAAAAGTACAAAAAGAAGTTCTTTCTGATCAGGAGGAGAATAAAATAAATTACAAACCTGGTAATTTCGCATCCAATTACAAGTAATTTTTAAAGCTGCTACATTGCTGTAAGATCTTAATGTTAAATACAGTTGTAGGAGGGGTTCAACAACAGGGTAATAAACAACAAAAGGTCTACCAGGCTTTACAAATTCAACCAACTCTTTAAATATACTCAGAGGGTCTTCTTTACAAGTTATTATTAGAGAATCAACTTTTTCCTTTAATAAATCTGATGCGGTAATGTTATCAAAGTGCCATTTTGGCTTTTTTGGCTCTATTTGTAAATCAGATGAATTAGAAATATTTATATTCTCTGTGGACTTTTCATCACCATTTTCAACTTTTTGCATTTTATTTTTTGGTTCGTTTATATCTTTATTGTCATTGGGAGCTTTCCTTTTCAACTTATTTTTTTCATAATTGGAATCTGCCAAATCAATACTGACATTCACATCACAACCCTGATGGAATTGTCTCAATACTGAATAAACATTAACAGAAATGCATCTACATAAATGTTCTTCACTAAAATTCATAGCTAATAAACCTTGTTTCTGGGACATGTTTCCAGGGTGCATATGTACAAGTTTACCATTGGTGTTTGCTCCAATAGCACTTAATAAAGCAGCAGCCACTAAACCATTTGACCCTGAGTCATAAAGCAAATGTACACCTTCAGATTGAATATTTGATAATGTCATAATTTGTGATAATGTATCTATCCTAATACCCTGAATTTTGCCTGGGTCTAGCCTATACATAACTTCTGTTATTAATCTCAGGTTTGGCCTCACAACTTGGAGATATTCAAAGTACTTTTTTTCTTTCTTTTTCAAGTACTTCTCTTGTGAGAATTCAGTTTTATTATGAAATGTATTAGAGTTGGTAATTAACGTTTCTACAATATCCGAAGCCTTCACTGCGTCGCACTTTAGCTCTTCAATTTCAGCAGCAGAAAGTTTCTGAGATCGACCATCATCCAATATGTTCCTGTTATCATTACCAGATACTTTCACATCTATTTCATCTTTCAAGTTCACTGCTGCATCTGTCCGTTCTAAAATGTATTCCTTATTTCTTTTTCCACCCAACGAAATCATTTTAAACACTGAGAAATAGGGACATCCTTCTATACCAGATAAATTTACACTGTCTCTACCCAAATTTATACTAGAATTGGGTTTTGTAAATTTATGCAATTTTCTGTAATTCTGCTTCTGGATGATAAGATAGTCACCAATTTTAATAGTATCATCATTCATTTTCTTATGCTTTACAGACCTATGTAAACGCGCAAATGTCTGCTTACAAAAAATAAAATAACCTCAAGAGAAAGCAAGCAAGTAAAAATGTGAGGTTACGTAGTAAGTAACTAATTAGTAATCTGTGATGTGAGGTTAGTTTTTGACATATGTCTGTTTACTTTTTTTTTTTTTTTTCAAAGATAGCTTTTAACTGTCAGCCGAAAGTTAGTGGCGCCCTTACATTATATGCCGTCGTCGTATAAATCTGATAAAAAAGCCGATTCGAATCGAATCAACGTAAGGTACATTGCGTAGTTTGAGAGATTTGTTGAAACAAATAAACTCATTTTGGTCATCTTGCTTTAGTAGGTAATCGTTCCGAAATTTCTAGTGTACGGTCAGTCATATGAAGCTTTGAAGCAGGCCCATCTAAAGACCAAATCTAGAGAAACATTTCATATTAGACTGGATTAAATTGAAAGCACACAGTACATACTAATGAAATAAAATACATTTGTAAAAATATATTGTCAGTACTTATGTATTTAATGATTTACAGATACTTATAGAAAAATATTATACAAAACAATAATAAAATCTTGTTCACTTAAATTAAACAGCTATTTCTAGCATCTTTTCTATTGAACAAACTTTTTCACGAGGTTTACCTTTTAGTTTACCCTGCTCAATTTCATATTTATCAATTTTCTCCCACCCTTTCCAATCCACTACATGATAATTGTTTTGTAATATTATTTTTTTTACTTCTTCAAATCCTCCTTTTAAATGTGGGTTGTTATCTTTTTTTAAATCTTCTACTATAACTTTGGCTACTTGGAATGCATTGCCCATAGTATGTAATATGACTCCCACTGGACCTGTACCCAACCATCCAGCAACATACATCTTTGCTAAGTCCTCTGTGTTGTTTTCTACTATACCTCTATTATTTGTTACAAGTCCATTTGAATCAAATTTCAACTCATCATCAGCTTTGACACTTCTATATCCTATACTTCTAAAGACTAAACTACATCGCAAGAGTTCAATTTTGTCAGTGGGCACTGATTTCTTTTCTTCTAATGTTTCTCCTTGCAACTCATTGCAGGTTAATTCAATGCCTGTTAATTCTTTTTTTTCATTCACTATAAATTTTCGAGGACTTCTGAAAAATATTGGTTTAAAATATTTATCAAAACCAACATTACTTTGTGTTTGACTCTCTTTAAAAGATTTCACCATCAATTCAGTCAATCTTTTTCTTGGCCTTTGTAAATTAGTAATAGCATTTTCTACACCAACAAAATCTTGTTCTCTCCAAATTGTCTTACAATTCTTAAGTTTGATCTGCTCTCTCAATTCTTTAATGGTAAAAGCCACTTGTAGGGGCCCTCTTCTTCCAATTAAGTATAGTTCTTTCACTTTTGATTCAGCTAAAGTGTTAAGAGCATATTCTGTGATATCTGTCTTCTTTAATTCTTCAATAGAAGATAGTAGTATTCTTGCAACATCAAGTGCCACATTACCTTGTCCAAGTATTGCAGCAGTGTGTCCTGATAAATCAATCTAAAAATTTATTCAAATATTATTATTACCTTATAAATTAGTAATACCTATAACCTTAATAAAAATATTTCACATACATGTATTATAATACTTTAAAATATTAAGATGTAAGTACCTTTAAGTCTTTATCACTAGGGAGTCCATTATACCATCCAACAAAACTACGAGCAGCAATCACATTTTTAGCATCTTCATTTTCAATACCTAGTATACGATCTTCTTCAGCACCATATGTCTGTAAAAGTAATTTAAATTATTATTTGAGAGGATAAGTGTGTAACTTGTTGTGTCATAACACAATGTTAACATCACAGAATACTTTAGTATAAACTGAAACTGGTTAATATTAGGAAGTGTATAATTATTATAGGTACTAGTGATCATCATATATAGTAGTGATAACGGACATTATTTGTCTTAGTGAGTGTACATTTAAAGTTTTACCCAAAAAAAAAAATGGATTTACATCCAGTGTTTTCCTAATTTCTTTCCTAAAAGTTCCAACTAATCGTAACTTATACTTTGCACCTAACTGTTTAGAAATAAACTAGGAAAATACTAGGTGTGGCCTTTACCAATAATACTGCATCATAATATTGTCGCAATTGACTTATTTTGACATCATTCCCTAATGTTATATTCCCATAGAAATTGACATTTGGCTGCTGAGCCACTTTTGTGAACTGGTTGATAACATTTTTTACTTCGGGATGATCTGGAGCTACTCCATACCTGTAAATAAATTTTTAGCATCTTCAATTAATTATCATATTGATATAGAAGCAGCATCACAAGGACAATCTTCTTCTGAAACACTGGTCATAAATAAAATTAATAAATAGCTTTATTAATTTTATTTATGACCAGTGTTTCTGTCAGCTAAGAAAATATAATAAAAATTTGATAAATACCTTATCAATCCAAATGGGACAGGTAATTTTTCAATGATATCAATCTTTACTTGGGGAAGGTTTTTTGTCAAATGCATAGCCGCGTAAAATCCAGCGGGACCTGCTCCCACAATGCAAACTTGAGGAACTCTGGTGCTTGTAGTAAAAGTTCTACATAATAGTTTATATAATTTAAAACTCATTTTTGAAGACGATTCCGCACAAACTGTAGCTTCTCCGTAAAAGCTGTACCGTTCTCTGTTTTTTATAAAAACATATGCATTTGAAATTTATTTAAATTTTACAGATAACGCTTACGTACTTTGGAATTCATAAATAAATAAATAATACAATGCGCGTTGTTTTGTTGACTCGGAGCAAGTAGGTAGGACGAGGATGGGGGATTGAATTGAAGAAGGACGACTATGGGACGACTCAGCTTCACCTGGCTGTCTGATGACAACGACAGTGAAGTGTGACAATTTATACGATATGTTTTGCTTTTTTTTGGAGAGGTACCGTTTGGTGTGTGCAGAAACTTTTTGATAATTGATGTAATTATCTATGTTTTTTTTTTAATCCCTACCAACTTCCTCTTATTGGACAAACAAATCTTTTCCTGCCCTTGTTAAAAGCCTATTAAAATATAAAGACCTCCCCTGTCCAGTTAAGCAGTCTGTGGGTAACCCACTATTTCATATTATGTATGAGGTCTTACTTAATATATATAAATTAAGGATCACTAGATGCGAACAGGGAATTCAATAGGGTACAGCTTGGCAAGAAAGAGTATGGAAAAAATGAGGGCGCTGCCTCTCTTCATATGGCCACCCCATATAACCTGACTAAAACTGTTTTGATACTTTGAATAATTGATTTTTTTTAAGCAAAAAAATGCAACAGCATAAGCCATCAACATCATGAAAAGGGTGTGAAGATTTTTTTAGGGATGGCAACGCTCGCCTGTGTTACAGATTTTTATATGATACTAGCTGCGTCCCGGGGCTTCGCTCCCGTGGGAATTTCGGGATAAAAAGTACCCTGTTAGTCCAGTTTACATTCTACCCGTATGTACGACCCATACTTCATAACAATTCGTCCAGTAGTTTTTGGCGTCAAAGAGTAACAAACACACACACATCCTTACAAACTTTCGCATTTATAATATTAGTAGGATTAAAAAAACTCAGTTAATTACCAGTGACTTTATTTAATCAGAATCAAATTATTCATCCAGATATTCTACACCTGAGAAGACAGGATCTTGGGTTGACGTTCCTGCTATATCAGAATAAGAGGATTTTGATGTCTCGTCACTGCTGCTGTCATCATTGACATCAATGACTAATCGTTCTATATCGGTGTACAAAGTTCTGCCTCTCTCGAAACACTCTTTCAATTTTCATTACATGTCTGCGTGAATTTGCCCAATTTTGTGATACTTTCAAACGCTTGCTGAGCTGCCATCTACAAAAAACATTTAAAACAAAATTAAAGCTAGTAATAATCATATCAATACATATAATAAATAATAATATTCTGAATAAAAGCTAATTGAGAACCTTTACATTTATATCAATAATATAATTGTGTGAGAATACTATTTAAAAAATTTGAAAGATCAATCTTACGTTGTCCTAGTATGCTTGCCACTTCAAATTTGCAAAACATAACCTCCAAATTGCGTTGAAGTTGAAATCTATTTTTCACAATATTTTATGATCTTTTTACTTAAAATCCTTAAAACAATGTTTTATTACTATATTCTATGGATAAATAATAATGTCATAATAAATAAATACCTGTCATTTCGGCTGTTCGTCTATAAACTTCATCAATTGGATGCATAATTTTAGCTTCTTGTTCTGCCAAACAATGCAAGAACACTCTATGAACTACCTTCCTGCCACTGCTCCGGATAGTTTTATTCATGTTTCTATATTTATTTTACGAATTTGTCAGTTAAAACTTTCAATTACACAAAAACTAAAAAACCAAAACGAACATTTGACGCCATATGTACTAGTCTATGACAGCAAAATAGTGTTGCCATTATTCATACTATTTAGTACCACCTTATCACCGGTACAAACTCTTTTTTGCCAAGCTGTAATAGAAGAACAGTGGTCTGATTGGACCCTAATCTTCACGGATGCATCTAAAATGTCTGCTGAAGGTAACATAGGTATATAGCTATTTGAATCCCCAAATTCAAAATTATCCTAAATATTAAATGTCCTTCACAATGTGCCGTATTTTCTGGCGAATCTATTGCCTTATTAGAAGCAGCATCCTTTGTGCAATCTCACAAACTCAACAAGTCACTGATTCTTTCAGACTGCAAAAGCAGTCTACAGGATATAATAACACACCCTTTTCATGCCAAGGATAACTTTCCTATTTCTCTTAGGACGTGAGAAATTTTATACAAATGCCATCTTGAAGGCATTGAAGTTGCGCTGGGATCCAGGCGGATCCCAGGTCACTCTGGTGTTTTTGAAAACGAAGCAGTAGACAGTCTTGCAAAACAGGCAATCCATTTGGGCTCAGAAAAATATAATATATGGCTCCCTCGAGATCGAGAACAAACAGCTCAAACAACATTATACATGCATTGGAGTTCCTTCTGGTTAAATAATGCACATAAAGCGAAACATTTTTCAAAGATTCAACCTGACATTCCTCTCAAACCCTGGTTCAATAAATACCGCTCCATCCACAAACATCCCACTTCTACTGTTATTAGACTTCGTACATGTCATGCAGGTATTTCTAGCTAAAATAAGAATTAAAGTCTACTCGCTATGTGAATACGGCCTAGACGAGGGTACACCTGATCACATATTTTTTGAATGCTCTAAATTTTCTCCATCTCTATACGACTTGCTTCCCCTTTATGTCCCAAGACCTGTAAATATGCAAATTCTATTAACATTAGTTTTCTCCTCATTTATAATTATATTGACAAAATTGAACCGAAACCTGTACGTTCTGCATTATTTGGTCAACTATGGTCATAAACTAATATAAACTTGATTTTGACTAAAGATCTTACATGTATGAAGTCCATATTTTAATAACTCTTCACGTGTTCCGAGCTTTTTCGACCGTTTACTTGCTCGAAAATTTTACAGCGTTTTCCCATAGACGGTTTCCCATAGTTTTCGAAATTTTTTATCTTACTGTTTGCAGTTTGCTGCTGGCAATATTGCTTGCCTTATCGTATCTATAGAGTTTGCGATTGTCTGTGATATTTCTAAAAAAAAAAATTAAAAAATCCTTGTTCTTGTAATGTGAAAATTATATTTTGTTTAAAAATTAATTCAAATCAAATTTAAAAATAATACAACTTAAGTGATATTGAAATATTGGTTAATTTAAGCTTGGTCATCTAAAATTCTAATTATATACTATGTCACACGTAACTGACATGAAAGTTCTCTTCTCTAGGTTATTTTCTATGAAGAATGGGTAAGTTTTGGCTAAAGACTGACTTTATTATGATTTTAATCGAATTCAGTCTTTTTTCTCATCTCGATAAGAAAACAGACTGAATTGTGTTATTGCTTTCACTAGTGGCAGTAACACTATTTTTATTTTTTCAGTATTTGCCATTCTATTTGTCGAGTGAACCAAAACATTCTTGTATAAAAGATAATTAAATATCCTGAAAAGCAATGATTTATATGGTTGCTTTTGCATATTTAATTCTCTTTCAATGTAATATGATTGTTACCATGTGTAGCAGTTAAACAAACAGGCAGTACACAGTATGGATGTGGTGTGGATTGTACTTAAGCTGTAGCAAAAGACTGATTTTCAGCATCATCAATTCAAAGATCATCCATTAGTTGTTCTTTGAAAGGGTAATAAGCAAAGATTATTTTTTAATTTCAGGCTAAACAATCCCAGATGGTGGATCAGAAAGTACAGCCATGAAGTGGAAAATCCTGCACAACCATTACCAAAAGGCAGTGTGACCCCCCTTCCTCCCTTGTCTGAGCCAATATCCAGTCTACCACCAGTGATCTATTCTACTGCCAAGTCTGAAGATGCTGTCACAGAAGTGACCACATTGAGTAACGGTCTCAGGGTAGCATCAGAAAAAAAGTTTGGCCAATTTTGTACTGCTGGTGGTAAGTATTGTGTAAAGGAGAGACAATTAACGTCTCTTATTCTTTACCCATTTTAGTTGGGGTTGATGGCAAATTCGTAAATGTTATTTTAGATAATGTGGAAATAGGAGGATCTCAATAGTGTTTTATATCAGTTGGAAGGCATGTTAAACCTTTGGTAACAATTGTATTTGCTGTTGTTAAAACCTACCCAATGCAGATTGCATTGGGTCTGTGTGGTGAGTCATGACCCATACTATCAACCCATCTTTAAGAACGACCAGCGCCCCAGCAGAAGGCACATTATGGTGGATTATGATGTAGAAAGAAATAGGAAAATGTTTTCTATACTTCTAACAGGTATACTTCTAGTAGGTTTCTGGTATATTTTAATTATGATGATTTTACATGATGCAATAATAGGATGATATGTTGTTTTTCAGTTGTGATTGATTCAGGTCCACGATATGAAGTGGAATATTCAAATGGTATATGCCATTTTCTTGAAAAATTAAGTTTTGGGGTGAGTATTACTTCAAAGTTTTTTCCATATTAGATAATTTATTTAGTAATGTTTTGTGATTTTGACGTGTCAGTGCTTTGATCAATGGCCGCAAGTCAAAATCCTTCTACATTTTTGTAATATAAAATTCTTAAAATAAAAGTGCAAACTTAATTTCTTCATGTTGCAAAATATCTACACCTCAGATGGCCAGACTTGATCTATGCAAAATAATAATCAATTCTCAAAAAACCCATGTCTCAAAATAATAAAGTGTTTGGTACTGTCCTACTGTCTGAAAGAAGATAGAAATTCATTAATATTTAACAACACCTTAAGACAATTTTTTCCTATTATTTTTCAACTAATTGAGTATGGAAAAAGCTTATTTTTAATGAAATGATTTCAGGCAACACATAAATTCCCTACTCGTGATGTCATGCTGCTCGAGTTGGAGAGGCATGGTGGTATTTGTGATTGCCAGGGCTCCCGTGACACTACCGTATATGCTACCAGTGCAGATTCTCGGGGTCTTGAGGCTGTGACACAGGTACCTATTCATGTAGCTGTTATTTTTGCTCTGCTTAAAGTATTATAGAAGTTGCAAAATTCTAATTATTTATTAAATTTTAATTTCAATGTGTAAATGAAAAATGAAAATTTCTTTTTATTATAAAAAAAAAAAAATTTAACCAATGAATAGTTGCAATGCATAGTTGACAGAGACATTAACATTTCTTTTATTTTATTTCTAAGGTATTAGCAGAAGTGACATTGAGGCCACAACTCTCCACAGAGGAAATAGAATCAGCTAGACAAGCAGTGGCGTTTGAATTAGAAACACTGTCAATGAGACCAGAACAGGAAACTATTTTGATGGATATGATACATGCAGTAAGTTTATACATATGTCCCATTTTTTTATAAACTTAAAAATATGCTGCTTATCATAAGCACTAGTTAATATTTTGAGTACTGTGGATATACATACATGATTGAACGCTGACGACCGTGCGAAGTGGAGACGAAAAAGGAAAGTGGTCTCTGGCTCTGATGCTGAACGGCTATGGAAGGAACCGTAGACACTCAGATAAGAGAGAGAATGCTGTGGCGATACCTAATACATGCAAGTTGCACACTGAACATTGTAAAAGACATACTCGTATCTCAGACTATATACTCATGTAATATTAATAAAAGTTGTATTTTAGGCTGCATACAAAGACAACACACTTGGATTACCAAAGATTTGCCCATATGAGACAGTTATGAAAATAGACAGGGGCATCATTGTGAATTATCTAAAGAACCATTACACTCCTGACAGGATGGTTGTTGCTGCTGTTGGAGTAAGTACAAGTCTATGGTATTTTTAAATTATAGTTTTTTTTAGTTAGATAAATTTTATGATTAATATATTTTAATTTAAAGTAATTTTATTATGTATATTGCATTAGACATTCCTCAAATATCAAACACTAGCTGCGCCTCGGAGCTTCGCGCCCAGGGAATTGCGGCATAATAGTACCCTTTGTGTTATTCTAAGTTGTGTACCCGTGTACAAAATTTCATAATAATCCGTCCAATAGATTTTACATGAAAGTGTCAGAGACAACATACATACATCCTCACAAACTTTCGCATTTATAATATTTGTAGGATTGTTTAATTTTTAGGTAGATCATGAGCCATTTGTAGAATATGTCCAAAAATATTTTGTGGACACAAAACCTACATGGCATTCTGATGACACATTCAAGCCAAAAGTTGATAAAACTGTCGCAAAGTATACAGGAGGAATGCAGCAGGTATGTTGATTTGAAATGATGATTAAATCCTACAGTTAGTAATAGAAAATATTTCAAATATGGGACGGGTTAGTTTCATGTTTTAAAAAATCCTGGTCACATGTATTTTCAGTGCAATAAATTGTATATACATTTTTTTTAATGAATTTAGTGCCGACTCCTTATAAAAATGAATAACTCGTGCAAAAATATTTATAATGAGTAATTACAAGAACTCATAATCTTACTTTGTTTATAAATTAAAAACATTGGTTTAACAAAAAAAAAACGTGTACTTCAAAATTATGTTGCCATCTCTGGCTGAAGAATATGTATTTTTTTATTATTTCAGGATGAATGTGAGATCCCTTTGTATCCTGGCTCTGATTTGCCCGAATTATCACATGTTGTCATTGGCCTAGAAAGTGAGTAATTCTCTAATTCTCATTCGTTTGTGAATGCATTAGCTGCATGGAATCTCACTGTACTCTTTGAATTTGATTAGTGGAATTGTATTGTGAAATTGTAAAACAATGATGAAATCAGGTCTTGTTCGTTTGAAATAACTTTATTGCACATAAAATCTATTTTTCGTTTTCTAATTGTTTGTACGTTTGCATTTATCCAAGGATTTTTTTCCCGCTGCATCATCTCTTGATTGACTGACGGTAGAACAAGCCGCAGGCTTTTTTTTATGATATAAAAGCGAACGTACGCTTTTATATCATAAAAAAAATGCAGACATTAAAAAATACTACTATGTGCTGTGCTGTACTGTGACTGTGCCAGGATGTGCCATAAGTAAAGAAATAAATGTATATCAGGTTGTTCGCACGGCGACGCCGACTTCGTGGCGACGTGCGTGCTCAACATGATGATGGGCGGCGGCGGCTCCTTCTCGGCCGGCGGGCCCGGCAAGGGCATGTACACCAGGCTCTACACCAATGTGCTCAACAGGTGACGGCATTACTATTGTACATTGGCTTCAACTAGATTTATATTAATACCCTCCTCCCTCCATGGTAATTTTACATAAACTTAATTTTCGTTACAATACGAACGGCTTGAAAATTTTTGTGTTTGTCAAGTTTTACTTACTACTTCACGATTAAACTTTACTTTTATACGTGAAATTTCTGACGAAATTAACGTCGTGACCGTGTTTTATATTTATGTAGTTGCGAAATGAAAATAAGGCTTTAATGCTAAAATAAGCCTAAGAAATTACAACAACATTCAACAAAAAATACTGTGAAGATTATGGAGTTATTAGCTTAGTGAAATTAATTGAAGTGTATATCTTATTGCAGGTACCATTGGATGTTCAACGCGACCGCTTACAACCACGCATACAGTGACACAGGTCTGTTCTGTGTCCACGCCGCGTCGCCGCCAAACCGTATTTATGACACTTCAATAGTGATTGCTAGAGAGCTTGCCAATATGGCAGGGAAAGTCGGCGATGCGGAATTAAGAGTGAGTTTCACGTGTTTTTTATGTAGCCAAATTTTGCTTGTAAGATCCTGCCTAAAAAAGGCTACTACAAAAATTAAATCAGCAGCTAATTTTTCCATTGAAATGATCTGACAGCATTTCTGAAACATTTTCAATCCTAGTGTGCTCTCAGCATATTTTAGGTAATATTTTTTAAAATCCTGGTGTGCCCAAGCATATTTTAGGTAATTTTTGTCAATGCTAGTATGCTCACAGCTATTTATGGCTGGAATATTTTGTTTTGTTCTTAATTATTTTTATATATTATGCGAAATTGTTATTACAGAGAGCCAAAACCCAACTTCAGTCAATGCTGTTGATGAATTTGGAAGCGAGACCCGTGGTGTTTGAAGATGTCGGTCGCCAAGTGCTGGCTACTGGCAAACGAAAACCGCCATCATTCTTTATCAATGAAATAGGTATGTTTTGTTCCCTATTGTTTTCTGCAAAAGATTATTTGTAGATACTTTATTGTATACACGTATGTTTTTAGTTCAAACATGTTACTATGTTAAAGATACCTTTTCTACTTCGGAAGACTTCAGTCGCACCCTAGCGCCACCATGACATTGTCTTATAGCATTACATATGCACACATGATATTACATGTATACATAATTTAATTTTTGCTAAAATGCGAAAGTATGTTACCTCTTCACGCATTATGTACTGGACCGATTGTTATGGTTGGTACACGAGTAGAAAATAACCTGGAATAACACAGGGTACTTTTTATCCCGAAATTCCCAAGGAAACGAAGTCCCGGGGTGTAGCTAGTAATAAATAAATAAAACTTGTTTGCTCAGTAGTATAAAGGGAAAAAAATGTGATGGTGGCGCTAGTGAGCCCATTTAAAATGCGTTCTTTTCATTTACAATGTTTGGTTTCAGAAAAAATAACAGCTGAAGACATAACCCGCGTGGCGCGGCGCATGCTGGGCGGGCGCGCGGCGGTGGCGGCGCGCGGCAAGCTGGCGCAGCTTCCCGCGCTGCAGGAGATCCAGGCCAACATCTCCTCCGTCGGCGACGCGCCGCAGGGGCGACGCATCAACCTCTTCCGCGCTTAGTTACGACATTCACCGACATTACATTGTTAAATAAATTTAGAGTTCTATTATATATCACGTGTTTTATTTTTACTTTTGATTTTTATTGAGTAATGGGCAATCAATGAAATTTTTCGAAGTGCCTGAATATTTTTCTGCTGATAGGAATAACATGACATAATGTCAGGGAAAAGTTTCAGAATTTTCAGTTGTGCCAATAAATTATAAAAATATAAATTCTGAATGGGTGGGATTATACAAACCCGATAATTATAATGTCACTTTAATTAATCAGTTTTATCTAGTTGGAAAATAGCCGATTATAATGTACTTCTATATGTACGTATTTTGACCCAGCCTAATAGATGGCGAAACAAATATTGCTTTTGATTAAAGTGTTTCGCGGATCCTGGGCTGCGAACTGGGATAAAGTTCTAAGATGAGAACGAGACTAGGATGTATAATTCAAAAATAAATATAACAAGAATTTTAAAACAAATAACTATATTGCACTATGTACAGTCTTAAAAATAATCAACATTTTTAGAAGTTAGTGGGAAGTCTTCAAGTCTTGGGAGTTGTGTTAGTGATTAATTCTAATTTAATACGTAAATAAATCCGGTTTAAACCTGTATAAAATAAAAGAGTGATTCTATTACTTCATTCAATATCTGACCTCGAAAAATCCTTACAAAGTGTTGGGAAGTCTTCAAGATGTGTTAGTAATTAAGTCTATGTAAATAAATCCGGTTTCAACCTGTATAAAATAAAAAAGTGATTCTATTACTTCAGTCAACAACTGACAAAAAAAACAAAGTGGCCCTAAGCATGCTGTGCAGTCTTATCCTAATTATATGTCTTTCTCTTAGCTTCTAATTATTTCTTATGCCAAAGCTAGAGTTGACCATTGTTACGTATAGATATTACACATGCACTTAGGCTAATCTGCAAATCGAATTGACCATTTTGATGTTCATGGCCACAATTATTTTCTGTTCAATTCTCCTGAGCCAATTTGACGGCAGTTTTCGCAGCTTCGTCAGCGTCATTGATGATGGTCAACGGAAGTCCCGATTCCTCGAGTATTTTCTTCGCGGCTTGAGCATTGGTGCCTTCCAGCCTGATCACCATAGGATGTTTAGGAGGATTTTTCTTGCACGCCGCCACGATACCGTTGGCAACCGTTGCACAATTGACAATTCCTGAAAAATGCTAATTTGAAAATGGATATGTGTTATGGTATGACGAACATTTTATATGTTATAACTTCTGGGAAACGTGTAATAAATAGGTATGTATAGTTCGACCTTTTAAATGAGTTCACAGGGTACAGAGGGATGGGGATAAATGACAAAGAGCATCAAAGCCAAATCAATTTTTTTTGATAATAATTGGCTTTTAAAATATATAAAAATGTATGAAGATATTTAAATAATCAAACACGATAATTAAATGTCACTTCAGTTTTATTAATTACGAGATTTACTATTTTGGTGTCTCATTAAAGTATATTAGAAATACTTTTTGACTCCAAAATCCGTGACGTCACAATACATTGTCATACAAGCTTAATGTAAAATTTAGTTTTTGACATTAGAAAAAAAGTATCTTAATCTTATTTGACTAGTCGGAGAATAGGCAATTCTAGATTAATAGATTTCTTTACGATACAATTTCACCTTAAAAAATATTGTTTTATGAATAATGAAGTAAACAAACCTGCAAAAACATTCACAAATACGGTCTTCACTTTAGGGTCTGATTCGAGGATTTTCAAAGCTGCTGAAACTTGTGATTCACCGACTCCACCACCAAGATCTAGGAAGTTGGCAGGTCTGCCGCCGTTGAGATTGATGAGGTCCATGGTAGCCATGGCCAGACCCGCGCCATTGACCATGCAACCAATGCTGCCATCCATATCAATGTAAACCAAGTTATATGAAGCCGCTTCTCTCTGTTAGAAAGTGTATGTTTTGTTTAATTGTTATTTTTTTTAGTTAGACTGTGTGTGTAAATATGCAAAATATGTGTGTGTAAATAATAGAAATGTTATGTCCTAATGATATGGTCATTTGGGATTGCATCTAATGCTAATGATAAAGTTATAAAGCCTCAAGATGTGGTTAGCACAGTGACTATTAAAAAGCGATTACGATCTTCATATGTATCTATTAAATGCTTTAAAAATGTTAGTTGCAAAAAAAAGATAGGCCTAAAAAAATATTGACAATAAATCAATGAGATAATGTATGATAAAAATCATGAGTGATAAAGTAAAAACAAGAGTGATAAAAACTGACATAAAATATTGTGAGTTTGTAACTTTTTTAGAGCAACTGATATTGCATAATGACAGTGTATTTATTATTCGGCTATATGGTTGCAAAGGTCAATATTTTTATAGCAAGTGTACATTGCCTTGCTAGATTACATCACATAATTATTTAATATACATAATATCTAAAAATACTTGGTATTGTCTTGTTAGATGCATGCTAGTTTCATTCTCTCTTTGAGATTTTTTTTGGAATTTGCCTTTTGAATAACCCATTGTAATATATAAATATATTTTATTAAATTAATTATTATTTATATTTTCGAAAATATATTCTATTCTGGATCATTTTTATTTTGGTCATAGTACTGTACTTACTTCTCTGGGATCAGTTTCGGAAACATCATCAAGAGCAAATATGTCCTTCTGTCTGAACTGGGCATTGTCATCAAAATTGATCTTAGCATCCACTGCGACCACCCTGCCATCATCAGTCTCCACCAAGGGATTGATTTCCAGTTGTGTAGCATCCACCTAGAATGTAAATGTAGTTTTTTATTATTTATAAATTCAAAAATAAAACCAGGTAAATAGGTATATGAGGAATCACTCACTTATAAGATTGTGCTATAAGAATTATAAAACACAACACAACAAAATACCTTAAAATGCTGATTAAAATACCTAAATTTATATATTTATAATTCTTATTATTATAATTCCTTACATGTAATTGATAAAATTGAAGTATTATACTCAAATACCTACCTATATGATGGATTAACAGTTAAAATATAGCAATAAATGTTAAAAGATAAATGTGATTGGTATTCTTAAAAAAAATGTTCCATCATTACAGATTCTGTGTCATGAAGCCTGAAAACATTTAATCACTGGAATTGGTACAATATGTATAATTACATACCTATTTAACAAATTCCAGTAACTGAGTTACACATAAGAAAATGCATACCTTTAAAAATAAATCCCATAATTTCTTAATTTCATCTGCACATTTTTTCTTTAATGCACCTTTGAATTCCAAAAATTCAGCTACTTCATTTGCAATTTTATCTGTGACTCCTTCATAGATATCTATGGGAACAGTCTTCAGTAAATGAGGGGTCTCCTCAGCTACAGCCTCAATATCCATACCTCCTGCTGGAGATGCTACCAATGCTGCTCCATTGTAACTCCTCTCCATAAGAATACTTAAGTAAGTCTCTCTTTTTATTGTCACACTCTCTGCCACCATGACCTTATCTACTTTTATGCCATCTTTAGGGGTTTGTTTTGTTATTAACTTATGACCAATCATATTTTTGGCTAAATCCACTATTTCATTGGGATTTTTCGTCAAATGTACACCACCCTTAAATCCATTATCAAAATGACCTTTTCCTCTGCCGCCAGCCAAAATTTGTGCCTTAACGACATATTCATTTGCTCTAAATCCAGAAAGTGCCTTTGGATTAAGAGAATCGTCTAAAATACGAAAGTCTTGAACTGTTACTTGGTGTTTCCGTAATAAATCTTTACTATGGTATTCTTGCAAATTTAAGTTTCTTCTGATGGTTACTTGTGAGCCATAATTAGGCCTCAAAACCGATAGTGTTTTTAAGCTCCTGGTGTTTTTTAGAGCAGCCATAGCGAACTTTGAACACTAGAAGATAACCTAAAAATACAAGTAAATGTAGTAAAGTACCTAATAGTATGCTTATATTATATTATAGGAAAAACTACCTACCAAGTATATATCACTTTGACGAGAATTTGTGTAAAACTTGGATTTGGATTGTTTTGTTCTCATTAGATAGATAGGTATCTATCTAGGTAGGTTAAAAAACTCGGGATATTTATTTATTTCAGGGGAGGGAGAGGAAACGCAAGGGGGGGGGGGAAAGATCAAGGATGGAAAATGAACTGTCAAAAAAGGTCAATACCTATCCATTTTTTATCATAAGCGTATACGATAAGGTTTAAAATCCATCTTCAATTTATATAAACTTGACGAGTGTCTCATTTCTTCTCATCTTTGTATTAATTAACACGAACATCTCTTTCTTGTGTAAGCGAAATAGAAAAAATAACAACAGAGAATGGAAATTCATGAAATATATATTCTGATATCTATGGTGTGTATGTACCCGTACGTACAACGAAGTACTTAATTAAAATCCATGCAACAGAAACTGTCGTGGTTTATAGCTGTCTCTCTCTACCTTCCAGACTATATTTACACTTTGGCGGTTAAGTTGGCACTACTTTTATTTTACATGGCAACCCACAAAAAATATTTTACCAACCTATAATTACTAACTGATGTCGAGCTTCCTTTTCTCGTGTACTTTTGACAGCACGAGGTTATAATTTCTATTTTGCAATAGAAAAAGTATGTATTTTCGAGTGTTTTAAAGTATACGTATAACACTTTGGTGAGTGTAAACATATACTAACGACCATTCTTTATATTTTAGATAACAATGGCTGAAGAAAATTGGAATGATGAAATTGAAGCTGGCAGCATGGCTGTGGAAAGCATGCCACTGCCCCAGGCGGCTGACATCCCCGAAATCAAACTGTTCGGCCGATGGAGCTGTTATGATGTGCAAGTGTCTGATATGTCCCTCCAAGATTACATTTCTGTTAAGGAGAAATATGCTAAATATTTACCGCACTCTGCCGGTAGGTACGCTCACAAGCGTTTCCGAAAAGCTCAGTGCCCTATCGTTGAACGACTCACCAACTCATTGATGATGCATGGGCGCAACAACGGCAAGAAATTGATGGCAGTGCGCATTGTTAAACACGCATTTGAAATTATTCACCTACTCACCGGAGAAAACCCACTGCAGGTTCTTGTGACAGCGATCATAAACTCTGGCCCACGCGAAGACTCGACTAGGATTGGTCGTGCCGGTACCGTACGTCGCCAGGCTGTGGATGTGTCCCCACTCCGTCGTGTAAACCAGGCAATCTGGTTGCTGTGCACAGGAGCTCGTGAAGCTGCATTCAGGAACATTAAGACTATTGCCGAGTGTGTGGCAGATGAGCTCATCAATGCTGCTAAGGGTTCATCAAATTCTTATGCCATTAAGAAAAAGGATGAGTTGGAGCGAGTTGCCAAGTCCAACCGTTAATACCTAAGGACAAGTCTGAATAAAAAAGTAATAAAACATCCTAATTCGTTTTATTTTTAATAACATGAAGATAATTAAAAAAAATGACACTTGTCTATAAACCCCTTGGCATCAAAGTGTTCAAACTGCAATCATAAGCTGCACCATATATCTGCAATCATAACTGGACCAAACTTCATATAACGGAGAGGAGATTATGCTATGTTGATAATTGATTTTAATCAAAAGTATCACAGTTTTCCATTGGATTCATTATTCCAATCTACCATATTAAGATCATCATGTAAGATCTACCATGTTATTCATTAAAAAGTTAACATAATATTGTGTACTATGTGGTCTCTTTCTGTAAATATTCTTTCTGTAACTTTTGACGACCTTCGTGGCACAGTGGTAAGATTCTTGCCACTGAACCGAGAGGTCCTGGGTTCGATCCCCGGTCGGGTCATGATAGAAAATTGATCTTTTTCTGATTGGCCCAGGTCTTGGATGTTTATATGTATTTATTATAAAATATAGTATCGTTGATTTAGTATCCCATAACACAAGTCTCGAACTTACTTTGGGGCTAGCTCAATCTGTGTGATTTGTCCTAATATAATTATTATTTATTTATTTATTAAATATTATATAGGTGTGATAGTGAGAAATGATTTTGGTACTATGTTTCAACCATGGAATTAATAGGTACTCTGTAGTACTTATTAGGTAATCCATGGTTTCAACTTCTTTATGAATAATGGCATAAAAAGAAAACTGGCCACTATATGTTATTTTTACATATTATTATCCTTACGTATTTTAAAATATCTAAGGTATTCGCGATAAACACAAACTACTGCACAGATTTTCATGCGGTTTTCACCAATAGATAGTGATTCCTGAGGAAGGTTAGGGCTATAATTTATTATATTTTTACCCGAGCAAAGCCGTGACGGGCAGTATCATAATCTTTTGAGGTATTTTTTAGGTTTTGCTATATTAAAAGAAAGTAATCTTTCAATACTTGTGGCTATTTGTGATGTCTACTGTACTAAACAATACATATAATATTTAATATAACACACAATAAATTTCTAGTAAAATATATACAGTCCGATGGCTTATTTCATAAGGATTTCGTTAATATAACTTATGATACTAGTGTTCATACAAAAGTTTTGAGATATCCGATGATTTTTGCCTCGCAGAATATCCCAGAAAATTTCCGGGAGCCATCGGACTGCTGTCGGTGAACGCAAAAAACGACGTTGATCTTGCTAAGGGTCGTCAATTCAAATAGCACTTCCTTATACCATCATAAATGTGATGGTGTTATGATAAGGGAGTGGTATTTAAATTGACGATACATGTTATAAAATAAAATAAATACTGTAATAAGTTTGGGGGTAGACGATTCTGGCTCTATATAAGAGCTAGCTACTCTACTAATAGAGAGGCAAATACTTAGTCCAAACAGTATATTTAATCCGTTTATTATTATTATAGTGGTTTTAACGATTTTAACATACTGATTTTAACCCGGGTGTAGAGAACACATCTCTAGAGAATTTTCGTGCTGAATGGATGCAATGTTTCCTCAATATTAAGCATACATAAAAGAATTTAGTAGGTAGGTATAAAAAATCATTTTTAGTATTCATTTCAGGTACGGCTGTACAGCGTTGGCAGTAAAAAGCTCAAAAAGTCAAAGTTGACAGTATTGTTTTGGTTGACGGTTATGTTGTAGGGAAGGACAATCGATTTGATTTTACGAGACGAATAAATCGATACATTACTATTCGATCCGATCGTGCAGACTAAAGACAGAAAGGGATGCAAGTATATAAGAGATGCGTTCCTTTCTATAAAAACCCTAAAGCAGAATATTCCTTACGTAGGCATTAAACATTGAAACCGTCTTGTTTTTAATTAACTAAATTTAAACAATTCTAGTATATGGTGATATTGTTTTTGTCTAGGTGTCGTGTCCCACTGCTGGGCAAAGGCCTCCCCGTTATTTTTCCACTCATCTCTCTCGATTTAATAAATTTAGATCGAACTATTCTATTGCACAGACACCTGTGAACCGAAAGGTTCCAGGTGCGAATCCTACTAATGCAGGCACACTAAGGCTAACTAAGGCAGTTTTCACCATGACCACCTTTCTTCCGGTGAGGGTAAATATTGTAAGGAAACCATACCTACTTTGGTTGATTATCAATAATTTGTGTGTAAAATGGAGAAGCCATTGACAAATCATTCCTTTAATAATGCCAAGAAAGTAATTGTATATTTCATTCCACGTAATCACCACGACCCTCAGCCATGAGAAATACGATTATGAGGGAACTATTTAAAATTTATCATCATATTGCCAGTTATTCTGTATTAATTTATACAGAATACCTTTTTTGGTTCCTACAAATAGGTACCTAGAACTATAATAGGTAGGTACCTACGTAAGTAGATAGCTGCAATAGTAAACTAAAACCCCTTCCACACGATACAATCTGATTCCCAATTTGATTAACGATTGAATTGGGTTCAATATGATCGTCCGTTGACAGTATACAACTAAATCGCCAATTTCAGTATTTGATTGAGCAATTCCAAATCGGGCGAGACCGACCACCCAATGACCTTGAATTTCATTGACCCAATTTAATTGTCAATCTAATCAGATTGGGCGTAAAATTGGGTCGTGTGGAAGGGGTTTAAATATTCACATCAAAATCCACTCGTAACTCGTGATTCCCACTCGATTCAAGATGCATTGCTAGATATACTATTTTATATACTTAGTGAAAAGCAAGCAAAGCAAACTTAGGTATTTATTTTAATAGTTTGTTTACTACATTAATGAGTACATAGGTACTTCATTTATTTTGTCTTTTGTAATTTATGTCTGTAAAGAATTTGTGAGTTGTCTCAACGAAACAGGATAAAAATGATACATAGTTTATTTATAATAAACCCTTCTGGGTACGTATGTTAATTTTGATTTATTAATTTTAATTTATTGGTGGCTTACGTACCTCTGAATGCCTCTTTCAAGTTTTGATCTAGTTAGGTATTTAGGTATATTACGAATATATCAAATTTGTAATCAAATATTGTAAGTTATTGACCTACTTCCTGGTTTCCAATAGAGCTGAAACATTGCGTGGATATCGTGAATTCATGGGTAAATCGGTTGATATGACCTTTCATCTGAGCATTTTCCCGGTTTATTTGTCGGAGCCCATGGCCCGCATTACTACCTTTTTATCTCCACTTGGCACGGTCTTCTCCCTCACATCCTCATAAGACCTTTGGCATGCATAGTGACAACATAAAAATATAAGATTGTAGTATTGTTTAGTTTTTATAAAGTTCTACATAAATTGTACGTGCACCAAAAGCATGTCTAAAATACCTACATTGATGTGTGCAAAACAAGTTTAAAAATGTATTTGGAATATTATCTTGATGTGTTTAAAAATGCACTAATAGTCTATTTTATAAGAATTGTATTATTTTAGGGACGTTTTTCTTGAAAAACATTGGCGAAGTGTTATACCACGATCAGTATGTGATTATTACTTGGAGGCACAGCGGGCATCACCAAATGTAAGCAGAAATTGTTTAAATTTTTGACTGACTTTTTGGTAGACCACAAGATAGTGAAGTAGATAATATTTGAATATATTGCAACTGAACTAGAATTTATTATAAGATTTATTCAGATAAGTTGATTGTGAAGCTGATTTTCTTACTTTCTGGGGGCTTACCAACATCTCTTAATGCAGTGACCTAAACTGATCTGCATCGCAAATTCGTACCATCAAGTGAGATTTGAGCTTCCTAAATTGGAATATTTCTGTAAATGTTGATGGTATGACTATTGGTCACTTCATAAGGATGATTATGTATGATATGGTAGGTCAAGACCCACCATGACTCCAAGTACCATCTAAAAGGAAGGCCAGTGCCCCAACAGCGGCGACATTAAAATGGCTGATAATGGTGGTGGCCTAGGTATTTATTGTACCACAACTAACTCAAGAACTTCTATTTCCAGGATGTTCCACCTGTGTTAGCTGCTCCCCATCATTATCTCATATCAATTCAGAGAGGTGGAGTAGCACTTGTGGCTGTGTGTAAGCAGGAGGTCTCCCCCCTCTTTGTGATAGAGTTCCTGCACAGGGTAGTTGATACATTCCAGGTAATGCATAACTATTTATTTATATTTATTCAATTCATACATCATCATCACACTTCAATTTATCCACAATAATCATACTAGCAGCTCACAGTAGCTTAACTATATCTACCAAATATTTAAAATCAGCCTAGTAGTCTAACTGTGAAAGTGTGACAGACAGATTTTTAAATTTGTAATATTCATATATTATATTCATATATATTATTTGTTCAAGTTTTTGTATTTTGTTTTTTTTTTTTATAAATAATGTTTGTTGGCAAATTTAGTTTATTTATATCTGCAAATTAATAGTAATTACATTTTCATATTTTCCAGGATTATTTTTCTGATTGCACTGAGACTATTATTAAGGAAAACTATGTAGTTGTTTATGAGGTAAATATCACTTAACTATAGTTCAGTTTTAGCTTTTTTTCAGATTCAATCGAAAGTACATCCCAAAGAAATGTAATATAATTTGTAAATGTTTTTCTTTTAGCTATTAGATGAGATGTTAGATAATGGATTCCCTCTAGCAACAGAAAGTAACATTTTGAAGGAATTGATAAAACCACCAAATATTCTTCGAACTATTGCCAATACTGTAACTGGTAAATCAAAGTAAGAGCATTTATTTGTAGTAATTCATTATTATTATAATTAATTTATTCGGTCAATGAGGGCTTCATTGAAATGAACATAATGTATTTCTCAGTGTGTCGACTCAGCTGGAAGGACATACACCACTATCTTAATTACATGCATAAAATTATTTTCAATTTTGGTCACTGGATCTATTCTTGTCATTCTGTAAAGAGGAACAAACTTATCTGGTCCAGTAAGGCCATTGTATGAATTTGACAAGAAAATACAAACTTTGAAAGTTTCTAATTATTTTCTTTGCAGTGTTTCCTCTACATTGCCTTCTGGTCAGTTGTCAAATGTTCCATGGCGGCGTTCAGGCGTTAAGTACGCTAACAACGAGGCGTACTTTGATGTAGTGGAGGAGGTTGATGCAATTGTAGACAAAAGTGGTGCTACTGTGTCTGCTGAAATACAAGGATATGTATGTTTACAATATATTAACCAATTAATCTGCTCCCATGGGAAACAGGCGTGATAATAGGTTTATATGTGTCGACTACTGACCACACTTCACTTATAACCACTGAGAATTAAGAAAGATAACATCACAACTATGTATACACATAGATCACTTATACTTTGTAAGTATACTTATACTTACAAAGGAACAAGATCGCATCACACGGTGCCAGACCTAAGACTGAGTCATTACAACGCTTACACGTTCTTGTTATGGTGTGACAACAGGTGATGAGGCACTTTGACGAGCTTTTTACGAGCTGTTTTACCGACAATACGGTATGTAAAATAACAACAAAGTTAACACTCCGTCATACGTATGTATTGACCATAACATGAAGTATTTTTTGTATACTGCTTAGGTGTACCATTGCTGGGTAGTCTTTTTGTCTTCCGTAATTCTTCTTTGGCAACTAAAAGAGTATTATACATAGAAGAATTTCAACAAATATTTTATAAATTGAAAAAAGTGCTCTAGGTTCATGCTAATTATTTGTTATGGATTTAAAAATCAACTGACTTTTTAAATTTTCAGATTGACTGCTGTATAAAATTAAGTGGAATGCCTGATTTGACTCTTACGTTCGTCAATCCAAGATTGTTTGATGACGTCTCATTTCATCCTTGTGTGAGATTTAAGCGGTGGGAGGTAAGAAATTAATCAATTTCTTAGGTGCTTCACTATTTACTTATAGTTTTGTGAAGGGAAACAATTTATATGATCTAGAAATATTGTACTCTGGAATTATAATTAAATAAGTTAATCAAAAATCTTTAACTAAATAAATAAAATAAATAAGTTAAAAATCTTTAACCACTTCGAAATATGTATAATAGCAAAAATTGTTTTCTAGTCTGAGAAAAAATATTATTACAACCTTTTACTCGTCCCCATTAAATTTTACCTATTTCTTATTGTCCTTCTGAGCTGAAATTTTCTACGTCGCTTCAATTACGGCAATGCATTATTATGTTTGTGCATGACCAGATGATGCACCCAGATTCGGCTTCCGAATCACGTGACTATATGACACACGTGAAAATAGTGTGTCTAAATTGTTTTTCTTTTTCAGTCTGAGAGAATATTGTCGTTCATCCCTCCAGACGGCAACTTCCGGTTGATGTCGTACCACATCGGGTCCCAGAGCGTGGTGGCCATCCCGATCTACGTGCGCCACAGTCTGGCGCTGCGCTCCAGCGGCGACCAGGGCCGCCTCGACCTCACCGTCGGGCCCAAACAGACCATGGGACGGACTTTGGAAAGTAAGACTAATAATAAAATACAAGCAGATACTGCCGGCCCGCCCCGGCTTCGCTCGGGTAAAATCATATTAAAATATAGCCTATTTTACTCGTGCCAAATTTCATCAAAACCGGTCGAGTTAAAAACAAATTTTGGATATGAATAGATTAGTAGGTATATACTAGAATATAGGTACCTATATACTAGGATTCTGTGACTATGCGCAATCCTACTAATATTATAAATGCGAATGTTTGTTACTGTTTCACGTGAAATCTACTGGATGGATTGTTATGAAATTGGTACACGAGTAGAAAATCAACTGGAATAACACCTAGGCTACTTCTTGTCCAGAAATTCCCACGGGAGCGCGCAATTATAAAATATTTCATAACAATTTCAGATGTCGCGTTAGAAATCTGCATGCCAAAGTGCGTGTTGAACTGTTCGCTGACCGCCAACCAGGGGAAGTATTCCTACGACCCGGTGAGCAAGATCCTGCTGTGGGACATCGGCCGCATTGAGCTCCCCAAGTTGCCCAACATCAGAGGAACTGTAAGTTTTTATCAATATACTAGCTGCACACAGCACTGTTACCTGTGTAATTATTAGAAAAAAATACGTTGTTATGCATAGTAACGACATCTAATGTGTAAAGCGTCATCGACTGTCAGACTTTTTGACTAAATCCTACGGGAATCATGTACTGTTACTTTTTGGACAAAAAGTACTTGGCGTAAATCCAAGGTATCAGCTGCCTCAATACCAAATTTCATAAAAATTGGCCGTTTGAGCGTGAATTAGTAACAAACATACACACAAACCTCCTTCTTTACAATATTAGTGGGATTTATTGGGGGCTACAGAAACCGGACAGACATCCACTAGGTATTCTAACTAGTGGATGTCATGCAATTCCAGTTTGGGTTGCAATTATAGTGCATAACTAATATACTTCAATACAATTTGGAAAAGTATGACTTTATCTAGTAGCAATTTTGTTAATGATTTTGTTAAATGGCAACAACCCTATTCACATATCCCCAGGTGTCAGTGGCGTCGGGCGCGGACACGGCGGGCGCCAACCCTAGCGTCAACGTGCACTTCACGATCCCGCAGCTGGCGGTGAGCGGGCTGCGCGTGAGCCGCCTGGACATGTACGGCGCCAAGTACAAGCCCTTCAAGGGCGTCAAGTACGTCACCAAGGCGGGCAAGTTCCACGTCCGCATGTGATGGGACGAGGGGGAAGGCTCGTGGGTCTACGCCAGCCTTTCTGCGTGTACGTAAAAAAAACTATTTTGGACGAAGGAGAAATATTACCAAGTGTTCCGATATCTAAACAAAATATAGATTTTTATAAAAAATATATGGAATAAACCTTTACAAATTGTGTGGAATAATATATACTAAACTACAGTATCTTAGTTCTATCTATTAGCTGCTGAATGAAACAGCGGAAATATAGATCATGAAGGAACTACAATTTTTGAATGGATGTGGATGTAAAAAAATTCTTCCCGCTTTGAGGCCTTCACATCAGAATCCCACGTTGTGATTGGTTGGCTGCGCCCTTAAGCGAGAAATAAACAAGATTGAATTGAGAACTCGTACATTGTACACATGTTTATTCCCAATATGGTCTTGTGCAATGTGTATAATTAATACTTATATAAAAAGTGTATCTAGCTAGATTAAATCTTAAATGTAACTTAAGTAATGCTATGCAATTGATTGTTTTTATCGTAAATAAAACGTATTACGTTAAATTTACATCTATTTTTTTATTATTTTGTACTAGAATACTATTATTACTATTCATATACGTAATCTTACAAAAAAGTTCATTGTCGTGTTCTGCAATTCATTTATCCAGTTATCTAATTAAGGAGTTTAATTTATGTACTTGAGATTGTTTGCCGAGTTTCTTACTTAAATATCGTTGAGCTAGAACTGACATTAACACAGGAAACTCTTTCTGTATATTTGCCTCAACATCGCGCTCCTGAAAAATAGAAGAAATATTAGATATTAGTAAATTTCTTATTGTATGTTTTCAAACTGTCTTATGCGTCATGTACCTCAACATTATTTTTCCAAAATGTACACAGCTAAAATGGTTTTTTTAAATATTTATTCTTGTAGCCTGGGTACATGAATTACTGGAATATAAATGTTAGTAGCAATTGTTCTAACCACATAGCAGCAGTAGGAAGGGGACCAGCGCGCGCGAACCCCCACTGTATTGAAAATTTTAATTCTTAGCCATTCGAAAATTGTGCTCATGCCGCCTGCCGTGGGCACCAGGTTGAACGGGGGCGGCAGAGTCGTCTGCAACATGTAGTTTATGTACACCTGAAAAACTTATAAAGGATAGGCCATTTCATGAAAACGTAGTGCATTATATGGATCTCAAAATAACTGGGTGTACCGGTTGCATTCAAATAGTTTCGTTGTTTCAGAAAACAAATCTTGAAATATTGAAGATTCGGCTTTGATTTTACAACCGCCTGTCTGTCTGACGTCAATAATCTTTGAGTATGATATTGTTGCCTACTAGCTGGCAAGGCTACGTGATACTTGATCGCATCGTACGACATCCACGGGAGTATGGAGGGATCCTATTCTTTCTAGGGCTGAAACACTCCACCATTAGTTGGTATCGAGTTCAAGAATAATAAATTTTAAGGTAAGTAGGTACTTTGCTCAATCAACTCTATTAGATTCTGTTTAATTTGTTACTACTACCTAGCTAACATTTCCACTAATAGAAACTCCTGAAACTCTTAATGTGCAAAAATTGGAAAATTATCATCTACGTAGATGCTAGTAGGTAAATGTTTTGTATTATAAGTAGATAAGCACGTCTCGTAGACCGAGAAAATAAAAAGGAATTTTCAGTTACGATAGGCGATCTAATTGTGAATGACATAGCTGTAAGTAAATAATTTATATGGTAGGTATTGTCGTTAAATTTGCATTATGCGGAAATTCACACAAGCATAATCGAGTTAAGCTTTGTTCGTGGTATTAAGTAAAAAATAGATTAGTCCCCATGGCATTAATGAAGACATAATTAGCGGACTTGCAAATCTAAGCGAGTAACTGCACGCAAACGCTGATTTTTACAAAAACGTGTATTCTGAGAGCGGTGTTATGTAACTGTTATGGAACCGTTAGCGAGTTCTATATTGCTATAAGATTGGTCGGATCATATGCTGTAGCGAGTATCCGGTGGGAAACAGTATCCGGGTCTTCCACGGGTGTTAGGTAGTAGAAGCAGATTAGTTTCACTCTGCTGAGATTGAAATGATTATTTTTTGGTTAAAAATATTCTGATAGGATGTACCGTATCGATAATTTAACTTGATATAAAGTTAAGTTTCAAGTTTAATTAAAATTGAAGGTACATTGGTAGGTACACTTACTTCAGTTCTGCCGAAAGTCCACTCAATGGCGACGTTGTCGTTGACTCTTTGAAACGTGTTGGACATCGTTGCTATAAGCATGTTCAGCACGATAATTACTGATATAACTTCGAAACCTAAAATAAGTTTTAATTAGTATTTAGAAAATAACAGTGTTCAACCTGATATATACCTACTATAACGTGGTGACCATGGATCTATGTCATGGATGACTCCATGCTGGTACCTAAATAAATTTGTAATTATTTTGTACAGAAATAGCAGACCGTTCCAATTTCGCTCGGGTAAAAACATAATAATAAAAGTACTCCTGAACCTGGCCTACGTTAGGTACTCCTGAAGGTTTCGTCTGTCTTGTCAAATTTCATAAAAATCGGTCCAGTACTATTTGAGTTTATACATAACAAAGAATCGAAAAAAAATTTTTTTCTCGTTATAATAATAGATCAAAATTAAGTTACAGCCAAAACAGAAGTATCCAACAAGTTCAGTAAACTCGTGGCGATTTTCCTGGAATTTCTCCATACTCCTTATATTCCTGTTGTTGGCGATGACCACGTCCGCGCTCTCCAACGGCGCCATGCAGAAAACTGCCCAGAATAATGTCTTCAAAGTGTCTGTCATACTTGTGAACGAAGATACCTGCAAAATAGTGGTCAGCAATAGGAGCTCAATGGCGGCGAAAAATCAAAATTCAAATTGTGTTTTAGGTTACTTCTGAGTAAACATTATAATTTTTGTATGGAAGGACTCATTTAGTGTGCGAGTGATAAAAATATAAAACCAGTAATAAAAATCCGACCTTACGGCAACATTAATTTAGTTAGATCAAATCAGTCGTAATGTCCACGAAAAAGCATTCGTCCCAAATTTCTCTGTAAAAGATAGCCATCGAAAGTTTGGCGAGCCTACTTATCTTCACGCCAAATTAGGTGTAAGTTGTTACTGTTTGGGCAATATACCTACTCAAAGCCAACCCACTACAAGCAGTAAAAAACAACGAACACAACAAACATATTTTAGCAATTAGCAGGCAGGTATAAGTACGTATATAGTACTAGTTACTTAAGTACCTATTTACACATTTTCGTGAAAATTTTAAAGGCTACAGTTAGCATTTTTTGGTCTCTGCCTACCCCCATGGGAAACAGGCGTATTTAATACGCGTATGTACGTATTTTCCAGTGCTAACAACTTGACAGATTAATTTATACATAACTAGCGGCCTGTCCTAGCTTCGCTCGGGTATATCAATCAATTAATATCAATAAATACATATAATAAAACAGTAGAAAAAAAATCCTGTACATTGAATATATTTACATAAAAACAAAATTAGGCGACAGAGTCATAGCATAGAAGAGTGAGATTGAGTCATAACAGAGAAAGAATTTGAAAAAAAAAACTGTTTGTATGTCTGTCTGTTTGTCTGTTAGTTCACGCCAATCTTCGGAACTATTGAACGGATTTGAATGAAACTTTTTGTTATATAGCTATTAAGCCTAAGCAACATATAGGGTATAAATGATTTTGAAAACTGGAACACCTGATGGAGAACAATGATGGTCCAAAAGTTAACAATAGTTGTTCAGCCTGATAATTTTCGCTCTCTAATAATTTTGACACCTTACCAAAAATTGTTCTGCACGCGAACGGAGTCGCGGGCATCAGCTAGTCCATAATATTCACCTTCCTCACGAATCTATCGGTCAAAATTGTACATACAAAGAGACAGACGAACAGACGCGAGGGACTTCTTTGTATAATAGGTACTCGTATATGAGGATTAAGGATATAGTTACAATACACCTGCACAGTTTTGACTCCAAAGTCATCTTCGTAAACCATTCCATCGTAATATTGGTACAGACGCGCGAGCCCCGCAGTGAAAGCACTGATGATTATCGCGAACACAATTGTGTATTTGTAAATATCAATAGTCATTTTTCCAAGGGAAACCTGTAAAACAAATTAGTGTATCCTGAAGTCTTTATAAATGTACGTATACTAGTAACTAGTTTGAATTTATGTGAACTGATGTCCGAGTTATATAAGTGGGTATTTCTATTTCCACAAATTCTTACAATAGTATACTACACATAATTAAGCTATTTCTATATTAACAAATAATGTCGACAGATTTTATTCAAGTCGCTTAAAGGCATCCGACATGACTTTTACGGCTATTTAACGCCCTCCAACGCCAAGTAGTCCCATACACATTAGTGATCTATTGTCAAATGTCAACCAGTGTGCAGTTTTCCTTGCGATAGGTGCATGAATCTTATCGACCTTTTGATCACAGGCAGTGTACTGGACCACTGCTTCACATCTCTTATCTGCTACTAAGCATCATGTGGGTGTATCTATCATTAGAGTGAGTTGTATTCAGGAAGCTCAAAACAAAAGTTAAATGCTACCCGTTCCTTACATAATCTTATCAATTCAAGTAGGTAACAAGATGCGATAAGTCAAATTAACGAGATAAGCCAAGTTCGCTAACAAGTAACATTACGTTTCTCAACACACACATGTTTCTCAAGTCGAAAATGTCATATGCATACCTGCAGCGGCCCTAAATGGTAGCTCAGTTGACACAGGAACATGAGTCGGAAGTAAGCGAATATCGTAGCTAAACAAAATGTCCCTTCAGCCAGCAATGTAGGGTCATGCTGTTGCCAATATTTACGTTCTGCTGGAGGAATTACAAATGCGTAAAAAATATACCAATATTCCTTCGAATTAAATAAAATCAAAGTTGTAAAATGCTGAGTGAATAAAATTTTAGTCTTTGTGCACTGTGCACACCCAGTACGATACTTCCGTAGATAAATACTAGATGGCGCTTTAGGAATTTAAAACTTGACATGGTTTGGTTTTCACAAAAGTACTTAAGGTTTAATTTGATCAAGTAGATTTAATCCCCGGGAACTTGGCGGATATTATTATGAAATTTGGTATAAAGGTGTATTTTTGATTATCTGCGTTGCAGTTTTATTACTGTAATAAGCAGATAAAATATCAAATTAAAAGGATCTAAAAAAAATTAAACGTATATATTTATATATGTATATATACTTTTGTATTTGTATGCGATTTTTCAGACTTATCCATGAAATGAAAATGTGTCTAGAAGTTTGAATTTCTCATACTCTGAAACCTTGGAAAGTACTTTTGACCCGATTCGAATAGCAGGTTAGAAATGGATCGGGTGGAATTCCACCCGATAGATGTAATTCATCTACAGTCGAGAAAACTCGCACAAATAGGTTACTTTTGTTTTGATGACTTTTCAAAGACACCAGGGAAAAATACTGTGATAATGACAATGCTTTCAGATATATGACAAAAATAAAATCGCACATTTTACTTTAGTAACGAATGACACGTACAAATGACGTCACAACTTGCTAAAATGTTCGTAAAGAAAAATATGTTTGTTCGGCAGCTACATACGTTTATGGTGAAAAGTTATTACAAATTTTTTGCTTTTTTTGATGGGATTTTTCAACGAAACTATTATGTATATCTGGAATAATTTACCTATAAATTATTTATATAAGAAAAGCTACTACGTAAAATTCCTCAAATTCGAAATGAAATGTTACTTCAAACTGAGATATAGTCTAAATTAAAATTTAATAGGATGGTCCTGTTTGTACTATAATATAAGTAAAATAAGAGTACAAAAAAGCTATAGCGGAAAGCAACACTTTTTTGTCATTTATGTTTGATTTAAAGTTTAACTGGAAAATAATGACGTATGGCATTAACTCCACCTTACTTAGGTGGAGTTGGGTTCGAAGTTGTGGAATACATTTTAAATAAAGACAATATATAAACATCACCTAAATATTGAAATTCATTGGCGACAGCCAGGGCAGCAGAGATCCAAAAGCCGAATGACAGCACGAAGAGCAGCAGCATGATGATCTCTGCCCAGTTCCACATCTCCGAGAAGTACCGCCGGGGACCTTGCATGAAGCACATACGCACGGCTGACCATATGTAGCCGAGCACATACAATACGACCGGACCTTCGGCTCCTGCCAAAAGACACACTTTTTATATCAAATCAAATCAAATCAATTGAATTGAATCAATTGAATAAAATCTGACAACAGTGTTAGCAATCGATATATGAATGAATGAGCCTTATCACGAATGGGACTCTGAAATGGAGATTTCTTAGTGAAATCCACAGGGTGGAAAGTAAAAAAAAAGAGAAACGTAGAAAGTATCAGCTACTTCTCCACGTTCATATAAATTGTAAAAGCTGGAGGAAATCTTTAATAATTCATGGATGAAAGGAAAACGCTCAGATGAGAGAGAGAGAGAGAGAAAGAGAGAGAGAGAGAGAGAGATGCGAGGTGCAGAAATCAAACGTAAAACTTCAGTTTGTAGAAAGTAAAAGTATTGATTATACCGCTTCCTCCAATCAATATTGCATTGATTAATTGATCAATATGGTACTACTATTGAATTAAGACTTTCTTAATAAATAACAGTCAATCATTTGAGCCAGTCATAGAGATTCTACATAATAAATAAGGTAATCAGGGAAATAATCGCACACATTAATCCTAATTACAATAACAAACTATCTCATTAGTAGCGTGAAGTAAATATGGCACAGAAGCAAAACACCGAAAGTATAGAATATAGATGAGAATAGATCGAGAATTCACAAACATGTTTGCAAGCATTTTTTAAACTTGTCATGTTTGTTAGTGTGGGTCAATCTTGGAAGTTTAATTTGACCCACATCCGCTGGTCCTAATGAGTAAAAATTTATTACGTCTCTTTAGTTCCCATGACAAATATTATGATAAGCATGGCCTGATGGTACCGATAACCAGGATCGACTTCCAACGAGTTCCCTCGTTCATGTCTCAACGGTCCTGTGCAGTAACACGGGAAAGACTTTTTCTCACGCATAGAATCCAACAAGACAATAAAAGCTTGTGTCAAAATTGAAATCTTTGTAAATACCTACTTACGTTTGACTCCAACTAGTAAGAAGGGCCCAATTAAGAGTCTTAGCTATGTGTGTTCTAATGTGTATAAATCTTATTGTGGAACTTATGGAATCAATTAGCTGTTTCTTCCACCATGTCAGTGAAGCGCATTTTGAAGTGGATCCATTGAATGAGACTTTATCTGTATCTCTCTATTAATCTGTGTTTATGAGTCTGTGGCACGGACCTGTATTTGGCGGGCCCCGTTTCTGATCGCGTTTATCTTGATTCGAAATGTGGAAGACTAGAGTGAGGAACAAGAGGTACGCAGCCGCGTGGGTTATCAGCTTGTTCAACGGTATTTGCCAGTGCCTAACGAGCCAGTGTCGTGGGGCAATCTGCACAGAAAACTTATTAGACATGTGAAATACTAGCTGTGAAGTTTTAGCTTCGCTCCTTGAAATTTCGGTATTCTTATGTACTGTTCCCAGCTTATAACACCCAGCTTAAAACTTATTAATACTTCTGCTGGTGTAAATCCCATGTACTATTCCTGGTTATATTTTACCCATGTACAAAAATTTTAATTGATTACGCCTTAAGGATGTACCTAACCTGTGATGATTAAGAAGTAATAAAGTTGAAGAAAATTTTGCAATTTAGCTCTCATGTACAAATATGGGTCTCCGTTTGAAAACCAATAACTGTACGTAACTGAACAGTTCACGCAGCGGAAAGCATGAACGAAACATTTTATTTCTGTTATAAATATAAATTGCACTTACGAGTATAACGGATGTTTTTATTTAAACTGTATTTTAATACCAGTTTTAGATGGATATACCTAACGAGATAAATCTATAAAATAAAAAAAATAATAACTAATCTTGAGCTACCATATAATCCAGAAAGTTGCTTTCTTCGATTGATGAATGATACTTTATTTTATTTAGAAAACTTCAAGATCAAGAGAGACCTCTTGGTCTTGAAGCTTCCAAAGGTCACATTTCATATTTTTTTTCCACATAGTTAAACTTCTACTTACCACAGATAAAATTAACATGATTGGTGTAATGAATAATCTTGTTACTATGATAATTACTCTGGTAATGTAGTACTTATTTTTCCAGCTACAGTCGCCCAACCAGTAATTCTCCAAAACCTAAAATAACGTAAAAAGGGATTTAAACATTTGCATTTCAAGATTTGATTTCCCAAATCCGCATGCAAATAATTTTTATTGATAAAATGTCAACGATCCACCTGATTAAGTTTAAATTATTGGAGATAATTTCAAGGTTAATAAGGTTCTATCCGTTTTTCAAGTTTCATCGAAACTCGCCCAGTAGCTTTTGCGTAACAAAATAATATGTTCATCCGGTTGAATCATGAATTTATTCTCACATGTAGATTTAAATAATTTGGTAGAAATCATATATTTTATACACAACATAAAAAAAATACAAAAGTTACCTGTTGTGTATTCGGATGTGCCACGAACTCTTTCTGTTTAAAATTCACCGCCATCAGAAGTCGAGGGAGTACGAAATGTCTACGACGCTGGCACCCCGATGTTTGCTTTAATATTATCTCTACTTCTGCAGAGGTGCGACAACATCCTGATCGATAGATATTGTTACACTAACATGGTCTGAAGTTATTACCTGACTAATTTTTGAGGCTTATTTTTCAGTTTCAAAATCTATGGGTTCCATTTTATTGACTGAAAACGCGAATCTAAGCGTTTACAGGGACTTTGCAACTTAAGAGAACCGGGATCAGAAATACACTACATTATATCATAAATACCTACAGACATCAGGTTGCCATGAGTACTTATTTGAGTTTAGATCAAGGTTTTATCATTTGACCGCAGAAACTGCTAGGCTAAAATTACTAATAGTTCTTGGATACTAAATGAGACACAAAAGAGCAGCATAGGTTGTATTTAAATAAAAGTGATAATAGTGGGGAAACCCTACCTATAAGGTCAACGGCGAAAGCACTAACGTCATCTTTAAGTTGAATGTAGGAGGCTGCTAACTGTATATAAATGGAGGCATTGGCGCTGAGCTCATCAGCCAGGAAGAAGGCGGACTGGATCGGGTCTGGAGAGGTTTGCATGATGTACTCGGGAGAGGATATAGCCTGATATATTGATAACCGTGCCAGACTAGCGTGGAGAGGATCTTCATTCCTAAATGCATTCCTGTAAAACGTTTTCAGGTTTGAGGCTTTCTGTCTGTATACACGTTAAAAACCTTTTTCTCGAGAATGCTTAGAGGTATTAAGTAAGTTGTAATTAATATCCAATACTCTGGTGTTCAGCTATGAAATAATCAAAACTCTGAAGATTGTTGCGATTAAAAGATTTAGATAAGAGAAAGAAGAGAAGAATATTTTCGATTTTATATGGGAATCAAAACCTACTTATTATATGTAAGGTACCAATGATCTAGAATCATGAAATTTAGTAACAAACATTTTCTCATATTTAATAGGTATGTATGTACATAACAAAAAAGGTAATTTTTCGGAACTCTCGACGCGTGAGTTCAACTTAATTGTTTTTTTTTTAAATAATGCAGTCGATAGGAATATATAATAGTCAGGTTAGAGTGGTACTCACTTGCAACATTTACAGTAACAGCCAGGAGCATGGGGCATGTTTATGGTATGTCCGCGCTCAATCAGAAGCGCCACCATTTCGTAGTGTCCTAGCTGGGAAGCCAGGACTAAAGGTGTCACGTGTTCAGGAAAATCTGCAGAATGCATGGCGCCGGCGAATTCCAAGCCGGGAGAAACCTTTTTCTGACATTCCAACAATTTCACTGTAAAATTTCTAAGTTGATTTTTTAGGTATTTATCCCGGTCTAGTTTAAACCCGGGTATATCTTCATACAGGTATATAACCGGGTATATATTCTAAACAGTAAAAATCTATAATTCATTATGACAATTGAGCATTGTTGTTAAAAAGCTTATGTTATATACCTAGTACATTGCAGTGAGTGATATTGATTGACAAAATGATCAATCTGCTATATTTAAAAGAATTTAAAAGCACTTTGAGTTTAAAAAAGTGAAATCAAGGACACCGTTTACCCAAAATGTTGATACTGTTATTTCGCACGGCATGTAGCACGTTGTCGCCGATGTCAACGCGAGGCTGTGCCAATAAGAACTCCACCATATCCATACACTGATTCCGCACTGCTATTTGGAGAGCTGATTTGCCCTATATAAAAATTACCTTATGAATAAGTATTCAATTTAGTTATTAAAATTACTAATTCAGAATCACTGTGGCTTTCAAGTATGCATATACTCATTAAAGGAGATAAAGCTATACATATTTATTTATATGACAAAAAAATATTTTTTTCAAAAAGCTAACATAGAACTGTATATCCTCTTCTTTTCTATTTAATAAATTATGTAGTAACTACCAACTCTTTGTATCCCGGGAATGAAAACTGAAAATAGAAAAACTCTTGGTCTTAGAAACGTTCAATTGGAAATAATAAATTACCTGAAAGTTAATACAATTGATGTCTACGTCCGGACATTCTTGCAAGAGCATCTGAACGGCTTTGACGTTGCCGTGACACACCAATTGCATAAATTCTGCCTCAATGGAACTCAACTTAGGCAGATGAATGCACCAATTTAAATACTTATCTTGGAAGTCATCTTCCGACTGTAGAGAATACGAAATATACGTAATATATTAGGTACTTCCTCTGTATCATGATCGATGAATCAGTAGTAATAATGAAGTTATGTTCATTTCTTTATAGACATTTTTATTTTTAGGATTTGAAATTGAAAAAAAAGTTGCACTGGATATATGAAGAAAATCATTATCAAAACCAAAGTTTAATATAAAATTGAATATTTAACTCTTTAAGTTCATTACCGATTTTATTTCTTTGTAATCCCGTGCTCTACGTTTCATATTATTTTATATCTTGAAATGGATCACGGCTTCTCAGCTCTAAGACTAGAAAACAACAATTTTGTAAATTATAAATTGTTATAAATAACGTTATTATTATCCTAAGGTCCTCTTGAGATCAGTTGAGATTCTCACCCATAAAGCGTCGGAGCCCAAGGCTCGTTTTCTTACTTTTCTTCTCCACAATACATTTATATTCGGCAACCAAATAGCTCATATCCGGAACTATATTATACTACAGATCGGAAATCGCACAGATAAACAATGGGAACCCAATTCCGTATGATATCAAACGACAGATCATGTTAGCATTAGAGAAACACAGCGAGCGGGATAATAAAATTAATCTATGAAACTCGGATTATTGTTGATTGGGTGGAAGCTTATGATAACTTTACCACAAGTTTCTACCCAAGTTTAACATGTTTTCGATTTTAAATAACGTTATATTATTTATAAGAACCGTTCACAATAACGTTGATTACATTCAACCGGGTTGTAGCATTTTAGATATAAATGCGTGGGATATTATTTCGATACCACCCATAATCAGACGACATAATAGTATTTTGTGTAGTTTAGGTACTTTTACCTTAAATAAGAAGTAGAGCATCCAACTAAATGTGTGAAATAATGGCTCAGAAAACATATTTAGTCAAAATAAGGTAATTTTTAAGGTAGCATGTGGGTGTATGTCCATAAATATTCTCCTGTTTCCATGATAATAAAAGTATTGAATATCATATTCTCATTATACATATTATATTTACGTGATATGACACTTTGCATATTTACCTATATTATTTGTATGTATGCATAATTTTTCATATAATAGAGAGCGTAGTAAAATATGGAAATTACTTTAAAAGAGAATTCTCTGCGAAAATTGACTTAAATGTCACTGAAACAACTACTTCAAAACGAACTTTTTTTGAAGTTAAGAAAATGGATTTCTCCATAGAGGTAAAACAGCATCGGCTGGAACGATTTCGGTTTTTACTCGGCGCCTGATTTGTCTGACTTTGGGAGTGTCTAAAAACTTCACGATCGTGACTGGTAATCTGTGAATAGTATTTTCCCTCTCTTAATAGAGAGGTATAATTATAATTGGTTTTCAAGCACCAAGCAATTCCTCAATTTTTCATCCATCTAGTTATGTCATAATGCGGGTCAACTTGTGCAAATCGTAATACAGTACGGTTCATATATTTTGTGTTTCAGGACCTAGAACAAGAAATATGATATATATTTAGGGACTAATTATGAGCGAGATTTATAAAGATATCGGCTTTTTGCCATATAGATAAGCCTTAAAATGTATTAGATACTGTTGGCCTTATACAAGGTTTCGTTACGCTACTGCCATCTTTACGTCCTCATAAGATTAGAACGTGAGTAATCTTGATACCCTAGTCCATTCGGACAATATCTTCGGGACATGTATGGTTTTCTTGTTTTTCTATTTTGTGTCTTTACAGTTGGAGTTGCCGCTTAATAAGGAAAATCAGGGCACGGCGACAACGAGGATTAGTACGGTACCAACCACTATTATAAGCAACGACGGATACGTCCGCGTTCTGTAAATGTTGAACTACATGTCATGGCCATATATTACACAGAAATCTTGGCCTTATACGATAAGTCACAAAAATATGATTTTACCTATGCTCCCACCGATATGACCACATAAGACGACGGGTGATCTACAAAATAGGCTTTCGGATATCTGACTGCGATATAGATTTCTTTGCTCTTGTATTAATCATTAGTAATCGTGCTACTTCTATTGGAATTTGAATTACTACTAATTACTGTTTGCTAACTTTCCTAGTACTCGAAATTGAGGTCTTAGGTCTGAAAATAGATGATTTATTATTATATATGCAATTTGTAAAAATAAAATATAACCATAACCAAAGTGAGAAAAACGACACAGCAGAAACTCACCGAGCTGAGCACAATATTCACGAGGTTTGACAGTGAAAACGCAACCTCCAGGTCACTGCAGTACCTGTAATTTATACAACATGTAAATTATCTTGCTTATTCTATGTGACGGCCCGATTTGTCTGACTATAAGGTAGGGTCGCTGGTTCATCGCGTATAGGGACAAATATGTAGGTGGCAGATCTTAACTTGTTCTAACCAAACAAATCAGAAATGGCTTGGTATTTTTACATGCTTGTATTTTGTTTCATCTGTTCTGATGTTTATTTGTCTGTAACAAAATCTTGCAATTACATTTTTTTGTCACACGCGTTAAATTCAACAAGATCTGTCTGGCGACGATAAAAGCTTGTGGCAAAATGACATTGATACAAAATACTTGTTTTTGCTTATTTTACAACTTTTATCTTGTGTTGTAGGCAAAAATGGGAACTTCGCATTCGTAGCGTTTATTTTTAGAATTTTGTGTTTGCACGTGAAATTTAGCTAGCGAATAGATTCTGGTGAAATTTGGCACAAAGCTGGGGCTAGCGATAGTAAATAGGCTATGTTAAGCCGAAAAAATACACTTCAAGTGGGATTACATTATTATTTCACTAAGTGACATTTGTGATTTCCGCGCAGCGAAGTTGTGGGTAAAAGTTGTTTGGAAATAATGTTGTTCACGATGACTAGGAAATGCTACCTTATATTTATCGAAAGTAGGATAATTCGATATTTGTTTTAAGAGCACGGTCTATCGCTGTAAGCCTGTAATCATCACATCAGCGGATTTATATTTTGATGTTTGACAGGAGAGTATAATCAACTATTTAAACTACTTTTAATACCTACTAACTATTGTCTAACGGCGCTGTTCTCAATGAGATAATAGTTATCTTGAGAAGATTCCATGGCATTAAAACTTTCACTCTTCTAACGCGTTAATTAAACAAACATTTCATTCGGCATTTTGCCACTTGGTGACCCAAATTGGTGGCACTTTGTCTAAGAAAAAATAAAAGTAAGGCTAGACTAACTACTATGTATCCTTTTTAGAATTCGATTGGTTTGCGAGGTTTAGTCTACCCTTCAAAATGGGCAAAACAAGGCATGTTACGTAGGTACTAATTGCAATCCAATATCCCATTTTGTTATTTTCATAGCTAATATTTATCTCTGTTATGAGCTGTATAAGTCAAACACAGAACTTATTTTGAAAAACATAAGTAAACTAATTGAACAGGTTACCCTAATGAGGTTCAAGTACATAAATAACATAAAAGTCGGAATGAGTAGTATTTTGCGACCGTCATCAAACATTGTAGGATCGGTATTTTTCATATATGATCTTCATTTTATTATTTTACGACGGCAAAATGGCGGTATTTATTGTTGGAAAAGGAATATATTCCTTAAGATACATTCCTTAAGATAGTATAATGACGTTGGCATATTCAAATGATAAATTACTCAGTTGTAATTGATAAATCTTTGGGGTAAATATTTATCTGAGTCTGACTGACTTACTAATTAAAAATAACAAGAAGAGCAAAGCGAAGAGTTAATGGGTACTTAATACTTAATTATAATAAACCGTTAAGTATGAACGTGACGAAGAATTAAGTTTAAAGTTTAGAAATTGGAGTGGCAAGAGTCGACAGCTTAACCATACACTCTGGTAATAAACTTGAGGGATTTCAAACCATTAATATTTTTATTAGCGCTGCAAATTAATAATGTAACATTTTAGTAATGATTTTTTCAGTGTCATAGGATTAGGGCCAGCGTTAGTGTATACATTAACGTATTTGACGACCTCGGTGGCGCAGTGGTAAAGTGCTTGCCTCTGAACCGAGAGGTCCCGGATTCGATTCCCGGTCGGATCATGATGGAAAATGATCTTTTTCTGATTGGCTCAGGTCTTGGATGTTTATCTATATATGTATTTGTTATAAAATATAGTACCGTTGAGTTAGTATCCCATATCACAAGTCTCAAAACTTACTTTGGGGCTAGCTCAATCTGTGTGATTTGTCCTAATATATTTATTTTTATTTATTTATTTACTTTTGAGGAGTTGTATTAATAATTGTAGTTTTACATAGATTTTTCCACCTTTTTTTGAAAACTATATGACAACCAAACCGTGCAGAATATTTAATGTGAGTAATAGTAGGTACTAATAGGATTAGTTTCGTTATATTTATTTTATCATTTATACTCATTACCAATTTATTGTGAATCTTCCGACGAATTCAATATTTCGATTATACATAAACATAAATAAGTATAAAAGATAACGGCAACAAAATCAGCACGATAAAAATATTATTGGTTTTGATTTCATTCATAAATAGATGGATGAATCGTGACGAAGTTATAAGTAACCTTATTAGACATAAATAACAAGAAATCTTGATATGAAAAACAAACATCGGATTGCATAATAATAATTACTAAATCATCTCGTCAGATAAAGCACACCGTGAGTCGTTTATGTTGGGAAGCACGCGTTATCGGATGCGATCCCACCTTTGTTGTTCATTAGACTGACGTAGATCATGCAGTCTCCGTTCTACGAAGAAAATCATATTCTATTGACTTCGCCGTTTTTCTGTTGCTTTAGTGATAAGCATAAATATCTGGTTAGTACCGTAATGGAGCGATGGCGTGACGTGATTGAATCGAAGCCTACGTAAGAGGTTTACATGCTTTTCAATTCGTTGTTGCGGTACTAGTTTGCTTCGTATGTTGTCACGCGATATAAGATATTTTACATTGAATTGCCATGTGAAGTCAATCCCAAGGGAATTGCCCCTAGGGATATTTAGCCATGACAATATATACTAACGTGTAAAGGCATTTTTATGCGCTATGATTGTTGATGAACCATAATGAACAGGAATATCATGGAAAATTAAAAACTAAGGAAATAAAACTGTTCTATAAAAATATAAAATAAACACTATAAAGTAACCGTCATATTATATCGTTAGAAAACTAGCTTAAAATTAGGCTTAGCACAGTTTTTACATGCATTGCATGTCTAGACACGCGCCTCATTCTTGTATTTCTTTGGAAAACTCTGAACAGCATCGATAGAAAGTAAATAGTTGACCTTTGCCACCGCGAGGTAGTCATTTCGTTTGAGTATTGTACTGTACCAGAAACATGTCTCTATTTCTGGAATGTTACTAAGTGGTTTAACATAATTATGTATTGAAGCTACGGGCGAATTTTTATTGCCCTAAAATCATTGACTCCCATCATATACTATTTACACATTAATATTGTCATTTTTATTGAAACCGAAGATTAGGTTCTTGCGGCGATCTTGACTTTTTTGTATAATTGACTTTTTTCAGTTATAGGCGGGCATCGACACGAATTAAAGTGATTTGAGATTTTCCCGCTAGAGATCGCGGTGTTTCGGCAAATTTAGCACGCGGCCGCGGTCCATGGCGCTCTGTACAGTTCGCCACCGTTACGCGACGATTAGGCTGCGCACGCGCAACGCAGTGCTGCTGCAGCACTCTCGCCATCTGCGTCTGCATGCAACTGGAATACCAATATTCACCTTACATCTGCTGCACCTTTAATGCTGGCTATATATACTATCGGTGCAGTTCGTAGAAGTTGGGCCGTTACAACGTACATTGCTGGATTTTTCTTGAGGTAAAAAAAGTTTACGTACATATATGCAATTGTGCGTTCCTTCGCGTCGACATCTGTCTTAGTTTGCCGACAGTATGTAAAAGTTATTAATGATCACTGCATCGAGGGCATTTATACACACAATTTAACATAATATGTATAATGCAGTAAACTCGACCTATGTACTACAGTATCTAACCAAGAAATTGCAATTATTTATATCTTCTCTATCATCTTCTAGGTAATTTCCCTATCAACTACCTACATTGAGTAAAACTATGTAGTTCATTCATTCAATTAAAACATTCAAATTGTTGCTCAAAATAAATTCTAATTGCTACAAAGCACTTATGACTTATGACTGTGATGCATTAGTTGATGCTTATGTTAAGTCGAACTCTCTAAGAAGTAAAAGTGCTACGTATTACAATCAATGTTTGGACCAGCGACCCAGTTCTTGGACACACGAATACGGGCGTAAAAACAGCAACTCAGTCCAAAAAATGGTGCAAAACCAAAATGAAATAGATACGTTAAGTAGCAATAACTAAACAAGTAGGCAGAACGCGAAACGTGTTCATCGATTGTATCTACAGTATCTACACTAATATTATAAATGCGAAAGTCTAAACTGATTTTGATTAAATTTGGTATACTTATAGATTAAAGACTCGAGTTGAAACAAATGCGAGCAACAAATATTTTCATTCAAATTTCTACATTCAGAGATCAGAAATGGGGGTGAAAGTTGTATGACATATCCTGCGGGAAACGGCAAGTCTGCCTAAAACTTAGTCTGTGTGTGGATTTTTCCAGCATTTCTTTGACATACTCAATACTCAATGTTTTTATTGCATACCATAAATTTGACATGGTGTCAAAAATTATATAAAAAGTACATATTTATGGACCCTGGCGGGCACAGCAACATGAATAGATGAGAGGAGGTCATACTGAAAATAAATGTTTATAAGTAAATTGTAAATTACGGACTTAATTCAATTTAAATTCATAGATCAATCAGTTAAACATAAAAATATGATACCTTTAAACTCGTGAAATAAAATACCGCTACATAACACGTGAAAAATAATTTGGAAGGTATAATTTCCTGTGACGAGAAAAGAATTCAAACTTCTTATTTGACAGTTCAAAGGCTGAGAGAATAGTTTTGTGAAGTCATCGACGGCAATGTTGGACGAGCCAGTAGTTCACACACGTATCGTAACGTAATGGATTAAGTGCTACAACATTAACACAATAACCCACATCGCGTGCATTAAAATCATTCGGAAAATGACTCTCTCGGCCGACACGACCAAAAAACTGATATTGCACTTAATGCGACTTACTCTCAGTCGCTTAAACAAAATATATTATTTGCCGTTACACCATGTGGTTAGTTTTTTAACGAGAATGATAGATGCTAATTGTAGAAATGATGGTATGTGCTATATAAAAATTTCTCTATTTCAGTGGTTAAGTTTTATCTTCTTATGTATATCTACGATTTTTTGCATTGTTTATTACTTAACGACGATCATCTTCTGTTTACGTTCTTGGCTGTGACGCCCAATAGTCCAACGTAAAAAATGTTAACATTCGAGTCGTCTGTTAAATTTAAATTAATGTTCTTGCTTATCAGCTTTTTTCCCTTAGTCGCTTCATATGACATTTATGGGAACCACCCATCGGGATAAATAAAATACAAGGGTATTTAACTAAGGGTAGGCCCGGAGGAAATGTTCATTTACTCGATATTCATAATATTTATTACAAAAATAGAAGTAAACAAAGTTACAACTATTAGAAGCATATGAAATATGAGCACATGTGGTGTGCGCCTGTACAGAGTAATTTAAGATTTTCATCGCTGATAATGAGTACCATTGCGAATCAACATTAACTTTCACTGCTGTATGTATCGACATCTGTCTCATTCTGCAATTGTGTTTTTTGGTTTTTCGAATTGGGTAACCTATCCATACATACTAAATTAATGATGCGAAAGTCTGTCTTTGTGTCTGTCTGTACGCTTTCATAGCTGCTGGGCCGGGTTTGTTGGATTTTGGATTAGATATAGTTAATGACCCGGGGTAAAATGTTGCCTTGGGCAACAGCTAGTTATGATATAAAATTAAAAAAAATTGAGACTTTTGGGGTGAAAACGATGACTCTCATGTCATGTGAGCACGTCAGCTTTTGAATTTATTTAAAAAGAAGACTGAACTACGTATCCCATGCACAAAGGGCTTTGAAGGAGCTGCCAACAAATAGGAAATGCGGCTAGTCTTTTGGGCATGTTGCAACAGCGCTGGTGAGTTGAGACCTACTTATTAATAATTGTATTTTTTTGTATTAATTTGTTTTTAAGTTTTGAGTTTTGTTGTTGACTCTAAATATGAATTACAAATATAAATAATTGACAAAAATGTATGGCATATTATATTTAATTTAAATTTGATAAAAAAAATTAAACTTAATTTATAGACTGTAACAGAATCGCTCAGCTGGCCTAAACCTCCTTTTGCAAAACCACATGAAGCATGATTAATAAAAACCAGTGGTATAGTAAATCAAACCTTGTTTTTATAGTGGCAGTAATTTGCTAATAAGGTGTAAAAAAGCATAATCTAAAAAACTAATCCCCTCTTTATAATTTTTGATAGAAGTTTTTTATTCTGTATGAAATATTGAACGTAATCTTTTTTGAACTGAGCGCTTCAAGTATGAATGTTGCGATGGTTCAGGTCAAACCTCTTTCATAGTCATTCAGAAATTACACATGACCTTCCCAGACAGTTTTTACATAACATTCTGAGTTATCTCATACTAGCGACCTGTCCCGGCTTCGCTCGGGTAAAAACATAATAAAATATAGACCTACTCCTTCCTCAGGAATCGCACTATCTATTGGTGAAAAGCGCATGAAAATCCGTGCCGTAGTTTTTGAGTTTATCGCGAATAAACAGACAGACGCGGAAGAGGACTTTGATTTGATTGACACCAGACACTTTCTTGGAATGTAGTGGTGATATCTCTAAGAGTGTGGAGTACGGTATGATTAGTTCACCACTAGTTGGAGTAGTGGTAAATGAACAAATCGCAGCTAGATTGCGTTGCGTCCGCGATCCCGCGATACGCGTTCGCACGTTTTTGCCCCACATATCGACACACTTGATTACCTCCGATATCGGTGTAAGGAAAATCACGAATATGTTCTATCTAATAAATAAGACTTGCACCGTTAATTATCCCACTAATATTAAAAAGGCGAGAGTTTTTATTCACTAACTCTCTCCTTTTTAATACTTCGTGTTCATTCACTTCGTTCATGTTTGTGACTTCTTCACGCTCAAATGGTTCAGCCAAATTTTATCGAATTTGGTTTTGAGCTAGCTGATACCTAGTAACACACATACTTATTCCCGAAGGTACGCCATTCCTGTAGGGTTTGGTCAAACAGTCTGATAGTCAATGGTGCTTAATAAAGTAGATGGCTAATGCCATGAAAAATACTTCTTTATGTAGTAATCTACATAAAGAAGTATTTTTTTAAATAATTACACATGTAATAGTGTGTAAGCAGCTAGTACATGAATATGACTATTATAATAATATTTTTAGAAGTCTTTCATGGCCTATTCGCGAATACGTATAAGGGCATTCCCGGTTACTTTATCAGCCGTGTTCGTCACTTTCCTACTTTTCTTCTCCAATTCGTATGGTATTCAACATCCTTAAATGTCTGGATATTCGTATTATTACTGACGACATCAGAAAAAAATATTTTAAGTTTGATCTGGACCAGAGGAACGGAAGCCAGGCATTAGTTCCGTTCGTAATTTGCCGGTTTGCGCAAGACGTGGCCGTACCAGTTATTCAGTAAAGCTAAACATTTAACAATATAAACAAAAACATTTTAATGGGAAGTAGGTAATACGGACTCATAAATTTTTGTTTTATAAATAGAACGGGGCGACAAAAACATGTCTCATTTAATTACTTCACAGTAACATTAACCCCGTCGGCGCCATTTTAATTCTCAAAGAAAGCAAACAGTTTCCCACATAATGTGGCTACTAGTGTTCCGCATTCGTTTCATTTCTCGTTCGCATTAAGCTCCATGTTCATATGTGCTACGAGTACAACTGATTTTCTTGGCAAATCGTACAAACACATCAACTGCTGAAAATATGTTTTGTTTTTTCGGTGTTTCGCATGTATTCAATTGTCGCAATGAATTACAATCTGCAGCTAAAAAGTTAGTGAGAAATAAGTAGTTGATTTTATACATACAGTATCAAGTCTTTTTCTCTTACGGGGTAGATAGAGCCAGAAGTTGCGAAACTCGAAAGCCACATTAAGCGGGTTTATTAATAAATTAAGATGATTTGATATGTTTAAAAATACTTACAACATATTTACTTTTTAATTCAATAATTTATTGCATTACAAAAAAATATGTAGAAATGTTAATCGGTGTACCATATAACCTTGTAAAAATATTATAATATGTATTATTATCTCTAATTATTATTATCTTATAATTTTCTAATTCGGTAAAGTACCTATTATAGAGTTATTTAACTTCTTCTATTTTAAACTCATATGCAAAATGATGACAATAAAGAAGGGTCAGTCATGCATAATGTTGCAAGGAACGTTGTTGTCATGCAAGGAAATAAGACTCATAAGGGAATTATTGTTTTAGACATGTTCATTGTATTTTGTTATTACGTTCATACTTCTATTTCTTATGCAATTAATACAGGCCCTAAAAATGAAAAGGAATATAATTTAAAGACTGGTGGGTCTGTACTGATAGCAATAGGCTATGTCGCTTCCGCCTGACCCTGGTAGAAGGGGCAAATTCAAGAAATGCTGGCTTAATGTCGACAAGGATGATATGTGCCTGTGATATGACAAGAAGGAGTCAAGTGGCGGTTTTTTTAGTAAATACTGAGACGAGGTCTGTACCAATAAAAATAGTACTACGGTGATGATAAAACATATAAGGACAAAGATTTCTAATCGACAACTTTATCTCTACGAGACATTGCCAGACCCTTGTCACGTCGTTGTGTTTAGGCACCAAGGGTCTTAGAACGTCGGTAAATTGCAGTGTTCAGCTCCAGGCGCTTTATTGAAAATTCTATCTGTTACAGCAAGAAGGGGATTCAGATCAGAGGCAATATGCTTCTTCCGACCTTGGAAGAAAGTTCATTATCGCGAGGCTTTGCGTCCGGCGCGACTCCGTTATCCGGCGTCAGGTTACGGTCACGTCTATAAAAGACCGTGGTTCCATCTTCACCATTTCATTCCGTTTGAGACGCGGCCGGTGTCTGTGTGTCTGTTGCTGCGTCCGTGTTCGCGCCGGTTCTTTCGCTCGCCGGTACAATCGTTCGGGTCGAGTGCTCGCTTGTATCACTGGGACACAGTTCAGTTGTGAAAACTCTTTGAACATTATCACGTGACAGTTTAAAGCGACAAAGTTCCTGTACGACTCAGGTATATGAATATTGTATACTTAATTTAAAGGGTTGTTATATTTATTTAATGTTAGTATTTTTGGCGGTGTTTTCTTGTCACAGTATTTACATAATCTAGATAGGATGTATAATCATTACACGGCGTTCCGCTCCCATTAAAGTTTATCTCCAACTTCAACAGTACTGAATTTCATTAAAATCAGCTGAATGGATAAGGTGTTTAAATATATAGTGTTAAAGTTCAAACTTTGCGTCAAACCAGTTCTCAAAAAATGATTGTTTGTAATAAAAAGTGAAAAAGCAATTATTGTTCTTTTACTTTTTAATATAATGATTATAGCAATAATTTAAGTTTGTAAAAAATAATAATTAACTTTTTTTTCTCTTTGTGAAAAAGTATTAGGGAGCGCACGGTATTAAAATAAGTAATGGAAAATTAAAGTGACTACACTGTCTTATTTGGACTTCTACGTTACCTACATTTATATCAATGTAATGTATCTATTGCTTGCGGCTTTGCTTGCGGCAATAAGTAGCCACAGAAAAAAAAGAATTCATTACTTCATTTAAAATTCAAAGAAGGATAAACAATACACATTTTACAAGTGTGGCGCCTTATATTAAACGTATCAATTTTATCTATATGATGATGAGGTCCCACCGATTTCGGTCATGGCGACAACTTCAACGATTTCGAAGTCTCTGGTGTTCTCGCATGTGGCTTATGTAGCCAATCTATATACGCACATCAAGATAATAAAAATAAATAAATTAGCAGATAAACTATTATTCGCCTGTTTTAAGCTTATTTCATTGATGTATATAAGACGACATAGGTGATTATTTTCTACATAGAATAAATGCTTAGGGGTAGCCATCGGTGCGTCTCTAATCACCCAATTTTATCGCTTGGTTGGGTCGGAGCAGTCGGGAATCTAGGTGGAGGAATGAAAAAAATCAGTGCAGTTTATTGACACCTTTTATATAAATAAATAAAGAACTCAAGGTTGCATATCATGATTATTTACTACTTATATTTGTTATTATTATAAATATAATAAAAACTGTTTCCATGTATGTGCACATACTTAATTGAAGAGGAGACGCGTGCACTTTAATTTTTCAAGCAGTACAATGATTTGTTAAAAACTCGGGAATACTAAAACTATAAACCTTCGTGAATAAATTACCTAAGTAACAGTGCATACTTCATCAAAATTCGTTGCGTGGTATGAAAGCTTAGAAACAGATAGACGTAGAGGGCGACTTTGTTTTCATAGTGATATTCAAGTAACAGCGATATCAAATATTCTTGGCAAGCCATCAACAAAGAAAATTGTAATTAGTTCGTACATCAAAAGCCATGGTCTGCGTCGCGGATCATTGGACGTAGCTAATCCATTAAATAAGGCTGCTATTACTAAATTATATACACAAGGTGTCTTTTATCTATATTGACAAAATAATAAGTTAACAGAAGTTGAATTCTTTTGGTAAAATAAATAAATAAACAAAAATAGTGCTATTTAAGTATTATAATCGTATTAGGACATTTGTTTCATAATAAATAAAATAAATCAAACAAGGCATGAATACCGCAGGCATACAAAGCCATTACTCGAACAGCTCCTATTCGGGTAAAAGCTTTGTATGTATTTTTACAAAGTTTCCCTAATAAATGCTATAATTTTAAAGTGAATCCATGTGAACATTTTGCGCCAACCCCATGTAAAAATGGGAAAATGTCGGAAAGATGTGCTACTCTGTACGCTTAATATGCTGTACTAGAGTGTACCATAGCGAGGTGCAAGCGTGGGTCCATGGGTGATTGGTGGACCGATGGTAAAATGATTACCGTCATTACCGTGGATTACCAAGGAGGCTCGCTCCCATACAGTATTACCATTACGTGCACTTGGGATACTGACGGGTTGTTTTTGCGTCAACTAAATTGGTTACAAATTATTTATACGCAGTAATAGAGCAGAAAATGTAATTTGTCAGGACAATAATAAATATGATTTATACGTCATTTAAGATTCGCATTACAATCGTTAATAAGAAAAACACGTGTAAACATCTTCAATAGGTAGTACATTAGCCAGTTTTTTGCAAAAAGTCTCATTTAAATACCAAAGGCAAACATTTATTCTTATACGGAATTACTTTTGCCATTTAATTGAGATTAACCGGAAGTTGCAAAACTCATCTGTTCAACATAAGAATTTTCTTGTACGGCCTAGTATAACGCAAAGCTGTGTAAAGTTTTTTTTTTATTGTATTGTAATACATACTTTATTTAACTTTATCAGAACCGCCTTGTTAGAACCGATTTACTTAACCATTCAAGTAAATTGTAAATCGGTCGACTGATTTCAGATATAAACAATGATTGATAGGATTAAATAATTTTAACATTTTCTACTCTTTAGAAATCGGATCGTGCAATAAATAGGACAGGATAATTTACTGGAAAAATCTATAAAATGTCCAATTCGCCAAACGTAAAATTTTCAGAATGTATTTATCATTAAGTAAGTCAATTAAGATATTTAGCAGAAGAAAGATCACCAATGATGTACCTATACCAACACCTAGGAGTATAATAGATTAATACTTCTTTACAGACATCTGTTCGAGAAGGTAAATTATAAGATTTAAAAATGATGTCACTTGGCAGGAGCTACATTGACTTCCTTATCGATGTGTCTTCTGCCAAATGTATAACTGTCGACATGATACATTATGAAAGCTGGACGTTTTTGAATGGGACATTGAACTAAAGGCATATTCTTCATATCATTGAGGGTGTTAGTGCTATGTAACGGGGAGATTATATTCATCCTAGCGCGACATCTAAGAGTCGTTTCAAACAGGTTGCACGTTCCACGTACAGGATGCAGGCTATTTTAATAACTTGCTCTGTTTCTACTGGCAGTATTCAAATAAGATTATTGCAGTTATATTTCAAATAAGACCCTAGAAGAAGACCCTAGGGCACAAAGTGGGCAACCCGTGTGTGACATGCCTAGTGTTACAGACCCATAGGCTGTGGTGAGGCCGGTTGTCTGTTTTTGAAATCAATAACCCATTAACTAAGCAGACTGTCTGACTGAGATCAAAAGGACCCAGGTTCCAATCCACAGAGTTTGTATATCAACCTGACTCACGAATAGTAGTTTTCAATCTTGGATAATTAAATAAAGGCAGCTATTGTTTAAAATCACGCAAACTATCTACAAATCTGAAGAACTTCCGGCATTTAACTAAAATTAACCTGAATCGAGTCTTGATTTATTTATAGCATTAATAGCAGACTTTTTGCAGTTACTTTGAACCCATAATATATCATATATCAAGCAGAATGAAACAGTGCGTCACTCACACGAGTTACACAAACAGAGAACCTATCATTATCATTTTTAGTAAATTAAAAGGTAAAAATATCTAAGATATCATTTTTTCATTTTCAAATAGTAAACAGGAAACCGGAAGTTAGTAAATTAAATAAAACTCATTTGAAAACAACATGATAATATGAAACAATGGAAATAAGTAACTAATATATTTCAGTCAATAACCTTTGTTACGCAAGTATGGCAAAAAAACGCGACTATGATAAACTCATGCGTGGGCGCAAAACCAGTTATTTCGCGAGGTGCACGCGACCTTGACCGGAGGACGACCAAATCACTGATCGATCCACTTTACACACGTTTGTACCCATAGTTTGCACCCATGAAGTTATATAAATCAATTACTCTTAGATGCGTTACTTTTGTTCACACTTCTTTTCAATTCACAGACCTGAAGCCCGGGTCAGCGAAAAAAATAACCTTAATTTTGAAGATTCGGCAATGATTTTCCAACCGGCCTGACGTCCATCTTCCTTGGAAGAAATGATATCACTCATATATCAGGATACAATAAAATGAGATCGTGACTTGATCGTGACTTCTAGAAAACACGGGTTTATAAACTTTTAGATGAATTTTTAAATACTATAGTTATTACTTTTTTGTTTTTTAACCGTTTTACATATTAACTTTTCAAGGTCTCATTATGAATAGGAATTACTAATTTTAAGAAGAATTTTTTTCTTTCAGTACTAGTACTAGTAGTGTCTAGACTTTCAGTGGTTCGCCGCTCACGAATTTTTTACCATTAATTTTATATGATCACTATTTTATAAAAAATACCATATAACCCACCAGGATAATTAAATACGAGTATGATAGTGACAATGATAGATTCTTCAACGGCAAAAAATGTGAGTTGTGCAGGCATGTTTAACAACACGTCTTGTTAATGTAACACGTGTGTCCAAACCAATTTGATGCCGCTTGAAGCTATTTAAATATAACCTATTATTTATTGTAGAGATTTTTTAGTTTTTTCTTTTTAAATTGAAAAGCGTAACACTCTGACAGCTATCTAGGTATGAAAAGGCAAGACAGATATATTTCTGATTTCTATGAATACGACTATGAAGAAAGCTTTGATTTTTGTTATTATTTCAGAAAAAAGTTAGTCAAAATAGATCAACTAGTATTTTTTTATATAATTGATATTAAATAAGCATTGATATTATATTGTGTAAAGATTCTTTTCGGAAAGTAGTTTTAATATGAAGGGCTACTTTTTATTTTATAACTATTGAAATTCATTATCCTCTTTTCCCATTACATATCATGGAATATTAATCAATGTTTTATATAACCAGTGTAAGTATTTTAATTATTTCACACCAGTATAATTACAATTAATCGCTTATAGCTTATATCCGTTACTATACGCATCAACATGAGTTAGCTATGTCAGGATTTATAGTTCCAGTTTAATTATCTAGTTCCTCTTCTTGACATTTAAATTAGAAAAAGGATCTGAAAGCTCGTTAAGAAGTTATAAATTACAATATGAATGACACTATAACTAGTACCTATTTTATTTACTCATTACAGAATTTATAAAAATTACACTCATTCTGCTAAAGTTGAATAAAATTTAATTTTTCATAGAACTATCCTCGGAAAATAACCCCCCATACTTATTTAGTTAGTTGCATAATATGTAGTGAAATGTACTTTTTCTAATGTCAAAAAAAAAAAGAAAATTGTATAACAGTAATTTGTTATAACGTCACGATTTTTGGAGTCGAAATACATTCCTATTTTAATGAGACTTAAAAATAGTAAATTACATAATTAATAAAATTGAACAATTAAAATGATATTTAATTATTGTATTTGGTTATTTAAATCCCTTTAGGTATTTATTTTTTTACCCAGTCAAGTAGCCAATTGTATCTCAAATACGTAGTGTGGCAGAAGGAAGCTTGTGGTTCTTTGTTAAATTTGCAAAAAAAGCTCATTGTTGTGATGGTGATATAGGTATTTAAAACACATTCATGTATGTACTGTAGTGAAATGATTTCCACTTTGTTCGTTATGTTACTTGAAGTGTGTGTGCCGTGCCTACTTCACTGTACTTGCGCCTGTCACACAGTCACTGTGTAGAATGTTTAGAATTCATCGTTCTATTTTGCCTACTATTTTAAACGTAGTGAGATTTTTATAAAATAATTACCCGATTTACATACTTTTCAAACGAAATTTAGATATCATAAAAAAATACTAGACAGATCTAAGAAAAGACAACCTGAGTCCAAACAATTTTGCGTGATTCGAGCCCTTAGTTTCATAATCCTGCTCTTTAAAAAAAAAAAAACACTCATTTCAATGGTAGCCATTATTTTGGATATTATTTTTAATTTGTTATTTCTGTACGAATAAGAAATAAATCTCTGGTTGTTAAACGATGAATATAATATATGCAACGACTTTTTTGGCAATAGCCATGGAGCAGTTTCGATTGCTTTCTTCATTTCACACACAATTATAATCAACAACTAGACTTGCAGTAATATTTGGATATTCTTAATCTTCAAAAAATAAATTTCATTAACTTAATGTGAAGGTGGCGTGTATCACATGCGATTTCTAAATCGTTAGTAAATGTGGCGGCACGTCCATGTAATTGCGTTGCTCAGTTCACGTATAGCACGTACAGCCCCACTACTTTCCTCGACCCACTGCCCTCCAGCTTCGACCCACAACCGCTCACAATTCCGTAATGTCTCACATTTTATTTGAGATTTGCCGTGCCTCATTACACGATTGTTGTACAGTTATATCTAATAACATATCTCCATTATGCGATTGTCCAGTGGCTTATCGCTTGTTATTGATAGTGAGTAGCGTTTTGGCGCTCTTTTCAGTGTCATTTGTAAATTCTAATGATCTGTGGTTAAAAGATGGAAATACCATTGCCGGGTAACAATGGTATTTTTTTGTGATAGTAAATGATTTCCTGCACATGATGTGATGTCGATTCATTCAAAAGCATTCCAAAAGGCAAGTGATTAACATTTTTAATGATGCATCATCAACTGGTTTAGAACCGGTGTTGATGCTTATACGACTAAACGGGCGGTGCGGAAGCTGTAGATAAGAACGGTAACAAGGCCAATTTGCTTATTTTTTAAAGTCTAAACGCTTGTTACCTCTTATTGATAAAGCATCCGGTTGTAATTTGAAAAAGATATAATGTTAAAAGTTGCTAGCTAGACGTTACTAACAAATACATGAGATTTAATGGTCAACATATTATTTAAGCTTATTTAAGTACTGAGAAAATATGTAAAAATCTTCATATCGAAACATAACTTCTTACTTTGTTATTATATAAATTTACTCTCTAGTACAAACTTACAATTAATTTGAACAGGTAGTTAACTAAAAATATCAATCCTGTTGTTAAGACTGACATATATGTATGTGATTAATTTTATTATTGGGTACACGGCATGAAACCAAAGAAAAAACCTCGAAGAAAATATAATTAGACGAGGTGACTCAACAGGCTTAGCGACGCAGGTATAGTTAGATCCTGTCGGATTGGTCTTGTCATAATCGCCAGGGTAAACTTGACGCACAAGTACATTTATTTCTGTAACTCGTCCGATCCGATGTAATCACGACATCAGCTGCCGCCGTGAGCGAGTCACTATCGTGTGCATCTCATTGGGCCGACACAAGAACAGTTACACCAAATTTTCCACATTCCATTTGATTCGTATGGGAGTAACGTAAACGCGAGCGTAGGTGTGTCCTTCAACCGCAATGCAAGTTTTCTACGAATGAATAACGGTTGTTTCATTTGACAAAAACCTAAAATGTAACTTTCACTGACAGTTCGGATCACGTAGATGGAAAATATTAGTAGTGTATTGTGAGATGTAATGGATTTGCCACAGCAGCCCAGTGCGCGTGCTTGCTTCTCCACATCTTAAAATAGTGTCAGTACATAAAGATAACTTATTTTGGCAGTTATTTGTGTGTAACAAATGAATACAATACTTACGAAGAACGATTGCATTCTCGACTTTATATAAAGGTATTTTCTTATTAATCGACCTAATATGGTGACTGCCAAATGTATATCGAGCGGGGTATCTTAATATGAAGCAATTCATCTGTAGTAAGTTTAATTTGTGAGTGCACGTCGCTCACAGCCACCGCGAGCCGCGACCTACTAAAGTGATGAATAAACGAGAAAGTGCACGCGATACCACGTCTCTGTACATCCAACAACCAGTGAACCAATAATTTGCACAGTTGCTGTTGATAACTTCGTGAGATTGAATTTAATCAACATGAAAGTAGACCACTCAAACATTACCAATTTATATGCATAGTGAATACAAATAATGGTGATATTGATGGTTTCTACAAGGCAATACCGTACCTCATGACCAATTGGTGTAAATGAATTTAAATTTTACGAATATATTTTAAGATAGGTATTTTACTATAAATATGACAGCGAGCTACTCAGTTACTGGTATGTGTTTTAATATGTATGAACACGGAAAATACTATAAAATACGTAGGTAAGCTACAAAAACATATGCCTTGCTATTTTTCGACTGATTGCAACAATGCAAGCCTGACATAACTATTGTGCCGGGTTTCACTCAAAGTGGAGTAGTGTGACGCTCACACGGCGTCAGCGTCTCCTGAGAACCGTGCTGACGACCAGCCGCCGTCTGACGACCCGAATCTGGTCACTTGTGACGATTCGACCGACCGTGACTTGTTGGTCAAGTTTACATGTAAAACTAAGTGTTTTATATGCAAATAAATTAAATATATGTACAAATCTGCACAAGTCAACTTTGACGTTGATTTTAACCTTACAACCTGTGCAGAACAACGCAAAGTAAAATTGTCTTATCGGCAACGGCGGCGCAGGTTAAAGTTAACGTCAAAGTTGACGGGTGCAAGCTAACCTTAGTATTGTACAGTTAGCTGTGCGTATATGTAACTAGGCTGAATTTGTATACTGTACGTATTTGTATCCAGCGCTTCTTCGTTAAGTCAAAGAACAGTCTCAAACTCAAAAACATTTCAATATTATAAAAAAACGAAAAAAACCAACGGTAACATAAAATATGATGTCATCTGGCTCATGAATCCACGTTGAATTATGAGAGGTATTATCATTTTTATCTTCTAGTATATCATTATCATAGAGCAACAATATCATCATTTGTCGCATTTGGTATTCATATTGTTTGAGTGTTAGCCGTGCAGTGGTGCGGCGGTGACAATCGAATGACAATTGAGACACAGATCAATATCACAACTTATCACATCTTCGCAGCTTACAAATTCATTTATTCTTTAGGCAACAGATTATGATGAGGTTTTTAGGATAGTTTTATTCTGCACAGTGTACATATACACAGCCGTGTCGCATGGGTTGCTAATGTTGCTAACAATTACAACATTTATTTAGGGCTGATTTTGTAAGAATGTTGGAAGCTTATTTTGACCTTATTTTTTACAAATTTTAAACCTCGAATTTAAATAACATAAATCATATTTCCGAGATAAGACTATTTTCGATGTTGTGCGCACGCGTCTTTATCTGAATATAGATGAGATGAAAGAGATGAGCATCGCAATCCGATCGCTTATGGCAACTGTCATAACTTCAGTTCGCTTCTAAATGCAAACGGAACACTTTTCTCGCTTTGTCTCCATTCACTGTCCTTATTTTTTTCTTCTTAAGGGTGAAATATAATTCTATTTCATACAAATCCTCGATATCAACTATATACTTGATGATCTTTGAATGATCTAAGTATTATTTCATATTATTTATTCGCCAACCAAGTATTATATTGAATCATACATAAAACCATTTCCTGTTTGTAGATATGTGACGGACTCAACATTTATGATGAGATGTGGTAAAAGTTTTTATTAAACAGGTATACAATTTTCCGAAATTTCATTTGGCACAGTATATATTTCTAGTTCGAAAATATAAAAATATTGGACTTATCTCGAAATAAATAACAAATAACTAGACCAAGACCCAGTGAGACCAAATCAAATAAACAAAAAAAAAAACTGACGACGTTTCCCGTTATACTTTTGTAAAAGTACTCGGCCTAACCGATTATCACAGATAAAACCTTTTTTATTCAATAACGATAATACACAAAGAACATTTTACACAAAGTGTAGGAAAAATTACTAAATACAGTTTCTATGTCCAACATACATAATGTAGTTTATGTGACAAAAAAATTGCCTGATCTTTAAGTGACGCCGTTGAATATATATAGATAAAAAGTTGGTTTGCATTACCGAGACAATGTAGAAAGTAAGTAAATAGGTAATCCTTCTGGTCTCTGTTTAATTTGTATCTCAGTTGTGTTTATCATCGATGCTTAATCTAAGCATCGATGATTATACTGACATATTGTTTTTGTCCAGTAACGAGAGTCTTATCTCTTTGTGCATGTAAACTGATTGACGTCGACCACTTTGTCGTTCAAAAGATTGTTAACAGCTCCAGCTTCGTACTTTTGATTATGATTTGATAAGCGATTTATTTTAGCAATCGATTGACTAACGTTAGACTGTGACTTGCCTTCGGTTTCCTTGTCAATGGGATTGTCAACTTGTCGGTATAAAATCACTATTTATATAATTTGAGACTGTATATAAACACAATATTTATAATTACGTACGCTCGTTTAATACAGCATTCGAAACTGCTGTATTACAAGTATTGGAATTTAAATCACGACAAATATGTAAACAAGAGTATTTTTCTAAAATTTAATATTATGTATTGCATGATTTGAGATATAATATAAGAGAGTAATTTAAAAAAAAATCTATAAAGCTCTATGCTTCTTTGTCGACTCGACTCAGCCTCTATCGAGAATTATTTTTTATGACATAATAATGGTGGGTACGCGGACGTCGTGCTCTACGGTCGACCACCTCCCTCATGCCCTTTGGTCAGGATCTACTCCCGCTACTCTGCTCCCACTGCATCGCGGGAAGAATCTATAATCTATTACTTGTTTTACCTTTAAGATTTGACGCAAAGGCAAAACAATTACCCATTGAACATCATTAATCACCATTAGACGTTCCTAACTTTATTATTTATTTATAACAAGTATTCTAAATTATATCATAAGTAAGAAAAAAATATTTTGAAGGTCCAGTGGATGCCAGATTTTTGATAAGACGTCAATTGGGCGCTACAACAAATTGTAGACGAGCTGAGTTGTGGAGGTCCAGCGGGCCCTAGACCGCGGGAACAATGACATAACCACGGATATACCATTATCCACGCTGTCAACGATCGCAGTAAGTCACGTCGATCGATTCTTTGACAACTTCAGTAACAAGGCCATTAACCCTTTCGCCGCGAAAGCTCGACTTTCTACCTAAATGAACAATCAGTCGAAAAATTGCGAGAAAGTGCGGTAACCATCAATTGTTAATTCACCTAATGTTATAAGGTTTGAAACATTTTTGTGGCATTACATGTCTACATAAAGACTATGCAGGTCCGGACAATCAATGATTTTAATACGCCCTCGGTTAGAATAATTTCACATGAAACAAGACTGGAAATATTCTTCATTTTAAATAAATAAAATAAATGTTATTTTTATCCTGGCTACAAACAGTAAAAACTAGATCTAAGAACGAGGGTACCAGATTATTTAACCTTTAAAGCATTTTCAATACAGTTTTTATTTCAAATAGTATTTCAACATCTCCAATACAATAAATACGGTTTCCTTATTGAACGACTGTAAGTTATTTGGGTTACCTTATTTCTTATTGTACGATACATAGCAGACACTTGAAGAATGATAGACAGTAAAAAGTGAGGTTTTGACAGTCACGATATTTTTGCGAAGTTGTAGCCATTGACGCTTTTTGTAAAGAAATATTTATTTGAAATGTACAGAGCCAGATTTGGAAAACACATTATTCACCAATCATATATTAGACATCAATGCGCCGATGCTACGCGGCTACGACATTTCGTAGCGCCTTGTTAGAAATAAATTCGGTTTTGATAGCTCGATTACGCGCAGCTCCAGCGCAATTTTAAATTCAATTTTAAAACAGATTTCTATGCAAATTTCACGGCTAATGGCGTAGTATTAAATTGCAATAGTCAAACTTATTAAAATGTGAATATTGTACTTGTCATCGTTGTCGTATGCAAATGATTGTTCTTTTGCGCAGCTAATTTACAGATTACGTGAGCTATGGTTTAGCAAATTACAAAAATAAAAACAACAATGTATATAACGTACCCTAAAAGTACCCTAGATTAATACTTACGCTGGATTATCTAGGCGAAAAACAATTTTGCAAATTTGATGCCAATCTAGTCTCTAATTTGTAATTATAGGCGTAAAAATTGGTGTAACAGCGTATCGAGCCGTGGCAGTGGTTAGGTTGTTTGCAAAAATAATGTTAACGGACTGCTTTTTACTGTCCACGCGGGTAACACCTAACAACGCGAATCGCTGCGAATGATTTAAAAAGAAAACTAAATAGTCGAAATTCGCGAAAAAAAATTATCTGACTGGCCGCGACTCGGGGTTTTGTCACGTTTTTATCGTCATATTTAATACAATATTACGAATAGTTTTTGCAGGTACACGGTATTCTGTTTGCAAGTAGGCGTAAATAGAGTCAATAGTACATCAACCACAAAGTATTACTTATAATTGCAATTTCGCCCCTATCTCCAGCGCATAGAAGTTCGTAGAACTTAACATATGCAACTTTTACATTCGGGTGGAATTTTTTTTGACAAATTTTATTATATTTATTTATGTGTAAGTATTATGTCTTATGTATATTTTTACCTGTATGATATCCTTTTATGAACTAGAGTAACGATTTATCTAATGGAGTTACGACCTGTCTCAATCATTGATCGAACACAGGGTGCTCGATCACGATCCGCATTATTGGCCATTGTAATGTAGACGATAATAAAAACAAGACGCGCACGTATTGTGGCGTATTGCACGGTACAGAAAACAATTGATTGCAATTTTAATATAATACAATGTTTCTGATAGGAGATTTATCAATTACTTTCTATTGTTTTTTTTATAACCTCCTTATTTGTATAATGTGAGACCAATGTGCCATTCTTGAAGATTTTTGTCTATCTCTATGCAAAATTTCATCAAAATCAGTCTAGTTGTTTTGAGTATATTAATTGCAAATAAAGAAAAATACAATTCTTTTCTTTTTGTAATAATAGTATGAATAGTATGAATGTGGATTTGCACAAAATGACAAAAATTTAAAAAGTTACATTTCGTCCATGCATTAAACAGATAGGTACAGATACATTTCCCTTACAGAATAAATAATATAAAATATTAATAGATATAAAAAAATATTAATTACCCGTTAGAAATGTATATTTGTAACTTTATGCGTATAAATGATGATCTACAGTTATGAAACACATAGGTTTTTATGGTTAATATTCTCATGGTTTGACGTAAAACAAATGCACAGTACTGCGTATATAATGGCGCGGGAAAACTTCATTTGGCTAACGGTTATGTCATCACAGTTGGTTCAATTACACTAACTCAAAGAATTAACAGCGCAACGGTATAATTGGACGGATTAACATTAATTGCTCGATCTAGACATTTTATAATTTAACCAGATATTTCATTATGTTATGACGCTTGTTTGTGGATGTTTATTTTTTGTGCTCAATTTCGCAAAATATAATTTATATAATCTGCAGTCACACACACATTTAATTCAAATTCATCATGATGATATACATCACTTGTTGACGTCAAAATTTACTTAAAACTAAGTTTACTGACTACCAAAGCGCTACTGAAGAAGAAGCGGCGCAACAAACTTCACCGCAGCTTTTTCTTATAAACATAAATAACAATACAATGTATATTTCTGTGTTGGTGTGTATATAAAATCATATATTGTCTCTAGTCTAGTAAAATTGCATACATTTATCTACAAATGCAAAAAGTGTTTACCGAAGGGCGAAACCCTGCAATTTTTTGTCACCTTTTCGCATCGCATGGCCACGAGGCATGACATTTTAAACATTTTATTCTATAGTTAAACATACTATTTTTGTAATTTACATTGAAGGCAGTGCAGGCACGCATAGAACAAATACCATGTTGGTGCTCTGGGTTATTCACTACGAGACCGCATGAACTGACCAGGCATGTGGTCAACTGATTAAGCTAGAAAAAATATTTTTGTGTTCATCAATGCAACTTCAACTGAACTTAAAAAAATGTACTGTGAAATTGAACATATAAAATATTTGTCTGTACTAAGCCAAATCGGATAATCGGTGAATTTGTTTGAAAGTACAAAATATTTTTTATATTTTTGGCTTCAGCTGTATTGCTACTGGCGTAAAAAAATTTTTTTACGAATTGACCACACGCGTTATTAGCTCCGCGTGGTCTCATAGGGAATAGCCTGTGCTCTCATTACGCGTGTTTACATATGTTACGCTCTGCACACATTCTCAGCGTGGGTTTATACCTATTTGGATTGCGATCAAACGGTTTCTGTGACTTACTCAAGTTTTCTGATTATTTGGCCCGATTCCGTTATTTCCCGTCTGGGTGCGGAATTACCGTGAATTGTTTCATACTGACTCGGCCATTCTCCTTTAAGGCCTTAACTGTTACCCGTTTATAGTGGATAGTTAATGCGTATGATAGAATTTTATTGCCTACTTTAAGGTGATTGATAGATTCTATCCGGAGGTTCATTGTTGAATTAAATGGCCTTTTAGTTTCCAAGCTTTGTTTCTTTATTATTTTACTGCTTGATCTTCACGCTGGATTGTTAATAAAATGCATCAATTACTTTTATTTCCGACTGTATTAATTTTCACCTTTCGTTAAATTCTATAAATAATGCTTCTAGGAACACTATTAGTGCTAGACCACGATTAATAAGCACGAAAGTAGTTAAATTTTAATTTATGCATAGCAGAATAATAATTTCTTTTTCCCTTGATACGAGCAAATATAAAAACGGAAATAACAATTAAGGATTCTGCTTTATTAATGCATATCACGATTGGTTGTTTACAGAGTTAGACTATATTTGCCGGCTTCGTTTGCTATATTATGACCATTTTTGTAAGATGTTTGAGGTTATTAACCCAATTCTACAAGCGGAGCAAAGCATGCCTTGTTTAACTTTACACTCAGAAATGTGTGTCGGTTCTTGACATTCACTGTACAATGCAAATTTAAACGATTTTATAATTTCCTTTAACATTGGTAACTATTTAAATACAATAATAGTTTATTGTTTACAATAATAGTTTAATCTTACAGGGCAAAAGGTAACATTCAAGCCTAACGATGTTCTAGCCCAATACGGCGGCAGTCAAAGAGTGGGTCGGAACAAGCGAACAATACTAACGTTGGTTCCCTAAGTGGTCAAAGTAATAGAGACTAGTATAGGGAGAGTTACAGGACCGCGGGAGCCTTCGGAAGAGCGGGCGGAATGTGCGCGCAAGGTCATTGCGCCCTGCGCGGTCATGCGCCCGCGCACCCCGCGCCACCCGCACCCCGCACCCACCACCACATTGTCTAGCGATCAGCTGCGGATAAGGGGGAAGCGACCGCACCAAAAGGCGATAGAAACCATTTCAATGCGAACCTTTATTTTTCTATTTTGCTCGTTGCTAGGATGCTGCACGACAGCCCCGGGCGATACTGTTCCATGCTCTAACGCCATTTTCTTAACTCTTGAGAAAAAGACTATTCAGGCTGTGGCGTTTATTTACGATGCTTACCTTGACTAGCTCTTATCCTGGGCTAAATCTTCGCAGGCCATAGAAATGCATTGAAATCCCCGCGAGTTAAATAACATTGTGTATAACCTCAATTTATGCAGAAATATATTTATTGCGTCAGCCAACTGATAGATAAACCCTACAGCTGTACCTATAATACCTATAATAAAAATCTTCATGTATATTTATAGAAGCTTTTAATGTCATCTGCATACAGTTTTATTACTAAGCCAACTAGGCGCGTACAAACACGAAAAACTTTTTAGGACGTGAGTGCAATTTTAGTTTTTTAGTGTCGAATGGTGTTCAAACTTTTACTTTTTATGATTCAGTGACACAAACTACATGCGACCGGAATTTTGGTAAAACATTTACATAAACCGTTATTATAAAAAATATAAAGTCGAAGACAGCTATAAGTTCAATTCTTTTGATATTTCTGGTCGAGTAGATTAGATTTAGTTACATAAAGTTTCTTAAGTATTAGGTCAAAACTTGTCTTCAGTGATAGAGAGTATAATAAATTAAACGGTAGTGATCATGACAAAATTCAAGGTTTATATTCAACAAATTGGCTACGATTAATCCTACTTAGAATGGCAAATTTAAATCACTTGTATGCCGTTATTATGTGCTTTAATAGGTCTGTTTTGGTGAAAAGACATTTATATATTTTAATTCATTAGCCGTTTGGTATAATTTATGTGAATATTTTGCCTATCGGGATGTAGGTGTCAAAAGATTTAACTGAAATAGGTTTGTCATGCTAGAGTATGTATTGTCGTTTTTCAGTTCAGTATTCGGTTTTATAGTGAAAAATATTCTGATTCTGATTCTAATACAATATGAGAGTGATTCAATGATGGTATAAATAACAAATGTTCATTTACATACGTAGGTATTTGAGCAACTGGCTGGTCGAACTCATTGCATTTGTGTATAAATAACATTCCGTGCACTGCAAACAAAACAAACAGTTTTGCTTGCTAATTAATGGACTGTTAAATTATTCCATTTTACTGGCCATTATGCTAATAAAAAGACTATTGGTATCGCGAGCATAACTCCACTGTATCACTACTACTACATAGTATAAAATAAACTCGCTTCCCGCTGTCTATCCCTGTACGTTTAGATCTTTAAAACTATGCAATGTATTTTGATGTGGGGTTTTTCAAAGATAGAATGGTTTGAGGGGAAGGTTTAGGTGTTTAATTTATTATAATTTTACCAGAGCAAAGTCGGGACAAGCCGCTAGTCATGTATAAAAAATAAAAATAATATCAGTCGTAAATAGTTTTTTCAAGTACCTAGTATGGTGCAATTAGCCTTATTTATTAACACATAAAAAGAAATAAATGATTGGCGATGTTGCACTAATCGGTATCTTAATGATTTCTTGACAGTTACAAGTAAAAGCGTAGCCATGATGTTCATTTACAGCCGATTTGTTTAATTATCTATTTTACATACGCATTTATATATTGACAGTGCAATTTAGAGCGTGTAGAAGGTATTAATTTGGTGCATTAATTGAGAAACCAAAAAGTTTCGATTAAACGAATTTAATAGTAACTGAGTTTATGGTTTATGATATATTATAGTATATTTCAACGAACTTGAAATTAATTGTTTTTCAACCACCATAATTGCGGTTATTAAGCTTTTGAGATAATTTTGTGTTTTATATGCGTAAGATTAAGGTTTATTTTTTGTACAATTACTAAACATAAATAAGTTTCCATGCAATAAACATTTGATCTTTTTGTTCCAGGATTAGATTCCTGAGTCCACGAATTTAGAATACATTTAAAAAGAGGTAAGTGAATTTTTCCTTGATAACTCAACACCAAAGACGTAAATCAAGAGAACACTTATCTATTTATCGTGACGTGGAAGGGACACGGCTCACAGAGCTGGACTGTCCGATACTATTGCCCGCGCGTGGGACGACTGTGAACTCTGAACTGAAGATCTTTTTGTATCGACGATGTTTAACACTGGGCTATTGTAGCTGAAACCAACTTATTAAGACCTTGATACTCTCCAAAAGAAGCCTTATTCAAAGAAATAAGAAGAGCCCTTTGCTCAGTGAGAGGTCCCGCTCTACTAGTCATTCAAGCCGACTTGTGAACACGGCTTCATTGAACATTGATTGCATGATTTATCGATATTGAATTTGCACAGGTGAATCTATTGTTATTAAGATTTATAGAAAAGAAAATCGACGTGCCGTATTTTAAAGTGAAAGTAATAAATCGATGAACTGCATGAATAATTTTGTATAGAAGCAAATGCCTGAATTTATCTACTCATATATACCATCTACATTAGAATGTGCACAAAAAATAATCACTTTCTTCAGGAAATGATTTGATAGTGAAAGTAATTCTGTGTTGGTTTGAAGCAAAAAATGTGAATATTAATGCAATGATATTTAGTCCTGTTTCTATTTAAATTTTATCTTCACCATCATCGTTATTAGCCTTCCGTGATCCACTGCTAAATAAATAGCTAATGTTAATGAAATAGCCTTTACGTCAAAAAGGATAAATTATATCTTAAGTCATATTGAAACTAATATTTTAAAGTGATTAAGCACACCGTAAATGTCGTGCAAATAGAAAAAGTTGGCAGAGGATTTAGTACTGCATTGGGTAATAAATGGCCAAGAAGTGCCTGTTTAAAGTTTCTGTTTTTACTAAAAATCGGAGAGAATGTTTGTGTGGGAATTCCAAATAGTCACACTGAGACAGATCCACCTTCATTGAAAAGCTATTAGTATATCCCTTCTTAGTGATATTAGTATCAGATGTGTTAAGCCCAAAATTTCACCAACAACAAAATTTTGGTTGATTTGAGACTGCTTACAAACATCCATTGAAATTTTCTCATTCATAGAAGTAAAATATTACTTGACAAATTATTTTCACAGTTCATAAAAATTATATACTAAGTATGATAGCCAGCAACTAGCTGGTAATTTTTGAAATAAGTGGTTATTGAGATGTAACACGCGAACTTCTGTAAGCATGAGTGGCAGCCGTCAGCCCAGTGGACCTGCCCGTACTCGTTGCCGCAGGTCAAAGAAAATTCTTCGATCCCGCATAGAAATAGTGAAACCAGATAATGGGTAGAGTCATGAGTAATTGGCGCTATTTTGCTTGGAAATAGTGATAATGATCACATTTAGCTAAATATGGAAAACTTATTTCAAGCTATTTATGTAGTGTGAATTACTTATATCTTTTCACTTCGTCTTATTTATTCATTTAACTAACCGTAAGGATTTAATATTTTATGCCTAATATGCCTATTATGACATCATCCAAGTAAGTTGAATAAAGAATTTCAAGTACAAGCTACCGATAAAAGTGTCACTCACCCAATCTGAGAAGTTTCCTGAATTTAATTACCAAGAGACGACATAAGTTTAAACTCCCATGTAATGCTACTTCACATTGCTGAGTGTTCTCAATGTCGCACGCCTGAGAAACATGGGCATCACCTATCATGAGAGTAGCAATTAAGCTGCTGGAAGCCGCTAATCGCTTTCTTTCCAGCGATCTAGCGAACCCCCGGGAATGCGTGACTGGCCGCGGCTGTGTTTGCGCAGATTCCATGCAATTCTACACGCTTCCCCGTTGCTGCCATTTCTTATACAAGTGATCTTTATAACGGTCGAGGTCATCATCATTCATGTAAAATTGACTTTTTGCTCACATTTCTAAAAATGTTTCAGTTACTGAAGATTCACATAATGCGGCTGTTTAGTGCATCAATTTAATGCGAGTCTATACTAAGGTTTTTCAAAACATGTCAGTTTTAGTTTTGTACAGCAAAGTTATACCTGTATAAACAAACTTCACCGTATCCATTGGTAAGATCTAGAAAATAAAAATCATATAGCTAGTATATACGCAACAATATGATATGAATAAAACATTGACAGACGGAAGAAAAGCATCAAGCTATGCTCTTTTTGTGTTCTTTGATATAACATTCCAAGTCTACAAAGAGAATTCTGTTGACAAGGTACAGGTATCTTGTAGGTGATATCCAACGTTCTTATCTATCAAAAGTTGCTAATTTTTTTATTAAAAATTTATTTCTTAACTAGCTTTTGCTTGCGGCTTCGCCCGGGTGAATTTCATAGCAAAATCTCAGTAATTTTTTTATCGCGTACTCTGTAAGACTGGTAAACATATATGATTTAAATTCGCATTTTTTCTCATCTTTAGTTCAATTTTCTATTTCCCGTTGCGTGTCTCGTCCCGCAAACTTGTCCAATCTCGCTTCCAGCTATGTTATGTAAAGTAGATATCCCGTACCGTTTCCTACATATTGTGCCATCATGTTTTTTTGCAATGTGTCCCGTCCTATTCCCCACTATGTGTCTCCTTCCCATTTGCCGCTCCTACTCCCACTCCCGCTTTTTGCAACGCGTGCCGTCCCATTTTCCATGACGTTTTATGTCCCGGTTTTTTATTAACCACAAACGTAAATTAAACATTTTTTTTATTTACTATGACTGTTATTTACTACAAAAAGTAAGTGTGCCAATGTTCAGCTTTTTATCTTGAAAATTGTATTAAGTCCCATACAATCTTTCACCCCTCTTATGAAGGGGTTGAGGGTTAATTGTCAGAAAAATCTGAAACACATATTCATTACTTTGTTGTAAACAACCAAAATCAACAACTTCAACGGTGTAGAACTTTCATATTTACAGATTTCACCCCTTTCACCCCCTTCGGAGTAGAATTTCCATAAATCCTCTCTTAGTGCTCACCTACACTCACCTACATGCCAAATTTCAGCTTCCCGCCCAGCAGTTTCGGGTGTATGTTGTCTGCCAGTCAGTCAATCACTCACTCACTCAGTATGTATCAATATATCAGTATATTGATATATACTGCGCCCATTATATCTATATCAGACTTTAATCGATAAAAACAATTTGTTTATATTCTGTTTACACCTTTCTACAAAATTTTAAAGTAAATCGGCTCCGTGGATTGTTATTTTAATTTTCCTACAGGACCCCCTCATTAACCCGGGATTCCGAGGCATTTTTGATTCATAATTAGTTTTTCACTTGTCCTACAGGAACTTGACCATTTACCGGGATGAAATGTATCTAAGATGTTAACCCGGTATATCAGATGCCTACATACCAAATTTCAAGTAAATCGGTCCAGTAGATTTCGAGTGATGCGCGTTCAGACAGACAGACAGACAAAAATTTCCAAAACTATATTTTCGTAATTTATATCAGTAACTAAGTATATTCCATGAAAAATTAAAAAAATATATCCAATGTACAAATTTGGCCTTTCTTCAATTTTATTATATATATTGATGATTTGTAACTTTTGATGTGATATATTGAGGTCTAGATGTTGGCACATATTTTATGATGAATCAAAAATAGGTAGTTTTCGATTATCTTACTGAAAGCTCGTTCGTTCGTTAAACTATCGTTAACATTTATTATTCTCGTTACGATTAGAAATTGGCCTATTTAGGATGCTAAGTAAGTAATAAACAGCAAACACATTAATGCAAGCATCTCTCTTGATTTTCCTCTATATAACACAGCAATTAATATCTATTAGAAAATATGGCTCAGCTTTGTAATGATCATCACGATTTTAATCACCTTATAGCCTTAATCTATCTCAGTCGACACTAGCGATGTTTTTCGTATTAACTCACTGATTACGGACGGTTTAAATGGATAAGTTTAGAGCTCAGTATATCGGCGTGTTTGCTTTTTCACGACTAGTCGGACAAGTCCGCGGCGCCTACTAACGACGTCTTGCATTCATTACTTTTTGCCGCAAGACACGAGCCTCGTCTGCGTAAGAAAATTTATTTAGACACAATTCAAATGTACTTGATTTTATCTCTTGAGAAACTCTGGGCTCTATAGAAATTTTAATTTTTTATTTGGTATACGATTTCTTGCTGTATGGCAAAATTATAAATATTGTCTGCAATTATAAATTATATGTATTGCTGAAATGTTGAAATCTACAAAATAATGCGTGGTGGATAACCACGAAGACATGACACGTGATTTTTATATTACAAAAAGAAAATAATAAGAAAGGAATCTAAAAAGAAGCAGTAGTCATTTATATTACTGTCCATAAGTAGGTTTGTTACCCATAAAACCTTAATAATTTCGCTATTACTACGCTTTCTTTACTTATTGCTATCTTATGGATATTATTTTAGACTTTACTGCCCATGTGCCGGAGTCCATGCATTAATAACCATTCTAACTCAACCAATGCAATATATATCCTTTCTTTCATTTTACTGCCTCGTTTTAATATTATTTATCGATAATTGCAAATATCTAAGGTATTCTGAATCCCTTTCAAAAGACGCTTCATTAACATTTAATTTTATTGCGCTCAGAAAAAGACAATCGCATAAATGCATATAAGTACTTATATCACATCATTTTATTACTAATCTAGATACTCAGCACGAATAATATAAAAATGCATATGGGTAATTAATATTTATTGATTTTATCGTAAAATATAGATTAAGATTAAGTTATTAGCGTACAATTTTAAATAGCTATGGTACAATACAAGAAATAATTACATTTGTTTAAATCGTGTTAAAAAAGTAATTTACTCTATTCTAATAAAAAAAAATAGCTACTTGTTACTGTCAAGTTTACTGCACCCTCTTGGTTAATTTCCTTCTCTTTCTACCCAAAGGTTGGCTGGGAAAAATTGCTTTTACGATAATTCCACCTTTGGGTTTATATAAAGCGCAATGATACTTATAGTAAAATTTAAATATCGAGTTATAATTTACATTTCTTCTTTAAATGGTGCAATAAAAAGTTCATCTATCTGTCTAATCACCAAAAATCTATATACTTTATATATAGAAGGCAAATTAGAAAAAAATACAAAGTTCAAACCAATTTCAAAGTTTATATACTAGTGGGCGTGACATAATGTATTAAAATAATATACCTAATTTTGATAAGTATCTCCCGCTGGCGCCTGTGTTTTCGCACTCGGCATTGTCGTCGGCTGCAGGGCCAGGCGGCGACGTCGTATGACAACGACATGGCACAGCCGTTGAATTCCTACTCTGTGTAGATAGACTGCACGCGATCCTGTTTTACTTAGCTCAATAATTTATTTAGATAATGTAAGTATGAGACTATTTCTATTCTTGTAAAATTTCGCTGATTATAATACTACTTCCTTGCTTAAATATCATCTCTTAATTTATGGTTTTTTAATTTTCCAACGGGTTGATTCTTATTAACTTGTGTGTGAAATGGAGATGGCAATAGCAAAGTTGTTATATGTGTTTCATTCCACGTAATAACCACGACCCTCAGCCATGAGGAATACGACTATGAAGAAGAAATTTTCCAAACTCGCAGTACAGGTTACACTACTGTCTCGCCTGTGATAGAGAGGTACTAGGTTCGAATCCTACTCATACTTCATTAGTTTGATTACCGATCAGATTTATCTAGGTATCTGTTAGTAGTTTTACAACCTACCACTTGCTTCCGATGAAGGAAAAGATCGTGAGGACTACTAATAAGAAAAAAGTTGAAAAAGACTTGAAACTTATTTAACGTTATATATTATTTCAATCTTAGTTGTGGTTCTGACTAGATTTCAGGTTATTATTAAGATGGCCGGATGTATTGAAACTCAATATAACGAAATATATTTACCTGATTATCATCTATCTATATTCCAATCTTAAGTAGAGATTCCCATTAACTTTATGATGCAGCGAAATTTACGCTTTAGTCCTAGATAGCCCTGACAGCTAATGTATTTGAGAAATGAGTTGAGTAGTAAAGTCACGTCTTTCAGATGGACTTGGATTTCCTCCGAGGACGCGTGCTTTCGCGTATCTAGCGAAACCCGAGCAAAAACCGGTACAGTAGCTGCGTACGTGTGATGCGCAAGCGACTCTTGTTCGTGGCTTAAGGAGGCAGCAAGCAATCACTGTTAAGCTCGTCATCTGAGGTCTAGTAATCAATTCTCACCGTTAATAATTACACATATGAAGATAAATTTAATAATGTACACCTTAAATATGACATAAAATACGTAAACAAAAAATGGAATACTTATAGCAATTCATAATTTAAGTAATTAAGGATAGTTTCCATGTAATGTTATAGAAAAAAGGGTTACTATGGAAGACGGTTTAAATTTTTTCGTCAAATCATTCCTCTATAATTAATAAGAATCCTGAGTGGCTCCAAGGGTGCGGTAATTGGCTTAGTGGTATTTAACTCCAATCAGTCGAACAGAAGCAAAAAGGTTTTAACGAGTTTATTAAGACACATTCTTCGGTTCAATAAAGTGACTCTCTTGGACGTAGAACATCTCCGAACATTTTTGATTATACCATAACTATTTGACTCGACAAGGTTTCCTGATGAAAGCTGGTTGTAGTGTAGGTATTACCGCAATTATATCTCGGCCATAAAACACTACCTACCATTTAAAATACATAAAACATGGTTTTGTATTAAAGCTTGCAGGTAATAGTAAAACTTCCAAGAAAAACTGTAACAAAAAAATTATAATGGTGCAACGCCATACGCACGTGCACAATAAAGATTTTAATGTAGACGAAATGTATGATACGGCCTCGGCGCTAAACTAGATACTAAAACTATATAGCGGTCAGTCGCAGTCGCAACAGAATATTATCTCAGAGTCACAATGGGCACAAAGCTATGTACCACACAAGTGGAGTTATGGGCATTAAGATCGTTTGATGTTCCGGCGCGGCGGCTAAGGTCAAAGGTTCACACGTGCTTCTCTGCCTGGATTCAGAATAGAGCCAACGTAAATAATAAATAGCTATCTTAATATTTGCAGAGAAATGACAGTCTATTGCATAATTTTAGTATTCCGGGATTCTTTCATTTATTACTGTCATCTTTCTACGCGGCGCGGCGGGGTCGAAACGTATGCAAAATACATTTTCATTCCGGAAATAATCGAATTAGCTAGAAACGGAGTTGTATGTACTTAAGCTCCACAATATTTTTTCAATTTATTACTAAGAATTCGGGCGCAAACCCAATGAATTAATGAGCTGGAAATAATGAATACTGAAAAATAGTTGAAAAAACCCAATCCAATTCCTATCTATATCTATATTCTATGTATTCTGGAAAAAAATCAAGAAAGAATGGTACGAATTGTATGTATATAAGTTTCTTAATGGTAATGATTCTAAAAAAAAGAAGTCGTAATGGGAGTCGTATAGTTTAAATCCGTATGACACAAGTAGCAGTAGCGTCACAATGGACCGAACTTGACCGCGATAACGGTACAGCGCATGGTACGGCATAAATTATACATATTGCAGATAATAATTTTCTGACTTTATGTATCCAATTTTTTTTTATTTCAACTTTATTTATCAAAAAGGTACAAATGGACTTAATAAAAAAAAAAAGAAATTCTCTACCAGTCAAACTTCAAGATTATTTGAAAGATAATTTATACTGATAAGTATATAAAAATCAGTAAAATGGAGATCAAAATAGCATGATCATTATGATATAAGGCATTAAGGTGTATTATGTAGATGGACATTCCTATCATTTTAATTTGAAATCAAATCCAACTTTATTTCAATATCGATTGTATTTTGTTTGTCAGAATATTCTTTTTTCTCAAGAAATATTTTGCGAGGTATAAGGATATTGGATTGAATATTGTAGTTTACACAAGTAGTATTCTTCTATACAGTGGTCACTTTGTAGTGAATGGGTTGGCGGCGAGCACCGACACGCGAGACAATGCGTGTGAGCAAGCCGACAGGTTGCTCGCCTGACCCAATTATCTGTTCCAACTGGGCCATCTGTTTTCGAATGCATGTGAATTTTTCTTCGCTACTTTCACATCGCTGTGTTTATCCTTCAATAGTATCTATTTCTTTTCGAATTTACACTCGATTATATTAGCTACTAATGACCTACCGGGGCTTCGCCTATTCGGAATATAGTGGGATAAAAAGTATACAGTACCCTATTGTTTATATTCTATCCTTGTACCGTAGTAATAGTACTGCAAGTATATTTCTCATAAACATCAATCAAATGCAATAAAAATCTCTAGCAGTGGTTTTCAACAGATGTCAGACGTATCTATTTTACAAAAAATAATAAAATTAACTATAAAATACTCAACATCTTGATTGAATCACATGTCTAAAGGCTTGATTGAGTAAATATGTTGAGGAAACAATGGACTCAATAAAGGGTTATGTCTGTTAGAGTCTGAAAAATTATCACTCAATCTAGCCATTAAACTTCTGAATTGCCAATATAATCTTGCCATGATAAAGGCTACTCATTCACATCAAGTTTTATAATATTTTTTTATGGAAAAGCAAAGTTGACCATACGTTGTAATATATGAATAATCTATCTGTGATCAACTTTCACATGGCATTAAATCCCTTTAGAGTATATCTAACAGGAAATGTAAACTGTGAGATTGTATTGTGCAGGTCTTCACAGAAATAATTGTAGAGGTCCGATATTGAAATTGCTGGCTACTAACAAATCCAAGGCGGCATGGGAACGCGAGCCCATTGTGTTCGTCGTGAAAAATCATACACAAGTGCAGCACGGTCCATTTGTAGATAATTATTAATTGCATTGGGCCTTCTATGCATTAGTAACGGTTCGAAGTCGATAATCAAAGCCAGTATAACCTTACAATTAGTGGAAACTGGTTTGATCAGCCGTGTGCTCAAATATTCTATTTTTTCTGGTGAATCAATTGTAAAGTTGAATGTATAGACTTTTGTTAAATACTTTGGCACTTGATGTGTCTTTGTTCTTTAGGTTCGGTTAGGTTGTTATTTAGGTTCAATAGCATTTGGTACAACTTTGACCATTGACGATATCACTACAGTTACTTAGAAAAAGTGTCAAATAAATAAATAAAACATATAACAACGCCGTCACGAATCTACATTTGTGGTTAAGTTTGCAGCTATTAATATAAATTTATTCGAAAGCTTCCAGTTAGGTAGCACAATTACGACCGCCTACAGTGATGGGAATGTTAAGATCTATGAATTCGTGTACACCGTTAAATTGAACAATTTGTGGAGGCATACGGTGGCTGCCTTCCCGCTGCGCCACGCTCCGTGCTCCTGATGTAACTGTAACAGTTACAGCCATTACATGACATATGAATATCGTCACATGTACTAATTACACGTCACGTTACTCTGCTCCCGTTTCTGCAGTTGGCTTATTGTCACGTTTGCTGCCCATCCCGTAAACACATATTAATCACGATAAAATGACGTAAAGTGTGTTATTATAAACTAGCGCACCGCCTAGTCTTCACTCGAGTATGTACTCAAAAGGCTTCCTGTAAAAAAACTGAATAGAAAACTTTTCTCTCGTCATCTTTCTTGAGTACGAGGAAAACAACTTAATAATATCAAATAATCACTTGAATATCACTCAATTGGAAGCCAAGTTAACCTGCATGGACTGACATGGTGACTGACATGGGTAACTGTAATAATACGTAAACAACCAAATGTTCATCCATTTTCTCAGTCCAGTGAGCTCGATCAAACCTACTTCTGGAATGGCAACATGCCAAACAAAGCCTCAATTACCGAAATGAGCACAAAGGTTCCGCTGGAGAGACATCACGGCGTCAATGGAGCCATTTTATGGGTGAACTAACTGTTTCACACCTTCCTCCGTTTAGCATATCAAGCCATGTTGAGGAAAATGTCAGCTAATGGTAATTTTGCTAGCGCATTTTAAATTTAAATGAAATAGGTAGTTTCTTGTTGCACATAGAAATGGTCAAATGTTAGAGATGTTTGGGTTGTTAATGCAAATTGTTTAGTCTTTGAAACATTCTTTTGTGTTCTATGTTTTTATTTACAATTAATAAGCAGGTAATATTTTTTACAACTCAATAAATGATTTCAGGATTTTAATAACAATATTGAAAATCATTTATTGAGTTGTTGTAAAAAAAATGTTTTTATATCGTAAGTACGAGTATACTTTTTCTAATAAAATTTATTTCAGAAAGCAACCTGAATTAATGTAACAGTATATAAACGTAAATAAAACAATTTATCGATAAACATTTATCGAACTATTTTCCTTACTTTTATGTATATACACTTATTCAATTCAAATTATTTCAATTGCACAATTAAAAAGAGTACCAAGAAATATGTTCGATTTAAATACATAGTTCGTTAAAAGAAGCGAGAACATTGCCCAATCGAAAGGTTCTCGACTAATGTATAAATCATTTTATAAACTCTTTGATGCAAAGACAGTATACGATGCGACCCAACAATTGGTTCACTTTCTCGATCACAAATGAATGATCATTCATTCTTCATTCCGCTTTATAAAAAGATTGAGTGAAAGCGATATTGCAATGCAAAAAGTAAATGAAAATTCGTGTCACTGACTTTCCTGTTAGCCTTCATTTGTGGTATTAATATTGACCTGCATCCATCTGTACCAACGTACTATGTTACAAAACACCTACAATAGAAAAGCATTTGTTGTTTGATCAAGCATATGAAATGATATCATTTCCATAGGCATATCTGAATTTGCGGGCACGGCGCTTGGCACAGATTTTTCACAAACCATATTTTATTTTATAATATAAATAATAGTGACCGGTTCCGGCTTCGCTCGGATAAAGCAATAATAAATCATAAACTTCAATTTTTCAGAATACACAAATAAATTGGTGAAAACCGTATAAAAATCCTCACTTTATCTGTTGGTGAAAATCATACAATAATCCATCCGGTGTTTGAGATATCGCGTTCATAAAGACAGCGCGACTTCTTTTTATAATATATAAGGATATACATGTAGATTTTGCATTAATAAGGTATATACATGTATATACCTTATTACGGTCATGGTCAAACATCAGATGTTTTCAACTGAGATTTTTTCATAGGATATAATAGATATACTGTTACTTTCATTATTCTCAAATGCAGTCGCTGATTCTCTACTAGGTAATTGCGCATCATTTCGGTGATTTTGTCATTATACGATTCGTGATGAATTCTCAGGCATTGTCTATAATTGAAGTAAATACCTACCAGGTTTCACTTTTTACCTACTTCTTCAAGTTTCGATTTTAGTATTGTTTGTTTTTCATTGAATCGGTGTCATGTTTTCATATGAGACGATCAGTTACGCAATATTAGTATTATTTTTAATCAATACAAGGGTTCTTAAGTGACACATTGGCATTAAAAATATTTTTCAGCTCTAGATACCTACATAGAATGAAAGACTTCAACGCGTATAGTTACAACGTCTCGTACAAATAATAACATTTTATGTACATAATAGTTATGATTTGCTGAAAATATCAATAAATATATAATATAACTGGTACGTTTAGTGACCGGCTTTCGAGTGTTCAATTTTGTATACCCTTAACAAAGTATCAAGTTCTCCTTTGTCTCATTCGAGGACTCCGCTCGTTTCAACTCGACCTCTCGGTACAGCATTTGTACTTTTTGTTCAACTTTCTACCATTGATCGTGTATTTTTATTTTTACGATACCAAATCGGCCACGGCCCGGGTTGCTGTCAACAATTTATCGTTGTAGATTTTATCTTTGTCTAGAAGAATGGAAATGAATTTAAGATTACATTAGTACTCGTATAGGTATTTGTCATAAAGTACACTTTCACAAAACTACAATGCTCTTTATCTTTGCTTTCGTAGAGATTTCTTGACTTTCTATGTATGAATTAAATTTTGTTATGCGCATAAGTTACTAACATAAGTAACTAACAAGTGTTTACTAATACTATGGATGCAAATCTGAAATAAAAACATTTTATTTATTTATCAGGCAAATTGTATAGAGTAAAAAGAAAACGTTAAAATATAGGAATGAATTCATCATTTCAGCACTTATTGCCCACATTTATACGAAATATATTATTGATCAAATTCTATTCTAAATTCAAAATCAAGTATTATATTTATTTCCATGTATCACAAATCTTATTTCAATGAAAGAATTAGTTTAACAATTTAAATAGCTGAAAAGAATTGAAATAACTGAAAATTAAACGCATGAAATAAAAAATCAAATCTTATTCCGTTGTCTCCGTTGTTTTAGGTTGGGGCAGCAGCGCGCGGCATGAGGGGCGAAGCGCTGCGCCTGGCGCGGCTAGCGTTCTTCTTACTGCAGTGTACATGTGTACTCAGTGAGTATATCAATTGTAATTGCTAATTGTATTATGGGTGCCAATGATCTGACTATTAAGGGTGACTATAAAAAGCACATAAGAAGAAACTGAAAAGCACGGACCTGACCTTGGGTTCCAACGTTTTATACCTGAAAAATGGTTTTTAACTATTTTTATATGTACCTGATAGTTACATGAAAATGTATGTTGAGTTATGTTATCGTATATTATTTTAATATTTATTTTAATATTTTAATACTTAAAGTAAGTCTAATGTAAAAAAAAAACCTATACGATAATGTATTTCAGGTCGGATTGCCTTCGAGAAGTTGACAGACGTTGATTTCACTGGCACAGCGTACTATACAGTGCGTAACCTGTCGCTGTATGAGTGCCAAGGGTGGTGTCGCGAGGAACCCGACTGCCAAGCAGCGTCCTTCAGGTATGTTTGTCAATATAATCTACCTATCAATACTACATACTCGTGTTAAAGAAAAAAATAATCGTGGTAAAAGTTGAACCATAATTCTATTTGTGTCTCGTCCGTCTAAAAACAAACTACAGCTGATTTTAATGCCTACTTACACCTCACATCTGACCTACTGAATTTCACGGCGAACATACCTGTTCAAAGACTGATTCGTCATTCTTTGATTGATCACGAAACAAATAAAAATCAACGTGTCGTATCTAACCGAATCACGATAGTAACCCAGATGCTTCAGATAAGAAATCGGAGTGACGCGAAGATTCGCTAATTCGTGGGCCGGCGGGGCATCGGGAGAAATCTGACTTAGCGTCAGGATAGTTTGAATCATAGATAAAATAAATGGTTTGAACCTAGATATGATAAAAAGCTGACTTTTCATCATTCTCATATATATGCGAGCAAAACATAGAACTGTAGGTAAATTTCGATCATTCTCAGTCAATTAGGACAAGTGATAAGTCTATGATTTTGTTTCCAATACTTTGGAAAAATTTAAGAATTTTAAGAGGAGAAAATTCATGTCAACTTTTCCCAATATATTAGAGATAGCATTGAGTATTGAAATAGATTTCTCCAGGTGTAGCAGAATAAATAGATCCTAGATGAAATTTCACGCTTTGCATAGCATGCATATAAAATTAGAAAATACATGAATGAGAATGAGCACGTTTTATGATGGTGCCTTATATGTGGTTAGGTCAATGGTAGTAAAACGTATATATATTGAAGGTAATGATAGCGTTTGAATGACGATACAGTCTGAGTCTTTTGAGGGTTTTTAACTAAGTCAATGAAAAAAAGCACAGTTACGATACGATTGTAACGATAAATTATCCGCGGCGATTGTCAATCTGTATGGTTAAATCTTTTTTAAAGCTTAAACATACTATAAAATGAGTTCTTTAATTAGTTTCGGCCTCCCCTTATGCCTTCCATTGTTTTTATCTTCGGCCGTTGCCAAGCACGCTGAAACTCTTCTAGATCGTCCCGCCATTTTCAAGAATTATTCTGACGCTTACGACCTTCAGAAAATGTATAAAAAAATCTTTGATGTCGAATTTGAATTAGTTGCTTTCTAAAATTAACTAAAATTTGATAAGTCATGTATAAACATGCGAAAGTTTATGAAAACCGAATAATATTGGCAATATTTTATTTTTTAATATTGTAGGTACTAAGTACAAGAGAGAGTTGGTCCTTAGTACTAAGGTCGAACCGGGAATGTGTGTCAGGCAGTCACACGTCCCCAGCATTCCACGACATGGTCTTGGCTAATAACAATGTGACTGGAGAACTGCAGCCACAAACCGTGTAAAAGCGGAAACCGACCTCGCCGCGCTCCAAATTGGATAACAGTAAAAGTGATCGCATACGTCTTCAATAGATTATTGCCGGATGAACCATTTCCGAGCCATTTTCTTGATTCGCGGTTCGATGGGATTCTTCAATTTATTGTTTCGTCTGTCCTGATTTTCGAAGCAGTTCTACAATAACACTTTTGTTGTGGTCTTTTTTGTTTAAAGATACATTCTTTATTGTTATTATTAGAAAACAATATGCTGCTCTATTTTGGAGTGACGCGGACGAAAAATAAGATATACGAGTATCCAATTATACAAAAACGTTAAAATTAAAAGTAACGAATATCTTAACTTTCATGATGTTATTTATAATCTACATTTAAACTTAAAATTATAGATTACAACGATTTGCTTATAAGCATTTGGCTATCAGTAAATATGACTCATCTGTTTTTCTCATTGTGCAACCAATCATTATGATAACAGTGTTGCTGTGTAATGCAAAAAATCTAATTGCATTAAACTGAAGTGAGGCGTGTAACAGTATTAGAACGCTAGTTAGATTCCTCGAAATCAATTTGAACGGGATCGATCGAAAATCAATTCGGTATTCAATTAAACGAGACGGAACTTTCCCGCGCTTCCAAACCAGCATTGGACAATGTACGTATCTCGAGTCAATCTGTCCAGACAAATACCTACACATCTGACAAAAGAATTGGACTGATATTGACATCGGTAACTGTTCTTGGATCTATAAAGTGCCACCGAGTTCGTTTCGAGTTTTGTTCAGGAAGTTAGTTTGATAAATTACTAGAATGTTTGATGTTTATAGTAATATTACAATTATTTTTTGGTTTGCATCGAAATATTATTATTATTGATAAGAGATATTCATAAGTATAGTCTGAGAATGAGAGAAGATGATGTGAAAGTCTCAAGTGTCATGAAGTTTCCAATGCAACTAGTCAAAAAGTCACATGAGACAAGTGAAACATTATGTAAAAATAAGTACAGTATGAATTACATATCTTCATTTTGTATATTTTGGTACAAAGGCAAATATTATATTTAAATTGTCAATTAAAAGTCGAATGTCTTGATGAGAAAATAATCAACATCTTTGCTATTTTTCATCAAGTGAAGTAATTCAAACATAAAGCAATACACAATATACAAACGTATTTTTAACTTTTAATTTCTGCAGCAAAGTTAAAAAAAATATTTTTTCTGGATGCCTGCAACCACTATTAGGTCTTTTATGAGTCGGCTAAAAACTATAATAAAAAAAAATATAGATTCAGATAATAATATACCCCTAGAATTTCACGCAAGTGAAATACCGCTAGAGGTACAGTAGACTCGGTAGATCACGCACTAGACGTCCAAAATGTTCATCAAATTGTGAACTTTGGTATCTGCCGATGATCCGATCCCTGTGATAACATCAAATCACGAATGACGACTTAACTGTTGTTACAATCGGAATTTCTTTAAAGCGAATGCCCAATAATATTTCATAGCAAATAGGTAAATATACCTTTGAAGCAGTGGTGGTTTGAAGGTAGTGTGGATCGAAAGGTCCCAGGTTCGAATCCTACTCGTGCTATAAAACCGAATCATTTATTCAGAAATTAGGCCTGCACAGGCACTTTTTCACGTCATATTTTAAATTAAATGACATTTACCAAAGCTACAGACTATTGGTTAGTAGTACTAATTTGTACACCGATCTGACTCATATATAGTAGTTTTATAGACCACTACTTGCTTCAGGTGAAGGAAAACATCGTGAGGAAACCTGCATACTGGATATTAGTAACGTGTGTGAAATTGAGAGGCAATGTCAAACCACTTCATTAATAGGTGGAATGAGGATTATTCATAAGGTATCCGAGTATGAATAACAAGAAGTAAACCTTTTATTAGGATTGATAAAATATTTGATGCCACTGGTTTCCGGGATTCTAACGACTTTTTTTTACAAATGAACGTGGGCGTGGCTTTCCGGTGTTTGAATAGGAAATTACAGCTTCAAAGATTTAGCTTTAGATGATTGCGGCAAATTAAAGCAAAATTATATATTAAATGCTCGCATATAAACCGTTGATTAAGCCACGATCCACGATCAAAATATTTGTGTCCAGAAACCGAATCGGAGATACATCAGTGGCTACTTATGATTTCCTCTGTCTACGGGTGATTGATGTTATATGCGTGCAAGCGCCACCTAACGGAGAATATAGCTGCGCGACTGCAGGTGCATGTCTTCACCGGCTGATATCGTAATAATCGTAAATAGACTTGTCTACGACCACCATAACAAATGATCCTTTTATCACACTACCGTTTTGTAGTATAGACTCATAAATAGTAATAAATACACAGCCATATACTGTAAAATAATAACGACTGTAACTGAAAATACATCGTTTATATGATTGAGAATTGATAAATAATCGATAAATGTAAAGTATAAATTTTATTGTATATAGGTAATAAAATTTTGTTACAGAAATGTAGTTTATTAATATTTAGAGATAATAAATTATATCTCGAGAACAAGGAACGTTATCACTGTGATAGCACTTAGGTCTGTATACACAAAAATGCACATTGCTGTATCGACCTCCAAAACTACGTGATGTGTGGAAACTAGTTCAACAGTAACAGACAATAGAACAATTTCCTGCCTTTATTAAAATTTTAATTTGCATTTTTTGACAATTTAATTTTTACTTTTACTATATCCCAATTCTAGTACCCTAGTTATTTGTAATTGTGACTATTATTAGACACAATGAAACATATATAGAGGTATACTATCTGTGAAAGATGTATCTTTTGCAGATAGAGCGATAAACGTTATATTTCCGTTAAGGTCTTAAAGATAATTCATTTCCACTTAAATGTAAAATGTTGTGTCTAAAATATTTTTTTAACTTTCACAAACATATTTTGTATTGCACTATCAATCTTCTTTAGATTTATCTCCGTAATTGTTGATGGTGTACAATGCCAGCGGCGCATTTGTCAGTTTTTTTTATTTAGTATGATTAATGTTTCTGATCAAATCAAGCTGCATATGTTCATTGTATCACAGATCAATTCGCACCTACTCATGCACATATCTCTTTAATAGCCTTACTTTACGTTTCATTTTTGAAGATGTATTACAACGGTTGTGAAATCGAAACAAGATTCCATGTTATTCCAAAGGTAATGTAGCCAACATTCATCTATTACCTGTTGGAATTCACAAGTAAATTAACAAGATATTGGTAGGAAGAACACTAATTGACAGTACCAATATAATTATATCTACATTCATCATCCTATTCTATGGAATTTAGTGCTGTAGTTTGATCTATCATTGGGTCGAAAAGTTTGTAAAAAAGTACCTGAATCAAATTTTTAAAATGTATAATAACATTACAACAACTGTAAGTAAATTTTAAATTTATACATTGGTAAGTTCATCCAGGTAAAATTATTTTTGTCATTAACAATGTTGGTACTATATAGTATTTGGAAATAGATATCTGTTTTTGCCAGAAAATGCTTCAGGGTATGCCCTTTGAACGTATGCAAATGTGCCCTTTTAACCTACTTATTGATAGATGCTTGTTTTATGTAAAGTGAGGTCGGCTTAAGCGAGATGCCCTCAAGGTTTTTATTAACTGGGTATAAATCTTTGGAAAGTAATTAAGTAAATCGCTGTAAGATTTATAAGATAAATAAAATACGAAATAGTTGTGGAACGGTAAACCCGAGTCCGTTATCTGCAGCTAAGTGTAACGCGCTGCATTCTCAATGTCTCTTAATAGGACTAATGCAGCCGCAGACTGGCTCTTAATACCTATTTACATCGATTTTATAACACACTACATATCGCATAAACATTTCTTTTATCTAGACGTCTAGAAAAAATCTAGCGTTCTATTAAATAAATTTGTATTGTAGGCTGTTTTTATTATTTGTTTTCAGAGAAGTCTTATCAGTGATTATTCAATGTGTCACGCCCTAATATACCAAAATAAAAAGCACTATATGTGTTATTCCAGGTTAAATTCTGAGTCTACATACAAATCGGCCCAGTGGACGGTCAATTAACAATCCTCATGAAATCTTATACGAAATTCCTAATGAAAAAATGAATCATTTCGTAGGTAGCTAAAAGTAAATCAGTATGATCGACCACTTTGCAGCCCAATCGATAACAAATATTTTGCCATTCAGGTACGTGCCAGTTTCTGAAGTACTAAATGCATAAAGTGACTGCATCTCTTCTGTAAATTGTTAAATATTTCTACAAAACACAAAACAAATGTTCACGGAGTAAGTTCCAGTTTCCGTCACCGCACAACAAGTTTTGTTAATATTTTTATCTGAATTTAAATTTCTGCAGGTGGAATGAAATAATGCTTTTAGATGCGGTTTACTGCAGACTAATGCAATTACGTTGCATGACGCCACTTCAATTAGGGAACACTGGGATAATCACACAGCCTTCGAGCCATTAAAATGCAGTATCTTTCGACATCGAGACTAGCTTGCTTAGTAACCATACGTTAGAATTATAGTTACTCGTAAAAGCCTGCAGGGAAGATATTGTTTCTTTTATTCATGTCGTAAAATGTATCATCCTTAGGCGCAGGATGCCATAATTATGATAGACACGAGTGCATAGATAGTGTTTGCGACTGAATATTAAAGGTAGGAATGAAAATAAAAATGGAAAGATGTCCTCATGTTTAATTATTATATAATAGTCCTATGGTAGTTTGTCTTTAATATATTTGTATTTTTATAAGAATATCAGATTGAATCGTAAATTTGGCTCTGTGTTTAAGATGTGATCCTCTAGTCTGTAGTTATTTCCCGGTGCAACGCTCTGCGTCTCGATCGCAGTGCCCTCGTTCCGATACCGCGCTAATGACATTCTAGTGCAATTTATTACTCTCTACTTCTTTACGACTAGTTTTTCAAACTAGGAAAATGGTGTGTGTGTTGATTGTCTATCTCATTGAATGCCCATAAATCAAATATCTATACTACTAATAGAAGTAATATGAAAATTGTGGATTATGACTCAACTTCTACAAAACTAAATTAAGTCAGTTTTACATCTGGTTTTATTGTGTGCCATGGCTTTAAAATGTCTTATTGTTTCCAGTTTCGTCCTAAATCCGCTGACTCCGGTGCAAGAGACGCGATGCCTGCTGCAGAATGACACTCAAGCTAACAACCCCATGGCCATGCCGCAGGTACGACCCACACTAGCTATTTACTAAGTGGGTGACTCGCCTATAATAAGCCTGAATGAATAGTTGCGACTCTGCCCGACGGCCATTCATTTGTATAACATTGTCAGGGAGAATGCTCAAGCTGTCCAATTTACTTAAATGTCTTGCTATACATTGAAGTAATTTATTTTGTAGTAAATAACCAGAGATTTATAGTTCCACATATTTGTTTACTGCTCTTACCATTTGTTTTTGGACTATCTGATAGTTTGTGTATAGATTAGATTCTCAGTATACTAGATTTGTTAGAGATAAACTTAAATGTATTTTAGTATCTAGCTTGAGGAAAGCCGGTCTCATACGAATCTGGTAAACTGAGAATCTTCTTCATATATAGGCAACGTTCTTGATAGTTATTGGAATTGTAAAAATCAAATAATATAGATAGATATCAATGAATTTCTGATTATTATGCAGAAGCGTAGGTACTTGTTGAGTGGCATGGGGTACAAACACAAATAATAGCCCTATTGGCTGAATAAATCTCAACTGAGATAGCTACTGGCAGCATTCCCCGATACTGCCAATTAGCTGACAGCTGAGATAGGATTAACGATTCAGATTAAATTAGCCAAACAGTCGAAAACTGAGACTCTAAGTAGTGCAACAGTTTAGTGAGATAATCTAATTGATAGTCTTAATGAATAGTCTTCCTTAACTAATGTGAAGCAAATTGGCTCCGTTTCGCTGCCACTGTCGTAAGCTTTAAAAGCTGATATGCTATTGAGGTTTAGAGGCACTTAAATGGCTTGAAGTCCTAATCACCATTTATAACTATCTGGTGAAGTTTATGGTAAAACCTTTCGACTGTAAATTTTCTCAGTGGAAATCATCTTCATCTACAAACTTTCAAAGCTTTTGTGAAAATTTCAAAATTCTACATACAGCCTTTCACATGAAAGTTTTTATAAAAATTATTAAGCTTTATTTAAACGTAGTTTGTATACTTATATTAGAAAAAAAAATTAAGGTAGTATTAGTTCCATTTGGAACTACCTACATGAAAGTATTAGGGACGTCCCATTGGACGAAATATAACTTTAAAATCTTTGTTTGGAACTGTCAGTGGGCTTTGACATCCCCAACACCATTTTTAAACTATGTACCATGGATTGTATGTACCTATGTTCCAAATGCAATAAACTTATCTAACTACAAATGGTGGACTTAACTAACTGAAACTTGATATATTTTGAGGATTATTTTCATTTCATTTTCAATAAAGGCATTTATTTGTTGTTATCTAGCGGTCGGTGAACACGTATTACATGGTGAAGCTGCAAGTCCGCACGGAGAGCGTGTGCCTGCGGCCGTGGGCGTTCGAGAGAGTACCCGGCAAGTCGTTGCGCGGGCTGGATAACACCATTATCTACACCTCCACCAAGGAGGCCTGTCTCGCTGCCTGCCTTAACGAGGTAAAAATATATGCTAAGGCTCGATAAAGTATCAGATAGCATAATAATTAGTTCATTAATAAATTTATTTACACAACATAACAGTGTTAATATAAAACCCGCAGATAACTAAGTACAAAAGTACTACTTATTTCTATAGAAATTCCTTCCAGACCCGCGAAAGAAAAATGGAAAATAGCCTGTGTTAGCCCTATCCAACGCTTGTAAGGCTAACTATTTGATATGTTACAACTGGCAAATAAAATCTAGTAGATTTATCAAGCAGTTACATTATCTGTCAGATTACAAGATTAGTAACTTTTTATTAGAAAGTGGTAAAATAAGCCCTTAAATTTGAAAAGACTACATCAGATGTCAAGGTGAAGCTATTATTCGAATGCAAGCCTTCTTCTTTTTAAGTGGTTACGTGAGCTCAGATGTGGCCACTCTAATGCATGCCTTCCTTATCTATTTGAGAAAATGTAGAAAATATAGAAAATTATACATTATTTCTCTTCCTGGTTGGCATAAGACGAAGGGAATTCCTAAGTGCATATTATTATATTACTTATTGCATTGTAAGCATGTCGGTAAGATTGTTTCATAGAATATATAAAAAGATATTTTAGTCAAGATATCCTTATTGTCAGTCATGGAATAAGTAGTTACCTGTATCTCAAGTAATTGATCAAAGTCTCTCGCCGTAAGTACGGTCAGTATTTCAGAGCGTCGTCGTCGAGTCAATGTCGCCTCTGCAATGTAATTTACCGTTTATCTATTCAATTTATATTTTATGGTTTCGCCCTAGTTGGCGTTATTCAAGATATAGGCGAAATGATAGGGGCATGTTTATTACGTCCGGATAACTTTGTTGCAGACAACGTGGCAGTTTTCAAAATCCGTTACATTTTTTACACTTTGTGAGTGTTTCAAAACATTGCTGTTCTTGTTAAATATTTCACTGTTAGCGGATAAAAAATATCAATAGATATTATCTAGTACTAACACATATTATAGAGACATAACAAGGAACCATTCCTGGTGGCGGTAACTACCAATGACCACATATGGCAAGTAATACATGTGTATTTAAAGGCCGGTTCAACGTAATAGGTGAGCCGTTTGTGAATGCGTCAATGATTTTCTACTGTACATGGGACGACAGCCTGCCGCTTCATCGGATGAAGTGGTAGCGAGTAAAAAGCCTGTGAACTGAATATATGAGACATTGTTACAGAAGCGGTTCTCATGTCGTTCCGCGGAGTACGAGTATGGTAGCATGAGGTGCGCTCTCAGCGATTCTGATCGGCGCACCGCGCAGCATTTTGTGCAGCTTGTTGACACGCCCGGAACCGACTATTTTGAGGTTAGTTTTATATATTTATAACATTTTAGAGAATTTTCTATTAAAAAGGAAAATCGAGGAAAACAGCTTTTCACATTTGTGACCATGATGTCTAGCTGAAATTTCATTTATATTATTCACTTAGATATTTTTAGATTGTATTCAGATCTCGAAATGCTACTGTAAACTAAAGATATGAAACGTGTTTATGAAATGTTTCAGAATAGGTACATATGCTCGTTTTAGCTGTCTATTTTTTGAAAGTCCTATTGTCCGTTTGCATACAATGATAAGAAAGTCAAATTAGCTCCAATGGAAATTAAACAAACGAGTCGATCTGGGGCAATTTCCGCACAATGCAATTCTAACATTCAATTACATGGCAGCCAACGCTTCTGAGTAGAGCATTTCCTCGAAACAATCGCGGCGTTGTACAGCTTTGTTAAATCAACATCTCGACGGGCGTTATTACAAGCAGTTAGTTTATTTGTATGTGTGTGGTCTAGAACCTGTGCCTGAAGGCGTCGCAGGCGTGCAAGGGGCAGCGAGTGTTCACGGCGCCCAGGGTCGGCGTGGCGGAGGATAAAGTTGCGCAGTACGCGGGACTGCATTATTACACCGACAAAGAACTACAGGTAAGTGGGAAAAACTAAACATGTTTGTTTCTCGGAATAGAGTTCATTGGAAATGGTGATAGGTCCATTATATTTATGTGATTCTTTTTCTGCTCGTTTGTTGGACCCAGAAACTTAGGCACCATTCTTTTCTCATTTCATGGCATGAGCAACAGATTCAAAACAAAAATAAAAAATACCAGTATTTAGACCTAAAAAGCTTTCAACTTTTTAATCCAAAACTTCATGCCATATATAGATTATATAAAAAACATATAAGTAATTTAATTTCATCATCTTGTCAGGTATCTGTTATCTGCCTATTTTAGAACTGAATAAAAAAGAAATCTGTAATGGTTAAAGTGATAAAGTACTATGATGAAGATATTACTTGACAAGGTGTTTATTATAGGAACTTTAAATAGCTAAACCTAAATAATTATTTCACTTGTCTGGTAGTTTATAGACAACGCCCACGGCCCTGGGCTATCGAAACAATTTGTACGTAAATTCTCCACTGGTTTTGTTTTATAAAAGAAAACTCGCGGGCTAGCCGTGAGTATTCCATTAACGCGTGCTTTTTAATGCAACTATCAAGTGGGGTAATAAATTGGATGGCATAACATCAAGACAGCTCTTTATGCCTAGTTTAAATTACTTACACGACAGGTAATTTGAATAGCAAGCATTTGCGGTTTATTAAATAACTTTAAAAGGAAAAATAAACATTGTTGAGAAGGGCAGAATGACGGGCTTGCTTAATTAAGTGTAAACATGAACATTTCTTCCATAATATCCATTGAAGAAATGAATGCAATATTAAGTAGATAAATTAATGTCTTCACTCAAATCATACGCATTTTTATTATTATGAGCCATTAAGATTTCACTGCTGGGTAAAGGTCCATCTGTACCATTTATTTTTACCGATACATCCTGAATTGTACTCGTATGTATGTAATGTGTTTCCTTTTTGTAGAGCTCATAGAGCTGACCCTATGGGCTTGGAATTTTTGGTCCATTGCTCTCTTCTTCGGCATGCGAGCGCCATGTCCAGTACAATATTTAAAAAAAATCTCAATCAGAAATATTATTTTGAGTTAATTAATTCTTTATCCGTCCTATATATATTTAAAAACAATATAAATCTAAGTAACGATTTTTAACATCTTTTGTATAGGTGACGTCAGAAAGCGGTTGTCGTCTCGCCTGCGAGATTGAATCAGAATTCTTGTGCCGATCGTACTTGTACCTCGGTGCTCCTCACTCCACCACGTACAACTGCCGGCTATACCACCTCGACCACCACACGCTACCGGACGGACCATCAGCTTATTTGAATATAGAACGACCTCTGATCGATGATGGCGAACCCATCGGAAAGTACTTCGAGAACTTCTGCGAAAGTGAGTACCTTTTATATTATCCCAGCGACGCTATGCCTTCACACAGATGTAAAATTCGTTAAGTGCAATAATCTCAACTTCGAAAGAAATTGTTAAAAAATTAATATAAGTACACTTGAATGTAGAACCACCTCCTTTTGAAGTCGGTTGAAAATTATTATCCGAAAATATTTTAAAGACATTGTGAAAAGTTGATAGTTGTTTGCTAATAATTTTTAATGGAAACAACAAGAAATCTGAAGTACTGACAACAAAAAATAAACAACTGTCGGCTTGTTTAACAGCACATGCGAATGCTCTATTATTACATATGCAAAAAGTTGCATACGTTGGAGTTATATTTACGTTTATTCAATAAAAAACTAGATGTTGATGCATAAATTAAAGAATTATTACAGGACAGCCACATCGAAACAAAAACTTCGTTGACGCCTACGTTACAGCGTTTTAGTCCAATTTTATCCATTTTTATAGCGAAATGTTCATTGATAATGGGAAAATAATACAGGCCTTTAATAAAAATCATGAGAACCTTATCGTGGGTAACAATTATGTAAGTAGAGAAGGCGTACTTTGCCATTTGGTTAATATCGTGTAAATAGCTCTGTGATCAATCGTCAGCTCGAACAAATTTCATTGGTTTTCAGCTTTGCACCTAGTATATACCTAGCTGTGTAATAATTCTCTTTTATAATAAGTTGTGTCGTCATTTTGTTATATGTATTGCTGGTCCATGTCTAAGCTGTGAGTTCCATTCCCGCCTATTATCTGTGTAAAGTTTGCGGAAGACTCTCCACACTCTTAGGTTCTGTGTATTTTCTAAGTTTTTAAATAAAAGTTCAAAATGGTATCGAATACTTATGGGTATTTTTTGTTAATATTAAACAAATATCAATTCATTTGATACATATTTACGTATTTAACTTTTAGTAGTAAAAAGTCGGACATCGAAATAAGGAGGCTGTAATCGAACAATCTGAAAACATTAACATCAATGATAAACGGGAGGTGGTCAGTGTTGTTCGTATTTATCTATCGCTGCAATATATAACTTTATCGAATTGAACATGGTCGTGGTTTACAGATCACGTAGACAGGTAAGTATGGTCTGGATCGCGGAACCGATACCGGTTCATACTGCTTTATTCCACTTATTTACTGACCATATTTTGCGCCAACAACTTGATATTACAGCACAGTTTCTAAGGGCCTAAAGGCAGTGTTAAATCTATAATCTTTATTGTAAACATTGATCTTGTCAGCAATTTAATAGGAATGCAAAATTATTGGCCCTAGAGTTTCAATACTTATTTCTTCCGAAATTTTTGATCAAGACACGACCGAATGTTATAGTGTTTATGTTGAGATATAGTTGTTAGTTTTTTTTTTACATTTGAAAGCTGCTTTTTCAGTCGTGTGTGTCTATTACATAGCTTAGTTATAAGCTATATATGTTAATGATAACTCATTCTTAGGATATTTTATTTATTTAGAGGTGCCGTGTTTGTTTTAATGTAACTAGTTTACTGAACACTGCAAGTAACGAAAAGTAGTGAAGCATATATTAACGCATATTAAACACCAGTATCGAACGCCCAAGACCTGGACATGGTACCTAGTTTCCATGCTAAGTCACATGGAAGTTGTAGTCCACGCTGACGGCCTTGCTAATGACAGGAGTCAGTAGGCGTCGCAGACCACAATTAACTCAATAACGAGTTTGTAGGACAGCACGTAGCTACGGCCGTTCACCCCCACAGATTTAACGACGCACTCAAATGTAAATACTTATTGCTAGATATGGGCATACTGAGGTACTGCCTGCGTAGTATAACAGCTATTTATTTTAAAGTATACTATGTATTGTATGCGTTTAACATTTAAAATAAATTAAGATTAAATAAAATTGCATCAAGGCGTATCAGCCGATAATACGAATAGGAACACGCGAGGATAAAAGATAATATCAACAATGAAGTATGTACTTAGACTATACTAGATAACATCAAATGAATCGTCTTTATAAAGTTATCGTACAAATCTCTACTTATTATGCTTCTTTGCATCCACACACTCAAAGCATAAATTAAAAATTACAACTGCATTCATGGAAACACTGCTGCCCATTGTTCTGTCAGGCTATCGTCGTAAACAAAAAATAAATTGTAGTGTGAATCATAATCGGCCTCTAATTTGCAAAGGATGTATGCAATTAATATTTCTCACACGCAAGTTCGACTCCTCAGAAGCAAAAGTATACGTGAAAGCAATTTGTATGCCAATAATCGTCATTCCTAGAACGCGATTATGTCCTATGCGCAGAAAATGCACGGCACAAAGTTATGACAACACATGAATATTAGAGATAGAGTGATTATTACAATATAGTCTCCAATCGCAAATATTTGAAGTTTTTCTTATATGTATAAATGTGAACTTCAATTTAAATGATACAAATACAAATGTGAAGTAAGTTTTTTATTTACATATATACTGCACGCTTTGTATACATTCATTGCGAAAAATGGGCTAAATGTCAATTTTTGGTGCATACAGCCAACCTCAGACCGACCGGATGTGACACATTAACAACAAACGCTAGTAGAATTATTAGATAATTAAATCGAAAAAATATAACCCACGGCTAGTTCCTAATAAATAATAAAAATGTTATACAATTACATACACAATTAATTGCAGGATGCAGAACATCCTTTGCTAATGTCTGTTTGAAAATATGGCAATAAATTAATGAGCCCTGTGTCTTAGAAGGCAATATTATGTCTGTCGGGGTTCCAGGGTAGACATTCCAGTCGGTATGGAGAATTTAAAGTCAGGGTGTACAAGTTAACGAGAGTTTAGAAGATTAAATTTCTTTCAAAGCGAACATCGAGATATCAGCGGTATTTTTCAAAATATTTTCACTATTACTATTCAGGATCGTTCCTTTTTTGCGGTCAAGTCAAAATGTATCTAATAAATAAAAGACACTTATATCCTACGTTTAAGTCATCCTAATGAAAACGAACAGCGGGAATAGTTTTGATATTAAATATTCTTTTTACATTAAATATCTAATTTAACTCTCTATTTCTGTGTATGATGAGTTTGAGTTGGCGGCAGTGCGACCACGCAGAACGCATTGGCGACGCATGCGCCGCTTTTTGTGCTGCAGCAATCAGCGCACAGCGCACTACAGTTACGCGGCTTACTCTGCTTGTCATCTCTAATGATTATTATATAACGACGTAAAATCGTCGTTTAGGAAGCGCTTACCGCATACGACAGTTAGTGTTACACATTTTTTATAATAATTTATTCGGCACATTACTCTTATAAGTACCGTTCCTTATCGTATTGTAACGTTTGTAACTGTTTATAGTGGTTTACAAATTCACTGAAAGCAACATAACAATACGACTATAAAACAAAATAAAAATGTCTATTCATAAGAGTTGCAATAAAGATTAGTTACAACTATTTTATTTAGTAAAATATAAACTAGCTGAAGTTACTGAGGACTACAGCTTCAATTAATAATAAATAATGTTGTGTAAATTACACTTATTCACGGGTTGCATTTATTTTGGTTGAATTGTGATTGATCTGTAATACGATCTAATCATTGCGATGATTGCATTCATCTCTCGCGCTTCGATAACGACTTGGCGCCTGCGCTTGCGCCGAATTAATGTTATTCATCACTGTATGGGCGATGATACGATCAAAACAAAGCATCGACTATATACCATAAATAAAAACGAATGAATTAGACATGTCGTTGCACAACCGGCGCCGTGGAGTGAGCGGTGGTCGGTATCCTCGGTCAGAATTACTAATTCAAAAAGTTTGAAATTTTCTTCCAAAAATATGTTTGTTATAAGCACTTAAGAATATTTCGATAAAACAAGATAGAATGCACAACAAAAGTAAATTTATGATCAACGAGTCATTGCCTTTAAAATTTAATCAATCAATGCTATAATGTTAATTGATTATGTAAACAATGTTCAAAAAGATTTGTGGTGAATTCATTATTAACGAATTAAGAGATATAGCGATATAAATCTTAATAACGCCATTAAAGCTCCAACGGATGTTAATAACTGTTAATTGTTTCCTTAACTTCTCACGTCGAGATCGTGAGAAATGCTTGAACAATCATACATACAATATAGTCTGTTACAAGTTGCGTTAACCCCAGTGAACCCGATCGAAGCACTATTTACATAGAAAAATATCAGAATTTGCAAAAATAATAACAACTGTTTATTCAGATAACTTCGACCCTAAAGGTTAGTAACAATTTCACTTAAAATTATGTTAATGTAATGTTATAATAAATAATATTCTATTTCATTAAAAATATGAAATACTTAAAGAAAATACATTAAATTGAGCCCCAAGCAAAAGACATGAACGCGTGCGATGAACGAGAATGTAAAAAGGCCATAAATACCCACTGTGGGAGCCCTATAGATTTTTCCAATAACAATTGTCATTCAATCTCTTTCATACTACATTATAGATAATATGGAAAACCCTTGGCCAAATTCAGGGTTTTATCAAGGTCATAATGAAACCAATAGAAACAAACAGTCCAAGTAAACGTATGCCTAGATTTTATTGCATTTAAACATTTCGTTTAATATAAAAATATTGTACATTATCACACCCGTCCGTAAAATACCTAAGCTGTGTAATAAAAAATGAATGCGTAATTACTATAATAGTTATTATAATTGAAACTAACTAAATCTCAAAAATTAATTTAATTAGTAAAATAAAACCATTCGTGTTGTAATCAGACCGGAGCATTAAGAATGCAATAAAGCGTATATTGTCATGTAGGTAATTTAAAATTATTTTAATTGCGCCCAACGAGTTCTAGGGAAGTCACCGTTGCCTTGCCACATACTCTACTAAAAAGGGCAGTACCTTTAGTGGGAAAAATGCTAAGCACAGTTATAATCGTGTTGTCATAGCGAAGAAATGCTGGTTGATATCTCACGCTTCCTACTCGCGGGTCAGGGTCAGGGTCAAAAGACATACCTTGATCGAAGTCGCAGGTCAAATCAATAGTGATTGACTATCGAGATGAATCGATTTAACAAGATAAGGTGATGGTTAGGCTAAGAGTAAAACAAATGATGCTATGCTGTGGACTGGTTTACATGGAAAATTGGTTATATATAAGAACAGTGTAAGTAATACCAGAGTTGTATACAAGTTTATATGTACAAGAATTTATTTTTGTTTTATTTATTTACATTGACAAGCAAGCACAAACAGTGATTCTGAAAATATCATCACTGATCAAAATTGTATATATTTTTGCAGCTATTTTGATGCTGGTTCAGTACGAAACTTATACCTACTCATATATAGACGTTGTATTTTCAAAACAATCTTCATTATAAATTACAAGGTCATCATTTTGACAATGAACTATTAACTGATATCAACATGAAAATACACTAGAATTGAGATGATACCCGTATCTCGTAATATCTCGGCTTTTAGAAAACCTGTCATAAGGTTATTATACCATGTGAAAATCAGCTTCTAACAGAACTTCCTATCCAGCTGCGTTCCACTCTCAACGAGTTGTTTAGTTCCGAGATTATAATCTCTCCCTCACTGTCAGTTTGTATGGGCAAATTATACAATAACTATACAGAAATATTTGCCGTTATGATCAATCCAATCCCTAGTATTTCCTTCCATCTAATGGTGAATTCGCAATTACATTGCAGATATGAGATTCCCTATCTAATGATCAAATAGAGTAACCATTAATGTTATACTAGTATGCTCGGAGTATTTCTATTTTCCGTGTCTTGTGCATACTTAGTGAGATATACATATCTAAACAAATGTATCTAAACATTACCATCAATTTTTGAATGTTACGGTTTGAAAAACAAAATAAAAATAAATTAAGTAAAAAAGTGAATGAAGAAGAATTGTGTTTGTTACAATCATATTTTGGGCTTTTCTAACTAAATACAGCAAAGTACATTGTTTACTGTAAAGCCATTTTGAACATGAATCCCAAAGATAAGTACGATGTTCAAACTTGGACAAAAAATATCATCCAAATTTGCCACGAATAAACCACTTAGCGTTGTATTTAGTATTTATTTACTCTAAACGGGCAACATTACGGGCAATACGTTCAATAATTTCGTCAGTTATGTTAACAATGGCAGAATATGCTGAATCACGATATCAGTTGTCAGCATATTGATGCAAAAAGTAGAGGCGTCAAGTGACTACGGCGCTCGTGCGTGCGCTAACGGTGGCCATACACAAATTGAATAGGATTTTTTACTGAGCCGTGAGATAGTTCTCGTCGTGCTCCAGCCCTAATTCGCCTGTAATTGAATCACGACAGATGGTGAGCCTGTAAACTAAAACCCTACCAATTGGCTATTTTCAAACTGGTCAAATGTATAATATTTTTTAAAAGTAAAATTTTATATTTTATATGCAACTGTATATTGAGTTCCTTGGATTTTGGAGTCAATTAGCATTCATAATATACTCTAATCAAAAATTGTAAATAACTAAATTAATAACATTGATGGATTACATTGACATTTAATTATCGAGTTTGATTATTTATATAATATATCTACCCATAAATTATATTTTTACCCAGTCAAATAGTCAAATGCTGTTTTATGACAAAAGCGCGGTGTTGAAGTTTCCTATCCGCCAGCTGGCAGACTTCAAAGCGCAAGTAAATAAGCTTTTAAATTAAATAAAGTAATTAAATCTGCTGTTTAATTTACGATTGAACATCGTGTAAATCAATGGCCTATAATTACAGGTCTGGTTTGCTAAAATTGCTATGTTGCGCAGGAGTTTTGCGATCGTTATTTAAGCAGGTATTAATATCGAGATTGCGGTAGTTTTGTGTGATAGAATAACGGCCTTGCTGGTGGCCTTGCCACCGGCATCAATATCTAACGGGTCAATGACCGACTGTTCGATTTATTACTAATTGAAAATTAAAATGGTCGTGGTCGTTATGACTAGCAACATCGAAGTGATTTAAATGTTTGGGGAGTCGTGATTTATTTGTGGTTTTACTTTACACTAAATTCTTTTATATATGCAGCAATATTTTCTAAATAATCTGTTTAATATATACCTAGTTAACAAAAACAACACTTCTCATTAACTCCATTATAGTTAGTAACGAATAAAAGCGTACACGAATTAATTAATGAGGAGTTGTTAGAGTAGGATTCGTGACCCGTATTCAGAATATTCCCATGGTGTATCCGAGGCAATGAGACATATATATGGTAAGGCATGTAGTTTAATGTTATTCCTGGCACGAGTTGAGATAACGGAATGTATCGTATCTAACAAGATTGCCCACGGAACCCGGGTCGATTCCAGCAGGACCGTTATCGCCTCTCGCGGACACTTCCGAGCTTTGCTATATTCGGAATTGGATCAATTTGGCCCCGTCTGGAAAATCTCTGGGCATTTATGTCACCTTGACAATAGATATTTATTCTTATTGATATGTATTCTTATTGAAATTTTATACCTTATAATTTAATTTCGGTTTAAAATATGTCCAATATACATACAACCAAATATAGTTCATTATTTCGTTAGTTAGGATATGCTAAAATGCTTGATCTGATAATGTTGTATGTTTCTGATAAATCCAAAATACTAGTCTCTATAAAGTAAGCGTGGGAAAAGTCGATCAGTTTTTATTTTCCACCGAAGCGTTGCAAATATGCCGATGAGTGCAACAAAGTCAACGACTCCATCACAAAGCACAAAGTGTAGAAATAATGTTTCATAATTTAAACCTCTAGTACGATACAAACTTTGAATTAAGAAAATAAAGTTTTTTAAAATTCGAAGTCTGCATCGTGCTGCACATATAAATCAAGGAAACCCAAAGTTTTCGATGGTTACAAGGTTGACATTAGAAAAGAACCTAATCTACTTAAAAAGTGATGTTTTTACTTACAGATATATTATATTTTTTGCATTTTTGCCAATCCAACATTTTTTACGAAATGAAAATCTTTTGACTACACAAATTTATTAAAAAACAAAGCAGTTGAAATGTGACATTAATGTAATATAAAATTGTAGTAATATATTTGTCATTTGAATAAAATCTATGATACCGCTTGTAAAAAGGACAACGCCCTTTTTTGGCAATTAGGAAAACCTTTATTTTCAATAGGAGGAGAGTGCGAGTAACATAGGTGTAATGTAGTAACAGTGCTGCTTCACTTCTGTGCTTTGTTATTTTATTATCCGAGGTGCTGACCTCCGACAAACATTATGCAACATCATTGGCAAATCTCATTATTGGGCACAGCTATATAATAGTTTTTCTTTGTGATTTATCTGCGTGACTCTTAGTTTTATTGTACTATACTTTAGTACCGTTATGAAAAGTTATGAAGTCGGATGGATTAGAATTTTTCATAATAAAAAGATTTTTCCCAAATTATCTATTATATGTTCTACATAGTCGTATTCTAGTATATTTTAATTAATTTATCTAAACTAGTTGCCTTCGTCTTCGAAAACGGGGCCTGTTAAATTTTTGCAGTTTATTTTATTATTATTATATTATTTTTATTATTCATATTTATTTATCGCTCACTCATAAATGTTTAAGTTCTGCAATAAATCGAGAACGTAAAGCTTGCGCGTCTTACTGGCCATAAATACCATAAATGATACAGTGTCTCACTTTGTTGCTTTCACCGACATTGCGCGGGACGTCATTACTGTAATAAGTTAGGCGCTAGCAAATTATGATGTCAGTCTGAATCGAGGTAGCTTTGCGAATAACTATTGCCAGGTATCCTAGAGCTTACTAACTGCCTAGTTATTACATTTGAGGTTTTAAATATACGCATACGCGTAAGTCATAATTGAATCGTCGTTAAAGTGAAAAAAAAACAACAAAAGAAAAATAATATAACAGAGAATATTCTAAAATGTATGATCTCATGTTTAAATGAAATTGTTGCCTCCGGGTAGTGTGTGCGTGCCTTTAACTATCCGTTAGCGAAACTTCTGTATCTAATAATAAAATATAGTAAATAGTATAATATAAATATAATGATATGCTAGACTTGGAGACCCTAATCGCCTGGAGTGTATTTTAAAAATAGTGGTCCAAATCAATTATTACCTACTGAGTTATATAATTACTAATTTATTTATTAGGAAAATATAACGTTTAATTACATATAAGTGAATAGGAAATGTCACAACAAGCGCCACATGGCAACAATAGATAAATAAAGCGAATGAAGATAACGATATTCATATAGAAAATTAAACCAAGTAAAAAGTAAGTAAAGTACCTATTCAAAATATCGCATTATTTAAATGTATTGATTTTATAATTTTTACTAATCTAAGTTGTTCATCGGACATTTCCATGTAATGTATTTAACTAGTGACATGCAGATGTTACGAAGTAGCATTGGTACTGAGTTATATGAATAAGTAGAATATAAAAGCTTTTGATACGATCATGCAGATTATATTCTATACGTATCTTACGTACCAAAATAAAAATTAATAATACTTTGTACATGTAATATACCTAATATTTGGATGCCGTATATAGAGCCTTTGCCCAGGCGTGGGACACCAAAGGCTAATAAAATAATAAAAAAATATTAAAAATAAATCATTAAATAACGTGCTATAGAAAAAAAGACAAATAAATATATGGTAATATAAGATATAAAAAATATATATTTATTGATAAACGTTTCTTATAATATCGTAATATGTGGCGTATATTATCTTTTTACGATATTCAATTTTGGTATAGAACCTAAATTTTTTAGTAAGTACTACTGTCGCTGAGCAATATCAAGTATTAGGATACCGTCAGCGTGGGCCACAGGCGAGTGTGACACTATTGTCCAATGCGGTCAATGGCCCAAATCGCCAGTTTGCGTCATCTCCAACCAAAGAGTATTGTTTCACTTTGATACCTTATAGAAGGGTCTAATATTAGGTACTTGCCTATTCGTTAGAGATCAGTAGTAAAATTGCGTTCCCGTGGTGCAACTAGTCAGACATAGTAGTTGGACTACGGGTCTGAAGCGTAATGTTGGACATTTAGTTAAATTGCTTTATATTTTGGAGTTTTAACTAGGTGAAAAACATCTAAGTATGTAGAAATAGCGGAGTAATAACCTTATCATACGAAATGATGTACACCGTGGTGAAAATTCAACATATCTATTTCGCTTAGACATGTTTTATGAAACGAAAAAATCTAATGTTATAGCCAGCCCTAAACGTAAATAACTTAAGTCGTTAGGTGGGATTGTTCGTGGGTTTTAAGTGGAACTACTGGCTGAGAACATGTCTACTCGTTTCGGTATCGAGCCCGAGACATTGGCGCTATGCTAACGAATCGATTAGGAACGGTTCACCGACCGAAAACGTTAAACGATTCCTTCATAATACTGTGGAAACTGTCTTACCATCGACTCCTAGCATCGACTACTAATTTACGCAAATATTTGACATTCGTTTACGTCATTTACATTAATTTCAGATGTAAAGTATACTGATGTTACCTTATACAACTTGAATAGAATACAGAGTTTTTTTAAGCTCAATTACTGGCATAGGTATATGGACATAGGAATAGTAAATAAGTATTTAATCTGTCTTGGTTATAGGACACAAATAATAGAAAGCCCTTTATAATTACGAGAAGGTTGATAAATGGAAAGTTGTTGAGAAAGGGCTAATCAGAAAAAAAAAATCACTGTTTTGTCCTATCCGAATGCCTATAAAATAATGATGAAGACTTCTGAGTTCACACACTCTCGATTTTCTTTTTGCTCAAAATTATACTTTATGTCATAGAAAATTACCATCTAATGACATTAGATGAGTGCATCGAGAATGATGACAAGCTTTTTCAACAGTGTGCATTCTGCGCATTTGTTCTGGATGTGTATACTACGGGACATCATTCGGACAAGAATTGCGTGTGAAATTTTGAAATTGCTCGAAGTGGCTATCTCGCCGTCCATCTACTGTAATTGTAGTTGCACTTAGAATCAAGTCGCGTTGCTGGAATCCTGTATCGATTATGATACTCGTACGATCAGCATCTCAACCTAATCAGTGGTTAGATGTATAATAGTTTTAGGATTTTAAGGGAAAAGTTACATATTATGTTTTTTTACCTTTCTGCAACAGCCAACAGATTTAAAATAATTGATGGCCATAACAGTTTTGTTTTCGTTTTGTTTTAGAGCCTCCAAGTAACGCCAACCCGCCCGGCGAGCTGCCTGTCACAATCGACCATCAGCAGGATACGAACGCATCTAGCAATCTCACTAGGAATGATGCGAACTGCGATAAGACAGGAACTTGTTACGATGGTACGGCTGCTTCTATTTTTTTTACTTTTCAGTTTTCTGTTCAATGCGCAATTAGTATGATTTCACGCATGTAATTTGATCGATAAATCATTTTGATTAAACCTACAACTTACTTACGACGTTATATTCATATATTTCTAATAGCCTATAATTCTGGCTTATAGAGAAGTACGGGAAATATTTATGTAAATATCCTACCTACATGTTGCTTATCACTATCGCATATATTTATTTCCCTTGTTTCAGTCGTAGTTAAACTAATTTGATGTGCATATTCCTTAACAATTTTAATAACACACACGTGAGATTGAAGTCACGCTCAAGTGAAACTCGTGGGACTAGGTTTAACATGTTGCTTTTTTTAGTGTCCGTCCATTGCAAGGATACGAGGATCGCCATACAAGTCCGCACTAACAAGCCTTTCAACGGCCGCATCTACGCATTAGGCCGGTCGGAAACCTGTAACATCGACGTCGTCAACAGCGACCTCTTCCGCCTTGACCTCACAATGGCAGGCCAGGATTGTAATACTCAAAGTGTTGTAAGTATTTTCATGATAATGATCTATAAGTACTTCATATAAATGGGAAGAATGTCCGGCGGCGTAACAGACGCTTTCACAGTTAAACCGTGGTATCGATGAAATTTGATATGCATGCCTGTAGTTAAAGAACCAAGGCAAACAGAGGCTTGATATTTTTTTAATTTCTGCTAGTGACCGGAATAGTGAAAGTTTGTATGACAAACGCACCTGATAAATTGTGATGCAGTTAGAGCTGCGGCCAAATTTTTAAATGAGTTTACTATTCTTTCAGAATAATTTCCGTATTGTAATGTATATTTTAATTATCAACAAGCATTTCATTATTTCAGCTTTCCATACATGGACTGACTGTTTATTGCAAACTACTAAATTAATATATATTTCATTTCAGACTGGTGTCTATTCAAATACTGTAGTTCTGCAACACCACAGCGTTGTAATGACGAAGGCCGATAAGATCTACAAAGTCAAGTGCACATACGATATGAGCTCGAAGAACATCACCTTCGGAATGGTGCCAATCCGGTCAGTATGCCGCGAGAACAATAAATTTACTCATTCTCAATACAAGAATATTCCGAGAACCAAATCTATAAGTATTCAGATGTGAACCAAAAGGAAACGTGATTCGATTTAAATTAATAAAATGAGGCTATTACCAACCTCATGGCTGTGTGAAGAAATTTGAAAACCAGTCGATGACTGCTGTATTATAAACGCATAACAATTAGATTGAATACGCGATCACTGGCAGGTGAACTGCGGACGTGATAGTAAGCGTAAAGATTAGGCCTGGCTTATAGCGAGGAGTGAGAATAAAAGTTGTAGGCAAATGATTTTAATTGTATAGCTGGGAAATTACTTCCGACAATACATCAGAGTACATATTAAGTTATAGTGATATAAAATTTATTGTTTAATAATAAATTAAATAATAAGCATCTATTTCAATATATTTTATCTTGAAAAAAGAGTGCGCTTACTCGCTATAAATCTAACAGCTGCCCAATAAGCATTTTATATTTTTAACGAATGAGCGATAACTATCATGATTACTGTCGATAAAGCTCATGTGACTACTTGATGGGCTCCCATAATGACGGCACTTACTATGTATAACAGCTTACACTGTATTACAACAACGTGTGAAATGTATCATTATCTCCAGCCTAAGGACGTTTTATTACTTCATTATATGCCCTTAAATATAATGAAGATAGGTAATTGAATTATAGTGGCATTTTGCATATAGTTATTTTTATGTAGGCTTGTATGTTATCAACTGATCTTGTTGATCAGATAAGTGAGAAATATGGTCATATAAAGATCAGATAGTGGTTTGCTTTCAGTTGTTATCTGATGTGTGCATGTTAATTAAGTTGTTGAATGTCCTGCCTGCAGAGATCCGGAGATGATTTCCATCACCGCATCCCCCGAGGCTCCCCCGCCGAGGATTCGCATCCTGGACGCTCGTCAACGCGAAGTGGAGACTGTGCGCATTGGAGATCGTCTTACCTTCCGAATTGAAATTCCAGATGATAGTAAGTTTGTGTATATTTTTATAAACTACTCTTTTCTACTTTTTTAGGGCTCCGTACCTCAAAAGGACAAAACGGATCTGAACGCTTAATTGGTTTATAACCCTTATATATTTACTTAATTAATGACTTGTGTGTCTATATGTCTGAAATTCACAGCTAGTGGGCTCGAAAAGTACCGAAACTATTGAGCTGTAATTTTGTACGCATATAATGTACATCTGTAACCCAAATATCGAAAATGTTATTGTATGGGGTTTTGTATATGTAAATACACATACGATGATATGAATCACTACTTCAAAGATTTTCAACGGATAATCAAACAAGATACTCGTAAAAATACAATTTTAAATAAAAAATACCATTTTGTTCCAGCTCCATATGGTATATTCGCGCGCAGCTGTGTCGCAATGGCTAAGGACTCCAAGAGCACATTCCAGATCATTGATGATGAAGGGTACGTTTTTATATTATAGAACAGGCCTGCAATTGAAATAATGTTATCTATCTAATCATAATAGAGAATTTGTCGAGTGATTAAAATTATAAATATATTTTTTATAGTTGTCCCGTGGACCCGTCTATATTCCCGGCTTTCTCTCCCGACGGCAACGCGTTGCAGTCTGTGTACGAAGCGTTCAGATTCACAGAGTCCTATGGTGTCATCTTCCAGTGCAACGTTAAGTACTGTCTCGGACATTGTGAACCGGTGAGTACATTTTATTGCGCTTAAAAAATTTACCTCCTAACAGCTAATTAACAATGACACTGTGACGTTATATCGGCAACATTATGTTCATTCAAGTTACTCTTTAGCTCAATGTTAAAAATATTTACAATACAATCGACTACAATATCCTATGGTTTTTACAAATACTACGAGTACGTAGGTATTATTTTTATTGACAAGCGACATAACAGCCATTCATGATTTTGATTCATAAGTCATAACAATAGGTTTTTTGTTTTGAACGTGGAAGGAAATATAAATATAGTAGAACCGCCTAAATGAGTCCTCGCCCGCGGAGTACAAGGGGCGCGGGGGTACGACGACGAAGGGGAACGAAAGAGGTGCGGGCGGCGGTCGAGCGTAGCGTGTAATACAAGAGGCGAAATGTTACTGGACATTTCTTGAGATATGTGAAGTCATAGTGGTTAGCGGCAAACAGGTGAAGATTTTTATTAAAAAATTAATAATGGCTATACAAAATTTGAATGAAACAACTGTAAACTATACAACGTGTTCCTTTTGTTATCCCATATCTCCATGGTATCAACGAGACCACGTACATGAATTAAATAGCATAAGCATTTTTCGATTATTGTTATTTTCAAATTTTTATTTTTCATACAAAACAATTCGATAAAAATGTGATTTTATGATATATAGGTATGATATGTAGGTAAAAAAAAGGTAATAAAGTTATGTATGTAATATTTATTTATGCAAAATTTATCAAAATTATAAATCAATCACTTATGTCCATAATATCAGTATCACTGGAACTTGATTCTTCACTTTCGAAACAGCCATCATCAGAATCATCAGAATCGTCTTGCACATTAATAATAAAATCAACAACTTCATCTAGTGCTCCATCATGTTTGCAATATTCGTCTTCGATTTTAATCACGTGTTTAACACAATTCTCCCATTTCTCTTTGGGATATTCAGCAAATAATCTCTCTAATATTTCTTTTTTCTGGTCCAAATTAGAGTCGATACTTTTTTGTGCTAATTGTCCTTTGATATCACCCCAGACCAACTCAATGGGGTTCAGGTCTGGGTGATATGGAGGCAAACGCAATACTTCGTGTCCGTTTCTTTTCAATACCTCGTCAATTTTGTAAATATCTTCTGTGAAATGGCTTTTAATTAATTTATATAAGTCATCTTTTCTAAGTTTTTCATCAAAAGGCACGTTATGTCGTCGTAGCCATTCTTGCATAGTTGGCTTGGTAGAAGCCATAGTTGGCTTTTTCTCTTCTCGAACCGAATGATAAGCTGCGTTGTCCATTACTATGACAGAATTTTGCGGTATATTAGGCATGAGCTTTTCATTTATCCATTTACTGAAATTTGCGAAATTCATAGAATCGTGATAATCACCTGTTTTACATTTGGATTTGAATATCACAAGGGCTCCGTCTACAAATCCAATTTGACCTCCACAATGTACGATGATCAAACGGTCCCCTTTACCAATATGAGATAGAACGCCAAGTTCATCCTTTGATTGCCAACATTTTGAAACGTTATGAGACGCGTTTACATAAGTTTCGTCAAGGTATAAAATATGTCTTCTTTCTCTACGATATTTTTTAATAGTATTTAGGTATTTCCACCTCCACGATGTGATATTTGGCTGTTCGATAAGGAGTTTCCTTTTAGATCCGCATTTCTTAAATTTAAAACCTAGATCATGTAATAATAGCCTTAAATATTCCCTGCCGCAGTGTAATATATTCTCTTCTCTAAGTACAGCGTTCAAAGTTTTCAGAGTAGGTATTTTTTTGAAAATTGTGTAAAACTGAGTGACTTTTCTTCTTACCACTCCTTTTGTGAAATCGTCTATTTCCACTCTTTTTCTACGAACCTGTTTTGGTTTTCTTGGTGATTTAAATCTCTCGTTGTCATTTAATGCTTTCCCTTGTTGTACAATTCTAGATACAGTCTTTTCTGATAATCCAGTAACTTCTGCTACAGTTTTATTTAAAGGTATATCTTGTTTATATTCATCAGAATTTGGGTCGAGTTTCTTTTTTCTAAAATATTCATATACGTTAAACGCCATTTGTTTGCACTGACTATTAATTCTATGTCCGAAAACATTTCGACTCATCTTGAGAATGTAATCTCATGTATAACTTTCACAAGGCGTCCGCAACTGTCAACACGTGTGATCGCTAACCGCGTAGCGAGCGAACTGAGTTTTTACAAGAATGCGCCCGCCGCCCGCACCTCTCTCGGTCCCCTTTGTCGTCGTACCCCCGCGCCCCTTGTACTCCGCGGGCGAGGACTCATTTAGGCGGTTCTACTATAGGTGTAGATGTTTCTACTTATGTAGGTGTACCACTAATTGCGTATGTGTGTTTTGTACGAGCGGTAACTTCGTTTAGGTTTAAGTGGCCAATTACCCTTCGAAAGCGATGAGCTACTTGGAAACTTAAACACTTGTTTTTATTTCAATAAACCACTATCATTATGTTTAAAGACAATGTTATAAAATTCAAGTAAATTGTTGTCATTCATCTTATCATTTGACTTTTAGGCTGTATGCGATTGGGGCCGAGAATCGCTTGAGTCCTGGGGCAGAAGGAAGCGTTCGCTGCCCCAGAACGAGACCGGAGAGGCTCACTCGCAGGAGGAGGACATGAACATCTCCCAGGAGATCCTGGTGCTGGACTTCGGAGACGAGCGCCAGAGTACAGACTTCTTGCGGTCCGACAAACCTGGAGGCGTAGCTTCCGAAGCTAACTTCGGTGGTAAGTTACAATATAAAGTTTATATGCCAACTGCAAATTATATAGGCGAAAGTTATCGAAAATTTATTTTTATTTGATGCACTTTATTGCACCACAATGATATCTTAATTTGATCTTATGGTTTCCTGAACGCCATATGTCGTTAAGTCCACTATTTGTTCTTGGCGGAGAAAATAAATATTTATTATTGTTTTAAGTCTCAGGTGCGACTTTATGTTAGTTAGGCACCCAATTGTCGGTAGTGTAAAAAGTTAATTCACTCATCTTTATTGAAATACTTATACTACTATGGACCTGGACCTACCTGGATGATGGACCCACTCAAAGTCGTCAAACACGTTTATTATTATTTGATAATTGAGTCACTTAACAACTTCGTATATTTTGGTATCTGTGATCTGTCGTTGACAAGCGTAGGTATAACTTGTTTGTTGTTGATAGCGAGCGTCTTAGGTCTATATTTGTAAAATAAAGGGACGAAGGCTTGTCTATCAGAGAATGTACCTATACCTAACAGTCATGCTACTATATGAATTTTGCGTGGATTGACTCCTCATTGTCTGAGTTAAATTCTTCGCTCCCTCATTTACAAATAGTAATAATGGCTGTATAAATAAATCCATATTTTATTTTTTTTTTAGAAAAAACGGTGACCATAGTGGAGCCTTGCCCAAGCAAGTCATCAGTCCTGCTGTTGGGAGTGGCCTGTGCTCTGCTCGTTTTGCTGTACATCGCAACCATCTTCTGCTACTATATGCGCAAGTGGCTCACCCCGCCGAAACACATGCCCTGAGCTCAGCCGGGCTATACTCCAACGTTTGTCTATGAGGAACTTGTGATACAAATGACTGATAACAAAAACATGCGCTGCCAAGCCGTCCATTAATTATAAGTTTTGCGAATCGTGACGACATCTCGTGGTGTAACGATTTGGTAATCTGATAGTATTGTAACCACCGCGTGTTTTGCATTTACTTAGTGGTAATTTATCGCATTTAGAAGCATTTATTAATATTAAGTAAACTATTATTAGTCGAATCAACGAAATTCTTGATGAGTTAGATTTAAAAAATTATCAGGCTAGTTTTTCTATTCCCCTTAATGCTTCAGTTAAAGGGTACCTTCTTTGTTAAGTTAATGCATTTATTAGAATAAGACCAGTTTTGTACAATTTTTGAGTAATCATAATAGTACATTACAAGTAACACAAAAAGTTATTTGGAATAGTCCCTAAAACTCTCGAAATATAAAACAGCTTATTATTGTTTTAGATTACATGTTTGAGGGGATTATTCTGAACGTATTGATTGATAAGTACATATTATTATTAGGTTTATAGGTCTTAATTTTGATATCATAACATAACTTTGTTTGGCATAGTTAGGTACATACTCAAGAATATTTTCTGTAAAAGAAGATAGCTATCTTCTATATTTTTTCTTACATAATACAAGTATGCAAGAAGCAAATTGATTTTTGTAAATATATTCTAATATTATTTTTTCATTGATGCTATATCTGTTTAGAATTTCTTATGAACTTTCAGTTGGGTTTTGCAGAAACTAAAACAAAACTTTGTTTTAATTGTACCAAGTACATGATGACAATCACAGTTTCTCTTAACCCAACTTGAGATTTCGTTTTAATTATTTATTTAGATTAATTAATTTACCTATTTATTACTTTTTCAAAATAATTAACAAATGATAATAAACTTGTACAAATTTATCTGTCTTTTATTTTTTAACAAATAAGTCAACAAGGGTAATAAAGGAAATATTGGCCGTTCAAATCTAGAATAAATTAAATCATGCTATGATCAACAGCTAAAATTCTAAAACAGCTATAACATTCCACACTAATTTACATGTGGTAACTTATAGACAGAAATTGTATAATCAGTCATAGTACAACCACAATATCTCTTCAGTGTAAATAGATCTTGAAACTTGATACTATGGTGGCCTGATTTCTTGCACAAGTTTGGCAAGTTAAAGGTAATAAGAAGACAGGACCTGCCAAGTTGAGCCATTAACATCAGCCCATCCTTCATTATCACCAATTTTAGCCGTTAGTGACTATTCTATTATTCTACTATTGAGCTTGAGTAAGTAATTTGCAATAAACATCATTTAAAATTTGTTCTTGAACTGGTACCTCTAAATCTTCACACTTGCAATCAAACACATTACCAAATGTTTTCAGGAACAATGGAATTGCCTTCTCTGTATTAAATTCAGCACCAGTTTCCTTGGCTATTGATGTAACACCCATGTCATCAATCCCGCAGGGGTCTATATGATCGAACCAAGACAGATCATTATCACAATTTATAGATACACCATGGGTAGTGACATAACGTGATGCATGGATACCTATGGATGCAATTTTACTGTCATCCACCCAAACTCCTGTGTGTAATGAGCGATTTGCTTTAATACCTGAAAAAAAATATGACAAATTAAATTTGAGGATCAACTTCAAACATTTTAAAATATTGATTAAAATCTACACTTTTTCCCCACTTATTCATCTAATAAATATTTAAGATGACATGATTGAATCATTGTCAAGAAATAGTAACATTGTGGGCTATATTATTTTCACATTTTTTATAGCAAAATTTGATACTGTTTTCACTATCACGAAAATGCTTATTTCAATGTAAGGATGGGTGTAAGCTTCTAAAGTAAAACATACATATAACATTAAAAAAAATTCTTACCCAGTTGTTCACAAATTTTGATTACAGTCTCTTCAAGATTATTGACATACCATTTGACACTAGTTTTGAAATGTTTTAAATTTATAACAGGATATGCGACAAGTTGTCCAGGTCCATGGAAAGTGATCAAACCCCCTCTGTTAGTTTTTTTAAACTCTGCGCCGAGGGACCGTAACCTTAAAATTTCATCTTTTGGTGTTTCATCTCGTATTCCTGAAAAGAGTAATAGATTTTATGTAGATGCTTAATACCTAAGTACCTAAATGAGAAGTAGGAATTTGAGTTATATTTGAAAAGAATCTTACCAACAGTATATACAGGTTTGTGTTCCACAAGCAATAGTGTATCGTAGTTCTCTTCAAGCCCTTTCGTCATAGAATCTAGGTGCTTGCGAGCGATTGAGAGTTGTATTTTTAATGCAGTATCATAGCTCATGAGCCCAAGTTTCCAAACTTTTACTATATTTTGCATATTTATTTATAATAAATATATAATTATTAAATTTTTTAACAAATAATTTTTAGTTTTGAACGTTTATCAGATTTTTTTGGAAACAAAAGACAGTGTCAAATTGACTATATTGACATTGATTGCTTGCTTTACTTTGACTTTTGTTTGTTTGATAGTTGTAGACAGCAGTGTTACTATTTTAAAATTAAAAATACTCCCTAATTACCTACTAAGCCTAAATGTAAAATTCTAGATGCCATACATATATCCGTATTTACCTATTTATTACTAAATAATTTATTTTAAGTAATAAATAGGTAAAGACAATAAAATTATTTTTGATTTCGGTATGTGCAAGGCAAGCAAGGTTGCTGTTTTCAAAATAATTGTAGTTTACCAATTTAAAACATAGATGTCGTTAACTATATAAAAAAGTGACCATTAGTTTTGCTACTTGTAACTAGATGGAACTACGAAATGATTTTCGTATTACCTACTTCAAACTTTGCTACTGTTGTGGGTTAACTGGATGTGGAATACCTATACGTAACATATAGTTAAGTATCTTTCAGTCAAGTTGGTTCAGTTTTCTGTGTTCCTTGCTCGTAGGGCGGTGTTTCGTGTGTTACGTAAACCTGATGTCAATATAAACATTGTATTATTAAGCTCTTGGATATAACTTTGCGTTGTTTTAATGTGTCAGAGAGGATTCTTATTCAAGAATAATTAAAACAAGAAATCCAGATTGCGCTTAAATTAATGACATTTTGTATAAAATGTTGAGGGATATAATGATCAGAGTTAAGTTCGGATGAGATTATAAGTCTTATGATAGCGGCATTGTATGTTGTGTTGGGATAGTGTTAGTGAGAACAGAGATGTGGAGCTCATTAAGACGATGACAACAGGGGTAAGCGGTATAATTTTAGAATACTACTTTAGTTTCTTTTCTTTCAGAGCTTCTTTAACATTACCTATCTACATAGTTATACTTACCTAATACCAGCAGGTTTCAGTTGACTAACTTGAGAATTTGATTCGAATGTCAAGCGGGGAGATATGGTAGCAGTAGTTTAGTGTGCCAGATACCTAAGTAAATTATTCTATAGACCAGGGTAGGCATTTACCTACTTAAAAAGTTCTAGACTGAGGTGATCTTTCACTTCACTTTTTTTAATAAATTAGTTAGGTACCTATGCAAACTGATTGATGTATCTGACAGTGACTCAGCCTGACCTACTTTTAAGATCTTTAATACTCTTTTATCTAGAATTCTTTGAGTCCGAAAGAGTTTCTCATTGGATAAGTTAAATTAAGGTCTACATACATATTATATAGACGTAATATTTATTCATTAAAATGTTAACATGTAACTTACAGTAATACCTATATAGTAAGTATACAAATTATAGTTAACGAAAAACCACGATGTGGTCGTATGTAGGTGACCTATCATGTAGACCCATCGAAATTGTACCTACCTGAGTGTTGAAGTTTGTACTTGTATGTGAAAATAGGTCTGTTTGTAGTTACGTATGTTAGCCTTACGCCTCTACTTAGGTAGAGTTTCTCAAGAGCTTTAAATTCTTTATCTGCTCAGATTGTATAATACTTCCAGTAACCCGGGTATCTATCTAAGTCTCACCTAAGTTCACACTATTTTCTAGTTCACCAAGCCAAGCCAGAACAGACAGTTTGCGCATACGCACCCTCCATTGCATGCCCACTCCCCGATAGGACAGCAGCTATTAATATAGACATGGCAGGAAGCGCATGGTTCCTGCTACACGGAACAATTGTTTACCTTACGGGTTTACCCTACGAGTGGTGAAATACTAGATGAGGTCTTTGACCCTCATGCGTGTTGCGGTAACATGTGTGCATGTGGTAAAAAAATCTATCTCTAGTTCAGTAAACAATTAGCAAATAATACTTGTTAACCTACATAGGTAAGTACGTCAAAATATTATAACGAATATACTTAGTCGTTAGAATTTAATCTAAACATACTGATACTATTCGATGTTCAGTTTTAATTGTAGATATTGTTAGCAGGTAAGGTTGTGTTGCACTCTTTGGATTGGTATAATTCTCTTAATGACTCTAGTAATTTTATACGTTTACAAAATTTATTCAAATTTAAGTAAGCAAGGTCAAAAGCAAAAGTCTTACCTAAGTTTATTTTTGTAATCTATCAAGTTCTTTCACGATATAATTTCATTTCATCATTCATTCATGTATGGATAAAGAATGATGAGATAAAAGGCGTGAGCCTTTAACTTAATTTGTTTAGGTCTTAATGTTTAACCCTGGTGCATGCTTACAAATGTCATTATTTGGCGGTACCAGTACTGGTCTGAAACTCTGAAACCCGGTTGTCATAGCAACGACGCAGTGGGCCCTGCAGCTCCGTGACAAGAATGTCAAGCTGCGGATCGATGGTGGCGCTCACACCTTTTTTCTAAGCGAACAATAAATCATTTCGCTAACACAAAAAAATCATATAGATTTTTTTTTCAATTTTAAATAGGTGAGCTACAAATGTAGCTTAAAAGTTGGAACCTACATGGGAATTAATAAATTTAATTCCCATGTAGGTTCCAACTTTTAACCTTTTCTAAAAATCACTAAAGCTCAAATGCCCTTACGAAGCTGATTGTATAGTAGAAGCCAAACCTAGACATTTGGGCATATCTAATTATCTATAGGTATATCTATATGTATACTAGGATACCTTATGGACTGTAACCACAAAACCGCAAGGGGATTAGGTGACGAAGAGCACAACAATTTGTTGACGTTGCGCCCCCTAACTTAATGTCAAAGCTGCAGGATCAAAGGTCAGACACTGAAAACTAAAAGGTATTTATTTATTAGACTGCTCAGAAACTCAAACATCATAATGTATGGGCTTATGATGCATTGTCGTTATGGGATGCGATGGGGTCAATGAAAGGCGATGGCGATTTTAAGTTTAAGTTTTTATTTTAACTGGTGTCGCTCATTGAAATGGGGAGGAAATACCATGGAACATCCAATATACAACCAATATCTTTATCGAAATATTACAAAGCTTATAAAACCATAACATATACATAGTACAAGTCATGATTTTATTGAAGGATTTCTTTGTATAAATCTTTTATAACTTTTAAAATATACGTTTAGCTTCGAACATTTATGAGTTCTAAAGCGATAAAGCGAAACCCTCCGGCCACTGCCACATTGGCAACTGAATGCTAGTTCATGACTAGTAATGCCTAGTTCAAGGGTCATATTCCATATTCACTTTCCTTTATAGCTTTTTAGTCAACAAACTAATGTTTAAAAGAAAAAATATGGCTAATCAAGAGCCTTATTCACAGCGGTGAGCTTGTTAAACTAATTTCGTCTTGAACAATAAAGAATACATATTTCCGCATTCCGAGACGCTCGTTCCGAGACTCCAGCTCTGGGATGTAACTAATTAAGTCATAAAAAAGAGGCATTCCCTCAACAGAAGTGTTATTTTGTGACAGCAACCAGCCTTGGCGCGGGTGAGTTATAGTCTCTATCCCCGCTTTTAATTATTCATGAGGCCCAAGTTTCAGCAACTTGGACCGCCATCTGGTGGGCTTCTATTAAATAATTTTCACCTACTTCTTTATTTTTCATGTTACGTACGCGTATTTTAATTTAAATGTAATTGTTTTTTGAGAAACTAGACCGTCAAAAATGTCTCAATTAGCAGATATTTTTGAACTAAAAATCTCGTTTTAACAATTCACTATTTTAAGTCGTGATTGATTCTGAGATCCTATGATAAAAAATTACCCATGAATATGCCTGCAAATGTGTTTCTTGCAGATGTGGTCGCGGTCACGGACGGGCGCGCGGTGAGATGAGCGGTGCGGCCGCCAGCCGCAACTACTCTTACGATGAGACTATTCAGGTAAGAAGGCCTCATTCATTAGTGCTGTTACTGCGTAATTTTGAACTACACATGAACAACAATCTTGGGGATAAAATTAACATAACATAGTGTGATTAACGTTAAACACTTCTTGTACATTTTTCGTGTTTTTATACACATCACAAAATGTATGAATGGGATGAATTACTTGAAATACTCATTAAATTAACTCATCCTATTATAAATGTTCGTAAGGTTGACTGAAGAGCCCTTACTTCACCAAACTGAAACTCTATGGCTAGTGGCTTTTACGATTACGATTAAATAAGGGCTTTTACGATTAAAGTAGGCGCTTTTAAAATGTACTTCCAATATTTTTCACACTAGCACGTTATCCTTATCACCCATATGTAAAATTACGTTAAATTGCAAATGAAACTGCAACGTTTACATTTGCATAGGCAAGTTTCATTTTACTTTTACGTTTCAACACTTTCGCTGGTCGGAGGCAGTTTTCAGTGGCGTACAGTTTCAAATGTATAAAGTACTTTCACCTCGATCGAAATATTAATATTCACTCGACTGTAAACTTTAACTTAAACGGTTGAAGGCATGTTTTACTTTGAAAAGGCAGTAGGGCTCTGAAACTGCAGGCTCTCTGTTATGACCCGTAAATGCGATTTTGTACGTGGGGTTTAACCAATTCGAATCTTGTTTTCGTGGAGGTAAGGTCCTTATTGATGTGAATGATTGTTTCTGGGATATAGAAGAAGTTTTTCAGGACGCGCCATAACGACGCATTAGTTGACATGGGCGCACTTACCTTTATTAATGCGGTACAAGGCTCGGCGCTTATCCCGCCCCGATGAGTTTGCTCTCAATGCTTTATGTTTGGGTCAACAACGACTACCATTTAACCACCTATTAGTGTCCTAACAGGATCTCGACACATATTGGAAAAGTAGTTTGACCTTTCCAAGTCATATAGTTACACGTATTGGGAATTAGTATTATCAATAATATGCATGACGTATATTATTGATGATTCAGGCTTTATATTGTAAACTATTTTACTGTATATTGTAAAATATTTTTTTCACATGATATAGATAAGTATTTTCATAATAAGTGGATAAACACAACCGGTAACTTCGCCATAGCAAAGTCCTCATTTAAATTTATAATTTTTCAGAGCTCTTATTTCAACACAACAAAAGCAACTTGGCCATTAACTGCACATTATACGTATAAATGTCACAAAAATTCTATTTAATAATATTTCTAAACAGTATCAGTTAATAAACAGAAAAGAAAATTCAGAAAAACGTAAAGATATCACCGTTATTGGAGTACAAATGCCATTTAGCGTCCTAAAGCGCTGAGTTTAATTCGAGACGCCTGTTATCTTCCGCAATGGAGCGCTGGAGCCTTTATTTCTCAGATACAATATTCCCGGGGGCCCGCGACCATTTATCAGCCTGCGACCCACATTGGGTCGACATCTGGCGTTTTCCACTTGGAGCCCTAAAGTTGGCCCATCTATCTGTAAGAAAGAGCTAAACGGCCATGACACGATAGTGTAGGTTGTGATCTCGTGTGGACCAAATTTGTGAACTAGAGAAATTCTGGGTAATAACCTACTTAAGTCTATCTGTTCTGAGGCCATATATTAACGTAGGCACGTATTTTTTCCATTTTCCACGAATTTATTTTGTGGAGAAATTAGTACTATTTATAGGAGTCAAACTACGAGTTCAAGTATAGATTTGAGGACCAAAATGAGCTTGAGGGTCCATGAGGACATGATCCGACATCTGCCGACTCGCTAGTATTGGACTGCGATTACTGAACGAGATTATTGAGACTAGTTTCACCGCCACAACTTGATTTTATCGTAAACTGAATACGCCTTTTCATTCATGAGGGACACTAAAATCGTGAATTGTTGCTGGGGTGAAACTACTCTTAAATCTGTAAGGCCATGTCTGCAAAATTCAAAAAAGTAACACATAACATTGTATTTACTCATGGACGATATACCCGAGTCGACAGAAATTTTAATCGAATTCACTTCATATTATTGACTTTTTTATTTATAGTTTTATATTTTTGTGTGGGTTTAACCTAGTGAGCCAAACCTACATTTGGCCAATAATTGGCCGTCGCAAAAGTGGAATCAATATTGTCGTCTGGAGTACCCTTTCGATTCGATTAGTTTATCAGGCTCGGGGCAATATATTGTGATTTCGCTATCTGTATGACCGGAGATTGGCCCAGTGAATTTGATTAACGAACAGTTTCCGCAGCGGCAAGGGTTGGCCTAATGCGAGTAATGCGTGGACCACAGCGCATTATGGAGGCGCCGTCCAGAAAATCGAATTTTCCGCTTTATGCGCCCGTATTCGCATACCTTTGTACCTTTGTCGGGTTTTTCAGAGCGTGTCGCATACACAAACTTTGTGGAAATTGCGTCCCTTGAGGGAAGCTCGAATCTTGACTAGATATACATTTCAGGAAGATACCACCGTTGCTTTTGAAGAATTTAATAGTGTACACGATTGACAGGAAACTAGAGGTTTCTATGGCTTATCTTAAATGTTGACCTTCGACTGCTTGAATAGCATTCAGGTCTGCTTTCCTGAGATTTCGGGTAGTCTTGTGTCGGCGATTTCGGAAAATGATTCAAAACTATTTCTTACATGTTTCACGGTCGTTTTCTGCACTTAGGCAAATTGTAGTTTTTACTTTTTATTTACAAACATAGTCTTCTATTACTTAGGTAGTACTTTCTATTTTATGAATGCACTGAAATTGTAACCTAAATAAAGACCGAAGAAGCAATGCCATGAATTAATTAAATTCACTCAATATCGTAAACGTTTTTGACCCAATTTCTTCCGGGTACTTATCCGCTATCAGAAAAGTAAACAGTCACCAATTTGGGAGTTGAATTAACGCGTTTGCATAGATTCCAGGAGGGCCGTAATCCGAATTCAAATTTTCCGAAAGATAAAGCGTTTGGATGCGCGGATACGGCGGCGCTGGTTGACGGGCCCCGGGAGCCCCGATAGCTTGATCTCTGTTTATTTTCAGGGATTAAAGACACTGTTTATGTAGGTACCTATATAGTGAAATTGACTTTTCTTACTAATTAATTTAGATAACTTTACCACACACATCTAAGTAGGCGCTTATATATATATCGAAATATAGCATTTTAAATTCAAATCACATTATACATTTTTTAAACCTAACAACACTTCAAAATTTATATATTACGGAGTTTTCTACAGAATAGTTCAATACTGTCATTTCAATTACCTATCTGCCATCTAGTGTCGAGTAGTGGCAATAAAAATATCCCTACCAATCAATGAGTACTTATTCAAATAGATGGCGCGCTTAATAAATTGTGTTAATTGCATTTAAAAAAATAAAAATATTCCTTGTATTGTGTAATCATCAGAGATATAATAAAAACATGGTAATCATCTACTTATAATAAACAATTGTAACTTATGCTATGATACTTTATAGCTACTTTACAGGTACATGTATTTTATACGTAAATTTTAGACCATTAATTTTCGACCAATAAACCACCATGGAATTATTCAAAAATCACAATGTTTCTTTGACAGATTGTACAAAAGATGGTTCGATCGCCATTATTCGCTGTTCAATGACCATTTGTCGCAATTAACAGCGTAGGTTAATCTGGCCGCGTCTCGCCGCCCTAAATCACCGCCATCGGAGCTCGTGACAACCAGCTCCGACTGGGGTGGTTTATCAGATACGGAGCCGCGACCTTTGAATTTTCGGTTGCAAGTAACATGCAATTTTATAAATGAAAAAAAATAATAAATACGCAGTTCTTTTGTACCATCTGGTCTAGGTATTTAATTAAAGTTCTTGTGAGTGCTTGATTAGTTATTTCGCGGTTGTTATAGAACAAGTAGATAGTACTATACTCCAGTCAACCGCGATTTTTGAGAACTTTTTTAGAGACCTTCAGTTGTTCTCAAAATATGGCTGTTGTCACCAATTTATATTATAGATTTATACTAATTATATTATAGATTTTAAATTTCACTTAGTTCATTCGACAAGGCAGAATCTGTCGAGTGCAGGCACAGATTATATAATACTTCCAGTAGTGGTAGGTTTCCTACAAAATGTTGTTCTATGAAAATATAAGTAGAAAACTTTACATATTGATTGTACATTGAAACAAACGATCATTCATTGTCAAGGGAAAGAAAAGTAATAGGGGCTTCGTTCTAAGAAGGTACATCAGTGACGTCATCTCCCTCAAGCGTCGAATTCTTTCATCAAATCCCAACACCGCTAACTGCGATTATTCACACGATTCGCATGCGGTTCTCAAACTTGTGAACCTCAGTCCATGATACTGAACAACTTTTTGTATGGGAGGAAGTTGCGAAATTGATAATCTTCTATTTGGAGAATCTCATCTTGATATTTGCGAAGGAAATTGCGAATAAAGAAAAAAAAACAGCTGTTCCATACAAAATATCTTAGGGAAAATGTATGGAACAACTGACTGATATTTTTTCGCGATTTTCGGAGTTGCTTCCATATGAAAAGTTATTCATGGAATGAGCATGAAAACGAAAGTCCAAAGTGATCATGTCAACCTGTATAAATAAATACGAAACTATGTTTTGATCGCTTTGATTAAGGAAAATTGCCTTGCCTTTTCTGCATTTTCATATAATTTTATTATAAGTATTGATATTAAATGTATATAAGCTATTTTTAAAACGAATTCAATGTTTTTTATGTGACACTTATATAAGTTTAAAATCGCGGGTTCTCAGCGTTTAACTTATTTAGTTGGATAACCCGGAACGCAACACGGGTTAAATATAATACTTCAATACTAAAAACAATTTAAAATAATATTGGAACTGGATAAAGTTCCGTAAAAGTTTTGAAAGTAACGATTGGAAAGGAAATAAACGATCCCCTTCTTACAATAGTAATCCTAAAAGTAGATGGCAATGTGGCGATATTATTGTACAGGGTGCTCCAAAAGAGAATAAATGTATTTATCATTTTCAAATATAAAACGTTAACTCCTTAAGATTTCTTAATGTACAAGCATAAATTATATAATACTTCCAGTAACATTGGATTGGTATATAAAGAATCAATAATAAACTCATTCTTTATTAAATTTTCTCGTAGCAATGTTTTAATCATAAACTTGGATAATAAATCGAGAATTAAAGTTAAACAATAGTATTTTCATCACCCAACATGGGCGGGTGAAAGAAATATCATTTTTTCTTAATTCGCATAAAACCTGAAGTTAGCAACAATTCGCAAAAACGTAGAACATTACGTGCAACAAATTAAAGCAGTGTTGCAATGCTATAAACAGATTTTTACGAGCACCCTATACATACAGATGCACTGTGCACCGGTGCATCGAGAGGGCGCGCGGCCGAGCCCACTGCAAGTACGGCCTTAATCAAACCCAAGCAATTTATGATCGCCACACGACGCCTGCTGGTCCATTCTGTAACGTATTGTCTAATAAAATCTTGCAAGATTAAAATAAAAGTTGAGATCCGTTTTTCATTTATTTATTTACGATTTTTTCTTAACATATGTACTAACATACGTACTTTACATAAAGTGGGATAAAATATCACAACAAGGATGACTGGATTCTCCCCATTGTGCGATAAATTTAGTGTATGTTTTTTTCTGAACGCTTGTGATTTTTTTAATTTAATCTGAAATGAAGCATATTATACATTTGTTCGTTTTTGTCTCAATACTTAGGTAAGTTGGAAGATGTCGTTTAAGAATAACCCGCTGCTTGCTTGCATTGTATCTTAAGTCGGGGGGCGTCACCCCTATAGAAAGCGCTTACATTAGAACTTACACTTGTGGGACCGAGTAATATTCTTCCTTGGCATTCGAGCCTTTCGATTCAATGTTATCAGATATTACTACTTTTATTCACATTGTATAGATATTATGTTATTGCGCGGTGACGTATGAAGCAAAAATTTCCAAGCATTGCCTGTGTTTAGATGAATTTTTTAAATACTTATTTTCATTAAACTATCGAGAAAAATGTCGGGTCTCTTTAACACTTAGGGATTTATTTGGAACGGGTTTAAGTAATAATTGGATAAGCATTGATTAAGTAATAAAAATATTATACATTGTTAGTGCAGTTATAAAAATGTAAATATACTCAAATGATTGCAGTCAAAGAAATACGATACGTTCTTTGAATAATATCTAATGAAGTCGTTTCGTATAAAATTGGCTGATATCAATAAAATGCAGTTTTATTTCGCTCTAGTCTAGTGAACACAGACGACGTCCCTAGTCACCTGAAACGAACCGTCCGGATGTCATGTCCCGGTTATCTCATAAAAGTCGACCCGAGTTATATTGACTTGCCTTTGAAAATATTAAAGGAATATGGGTTTAGCTAGATATAAAATATATTACGAGTACAAGTTGATTGCAATAAGATATTATTGATTAGATATTATTTAATAGATTGTATTTGTTACACAAATCAGGTAAGCACATGAAATGTTTGATAATGTACAATGGAGTTCCGAAAAATTGTTTATTGAAAAGTTGACGTCGCCATGTACAACTGGTATTATGATTTGATAAAATGCGAACTTCATTCGATATACTAACCGATGTAGGCCACAAAGCGATCATCTCAAACCACTTAAAAATTAGGTAAGGTAAATAGTAGCCCAAAAATACCATGAGTTCCGGTATGAAGCCCATTATAGCACTAACGCCACAAAAATTTAATAATGAATAGCAGTAAAAAGTTGATTAAAAAGTTAAATACATAAAAGAGTCAGCACAATTCAGCTGATTGTTCAAATATCAAAGATATACATAATCTTACCTATAACAAAGAAATTAAAAAAAAACAGATTAATTACAACGGCTTATTTCAGTTTTGTTTTTTGTGCACAAAGCCTAATTGAAGTAGTTCATCCATTTTTACGCGTCGTCGCTTGTATAAATTAGTAGAAGTGCAACCAGCCTCCGCAGCTCCCTCGCTCACCCCAGATGACTTGCACTTTGAATGCACATTTTAATGGGTTTGGTCTCATCTCAAAAGCCGTTCCGTTTGTATTATAAACAGAAGGATGTTATTAGAAAACACGGACGATTCAAAATATTAGGTACCTACTGGTTTAGGTGCCCCGGTAATAATATATAATGCATGTAGATTTCTCGGTGGCAGACATTTGGGGTCAATCTCAATGATTTTCATATTGTCGAATTTTAATGCGTTTTAAGAGTTGCAAACAAATATTGTTTGATTATCTATCCAAATCGCTGCGGCACATAACTAACTCCCATGTGAAGTGTCTAAAGTATAATGGGCTAAGTATTAGGTTAGCATTTATCTGTAATCATCCATACCTTTATAGAGTTTGCTTTATGTTCACAGAGCGAAATAGAATGGCTAAACGTGTGCGCTGTTATTATTTGACGCAAAATATCCATAAGACAGGAATTTATCTTTTTGCGTTTATGTATTTCATTAATTTGCCTTTTATATAATGAAGCTTCTATTATTATACATAATGATATGTAAACTAGTTAAATAGCTACTGTGTGAATTTTACTAATATGATAGTAGACCTTATTCTTAGTAATATAGTATATCAATACAAATTGAACTTCATTTACTTTTCGTTACAATATTTGTTTAATTACCAAGTCGTTATTATATTCTTCATGTCCGTGCATAAAGTTACTAATATCAGATTAATATTGGCTATAAACATTAGCAAAAAATCAATTACATAGCAAGTGATTTGGTTTAATATTCTCTACCTTTATGATTTGTTTGTTACACAATTGCGTACGGTAGTGGTCTGTAGTCTTGAATATTACAGGCCCCACCTGGTGGCAGCGGCCCTTTGTACATACATTGTACGTAATTTACTTAGATCCTCTGTCTAGGAAAATTGGTAAAGCGGTTTGTCTGACAAATGCAGAAGATTATGTAAGATTATGTGACTACTAGTATTCTATCGAATGCTAGTTTGTACGTTAGGTAGTGTGTCTGTCTGCAAGTTTAAGTACAACATACTTTCGTTTCGGATGTTGCCTATTGATTTCCTATAAACTCCTTATCTGAGCATCTGTGGATCAAGCGAGCTTCGAGGGTTCAGTAACTTTTAGAATAAGATCAAAAAGCCATTTTCCCTCGCTTAAAGTTGTCAGACCGAGTTATGGCAGAGTACGTGACCAGGGGTTCTGTAAAATAGTTTTATGTCATTCTTAACTCGCCTTCGCTATTGTTTGGGTTTTGCTACGAATGGAAATATAATTGTGTTATGGTGGAATCGAATCCGCGATCAGATGAAGCATGTTGTAGATAGAGACGGAATGAGGAAAGCATGAGTCTCTTGTTGATAAAATAGGTACAGAAAAAATTTGAAAAGCCCAGCGGAAAATTTAGCTTCAAGTTTTCCCCAACTTATCACATACTTTATACTATGCCGCGGATATTGTCATGAAATCCCATCCAATCTCGCAAAAAAAACGAAGTGAGGTGGGTCACACATGATACATTGGAGTGGATGAATATAAAAGAGTTTTGTAGTCGGAGATTTTTCTAAAATAGTTTTTAGTACAAATATGTAGGAATCTAGGAGGATTTAATAAGCAGGAGTTAAAAGACTACGAAGCTCCTTGTTTCAAAAGCATAAACCTCTTCAAGTTTTTTTTCCAAACTATCCAATTCTAACTTTCTCAGCCTGAATTTTTAAACACGATCGCTAAAGTCACGAGCGTGGTAATGACCTGAATAAAATATAGATAACAAAGCATACTTTCGCGAAGATAAGGGAAAAGAACTGCAAGTGCGCATCGGGCGGGCGGCGCAGGGGCGGCGGAGGCTGCATGGAAACTTGTTTTTCCGGCCGGGGCGGCAGTGCGCGCCGCGCGCCCGTTCTATACGAAACGCCCCGTGCGGTAGGGACCTTAATTTTTTAAACACGCGTAACTCAGTTCTATAAACATAATCATAACGTGTCGTATATCAATAACATTGTGTGCATATCGTGTAGTTTAACTTTTACAACTTTATCGTGCTTTGTGAAGTGTTTACTACCATTTGGATGTGTTTTTATTGGATGTTTCAGGTGTTACGGTAAATTAGTTTTGTCAGATTTTTTCCGTAATGTTGGAACATCGTCCGATGCCGTGGTATTTATGTGTGTCATATTTTCTTGGCTCAGTTTTCCGTGCTTTCTTTTTATTACTGAAACGGGTGAGGGGATACTTTCAGGGTTTGCGGACCCATGTTTTATGTTATTGGATGTCGGGCACGAACTGGCTCTGATGTTAAAAACTGGGAGTTCAAAATAAGGTTGCATTCTATGTCACACAAAATAAGATATTCTTCGATTATTTTCTGTAATAAGAACATCTATGTACGTATGCTGATTATTTTACAATAATGACTTCTTTATATAATTACTAATAATTCTTTATATAATTACTAACAAAACTAGGTAAGTTACCTAATGACTAAAATTAAATTCCGTTAGATATTATATATTTTTATCTACTATGGTAGCTTTTTGGTTAATATCTGGGTAGTCGACAAATTTAGATAATATTTTTTGTTTTTTCAAAATAGTTTACATGTGATAAAATATTATATAATGAAAGCTCTTTATACTTTATATTACTTGCCTTCATATTGGTACATTGATTAATAAGAGTAGGTACACCTTTATTTTCCGCACAAAGGACACTACAAGCATCTACCACGCACAGCGACTCGTTCTATGATGGATGACGACTTCTATTATGACTCAGCGTGAAAATGTCTGCTATTATTCATAGTTCTGTTTTTTACCAAACGAATAGAATGACAAATTCAGTAAAAAAGGTAATTGGCTTATGGTTAAGTACTTGATTCATAGAGAGCACTGACCCGTGTCATTGATTTCTTCTTAGTTACTCGTATAATTAAGTGGTTATTTTGTAACTTGCAGTTGTGGTCTATTGAATAATGTATATAGTAAGTATGTAGGAAGGAACACTAAAACAGCGACATAATAATGTATAAACAAAAACATGATCATTAAAAAGTTTCAGCTAATCAACCGTTACATGGTGCTGAAAAACCACAAAAATACACAATTTTGCAGGTTCAGCCCCTTTTCCAGTAAAAACAGAACCTATGTGGTAAATTATTCAATTCAATTATATTCCAATGCGAGATTTAAAGCTCATCATTTTGCTGGGATTTAAAAGAAAATTCATATTTAATAAAGATATGAAATCTTCATACGGGTTACTTGATATTCTCAAGTGAAAATGTAGCGGCAGCGCGAGATGAGTCAGAATTATTGGATGGAGACGTGACCGGAGCGCCCGTGAGGAGAATAACAATACGTGTTGCGACAATATTTGTGGGGGAAACACAATGTTATGTCATTATTATATGCTGAAAAAACTAAAGGTTTTACTGCATTTGTCCATGTGGCATTTAAAAATATTTTGAAAAATTAACTTGCGAAGGAATATTAAAATATTGTAATGGTCACGTGTAGATAGAGCAATAATAAAATACGTTTGCAGAAAAATGTCATTACTTTTTGCTTTTTCTTTTACCATCACCTAGCGGCGCGGCGCAGAGTGACTTCTTTCTCCCAATTCTCTATTACTTTCTCCACGTCCAATTTTACTTTTTATGACTTTATCGATCATCTCTTTTTTGGAAACGAAAGACTATTCCGACTTAAAACTCAAATAAAGTTATGTATTTCAGTCGAAAACACAACCATTACATACTTTAATTATATGGAATTAGTTACCAGAATATTCTATGACGTTGAACTGCGAGGAAATGTTAGGTATATTCACTACTTACACTAACTACTTACATTGGTTTTTGTTTCTAAAATTGGAAAATGGTTTTATTTACACAACAAAATAACTGTATCAGATATCAAACAAATCTCTTTACTGGGTTAGCAAACAAAAACAAAAGAGTGTCGCGTTACTTGTCATAGCCAGGGGCGTTCCGGCCTACGTTTGTTTTTGATTAAACAAATTGTCCGCGCAGTTTATTGCTCCCAGGCGCACACCCCTGCACTTAGCTCAGCTGTGCCTCTTCTGTGGAAGCTGTTCCGATAAAATTTTTATGACTTCATGGCTTCTCAACTGTCGTACCTTAAATGATAGACATGTATTTGCTAGATTTATGATATGCATTAGCTTACACACATACTTAGATAGCCAGGTACTTACTTTTACTTTAATAAGAAGACTAAACAAGACATGTTTTTAGTAGGTACCTTATAAAGGTAACTTTATAATTGACACTCTAAAGCACATATTTTTATATTTTTAGTAAGACATTATCTATCCTTTTTAGTATTTTTTAAAATGTTATTCCTGTCCTTGAGATTTCATTCCGTTGCTAAATCTAGCTACCATAAATAATCAGAGCTCCAGTAAAAATGCAATAATAGACGAGAAATGACAAAAAACTTATAGACGAGAAATGACAAAAAACGTAAAATACCTACACCTCACAAAATTATAATCAAAAGAATCGTTATCAATTCGTCTTAAGTCGTAACATGCCTTCAGATCGCCAAGAAGATTATTTTGTATCCACATCAGGTGCAATGGCAATTTCATCCGGGTGGGCTGCCGGGGGCCAGACAGGAGCTCTGTTTGAGAAACGGTTAGCCCAAAACCTTTATTTTTATTGCTTACTAGCGAAACAGCCTTTCTATTCCCAATGAAGACTGTTTTATAATCGTGACTCCCGCTCGAATATTATGAAAGATGTTTTTTAGTTCTGTGTCTTGTTCTTATTATGTCATAGATATACGGCAAGAAATTTATGGACGCCGCTGTTTAAAATCACTATTGGTACATATTCTATAATTGTTTGCAAATTATGAATCAACAATATCATTGAACCCTATTGATGTTTTGAACATAATAAAAAAAATCTCGTTACAAAAAAGGATTGAGGTCAGCACGTTCAACGTTTATTGTGATTTTTATTGATTACTGCTATTTTGGTACACCCGGCTAAATGGAGCAAAACGTGAAGCGAATTTCTAACCAGCTAATTTAATTATGCATCTCGAAGAATTTATTTTGGTTGAAATAACCAACGTTTTGAGCGAATGATGCCAACTACAATGAAGTTCAATATCCATTGAGGTTTGTGTGCGTTTTAACATAAGAAACATTAACATATTATTATACTAATATTAGAAATGAAAAAGGAAGTTTGTATGTAAGTAAAAATTTATCTACTTGAAATTTTGAATTCATGTAGTATGAAGTGCGGGGAAGGATATAGAGTACCTTTCATCTCAGAAAGTTCTGTACCCGTGGGAAATTCACGCGGGCGAAGCCGCGGGTAAAAATTAGTATAAACAAAAATTTAGTACATGGAAAGAACTCTAATGAGTTGCCACTATCTTAATTTAAAACAAAATCGGCCTCAGACGGATCGGCCTTATGTTCTGAATCTTGCTCTAAAATCTCATAATTTGTTTAGAACTTTAAACGGTGACAATATTAGTATTGTCTTCTTACAAATGGTAACTTAACACTATATCGGTATCTTTATTCCTAAAATTTTTTGTTGCAAATATTTATGTTAGCAGACACGACAAAAAATAATAAATATTTCGAATTAATTTCCAGTCATTGTTTCCATGTTTTCTTATCAACACTGGAAAAGGAGTATAACATTTATAAAGTTAACTGCCACGTCTCGTGAATGAAAAACGTAATTTTTAACATTTCTTGAGTAGTACTCCGTTGACGAATAAAATAATGGGGGATGTACGCAAATAAAAGAACCAAAAAGTTTTGAAATAATTTGAAAAAAAAATAGAAGATTATTAGAATTATATTTTATCCGGACAGTTGTAGCACAGTACTAATTGTAATATTTGACCTCAATAGTAATGTTTTACCTTTAGAATTAGCTAGCCATAAAATTCCCATAATTTCATTAGAACATCTTTGCTGCACAATGGTCAGATTCAATTTCACTGTATGGAATAAAATCCAGTGGGACGCTTCTACTACCTTCAAATATGAAAGGGAAGACGTACATTCACAGGAGGATATTGAGCGGAAATATTATTAGTTTTATTACGGTACAATATCCGATACGAATACGAGGCTTTTGTAGTATAAGCTATAGTTTAGGTATGTTTTAATGCTCTAATTTTATTGTAGATATTATTGAAAGTATTGTTAAGTTTGTATTGCTTTTAAATATGTTATTACTGCTACTGTTGTTATGTTTTTGCCAGGCTTTCTTTATTTTATCTAACTACAAAATTAAATGTTTTATTTGTCGTTTTTGTCCAATGTTGTACTGACTAACGTCATATATCCTTAAAACTATTGCTACTGTGCTAAGTTGACAGTCGTAGAAAGTCGTCGCGTGAGTAACTAGCATTAGGCATAACAACCCTTTATACCTTCGGTGTTGTTTATTGAGGAGGACTACCGACGGATGTTAGTTCCATATTTTTTCTTACATTTTGTTAAATAACTCAATTTTAGTATTAGCCACAAAAAATTAAGTACATTAATAATTTCAAAATGAGATGTTTTAATTCCGAATGGAATGAAAATTTATTAAGGCATTATCTTGTGACAAATTAATATATAAGTTATAATAGGGCACGGACGTGACTCCATCTGCGCAACATCTCACGACATTGTTGTGTTGTCTCATAATTAAAGTTTGCAGACTTTGTAACTAAGATAAAGCTTGCTTTCGACGCAATAAACTCATATATATGTAGATGATTTATGTATTTGTAATGTAATGTATTTTTTTCAAAAGAGGATAAAGAACAGAACTTATGACAAAAGGTTGGCGTAGACTAAAAGGAAGTGGCTCCAATAACGTTCAAATAATATCTTTACTTACGAGATAGAATATAGATGAAAGTGGTTACTTTCATCATATATCTAACTGAGAAATCTAAGTTGACTGAAGTATAAACGAAGGCTTTTAACCCCCGACGACAGAAGGAGGGGAGTTATAAGTTTAACGTGTCTGTGTATCTGTATGCCTGTCCATGTTACGGTAGCAGCCACACTGCCTATTGTTTTTTATTTAAAAGATGATTTAATCAAGAGTGTTCTTAGCTATGGTATGAAAATGTGTGTTCAGCCGTTTGGAATTTATCAGCTTTTTTTTAGCAATTGCGAAATGGGTTTCTTAAATTTTCCATTTTAAATTTTATTCCGTCGAAGAAGAGCTACATAAGCAACAAGATCAAAAACCGGTAATTAATCCACTTTTCTACTTACTAATCAAAAGTCCAAAGTCAACGGTCACAGGAGATGGAAGCTTCGAATTAATGAATATTTAAATTTGGGGGTACCCACCCGCGTGCGCTGCATTTCGATATTCGATGACAGAACTGATAAGTCCGTATCTTTGGTCGGTATATTTATCAAATAGCCGTTAGAATAGTATTTTATATTATACATTTCCGAAAATGAGGGAAGATATTCAGCGAAATGTCCCAGTAGTACAATGAATAGACCAAAATAAGTTCAATATTTGCAATATAATTTTTATGAAGTCAAATAACCTTTAAACACTTCGTATAATAACACTAAAATAACACACACTCGAAAGTGTGTGTGTTATTTTTGTTACAAATTTATCGTCTTATAAAATGTCGAAACATTTTATAAAAAAGAGATCTAAAAGAGAACATGAAAAATGGGTAACTATTTTTTTTTAATATTTGCTACGGTATGCGTGTGATGAATTGATGACATACTAATGTTGATATAATCGTGGAGAATGCTTGGGACATTGTCGTTAAAAATTAACGGGTTTCGTCTTGATGGTAAATCGATACGTAGCTCCTGTTTGTTTACCGCGTTGAGCGGCTTTACTGCTCTTTCGAGGAACGCTGTTCCTTTTCAGCATGAAAACTCCAAATAAAACTTGTGTTCTGTTTCTGTTTTCTCACCTCAAAGGCACCCGAATCGATGGTAATAAATTTCAACTCACAACTCTAAATAATTTTCGGTGAATTTTGTTCCTTGGGAAGGGTACCGTTTTTCTTGGATTATTTCATTGTACTGTGTGTCAAGAATTCTTTTGTCCATAATTCTTGAAAGTATATATCTAATACTTACTCCCTCTTAAAATTTTATTTAGAATATTGGAGTGGAGAAAACTGGGAATACAATAACATTCCAAAATCAAAAATCTATAGAATTTTCCTAGTAACATTATTTCACTCATAAATAGAGTTATTACATTTAAATATAGTTACATATTTCTTGAATTTTAATTAACATCATATCTTCTAATGATACGGCAAACATGTCTTGTGGTATGTCATTAAGAGAACAATATCTCGACATTAATGCTTAGTACCTTCATTAGACATTTTGGGCGGCCATAACTCACGTAAACTCGGCCAAACCCGTTCAGCTAAGGAAGTTTATTTAGAATAGGGTTAAAATCAAGGACGATCGTAAATTACTACAGGCGCCATGTTGTCTCAACGATCGTAAATATATCCTGTTTTAATTATCCAGCTCTTATAATTGGTTGTATGCACGCAGCCATGTTGCGTTACGACTGAACGCGTGATAGGAGGGAGGGAAAGCGATTTCCTACAATTTCCGGAATAATATTTTCGATGGTTTGTACTTTTTGCGTAATTTGGAATTTCAGCTGTCTGTTCATCAATACGTTTAATAAATTATCATCCAAACAGATAACCCGTGAAAATTGTATTAATGTGTGCTATTGTTTTATTATGTAGCTATCAGGCTCAGGCTAAAGCCAGAAGCCTTGTATTGATCAGTAAATACTGAGATTTATTTTAGTGTTATCAAGTGTATTTATTATAAGTAGGTTCTTGGTCAAATTTCCTATTAGAATACGGTCGTCAATTATACAATACCAATAATACCAAATGATGTGGAACCATTGTAGAACATAATAAACTACATAATAAAAGCGTATTAACATTCAGATAACCTAAACTATGCTGCTTTCGCAAACATAAAAATATTTTCAAAGGAAAATAGCAATGATAAAGATTTTATCGGTACCTGATTGTAGCAATTTAAATTCATAAAGCGCAACAAACTTACTTGAAAGAACTCGACTGAATGAAATGCAGCAATTTTGTTCAACGTTTCACCTTTTTAGATTCCTCGGAAATATTTTCTACAATACAGCTAATTGGTTCTTAATTTCGAGGGTGTACTATAGATAATATGAATAAAATAATAAACAAAGATAGCTAACCATATCGTGTTTAGTTTTAACTCAAGTAACTTTAAGCCTTTGTTAACATAAGTCAATAACATCATAACTATTACTAATATAAGTGTATTGTGAGTAGAATGATGATGGCGACCAAGCACCGAGTAGAGAAATGTCATAACTTTGGAGCGCACTCTCCATTCATATTCATTCAGTTTTCTTTTTTTATCGCCACTCCAGAACGAACAGTTTTATTTGCGGCCAGTTCATAGATAAGTTATTATCGGCGGCGACTCATTAATAGGGTCGTAAATCGGGTCCAGCACAGGGTCGATGTTATGCTAATTTATGACCGGCCGACACCGGTCATTGTGGATCACCGTAATACCTGTTGAGTTACAGATGGGATTATACGTTTGACCTTACCACTAACCGGTAATTTTGAATGTTTTGATTCGGTTTAATTAGTTGATAAGTAGTGGATGTATTTCTTCATAAATTCATTTCAGTTCGTTTCGTCGCATTTAGTAAATGTGAATAATCAACAAGCATATTCTAAGATATGTACCTACATAAGCCAAAAAAAGTTCTAAATGTCATTAATTTAGTAGTATTTTTTAATTTAGTTTGAAAAGGCAAGGCACAGCAAGGCTACCGACTTATTGGTTTCAGCTAGAAGTTTGTAGTTTTATTTCTAGCTAGTTTTGGCTTATTGCCAAAATCAGCTACAGTAGCTAATTTGCTAGCCTCAGTACCTATATTAAAAAAATGTCGTAATACATAGTGAATATAATTCAAAACGTTACTTTTTCACTTCAATAAGGATCAGGATTTTCGGTGTTTGAACAAAAAATTAACTAGCAATTTTCCACCCTCTTTGTATTCCGTTGCAGAGTTCTCTTGTCAGGGTACTATTTATCTTGTGGCCGGCGTCCACACGATGGATGACCGTGCTCGAAGAATTTGCATATTGCCATAGAAGTGAACTCACAGACATAGACATTCAGACAGACATTGGGAAACTGACACGACCAAACCTATTGAAATAAAGATTTACATAAATATACATGCAAGATGTTAATATAGGTACTTAGTTTCCCTATATATAAACTATACTTCCATACTAATATTATAAAGAGAAAAAAAATGATTTTTGTTTGTAATGAATAAACTTAAAAACTACAGGACCGATTTTAATCAAATTTGGCTGACGAAACCTTCAAAAGAGTAACATAGTCTAGGTACTTTTCTAGGCTAGTTTTACCCGAGCGAAGCCGGGACGGGCCACTAGTTCTATGATACATGCAATCAATGAAATAAATCAAATGTAAAAATAATATTTATGAAACTTCGATTTAGTATATCATAATTACTTTGACTACATAAATATAATAAATCTATTTATGCATTATAATGTATATATTAAATGACAGGTAAGTATTAAACATGCACATAACACCCAGTGACCACGGATCTTTGTAACAACCGAAACGTATGGCAAATAAAAAAGGTATGTGCGCGTTTAATACCCGTCGTTTAATAAATAGTTAAGCAACGCGAAAATTTAAAAGTACATTACAACGTCTTCGTGAATTTTGTATAATTCGGTTTCCTTGATCTTGTAATTCTTACCAAACTCAGTAATATTTTCATTAATTTCCCTCGATCGCGCTTCCCCTTCTAATATCGCTTAATTTAATCAAAATTTGCTCACTGTAGCTGTTTCTTACCACAATTTTCCACACAAGAATTCATAATTAGTCCCTTTACGGGAGAAGTGTAAATAAGCGGTTGATGTTTTAATTAAATTAAAAACAGATTTATCTTAATCTCATTTCTTAAAATGATGCTGGTCGGTAGTCTAAATAAATATTTAGCATACTTGAGTACCTTTAGGTTGATCACTATGAGACCACAGGGGTTGTCGACAGGTATTTTTTACAGTTCGTTTTTAATACTTAATAAAGATTTATTTTAAATAATTCCATTTAGTACTACTAATTTACTGCTTATTTATCCCTAAAACCAGTAAGTACCTACTCCTACGGTAGTGGAGATAGCTATGAGATTATTATAAATTTACAAGTCGTACTTGTAAATTGACCGATAGTTTTTAGTCAGTGCACCTAAACAAAATTTTATTTTCATCAACAGTTTTTAATTAAAATCAACAACACCACGAACTAGTTACTATTCCGGGCAGCCATAGACGATATTAATCCGACTAATCCCTCCAACCATATTTCAATAATATAACAAGATGTCGCGCGCATTATATTAATTCCACACCGTTGATTTGATCCATTTGCTTATTATGACAGAGTTCCAATGCTGTAAAAATCTACCCCGGGGAAGTACCCTTTCCATTTATCCGGGTGTCATTAAGGGTATGATCCGGTATAACTTATGGTCGGTCATGGAATCTACATATAAATGGAAAGAGGTTCATATCTAGGGCCGCGTTCGGGTACAATACAAAATATCTAAGTTGCAGATGGGTAGCTACAAAATATCTAGATTCTAATCGTTAACGTGTGCCATACTTAAAATTTTCGAAGATTATAATAATAGAAGAGCTAAAAATATATAATAATGTCTTTAGTTTTTGGTAAAGACTAGGCCACATGTTTTAACTCATAACATAGCGTTAGCATAGCAGCGTTTTTTGGATCAAGGTGTAGTTCTATACTTTTATCAATTGGTTCTATAGTATGTTTTCAATTCAAATATGATAGGAAACATTGCTATGAAAAGAATTGGGTTTCAGCGATAGTAATATAACACTTGTTTGAATATTTTGTTTTTGATTTATTTTCCGAAGTATCAGAACCTCTCAGTTACATCAACTGAAATGAGATTTGATTCGTGCGACCCGTCCCGCATCAAAATTCGTTGCGTAATTTAACTACATATTAATAATAAGAAATGTTATTATGATGATAAAAATAATTATTAGAAATTGATACGTCGAGAGGTACTTTTTTAAATAAACGAACTCATTTCCTACTTACATAAATCACTAAAGCTATTTTTACATTAAACATTACTATGTATTTAGTGACGATAGAAAATATTTACATAAAGCAATGGTAAAAATAGAATACTGTAAGTGTAGCACTAGGAGGCTAAGTAGGATATATTGTTACGTTCCTCAAAGTGAAGTAAAACAAGAGAAAACATATTATTAGTAGCAGAAAAGTACGTATGTGGAGCATAAAACGAAAATACATTTATGGCGCAGTCAGTGTACGGTTAGAATACCAAGTACTTTATTTCTCATTTTAATTAATGGAAATAAAAAAGATATTTTGTAGCTATTTGAGCAATTTGTTATTGTTCTTGGTTACGTAAGCAAATCGTCAAAAATAAACTAAATTCATGAAATACTTACCTAAATGAAACCATCGTAATAGGTTTATTTGTACGTTGTTTTATTATAATGCCAAAGTTAATGTTTTAGATAATATTATACGTTTAGATATTAGATAGATGAACTCTTAATTAGGCCATTTAAAAAGGAGTCATAGTTAAAACAAGGTATTAAAACATAAATGAGCGCAAAGGCGGATCATCGCAAATGCAATTTTAATGTTTGCTACTTGAACTTCATAGGATTCTATAGGAATCACATTTATAAAAGACTCCGTCCCGGCTTCACATTATTTAAAAATATTATTTAAAAGGTAGCCTTTGTTACGCCTGATGGTTTTATCTGTGCCAAATTTCATCAAAATAGGTAAGTAGTTTTTGAGTTTATTTATTGCAAACTAAAATATAAATATGTCTCTTTATAATATTAGTTTGTTATAATTTAATAACTTGAAGTAACTTTTATCATCGCTGTTATCCATTAAGTGAAACGAAAAAAAAAAACATTTAGTATTTTAATTTTCAGAGAAAGAAAACAAGTTTTTTTTTTTTGGAAATTGGAGGAAAACGAAACACGTTGACTGTACAATGTTGATCCCTCTGTAATGGAACGCACGGTCGGCGCGGCGCGAACGGGGAGAAAAAATAATTATGGGGCGCTTTAGCGCAAATCCCATTTTGCCGCCTTGCGAGCTTTGATTCTGTTATGTATGAAGTCTGCTGTTGCACTATGCAATCTAATTGCCGTTTGGTTTAATCAGTATTTGATTGGAAATCTTCGAAGTTTACCAAAGATCTACACAAAATATAAAGATTTTTAAAAATAGAAGCAAAATTAAATTAAAAAAATAATTTATAATAATTTTGCAATTTGCAAAATATTATTAGTCTGCAAATTGTAGACTTTTAAAGAGAACTATAGTAGATTATTCTTAAGGTTTTGTTATAATATGATGCTTTATTTCTAATAAATCAAAAATAAATAAATAAAAAACAAAAAAAACGAAGCAAAGTAAAGACGTGTCAAGATTATCTGTAACTGAAATGGGCGAAACGAACATGTTTTCTTATTACATTAACATATCAAAGGCTTGCCAGATCTCCTGATCAGCTACTCTCATTTGTGTAAAAGGGCAGCCCCATACAATTAAACCATGATAAATGGATTGAGAAGAATGCAATCTAAATATTTAATAGGGAATCCCCCTAGTGCATTTACAACAGATTATCGCGAATACAGAAATAATGGTTCGTAAATTTCAAGACGATACAACTCTTGCTGTAGTTATTGCAAAAATATATTTATACGATTATCCTTCTTTCATGTTCTGAATATTGCAGCTATTGTTGTAGTCATTGCAGAGAGCAAAATAATATGTATTTTGATATTATATTCACTTCCTATCTGCAGAGATATCTCTGTATATATGTTGCCTAATTTAAACCAAAAAGACATAATTATTCTCATATATATTTTGCGCGTGATCTTCTATAGTAAATGTTTAATGTATCTCTACAACAGATGGCACAGATTTCGATCACAATAGCCCAAAGTAGGTGAACGAAAAAATGATTTTACTCGAAAGAGAAGATTAGTGCGCGAGCTCTAGATTTTCCATGTTTTATAATTAGATGTTCAATGCGCGGTGACACTGGAAGCCCCCTCTTAGTACCACTTCAGTAGTGTGTAACAACATTGTTTGCAGAACTTATAACACGATTTTCTAATTAGATACATAACGGGGTTGATTGCTTGTAGTAAAAAAAGCGCAAAACATATAAACAGTTTCAATTCAATGACATTTTAGGAGATGAGAGATAGGTCCTATGAAAGTATTAAAATATTATGTAAAGATCTTAATATTTATATAACTTATAAAATTTTAATTATTGTACTATTTAAGTAAAACATTTACGTAAACTGCAATTGAAATATATTAAACCAGTTGAAACTGATTGCTACGAAGAGACTCGTAGTTTCGTAGCTCGTAGCCACGCGACCATTTCGTAGCCGACCAACCCGCAAATAGTGAAGAGGTCAGACTTAATTTACAAATAGTCAGCCTACAATAGCCTATTGTTAAAACTTGAATTCTTCTTCATTTTTTTTCTTATGTATTTTGTAGGTTTCTATTATATAGAAGTAGATGCGCTCCGGCTACCTTAAACAGACATAAACAGTCGCCCTTTTGGGACAGTCTGGCAAAAAGTTATCGCGACATCACAAAATATATCGTCCCACCTTTATGTGTAAGTGAAGACTGTCTGTGTGAGTGAAGACAAGTGCACCGTGCATTGCATCGCAGTGCAGGAATGCATTCCGCCGGGACCGGGGTGCCACCCCTATTACAAATGCAAATAATTTCTTTCCAACAAAATATTGCAGTGTTAACTCCGTTGTGACCCTCCCTATTGTGTGCTCAGCCTATTTGCTTTTATTACTTGGTTATATTACCAAAGGGCATTGAATAGTTTGTTTTAACACTGATTATATTAGCTTTTGGCTCGTTTGTGGTGTTTGTTACTGGCCAGTGTATAAAGGTTCAAAATTAATTTGTAGACAAGCTTTAGATAAATCAAACTTAAAAATATCCATAAATAAATAAACAACATCATCGCTGATCAGTATTCCGAAATCGGAGTTATAATCCGACTTTCGCCCGCACGCCTGTGTCTGCATCCTGTCTTGTATCATTCAATAGTATAAAACAAAGTAGCTTCCCGCCGCCTGTCTGTCCCTTTGTATTCTGTAATATTTAAAACTACGTCCAGAGATTAACTAATCCAGTGATGAGTTCAGGCTCAGTATTTGCCCAGATTTTTCCCAAAAATTCGCCAGGGTTTCAAACCCAATTTTTAAATGAGTTTGCGTCGTCATCTATGTATGCCACGGATTTTGATGAGGATTTTTTTTAAAGAGTGATTCAAAAGGAAAGTTAAATGTATATAATATATATAATATTGCACCCGTGCGAAGTCGAGTCACTAGGTCGGTCACAGTAGTCTATAATAGGACACACATATCCACGCATATGTCGAGTCGCGTTGCATCGCGCCGCTTTTTTACAAAAAAGACAATCAGTAAACTTAAAAAATATATAAAAAGTATTTTTTTAGTCTCTTTATTGAATTAAGTAAAATGCGAAAGTTTAAGAAATACTAATTCTACACAAATAACTAATGAAAACAACATGGTATCTGTATAATTGTGTATCATGGTCTAGGTGGCGCTAGGTTTAAAGCTAATTACGTTAGTTCCAGCCGGGTGATAAAGCGTTCCGTTGAATTAACAAAGCCAGTAAATTGCCCGCTAAATAACAACTTAGTTGTATCCATAACGTATATTGAAATGCCGTTTGATCAGAGACTAACAAACATAAGCGAGTAATGGACGTTCAATGGGGAAACTATACGATTTGTGGTGCTATGAACACCAGAGCATCTAATAAATAGAAATTTTATTAGCAAATATAATTGTTTTTCACAAAACATTAATTTTGCTTGAAAAGTATAATTGTACATAACTATACGAATAACCGGAAAATATTCTAATATTCATAAAGCGGCATGTGGTTCTCTCTACCGCTCTAAAATAGGAGTACTCCATATCTTGCTGCGGAAATCGTACTAGGCGAATAAGGGATTTAAAAATCTAAATAGCGGAAGGTTGGTTGGTTGAGGGTTGACGTCAGGTAGGAGGCAGGGTTTAAAACCACAGCCGTCTCTTCTAACAATTTAAGGTTTCTTTTTTACAGCAAGTTCTTACAATGTATAGACTTTATTTGAATACTTTATCTGAATTTATAGATAAAGGGTGTATATGAGGCCTACTGACCTCCACATAATTGAAAATATTAATTTAAGTTATTTATGATCTATAATCTAAATATGGACGTTTGTGTTTGAAATATATTTTTTAAGTGTCACAGCTGAGGGTATCACCGACAAGTTTAGATGAGAGAGGGATTACAATATTCATAGAATAAGTTTTCATTTCTGCATTATGGCTGCCTAAAAGTTTTATTTTTATTAGAGGTTCCGTATAATTTTCTAATTTCACCCCAATTGGAGATTTTATTGCGTTTCGGTTTCTCTAATACCCGAATAGCACCGTAAACTTCGCCTTCCTGACCCATTTAGGATATCGTTGGGGAGGCTGCACGTTTCAAATTTCGATTTCAAGCCAACTATTCTGTTGTCCTTTTCTAACACTCGCCTAAAAAGGGAGAGATAGGCGTTTACCTTTACGCGATAACTCTAGTAACCCCGTTAAAGTAAGTCTCCCTCCTGAAATGTGCTGCTCACGTAGGAAATGGGCACATTGCGAAGCTAAGCGATGCGATAATACTATATGCTCTCCTATAAACACCTGCATTATCATATAATATAAGATTTTCGTGAAGCTGAAAGATTTCTTAAAGTTATTTATAAAGTTTTTAGATGTTAGATAATAATGAAGATCTTTAAGAAATTATTTATACACAGTTTCCGATCTATATAAGCAAAGAGTTCCTTTGGTTGTTTGTTGTTGACAAAAAGTAACAATTTAATAGATGTCGAATGGAAATGTTGATGCATTTTGTATATTCGCAATCTAATCTGTTGGATATGGTTATAACAAAAAAAAATGTTTTAGTCTTCGAACTTTAGAAGATTGTTGTATTTAAAAAAACGTACGTAAAGTACTAGCTGTGGCTCGCAGTTTTCCTATTAACGTCAGGTTTTTAACTAAACAAAATTTTATTTAATTTTATAATATGTAAGAACTATGGATTCTGTTTTCGCTTTCGTAGCTTCTTCTTACCTAAGTATCTTAGTAAGGGTATTCGAAGATGGGTCGCAGGGCGCCTGTAAATCACTTAGACCGAGCGGAGCCCCGCACCAAACTTCTGTTTTTGCTCACTCGGGAACGAGCGATAAGAAATTTGAAACGGCATCCGCGTCAGTTGCTGTTTGCTTTGCGTCGAAACCTCTAAATTTTCAACAAAGATCCTGAATATTTCCATTCAATACAAGTACCTAGCAACTAGGTATAAATGGCAGGCGTTTCAATATCGTAGAAAATCTGAAAAGTTTATTCGTAAAGTTTTTAGTTTCGATTATTGAGTTTCTACCTCGAACAAGTTGCAGAATTCAATATGACTTCGGGTAAAAACCGAAGACTCGAAACATTTCATAGTTTACAATGTTTGAATATGAACAATATATCGAAGTCTAAATTTTGTATGATAAGGAAATATCTAATTTGCTAGAAAAATTATAACATTTATGATATAGTATCCGTGTACCTATCCCACGTCAAATGCAAATAAAGGCACTTATAATATAATCACTTATAATATAATCGTATATGCCCCTTATGTATTAAAATTACTTTTAGTACACATGTTCACCTTGTGTACATGCACATATCTGGTGTATTTCACGGCCATTCTTTGAATTATATATTCTTCGCCTAATTACCAACGCTTATAGCTTAAACTTAAAACCTCTCAAATTTGAAATTTGATAAAGATACGTATGAACGAAAAAAATGGCATCTCGGGACATGTAAAAGTTAGCCGTTTATCTGAGAGTGGCCGTATACAGATTGCAAAGGCATATTATAGGGTACATTATTATGTACTTTATCTCCACACTTTATCTCCTACTTCTATAATACTTTATTAAGTATTATAGAAGTAGGAGATAAAGTGTGGTTCGCCGTCCGCGACGCAACAAATTAGAAACTTTGTCGGAGATACGCGGGCAGAGTCGCGGTAAGATTACCAGAACAAACCGAAGAACTAACAAATGTTGCCAGTTCATGTGGTAAATTACACGAAGTTTAATTATTTCGTTCGTGCTAAAGGGCACGTGCACAGACCAGGAGTAAATAAATTGAGCCACCAAGTCGACGACGCTACAAACTCTATGTTGGACTCCCTACATTGTATACCTAGATGAAATTCGCACTTAGGTCAATAAGATTAGTATAACAATTTCTGATTCTATAACGATCTGTTGTAGATTTATGAGAAAACTGTGATGTGTGTGTACCAAATATATAGTACCGAACTTGATGGGAATTTAATAATTTCAATTTGTATTTTGCTATACTATTAGTATATTGCACACTAATCTTTCTACTTAAGAGAGTTTGAGAGATGTGTTAATTTATTAAAATATAAATAAATACATTCTCTGCATGTATTCATAAGTCGTCGTAATATACATTTTTCATTAATTTTGTTGCATTTTTTTATTTTACAGATAAGTTTTTAGCTTCTTATAAAATTATAAGAATCGCTCGTCCCCTGCGATATGTAAAATAGTAATTACTCTAATCAATATTATTCATATCTGTAGGTACGCTCTCCTAACAAAGTAATATAAATAATTCATTAAGAACGAAAATAGGTACTTTTAAATAAAAATCTATTATATAAAGAAAATATCACAATATTAAAATGTACGTAGTAGTTAAAACTAAATTACAACTGGACGGGATATTTATTGCTCTAACTTATCTGGTAATCAGGTTACCGGGGACACTGGGGGGCAATTTGTCAGAATCTCTCGACACGAATAAGTTTATTTAGTTCTCTGCACTTTTCGCCTGACTCATCTGGCTGCGGATTTCGACCAAGTTGTGGCAAAGAGAATTTAGTTAATAATTTCCAGGTCCAGTCTGGAAGATTGGGTTTTACGACTTGGCTAAATTTATCAAACCAAAGTATTCTCTTAAAGGTCTGTTTGTATGCTTACATAGGTTTCCAAGTACATTTCTGATCTAGCTTTTGCTTTAACATTTCGGGTTTATTATTAAGAATTGAATAAAATATTTATTTTAATCACTAAGTAGAATTAACAATGAAAGCACAAGATTACATTAATTTAAACTAAAAACTATCTAACTTAAAAATAACTTACCTATAAATACTTATAAATTAAAAATATCTAAAGAAGGCAAGTTAAGAATTAAATGTATTTTTGTAGTCTAAAAACAAAGCTTTTATTACTTATGGTTTAGTTTAAGAAACCTTCATTGTTTAAGCAAAAGAAAAGTTATGAAGTGGTGGTAAAATATGCAACATTTACCACAGAAGTGGGTAAAATGCAGTTGCCGCCCGCCGGCACCAGCCAGCCGACATAAGAACTGTCTTCCGGTCTTACAAGTCAACATACATATAAGTACACGCTTATGATGTTTTTTTGTATGTATGCAAAGACATTAGTTCCTTCGTAAAAAACTTAGCAATATAAGTTGAGCAAAGAAAGACGTATTTATGGATTTTCATAGAACGAACTGTTCCTCACAGTTCGCCTACCTCTACTCATAATAAGCATTATTCACATTGTTAACTTTGAAATATTGAGTCTTCAGGTTTTCCTACATTCGTCTGTATTATGCAGCTCACGAAACTTGTATGAAAAGTTGAAAACTTTCCTCCGTTATGTAAATATTCCTGTAATACAAGTAATACAATGTTGGGCATGGATTTCTCAAAAGATCTTTTTCCAGCGTCTATAAAGCCTGCGAATTATAATGACTGATGTGTTTACTTTTGTCTAGACAAAATAATTTTGTGTTAGATTAGACTTATTACGGACAAAATAATTAGTATTATAAATCATTTGTAATAAAATTCTTTATAAATTTCATAAATTTCTTCATACATTAAGTTCGTTAGAAAATAAATATGGAACCATTAGACACAATAACAAATACAAATACCGTCTAGTCCCATGTGGCAGTTGCGTCAAGTTTGTAATTAGATAACAATCGAGCGTGTTCGTGTTCGAATCCACTAATGATCATAGCCTGTCTATATTGTGCCTTATCTACTACTCTATCGGCATTTCCCTTAACAGTCGGACGATGTTCAAACAATGGTCTAATTAAAGTTTTCTAAAAGATTTATAGTGTAGTGTAAAGGAACGATGTGATTAAATAATGACTAGTCCAAGACGAACTAAAAAGAGTGGTGATACTCAATGTGCAATACAAAATTTAGATTGGGATTCACCGTCAGCGGCTACAGGAACTGTGAAAAGAAGAAGATCATGTCCAGAAAACTCTTCACAAACTACAACGCAAACGCATGAAGCTATTTTTGAAGTCGAAACTCCTTCAGACTCCGGTAGTGGTACATCGCGAAGTATTGGCGAGACTGATAAATCAGATTCTTTGATAGAAGTAGAACAAAGGATTTCATGCATTTTAAATGAGAGCAGATCTTCCAAAAGCAACTCTGAATCAAGCGATGTAGAAATCATTATAGACAATATACTAGGCAACACTTTAGATGAAGATCTATGCGCAGTTGCACAAAATGAGACATTTTTATGCGATCGTAGCAAAACTTTTGTTAAATCACAAGATCCGGCACTTATTAACCAGAAATGTGATGTTGATAGTAATGAGTCAGCAAATGATAAAAAGAATAAGGAAAGGAAGCTTAAAACTCCAGCTCCTATAAAAAAGTTCAATAAATCAATAGAACAAGTTAAAATTACAAAAGTTTGTAAAGGTACACAAAGAAATGACGAAAAATCTAGTGTTTTACCTATTTATAAAAGTACTGTTCAGAATTCGTCATTAGAGTTAAGTGTCAGTAGCCAAAAGAAAAAAGTTACTTCAAAATTACGATTACCATTCTCTCCAGTTAAAACGATGGACAAATCCAAAATAAATTTCTTTCAAAGTAAAAACAATGTGCCTGACATTAAGCCTTCGACGTTGTTGTCTTCACCGATACGACGGACTATTTCCAACGAATACGTTCGGCTGAAATTCGGAAACGATACTGTTGTAAGACGTACTATAGATGGTAAATCAGTACCAAAAATAACTCCCAAAATACAGTCTATAATACCAGAAAGTCCAGTGGATACCGAAGATCCATTTCTTAACTTAAGTCCTAATAAAAAATACACTGTAACTGTGAATAATAAGGTGAGATGTGATAAAGACAATTATGTTATATTCGACCCCAACACTGGTTTTAAGCCGGAAGAAGTTGCCAAACAGTCAAAAATACCGTTGAAATCACCAAATAATGAGAAGTCTCGAATTCCACTCAAATCCCCACTTGGTGAAAATTCCGGCGTGGCTCGTAAATCAGCGAATGTTAGTGATACAGATAGCGGCATATTGTCTCCGAACTCTCCGTTGGATTCGAGTGAAAAGAAAGGCGCGTATTATGTGAATGCAGCAGCATTTAGTGATACAGCTAAAAAATGTGCAGCGGACCTTGACATCACTATTTTGGATCCTGGTCTAGCGAAGAAAGCTGCAGAACAAATAAAGGTTAGTATGATGTTTATCCATTGCCATTTTATACATTTGTAGGTTACATCTAGCCGTATTGCTTAAAGTCCAAATTGCATTTCAGTTTATTTAATACATATTCAAGGAGCAATTTCATTATTTAGGGTCGACGTCTATGCACATGAAAAATGTTGCAACATTTTTCTTAGTGCCAAAGATTGTAGACATAATTTAACTTCAGCTCGAACAGCCATTTTTCATGGCAACAATTTAACAGCATCCCGGTCGGACTGTCGAATGTCAGTTTTTTGTGGATTTTATTTTTGAACAACTAAAAGGTTAGTCGGTGACGTACAGTTTTAAATGTAATATAAATGAAATAAGCGTGTTCGATTTTATAGATTTTTAGGAAACTAAATACCTAGGTCTATCTCATTAACATCTCATTAAATGGAATTGTTAACATCATGATATTTTTGGATATATTTTACTAAGTAGTTTTAAGTTACACTTATGATCATGGCGAAAACTGATGATGTGAGTTTTCGATATGAGTTTTCAGCATTGAAAATGTTCCTCCAACTTCCCAAAGCTTTGCCGGAATAGAATTCATACCCTCGGCTATAGGTATAGGAATTGCGAAACAAATCGCCTAGCTTTGGTGGATTCGGCATACATTTGCCTACGGCATACGTTTGTCTTCGAATGTTTGTCGAACTGTTTGCCGATACATTATGGTGAAACAGTTCGCTATACATCGGACATACGGAGGATTTGGAATGCAATAAAAAATCAGCAATGTACACCGAATCTGCAAAAGTTTGTCAAACTGTTCGGCGACAGTGTGGAGCCGGCATTATACAAAATGAGTAACGCATTGTGCCATCTAGTGTTGAATAGCAAAACTGATTCTAATAAGCAAAATTACAATTTCTTATCGCATTTTTCTGAATTTCAATACATAATGAACTTTGAATACCTTATATATTCAATAAATTATATATAATTTCGGTTAACAAATAACAAAATAATAATATAAGTGAAAAATGCAATGGGAAAACTGTGCTTTCATTGCTATCTTCTTACGTACTAAACTTGCTACTGCACACTAGATGGCGCTGATAGAAAAAACAAAATCACATTTTCCCGCTAGGCGATCGCAGACATCCCCTTCTCGTTCATTTGTTTAGCACTTCCCGTGATATATCTCTCCGCACTGGCGTTATTATTCCGAAGCAATCGTGCAGTTAATTTCCAAATGGGCCCATTTAGCGAAAATAACGGACAGTGCGGCGGCGGCATGTACGTGTATGTACGAGCTCACTTTTGTAAACACCATAGTTATGTGTGCTTGGGTAATTATGGCGATACAAATTGTCCGGCTATCCGATGGCCATTGTTTGTGTTTGATGACGTGTGATAGTCCTACCCAATCATTTATGAAATCTTTTTTTATTGGACGAGACCTTTTGTTAACAAAATGTACCTGTCTGCATTAATATTTAAGTAGTGCAAAAGCGAATTTGGGAATTATCGATGCATCAAGCAAGGTGGTGGCAGATTTAATCGATCGAAATGCTAATTCAGTATTCATATCATGTCAACTCGTAATCAAGTAGCTGATTCTCACAGGTATCAAAATAATGAATCTCGAGATTGGACGCTTAAACAATAATTAATTAACTAAATAAAATCAAAGTTGGACGATTAAAAAGAGAGATTTATCATTAGTATTATTTAGGTGTTGTCATTTTGCTATCGAGAAATATGACAAAATCATAACCTTTCTTTACCATTGGGGTTACAGACAAAATTCTTGTATTAGTACAAGACTAATAGGTTTTAGTGCTCACTTATCTAATAATCTTATAGTTTCATCTAGTCTACGAGATTGATAAGGTGTGTAGGTACATTATGTAAACGTTTTTGAAAATGTAAACAACGTTGTTTATTGTTGTTAAAATTTTCCTTCTGTTTTATCTTTATTTCTTGGAAAGGATTGCATTGAATGCGATTTGCTTAGCGATGACACTTTAACTTACAAATAAGGCCACGAATGCATCAATGATACGCATTTAACATGTCGCTTGCATTTCTTCATAGAAATTACGCGTGAAAATTACAACTATGGTGCAAATAGGTGGCTAAAACGAATGTTATTTTAAAAGTATCTATAAAAGCGCACTATACATAGCATTTAACAATTCGATTCTGTCTGCTTCTTAGCTTGTCAAAAGCCATATTAATTCCCCAGCAAGAATACGTTAAAAAACAAAATACCTACCTACTACTAAACAGTTGAATTAATTGAGAAATAATTCAACTGTTTAGTAGTAGGTAGGTATTTTATTCAACTGTTTAGTAGTAGGTAGGTACCGCATCTTATGACAAACATTTCAAATTTAATAGAACTATATACTAACCAATATGCAGTTAAAATTTGCCAATTTTTGATAGTTTTTTTTTTACCACGAAAGGACTCGAAAAGCAGTATTTAAGAGACGCTCGGCTAATGAATGCAATAAGAGGGTGAGTGAACCAACACGTGAACCCCCGAGCACTCTCCACGTGAACGAGTGATGCTTTCATGCCTCAAAATGTTCAGCACTTAATTTTCTCTGCGGTTTGCGGGGTCTGTTGAGGCTTTTGAAACTTTGAGGTTATATTACAGTCACAAAGTTAAAGCTCCACAATTTGTGACGCTTGAACTGATGAATTTTGAGTTTCTTATAAAAATTTTAAGCATCAAATAATATATTTTGATTATTTAGAGTGCAATACACTTAGTACTTGTGTCAGTTTACCGTTATAGGTAGAGTGAACTGTAAGTTTGTAATGTATCAAATGCAATGCAAAATTGACAAATTTACGTTGATGCAAATTTAGAAAGAAATTCAATGTTTCCCTCATTTCGCTGCAAGCAAACATTTACAGCGATAAAATGGATACTTTACGAACGGAAATAAGTGGCTGGACAATTTTGAAGAGTCTGTGGGGTGTGGAATACGTAGGACGCGTAGTCGGAGTGAAATCAAAGTTTGCCCGGAGGCGCAGGATTGCTAGGCGGCTCACGACCGCGCGGGCCCATAACCTAATTACCGCTTTAGAACGACTAGACCTGGCGATGGGACGTGCTGGATAATTATTTGTGGGTTTCAGTGGAGTTTTGTTTTAACTGTTTATTTAACTGTTTGTAGGTAACTTAGGTACAAAATAATAATAAAAATATACAAGTCTAAACATACCCATATCTCACATTTCCTGCAAAGTTTCGTAGTTTAGCTTGTGAATTTCTTTAGAAAAATCACTTTCGTGATAGACTCTATGTCGATATATGTAGATACTAAGTAATTATTTCAATGAGTGAAGCAAAAAGCGACAGAGTTCTATTGCAAGAATTAAATTCTTCATCTAAACAGTATCATAACCTATTAGTAATAAAACATAAATAAAAGACGATTCTTCAATATTATTAAATCTGTGATGGCATGGCAGTGTCTACTCCCGACTGAATTCTGGACCCCAAAAGAGACTATTTCTCGATTGAGTGAGGGTGCATCTCTGTGCTGTATATATATGCTTGCATGTCTTGTACATAGACGGGAAAGCTAACGAACTTGATTTCGACGTAAATTAAAGGTTCATGTGGACAATTGGGTTTTGATTCTAAAGAATTAACTAGATTTGGTACCTACCAAAATTAGGCAGTTATTATAACAATGTATAAAATCAACCTAGGTTATTATTGAATACTGTAGTATAAAAAATTGAATAATGTAGTATAAAATTGATATATCAATTTTAAAGTGTTTTAAGTTTAAGTGTTTTAAGTTTACTTTGGTAATACCTAAATATATTTACTTTGGTAATACCTAAATACATTCTCCACCCTTGACAATGCATCACATAATTTACCCACCTGACAGAAAAGTATGTATTATGCTGTTCAGTAAGAAATATGATCAACATAGATCCTCACTTTGGCCTGAAAAAAATATTACCGAGTCTATTTGCCACCGAACTTGGGGAACCACCGAAAGTATAAAACATCTAAACACCAGAAGTTAAGTACCTAGTTTATTCATTAAAAAAGTTGGTGAATGGCCAAAGTTCATAGATACCTACTATTTATGTTAAGTGTACCAGCTGAAACTCAGCGCCGTAATGACAATTATTAATTATTTATGGATTAATTTAACTGGCATTGAGCGATCTCGAACATTTTCCTATCATAATGTAATTTGGTTTTTAAACTCTATTGCACAGATGATCTTACATATTTTATACAGGAACAATTTAAATGAAAGTTATTTTTTAGATTGAACATAAAATAAAAACGGTATTATTTTCGTATATTTCTAATTTAGTAAAACCATTATTTGACAAACTGGCCGCGTGGTATTTAACCTTGTTCGTCTTATGGAGATTGTTACTTCTGTAAAGCTTTCTCTCTGTATTATTCTGTGGTTCCGGAACCTTATCTTATATATCACTCTGCGAGGCCGTAAATACATTCTGGATTCGTCGCCCTCCAGTGTAAGTTGACGTGTAATATAAATTATTGGATTTTGACGATGTGATTTTATTACTTTTTTTTTGGTAAATTTTACTGTCATTTGCTAAAAATAATTTATAAAATACTCTAAGTACTGCTGCTTTTACTTTGGTAAAAGTTACTTTGTACGAGCGTGATATAATTGTGTCTATTTTACTCTTTAATGTTTTATTTTTTTTTTCATAATGAATAATGATTTATCTTTTTTAAGCATAATTAACCCAAAGGATATCTTTAAACTTCAAATTCAAGTCAAGTGACTTTTTTGCATATACAATACAGTAGGATAGAATTCTTTGAAGTCACACAGTGTATAGACAATAAATCTTCATCTTTTCCAAGAGCAATAAAACATGTTTATGGACCCTCTCCCCGTCTCTGCCAATACGCAAAACAAACCCAATGAATTATTAACTACAGCCCACCCTAAAACTCCTGAAAGTGATACGTTTTAAGTAGACCTCATATAAATCTAAGGTCCTACTCATAAAGTATGTAGGTATGTTTCTATATCCTAAAATTAAGGTTGAACACAAATTCAAATGTTTTGTTGTATTTGTTAGTTGACAATTTTTTATTTATTTACTGTATCAACAAATTATTTATTATAGTAAAATAAATAATTTGTTGATACAGTATTTCATTTCTAACGGTCTACTTAAATATTTTTATGCTATTAGATTACTCGTATTAAAATATTAATAGGAGATAATTACTAGGTACTGAACTGTCAAAGCAATCACAGATTATACGACCAATTCAAATTCCCACCCCTACCATTTCCGTTAATACAGATATCGTCCATATCCCAACAGCCGTTTCTCTATTTTAAATGTCCGATAAGTGCCCAATTAATCCTGGTGATTAGTGCAGCTAAGTTTAGCCATTAACTGCTTATATAAAGGGCAGTAACGTCTGTATCCTGCAGGACTAGTGGTCGGCCGGATTAGACATCGTAAATTATCTTCTCTCGGTCGAGTTACGAGCGTACACAACTTCTAAGAGCGGGTTGTACCAGACAACTTTGACGTTAGAGTCCGTACCACGATAGAAGTCCCGCAGACGACGTGGCGCTACTATCGCTGCAAACAATAATGTGGCGTATCTGTTATTGGTTGTTTCCTCATTCCTCACGGGCCTTCTTTCGTGGTATGGTCTGGTATGGCATCTACTGCGCGTCGAGTATCAATTATCATTGATACTCAAAAATATACGACGCGATCATCATAGATTATCTATGAAATCTTAAAAATTATTGACTTTTTATTACATAATACGTTTACTTTTTTCTTTGCAAAGACATTTATGTGGTTTAAAACTATTACAAGCTTCAAAGGGGTGGTATGCTTTATTATCCATCTCCATTCCTTCAGGCTCCATCAACATATTAATACAATTTCTTGATAAGCTATTTTTACTAGAAATTGATTATAGTAAACATAATTATTTTCGTAATATCATATGATGTTTGGAGTTAGGGGTAGTTCAGTGTAGCATTTTTTAATTACACCGCTCGACTGACGCCTTTATAATTATTTACTGCGCTGGAGGTATTATCTCGGCTTAGTTGCATCGTATATTCTGTGAAACACAAAGCAACATTTTAATTCGGCCAATGTTATATATGTATGTCATACATTTTCCCAAAATAATTAAGTTATCGATAACATAAAGCACATGTAGCTTTATAAAAATATAAAATACCTATACGTGGAGAATGGCAACATTGCCTCAAGATTATCCTGTATGCTATTATTTGGTTATTGTGGATCGTAAATCTTATCTATTTTTAAACAACTACGGACTTATTTAACCTATTGCCAATTGCCAGGGATTTGTGCGACAGTTATTATAAAGTATTGTTATTGCTACTTATAGAATCTACTCGTGTACAGCCGGACACATCGCAATGCCAATGTATCGTTATTACAATAGTTTGCAGTGATACTTTATGGATTCAGAAGTTGAAACTAAGTGTACACCTCTCATTTATAGTTTTTCAACTGGAAATGATATGTATTTATCAATTATGACTTTTATCTATATAATATTTGTCATCAGAAGAACTTTGTTCTACTCAAACTCGAGCAAAACAAAGTCAACACGAGTAAATTATTACAGACATATTGTCACTTTCGAATAAAATTAATATTTTAAATTAAGACTGGCGTAAGATTTCATATAAATTGTCGTTGAATTTATCTAGATCCCCCTAGCTGATGGATGACAGGGGCGATAATTAGTATGATCGTGCTATTCTGGTACGTCGGGCGGCGCGGGCGGCCCTTCCAGCTTCCAGGCTAAAAATGGCCCAATCAGTCAAAAGTTGCTGTCGGAGGAAATCACAGGCGTCGGATGTTGTTAGTGATTAACTAAGGGGGTTTGAGGATACGGATCGCTAATATGATGAAGTCTGTGGCTGCTCGAATCAAATTACTTAAAAGTGTCTTGATAACATTTTTAATTTGCACAAGCGCGCAATAAACTTTCGTTTGAGTTTTCAATCTATAAAATTATGAGTCGATAATTAACACTGATTAGGTAAAATGCACGAAATTGCGAGGTATATATGTACTATAATGACTGATTTACTTTGAAAAATGTATCAATAAAGACTACGGAAACCCTTCAATACGAAACAACGGATTATAGAAATAGCCACTCATATTATTTGGCACATAACGATCCAATTTTTCTTTTTTCCTACCGAGTGCACCGAGCAGCGGAGCGAGCGAGATCGCATCCAATAATACTGAGGCGAAAGGTACAATATCTCAGTGAAATCTGTTGGAAACCCACCTGCAACTGAAACAATCCTTTTAGCTTTAGCCTTTAAAGGACCCCTCTGTGGAGAAGGCTTTGCGCAAATGCATAGTTGCTCTTCATATAATATGTAAAGTTTATACCTATACGTTTATATCTTGTATTTGATTTGTACAAATGCAATTATCTTTTGTAATTTTAAACAAGATCTGCAAGTACATATGTATGTATTAGGAATAATAATAAATTGTATAACAATCTATATATTTTCTTTAATAATGATTTTATGTATGATAATTGAATTTGATTATGATTCTTGTTACAAGATTATTTTGTTAAATAATTATTTTTTACATTTCACTTTTCGATAGCTTTTATTTCATTTTTTTCTCTTCTCTCACTGATCCCAAGGTGACTGTCAAAATAATGATTGAACTGAATTAAATTCATAGAAATAAATTAAAAATTACATATTGTGAAATAAATTTTACATTAATATATAACTTTCGTGCATGTATTAAATATTCAAATACTCATGCATGTGCAATGTATTCGGTAAGTCTCGGTGATAAAAAAGGCAATCCGCTCTACCGCTGCTGTGAGTAACTCAATCTTACCTTCAAAGGGACAGTCGCTTCAAATAGATGGGCCGTCGTACTTTAGAGCTGAATACGTGAATCTTCCCGAAGTTATTCAATTCGTTGCTGCACAGCTACAATACTGTACAGATGTGACAGTGTACTACAATTGTCACAAAAAAATTATCACAAGAAAAATATCCAACAACGAATAGTGCTTATATGTAACCTACTATTAAAGTTTTAAACTGGATCATTGCTATAGAATTTGATTGGTTAAATGCAAATAATTCTGCTTACTCACTTTAACATATTATTTACTTAGACCAACTGTAATTTAAAAATTGGGAAAAAAAGTTTTTATACAATTCAATGGGCGATTTTCAACAAGTTACTGTGGTGAAATTTAGTTTACGTTTTAAATATTTTTTATATACCTACTTGCCGTTTACATACTGACAAAATCTCATTGGATTTCCTCATTTAAATCGTAAGTCAAACGATAAGAAATGAAGCGAGGCAAGATGTTTCCATACCGGCTAATGTGAATGCGATCGTCTAGACGACTAATGAGACGCAAGCAAAATTAAAACCGAATCTTATTCGGAACTTTGCTTTGGTAGTAAGATTTCACTAACTTCGAACATGTACGAAATTAGATTGTTCGAAGCTTTGGCATCCGGTTATTTAATTTTTATTTGATAATAACTGTTAAGATTTTATTATTTTTTCTTTTGTATAATTAAAACGAATAATAGACATATTCCTGCCGAAACAACGGATACCAAATTTTGTTGCGAACTGCGAAAAGAATTAAAAATAATAACTGCACCAAAGAACAAAATAGTTTTTATCGAATCTGTATTAAAATAAAAGGTAAAGCTGGCTACACATAACTACTTTCTCAAACTATACTAAGTACCGCTTTCATCTGTTAGATACCTAGTGTACGTAAAAAATAAAAACAGAAAATAAAATATAGAGCCGTTCACTATCTCGTCCTGGCTGAAAATAATAATAAAAAAAGAAAATAATCGTCCAACACCAGAGGCAGTTGGCACATCCAGGCGCTGTACGTGATCCTTGCATCTGCATCCCCGCGGGAGTGTAGGGCGGCATCGATCCGCCCCAGTCGAGTGCCGGTCGTACCGTCGGAAGCACGGCCGTGAACCGCCCGCGAAAGCCTTTGAGTTTAGGCGGGAAACTGCCTACGAAGTTGTTTTACGCTACGAACTTTCGTAGTATGTGATATTAGAAATTTAGAAGTACACTTTATGGTGAAGTGATTTGAAATGTTTTTGGAAAGACGTGTTTTTTTTTAAATCTTAACTTATGCATACAATGTTTTTTTATTGTAAGTAAGAACTCTGTAGTACAAATGTCTCGATAAGTGAACTGACAAGATAATTTTATTCTGTTCTGTACTGTAGAATTGTGTCTTGGTGAAGTTTTTTTTTCTAAATAGGCGGAATTTTTTGTTATTAGTACTACAATTTTAGGTACTTTCGGCAATGATGCTTTGTAGGTATTTTTATATTTTTCAAGTGATAAAAATCTATGGCGAGTTCAGAGTACAGTAGTTGTTTACATGTCTCAACACGTAATAAACTACAATAACTAGCTTGAGATAGCTCAGCTTATTGGTTGTTCCACAAGGGTACATACATACAAACTAAAAGCATTATAAATCTGTATTTCATTATGATAGCTAGAAGCACATCAATTATACGACAAATTTGTGGACGCACTTAGAAATCGTAATTAGATAACAACATGTCAATTCCGAATTCACAACAGGGAGAGCTTAATTAATTGCAACATTGCAGTATATTTTGTTCCCCCACGGTGGACTAAGTTAACAACTTTCATTTATCACAAAATCGGCAAGTTTATTACAAACCAGGCGAAACAAAACTTTGTACATTTTATCGCTAATGACAACGAGGGAGGCTCTTGATAACAACAATTATGTAATAAGTCGTGAGACATCCCGTGCCACCTGAAATATGAATGTTTACGCAACTTTTTAGTTAATTTATACAAGTTTTTGTACTCAAAATTACATTTGTTGACACAATACAACCTAATGCTAAGCAATAACCTTTCAACGAATATATAATACCACCGAAGCAAGGTTTTGGTAAGTGACGCTAGAATATTCTTCTTATTGGTCATCCAATCGACCGATATTATATGCTGCCATCCTATCCATGCTCACTTATTATCGAATTCGCATACATTATACATCGAATTCGCAAGCACAGTCATGGTTGCTGGGGTCCATGGGTTGAGATGTTTGCTCGTATGTCCAATACTATAAAAAAACGGTTTTTGATGCGTATCTTTAACTAGAGGTAACTCATTATTCGGATTTTGTAAAATGTCTGAAATGTAAATCTGTAAAGCGCGTGTCAGACGTGGTTCCATCAGGAACATGTCAGAGGCGATTAGTCCCCACCCTCCCCCCTTTCCCGTACCCGCCCCTATACGCCGTATGTAGTCGCCTTAATCCTTACTTGAGCACGCAATGCCCGCACCAAACAATCGTTTATTTATTAATTTAATATTGACTTTGATTGTTTCAACAAGATGAGAGATGGCAAATTTAATACTAGTCAGCATTTGTCTTATTTATATTAATTTTCCAATGATGCAAACTCATAATTCTTGTGTGCTTAGATAAACATTGAAAAGAGAATTTTAACGTAAGGAAGTAAAAAAACGTAACGTTAGGCATAAATAAATATGGCATAAATTAATATTATTCAAAATTTTCCGCCATTTTCATCTAGAGTAATTTTTCGATATCATTGTTTTCTTTTATAGAAAAATTTTCTGTGTTAAAATAAACCAAATAATTACCAATAAAATTGGGTTTATTGACCCCTTTGAAAGAGAGAATTGTCTCAAGAGTTGTCATGGCAACATGAATGCGGCGAGCCTCGCAGGGCTATCCCGGTGAATCACTAGGGAAAACAAACTTTTAGACCAAATCCCGATTCCAAATCTAAGGATGTACCCATGTATTTTATTACAGTTTCAGTGCATTTTATTTCTTTACGCTTGGTAAAAAAGTTTTAAACTCAATGGCTTGGCATGATAAGGCATTTTTTATCTTTTCACTAGAAAACGTTGAGCTGTCCTTCCAAATATCAACATCATAATCATCTCACCCTTTCTGCCCACTGCTTGGCCTCCTTCTACCTCCAACCTTCTTCACTCCGTGTTAATCTAATCCATGTACGACCTACGACTTTGTTGACATCTTCTACTCCCATCCTGCTGCTGGCCTTTCGATACTGTTTTTTCTATCCTAGGCCACCATTCTGTCATCATAAAAATAAGTTACCTATTCATTCTACGCACACTCTCTATTTAGCTGTGGGTGTAACCCAGAGTTACACAATACAAAGATAGCTCTGTGTAAACAGGGAAGCGGATGCGACACACAGACCGGACTTGACTGCCGCATTTCCAGCCAGAACATTAAACCGTTAATTATAGTTTGATTAATTTGTAGCGGTGGTGGTGTAATGGTTAGGACGCCCGCCTGTGGACCTAGAGGTCGTCCCAGGTTCGAATCCTACTCGTGCCACATGAGTTTGTATACCAATCTGACTCATGTATAGTAGTTTTCATCGACCACCACTTGCTTCCGGTGAAGGAAAAACATCGTGAGGAAACCTGCACACTGGTTGATTATTATAACTTGTGTGTGAAGTGGAGAAGGCAATGGCAAACCACTCTATTAATGCCAAGAAATTTGTTGTGTGTTTCATTGCACTTAATGACTATAATCCTCATGAGGAATACGACTATGAAGTAGAATTTGTATTTTAATTCCATCAACATAAGGTGCATATGTATATCAGCAAGACGTTTTATGTATAGATATGTGACGAATTTAACCTAACTGTACCTTTTATCCCAAAAATCCTGCGGGAGAGAAGCCCCTACTTGCAGCTAGTTTACAATAAATTAGCAAAAGAAACCTTTTTACTTTTTCCTCCTTAAAATAAAAATATTATTAAAAACGTTGTTTAATAATAATTGAATAAAAAAGATCAATGCCTAACCGTGTAGCAATTTTTCTTCTTCGATTACTTCCGTTTTGCCATAAGGGGCGTCGAATTTAATTTGTACTCCATTTATTATCTCAACGTGATTGTATCGGCAAAAGGAAACTAGAAAATTGAATCGGGATTTCTTTGCTAGGAATGTTAATTTGAAACTTTATACAGTCCGCTTTCAGGTTATTTTCTCATCCATTTCATTTATTGATTGTGTGTTGTTATTTAAAATTTTCAGCTTCTCATTTTACACAGTATTTTTTTCTTATTTCGATTCAACAATTTTCTTGGCAGCATGTTGTTTAAGTCGATTTTCGTTATTGTCGGTGCGTAGTTATGATTTAAAAATATCACGCTGAGTTTGGTAATGTTGATGTACAACAGCTGAAAATAGTTACGCAACATATTCCCAAACTATAATAATTTTCGCACATACAAGAAATTACAATGAATAGGCAATTCACACGTCCATAGACTACAGGTCACCCCTTACTTTGCGCTCGATAATGTCATAATTGCCGCTGCCCTGCCGGTCAGCAAAGGGCGCTATTTGCATTTTGATCACGCGTTGATTTGAAGTAATGCGGCTGCGCATACATTATATTACAGTAGACAGATCATTGCACATCCATATTAATGGGCACAGTAGACTTTGAAAGTCATTATACCTATTCTAGATTTATACCTATTTATAGTAGCATCTGTTTCCCGAACTTGCCATGACGAAAGTAGTTATTGCTACATTCTCTTTTGTATTGTTAAGGCGATTCTTATAGATAATTCATGCTTGAGGCAAATAATCGTTTTAAATCTAATGCCATCTAAATTATAATTAAAGTTCTTTACCTATCCATAATATCTAGTTTACAATTTAGTATTTCGTTATAAATCAATCGTTATTATTCAAAAAATGTACTACTGTTAAATAACTTGCTTATTTTTACGTCACCGATTATTTCCACTGACAGCTGTCAACTGTCAGTTTGTTGATGATTCTTTTGCCGACATTCACTACCTCAATTTAATAGTTACTAGACTGGCTGGTCTGGAATGTTTAATAATTGTGTACAAGCGAGGAGGCTATTAATTTTAATATTTAATGAATCATTTACTTACAGTTCCATTAAAATATTTAAATGGGAATACTGTAAGTAAACCATTAACTATTTTAATGAAAAAACTGTAAGTACCTAAATGATTCTGTTATTGATAATGTGATGTGAATATATGTTATTGATTGACACCAAATGCTTTTGATTTCCAATGAAAATCTCAACATTTTGATTCTATGCTAACTCTATTTAACAACGTAAGATATACACACAGCATAGAATTCCGAAAAATTAAAAGAATAGTCAACTGGTTCTTTTAATAATGGTCGGCTATGTTTATCCTACTTACCGCCTGGTCATAACTCATGGGAAGACGTTATGGTATCGTTTAGCTTATGACAACGTCCCTACGGTTTCCTCCTTAATTTAGTTGCTAGTTATTTACACCCTCCCTATTAATTAAGGTGTCAGATTATTTAGGTCAGTAACTATGGACTTTTAACTTTTATCAGTAATAAGAAATGATGTTCCCTGTGGAATGTCTATTTTTTCGAATGCTGTCTAAACCCGTGATAAATTGATTTTAAGAAAAAAAGGAAAGATTAATAAGGTATTTCGATAGATTGTATCCTGAAATAGAAAACTTTTTTGATAAATTATAGAATGAGCTGATTAAGTATCTATTAAACATTGAAAGAGGTAAGTTAGCCTGTATTAGCAGCTAACAACGCAATATAATTAAGCCATAGATAAAAAATGCCAACACCATAATGACACATTAATTGACACATTAATTAATTGACACACGAGATTTCATTATTTCAATAAAATTTGTCTTTATTGTATTTATGTTACAAGAAGAAGGTAAATAAATATGAAAAGAAAACAATGGCGGACATAAGGCGAATGGAAGGGTGTAGTTCTTATTCCGAGCTAATAAGAGCTACTGTTAAAAATAATAGGGTAAGTATAGTGGCCTAGGCCTGTGTAAGTAAAAAAAGTAGTAGAGAAAATAGTAAAATAAATGCACTCATATCACGAAATATGATAAGCAAATGTCACTTTGATTAATTTTATGTATAGTAACATTAAGTATTTTTTGGTTCTCATCAAAGTATAATTAAAACGCTTTATGACTCCAACATGGCTCTAGATATTTTTTGTTTTGGCACATGAAAAAAAGTATCTAAATTGGCTAATGGACTGGGTATCAAGTTTATTAGTTAGACAAATAAAAAAAACCTTGACTTTCAATATTCATTTCGCTACAACTTTTGAGCGGCTGAACCGATTTTCATGAAACATGACGAAGAACACTCACAGACAGATACGCAGATACACAGACAGACACGTTAAACTTATAACACCCCTTTTTTGTATCGGGGATTAAAAAATAATTAAAACAAATTTTTAAATTACAAAAACCAATAATTAAATGTCACTTTCATTGATCAGTTTTATTAATTACGTGGTATATACTATTTTTTTATTCTCATTACAAATAATTAATTTGGAATGCATTTTGACTCCAAAAATCATGACGACCATATAAGTTTTTGTTATTGAAAATATCTGATTTGACTAGAACGAAAGTAGCTAATTGACTTGATTGCAACTACCCTATTTCTTTTAGCAGAATCGACATTAACACGACGACAGGTAACCCACCGACCACCGCAGAGTGAAAGTATAATATTTCCCCGAGTCACATAATTACATCCCGGTGACAGGCCGCGGCACGTAGACCCCGGTAGACCCGGAGCCCCGGCGGCTCGTCCCTAACTTAATTTGGTCTGACTTACACACCAGCTTAATTATAATGGTGGCACGTGTAAAAGTTTCGTCTATGTCACCATTTCCAATTTTATAAAAATTGCAATTTTTAATAAAGATTTTTTCACAATGTGGTGTTTCCTCATGCGGGGACTCGAATCGAATATATTTAAGAAATCATGTAACTAAAATATCATGTCGAGATATGATTTTTACATGCGTATAGTTTAATAAAATAATTTGAAGTGGAAGGTTTAGGTGTTTAATTTATTATGGTTTTACCCGAGCGAAGCCGGGACGGTTCGCTAGTGTTAAATAAAAAGAACTTTGTATGAGACTAACAAGTAAATTAAATCACTCCCAATAGTCCATGAAACAGTAATGTTCCAATCACAGTTCAACGAACTATTTAACCGTCGCTTGGTAGATGTCAACTAAATAAATAGGATAGTAATAATGCAGCGGCTAACCCGGTGTCCTAGCTACGCCGCGGTTGCAGTACACTACGCCATGCGACATGGGACGCTACACGTATATGTATATGAAATATTGGCTGTTATATTTTGCGAGCCAAGTTTAAACATACGCTATCGTTATTTTGATGAAATTTTGAATATAATTAATGAACTTTATTTCAAATTTCATCAAATCATCCCACCAATTTTGCCGTAAAAGCTTGACAAATAGACATCCGTTCCGACATTCCGTCTTTATATTATTATAAGTATATAACGGATCATAACGACATCACGCGATAACGTCACACGTATATCTGTACGTTTGATATTGTGACAACGCACTGCGTTGCGCATCTTTGTCGCATTTAAAGCTCCGTTAGGATGTTGTGTCAGAAATAAACGCACCCCACATCCAAGCGCGAACTTGACAATATACCCACATGTTTATTTTTAACACTATCTTATTGTATTCGGAAATACACAGGAAATACGAAACACTCTTTGAAGACAGCCAGAAGTAGAGAAATTCTTGTAACGCCCGTTTGTAGAATACATCTTTTATTTTGAAACGTAAACTTCTAAGAAAATGTCATTTTTTGTCGGCATTTGTTTTTTTAATTATTTTAGGAATTTTAATATTTTATGACAGTTATTAAACCTGCATATCGTTTGTTCATTGACTATAACTGCTATAGCTAAATTGTGAGTTTTACTATTAAACCAAGATATTTTTTAACTGAATGCAAGTCTGCACAGTACTATAGTACTTTTAAAAACGTGTATTAGAATATTTTTTTTACTTTATAGAATACTAATGTGTAACAAGTCAAGTGTGTAGGGAACTCCGCATGTCATCTTGAATTCGTCATGTCATCGAAATGTAATAATTCCCCCGCGCCCTCGGGACCCTATCAAAGGACCGGGGAAGCAGGGAAAGGGCGATGTTTCTTCAAGAAAAAGTAGAAGGGACATGAAGTTATGAATCTATGGATGAATAGTGTGGTTTTTAGGCACTACAATAAATATAGTATTATTTATATTGACTTTAAGAGAATTATTCCATATCCAAAAAAGGTGTAAATTTAGGACCAATTAAAAAAATCCTCTTAAAAACATCGCACCATTCGCAACGTCCAGTACGTCCCTACGCTTTTGCATGATCAACATTGCAACATTATAATAATGCTGACATAACTAAGGACTTAAATTAACAAGCAATATAACGTATTCTGAATAATTAATAAATTGTATTACGGTTGCATACTTATTTAATAATTAAATATTTATTCATAAAAGAATATCCACGATTTGAAAATATGTGATGCCAAAATAAGGGTCATGCGAGGTCCGGCTTATAGGCGATTGACCGCCTGTGTCGACACAGATAATCGCAGTCACGATTCACAACGCTACACCGACATACTATAAGTTCAATTTTCGCATATTATTATTATCAATAACGGTATACTAGATCATACATATCTTCGTACTGCTAAGTTCCTTAATTTCTATATGGTAGACGTGATCTGGCTAACTGTAAGTCGATGTCGTATCTTATGTAGTGTTGTATGTACACAGAATAAAACCTACTATAGAGACGTGACATTGACTTAATATCAGATCTGTTGGCATAGCTGTCTGGCGGTTTTTACTCGCCTTTCGAAGGACATTGTTTGAGAAAAAAAATCTGCAACTTGTCTTTTAAAAAATTATGACATTAAAATAACCTAAAATAAGTTATATATATAAACCACTATAATCATTACTACTGAAATAACAATAGTCTTATTTGTAGTTGATTTTAGTTTCGTATGCGTGATACTAAATAGAGAACCCTCTCTATTTGGTATCACGCGTACGAAACGTAAAGCGTAAAAAACAAAACAACAAAAACTAACGTAAATAAAATACATTGTGGTTACGTGTATTTCTTTCACAAATATGTACATATGTTATTTTACTCCCTTTGTTTCGGAAATTATGCCGTGTTAAATATTAGAGGAAATTAATCATACCGCCTTCGTCAAGTGAAAATAAAAGTGTTTTATTTCCGAGTTTGGAGTGCAATTGTTATGTTGATGGTTCTTGCACGAAATTACATGCCTAATTTTTTTTATTTATGGAGCATCTTAGATTTCATTATTCTTATTACTATTAAATAATATTTATTCAATCATTTCGAATTGTTATTCAAGATTAACTAGATCAACTCAACTAAGTCACTGTACCAAATTAGGCCACATCTTATGTACTCGTACTTTAAGTATGCATACGTACGATCAAGCATATGCTTCTAATTGATCAGGGGTGCTGTAGTATATTTATAAAAGATCAACAAAATAACGAAACAATGCAAACTTTGCATTGTCTCATAACTGGGTTAAAACATTAAACTTAAAACTAGCAGCGGTTAGCATTCCCGTGTTTGCACCGCCTCGCAACTCTGAATCCAAAACTCTGATCGTGAAGTTTCTACCCAAGACAAATTAAACAAATTCATTATCACTACAAGTTTGGAAATTATGGACTTTGATGTCATTGTAATAAAGACGCCAGCAGGTGCACTCGCATTGGGCACGCATAAGGTTAGGGCGGCAGTGTTTACCCACGCAGCGATCGATCGCTGGAGGCTTTCGCGTGAAAATTGCAACCCGTCGAGTTTCAGGGATAATACCGGTACTGGAAAGGAGATGAGACACGTCGATATGAAGCACTGATAACTTTGTTACTTTTATAATTTCTCACTCAATTTTTAAAGAAATGCCTATGCTAATAACAACATACGAGCGTTAACTTTAACAATACACAAGTAAGTACATTAAACTAGCAGTTATTTTATTATAAATATTGATAAGTCCAAAAGAATGTGGATTTCGTCAAACCTACTCAAAAGAGTCAGATTAGCTTTGTTATATTATGTACTCTGAGATGAAGCCATAGATTTTTACCTTTAAAATTGAAACAAGTGTTCAGATTACAATTTGTTGTCAGCTCATAAGTAATGAATAGAAGTTAACAAATAAACTAAATTCTAATGATATGGCAAGAAAATACATGGAGCGCCGTTTTTCAAAATCACATCGAACAACAATACCGACCACTTTCAAAGTGCCCGAACCTTACGAGTTCTACAATAAAGCAACGCCTTTTGTGCAACGAACGCTTTTATTTGTCGCTGACGAAAATTCTGGGCCCAAACCGACTACCTCCACGGAAAGTGAAATACAAGATGCGCCGGTCGAAGAGACCGCATCGGGATCTAAAAGCGAACAAGAAAAATCGCCTAAAAAGAGTTCATTTTTCTTCTCCCCATCGAAAAGTTGCAAGATGCATGGGTTTTTTCGGCTTCCTACGAGCCCCAAGAAGTCGAAAACGGAGGCGGGAGATTGTAATGGGAAGGCAGCGGGAACGGGGGCCGCGGGAGGTGCGGGGCTCATCAGTTACGCACCTGGATGGTCCCTGAAGGGCGAGCATCTCATGAAATGGCAGTCATCTGGAAAGACCACTATTGAGGTAAGATCTCTGGTAATAATTGGTTTTCGATTTGATACCCTTTTTATGTATTTGCTATCACATTAATAGTTTGACTACCATTGTACATATGTTTGTTGATGCTAACTGTACATACGTACGTATGTAAAATTATTTAATTGTAGATTGAGAAAGTCTACCCAAACGTTGACTGCGCGACGTTCTATTAAAATATTAGTTTTTGCTATTTTTTCTTTCCAAAAGTTTAAACCCCTACCAGCAAAACTTCCACCTTTATAAATGAAGCACTTGTAAGTACTGAAAAATATAAATGGCGCATGCAAATCTTCGAGCGTGGCTAACAGGGGTTGTTTCAGGGGTTAGAGTTTTAGACGAAAATGAAAATTTCAATCTAAACGCACCCCCAGGTGATACCGCTGAGGGACGCTATTGTGGCGGAGAAAAGTTCTTGAAATTCAATTTAAAATAGACAATTGCTTAATTCACGCTTGCCGAAGTGTTTTGCTATGGTATAAGGTTTGATGGATTTCTTTATTTTTGCTACGCACTAATAATATTACGATGAATGTTTATAGTTTTGCAATTTCAAGATGTCAATTCGTCATAGTTCTTGATTTTTGTTTTGATAAAGAAACAAGATGAAAAATCCTACATAACTAAATTAATACTTTATGCTTTATACTGACTGAGGTATAAAATTAGGTTGAAGTAATTTGTTATTTTGTTCACAAAATATAATGTTCTAAATATGACAATATGGATCTCCATGTCGCCCTTATTTCTCTGTTTCTTGAGGCGGAAATGTGGGGAAAGATGAAGATGGTTGATAGCCTTTTATAACAGTGTAAAATCATTCTAATATATGTTATCATTTCACCAATAAAATGCAACTCACTTGCTACTATAATTTATGTTAGGATTTTGTGTCATCAAAATATTGAGATAAGTACAATAGAAAGTTACACTCATATCTATGTATCTATATATAAAACTCTTCCGTTACTGAGTGACTGACAAGGCACAGCGGAAACTACTGGGCGTAGAAAGCTGAAGTTTGATGGTGTGTCCTAGAACAGTGTAGAAGAAGGGATTTCCTGAAATGTCCACGGGAAACGGATTTTTACTCAAATACGAAGTTGTGGGCAAAAGCTGGTAGAAATATAAATAAATAGGCGTGAAAATTGTTATAACTTTAAATGCTATAATAGAAAAATTTGCGGTCAAAACAAAAATACCTTCCCGTATTTCTTCATATGGAAATGCCTGAATATCTTCCCAGTTATTGCAGTCTAAACATTGGCAGATTGGCAGTCGAGTGGCGACTTCAACTTGTTCTTAATTGCCAACCAATTATATTAAGTACAAGGAGAATTTTCTTCTTTCTGTTTGCAAAGTTTGGAATGCAAGAGTTCATCGATTTTATTGAGTACTTAGGAACTTATATATTGTGGACTATTTCCATCAAGTTTTGATTTTTCACTTCTCGCGAAGGCTATGAACATATTTATATAACAAATAGATACTTCTGACAGCATAATTATGTTTTTGTATTTACTCAAGCTATTACAAATATCTAGGACCAATTTTTTTGTGTGATAATCAATTGAGATATCTTTCAAAATGATTTTTATACAAAATTTCACTCGCTAATTTAGTCATTCGGAGGTTGATTATTGAAAAATAAAACTGTGTGCCTATGTTTGAACAGGGCTCTTTAACTACTAATCAAAATACTAATTTAATCAAAATCTGTTCAGCGGTTTAGCCGTGAAAGCGGAACAGATAGACAGGCAAACTTTCGCATTTATAGTATGAGTATATATAAGTTTTGGCCTGAATTCGATTAAAATTTTAAATTAAACAACTGGTTTCTCTTTGTGATATATTCCACAAGTTTGTCATTGCATGACACGCAACAAAGGCGTGTTAATAATTGAATTTCTTACACAATGGCAAGCAGTGTATTTGACAAATGATACCTCAGTACAGGCACGAAAATATTCATAAAGCGGTGCGCACACAATGTCCAAAATTTTCTCTCTCATATCTCCCCTTTTCCTTTGTCAGTCAGGGCCGGATTTTCCATGTGGGCTCTAAGCCTAAGCAATTCTCGGAGCACCTTTGCAGCCATTTATAAAACTCGTCATCTCTTTTCATGTATAGTGATATAGGAATTAGGAAATAGCGTCCACAGCATTGCCTGATGCTCAACTCTTCCAGAAATTACAGCAAAATATTACCATTTTAGTGAATTTTGTTCATTTTAAATCACTAAATTTTATTTGTGCTCGATCCGGGGGCCCCTAATTGATCCGAGCCCTTAGGCAGTTACCTATTCTGCCTTAGGGTTAATCCAGCTCTAATGCCAGTGTCCCGGGGACTTGTGAATATGTATGAGAAATCGAACGTTGTGTTACGAGGCCTGTCACGATTCCCTGTTAGTGATAGGGTTAATTTGAGATCGTAATGACGGGGATGATGTTATTTTGTTACTTCATTTGACATACTGAATTCGGATGCTTTACTTTGAAAATAGACAGACAGACGCGGTAGAGGACTTTGTTATATAATATGTAAGGATAAGGATACATGACCTGATGATGCACGCTTGCACTCCTCAACAATTATATCATGGTTATAAAGTTTCACTTGTAGCTTTAGTACCGATGGCAATGTATTATTTATGATAAGCAAAATTTGATGGTGGACCAGGATTCTTGTTGTGCAGTTCACTGCACGGATATATTGTATCTTGTTTTGTCGTGCGTTAAATGAACAAGATCTCTGTAATAGCAAAAAAAGTTGTGTCAAAAATAAAATTAAAAAGTACGGCGCACTTGTTTTCTATTCCAATAAATAATAAAGAAAGTCCACTCAATTATTCCATGTTTTTTTTTCCCTAAGCAAAAATAACTTGTTATAATATCTCAATATATAGAAAGGTTTTGTCACCCCATTCTCTCGATTCCCTTATTACTGGGTTTATTTACTTCCAAATGGGCAGGAAATAATAATGTTTACACATGGAGTTATCATTTTCCCCAACGACGTATTGTTTTTCTAGAGTGCATCAGTGATGCACCCTCATATAAAATGTTCGGCTACTTTATTTATGTATATACGAAGTGATGGATGACTACATCGGATTCTTATTGAGATTAATTTTGTTTTGGTTGGTAAACCGAGGTTTATGGATTCAGTAGAAACACTAATTACACGTTTTGCAGATGTAAATTCACCTATAACTAAATCAATAAAATTTATTGTATAACTAAACCAAACTAGCTATTTATGATCGCAACTTCGTTTACATGCACGTAGTGTGGTTAGGTATTATTTGAAAAATTATTTAACTAGAAAGAAACGACACAGAAAAACTTCCTAATAATGATTTTTTTCTACCAAACTAGACCAAACATTAGAATTTTATTAATAACCTAAACGATACCCATCTTTTTTACTCATAGGAGCGTTTTGCCGATTTCTTCCACAACTGTAGAGCGTCGGAGCCCGGGGCCCGCTGGACAATACCCTTCTATCTATGATATATCTATATATATAAATAAAATAGGTATTAGTAGTTTTCCTAAACAATTACATAAATTAATAATGGTCAATGGGCCAAAGAAATGGTCCATAGAAACGGCGATTTCCCAAAGGACTTCAATAGAGGGATCGTTAATCGCTATTGACAGCATCATTTGCAACACAAGTTCACTGAATATTTCAGAGAGGGACTTATTAGCGGCTAATTATACAAAGGAAGTAGGGGAGTCAAGGGGCTCTCGTAAGACGTTGAGCCTCCCGGACTAAAATCATTTGCTATGCGAGGAAGTCAAAAAGCATTTTCAGTTAGGTACACAATTTGAATTTCGAATTGTGATTGATTTTTATGGAACAAAAATTAAAGATATCAAAGTCTTTTATCAATAATAATAACATAAATTATATATAGCCTGACTAAACTATATGTTTTTCCCAGTTTACCAAATTATTTTATTTTATCTGCTAGTACCTATTGTTAAAAAAAACAAACTCGACTGCATGCTTGAATGAAGATTAAAGCAAATGGCATTTGTTTTCGTAACTTTACCGTCGAATGCTCAGTTAATTAAAGGATATTAAGATTAATGCCGAATATATTTGCTTTGTCAAAGGTTAATATATTCATACGCTAATGAATGATTTTGTACATATTGAAATATGGTCCTATCAATGTGTTTTTGTGTGTGACATGAATGAATAAGTCTGGATGTACAGTCGGAGGCAGATATGACCGCTGTCGTAGTAAGTTAGTTATGCAAAATCTATTGTTGTATAAGTTCCGAATTTCAATGAAATATGGTAAACAGGTAGAATATATTAACAGGTAATCTGTAGATAACCTATTAGATACTTTTATCCCGAAATTCCGACGGCAACGTAGCCCCCGATGAGACTAATATTCTAAAGTTTGGGTGATAAATTGCATATTTATATCTTTTACAGACACTTTTTTGATCTCCACGTCACAATGTACCAGTGATGTCGCAAAAATGGACGGAAATGTAAAAGTCAGGGAAAAGCAATCAAAATGTTATAAATAATGAGTCTACTGTTAGATGCACTCGTTTATTTATGCCGATGCTATGCGTTTATAATGATACAATCACGATGTCAACTGAACTTGTCAATATAAAAACATTGTTTGACATCCAAGTCGCGGTTGTGACGTCAAAAACGCCGCAAGCATTATTGCCATCGATATATAATAACAGGAACAGATATTTCAAATGCAATCATTGAATTCTAGTAAAATTGCCGCAGGTGTTGTTAATTTAAGATCACATATAACAAATGTTCAAGTTCAGTGATTAAAACTGATTTATGATTATGTAAAATTTCGATTTAACGCAGAAAATATGTGAAATATAAATAATTGACCGTGTGTAGCTAATTTCTAACTATTATACATGCCAGATATATTATGTTTACATCATTTAAAAATGTTCTTACATGTTGAGTCAACATCAACCTACTGAGTTTTTTACATGATGCTCACTGAACATCATAAATAGTTTTATAATGTTGACATAAAAATACGAAATAATGATTCAAGTATTAACAACATTTAATGTTTTTAAAAAATATAGGTATTATTTGTAAGTGTCATCTCTATGCACTATAATGTTATTTAGCTTGTCCAAATCGCGGACAGGTGGGTTCGTGATGCCTGGGGCTTCCCGAATTAGATTTACAATTCGGCGTGGTTTCTGTGTTATCATGTTCAATTTTCCTTAAATTAACTCATTTCATATAATAACATTAAACAATGCCTGCTCATCAGCAAGTAAACATTGTCAGAATTATTTTGATATTTTAGGATAATATATCCTAAAATATTAAAATGCTTTACAACTCATATTTGTTCAATCGTCGTTCACATATCACAAAATTGGATATGACTCGGTCGATGTAAATTGGTTTTTCTGTTTTTTCCGCGCTGTCGAATTTGGAGTGCCCGTGTAATATTCCATTCAACGCGTGCGACATGAAAAACTCGCTCATTTTCACCCAAACCGCTTGTGAAGGGTGGATATAGTCTTTTGTTTTTTTTTTATCGGGAAAATGACGGTCAAAACCGGCTCCTGTCCAAAATTGTGTTTTTAGCCTCTCATTGGTCAAACTAGCGATTTATTCCCTGTCTTATCTTTTATTTTTGTTCAAAATGAATGTATTTAATAACAACAGAATTAGTTGAACCCACCCATTTTCTTTGTGTGTAGAAAATGGGTGGGTTCAACTAATTCTGTTCTTATTAAATTGTTATTAAATTCATTCATTTGTCGTTCTTTAACGGTACTCTAATTTTAAATTCTCGTGGTTAAATATTGTGCCAGCTTTATCGATGTACCAACCAACATAGATCATTCCGAATACTAGAGTTAGGGCGTAGGATTAATATCCTTTTGTTTATGCACTAACGTGCATAAACAAAAATTATGTCGATTAGGATAGGTTTGTAGGCCAGACCCTTGTAAAACAGGCTTAATTCTCCAATCAAACTGGAATTTTAATATATCCAATCAAGAGCTATGCAGATTGTCACAATTCAACGCTCGGAGTTGAGTTTCCGTGCACGGTCCAGTAACCCGATGTGTCAATTAGGAACGTCTGAATGCGTTCGTTTTAATTTAGATTTATATTGGTAACCAAATTATAGTTAATCGAAAACTGTCTGTTTGTTTTTCGACGATGATTTATACGCGACGCCAATAGCCTGCAGCCTGAGGCGAGTTTGAACAATGTTTATCATATAGCCATAGTATTCGTAGATAGTGTTAGTAGATAGTTTATGGGAACAAAAACGATAGGAATTTAAGTAACATCTGTAATAATGCTCACTATTAAGGATTTTTATCCTTGGTGTTGAATGTGAATGTGGATAGATGGAGAGGGAGAGGAATATCAAAGAAAATATGGAGAAGAGTGTTAAATATAATTATGTGAATATCTTAAAAGTGACTGTGATGTGATGTATGACATGAAACAGAAAGTTGTGGAAGGAAAATATTTGAGTAGAAGTGGTAAGGGACAAGAAGATGAATTATATAAATTAAATTGTTTTTGAGAACGAAAATAAACTGAATACTGTTTCATTTAGGCATGTAAGCTATTGATACGTAAAATATGAGTTTATCAATGTTCTGACATGTTAGCTAATAATAAACAATTCTAATTGTTGATTATAGTTTATACCGATATCGGTTTCTTAATTGCTAATTTGTGATCCGATTTGCACTATTGATGGGGATGAAAATTGAATTAGCATGTCCAGTGATCAATGTAATCCTGTTGATTAAACTTGTAGTCCATTCCACTCTATGATATGGTTAGTTGGTATTAATGTGAATTTAGATAATTTGTTGTGACCGTATTTCCAAGAATCTATTTCTGATTAAATAAATTAATATAATTAAAAAAATCATCTCGAAGCAGGATTTTTTTAAATGACAGTTTAACGATCAATTTGTCTTTGAGAAGATACCAAAATTAGTGAGTTAGTCACCGTGCAGTCCTACAGATATAAAATTATGTATGCGACATCTGAAAGTTCACTCCCATGGTCCGAGGCTCCCCTAATCTTGAGAGCCTCGATGTACCGCACCATTTAGGATTTTGATAGTTACGCCACAGCTGACCCTATACACGTACGAGGCAATAAATCCGTGAGTTACAATCCTTACAATCAAGCTACGCTGTGCGTTCTCCCGAAACGGTGTCAATCTTCATCACACCGCCATGGATTGATTTGGGTTGGCTCTTTGACAGAGGCCCAAAACGACAGTGAGTTAATGTGTTTTAGGGAATGAAAATGTTCAATTAAAAAAAGGAAATGTAAAAAAAATATAGCTACGACAAATGTGCCTATATTTTTGCCGTTAGTTCACCAATTATCAAAATTTCAATAATAATTAGAAATAATAATTTCACAGAAATATTAAAGAGTCAGACATAAATATGTTCGATGATAACCAATGAGCTCAAAGAAAAAATAATATTTTATTATTCAATTTAATATTTGATTAAATAAATTTATAATTTTGGCGCGCATCACATCACTCTATATAAAAGCGATATTGGTCTTTGCCTTAAACGAATATAAAAATGGATAAATTCATTGGCCAAAAGTTGTGAAATAAAATTATTTGTTTGCATTCACCACGCGTGTCATTAACGGTTCATTACGATTTGCGCCAAACTAATTGACTTACCGTTGCGTATCGTGCTTTGAATCCGAATCGTAATCAATTTTGTGCCTTCAAAGTCGGCTCCGAATGATACCTATAAAGTTTCTGCGATGTGTGGACGATTGACATAGATTGGTAATACGTACATAATCTATTTTCAGAATTTCACCTTAAAATAATGTTTTGCAAGATAGCTCTTGTAAATTACATATTTCTGTATATATAAAATTACTTAGTTATCACAATCTAAATGCTATTGCCAAACATATAAGTAAAATACAATATGCGTTTTATCCCATCATAAATTAAAGTACCTACAGTGCCGGAGTTCCGCCTCTACATTTGCCGCTTAATTGTTCCTAACTCACCGAATTATTTTGATTTATCGCTTTGTGATTGCTGCAACTCGATTATGTAGGGTGTCAGAATTGAATCACAAAAAATTTAGCTGTTGCCGTAAAACGGAAAGATGAGAGAAAAGATATTTGGTCTTAATATCTCTCAAAATGGTAAAGATGTTTCATATTATACTAATCACGTGCTTAAAAAATGTTTGGAGAATATTAAAAACGAAATTGTGTTAATAGCATTTCTAAAGGACTTTGTACTGAAACTGATCTGAATAAGTTATGTAAAAAACACATTAAAAAGATTTCATTATTTTTTAATGTTTAATAAAAATGATGAAGTCTTTTATGTGTTCTTTATACATCATTTATTCAGATCGCTTTCAATACAAAATCCTTTAGATATGCTAAAATAAATCTATTTACAGATAAGTTTACTTGTTCTGTAAGAATGAATCAATCTTCCGTAGCTTATCAATCAAACAGCCTAACGTTGCTCAACAGTACGTCGTCGTAATAGAGACAGAGCGTACTTGCGTACAGTTTAATTTAGTCCCGAGAGGTGAGCTGAAGTGAGTCAGTCCGTGAGTCACTCTCCTGTGACTCGCCAGACTTCCCTGTCTAGTTTATTTACGCGAATATTGGATAAATCTGCCGATACGAGCGGAACGTCTCTCGACTCGACGATGAGTAAGCGACTCTCGATAATATTTGAATAGGTTGCAGCAAGATGGATTAGGGTCTGAATTGTATTTAGAAAATGTCTAGGTTGAATAATGAATGAACTCACAAAATGAACTCAAATGAATATTTATTTGAGTTTAATACTTAGATGCTATAAATAGGGACGTACACTATAATTTTGATTCTGTCTCTTACCTGAAATAATGTCTAAAATGTGTATTTTCGTTAAGCCACAATTACTAAATTGATTGGCATAGTTTAATGATTGTTATACATTATTAAGTAGGTACTATAAAATAATGTATTAAAGAGAAGCTATACATACAAGTAGGTACGACTCTCATAAACAAAAAAAAGCAAAAGTCAAATAAAACTACTCGGAAATAAACTCCGCGAGAAACAAGAGAAGAACAACGAAACATGTAGTAAGTTTATTGAAAACATTAGCTCGTAACAAGTGCTTAATGTTCTTTAGTTAGGGTTAACCGACCGAGGCAACACTAAGAGCGCGTTGCACAAGTCAACTTTGACGTTAACTTTAACCTGCGCGCCGCCATCGTTTAGATGAAATGGCGTCCTTTTCATAATTGTGCGCAGTTTCAAGTTAACTTCAAAGTTATTGTGATAGTGACTGGTGCAACTCACACTAAATATTGAGACTAAACGACGCATGTCTCGTCACTGTTCTCCGCAAATTGTGACCAATGCATGAAGGCTGGAAGAAAAATTATGGTCCAATGCTTGGATTATTGTTTGTAATCAAGGCGACGACGAACGTATATTGGCTAATGAAAAAGCAGACTTTTTACCAAAAGATTTTCGTTAAGTTTTCGTTAACTTCAGTGGCAAGTATTTTAATTTGGAGCTCAATGGCGGCGCAGTGATTAGCGAGCTCGGCCGGTGATAGTGGCAGTTCAATTACACTTCCCATGATCGGTCATTACATGGGTGATTAGAAGTGTATTATCTTGAGCTCCTCCGTACTTCAGAAGGTACTTTTCATACTTAAGCCACAATGATGATTTAGTGTAACCGTTTTAGTAGTAACAGGTAAATGGTTTTGAAACTTTACCAACTTGTTTGCAGTAGTAACATTGTCTACCCAGTTAGTCCAGTTATTTTACGCTGTTTTCATAAAAATCTTAGATATACTCTATTTTATCTATGGGAAAAATATATAATTATTATCATTAACGTGGGAGAATCGGAGTTAATTGGGTTACAAAATTTCATTGCTATAATTTAAAGTGACTGTTTTCTATTACGAGTTAATGTAACAAGTCTTATTATAATAATCGTGCTATAGCGTAAATCCCGTCATAAATTGCGTAATAAATTATACGCTTCATAGAAACAGTGCCGAAGTGCACGTTATAAATTATATAGAAATAACGCAGTGATGGATACACCATGTTCTATTATTTTCCATTTCAGTAAGAAAATGTATACGTAATTTTTATAAAGCATAGTGGCACGTTGTTATCAGTACTACATCCAAGCTTCCTTTTCTTTTGGCTTGATCTATGTACTGAATAGAATAGAAAAAAAAACTTTTTATTTATTTTTATTTTATTTATCTCTAAACTTGTTGTTCGCTGCGAACTTAGACCTCGCGAACACAATAAAAAATTTACAAAATTGTGAATATTATTTACCGCTTTTCTTGCCCCCACGAACTTAAAAATTCTAGTGGCAGATCCTATATACCTTTTAAATTTCATCAAAATCAGACCAACGGTTCAAAAGTTATCGCGTTACAAACATACATACATTACAAAAAATGTATTTTTGCCCCAGTAGAATTGTAGACCTCGGTCGCTTCGCTCGGTCAAATATAAGTACACCTTATTTACATACACAATTAACGTTACGTTCACCTTACTTGGTTCTAATTATATTTTTCATAATTAGGTATTTCCACTTTGTAAACCAAATTCATCCACCACAAATTATTTTTTTTTTCGTTTATTTTGGCACATAACAGTCAGGATATTTACTACAACAAATACACCTTCTCTCTCCTATCTGAGCGTTTTCCCGTTTCCTTCTACAGCTGGTACAGCTACGAATGGTCCTAAAAGAGCATTTTATTCTATGCTCTCCTTACTTTGTGATAGAAGTCATACAAATATACAACATAAACCCAGATACGACGCTGCATCGCCTCAATCGCATACATGCGTCGGCCGAGCAATAAAAGCTGAATTTATCATAAAAAGTTGCACATTTAAGACTAAAACACTCGTAAATAAGAAAATAAGACCACCTATTTATATTTGTGGCTGTAGACGGACTGCATTATTTTGATCGTTGCTGCAATTTTAACTGAGCATTAGATTTTGCAATTGCACAAGTCAATGAGTGTGGCACTTCTTATAGTCGTTCAACTTCATTAAATTTTAAGGGTCCCTTAACATTTGTACAACAATAATTTTTATTTAATTTCATGAAAATTTTTTGGTATTATAAAAGAAAAACTCGTTGATGTTTTCTTGACTGTGAGTGAATATTATTGCTTAACAATACAATAAGGGCATTGTACTCTTAGGTAGGTAGGTATGTTGTGATGACGTCAAGGTCTTCTTTGATGTAATTTTTTGTATCTTAAGTATCGAGTGTAATGATCAGTGGAAGCACGTGGAAAAAGAAAAAGTCGAGAAAAAAATAAACTTTATTACAACATAACTCAAACCGAAAATGCTTGAGAGTCGACCACATGTAGAGCAGATATGTCTAATTGCGTGTAAAACTAATGTAACTTCACAAATCCTTAAGCATTTATTAGCCATATTTTTGCAATGGTCTAGTCATTACCCAAGTTAACTTTTATGATTTAAATATACACATGTTTAGTCATAAATTTTAGCACGAATTTCTTGTTTATTAGCTGTGGCTAACATTTCAATTAAATGGTCACTCCAACAACCAACAATTACGCAAGTATCAAATCCTATAATTTCTCGTATACTTCATCGTAGGGCGGTAGAACAAGCAGTTGGGCGAAGCTCTCATTGATGTGGGGCGGCAGCGGGCGCGGTGCGGCGGGCGGGGCGGGCGGTGGCGAAACGTGCGTCGAAATAGCCTGCTGCACCGACTTCCGACCCACCTGTGATGATTGCCTAAACTGGAACACACAATCGCTTGTTATGACGAAATGTCACAAATATTTGTTTAAATTTGGAGCTAATACACGTCGAATTTTTAATGTAATGTTATTGTAAAAGTTGTTGTTAACAGTAGTAAAATCTAAAATGAACCGGTTCTTTTTATTTAGGTGATCTGCAAAAAATCTTGAGAAATATCAGGTTATAACAGTCATTGGCTACGATTTATCTGGTAAGTTTTAATATATTCATTCATCTGTACTTTTACTGAATATATGCGTCAATGACTTGCAATACTCGCTTCCAATGAATTTTGACTCCATTGACCTTTTACATCGCAGAATATCAGTCATTTAATAGATATAAATTATATTATGTAAGTGTATTCGGAAAAAACAAACTTTGGTACTCTCACGGACAACAAATATCGTGAAGATTGAGTGAACGTTTTATTGTCTTTACGATGCAACGCGCGTGTAATCAAAAAACGTACGCATGTTTGCAAGTGCTCGCGTGATTTTAAATCTCCGACAGATTGAAACCAGGACCACACATTGCACGATTCAACGAAACTTTATTTATATCAATCCATTTGAAGAAGCTGTTCGAAATAAAGAGTAGCGGCGATGTATAATTTATGGTAATAATAGGGATCGTATTCATGGGATTTTTTTTAATACGATAAGTCACGCTCAAATCTCGCGCACAAAAGATCCAAATGCGTCGGTAGGTCAAGAGTTGGTTTCCCGGACGCAGCCTCGGGTTACAACAAAGGCCTATTTTTTTGGATAAGTCTCGTGACAGGTCGAGTCGAGGGTGCTAGTGAGGTGCTGCCCGCCGAGTGACGAGTGCCGGAAAACTATTTGACGCGGATGCTTATAAAAAGATTTTTAGGACCGGTTGATTGTTAAGTATATAGTTATTATAGGATAAACTTACAAAAAACCTATAATGTGTAAAAGCGAAATGTGTTATTAGAATTGCAAATAAATAAAGTAGTAGAAGACGTTCAATACATATGATTTGATAGACATTATACTAATTTTTCGCAATGAATTCGGTATGCATCATTTCGATAAAGGGGAACTATATTATCGAGATCGTGTAAACCAGAACAAGTGCGATGTACTCGTAACTAGAAGATTATAAGCATTTGACGATATTTTAACTGTTTTTATTAACTACGTTTGTTTAACAAATTAAGACTACCTATAAATAATTAAGTATCTGTTTACTTAAAATGCAGAATAATGTGTAATATCATATGTAGTATCAGATACATAGTTAGGTAGAAATTAAGACATGAAACTCAACCCATGTAAATTTATGTATCGACCTTCATTAAAGGTAACCAAATCTTAAATGATTAACTGAAACTGACAGTTGCCTCGGTCCGAGCCTTACAATTTATTCAATTACATTCAAAGAAAAACTAGTTTGTTATATGGTCCGATATTTTTTACATGTTTAAAATTTAAGCATAAACTACCAATTACAAATTAGGTTGATTTATTATAACGCTTTCAGACGTATCTACTAAAACAAAAAGTAAGCTCATGTTAGCACTTTATTTATGCAAATGCATTCGCGTTGTCATATTAGATTCAGGTATCTTCAAAGCGAACATCTTCACAATCTATTCTCTACTCTAGAGCTTCGTGAATGGGAGCTTTAAGCCTCCGGCTAACTTTAGTTAGTCACTGAAGCGCGCGCGCACGGGACACGCGCGTTGTTGGCCAAATTGTGATGACTTTGTCTCGTGGGCTAAATCTGTAGCACGCGTGTCGCTGTCACCTATACAACACTAATAGTTACAACGTTTTATGTTACAAGTGGTTCCCGTGATGTGATGTTCTGTGTTCTGGACAACGCAACGGTTCAAAGAATTACTTAAAATGTTTATCTAAATACCCATTGGGATATAATTATTACTCATTTAGATTACAAAATGAAGCACCGGTCTAGTCTATGGCTCATAGTTATCATAATATTAACCATGAAATTTAAAAATATATATCTTTCCCTACCATTCAAAACCAAAACCACAAAGATTTCTCCTTATATTCGATAATAGTAGCTTTATAGCAAGTAATATATAAACGGTTTTTCAATCGAGCGAAATGCATTAGCGAGATCCATCGAAAATATTTTAATGGTTCAACAATAAATTGAAGGTTGTAACTGCATTCAAAGAGAGATTTATTATGCAGCCCGTTGCATTTTTGCATTCGGCAAATGAATTCGATTAAATCTCGAATTTGTTGCAATGAAGAATTGCTTTCTTCGTTTTAATTGTCCTTTGGTATATTTTACGTTCAGTTTCATAAGTAGATTTTTTTTACTTTTTCTTAATTCTAATCAAACATCTGCATTGTTCCATTTTGAACCTGATTGCACACGTCATAATTTGCATATACATACTCACTATCAGCTACATATACATATACATAAAATCATTGAGGTAATAACATCTGCGAACATCTACGATTTAAATTTCATCTCATCATATCACTTTTGTTGAATTTCACCATTTCACCATGCATATGTTTTAATAGGTAAAAGTCGTTAATTTATCAACATCAACTGTTATTTAACGTCAAGAATACATTGATGACGGCAAGAGTTCTTTAGTCGAGCTAGATTTGTTTTTGTTCTCCGAATACGAACCAATATGCACACTTCAACTTTAATGAAGTGGTCGTAACTGTATATCAGTGTCTATTAAAATGATCTACGTTGACTTGTAAATTAGATGTAGTACAATATCCTTTGATATCTGCTGTTATTGGACTAGATTAGACACACTTATAAAAATATCCACATAAGTATAGTAACCTCTTAAAAATTCCACATATTCGCTGTTAATTTTAAGACTAAAAAGATGACATTTTGACTGTAGTTTTAACCACAGACGGCTACTTTACCGATATTTGCAGTTAATATTTATATAGTTCTAAGAAATGTTAAATCTGGCTTCAATATGAATATCATTGAGGATGAGTGGGCTTGTGAATTTTCCATTTATTCTTAGTCATGACATCCGAAAATATATTATTTTGTGGCTGTAATTGATTTGTTCATAATATTGCATTAGAATATACCAACCCACTGAGGTTTTCGTTGTATTGATTAAAATATATATCATTCAGTTTATGCTTTGTTTCATATGAAATAAAAAAATATTATCAATAATGCCACATTACACAGAAATTTAAGGTAATTTAGTTAGTAGTTCTAAAAATATTTATAATTCTTGCTTTGCGGTTTTATTGTTATTTCATCTCTAACAATAAATTCTCGTATATTTACAAGTATAAAAAAACACAAACAAAAAGTATTCCATTGGGATATTTTTATATAATGTATTCTTACAATGAAATGTATTTGGTTTCATTGTAAGATCACAAACATATCTGTAGCCACGCGTATTGTCGTTGTGTAGGAAAGTAAATTTATGTATTTGTTGTGAATACGTGACTGTCGACAATCCTATAGAATAGCATTGTAAAAATAAACCACTGTTTGGGTGATACTACATCTACCTATTTATTCAGCAATATAGTATCGTACGATTACAAATTAATATTCTTTATTAGTCTACAATTTAGTAGTTTTTGTTATAATGTACTGTAGTTTAGTCAAAACTTAAGAGAAAATCATCTTTGAATGATAATCTTATTTAGTTTATTTTACTTACGTACTTCTAATAAAGTAGTAAAGAGTATGCATACGCTGTGGGCGGAACTCCAAAAGCTTAATTGTTCCTTTCACACAAGACAATAACGCCTAAGTATTACGGTAATATCTAGTCAATCGAATCGATAAATTGAATTTAATAGCGCCTATAATAAACGTTTTAGAAAGGCGATGAGGTGACTAGATGTTACACGTACAATCTTCTTGAAATTAAATTAATCCATATGCCTGATAAAGTAATAGATGACAAATAAAATCTAAATTAATTTACAAATATTTTGTATCGCCTAATAAATAAAACTAGGCAGTCGTTGAAATCAAGCAGGATTTATCCAGACTTATCAAAAATAAAACTAGAGAAAGCTATATTTCCAAGACGTTTATGTATTGGACTGTACACGCCCGTGACAAACCTAGCACATCTGTGCCCTACATATACATATAACTATATGTAAGGCCATACATCCTTGTGATAAATAGCTCCATGCTTACGAAGCGGACCTATATTGATTGGCGGTTGACGCCATGTTTGGAATATAGGTGACGCAAGGGAGAGCGTAATTTTTCATTGTTCATGTTACGTAGTTCAATGCAGTTGTTATCTCTCCAATAATAATAATACTAGATTTGCTTGAAAATTCGGATATAATAAATAACCCCTAGAAAGGGTCCATGGATGTAAGAATTACTATTAGTTGACTCTTATTGTTTAAAATAAAAAAATGTAAAATATGATGATCATGCTCAAAAGAAGTTCATTATATTATCATTGGCAACTTTCCATGAGTTTATGTATACTTAACCACTCTCTAAGTATATACAGGTTTTTATGATCACAGCACTATTAAATTTTTAGTTTTTATATGCAATTTTGGAACCGGTATTCTGTGCGATACCTGCTTTATTAACAATTACTATGCGGTGGAGAACTGCAATTACACTGAAAGAAGATTGTGTAGATAGGTACAATGTACAGTTCTCTGAGAGCTATGATTTGTTTTATAAGAATGCCATTGACATTATTATTACTGTTGAGATTGGTACAAACGAAGGCAGTGTACAAGATCCGTTAGAGACTACACTATGTCCACAGAGCATTTATCAGCAAACCTTTTAAGGTAGTCCATTCAAATGTTTTGTCTCGGATTATAGTTACTTTAATGGGTGTTTTATGATTATGTCACAAGTTCGTTGCTCCAGGCGCACCTTCCGCGTGGTTATTTATATGAGCGTGTGTCGAACTTTTGACAAGCGCGTAAATAAACAGGGCTACCGTATCGGATGCGGACGTCGGCCGCCGTAACAACTGTTTACGGGATTGCAAAATTTATGAAAACGAGGTATGGGATTAACAGCTTTCTAGTTACAAAATGTTGATATAGTCTTCATATTTATGACGTTGCACCCGATTGTTTTGTTATGGTAGAATAATATTAAATTTATTTAATTCTAAGTCAGCCTCATTTTCTACGAAAGACATAACAGGACGATCGATCTTGATACATGCTGCAAACATTGTCCGTTAGATTTGCATTGGGATGACATAAGTCAATAGAAGATGTAAACAGATAGGTTTTTTATATTTTCTAACATGTAAATAAGGAGTTTAAGATTAAATAGAAGACGTTATGTCATTGATTAAAATATTACCACAAATAGTACGAATCATTTTTAACAGCGGATATGCTTGATATTTTTTTACAATTTCATATGGTTATTTATACTTTATTGATCTAGCGCGTGCGATGTCATTTTCTCGCTGACAGGTTTATGGGTTTTGAAATTTCAAACGGTTCGGTTCAAAGAGACGTTGGAGTCTCTCCTTTACTATGTTGCTTTCGTTTCTTTAATTATTTGCGGTGAGTTTCTATTTCCATTACCTCTGTAGTTCCTATGTCTATTAAATACAAAGATTTACACTAGTACCATGTTTCTATTGCTCACACCTATTAACGAACATTTAAACAAATTGACAGCCAAAAAACAACCATGGAGCAAGTATGGCTATGGTCATCTTTTTTTTTTTGTTTATGTTCGGTTATCTCTAATAATGACAATTCTTTTTATTATATTAAAAAAGGCTAATTGTATAGAAATATGGGATGTATTTCTATTAATTACGATTTCGTTAACATGCTAGAAGAAAGATATTTACAAATTGAAGCAGGACCATTCGTATCATAGTGTAAATTTAAATGCAAGTTTAATTTTTTTGCGGTTGATATTTGTGGTTATTTTCTATAAAAATATTTAACGAAGTTTTATTCGTTTTGTCTTACTTTGATCTATTTTGAATGATTCTACGGTGACTTCTAATATCTATTTGGCTATAATTATTATTGACATATAAACTAAGCTTTGTTTAAAATACGGAAATGCGCCGTGAATACATAATCTTTCTTTTTGTTATAGTGACTTTTGTTATTTACTGTCTGGTTTTACATATTTTTACAAAATTTTGACACATCGTTGTATTAGTTTGCATACAATTGTGAAAGTAGGGTCGCTCTATTCTTATATTCATGTTCCCTTCAATCAACACAAAGCACTTGTTCCCTTCTACCATTGGGCCCTGCATAAAGACAAAAGTAATATTACGGGCCCTCCCAATAAACGGTACTTTCATTGTTTCGAAACAAACTATTTGATAATTCCAATATAATTATTCAGATACAACATGCTGGCTATAATGACGAGATTCTTTATTATTTCTTAATTTTCTAATGTTCGTTCCTACTCGATTTGTCTCGAGAGAGAGAGAGAGAGAGAGATTTTTACAGACAGTCATACACTATTATACAAATCACGTTTAGTGTTCAATGATACTGATGACCATGCAAAGCGAAGAGTTTCCTCTTCGCTTTGCAAGGTCGTCAAGTAGGAAAGCGAATCCTGGGCCCCGCCGATCCGGAAAATAAACGGGAAAGCACTCACATGACAGAATTTCTCAACATGAATTTTCTAAAAAATAACCTTTAAAATATTACAGTAACTTGTATATTTTGTATGGTTATCCTTGAAAGACTTCGTACAACGTAGGTAGGTGTCAAAGGTTCGTCCTATCTACATTGTGACCTAGTGTTGACTGAATGCGAGATGAAGCATGTAGGCGGCGACGGCGCCACGATTGTAAATATTCCTAGAAGAGTTTATCGCACTGTATGACGAAGCATCCAGCCGTTCATGAACTGTGAATTGCGTTCGATGATCCGCAATTTTCACTGTTTATTCAAAGCTCGAAGGACCGCATATATCTCGCTAATCTGGCCTCTATCCTTTATTTATACAAAATCGTAGCAATAAAATTGTAAGGGCTTAGGAATGGGCTTTGAATATATGTTACTGACAGCAAACTGTCCTAAAATTTTATTTTCGATACGAGTATTTTAGTGGATTTATATTTAGTATCTTAAAATGTCAACACAATCGTGGCATTAATTAATTCTAACAAACAGATTATGAATGTGAAAATTCTATATAACAATACATTTTAATCGCTAAAATTCAATACTTATTGAAAATTGTGTGAGTGTTATCAAAATGGAATTCGATATTTCTGAAGTGAAGTGACAAAATGATACCCACATGTATAAGGGCACCCCGATCCATCCAAGGGTCTACAGATGACGTCACGCGACAAACCCGGTCCATTGTCCAGGTAACATTTCTTTTTCGAATATTTGACTGTGCTCTTTTTTTTTGTTATAACGTTATTATATATATAATATTATAATATATATATATATATATATATATATATATATATATATATATATATATATATATATATATATATATATATATATATATATATATATATATATAATATTATTTTATCACATTGTTAATTTTTGTTGTAATTCACTAATTTGCATCAAGTTTTTCTCACTGACATAGGATAATTGGCACCGTTTGGAGTCCTTAGTTAATCTATGACAATTGTTAAAGTGTAAAATTAATGTTTTGAGCCATATTTTGGACCCGCATAATGCACAGATTTCAGAAGTTTCGTCTAATGTTAGCGGGTGACCGCCTCCGAGTCCCGCCCAGGGATATTAAAAGCACGACCTCATTCTACTTCCGCACTTTGACTGTCGCTTCTAATGGCACTATGGATGAACAGGAACTTACTAACCGATCAGTTTCCTCAAAAAAAGAGTATTAAATGTATGAACTGTTGGCTGCTGTCAGAAACTAACATGAAAATAATCATGGATCTATTTCAGCCGGTATAATTGAAGGAACATCGTAAATTTTAATTTCCTTATTTGGGTATAAATAGTGATGGAGATATGTATTTAGAAATATTTAGTAATAACTTATAACATAACATTGTTGAGGATTTCGATGGTGAAGTAATTTATCGAGAATTCACTCTAGAATGTTTAAATACAAAGTAAAATTATATCAAGTCTCATTATATTAGTCTTCTTTAATCTATTATATATTTATTCATTGTTCTATAACAACAACCTTTACGCTTGTCTGTATGTTTATATATTTCTTCTATATCTTTTTATTTTCATATTTTATTTTTTTGTCTAATTATTTAATACTGTTAAGTTTACTGCACCCTCTTAGTTTACTTGTGTCTCTTTCCATCCAAAGGTTGGCTGGAAGAAATTGCATTAGCGATAAGTCCGCCTTTGCACTCATTATGATTCAATATCTTGTTGTAACTGTACTCCTTTGTGGATGGTGCAATAAAGAGTTTATCTATCTATCTATCACACTTTACCTGAAACAAGACGTTGGTTGGAAGTATTCATAGCAAAAGGAGTAAATTTCACAAGAGGATAAATACACATAAAAGTGTACTAACATTTCTGTTACGAGCATTTCGTGGAGATTGTAAAAAAAAGTAGGTCGGGAGTATCATAAACTACCTTGACTCATATTGCTGGCACTGTTGTTGGCAAATGATTACTCAGCGCAACAACACTAGATGATTGTCTTTTGTTTAGATATTGTTAATTCAACTTTCATATATTTATTTGTGATGAACCTCAAAATATACAAGAAATTGAGGTGATAAATCAGACATATTAAAATGATTAATTGATCACGCAAAAATTTTACTAAAGAACTGAATCAACATGATGATCAGGTTACGTCGGAGACGACCGAATGACTTCATCAACCATCATTGGTACTATTAACTTATTTGGAGCAATTGGCATACAAGACAAGCAAATACGAATTCTTGTGGTTGCGTTCGAGATTAGCGTTATGTACTGCGATTTTCATTTGCTTTCTCTACGTTAGCTATGATGGTTTTACTTTCTATATCTGTTTCTCTTCTTCTCATCATTTATTTTCTGCTTTACTAAGATAAGGTCTATCTTATCTACACAGTGGACAAAATGCTTGAAAAACAATATGTATATACAAACACATGAATGAGAGGTAGAAATTAATCGGCCATACAATTTTTGTTAAAACTGGCCAAACCGGGAGCTGGCCAGCGTCCCGTGGGAGAAAGGGGTATGTATAGTTACCATGATTTCAAAAATGCAACGAATATATTCAGACATCTTGTTTATATAATCTTACATTTTTTAGTTTTGAGGACAGTTTGGTCATTTAACTATTTCATCACGATAATTATAATCCCTAACTTGTTCGTTATTTGGCAAGGATATCATTGTTGAAATGATTTGGGAATCAACTATATAACTATATATGCTATACTATAAACTGAATTTTGGTTACGTGATATATAAATCAAAACACTTAGAAACACCCAAATCCAATAGAGAAATTAGAGAAACATCAGTGATATAGTCACAATACAATAATAAACAATGTATTTTTAACATATAACGAAAAACAATGCAACCCCAAATATCGCCAAGAACATCTTGGTGATATTTGGAGCTGCCATGCCACATTAATTAGTATCTTATGTCAGGAAAAGTCATCGGCATCGGTTGTCATCGGCAGGAAATCGACTTCCCATAAAGTTCGAGTAGTATGAATTTGGACTGAAAAGTAGAAAAATGTGTTCATTTGTATTCTATCATAATATAGCAATTTTTTGTTGCATTTAATTCTTAAAATAATAGATTTTATAAATCCCAATATCCCATTATACTGATATCCATGGTCACCGTACCCGAGCACAAAACTCCGTTGATTTGTTTATTTTGGTCGCCAAACTTGGAAGGTACATTGTTGAACTAAATTACGTTTGTTCCACGCAAATATCCTGGGTATTGTTGTGTTCTCTCAACTTCAAACTGTATCCCTTGCAATCAAAACATTGAAGTTTATTAATTAAGCTAAATTGTTCAGAATATTATTCAGAATAATGTATTAAAAATAATAGAACAGGAACATATACAATTTTAATTACTTACTTGCGACTTGTACGACTTTTTTAATAGTACCAAGATGTTAAAAAAAGTAATAATTTATTTTACATTTTAATATAAATCATGGAATATAAAAAATCAATTGGTTGATTACCATGTTCATCTTTTACATTGATACAATCATCGTCAAAAGTGACTATAAAATAAGAATAATACATATGATTTTTTTTATCACATAAATCACCTTTAGTTCAAAATTATCAAGAAATATAATAATATAATTAAAATTCTTAGAAAATCTTCTGGATAGCAAATTTATAGATTTTTTCTGCACTTTATGCAATGGATTTTTATTCACAATATATACACTCGCTATTGTAAGTTGCTTGCTGTACACTCGCTAGTAACATCGGGTAGCTTACTGAATTGCTTGTAAAAGCCGATGTTTATCAAGATGAAAAGCTTACATTTTTTATGTGAATTGTAAAATCTAAAGACAGTTTTTATCATGTCTGTACAATGTATTTTACGGACAAGCGATAAAAGTGTCCGGTCCAATAGATTTATTACTATCGAGAGCTATTTGGAGCCGATTTGAATAAACACCCGTGTGATAGGAAAGATAACAGCGAATTGAGATGGAGCGTCCCGTCTTGGACCCTACAATATGTATTGTGATCATTACATTAATATGTTAGATTGTGTGATAGGATCAAATGTATATTGATTTATGATAATGACATTTCCTTGTAATATGTAATTGTCGTGAATAAAAAGTAATCCCAAGAAAACCTGAGTGTAACAGCATGCATTGCATATATTTAATACTTAATTGTTATTTTATTTGTATACACAAAAACGGCTCTAACGATTTCGGTAGGTTTTTAATATTTAGACTTTAGATGGTCATTGTATGGAGTGCCTTTCATTCCAATCACCTTCGTGATACCTCTATTTTACATTTAAAAAATAAAAAGTATCATCCGAGCGGAGCTCTGTTCTCCAATTTATTCGAGTTCCATTCAAATTGTAAATATAGGTCAAATAAACCTTAGCAACCTAGAATTTCTATATTAAATTATTTATGTCGTTAATTTACTGTCTTCTGAATTTTCAAACACAAGTTTGAAAAGCTTATCCTACATAGAAATATACTCGATGGGGAATGAGGACAAGTGGTGATCGGCGACAGTGAGACGGCAGTCGTGTAGGCCACTATACCTAGCCATACCATCGTACTTGCTAATGGGTTTAGAAGATCGCTTTGATGCGTACTAATGGCAGCGTGAGTAGTGGCGAGTGCAATCCGTTGGATTTGACGTTTCTATAGCTCAATTTATAGATCGTTTTGTGATATATTTAACTATTCTTCATCACAAAATATTATTTCATTTTTACGATATATATATGCCGAGCGGTAGCTATGGTTTAAGCTAGTGAAACCTGTCGAAATAAATTTCTTGCATCCTATCTTTCAAGAGTGATTAATGTCTAAATATTAAATTTAAAAAAAAGTTTTGCATATCGCTAAATATCATCTGTAGTATTGTGACATTTGATACAGTTCCATTATCGATAATCTTCGTTTTGATTATCATATTTACAATTAAAGATGCGCTATATGTGGGCGGAATTCCGCATCATTGAACTTCCATCTTCCGTAACTATGTCGTCTGCTTGTTATTGATTACAACATTGCAACATTTGTTTCTTTCTATTAGTAGTAAGTACCTACATTGGATAACAATATCATCTATATAATCATCACATAGGTCTCTAATTTTTAACTATCCAAATTCCTCATATATGAAAGTTAAAAATAATTAAAGGCAGATCAAAAAATATATTTTAGCAAGAGACCAAAAAATTATAATAGCAGCATCATCAGCACAACAATGCTGTGATTCATTTCGATACAAAATAAAAGCCGAGTGTAATCATCATTTATTACATATTCTGAATTCTTTCCCAAGCTTTGCATAAACCCTTCAAATCCAGACCGAGACTGGTCATAAAAAATATATTAGCAATTTCACCTCGTAAGTCGTCTTATCTTCACCTCGTAAAACAATAAAAAGATGTGAATATTTTATTTAGGTATTCTTTTGTTTCCACAGATTTATCATCTATATTTTTTTTTAGTTTAAAAAATATTACTTTATCGCTAGTATTTGAGTTAGAGAAGATGTATTTTGATTATTTTAACAGAGTTCGTGATTTGCCGGATTTCTTTACAAGACAGAGCCAAGAGTTGCGAAACTCAAAACCGCCAATAAGGTTGCCGATATTCGAGTTTTGAGTTCGAGTTTCCAGCCCTTTCCCCCCAGCCTTTTCCTTGATTGACTTTTACTTATTTTGTGGGAGGTGAAGCCGTTGGCATTATTATGTTTATCTTTCACTCCCATGCCAGCATTAAAGTAATTTATAATTATATAAACGAGCAATAACTGTAATTTATAAATAAAGAAGCATCAATAAATTAATAATAATGCCCATAAAATTATTGGTTATAGAATAACTAATAAATAAGAAAGTAGTTGTTGTTTTATAGTACTTATTTGTGGGTGCGGCATTTACTGCTATGTTCGTTAGCAGATTTGTAGCTGTTCATCTAGCAACCACTTTATTAAATTATCATATTTTGATCAGCATTTCGTTAAATCAAATTCTGACTTCATGTTCACTGTTGAGTCAAGTTCCTACATCAATCTATTGAAATTCGTTGCTTTTATAACCATTCAGCGTAACATGAAGTGTGATTTACTATACTATTCGTACGCTATATTAGTATTAAACCTAAGGGCTTTAGTCCCGGTTGGACTTCAACCAAGACAATACATATCACAAACAGTTACATGATGTCTTACAGATCTACACAGACTGGGCGAACCACTACTTGGAGCGGGCGCGGTCGCGGCGCAGAGCTGGGGTCTCCGGCGGCGGCCTGGCGAGGGACTGCGCTGACGGCCTGCTGCTCGCGGACGTGCTCGAGGGGGTGACAGGGCTCAAGGTGCACCGGGCTCACCGCAAGCCCAGGAACCCACAGCAAATGGTGAGTACACTTGACAACACCTGGATGGTGCGTGCAGTATTGGAATCTTAGACGGTGGGGTCTCTGTGATTGCTTGCACGTGAGCTCTCTGCGAGCCCACCTTTGTATAAATTTTGTAGGAAAGACTTCTCAGTTTGTACTAGGAACTCATGAATTAACGCCGTATTGGACTCGGCTACTTTCTTTTTGAAAGTGTTTCCTTAAAATTAGCGCGTCATAATATTGTAACCGGAAACCTATGGAGTTGACAATACGGGATTTGGGTTTGTGGGCTATCGTTACAATGCTTAGGCTATGATCACACGAAACTTCGAACAGAGATAGTAAATTACTTTTATCTGAAAAATGTTTAGTTAGATCACTAATTTCTTTTTATTATGACAATACTACATTTGGTAATATTTAAAGACAATAAAGGGGATAGTAAGGTTAAGTACTTATTTAGTATTTTAGAAAAATATAGGTAGTCTGCATGTCTGGTAGCTGACAACGGGATGTAAAATATTTCTATTTAGAATTTTAAATGAAGTGATTTGGGCACACATATCGCTTCTTCTTGTCGAGTAAGAATATATATTATATAATTTTCGACCAATATATTCTTAAATCGCTATCGCTTATAATAGGACACTACCTTAGAGTCGAAGCGTGTGTACCTGCTTACCCGAGTGATTTGTTGATGCATGGAGCGATAGCTATTTCTGGCAATCAAAATATTCCTTTGCCGCTTTCATTTTCGGCCAGGTTCAATAATAAACAATGGATGTGGGCTATAGACATTTTATTTTGACAGCGTTGAAAGTATAATAATTCATTGCTTGCCTCATTTTTATTATTCATTATTCAATTACATTTGAAACAAATATAAATTGATATTGTAAAATTAAGTAGGTACAGTACTTCAAACTGACACGGTATCAGTTACATAAATAATGATGATGTGGCCACGAAAGAACTCACATAAGTCCGAAATCAGATTAATCTCTGCAGTGTCATGCCACGAGTAGCTAACTGTAGTTTGGTGATAACTAGGAAAGTGGCTCTCATTTTTTACGATCATGAATAAGAATAATTCGTTTTTGGTATGCTTTGTCAAAATGTACAGCCTACTAGTACAGAATATATATTTTACTACTACATAAAAACCTTCTGCTTGTTTCGTTATATCTATTTAAAAACTCGCATCAAAATGCGTTGCGTGGGTAAAAGATCTGCATACATAGGCACAGATAGACTGCGGCAAGCGACTTTGTTTTGTACTATGTAATAACGCCTCACACACTACTACTGTACTAAACGTATTTCCCACATTTTTTATCGAACAAGTTTTTATGTATTTTATATTTATATAGAATTACTCGTACCACAGTCATAAAAAAATAATTACCTATCTCATCAATAAATAAATAACAAAAATTTCTACAAAAATACTGAATATTAAGTGGAGGTGATAAAATACATCTTTGTGATTTGATATGCAAAACTATAAACAAAATAGATTGTTTGTAATATGATATTGCTGTGGTGTAGCGATGATACCCAGTGAATTGTATAGTTGAGACCACATCCGCCACAAACTTCTTAGTTACAGTCGCTAGCATTTTTATACAATAGTTTATTCCGTTATTATAATTATATACAAGATATAATAGGAAATATGCATTAATCTTGTACTATCTTAAACAAACGAAATATGAAAATTGAGTCCAAAAAATATTAAAATGTGAAATCAAGATAAAAAATGATTCGTAAAACAGAGTTATTTGTATTATGCATAACCGATGATGTTAAAATCTTTTTGCAACTTAAATTGAAACATTACCTCCATCTTTGGAAATAAAATAGGCAATATTTCTATTTGTGTAATACTTAATGAAGATTGATTGATGAGTGATGACTGTTAGATTTTTTCCAATCTCACTTTAATCTCATTAATATTATAAAGGCGAATGTTTTTTGAGTGTGTTTGTTACTTCTTCACGCTCAAACGGCTGGGCCAATTTTTACACATTAGGTAGGTATGTACCTATTACACTCCACACTATCGCAGTGTCAGACGGACTATCGTGGGTAACTAAGTATGATTTTGTTTATTTAGGTATACATGCTAATTTAGCTGAAATTGTTGTTGTAGTATTTCTGTAATTCTACACATTCGACTTAAAACTAAACACTTTACAATGTTTGTTATTATACACGATAATACTTGCCTAAGTCTAATTTATATGCATCTTAACCTGGGTAGAACGTACTATTTTCAAATGTTGATTTCAAAATATAAGGAAATCTGTTGTTGCCCACAACGCCACGGGTCTAAGAATGAGTCGTAAACTGCTGGCTTCGATACGTTGACAGTTTGTTAAACAATAACTATGGTCTTTCTTATTATCGAGTGAGTTGTAAGTTCAATCGATACGTGCTTGATATGGTATATCTACCTAGTCTCGTTATTGTCAGTCTGTATGAATACTATAATTCCTAATGGGTATAACATTGGTAGCGTTAACCTGAAGACTGACGTATTTCGTGGTTTATGTTTTATAGTGGCCCACTACTTCTAAAGTATCTAATGCTGGCTCCACACTAATGCGGACCAGTTCCTGATGCCTATCTTTGACGGATTCGGCATACATTGCCTACATTGCTGGTTCTACATTGCGGTAAATAAAACACTCATACAAATGTGAATCCTACATTAAACTATATAGTAACAGGAGGCATGTTGGAACATTGAACTATATCCTATAGTTTACCAAAATTTTAATTGATGTACAGTTGGGGTCAAATTAAATTATCCCAACAATTAAGTATTTTAGTGATCTGTAAGTACTGTAAAGTTTTTTCCACAACCCTACGTATGAAGTTTTTGGAAAATTTCAACGTTATTTTTTGTATTACCATAGCATAATAGAAATAGCAACGGGTTAGAACTAGTTCATTTAAAATCAATGTTTAATAAATTTACATTCCTGCGTTTGTTTGTGTTATTACATCGGAAGTCGAGTATTGTTTAGCCAAGTGTCGATGGAAATGGGTCGGGCAAGGAACGACTTGAGGCGGACTGTACTTTGTTAGGTACATTTTGATTGTTCTATGCTGTTGAACTTTGATTACGTAATGGGATTAGATCGTGTTTACTGTAATTATAAATTACTATATTCATTTATTCCACATTATTTGTAAATGCTCATGGAGATTTGGTCTTAAATACTATTTACAAATGTAACTACTTATCTTGGCGCAGAGACCTATATTATTTTATAGTTATAAAGAATGGCCTGTGGCACAGCCTGGACAGCTGGTAGGCAACAATAGCATTCCCAAGGGGGCTGACGTTAGGCAGGCGGCCGAGTGTAAAATCACAGCCGAATCTTAAAACAAAATAAATATTTTTACGCTGATCCCGGGCTTCGCGGATTCGCAACCCCGAACGCAACCGGTTACATGTAGAGGTGAGATAGAGAGATAGTTATAAAGAACTAGAGCATTTAAAAATTTAACCAGACCTACAAGTAAAATTTTTAAATGCTCACTACATGCAATACAACAACTTCCATAAAAATTTAAGTGCCTTGATCCAAACATGCTACGTGAAGGCACCTATATAATTAATATTTTTTTAGGGTTCTTCCGATTAATATACCGAACCTTTAATAGTCAATTATTTTAAATTTTATCTTATTAAACCCTTTTAAAATAGTCATTAGCACCAACCTCCCAGAGCGACCTTTCATCGCCTTCGAGATGTGAGCAAAAAATTAAATAAATAGCTATTATGTTTAGGGCCGTTTTTTGCGTACCATCCGATCGTTACTGAGATGACTAGTAACTGACAAACAAACCAATTGTTTGCTTGTCTAGCCTGACAAAGTGATTTATTGGGTTAAACATAGAGTCTATTTTGTATAGATAAGACAACGTGGCTTATTTATTGCACAGCAAAAACAAAATTGGGGACAGTGCTCATGATCGCAATCATTATTATTTTCTTTAATTTTGATTTCCATGCAGACTTTGAGATAAAATAGCAGCAAGTGATATAATGTAATTTACTTATTGAATTGTAGAAAACAATCGAGTAATTATTTTCTACGATTATAAGAGGGAACTAATTAGAGATAAAACTTGATGTCTGTTCTTGTTAAACAATTTCTATGCGTACGGGAAACATTTTAATGGTTGATTCCATTGGATTGTTAATGTGCGTAAGATTCTAATGTTTATAATTAAATAACAATATAATAATACACACTACTATTTGCCTAGTTATTTTGATATCCTTGATCTTAAATAAATCAAATATTCGTTTGACACTTAGCATTATATATTCGCTTTAGAGGAATCATTAAGTCTGGTCACAAAAAACTGACATATTCACTATACGTAGTGACACTAATTCAGTATTCAATTGTGTTATCCGTGGTCTAACCACGTCTTACCATAGCATAGTCCCATCTCATACACCGCGGCTCAAGGCCATGTCTCATATTAAATTCTTGGAAGCTCATTCATCTACGCACTCGTGTCCAGTATTACTGAATGAAGAAAACATATTACAATTGCAAATACATTCCTTTAAATTTGTTGATATTAAATTTCCTTGTGAGTTCATCGTTAGCTATGCAATTCGTATTTATTGGTTTTATGATGTAGTTGATGTAACTACTTAGCAATTTACTTAGGTAGGTGTGCCATTAAATAACTTACTTATTATATTTATGAAAAGATTACCGCTAATTGTTTCAGGTACCGTTAGATTTGTTTATCCAAATTTTCCTCAAGTTTTTGCCTATTCAAGTCTATAACATGGACACTTACCTGCTTTATGATTGATCTATATTACTTGTATTAATTCAATAGGTAATCATTATCACCAACAATTTCATTTGGCAATCAATTAGGTACATAATACTAAAATTTTGTAGTATGTAACATTTTTGATAATCCTCTAAGATTAATCAGAATACAAAAGACATTTTGTGTATTTGTCATGTAACTGAACATTAAGGAAAACATAATCTGCGATCTTTATTCGGCTACAGTAAGCGCCCATATTTGCACAACCGTTTACTGTGACCCAGCCCCAGATATGCATCTCCGATCCGAAAGATGACAATGCTCAAGTGTTCCATTGTTTTGCTATCACGATCTTCAGACGAAAAATTAGTGAGCCTTAAAAATCATTAACGTTTTATTTTTATTAATTCCTGTAATTCTACCTGATCGCGATTCTTTCAATATTTTCTTCATATTTGAATTGATACTGGTGGCTGCGTGGTGCAGCAGGCAGTGTTCAATTCATTCGCGCGTTTGCATCGGCGCGCGGCAGCCGCCTTGATCGACTTTCGGAAACGACTGTACAAGTGTTTTTCGACGTATCGATGTTATTCGATGAATTCGACATTGACTTTTTGATTTTTATTAATGTTTGGTGCGATTAAAACAAAATTATTTTGAAGTGAAATGTGCATGATATAAGTGGTTACTGGAACTTATTTTTAAAAGGTTTGTAACATTTCTATAGTTTTTGATGGGATCGTTAGACTTAATGTTAAAAGTCATATAAATGACTAGTTCTGTTGTTCGTCTAGCCGCTTCGAAGACTCCTTGGCGGTCCTCTGGCCTACCGGTTCCGTTAATTTTGTTTTGTATGTCGATTGGTTTGTGTCCATTTTGGGATATGAAAGTGACAAATGATTGAGCGTCACATATTTCACCGAATCACTCCACAATTTTAATGGAGGTAGATAGCAATATTATTTGTTTGAACACTGCTTGCTGACTTACCCATCAGATGGGCCACATGCATATTTTGTTTGTTTTATTGTCATATAAGTAATTACTTTAATAATTATTAACTTAAAGCTATGGGCTGAGACAATGATGATGGAGTAATTGTAAACTTATTTATAAGACAGCATTTCGTCTTTAAATATATTTAAAGAAAAAAAATTCAAAGAAATAAAAACACACCGTTACGTGTTTAAAATAACGTAGCAGCATTTATATTATCATCATAAAGATAAGCAAATGCAGCTCGAACTCAAATAAACACAACTCATTGCAACTGTTCGATTGAGATAGCAGCTTTGGAGGCCTTTAAACAAAAGAAAACAGTGCATGATTTACCAAACATTGGTTGTAAATCAGCATGGACACCGCATGGGAATAAATTAAAGATAATAGCAGATAGTATTTATCATTTACATGTCATCTTACAAAAAATAACATCATAATCTGCATATAAAAAAGCATAAGAGCATTTTGTAAATGTTTGCCTACAGTAATTATCAATACTACGTATTATTAAACATGCATAGACAATAATGATTAAAATTATTGTATGTGTTTAAATTTTGTATGCAGCTGTAAAAATGATATGGAGGGATTACACACTGTCAAGATGCTCAGGCGCCAGCTACTTTCGTTGACGCCTTGAGATGTCATGGTTGTATGTTTTGATTTATAGATATTAGTATTTGTAAATTCAGCTTATTAAGTACCAAAAATATATAAATTATCGGAGAAAATATCTTTTACTCCGATTATTTAAGTTTTACCGGAATTTCAGGAAATAAACTCATCCATTTGACGAAGTTACTTGTTATTTTCGGCGTACGATGCGGCAATTTTGTTTTTGATTTTTACTATTTTGTAATTATCACGATTTCACGATGAATTTGAGTATGTTATTTGTTTATGTTGTAGTATATTGCGAAATTTAACTTTAAAATTTAACATTACTCCTCAAAATAACACGTGAAAAAATTTAATGTTACATAACAATCTATACGTTGGATCTTCTGCTCAAAGCGAGTTTACAGTAGGTAACTGCAGAGACAGAAACATTGTGATGGCATATCGCTAATTACCATAAATAATAAATTTATTCGAACGTCAATTGGGATATTACGAAGCTGTAAGATTTTTTGTGCTAGTTCAGATATGTCTAGGAAACAGGTCAACCGTTCGGAAACTGGTTTATAATTATGTAAATAACGATACACCGAGAGATGATATTGATCATGTCATATTAATGGACGGGTCTGTGCTTTGATCTGAAACGGTTCAAAAGCTAAACCGTCGACTTTTCCCATCACCATCAATAATTTTAAGAACGAGAACTTTTAGAAGAACCTTCCCGCTTATGCGAAATCAAGAGTGATATCAAAATTATCAGCAAGTATTAAAACAAAGTAAGACTTTTCATCTAATCATACGGAATAATTTTTATAAGATTCTGCTACGAATTTATAAAAATATTCTCAGTGACCATTTGTAATTATTTCAGAAATCATTTTTGGGGTCTAAAACAACAAATTATAGTATCTAATAATTTTCCCCATTTGTTTATTTAAACCGGATCCAAATTGCTCCAATTGCATGAATCAAAATCTAAATCTAATCTTACTCAATGAATTGCTCATACAATCCCATTGTTAACAACCAGTTTTTGCTTCACGCAAGTAGACTACTACTACGAATTCTGAGAACTTAAAAACTTATTAATTGTAAGAGAATAACATTATAACTAGTATCAGTTCTAAAAAATCAAAATAACTTTTAACTTTAAAACTTTTCTGATGAGATTTTCATCTGTAAAAATATCTTAAAAATTTTTAAGAAATTGAATTTGAAATTGCTGCGCAAGTATGAGTAAACATACTTATACTTTCGCAGCAATTTCAACAAGAAATGGTTACCACTGCTAATATGAATGGGTGAAAATTTCGTTCATCATATAAAAGGTAATCATTTTATTGTGACAAAATATAGCAATTTATTAACTGAAGAATTTAAACCGGCCGAGGGCAAGTCGAGCTAATAGATCTTATCTGAATAAACTCCAGTTATTTTAACAAATTTTGTCGTTAAATCCTCAACAAAATACAGTTTTATTCAATCTAAAGCTGTGTTATCAGAGTTCAGTTTTTGTCTCTCCAATCTTCAGTTGTGATGAGATCACAGTCGGAGTCACGTCGTCGCCAGCACAATTGTCACGTCTACCCACGGCTGTGTGAGTAAATAGGTCACTCGATTTACCTCCTTTGAAGGATTTAATAAAATAAGTGTTCACACTATTAGATGCGCGTCTAAATATAGCACAGATGACTTTATTGTTATTTGTAACATAAGATAAGACGTCTTTCAATGAATGAATTAATAAAATAAATAGGAATATGGAACTTTTAACCAACATGGCCAAACATAAATCTTTTAAATATTTTTATGTTCTTATAATTCGGAATACCTGATATGTAAATGATTTTTGAGTCAGCCTGTTCTCGTTTAAAAATGATTCTAACAAATACATTGCTAAATGTAACATTTTCACACAAGACTATTTTTAACAGAAAACGTGAAAGCGGAGTACTAATTTGACGAAATCATTACCAGTTGCTTGTTAATATAACGTGTTAAACTGATGTTTAAGAAGTAGTTCAGTGATAACCAAGCCGCGATTCAGAAAGAAGATAACTTTCAGAAACAAAACATTTATCTTAATTCAAGCGAATGTTTTTGGACGAAAATCTCTCTTTTCAATCGTTTAGCAATTTACCAACAATTTCGTACCGTAAGGAAGATTAAACGTAAACCTCTTTACGTTTAATCTTCCTATTATTGTATGAAGCCATTATAAAGTATCCAATGTAAAGTATTATTAATTTGTATCAAAAAAGGTCTCCAGTCTCAACAAGCCATGTCTCGCTCGTCATCGCCTCAAATCTAAACACATGTTAAGTATTTAACGGCTGACCCTGAACTTGTCTTTGGAAGGTCGGACAAGAGATGTGATCAATAGGATTGCACTCTTTGATATATTGAAGCTTCTTTGTGTACAGCATAAAATAACGGTTCTTTAAGAATATTTATTACAACAATTTATTTGTGTAATTACTTCGTTCGGATACTAAAGCTTTTCATGTTATTCTTGGTAGATATTGATGAGATTACCGTACAATTTCGATATAAGTGGTAATTTTGTTTCTTTCTACGTTTGTTAATAAGAATATTTCAGCACTAGCTAGGCTCTGGGGTTTTGCTTAGATAGGAATTTAGAAATTTAGGAATTTAGAAATCATTTAAAAATACCTTATGTGTGATTATATTGTTGCCGTTAATTGAAATTGAATCAGTACCTATATTTGTCTGAAATTTCGCATAATATATTAAATTACTAAGATTAGCATGAGGATACGTTTATTGTGTCAAAAAATAATTTAATTATGTATAATTTCAGGAATTCTGTATATAATGAAATATTCACTGATTACTGAGAAATGTTTGGATTAGTAAACAGGAGCCAGCTCGTCACTTGAATATTTAACATTCAAATTAAACCGCTAGAGGCAAATGTCAAATATTTAATGGAATGTCCTAGAAGCTCTAACAGAAGGGCTCCTTATTTGAAAGGAATTCACGTGATTACCTGTTTAGATTACTGGCAGCATAAATCATCATTATTGCCTCAAATCAGGAATGGGTTTACGCCAGGGCATATATGTTTATGTCCGGCGTATTTAATCACATATTGCTAGAAATACATTATGAATTAATATTTCGCCGAAAGGGGTCCGAAAGTGGTTCAAAGTACGTTTCTTGCTTTACCTTGCGGTAACAAAAAGCTTACATACAAACTACGCAATTACTATTGGTTTGCATTCGTCGATACTGTATTATTTCAAGTATAAGATGCGTTTGGGCAAAAACTGGATGTTACTTCAAAAGGTTTTTGCCTGGGCGTAAACTATCTCTGACTCGGATGCTTTGCATGTGAACTTTGTTTACCTAATGCCCAAGTTCAAATATTCGCAGATAGTGATATACCACAGATTAAACGCACAGTACTGCTGTGGCTATAAAATCTATTTACAACTCTTATCTTGTTAAAATGATAACTTCATAAGACTTAGCCAACCATACTTATTATAAAAAGAAGTTCCCCTATCACTGCCTGTCTTTATGAACGCGATAAACTCAAAGCTACCGGACGGATTTTTGTACAGTTTTCACCAATTAGATAGTATGATTCGTGAGTTTTCGATATTTATTGTGATTTTACACGAGTGAAGCCGTGACGATCCTCTACAATTATAATAGATATATCTGTTTTATAATTACTTTGTATCAACCTTAAATTACAATAGGATTTTGTCTCATCAACAATAGAAAAACTCTTTGCACATTTTAATTACAAAGCAATCGGAATCAATGACTGGTGGTAACTAGTTTGGGCTAAAACGTTGGTGAAACTATACCATTTGTCAACCCATTGTTTCGACTTCCGGCCTGAGCCGAGGTATGAATTAAACTGCTATTATTTAGTATCATGTATATTGAATAGACCATTACTGGCCCAGTATTAAATTAAGAGTAATCAATCAATTTTAATGCTGGTGAAAGCATTTTCTGTTTCAATTTACAATTTGGATGTAGAACTAATAAATAGGTAAACTAATAAAAAAATCAGTATGAATATCTGGCTGGGTATATTATTATTATGTCATGATTTACGCGGGCAAAAAGGCTCACTTTCGTTACCGATCGCTCAATCGTCGTATTTACTGTCGTCACCTCCAATTTTTTACTGTCAGTCTTCTCGATCATATTATTTTAAGGGCGAATTGACTAGTAAGAGAGCAAAAGTTGTTGTTAATTTAATACTTAATTTAGTCCCGCCTAAGAATTTATTCAACTTTACTTTTTTTTCTTTAAATAGTTACCTAATGGCCGGAAATGTTTACTTTGCCACACTTAAAACTTTATTTATGATTGTACTTGGAGTCAGCACTTGAAAAATGCATTTTTCTCACGGGATACAATAAAACATACATTGTTGAATGTCGAACACAAGTCGATCATTTCTTGATTTGTTCCGGTTGTTTCATACTCTTATTTTAAAGTTGGTTACAAAATATCTAAATGACAGCAAAAAAAAATTTTTTTGATTTGCTCCCAAGGGAATTTGGAATAAAAAAATATTATTTTTAAGTTATAATAGTAATTTCCGGTTTCATCAATTTTCATCTAGTAGATTTTGCGTATTGAACACAGGTATTGAGTTATAAAAATCTATACATCCATATTGTATCTAATAAGTTACGGCTAAACTAGGCAACTAAGTGTAACAACCGAAGACCGGCTCTACCCAGGTCTAGCCGGCTAAACCTAGGTGTAGCTGCACTTCGGGGTTTAGCCTTAACATATGTATGTTAGTGTTAGCTACGTATAACAAAGAGTACTAGGTAGTATTAATAAGAATGCCTTCATACCTACAATCTGTTATTTTAGCAAATCTTATTAAAATTGGTAGCACAAAAACTAGAACCTTTCGTCTTATCGTGTACGTAACAGATTTATGTATTTTGTATATATGCCGTGTAGGGAAAGCGTTAATGGTCTCATAATGAAACCTCGTACGCTGGATACACGAAAGCAACCAGGCAAGGTTACTGCATCTTTCATAATCTTGCATAAAAGGTCACGCTTTAAAAGTTAATGTATGATGTACCGTGAACAGCACATCAAGTTACCTTGCATTAACCTCTATGATGCGGTAATAGCGTCGAGTTTGCAATGAATTTGGTTAGGTTGTTGTGCAGTTGACTGTACTTTCGTTGATCAGTATCATTTTAATTTGCGCTCATTATGGGCATTACGATCGAAATCCTGTACACCGTTGAAAATTTATAGATTTTTTTATAGCTGTCTATTATTTGGAGTTCCATCATTTAGTTAATACATTATATTACGTAATGTTTTCATAACTCTGGTAATTATGTGAAATATTATTTAAATGTATATAATGAAATATTTCAAAACATACTATCACGTTTTTATCTACTTTTCGAAATAAGAAACGTTATCTCGTGAAATCGGTGTAGGTATATGATAGATATTTTCAATATCTATCATAAATTTAGCCCCAAATTAACTTAAATAATTATTTTGCTTATTTTACATATTCACAGTCGGTTACAAAACCTAGTTGTGTAGTATGTAACCTAAGACTAATTTAGTTTAGATATTATCTGTAAACTATAATTATGTAAAGTAATTCTGAAATTAAAGTAAACGAAATGAATATAAGTAGGTAGAAGGTTTATCACGAAACACATACGTCCACATACTGTCTTTTTTTCAAATCGTGTAAGCATCGTGTAAAATATAGAGATAGCGTTCGGACGACATGACATGTTAGGTAAGTATTTTGTTTGATCGCTCGTGTTTGACATTTTTTTCTACTTTCAAAAGGGATGCATTAAATAACTCTCATTTCTCTCAGATGCACATAAAAAGCATCATCAACGTAAATTGGTCACACGCGATGCATTATGTGTGTGACTAGTGTGACCATACGATCGCGTGACACTACTTCGTGACACCCCTTAAATTGTTATCACTCGTAGAGTAGGCAGGGGGCAGCTTATCATGATTTATGATTGTCTTCCAATAGGAAAGTGTTTTAGCTACTCGACACCTTAATAGCCCGTGTAATAGTGGCATTCACAAATGATTTTGGATAAGCAATGTCTTTCACTTTATCTACCCATATTTTATTAGTTGTTGAAACGATTGAGTTGAATGTTTTGAAGAAAAAGGGGAATTAAATTATACAATGTCTAATGCAAAAAGTCTACTGACTATACAAAAAACGTGTGGCAATCATGTCACTTCCATGAAGGCGAATATAGTCTTATAAATTTCTGTCTTGAGTGTTGAAACTAGAACGCGCAGACTTCAATGAATCGAGTGAAGTATTATACGAAATAAAAAAAAAAACTTAAAAAAAATTTCTCGCATGACATAAAACATAGCTTCTTGAAATGCATTAAACATAACAATTACTCAGCTTACAACACATTCAGTGAATTCCTTGGATCCCATTATCGTAAATGTTAAATACCGGTCGGGTGCCAATATCATGCGTCTACCTCGACAGAGAAGTAAAACGGAAAAAAGAGGAAGAAACGGAAAAAAGAAAATTTCACAAGACCAGTACAACCAAATTTTGGTGATGATAAAAACCAATGGACATCTTCCTTATCTATTCAAGGAAAGCTAGTAGCCAGAAGTAGTGATGGTGACAACTGCAAAGGTTTATACCTTTGGAGGTAAATGTAGGCTTCCATTTTACAGTGACTTATTAAACTTTATGCACACGTTTTATTACACTTGTAACTGGCTTTTGCCAAACAATCTATGTTGTTATATATTAGTAACAATTTGAAGTTTATATCCAAAATTTCATTTTAAAAAATATAAAAAAAATAAGTACCTAGAGATATTATAAATAAATTTTAGTAACATAGAACATGAAATTAGCCAATGCATTTATGTACATTGAGTTTATCACGAAGTCTCGAGTTAACCATCGTGAGGTGTAACTTTGTGAGATAAGCCGCTTTGTCACGATCCGCGACACGATTATAACGGGATGTTTAACTTTCAGTGCTCATTAGTTTCCATTAGCTTAAATTAAAGTTTGTGGTATTGTTAAAGAACAGATTACATCTGGCGATAACGAAATTCACGAGGGCTAATCTCTACAAAACATCAATCAACTTTGTCATTGAACTTAACCTGCTCAGAAAAACTCAACGGCATTTTGTCTAAACGTTGGTGGCGTGCAAGTTAAAGTCAACGTCAAAGTTGACTGGTGCAACTCACCCTGATATAACAGGGATATTTTGAGGCTTAAATATTGTCATTTATTTTGGCTATGCAGTTTATTTCGATTCTTAGTCAGAGTTTTGAGAATGCTAATAAAATTGCACTTTCATTCGATCAGTTGAATTTCGCCAAATTCAAAGTCAGACATTCAAAATCCAATCTTCTAACATAAAAAAAGAATGCACGTGCCTGCACCCCGTAACGGTGGATTTAACATAATGTTTTTTTACAAATGTCAGCAGTATTCATAAACGAATTTTTAAATTTTTATGAAAATAAAACATAATGAATATATTTTATTTCTAATACTATATATGGTGTTATTTTTTTTATTGTGATTGTTACTGTAGAAACTACTTTTCATTACAATCCTTAAGCTAATTAATTTAACTTTTGTATTCTGAGTTACAGTATTTCTGTATTTATTTAGATTTCATAGCGGTCCTTTCAATTCAAAATTTTACAGTAAAGAACTTTTGTAAATCTTTACCTTTACCTAAATCATGGTTACATGCAAAGCCCAGATTGACCATACACACACTGTCTTATGTCTGCTATACACTATCGTCCTAAGCTATCGTCAATCGCCGACGCGAATGCATGAATATTGCGTAGTTTGTATAAGTGCTTTTATTGACCACCAGCAATGTATACGTCAAATTTTTCCGCGATAGTGAGAAGCTGGTATTATACTCATAGTTGCCTCACATGCGATGTTGGTAGGGTAAGTTTTCAAGGCAGCGTCAGGATAAGGCCTGGTGACCCACCGATCAGGAGACGCACCGTATAAGGGCCGGCGCCGGCTGCGTGAGGTAACACGACATTGAAACTCTGGAAACTCGCTTGTTATTGTACAACGAGGTATTTGGATCAAGCTTTATTCGTTGATGATCAACTATCCCACAATTTGAAAGGAATTAGGGCTTTTGATGTTCCATTTTTAGCGTTGCCCGTGTCGTAGTAGTTGTACCTAATAGTTAGGTACAGTTGGCATTTTGATTCCATATCGGTATTCATTGTTAAAACATGCTTTGCATCATATTCCCATATCTACTTAGTTAGGTACTTTTTGGAAAAAAAAAAGATTGAGGTAAATCCCACGCAGATATGGCCATAAGTGAGCTTAAGTTTAAATTCGATAAGGTAAAGAAAATCGGTGAAAAAAAGTTATAATCAATGTCAGTAAGTTTTCAAAAATATATAACTAATTTTAGTGAACTAAATTTCAGTATCAAATTACTGAATAAACTACTTAGTACTTAATATGTTTTTTTTTGTTTCAGTTGGAAAACGTTCAGTGTTGTCTGGACTTTCTGCACGCGCAAAAAGTCCAGGGATTGGAGCAAGTATCTGCTGTGGATATCAGAGATGCAAAGCTAAAAGCCGTGCTAGCATTATTTTTCGCATTGAGCCGGCATAAACAAGCATCAAAACAACGAACAACGCCATCTAGCGGTAATGCAACGAACGCGACCAAAGTTTCAAGCGAGGACGTGTCTCTGAGTTCCGTGCAACGTATCACAGGGGGCAGCAGCTGTGATGAAATTTTAACCGCAGGAAGTAACAACGTCGAAATGACGACGTTAACAGCGAATAGGTAAGTTTTTTTAAACTATTTGCATACAAATTAGTTTTTAATTTCAAAAATTTATTCATTTAGTTCTGAACTTCTATCAACTTTCTGATCAAACAAGTGACATCTAACGGTAAGTAGCTGAAATTTTAGTACTATTTGTGTAAAAGTTCCCCATATCACAACAGATGTCGCTTTGAATAATATACTGTTTTGTGTGGACTCTGAGCCATTTTTGACACTGACGTGTGGTTTACGTACGTACAATTTCTGCGTTGTCTGTCGTCGATTAAATCAACAGAGCGCGACTAAGCAGTGGGGCATAGTTTTTATTCCTTTTGTCAAATGTAATTTTCGGGCACCTCTTTCCTCCCATTGGAATCTAAATAACTTATATTTACTACGCAATGTTCATGCATTCGCGTCGGCGTTAGACGATTGTTTAGAGCCGGCATTACATTTAAGTTTCAAGAGATTTTATATGTTTAAAAGTAGTAACTTTATTTTTATTAGTCAAGTCCTGATAATTATTCATTCTTATTAAATTTCCTAATAAATGCCAGCTCCACGCTATCATCTCGCAGAATTTGGGATACGGCATACATGCCGGTGTTTCATTGCGGTAAATAAAAGCACTGGTACACACTATGCAATGTTCATTTGCATCATGCGTCGGCATCTGACAAATGTATTGTAAATGCTCATTTTTTGCTATTTCGAAGATACGCGAACAAGTCTGTACTAAAATTCCACGTTATAAGGGGTAACATAATTTACCTTCCGTATGTACCTAGATGATAATACCTAACATACATTTAATAAACATTTATAGGACGGAGAATAGCAGAACATAAGAATATAACATGGTCCATACTTAGATGTAGGTAGATACGTAAAATAATATTTCTCTGACACCTCTATTTTAGTAAAATTTCCTGGAAAGTTAATTTGAGACTACTTAATAGCATACATAAAAACGGAAGATCGGAAATGCCTACCGTGGTGGCCGCGACAGCAATAACTCCAAAGACTTGGCTGCGCAGTGACACGTCTATTTCCGAACTTAGCGCCCTCTATTGGCGAGTTGCCGAGATGCCCGTAATTACTGGTTTACTCATATTCTATGTTTGTAAACAAAGACCGAAATGGTATGGATTGAATAAGCCAGCAAATATATTAAAATGGCTAATAAAATATAGCAATTTACTTTTAAGAGCACGTTCTCTATCGGCTTTTTGCGCAGGGTGCGTAGACTGATATTTACATCTCAACATCGAATCGATTCGTAGTGAGACGCAGCTAACCAATGAGAGTGCGCCATTGTGACGCAACGACAACCACACCGCAATGTGATTGGTTCGCTGCGTCTCACTTCGAATCGACTCGAAAGTGAGAAGTGAAATGCAAACCCGTACTTCGCAGTTCTTCGTTTTTACTGTATTACTTAACCCATCGACTCCGGTCAATGTTGTCTACAGACTAAAGCCAGGATGTCACGTTACCGGTTCCAAACTGGTATCACGACAAAGGGCTAACAAGCAATTGTTTGTTGCGTGATGTGATGTCGAGCCGCTCCAAGCCCTCTTATTGGTTTGCTCCATTATGCTCTGTTCTGTGGATAAGAAAAACATTGTCCTGAATAAATTAAAAACTACATCAAAGTCACTTAATCAGACAGAAATTACAGAAACACGGACCCGTACAGCTTATAATACCCCCTCGTTTATCCCGGGGTGAAAAATATAAACGTGAAATAGGATCAGTAATAGGGATGTTACGTGTCTATAGTTACGTACTAGTCATTTATTACATAATTTCTCAGATTTCCATTGCTAAATCTCTTGGCTATTTCAATGTCTTTGAATTTTATTTCTATCTGTTCTGAAATATTTCTACAAAAGTATTCCCGAGGCAACGAATTATAATTATTGCTTACTCGTACTTATTTAGTCAACAAGAGCATAGTGGAACAAATCATCACACGTGATTTGTCTGTCTTTACATTATACTAGTAGAGAGCCGCAACAATATAATTCTAAATTATTAATTCGAGACGTTTAACATATTTTTAAATGTACGAACAGTGATACACGTTATTATTCTACCTACTTATTCAGGTGAAATATTTTGTGGACATTATTCGGTATTTTAATAAATGACTTTCTGTAAGAACGTTTTGGCATTAAGAAGAAAGAGTGGTCACTTAAGTACCTATTGTTAATATCGAAATAAATTATCAGGGACCGGCTCCAATGGAGCTAAAGGTCGAGCTTTCTCTGACTGCATGTAGTATAATATAATTATACATATATATATATATATATATATATATATATATATATATATATATATATATATATATATATATATATATATATATATATATATATAAGCATAGCATTTTAATGTACCTACTAATAAAATTACATGGTTTTGTTTGGGACATATTTAACTTAAAATACCTAAATGTTGTCCGGGGCAACTGCAAAATCGGTTTAATCATTCGGTTTAATAATTAATAATTCGCCTATAATCCACAAAAGAACGAAATCTTCTTTTCGACATTGCAGTTTTTCTTAGGTGAACAACCGCGTGGCCGGCGGCGGCGGTCGCTAAACACAATAGAACCACTTTCCTTACCGGGGAACTCCTTTTTAGGACTCCGCAGGCCCGCCACCCGAGCGACCGCTTGGATTCCTCTACGCAATTAATTGTACTTGCAGATAAAGTCACGCGTCTTATAATTAATGTAACATAATTATGTAATGTAACTGGGATTGTGACTTTACTGAGCTTTGAGTTTGCGTGTGAATATTTTAAGACCGATAACAGATATTACAGAGCATTACTTATTTTTTGGAATTTTATCTACACCAGTGAAAAATAACATACTTTTTTAGGAAGATAGTTCAGTACATAAGTGTTTATATGTGTAAAATACCCGAGTAGTTTATTCGTTTTTTAATTTCATCTTTAACGACAACGGAACAAATTCGTGAAAAAGTACTTCAATAAATTATATACCTCTCTATTGTTACAATACGAACTAATCGTCGATGGCAACTATAGTAACATTATTCTGAATAAAAAAAATCTCATTAACATTGTTCTGAAAAAAAAAATTGTTTTCTGTTTGAAAAAAAATTTGAAAATGAATTTGTTTTCTGTTTGAAAAAAAAAGTCAAAACCTGGATAATTTTTCTGTCGTCTAGATTTCCCAGATTTACTTGGTTCAAGCAGCGGAATTAGTTAAGGACCAATTAGTAAAGTTAGAGCTGACGACGAGTTTATGCCTCATAAACTTAGTCTCGATATTTTAACCAATAAGTTAATGTAACGACGAAGCAAAATCTAATTAAAATTGACGTCGTTTCAATTTTAATTTTTGCAGTTAATTGCGCTATAATTTCTTAACAAATTTTGATACGTTCGTAAAATTTGTTATCTAGATAGAGTGTGTTTATTTTTGTTTGCTTTTAGTATGCGTTTTTGCGTTTGTATATATATCGGACCCGCGATACAAGTTTAGTGCGTTAAGTGTTGTCCATTTATTTTTGTTTTGTTTCCCATGCGTTTGGAGCCCTGGGCTTTAGCTAGAAAAACCAATAATTTGACGTATGTTGTTAGCAATGATTATAGCAAACTAGTACAGCTCGAGGCCTGTACGATTGACACGCGAGTGGCTAAAAGGGAAATATTTACAGTTAACACTCAGCTAGGACGGCCGGGGCAAATAGATAACTTTATTGCTTTACGACCAATTGAGATATGAATAATGTGGCTATAACAGGTACGACAAGCTACTTGTACTTATACTTATTTTCAGATGACACATCATGATGAAAATAATAAAAGAATGTAATGAGTAGTTATTGTTCAATACAAACTAGGTTTTATGAGCAGATTCAGATGATGAACATACCTCACATATTGACTGATCTGACTAAGTATAGATATTTGAAATTGGAAGTATTTCTTACTGTTATTTTTTGCACTGAACATGGTAAAAATGTTCAATTTGTAATTTAACTACATGTTTCATTCCTCGTATTTTTGCTGCAATGATCGTTGTCGCTTTTCGCTCTACCCCAGACGAGGACAGCTTTCTTTTTTTTGTTCCAAATACAAATTTTGTCGAAACACAAGCCGCGCGCTGTCACGCAGCGTTTGTTTACATTTTCCCTCCATCACTCGCCTATCTATTCTGTCAACAAACACTACTCCCCAACTTGGTTTGCTTTGCTCCTTAATATCGTACATAAATATGGAGACTCATCAAACGAATTCATATTTTACACGCACGTCAAAATTTTTGATATCCTTTGAATTTATTTTCAAAGATATGATGAGTAAATCAATAAAATCGTTGATGGAAATATAAACATTATTAATATCTATTTTACATATGCTAGGGCTATTCGCCTCTTCTCGGGAATTTAACTTTTCTCTGTTTCTCCTAATGGTTAGCTGGGAGAGAATGGAGCACAGCATTAAGCATTAAGTTCGTCATTTGTTCATAAGTAAGTATGTTTTTGCTTGGAACAATAAAGTTTTATTAATAAATAAAATTTAAACAGATAACTATGACAATTTTTATAGGTAGTTAGTATCCATATAGTAGTTTAATATCGATAACCAAGAGCTGTTGAAAATGGCTCCGCTCTTGAAGATTTTAAATGGGCTATTTTGAAAAACAGATGAGTTGATCTATAAACATATTTATTATTATTTATTCAACTGGAAAACGTCCACAAGGAAAAAGATGACACTAGTTGGTCTTACGGTGATATAGCCCAAGCCTAGCTGCATTTTAGAAGCTAATCCGAGACCCCAGAAGGGTCACTGTTGAAAATTCCACTTATTAAACTGCACTGTTTACGCCCTCGTAAATTACGACTTATGAGTTCAATGCTTCATTTAATCCAGCCCTTGTTTTACGACATGGCCGTGGATAATACGAGATGGCTTTTTTAAGTGTGCATGTGTATTAAGACCCTTTCTTTTGATGTTGGTGGGCTAAATTGTAGTATTTTAATAATTGCTGGTTTGTAGCTGTTTTCTGAATTAAGCAGAGCATTTTGATTACAATACTTAAATCTATAATATAATGTCAAATTGTAAGATTTCAACACCGATTACTGTGCAATTATATAACGTTGGGGAAATTTATGAAAAACCATCAATTTTATTAAACCCCGGGAGTAAATGTACGCGTCCCATAAAGACACGATTGATACTGCACTTATCTCCTCGCGACAGTTCAGCACCTCACAATAGCCGTATTTCAAAACATCCACCACAATTTGCTTCCCCATCAATATTTTATACCAAGGTTCAAAATATAGTTCATATTTTCTCACGTTTCCATTATAAATCACTGGTTAATTTTAGATATTCCATGAATAGTTAAACACGAACGAAGTGTGGCGCTTGTGCAGCTAAGATCTTGTAAAATATACTTGACTAACGGCCCGTCCCGACTTTGCTCGGGTGACCATAACAAATTATACCCCTAAACCTGCGTCAGAAATCATACTATCTGTTCGTAAAAACTGTACAAAAATCTATCCGATATATTATGAGCTTATCGCGTTCATACAGAGAGACGGAATATAAAATGAGTAAAGGTGAAATCTCAGAAAGATCAGATATCATAATCTTATGGTCTATCTAGACATCGGCACATTTGTGGTTAAACAAATTTGTTCGTCAGGAATAATTTTTAACAGTTCCATGAATTGTCATAGTTATCTGGTTTAACAAACGAAAACAGAATTAGCTAATTTGTAACTGATGGAACAGACACATTTCCGTGTTTTATTTTTATTGCATCCGAATGGAACTTTAATCTCGTCTAAATATTTAAAGAGTTTAGCTCTGATTAAAAGTTACGACCAGGAAATATTTAAAATTAGATTTTTCTTGCGTGATCTCTTACACCATTGGCAGTTATGAAAATTCGAATCTTTGTTATACACGTACGTATTTATCTCGTCGTAGCATTAGTAATGCATATATATACATACACGTGCAGCTCCAAAACAAATATCTATCTCAATCAGAATGGAAATTAAAATTTACTTAATATTTTTTAGCTTGCATTGATATACTTTTTGACTTTCATTAAAATTCGTTTCTAAATAAATTCACTAGATTAACGAAATAAAAACTATATTTTTCTAATATTGAAGAATTAATGCAATCATTATGAACAATGAACATGAACATGGTTGTCGTGTTTACTAACTGAATGCATTGGCTTTGGCAAAGTTTGTACAGCTTTGCCTGCACTGCAGTAAATTCCTCCGCGGGGGCAAAATCCACCCCTATTTTTATATACTACTGCAGAATAATAGTCACATTTCATCCCAATTGTTTCTTTATTGATTTTTATAATGTTTTTCTGACATGACATTTATGACGTTTTTGAAATTATTTCACAAATATAATCTATGCTATGTATGAGAGTTTATTAATATAAAATTTACGTCATATCTAGATCACTCATTTATAATTTTTGAACAACTAATAGTCTATTTCAAGTTGTAATATGTCAATTAAATTGTTTACGTGTACATTTAGAACAAATATAAGTTATATAAGTAGATACGTTTATTGCAAATGAGTGCTGCATGGTCCGGTCGGCACTTCGGTAACAGTAATTCAAAAACAGTTTATCGAGCCGTTCACAGTCTGCATGTAATGGATATTGACGTCATTATCGATAAGTATAAATTCATAGTGACGCGGCGCGGAACCCGCTCCCTCTTACTTTATTAACAATACGAAATTATCCAACTATAACTATGCCACAAAGACCAAGTAAAAATATTTATCATTGTTACTTTAAAAATTAATAAATTTTTAATTGAAATAATTGTATGTTGGTTGAAAAACAAATTAACTATTTAATAACGATTATGTCACGAGAAGGAAGACATGTTCGGTTTCGTGACCGTGATGCTGTGTTAATGTTGATGTCACCGTAGAAAAACAAAAAAAAATAGGAAAAAGAAATGATATCGTAAAAAGAAATTAAATTGAATTAAAAAGAACGTAAACCTTGTTAAACTCGTGTCGCCAAGTAATAACCGCCCACCACATTAACTCCAGGAAGCGGTTTGCGCCAGCTAGTGTAAATTATTTCACGTCGCCTATAGTGATCAAATGAGATAAGCCAACCCTACATTGCATAACGCCGTCCTCCTAATGCAAGGGTCCTTCCCTCCCTGACGCAGATGGCATCCGAGCCCATGCCGTTTTTCATACACTTAGGGCTGTCACGAACTAGCAATTTCAACAAGTATTTGTACTATCCATATTAGATAGCCTAAGTAGTGTTACTATAAATCGGTGTGGCAACTGGCACAGAAGACTAAAATTGCAAAGTGAAAAGTAAAGTACAATTTGATTCGATGTTACATATAATAAGCCAGATGTATAGTTTAGGTTTTTGCGAGCAATTAGTTTCCAAAATTGCAAACAAATCTCTTCTTTAGCTAGGGAGCTAGCGTATTCTTGAATGACATGATAATGTGCTAAATATCGAAGGGCATCGCAGCCCTAAGCTCTCTGGTTGCCATTCGCTGCATCCCGCGCGATCACGGATTCGGAAGGGGCGAAGGCCCTTGCGCTTTCGACTGTTTGTCTGTCGAACGCAATGGTCGCGCGTGCACGCATTCATGCACCAAACGCACGCGCTCGCGCGCGCTGTCCCTGCGACTATACATAGTGATGTGATAAATTAGTGATTAATATTATCTATGGTGTCATATTTGTTGGTTCCATTTTTAAACTGTGTCTCATGTGTTCTAATCGCAGTCTGATTGCATGTTATCGTTATAAATTCAAATTTTAGAAAATGCATTTTAGTTAATGTATCAGATGAAGTATGAATCACAACTTTCAGTTTAATTATGTGACTTAACGTGAAACTAAACTTGGTTAAATTTAACGTAAAATATGATGCACAGTAAGTTTATTTGATTTACTTTGATGCCACTATAAATCATTGCAAGTTGACCGTGCACTCCGTTTTCGCTTCAATTCTATTTTCATCAATTACAATACATTAATTATTTTTATAGATAAGAGTAATTGAGGGTAGGATTTCACTTCTGCTTTCTTGTCTATTTAATAATAATGACTATATGCTTGCTACAATTTAAATAAGAAATTGTTGAATATTTGTGTTCCGCTTTGCTATTTCCTAATTCAAGTTGTTTCCGGGTGGTTATTTTTCTGTATAATCAGAACTAGTTTCGCCAGACGACGACAGGCCGAACTATTGTTATGTCAAGTTAAGGCTTCATTAGACATTTTAAGTACTTCAAAATTCTTACACTTGTTTATTTACAATTGTAATACAGTCTGGCGAAAGAGAAAATTTTCTTTTGTTTTAAAATACGAAAGCCCGAAGAGAAATTTTTGTTAGATTTTCAATAACTAGCCATGTAATTATGTTTTAGCATGTTTTACCAATGTGCATACATTATGCATGTATGGCATAAAATACATTATGCACACTATTTGTTGCTATTGTACGATTTTTCTTCATCAAAATCTTGATTTACGACTATGTTAAAACAGACTTAAGATTTATAATATAACTTAGCACTTAAATTTTAAGTTATAATTATAAAATAACACGAAATAAATTCAATTGGAATTAATTTTCACCTCGAATAAACTCTGTGTTCTTATCGACACTTCGTTACTAGTCTCGCAATATTCCTTTTGCAATCCTTCCTTGGTACTGAACATTGTACAAGGGACGAGTTATCTCCTTACGCCCACAACTTGGTATATTAGTATACTGGTCCTACCACCTGAGGTGTAGGGTAACCAAAATGAACATTCACGTCCTAATTTGCATAAAAAAGTTTTAAACTTCCCGCCAATTGCGGTTAAGTTTTGTAATCTTAGATTATATTTAATGTTTTATTTAAAAATAAGATAAAATAATTGTTTTGCGCACATTTTCACCGGTATTTACACAAGTTGATATACTTAACTAGACTCTGGTTGCAATTTGCAATATCCATAATAATAGGGAAGGATTTTTTTTTTCTCATGTATATTTTTATATACTTATGTTTAGTGTGGTTACCCTATTCAAAGGTCAATAAAACTCTTAAAAAGTTCAAATACAACCGATTTAACTAGTTGTTATTTGTTTACGTTTCAGCGTAACGAATGACTTCGATGTTTCAGTGTTGAGTGTGAATGTGAATGACGACGTGAATGCAGCAGCCCTCTATTTAACGTAGATTTTCAGGTGCGCCCACGCAGGATTTTGAACTGATCTCGGATTGAGAAAGGCATATTTAGAAAGTTTTGTTAGTATCTCTGATCTCTGATACATATTAAGTTTAATCGCTAATTATATATTCTGTATAACTCCTATTACATGACCTTATAGGCCTTTCATCTATAGCGCAATGGAAAACCAAATAATAATAAAAAACAACTTTAAATTATTATTTTTCAATTATTCATTATTTTTTCTGCCATTGATTACCAAGTTTACGGTAGAAGATAAAATGCGATTATAAACATACCTGTGCTTATATTAAAAATATTAGTCAACATAGAATTAGAAAATCCATTGGCTTTTTTCTATCGCTATCGATAAAATCAAGGACATAGGTACATGCATTATTATCATTTAGCTGCACGTGAAAATATCATTATCTAACAAAATTTTCAGGGAGTATGTGGGAAATAAGTGCTAATCGGGTAACCATGGAAGTTTATGATTATTTTCTCTGAAAGAATTAATTTCTATACCACATCGAGTGCAGCATCCAGCAATTTATTGTTTCGCAGTAACTGGTATTAAAATATTAAGTTCTTGATTGGAATTTGCGATTTCTGTAGAAATTGTCAGCATGCTAACCAGCTATATTATAACCGTGCGTTTATCGAAGTGAACCAGTCGAGTCGAGAGTAGGATGCATGTGGGCGAAAACCCGATGCATCGCCTAGCCACAAGCTGCATTGGATGCATTTCAAAATAAACTCACACTGTGACTACGATAGTTAGCAAAATAAACAAACCCATAAGTATTGTTAGCGATAACGTATTTTAAAATACTAGAAAATGAGTTTTTTATCAACATGGTTTAAAGTAAATACTAGTAAAATGATTGAATGAGACAAATATCTGGTCTTGTCTGATACATTTTGGAACTAGTAAGAAAATTGTTTTAAAATAAAAGTAAGCTAAATAAACAAATAACAAAACGGGATTACTTTTATGTTTTACTTGACATATCCGTTAAGTGTAGATATTATTCTATTATCCTACTGCACTATATCAAAACAATTTAACATAACATACACTGCTATTATATCAGACATAAAATGGCCAAGAATAAGTACCGGTTTATTGCACCACAGAAACGACCGTTTACGAACCATTTTATATTTTACAACTACATTGCGTCTCCTATATCTAAGCATTCTTTGGAGAGAGGGGAAACAGACGATGTGACGACTCGGTCCTAAATTATGGATAGAAGTTCTCAATAATATGATATTTACCTGTTTTTTTTTTGTATTTTGTGTTTCTTAAATCTAATTTCAGTTTACGATGGCAGTCTTTGTCGCTACTTGCTTATTCAGAATCATTGAAAAGTTATAAAATCAAACTATAACGTTTGTATGTCATATTAGTTATTAGCTTTATTAATGGCTGAACCCTATGGAATAGTTATATAACTATGTATATAAAATGCTAAATTTATTCCCACGTTGAGTACTTATAAGTATTAGGTTTATTCCTCTTTATTTTGACCTTCATTTTATTTTTTTTAAATTCTAGGCGTTCAGGAATACCAGCATCCATGGGTTTTCTATAATATCAATCAATATGTACCTACTTATTTTTCTTCCAAAGCAAATATACGAAACACGAAACACAGTTGTAAACTCTGCAACACACAATATGTAACAATTTAATTGTTACAAACAGCCATTAACTTGTTTACGATGTTTCAAATAGTTTGAATGTAGTAACCACAAAAATGAGAACCGTATTTGTTTGGTAATGAGGGCAGAGGGAGGGTCCCCTTGGCGATCCTGAGACGAACACAATACATCACTAGGAATAAATCGATAGTCACCCTACATTGTATGTATACATCGTCAGTTGCGCGTGCACTGTTTATCGTCTATAAATTAAAATTGTTAATATACTTTATGGTTAAAAAAATCGGTCGACTTTACAACTGTAAATTGGGTAATGCTCATGTAAATGTTGTACGTCAGATAATAGAAAATTAGAAATCGTATCAAAAATATATGATACTAGTGAGATAAATAAATATGAGCAAAAGCAATAATTTTAATTTATTAAATAAGTGTAACAAATCAAAATTTGGACTCGTGAGTCCTATGTCTTCCAAAGACCAGAAGTCGTCACGATGTCCCACAGAGTCCAGGAGTCCTGTATATAAACCCGCCGATGTACATAGACCCTAAGTATTGACTGCATTCCTTTTATAGCGTAATATTTTGTATAGGTACCAACTGCAACTATGAATTGATTAGATACTTGGATGTAAAATGCGAATAACTTGATAAGAGAGGGTTTGGCTCACTGAGAATATCTGTCATAATTTAATTCCGGCTACAATTTAATTATCATTATCATCTAACAGATGTCGACGGGAATGCATGAACATTGCGTAGCCGTATGAGACCATTTATTTACCGCAATGAAAAACCAGCCGAATACCGAATTCGCCAAAGTTGGGCGAACTGTTTCGTAATAATGTATAGCCAACATAATATTATTTTACAACATCGACGTCAATCACCTACTGATTAAGTATGAAAATTCTAATAAAATAAGTATTTCAATATTTAACACGTTACGCGTGCTTACTAGAATATTTTGATTTATAGATTTAATATTTTTACTGGGTTTGAAAATGAATAATACTAAAGTGCCTTCCTGCATATACAAGCAGAAGTCAGCTTTACTGTAGGTGAGTTTGCAATTTGAAGGACTTTCAAAACACAGGGGAACGAGTGATAAATCTGACTTAGTGTCGAGCCCTGTTCTCTGGCAGAGCCGTGCTAAATGGAAATATATTGTCATTCAACCTCCTGCACTTTATGAAGCGCGTGTAAAATCTACCTGTCTGCCTTCCAGGACATATAGTAGATGAAATATGAATTTATGACGAACAGATCAACCCAGGTTGTACACAGAACAGCTACAGCGGGTTTAGCTATTAATAGTCTATTTCTTTTTGGGAAGAATTTCGAAAAATACTGTTTTACATTCATCGCCAAATATATCACTGTCGTAATTAATTCGATCTAAGCTGTATTTGAATTTGTTTTTATCCTCCGTATGAGCCGTTTTCAGGCTTCTATGAATATTGGAAATAACGGCAATGGCTTTTCAGTCATCAAGTTAGCAAGATTATTATTTATGTATACTATATATAGCTATGTATTTTAGTCGTATTTCCATTTTCATTCATATTTTTGAAAACTTTTCGACTAATAGTTACCTATCTCATTATTTCCTCTACACATAATATGCCAATTCATTACGGCACCATTATAAGGCACGTGTTAACGGAGATTTTTCGCAGTAGGAATTTCGTACAAAGCCGGTATTATTGTTATTAACGGTACTCAGATGATAATGAACGGATTTTGCCGAGTAACGCTTATACAGAACAAGTTGAAAGCAACTGTATTTTTGTTTCAAAATGAAATTAAATAGGAAATATTAAAATCGGATATTATTTGTTTTTTTTACTTTAGTGCGTTTTATTGCTAACATTGGTGTCAGATTTTATATAATTATTTATTTGCTCATAACAGGTAATCTTACCTCGATATTAGGAAGGCTATGTCGTGAATTTAAAGTAAAACAATCTTCCAACTAGGAATAACAATAAATACTTACCCAATTTGATTATTAGCTACTCATAGTACCTAAGTAAGTATTTAGATTGGTCAAATATTCTGGTCGATTTAAGCAAAACGATCGAAATGAACTACCAAATAACAAAAATTTTGTTTCGTGATTTGGGATATATTAATGGTTTATCACTTCAATACAAACGCTCGTATTCGTAACTCTCTTGTTACTTGTGTCCGTAAATATTTCAGATTCCCTGACTCGCGCCTTCCTCTAACAAACACCCTGTTTATAGCTGCCATTGTATGAGCTTAATTAATTTGCTTTTGTGTAAACACCCCTTACAATTCGCCGAATAGCGATCTCGCGATATGCTTCATGTATCTGATTTGGAAGTCTTGCTGAGCATTATTAATCTCAATGTCGTTAGATACTGAATTCTTAAAAATCTATATGCCGTGATTTTCGTTTTTCATTTTTTTGGAAAGTTTATTCTCTTACTTTCATAGTTAATTTACAAAATGTAAAAAAATGTTTAAGTTTCTTTTTAATGTTGGAAATTAACATCATCATCTCATCGTCATCTGTGGCCCTCCGTGACCCACTGCTGGGAATGGCCTCCTTCCGTCTACGTCAACCATCTCTGTCCTATATGTGGAAATTAACATACCAATAAATAAAACATCATAAATATTTTAAAAATCCGCGATATTTTATCAAAAATACATTTATACATATAGTACAGTCAAGGGCAGATAAACATGGCCTTTACCATGACCATAGATAGACGTGAAGAGAAGACAAGTCCGAATTTAGAGGATTTCAGCCAAATTGTCAAGATTTTTGTAATAATTGCACATCAAGAAGTCAACCAGTCATTTACTCCTTAAATAATATTATTCTCATGATTTAAATAGACACTGAGATATTGCTGCAACTCCTTTCAGTTTGTTGTCCTAAGGTTCGAATAAGATAATATCCGAAGGGTATTTGTCTTCAAGAACACGTTGGTTAGCCAGCTCTTGACTTATTTATTGCCTGAATTTCTCAATGTTACCTAGCCCAGGCCACCTATTTAAAGTTGAGCGGAGGAAAGCTGCGGTTGCTCGATATGGCTCATAAATTATGAAACTACTTTCAATATTAAATCTGGTAGTATTAGGTATAGTATAGCTTAGTTATATATTTATTTATTATTATAACTACCGATATTGATTTCAGAGAAATAGAAATCCATCCAATCTTGGCCATTACTTGAAAAACTATGTCGTCGAAGTATTTATCATTTTTATAATACTTAGATATCTACTAAAATAATAATGAATTTTAAAATAAATTATTATTGATTGAGATAAAATGTATACGAAATAATATTGCGCAATATCTCTTAGGTCAAAAACATTTACTATAAAATCTATAAAAATGAATAAATATGATAATGATGATATAAACAAATTAACATTTTAAATGTGTCTCAAGATCAGATATTTGTAATAATAATGTTATTAGTTTCATATTTGCAAGTTTTATATTACACTTTTATTCTGCGTACAGAAATATAATATTAATAATCATAAATAAAAATAAACGACTCGCTGTAACAAAAGTCATAACAAGAATGCATATGGTACAAAGTGTGAAATTCTCGTATTAAGGGCTAGCTCCAATTAAAACTACTTTTACTAACACCTTAATCCTATCGACTGGCACAAGCATAAATTAGCATAAACGTCTGCGTTTCTCCGAAAAGCAATACGTGTTGGAGGACAAAGAACTTGCTATTAAAATTAGAACCAACCGAGTCCGGATTAGTGTACGTTGGTCACAGAATTCACCCGTTTTTATTGATCTTTGTATCAACAAAATAAGATTTCAAATCTATATATAAATACGGGAACACTTGTTTATTTATATCATCAATGGTCAAACTGATAAGTTTTGAAAAATGACGGCAGTCCTTATAATTTTGTTATTGTATAAAGTTTAAATAATTAATTACGGTTTTGTTATAATTACGATAGATTAGACGTATTCGTTTTAATATTGTGACAAATTCATATAACCACTTGTCTTAGAAAGGTAATTTAATGGAGAACTTAGAATAACTGGGATGCATAAGTTTTATCTGCCTTCAAAAGTACTTACCTACATTGATTTTTAGAAATATTTTTCCTATCTTCGTTTTATTATTTTCGTTAAGTAAAAAAAAACATTGTAGTAACATAAGCTTTATTTTTCTTTTTGTTCTCTTTTAACGTTATAATTTATAAATATAATTTCTTTTATGCTAAAGCATATTAGAAGTAGCAATGGAAACTGATGAAAAGGCGAAGAGCCATTTCTTCACTGTGTAGCAATAACGTAGGGAAGATGCAATAAATAAGGATACGGCACGATCTCGTCTGGGTTCAATGAAACTGACGAACGCACCATTACATTACTATCAATATGTTCGGTTGCTTGTTTCCAATACGGTCTACTCTTTTCTCTGAACATTTTTAGCCCGAACATTTTGATGAGCTCTTAAACATATGTATGTATATCCGATAAAGATTTAATCTCCGACTTTTCACCCCTATTGAAGACTAATATTTGTTATTGAATCAAGTAATACCCAAACATAAAGTTACTAGGTCAATCCATTTTCTGATCTGCCTGTTGAGATTAATAGAACTATTTGGTCGGCGAAGCATATGATATCAATCATCCAGTAGCATTAAATTCTGTTCTATATAAATCTGAAGTTATACGTAATGCAAGGGTGAAAAGCTTTCCATTGAATATAAAATTTCAAATGCAAATCCGTAGATGCTGTCAGCCCCCGCAAATCTTGATGCATATTGCTCACGAACGCGGACGCCTTTTGACATCTCACGAGTGAACCGCGAGCGCGATCCTTTTACGCGATTTGTCTATTGTCATCATTGTAGATGCACGGTCAACAGCGTATATAGCAACCCCAATCCATTGCAAATTCACTACTATTACCATCGCATAAAGAACTATGCTTGGTAAATTGACATGCGTTTGACTTTACTAAGTTTACGGGCTAAGCCGTAGCCTTCATGAATTATTACTGAGCCTTTTATACCTCCACATTATCCACATATCGCAATTTCTTGTGATCAGAGATGTTTATCCTTATAACCCGCATGTTCTTTTCGTGGAATTGTTTTATTATACAATAAATTATACAGAGTTAAATCTCAGATTATTTATGGTGTAAATTATAATATTATTTATTATTGATGAGAAATGTATACTCGACGCCATATTGATATTTTATGCCATTATTTTATCTGTATTTCAATCTGGTGCCATATTTTAAAAACATGTTTTATATTACTAAATCTCCTTTGACATTAGTCACAAAGAGTTCATTTATGAAAGGAAGGATGAACAATGGGCATTGGGTGTGGCGGCAGAGGTGTTGTGTGTACTTACAAGCCGTTCAACTTCTTTGCTTTGTTCATAACAATATTGCATCAAATGGGGAGTTTTATTTTTATATAATTGAAGAAAAAGTGAAAACATTTTGACTTTGGTTAAGTATACACTGCTACAAGAACATATCTCATCAGCTGCATTTAATATTAGACTAATACTAATATTAACTAGACCTATCCTAATAACGCTCTATTGAACCGATATGACCAAATTGGAATTATAATGTAACAAGATCTGTTTCAATTCTAGCATAAATATTTATAAGCCAATCTTACAAGATGGCTTCATATATGTAGAATGAAGTTTAAATTAAGTCTTGAGTCTGAATGCGACAACCATAATTTTTAATTATTTCACTTTTTTGAATGCATTTTTTTTCCATTATCCTGTTCTAAGAACGCTCAATCAATGCTTATACAACAAAGCTATCATCATCTTTACGTTGCGTTGAGTTCTTAAAATAATTTATTTCATATTTTAATTGCATTGCATTCAGTACAAGTGAAACCTTGATGCAACTGCACCAACTGAAGGTGATTTTATCATGGTCCTTTTAAATTAATTTTAGTAGTTCTACGGTTGTCTATTTAAATACCTATAAGCAATTTCGCTTTCTTGTTTCCTTGATTAAATTGAAATGCATTAAAATGTTAATTGGGTGACAAATTTTACGATGCAAGAGGTGTTAACGACTTAAGTCTAAAAAGACGACTGCGTCAGCCCTTCGTCGACTTTTGATCTTATTTAATTCACCGGACTACGGTCTTACTGATGTTGCCATAATAACTTATAACAAAAATGTAATGTTTATGTGCTTACCTATTGAAGAAATATCTACAACATTATTATATTAGTGTTATAAAAACATTTTTAAGCTTAACATCTTAACCTTTTTGGATAATATTAGACTTGTTTTAGTAAGGCTTCGGTTCATCCGATTCGACCTTTGGAATTGTGGAATGCCTGCTATGGTCTCTGTGACCGATCCACCGGCGCGGTATGCCGACACAAACTATAGACTTTATAGCCGCAGTCGTTGGTATCCGAGGCCCTCGCGTCAAACCGCACTATCCGGGAATTCTCGTGCTTTCGCATTTTTGTAATAGCCTAAGAAAGTAATTACAGGAACACGTTTAGAAGACAATGAAATTTCTAGTTATGGACCTTTTGTAACTTCGACGGCTTCTACCATTATATGTGAAATCTGTGTTGGTGGCATATTCAAGCATGTATGACACTTGCGTGGCTCAAAATGGTTGTATTTTTATCGTTACTGGATCTGATTTTATTAGTAGCTAAGACTGTGATTAGAACATGTAAATGCGAGTGAAAACAATAAAAATGGAGGAGGAGAGGAGAACAATATATTCATTTTACCAAGTTGAAAATGTCCGTACAAGGAACTCCAGTGCTCCGTAATATGACACGTGTGTAGTGACACAGAAGTGTGCATAAGGTGACATGGGTAATACAAATTCGGGCCACGGGCCAGCCCGGCCGAGTGGCAAGGGCAGGAAATCTAGGAGTTTGCCCACCTCGCCTGAAGTCAGAAGGTATAGTTTTATTTTAATTTTTCCAATAAATTATTTACTTAAGTTATGTAATTAATTGTTTCAATATTAAATACTTAATTTAATTAAACCTATTTTGACCATGGTTTCACTTTATTCTAATTTTATCTTGAAGTTAGTTAGTTGGACAATTTTTTTTAGTTTTATGTTTATGTTTTTGTTATGACGTAACTTTCTTGTTATGTGCCTCGTATTCTTTCATTGTTACTCGTAGTAATACTAAGTTTCAAGAAAATAACTTACCACTTCTGAGATTCGGTGCAACAAAAACTTACTTTCCGTAGCGAAATTCCCATTCAATTTGTTGTCCACAAAAGCACTCTTTGTTCGACTTCAAATTAAGAGAACGAGCTTCATTGTGGACCTAAAAATAGGACTGCTTCTGTAGTCACGACTCATGGATCTTTACGATGCACATATTATCAATATCGTAAAGCTGAACTATGTGTTCAATCTTTGATCTCAACGTGTTTAGTGTAGATACATCAACAATGGAAATGTGCCTTATTTAGTCTTTCCCTTTTATAGCAAAGATTGAACGTAGGGATGGTTCAGAAAACTTTTGATTGCATAGACAAAATTAAATACCTATACCAGCTCACTACACTACACTATCGTCGAACTCGAAATCGTCGAATATATGAACATTGTGTAGTTTGTATGAGAGCATTTATTAACCAGCATTTAAAAACCAGTAAAATAAGCTGAATATTTCGCGATAATGTAGGTACCTATAGCCGGCAATAGATGTTTCTACTAGTGCTATATATTATATCTGTTGTTATAAATAGATGTACTACCTACACGTAGAATTTAAAAGTTTTCAAAAATGTAATTGAAATAAATTTTAAGGTTGTCTAATACTTACTGAAATACCCAATAGTAATCGATAACAACTGCGAAATCACATACAACAAGCTCCATTTCCGATCAAAGCGTTTCATGTCCCGTTTTAGGGACCTAACAAATATGAAAAACACAGACGTCTTAACATTTCGGTTTTCTCCCGGTTGCAGTAGTGAGCATCTAACATGTTACCTATAAATGTGTTCTTACTATAAGGCTTTACTTACTTTCGCATTATATTAGTAGGATTTTGATAAATATGTAGGTATAGAGGAGAAGACTTTCGTGTAATTGATGTAGGTGTCTTGGTGTAGGTGTCTATTACGGCTTATGTAAATTTCGACCACGATAGGTGTCTGTGTCTGTATGCAACGCGAGTTTTAAATGTGGTGCAAAATGTCAGGCGGTGTCAATGCACACGGCTGGCCCATGATTGATATTTGAGACTGCAAGTTTGTGCAATATGATTGAACAGTTTCATCATTAATAATCTTATGTGGGTCTGGTCTTTTGCGGCATTATGGGGCTAAAGCCGAACTTAAGAGGATACTATGTCTAAAGGTTAGATGACTGCATCTATGGAGTCCTATCCCTAGAGTGTAAAAAGTACTTGAATGAATTATAATTCACTTTATGTTTAGATAAGCATTCATTGGGATGGTACGGACAAAGGGATTTTAGTTAAATATCTATTATATTCTCACGATGATCATAGTAATATTATTAGGTCCATATGCATGTTGTTATGTAATATGATTAATGTTACTTAGTACTAAATTACCCACACACAGCAGAATAAGATAGCAATGGTCCCAATACATATAGATGTAGCTGAAGAAATCATTATTTACTTCAAAGTAAAGAAATTTTTAGGATAAGTAGCGCCATCTAACGGCGAATAGCAGAACTATAAAGAGCTTTCAGGATGATCAATATAGGTACACTATAAACTTGGATGTTTGGACTTGCATTGCCTACGAGTATATATTACATTATTGAATAAAAAGTGTCTTTCATGTGGATGTCTGAGATGAATGATACAGATAATTATTAGATCTGGATATGTACTACTGAATTATGCTGAAAACAGAACTTGTACCGTATAAAAAACGGAAATAAAAACTTTTCTAGCCAATCTCGAGCCAGCGGGATATTTACCAAAGTTACATCTGATGAATTGGTATAAATTTTTAGATCTGTAATTTTTCTGTTCTTCAAAACAAAAAAAAATATAAGGTTCTTGCTATAGGTAGCTACAATCAAGTCACAATTTTTGTTACTTACCATTACATTAATACAATTTAATCTATTTACGATTATAATTAATATTCGTGCATCTGTCAGAATTCGCCGTTAATTTTGGTGCCATAATATTTTGTCCTGTTCAATACAATTCTCTATGATTTTTATACGGAACACTCCCTTTCTAATTATCAAATGTCAAAGAGTATAAGTAAAATAGTTTTCCCGAAATGAATAGAAAAATTGAAAAATTACGTAAAAGGATTTTTTTTTTGATGAATTCAATTTGATAAATGTTGCCCGTTCAAGAAATATCGCCACTATAAAAGCATTGTTCCACATTTATTGAGGTAATAAAAAGCAACCCTCGTCATATGTTATATTTTTTATTTACCTATGTTCTTCTCTAGAGTACAAGATGATTGTCTCGAATTATGATATGAAATATTTATTTAAGTCATAGAATTACCTAATAGATACCTTTGTCATAATTGGTAAATTTTTACGTTTTCATTTTACTTGTTTATGCAAATATTCCATATCAACGTACGTCAAAAATCAATAATAGCAACGAAGTTTTGGAAAAACCATGCAAAATATCGAACACTGAATGTGATAAACTCTAATAAGGAAATCTTTCTTCCTATTTCGTAACGCAAAGGGCTTACATTTATAATACCTAATAAGTGTCAAGGCAAGGGAGAGGTTCTTTTGAAATCGTTAATGAGTCACCTGCCACTTCCCACCGGGGGCTTAATGGAGATTCTTTTCCTTACTGAATTGTTCGGCAATATTTCATTAATTTTGTAATTCTATATTCAAAATAGGTAGGTAGATAGGTAATAAAAAATCGTAGAAAATATAAGATTAGATATCGTTATTACTGTAGTTGCCCCATACTATAGTTATGTACATAACTATGTACATAATTAAATTTAATATTTATTTGGAGTAAGACGCAGCGAACCAAGTAATCATATCGCGGTGTGGTTGTCGTTGCGTCACAATGGCGCAACATGATTGGTTAGCTGCGTCTCACTTCGAATCGACTAGACAGTGAGATGTAAATAGAAAACCCGCGCTGAGACCTCAGCACTCATTTTGATGTTTTTGTGTGGGAAACTGGGAACTCATTAGATCCTATAAGAATGAGTTCCCAATGGTCCAACTCCGACGATCAAGGAATGTTTTCCTATAAGTATTTCCTTCAGATTTCTCAAGGTGTTAATGTCCACAGACAGGTGTCGGTGCTGCAGACGTCCATCCCTCTGCCGGCGTCGGCCGCTGCGGTGCGACGTGCTCCGCCGGACAAACGACCTTTGCCGGCCACCCCCGTGCATTCAGGTTCGTGATTGTCTTGGCAATATTAAAATTTCTTCAATATTCTGTCCATATAAACTTTACATTAAAACCATAATAAAATATACATAAAAACCTTCCTTAGGAATCATACTATCTTTTGGTAAAAACCGTACCAAAATCCGTGCGGTAGTTTTTGAGTTGGTTGCGTTCATACGGACAGACGGAGGCGTACAGAGTGAGCCCCGATTTTGCCTGTTTATAATTATCAATTTCAATTGAAACCAATATAAATCCATATATTATTTTATATTTATTTATAATTTATTTTGATGAAAATAATATTTAATATTCTTTATGAATGTGTCCACAAAATATTTTCGACAAATAGGTACGCAATCTTTTTATGCTAAATCTGCTTTAACATAAGAACAAACATTTCAAATATTCTATACATAGGTCTAGTTCAAAGTCAACTCAATTACACTATCGATTAGCTCAATCGATGAGGTTAATTCGATTAATTTAGTTAGTAGAAATGCCATCTATTTTTTATATTAAAATTCAAAATCATATATTTAACTTATGTTACATCACATATTAACCTCAATAAATTACCTTAAACTAAGTCTACCTACTGCCGACTTCCAAAGCACAGGTTCCTTTTTATCAAAGAAGGCAATTAACAAATTGTGGGTGTTATTCATAAACTTATTATAAAAGAGATAATGTTTTACCTGTAACACTCAACTAAAGAGTACTGCCTGCTTGAAATATGAGAGCAATACCTTTGTTGAAAGCATAGCAACGGCGGACAATAATAACTTCTATCAAGGGCTTTTTAATTAATCCAATTATTAAAGAGCAGCCGGATGCTGTCTCCTAGTGTGAATTGCAACGCACACCAACCGTCTGTCGCTTTGTTTTCATTGTAAACAGACGTACCACAGATATGTTTTGTGTTTTTGCTTTTAGCATTTGATTCAGGGACGATGCTTGGCAAAAATCATTTGCTATGTAACTGATTATCACAAGTTAACATTCTTAAACTTTGGTTAATCATTCCTAATTTCCTTTGTCGACAATGTTACAACATCACCTTCTAATACAAAATCGCCAAACGTGTTTATAAGCATTTTGTCTTTTAAACCACGCAACGGATTTTGACGAAGATTTATACATACAAAACAGCCTATTAGACCGTGCCAAGCCGGGCCGAGTCGCTAGTTGTGACTTGTGAATAAGTTAAAATTTATTATAAAAACTCTAATATTTACTTGACGTAAATAGGCTTTTAGATCATAAATCTCAGTTCCTAAGTATAATATCACTGCCAAAAGTTCATGCAAGTACAGTACGGTCTCCATTTTATCGGTCGTAAACTTACACCTGAAGGGACACAAAATACCCCAAAGGCCCGGACCTAAAGGTTTATTCACTCAATGCCGTCCTGATAAGTGAGAGAGACATTTTATTGCACGCCTGCCCACATGTTGATATTAAGGGACGCACATGTTATACAACAGTTTTATCTTCAGATAAATTTGTTATGGCTTCTCTTATTTGCGAATTATCATTAAAACTTGTGATAATGGAGGACAAATTTTAGGTAGGTAGGTACTTCTTTTTTAAACAATAAGTCGTATTGAAGAAGCGAAGCTACTTTATACTTTACTTATCTTCTACTCAAGGCCCTAGATTTCACATGTACCAATAAATCTAAGTGGACCTAAACAGCAAAAGAACTCGAGTGATAGGTATTTAGATATATAGTACAAATATAGGCAGGTACACTGCCGTAACATGAATGTTAAAGTTCTAAATATCTGAATTTGAATATCAATGGGCGAGATTAAATATAGCAGTTTCTTTGTTCATAATGGTAAAATCGATAGATGTTTTACCAATTCTGGTGGTAATAGTCACATCAACAGACCAATCAAGCGACCCATGACATCCGTGATTTATATGGACACACGTAACTGTCGTTGAAATCGTTTTTTGATGGATTCAATACGGAGTGTTTTTGTCACGAAATAATATCTATCTCATTGCTACCTAATATCTCGCGACTTATCTTTTGACATGTTTATCATTGGTAGCTGGGGAAGCCAAGATGCAGGCGCATCGCAGTCGCGTTGCACATGTCAAAGTGTACGTTCATTCGCTCGATGTTACATCACGTATATTAATTGCTTTAATAACTTTATTAAATTTTAGTGGGCTATTAAATTTATGGTGATAAATTTTAGTGTTGTAGGATTAGAAAGTGGCTCCTGAAACTAAAGGTAAATACTTATAGATCGTACATTTGAGCTATACTATAGATGATTTTTTTAAATATTTTGTAAATACTTGTTTTACTGTATTTTTTGGTATGAGCAATTTAAAAGCAACTTTTTATGTATAAAAAGTAGTCTTTTTCCACAACACGAATTTAAAAAATTATAAAATAATAGAAAAATATTCCACATTATTAAAACGTCTTATCCATAAATTAAGTTTGCAATCTAAGTTAGTAGTTTTATGTAGCTAAATAAAATCGTTACAAACGTCTTAGAATAACATACCTTCCTACTACAAAAACATCGATCTATATTGTCAGGATTGTTTCACAGTCTAATTATAAGCTAAAATTAAAGTTTATCTATTCCTTGAGATATAACCGTTGCGAGAAGAAGGTTTGGGAAGATTACCCTACTATTTTCTAATATAGGGTGGGGTGATGGGTCTATTTGCGTTTCCTTTTAAGATGCAAACTACTGGCCGACATTGGCAAGTGATGGATCACCCGAGTTAGAATAAAGAGCGGATGTTTTTGGCTTACTGACGTCAAGACTCGATGTAGTAATCAAACACTGGTAAAAGTTAAACAAGACTCAAGTACAATTTAACTAAATTAATTAAATTATAAATAATTATAAATAAACAAATTACAGTACATAAAACAAACAAAACTTCTTTATTTCATCTCATTTTTTAACTCCCGACCCAAAAAGAGGGGTGTTATAAGTTTAACGTGTCTGTCTGTGGCATCGTAGCTTCCAAACGGATGAACCGATTTTCGTTTAGTTTTTTTTGTATCATAGGTAATTTTATCCCTTGTGTTCTTAGCCTTTGTGTTTTTAGTTTCATGAAAATCAGTTCAGCCGTTCAAAAGTTGTAGCGAAATGAATATTGAAAGTCGGGGGTTTTTTGTCTAACAAATAAACTTGTCATGTCTAGGCTTCATAGCTACGTAGGCTACGGATAAAATAGAAACCGGATTTTGTGTGTGGAACACAACTTTGTGTAGGTACTAAGTATTTATGTTTCCAGTCGTATATATCATTGGGGCATACGGTTTCGCCCCTGAATAGGACCACACCACATCCTCCCGTGGATATGGAAGCGATGTATAGCTTTGGCATCTATAGGCAACAATAGCATTTCCAAGGAGGGTTGATGTCAGCCCGGCTACTGGTTGTAAAATCATAACCTAATCTTCAAAATTTTAGGATTTGTTTTTAGCGTTGAACCCGGGTTTCGCGGCGTCAAAGTTCCAAATGCAACCGGTGACATGCGAAGATGAGAGATATATTAGTACATATAATATCATAATATTATATGTACTAATATATCATATAGATATATATTAGTACATATAATATCATAATATTATATGTACTAATATATCTCATAATATATGTATATGTACTAATATTACATCAAGTCATAGGCATAATACATTATTGCAATGTGGGTAAAATAACAACCTTCGTCCTATATTGACTTCGAACACCTGGGTTGTTATCTTTTGAGGAATTCCGCGTTGGTTCCCTGAATCAATCCGTGTTACTCAACAGCTGTACAAATAAAAAGCTAAGACATAAGCTAATAAATTACAGAAGAATATTTATTTATGGTTCTGTTGAATGACTATGATCTAATTCACACTAATTACTTATCTCATTTTACAAATTAAACAAAGATTGAAGTCATATAAAAAATATGTTCAGTCCAGTTGTATCGTATATTCGAAAAATATTTTGTAGCAATGCTATCTATGTACTTCTACTATATTCGCTGCTCATAATAACATCAAGTGATTCACTATTTCGGAATAAGTACTTAAGTACCGGATATTTATAGACTTCAATCGAAGCAGTCGACGAACTCCTCACGAGGTGGAGTGCAAATGTTTACCTTCATCATAACAATACAACAAATGTCAAACAAAACATTTCAGGCGAAAGGGAACTGTCTCTTTTCACAGTCTCAGAAGCCGCTACTAGAATGTTTTAAAAGAAAGTGTACATACAATCATACATGATCGGAGTAGAAGTTTTGCAAAATGATACGTCCAAATAAGTAAGAAATTTTTTTTTAGTAAGACTCTTAAGACTTGAATTTTGATGACTGAAAATTTGTTTAGCCACTGTTCGATGATCACCTAAGTATTTTTTTTTCATTAGATACTTATCTACTTGATTTGGTACTCGCATTTTAGGTAGTTAGATACATATTATTTGTTTATACCGCAAAAGGGACACACTGTACCTCTACCTACCCTATTTGGGGTTGCATTGTTTGCGTGCATACACTTTAGACTATGACGTCACAAATTATTATTTTATTCGTGTGCCTATCGATTCAGTGAACCATTTTGACAGATACTTCGGTCACGATTCGAATTCACGCTTATTGTCTCATTTGCAATGAATCGGAGGGGGTGGCGAGGTTTAATTTAAATTGGTGATGGCAGCGTTTGTTTGTATGTTCTGTTTTAGTGACTAGTATGTCGCCGGCGCATGACTGACCTCCCGTCTCATGTTACGATAAAAAAAATTAAAACAAGAGGTGGGTGGAAAAATAATTACCTACATGAAAGTAATTTATATTTTAAAACATGTTCCCAATATAAGATTATAAAACTTATATTATTAAATTAAAGCATTAAATATTTCAATTAACTTTAATTTTTGGTTGCAGGAGGAAAAACTGGACTATCAGCAAGTTCGAGCCGCTCTACGAGTCCTCTGGGACAGGGGGCAGTTAGCTTCATTCCACGGGCACCAACTTCCTCGTCCGGGTAAGTCAACTTTGCTTTTAGGCTTTATTATTATTTAATTCTTTTCGTAATATTAGTAGACTTATGTAAGTTTCAAATGTTGTGGTTACATATTTTGTGCACACACGGATTAACACTATACCTAGTAATTCTAATAACTTGCACCTTTTTATCACTAAAGCTGATTATAAAATTTGTATATCTAACCCCCTTTATTATTTTATACAATTTTTATACATGTCAAAATTACCATTATAAACATTTTATACTGTCAATATAATAATTCTAGATATATTTAACCAAGGATAACTTTTATATTGTTGTGTTCGTTACAGGTCACGACCAAACTCATCGTTGCTTGCTCCTGGTAGTAAGATCCCGTCCACTTTACAGTCACAGCAACATTCTCAAACAGCCATCAATCAAAATGGAACGCCAACCAAGCATTCCATGCTCGACAAGTTGAAACTTTTCAACAAAGACAAAATCAGCAGTGAAAAACAAAATAGTAAGAGTACCGCAGTGTCAAAACGTACAAGTTCTTCCAGTGGATTTTCTTCTGCCAAAAGTGAAAGATCAGATTCAAGTTTAAGTCTTAATGAATCTTCTAATACGACGAATACACATATCAAGTCATCAAATATATTGGGACCTAAAAGTGTAAGACAACAAAATGATACATTATCAAAAGACAAGTCTGGTAAAAATATAAAATCTAAGTTAATTAATTCTAAGGCTCCTAAAGAATCATCTATGAATTTAAGTAAATCTAATGCTAAAACCAGTACTGAAAAATCTAAAAATAGTCCAAAGCTGCCTTCTAGAGATAAAGAATCCAAACTGGCGGCTCCTAAATCCGTAAGCAATACAAAACTAAACCAGCTTGATGATCAATCGAGGAGTTCCAAATCTAGAATGGAGTCAAAGATGGTTAAATTATCAGGAAGTCAGATAAAATTAAGTGAGCAAAGATCAGATACATTAGATCATAGAGGAGTTCAAGAAAATACATCTCATTCTAAATCAAATCAACAATCATCTGGAAATCAAAATATCGGATTAGTAAATCACACTGGGATTCCTAAACCAACTGCTGCTGTTAAAGGAACATTCAAAATATCTAAAGAAGACAAACATATTATTAACAAAAGTACAAATAGTCAATTAAGTCCTATACAAAGTAATTCTAGTTTAAATTCCACGAATAACATAAGTGCTCTTCCATTCACTAGAGAACAGTCTAATTTAGGTAAGGAAATAACGCAGAAGCAAACGTTAGCTGTATCTCCAATGCCAGTATCACAGATGTCTGAAAGTTCTCATTCAAATTCTACACATAGTACCACTGGACAGCATTCTAATTCAAGTGATAGTAGCGTCATTTACCGTCCGTCTAGTGAATCAGGTTCTGAGATATCAAAAGTAACGAACAGTAACAAAAGAATTGACATGAATTCCACTTATTTGAATAATGTAATTACGGAAGCAGAATTGTCAGAAAAAGAAGCAGCACAAAAACGCCTAAATGAGTCTGGGTCACGGCAACCTTTTGATGCTGACAAAACTATAACTGATACAAGTAGAAAGCAAGAGGCCGATACAAGATCAAGTACGCCTTCACATTGTCGTGATAACTCTCTTGGAGAAGACGAAAATCCGCTGATGAATGTATTACCAATGAGACCATTACTAAGAGGATATAATAGTCATTTGACATTACCAATGAGAACATCTGGTATTACGCAGAAAAATATTCCTGGATACCCGCATCACGCAAACACTGTTAAAGCAAACTTTGGTAGAGAAAATATGGGTTTGCGTGAGCGAATGAATTACGGGCCAGGCTTTTCTAATCCAGATTATTGTGACCTTGAAATTGCTTCTGGATATATGTCTGATGGTGACTGTTTGAGGAGAATTAATGTAAACGAAATGAACTGTGGCCGAAATAACGACATGATGGACGGTTACATGTCTGAAGGTGGAGCGTCGCTTTACGGTCGTCGAATGAACTATCAACAACCTTCACAATTTCAACAAATAGAGGAGAGGTAAGTGCTTTATATATTTAACTTTTACTAAATCTGTCAAAAATCTCGGAAATGCTCTTTAGCGAGGCGCGATGTGAGATAGATTGCTATAATAGGATTATGTCAGTACCTAATAAAAAGGTACGCAATTTAGAACGGTAAGTTACAAGAGTGCAAAGAATAATCTATTTATTTTAAAATATAAATATCATTTCACGTAAGTTGCTGGTAAATAATCTAAATTATTTTTATACGCCTTAATAAATCCACAAAGAGAGCATTCTAAACGGCTTTCACTTGCTCCTATCATCATACAAATACTTTATCATTACACAAACAGACCATGATACTATTAGTCGCGTAAACGTTAGGAAATCCATTTTCCAATAACGTCGTCGGCGGAGCCTTTCGATCCACAAGTGGTCGGCCCGCCTTTCGTCACTATCCACCATAATGTAACGAGAAAGTAGCTGTTTTCTCTTTTAAAATAGTCAAAAATGTCTTTTTGTTTTATCTTAATAAATGCGCAGTTCTAAATTGCTATTTTATACACCCATCTATATAAGAGTTATTTAAAAAATAACTGTCCTAAAGTCCTGGTGGTAGATATTGTAATACCTAGTGACTTTTCATGTTTGCTAGGTGATAGTTGTCAAACAAACGCTTGAACGCGTCATTTGGCAAACGGCTGCGAATCTCCGGTGTGAACAAAGCTTTTGTTAATATTTGGACGCTGCTGGTGTGCGCCCACCGATCTCGCAGTGACGACTCGCACGGCGCACTCACACTGTCGCAGCGCTAGGGGTGAGGGCGGGGTGACCAAAATCGATAGTCCTTCGTCTCATGCCGCCCCTACCCCTCTCGCCCCTTCTGTCTACATCGTCTCAACCCTAACCACCCCTAACAGCAACGCACCATTCGGGACTCTAACGATCTCAGTATAAAATTCTACTTTCACCGCCTCGGCATATAATGTCTGACTCTTTTCTATAATACTTATTCTTTACCATTGCTATCATGTTTTCCAACGTTTCCCTATATTACTGTCAATCGATATTTACCACAAGTCACGACACTTATTAAAAATACTACTGGAGTGATACAGTTAAATCTTGGTGTCTATATAGCTCGAAATAACAACGTTTGCCATCGAGAGGATGGGGCTGCCGCTAATGGGATTGGCGTGAGTGATTGTGTAAATGGTAGCGGAGTGAGCATCGGCGGGTGCGATGCCGTTCCGTAGTATGGTGGTAGTCGTGCGGACCGTGACGGCCGGCGGCAGGGCGGGCGGCACTCGGCGCCGCGCACTATCGGCGTGCGGGCGCGCCGTACTCGCCGCCCGCGTTCACTTACGCACGTGACAAACTTTCCCGATTTCCTCCACGGAAAATGTAAATCTGCGGCATCGATCGTTCCGTTAGACGCACGCTCGCCGAACCGAGCACGCCGATCACAGCTGGCGCCATGGATCTGGACTCTTAACAAAGGATAGCGAAGACACGGTCGCTCCCTTCTAATCTCGTGGACTCCTGCTATTGTTATTGGTGTTAGTCATAAGTGTATCCTAATCGATGTAGTGGACCATACGCGTTGTGCCTTCTGTCGCTTGTTCCAAGAGGATATGTTTTCGTGGGACAATATATAATTTGCAACGGTTGATGTAACAATAATTTTGCGAATTTTAACGTAAGGATCAGTGTTGCCTTGCTACGTGTCTTTGCTTTCGCGGTAGACGTTGTAAGCTTACGGTGCTTTATATAGATAATATTAATACTCAACTCCTGGAAGAAACAGACTTAAATTTTGTACGTTACTCACTAAACGATATTCAAGACGGATAATGCATTTGGTAAGATGTATTTTTTTGTTATTTCCTTTACATTGCAGATCTTGGGAATCACTGAACGACTACGAAGCAATAACCTTGCAGACATGTGGTTGTTGTAGTCAATAAAACAAAGTGTACATTAGTTACATGTGGTGACCATTCCTGAATATCACTAGATATCGTTTTATGTTATGCAAATATGTTTGCCATATTACATTATAAAAGATGCGGGACTGTTTTAAAAAAAATCCATGTAGGTATAAGATGAGTCTACGGTTAGTGACCCGAAACGATTGATCCGTGTTAGGTTATTACCTCGGCATCTGCAGGGTTATGAGCAGGGAGGGTTACCCTGGCTCGCCCTAACCATGGTCCTCAATTTTACATGAATTGGCAATAATATAATATTCGAGATTCAAGGACTCCTATCATTCCATAATGGAAAAACTTGTTTGATTTCATTTTATAGATATTTTCTTCAAAGTAACGATTAACGTAATAAACAGGAAAGATTCAAAAGAAATGATAAAAGACAAAATAAAATATAGAACCAATGTTGTAACTATCGGAAACGTGTGCAAAGTTGAGCATAACAGGCGCACATGTCACTGCTATTGGTTGGAATTTACATTCACCACATTAAACTTTGTCCCCTACTTAAATGAAGTCAACCGACGAAATATTGAAGTAAGCTTATACGCTATTGCGCTACCGAGATCGTCAACTTTTGGAATTGGCTGTAGTTTTTTAATTATATTCTACGTTAACTTTTTGACAATGCGATCATATTTCATGTCTAAATTGAGGGCTGTTTTTAATTGTCATAAATTTAGTAGTTATAACATAGCCAAATTTTTTTGTACTGAGATTCCAAAGAACGGCCGCTCTCTGGTCTTTCGATCGAAGTCAATTGATAGCCGATATATAATTGAATTAATCACTACATAGTGCATGATTCTGCTTATGAGGTAACAAGTACATATGTAATATTGATCGAGAAGACTGGTGTTTTGGTGGAGATCTAAAGTGTGGTGAATTATGACTTCCGCCAATAAACCAAATTATAGGATCAGTAGCACATTCACAGAATGGCAATACAAATCGTGATGTCCGAGACGAGAATCTGATAGCCACCATCACCGCTGTCAACCAAACTAGCTTCGAGGTTATCTCAGATTCATTCGAATAAAATCCGTTTTTTCATCGGTATTCAACCATTATTTTCATGGGCTACTGGGCCGTAGTTATTGATGGTATAAGGCCCGCCTAAAAGTAGGTTTTACGCATTTCATCGCTAATTTTTGTTTTATTACCAAACCGGTTCATAGGGCTACTGCAATGCTATTATGCCAGCAATTAACGAGTCGTATATAACGAATTTTCCTGTTTACTTTCTCTTCTCTTTGATATGATAACCACTCTAATGTGCATTTAGTTATCAGTTTACGTAGGCAACTACCTGCAATGAAATGCGAGCACCTATTAAAATATAGTATGCAAATAATGCAATTGACCAAAAGAAAATCTTTTCAGCCATGATCTGATGAATTCCTCAACAAATAATGCTCCGACTAGGGTAGTTTCGGTAACACTACATGCATTCCGAAGGAAGTTTTATTTAAAAAGTTTTAATTTCTCATTCAGATATTACTCTGGAGTGCCATGGCGTGATATTGCTGGTCCGTTCAAGTGTTTGTTGCTGAAATTTTAATGAAACAATGTCGAGTGTCGAGTAAACAGCTTTTCTTTTCTCAAAGTATTTCATATGCAAATTCTTTTATCCAGCTTAATTGTAGAACTTTTAGTGTTTACTTAGTGAAAATATTATTTTTGTTTTGAATTACTTATTTATATTTGTTAATACTTACTTATTTACAAAATGAATTGATGAAAAAATACTTATGAACAAATCTGTATGTAGGAATAACTTCGTAGTTGGAAATGAAAACAGTTAATTAAAATGGGGAGAAAATGCTTCAATCAAATTAAACTACGAAATGAATATTAATTCTATCAAACATTAAGTGACCTTATCTGAAAGTCAATAACTGTAAGCAATTTTCATTTGACGAGGGTTCCGTAAGCGTTCACGGTTACTCACTCACGTCGAAAGTGGAGTATCTGTAAAAGGTTGTACAAATGTCCAGGGTATTTAATTCCAAGTATAATAAAAAACTTGATAATGACAGATTAATAATATAAAGCCATATATGTACTTATTATGCGCTCGATTTGAGGTAAGATCAGGGCCAATTGATCAATGATTCAGGGTATTTTCAGTTTTTCTGAAAAACTCAAATACAGAAACTGAAGCTGTCGCTTTTCCGATATCGCATTGAATGCAAACGTAACGGGACGGAAAATCCGGCAGGTTGAGTTGTGTGAGCGCCGCGTTATCGGCCTGTTTCAATTTAACTTGGCTTCAAATTCCCAGAAAAGTTGACCACTTTGTTAGACCTTCCAGACTTTTTGGTAGGTACTAATTAGTTTTAGGAAAGTAAAGATTACAGCAGTAGGTTGTAGAATTTCCAAAGTATGTATTTTTGGTTGAAAAATCGCTATTGTTAGGTAACATGGATCTTATAGTAATTCTTTTATAAGGTAGCTGCATAAGCGTAATATTATTATATTGTCGCTGTAAGACTTTGCTCTCAAGTCTTTTTATACAAGAGGATTTTCGATCACTACAGGACTTTACTGTAAATTGGAAAGATAAATTGTTGAAGTAATGTGGATATACACACCTGTGAACGGGGTAGGTATAGATGTAATCATTTAAAATCCTCATACGTAATTTTATTACTTTCCATAAACTTACAGTTTGGTTATGAGATTTTTCAGTTTTTACATCGTCAGATATTGTATCCAGACCACCAGATTGCAACACAAGATAGAAAACTGTCGAAAAAATGTACAAAAAAATTTAACTCATATAGCATAAGAGATCAATTCATTCACGACAATAATAGCGAGCTAGGAGGAAAGAATAATGAGGATGCGCAGCTGATAGATAATGAGATGGTCTGGGTTTCCTTTCAGTGGATCCGTCATCATTAGGGCGCCCGGGCGCGCTGGGGTGACGCCGCAGGTTTTCATTAAGACGCCTATGTTTCGAATGACAAAACATTCGTCTGCGTTGCATATAAATACAGATACAGTATCAAGTCTTTATCACTTATTACAGAGCCAAGAATCGCGAGACTAGAAGCCACGTTTAGCGGATGGCAGTCTTATTGAGCGATCTTACATTCTGGAATAGTGACAGGCCTATGAGAAGAATCTCTAGTAGTAATAGCTATACCTTTTGCCTTCGCCTTCAAAAGCATGATTGTGGTATCCTGCAAAAATGTGACTTTGTTCTAAATAGAGTAAGTTTCAGCAGCTAGTTAAGTAGTTTGTTGATACAATTATTTTCTCTACACATACATTTAATTATAATCAATGTGTATAGTAAGTATACAAGGTCTGTAATAATTATGAATGGAATTTCTTACAAATAAAGGGTTAGGTATTAATATATTATTAGATATAATATATGTATTAATACAATACCTTAACAATAGTGTCAAGAACGATAAAGTTCAGTCGACTGACGTACCATTTTCCTATTGAGCCAGTGTTTCATTAAAACATTCTAACACGGCTGCGATAGAGATTACTGCACCTTACGATGTATAGTTAAGAGGCTTTATGTATTATTACATGTGGATAAGGAAGGGTGCGGTTGTACTGTAAGGGAATAATACAATCCCTTGCTAGTTACGGTCTTGTGGATTAAGACACGGCTTTCTCAAGAAATTAGATAACATTTCCTACATTACAATGAGGTATAAGAAGTAAATTCAGCACACGAAAATAATATCGAAAATAAGAACATTATTATACATAATTAGAAAATAAATGATAGGTAATCCTAAAATTTACGACGATATATGGCTGAGGAAATAGGTAGTAGTATCCGAGAATAAGCTCAGATGAGAAAGAGTATTACAAATACTTATTATATACTAAAATATGAACAGAAATACTTATCGCAGCTCACTGTTTAACTTGTAGCAAAATATGCAAGTGTATTCAGATTTACATTTTACAGAAGTATATTTTACTTTCACAATACCATTTGCACAAGCAAAATCTTAAAAAATGCATAACGAAATACTGCATCTGGGGAATAAAGTGGGGCACTGCGGCGTTTGTTACTGCAAAGGCGAGAGGGCCGTAATCTACTGCAGTTTGCTTAACCTGCCTTGAGACGGAACTACTATTTTCAGAGATTCCCTTCACACAGAATGTCACATTTTCCCCAAGTAATTGCTCGTAGCGAGGTGAATGTGAACATTGAATGCAAGTTTGCTCGGAGAATGTTGGATTTCACTCCTTGAATTTAGACTGCTTTAACATTCCCGAACAGCGATAGAATTTCTTTGTTCCCGAAAGAGGAATACTAAGTTTGAAAGATAAGTAGGTATGTAAATCATTTCAAATTACAAAATATGTTTTATACATTTGAAAGTTATGTATCTAACACTTTTCCAAATAAATGAAAAAGAAAACAACAAAAACCAAAATTACACCTTGTACCTATGTGAAATTATATTCAAATTTTGAATAAGGTACTAGTTGAGTCAAAATTTAAGTGTTTTTGACGATATTTGAGATTCTCTTCATGAATAACATTACTTAGGACGTATTGTTGAAATGCATTTTGATATCTGTCGTGAATATGGTGGATGTAAAAATAGCCCATGTGTTCACAATGAGCCCATTGATATCATGAATGTAATAGCCTAGTGATTAATGTTTATGATGTTAGTGAATGCATCCATTCTTTAGTAATAAGTCAGATCGCATCTTGATGTAATTTATTTAGAGCGCACTTGAGTATTTGTATTCTGGATCTTTTGTTACCAAGTGATAAAAATCCTTCCCTAGTTTGTGTGTTATATGCACTGTAATTAAGGTGCAGTTATAAGAATGCTAAATTCGTGGTAGTAATATTTTTTATTTTTTTTATTTTTAATTTCGTGGTAGTAATAATAGGCTTTGTAAACGTAGGTCAAAATAAATCAAGTGATTAAACAAATTAGCCGTTATATATAAGAAAGAAATAATTAAATAAATTCATACTTTATTCAGCAAATAGTTATAGTTCAGCATATAATAAAAAATATAAGAAATGTGGTCAAAAAATATATGTACTAAATACACGCTTGTACTAATAAACAGTATTCTTAAAAAATATATACGCTTATAATATTCGAGACCTTGTGTGAAACTTGAGTCCCTACAATTTCTTACATCTAGTGGTTTAATCGTGACAAAGATGCAAAGAAAATATCTATATATTTTTTATTTTTGCGATCAGAACAATAACAAGAATAAAATTTAATTCGACTTAAAATAGGTTGTAATATATTCGAACGTTGAAAAATGTGTCGATAAATTTCATAGGCCCTTCAGTTTCATAGGAATATCAGTTCTATATTTAGTCTCCCTAATCGAGCATCGGATTACCATACCCCGGAATATAGGTCAGAGCGACATGTTGCTCGTAGTAGGTACTCATCCTCTATCAGTCATCAATTGACTGCCATTGTTCCTCGAGCCTTTATGACCAGTACATCCAATGTACTTTGATCTCACAAGGATTCCCTATCCACTTTGTTCCGTTTAATATTTATAACGAAGTTAATACATAACTTTTATTTTATTTTATATATTTTTTTTGTATAAATTTTGAACACTGCTTTGCAGTCGCTGGTCGTTTCTTTTGACAGACTTTTTTAATGGATTAACTATAATTATGGTATATTTACTTTCATAAAACCAATTATTTTATTTTAACCAATACGCATAAGACATATTTTCAATTTAAATAATATTTAGTTACTTTTTAACGTCGCAATGTCGTCACTTGCTACTTTGATTGTAACATTTCCGAGTTTCAGACAGCGTTAGTTTTTTTTAGAACAGGCCATATTATAGATTACTGTTTTTTATATAAGAAATATACAAATTACGATTAACTCGGACGATAGGAAAATTTAATCCGTCAAATATGAAATACGATACGTCATATAAGGTAATTAGGAAACTGCTCGTTTACCGCTCCAAGTTAACCGAAGCTTATTTATTTAGAAAATAAGTGTTTTATGTGATCGCCGGGTTGTGATTATGACACGCAAGGTCATACTTTAAGGTTATACCAATGCTAACAAAGTTCCTTGCTTGTAAAATAAAATAAAATACAACAATTATTTGACTCATTATGAATACGTATATGTAACCTTTGGAGATACAGCTCTAAATCGAGATACATTTAGGTATGAGGTTAAATTTCAATATATAAAAAAATAGATATTTACAATTTATATACGTAATTAGTTATTGTTGATATTACTTATTGTTGATATTAATTATTTGATATTGTTTCGAAATAATATTTACTAAATTATCAAACTACCAAAAAACATACTCGAACAAATCTTTTATATATCTAGATAACATAAATAAGAATTGTATCAGACAAGATATATATTTAGGTTGAAAGATGAAAATATGATCGTAATCGTTTTTCAGACGCAGTGGAGGTCGCAGTAAAGGTATGGAGGGAGGCAGCGGCGTGGTGTACAGAGTAGTGGGCCGCACACGCAGCAAGGCGGACTGCGGGCAGCAGACGGAGAGACAGCCGCCGCGGCAGGATGCCACGTGGAAGAAGTACACCGACTCTCCTGGGGTGGGGACTCCTACGGTATTTTATGTATTTTATTTTGTCCCGAAAACATGCGGCCAAATATCTTGTAAAACTGTAATAAAAACAGAATTACGAATGTAAACCCCGACTCCGAAGCTGTTGGAATTCTCTCATTTGTACTCTTACTGATAAAATCTAGCATCCTAACCTCACGAGTGACTATAAAACAACAATGAACGATGATACATAAACGCTATATGCACTTCTGTGAATAGCGGTTCCTTTACTTACCTACTTAATTATTTCGCTAGATCAGTGACCTCAAAGAGTATCTTGGCCTTCGAAACGAGAAAGCGCCAGAGTCTTCAGATCCGCGCAAAGATTCGCCAGTTGACAGCTCCTAATTCATGCAGATCAGCCTCTACAGTGTTATTAGAGAATATCTGACTTATCTCTTGAGTAGTCTTTGGATGATGATCGTCGAGCTTATTAATTTTTGCTAATTTTGGGCTACAGAATCAGCCAGCGCAAGCGCCGCCAAGCCCGTCGCATGGCCGCAAAGGAGAGAGACGGACGGGACACCACTCCCCACAACACCACAAACGGGAGAAACTTACAGCAGCGCAGCAGTTGGGGTTGGCACCGCATCCACAGGTAAAAAACTATCACTTACCTTATATAGCCTTTTATGATTTTAAATTTTAAATTCAAATATCAAAGATTTTAAAAGTATGTTGTGGTCACACTTCAAACCATTGGCTGTTTTGTGCTCACCACCCATTAATTACTGATCCTCATCGGGATTTTTGAAGGTCTGATGCTTAGCAGTGAAACTGACATGATATATCTTATCATGTCAGTTTCACTGCTAAGCATTAATAAGTATCTATACCTACTTACCAAAGTTTGTATCATAGCTTCGGTGGACATATACACAGAAACGTGCACTTAGTTAAATTAAAAAAATATTATCTGAACAAGGTATTTTACTCGTCTATTTTCTTTATTTACAGTATGCGGTAGCATCCAATTCTTCTAGTCAACATTCTTCAAGAGGCGGATCACAAGTAAGCTCATCACACATCACACATCATCCATATTTATTAACGGCATGATTTCTACAACCAGCTTTCAAATCTGACGATTATGATTTACATTTTCAGCTTCAATCTCCAAGTGGACCTTCATCTCGACCTTCGAGTGTCTCAAGTGGTGGTAATGGCAGTACCTGCTCCTCAAATAAGGCGAAGGTTCCCCAGAACTTTGGCTATGTGAAGCGGCAAAACGGAACACTACAACCGGCTCCGCAGTCTAATGGACCACCACCCCAACATGGACATAGTACGTACCTACATATCCTACCTATATTTGTTACTGATCATCATTGTTTGAACTGGATGAGGAGTGCGGTAATTGCCTCCAGGAAGGCCAGTGCCCCAGCAGGAGACATTAAAAAGGCTGATGTTAATATACTGTTAACTTTTTTAGGTGGCAGAACTGCCCAGGTTTCGGCAGTACCTAGAACCAAAGTGAAAGTGTCGGGCGGCACGCAAACATGTACGCAGGATCTCCAAATACACAGTAAGTACTAAATATTATATAGAGAATATTTCAAACAAGGTTTGGGGAGGAACTACTGGTATTTCCACCATTGACATTTATTCTTATGTACAAATCGTTCCCGGTAAAGCTCGAAGTATTTATACTTTACTTAAAATGTAAACTTTAAAAAATATTTTTAAGAATCGGCTCTGACTTTATGACCCGCCGGCCTGCCTGACGTCAACCCACTTTAGGAAGGCAATCGTTGCTTATCAGCTGTCAACGGGAGGTTATTTTATTATAAGTATTCTGAAACACATTTTGTTATCCTTTTAGAAAATGGCATTGGTCCAAAGTCGTACTCGCTCGGAGGAACGGCGGCGGCGCAGTTGTCGGCGTCGGTGCGGGAGCGCCTGCTGGGCTCCCAGTCCCTGCCCAAGCCTGGAACACACGAATTTGCCGCGCTTTTCCATCATCACAGGTAACTTTGGACATTATAGTAGTTTTAGCTTTGAGAAATGCTATATCATTTAATGCACACTGTCGTCCAACAGTTTTTCATTTAAGTGTCCTGGAATATCAGGGAAATAATCGGACTGCATAAATAAATTGATTGGCAAATCTGATGAAAATATGATATCTCTGCATTACATTTGCCAACAATTAATAGATTGTAGTAATGGAATTCATTCATATGTGTGTTATTGCTATTAAATATTTACATAGCTAAGCAATTAAAAGATTGATTGTCTAAACAAACACAAACTTAACAGCTGATGTCCCAGTAAGCTGGAAGCCAACCATTGACCCGAAACAATTGGTCAGTCAACTAGCGACTATGGTCCAATTAAACTGTTTATATAATTACTCTCGATTACCACTCAGAGTGGGAAGATATTGATCTTGTACCCTTTTGTAGGATATTTTGTGGCTCTAAAATACTTAAGATATAAAAATATATATAATACCATAATATAAAACAATCGTTTTGGTAACGATAATAGTTCGCGTAGTAATTAGCGATAAATTAAGTTCAAATATACTTGACCCCTTTTTGCTTCATCATTTATAATGATACCAGTTATCCTCGAAAATTTTAATTTAAATATTCTTTTGATAGTAGGTATCTATTGCCTAAATTTAAGTGTTATATACGCGTATCAGTTCTGTTCTTCATACAGCAACATTTATTACACAGCCATTTTAAAAAGTTGACCGTACTGTGCGGACGCCGCCTTTTTCTTAATATGTCAGAAGTCGAGTAACAAGATGTTTTGAGAGTGAATTAAAATGTAAAATATCATCACAATGTCTCATCAAAACTTTAAGTGAGTAACAGTATCGATAGTATAGATAAAAATAAATAAAATAAATCACACCTATATATAATTCCAATAACTTCATCGACGCATGTAGTTATTATTTTGTCTGTCACTACCTCAGTAGTGTTTCAAAATTATTAAGCGTTATATCTTTCTAGTGTAAAAGATATATTTAACGGTTTTTTAGTCTAGTTAGTGAACTACACTGAAAAAATGTACGAAACTTGTCCCGTGGAGAAGATTGAGCAAATAATATCTTTATCTATGTTTGGTTAAGATTATGATGTTAAAAGTCGTGGGAAGTTTTGTGACAGTCATTTTTGGCATTCGATGGCGTTTTACAGTTAGAAGTTTACAATATATTTTTTATATTACAGAGTCGCTCCCCGGAGTGGTATGAAAATCAGCGATGGCAGTCTATCAGACACACAAACTTATTCTGAAGTGAAATCTGACTATGGAATACCATATGCGCCTTGGTTGAGACACAGGTAAATATTAAATATGTTTTTCTTTTTGATTTCGTATAGGTTATATTTTGAAACCAAAATATGTTTTGATTTATGACATAATATTTTAATTTAAATGAGGCCTTCTTTATTTAATTTTCAATTCGAATTTTATTCAAAAATTGTATCATAGAATTTGATGATCATTTCTTCTTGTTCATTCTATCTATACCTATTATATTATTTTGTTTGTTTGCATTTTGTGTGTCTTGACTTGACCCATCATATTTAACACAAAGTGTAACATCTGCTGTATATCATATCCAAGTGCTTACTGCCCTATTTCTGATACGGCCAGTTGTATCGACTAAATCAGTGTTAGTTAACAAGAATAATCTTGTTGAATAAAATGAAATGTCTCTTTGCTTGCGTGAGGCAAGCATAATAAAATAAACGAAAGACAAAACAAATTGAAATCTAGTATACAGTAAATTGAATTTTAAGACATTTTCTTATATCAACCTAGTTCCAAATTGCTTTACAACTGGCCAGCATGAGCCATCATCACGTTTCCCTTTCAGCAACACATACTCCGCGAGCGGGCGCCTCTCGGAGGGCGAGTCCATGGAGTCCCTCACCTCGCTGCATTCGGCGGCCCACAACCACTCCTCCTCCCCTAACTCACACCACCGCAGCTCACTCACTCACAATAAGCTCATCATGCACCGAGACGCTCAGGGCTCCAGGCTTAATAGGAGCAACAGCATTAGGTGGGTTCTTTGAGATTACTTTTTGGGGTTGGACTAGAATCACAGGTATATGCAAACTAGTGTTATAATTAACAGCACACGGTCGACAGGTGATGTAAGAAACTAAACTATAAAAGTAAATTCTGACATTTTATTTAGGACTTTGAATATAGAAAAATATTCTCTTATTATTTTAAGATAAATCTAATCCCGACTCTACGTGATGTACTTAAGTACCTATTTAAGTTTACGCGTCATATATAAAAGTATCTTAAAGGGGTCTGGTCCAATCCTTTATGAAAGGGTTTATCCACATTTTTATCGGCTTAAAGTCTTTTAAGCTGAGCGTTTATATTTGTAATATTTAAATATTCGTCGTGGTGAATGATGTATTTATGTATCAATTTTTTCACATATCATATCACACATCATCGTTCCCTTTTCGTACTTATCATGCTTTGTATTTTACGCATAAATATTATTTATTACTTACAACATATACGTATAATGTAAAGTCTTAAATTGATTGGATTTTAGCTACCTCAGAGATAGGACATTCCCAAGGTACGCCACACACCCAGAAGTTTGTATGAATGGCTTCAATGTGGCACGCTTCACTAAATACAACATATAATTATGCATGTTTTGAACATGGCACGGCTTAATCTTATTTGATTCACTGAAGATTTTAAAGTATTTTTATATTTACCTACACTACACTTGCATCAGTACTTCACGAATACTCAGAAAAAAAATCAGAAATTTGAAATCTAGTATCGATTTTGGAAAACAAAATGTCCGCTTTGTATTTTTTTTTCAAATGTTTATTTAGGTAAAATTTTTCAATCTCAGTTATTTTTTCGGAGCTGTAAGCATTTTATATCTAGCAGGTATTTTGATAAGCAGGCTTTTATTGTTGCCATAAATGTACATCGTATTCTGTGCCATGTCGTGAGGTGCATTGTTATAGATTTTGTTCAAACAAATGTTTTCGTATATTTATAGATCAACGAAATCGGAGAAGCTGTACCCCTCTATGCTCCAGAGATCGTCGGAGAGTGATTATGAACCATACTATTGTTTGCCCGTGCAATATGGACCAGGAGGACAAGGTAATTAATATGTGATACTTTCTTAATATTTTATTTTCAAAATGCATTTAATTCAATGAAAAACATTATTTTCCACATTTTACCTACATGTGAATCGAAGCAAATAATAAAATATTGCATGAAAATTGTAACAGGCGTTAATTTCCGTGAGTCCGTATGTCATGACGTCTTAAAACCCCTTTGTCTCAAAATATTCTGTGCAAACACGTCACCTCTGTATATACCACGTCTTTATCCCTCACGGGGTAGACAGAGCCAAGATTCGCACAACCCGAAACCACGATATGAATCTGACATAGTGAAATATTTTATAGGTCTAAATTATGGTGTTTCGGAACCACCGTCACCCTCTCCAAGATCAGCCCTTAGTCCCACGCACCAGCCTGGCAATGTATTGCACACACCGAGACATTCCCACCACTACCCTAAGAAGAATGATGACGGTACGTACACACACAAATGAGTTGCATGCTGTTTTAAACTATGTTTGCTATTTATGGGGAATTATATACATTATGCTCTAGATATTAAAATATAATGTCAGGAGGCAAACACAAATGCATAAAATATTTAAATTATATATTATATTTTTTGACGATAATAACATGTGGTACAATTCTCTCACTAATAGTGCACGGTTCCACTGCGTCACTGGTGTCGACGGCATCATCCTTGGCTGCTGGGGCGGGTTCAGATGAAAGGCATGCTCACGAGGTATGTGAATCGCCAATAGACTTAAATATTGTGACACATTTCCATTCTTCATATCTATATTATCTATATCTACTTTTCTAGAGAATAATGGTGATAATACCTAAACTTATTTTGTGTCTCGTTGGGTCCGCCAAAAAGTTAATATTGAAAGTACATCTAAATGTATATAATCTTATGTGTTGTTTGGGTAATTTTGTGGCGGCCAGCGATGATTTTCCTAATCCCTATTTTAAAACCCAATTTAAAAAACATATCTTATGGGTAACCATTGTTCTAAGCAATATTAGAGCTAATATAAAATATCATTTTTATTATTTTATTTAGGAATCATTACGTAGTAATAATATAGCAATTTAATTATATGTTCTTCAAATAAAGTTTAATTTTCTTTATAATAGAATGTTCTTTCAAAATATCATTTTTTGGTGAATGACCGTGAAATTAAAATTGACGCCAAACTTTACCCAAACCGATGAAAAAATTAATTAATTTAATTTTTAAAAATTAAGATGACTTAATTTTAAATATCCCAAATAATTATAAGAACTGAGCACTTTCTAATTTATAAAACTAATACTTATTTCATTAAAAACCACACCAAATTAGCCAATCCACCTGCAACATATTTACTATACTTGTGTTGGCAATAAAGTAAATACTTAATTTTAAACTTCACCTGTTAAATAATTGGAATCTCCTTATATTGAATTAAATAAGCATCATTATCTGAATTTTTATTGCGAAATTTTAAAGAATAAAAAGTGTTTGTAATGTCTTTACATGACGATTGCACCTCCAAGTGTTAATAAATACAACAATAACGAGCAAATATCTATATTTACATTTACAATTCAACAGGTGCGGAAGTTGAGGAGGGAACTTGCAGATGCCAAAGAAAAAGTGCACACGCTGACCACACAGCTCACCACCAATGTAAGTAATAGCCATAATTTGTTATTGAAGACAACTTCATTTTTATGGTAATATCCAACGTTGAAAATTAACGTTGGTAATGACTTGTTTCAAACAAAACACGGAACTGTTTACAAATCTTTTCTAATTCTTATTAGGTACCTAAGTACCTACTAATAGTGATACTAATATCACCGGTGATTTTTTTTTATCTTTACGTATTTTATGTACTTACATAAAATACGAAAAGATAAAAAAAAATCACCGGTGATACATTTTGAAGGTCGGGGAATTTTGTTCTAAAATTAGCTAGCTATCAATTTTAGTTACATTAAAATTAGATATCCTTTACAAAAACTTAAAACGCTATGTTTTTTTATTAATTAAATATAAGAACCTACCTTTACTATATCTATAATAATATCTAATCAAAGTATATCATGAAAAACTTGTTACCATAATAAACACCCGAAGAAAGTAACAAAACCAGTGAAACATGAGAATTCGAAATGTTAAATATCATTCCGTGACTGCCTACCACGCGTGAATAGCTTGCACCCATAATATTGTAACCCGATATGCTGAACAACAAGCCCATGTAGGCCAAATGTATACAAATTTATCTAACAGAACCTCTTCTTGCCCACCGAAGCATGCGGCTGCATTTATTTATAAATAACATTTTTATAAACAATGTAATGATACACCGCGTTTAGTGGTAACGATGTCTCAAGCGATATTACTGTCGACAGGTTAACATGTTTTATCATTTTGTTATCTGAGTATAAACAAATAAAAATCAGCCACTTTGACTTTTACATAAAAAATGTTGAAACGTGGAAACACTTTTTTGTTTAAAAGTCTGTAGACTTGAACAAAAAAGTGTCCCTGGAAATTTCAGAGAGGTCAATGTCATAAATTATGTACAAAATATAGAAAGTGATGCAGTTACAAGGAGTGATAAACCACAGATAAAAGAAATATTGTGATAAATAATCGTTACGGCCTAATGTTGGTTTGAAGAAACACAACCATATCCAAAAAGTGAGTCAATGTTTTATGCATGTTTCTCGCAGAAGCAGAACAAGAAAGTGGATATGAAATGTAACCACAGAGGGTCAGTAAATAATAATGTGGCGGCCGTGAGACACCAGGCCGCCTATTTCGCTCCCATATTGGGCGCTAAGAATGTGTGCCAAACGCCAACTGCCACTGTTTTATCTCGAAACCCGCACAAGTCACACGCGACAAGCTTCAAATTAAAATATTGCTCGGTAATTTGGTTACCTTCAGAAGAAGATCTTTATCATAAAATACATATTTAATGTCTATTTTTGGAAACTAAGTTATCATTGTGCTTGCTGAAGTACAGCTCTGGTTTCAATGAGGTCTTCAAACGTTTAAAATGGCGATAAATATTTTATTCGAGCGGAGTACTAACTACAAAGTTAAGTACATTGAGGTTTTAAGATCTCCAAAAGTAGAGAGATTTGTATATCACTATCCAATAAATCGGGAATTTATGATGAGTTAGCGAATCCATAAACAGTAGACTTAACGGGAGTAACTTTTGTTGATGCACTGTAATATTTCTAACATGACTGCAAATTATCATGTTGACGTGAACAAATTGATAGGATTGCACTAGTCAAACCGGAGAAATTTATTCGTTTCCTAGAAATATTAACTTGCTATACCAGGCGATTACAGAGTTACTAACTGAAAATGTAATTATGTGGCTATACATTCACAAATTTTGATAAATCCCTAAAATTATTTTACAAATCTTATTTACCTTAATTAATATACTAAAAAGGTTTATTTTAAAGATTTTAATGAAATGTTTAGGATCACGGAAAGGTCTACGTCATAAATATATCCCGCTTCGTTTATGCCTTGGATACTCCATTTCATATAGTGTGACCAAGTCGCGGTAAACGTGAGTCAATATGAACATAAAGTTGTACTATATTCTATTTAAAAAATATATTTTGTGTATGGTATACTTAATAAACATTATATGTATATCATCTTTATTATAGGCATATCTAATTATACCTATAAAACGTCACAACAAAGAAGCTTAATTGATATTAAAATTTGATGTTTGTTTAAACAAGCAAGTAATACTATAAACTTGTAAGTAAAAAGCAAAAAGAGATTTAATTAAGAAAAGTCAACTTTACTGATTTTCAATATTAAATGTCATGAAAAAGAAAGCTCTACATAAGAACAAATTATGAAAGTATATCGAAGAGACAAAGAAAAAGCGAACTCGTGAATTAAAGCTCAGTTTTGTTCTTCTAATTTACAACCAGTAAAGCGTCACCGACATAAATAATTCAACGCGCGAGTAGTCTACCGTTGTTCTTTAAGCGCTATTGTTTAGCTGCCAAACTACTTGAAGCTTACCATACTTTCAGGTCTATCATATTATGAAGGTTCAGTTTCGTCAATAAAAAGACGGCATGAATCACAAGCTTGAGTTTATTTTAAATATCTAGATCACAATTTCCTTTATATGACGATTGATCATTTCTGCTAATTGACGGCTACATATACTTAGGTATTTACAAGTATTTGCTACTTATGACTCAAGTCGTATTAACATCAAACAAATAATACGTGACAAGATTGTTCACAATGATATAAATGAGAACCAAATTGGTCTTAATGGCGATATGATTTGATGCCCTCAACGTTGCGGCATCTTGAGATATTGGTGTTTTTTTCTTAACAAGACTATTCCCATTTTATTCGTTGAATATTTACGGTTACATTTGTTCAATAAAGCCACAAATAATGGTGTGGTATATGTTAAAGTTCATGTAATACGAAATATTGGTCATCGAAGTTACACAGATGGTGTTATTACCTACCTACTTCAACTTGCCATATCTGCGCTGATACCCTGATCTTTACAGGTTTAACCGTGCACCGAAAACCATTCTCTGATCAACCTTCACATTTGTTTTCCTCACATTTTACGTCAAGACCGCCCAGCGGAGCTCATTACTTTATTTAAATGTATTTACGAGTATGTGCATGAATACTCAACAATACTTATTTATGCAAGTGTGCATTGTTTACAAGACGGTTAGCTTTACAAACGTTCTACAATTGTTTGACATCAACTATTGCATGTGAAGCGTGCGCTGGCTTTGTGCCAGCTTCTTCTAAATCTACCACTTCAAAGATTTGTTTAGTACCTAACAAAATTGCAACTTAGTGTTACAAATAAAGAAATAATATATATAGCAACAATACATGTAGCAACAATATTACTATACTAAGGTTTAGGTCTCATATGTGATGTCACGCTTATCTAAAAGTATACTTATTTTTTATTTTTTGTCACTTATAAACAAAAACTACGAGCGGACTTAGTCTCAGCATGTGCTCAAAGATGTTATCAAATGTGGCTCGAGTCCGTGGCCCATAAATCTTATAAAGAGCTTGCGCAACAAGTGCGCGTGATAATGTGCGAGTCGCCTCCTCTGAGCTACAATATCATCATCATTATTTGAAACACAAAAAATATACATTATCAGGACCTATGAGTTAATGTTACTTGTTAAAGTTAACTGTTACGAGACGATCGACTAACACACTAACACGAAAGAGGAACAAATGTACAAACTTTTATATTTATTAAATCACTACTAATACTTAGTAAAATTTGTGTATAATTTATGTCATGAAATCTAAATTAAAACAGGTAATTATTATATTAAAGTGAACATTTGTTTCGATAAAAATAATGCGTTTATTTGAAGTGATATCGAGAGCTCTGTGTAATTTCCAATCTCAATCACACACACCCTAAACTTGTTATCCCCAGTGCATGTCCCCATCCTGTCTGCAATCAATAGACCGTGAGCTACTAGTTCAATCAATGATCCGGGTTCCTTGGGGTTCCGTAACTAAGACTGTTTATTTCAATGTAGTCGGTCACCACATCAGCCATCAGTATTCAGTCAGAGTCAAAGTCAAACCAGTACGCGTTGAACCTCCACGCAGAGCGGACGCACGTGTCCCGTTTTGTTTGAGTTTCGTGTTTCTTCGGAACTTAATAAACAAACTATTTCTTACTTGTGAATCAGATAGTGTTTGATGTGAAAAGTTGAAATGGTTATTAGTGATTTGTGACGTGAATTTATATAAATAACCAATTGGTGCAAGTTTCTTTTGAGCTTGTGTGAGCGAAACACGTTTGATTTATTTGATTTGTTGTTTTGTTACCAAGACATCCGGGTATAATTTGATTTTGGTTTCCCTTATTTGATCGATGAAACTATACATTTGTTTTGAAATCATTAATCGTGATGATTTGCTTCTTTAAATATTGAAATGTAATGGGAAGCTAAGGGGTTTGTCAGACACGTTATAATAGCCTTTTATAAAATTTAATAAATATCAACAACATTGTTTGATACAGCCGCTTATTATTATCTTATCAATGATGGTGTAATTCTGGCATGGATAAGTGTGCGCATTTTATGCCTGTGCGTAGGTAATGTGGAGCTGTTAGAGCGCAGGTAAACGCTACGTTGTTGCGTCCCCCTTTTTTCTACTTGTTTGTAAAATCCTATTATTGCCGGTGGATCCTGCTTAGGCCCGTTTTACTTTTATTACTATCGCTATTATGAAGTGTATGAAAAATGGTCACATTGTTGTTAACGTGGGTTTTGTCCAAAAAGAGACAATAAAATGTAAGAAACGAAATGGTCAACCTCAGTAGTATAAACTGCTTAATGATTTGTTTCCTGTATCATAAACATATCAAGTAATACTAAGAAGATATAATGCACATCGTTAATATGAATCACGATTAAAAGTTCAAAAAACCATTGCAACAGATTTCAAAGAAAACGTCGTTTTTAAAGCCATAGTATTAATATTTTTATTTTGATACTGATAGTCGATGATTGATGCTAGAAAATGACGTATCTCACTCTCTTTGAATCTAAACTAAATAAAGGAAATTTCAATTTTGCCACCTCTAATACTTATTTTTGCCACGGAATTTGTTAACATGTACTTACAAAATTTTGCCGTAATGGCAGTGAAACTTGCTAACAGAGGAGATGAAGACAAACTATAAAAGCAAACATCAAACACAAGCCCTGTGTGGATCTGTTTATAGGCGGACCTGGTTTGGTATTTGGGGTCAACCGTTTGATATCCAGCTCGTTTCAAGTGTTTTATGGCATTAATAACTACATTTTTTCCCTTTACATAAATAGAAAAACCTTATAATAAAATCGTATGATATAAAAATTACACCTTTGTTCAATTAACTTTATGTGTTACAAAAGTTATTTGTTTATTTTTATTTTATCTTTAGATGTTGTACATGACAGCAATCATATAATGATTGCTACCATTGTTTGGCTTCGTGGTAGCATTGTCACTAAAATGTAACGTAAAGCAATATGTATAGTTAGATAGCCATTGGTGTTACGCAACACAATATATAAACCAAACAAACCTTGAGCATTTATAGCTGTAATAAATTTAAATGGCATATATCACTTGCCGCCACTGGTAGGCCAACATCGTCACTCGGCGAAGTGAAGATTCGTATAACAAAGACTTTTACACTGCACAGCGATGGAGACAGTATCATGATAATGTCCTAATTACGACACTAGTGGCTTGCTGTTGCAGCATCCCTGTGTAATTCAAAGTAATCTTACTCAAACACTAGGTACGCAAACATTTTTATCAGTCATTCTAACACCTTGCATCAAAGATAAGCATAGAAAGTCTTCTAAGAAACTAAAGTTCAAAAGACCGGACGGTTCGGTAGTAAAGTGAACAATATTTTTGTCATTAATCACTAGACCATTTGGCCTTTGTAGCTTGTGCCTTCTCGGTTTAATTTCCTTCCTAACATTATAGTTATTACTACTATGTAAATTTTATGATCGTTCAATTATGCAAGTTACTTTTATCTAAGTTCAGTGGAAGAATTTATCTTTAACGATAATTGTTATCTAACTACAAATATTTTTTGTACCAATTCGGTAACATTTCGCAAGCTTTTTGTATATTAAAAATGAATAATAACACTAGGGTGTTTACTAGCACCGAGTCACTATGTTCAATCAGCGAAGCGCCTTCTCTGCTCCGTCAATTGAGGTTAATTCGTCCCGAGACTGGCCAGGGATCTCTAGCGCCCCTGCATTATTTATTCGTTCAATAAGCTAAATGGCCTACTAAATTGTCCTCATATTCATAAATATATGCTGTAAATTCGTTTTAAATCGCCAACTGACTTGTACAGAGATGGGCTTTAAATAGGCTAAATGGTTCAGAGAAATGTAAAGAATATGAAATATCAGGATAAAATAGATGTTGATGATTTTGTATTATCAATTCGTGAATTTAAGTGGACTACTTAAAACATCGAATCCATTTATGATGATTCCAAGTTGTCTGGGGAAGTCCATTTTTGAAAGAATAAATAGATTTTAAAAATAGTCGTTTCTTTAAACACAATATTTAAGAGAGTTGTTGAACCTGACGTCACATGTAATTATTGTTTTGGTAATATGTAACGTTTGAACGAGTCCAAAAATCTGTGATTTTTATTTTGTCGTATCCCACAAAACAATGATATTATCAACCTAATTATTTCTGAAATGCTATGATGTGGGATAGTTTTCGAAACAAAAATTCGTCATGTAGCCTATTGAATATGTGGCTTAGTAGGAATCCACGTGTTGGTTAGAAATAGTAATGTTTATATAGTGTTTTACGAGCAACTCGGCGACTTTGTTGTAAATGATTTGGATGCACAGATAACATGAACTACTGTTTACGATACAAAGACAATGACCTCATAAAAACGTATAAAGCATCTTATCCTTGCAGGTGGCAGGGGCTGCGGAGTCAGCCTTTGTTTTAAAATTTAAAATAGTGACGGGAAGCCTAATTAAATAAAACTTCTTCATATATTTTTATCTTAGCTGTTTGGGAACCGTTTAAAAACGTCAAATATTAAAACTAAACGACACGAAACATGTCCGAAAAACTTCTTACATATTTTTATATTAATTTCGAATAGCTAAAACAAAATTTTAGTATGTAACTTAACTGATGACTGAATGGGCAACTCAATTTAACCGGTACAAATTGCAGGAAGGAAATAGCGTAACAATAAATGTAATTAACGCGCGTTTTAATAATTTTTATCCGTAAACGTGTAAGTTACAACTTTCATAATCAAGGGAAGTGGAAAGAAATCGTATTCCATCAAATTTAGTAATAGATTGATCCATATGCAATACATTATAACTTAGTTTGATTCAGTAAAAACTATTTTTTTTAAAGGGTTGAAAATTACATTATTACTATTCATTCGCAAATATAAATGAGCTCGGCAAGTTGAAAGTACAAACAGAAGCTTTATCATATAAAAAATTGCATTGATGTGTTAATAGGATTTAAATTCGAACCCTTTTAGGTCAACAACTTTAACTGTACCTGTACTTCATTCCAGCAGACAGTATACTATTAAGTTCTATGTATTCTGTCATTATAGCTATGCATATCACTAGAGTTAGCATCTTAACACTAAAGTACAATTAAGTAAATTGCCATCATTTGACCTCAGCGAAGGATTTATCAATGAGTCTACGGTGATACAATCTCGTTTAACGGCTGTTGCGTCACCATCCCACCACCGACCACGACCTTGGAGGACCCGCGAATCTCTCTACACATCCCGAGTACGTTAACTTTAGTGTAGGAGTGTCGCGAATTTTATTTATAGCTCACAAAAACTAACGTGCGGTTGTAAAGTAAAAAATATTCAATTACTACGTGTTTATACAAAAATTTGCATTTCGTGCGTAGGAGACTATCGATTTCCCTAAAGGGTTTATCTATTATCCTATAACAGTCGCGGAAGGAAGCTTTACAAAGTGAGTTCGTGCCGTATCTAGGCAGGAAGCACAGATAGTAGCACTACTTAAACAGGGATAAGCCTGGGATCAGTCTCAGGTTACAATAAACAGAAGTCATTACTCCGTAATGTGAGAGGTGGTCCCTTGCTCGACAAAAAATGAGATAACAGTGACGACGTTGGACAGAAGTTCATGACTCAGTCTTGCTCTATTAAGATATGTTGACTGGCATAATGGCGGTGGGCTTTATCACCTTTCTGGATAATGCATTTAGACTGCATATTTTTAACCAATGCGTCATCAGACTAGCTTTAACACTCCGTTAAACTTAACGTTATGAAGGAATAAGTATTTTAAAATCAAATAGCCTGCCCCATCTTTAGATTATTTTTGTGTTTAAACAGAAGATTGTGTTGTTCCATTTGTTTTGACAGTTAAGAGCTTCTTGTAATATTGAATTTCACAAAAGATGCAGTTTCGTCACCGTTGATTGGCAACAGTAGCTTGTCGTATTAGCATGACAATAGCTTGAAATAGCGGTCGGAGGTCACGCCGTTGCCCTTAAAACTAAATGCGGTTGTGGCATAGCGTAAAGAGGTTTAGTACAATCGAAATGGGCACTGCAAATAGAATTCGCCAAGAAGGCACTTCTAACATAGCCCACAACTTAGTTTATTTGAATGTAGATTTCGGGAACATCACTTTGATGTATTTAATAAAAATATAGACTTATATTTATTTTTTTCCCTATCTCTCATAATAATGCTGAATAGACTCTTGGAATTTTAATAAACTGCAACTGCACTTTTAATAAAGCAATCTTTCGTATATATACTTTTATTTTCCAACGGATCGATGATTCTGTAGACTAACCCAGTATTCGCATGACAAGACAAATACAATGCGCCCAACCCAGTCAATCCTTGTTTATACTCCTATGAATTTCGCTTGTGTATCATGTATCTAATATTGCAAATATCTGTGATTGTAATATCGCATATTTCATTCAGAACGTATCCGTTTCGTTTCACTGAGATTTCGTTGGACAGTATCGTTGTCAATGTATAGAAATTGAATGTTTATGCAAATAAGGGCGTGTTTGATTTGAACGTTGTTTAATATGAATAATGAATAATCTATGGTATGTATTGGCTTAGGTTGTGATTTCGTTCGGTCTATAAGATGTTTGAATATTAGACCATTAGTGTGCCTGATGGTGATAGTTTCAAAAGCTTGTGCAAACATTGTTTGAATGTCTTCCTTGATCGATTTATATGCTTTATTTAAATTAAAACATGACGCTAGTCTTCACGTCCTCCTTTCGCTTCGTATCGGGTGTCTACTATCCCATCAAGTGCTCTTATATCGCCTTAATACGGCCCATGTGTTCAACAGATGTGTCTTTCCTAACTCGGTTGAACGGTTCTGCCGGCAAAATTTTTCTGTTGCAAAAATAAGGATAAAATTATTTTTAGCCATTTTAGATATACTGAAGAATGATAGTTTATCATTATGTTTTAAATTACTTGAGTTTGTATGTTATTAGACTTGTAAACTGCGCAATTGAAATGACAAGCCAAGTCACTTGGGGACATACACACATGTCCTCATTCTGTGTTGTATCCGCATGGCATAATAATTACTGATTTAATGTTGAGGTCATCATTATTCACATTATCATCTTGCGTCTGAGAAGATTAATCGCTCAATTATAAGTATTATAAGTCGAACTTGAATTAAAACATGTTTTGTAAGATTTTTTCCAATCAAGCATCAGGATACTCTGATAAAAGGAAACATTTAGATAGATTTATTGCTTTAGCTAACATTAATAATATCTTTAATAAATTGAACATTATTATAATAACTAATACAGTAAGTAACGTACTCGTTCTATCGATAAATGAATGAAATGAACGAATGCTGCGTTTACGCAGTTGCTGCTGACATATCCAAACATAAGTTGGGATAAACTTTGACTTAGTTCGACGTGATGTACATATGACCTTAGATAACGAAAGATAAGATCATTAAATATGTACCGTCTGCACTTTGAAAAGTCTAAGTATTTATCAAATTTCAGTAATTGCTTAGATTATTCTACATCAATTTGAAGCTTAAGTAATAGTAAATGAATTTCAAAATTGCTAACGTATAATTAATCTATTACATAATTTATATTTAAATAGTAAAATTCTATAAAAGTAGAAAATTATTTTCATTTATCGTTTGCCATAAAATATACCCATTGTCATTGAGTCTGTGAGATACGCGATCTCACGTAATTCTAACATTACGATGTTAAATATAGTATGGGTTAGTAAATTGGCTCAAATTACTCTAAGTAATTGAGTATCTTGCCTCATTGCATAGCGACGGTGCTCTCTGCCCCCGGAGGGAGTACAACAAAGCTGGTATTACATAACTCTGACTGTATTTTAACCTATTTATTATATTATAATGAGCTAATAACTAAATTGTTCATATCATGAATCCATGGCATGTACATATTTTAATAAGACAATTTTAAATATACATTGAGATCTTGTCTTGATTGTGCCTTTGAGCCCTTTGATGAGAGTGCTGGAACTTGTATAGTGCGGTAATTTATATTACTATTATCGATATAACGTAACTGCTAGTAGTAGACACACATAACATTTTACCAATTTAGTAAAGTTTGAATAAATCTAAATAAATAAACAGATACAAAAACGCGCATAAATTCTGCTGCTAAAATTTTCAGAATTAATATCAATATTCTATTCATACAAAGCAATATTCTCGTAAAAAAATCCCTACACATTAATTTTACAGAAACGAGTTGCACATTTCACTATTGAACAGAACTTTCTCCTGCCCATTTTTCAAGCGTTTATGATAAGTCTAAATTTGTAATATTTACATTATTTGTCATAAAAGCCATAAATTGACTTTTAAACATACAGCTTATCATCAATGACACAAAACAATTACTATGGTGAATGTTGGTTTTGTTCCCAGCAAGTTCCCACATGATCAAGACATCATAGGAACCGTTAGGGCCGTGTTGCAACACGTGTCTTTCTGTACGGTAATCCATCGACGTTATCAAATATATTTTATCGCATGTTGATACTTGAATATGAAAGGGTGTACTCGTATATTCCATTTGAATTTTTACTTACACACACTACGAATATAACACTAATTAAATGATTTATCTAATGCCTTTCTAAAAAATGTGTAATGAAGCTGAATTACATATCTAAAAGTTAGAATTAGCTGCAGGTATGACCATCGGTAAAAATAAATTTCGTCGCTATAACATTTGAATAAATGAAATAATAACTTGCTTCCGATTATTTCGTTTCGTATTCAAGACTATTGAACTGTAACTATATCGGAATATGTAATTATTTTTATTGTAGAGTTTGAAGTGTTACGAAATGACCGTGAAATCAAAATATTGTTCTGAGCCACACGGCCTCGGTAGGCAGAGCAATGCAGGTCGTTGATACGAACTGTGCATACGGTGCATTAGAGGGAAAGAGAGAGGTATACAAACATTCTACTCATCTTACTCTTGTTGCAAAAGACAGTGGTGCTCAAACTAGTATAATATATAAACTGTTTACACAACAATATTACTTGTTTGCTATCACAATGTAACAAAATAAATAAATTTATATTAACTTAATAAGATTTACCTTGACCTAATACAACTTATATGCCCGACCTTCCTACAACTCCTTTTAAACAGTAGAATTCAGATAATTTATTTTCTGTAAATCTATTAAATTTATGGAATGCAAACAAAAATCCAATCATTTAAAATACTTAAAATGACCTATATATTTTTGTCCACAATATAAGAGGTAAAGATTGAGAACCACTACGTCTTTCGATATAAAGAAGGGTCTGTGCCTCTCCCTTCGTCTGAGATCGGTAGTTAGGCGCCCGCGATCGCCCTTATAATTTATGGTTTAACCCGTATCGCCATATGACCTACCATTGTTCGATTTTAATAAACAAGACCGTTGATTTATAAATGTTATATAAGTACTTTATTGGAAGTATGTAAGTACAGAAACGAAAATTGCAGAAACGTTCCCAACATGAAACCCTAGAGATATTTTTTCAAACATTTTGATATTTAAAAAAATGTTGCTTGTTCACAATTCATAATATGAGCAAACTGGGACTGCAACATCCACAGGGATGATTGCAATTTAATTTCGTATTCTATTCATATAATGCAGTTAATTTTATAATTGCAAATAAAGTATGTACTTCGACTTGATATCTTGCATTTGTACGTGAAACTAGTAAGGTTTAACAATTACTTTATGTCTAACAATTTTAAAATGTAATGTAAACATAGACGTACTAAATTGATAGACATTTCGCATAGCAAGTACCTACCTATCGTAACATACGACATAACTTATAAGTAACTTTTAAAAATAGTGTTCACTTCACGATCAATATTTGAATGTTTTACTGTTTCTAAGAATTGAAGTAAGGAATTGGATAAGTGGCATACATAAAATTTATATTAGTTAACCCTTAAACGTTTCCTTTCGTGTTAAGATCCAAGCTTTCGACGTAAATAAACACCACGAAGCTACTGCAAGTGAAATGAGTCATATTTGTACCGGCGCACGCGCGGACTGCAAGTCCGACCAAGCGGTCAATGCCGTTTTCCTGCTACTTTATACTGTAGTACTTACATAAGTACATATTGCCTATTGCGGCGTATATCCCGTGGAAATTTCAGGGCAAAAAATATTGACCGTAAGATCGATTTCATTGAAATAAGTTTGTATTGTGCGTGAGAAAGAGACAAAATTTCATACAACACTGTTATTAAAATTAAATGTTCTCATAAACTTTAACTTTTTTCAAAATAAAATTGACACGTATTTTGGTGCATTTATAATTTTTTACAAAGTTCTAAACATCAGAATTGTTCATTCAACCATAACTCTTTTTAAAAACGTAACCTAAATATTACTGTAAAAAAAATGATCCCCACGACATTATTACAAGTGCAGTCAAGATAAACCTGTAGACCATACCATTGATTGCCTGTCTCAATCCAACCGACGCCGGATGCTGCACTCCCGCTCATTACATCCATAAATAGAGACAAAGATAAAAAATAATTAGGCACAATTCTGCAAAGTCATCCGGCCTGTGGTCGGTGTTCCTGAATTAGAAAGTTCACTCTTATATGGCTTCTTTTAGCTGACAGGTAAAAGCGATTTCAGTATCAATTGAGTACACACGTCGCTCTAAGCAGAATATTTAAATTATTACAAAATTAATTACTTAGCCAACTCTTGTAGGAAGTATCACTTTATATCGACGCTCTCAGATTTAAACACGCTTCGGAAATACATTTAGTAGATGTTCTACGTACATATATTTGACTTTATTTAAATTAAATTTATATGAATAGTAGTCAAATGCTTCCATGCCATGGATACTTATTTTAGTTTTGAATTATAAAGTACACACTAAAAAGTTAAAAAGTTCTTCAAGTACTTGACCTAAAAATATTTTGTAGGTTGTCGAGTGGCGTGTCTGGTAAACCCATTTTAAATTGCGTTTCAATTGGATATGAACTGAAATAAATATCTTACAATGAGTTTCTTGGTTAAAAAGGGTCAAGTAGGTACATAAAAGCTTGTAACATCCGATCGAAGACCCTATGTCGTAAAATAATACTAATAATGCTCTAAAATAACATCTGTTTAAATCGTGTTAGATTTCATATACCTATAAAAAAATATTAAGTATTATGAAAATTTACATAAACGTATTATTATTGACGATTGTTTAATGTATAGTGTTTCGCTCAATAGCTTTAAAGTTCAAACTTGCACTTTATAAACTTCACGCTTTCGTAGCTATCGGCAAAATATGCCTGAAGAAAATTGTACGTTATCATCAATTTTATATTCAAGTTGGTTATGTATGGAAAGAATATGTTTGACGTGATGTGTATGTGAAGAAACCAGTGATGGCCGTGACTACTTCTTCGAACTATCACGGTTCGCCAATACATGATGGCTTCGCAACGATCCGGGCACCTAGAAGTCGCATCAAGATAAGGAACTTAGTTGAACCAAATCCTATACCTAATCTACCTCAAAGGCATTCAGAATATTTTACTTTAAATAGAACTCCCAAAAATAATTTCCTCAAAACATTTGATGTGCAATATGTAAGCGACACTTCAAATAGTAAAGACCATCCTTCGCGTCTCAGTTTCACAGAACCCATATACGACAGAGTCAGCCCAACGCAGAGCAATTCTCCAGTGAAACATAACGGAAGGCATGAAGTTCATTATGATTCTATAGATACAAAGCCGCGAAGGCGTTTAAGGAGCCTAGACTTGAAAGAACATAGCAAGGTTGAAAGAAATGATGTCGGCGGCAACTTGATTAACGGAGACCGTCAATCAGAGTACCACGTAGGGCAGGATGGTGCGGAGCAGCATTCCGTCCGCACGGACGCTACCGGCTCGTCCGGCGACTGTAGAAGGAGCCATAGCGACCGAGATAATTGCTCGGAATCGTCCTCGTACCTTACCGATAATGATAGGCCTATATCAAGCTACAGTGACAATTCCACCATACCATCCACGGACACGGAAGACGTGCTCAAAGATTTACCAAACAAATCCAAATTTCACCGATCTCCGCAAAAGTTTGCAACATTAAATTTAAGAAGACCTAAATTTATAGATTTGAAACAGCATAATTCTAAAGAAAACCTTTTTTATGGAAGTTTGCAAAGAAATAAGATGGGATATCATTCAGAGCCCAATACTCCTATAAATGGAGATGTAAGTTTAACTGACGAAACTATTATTAGTGAAGCGCAACAAATACCCAGAATGCCTTTACAAAATAGTAGAAACGGATTTAAAAGATCAGTGAGCGAAACAAATGGATTCTCAAAACGACTTAACTACAGGCATTCTTTTAGTGCTGACTACAGACCACAGAATCTAATGAAAAAACCCCACAAATGCTGCGAATGTGTCACTGGAATACCTGCAGATGAAGAGGAACAGATATCATCTCGGTCATCGTCAAGAACGCTGGGAACTTTGTACGAGTCTCAAGATCCAAAAATTGGCTGTCAGACCATACTGAGGCCGAAGCCTCCAATTCCTTGGTGGGAATTGGCTATCAGAAAATCTCGCTACAAAAGCTGCCCAATTTTAGAAGAGGTAAGTCTAAGATGTCTGTTACATATTCATAGTTATCAGCAAAGTTAATTCTAATCAATATCAGAATCTTTAATTAAGGAACACGATGGAAAAATCTAATGGAATAATTACAGCCTCGTCATTTTCTCATATGAGATTTTATCGGCAATGACTGCAATGATACTCAATAATTTTAATCGCCAAGCAATAAAAACAAAGCACAATCGATGGTATACAGCAGCGTTGTAAGAACGTTTATAGTGTAGTTAGTTACGAGGGCTTAGACCTGTTCGTGTGAATCACTTTCTATGCTTGTCCATGTTAATTTTCATTTTAGGTGTGGTTTTCCCTCGTGGCTCAACATAATGGTGTAATAGATTGCAATGAAACTAGTATCAAATCGAAATATCTGGGGGAGAATATACATGAATGACATAGCGTGTTCACCTCACAGTTTTTATAAGGGTGGGACGCCAGTTTTACTTCGCGTTGGATCATCAAAAATATTTTGTTACGTTACGTATGTATTCGTAGCATATTCAGTAAATTCCAATGACGCAGTTTGTTACTGAGCTATTTAAAAAATATATAAAAGTTGATAAATAAACTGCGATGTTTTAAATCCTGATAACAGGTGTATAAGAATTAGGTTCCAATCATTTTGTAATTTTTATTATGGTGTCTCTATCCTTCTAGTTTTTTTGGTAAGGACTAGCGTTTTGACAAAAAAAACTTTACCTGAGAACGAGAACATTAGCTACCTATTCATGACGACCAGTCAGGTGCTGACTTAATCGAAGCACATGTCCCATTAATTTCACTTCGAAATATTATTTCCCACGCTAAAAAAGTCCACTATCTATGTATGTTGATTTAAAGGTTTTATTAGAAAAAATATATTTAAATATAATAGGATCATGTAATAAAGCGATTTCGAGACTTACGTATTTCTATTAAACTACCGTTATTTATTCAGCTGTAGAACCCACAAACCGCAGTATACTGGTGTACTATGACATAAATCGAATGCTAGCTTCCACCGTTCTTGTTTCTAGCGGTGTTTTGCAATTATATATCTTGACAGATGCATTGTTGGCTGATCGTATTTGGACCACAGTAACTTAAACTGTCCCAACCATCGTGGGCGAAGACCTCGGTCATAACCACAAGGGACACCTCTGAACTCTATATCACCATCTGATAAGGCTATAGAGCGCATATAAATGCTCCAATCTTTCTAATTCCGCTTTGATATTTGTTCAATAAGAAATACATAAATATTTATTATTAAGTTCCCATTGTTAGTACGTTATGAAAGTTTAACTATAAACAAATACAGAAACATAAACACGCTTTCTCATTTATGACGTCAGTATGGATGTAGTAATAATTGACTTAATAAGTAACTAACCGACATAATTCCTCGGGTGTGGTAGACGACGTAAATTGACGACTAGAAATGCTATTGTTGGAAGTAAAACGTATACTAATTAGCGTCGCTTTGTCTCGCGATTCCTCCGCAGATGTTGGGAAATTGCTGAAGATAAATTGAAATTCCTCAAGATATTATCGTCACGATCTCGGGGAAGCTGTGAGAAAACTGTCGATTGTGGTTCTCATTAGGGCTGTCTGTGGCCTTCGTACGGTATCGAACGGGAGATAACTATCGTGGTTGTGGCCCTGGCTACCTCGACGGCACACTTTCCTAAAGAAGCCGCATCCGCATCATTTCTAAAGGTTGAACTGCCAAATGAATTTCATTCAGAGTTGAATAAAGTATTATAAAATTAATTTCAATAACATTTTTGGATTATTTTGGAAAAACAAATTTATAAATTAACTTTGAAACATGATATGCACTTCTTGCATCGATTTATCTACCAATGTGAGAGTAGACATTTTATGTTCATTAAACAGCATCATAACATATAATAGGAATCGTGAAAGTGGCTAATAATGTCTACTAACATTGGAAAATAAAGGGAAACCTCGCTTTTATTAGAATATTGTCCGTATTTCACTAAACTGTCAACATAAATTGGCCGTAGTCTGGGTTACAGATATGGCACGGCCGAATAAGGAAGAGTGCACTTGAACAAATAATCTCTCTTGTTGAGAATATCGTATCAAGAGAATATTGTTGCTGTGGGCTGCAGAGTGGGCTTCATATGAGGATCATTGAATTAAGTCATAAAAATAACACCCACTCGATGCAGTTACCGACCCATGTCACGTTTTTGCCCAAATTACGATGATTAAAACGTTAGTAACTATTAGTATTAGTAAAGTTATAGATTCACGTCTTTGTCCCTAACTGTGTTGAGGCCAAGATAATATATAAATATTTTAAAAACTCCATAAACAGTTTCATGATTCAATACTATAAATACTTTCAAAACTGTCTTTCCTTAAAAAACAAGGTACGTGCCAAGCCCCTTATTCAAAGCACGAATGTATCAGAATCAACATAGTTTCGTTTGATTAAACATATTGCATTAAATAATTAAGTATTGAAAATTCGGAAGCTCATTTTGCGTCAAATATTTTACGTACTATTGATCTGAGGTTACATACTATTATGTATCAATAATTTTCTGTAACAACTATTCAGCTAAGAAACTCTGCTCATCCGAAATTAACACGCACAATTTCAATCACGCGAAGCATTTAATTTTTTTACAAAGTTAAAGCAATTAGCCGAGTAAAGGTGCAGGACAAATGTGCACAATTATGACAGTTGCAAAAAAATCCACATTCTCATTTAATTTTATCATCTTAATTTAGTTATGAATAATGTTATATCTTTTTTATTATTGAAATTCACGATATTCAGAGATAAACTGTAGTATTAGTCCTTATGTGTAGGTCTTATGGCAGTATTTCCAGAGGCCTAGTTACTATTTTATTCATGTTATTAAATTAACAGCGGCTGTTTCCGCAGCTGTAGACAAATAATTACTCCCCACCTGTCTCGTTCAAAATGTTAGGGTTCCGTAACGTGAAAGTACAGAGTGTAGCTGTTGCTTATGATTTATTAACTTGCATACTCTGTAGGTTTGTATAACGCAAAATGTATGATTCATTGGCAATTTTTGTAGATTTAAAACTTGCTGTCAGATAAGCATGCGATAACATCCAAAGAGCAGCAGCATTGGACAGATAAAATCATAACGTAACAATTACAAGTTGAATTTCGAAGAAATTTGATAATTTTAATTTACCATCCATAACTTACTTGCACTTCATACCTACGATTTAAGTATGTCAATACTAGTATAATATAGTGTATGAGGAGGCAGAGACGGTCAAAACAATGATTTCAAAATACTTATTCTTGGAATTTACTTAATTAGCAGTAACTATACGCAACCATAAAAATTACAATCAAATGATTTTATCTTACGATGGCACGCGCAAAAGGTGTCTCAAGAAGATCTATCAATAGCTTACGAATACCGTAATTGGCTAGGTACGAGTAGCATGCTCAGCGGCAGGTGAATTGTCCCATTAAAGGATATATTATACGATACATATTTATGCGTTTATAAATAAATTGCATTCATACGAGTATTACGGCCATAAAAACGCCGCTCTCTGCTGACTCTAAGAATAAAAACATAATAATATTACATCAGACGTAGAGTAACGTAGTCGTGTAGGTGACGTATTTATGTGACAGCTCAGTATTGGTCCTTATATTTTTAGAAATATTTAAAAATTCTACATTAACACCTTCTTGTTTAGTCTCGCTTTTTTTCTCTTCAATGCTATGAAAATTAGTTAAATTAGTTAGTTTTCCTGGACAAGTATTGTGCCACGGCCCTAGCTTTGTCGATGGCCAACATTAAATCATCACCAGTGCAGGGTCACATCGGGCAAGACAGAAGTTGCTCCATAGTTTACTATATTTTAGGTGTGATATATAAACATTTGTGTTAGAGGATCGGGTCGACACCCTCGGTTAATTTTGCTGAGTGCTGCCTGTAACAACAAAGGGTCCTGGCCAGCGCCCACGGACACTATTACCGAACTATAAAGTAATTTATAACGATGACTCACTTACATTTATGCACGCTAACGTCCATTGGGTTCAATGTGCATATTACGAACGATAACCCATTCGGGTAAATCAAAAACTTTCCAGTCAATTCCTTATTTTAAATCTATTACTACATATAGTTGCAAAATAACATATGGTTGCAAAACGATTAAATTCTTATAATATCCATGACTCGAAACATCCAAGTCTACAAATATATAAGTCTGGAATCATGTTGCAAAACATACATGTCTTGATAGTTTCATTTTAACGCTCGACTTTTTAAAATATCATATTGTTATATATTTTATGTATAGTTTAGTAATTGATTGCTAGATTTCACAAAATGACACATCATGGTATTCAATACATCGTCAATTTGATCTAATTTCATAGGGCCCATAACATTGTGTAGGAGTAGCCATAAAGATATAACCAGTCAGATTTGTTGAGCCAGGGATGGACTGGATACATAATAATCACACCATGTAACGACCAGTCTTAAGATCTGTGTCGTTTGTGGTCGTCTCTCATTACAGTAACTTAGGTAGAAACCTCGTTAGTCACTGTTTGCCGTAATTTGAATCGATATACAGCTATTTACACGGTAATTTATTCCTTAAGTTCAATTGTTTTCACTTCATTTACTGTGTTAAGAAGTTAAATGAACTTATGTATGAATTTCCCAGAAACTTGTAAAATATTAAACATCGTATTTGTTTATGTAGTGATTTCAAAGATATATATACTTTGATTTGATAGTAATATGAATTTTCTCTCGTGTGTAGAAATGTCTAGATTATGGGCTAAATTATATTTGCTTTCACGACATAAAATTTATACAGTAGTAAGTAAATACGTTAAGTGATAACGTTGTTTGCTTACACTTACTTATTAAAAAATTATGGCGGTGATACATTTTGAAATTCCATCCGAATTTTTCAATATGTACACGTAATAAAAATATATTTAGTTAAAACAGAATAAACATTTGGACTACCATACTAAATGCAATTTAAATTAAATGCGGTTTAACGTGCAATTTATGTCATGGAACAAAAAAAATTCAATTTATTAGACTTAGAAACATATTTTCATTGTTACAGGCGCACGTGGTATCGGCATTCGAGCAGAGTCTCTCGAATATGACCCAGAGACTGCAGCAGCTCACAGCCACAGCCGAGAGAAAGGTAATAAACCAGTTTTATTACCCTACCACAGCTAAAACCTCTTTTTTATCTCGAGCACTTAAAATTTATGTAAAACACTTACGATTTAGAGATATTTTTTTAATTTATCGTAATTGCAATCGCCCTGAGAAAAGTTGAGTGATAAACAAATTTGATTTATTTCTCGAAGCGATTATGTCATAGTGTAAGATATGCTCAGTGTTCTATGATGGTTCATCGAGCAATTGAGTTATTCAGAGCACTGTATGCAGATGTAGATAACGGCAGTGGACATTAATGTTAGTACATGGCAATTTATTACGACTAATAAACTATACCAGACTGCGACTATAGGGTGGCCAGATAATGGGCAAGACGTTCGAATTTGATTATGCCAACCTACTCAAATAACAGTAACTATATCATGTCGGAATAAATTATGCCAGATTTCTTGAGGAAATTAAAGAAATAAACTTTTTAGCTAATTCATCGAAAAATTCATACATTTAATATAGAATGTTTTAATCAATAGGATTCGGAGGTGACGGAGCTGCGACAAACGATAGAACTACTTCGGAAGCAGTCTATCCAGGCGGGTTTAACAACTGCACACATGCAGTCTATGGGCATCCGAGCAGATGGCGTCAATATGACTGCACAGGTAAAGATAAACAACACACTTTCTATCAGCTATTATGACGAAACAATCTTAAATACTTACATGGATCTTCGCAACTACGTGAAGTTTATTGTTATTCGATTTGTTATATAATAAATTCCTAGGTCTTATTTATCATTAGTTATTATAGTTGGCTATTGTCAAGTAGGCTAGAATTTTACTATAGTATAATTTTTATTATATTTTCGAATCAGAAGTACGTTTTAGAGTTCCAAAAATTATACTTTTTTTTTCAAAATGTGTAAATATTTGCAGTTACTACTTATTAGAAAACAATTTAAACCTTTTGATGAAACTGATGTCATGTTGGATGAGCCATCAATCATAGTGCATCAGCCCGGGGCCTCGACGTAATGGGACCATGCCATGCATTAAATGTTTTTGAGTAATAATGACACATCTTACCTATTAAGCGTTTAGTACTCAGTATCTGTCCTACATTTTTACAATATGTAAAGGAAAGAAGGAAGTCTTTTTTTCATGTACGTAAGTACGATAAAATATGTCTGATAACGAATGCCATTAGAAAACTATAGATTTCTCATATACCTTGAAGAATAAATTGAAGACCATCTAGCTATTTTGATTTATTTGTAAATTAATTTTCCAAAAAAAATCTGCGTTTTATACAATCGATTTTATAGTTTATGTGCAATACTTGTGAGACATTAAATGCGTTTTGTATGGCGCCATTATATTATACAGCAATGGACGGTAATAAACTGCTCCAATGACATTAAATTGACCATCAAATGAATTCGACCCCATTTGGTATTGGAAACTGGTTGATGTGACATACTTGCTGTTTTATACGTATTATTAATATGGTTCAATGGCTGACTACTAGAAAACTTTATCAAATTAAAAATATCAGAGTTATCGTGAGTTCAGAAGAAATGGAATATAGTTCAGTTTTGTACGTTCAAATTGATAATGTTCTACACATTTTAATTAACTTTTAACGGTTTAACTTTTAAGTAGATTTTTTAAACGTTAATTACTACTAATATCTTCTCTCACAGCAAGAACCGCATCCCCAAACACAATCTTCCCCTCAACGCACAGCTCAGACTGGGAACGGCGCCATCACCAGACACCTCTCTACTGACAGCGTGTCCAGTATCAATAGTCTTAGCAGCGGGTCTTCCATGCCTCATGACAAGAAGCATAAGAAAAAGGGATGGGTACGTTAAATTAACTAGACATTTCCTGCCACTTATGCATTTGAATGCATTATGCCATAAAGTTAAATATTTTGAATCAATAATGCCTAGAAATATTAACTAAATATACTAACATCTACATATTTAAATATTAATAGATGGTATATTAGTAGTGGATTAAAATATTAAGTAGCTATGTTGTTGAGATTTAGTACCCATATCCATGTCATTGTGATTAATAGGTCGCTGGTACTTATAAACACATTAAAACGGAGATATTTGTTATTTACCATAACTGATGCGTAGTTTACAACAAGGAAAGTTGACCTTATTGCATTTTCTACTTACATATAATTAAAACGACAAGTTTATTACGAGTTTGTAATTCAGCGGTTTCCGACAGCTACGATCATCGTTCACGAAGGCGTTCTCACGAAACGCTAAGATCTCGAAGACGGCGAAGCATTCGTCCCTCGGGCAGCTGTCGTCACAAGACAGCTCGTCCGGGTCCCACCACTACGATGACCCTCACACTATCCGAGAAGGCAGCAACGAAAATAGTTTGGAACATTCACATGAAATTCTCGTTGACAATAAGGTAAAGTAAGGTTTGACCTATTTAGGTATAAATTTATTTTGAAGATGACTCACTTTAAACGAAACTACTAAGCGTAGAAAGTTTAAATTTGGTATGTAGTTTCCTAACGGAATACCTATATGCGTGTTCTCCTTAAGAAAGGATTTTCAGAAATTCGAACCCTAAAGGGATAAAAAGGGATTTAGATGATTGATGTCAACAAAACATTCCCGCGTATTTACAACTACAATTTCTACTTTCCATTTTGCGAGAACGAGATAGATTCGAAAACTGTCCAGTCGTTTAGTACCTATTTGGCACCTACTCAACAACGATAGAGGCGAGACCTCGCTTGTGGTCATAGCACGATGGTCTTAATTAAAAACTCACGATTTTATTACAATGACGAAGCGGACTGTTCCGTTGGTTTCTTTATATTCTGCCTAACATTACATAAAGAGTTAATGTACGATTCTGTCAATTATTTATTGGCAGTTGTAAATCATACCTATCAGATGAATATTAATAGAAAATTACAACAGAAGTAGATAGTAAAATTGAATGAGTATTTCATGAAGCATAAATTTCAATGCTTAGATACTCCTTTACTGTTTAATGAAATGATTTATCAATGGCACCTAACTACAGTAGAGAATTATGTTAAGCGTAAAATTGATTGATTACTACTAGTACGGCATAATTGTGTGATTGTTAGAAACAAACCAGCGTAATTTATATGTAACTGATTATTTTATTATACACTAAAATATGCTTTCTCTATTATAAGATCAATTGAGTAATCAACTAGATAACACACGTATAAAATGTTGTTACATGAGTGTTTTTCCTTTAGTTGTATATTTTAAAATAATATCTTTGTTTTAGGACAAGACAGCGGTACCCGCGGCGAAACCCGAGGAGACGAAAGGTGAGTACCTACATGATTTATTACTTGAACAAACAACGCTCCGGGCAGTCTGCTAATACTTTTAACGGAATTAGGGTGACCTAGTGAAGGTACTGGTTGAACTTTGACAGGTCGCCTCTTTGTTATAATATACAGTTAGCCCTTAAATATCTATAAGTACTTGTTGCATAAAAGTTAGCTGTCGCACAATATTATTAATAGGTTGTATTTTGATTAGGAATATAATTAAATATTTATCATTTATATATTTATCATACTGCCAGACATATTTGAATAATACAGTTAGTTTAGACTTAGGACATATTTTTCAAATACGGCTAAAATCATAAATATGTGTAATATCAATATGTGGAAATCCGATAAATACTAACGGGAGTGTATTGTAGATTAAGTTTGTCTTTCTTTAAGTACCTAAATATTTATGTAACAATAGCTATGATCAATTTGACTAGTAATCTCTGATTTAAAACATTATGGTTTTGTTATAGATAAACCAGATGACTCGGGTCTAGTAGATGAACTCAAGAGACAGTTGAGAGAAAAAGACCTAGTGTTAACAGATATAAGGTTAGAAGCACTAAGCTCCGCGCATCAACTGGAAAGCTTGAAAGACACAGTCATAAAAATGAGGGTAAGTTACAAAATACTTATTATAAATTTAAGTGCGAACATAATAAACTTGTAAAGGTGTTGGTAAAACAGTAGGTAAATGGCAAATTAAGTAAATAATTTATAGTTAAAACATGAATGGGTACTTAAATTTTTAGTGTCGAATATCATTGAGTAGAACAATTAAAACATAAAGTTATCCTAAGGTCGTAATATTTCACTATACAATGTTGGCTCTATTTCTAGAGCTTTACTGTTAAACTATTATTGATGATTATGCATTTACAAAACTAAAATCAAAGCAAAATGTATTTTCAAGACAATTTTGTTTGCAGAATGAGATGCTAAATCTGAAACAGAATAACGAGCGTCTACAACGTCTAGTAACATCTAGGTCGTTAGCTGGAAGTCAGAGTTCTTTGGGAACTGGCGGGTCCGCAGTGGAGGACCCGAGAAGGTTCAGTCTTGCAGACCAAGCTACCATGCACCAGGTAATGGTATATCTATCTCTATAACTTCCTCATGTTGATGCACAGTTATTTTCGGCCCAATATTTTTACGTGAAATTTCGAAACATGTTTCAGTCGACATATGGCTAATTTGCTTTTTCCATAGGGAAAGCAATTTTCTTAAATATATATAATTTTAAATAAAATTATTTTTTCCAGACCACAATAGATATTCACTCTCAACCCATAGACCTTGATTTCAACTGCATAACGTCAACACCCACAATGGACTTCAAGAAAGGTTCACCAACCACCATGGAGCCTATATACGGCAACAAAGCTGTGTGTGAACTGAACGAGAAGGGGGAACTTCTCGCCTTGAACGGGTCCAGTGCCATATTTACTAATGGGCTGAGTGCCACTGAAAGGCTGAGTGGGGATTATGACATCAATACTGTGTTACCACCACCTAAGACGAGAGAACTGGCGATCGGGGAGAGCTATTCCGATATTGGTCTGTAATATTTATTAACTATATTGCATGTTATTCTATAAGGTCGAGTGTTCCTATTCATTTTATCTGTGATAAAAATAGGTTCTGTTATCTGGTGCGTGATTTTTGCGTCAGTAGTGGGTACTTGATCGAATCTGAGATAAACATTTTATAAATTTTCTTGATTCTTGTAAAGATAGCAAAACGGACAGACAGTTTCTTTCTTATCGCAAAATCTTGTCTCTTGTCGTAAGAAGAAATGTGTTTTCTATCAACATCTAGTACTACTACTAGTAGTTACTGACATGGTAATTTAATTTTAGGTGTTGCCGACAGTCAAGGGGACACGACAGACGGCAAGAAAATAGCCATAGCAGTATACTTGGGCCAACCAGAGACATTCCAAAGATATTTCGAAGAGGTCCAAGACACGCTAACAGAATCTGAAGTCAGATTTTTTGCGAAGCAAGCAAGCGCATATAATCATTTCGAGAAACAACCAAGCTTCGACTCACCTCGAATATCGCAAAACCACAGTCCAGAGACCGAAAGCCAGGACTTCCCACAGATAAATAAGTCTAACACGAATAGCCTTAAAAGCAATAAATCTACGCACAGTAGTTCATATAAAAATGTGTATAATAGTGACTCGACAATAAATGCCAATGAATTCACTATAGCGTTCACATATATATCTGGCAAAACTACTTGGCAGAACTTAGATTATATAGTTAGGAAAACATTTAAGGATTATTTATCTAGGATAGACCCGGGAACGAATCTGGGATTGAATACGGACTCGATAACGTCGTATCACTTGGGCGAAGCGACGCGAGGGCCGGAGATCGGATTCCCGGAGCTGCTCCCGTGCGGATACATCATAGGAACTGTGAACACCCTGTACATCTGCTTGCAAGGAGTCGGCAGCTTGGCATTTGATAGCCTTATACCAAAAAATATTGTATATAGGTGAGTTAAATTTAAAGCAAAAAATACCACAGGCACTTTTTCACATCAAATTTTAAATTAATATAGGTACTTATAGTAATTCTCAAAAAGCTACATAACTACTACTAGCATTTCAGAACGACCATAGATGAAAAGAAATGCCAATAGAAACTATATTTTATTTATCATCCAGCCCTTTTCATTTATAGGGTGGAAGAGGGCAATTTAAATCATAAAAGCTATATTAATTATATGACAAATTTGCGGTACCTACTTGAAATAAAAATATCATGCAATAATTTATAGCGAAGTATCCCAAAAGGCCAATACTTTTACCAATTCAATAATAGAGAACAAAAATTCAAATTTCGAATTTCAAATTTTCAAACCAGATATGTATCTCTGCTATCGGAGCACCGTCGGGTGATTCTATGCGGACCGAGCGGCACCGGCAAGTCGTATCTCGCGGCCAAGCTCGCGGAGTTCTACGTGCAGAAAACGCAGCGGCGAGGCGTGCCTGCTGAGGCCGTCGCTACGTTCAAGTGAGTTTTTATTGTATGTCGATTAATAGGCTGTGTAGGTGTGTTTCCGACTTATAATACAATCACTCCAGATCATGGAACGTAGCGCAAAAAATTAAAACTCTTAGTTAACCTATTAGATTATTATTTCGAACACAAATAACGGCAATATTAATGATTACTGATTGATTAGAATAATTAACTTTTAAAAATTAATCCGTTGGATTTAAAGTTACCGAAATATTAGTCATATTTTTTGCACGACATCAATCAATCTAAACGTTACCTAACTATATATAGCCATAGTTTTTGCACATTGTATTAGCCAATCAACAATATTAAAATTCCAGTGTGGATCGTAAATCGTGCAACGAACTGCGGGCTTACCTGGCGAACATAGCGGAGCAGTGTGGGGCGGCGGCGGCGGGGGAGGAGGCTGCCTTGCCTTCGGTCGTAGTGCTTGACAATCTACAGCACGCCTCAGCTCTAGGGGATGCTTTTGCGGGTCTGCTTCCCCCTGACAATAGGAATATGCCTGTGATTATCGGTGAGTGTGATGCGAAACATTTCTCGGGATGAGCCAAATCGAAAGTGCTAACTACTGAACTGATTGAAGACTAAAAGTAAAAGTTGAAAACACTATCTCACCTCCAAGGCACTAATCCACCACAATCTTCCATTCTTGTAAAACATCTTTGAAGATTGATCTATTTTCTAATAAGATATGAACTTGTACACAGGTACAATGTCCCAGGCTACGTGTAACACAACAAATTTGCAATTGCACCATAACTTCCGGTGGCTGCTCACTGCAAATCACATGGAACCAGTCAAAGGTTTCTTGGCCAGGTAAAAAATTTTTCCTAACTTTACGACCACCACAGACGTTATATATATATATATATATATATATATATATATATATATATATATATATACCTACTATATTTTGTACAAGGACTTTTTCGGTGCCGACTAAGTTAGATTAAGATTTCCTTTCTATTATATCTATAGTAAATATTATAAGTTAGTAGGTATGTGAAAAGCACCTCCTTGGATTGCCAAATGATGTCTATTCGAGCCTCAGTCATGACATACGACATGTGACTAGAAATGAATGAAATTTACCACTTCACCTATCCCTAGATATCTCCGTCGCAAGTTGTTCTCCCTGGAGCTAAGGCTGGGCAGGCGCGAGCCGGTGCTGGCGGCTGTGCTGGAGTGGCTGCCCGGTGTCTGGTCCACCCTTAACTCATTCCTTGAAGCACATTCCTCCAGTGACGTCACGGTGGGGCCGAGACTGTTCCTAGCTTGCCCCATGGACCTAGAAGCCAGTCAGGTATATTAGTTACATGTAAATAAACTATATAAATTAAAGTTATTAACGTAATGTTCCGACGATCTGAATGCAATAATTAAGAAGCGGAGGAGTATGCGCTGGACAGGGATAAATAGCAAAATAGAGACGAAGCCTTTGTCCAGCAGTAGGGTATTATAGGCTAATATAAAAAAGTTTTATACTCAAACAAGATTCCTTTTAGAAAAAAAGCTACTGTAGTAATTATTAACCTTATTCATTTACTTTGAACACAAATTTTATCCACGCCGTGCGTCCCCTTATTGCATAAGACACTGTGCAGACACCCTACCAAACTGTCGTCGCAACAGCATTATACATTGTATTGCATGCATTTATACCGAATTCGCCAAACTTTGGCGGTTTCGGTATAAATTGCTGGTTTTTCATTGCAGTAAATAAAAGCTCTCATACAAATACATGAATGTTCACGCATTCGCGTCGGCAAGTGGCTGAGTTCGGCGACAGTGTGGAGCTGGCATTACAGATCATAATGAAGAACCTAGAACAATAAAGTATTTTCTCAGGCGTGGTTCGCGGACGTTTGGAACTACAGCATCGTGCCGTACGCGTCGGAGGCGGTGCGCGAGGGCATCGCGCTGTACGGCCGGCGCCGGCACGCCGCGCTCGACCCGCTACACCACGTCAAGTCCACGTACCCGTGGCGGGAACCCAACCACTCTCACGTACGTTTCTCTACATATTTATCCAACGATCCCAATGTTGACCTCCGATATAAGAGCCTTCTCCTGCGCTATGGTTCGCCAATTGACAGCTCCCAATTGGCTACTTTCCAACTAGTTAAATCAGATTCCTGTTTGCTTTTACCCATATCAAAATTCTGTCCAAATAATATGATTCATCCTAGTATACCTCTACATTTCTATTTCCTTAATTTCCATTTTATTGCATCTGAAATGTAGTGACTACTTATAAAATTTCAGCACAAGTATCTAAATAACTTTAAAAACTATGATATATATATATATCGTCGTTTTTAAAGTTATTTAGGTACTACCTATAACTGCTCACTTTATTTGTTACAGACTTTGAGAGCAATAACGGTAGAAGATCTGGACATTGAAGAATCAAATCAAGATTCTACCAGCAATAACAACCAAGATCCATTGGTAAGTTAGTCGCATCTATGTGTTCAAATTGAATACATATTATTTAACCTATTTAATAAATAAGAAAAAATAGAAAGTCTACATAGGTATCAAAAATTAATTCAGAATCATAAAATACATAGAAACGTAGAATTCTTCAAGTATTGTTGTACTCATCACAAATATTTTCCTGTATAGCTGAATATGCTGATGCGTCTCCAAGAAGCTGCAAACTACAGCGGAAACCAAAGCCAAGACTCTGACAACGCTAGTATGGACTCGAATCTCACTCACGACAGTTCTATGGGCAACGAGTTATAAAATGGTGAAGAATAACACTTTTGAAATGGTTTCTATTATATTCCAAAACCCGTTTGATCAGCGTCATGTCTAGTTTTTCAATCAATACTTGCAGAGTATTATATGAATTGAGATGGTGCCACGTGCCAGTCAAGCGATTAATTAAAATATCTCAGAAGGTAATGTAAGGAATACCTATGTAATTTGTGTGTTTATCCAAATCTTGTATTTAGTAGTATATTTTCATTCAATCTAGAATTTTATATTTTTCTCTATTTATACTTTTGGTTAGTATTTGTTCAATTGCTTAATCAACTTTTATTTCGTGATAATTCATTAGCTACATTTTTGTCAGGTTATATAAAAATTATAATTTCACATGTTCCTTGGTGAAATGAATGATATACAAAGCCAAATATTTGCCATAAATGTTCGTTATTTATATTTGTTTGCTAAGTGTTATTATAATTTGGAATCTGTTATATTATTTAGTTGCAAAACTATAACGTATTGGTTTATATTTAATCATTAAATAAAAGTGTTGTACATCTCATAGACATACAACTTCTGACTAAATAATAGCTCAAAATTCATTATATAGCAATTTCATAGATCCTAGAATTGAATTGTATTCATGTAATAATTTTGTAAAATATTATGTATGGGATGTACACCACCAATTTAAGGAAGGTTTTTACTCTGCGATATTTGTAGAATCAAATATTATTGGTAAGAGTTTAAAAACCTTTCATTATTCAATTTCGTTGCAAATTTTGTATGTTTTTAACGTGGACGTTAAAAATCTGTACACGTATTCGTAAATAAAAATAAACAACGCCAGTGCCTGGAGCGAACTATTTCCATTTATATGAAGTAATTCAGACGGAATGGACTGTTACTGTTTATAAGAAGCATTGTGGCTTTTACTATTGTTATATTTTTTCAAACTTAGGTTACGGACCGCATTTGTATTATGACATGTATGTAAAATATTATATGAAAGTGTAATTTTTATACCATTTTCATATTAAAACTCATGTACCTAATAAATATATTTTAGATGTAAATAAAATATGTTTAATATAATTTTTTTCTATGCGATTACACTAACTGCTATTATGCCATAAATAGTGTAGTTACTTTTGTATAAAAATGCGTAACATTTTGTTACATGTTTGATATGGATTGACTTGTGTGCATAACAGAAACGTGATATCTACAATCTATGCTTTACTGAAAATGTGAAATAAACATTTGATTATAACATGGTTGTTTACTTATTTGCAACACCTTTCAATAAAAGTATATACCTAAATACAATTATATAATAATTGATTATTAGATATTATTAGTTTCAATCACATGTTTTTGGTGATTTATGGTGAATTGATATTTTTTAATTGATTTGCCATTTTTTATTCTCAGAAAGGAGTCCTGATCAACATACAACGATATCATATATCCATCTCACACCATATTTAGAGATACTCTTATACAACGGCATATTTAGGTAGGTACCAAAGACTTACTATTTCAATGGTTTATACTTAGTAAAAGGTGATGACAGTTAAAAACTCTTCTGAAAAGGAAAGGGCGATCAAGCATTCTCATCATCATTCTTTACTTACAGACAATAATATCAAATAACACATGAGATTATCATTTATTGAGTACATAATAATAAAATATTGAGGCATAGTCACTGAATTACATGGGACATCATGTGAGAGTTAGGGCAATGGAGCAGTTTGGACGGAACCATCAATAAATCTATTTAGGACTAGATTAATTTACCTATTACAATATTCATTGAAGTTTAAAAAGGAACCTTTTGTTACTGTTTAATTTTGCACTTCCATTAAATAAGGCACAACCATTTACAGAAAAGTTTCAGTAAACTTATTTTCCACATATTACAACAGCGTTACATATATAAAAATTACTTTTATATTACAAGTTACAATACTTATACCACTCTTCTGACAGTAATGTTATAGGACATGATTACATACATAATATGACATATTACTTTGTTATGTCCAAAAATATACCCAATACTGGGTTTAATTAGCCATGAGGTAATGATATTAGTAAAATTAAAAGCACACTCAAAGTTCAGCCTCAGCTGCTCCCACAGCATAGTTCAATAAATGAACACCAGTCTAATTTACAATAAAAATAAATGGGGACATTGAGGCCTACCAAGTTTACATGTAACATAATTAAATACAATCTTTCGGAGTATTTTTGGGAAATCTTATTTTTCATCATGATTTTTTCAAACAGCTTATTTTGGTGTAAATCAAAAAGATAAGAGGCATTTTAGAACTAAGTTCTATACTGCTATAATTTAAATTTCGTCAAGAAAGATAATACCATAAAAAAATTAATGACTCAAAACGTGAAATTGAAAATGGCCACAATGGGTAGTTTACACTGCAACTGAAATTTGAGGTAATATTAAAGTATTATAGCGTGCAGGCTCCGACCCTGGATATCAATACATCCCTGTGCACCTCGCGTACCCCTCGTACTTGTCGCACCCCGACTTCGCGTGCGCCGGCCTGCGGCTGCCGCCCGCCAGTTTCCGTGACCGTTCCAGGGTAACCTGTGTTACTTGTTGACATTTTTTTTGTATGTAGCGTAACGTTAAAATATTTAATTGTAACATTAAAGAGTTATAATAATAATAATACACACTTTAAAATGAATATTGTAGCAATAGTATCAGAATGCATAATTAATATATACTAATTATTTATTATCATGGGAATCTTTTGAACAAAAATTTATTCCATATATTATGATAAAACCGTTTAGACAATTTAGTGGTAAATAAATTAAATGTACTTAAGTATCCTTGTCAGGAAACTTAAATATAACTTAGTAATTATTCTATGGAACTCACAAACATTAAAAAAAAATCGAACATCAAGTGTGTAAGTATAATAACATTATCATCAATACTACAAACTAAGTCAATAAATTACTATCTGGCAATGTTACAAGGAACATAGTAACTTATACAATAACATGTATAAATTACAAATTTACCCATCACTAGGCTCTATCCACATGGGATAAAAAAGTGCATACATGTACTTATGCATCAATCACTATGAATGTCAAGGCTTAAATTGGAAAGAGATGGAATTGGTGATTCTGAAAAATCACCAGAATCATCGTCAGTCCGTGAAGACTTCTTTTCACTATTAATTTTAGATTTCTTATTATGTGATGTGTCTGCATCATTTGTTACATGTCCATGAGAATAACTTTTGTCACTTAACAAATCGGTCACATCAGATATTGAAACAGAACTATGTGAGCTTCCAGAGTTAATTGGTTTATCATTCTTAATTTTATTGCTATTTTGGCAAAACTCTCCTTGTACTGACTCTGGCGATTTTAATAACTCTTCAACATTCTTTTTAGGCGTAGTTGATGATGAGAAATCATAACTGTATTCCGCATCAGATTTTACAGATTCTTCAATTAATTTGTTTTCATTCAATTTTGACGACTTTGGACTTTCATTTTTTAAAGATGTAGAGGACATAGTACCGGATGGCATAGAGTCAGGGGTGACGTTATCTTCTGATTTTTTAATTATTTCCATTGGAGTTGGCACAGCTTTCAAAGAATGTGTAAATTTATGTTCGATATTCTCTACAATTGGTACACCTGTAGTATTCAATAGTTTTTCATCAAAGGGAGTGAATGGTTTTAACTCCACATATGATGTTGAATCACTGCTACTGTTGTTACCAAATTTTAAATCAGTTATATAAAATGATGAAAGATTTGCATGTTGCTTACCAAGTAAAAATGTATTCTGTGGCATATTATTTTTAGTATTTTCTGAATTCTCTTTAACAGTTTCAGGCACAATAACATGCTGACTAGGTATGTATTCGGAAGTAGTTTTATCTCTGGCCGAGTCACTTGATGTATCTGTATCAGAATTATCCAATTGTAACCGCAAATGCAATTGATTTTTTTCATCTGAAGAGTTGTCAGACTGTGAATTACATGTTGCACTAGAAGAATCTTCATGTACTATATATGTACAGTTTTGTTCATCTTTGTATGAATTGTCATATTTCTTTTCAGAGGTTTTAATGGTGTTATTTTGATATTTCAATTGACCCATTTGCAAAGCAATCTTTATTAAAGACACAAGAACAGGCTCTTGGTTACAATCACCTTTGCCCAAATTGATTTTTTCTGTCAAAGTTTTCTGACCTTCGTATTTATAGGCTCTCCCTTGTCTGCTCTCAGATTTGTAAACAAACAACGTATTTTTGAGGTTACAAAATTCCAAAAATTCATGAACAATGGAACAACATAATGCACCTTCCGGTAAATTGAGAATATTGTCTAAACTCTCGTTTTGTTTCTTATTTTCACATTCATCTTCAAAGGCAAGAAATATATTGGCGCGGAGTAAAGCTCGAATCTTTGCCAAAGAACCATTTTTTTCTAGAGCTTCTATGACTAAGTCCCTGAGTTCAGTATCCTCGGCTTGCGCCATATCAATTGTTACACAACGATTACCGAAAATTATAATACAGATTGTTTATTTAAAACAATAAATTTTAAACAACTTAATATAAACACAACATCGCACACACAAATTTCGTTCAGCGTATCGGCGTCATGGAACGGAATGCTACACTGCTGACAGTGACAGTTAGTTAACGACATAATGACAATGACATATCATGTATTTTTTTCATCATGGTCATTAAACAAACTAGACATATGTCTAGTTTTAGATTTATATATTTTGGAATATGAAAAATAAATATATAATACGTTTTGGTATATGTATACCAACCTTCACGTGAAAATGATGAAATTGATATTAGTCGTCGACTATAACATACTGTCATTATGTAGCTTATAGTTAGTAAGAAGATAAATGTACCCCTGTCAATTTATATACCGGTACATACCTATACACTATTTTATCTAATAGCCAAATGGACTTAATTTGACGACTACACAGATCATTTAGCTAAATGGTCTGTGGACGACTATCTGTCAACGAAGAGCTAAGTACATAAACCATGGAATTAAAAGTATGTAGGTAGTCTGCAAATACCTACTAATTCCATGTTAAAAACACAAACAGATAGGTTATGTACCTATGTAGGTAGATCCCCATGCAGTGAACATTTTCCTGTTTTTATTACCTGTTATATTTAAGTGCTTTAATTTGATTTGAGTAATTAGGTAGCCAGTATAGTTACATAACACGTAGTTTTTTACATAGACCATTTTGAAAGTGTGTAGGTACAGCTGATTTTTTATTCAAATATATGTATGTTACGAGTATAATTACTTCGTATGAAGTTGTCAACACATCCACCCACACCACACATTTCTGTAATACTTAGTACCTAGGTAGGTACTAAGTTGTAACTCAAAAAGCGCTACATAAATTCCCATACAAATTTAGCCTAAAACGTAGAGTATCTATCTAGATTTTTACTGTTATATCTTTGTGAACGTGCTCGATTACAAGGGGTGAAGGCTTGCGCCGGGAAAATGTGGGAAATTCAGTTCAGTCAGTCGGGTCGAGCCAGCGCGCCGGGACGGTACACCCCGTCTGATCGCGGAGCGGGATTATGAAACTTTCATTCTCTTTTTCAGTCATATCTTGAGAAAAAAAAAAACATAAAATTACAATTTTCGAGTGCCTGTAATGCTATGTTGAACATCGGTAACAAACTGCCATATAATGGAATTGTAAGTGCTGAAATACTAGTGGCGGGAAACGGTTTGATATCTCGCTTGACGTGTTGTGTCTTATGTGTACATAGAGCGAGAGGAGCCGTCTGCCTGCCTCGAGGGCGGCCGACATGCTGGGTTCGCCGTGAATCGATATTTTTGGAACGTTGTGGAGCAGAAACCATGAGGTTCGAAGCTCAATAAAGGTACGACAGGTGATATTATTTATAGTTTCCGTCTGCTCGCCCCCGCCTAACACATTTAATTGCACGTCGGTGACGTAGGTTACACTCGGTCCCATGTTGGCCACCAATGTGAGAGCTCAACTTACTATGGACTGCCGGAATATAATTAATGAAGAAATAATTTTTAAATATAATTCATTAAATTAACAGAGAGTTATTGAAACCCAGTTTAATAAAATTTAGCTTAGGTATACCTAATTAAATTTATTATTGAGTAGGTATTTTTCGTTGTAAATACATTAAAAGTGGTGATAGCTAACCCTCTATAATAAAAAAAGAGAAACATTATACAGGATTTTTTATTGACAAGATTTTTATTTTTGACCTAGGTATGCTTTTTCAAATGAGATGGGTATGTGCTTACGAAAGTAGATGCGAATGCTCGATTATAAAGATCAAACACAAGCATCACACTAAATTTATCTTTTACAGGGTAAACAGAGTGGGAAGCTTTTTTAATATTTTCAGAAATTAAAGTCATTATTAAGTAAAACGGGTGCGGACGTTAACTATCCCGCAAAGCGTTAATTGCAAAGCTAAAAAATAGTACCTATATGTTGGTACGATTAAGTACCTTGTATGTACCTGCATATAGGTACTGTACTACTACCTACTATTTCAATGAGTGACAATGAGAGTAAAGACTTAAAATGAGGTCGTTCTGAAAAAATACCATAACATTTAGTTTTTTTAGGCTCATGCAGAAATATTGAGATAGACGTTTTCTTTTTTGATATTTTCTCGCTACTTTCTTGATACTTAATACATGAAATTCACCGGATTATTCAGTGTAAGTAGAATATGCACGAGCGCGTAAGAAGTTTCCTCCCGAGGGATCCGCTCCAGTCCTTTTTGCGGTGGGTTTCTACATTTGGTTCCGGATTAAAGAGGTGACATGTATAAATGTATGTAACGAAAAACCCCTTTTTGTATAAATTTAAGCAAAGAATAACACAACAAGTTTCGGAATTCATTTATTTAAAATTTTATTCGTTATATTTAGTATATATATTAAAAAAAATATTACTGAAAATATGTAATCCTATTTATAAATCTACCTACATATGGACGCGTTATATTTTGGGTGTATACAGTTCACAGAAAAACATCACCGAAAGCACGTTTCGCAGAAAAAAAATTGGTTTTCTACTACTTGTATTACTGGCTACTTGTACAAGTTTAAATCAAAATAATCGGTAAATTCATTTTGTGCTTGATTAGGTTTAAGAACATGCTTATAACCCTTAAATATCTTGAGATATAAAAAAAGGCGTGACGTGCTTTCGGTGAACAGTATTTCTGTCTGAGGCTCCACACTGGGGTTATTTATTTATTAAAAGTTTATTGCACTTAAAAATAAATTTGATGAATTCGACGATATTAGGTAGATTTTAATTGTTTTTTACTACACCAAATCATCTTCTATTTTCGTGTGATAAATACCAACTCGGCGCGACTGGTGGTCATGTAAAAGTGCAACATTGAGCAAATATTCCAAAACCCGAACACACGTTAGGTGGAGTGTGGTTCCGTGCTCCCAACGGATCACGCCGGATTAGCCCTCTGCCAAACCACCTACATTTTCTGCTGTCGGTGTACACATTTTCTTTTCTAGCCTTGACATTTAAGTAAGCACACATCTCTTCTACTTTATGAAGCGTCTTCATAAATTCAAAAACGAACTTGCCCGTTTACTTAACGTTTTGGTTAAGCTTTAATCCAATACCATACAATCTATCTATCTAGGTACATTTAAATGTAACCTTTAAAATAAAACATAAGTGCACGCTGGCTCCCTAATACATAGTTCATCTAAGTTATTTGTATATCTTCTCAAAATACTAGATGTCTAGTTAGAAAATGGCTAAGTACCTACAATTTCTGATCATAAGCCGCCGTCACACTATTTGCTCTCAACCTAGGAAGTATCTCGTTAGTTCAACTTAAGCGGTGCTACGAAACTACCAACTTTATTACACAAATTCTACGATGAATTAACTCTATGTACTCATGATTTTTAAGAATTACATAATATGAATACATAATGTTTAGCTAGGCAATATTATAAACTCGGGAGGAAAGGGCGTGGATGAGATAAAGATCTAAAAGTATACGACAGAAGTATGAGAACAAGATTTGTAGATACTGAATTGGTGAATAGTAATCGTCGATAAAAATCAATTTTGCCTTCTAATTTTACTTTCCAGATTTCTTTTCATAAGCAACTAACCGAATTATATTCCTACATATTCTTCTCCACATCGTCTTCTCTATCTTCGGCATCCTTAGTTGTCAAACCACTGACCCGCATAAGTATCCCATTTGACTTTAGTCACCAATATCCTACTTTTAGATATTTTTTATGAAAATTATGACTGTTTGTACAGTCATACATAGTTTAGGCGTAATTGCCTCAAGCCAAGCAAAATGTATGTCAATATTTAGACATTTTAATTTATTTGAATCAAATGTATTTTTAATTATTCATATAATCTTTTTATTTAATTTATTTAACTTAATTGACAATTTCATTAATAGTATTTTATTTACTTGAATTTTAATTTTGTTAAACATTTTTTGCGTTCAATTTTAATTTAATTGTATAGATAATTTTATAAAATATTACTACACATTATCATTATTAAAATGAAACCCTAGTAGTAAGATATCGAGATCTTTTAAATGTACTTTTTCCATCATCCACAATGAAATCAAAACTATTAATTTATTAAACTCAATACCAATATAAGGAAGTTTTAACGTTACACGTGTTTCCGTTTTCTAAAAGGGCACTTCGCTTTATCCTTCTAAAACATAATACCTCTATTCTACTTAGTATGAACCGAGCTACATAATATTTCCAAATTGTAATAGTTTTCAGTTGGTGATAGTGGATCAACCGAGCACACCTTGTTTTATTAGCCGTAAGATGTATGTATTTTGCTTTTGTTTCGATGGAGGGGTAAACTTAGTTGTGGCCACTCTATTCCAGCAGTATTTAATGGTTGAGGACTATCGTGAGAGGATGGCTTTATAGCAAGTCTGACTATGATATTGTTAGTACAAAGTGGGTTGAGTAAATGACATAATATCCCGGTATCCGTGCCCAGGGAGTAACTGGTCGATGTGAACAGTTAATAATATGCATCTACGTCACGAAACTTCGACGGTCGGTGGAAACTTGAGATCGCCTGTGCCACTCCGCTTCGGGTAGGGTTGCCAGATGAACAATTTAAATGTACAGAATAAGCATTATTTGCGCTGAAAAAACGCTGATATTTAATTTGAATGAGTTTTAATGTTACAAATTCATAAAATCTTTAGGTTTTTAGAAAACTCAAGATTTTTCCAGGATTTATCCTGAGAAATCCTGAGATGTGGTAACCCTATCTTCTGGTACATTTTGAATAGGGATGGATGAAGCCAACATGGATGTAACTATTTTATTATTTTATGACTTCGTCCAGTTTGAATCTTAGTGCTAAAGTAAATAACTTGCTAACACTAGATGTATCAGAACCAGCATGGATACCTTATCATTGTTAGATCAGAGAGCTATTTCTATGAACATACACTTTTAGAAGGATTACTTCGGATTTACTTAGTTCTCTACTTCTTTGTCACTTACGAGTATGTGGGTTCGGTACATTCAATTTACCTCTTTCACTTACCATTTCATACTTTTTCTGACGCAATCCATCCATCTTTCCAATAGTTTTTCCTCTTTTCCTGATACCTATATCTTACTTGTAAACTTAAACAATAAATTTAAACAACTAAATTAATTAAAGATTGTTAAAACTTCAGTCGTCATAATTAGAGACAGATGAATTATGTTAATTCAAATGACAGGAGTTCAGAACCTCTACTTAATGACCGAACGTTTCCAATCTGGCGGAGAATTTGATATCTTTGCAATCCATCATATTAAAAGGCATTTATCTCGAACTAAAATTATCATAGAATAATTTATTCTTTCATTATATATACTTGTACTTACATACTGTTAAAAAAAATATCAACAATTTTTTTCATACCTTAATTGTAACTTTGCATTATTTTACACAGTAGAGATAGAGAAGTATAGTATGTTTTTATTTTTTCCTTTCTACCATTGCAAACAAGCATAATATAACTTTTTAATAAATAAAAGACAAACTGAAAATATAGAAATCTATTCCGTGTACAGCAACGGTTTCGTGAAACTATATAAAAATATTTTATGATATAAATGCGATTATTTTACAGCCAATAGATAAGGTCACGTCACGAAATACTTTTTGTCATGTGGTTGACTGTTTGTTATTGGAATAACAATATCAACGTGAAACATTTTACATGTTTTAGGCTTTACCTACTTAATGTAATTATTTGATGTCGAACCAAAGTTATAAGTAATTCATATTTATATATTTATCTTTATAGATTTTACAACCGAATTTTCATGCCTACGTTTATTGGTAATATAGCGTTTTGAATGAATCAAATACATGTGCACAATGTATTTGATAATATTATTGTACAATCAAACTTTAATACTTGAGCAAAACTAGCGGTAGAGTATTCACAATTAGTCGTGAAATTTGAAAGTTCCGTCCATCCCACCATTATCTTTACTCGAAGTATATCCCAAGCTATGGAGCACATGGATGTATTGACAACTTGAGCAGACAGATATTCCTACAAGATAGCCAACATCATGTCTTGTTCACATAGATCCTAATTAGACAGTTACTGATTAATTAATCTAATGTAAACAAGGGTTATCTTCCCTAATCCAAAACTTCTTTGAATATAAATTGAGCTGATAATGGCTTCAGATATCTTGACGAGGTAAGGATAGCATCCCATGTAATAAGGAAATTATAATTAGTTTGCAATTATATGATTAAGAAATAAATTATTTATTCTATACAATATGAACCAAAATACGAGTAGTTCCAAATAATGGGATTGTAATGTATTTATTTATGCAGAGTAGCGCCGAAATAGTTTATCTTTATTCTCTCTTACTTATTTCCTCAGCCACAAAGCCATATTGCCTTAATGTTTATTGTCCACTGTGTAATTATTATCCACTATTTGCTTAAATAGGAAATTGATGGTACCTAATTTTGTGCAATAAAGTATTTTTACTGTTTTTTACTTTGCTTTGCATGATTGGATGCATATTAATGTCCTTGACCATAAAAAGCCATTCTTAGCTTGAAGTTCTTACATCTACATTTTTACTCATAGTGCCCGAGGATTGGACATACGGGTTGTCTTGTAATAAGCAAACACTCAAAAGTTCCAAATTTATATAACGAGCCTGTGATTTCAAGTGATAAACCATGATTGACACCAATAAATCAAGTAGAGAGTATGGTTTTAAGTAATTGGCCGCGCACAATAATAGCGGTGGTAGTGGGGCGGCTGGCGGGCGCCGCTCACTGTATCGTGAGGGGGTTATTCTTGGAGACAATCAATACGTTCGTCTGCATATTTAAATCATTGCCGAGGTGAACGGCTCGGCTAGTATCGATGACTTGCATGTCACACTATTATTTTGTTGATTTATGATTTCCGAATAAATTTATAACATTATTTCAAGCTACGAGAATCGTTGGATATCATTCTGGATGGTCTTGCGATTAATATGTTTAAGGTACTTAAATAAAGTAATCATATTCAAGCGTGTATATTAAAAAAATACCATATAATATCTATATGTGAAGAACTGACAAAACATCAGTTCTGTTGAGTTGAGATTCTGGGCCCTCGAATCCCAAGCAAAGAAACATTTTTTTCATAATCAATAAGGGAAAATATATCAATACCAACAATTGTTTAATACCACTCAATTTTCTATCGCAAATGTACGGCGGTCGATGAAATAAATAACATTACATTATACTTGAGGCTTTCCGTCCATGATATATAATTTGAAGAGATGTTGATCAATCGTTTTATTTTGTTTCCTCGGCGTAAAAATGCTGCTATCTGTTAAACAAAAACCTAAGTTTACTACTCGTAAACAACCAATTTTACAACTTTTTATTTTTATTCTTTGACCTACACAAATCTATCTCGAAACATTATTATTTCGAGTATTTTAATAATGTTTTACCAAGCGTCTATTTCTAGATAGGTATTGATGTTATGCATCTACCAGGCGTATATAGATACCGTATTTTCGCTAATATTAGTTCCATTAGTATGTGTAGGGCTTCATTACGCTGAACATTCGTTACATTGTTTAATTGTACTTGTGCTTGGTTGTCGTGTAGGTAATAATCACTTATTATTTATACAAGAGATATCGTATTTGCGAAGCGGATACAATGGCGGGAAATGGGATTTAACCCATCACGCACGTCTATAAACTGACATGATTTGAATTCACACTGAGGGAGCCAAGGGAAACTAATCATGAATAACATAGTAAATGATAATGTAAATTAATATTTAAAGATAAGGAGTGTTTGGAAACTATCGAACAGTATATGTCCCTCGAGTCGACCCTCAAGGGTAATATAGAGGGTAGATTAAATTCATTTCATAAAATTTGCCATTTTGCATTGAGAAAGTAATAACAATATGCATAGACCATTGATTCACAAAACTGACATTTCTTTTGGAAGTTAGGTTTATTAATTTAGTTAATGTACCTATTTTGATTGTGTATTCAATTAGCTAAATTTTAATGTTTTTAGATTAAGTACCTACCTATATAACCTTAGTTTTTACTAAAAATCAAACTTATTCTCCAGTTTTTGGATTAGGATTGAACGTAATTTGTAATTTATTTATATTGTCGGTAAAACATAAATGCAATGGCAAAGTGACTAACAAATGTCAATTGTTGTTACTCCACCTGTGTGTAGGGTATAAAACAAATGTGAGAGCGTTGTAATGACTCAGTCTTAGTTCAGGCGCCGTGCGGAGCGGTCGTGTTCCTTTGTAATTATAAGTGACAGTTGATGAGTTTATATGGTTGTATTCGTTTAATCTTATTCTATATGATGATATGACAAGTGGCTGTATGGCAAGTAAGCTTACTGTTCTGTAATTATGACTATCCATGTAATTAGACAGTTGTTCAAATTTCGATTGGTTAGCACGGTCGGACGTCAATTAGTAGACGTAACTGGTTGTGACGTACAGTTCCTGTCAGGTTGGGGCATGGAACTTTTCCATGGGTTATGGGTTTCGGAATATGGTTGATTTGCTCTTGCCGTGATGTATGGGCAACCGCTCCGATTACCTGACAGACCCAGCACAGCCATGTCATTATTATTTTGGTACTTCTCTTCTTTTTCTCTTTCCAATTTCAACATACAAATTACGATATATTTCATAAAATAAATAGTAAACATAAAACGAATCATTCAATGACGAGCTCAGCTATGTTAAAAGTTATTTAAATAGTAACAAATCATGCCATGCATTGTTACTTTCAATCATTTGCGAACCTTAAGCCTAACAAATGTCTGCTTAATACAAGGTGTTTAGCGAGCTCTTACCGTGTCTGGCTCCTTATGAATAAATATGCATTAGGCCTCCTTGAATAAATACCCAGAGGGTAAACGTGTTCTCGGGATTAAGTGAAGGTAGGCAGGACACCCGGAGGTAAATAGCCCAAGCGAGAGCGGCCTGGTAGCCGGATTATACTGAATAGTCGGTTACTTGTATATAAAACTTATGAAAATGCTCAATCGTAAACTTTTAAAGCATTTTAATGACAAATTTAAAAGGAAAATTTATAAATAAGTATTTTTGATTGATAATATATATATCTAGGTACTCTTAAAATAAAGAGTTATTCTCATATTTCCTTAATTTGTTTTCAATCTTTCCATGATTGTCACTCTTACTAACCAGACAGATAACAAATCGTAGGTACCACCATGTTGATTACCCACTGAGCAACAAGTTTGAGGAACACGGCACGACAGCAGCACGCGACGTCCGACTAGGTGGATTAGATAAAACGTAGTGTAGGCACCAATCTCCTAGTCGAGTGGTATCGCAATACAATTTAGATTAGTATATTGATTGACCATTGCCACCCAAAAAGTTTGTTATATAACAAACTTTTTGGGTGGCTTCACTTTAATGAGCTACAAAAAGAAGTTAATCCAACATTAACCATGGATATAAGGAATTAGTTGTCTTTTACATTTTTTCAAAATTCTCGGAAACCTAGATTTAAAATATAAAAATCTAGAAGGAAGAACACCGATTTCGACGTAAAAATCATAAGAGTTACGTTACGTTACCAACTTGCTACATGTGAGTTATCAAACTACTTACATCTTAAACTCCGGCTTTTACTTATTTCACTTCCTAGTCACGTTTAGACTGAAAAATGTTAGAGCTTCTTATTGCCGGGCGGTATAACAAATCTCACTAAGTATAAATATAGTATAGGAGTCTGTGAAGTTAAAATACTTTACGTTTTTTCTTTAGCCTTATTTTTCAGTCAAATAAGTCATAGTCATAGAGCTTAACATGCAAGCAACATTATAAATTGAGCAACATTATAACAACTTCGTTTGTAAGAAAACTGTTTAAATTATTCATTCGTTTGTATTGTCACCGTTATCATGAATGACCATCATGAATAATAAAAGATATAGTGCGTGTGCGTGTTTGATTTGGCAGACACTTTTTATACGACAATATTATAAATGTGAAAGCGTTCTTATAGCGTAAAGAGTGATCAATGAAGTGAGGTGATTTTTCGTGTTGACTTCGAGAGCTGGAGTGACATAGGTTGCATATAGCCGCGAATGAAGCAGAGGGTAACCATTGTTGGTGAAAAATTTTGATGTTGATAATGATCAGTTCAATGTAATGAAGATACTGACATAACTACTGAAATCCATTTCATATTTGATTTTTGTAGTTTTGTTCAAATACGAATAGTTATACTTATAAGTATCGAATATTGATTATTAATGTGCCAAAAGTAGATTGGGCTAATGGTCACTAGGAAATGATGACGAGGAATTTGTATGCTGTGATTTACATTTATTATCATTGACTAATCTATCCATACAGCTGTGTTATATTTTAGGCATTTCATATACAGGCTTTGTTGCTAATAAAAACATAAAACTTTTGTTATACCAAGTTAGTATTACCGATTGGATATTTGTATGGTTTCAAAATTTAATGACTTTAGTTTAACATAAAGTATGTTTTGCCTACAAGTAAGGTCCGAACCCTTAAGCAATATATCTAATGTCAAAGGTTATTTTATCGAAACTGGATCCCGTGGTACGTGACGATAGAAGCAATCCATCACGGTGTTGCCGTACTTTTGTTATTTATGATAAGGTGTGTGTGTGTTCAATCGATGCAGACATGTTACCTGTTTAACTGTACGAAAATATTATTTAAATATTAGTAGAAGAAGAAGAATCATGGTCAAATAACTATTAGGTTCAGTTGCACCAGACAATTTTGACGTTAATTTAACCTGCACAGAAAAACGTAAACTATATCATTTTGTCTAAACAACGGTGGCGCGCAGGTTGAAGTTGATGTCAAAGGTATATATGAAATCATAGCTTTACATCTCTCTCATCCTCGTGGTACGTGTTTCCGGTTTCATTCAAGAATGTGAAGTTCTGAAAACCAAGGGCAGAACAATAAACTTTAAAATCTTTAAGATTTGGTTGTGATAATATGATCGCCTGCCCAACGTTAAGCCTCTTTGGATACGCTGTTATGTATTGCCTAGCAGATGTCAAGACTTAGGAAGAAGTCCTATTCTAATTCGAGAAGAAGGTGCATGCGATAATAAATGGTAATTCTTCATTTTGAAGTCAAAATCAATTTAAATTAACTGAGATTGTCATCATCATCGATCGAGAGATGTTTTGATATAGTTACGTTTCGGGGTTAAAATATTTTCAATATTGAATGCTCGTCGACTTGACCCATTAACAGAATGGTGTCATGATCGCATGAGGTCAACCTACATCGAAGGGTTGGAGTGAATGGGCTGAAAAATAGTACTAGTCGACACGAGATGTATCGACGACGTATAGCGATATGTTCAGTATGCAATTTAGAAATTACAAAAATACCTATATTTATATAATTCAAGTTGTGTTTAATTTGATTTTTATTATTTTATTTCGATTGAAAAATATTGGTACTGTCCAGAATAAGGTTTTGTACTTAATTAATTATAATATATTTGAGATAGGGCATTTCACTATCTACCTTTTTTGCTAAAGTTTCTACTATGGTACCAACGGAAGTAGCTAAGTGATTTCTCATTTCCAAGATGCTCTGGTGACCTAATTTTGCACATATTTTCTTTCCATTGCAGATTCTTTATTGTTATCTGTGCTCATCCTTATCACACTTTCGCTTATCTTCACCTGCTATGCCACTAACATTGCAGTGGACTGCAATGCAGAGTTGTCTAGAAAAATGTAAATGAGATGTAACGTTGGACTTTGAGAGTAAAAATTGCATAATTCTAGAGCATTATAGAGGTAAATGTCTACTATTATATGTTGTAATGGGCACTTATTTTTCTTTTAACAGTTGAACTTTTTTATTTAAATATTTGTAAATCCGCTTCCAACATAAACGAAGCGAGCCCCTTGTCCTAGTATATAGTAGGTATTTTATTCTCAAATTAATAAAAATATAGAAAGTTTTTTTTTTTCATTTGCTTAAATTTTTACATATTATGTAGGTATATGTATGATATAAATACTAATCTAAATCTAGTGAAACTAATCCTAGTTATCCATGGTTTATATTTGTATCTTTATCGGTATAACGGTATGTAAGTACCCCGAATTACTCCTATGCTTCAATATCCAATCCAAAAAGTCGTAATTTTCATAAGTCTTATTAACCAGTGAAAACTGGCACTTCCCTTGCCTAGTCATTTTATGTTCCAGTAGAATTAATAATGCAAGCGAGGCCTTTGCCCCGAGTTCCACTTCGGAACTACCTATTAAGTGCCTATAATTATTAATTAGGCCATCATTATTGACTTACTACACTTGCCTTTATTGGAAACCGGAGAATTCAATTTAAATGAGCAATGTTGATAAATTTAATAACTGTGCTCTTTGTTTTTTTTTATCGTGATCTTTGACTTCTGCATGGATAGTAAAAATGTGTTTTTACCGGAAGCCATATCTAATATTTTTCATTTAAAATATGAGATATCCCGCCTCCAAGAATAAGATCAATAAAATCCTCCTGTGGCTGACGTTTATTGTAATTGCGAAAGTTTGTATGTATGCATGTTTTTTAGTATTTTAGTATCACGCAAAATCTACTAGACGGATTGTTATTAAATTTGGTACACAGGAAGAATAAAACCTTGAATAACATAACACATATAGTTTTTCACACACTTTTGATCCCGAAACTTCCACGGAAGCGAAGCCGCACGGCTATTATTCAATATTTTAAGGGTTATTTTTAAATGGATCGCATACGTCATAGCCATTAATGAAACTGAAACTCTTGTTCAGATGTGAACAAGAGAGTAAAGTAAAAGTAACAAGTTTATTTCACGGATTAAGCAAAATCAAAATTTCACTGTATTTAGTTTCAGCTTACTGAAGTTAAAAGAGATTTACTTCCAAGTTATGTGCTGGTTATTTGCATCAAAGTTAAGAGTTTCCGACGAGGCTATGAAAGTATTAGTTAGTACTTACTTGAACTGAGATTTAATATCTTAACTACGGTGAGTTAAAACAACTCCGAAATGAAATTAAAATTAAGTCGAACTTTTAATATACAATTACTTATTGAAAGTCAGTCTTATAAAACGTGCACATGAAGTGCAGTTGTACAAAGTTTTGTTCAACTTTTTGTGTACCGTTGGAGGAGTTCATTAGTGAAATCTACAGTTAAATTGAAATGTCACACCGGCGGCTGAAGCCAGGTAGCGGGGTAGCGGGGGGAGATACCTTGTCGAATTCAGCTCATATAACTTCATATTCACAAACTAGTGGATTTGTTCTGTACGTTATATTGCATCCCTTGCATTTTATTACCATTTTTTTAAGAACGAATATTATAGCTCTATACTCGTAAATATAAATAACTAGCTTTTGATCGCGGCTTCGCTTGCCTGAGTTTCACCGTGAAAGCGGAACACACAATTTCCGTATGATTTTTGAAAAAAAAAAAACCTATATTTGAATAGCATTTAACAATATACATACCTAATTTCATCAAAATTGGTGATTTACATGGCAACATTAAGCAGTATATTCTGCGATGTACAGGTTAAGTAAATATCGGCAGCTACGACGTTACGAGCAGCTACGACGCTACGATCGTAGCCGAAACCTCGTAGCACTCGTAGCTTGCCATTGCCAAGCTGAAATTATAGGATATCGTGTGTTTATTTTAAATTGATTTTTAAGAAACTGCTTATTGTAACCGATGGGCTAAATTCCCATCTGTCTCACAGTAAAAATAGTATTTATTTTTACAGCCAAAACGTGCAGTCTTAATTTGGAATATACAGTGATTGTATAAAAACAAGACACTATACGTGTTAGACACTATACAAGTGAGAAAAAAGCAATAGCGGAAAAACAGAATGAAATATAAAATCTAATGGCAAATAAAAACACGCAACCAGCATTTATAGCTGAAACGAAATTAAATATTCAGAGATTTATTTTGAAAGGTCAACCTTATAGATTTGGCGGCGCAGCCCAGAGCTAATATTGTTTTTAGGCTAAAGGGTCGTCTGTGAAAAATGTCTATATTTAAAATGTGCCCTGAAGGGGTTGAGAAATAGAAGTAACATTGACTTTGATAAAAGTTAAATATTTCAATCATTAACAAGCCTTATAATTTATAAACGATGTTGCAATAGAAGTTATTGATATAAAATGACAAAACAAATATGATTAAAGTAAATAATCGGTAGAATAAACATTTTCGTATATGATTGCTGCTGAAATCGTAAAGTAAATTTCAGTTTGATTACGTTCATTCATTCATCAATCAACGCGCTGCAATTTCATCCTTCAATCGGGCATTACTTGATATTTTCAATTGTATTTGCTATTTTATCGTTGCTATCGTTAAAGTCCAATATTTTTTAATATCATACAATAGAGGCTTTGTTGTCTCCGTACAAGTTTACCAGTATCTGTTTTATATATATAATCAGCGAGAATTTACACAATGATACACAACCTTCCAATGAAAATTCGAGCGATCAGAATACCTAACATAAACTTAAATAATATTCAGTAATCTCGCCACAACATGATAACATATCAATTTGGTAACAGAAGCCGTCAAGAGGTATTTCAAAATCATGGTCCACGAATACAAGTTTACAACATTTTAATTAAATTTCTGGGTATTCAAAGGGTCGTTTGGCGTCCTGACTGCTTCACGGTTGGCGAGTTTTGCTGAAAACAGCCGGACAGAATGTGATGAGGCGAGGGCTGCGTTAAATTACAATTATCATGTTTACTGCCTCCGACGACGCGGCCGCGCACATTTTTTATTACCGCATTTGGCCGATTTGATGGCATACCACTACATTTTCTATGATTTGCTACTTTTTGAGTTATGGGTGACTTAACGCGACTGTGGGAATTAATAAAAAGTACAATAAAAGCACTTTTCTAAGATTTGCTTTACTTTTATAATACGCCTAGAAACTGAAGTGAGATTGCGTGATAAATTCGAAAAGTATATGCCTACTTCCCCACTAAAACTGTGATTATGCACATGCAATGTCAAGCGACACAACTCTGTATGAATCTCTCGCGGTAGCAGCGGTAAATTAATTAGCTAGATTTGCTGTTGCCTATATATGGTGCCGTCCACTTTATCAATTGGGCAATAACATTGGACATGATTCTATGTATTTATTTCCTATTGATATTCCATTTTAACATTTTTACTTTTTGAATATTTAGTTTTAGCTTCACGCAATCGTTTTAATTATATAGTTCATTCCAACCTTTATGTTAAACGTTGTATTATGGCACGTGTTCGTGTATTGATAACAAATTAAACGTAAACTTCATTCGCATAATTAAAACACGAAATCTAAACAGAAACAAAATAACCCCGTATTTTCGGAGACCTCCAGCACACTTGTTGTTTTAAAAAGTTTGTTAATTAAAACGGGTTTCGGAAACAAAAAAACGGACTGCTAAAGTCTCGAAAATTAACTACTTTTTCGTTAACTACTAAACTAAAAGAGCATTAGCTACGTGCCTTTTTCTTTCCAACAAACAAAAGCACATATGAACTTTTCTAATTGAGATTAGGGCTATGGGAATGGCAACTTTATTTTATCACAAAGACAGCTAGAAAATTACAGGAACGTTCATTTACCATATACATTATTGTTTCTATATTTATCACTATCTTATATCATTTCATTACTACTAATTCAGGAAACAGAGGTAATTAAAATTGTTATGAAACCACAACATAGATTTGGTTTTCTTCTTCAATTATCGAACTTTCACAAACAAATATTTATTCACGTGCAAAATTAATTAACCATGTTATTTTGTGAAATACCACTTTATACTTACTATTTCGTCTGTATATAAAAATATATTCATACTAATATCCATATCCATACATCAATCTATACTCCAATAATGTGATGTTTTTGTTTGTCTGTCCTTCTTTCACACAGAAAGCTAATGTTTCAAAATAGTTTGGGGTGCTTTATTAATTTTATTTGTGAATCGTTCATATAGTCTCCGGAAAAGCGTTAAAATTTATTTTTTGTGTACTAATAAACCCTTATATCGAAACTCATACGTCGAACAACAAATAACGTATAATGAAGATAGATCTGATTTCACGGAGTATAAATTAATTTTAACGACCAGGAAAAAGAGTTCCCCTCGGTCCTGAAACATGAGCTACTTATGTTAGTATTTTACAGCTTTGGGGTCAACCGGCGATATTTCGTGAGTGAGGAGGCTCGCCAACAAATGAGCCCATAATTCATGTTCTTCTGACCCATCTTTTTACCCTCATATAAACAAAATCCCCTCAGTTTTTCCTTACATTCTAAGGGTGAATTATTTTTAAGGTTTACCGCTGCGCTCGGTTTAACACGCGGACCATTGTTTGGGATGGCATTACATTCCCTCTTATTATAAATGATTGCCTCGTCATTTTTCTACAGGTAGTAGGATAGACAACGTCTAATATTCTTTGCCTATCTGATTCTAAATAGTATTTAAAAGTTACTTTTCCTTATTTCCTTAACATTGTTTTATCAGAATATATTTCTATACTTCCTTGTACTAAGCAGGTAAATAGGTGTGCGCCTCACCTAATGGTAAGTAGTCACCGCAGAATATGGCCCTCTGAAACATCAAGAGTATTTTTGCACGTTTGAAGAACTCCAGGTTGGAGTCTACAGGAAAAACCAAGGCATTATTATACACATTACATTTTTATCAGGCATTTCTGACTCATCAATCACATCATCTTCGCTCGGAAGTCGATTTCATATTTAATGTACAATAAATCCAATTAAAAATACATTACCCAGTAGTTATTATTATGGACTCTACTAAAATAAGGTGAGACTGAAGAAATTATATAATAAATATCGTTTCTTGTGTTACGGCACAAAGAATCTACGACAAAGGAATGACAACTCGAACTTTGAAACGTGTTTGCGAAAAAAGTGCAATTAAATATTTTAATAAAAAATAAAAGCTAGTATTTTCCATTAAAATATTTAGTCCGGCACTTCGGTTAGATATTTTCTTGTTCAATTATTGATTTCCTGGTTACTATGCTGATTTTGTGGCAAAAAGAATTTTCGTATAAAAAATATATCAATCACGAAGCCCTATGTATGGATATAGGAATTCGTTGTTGATATATTTTTCATTGTCAGCCAATGAATTTAGTACTATTGCGCGAAAGACATAAGCGCGAAAGCCACATGCGCGAAAATTTGCACGAAAGACATTTCCGCGCAAGACAGCCATTGGGGTGTGATCACCAGTAGCTGTGACTCTCGTAACTAGGGCTTTCCAAGCAATGCGATTTTGTGCCTGCATTAAGGCCTGATGGACTTTGCTGCATGTAGAAGTTCTTATCATATCCTACTAAATAATATATATTTTTTGTTACATGTTTTAAAATACTTCCTCTGTCTTTCAATCATAAAATATCGAGACATAAAAGCCACTATCGCTCTCTCTCTCTGTCTCTCTTCTCGTCGTTTTCCTACATATTTTCTCCACTTCGCCTTTTTTCGACATTCTTAATTGTCAGACCATTGACAATTATCTTATGGATAATATATAAGCCCGCATTTCTTGCTGCCATGGCCAGGCTGGAGCGGCATAGCCAGACATTAATTCCCTATTTAATTCAGTTTAGTTTAGTTTACGCATGAGGTGACAGTACATATAATAAGTATATACCAAATATATACTATACTAAATATGTAATGTATAAACGAACACATTGCCAGTCTGTTCCAATTAGCTAAAAGGACAGATATTTAAATAAAGTTATTTGTTCGAGGCACGTTTACGACACACTAACGCAATCAATTCCCGATTCCCGGCACCAGAGAGGAGACAAAGCAATCGGCCTGATTGTTACAGTGTATTCCCGTTAGCACCACTGATTAAAATCAGTGGTGCTAACGGTAATACACTGCTAAAACATAGGTTACAAGCCATGAAAGCTGTGTTATATTTTTATGTATTTGGTCTCTCCAAAACGGCTTTTACGACTCGATTGTTTCACGTCAAATGTATTCATATCATTATTAAGTTAAAAATAACTGCACCAGGAAGGTCCACTTTATGTAACTTAACAAACATTTATCAATCTTAATTACATATTTAATTAGTTTTACGCTATTACCTCGGGCTTTTGGCACAAATGAAACTGTACTGTGTCTTATTAACATCACCATTATCATATAAATTTCATCAGTGCTGGTAAATGTTTAGAACGAAGGACATTATGTTAGTATGTTAGTTAGATATGTTAATGTTATAGTAGTTATGTTAGATATGTTAAACTTCATAGGCCTAACAAAAACACGATCTAACACCAGAACTACACTATTGGCTATGATCATGTTGAATCAAAGAGTGTGTTGCACGTAAACGTCAAAGTTGATGAACTTTGACGTCAACTTTAAGGTACGACATTTTGTCTAAACGTCAGCGGTGCGCCGATTAAAAACAACGTCAAATTTGACAGAGACATGGATTTAGTAAGTACTTCCGGAGTACCTACTAATTCCATGCTCTGCTGTACACTGCTGGTTTTGAATTGTGTTGATCAATGTATCAATGCACCTCGATTTATAATGTCGTTATGTCACAAGAGGAACAAACTAGTGCAACCCATCACTATCACTCATATTGAATTCTCTTTTTAAAACAAATCCTTTATTCAATAACTTGCAATAAATCTTTTATTTTTTATTCAACTTTCGGTTCTTTTTTACGTATAAAATTTACCAAAAATTAAATTATAAGGTATTTTGTATTTTACAAGAAAAAACATTACAACACTTTTCGACCAAGGGTTTTAATTTATACGATATGAAATATTGTCGCGTGACGTCATTCGTAAAAGAGGTCATTGCTTGCTACGTTATTACTTATTCCTATGTAGTACTTACTATTTATTAAACTATGCCTAAGGTCTCTAGAGACTTATAATGTTGTCTTTTAAGTTAATAACTAGATGTGACTGAAGAGGTATAATTATGAAGAAATTATTTTATGTTTAGTCTAGTCTATTGTGTGTTTTTATTCATTTTATTTAAAAAAACAACAATAAAAATATTTTATTGCAAGCGTTTTCCCGCGGCATCTCTCCAGTGCAAATTTTGATTTTATTTTCCTGAAAGTAGCTTTTATATACAGAAAGCAATACAGATAATACAGAGATTAAGCTTATATCTGATTGTAGCTACTGAGACAAACCAACTCTTCATAGGTTTTTCTTAAGAAAAATACATATTATTTGGTATTTGTTTGATCTATCATTTTGGTAGTTGAGTCTCTGATACACGAATATAATAAATTCACTACAATATGGGATACAATATCCGGCATCCCCAATCCTTATTTACAAATATTATATATATAAAACAGTTTCAGGATAGACAACGTATCTACGATATTGGTGGTTCTCGGAGCTTTTCATCGCGCTACGACCGGACTGTCATTACAATTTGACAAATTTAAAAAAGACAAGAATTATATTAAGACAAGTTTTAGTTTTATTTATTTTTATTAGTTGTAGTTTAATGTATAAAAGTACCTATTATATCACAAAAGAACTATATAAATGTTATTATAAATAGAATTATGCTATCTGACTGTAAAATCATAAATTTGTACCATGGTAATGACAATTTTATGAATAATGTCAATTGATTTTGGGGATTCCTTCCTCCGGATCGTAGTGACAGTATAGCAGCAGCGATCGAAACTCTCTCAGAACCAGCCTATTATAAATGTGTAAATGATTTTGTCCGACTTTCACGTGAAAACGAAGCGCAAGTAATCTATAAAATTAATAATGGATATTCTCGAATAGCAAATTCTAATGACAAAAACATATTGATTGATGAAGTGAGATAAAAATGCGAAAACCAGTCACTCACGAACACGTAGTTAATTAAGGAGTTATTGACCTTCCATTGTGGGCGGAAACTATTTCCGTGGCTTATACTCTAAATGGCTAATTACTTCCCGTTTGACTGAGGGAGAAAGAGGTTTACGTAATAAAAAGTATGCCTATGTACATATTGATATTATGAGATTAAATAAATACTTTTTTAGGGAGATACCGTGCATACTCTTTAAAGTTCTAAATGGACCGTCCTAGCTTCGATCGGGTAAAACTATAATTAAAACGTACTTACTCCTGAACGTTTCGTCTATCTCTGTACCAAATTTCATCAAAATAGCTCCAGTATTTTGTGATTTTGTTCATCACAAACAAAAATACAAGTGTTTCTCTTTAAAATATTAGTAACTATGGACTAACAGTCCGTCCCGGCTTCGCTCGGGAAAAACCATATTACATTATACACCTAAACCTTCTTTAGGGATAACAATAATTTATCGCTTTTTCCAAAAAGTAAAATACAAAAGTGCTTTAATTGCAACATTTTGTCATATGCTTAAAAACATTTTTTTTACAATATTATAGTATAGTTAATAAACAAAGTTATTAATATCACGATCGACAAAGAAAGTATATATTTCTTCATCGTAATAACATGACATAAGTTCGATTAAACAAGTCGAAAGTTATTAATGAAATTATTGTATATACTTTGAATAAGGAAACATTCTATTGCTTTATTACTTAACCTTGTCCCCATTTCTTCGACTTGCCTTGTGTTATGCGGCCCTTATTCAAGGACTCTTTTTATTTTGATAGAATATTTGTTACTAACGCTCAATTAAGAAAAAACTACGTTTAGGTAAAAATCGACGATAGATACCTGAAAATGCTTGCAGTAGAATCAAATATATCCTCCATGTTTACTATCCGAACTTTTCCGATTTTCTCATGTTTTATTGGTTGGTACTTGTTACCTACATTTTTGTGACGTTAATACAATTTCCATACAATAACACAAATTACTTCATGAAAATACGGACTTCTTAATAAGAGTTTTATTTTATTCGTAATTTTTAATTTAAATCCTATTTTATTCCCAAGTTTTTTTATTCGTAATTTATATTTTGTATAAGTACACTGAATTAGAAAATATTTATCATTATTAATACATAAATGTACTTCATGTGGGTATGTTTAATATCCGAATTTATTGAAAGTTGCCATTAAATTTCTTTGAGAGTGACAAAGGAATCAATTAGCGTTTTATCAAAGTCTCTTGTTTAAGTAACATCGTCATCTAACGACTCATTACGTGAATTTGTTCACAATTTTTTGCAGAGACCTGTAAAAAAATATTTTAACTTTAAATAAAATTTATATGACAAAGCTAATCAAATCATTTCATTTTAATTTGTATTCAGTAGTTAAAACGGGATTTCAAATACATAATTGAAATTGATATAATTTTCGACAGTCGAACGTGAATAACCGACAAAATATTTGTATTGTTCAAAATATATCGTTCCCCACATGAACGTATAAAGTGCCATAGAATTTAAAATTTTATAATTTAACGAATTTATCGCTTCTAAAACTGATAATAATATAAAGCTCATATTTTGACTTAAAGTATTTCGTATACCTGAGAAATGTTTTATATGACAAGGGCATAGTTTTCTTTTGTTTGAAGTAGGCACAAGTAACCAATAATTCAATTGACGTGAGCCCAACAACGACCCGGGGAGGCCACGTGGAACATAGCCGGCTCACTTCTGACGCCTACCGAGTGGATGCGATCAGACATACTTTGATATGTGCCTTTTTGATAAATTGATAGTTTTATTTTCACCAATGAATAGACACCATGGTTTAAGGTCCATAGCAACTATCGTTTTGTGCCGTTCAATTAACAACGTTTTAAATTAAAAATATTATTAAATAAATTAAACAGCTTTGAAAAAATCTGAAAATCATCTCGTCATCAATCATCATCAATCATCATAACATAACACGCATATCATTTACGAGGTGAGTAAAATTTTTACACAAATTAGTTACGAAGTGGTTATTTGTGTATTAGTTATACGAAGTTAAACAAACATACATACACTTCTATATGGATAATAAGATAACACAATTTCGATTTTTATTTGTTTTCAACTTTTTTTTCAACAACTTTCAACATCATAGATTTAGCTTAGTTTTGGCTGTAAATAAATAAAAACAAAATAAATTCATTACAAATCTCTGCCACCAAATGTATTTTATTCAATATATTTTCATACTATCGAAGCTTTGCTTTTTTATCGTTTAAGACTAAATTTATAAATGCAGCCTAACTAGATTTGGGGTAACTATGTGCTAATGAGGCAGTAAACCGTTTAGTCCTTCGGTATGCCTGCGTAAAGAAGACAAAATCTCATTAGGAAAGCCCACTAATGTGACAGAACGCTAATTAAAAAACTCTCAGTCACGAAACGTCGCGTGACTCTTCACCTTATCGATGTTTTCTACATATAATCAATTTCAATGTTGGTGTTACGTTTGTTGCTTTATAAATAGGGCTTTTGACGCATTGAAAGCCTACTCTTTTGTAGTGGTAACGGATAATAATGGTAGGAGCAGGTTTGTTTATGAAAGAGATTTGCTCCGCTTCTAGTTTTCTTTTTATCTCGGAATTTTGAAAAGGGAAAACATTTTCATTCCAAAAGCAACATTGAAGTCGTATTCTTTGATTGTTAGAAACTGTAATGAGATTTTTCACAAAAAAGCTCTTAATCTCGGTCTTGAAAGTCTTGAAACTTTCTGAAATTTTGTCCGCGTTGTCAATTACAGCTCGAATGTGTCTAATGGGAGTTAATAAATTAATTCTATTCTATTAATAAAATAATTAGTTCATTTTAATCAGATCATGAAGATCTCTCTACCCAGTAAACCTGCTAGATAGTATTATATTATTATTTTTTTAAGTAAATATATTTCTAAAAAGCGGTCAAGTGCGACGAATCAAGGGTTACGTATAATTTCTGACTGATTTGGTCTAGTAGATTCGGAGCAAATTGACTGTGTTCCGTTTTTTTATTTTTTGTACGGAATCCTAAAAAGACATTCAAATAGAATATTTTCCTATATGGCAATAAAAGACAAGGGACTGTCGAACAAATCCTCATCATTATTCATTGACATACCTGCGTGCAGATAGCCATTTCTCACTCGTTCGTTCGTTACTAGGGAACGCATGTGGCTTATTATAAAATCTTTTGACAAAACAAGTTTTGTCTTGTCTTGTACTTTCGTTGTAAATCATACATATACCACACATCATACTATATGTATCTATAATAAAATTGACTTATTACTTTTAAGTGAATATGGTGGAACATTATTGTGTTTGGCTGTGATATACAGTTACGTACGGAGGAGGGTATTACTTTACTTTACCAATTATATTAATAAAAATGATGCCTTTTACTAGAACTTTTATCCATTCTGACACATAATCCTATTAGAGATCAGTATAGCAGACACGCGATCCATTCAGCATTAAGTTATTACTACCTAGAGACCTGTTTGCGGCATACTTCGTGATATCACAAAACTTTCGCAATCCATATGAAAGATAGACTTCTAAATTGTTTTTATTGTGTGATGTTATTTCCTATAGCTATACATTGTCGAATTCACAATCATATTTGAGTGACAAATATAAGTTACCTATATAAAATACTGCGTTTTGACTTTTGCCTAACACTGTGTACCCTTATAATAAGATGCAATTTAGTTGATAGGTTCTTTGTTTACTGGTGGTTAATAATAAAAAATAATTCTAGTGCAATAAACACATTGAAGAAATGAAAATCATTCATGTATGTAAGCGATTACCATTCTATTTATATGAAAGAAATTGAATTGTCTGGGAATATAGGTATATAATAAAGAGTGTGATCATAAAGTTCATTATATCTTCGTTTAAATATATATCTTAATTTTACGAAGTTCGTGTGAGCTGGAAAGTATCACGACAGTTCACGAATAATCGTAAAGCTTGGAAATTTTGTGTGATTTAAGAGTAAGCAGTTTTCTATACTTTATAATTTTCTGTTAGTTTTCAAATATTTATAATCATTTTTTTGCATTAGAATTTTTATTTGTATTATACTTTATCAGGCATTTTCTTTAAAATATATATAGATGAATAATATATATATCTACAATTTATAAAGGCGGCATAAGTTATAATCAAACCGATTGACGACCTCCGTGGAGTGGTCTTAGGTTCGATTTCCAGCGCAGGCAAATATTTGTGCCTGTAATCACAAATTGGTTCTAGGTATGTTGTGCCTGTTTCTGTATTACGGACTTACTTTACGGCACTACTTTGGGTGGAAGAAAAGGAAGCGAACTAAGAGGATGCAGTAAATAAGGCTTTTTTCAATTGAATTAGGAAATATCGTTTCAATATCTTATTATTTAATGTACTACTATTGAATTTAAATTCAACACGCGTAAGTAGTCATCTCCAAGAGCAACCCCTTTCATTTTTATCGAATTATATTGCCTTCTGTCGAACTCTTCTTTATGTTCAGATTATTTATGTCCAGATTGGGGTAATTTAGTTAAATATAGATAAAAAAATATTATGAAATGCAAATTCAAATTTTAAATACTCAAAATCTATCTTTTGTTTTTCTGTTCAATAATTCGATAAAGTCAAAGGTCAAACAATTTCATACAAAAGAATCAGCACACGTTTTGTTCTGAATATATTTTGCGGGTGAATTGGATTTTTACTTAAATAAACAGTGCAGTATTTTAAATTTTATTTCATTTCTATGTGATTCATAAAAGACAAAATTGAATATGGAAGTAAAAAGTTATTATGAAATGGGGCAACTCAGTTACCTTAATCATTGCTAAAGCTTATCAATTTTAGTCTCTGATATTTCCAACATGAAAAACTCATACTTTTAACGCGTCAGTAACATCGACATTATGCCTACCTCCCGCGGTTAGTAAGATTAAAGGCCAAAGTACCCTTTCGGTAATGGGTACACCGTATGTTTTCCGAGAAACTCGATGGCTCTGCATCAATATCGCAGATTGATACGGCCAAAGTGAAATGATCAAAGTTTCTCACATCCTTGATACTTTTGTGATGGAAGTTACTTCTATGATTTAAGGCAGTCAAGAAAAATTATAGAACTATATATATATATATATATATAATAGATAGGCTTTGATTGGCAGTGTCGATTAAGTTTATTAGATTATAAATGTTTAATAAATAAATTAACAAACACACGATTTTGATTTTATTGGAATTAGTCCTTTCTTTATTTGTCTACAGTTCTATTTCTTGAAGCATGTCGCTAACTTAAACTTTAGGCTTGGAATGACGAAGATAATCTGGGTCGTTGTCATCGAACTCTTAAAGGACAACGGTTTTTTCGGAATCTCTGAAGCATTTTGGGTGTCCCGAGTTAATAGGTCTCTGTGAAAGGCGATATCAGCAGTTTTCAGCTGTTACACTCACTCCGCATGATTTCTTAACGTGACTTGGCGAATCATTTAGTGAAGACGAAAAAGACACGCCCGATATAATGTCTATATGAATTATAAAATAAAATTTAGATTTTGTTATTATCTTTGAAAATTTGGACTACACTGAAATCATAAATGTTCAAATTTATAATTTTAAAAAGGTAGGCAAGTTTTATTTTGGATTTCAGTAAAAACTAGTTAATTATCAACATAGATTTAGCTCTAAATGCCTGTTTACTTTCTTCACAAAGACTATTTTTCCAGGAATTAAGTACGTAAGGACAACTTAGCCGTTTGGATGCTACGATGCCACGGGCAGACATACGTATGTATCCCCTCTTTCTGTCGTCGGTTAATTATATACATAGCTACAATATCGTACTAAAATAGCAGAAAAGCCAACACAACATTACGGGTTATTACCGAACATGGCATGAAACGCTATCGGAACTTTGTCGACCTTCGCGACCAACACGCCTTTGCACAAATGACTTTCGTTTTCGCCTTATTATACTAACTTCATTTTCAACCTGGGCCAATGCCTTTCACTAATGTAAAACTTTACAACACATTTAGCCTTGAATCGGATATTTTTATAACTACACTAGCTTTTATTTCGTGCGCTCGCTCACTACTTGTTATTGCCAATATCTCGAGCTCTACACAACGTATCGCAATGAAACCTATACAAAATTTTATGTTAGACCATCCGCTGTATAACTGTGAAAACAGCATCAAATTCCATCTGGTAGTTTATACATGATGCGCGAACAAACAAGAATTTAAAAAAATGTTTTGGCTTTTCTAACAGAGACAAGAATTAAAAAAACGTTTTGGCTTTTCTTAGTTAGGTACATAAAGATCACCATTATTATTAATTTTTGATATCTCCTATGTAAAGACAATGCTTACTAGCTGGCGTGCCTACCGGCTGGCCTATTTTTCATTCTTTATTGTAAAAGTATGTCTTGTTTAAAACGACGAAATAATTATTTTTAGATTTTATATCGATTTAATAACATATAAATCAAGTTTTTTTTTCAATTAATACGCTAATGCATTGTTAAATTATATTCGATAAAATAATTTGTTACGGAGTTGTATAAATTCATGAAAAATAAATAATTACAAAACAAAATTCACGGTTGTTCCGTGGGATAAATATTTTTACAAATTTGACCGCCAGTTCCAAATAACGTTCATAAACAATAATTAGCATAGGTATAATTATGTTTTCGCATACTAACTCCAAATAAATAAAAGTAAATATAAACAAGTTTATAAACTTCAGTTAAAATTGAAAAGGTCGTCTCGTTTTAATTTCACTAAGTGTTTTATTTTGAGCGAAAGAATTTACATGGAAATTAAATCTGACACTGAGGAATATTTCAAAAGTAAGCATTGAAAGAAATGGAAGACAGGAGAATTCAACGGAACGAGACAGCTTATAATTTTCCCTTGGACTTATTTTTTCGATAAAACATCGCAATAAGTGTTTATAATCCTTTACTTAAAAAGTTAATTGAATTTTAGATTTTGGGACAATATCCAGTTTTGCGCCAAATTTAATAATGCCATTATTTTTCAAAATGAGTATACTACTCCAATCATAAATGCGAAAGCCTGTTTTTGTTCCGCTTTCACGGCTAAACCGCTGGACCGATTTTGATGAAATTTGGCATGCATGTAGTTAGTGACCCCCGTTTAAATATAGCATACTATTTTTGCAAAAATCAACCCCCAAATAGCTATAATGAGGGTAAAAGTTGTACGAAAATTACGTCTATTTACATGTAGATAAACTCACGATGCCGCGGCCAAAAGTCAATATTGAAGAAGTCATAAGTAAAAACATTTCAAATTTTATAAGTACTTACGTATTCAACTTTAGGATATGAGCTCAGTGAACAAATGAGTTGATCGAATGAGAAATATCAAGGGGTTTATGACATGCGTTACTACTCGTATGCACATGCCGTCTTAGTAGGTATTAGATGCCATATCCCGCATTCTGATGATGTTTAACCGTCCTATAAATAGAACGTGTGGCGTGTGACACCGCCCTAGAATAGGACCATTCCATATACTTATGTAGATATTGACTAAGGGACCTTAGCCTTGGCAGCTGATAGGCAACCATAGCATTCCCAAAAAAATTACCAAGGTTTGATATGAGGCAGATGACCGGTAGTAAAATCACAAGCGAAACTTCGAAATTTGAAATTTATTTTTTACGCTGACCCCGCTCGCATTTTAAATCACTTTTTTTACGCTGAGCGCAACCATACATCTTCCCAAATTGATAACATACATACAATACACAATACATACTTCAATTTGAAACACTGTATATAAATATACTATTGGTCTAACAACTATAATTACTTAAAGATGTGACATGGAAAAAAGTGTAGACTAAGTACAAATTAAATTGAAGTTACTTAGTCAAGAAGACAAATTAGTACTAAGTTTTAATGAATAATTTATTAACAAAATATGATCCTTAGAACAAATTTCAATTAGTACCTAAGACGTATTTATTTTTGTCGTATTCTTGGATTATTCTATCTTAATAAAATTAGGTTATATCTCGTTATGATCTCAAAGTTACTTATACCATAGAGATTAATACCATATTATCAATAAGATAGATAACTAAGTCGATTGATATTTTAACACTGAACTCATATTTCTTCACCCGTTGTTCAAATATAATTTAAGGGTGAGATGCACCGTTAAATTTGACGTTGAATTTGACTTTAACTAACCCGCCGCTGACGTTTCGATAAATTGGCGTAAATTGTGATTTTCTGCGCACGTTAAAGTTAACGTCAAAATTGAAACAAAAATTAGAATAGACATAAAATTTTTAACTATTTCCTTAGTGATAATTTGTGAGTATAACAGAACGAGGCACGGATATTGGTTGCTAACAAAATATATTTTTAAAACTCCGATAACGTATAGTCGCCCTAATTCGTCTCTAAAGATGTGATATATACTTACTCCGAATTTTAAATTTTTCCTTTACCCCTTTTGTGCCAGGTACTATAAATATTCAAGCGCCTCTGATGATTTCAGCTCCTCTGACACAGGCCCAAATAGCACAGGCACACAAATATAGACTTAGGATGTATCTAAGTATTTTTAATATACGTACTAGCTGAAAATCAGCCTGGCTTCCAGTAATGGCACATGGCTGAGCTGGGATCCTTTTCAACATTCACTAACTAACTTGTAGCTTGTAGCTTAAACTTATTAAAATACTTTTTTTGTGTTACTAATATGGTGGATTTAATTACTGGAAGTATTACCTATACAATCTGTGTTTTTAAAACAATAATAATCGTATTTTTACTCAGTCATTTAAGTGTGTCTTCCACCAACCATTGATATCGCTCCGTCTAGTTCCGTTGACAAACTGTCGGCTAAACGACTTGCAACAATGGACATCAATCACAGGGGTGACGATTAATGTCGCGCATCGCTACTACAATACATTCATTGCGGCTGATCAAGTACGTCAACATTAATAACACACCACCCTTTGCTGAAATCAAGTGGCAGAGGGTGAGAAAATCACTTCTTGCTCACCAAATCACCCTTCTTACTCACGAGAAACACAAGGTGATTAGACGCAGAATCTTGCCCTTCACTTGGAAGCTCCAAAATCATAAATCAAAATCAAATCATTTATTCAGAAATTAGGCCTTCACTGGCACTTCTTCACGTCATATTCTAAATTAAATGATATTTACCAAAGCTACAAACTACTAGCATTTCGGAACGACCACTGCTGAGAAGAAACTCATTGAAATAGTGTTCCCTATTATGCCAGAAGGGCTTACCATTTTTTAAATATAAATTTATTTATAATTTTTTATCAGTAATATAACAACGTAAGTATACAAAAAATACATGGTCGTAAGGTATACTGAAACATATTATGATTGTTCCCCCCGGCAGCACCCCGTTCACGAGTTGACTCGTGAGTCAGCCATCGCGAAGCTCAACCACAATAGAGGGAACCTCCCGACCATAGCTTTTACTAAGTCAAAAAAGAGATAACTCCTTGATCTATTGACCACCCATATCTATAACTCTTTTGGCCTAAGATAAACTCATTTTTCCTACATGCGATAGGATGAACTAGTATAGCCTAGGCTAAACCAGTTTATCCTATTATGAATAAAAATACGAAAGTGAAAATATTCGTATAGTCGGTGAAAATGGAATTGAATTTCATTACTGATTTATTTCATTATTGAATCTTAAAGATTTCATTACTGATTTCTACCAAAAGTATTTGTTTAATGGTTATAACGTTAAAAGTATCTCAAACAAACATCACTTCCTATATAAACCATTTTTATGAGAGTTGATAAAGAAAACTACAGAAAATTTAGTTTATTGTACTTCCCAAATAAAAAACTATTGTGAAACAATAAAAGTTTGTATATCAATATTTTTTAATTATTCCTAAAACGTTGATATAGTACGCTTATCTTTGGCATTAATCTTCATAGATCGCATGACTGCTACACTACAATGCTGTGTTGGCAGATCATACTATATTTATGTTTAGACCACTGTTTCTGTGACACCATCGACCCGGTCGCGTGTTGGGGACCTTGGGGACCTGGTTTGTTTTCTAAAGAGTTAGCGGATTATACATGAAATAGATTTTTCTTTGTATCTTGTTATTAATAGTACACATAGTATATATGTAAACACTCTCTCGCTAATTGTACAATTGTAAAATTAGATAAAAGAGAAGCATTTTTTTAAGTCATTTATCATCTAAAAGATCATAAATGGGTCTCATGTTTGACGGTCGTCACTTCATATTTTGAACATTACAAATAGGTATTCGACCGTAAATATTGCCCTAATGTAATATTAGTAAAGGTATTGCAAATGAACTATTTAGCGGACTAAAAAGTTATACAGAAAAGGGCTTTATGTTTTATCCCTCCACTTTCTATTGGCGACCGCAGTTCGCGCGCCGTCCGTGGTGTGAAATAACGTCACATGCGACTGACGTCATTCAGTGATAATACTCGATTTCTGTTGTTACGGACCGTGCCAGTTTGACCAATGGTTTCAAATACAAACACCTTTCACTCGACACGTAAAGTTTTATTAAAATTCCACCTCTCACAACCGGCATAGGTACTCCTCTTGACTGCGTGTCGTGGTCACGTGGTCATAATATGATATGGAACACGCAAAGACTCGACAATAATAGTATAATGGAGTTACGATATTTTTTTGTGAGCAGGTATTATCTCTACCTATCAACATTAATTTCAGTTGTAGGTACTCTTAAAATAAATTAATTTATTATTTGAAGGTATTCAGGCATTTTAATAATATGTACCCGTTGATCCTCGATTCATAAAAATAGATGGAAAAACATAATGTCTTTCCATCTATTTTATATTATATTATAAAAGAAATGTATGATAAAGATTATTTCCTTAGCATGCATAAATTGTATCCATATTTTATGAAATCTTTTCACATTCGCCACATATGTATTACGGTGAAGAGTTATGGCCCTGTGTAGACAACCATGACATTTTGACACCAAATATATTAGTCTGTCTCGTACAATTTGTTATCTTCACAAATAATCTCATCCGGTAGTATTAAAACACAGTTTAACTGTATAAAAATGTTATCAAAATTTAAGAACAAAAATTAGACATTTTTGCAGATTTAAAATAATTTTATTACTTAACTCGGATATCTTTTTACTATTGATGAAAATGTACTTATACTAAAAACATCTTAACTAAACACTACTAACGTAACTACGTAGAAAAACGTAAAGTACGCCATTTTGTCCAAAAAATCAACGTCAAATTTTACGGTGCAACTCGACTCACCCTAAATAATATGTTATGTTCATGTAGGAAACGTTTTGTAAATAAACAGTTTACTGATTATTACTAATTATTATATTTATATACTTATTATAATCAATGTTTTGAGTATTAAATCTTAAATATTATGAGGCTGAAAACTAATTTCACAATTTTCCACAGAAATACGGGTGTCATGTATCACAAGAGCTCAAAAATAATAAAGAAAAAGGTCATGTCGGGGAAAATTAAAATAAAATATTCTTTACAGCACCGTTATTCAAGCCTAATCCCTTCTGGTTCAAACAAAATTCGGTCTGCATTTAATAACTTATTACTCCGGTTCCAATGTTTTCCTTTCTGTTAGCTGGAGCGAAGATCGAAAAGTATTTATACTTGCAAGCCTGAGGCTTTCTGAAGGAAATTGCGGCCAATTGTGCCCCGACGTTTTTCTTATAATAACGCTGGCTAAGTCGAAAAGTTAAAGAAACGCAGAGGGCTCTGAATAAATAATGGAGCGCGCCGAAACTTTTACAGATATTGGGTTTGTTTCTTAGCAGACAGATATTAACGAGAGCAGCTGGGGCCGTGATACACGAAGTCCTGTCGGGCGCAGCGGGCGACCGCGGCGCGCCGCTGCGAGCGCGGAGAATGCATCATTCTACCACATATATACTCTGTGGTACTGCGATACCTGAACATAATTTCAACAAGATATATTAGATATTGCACCTAGATGAATGATTGAGTTCCCTGCAAGAAACTTATTTAACTTGCACTTTATGTTTGTATTGGTACTGTATGTTCGAGCAGCTCAATTTTAAAGCTGATATCTTCTAACGAGCGAATTCTTCGTCGGTTACTGCACTTACATGATTTTTGTCACACGTTAAATGCTATAACATGAAACAAAAAACTTATGTCAAAAATACTCTTTCATTTAAAAAACCTATAAATGATTACAATTATTATAGTATGCTATACACTGTCAGAGTTTGAACAAATCCAAAGTTTTTTAGATATAATGTGTAATTGACCTTGCATTACCTTTAACAATGGATCTAACTGATAATACTTAGGTGTAGGTATTTAATTTTAAGTTTCCTTCCAATTTACCATGTAATTAAAAAAAAAATCTGTTCATTCTATTTACAAGCCCCAAATATAACATTATATATAGGTATACACTTCAGGCACAAAAATCAGAGAATAATAATTTGAGATAGTATATTAAGAAAGATAAAAAATCCATAATCTAACTTTAGTAGTAAAGTTAAAGACACAACATGTTTGTACATAATTACATCAAGATCTCCTTTGCCCTTTCATTTTACTTACGTTTACTTTGAAGGCTCGCCTAAGTGCCTCATTTGGAGAGTACCGGCCCTCTAGGAGATTTGTCGTAGTCTATTTCAATTAATTCCCGGAGAGTTGCAAAATTCTTCAAATATTATCCTCAGAAGTGCCCTCTTAGGACCATCGCCCTTTCGGTTGGGTGAAGACCAGGGAATGCTTATTTATGATTCTAATTTTAAGGATGATAAAGTTTGGTATTCCTTAAAGACCATTAAGGGCTCGTACGACTTTATGGCGTTTACTCTGAAGAGTACATTATTTTGCCGTATTGCTGTGGGAATTTCGGGAAATTTTATTAATCATTCAGCCCATCATATGGCTTGATCTGGATCCAATTCTAATTTGTGCAGTCAATTACTGGTGTCAGAAGTCAGTTGGCGTTAAGGGATAAAAAGCCTAAGCTATGCCTGATAGACAACAACATCATGCTCTGACATCAGGCCTTCAACCAGTCGGAAAATAACAGCCGAATCGTTAATATTTAAAGGTACCCCGGGCTTTCTACCTATACCTATCATCATAATTACATAGATAGAAACTTAGTAAATCCTTCAGAAGATTAGAACTTGGGCATATACGTAGCTGTTTGATTAGTTGGCCGGCGCTTGCATTTTTAAATTCGTTTTCAAAAATATATGTACAGAATTCATTGTATTGCCCTAATTCAAGTTGTATCTTATAATATTACACTATTATTTTCTTTTTATTCTTATTTTGAAACTGATTACTGAATGCTGGCCGTCACTTCTTCTTTTTTCTTCTTAATTGCGTGTCTAGGTGTATATAGCTAAACTCTTCACCTCAAAATATAAATATTATATAGATACTCTACTCTGTCGCCAAATATGAATACTATCATAAAATATAAATAAATATAAATAAAGAGTAGAATTTATTGTAATATTTCTCTTTATGGCTGATTATTTCATTTTTTAAGATACACATACTTAAAGTACAATTATATGTAATGGTATATTAAAAAACTTTAGAATATTAATAGTATAATTATTATGGAAAAGTTAAAAGTATACTATTACATGTAATTGTTGTATTGTTATAAGTATATAAGTATACTATTACATGTAATTGTTTTATTTGATTTACAGGTATTACTAACCCATTCACTAATTGGGTACAGGAGTTATAGCATCCACTAACGTGAGTTCATGTTGGTATCATAGTAGTCTGATAAATAACTGAAATGCAACGATATACAAACATTAAAGTAAATATCACGTATTAATTTATCATAAATACTAACCAATTGACTCTTGGGCATTTACTAGAATTTCTTAACATGACCCAGTTTAAAGCCTAACTTTTGCAATCACAAATTCGTACCTGAAATATAGGTATATTCATATCTGAAATTTGAACTCGCGGTGATGATGTACGAACACTGTCCACAGAATCTAACATAAATTTATTCCACTTATTTTATACAGGTATTTATATGTGTGTCGAAGACTAAATATTAATTGTCTAGAATAAATTTATAAAAGTGAGCGCCGTTGGCCACATCATGAGAAATGGATAAAAATATTTTTGAGAATTAATAGAGAAATTACAGGGCGTAAACTCATCATTGTAGAAGGTACCAAAACTCATTCTATAAATTTGCGAGAGAAGATACAATAACTACTCTATAATCAGGAACACGTGTGCATAGAGAATACAAAATAGCTTATAAACTGTTTAACATGGTGGCTATATTTTCTTTCAAAAGAAATTACTTACAGCTCACATTATATTTAATGAATTGTTATAATTTTTTTTTAAAGGCTGGGCATTGACAAACGCACAGGAATACTTTTAAAAAGGAGAATTAATATAATATTAGAGACTTTAATTTGAAACTTCAGGAAAAGCAATTTAAAGTGCAACTATCATGAATTCGAGCCAGAGGGTTTTTCTGGTTTGCTCCTTAGGACTCTGACGGGTAAATAGTGTTTTTCCTTTAATGTCAGACTAGAAAGAGAACAATGCAAGCCAAATGGATAATCGATAGTACTCTCACGAACTCTTATTTTAAATAAATGAAGCGACCGAAACAGAGTGTTGCACTGTATCTTCGGCTTCTCTTCGTAGTCACATCTTAGTTGAAATTGAAAATATTAAACTATCTTTTGGTGAATATATCAACAGTATAGTGTCGACAGCATCGACCAACATCAAAACGAAGTCCCTAAGGAAGGTTAATGACCTGATGATTACACTATAGCGTATAATTTCAGTGATATTTAATCCCAATCAAAGATGGGATGGAATGGCGTAAACAGAGCCTATACTTTTTTCCCAGCGTAATCCCGTCTCAAGTCTTAATGCACCAAAGACGATGATACATAGTAGTAATCGGGTATAAAGTGCTCTTTTTGAATAATAATATCTCCTTATTCTGTAAACCATTATGACAAATATGGAGTGACCTTTTCCTCGCAATTCTGTTGGGTTGAGAGCTTATTTAAATGTATATTGTCTATGTTTTATTGCGCGTTGACTACTTACAAATTGCCACGTTTGTTTGTTAGCACAGTTTGTTAGGATATTATTTGGATAATCATACTCGTCAACATGTCGTCCCTCGAATATTATCGTGCTATTTGGGGGCAACCTCTATAAATCATTGTTAAGGACTTCGCGTTAAAGCTAGGTCCCATGTGTTTACCAAATGGCTTACTATAAATAAGTAAATTACCAGACCGTAATGTATGAGCAAGATGATGCTATGAGCTAGCGCTGGACTCATGTTAAATTTTCAGCGCTAAAAATGTGTTTAGTACGGTTTCTTCATCTAGATTCATTTTATATTTAAAATGTTATAAGCAACATAAAAGTAATTTATAATATTACATAATACAATCACATAATTTAGTAGTGGATTTATATGTAAATTTTTAATTTGAGAAAATCCAAGTCTTCTTCTTCGGTATCTTGAGAGTGCTGTCACACTGACTACATGCTGTGAATAATGTAGGCATTTTGTTTGTTCCATATGTAATGACTGACCGATACAACACTGCACTACTTAGGTACATATAAATTAAATTATTTCCGTTTTATTTTTCCTATCCCCCATAACATGTTTTCTCACATAAAAAAGACTTTTTGGTTAGTATTTAGAACAATATTTCTGCAAACTAAGACAAATTGTTATTAATTTTTTCTCCAATATCTTATCAAATTACGGAGACTTACTTATATACTCAAATACCGATTTTCAGCAATTATGAAGGTTTGTGTCAAAATGGAACACTAATTAGAATTTATGATCAAGATTCTAAGTTGCTGTGTAGTTTACACACTATGAAACAATGTGTGGATGTTACATTGATGTATTTACAAGGAAAACTTTACAACTTCGCGGAATATGGTTTTGGTACTACTGTTGTTATTATACGTACATGACTTTCAGGTAGAAACTAAACAAAATAGTAACAACTGTTTCATTTTATTCATCATTACTACTCATTATAAAATAAAAATCTATAGGCAAAAAATAGCATATTTAAGTACTATTCTTTTCAAAACTTTGAAGTCTTAATAAAATTATTTTTCAAATACAAATTTGTATTATTTAATTGTGTAATTTTGACAAAGTAAAATATTATTACGATACTCTAAGAGTTTACAAAAAGTACTTTCCGCAGTAAAATATTGAGTTACTCGAGGGTCATCCTATCAGGCCCCTGCAGATACTGTAAAAACCCCTATGATAATAAAACCTCGAAGCTCGTGAAAGATCACTCTCAAGAAACACATAAATAAAGAAAACGATGACCTGGCGTCCGAAATCTTAGGAGGATTATGAATAAATGGCTATCCAATTCTCAGAGACATCTTTATACATTCAATAATCAAATCGGCTCAATATCTTTGGGACAAAGGAAACAGGACACGAGATTAGGGAAGTATTTGGGACATCTTATCTGGGAAATAGTAGGCTACATGTTACTTAACTTAAGCCAGTCCCGACTAATGTGTTTGGGTGACAAAATAATAGCCTTTAGCTTTGTTACACTGATGCCTTGAAGGGCATCCTTGAAGGGGGTCTTACCTTACACGCGTCGATTGTTGATAATAATACTATACTATCTTTTTGACACGATAAAAATGGAAATTATTAAAATGGATCCATATAATCATGTAACCCAAAGGACTGTGTTCTGGGCTATGACCCATAAATTGCTTCTTGAGACAATAATATATATATAAGCAGTAGTCTTGCACACAGGATTGGGATGCTGCATGATATACCTATTACATCTTAAAATAAGCAAAAAATGAAGCGATGGTCAATGCATTAAGACCGTCTGCCTGTGATCGAAATGTCCCAAGTTCCAATTCTACTCGTGCCACATGAGTTTGTATAATCTGACTCATGTATACTTGTTTTCATAGACCATCACTTGCTTCCGATGAAGGAAAACATCGTGAAGAAACCTGCACACTGGTTGACATATGAACGTTTACTAAATTCACTAGTGTATATACGATTACTTGCTACTAAACGCGGCAAGAAGTCGTAAAAGTAATATCAGGTGGCTTTAGGCGTCTTGAATAAAATCTGACACCAGTGTTTGCAATTAACACACTCGAAAAGAGAGAGATAAGTAAAAAGGGATCAAGAAACGTAAAGTACGATTCTAAATTATTCCAAGACTTCATGTTACAAGTAAAGTATTTCACAAAAGAGGTACCCACAAAGCTTACACAATTCACGAGTATTGCACAGACTCAGATTCCCTGTGTATGCATCCAGTTGGCTGCCCCCTGTACGCATACATCTTACGTCTCACTGTCAGTTTTCTACCGTGATTTCATTTATTCCACGCATTAGATTACTTTTACACGACTGCCCAGAAAGGAGTATTATGTTTGAGGAATCATATTTTTATTTCCTCGTTATCTCTTTCTTTTTCTTATTTCTTCTCGTGTTTATGTAGTTTTCATAAACCACCAATTGATTTCAGTGAAGGAAAACATCGTGAAGATACCTGCACACTGGTTGACAGATTAGTTCACTATAATGTGCATGCGATAGTTGCCACTAGATAGTGGTAGGTAGTCATTAAAGACGTGTCAGATGCCTTTAGACAACTTAATTAAAATCTGACACCAGTGTAATAACATAAATTCTCATGTATGTGCTAGTTTGGTGCCCCTGGGAGCTAGTATACCAATATATTTAATGGTTACACTTTTCCCAAGTAAGAAAACTCTCATTAAAGTTTTTAAGCTAGCTTTAGTTGTAACTGTAAGTCGTCTAGAAGCTTGGAAATATATCCGGATATCAGCTTAACTGTCCGGTACGTTAGACAAGTGGCCATATTCTACAGTTTATGTTGCTACAACTTTGTCTTAACTTTACTATTCCACCTACGCGAGATTATTTAAGTAAAGTCATAAAACTTTTGGCTTTAATGACTTTAGTGAAGTAAAATCAGATTAAGAGTTTATTATAGATATGAAAACATTTATGTATGTTGAGAATATGATAAATACATTATTATACATATCATCCTCTCGTTATTTTTATTTATTTACATAACTTTATTACAAACAAGCACATGCAAAGGCAAAGGGCGGACTTAAAGTCTGAGGCTTTTTCTACCAGTCAACCAATAGGAGATGCAGAGAGAAAATAATATGCACATCTATTTTATCTCTCTCTCACAGAAGAAATTATACAGGTACAACTGTAGGCAAAAAGTAATGGTAAGGTAAATATGAAAGCATTTCTTTTTTAAACTAATTCAAGATGTTCCCTAAATAACAGAAACAGGCTACAATTAATTTTCGTTATGTCACAACAGTTTAAACTTTGTAAATGTTTATTTAGCAAAGGTTCATCTTCAATTTCCCTTACCTGAGACAAACGGCACTTAACGTCCACAATAATGAGATTCGCGGGTTCTTTGTTTTAAATTCAAACACAATTTACTTAATTAGACGCAAAGTATCCAGAGGAATAATGCGAGTGCCCTCAAGCAGAAAATAAATAGGATCACAGAAGTATATATTTCTTACATATCTTTCTCCAGGATATTTAATTTTACATTCATTTTTATTAGAAACTAGAAAACCATAAGCTTACGAAAATCTATCCGGCAGTTGAGTTTATAGCATACACACAAACAGACGCGACAGAGGGATTTTTTTTATAATATGTAAAGATCTTTTGTAAAAATCATCTTGTATAAAAGAAAATATTTGTAATGTGTTAATGAGTAAAATAAAGAGGTTTCTATGCTTTTCTTATTGTATGTTTCAGGCTTGAAGGGCGTGGTTGCAAGGGAAAGGACTGGATCGCAAACGGGCGGGGCCAAAGAAATATGGAACCAGTTATATAATAAATTATGTTGTTTTTTAATTTCGATAAATTTGGTTCGTTTTAACATTATTGTACTTAATGGTTGAATTACTCTAGTTCATCTTCAACCCTCTGTGGTTGACAGATGAAAGAGGAGACAGTTATTAAACGAGAACTCCAATATTTACAGATACTATGACTCGATACGCATAAATGGAACCGTGTCAGGAATTTAGATAGCCCAATAGCCAATCTATTTTAATAAAGGCACAAGGTACCGGAGATTGGTACCAGATCGCACACAACTGAACCAATAATTTTGATGGCAATATTGAATGGCACTACTATTACAGAAATGATATGATGAAACTAAGAAAAATATATTTTATTTGATGTCCCATTAGTCATTGTTCAAACAGCCATATTTTTAACTATTACCTCAATAATTTTGTAGGCTTCGTTTTTTAATAATGGTTTCATAAGATCGCTCGCTATTCCGTGTCACGTATGTTTAGAGTTTAATAACTATTCTCAATGCCACATTATGAACACTTTGATCGATGGGGAATGAATGGGCTCTCGTATGTCCGGGTCTCCATCATGTGTCACAATGTTTGCTATTGCTACTCCACGATAAATAACACAAAATGTAATGCCTACAAAGTTTTATGCGTAGGATGACAGCTTAAAACTTCCCGAGTATCTTGTTTTCGTAACCATGCTTATGAAGCTATTGTGGTGAGATTGTTTATCTAGATACTTGGCAAAACTCGCGAAAAAAGTTGTTAGAAATAATAAGGCTGAGGTATGGCGGAAAGTTTACTAACGGATCGATATCTTGGGAAATTGAGTTTGTTTCGGCCAGCCGCTGGATGATCTTTATTAATATTATTGATTAAAACTTATTAACAGTAATTTTATATTGAATGTAATAGAGTAAGACCATTAATTCCTTTCAGTTATAAGTCATACTACTAGGTAGATCACATAAATATCAACTACTTACATGAAATTATGATAAGCAAAAACATTGCCAAAATATTTTCAATTGAATATTTAAATTTTAAAATAGGTTAGTAATTTAATATATGGCTCTAAAAATTTATATGTACATTTTAAGGCGTAAGAATTATATAATCAAAGCAGAGATAAAATGTTGTACATCAAAGAATTCGCAAGGAGTTGCTACTGATTCAAAACAACCCCGGGCGAGGGCTCGGCGGCACAACCCTAATATTGTATCTAATATTTCGCGCCATTGATTTTTAAGACGTCGACTATAGACGTGACCCTGTTTCGCTTGATGTCTAAAAGATAGATAACGACTCTTGATGCGATGGGTCTTTTACATTTGTCGACATTGTCTTTTCATAATTTTGTAAATCACTTATCCGTGTTGTAAATATCCAACACCATTTTAAATCAAAAATATTATAACGTATTAGAGTTTCTGGCAATTGGCAAGACAAGGACTAATATTTTTTCAGTGTCAGTGCTCAGCTGAGCAGTGCTCGTTCGAAAATTCGAGTAGTTTGTAGCTTTAAGTATATGGTTTGTTTCACTATTTTTTTTTTCATTTATGATATTTGACATCGTTTTAATTTGAAGGAAATTATGATCATCGTTGATTGAAAGTCACATACTAACTTACTAACTTTACACACTAACAAAATAATTTTAAATATCTATCTACAAAGGGAGATCCATGTAGGTTTTTGTGCTTAGGACAGCGCTCAAATGTGAAGGGCAAGTGCTCAATCGATCCAAGTGGCTTGACCAAGGACTGTTTCTAATAAAACAGATACACTTTTTACAGCATGGTGCCATCTTTTTTACTGAATCAAAAAAGGTTGCCATTTAGAACCCCAGATATGTAAGTATTACAAAGACATTTTAAGCAAGACTGCACAGATTATTAATTCTTTTTGTATTTCATTTTAAATTTACACAGTTCGATGTTGTAAATAATAGTTATGTAAATTTTGCCAAATAATATACAATAGTATATTATAAATATCTTTAAACTTCCACTTTGGCACTGCGAGTACTACGATGTATAAATACTATTAATTAAACTTATTTAATTAAAGTCCTGAAACAATTTAATACTAATATATGAGTAAGCTTATCCTACCCTTGCTGGCGAGTTTGAAAATCAGTGTGTCATTATAACACAGCCCTTAAGGGTTCTAGCCCCTCATATATAGTACGGTTTTCGGTCGTTAAAGGACATGCTTACGTAACAAAATTAAGGTAAACAATAGCATTAGAAATTGCTGACAAAATTGCTCAAGTTGCTAAATTTCGACCTTAAGCCTCTTCTTTAATCCCCTCATTGACCTCATTCACTGGTTGACAGTTTAAGTTTACTAATGTGTATGCGATTTCTTGCCACTAAACGCGGCAGGTTGTCGTAAAACACATGTTAGTTGCCTTTAGGCGCTTAATTAAAGTCCGACACCAGTGTTAGAAATAAAGACATTTCAGTTCAGGGTTTCCAGCGTCTTTATTTTTTCGTTTATCATCGAGGCAACTACTGGAGTTCCAAAAACGGGTAATTGAAGCCTCGTGGTTCAGTTGAGAAATCTTGCCGGTTTGCTGGGCATTCATAACAAATAAAACATTAGTTTACTCGAAAATCTGTTATTCCCAGAATAAACTGCCACCAAGATTATACAATAAATGCTAACTAAGCTACCCTTCGAAACTATTAATCAGTATTCTTGTCGGCCACTATTGGAACAACAAATAATATTATGAATGATAGTGCCAGAACTATATGCTAGGTGGTAACACAATCAACCCACACCGCCGTTTGGGACGCATACTGATTTTGTCGAACTATTAGTATAGTCAGTGAAAATTTTGATAATTTGTAGCATATAGTTCAGTTTCGTAGCTTTGCATACCTCATAGGTATATCGACTTCCGTAGCCCAATGGTCGTCATGTCGGACCGCTACCTATACGAGTATATAAGGAATTCATCTATGGTATCAGGTGTTATTTTGACAACATCTTAGGCGTAGGCACGTAGGTATACTTCTTAATCTAGATCTTATTTATGATATAGTGTTAACTTTCCAGTTATTTTAACTAAACCATATGATTTTTTTTCAAAGTTAGCTGTTCAATAAAACAGATCGGATTACCGAATGGAATTCATCGGCTAAAGACTCACAAATGTCACCTATTCACCCCACAGCTGTGCTGGTTTTAAAGCGAACGTGTAAACGTTATAATTACTCATACTTTACTCTGGCGTCATGCAGTGCGGTCGTGTTCTTTTGTGATTTTATGTGATGAACCTGGTCATGTGTGTACATGGTTGAGACATCGATTAGTAGACGTACTAGTTGCCATGGTGAGGTAGAGTTGAACTATCTTAAGTCTCTTTTTAAGAAGTCTATGTATGATCTGAATCTATCAGTCAGATCAAATTTAAGCAACAACCTGGGGAGCCCAGACCATGTTGCCTCTCATCATAACAGTATTCCGTCATGTCTATTATTAGATTATAATCTATTTTGTTATGTTCTGTTTGTATGATACTAAGAAATATTTTTTACTAACTTATCAACAAAATTCCTTTAATTCCAATGGGAGTGGAGAGAAGCGACAGCCCTGCTAGATAATCCTATCAATTTACTTGCCTTATAGGCAATTTATTTTCTATTATTATGATACAGAACGGCAACAAAATCTGTTGTTTGCGTGCGTCGCGAATTTCTGTGATAATTTAGTTCCTTATTGGCCTGATTTATAACCGAAATATTTTTCATCGAAATCAAATTGTATCAATGTTGGCAAGCACTACCATGAGCAATATTTTATTACATATTTGCATAGTTTTACGTTTAAAGACGTTGTATTTTCACAATAGCTACTCGTATATATTTTATTATAAGTATTCATATTTACTTTCGTCAGGAAGATATTTTGTGAATTGTGTATCCGTGAATGTTATGCTTCGTTTTTTTTATAAACCTATAAATCTAGTTGTTGTCCTGGTGATAGTTTCTAACCCGGTTTCTCTACAATTTCCTCTTAATACAATGGTAGTATGGCGTGCTGTACTATGCATTATATTAAAACAATAAAAATACCTAAGTGCATACCATTGTATTGAAAATTCTAGAGATTTGTTCGAGCTACATAGGGACATCAAATTATTACTGGTGGGTTATTGAGAATTCCTGTAGAGTAAATATTGAAAGAAAAATAGGAAATGATATATTTTTATGGCGCCACTTTATGGCGTTGTTTGTTTAGATCGGGTAAATGTGACAAAAATAGGCTATGTTAGTAGATTTATTCTTTTAAATGTCTAAAATTAGCATTGCTAGTCTAAAAATGCATACAAGCAAAAAAAAATTGTTTTTCTATTTCCGCATACATTACATCAATGTTTGCAAATAACTTCTAAGCTATCAAAAATATATTCTATTTGTCAATCCGATTTCACACAGATTTCACTGGGAAGCAGGTTCGTTCCATACGCATGTATTTTTAAAACAGATATCCCAGGTTTAATATATCCGATTCCGGTGGGGTTAACCGAACGAATCGCATTCGGATTGAGATCTGTCAATCCGAATCGAGCGGAAACGGGGTGAATCTCTATTGTCGTCGTATTTGGCTATAGACCGCAGTTCCGCACCGTCGAAAGATATGCGCCACGTTTACGTGAAATTATAGTCAAATAACTAATCTAAAAATTAATTTTATATAAAAAACTTAAAATAAATCCAAAACCATAAACAAAATAGATGTCCTCTCGTCACGAAAGCGTATTCAAAAAACTGGCATTAGGACGTTATATGACAATCCTTTAAATACAGAATTTACCAGCTCCTAGCAAACCTCCGCTCTCTAGTCAGCGAAGTCTAAGGAGTGGTTTTTATATGATGAAAAAGTTTTTTGGGAAAAATACTTTTTCATTATATAAATAAATCAATAAAGTAAAGAAAATTATCAGATATTGTAGTGTCTATTCTTTCTTATGCCACGTGGCTACTTCATTTTAGGCAACTAATACATCCCTCTCTGCTGTAAAGTTTATATCAACATATTACACGCAAGCCACAGAATTAAGCTTTCTTGCGATAAAGGGGGAATAAATTTATTCAAATAAAGAAAAAGTAACGGATTAGCACCTTAAAATATATGCGTACATTTGTCCCAACCTGTGTAGTTCGTTTACATTCCCTTCTTGCCTCGTTTGCAAACTTTTTGTAGACTTAAGGTTAGTTGGGGCTTGTTTATTTGCTTTTACATACAATATTATATTAAAAATCCTCTTCTTCTTCATCTAAATAATTATATTAAAATATATCATCTATCATCCACTTAACCGTATCCCACTTTAAGTGGGGTGGGTACAGCTGTCTGTTTTCTCCACGATTTCAATGTAAAGCACGGAATTATACAGAAAATAATCATATTTAAATATTTTGAAAATAACATAAAATCATATAACCTACGTTTACCTTTTATCACGGTTACCATGCATACGAGTACAATAACCCTGTTTCAGCAAGCCTACCATCAACTTTTACAGAACGATTCCAATGCAACTCAGTTCAATTTAGGAACCTAAAATGAATCGCATTCATACAAAAAAATAAGTCAACGGTACGAATTTGCGATGCAGTTCAGTTTAGGTGGTAAAGTGGATCGCGTTAAGATATGATCGTAAGCTCCCGGGTATCAAAAAGTGACGTTTAAATAAACGTCACTTTAAACTAGAAACATTTTAAGCAAATATAGTTTAAATAAACTAATTTTGCTTCAAATTTTTCTACAACACACTTCAAAAGCATATTTCGTTACTCAATAAAGATAGAATATTACTCCAAAGACCATAAAAGATATTCCCAATGGGGATTCGGGCATAACTCCAAAAACAGTTTGGGAGCATGCCCGCAGACGTTCTGACACATTTAACGGATCAAAAATTCCGTTCCTTTATTCATACTTTAAGAATGATAGTCACTGAAACTATGTCACAAAATGTATCTCGGCAATTTCGAAGATCAGGGGGGGGGATGGTCATTTTTTTCTTCTTTCATGAATAACATCAAAACTATTAATTTTACAATAATAACAAAACTATATTTGAGATCCTCGTAACGAGCCCTGTCATAAAATAGATGACATAATAAGGTATGCAAAACTTTTAATTTCCGAATCTACTTGAAAAAAATATTTATTTATTATATTTGAACCAAACACAGATGAAAGTGTAGAGCACAGAAATTTAGAGTGAGTTGCTGCAATCAACTTTGACGATAACTTTAACCTGTGCATCACTGACGTTTACATAAAATGGCTTACTTTGTCTTGTTGTTCACAGGTTATAGTAAATGATGGGTTCATATTCATCCGAATATTCAGTAGTAGGTATAATAAATACACATATGGATATAGTTTATATCAATTTCTTCTTGTATCTTTGTAATGGATGGTGCTAGAGAAAAATGGATTTTTCTATTTGGTAGACCTTCAAAACTGATCTAATGGTGAAATAAAAATTCTACATAATGCCACTTAAGCGGTTTTTGCAGTTATACGACGATATTGTACTAACTCGATGTGTTTGTTTTTCAGGTACCTTCTTACACAACACAAGCTTTCATCTTGGCCCCATTTTCGCTGAAAAGTAAGTTGTAAACACAATCGTCGGCGGAACAGTCCGTTAAATAACGAAGTCACGCCCATGTTTGTACGGGATACATTTCCCCAGAGATTCGCATACGATATTTCACCGAGCTCACCCGATTAATTCGATAGTTGACAGTTTAATAGCACTATTTTTTCACATTTTCAACGCTACAACATTGAAAGAGCGATGCTAGACAATTTGACACCTAAATAACCGAACATACTCAGAAAAAAAATCGTATTATTGCGTTGCCTGTGGACTCTTACCATCTGGCAACTCACATGCTCATTCAAGAATGAAAGAATCAACTATTCTCGTATAAAAGTTTTCTCAATCGGTTCAACACATGAACAATTATCATCATAATGACTATTTTGCTATAATCAATAAATAAATATCTACCTAATATGAGCTAGAAATTACTCACTAAAAATTAGGGACGTGACGAACTCTGATATTGCATCCCTTTTGTACCTAAGTCCTTAAAGGGAATAATATATTTCGTTCTCAGTTTGGTTTAGACATTTGTCTGCGTCTCGGACTCTGAGATATCTTGTCAGTTAGCAGAATCAAATTTGACAGCTGAATGCGAAATGTTTCTTCAAGACAAATGGTTTCGGTAATAGGAGTCCATAAGGCACGTGTATCACGACTGGAAAGTAATTAAATATATACTATTTTCCCGCTAAATAAATAGCTTTATTCCAGGTAATAATATAAAAATAAAACCTAAGGACCCAAATGAATATATAAATATACAGATTTAGTCTACATTTACAGCGATAAGTCATTCAAACAAATTATAATATAAATAATCTCGTTCTCTTTAATATAAATTTGTAACAAAATATTTAAGTGTACTAGAATTAACAATCCACAATGGTTTATAGAATCGAAAACTATAGCTTCTCGCTGTTTCCGATAGCGCGTCGTCGGCGGAGGGCAGGCTTTTGAGACAGAATAATGTTAATTTCAATAATTGATCTTCATCAATTTTTCGAACAATCAAATGTTACAATAGAATGTTTATTGTATAACTTTTATTTTTATTTATTTATATCAGGCACCAATTACAATATCATAGACCCGTATGCCTTAAAGACTAACATATATACAATAAAATATATCATAATACTAGGTCCCACGTTGTGACAGCGACGTGAGGCGCGGCTTCAGCAGGTTCCTCGGAATTTCCGGTACACGACTCCTTGCGGCCAGAAGTCCTTCAGTGACAATCTCACGATGTTGAGCCGACACTCCCACTTATAAATATAGTCTTTAACTACAATCTTGTATGTATATAATATATTTATGCATATTTTATGCTACTACAACTTTCGTAGCACTTGCTACGAGTGTTGTAGCAAGTGCTACAAGAAATATATGTAGTAACTATTGCGTGTCCATTGTTATTACAATACAACTTACATATTATATCTATATATATATATATATATATATATATATATATATATATATATATATATATATATATATATATATATATATATATATATATATATATATATATATATTTGCAGTTCCTCTGCTCTAATTCGTTGCAGTGTGAAAATATGCCAACGTCATTGCACGATAGATCTTTTAATTGTTATCGTGACCGTGCAAGCTTCTTTCACTAATGCGTTTTGATAACGTATGCCATAGCCTTTGCGTATAGATAAAATGGGACTTATTCCACAAACTGCATTGAAAACATAATTAACATATTTTTGTGAAGAACTATTCGCCTCATAGAACATCCACATAAAGATATCAAGTATATTTTAGGCAAGTGTTCACAGTATTATTTATTGGTAACCATAAAACATGACCCTGACAATTATGAAAATTAGCACTTCAGCAATTCAGCACTGCGTTGTCAACTTTTTGCGATGTGTTTTCTGAATTTTCGCAGCCTCAAAGAAAGTTCCTCTGTCCAAAATAATATTGTGGTCGCGGATAGCGGCGTCCGATTGTATGGAGTTTGAAATAAACTCTGTTAAATCGGCATTCGGAACGAAGGCGGCTATTGATCCTTATGAATAATAGACGAAACAAGTCGCCTGAGCAAACCAAACTGGCAGATATTGCTCGTTCTGTTCCCAATTCGGACACTAACGGAAAATGAAAACGCAGTGTCTCGTTCTACTCAATATTTTAAACCAGACGATTTTTGCTTGCAATAAAAAGAAACTGAAGGAATTTACTTCTAGGGTTTTGTTTTCAATTTAGAAAAAACAACCCGAATGTGTAATTCCTTCAAACAACTGTATTATTCCGTACACAAGTGCGATCCAAATTTATGTTGTGATAAAAATAAAGCACAAGGTTAGTTCTTAGTATGGGCCGTTGAGTTTTGTTCATTTATTTATGGTAAGTTTTATTCAATTTCGCCTTTTAAATTTAGTATAAAGGTTAAATAAAGTAGCTTTTATTACGCTTGTGCGAGTGTATGTAAAGAGACGCACCTTTAATTAGAGTAGATGTGACTACGGATTTTCCGGATATATCCCGTGTATAATCCGGATGTTATCCGTTATCTTTTTTACTTTATGATAGCATTACACATCGGCTATGATGACGGTATTTCGACATACATCGCATAGTTTTAATTATGAGCTCTTTGTAAACGAAAGTATGCATGTAGTTTGTGCAATCTGATTATACGAGTATCAATTAAAATGTTATTAAATGTTGCTACATGCCTCAGGTGGCTTATGAATTGAATTGATGGGAGAAAATTGAGTATAACCATGAACCGTTCCCTGCGGAGAATTGTCTTTTAATATAATCCTACTAAAATTATAAATGGGAAAATTTGTGTTTGTTACTATTTCACGTGAAATCTACGGGACGGATTGTAATGGGATTTGATACACGGGTAGAACACATATCGATGAGAACTATATGATATTAGCTGTCAAATGCGAGTCAGGTTACCTACCATCAATAACGAGGCCTATTAAAGATTAATAGGTGAGGTAGCCTTTAATCAAGCGATTTATCTCATGGCGTACGTATTGCAACCCCAAGTAATTGAATTGGTCACCCGATGACTGTAATCTTGAATTATTATGTCTCTGGCCGAGATCGCAATCAGCCTTCATTTGTGTTTCACAGGGCTGGCCTTATGCAGGTAAATGTATACTATAAAATGTATGTATAGTTGTATGCAACTATTTCTCATTTAGATAGCTGGTAGATTATTGCTATTGTATATTAAAAAAAATTGATTTTACGAATGAGACACCATATCAGAGACAGAAATAAGCAGTTCATAAACTTTGTTACTATAATGAGCATGAGGGCTTATTGCACCGAACAATTAATCAAGATATATAATTATAATTTATTTCCTCAATCACCTTTTATGATTATTTGTTAGAATAGGTACAATAATCTTAAAAATTGATGTTAGTACACAAAAACATTCAGTTTTTCGTTTCTCAGTATGTGTATCATAGAAAAATGCGCCGTGCACCGTAAAATTACGTCATAATATACAGATGTATAAAAGTTATACCCGACAATATAATGAAATTTCCCAGAAAATATCTCCTAAGCAAATAAATAAGTATGTTCAAATCTCCAGAAAATCGGCGCAAAGCGTGCGATGAGACCCCAATAGTTGTTTGTCTTCAGTGATCAGGTAATATGATTTTCATAACTTCGGGAACAGGCTGATTTTTCCCAAAACTTGACCCTCCTTGTTTGACGTCTTTGTTCCGTGAATTTTCATAAAACACCGCCCTTATTGATCCGAACAAAGGGACGACTTCTATGAACATTAAAATTTAGTTTCGAAGAAAAGTTGAAAAATTTATTGAGTGATCAAAAATAATAACGCAAAGTTCAATAATGCCGATATGAGTTGTTTTTTAATTCACTTTATATATATATAACCAATAACACGTAGCAAAATAATGTTATATATGTTACTTACTATGATATATTCATGTATGTATCTACATAAAAATTTACACAATTATGAGTCTCGAAACATTGGCATCAAACAAATCCTACTATTATAAATACGAAAGTTTGTGAGAAGAGAGAGTGATAGTGGTTTATAAGTAGAATTTAACGTGGAATAACACATAGGGTAATTTTTATCCCGAGATTCTAACGGGAGCGAAGCGCGGCCGGTCGCAGCCATTCCTATTTTTTTTCTTCCGATTTGGTATCATTTGATAGGTCTTCAAAAATATTATAAGGATTGATTTATTAATTTAATTTAATATGATGGTAACTAATTTACTTCGATCATAGTCGTCACTTATGTAAATCTTGCAGTACATATCTGCATTGATCATACCTACATGTGCAGGACATACGGAACCAGTTAAGAAAAAAGTTATTATGTATTATGAAAGTTTAAAATAAACATTACAGAATTACTTACCTAATATTTATTGGTATTTTAGTATTGTAAACAACGGAGTTGAAATAATCTATCAAAGAGAGTTACATTGTCTTTCAACTATTATCCTGCAGCGTTACATTGTATATAATTGCCGTCAGCTACTTAGTATTGTCTTATTCAAGCTACAAATGTTTCTTGGATGTCAAACGAAGAAGTAAAACATACAACTATTCAGCAATGCGAGAGTAAAGTGGAACACAGCTGGGATGTTTGAAAACAAAGCTTTGTAGGTACATATATATACATGTATATGTGTACACGGTAAAACAAGGTAAACGTGTCATATACATTTTGTATGAACTGTCTCAACATTCGGACGGCTTCCGGATTCAAAAACGTAAACGCTCATCAAAATTTATTAAAAGGTTGTGTTTGCTCGTCAGAACCGCCTATATCGGTTTTATGTGACACACCTTACTTCGTTTATTTTGTTTGGGGGATATATAAAATATGTATATCCAGCGGGACCCTTCGCCTGATTGATTTAAGAACTATATGGTTATATTAGTATCTATTTCTACCTACCGTATTATATATTTTAAAATTTCTACCTAAACTGGTTTTACGACGGATAAGGATATAGCTTTTAAAATGCTAAAACCCTGTATTCGCGCAATGTTTAGACTCCAAAGCACTGATACTCGTAGTTGTCAGCCGTTTTTTAAAGAACACAAAATTCTTACACTTCCGTCACTTTACATACTTGAGGTAGCAACATTTGTGAAAACCAATCCTCATTTATTCCCTCGTCTAGCTGATGTTGTATTGAGGAATCATCGATTATGCATGCACCCATCAAAAATTGCTTTACTTGGTAATATGGCACCGAAAATTTACAACAAAATTCAAAATCAATATAAAAGCTTAAATTTAAATATATTTAAAAAGCACCTCAAGTCTTTATTAACTGATAAATGTTATTATACTTTAAATGATTTCTTTAATGATAGACTCGGATAGAATTTAGTGCTAGTATACATTAAAATTCTTTTTTGTTTTGGATTTGTAGTAAATAGCATGCTCCTCTTTATTTATTTATATTTGCATACCTATATTCGGTAAAACATGTAGGTTTAATTCATTTCGACATCAATTTGTATATTTGTACTCATGTTTTTGGCAAACAAATGTTTTCTTTCTTTCTTTCTTTATTAAATAATTGCAATTTTGATTCCGTGCCTGCCAGCGGGGCCCTTTGCTTCATTAAAGTTTTACAGATGAGGTCAACACATTTTCTAGTAGCCCTCATTTTCCCCTTATAACCAATCGTTTATGAGAAGTAATGGTTCAATGTTATTTTTCGGCCAGCGGGGCCCTTTGATATACGGTAATTACGTAACATGAGTCTATGTTTACAAGTAGGCTTCTATTTCTACCTTCTGAATTTGTTTACCAATATGTAATATTCATTATGATTATTATTATAATTACTTTCTATTTTCCGTTGTATAAACAAAAAATATCTTTGGTTGAAAGAATAAGTAAAGCGAGGCCCAGTTCACTTTACTAAACCATTAATTCAATCCATATATATTTCAGTTCTTACCAACACACAACAATACAAGCAGGTCCTGACAACAGATTGTATTTGCTCGAATCGCTGTCGAATTGGGATTTAACCGAAACGTCAGTTAAGTCCGAGTATTACGAAATATTCAAGTGGAAACGGAACGCAATTAGTGCGGTCGACCACGCTAAATGCTGTGCAAACGTTCCACTAAACTAATTAGCAAGTTGTTGGTAAAAATGCCGTCAGATTTAATTCTTAACATTTGCAGCTCGACGTTGCTGACTGTTCCGACCACAAAGTTAAAGAACTCATTGTTTTTCTTCCAAGGTTTAGAAGTCGTCGTAGTCGGCTGATGCTTTTGAAACTATAATATTATATGAAAACGGAAGCATAATTAACTGTATTCTCTACATACTAATACTTATCTACCTTTACTGTAAATTTGCAATTTAATAGACGATTTTAATTAACTACTACGTGTTAATAGCAGCTCCCTCAGCAGTTTTCTCCCTGTAATTTAATATCATCTAATAAACCTCGTGACAAAGACGCTGCCATAAATTACCGGTAAATGAGTGCAATTACAATCTTTTCATCTAAAGATGGTGAATAATGTTGATACGAACAGTTTACAATCAATTACGATTCAGATTTCACTGTAAAATAAACGTCAAATTACACTGTGCAACTCACGTACTATATATTTATAAATTTAATTGTATAATAAATAAAATAAGCTATTAAACCAAATTGTTACCTTATTTTACATTCTTATTTAAAAAGAAGATAATTTTAAGCTATATTTTCACATAAAGAATATTATTGAACATGCTATTAATCCTTCTAATATAATAAATGTGAAAGTTTGTGAGAATATATGTGGATACTTTTTATCCCGAAATTCCCACAGAAGCAAAGCCCCGGGGCACGGCTTGTTTGGTATAAAATTGAGCGCACCGGTAAATTAACATTTTATAACATTACTCCGAAGTTCGCACAGGAGCAAACTATAATGAAAGCGAGCAAGCAGTAAATAAATGCATCTATGTTAAAGTTACATTTTGAGAAGCAACATTTTGTCCTACAACAAAGTAACTTGTTATTTTAATGAAGCATTTATTTCACTTTGATCTCGCTCATCTTGACATTTTCTGTATAATTCGTAAGTAAAGTAAAGGAAAGATCACAAAATATACGACATAAGAAGCTATTTCTGTTAAGTCAAGTCAAAACTTATTATATGATAAATTACAATTTTTCTTTGATATAATAAGAGTTTAAGTTGATTTAAAAATGGTTTCTTCTTTCGTCTTTAGTAAATATTCTAATTTTCTCTGTTCTTCTGACAAATATCAGAGTACTCCCGTTAACCAGGTTTGTTCAGATTTGAGCTGCAAAATATCAGATTGGATCGCCCCGGTAGGATGGCTTGTCTCACGCAAGATTGATACTGATTGATACACGAATCATTACTGGAGCTAGGCTACACTCGTATCTAGGAGGATTTTTGTCTATTTTAGAAATCTGGGTAAATTAGGGAATCATTCAATAATGTATTTTACCTTAAGGTATGTGAAAATGAGCTTTTTTCGCCTTTCCATCAATTCAAATAATAACATGATAGTCTCTGAGAAGAATCTAATTAATTGTTGTAATAAAATACGGATATTCCGTCCTGATAGTAAATCTATGATTACTGGTCAGCTGTGTGACAGGCTTAAATAGTAATAGTTTGCTAACCTATGTTAGGAATCTCCAGCTTAAAACCTTTTCACGTGCTAAAGTTAGTCGTTGACCGAGCGAGCGAAGCTAGCGATGTCTACAATTCGACTTGGGGCAAAAATACATTTTTTTTAATGTATGTACTTTCAAACCGTTGGTCCGTTTTGATGAAAGTTAAAAGGTATGTAGGATCTGCCAATAGAATTTCTAAATTCTTGGGGCAATAAAATAGGTTCAGCCGTTTTTAAAATATTCACAATTTCGTAAAAAAATATTATATTTGCGAGGTCTAAGTTCGCGTTCTAAGTAATAAATAATTTAACTTCCTCTAGTACCTCTTCTTACATTAAATATGCAAAAGTTTGTAAGTGCGGTATATGTAGAATTGTGGATGTTTTATGCATTTCCGAGGCAAAACTATGGTAATTATCTTGCGAAAACTACATGGGTAGTGTAAACTTAATTAACAAAGCAGGTAAATTTTCTTAACATAAGTACCTTTGTTATACATGTAACTAGCCATTGAAAGTAGATAAGTTTAAGCTTTACAGAAAACAGTTCCAAGAAGTAACAAGATGTTCAATTTTTTTCTTAAATGTTAAGGATTCTTTCCATTTGTCTTGCAGCACAATCAGCTGTCAAAATTTGACTTGGTACAATTAAGGGCGTTCCTGCTAAAGCTATTTAGTTGAACTTCATTGTTATTTACTTTTAAAACGAGGAATGTCAGAGCGCGGACTATTAATCACGAGGTCTGTTGGTAGCGATTCCAGCAACGTAAATAGTTCGTAATTTTTTGTGAAAAAAAAGTCGCTTCGAATTATTTTCACAAAAATTTTCGCTAAAAAACTCTATAAAGCATATCGTTTATCTTTTTCAAGTAAATTATTGGTCTTGTTATCTTCTGTATTTATTATTTTTACGTCCTAGCAAAAAGTTTTGCTAGTCCTACCTAGCTACCTACCTCTCTCTTTCTCATCTTCGTAGCATGGAAGAAAAACAGGATTCGTCTATTTGGGAGATCTTTTTGGGATTTTCGTTTCAGTAGCAGGTGGTGACTCGCCGCTCACTGGATGGGCCCCTCAAATCAGTCGCCGTGATTGGCGACAAAGGGCAACATTGACGTGGGCGGCTAAGGGTGTAGAGAGGTGAGTCTGCGGGGCGCGAAATCGTGGTGATCCAGTCAGATGCCCCCGGCGTTATGACATTTTACACTTCCACCCTTCGAGCATTTAGCTCTTGCGACTCCACTCTGGCCGGCCGGTGAAGGCAAGCCAGAGGTAGGGGTCCTGTTACCTCTCGGTTTCCACTCCGACCTTGGGGAAGGAAGGCAGAGGTGAGGAACAGGGGCCTCCCCTGGGAGCACTCAGGTCCGTGGGGTCGCTACTCCCCAACAGCTCGCCACAAGCTGCCCTGCGGGCTAATTATTACTATTATTATAATTTTCATCTATAAATTGGAGTTTAAAACAAAATGAAAACAAAACACATGTGGAAATAATTTCTTTTATTTCGAAAAGTAAAAAAAAATGACAGTTTCTTTTGACATAATAATTAAACATCACAAAAGTCTAATAAGAAATTATACTTATACTGAAAGTTTGCAAATTTTAAAAATTTGCAGTACTAAAACGACAATAACAGCTTTGGTAGCTCAATACATTCAGAGTATTAGCATACTCGTACATATGTTCCTAATTAAGATAAATTTCAAGTCGACAATATTTAACAATTTTGAGATCACACCAATTGAAATCAAATCAACTACATAAAAAGCTTATTCTATTACTTCTTCTTTCTAATTAAATAAATGTTTTCATGGCTGCTTAATCCCTATTAATCATGACTTAGTAATCATAATCACAGCTCAATTACAACTTAAACGCCTTAAACAATTAACTGGAAAAAGAGCTAAAAAAACGAGAAAAATGGAAAACCTCTTATATAAGTATAAGAGGTTTTCCATTTTTCTCATCAGTCTTCATAACTATTATTGAAATCAATACATATCCGAATCAACTATGGAACGGTTATTTTATATTGACCTTTTGTATATTTTGTTGTTTTCCGTGTGTATTTTTAAATTAAAATTAAATTTCTATAAAGTTTGTGACATTTGCCATAGACTATAGACATTTGATAAAGGCAGTACATTAGTGATATCGTGATCTATTAAAGTTTAAATCAATATAAAGCAAAAAAAGTTCTAAACTTTTAGGAAGTTATTAAGCATAATATACATTATGTAGTTTCATAATATATTTTAATAATAATTCTATATTTATTAATTAAATAGTTATTTCATTAAAAAATATGTATAGAATCAGCAAGGAATTTATCTAAAGACTACGTTACGTGATACAGTGGGGCTATGAGAAAAAGCCGTTACTTTCAGGGCTTGTCCAAAGCTGTAAACATTCATTCGACGCCTTAAAATTTATTGTCCCTAATGTAGGATACAACCTCGCACACGTTGTAAAGACAAAAAGGGACTTTTTGTTTGCGTGTGTAACTTTTGTCGGATGTCGCCATCTATCTCCGTGGACTTGGAGACCGGCGACAAAAGCGGCTATTACCACGCGCGTCCAAATTGCAACTCCACAAAGGACTTTGCTGTATCATGTCTATTCAATTACTGAAAGGGTCTTGGACAACGTATCTTGGACGTCGACCCTTGGCACTGTTGTCGCTACTATGGAGGCTATTGTGCATGATACTCGTATGTAGTAAACTATCCTTGACGCAACTTTGTGATGTTCAGGGGTCACTTTCTTTAGTATATCATTTTTACGAGATTTCATTCCATACCTTTTTTATTGACCGAGCGAGCGAAACGAGCGAGGTCTTCGTTTCAGCTTGGCCAAAAGTGTTTTTGTATCTGTGTGTTCTCCTATAGAGGTCGCATTTCTCAACCGATTCCCGTGAAATTTTGGGAGCAGGTTCGGAAAACATATGAAAATATTTTTTTTTAAAATGGCGGAGTTGTCACAAATGGCCTAAGCGCCTTTGGAATTGATGGCTCTTACGACTATTTTGTGTTTGTAGTGACAGCGAAATAACAAAGGAATTTTGTAAAATCTCATCAAAATGTATTGTATTCGCGAGGTCTACGTTCGCGGAGAACAACTAGTTTTAGAATTTGACAAGGTAGTTTTTTTTTTTTGACAAGGTGTTATTTGTTGTGGAAGTAATGATTGGCACTGGCATGAAATTTATCTTTTAAGTAGCGCATATTCGTAATCAGCAATATATTTTGTCACGATATGTATAATGTATATGCGATCGTGCGAATAGACTAGCTTTAGATACATGTAATGATACATCGAATAGAAATGTCCACATAATATATTTGTCATCTAAAAAGACGAATAGAATAATATGTGGACACATTCTATCATAACGTCTAAAATATATGACTTCTAAAAGTGTTAGTTATCATGGTCCCACATATCAGATATGAAACGGTCCTCGGAAAAATTTCATTTTATACCAATTCAAATGTTTGACTTTAAAGTAAATGCATTTCACGTATGAATATATTTTATTACCTATTCGAATATTTATTTGTATGGAAGAATCTACTTACACAAGCATCATAAGCAAAAGGGCGCAATCATTTTTTTTAAATGCAATATTAATAAGATTTTTACAAAAACGCCATTTTTGACACAATTTTTTATTGTTGTCAGAGAGATCTTATTGATTTCTTGTGACAAAAAAATCTGCTGGCTTTTTGCACTGATAACGAAAATGTAAATAAATAAATCGGCAGCTCGGGTGCTTATGATCAAACACCGTCAAATACTATTGACAGGCAATGGGTGACTGCCTACGATGTGAATCCTAGAATACATAGAATGATAGCATGCATTCTTCATGCTCCAGGCACAAAGATAAAAGCTGAACGAAAAGAGGACAAAGGCATACAGTTCAATGGTTTTAGGTCTTTTCATGGAAAATCGAATCGATCTGCGTATTGGTTAGTTCGCTGGACATCAACAGTTCTGAAAATATGCTAGTTAGTAATAAATAGTATTGCACCTAATCGTACAGAATTTACTTTTAAAATTTTTGTTTTCAATCAAATAAGTTAATTTAAAAATCAATCACACAATATCGAATGAATTGAATTGAATGTTCTAAACATGATCAAATAAAGATATTATCCAATTTATAGATTCATTATATTGCACTTTCACACTTTATTTTATCGGATGTAATTCTAATTTATGTAACTAAGAAACCACGATCAAATCCTCAATGATAACCCAGTCTAAAATTGAAAACGATAAAAAACACACATCAATATGAATAAGTTGCAATGTTAGCACGAGTCGAACCACGGAATACCGAGTATATTTCTCGTTATTTTGATTGCGAAACCCCGCTGTTGGCTTATCATGTGAATTTATGCATTTTGCCTCTATAAAAATTCTCTAAATCGAAATTCGCTGCAAGTTTAACATCATTTTTGTGCAATGAAATGTGGCAGTATATAGTACTGTTGGTGTGTGTCATGGGCACATTATGTCGGGATGATGCTCGACGACATAATATAGATTCAGATCTTGTACTCAATTTACGAGATGATGCCAATCTGGATCTCTCAACAGACTATGAGTATGAAGACTTGAGAGCTGAATTACTGGCGTCGCATACGGTGCTCGCGAAGCTGGTGGAAAGTGATGAAGAACGACGTCGCTCGCAGAAAGTTAATCAAAATGCGCGGAGTACGTATGATACATTTTGTGACTAGGTCAGTCACGGCCTAAGTGGTCAAATTGAGTTACTAAACTCAAAATGTATTGACAAGTAAAATTTAATAATATGCACAGAGCATATTATTAAATTTTACTTGTCAATAGTAATAACAATATGGTATTATGTTATTATAATTGTAAATTTTTCTTAGTAAAAATTAATATCATTATCATTATTAATATTCAAATAATGCATTATATGGGGGTGAAATAGGACTGCGACATGTAATAAACCTTCGCAAGTTTTTAAGCGATACATATCAAATTTGTAATTTACGTCTATTAGTAATGTATATTTAACTATACGATACGATAACGATACAACAACATACAAGACAATCGCACTACCCTTATCCAGTATAAGCGGGTAATAATTCCCGTATAATACGTTAATCCAAAACCCTGGGGATAGTGAAGTAATTTACAAAGTAAATTATTATTTCATTCATGTTTTCACAGGAATGTGGGATACTCCGTGTTGGAACCGAAGCGGAATTTGCGTAAGCCTCGACCTGTGTACCGGATTCAACTACTTAACCGAAATACCAGGATGTAAGGAAAAACTCAAAGTATGCTGTTTCGTTTGGAATCAGTTTCACGTCAGAGATATGAGGGAATTCGGTCTCAGTAACATTGCTATGCCTTGGTCCCTGCATGAAGAATTTGGTGGAGATGGCGTTGTAGCGATCGATAGACCTAGCGTACAAAAGAAGACTCGAAGACCGAAAAACAGAAAGAAGTTAAGAAAGGAAAATTTTACAGAACACTTGGAAAATAAAGCCATTGAGTTATTATTGCGATATGATAATAAACCAGAATTAAATTAAGGGACTAATTATGAGTATTTCATTTTAATATAATGTTAACAAAGCAGGGTTTTTAGAAACGAAAATTTCATCAATCGGTCGCACACATATATATACATACATACATGTGTGTTGCCAGTAGCTAGCAGTATCATCACCAATTATCATTCTTATTAATTTATTGTAAAAATGTTGAAAATAATAACATACATCCAAAAGAATATATTTTGCTTTTTAGGCTGTTACACTACTCGATTAGCTAAATGAAAGGTGAAAAGGCTGAAAGGTACTCGTAGCGTAGGTACTTTAGCAGTATTTAGCTAATCGAGTATTTCTCCCCTATTCCGTCAGCTCGTAGTTCGTAAATATCTTCAATTCGTAATTCATAATTAGGTACATGTTTAAAATGGGAACCTACGAATTGAATAGTAGGAATCAAGTGAAAGTATTCTTATCATATACATATAGCGTACCTTATTTCAATATTCAGGTAGTGCCATTTTAAATTGTAGAAGAAGTTTATGAAGTGAAGTGGCTATTTCGCTGTCGTTATTTATTTTTAGAATCCTGAAACTTCTACACTACAAACAGTTTGATTGTAAAGGCATCCAAATAACCAAATCGCTTGCATGCTTTATTTGAATTGTGATTTTTTTCTGTCCTGGTATTTTCTATTAGAGTAAGTTGCACCAGTCAATTTGGACATTGACTTTAACCTGTGCACCGCCGAAGTTTAGACAAAATGGCGTCCTTTGCGTACAAACCCTTAATTTCATTTGTTACATGTAATATAGAAAGTTGGTGAACCCTGAAAACCGAAGTCAATTTAAGATTACATCTTAAATTGACTTCGGTTATACCGCAATAAAAACTGAACATCTGCTCAACATTCTATTCTAATGTTAGGTATTGTATTGAGTTTAATAAAAGAAATGATGGGACGGACCATTGCGAAATCAATCAAAGCTAGCTAGTTATTTACGCCTTGCATTATTTCAATTATTTTAGCGATGTCGTGGTTACTGAACAGTATTATTTTAGTTGTTATTTCAAAATTGACACTAGCAGCTGTCAGTAAGGAATATCTTGATGTGTTCTTACCAGGCGCGTCAGGAAAACCTACATTCGGTAAAATACTTTTTTTTTCACTAATCTATGCAGCCAGAAATTCGAACATACGGTACCGTAATGAATACTTCACACATTAATAATAATGTTAAAGTGAACAGTGTTTTTATAAATACAAAGTCAAATAAACAATGATAGCGATAGTATTAGGTAGATTTTTTGCTCAAGTATAGATATCATTACAAACAACAAATAAACATACGTTGTTATAAGTTGTGTGTTATGATTATTTAATATGAGTTCAGTGTTACTAACACAATCGATATTTCTTGACTATGTTACAAGTAGTCGTTCGCGTGAGCTAGATAAATAGTTAACCAGTGGAGCTTTCCTTATCATGTTTTCCTTCACCGGAAGCAATACAATACAATACAATACAAAAATATTTATTGCACAAATTAATTACATAGTATACATAAGTACAAAATGTATAATCACACATAGCATGACATTATGGTATTGATAAATTGTGCAAAAGGCGGCCTTATCGCTGTAAGCAATTTCTTCCAGGGGAAACCTTTTGGAAAATTGCTAGATGAGGAAAAACAGAAATGCGGGTCGAATTAAACTGACAATTGTGATCAATGCAAGTGGTGATCTATGGAAATACTGTACATAATTCAGATTAGTATACCAACTTATGTAGTGGGTAGGATTTGAACTTTGGGTACTTTCAATCTTTGGGCTTAGAGTAGGTTGCGAAAAATGCAAAGTACGCCATTTTGACTAAACGTCGGCGGCGCGCTGATTAAAGTCACCTTCAAAGTTGGTTAGTGCAACTCACCCTTAAACACTAGACTATCACCACTCCAACTTATAGCGACATAAATTAACATTGATAAACCGACAGTCTGCAAATAAAAGTGTGTAATTTACAGGCACAATGAGAGGGACATGCTGGGGCCGTGGTGGTATTTGCGTTCATATCAAGGAGTGTCCCTCACTAAAAATGGAAACCTCAATACCTGGCTGCGCATGGGGGTTCATGGTTTGCTGCAAAGTTATACCAGTAGCACGTCCCTACGGCAGCGGCAGGAGGGGCAGACAAGTCCTCGTGTTCTCTAGTAATATGCAAGAATTCGACACCAATTCTATCAAAGCCATGGCGATGAAAAATTCAGAAGTGGTCCGATATACGACTTGAATGTTTCGTGCATTTATTCTTTTGTACTGAGTTTGGATCTTTATTTATTTATAGTCACACTATAGATCGAATAAAAGCTACATGTTTAGAGGATTTCTAGCCTATTGCCTATGAGATGAATCTCCAGTTTATTGGCCAGCAGCTAGCCAGCCAGCATGTATGAATAAATTAAACATAATGCATTTTAAAACACAAGACAAATCAAATCAAATATTATTTATTTTTTCTCTACAATCTAAATATGGTATGGTATAATCTAGATATATTACATTGTTGTACATTGGTAGGTTTCAATAAAACAAGATTGTGAGAGACTGGTGTCTGAACTAAGCAAAGCCTGTAAAAGTTGAACGCCAAACTGAAATAGTATCGGACTATTTCACGCTGCAATCATAAATCCTCTCGTAATCCTATCCACAGTAGAGGAGCTCTCCAAATAATAAGGACTCTTGATCCAAAGATAGCCCGTTAGTTTGAATGCGTGCCAAATTAGTTTACCTCGAGAGCTTGCCTTTCAGCGGCCGGGTGAGGCAGTTCTGTTGACCTCAAATACATGATGACCGCAACCCTGTAAGGCTGATGTTGCAGAAGCGATCGCCTGCAACTTTCTGAGTAGGTATTTCAACTGGAGGTAGTCTAAAATGTTTGATACCTACAGCATCAATCTTTAAGTATAATTACTTATATAACTACCTCAGTAATATAATCAAAACAATTACTTAAATCAAGATATCAATGATATGGTTATGGTTATATTATTTAAATTGTCATTATAATCATTTATGGAGTTATTTAATTTCTTATATAGGTATGTAAAGTACTCTAAAAATCTTTTAAAGGAGAACAAAATTACACACGCTTACAGTAAAAACAATGTCAAATGAATACTACATTCTGTGGTGCTTTTCTAATTTTTCATACAATTACGGTTCTGCCGTGCATATATTTATTTTTTCTGTATGATTTTCATGTGCTATTATGAAATTAAATTGTTTAATCATATATAAGTACTTCACTAGAAATATTTCACGAGATTTCTGAAAAACATAATTGTATGATTTTTACTCTAAAACTAAATATAGAAATTAACATTTCTGAGAAAAAAATTGTCATGTAGCAGTTATATTTAGGTAAGTTTTTCAATTATTTACCTTTACTCCCAATTTGGGTACCGCCCCGAATTAAAAGAACCACAAAATTGTTCGAATAAATTAAGCTGAGAAAGGATGTTAATTATCAAAATATTCACGCAAATGACTGTGACGCTATTCGAAGGTTTTCTGTAAGCGGTTGGATTAAGTAGCTACCAAAAGATTTTTTAATCTGGTGGGTAATTTTTATACCTTCCATTCCTGAGCTACGTAGGGTTATAACTTAATATAACCTTTGTGGCATGGGTTCCCGCGCAATGCGACCACGTATTTAAGTATTTTTTGCAGGTATCACATTCTTTTGGTTTTAAATGCCTACAACAGTTTGTTGTTTGGTAAACATTTTGTTAGGCTTATGTCCTGCAGTGGACGAAATGAGCTGTAGAAGAAGAAGAAACATTTTGTTATTTCCAAAGTAAGACGATTTGAACCTAATATTTCTATTGTAAACATTACGTAAATAGGATAAGTACGTAATTTTGTGCTTGAAGTTCTCTTATTATGTTAGTGTACAATGCTGCATCTTGATACTTTGGGTGCTATTATTATACACAAATATGTTTTTCCAATCGAATTTCCAGTTTCAAAGATTAAAGCGTAAAGATGAAAAAAACACTCTTAATTGTTAAATTAACACATATAATACACAAAGAACAAATATGTGGCTATTTTTAATCAAATATTGTTCGTAAAACGAAAATTGGGGAAATGTAGCGAAAATATAATTACGCGTCGTTTGAAAATATGATAACCGTCGTTGTAATTTTAATATTTGGTAAGCCGATTTTGCGACATGAGTTGCGAATATCATACAAAGGGTAAATTATGTCACAAAAGGTATAATGTAAAGCGTACGTAATTGAAACATGTCATACGTACTTAACTTGTACACTTTAATTTGTTTTATTTTTTATTTTGATAGAAAACTTTTACCTTCAATTACGATACAAGAATAAAATTTGCAATCAATACCTAACTGAAATCATCTTTAACTACCGATACAAATAAAACCGAATAGAGCTAGTGTTTCGCCCCAGATTCTATATAAAACACCTATGTACCTATTTTACGAACAACAAAACTACACATAGAATAATATATGTATATTATTTGGGATCCCTTAAACATTTCCTTAAATTATTTATTTATTTATTGATCAATTTATGTACACAAAAAACTTAAAATATAAATTACATTATAAAAATTAGTACAAGGGAGCTACTTATTTCAAATGAAATCTCTATTAATAAAATTTAAATTCAAAAATAAAATACACATACATACAAATATTATACATAAATACATATATACATACATATAAAGATAAATATCACATATACTACATATACCTACTTAACTAGGATGAACTAGACAGATAATAATCTTTGACGCGTCTTTTAAAAATTGAAATTATCATCATACACAAAGAATTTTTCATGTAACTTAAGAATAGGTGGCTCTTCTTTATCGACTGCGTACCCATGAATTGTATGCCAGTCAATAAAGCCTAAACGAAATTACTTCGTTGTTCGGAGTTGGATAATAAATCGCTCAATAGGCAGGTTAATTAGACAATTTCTCCAAATGGCACCGCATAAATCGGAATAGTCCCGACCCACGACCAGTCTACAGAAATGCTTTCCACGAAAACAAATAGGTTCTTAACAAAATTAAAAAGAGAAGACGATCGTTAATAATCGAAATAATATTTGGTATTTAAACTAATCTAGGTAGTCAACACCAAAGTGTGTCAAAGCTTTCTCTTTCACAACTCAACCTATTTGTTTACTTACAAGGTAATACCATTAACGTCCTTCTTAATATCTGTTGGATCCATAGAAATAGTAGTTCTTTTGTGTTACTTTATTTTGAACAGAAGTTAATAAATAGTACAGTGAAAGTGTTGCCAGTACATCGTCGATAAGGGATTTCACCGTATTCAAATTCAGTATGGAGGGACGATGAGAAAGTGAGATGTAGGTATATGTATAACCTTAAATGTTCTCCACATTTTGCAAAAGGCTGCCCGCCATTTCTCCCATTTTCCCGCTTCGTATGCTAATGTGAACACTACAATACATTTTGCTATTTGCATTCAAGCTAATTGCTTTTGCTTTCGACGCGGCCGAACAAACGACCGTTTATTTCTTTTATACTCAAAGCACCTTATCGGTGAAAAATGTACGACTGTCTTTTGTTGGACAACAAAAGAACTACGCAAAAATTTTGCAATTAATGCAGACTCATCTATAATAAGATATTTATTACCGACGTGCCGTCTCTGTACCTACTGGGTCCGGTTAAGGGAAGGTGTAAATTAAATAAATAGACAGAAAACAATTTTCAATAAACTACGACCGATAGCACCTCACCACGGTCCGGTACGGACACGGTAAGGTATAAATACTTTTTAATTCTGATATACCTATTAAATAACCCAAAATTCAATTGAAACAATAGTCATCTAATAAACGCATGTATGTCTCAACATTATTTTGGATTTGAGAAGAATATCTAAATACATAAAGCCCAAAGTACATCTATCTAGGTACATGTTACATAAGTGCGTGTGGGTCAGTTACAGCCTCGACGTTGTCTATAATGAAGTTCACTAAGTGCGCACGACCTTTTCCAGAAGCATTTTTACCTTTGATAAATAAATAATAGATTCTCTCCCTTGAGTTAAATGCATGCAATCAAAGTTGAATCCCGACAGATGGCGCGCTGATGGCTCTTTTCAAACATCATTTGTTATTTATGTCGCTACTAGCGTGTGCTAAGGCTACTCCCAGACTCTGTCACCATTTCATTTAATTTAATAGAGTTCACATTTTGGTTTAGATAAAAATTGAAAATGACCTACCTATGAAAAAAAAATGCTAGTCTTCAAGATCTAGTGAGAATGATCGTATGAGAAACTAGTATTGGGTAAATTAGTATATATTAAATTGGTGAAGTCTTATTTAATTCTTGTGATTCATCTTCTTTTCTTTTATTATTTTTTAAAATTATTGTTTTTATTTCTTTAAATGATCTATGATTATCTAGAATTAAGATTAACCTCAAAATTCGACACGTCACGCCTATAAAAGAGAGAGGCAAAATAAAGTTATTAGTTTGAAAGTTCTTTTAATATTTACTTTATTATCTACGTTACAATTCCTTGAGTGGTTGTCATATTAGTTGTCAATGACTTGTACATGCTGCCAAAACTCAAGTACTTTACTTTTTTCATGTAAAACGTTGTCAGTTCTTGAATAATGTGTACAAAACTAATACATTGTGTATTTTACCAAAGCTGATAACTTTATTTTATACGCGGGTAACACGTTAGGGACCCGATTTTGAAGGTTTCGTGTAAAGAATAGAAAAAGATTGGAAGTATCGTTGAAAAGATTCTTAAACATATCCCAAGGAAAATAGGTGTATTTTTTTATTTGTACCTGTCATAAAGTTTCCGCTTCCTTTGAGTAGGGTCTTTAACTTTTGCTCTTAAAATAATATATAACTTAAAATATTTTTGAAAAAAAGAAAGAATTTTTAAAATCTTTTTAACTAAAAATTTTGAAAACATCGAAATAAAAAAAAGCTCTACACATGGAACTACAAATGGTCAAATAAAGTTATGCGATGTCACGCGTCGTCGCATAACTTTAATAATACTTGTATACCTACCTTGTATTATTACAATACAAACAATCACTACTCTCCTCGTATAATTAAGTACAATGGTCATGAGAGAGTCCGAAACAGAAAATTTTCACCATCACGATGATATAACCATTTTAAAAGTTACAACAAATTTTATAAGTACTTAGGTATATCTAATCTGAACAGAACTTGATAATTACTTTCCTACTGGGAAAACGTTTGAAACTCAAACTTAATTACAAATTACAATTGTCATTCGCAAGAAATAACTTAATTGAAACAATCTGATTATGAATTTGGGAAAATAGCTAACAAAGAGAAACAACTGCGTGAGTCAACTCCATCAAACTTGACTAGCTTTGGTCGGTGCCTGCCGTATTTACATTCAATCTCAACTTGGTTAACGTTATATATGTACCTATAGCTAGTTATGTTTAGATTGCATTAAATTCTACATTTTAATGTATGTTCTTCAATACATGTAGTTCCGTCGAAAATTTTAAAAATATAACAAAAATGATGAAATAAAGGCCTCGGACTCTTGGGTTGGGAAACCTAAAGACTGCAATTTTTTATATTAATTTTTAACGGCTATTTCAATTTTATTATACACGTTATTACAAATTATATTACATATTTATTAAGTCCATCAGTGTACATGCATGATTTTCACGATATTATCTACATTACTAAAATATGTTTAAAGTACCGGAGCGCTCCACCTGACAAGAGCTGCATTGTTCATCTCTAGAACGCAAATCCTTCTATTCTAATGAAACTACTAATGTAATTAAAATCTTCAAAAGCACCATCTGAAACCTGCTTCCCACAAATATTATAAATGCGAAAGTGAGTTCATTTGTTACTAAATCACGCAAAATCTATTGGACAGATATTGATGAAAAGGAGCATATAAAAAGCATATACCTAACCGGGTACAGTACGTAAGGTATCATTAGAGTATCTTTTCATCCCGAAAACCCCACGAAAGTGCTGCCCCATACGGGTCGCATGTGATTTGTGAATAAAACGTCCACCAATATGAACAACAGTACATACTTTACAGAAAATTACTAAGGGTGAGTTGCAGCGTCAAATTTGACGTTGATTTTAACCAGCGCGCTGCTGACATTTAGTCAAAATGGCGTACATTTTGTTTTTCTACGCACGTTCAAGTTAACGGAGCAACTAACCGTAAGCTAATAATTAAATACTTAATTTAAAAAATGGTTTACAGTCAGTAGATACATTTCGTAATGAGATAAAAGGAAGTTATCGAGAAAATCTGAAAAAGAAAAAGTAGAGAAAAGATCCATGAAAATTAATATTTCCATTTCGTGTAAAATGAACTTATCGCCATAACATAATGACAGAAAACTTTGAACAGAAGTACCTATTGGTAAATCGCCAATGAAAGCTATCGCGTGACTAGCTCATTTTGTCTATTATTTTTCCAATCATATCTATTGACTTTCATTCGGGTGATAGAGCATTCAGACGACTTTTGACCTAACTACCAATACATGTACACAATTTGTTATTTTAGGAAAATTTCCTATAAGTAAATAACCTATGAGAATTGTAAACTCAAATAGCTATTTCCGTATTACCATCGGAATTTAGTGATAAGAAGTGCCTAATCTATTATAAGTTATTTATATTATATCCGTACACGAAATTATGTCGAAATTTTGCATAATTGAGCACCAAATATCCACACTCACTCTCATCCATACTTTCACATTAATAATATTAGTAAGTAATTATAAGTACCAACATGTTTTTCTGCAATAATAAATAAACATTTGTCTTATTTGGAAACCTTTGATGATGATTCTTACCTGATTTTCTACCGGAGACATTTCAAAAGGACATTCAATAAGGTATACTATCAAGAAAATCTAATAAATATCGTAATTGCCCAGTGACTTGCCTGTTAGCTTCATTATGGAGACGAGTGACTTCTGTTATTTGTTCGTTCATTTTTCACGATTCAATGCATAAAAGAATAAATTGGCTGATTTTCTTTATATTCGTCTTTTTGGCATGATTTTTTAAAACACGAAATAAAAATTACGTGATATAAGACTCGCATTGATCATATCCTTAAGAGTGAGTTGTTAACTTGGCGGTAATTTTAACCTACGTGCCTCTGACGTTTAGTACTTTGTGTTTTTCTACATATGTTAAAGTTAACTTCAAAGTTGACTCGTGCAACCGCTCTAAGACAACAAAATCCAGTAGGTATACTTACTTACTGACCTGTTTCAAGTTCTATTGTAGTGCTTACATATTTTTGTTTAATCTAAAAGGAATTCGGTGTTAATAAAGTTTCTGGACGACACGGCGCACCCCTTTCGTAGCAAAATGAAATTGTCTACGAGTTTTGAGGACCTACCCGAAATATTTGACCTAAAATTCTACAGTCCGTATGTTATCTCGCGAATAAATGTTTTTTTTTATTATTCCACTTAAAAATTTCGCTTAAGTACTGAATGAGTAAATTCGTAAGTTAAATAATTACAAATAATTTCACAAATCCTATGAAAATTATTAGCGATTTAATTTCTTTCGTGACTCATGTGATTGTTATCAAATCAAAATAACTAATATTTTTATGTTTGTTTGTTAACTTTTCACTCTATCTTATCCAATCTTGTTGAAATTTTGCATACATGTAGTTATAGTGTGGAGAAGTATATAGAGTTTTAGTACTTTTTTAATTTTAGTACTTTTAAACTCACGCGGGCGAAGCCGTGCGCGACATTTAGTATTTATATATAAAATGTAAGGTTTCAAGACAGTCAGAATTGACAATTTTCATAACATCTAAATGTGAAAATCCATCAAGCTTAGCACAAACCCACTTCATAACCCAGAGGTGCACAATATGAGCGGTTTATAAAAATAACGAAATCTTTCTCGTAATAAAAGCGTACAAAGCAACAATCTTTCGCATAAGAATATTTATTAACATTGCAGTAAGAAAAGTTTGCAAAGTAGTTGCGAACAAGCTATCGTAAAACTACATACACTTACGAGCACTGTGAGGTGAAAATTTTAGTTCCACAAACAGTCGGCGCTCATGTTTATCATACTAAAATTTACATGCAAGTGACATGTGTCAGGAAACTCTATGTTTACAGCCAGTTGATGAAGCAAGTTTCGCTGTAATAGTCAAAGAAACCTAGTGGCATACCTCTTGTACGGTAAATTTAATTATCTTTCTTGTTCCCTGTTGGCCCGTCTTACGTAACCACATTGTTGCGGTGTGCACTCTACTCTACTTTGCTAAAGAGCAGCAACATCGCTAATGCTCAGGCGTCGGACATAATCGGCTCGTAAATTTAACGTTTTTACGACCTCATGCGCTTGCCATAATGCTAGATATACTACTATAGGCGAAAACTTCGTTAAATCAAAGTCAAGGTATTTGTATAAAATAACTTTATTACATGAAAATTATGTACATCAAATAAAATTAATAACAAGTATACATATACATGTTTGGGTATATATATACATGGGATAAATTTGGCAAAATTGGGCAAAAAATTGACCTTTACACTTTTACACTTATGCAGCGTTTAGAAACGACCACTGTTGGAATGCCGAAAGCAATTCATATAAAAAGTGTGATCATGACAAATTGACTTACATTGCTGATTTTACTACTTACCTTGATACAAAGCTCATTTTGCAATGTACATTGATGCACATTTGAGTTCGCCGAAGTTGCCGACCGTGTGAACCATATAGCGCCATAATAATATAAAATACGAAAATGTAAGTTTCTTTCATTTTCACCCAAAGCGGATACTTTCTAAAGCGTTAGTTATTTTAAACAATTCAATGATCTTACATCTCAAATAAGATTTATAATGCATTTACGAATATTCACTTTACAAATTTACCATCATAATACATAGTAAGTATAGTAGTAGAAGTAGTAGGCATAACTGTAATATATTTTCTTTATAGGTTTATTAAATTTACATTGGCCAGTCGTTACATTTGGGCATATAACAATACATAAAAGAATATTACAACAAAATTACACTCACTCGTAGGGAGATAAGCTCGAAACAACGCTATATACGTGCAATGGCTCAGAAAATAGTCGAGCTTCCAGTAATTCCCTGTAATTGTCTGTCGCTAGACCAAACTCTTGTTGGTTACATAATTGGCTCATACCAAAGTTCATATCATGTCGTTTGTGCATAATTTTGTCGCATGTTATTTAAATAGTAAACGAACTGTGAAGTTACGTATTGAACCAAAATCAAAATCATTATAGTTATAATGGTTTTGGGGTTCCGTTATAATAAAAGAATTTTTCATTTTATTTATTATCTTCTTAATCTGACTGTAACTATTTTTAATTCCAATAGTAGGTATAGTGAATACAAAATACATAAAATTTACATAATATAACTACGTATTACAATAAAATATTCGAAACAGTGTCTACCTGTATCAAAACTGTTAACCGTAACAAAAAATTTAAACAGCAGATCGAGCACAGATTTGTTTTTAAAAGGTGAGTTTAAGAGTCACGCCTCATGGCACCGTTGCGCTTCGTCGTCCTCCGTCACGTTGGCGGATCAACGAAGAACTACATAGAAATTGTATAGATTAAACGGAACAGATGGTGCTGCAACGCTATGCCAATAAAGAATAAACAACTAGTTGACGTAATTTTTGGATTTATTCATTATATTTTTTCCTGATATCTGAATCACTCTGGAAATACCTTTTTCATGTCGAAAGAACATCAAACCTGCCTTGCATGTGGTTTATACATTTTCACTAGATTTACTGCATCATCAACTTCACTAGTAACATGGGTAACTATCCATGTATGTAACCCATCGGCACGTTTTAAAGAAATATTTTCTAAAACATAGTTACTTACACCATCCACCACAGTTTGGTCTGATTTATTTGGGAAAATATATGTAGGCTGCATTGGTTGATGTATGATATTATCTCGTCATCTTTATCGAGTGTATGAAGATTATTATTAGTAATGTCAAATTTTATTAGATAGACACCAAAAGGCATCTCATGTGACTTTGGTAAACAAACAATCATCAGACATACAGACTGACTGCTTAAGCAGTTCATTATGAACGAATCATTAAATTATTGTTCTTCATTTCAGGCGCAAGGATAACTTATCTTAACCGTGGTATAAATCTACAGTATTAACGATTATGTCATTGGTAACATCAAGCGCGTTTTACGAGGGTCTCACGGGCCATGGTGAGATCGCCCATTAAGATACGAGCGACAGAGAAATTAAATTCAATGGATTTGTTTAACGGTGTATCGGTTGTTGTAAGGGTTACGATTGCCAACGTTTGGCCTCGGTTCAATATTGCAACCAGGATTGCGTTGTAATTCCGGCGCACAGTTTGGATTGTTTGGCCTGTAGATAACTAACTAGTAGTTAAACATTGAACAAATAATTTATACATTATTTTCTAGAGGGTAGGTACAATTGAAATGAGAAATTTACAGGCACATTGCAAATTTATTAGTTTTCAAAAGAATACTATCCAAAAAGCACTGCTCCCGAATTTTGGACCATAGACTAGTATGTATTCACTGCGGTTTGATAATTACAATGAAAACCACTTAACTGACCACTCGCTCATGTAAACTCAACAAAAGGCCAACGATGTTAAAAACAGATGGATAAATAAAAATTAGCGCAAAATATATTAAAAACAAGCGTCTATGCGCTTATTGTCTGGCATACAACTCTGGCTTTTACCTTAATGAGTCGTATATCACATAAATTGGATCCATAATAAAGCACATTGCTTTTTAGTTTTTATTCAATTTACCAATGCGCAGCTTTAAGCTTCCCGGGTGGCCTTTTTTGAATGAATATTCATGTTCGCCGCCGGCAAAGTTGAGACAATTTATTTAGACTTCCATTATTGATGGGTATATAAATTTTTTCCTTATACCCATCAAGGGTATAAGGAAAATTTGTATACTTATAATAGTTTATTTGACACAAATTCATCCATAACATTTTTAAAAAAAATTTGATAATAATTTGACTTCTAATTTGACTAGATGGAAACTACCTACTTAATTTTTGTTTGCTTAAATAGACAAGTGAAGTTATATAAAAACACTAAAAATAAATAGGAAATGCGGTTATGAAGGCGGGCTGCGGAGAGCTGGGATGAGATGGCTGGCCTAAAATAAAACGAATCCGTAAGAGAAACTCTCGATGTTATATGATTTTGATGATTCTAAATTACTGGCGACGTTATTATATTGAATTTAAAGCCGAAGTTAATATTGTAGAATCTATTATCGTAACTGTAACAATATTCAGTAAAGAAAATAATTAAAAATTCAATTAGAGCGTGTGACAAAGCCTATTTAACAAAGCCTGAATTATTGAAATACCATCCGGTCTACTTTTATTTTAAAACTTCAATAGTTAAATTAGTTGTAAATAAAATCAAAGTGGATACACATAAAATAAATAAAATCAAAGTGGATATACAAAAGCAACTCCAACATCAAAATATACATTAATACTAAAGGTAAGCACACATATGTTAAAGTATCGAGATAAGACTACAACTAAATTTATCCCTAATAATAATGTAATATTCAAAAATATTTAATTAACAAAACACTACGATGATTTTTTTTGTTCTCATTAAGCCATATGAAGCAGGCTATTAGGTGAACTTGAAAAAAATGTCTAATTTAACTTGTATTCTGTGTTTTCTTCATTTCTTAGTCCCGGTAACGCTTTTATATGTTTTCCGTAGAAATTGCGTCAATAGCAGGATGTGATTGCATTAGCTGCTCCGTTCAAATTTGAGGTCGTTAAGTGAATGGTCTTTAGGTTCAATGAGAATTTTTATTGCCACATCAGCCAAATTAAATGGATTAGAAAAATCCCGCCGCCAATTGCGTACGTAACTAAATGTTATGGTTGAAATTCCTGTGTTTTTATCTCGAGTAGTAGTAGGTAAGTATTAAGTACTTGTTAGATAACCGTCTTTGATATATTTTTTTCAATTTGGAATTACTTTTATGAAACAAGCAAACATCAAATCGAAACAAATCAAATAAAAACTAAAAAAAAACTTCCTAAACGTCTTTGCCTGCCATTATCAGCATTTATTTATTTACCAAATCGTATTCTACATACCTACGATCAAAATCCAAATCTTATTTAACATACGAGTATGCCCCTTTTGAAGGTATTTTCTACTGCAGTTTACTTTATCAATCAGTTTACCGTTTATGCTAAAAATATTTCAGTAAGGAACCCACTTATGCTAAAAATATTTCAGTATCTCATAAATAAAGAAAAATTGATTTCGCTCGCGCATGTTGCGCACTATCTATCACTAAACGTCTTACCCTACTTACTCGCTATCACGGAAAATTGAAACCTTTTGACCTGAATTGAAATATTGCCATGAAAGGAACAAATCTGAAAATACGATTTGAGAAATGATTGCAAAGACAGGTTGGCTTGCCAACAAAATACCAACTTACTGGATCTTTGTGTTAAGAAACTTTCATCGAAACTTCTTTACGGACAGTTCGTTTTATTTCACCACTCTCATATTTCATTCTTCAAATTATTAAATAATTTAAACTTGTTTCTGGAATAAGTATAGCATTTGTGTCTGAATAAGAATATTTTGTACATTGATTATATAATTTATAATAGTTTTAATTCTTTTTAATTATTGAATAAGTTTAATACTTAATAATTTATTTGAATTGTTTTATTGAAGAAATGTATTGAAACACAGGTATTAAATAGTGAAGAGAATATATTTATTTGCACAAAAATACTAAGACCCCAGCCATAACTAGACGATAATATATTTATAAAATATACCGATAAATGTTTTAAATTGTAAATGTTAAATTAAATCACACTACATATTCGGGAAACTTTTCTATTAAATCGGTAAAAGCTTCTGCTCTAAACCATAAATGCCTCCCATTAAGTATGTAATAAAAATGCCATAACTTCGTGAGTAATGTCCGTCCGTACACAATTTAGTTGGGGAACATTTGACAAATATATTAGATGTTGTTTCGGTGCAACATAATATACTATCTTGGTCTCAATACGTGTCACCCAGGAAGTCATAAATCATAAGTGAAGATGAGCCAAGCGGTCGTGTAAATATCTAAATTATAAAGTAGACACATCCCTCACTCGCTCGATACTCCACACTGATTGATCATCCCGATGCAATACTCGTCACATGTTCTGCTTAGTATGTATGTAAAATAAGTGATATGTACCAGTCACCAGCATATCAACCTACCTAAATTCATTGCAAACTCGCCGCTATTACCGCGCCATAGAGGTACATACTGAGTAACTTGATGTGCTGTTGACTGTACGTATCAGTGTTAGATTTAAGTTAATAAAGAGAAAAAGCATTTATTTCTTAAGCACGTTAAAAGTATAGTCATAATTTTACGAAGCTATATATATATTTTTTTATAAATAACTAGTTGCGTTCCGGGACTTCGCTCCCATATAAATATTTTAAACAAAGTAAACGGTAAGATTTGTGTGATTGTATAACAAACACGTCCTATTGTAATCTGAATAAGTGAATTTCTATATAAAAGTAGACAAGCAGTAAAATCGTTTCATAGAAAAGATTGAGGGTATAAAATCGTTGAAATTACTATTCAAGGAAAACTTATCATGATTACTCAGTGTAGACAAACATAAATAATAAAGAGGAGCCATCTTATACCAACTGTTCCGTATCCACAACTTCAAGGTTTTGCAGATATCATCTTGAATTTCATCAATCTAAAACCAGATGTGTTTAAAACACTTGAAAAACAGCATTTTAACTGTTGTAGCCATTCCTTCACACATTGGTTTCACTTTTCCTTCACACAATGATGAATAAAACAATACAGAATGTTCAATATGCTGAATTTTGATGAATCATCGTTGGTGCACCACAAAATAAGTCACGAATCATTAACTTCTCATTTCGCAGCTGCCGCGATTTAAAGCCGATAATCGAGCATTCGCATCATCCAAGAGTTCCTATTTGAAGGCATTCACGAGTGCAGGCTGAAAGAGATTTTGAAAAGTTACACTATTGGAATTCCCGGCCATTGTGCTTTAGTGCACCGCCATCAAGTTATGGATCTTCTTGTTTCAAGAGACAAACATTTCGCAATATCCGCCGAGATATTCCAACTATGAATAATCTTGAATTTTTCCCTTTAATATGATATAACATAGGTAGCAAGAAAGTTACTTTCACATTAAAATTTTACCGAACAAATGACGTATCTGAAATTAACAAGTCAGTGGCGAACCACTTCGTTAATACCAACTGTTAAAAGCTATTAGTATTTAATATCGGATATTTTAATGGCCATTAGTGGTAGAAGTCAAATTGAAATTAAATTTCATATTTTTGATGGATAAAAAGGTATTAGATATTTCTTTTTAACTAAATCATAATTAATTGAAAAATAAGCAAGCATGATCTGAAATTTTGACATATGCGTGCATAAAAAAATAACATCATTTTAATTTCGTAATAAAACATAATAAAAAAAATTATATTCCGATCTCAATGATGATTAGCTTTCTTGACTTCTAAATCTATATTCTTGACTGTATCTTCCTTTGTCAGTTATTGAATATCGTCCCAAATTATGTCAGCCCCTTTATTCAATTATTGTTAGGGACAAATGAATTTTACATTCAAATTGACATTGTTGTCGAAACTGACTTTAGCAGTAAATTTATTCATTATCTACTCGTAGGTCAATTTAAATATAAATCACGTTAACCAAATGAAAATCTCAAATTTATCTACTGTGTTCTCATTATGCGTGACAATGTACAATACGTATATACTAACAAACCATTTAGAATACCGGTACCTCTAAATACTGTATAGTTAGCATTGCCAGCAATAAATACACAATATATATTTGATTATTGATTAACCTTATTTAAACTAAGATAGCTCATATCATTAAAGCTTCAGAGTTCGTTCTTCACTCATCATTTTTGTTTCAGGAGTGAAGATGGAAAATGCGAGAAGTGACCAATGACAGCATGTCCCCGGCGCGAGCGATGACCCCGCAGGCCGCCGGGCGTCGCTCGGACCCCCGCCGACCTGCACCGTGCGACTCGCCCACCAATCCACCCTCAATGCCATATTTTATAGAAAATTTCACGCTTATTAGGCTATGTCTACAATCTCTACGGGTGATATCACATTTATATCAAAATGCCAACGCTTGTCTACCGCGAGTGAGCGGCAACTTTAATTTTTCAAAGCGTCCGCTAGTCAAATTAAAAGCTGTGAGTAATGTATTTAGCTTTCGAACTAGAACAGTGTATTGTGATGTTAAGTCGTTGTTAGTGAAAACTTTAGTGCAATTATTCATTGTTGCCAAGTGCGTTGTGTGTTCCGTGCGTTTGCGGTGGCATTGTGGACGTGGCGATGGCTCGCTGCGCAGGCGAGCGATGTTTCTGTTGTGGCTGTGTAGCTGCAGCAGCTACAGTGAAGGGCGGCGAGACACAGATCTTCACATCGGCGGCATCTTCCCCATGGAGGGAGAAGGCGGCTGGCAAGGTGGCCAGGCCTGCAAGCCCGCCGCCGAGCTCGCTTTAATTGACGTCAACGCTCGAAAAAACCTTCTATCCGGATTCAAACTGTTATTACACAGTAATGACAGCAAGGTATTTATATCTTTATATTTCCTTTTATCATAAAATTGCTATAAATTAAAAATACAATAAAAGCGCGCTTAGGAAATTGAAAGAGGGAGCAATTAAGAAAACGGACTCTTAAGAGGGACGTAGTTTAACGGGATACGTAACAAGGAGTCAAGTGGAGTAGAAAATGAACTTGAATTTCTGAAGGTTAAATTCTTTTCATTACAAATTATATAATACTCATATGATTATTACCACCTAAGATATAAAATGAAATGAAGATAGTCCAACTAATTGTTATTATTCCGATTATTACCGCCCGTGATCATAGCACAGGTAATTAAATTTAAGTCTCGTTTATCTCTCGTCCCCGCAATGAAAATGCCAATTATGATTTCAATCAACGTAATGTGCATAACATGTCGCCAGCCGGCGGAATGACAAGCGCCTAATCCATTAACTTTGAAAATCAGCTCGCTGAGGCCCAGTAATTAACAAAAAGGGTCCTTTATCCGACTCACACGACAGCCAAGTTAGCCTATAAATCAAAATGAACTAAAATCATAGGCTTATGATATTGCAGTGAGCGAGTGAACCCGACGTTCGATTCAATTATAGAGAATTTATGAATGGCTCAGGGAAGAAAATTTTACCGGATAGAATTTCCAATCCGGTTCGAGGGTAATTTCCAATTTTATCGATTTATATTCGGGGACAAATCGACGATTTCGTTCACTTTGATATTGATAACGCGGTGATTACGGACAAAAACGCTGAAAAGGTCTGATAACATAATAGAGTAAGAATTATGTTGCGATGGATTCAAGCGCCTTCACTATATTGCGTGAATTGAATTCTTAACCTCAAATAAAGGTATTAAAAGCAAAATTGAAGTAGCTCTAAAGCGTGAACATTAAAGTGTGTATGTGGTTGTCTATAAAGAGTCTTTATGTAAATCCATTCCAATATCGCATAAGTAAGACTTAGTACCCAACTAAAGTTTTTCATATCCTTCCATAGTTTGTCAATAGCTTTCTTTCACCTATTCAAAAATAGGTAAATAGTTAAATTAATTATTTTGTCCAATTTAAACAAAATCAGCAATGATTTACTTAGGTAGGTACACGAAGTACATATACAGTACATAATTGCGAATTATTATGCGATAGATTGAAGCGTCTTCACTAAATTGCGTAGATTGAATTCTTAACCTCAATTAAAAAGTTATTAAAAGTAAATTTGAAGTAGCTCTACCTAAATAGCTAATAAGCATAAAATAAACGGTAAAAACACTTAAAGGGTAATTAGTATGTGATATTTTATCTCGAATAAACATTTTGTATATGAGAAAAATATATGAACAGACATAAAGTGCTTGAGGGTTTAACTCGTAACTTATTTCGTGTTTATAACGACTTGAACTTGCGCGCACATGCATTCATTGTATTTTAAGCGATGTAAAGTATAACATTTTAACCATAAGATGTCTTAAAACTATCTTAATTCAACAATGAACTTAAAAAAGATATATTTTAAGATGTCTAAAAGTATATTCTCGTCCGCGAGAAATCAAATAATAGATTTTAATTTTCAACTTTATGATACTCGCTTTTATAAAACTTCATCAAATTTAACAAATTATGCTACATCAATCAAGATTATGGTATCTTAAGGTTGCAAAATTTTCGCCATAAATCTACGCTAACTGTTGTTTAGGAAATTACGCATGATTCTAATTAAATTGAGTTGCGTGGTCCACGGTAATATATTAATTTTCTAATGTTATCCATAGTAGTAGCTTCAAATACGTCATATTACGTTATAGAATATGTTGGATAAACTCATTTTCATAACTAGATAATTCATTCAATTTCAGAAAATATGTATAGCGGTATAGTAGAGAGATAACATTATATTCCACTTCGTAGCTTAAAGTTAACGTTTACGTTGTCGTATAAAAAATGTAAAAGGGTTTTATTATATGTTAACATATCAATCCAATTTGATATTAAAGCCAATTTAGCAAATGTATCTAAAATTGGATAAAACGCCCCGTCTGATTTAAGTGATTCCGTTCACGGAAAATATTAGTCTAGCTAGGATCTTGGTTACATTTTTGTAAGTACGATCCATTTTGTTTTTAAAGGTTCGTCTTTATTGGGTTGAGGCAAAATTTATATTGGTAAAACAATTAATTTACAATTATGATGATTTACCTAATTTTGTTCACCTCTCAAGAGCACATTTTATTAACATTATACAAATTACAACGATTTTATTACTCAATGGTGATAATTCTAGGGAATATAAAATGTGCTTAGGTATTATATTTTAGAGATATTAGGCTTTTATGTTATTTTAAGGTATGCGGCCGATTTGGGTTTGTTAGTTTACCCATTATAAATACTTAATCAAATATAGAACAAAAAGTCGTATTAAGATCTTGGACTATAAATACATTACGAGTACATGGATGTAGAGAAGTGGCAGGTGTGTAGCTTGAACAACATATCATTTTGTGAGCCGTTATACAACGCCCTCAGCCGTGCTAATGATGTGACGTCATTCAATAGATACTAAAATATACCTGTCAATTCGACAGGACTCCTTTATAGCTGTATTTAGGAGTTGAGATGGTACATATTACTTCATTAGTATTCAACTCAATACAACGCCTTTTAATAATTTTGTGTTGAAAATACTGAAAGGGCTTAGACACAAAAATGTTATTATGAATACAAAAATCTGGTATGGTAATGTTCAGTCCATAGTAACGTCAATTTGCCAAGTCCGATTATTGCAAAATTATCTATTTTAAAATGTTAATCTCATGGTATAGATGGTAGATTGCGAAATACTTAAAACCTTAGTAATTAGATCAACATTGCGTTTCTCAAATACCGAGGCTTCGCCGACAACTCAGATCAACTGTAGATCTATTATCCAAATCTAAGCTGTTTATTTTAATATTTATGTATCCTAATGTTGAACGCGCAATTATGTATGATTCATAAGAAATTCTTTATCCATCTAAGAATCACTTTTAAAATTGTCAGGCCAACATTGTTGAAAGAGATATAAAATATTCATGCTATCTGATAAACAAAATCTCTATGTTTGAACGGAAAAATAATATATCTTTATGATCATAATTGTCAGGTAATTACGGATTTATAAAGCTTACAGTTTCACTACTTAGTTTAATAAGGGTTTATTTTACAACATGAATATCCATAATGAAGAATTTAAAATTAACCCAAGAAGAACAACAACCCTACAATATATATATCCATTTAATTTTCAAAAATTATTCTTATTATTATTATATCCTGGGTCGAGCACCAGACGGGTGATCAGTCCTCCCATAATGGGATTTACCAAGTTCCCATGGTCAAGTTACCTTTACTGAAACTTATAATTTTGCAGTGCGAACCAGGGTTGGGGGCGAGCGTCATGTACAACCTGCTCTACAACCCCCCTCAGAAGCTGCTGCTGCTAGCTGGCTGCTCCACCGTCTGCACCACCGTCGCCGAGGCTGCCAAGATGTGGAACCTCATGGTTGTAAGTATTTGTTCTCAATTATTAGTAAAACCAATAAAAATACAGGCGATTTAGTAACAAAACTAGATTATACTTCTTTTCTTCTCTCTCATCACGTGTTTCCATTTTCATTTGGAAATGTGAGACAGCATAGACAACCTCAAATTTTAAAGATTCAGCTGCGACCGACGCCTGCCCGGCGTCAAGTTTCTTATGAAAAGCTATTGTTTTTCTGCGGCCAATTCTATGTCTTAATCACCTCGTGCGACCTCCTGGAGAGGATACGAAGTTGCCCTTTTCAAGTGGTCCCACAAAAACAAGAGTCTTTGTGGGACCACTTGAGATAAACTGATTTATTTATGGCCAAAATTGGATTTTTAAAGATATAAATATATTTTAACGTTCGAAATTCTCTATTTAATTATACTAATTCAAAAAATATATCTAGCTCATACTACTTCTTCGCTTATTGTCTAAGGAATAACATTTTTGTATACTTTTTCGATAAACAATGCAAATTAATAATGCAAGTCAAATTCATTCTACACCAGACACTAGGTAATGACTAGGAATATTTAATGTAACTAACGCAACCAAGGAATCTACGATGCTCGTAACCACATAGGTGATATAGACTTATTAAATAGCTACATAAGTTGCGCCTTGGTACGAAATTGCCTCTATATTATTTGCCTACATCTCTATTTCACAACTCACGTCAAGAAAATTGCAGTTTTGCAATTTTGTTTAGTTCTTACCTTTGGGAGCATCGTGAAAAATATTACTTGTAAGAATAGTTGTGAATACTGTGAGAACATACTGGTTGCGATACTACGTAGAACGGAGATGAAAAATCGAGGTAGCGACTGTTTGTTTCCTGTATATCACTCACTTTTACGTTCCCATTCAACTTGCAAAGATAATTTTATGGAATACGAAATGAAAACCTAATACGTAGTACTTGAACAATTTTCAATCGGGAACTTCGATTATTTAAGCAATCAGCATATTTTCTCAGAAATTATAAAGAGATTTATATAAAATAATAGAAAGCATTAAATGCTCTAACTTTAAATGTGATTCAGAAGAATCAGGAACACAACATTTATAAAATAATTATTTTATCCCTGTAATATTTTTTACAATATGCATTTTACACCCTATATATTGTAACTATAATTGTATCTTGTCACGTCTTTTTCTCAGTACACGTTAATGCCTCTTTTTAAATTTTTCTTTCGCGTGTATACTGGAAGAAATTTCGATAGAAACATGCAGTACCTTTGTATAGTTTTATATATTTATTGTTATGTTGAGTATATAAATTAATAAATGTACATTACTGTCACAGTCCCAAAGACAGCGATAATTTTACCATCAAACGCTATCCAAGTGCCGAAGTAACTTTGAGATATCCAACAATATGTCAAGATATGGTAATGATATATCGTAGCGTAGTAGAATCACGTTGCGATGAACATCCGCAATATTGCTTGCTCTTGCTGCATCGATACGTAGTTCCTGATGTATTGCAGCTATTTCAACTACCTAACAGTTTTACATGAGAATATTGAATAAGTTTTAGGTTAATGACCAATTTAGATGATGATGATTTTGTTTACCAATCTGACTCATGTTATCATTGCTTCGATTAATGATAACATCGCGCATTGTGAGGAAACTTGCACTCTAGTTGATGAGTTTTCGGTATCTATTAATTGCACAGGAAGCGATTGTATGTGCTACATTCCATATAATAACCACGACCATGAGCCATGTGGAATACGGCTATAAGAAGTTTCGTTATTCTTTTTATTCATATATGTCTGGACTGTTGACTTGAAAGAAAAAAACAATAATTTTCTTTTTGTTTGCGAAATAATAATGGAAATTAGGGTTTCAAAGACAACATAGAAATACTTTATTTAAAAAAACACAGGTCAGAGACATCATAATCATGGATTTAGTAAGTATTTCGTCGTACGGAGTACCTACTAATTCCATGATCATAACATAATAAAAAAATATACAAACTCTCAGCCAGACATCCCCTTTGCCTTTCCATATGGATAAACAAAACCAATAATATGTGGTGAAATCACTAGGTTATCAAAATTCTTCTTTTTCATCGGTTGTGAACTTGCTCTATTGTCTATGACCTAGATGTGATAACATTATTGTCACGTGATGTAGATTTTTTCCCGCGAAAATTTCACACACCAAGAAAATATAAAATAAATTAATAAATTTTATGAAATAATGAAAATCGCGTATGTATTTTAAACATATTTAATACAATTGTTAAGTATCCAGTTGTATATTTATTTGGCTGTAATTTTATTTATCCTTACCAGCTATGCTATGGGGCGTCGTCGCCAGCCCTGTCCGACCGCTCCCGGTTCCCGACGCTGTTCCGCACTCACCCCTCGGCCACCGTGCACAACCCCACGAGGATCAAGCTCATGCAGAAGTTCGGCTGGTCCCGCATCGCCATCCTGCAGCAGGCTGAGGAGGTCTTCATATCGGTCAGTATCTCTATTTAATAAGAAACGTTTATCAATAACTAACTGTGTGATACATCAAAGGAAACGGATTAAAAAAGGAAAGAAGAATTGAGTATTCATTTGGTGACATGATAGGCATAAGAAAAATATTAGCATTCAATCATTATCTCGTTATAGTACAAAAAGAATAACGACTGTAAATCAATCACCTTTTCCGGATACCACTATCCGAAGCTGCAAAGTGAGAGTGCTGCCGTTGCGTATGCTCAAAGCTCGTCCATCCTTTGCCATATTAAATACTTAACTTGTTGAGTGGAAAACACTAAATTTCGACGCTTCCATTTACACTATAAATTCTCCAGCGAATACTAGAGTATAATTCTGGCTATACAAAAGAGCAACTTCTATTTAATGGAATATTTAATTCCATATTCCTATATCCTTACAAATATTCTTATTAATGCTATAATAAATAACACAAAAGCTTAGTGGTCTATTACGAACCCATTTCCCTATAAAAATATTTATAAGAGAAGAAATAAATTCGGAGAGAATATGTAATTTAAAAGCGTATTCATAGAACTATGGGTATGACTCATCTAATAAGCAAAACAAGCAAAGATTTTTCTGCGGAGTTTGCTAAAGAAATAAGATAGTAATTGTGGTGGAACGTCCGTGGAACCTCACCCCATGACCTCCAATGTAAACGTTTGCATTTTATAGTCAGATTCAAATGTATTTTTCCGCCATTCTGTGTTGTGGCAAACTGAAAACTTTTGATAACATCGCTATAGAGAACGTACAAATCCCACTCAAGTCGGCGAAAGTAAAACAACACACTCATTTAATGCGAAGAATTGTTCTGAACACGTAATACGTATACATAACATCATCTTGTAACTTTCTGATCCTAACTAATATTATAAATGTGAAAGTAAGTTTGTTTGTTCTTGAAATTTTGCATACTTGTAGTTTGAAGTACAGACAACGACATAGGGTACATAAAATTATCCCGGAAAAATAACTGTTTCTGAGGGAATTATGAATTATGAAATGCACGCGGATGAAGCACCGGGCAAAAATTTAGTAATATATAAAAACAGTAACAAAAGAAACACGTAAAGAACATTCATCTATCATTTATCATGTGCATTACCCATGTTTACGTGTCTGGGAAACAAATTAATATAGTCACACAACGCGACAACAAAATCGTTTGATTCAAACGTGTTATCTTCACGACACATTAGCTTTCGATAAATTCAACCTGTGGGACAAAGGCGGTGATAATATTGCTTGAGTGATTATTTGTGAATTACAGTTTGATCCGACATTGCGTGACTTTAGTCGTTCGATAAACATTTGTGTACTCCTTCGTATTGGTAATGAGTGAAGTATGACACACTAAGCTTTTTTCATCTGTTAACAAACATAATAGACCTGCAATCTTTAATGGAAACACAATACATATAATGATAAAGGTAGACAACATTTATAAAACAAATTTTAATATAACGCAAAAATGTAAGCAAAATAGAGGGCGTCAAATGGAAAAGGGCGCTTCTGAATTTTATCTTAAAAAAATTGTTGTATACATATTCCGAATAAAAGACGAATCTGAATAGATTTGTATATATATTTATGTTTATTGGTGAAAATAAGTGTCTCCGTAGTACCACAGTAACTGAATAAAAAGAGTGACCATGGCCAATCAGTATTTCAGTCAAGGACATGAACATGACAACCGATCCAAATTGATGACGAGTCAAGTGTCACAGAGTCAAGTTTCAGCTTTTTCAGAACGTTTTCTGAAACTTTCGCAGTATGTGGGGAGGGCTGAAGTATGTAGGTAGTCATACATATTTATTGCTAGTGTGGAATGGAAGGAAATTGGCTTTTCATCCGCAAGCCGTAAACAGTCGCCCGATTATGCTAAATAGACGATGGATGTATGTACATATTCCAATGGATGGTAATATATGAATACATATTATTATATTTATACTTTTCTTGAAGCTATTTTGCACATAAAATTCTAACATATGTAAATATGACCTCGATTTTCTGTTTTTTGGAGCACAAATAAAATTACGTACCTATGTATAAAGATATATGAATTAGATAACATATTTCGGTATTTAAGTATTTTTTCTATGTCACCTCTGAAATCATATATATTGAAACCTTAACTACACCATGTCATAAATACTTACATTCTGCGACATATTTACCGGTCAAAGTTCTTTTACCATCCAATTAAAGTCAAGATGTCATAAAATAAATCTTTTGATTTGCTCAAGATAAGGTAAAGTAATGCCGTCAGGGAAATCCAACTAGCAAACAAGATCACGTCTCCCACACACCAGATAATGAACCCTCGCGTGAACGTAATAAAGAACATGTTCTTATAGCTGTCGGAAAAGGGGGACTTTTTGCATCATTCAAATCCATTATTGGCTTATCTGTATTTGAGACTTTTTGTCTCGTCTGTCTCTTGTGTTACATTTTAGCTAAATTTTACCATTAGGTAATCTTATTTATTCATTATTATTTTCGACACCTCATACTTTAGTACAAGTCTAGAAATTATTATTTGTATTTTAGTACAAGTGTGTATTTTAGTACAAGTCTAGAAACATTTAGATAGGCAAGACTACCTGTCATCCATTCATACAGAAAATCATTTATTTATAATTTTAAGTAAAAATAACGTCTATTATATCTGTAACTTAATTTTTCGGTAAATCCTATGAAAACAGGAGCAAGAACTCTTGAAGCCCACTTATGCAGAAAAACTGGAGCCGCACTAATTACATTGAATAGAGCGCGAAAGGCCGGGTGGCATTCAGCGCGCGTAACTCTACCCCTCGTTATGCCGCGTGCGCTCTATAAATAGTGTTTCTTCATACAAAAACTCCACATGCGCCGAGAGCATAGCAACACAGCACTTAAACGTAAAATGAAAATTAAACAGTGTGCAGTTACACCACCATACGTTTTTTTTATTTTTCTGTACCCTTTTCTCTATCTATTTATCTGCGGTGTCTTTATCAACATAACAAATTTCATAATATGAAAGTTCACAAGACTAAATCGTGCAATTTATTATTTATTCGATTGCTGGTTTCGTTTTCGGCTTTCAAACTAATGGATATTCATCCATTTGCGCTAATTCGAGTTTTTTGTTATAAAAATCAAAACCATAATCTCTCAATTCATAAATCATATCTCTCTTTATTTTATTTATAAAAATTTTACTCATTTCATTACGTTTTATTTTTGGTAAATGGAGCGAAACGGCCACTGACACCACCACAGTATTCAAACTGCCGTACAATAAAGAAAAGTTGAAAACTTTACTGTAAAAGCTAATGGAGATGGCATTATATCTAATGTATACAATTCCAGAGAAATAATGCTAAGACTTTGCTCCGTTTTATATTTAGTTATTGTAATAACCAAGTCTCGAAAAGAACCACTATTTGCATAGTATTCGCTGGCGAGACGATAGCAAGTCATAGTATTTGTTGACTATACAAGCTTGAATTTCCGACCTTTTAGATTTTATCGTAGTACTGGTTAAATTCTTCGTTTCATGTTATTGATCTATATTTTATATATGAATTATTGCTATATCCTTTTTTGTCAAAATAAACTACTAATATTTTAAGAGAATGTGATTAGACAAGATAAGGATGAATAATTAAGATTCTTTAAGTATTAATTTTTATTTCCATTGTTTTTTATTCCCAATATTCTTTATTCCGAGATATTTAATATATATATTGACGTAAACTCCCGCTGACACCACCACAACCACCCTCGCTCAGACAAAAAAAACCAACTTGAGATATGAATTAATTTTTCATGCAAAAAGCAATATACTGCGTGCTTGCTCAGAGGCGATTATTTTCGTTTTACGACCAAGTTATATGTTTCTTGTGGGCTGTGAATGGTGGATCCACAATATCGTAATATAATGGCCGATTGTGTTTCATTTCGAGTTTATTTTACATTGTCATCAAAAATTATTGCACGAGAAAAAATATTTTCAGAGTTGAAGAAAAAAATCCTTTATTTATCAAGTATGTTATACATATCAGTTATACATGATTTTGTACTTTATTTATATACTCGAATAATAATAAAACAATATTTTCAACAGACTGTGGAGGACCTCGAAGCTCATTGTAAGAAGGTGGGCATCGAGATTGTGACGCGCCAGTCCTTTCTTTCGGACCCGGCCGACGCGGTGCGCAACCTTCGTAGACAAGACGCGCGCGTAATCGTAGGCCTGTTCTACGTCGTAGCCGCGCGCCGCGTGCTATGCGAGGTCTACAAACACCGCTTGTATGGGAAATCCTACGTGTGGTTCTTTATTGGTGAGTTTATGTCTCAATAGTGACAACATAACGCAACGTTTTCGTTGAAACAAAGCGACACGATGTGTGCGTCACATACGAAATTATCAAGTGTCACTTGATATTCTTCTATGTACGTACATATATACATATATGGCGGTGTCCTGCGTAATCTATATAGGATACTGTAATATATGTCGCTAGATATTTTTGCGTCGCGTCGCATCGTACCGCTTTGTGTCAATAATGTCTACCCGTGACACGGCAATGCCTGTCCCGGTGTGGCCATCACGGTGTGCAACCTTCGTAGACAGGGCCCGTGAAACATCACAGCTAGGCGCTACATACTCTGCACGAAATAACCTACACGCTTTCGTTTGTTATTATTTAAATTTTGCACTTCATGTTTCAAATTGTGGTTCCAATTTATACTATTGCGCGAAAACTAGAACGTTGGTCTGAATGTGACAGTCCATTAATAAATTGAATACGACATAATTTGATTTATTCATTTGTACACGTATTACTAAGCTATGGGGCAAATCCAATCAAAATTTAAGGTTCACCAGCAAGTTTAATTTTATTATTGAATATTTAGGTTTAACACTCGTTCAGGCGCTACATATTTAATATCTACTCACATGGCAACACATATTGCCATTCTCATATTCTTACTACGAGCACAAAAAGCTTAACCCCATTACAGTCGTGAGCAACATTTAAACACGCGCAAATGGCGCCATTTATTAGTCTCTGCGACTTACAATCCCGGTTATTAACCTCGCTGTGTGGCTCTGCGTATATGAAGAAAATTTAAAACAACATATCATTAATATGACTGACGGCCTAAGCAATATGAGAGCTTTATAAATTGTGAGCAGTGAGACAGGATTATGATAGGAGTAATGGAGGACGGCGTCACGATGTGCCGCGATGTTCTGTTGGATGAATCTCATTTGGAGCGCCTTAGTGGGGAGCCCATGTGCCAAAAAACATTCGCGAATTATTGCCTCCTTCGCATCACCCCAGTATAAATAATTTCAGGAAAACTCGCAACAATTCTGGCTTGAGTATTCGCTTCTGTATTATGTTAAGATGGGGCTCTAACGTATATCATAACAGCCAGCTCCACTTTTGTTCTCATTTTTTCAAAAGTATACGCGAATCCTTATCTTGCTAGAGAGCGCAAACACATTTAACCTGTGAATAAATGAACTCTGTATTTCATCTATTTGTTATGACCATGATTTATCCGCGACGGTCTGGTAATTTTTATTTTTGGCTTTTCTGTATCAAATGGGATAACAAGTTCCATTTTTTCAAGACCATTCATATATTTAGGTTTAGTTAATACAAATATTACTGTAAAATATAAGAAAGAAATCCAATAAGAATAACCAATTAAAAACAAAAACTTTTAATTCTTTGAAACTTCATTACTGGATATGAAATATCAAGCACAATTTCTTATTTATTAATGACTCGCTCTAGACGGACGGTATATTTATTAATGAATTCCTTATCCCGGATGATTCCTCTGGGAGAAACCACAGCGCGACAGTAATGGAAGCGAAAAACTCCTCAGGATAAAGTGGAGAAAAGTAGACGTAAATAACGATACACAGGAGTATAATAAAAAGAGCAGAATGCTGAGCTCCGTCACACTGCTTTGTTCGCTGTTCCCAGTGGTCCGTTTTTCACTTAACAACCACTCTGTTGTTTATAGCCACTATTTTTTAGGTTTCATTTTTTCCTATTGAATATATAAATGTAGTTATTACTCATGCTTAATAAACTGAAGATACGATTACATAAAAAGGTGTATATACTGTTAAAATATATATTTTCGAACTGAACTGCTACTACGTTACGTATAGAAATAGAAAAAATGTTTTCGTCTACATCTACACTCAAATTTAAGTTAAAATATTTGAACAGTGGTGAACATTTTCAATTTCGTGCAACATACACTCCGCGCATCAATCTTAATTAGACTTCAACTTTGAAACTTGTAAGACTTGTTACTCTAGACGTAGTAGGTTATATGTTTTGTATCAGTTTAAACATATTTATCACTAGCGGTCCATCCCGGTTTCGTTCGGGTAAAACCTTAATATATTACTTTTCTTATTATTGAATTTACCCCCTTTATACAGACAGACAAGTGACATTCTTTTTGTAATATGTAAGGATATAAAGCATTTTTAATGAATTTTTGTGATTGGTTGTGATACATTAATGATCTTTCTATAAGTAAATCCTGCCATCTAATCACGTTAATTATTACATTTACGCCCTATTTATTCGTAGTCCCAAGACATTTTTTTATTATTTTTTGTATATGCGTACAAACTTCACACTAGCGACATGCTTCCCGATGCTGAAAGACTGCAATGCCGTATCTATGCAAGTTTCAGTGAATCAATCGTATGATATATGTATAGCATTTGCGATGTTGATCAGAAATGCGTGTAGATTTCCTTTCAATTTTTATGTTATGTCAAGATTTTATGTCAATATTTATGTTATGACACACGCAAATCCCAACGGTAGCGACGCCGTAAGTCAATTTAAATAAGTTTCGATTCACGTGAATTATTTTCCTATCAACGTACGTATATATACGCAGAAGTAATAAAAAACATTTACAGATCAAGATTCCTTTAATGATCAGATGTGTAAGCAATAATAGTATCCAATAATAGTGAATTAAAACTTATTTAAATTGGTTAAGACCTTCCGCCTATGATCGAAAGATCCCTGGTTCGAATCCAACACACGTCACATTAGTTTGTATGCCAATCTGAATAATGTATAGTAGTTTTTATAGACCACCACTTGCTTCCGGTGAAGGTAAACTTCGTGAGGTTAAACCTGTTCATTGGTGGACAGTTTAGTTCACTAGTGTGTATGTGACTACCTGTCACTAGACGGTTGGGTAGGTAGTCGTAAAAGTCATGTCAGATGCCTTTATACGACCTAAATAAAATCTGACTCCAGTTTTAGCAATAACACTCGATATGATGATGATGAGCTTAAATCCATTCTCTAATAGAGTACGGCTGTACTAATAACTTAACACTAATAGCTCGTAAAATATAATTTATGTTTTAACTAAATAAACGTAACGTATTATTTCTAATACTAAGATGTTAGTAGTTATTAACCAAAATATATCTCTGAAACCTTAATAAATGAATATAGTATTATTAAATAAATAACTTAGAAGATATACCTATGAGGAAAACAAACAATTCTCTTTACCTGGCTCATTACGAACTTTGTTAGGAAACTGAAAATTTATAACATAAGCCCTCGGGTCAATGTATGGGTTCTATTTAATTGTAACTGTTTTGTTTCCGAGGGAAGGACCGCTTGTCGTCACAAACAAAAACGAATTAACTACTTATGGTTATTAGTGAATAATTTTTAAATTATATTATTAGATTTAAATTACTTAATTATTATACGGCATTAGTTACCGAAGTCACCAAATCTAGGTTCAGTTTTAAGTTATCCTTGATTCTATGCTACGACTGATATTTCTAGACTTTGTCTAAACATAAAAATCCAATAAGATCAAGCGATGATATTGACATTCAACTGCATGTGATGCGGATGAGATTTGTTGAAGACTAAACACAGCTAATTTCATATAAATTGTGTGAGACGTCTTCACAAACAGTAAAGACTAGATAAACCTTGTTCCTGTCTAAGCAGATTATACAATCGCCGGGCAAGAGTCCGCAGACTGCCCGCCAAGTACCCAACCATGATAACCAGCCGGCCATGATAAATCCGACTACGTGCGTCACTTCACAGAGCTACCCTAATATGTATGCTCGCAAGGATTCCATAACCCATAATTCAATCCTATTTGTCTGGTTTACATGTTGTTCCCGAAAACAAACCCAAATTAGTTTAAGGTAGCTCGCAAGCTTTCCTCGTGTTACTCGTAAAAGTGTATGTTGCCAGAAATTTTTCTAACCGCCTTTGCAGTACTAATACAGGGAGATACTCAGAATGCTACTATTATTTATTTTATTATTATTTGCAGTTTTGTAAATAATAAACTAATTGAATTAAATCTGAAACACATGTTAGTAATACAACAATAAGAAATAAAGTAACGTAATGTATATATTTATCTGTACAATACGAAAAAGTAGTGGGGCCAATTTCGGTACATTTTTCTGTTTGTTCACATTGTTCCAAATAAACTATTTTTCTTTCTTTCTTTCACAGGCACATAAAACTTTATGTACTTAAACTACTCAAATTATAAACTACTCATAGAATTATGAAACGAATACAATTGAGAGCGATCACATGTTTTTGTTAGTCGAGATTATTTTTACTGGGTGGGAGAATGCGACTAGAGATCCATTTGTAAGTTGCTGTGGTTTTGGCGGGTCGCCAAAGGTAGATCTTCCAATTTGTCAGGTTCATCAACGTTGGTTTGCCCTTAATACACGAAACCGAATCTTTTCCGCAATAAAACTTTATTACAGCCTATAAAATAGCCCACTAAATAGATCACTTCATATAAAAATAATCGACACGTTCCCCGACTCAAAGGCGATACGTTTGGTGTTTGCAGATTTTTATGTAGGTGACATCCCGCGCAATAAACTTGGATATATGGATGTTAAATATTTTTCTTCTTTGTTGAACAATCTGGGTCTTTTTATATTGCGGTTATTACATAATCCGTATCTCTTCCAGGCAACCAGTATTTATGATTTTGCTTCTTTAGTTAAATATGGAGTTTAATATATTAGAACACTAGCAGTGTGGGGGTTAGCTACGTCAGTTTATGCCGAGATAAAAAGTATCTTTCTTGTGCTATGAAATCTCATCACTGAAAAACCAAGATCCATAAAAACAATGGCGCCAGTTCCCATAAAATCAAATATATTTAGGGTACAACATCCTTTAACCTTAGAATTTGCAGTATTCATACATCTAAAACTACATATATAAATAAATAAACAAATATGTATCGGATTTATACATGTCCATTTTATTCAGACGAGGTACTCTTGGTTACACTTGGCCGGTTCTGAATACAATCTTGAAGAAAGTAAATCTGTCAAAGATTTGGTTTTCATAGCACGTACTTTATATTTACCAGCGGCCGCCCTGTTTCGCCGTATACGTTAGCAAGGCTTTTCATCAGAGAAATTGCATGTCAAAAATTTAGCTTCGTTAACCCTTTTAAACCGGATAAAATCATGGCTTTGCTTTTTTATAACGAAAGTTTAACTCAAGTACTTATTAAACAATACTATGTACACTTACATTAATAATTCCACAAATTAAGTCAGTCACAACTACATCCATTGGTAATAATATTCACTTATTATCCTATTTACTAGTAGTTTGCACCAAATAGAGACATCGTTTATATAGAATGAGCCAGAAACAACAAAACATTATGTAGCAATGTGGTTTCGATTTTGTATAACAATATTTTCGAAGCAATAGGGTAGAAACTGGCACTGGCTACTGTAAATGTTATATATTGAACAGTTATTACGAAATCGTTGAATGAACTCAACTTATCCAACTACACAGATTCCTTTCTAATAGAGACGACATTCACCCTTTAAAATATTGCCTAGATTTCTGTTTGATTCTTGGTTCACAATTTACTCAATAATTCTTTATAAAACTTCACACACATGTATAGTTAAGAGAACGGAAAGGACATATGATAGCATTCATCCCGAAAAAAGAATTGCTTTTGGAAAATTCATGCTGGCCAAGTCGCGAGAAAAAGCTAATATTTTAAATGTATGACATCATTTTTCAATTAATAAATGTCTATACACAATTATTACCTCAGAAATTCCGGTATCTTCGAGTTTGAATCGCAAAAAAATAAAACAAAGTAAACAGAAGGGCGGGAGATAATATTTTGCAAATAGCTTTCATCTCTCCCGGACGAGAGCTTATGTACCTCCAAAAGGCCGCACCACTTGGGTAAGTTAAACATCGCTTTACTCCATCATGCGTCGTTGATTTTAGGGTAATAACCCTTGTGATACCTATAGGGATCGTTTGAAAATACACGACGAAATGCGTCAGTCTATTTTGTATTTTGATATAAAATGAATCGGGTGAGGGTAATGATAAAGGTATTAAAAAATTAATGTAAACTGTCGGTTGACTGGTAGAAAACATAGCCCTCGATTTTAGGTTCACATTTTTTGTAATAAAGTTAAAGAAATAAAATAACTAGGTAGTTATTATACGAGTCAAAAATAAGCTTTCATTATTATGTACCTAACGAAGATGTCTGGCATGTTTTAGGCATAAAAGACGCAGTCGGGCATAAGGGAATTTTTGAACTTATAATTACTTCTTTTGCTAACTCTGCAAATATCCCCACTCGTGAGTATCTATAGGTGTCCTTGGTTACATAAATCTTGGTTTTCCAAAACCCGTTAAAGTTTTACGACATTTGTTTTGAACTAAGAGTATAAATATCGGAAACAGGGTTGAATTAGGAGACTATTTGTGTGAATTGATGTGTTCGTGCCAGGCGTAAAAGTTGAGAACTTGGCATGACTCACTCGTAACACAATTTATCGATGGCAAGACATGCCTCACATATCACTCTTATGTCTATTGTAAGAGCCTACAGATATTTATCATGGTCTCTGAACTGCGGGAAAACAAGAGGACATGAGGTAACTGTTAGTAAAGGAATAATTTTCTTTATCATCAGCTACTGCACAACAACTGGTAATAAGAATATAGCTATATAATTCCTCAATACATCAAGCATTAATTTGTGATCTTGTATTATCTTCATAGTTTGTGATAATATCCACGTCGCACTGACGTTCAATATCCTCGTTAATTAAACCTTTGCAGTACCTCGTTAATAGCAAAAATCTTTACAATGTTATATGAAAGGTTAATACATAGTCATTTCAAAAGATTACGAAACATAGATGCTGTGTTCACTTTATTCGGCCCCTCTATATTTCATTTTGAACACACAAAAAAATGATGTGGAAGTTATATTGCCACTTATAAAACATTTCGTTCAAGTTTCATGGAAATACTTGCCCTGGACGACACAACAAACACACATTTGTCCGCCTCGGGTGCGCTCACAACGAACAAGCAAGGAAATGGATAGAGAAACGAGATAAATAATAGTCGAGGGCGACGCAATGTCCTCACGGATAAAAGAAAATCGTTTTTGTAAAATGAAAACCAGGGCAAATTCAATTCCGTGTGGCACTCACTCATTTATTTGCATGTTTGCGCTATCCTAGTTTATTTATTTCTCGTTTTTTTTATTATTTTGTTAGTTAAATACACACGAGTTGTGAAAAGTTTTATTTATACCTTTATTATATGTAAATAAACCGAAATATAATATATATATATATATATAAAATTAAATAAACCGAAATATTAAGGCTTTTGTACACCCTATGTCTCTGTATCTAATACAGTATGTATTATACAGGCTGGTATGAAGACAATTGGTTCGAGACTAACCTGGAAAAGGAGGGTATAGATTGCACAGTCGAGCAGATGCGGGAAGCTGCAGAGGGCCACTTGACGACTGAAGCTCTCATGTGGAACCAGAACGCCAACCAGACCACCATCTCCGGCATGACTTCTGAAGACTTTCGGTCAGTATCATATTATATAGGATCTATAAAAATCAAATTTGATTGAGCTGAGTTTTTATATATTGTTACTATTAATTTTTTTCAGTGAGGAATCCATAGATAAAATTAATATTTCTTTTATCTATGGAGGAATCTTAAGAAAATGTTGTCCTGGGCTAGTATTTTTAACTTTGTAATCTATCACAAAATATGGTAAATAGAAAATTTGAAATCACTTCCGCGTGGTGCCGATGTGAGAAATCGAACACTAGAGCACTACAGTCGAGAAGAGAGACGATAAAATTTGCATGTGGTGTCTGAAGCGACGTCGCTCCGTCGGTTCGCCTGCACCAAAGTCAATAGGAGAAAATATTTTCAGCCGCGGTGCTATTGAAATTGCCGGCACGCGCCGTTCCATAAATGTGAATGGCTAAATAGAACACGAAGGATTGTAATAATATTTTTTTTGTTGAAAATAAAACCTGCGTGACAGATTTAATAGTTTGAAGAATTGAATTATACTTGAAAATATGACTTAAAACATTAATGGCTTGATTATTTTCTGGTCATATGTATAGAACATCATCAAATCAAATATTTTATATCTATGGAATACCCAAAACTTACATTAACCCTGATCAACTCCACCCAAGCAAATATCCTTTTGTGTTCCAAAGTGCTTTCATAAGACATTTATAAGGTGCAATCGTACATAAAACCTCTTGTCACAGCTTTTACGCGGCAGCACATAATATTCCATTCTTCGGACGTGCGACGCTTTGAGTTGAAAATTCCTAGAGATGTGCGCTATCGCCATTCGTGACGGGACTTTATTGTTATCGGAGTTTTCGCGGGGAGATTCGGGATATCCTTTGTGTGTAAAGATAATAAATGTCTCGGTGAATACAGCCTAGTCGGAAAATGTTTTACTTAGCGTGTTAGCAAAGTGGTTTTATATGAACGAAACCCACACACTCGGTATGGTGATAATAATTCGAGTTTATAAAAACTATGCTTTCAGTATTCCAAAATTACTGAAATCTACTAGACTACATGCGAGTAATATTTTAAACTTCCTACTTACTTTTATACTATATTTGCTTTTTTTAATTGTATAAAAAATACTAAAATATACATACTAAAACAGTAAATCGAGCTAATTCGTGATTACGATACAATTACGTATGCTATATGTGGGACTTAATCCACCTTAATTAACCCTTTTTGCCTTCATTATCTAATTTATTTCTGAATAATTTGTTCTAACTGTACCCCTGCGTAAGGTTAAAAACGTTTTCCTTTTTTTTTAAATGCCTAATTTAAAAATGTTCCATCTAGTCTAGCTAAATAAGAATTCAATACACCTCATCGAACAGTAAAAAATACATCTAAAAATAGTTTCTACTTTCAAACGCTGAGATTGAAAAATATACCTCCGGGGGCAGCAAACCTTATTCCAGGCAATTTTCGTCGTACTTTCAGCGAAATAGACGGCTATAAGGTGAAGAGCAACTGCAGAAATGGCGGCGCTTCGCAAATGATTCTAGATAAATTTTATTTATACCAGCCATTGTCCACGATGCAGCGATTGTCCTCTTAATGAGAAACGTGAGACCGCCTCATTAGTGCCGGTACGGTTTATATGAGGTGGAAAAGTATCTAAAATTATTTAACAGATTTTAAAATGAGAATCGAATTAAAATGTAATTTTAGCTTATTTTTTATATTTGTAGGTACAATTTATTTTTAATAATTGATTTTCTGTTTATTGAGGCGGGGATTTTTATTGTTGTTCAAGAAGGTATAATTTATTAGGGTTTTATGCGAGCTAATCCGGGACGGGCCGCTAGATATATAAACGAGATAACTCATCAGTTGCAGGAAGATAATTGTAACAAATGTAACCTAACAAAACGCATATGTATCTATACGTCAGATAGGTTGGCGGCATGAGGTCGCTTGGTAACAAATTGATTATTTTTGTAAACAGGTCACGCCTTAACGGGGTCCTGCGCGAGGCAGGGTACGACATCGACGGAGAGCGGTTCCCTGAGGGCTACCAGGAAGCACCTCTGGCTTACGACGCCGTGTGGGCGGTGGCTTTAGGTAACTTTTGTAATTTTTCGTCCCTTCCTATTGTTCTAAAAGTTATTTACTTCTTAAGTTAAAAACAATTACTTGGAAAGTATAATTACATGTTTGTGTTATTGCTTACGTTGTGAATACAATACTAACGCTATTTTATTTAACATTGTGATAAATAGTGATTGTATTTAGCACCTAATACGTAATATCTGATCTAAGGACGCAAATATATGTTTTAGTAAAATTAAAATACTGATTCCTTTTATTATATTTTATATGATACAAAATATGAGTTATTTTTATAATATGTATAGTCATTGACAATAAGACTATAATAATAAATTATTTATTTATTGTAACAATGCTTTGGAATACATCCTGCTAATAATTTCTTCATCACGAAATAATAACAATAAATAAAATTATTAATTTATTGTAATATATTCCAAAACATTTTGTTTATAAAATGTCATGGGAAATACCACCCGCTATTGAAAATACAGTACATATAATGTAGTAATTACAATGTATAATGAACGATAGCAGATTTTGGCTTTATTTATTTAAAACTTTATTGCACAAAATAACGAAAAAGAATATATAAATAGTGGACGCCATATGACATTTTTTTCCAACTATAAGACCAAAATAGAGATAGCGCTGTGGTGTTAGTGATAGCTTTGTTTAGATACTAGCTGCAACTCGCGGTATCACCCGCGTTTTTGTTTTAAAAAATACTTACGTATTTATGCACAGTAGTGACTTGACTTTTTGACCAAATCCTACAGGAATCGCGTACTTCTTGGATAAAAAGTACCCTTTGTGTCCTAGAAATCAAATACCACAATACCAAATTCCATAAAAATTGGCCCAGATGTTAGCATTCTCACAAACTTTCACATTTATAATAATAATGGGATTCAATTTTTAGTTATAGCTTTACGCTTGAAACAGAATTTTTTTTTCTTATGCCTTACTCCTTTTTCTTGTATCCCTCAATGTGGATCATTCTTTCACAGAATAAATTTAACTCTTGCAATATCTATTTAACAAAGTTTAAATACGTCGGCAAGTTTAAGTTGAACGCTAAATAGGATATAAGGAGTTGTACCACTCATTAGCTTGTTTGAGAGTTTAATAGAAACGCTTGCTATGTAAGGTTAAGACAAAACTTTTTTCTTACTTTTGTAGTATGAAAAAATAAGGAAAACGAAAATCAATAGCTTTTAGCTATCACCAAATTTACAAACTAAAGTAAAAAAAAAAAATGGAGAAGGCAAATGGTAAAACCACTTCATGATACCGACAAAACTTTACAAGAAGATAAAGCATGAAGCCATGAAGTCTAAAGTCATCTTATGTATTCCTTCAACGATCTATTTATATGGTTCGAAGGTCCCGAATTTGATACTCGGTCAGTTTAAGATGAAAAACCATACTTTTCAAAGTAATCTGTGTGGATGTTTACATATTTATGTAGCTATATGTTTTTAAATATAGTGTCGTCAAGTTAGTACCACATAACGTAAGTCTCAAACTTACTTTTAGAGCCAACTCAATCTATGTGATTTGTCTCATTATTTATTCCTCTTATAGACACGATATATAAATCCGCGCCAAAGAAAAGTGGAACTGTTAACTAGAATCGTAAACTAGCAATGGCAAAACCGTTAAGAAGTTGTGAATCCACAGGATTGCTCGTCCGAGTGTTTCGCAGCTGATTTTGTTCAGTCAGAACTAGACTGGTATCTTCTAGACTAAACTATCCGGCTAGTTGGTTGAAGTTTGTGCGACGGAAATGTTGTTTATACACATAATAATACACGTTATTATATTTATTTAATTTTACTCAACTATAGTAATACTGGATATTAATATATAGAGACACTCTTTTTCGTTCGACATCTTAAATTCAAAATAGATTATGATGATTGAGAAACATAACTAGGCTATTTTGTAATTTAATTGTGTACATCTGATAACAACCGAATTCGATTATTTCATTGGCTCATGAATAAAAATAAATTATATAAATTTACAAATTCACGCTTAAAAAATAATGATTTCATGTATAGTAAAGACCAATTTACTCTAAGTCGAACAAACTCTTTGTAAAATTGAATACATCATGATATCAGTATTCCAGACACGTTTAGCTTAACAGTAAAGTACAAGTTGTGCCGCAGAATAGTAGGCAGCTAAGTACAAACTGCTGCATCTGTACTAACTTGGTGGTTTCTCGAGAACTGGCCGAGTTTGTTGCGGGCTTGATGTGTGGTCTAAATTTTGCATAGAAATGCATTAATGCAACAGTTCCACTTGGTAACAAAGCATTATGAGGTGGATTTGTTCTAATTGTCATGAACGTTGTATAGCATAAATAAAAGATGTCATGCCTAGCTAATTAATATACCTTGCCGTAAATAAGTCATGGGTAAATACGAATCCTAACACCTAATATTATAAATACGAAATTTAGGAAGTGCGTGAGTTTGTGAGAATGTTTGTCACTCAATCGCGCAAATCTACTAGACGGTTTTAATGAAATGTGTGTAAACGGATATAACGCATAACACCACACGTGGTACTTTTTATCCCAAAATTCCTACGGAATAAAAGCATCGTGGCGTAGCTAATACAAAATGGATGATAAAAATTAACTACCTCAACAAAACTGCAAATCAAGGATGGTAGAGGTAACAAAGATGTTATTTGATATCTCCTTGTTCAATAGTACTTATGATTTCAGCTTTCAACAAGACCATGGAAAAACTGCAGAAAAGTGGACAAAGCCTAAAAAATTTCACATACACTAATAAGAAAATTGCCGACGACATCTACGAGGCAATAAATTCTACATCATTTCTGGGAGTATCGGTAAGCGCCTTTCTTTACTTTTAATATGTGTCTGGAACGTTAAATCTTAAATTTAATCAATCCATATAATTTAATATCACTCGTAAGAATATCCAAACTACTCACTAAGTATATTTTTCAGTAGCACTTATACACTTAGAATTCGAAGGACGTTATATCGTAAAGATTTATTAATTCCATGTAGAATTTCGGTAAGCTATGTCTTTCTAGACTAACATTCGGCATTTGTCGGAGGCCATCAACATACTTTATGTCGTGCTCTGCAGTGGAGCCACCATTATAAAAATATATCAATTATACCTCAATATGGCATTCGTTAGATGCATGCATGCATGTATTTATTGTTGTACATGCACTATAGGAGGTGAGAAAATTTACATTAATAGTGGCTGCGGAGCATACTCTCCAGCTGAGCCACCAAAAATATCTACTCAACTACTCAGGAAAGTTAAGTGACAACTTTTATTGTCCTGTGTTAACTAAACGCTACGACAGATAAATCGCAATATAGTCTGTTCTCAAATTGACCGAATCGTAAATCAACCATCTTGACAATGGCTTTGACCGTACACATGATGTGAATGTCGTCCTTCCACATCAGTTGCGACCGGCTTTGTACTCCCTGTCCTTTCTGTGACCTCACGTTTCCAAGTCTATATTTTGTCGCTAAATTGATCAAACCAATTACCTATTCACTCGAAGTTAAGCCAACTATGTCGGGTATTAAGATCGCAGCGCGCCTTTGAATGTTCGTACCCCAAATTCTTTATTCATACTACAAACACTGCTGAGCGTCCGATGGCCTTAGGTTAAACTCAAACTTTGATTCTGATTTGGTATACAGTATTAATTCAAGTAAATTTACTAGTCACTGAATCAATGATAGTTTATCTACCTAGCATTGCTAAAGCAATTAAACAGTTTCGTAAGTAAAGACGCAATATAAATTTAGTAAATTTTAGTCTAACTCTGTTCTAGTACTTAGTTAAAAATATATAATTTACACACAATGGATACATGGCTTGTAACAAATAGGAAACAAACAAAATAGAAATCCAGTATTTACTGAAGTTTCAATAAATAAAAATGCACAATCCTAATAATATTATAAATGCGAAAGTTTGTGAGGTTGTATAGTGTACGTATGTTTGTTACTCTTTCACACAATATCTACTAGACGGATTGTTAAGGAATCTGGTACACGGGTAAAATATAACCAGGAATAACATAGAGTAAGTACTCTTTATCCCGAAGTTCCCACGGGAGAAAAGCTCCGGAGCGCAGCTAGTATAACATAAACTAAGATACTTTGAGTTTGATACCAAAAATACAAAATTCATAAGGGCACTTTTGTATGGGTCGACCCACTGTACATATGAAAAATTCATAAGAACGATTGTGCACGACTGAAATCATGCACGCGTCTTAGTTCACAGACTCGGTGGGGAAGAAGGTAAAATGACTTTTTTTACGGTATCGGGAATGTGAAACTCATCTTGACTCCAGTATCCGCGATTAAATTTGCTCAGAGATCGTATCGATACGACAGTTCGTTCCTAAAGGTCTTTCATTTTATTGGCAGCTTTGAAGGAATTGTAACGGTCGAGTATAAAATTTAAGTTGTAGTATATTATTACTTTCTCTTATAAATGAGTATGTGCGTTTCTACTGCATAATGGAAATACTAAATGGATTTTTACTACGATTTAACTAGGTGCTAAAAATATTTTATAGTTAATCCCATTATTCTTCGTCCATCCCATCTTACACTTCTTTGAATGATTCGTATAACTATATACGAATATAAAATATACAAGTATAATTGTTTGAATGTTCAAGTTTCTCAGCATTGAGATCTCTCAGTTCCAACTTCCAACAAGAGCTATTTTCCATTGCAGCTTCTAAAATCCTCTTACACAAATTGTGACATTTCATTGCAGGGCTTAGTGGCATTCTCGTCTCAAGGCGATCGGATAGCGCTGACTCAAATTGAGCAGCTGACAGACAACCACTATGTGAAGCTGGGCTACTACGACACACAGGCTGATAATCTCACTTGGTTGGACCGGGAGAAATGGGTTGGTATGTATCTTACTCCAATTGTCCATTATTAATAATACTTAGATATAGACATTTTGGTGCCTAACCCCGTCCTAAAATCCACTCCACTGCCTCCCGTGGATTTCGTACGAGATGACTAAGGGACATTGACACAATTGGTTTGTTGTTAAGCAATAATGGCATTTCCAAGGAGAGTTGCCTTAAGACATTCATTGTAAAATCACATAATCTTCGAATTCGCAATTATACTTTTTACACTGGCGCATACATATATTGCACCGAAACTAATAAGTTTTACATCTCTCATATTCGGTAAGTAGGTCTTTATTACCCCCAAATGGAGCTTGTAGGTGACCAATAAGCGCTCTAGGGTAATAATGTAGCTAGAATAGCCCTAGAGCGGTAAGTAATTAAAAAAAACACTACACATCATACTGTCAATAGACATCATGCATTCAGCCCAATGACCAAAGAGGTCGCTTCGCTATTCAACCTTGTCTTCGTATGAGTATAATAGTCATCAATATTAAATATCGAACGGCGAAGCTCAATTTCGTTCTTGAAAAAAAAAAATTAAAAAGTTCTTAAGAAAACTTATACATTCTAACTAGGTAATAAAATGTTTTGTTCTTGTATTGCCGGTTTTTTCTACTTACCTTATGTAAAGCAGAGTAGTTAGCTCGGGTGTAAGCAATTGGTGCAATTGCTTACTCTGCTCTCTCTCGAACAATATGTTGCTATGAGAATTGTAGTGTACGCGCGCATGCGTCAGGCACGTCATTCGGCCATTGACTGGATCCGAGTGTGCGTCGGTTGCATGGTGTGTACCTACATATTACGTGGTAATAAAACTTATTTTATTAATCCCTGAACCCTATATATGGCGACGAGTCAAAAGTGAGTACAACTAGTTTATTATCAAAAGGGCAAGGGAGAAACTGCAAATAACAAAATATAATGTTTACGCTTTGTCGTCTAGCGAATATTAGCGGCCATTTTGTTAAAACAAACAGCTAAAACAATAATACTACTTATTAGGTATATTTGACGCAAATAATTTCTTAAATGGCTGCATATAATAGCTTTGTTGCTTTTATTAATATGCTAACAATGCATGTTTTATTGTTTTAAATACCTAAGTGCTTTGACTAGTGAAATTAAATTTATCATAAGTTGGTAAATAGATGGCTCGACAGAAATGTGAACAAATACCTTCGCTTGTTGTAAAATTGATACCTATTTGCAAATAAAAAGGCAATACAATAAATACCTTGAAGATATGTGTGTGAATATGTACTTATAAGTAGTTAGGAATTAAACAAAGGGAGGATATATTATTCCTCCGACTATTTATGAATATGAATATTTGTTTTGTACCTACTAGTACTAGGTGCCTACATTCTTGTTGTTTTAATTGTTGTTAAATTTATAGCGTAGTTTAAAGAGACTCAATAATATTATAAAATCAGGTTATTATACACATAAAAATGGTTACAATACATTTGGATGGTTTAGGTACAATTAAAAAAAAATTACATGAATTCTCTTAATGACTTAAAAAATTGTTTTTTTTTCACATTTCATTGAAATTCAGTCATTACATTAATACAAAGTTTCGATACGCATATCTTACTTACGTAGTGTAAAAAGGTAAAAAAAAAAAAAAAAAATTCCATGTAAAAAAAAAAGGGCATTGCCCTATGAAAGGAAAAGCCACGTTCCAATTGAATGGCCACGTACACAAAAACGATATGGCCATGCAATAAAAAATTAAAAAAGGCCATGCTGCACAATAAATGGCCACGCAATAATAATAAATAAAAAAAAAAACGGCCACGCAATAAAATAAAAATGGCCACGCAATAAAAATAAAAAAACAATGGCCACGCAAAAAAAAAAAAAAAAAAACCACAATGGCCACGCAATAAAAAAAAAAAAAAAAAAACCTACAATGGCCACGCATACAAAATACGGTATGGCTACGCAATAAAAAAAAAGGGCCATGCCACACAAAAAAATAAATGGCTAAAAAAAAAAATAATCGCACGAAAGATGTGACGACCATTTAAATGATCGAGTGTCACTTTCATCTTTCAGGTAGCCTCAAAATGACTCAAAGTACCTCAACACTATCATTGCCAAATCTAGATAATTTCGACTGCAATGGCGATCCGGCATCAGTTGGGTTACGTTGGCAAAAATGGAAAAGAGCTCTTGAAATTTACTTTTTGGCTGCTAATATTGAGAAACCAGGAAAAAAACGAGCAACACTTCTTCATATTGGAGGATTATCACTTCAAGAGGTTTACTATAATCTTCCTGGTGCACACGTTGATGACAAGACAGACGTCGATGTTTATGCAATAGCCATTGATAAGCTAAATTCATATTTCGCTCCAAAACAAAGCCGAATTTATGAGAGATACATATTTCGGCTGATGAAACAAGAAGAAAACGAAAATTTTGAGAGATTCTTATTAAAGCTACGGGAACAAGCTGAAAAATGTCAGTTCAAAGACAAAGACGAACATTTGATCGATCAAATCACAGAAAAGTGTAGATCAATGGAGTTAAGGAAGAAGATATTAGAAATTGGAGACTCTGTAACGTTAGACCAAGTAATTTCAAAAGCCAATGCATTAGAAGTGGTAGCTAGACAATTGGATCAATTTAAAAATATAGAAAATCCTCAGTTTGATAAAGTAGAAGTTAACAAGATCATCGCAAAGAAAGTAAATAGTAAACTGTCTTATGGAACACGATCTTCAGACTCGGACTGCTCCAGATGTGGCAGTAAGAGGCACTCATCTAATGATACGAATTGCCCTGCAAAAGACAAACGATGCCTAAAGTGTGGATTCATAGGCCACTACAAAGAACAATGTAGGACTGCGAAGAAGCGACGTTTTACAAACAATAAGTCAGAAACGGTAACCAAAAAACCTAAATTGGATTCGAAGAAAGTGGACGGGCGTTCTGAAATTGACTATATTTTTCACTTGGATGAGGACGAAACTATTCAGTGTACAATAGGTGGAATATGCGTAGCAATGTTGATAGATTCTGGCAGCAAATGTAATGTAATTACCGATAAAACCTGGCAATACCTCAAAAATAACAAGGTTCAAGTATCTAATATGAATAAGAAACCAGACAAAATACTAGTACCTTATGGCAGTAAAGATCCATTGGAAATAATAGGTGCATTTGACGCGAACATTTCGACCAACAGTAAATGCATAACTTCTACTTTGTATGTTATTAAAAATGGCACACGCGATTTATTAGGAAAATCTACTGCCATACAACTAGGAGTTCTCCGAATTGGTCTTCAAATTAACGCTGTTCAGGCCAATTTGACTTCGGAAGTAGTCTTCCCAAAGTTCAAAGGGGTAACTGTCCAGATTCCGATTGATAAAAATATAAAACCTGTCATCCAGCCGTATAGAAGAGTTCCAATTCCGTTGGAAGAGAGAGTTGACAAAAAATTGCAAGAACTAAAAGATGCTGACATCATCGAAGAAGTAAATGAACCAACTAAGTGGGTGTCTCCAATGGTCCCTGTACTCAAAGAGAATGGTGAGGTAAGGATTTGCGTTGATATGAGACGAGCGAATGAAGCCATAATTAGAGAAAACCACCCGCTCCCGACTATGAACCAACTATTACCGAATTTTCGCAAGGCACAATACTTTTCGAAACTTGACATAAAAAATGCTTTTCACCAACTAGAAATTGAAGACGACTGTAGATATATTACGACGTTCAGTACTAGCAAGGGTTTATTTAGGTATAAGAGGTTGATGTTTGGCATATCGTGTGCCCCAGAGATGTTTCAGAAAATCTTAGAAAAGTTATTGCTCGGTTGTGACGGTACCTTTAATTTTATAGATGACATAATTATCTATGGTTCAACAGAACTAGAACATGATCAAAGGTTACGCAAGGTGTTGCAAGTCCTAAAAGATAAAGACGTTCTATTAAATGAAAATAAATGTATTTTTAAAACGCAAAAAATTGAATTTCTCGGTCACGAACTTTCAGCTAACGGAGTTAAACCCCTCAAAAAATATTTAACAGCTATCCAATCTAGTAGAGAACCAAATACTACCGCAGAGATTCAAAGTTTCCTTGGGTTAGTTAATTTTGTAGGAAAATGGATACCTAATTTAGCAACCCTTACGGAACCTTTACGAGCATTATTGCGACTGGGATTAGGAAAGAACGCAAACATAGAAAGACATTGGACATCTGAGCAGGTGAAGGCATTTAAGTCTTTAAAATATAGCTTGTCCAACATACATAGTTTAGGCTACTATGATGCTTCTGATAGAACACAAGTTATTGCGGATGCTTCACCTGTAGGTTTGGGTGCCGTACTGGTTCAAATTGGTGAAAATGGCCCAAGAGTTATTGCTTATGGCCATAAATCTCTTACGAATTGTGAAAAAAGATACTGCCAAACAGAAAAAGAAGCATTAGCATTAGTTTGGGCGGTAGAACATTTCAAAATTTACTTATTTGGTAAAGATTTTGAGCTCATAAGTGATCACAAACCATTGGAAACAATATTTGGACGCACATCAAAGCCTTGTGCTAGAATCGAACGGTGGGTACTAAGACTACAAGGTTATAGGTATAAAATTATCTACCGACCGGGTAGATCTAATATAGCTGATACTATTTCTAGACTTTGTAATTCTACCGAGGCCCAACCATTTGATAGTGAAAATTATATAAACCAAATAATTGATTATAGTAGACCTGTAGCAATACCGCTAAATAAAATTAAAGAATCTTCTGCAACAGATGATGAAATTTTAAAAGTTAGGAATGGTATTTCTAGTAACATTTGGCATGAATCTATTGGTAATTATAAAATAATTCAAAGTGAACTTTGTTTTAATGATGAAATTTTACTGCGAGGTACTAGAATAGTCATTCCTAATAATCTCCGTCAGAAGGTTTTAGAGGCAGCCCATGAAGGGCATCCTGGAATAGTTGCCATGAAGGCCCGTCTCCGAACAAAGGTGTGGTGGCCTAGAATCGATAAAGATGTTGAATGTGTAGTAAAATCTTGTCGAGGTTGTACACTCGTTTCAAATCCTACTCCACCACATCCAATGAAGAGACGAGTACTTCCTGATGAACCATGGGTCGATGTAGCGGTTGACTTTTTAGGCCCCCTTCCTAGTCGTGACTATTTACTGATACTTGTCGACTATTACAGTAGATACAAGGAGATAAAAGTAATGCGAAGTATTACTACCGGTGATACAATTAAAGTACTGAAAGAAATTTTTTCTAGGTTAGGCTATCCGGCAACGCTGACTTGCGACAACGGGAGTCAGTTTTCGAGCGAAGAATTTAAAAATTACTGTATAGAATGTGGCATTATTATCTATAACACAATTCCATATTGGCCACAAATGAATGGAGAAGTCGAAAGGCAAAATAGAGATGTTTTGAAAAGACTCAAGATAAGCCAGGCAGAGGAAAAGAATTGGAAGGAAGAAATTTTTAGATATTTAATGATGTATAATAGTACCCCACATTCAGTTACAGGAAAATCACCTTCAGAATTATTTTTTAAACGTCAATTCCGTGACAAAATTCCTACTGCACCTGATATAGAATATAGGACAAGAGATACAGAAATTAGAGATAGAGATGCAGAAATGAAGGAAAAAGGGAAAGATTACAGCGATAGGAAAAGAAAAGCCGCAGAGAATAGTTTAGAAATTGGTGAGAAAGTTTTGGTAAAAAATATAATAAAAGAAAATAAATTAACTACAAATTTCAGCCCAGTCGAGCACTGTGTTACTAATGTCAATGGTGGTGACGTTACGGTGAGGAACGAGGAAACCGGCAAAGAATACCGCCGTAACATCGTCCACTTAAAAAAAGTGAATGATACGTGGACTGTTGTGGATCAAAATAGTAATAATGAAGTTGTTAATAAATAGTTTGTAATCGCCATGTTTAAATAATTGTAATGCCTAATGATTATTTTAAAATATGGTTGTTCTATAATTTAATTTTGTTAACAATGTCGATTGTATGAACTTTAAGTTACATTTTAAAAAATAAATAAAGAAGGGATGTAGTGTACGCGCGCATGCGTCAGGCACGTCATTCGGCCATTGACTGGATCCGAGTGTGCGTCGGTTGCATGGTGTGTACCTACATATTACGTGGTAATAAAACTTATTTTATTAATCCCTGAACCCTATAAGAATCATATCGATTTTCTGAATTAAAAATTTATATACTTCTGTCTGATCGGTAGATACCTAAAAGAATTTTGAATTTAACCATGAAATAATAATATATTATTATAAAAGCCGTGTATTTTTTGAAACGCATATTAATGAAATGATGTCATGAAATTAGTGTAATTAGGCAATTGTTTAGTTGTATCTGCATTTATCTCAGTTTAATAGGAGACAATGAAACAGACCCCTAAATAAAGGCAGGATTATGGACAAATGAATACGTAATCCCCCTAGGATATTACAACCAGTGGGAATCTCGCAAGTCACCTACGTTCGTTTTTCTCCTTAATGTCGCGAAAAACCTTCAAATTTTATCAGGGCGATTAGCGCTGACTAATTACGTTCTGAAAAATATGGGTCGTGGTCTTTTCTTTACCATAATTCAGGGGTATCTTTTTAACATAAAATTCTCGTCATGCATGATGAAGATAGCCAATTCTAAAAATCGTAAGGGATCCAAGTGAAAATTTGCTTTTACGGACGGAAAAGGCCCAACGTTTTTACATCGAAGTTATTAAAATACAAAATAATTATACAAACGATCTGTTTGTAGATGGCGACTGATGAAGACAAGGTTATTAATTCTTTCACAGATATAGACAGTATTGCTCCGGTACTAAATACTCGCGGGAAATTCAGTCAGCTCTCATAATATTTAAGTTCATTGCAAATACAAAGTAAGAATTCTTTGGTTTAACTTCGGAAAAATAATCAGAGAGCTTACCTAGAGTAAAAAGGACTAGTTTGAGAGGAGTTTAACATTGGGTATATTTAGAAATTTAAAAATCATTAACTATTTTTTGTTATCAAGTCCAAAATTGAGTTTATGCCCAGCATAGAAGGCGATTATTAAATTGAAATTTTATCAATTGTAATAAGCTACTCCGAAAGAGAAGTATTTATTAAAGGAAAACCCTTTGTGATTGTTAATTGTTTGAAAATTAATTCGTACTTTTAATTAAAAGGATTCATAATTGCTCTATATCATCTTGGAAATCCTACTTCAGTTAAAATGCACAATATCCGATGTCTAATTATTACTTCGTCTTTTGAAGCAAATTAATATTAAGTATTCGTCGTTAATCAAAAGCGGTATTGTGTGCTCTCCGTCCGAGGAGTTTAATATTGTATAGCAAAGTAATTTCATTCAATTCTTTAATCACAAAGAGAAGTAAATGAATACGTGACATTACTTTTATCACATTACATTATCCACCAAGATAGTAAAGCGAAACATTTTAAACGTCAAGGGTGAAATGCCGCTTTACTGTCGAGGTATCTTTTGAATTCGATTGCATAGGCATTCTAATATACGTTGATATATAGCTGTTTATTTTGGCCCATTAAATTACTGGTCACTTATAAGCTATGATTTTACTTTTTTGCTCTAGAGCATTTTACTTACTAGAGCATCATCTTATTTCGATTTAATTCCATTTAAATAAGAAATAATCATTTCTATGTAAAACATAGGAACATGTACATTCAGCAGCATAAATATTTTAATTATAAATTTACTATTTCTGTAGGTGGCAAGGTGCCTCCGGACAGGACAGTGGTTGTGAACGAACTGCGTACCGTCTCCCTGCCTCTGTTCGCCTGTATGACGGCGTTGTGCATCGCGGGGATACTAGCGGCCATCGGCCTGATCGTCTTCAACATCTTGAACAGACATAGACGGTAAGCAACATTTTTGCTGTAGTGTAGGTATCTTTTCTCCTCGTAAATAGTCATGAGGTTTTACAGTTATCGGTGGGAAATGGATGCTGTCTTTTGAAAAATTATCACTAGCGGTTATTTGAAATTGCAAACACATGTGAAATTGAGAACATACCTACCAAATTAAAAATTTAATATACTTTTATCCCTTCATTGAACAAATGAGACGAAAAATTACTTTATCAGAATTTAAAACACTTTGCTTCAGGCACATATCTATTTATAGCATGCGGGTCCTATTCACGTTAAAATCTCATATTATGTATGAAATTTTACAAATGAAAATTTGCCGCAATCGTTATCACTCACCAAGAGAACTTTTCTGTATCCTTGAATACTCATAGCCTTTGTTGTCGGTTATAAAATGTGAATGGTTCTCAGATATTTCTTCGTAACGAAGCACATACTAGGTATATCGAGACAAATACTATTGGACATGAAATATTGGACATGAGATTGAAAGTATTGGAACGTAAAAACGATCTGATTGTTGTGTACTACATTGGACCTACATCAATGTCTAACTCTTGTCCAATCAGCATGAATACAGAACAGTCATCAGACAATTTGATGTTGACACGGGTTTGGTCTTAAATTTAAGTTAATATAATTTTACTTTCCACTGAATTACTTAGCAAAATGATGGTTGTTATTTTGTCATTCTCATAAGTATAAAATATCTTCAAGCATCTGGTGATTTTGACAAGCTTTTCGAACGAGTTTCTAAAATCAAATATTAATTAACATTACCCTAGCACAGAAAATTATTCTGTAAGGCTTTAGGTAAAATAGATTCTTGTCTTCTACCATTTTGTATGGTAATGACGGCGGTCGAAACGCTCCCGGAATCATCTTAATGTTTCCCGAATTTTCATTCATGTCGAAAATTTGTAGTAGGATAGTTACATACCTGTAGTCATCAAGATATACAATTCACGAAAACCACATTACAGACAGTACAGTTAAAAGCAAAAAATGTTTGTACTTTTATCGACCCCAGGTCGAAGAGTTGTTAACTGAGACAAATTGAAAACCGTCTTCTTAATCAAAATTGGACAAAGTAATCCAATATTCATATAATTAAATTCTAATTCGTAACACGAAGAGTCAATATTATGTACTTAATTTTAATTAAACAGTAAGAACTACAAAAGACAGAACTTTGCCATCGCCTCGTCGGAAAACAACATTCCTAATGCAAATTATTCTGAACGAACACTAAAGTCGTTTTAACTTAAAATGGATTTCAGCTTCGATGGTAAGGATTATCTGAAAGAATAGATATCGTTTGATTATTCAGGGAATTCTTGAGATTGGAAACAAATTTTCAGTTGATTATCGCTTTTCGAACATTTTCGAAATGAAAACTAGTCACTACAATTATGTTTAAAGGTCGATTTATGGACGGGCGACTATATGTCAGTAGTTAACCTACTAAACAAAGTCGTTTACAGCCCACAAACATCAAAGAGTGTCGTCAATCATTATATTTACATGTGACTATTACATTTTTATGACAGGGTCATACAATGGTCGCACCCAGCTTGCAACACTGTCATGCTGTGTGGATGTTGCATCTGTCTGGGAGCTGCCGTGGCCCTGGGCGTGGACGGCCGCTGGGTGCAACCCCAACACTTCACGGGGCTCTGCGCAGCCAGGGCCTGGCTACTTGCAACTGGTTTCTCCATGGCCTACGGAGCACTATTCACAAAAGTATGGCGAGTACACCGACACACGACAAAGCCAAAAGTAGATTCCAAGGTATGATAAAAATAACTATGTAGCTTATGTTCTATTTTTCTCTTCCATTCCGATATTCCATGTGGGAAATCTTATAAATAAGATTTTTTCCCTCCGATATTGTGACGACTAGGGATGATTTGTTCGATAATGTCTATTAACCTCAGCTTTGTGAATAAACGAGGATATAAATTGATAGAAGACTTTTTCCTGAACTAATAAGTCGTTGATCTGTCTTATGTATTTAGACTATTTTTAGATTTGTAACGTTTTACACCACGTTTTATAACGTTTTACAAATTAAAAAATTGTACGGATTAAGTTGTCTTTTAAAATCAAAAGCGCTCTATTCTCTCGACAGCGATGACTAAGATTTCCAGAAAACGAAACAATCTTCTATTGAACATGATTTACTTCAGAAACGCATGCACGGCTGGAAGCTATACACGATGGTGGGAGGATTGCTGATGGTGGACGTGGCCCTGTTGACGGCGTGGCAGATCAGGGACCCTCTGCAGCGACGGATTGAGCTTTTCCCACTGGAGGCCCCGAGGCATCACGATGACGACGTCCATATCAGACCCGAGCTTGAGCACTGCGAGAGCGAACATAATACCGTTTGGCTAGGTAACTCTTTCTTATCCTTGCGTGTTCTTTGTTTCATTCGGGCTGTGACGCCGTGAGGTCAAGGTAAAAGATAAACCTTGATGAAAATGAAATTTTAAGATTTGGCTGTGATTTTAAAACCCACTACCTGCCTGACGTCAATCCTATTTGGGACTGCTATTTTTGTGTATCAACTGCCAAGGATATGTCTCTCTTAGTCGCCTCTTACGACATCCACGGGAGGAAATGGAGTGGTGCTATCCAAGGTCGGAACCACACGACAACGTCTTGGTAACTAGTTTATATGAGTTTTAACTGTTTTACAATACTTTTACAAGAGTCTTACTTAAAATTAAATGGAATATTCAAACTTAAATTCTCTTAACATGATATTTTAGTGGTCATCACTGATAAGAAGGCGGAATCTTTTTTACCTTTTCCCATTTTATGTGGGGTGAGCTCAGTATATCAGTTCTCACCATTCCGTTATATCTATCGATCATTTCATTTGATAGTCCTTTCGTGATATAACTTACTTTACGTTTGATTTAATATACTTCTATAAATAAGTATATAACGAATCGGTTTTAATTCATGAAACGTGCGTGTAAATTATATTCCATAAATAATTAATTGGAAGCCTCCCAACACAAAACATAATTAATTTATTGTGTAACGATGCGAGATGGTTTTTAGATCTTAAAAATATAGTATGAAAGATGAGTTTTAATATCAGGTAATTTGAGTCCAGTAAACAATAAATTACGTCGTAAATCTGTGTTTTAAATCCGCAGCGTCTCATTTGCGACGGCAAGCTCGCTGAAGAGATTTTAAAAGTTTTGAAGTCGTTAATAGCAGCTGTTTTGCTCATTATGTCGTCTGGTGATATTGTATTCTATTTAATGTTAATGTAGAGTACTTAGACATTTACGTGGTCAACATTTTTGCAGTAAAATACTGTCATACCGTGATAACTGACCTTTTCCAACTACATAAATGATGGTAAACGATTTTCATAAATTAAACCGTTAGTTAACACACGCAGCAGCTTAGCTTCCCTAGAAATTACCATAGATTTACATTGAGAAAATAAACTGAGTTACTGAATTGCAGCATATGTTTTGAAGCATAGTAACATCAGTATTTTTAATTGTTAAATTATTAATTAAGAATGTGATTTAACAAAGAATTAATTTTAGGTGTGATGTACGGGTACAAAGGTTTGGTATTAGTGTTTGGCCTATTCCTGGCTTATGAGACACGATCAGTGAAAATCCGCTCCATCAACGACTCCCGCTACGTGGGCATGAGCATCTACAACGTGGTGGTGCTGTGCCTCATCACTGGGCCAGTCACCCTGGTCATCGCCAGCCAACAAGACGCCTCCTTCGCGTTCGTGTCCTTGGCCATCGTATTCTGCTGCTTTTTGAGCATGGCCCTTATTTTTATCCCTAAGGTAAATAGCGTTATATTGATTTAATAATATTTCAGAGTTGTATGCTTATATTACCTTGCTGGCCATTATTACCGAATTTTTATTTTAAATGTATGATCCACGTCAGTTTTTCCTGAAGCTGGGTATACAAGTGAGATAGTTGAATTTTTGAATGTTAAGTTTATATATAAACTATAAACTAAATAGAAATCCTAAATTTGATTTATCGTGAAGTTGCCGTATTTTGGCTTGGATCTGAGTGGTTTTCTCCAAACTTTTACCAATAAAAAACTTCTGCTATCAATTTTATGCCCTTGATTCCCCCAAAAATATATTATAAGTTCCAAATACACCCATCATATAACAATGCATTCGAAAACAAGTTTCAAACTACCTTTACTTCGTAGCTCGGGCAAAGTAATTTATAAAAGTATATTCTAAGATAGATCGCTCACTTCAAATATGCAGCTGTATTACGGAGACACGTCATTTCAATGCATATGAACTCTACCAACTTATAATTTATATTATAAAACTTTAAAGCATTCTAGTACCAAAAATCAGAATAGTTTTTTGCTTGAAGTTAATTTAAATTTCTAACAAGTGTGTTGAAACATTCGTTCAAATTGTTTATTTATTCTATATTCAGGATATTAATCCTGAGTGAGTAAATAAAAAATACCTGTAACGCCTAAAATGGCCTAAACTCCACAAAAGTTGCCATCCCCAAAATAAATTCCATTATGATGGGAGATATAACACATTTCCATTTGATTTCACACAATTAGCGGGGTTGGGAACCACTGGTTTAAAGAGATAAGGCCATTTTATTCCTTACGCGAGCAGTTTGGCTTTTTCTGTGTACAATTTTGCGCGATAATGTCACTATGAATCCAATAATGTCCTTAATGTTCTTTCAAGAATTAAGTGCTTTTTGTGTGAAATATTATAATAGGTATGAATATTTTTAGGATGACGTCTGATTTATCATATTGATTGAAATAATTATTTTACTAACGTTACTAAGGACTGCACGAGCAACTACGAGATATTATATCAGCTACAAATTACACATGCTACGAGCTACGAGCATTGTGCGTTTACACGCGACGACGACGCGTCGTCGTCGCGTGTAACTACCAATCCAATTATTTTCTAGCAAATTATACCCGTCCTCCTAAAGGTATAGCTTTGTGAACAATTCATCTGCTAGTTACTCTATTTGGCACGTGAGGACATAGTCGACCTATATTAGTTGTAGTATTATATTGCATTATAATAAGAGAATCATACGATTTACTTTTACAATGATTTGTTTGATTTAAATACATGGTCAATACATGAACACTTATTCAAATATCTAGAAGTTTATGTCATCATGTATAGAATGTTACATAACAAGTCACGCACTTTGTCTGATCCGCACGCACGCTATCTTAATGCTATGGCCCTTATATGTTTTGCCAATGAATCAGGTCAACTATTGGGTTAACAGTTTTTTCCTTTTTAAGAGTTGTGCGCTGTATTGGAAAGAATGGGAATTGTTTAGAAAGAAATAATGTGAAAAAAAACCCCAAAGACTTGGCAATATTAATGGAGTGGTTTTGTAGTTTTTGCTTTCCCTTACACTAGCACACACTAGCTGATAAAGTGATTAACTGGAGGACGAGTTTCTATATATTCGTTCTATATCGTTTTTAAATGGCTTTTAATGTAAATGCGAGCACTTATTAAAAGCCATTTAAAAAACCATCACCACTTTTATAAGTTTTATTAACTTGCGATGTACTCGTATGCGAGCATGTATATATGAGGTACTTAACTGTTTATTCGAATCTTGCAACTCAATTTTGAAACAGGCACAAACACAATTATCTTCAACCGCTGGAGCTATGATTTGGATGGCTATAGATTAATGTAATAAGCAGAAGATGGACGATCGGCTCCCAACGAGAGACCGACCGAGGTTAACACAACCGTTAACTGCACTGACAATTTTTTTTTGTCAATGAAACAAAATCTCTCTAACGACAACAAAAGCTTAGAACGTACAGAATAAGACGTAAAAAGATGAATCAATTCTGCCGAACTGGCCTAGCCTCGATAGCTCGGGTTTAGTTAGAAGACAGTCTCGGTAAGGCAGGCGCGTTGTGTGAGTACGATTCCCACTCGATTCCAGATTTTTTCATATTCTCAAAATGACACTTTTGTAATATACTTATCTATTAAATTTTGTGTATTGGTGAAATAGGTAATAGAAGTAATCCGGCACCCCACGGAGCGAGCTGAGAGTGGCCGAGGAGGATCAGGGTCAGGGTCGATGCCCGGAGACGAGGAGCGGTATCGAGAACTCATCAAGGAGAATGAGGAACTCCAAAAGCTAATCGCGCAGGTACAGAATATTTCATTTTATTCGTTTGGATAAAACAACAATAAATTTTCAGGCGTCACACTGTCTATTAAAAAACCCGCATCATAATCTGTAACGTAGTTTTAAAGATCTAAGCATACATAGGTACAGACGTCAGGAAGTAACTTTGTTTTATACTATGTAGTGTAGTGTAAAACTATAATAAATTATACACCTTTCCTTCCTCAGAACTCACATATTGGTGAAAGCCGTACAATAATAAGTCCGGTACTTTTTGAGCTTATCTCGTTCATACAGACAGATACACACGACCATTATTTTTATAATATATCTTTATTCAGAATTTTTATTTTTTCAGAAAGACTTTTACCTAATAAACACAACATGTAATCTTGAAACACAATATATGTTATCGATTTCATGTTTCTATTTTCTGTAAAATTGTATTCCATTTATAGAGCTGGTACGAAACTATATCTATTTCCGATGTTTTTCGTCCTCTTGTGGTTTGCTGTTATTCGGTAATGTTCATATTGTTAGTTGAGGAGCAAACATAAGCTAGTAAAAAATAAGAATTTAGAAATGGTTTTTTGATTATTATTTTTAAAAGCATTTTTAAGCTCTGATTTTCATAAATTAATGAGGTATAATTAAAAATCCGCCTTTTCCTAGCGTTTCATTGGCAAACGCTTATACAAGGAACATTTGTTCTGAAATAGTACAATGATAAAATAAATGAGTGGGACAAACGACATTAATCTCCGCTCCTGCCGTAGCCGTAGCCTGCAGCTACGAGTACCTAACCCGGCGTCCTCCCTGAACCGACGTCCTAACTACGTTGCGATAACAGTCAACAATGCTGTGCTTGTATATAAGACAGTGATGAAAAATAGAACACAAATAATACATTTACATATAAATATTGATTATAACGACCTCCGTGGCCTAATGGTCATCACGTCGGACAGCTACACTGGAGGTCTCGGGTTCGAACCCCGATCAGGTCAACATGGAATATGAACTTTTTCAGATTGACCTGGATCTTTGATGTTTATCTTTATATGTATATGTTATAAAATATAGTATCGTTGAGTTAGTATCCCATAACACAAGTCTCAAACTTACTTTGGGGCCAACTCAATCTGTGTGATTTGTCCATACATTTATATATATTATAAACTAGCTTTTGCCCGCGGCTTCACCCGCGTGAATTTCATAGCAAAATCTCAGTAATTCTTTTATCGCGTACTCTGTAAGACCGGTAAACATATATGATTCCAATTCGCATTTTTTCTCATCTTTAGTTCGATTTTCTGTTTCCCGCTGCGTGTCTCGTCCCGTAAACTTATCCAATCCCGCTTCCTGCTATGTAATGTAAAGTAGATATCCCGTACCGTTTCCTATATATTATGCCATCATGTTTTTTGCAATGTGTCCCGACCCGTTTACCACTACGTGTCTCCATCCCATTTCCCGCTCCTACTCCCATTCCTGCTTTCTGCAACGCGTGCCGTCCCATTTTCCATGACGTTTTACGACCCGATTTTTTATTAACCACAAACGTATTTTAAACATTTTTTTGTATTTACTATTACTGTTATTTACTACAAAAAGTAAAGGTGCCACTTTTCAGCTTCTTATCTTGAAAATTGTATTAAGTCCCATACAATCTTTCACCCCCCTTATAAAGGGGTTGAGGGTTAATTTTCAGAAAAATCTGAAGCACGTATTACTTTGTTGTAAACAACCAAAATGCAAATTTTCAAGTCACTAACGTCAACGGTGTAGAACTTTCATATTTACAGTTTTTCACCCCTTTCACCCCCTTCGGAGTAGAATTTCCAAAAATCCTTTCTTAGTGCTCACCTACATGCCAAATTTCAGCTTCCCGCCCAGCAGTTTCAGGTGTACGTTGTCTGTCAGTCAGTCAGTCAGTCAGTCAGTCAGTCAGTCAAGAGTTTTATACTAATATATTGATACATACTGCGCCCATTATATCTATATCAGACTTTAATCGATAAAAACAATTTCAAGCAAATCGGTCTTGTAGATTTCGAGTGATGCGCGTTCAGACAGACAGACAGACAAAAATTTCCAAAACTATATTTTCGTGATCTATATCCGTAACTAAGTATATTCCATGAGGAATTTTAAAAAAATATCCAATGTACAAATTTGGCCTTTCTTCAATTTTATTATATGTATTGATGATGATGATGTGAAAGTGTGTTTGTGCTGCTTTCGCCTTAAAACGGAGCAATATTAGCTCCAGGTTTTACCACGGGCAGAACCGCGGATAACAGCTAGTACATACAACAAACATCTAGTACAAAACAAATCCATTAGTGAGTAACATTAGTTAGTCACAGTATCCAAAAGAACTAATTTTAATCTGGAACTTTCAAGTAAAGAGAGAAAAATTCGACGACCTATTTGCTCGAGTGCTGGCGGAGTGTTCTGGTTTCGCTTGAATTCCGCAGCTACAAATATTTGAATGCGCAAGACGAGTTTTGTTTCAACGCCACGTTTCATATGGTTATTTCCTCGATATGAAATGCCTGGCGCGAATTACACAAGTTTTCTTTTACTCGTTGTGAATTTCAATGAATTAACGAGAGAATTTGTATTTTATACGTATTACATTGAATTACGATTTGTTTTATTAGATTTCATCGAAATACATATGGCCTATACGTATTTAGGAGAGGATAGTATTCGATACGATTCGATACGTCAAAGTTTACGAGGTATTCATTTGTACAGCCTTTGGAAAAATATTTATAAACTTAACAGCCTTTTATTTTTCTTTAATCATAAACTAAAAATAATATGAAGTTTTTTAATTCATACAGATTACGGAGAGAAAAAATTACGAATACACTACTGTCGCAGAACCGTTGCATATTTTCAAACTAAGCTGATTAGTTTAAAATTATGCAACGGAATCTTAACACTTTCAAAACGCCGCTAGAACATTAATTCAATTTGGGTTAAAATTGAAATTTATAACGGTAATTCCAAAGTGTCCAAAGTTATGAACAACTCACACTTCATAAGTTCTGAACTCAGTTTTAAAGTGATTAAACGCTTAAAAACGTTTAACTATGCTTTTGAACGGAAGTTAGTATTTTTATACAATAGTATTTCTTTCCCCCTGAAATGTGAAAATTTAGAAGGAAGTTTGTCATTTCAATAGTTAAAAGAAGAATCTTTATGTCCCGATAACTTTGAGTGGAGCTACCAAGATCCTTTTGGCTGATCGGGATTTTAGTGAACTCAAAAGTGATCTTTATACATCCTGTTAGAGATATCTAATGAACGTCATAATCATAATTAATATCTTACTACATTTTATCGACACAACGCAATTCTACAATGTCTAATGTGATACGCGTTTGCAGAAGGAGGAGCGGATTCGGACGCTGAAACAGAAGCTAGCGGAGCGGGAAGCGGCGGCGGCGGACGGCGTGACCCAAGGTACGAGCTGTGGCGTATTGGCAGACCTCGCCACCGCCACCTCTGACTATGGCACCTCGACAAACTACACGCGCTCGTCCCGCGCCTCTGTCTCCGAACTTGATTTTTCAGAAAGCTACCTGTAATCCACCTGTGATCTGTGTACTTTATCGATATGTTGTTCTCCCTCTTCAAAATAAAAAATACCTAAACAATTTTATCTAAAACACATTAAAGGAAAGTTTTAAAAATTCTACTCCATATTCTAAACAGTCACTTCACAATCATTTTGAATTAGTTTTTCATAGAAAAACATTATTTTACATGACACGACAGGTAATTGATGTATCGTAATACATTCACGACGATACCAATGACAGTAAATCGATTTCATCGGAGTCAATAACCTGCCTTACCTTTACTGAACTTAAATAAAAATATTTGTTCTCTTATACCCAAATTATTTGATGTCCTTTTAGGGTTGGCACAGTTAACTAACATAATTGCTAATTTAATTGCTTAAAGATTGCTTAGGTTTACGTGAAAATTCTGACTAGCAACTCGCTAGATAAAATATCTTTTCAAATTATTTTAACCAATCAGAATGCAACTCTTCACAAAATATACGTGTATATACGATACTGGCGTCCCGTACCGATAACGAGCCCCAACGGGAAAACATCACAATTTGGACTACATTATACACTACCTGACCTGATAAATTTCAATTTTCATCTGAAAATTTACCGCTTCGTTTGATTATTAAACATAAATCAATGCTGTTGCACTCATTAAACGTACGGTATTATATTACAAATCAATTTATTTATTATTTTGAGTCAATATTAACACCGTTTGTTGACACGCTTGAATAGTGTTGCGTCGTTTAAGTAATTGTTAATTTATAATACTAACAAATTCTTGCCAATTGTTCATTATTGAAATAGTTAGTTGAAGTTCTTTAAATATTAAACATATGATACTAAAACCTTAATAATGAATAAAGTATAAAAACATGCCTACTCAACTGAAAACTTGAAACGTTTTATATTTGTTTCCAATAGCTAGTTAGTAATAGTTATTAAAAGTATTTTAAAGTAATATTTTAGAATATATGTATTTATCAGTGAACCACCTACCTAATATTTCGGCCTAGGCGACGTAACGTTGATTATACAGGTCTAATCTTGAGATAAGTTGTTGATTTAGTCGTCCAGAGCTATTTAACCCCCGATTAGACATGAAGAAAGATTCGAGGAATCCATGGAAGTAATTACTTCTGAATAAAATGGTTTAGGTGTTTAACCATAAGTTTTGTTTCGTTGAAGTTGAAACGTATATATAGTATGTTATTGTAATATTAAAAACAAATTGAATATTCCTAGTGTAAGTGAAACCTACCGCTTTATATAAAAATCTTTAGTATAAGTTATAGAAACTGTTGTTTAGTGACGGCTCTAGGGCGATGGAAAAGGGTTAAACACTTCAAGGGTTCAAGCAAGGGTATCTTGGAAGTGCATTTATTTATAGTATTTATTAGGAACATACAAAACAAATTGCAATGTTACAAGCGTTAGTACAGAAATCTGACGACATTACCACATTTTGTAATTTCCAGATTTTCGCCGTTTTATTTCAATTTCAAATCGTTACTACTTACCGTTAACGTATCGTTCACTAAGTGAAATAAAATTTTATAATTGCGTGCCTCTCGTCTACAAATAGCACTATCTAAAATGTATCTCCGAACTAGTGGCCCCACTGTTCATTTCCATTCATGAGGACGTTTCTTTATAGGTCAGTGGAGGCATTGACAGGGGAGGGGTTAACTAGGATCATCTAGGACCGTCACTAACATTTATTGACGTGCATATTTGTAAAAAAAAAGTCAACACGATTTTGATTTTAAATATAAAATTAATTCTATTCTAATTCACAAATACTTATGTGTGGAAAATAAAATCTCTTATCTCCTCTAATATTTTAGTGGCAATAATTATTAAGACTCATTTTTATTGGTTGCGTGCTTATTGTCGATAGCACATCAGTAAAACCAAAGTCATTGCAAATTCTCCGCTATTACCGCGACATAAAAGCTACAAGGTTGACTAAACAAGCCACAATTTTTTTAAAACATCTTAGTAGTAGAGGAGTCACGATTCCAACAACATTTAACAGCAACCTTCAGCATGAATGAAATAATCCGCGTGACGTCATTAACGACCAATGAAAATGAGCAAGTTTCCAATACATTCATACTACACGGGCATAAGCCTAATCTCAAACTCTACCTCACACGTACCTATTGTAATGTTTGCACAGTTGTATGCTATTGTGTTGAATACCTACAATTCCTACTAGACTGATCTAGATTTACTCTTAGCTATATGAGACCTACTTACTCATAAACATTTCTACCTATTCGATTGTTGCCGCTAACATTATGGTTATAATATTCATTGTAAAGGTAGCTAACATAGTATTATTTATAAGTGTCGCAACAACGATTGATCTTACATTTAAATTTTACTCTCAATACAGATGTCTTCAAATTAACACATTAATATTTTATTGGCACGTAAAATATTTAGATAGATTTTAGGCTCAAGTTGTTGTTGGCAATTTATTTTTGTTGATTTTGTAGAATAAGTTAGTCCAGCAGATCCATGCTGTCTTTTCTTGCCAATTAATGTAATAAACGCATTATTTAGTTGTTTTGCAAGTCATTTAGTATTCATGCAGTCAAATCTCGTTATTTAGCAAATGTTGAAAATAGTTACTCGATTTTTACAAAATGTGTTAAAATTACATGTATTTACGTTCTGAATTCAGTCGTTTACCTTATGAATAATAAAGAGAAAAAGATCATGGTAAAGGGTTTGGAAGCCGAGTACTCGCCGTAATCGGTATTGCGTCCCACAGTGCATAGGTATGTGTACCTGAGGTAGATGCCATGTAAGTAGTTTGAGATGTTGTCCACCCCTAGTGCCCCTGTATGTACCTTCCGTTGTCTCACCTGCAAGGCTTGGAGAAAAGTGTTTGCATTTGTGTCCGAAAACTGACGAGTTCCAATGAAATGATATTCTAAACTTCTTCAATATTAAGCGTCATTAGTCTGTATCAGCCTTTGGAATATCATCAATTTGGAATCACCCCTGTAGTAAATTGTTTCCTTGTTCCATTGCAGAATTAAACCTGTAGTTAATAAATGTGAAATTCCTGATGTGGTAGAAAACATAATTTTGAGGATGGCTAGCAAATAGAAAAGCCCAGCCGATATTCCAATATTCAGGTGTGTGTGTTCAAAAATTGTTCTTCTTCTCCAACATTTTACAGAAATAAAGATAAAGTAATTAATTTAACCATACATAAAATAAAATGTAATAGCAAAAGACACCTTCTAGTTAGAATGTGAAGAAAGCGATATTTCGCTTTCTTCAACTTACAAAAAATATTTTTTGGAAGATATGAAACTGCATTAATTGTAACTCGGGTACAACTTGTCTCCTAGCCTACAATGCATGGTACCTCCTGCACTCACGCTGCACTCTACCCGTTTATGCCACTGTTCTCAAAACATCCTTTTTGGCACTTGATTGTTATACTATACAGTTTATAATTAAAATTCTAGTCTATCGAAACAATTTGTCCAGGTCACTTGACCATGCACCCACATACTAAGAAATAAGAATTTGTTTAAATAATTTCGAAAAGAAAATAAAACTTGATCTGTATCATTTATGTTACACAATCACAAAAAAAATGAATTAAGTAAATTGAAAAGTATGTACCGCTGTGTAGAGAAAATGCAATAAACGCTGAGTAACGAGATTTCCTTGCATGAATGTTGTTATCGTCTGTTTTGTGTTTCAACGCTTGATTCGTATATATTTCTACTTTTAATAATATCATAAATTTGCGTTGGGTAGTACCTATTTTAGTAAGCTAAAATAGGTACTAATATATAGGATATATCAAATAAGATATCAATCAATTCAAATATAAACTTTTATTAAAAGCACCGCTTTCAATTTTCAGTTATACGAGTATTTCACCAAACCTTCACTCTATTACAAACTTAAATTTTTGCATTGCAATGTAAAATTCCTAGAATATTTTCTACTCATGCATCGTTTATTAAATTTCATTAAATCAATCGATTCCCAAATGAATATCATATATATTAAAATGTAATGTATAAATTAACTTGAATTTGAAAGAATGATACATTATATAATTATACCTCAAAGTATACGTATTATTTTCTAGATGAGAAATAATATTTTGTTACGCTTTGATGTTTTATTCTGTTTGCTTGGTACCGTAATTATGTAATCTGAGCTTTTACAACCTAACTGTAGTTAAGAAGGTACTCGACTGGGATGGTTTAATGTTTAATAAATGTTCTTTTTCTCTCTCGCAGATGTACAGGACGAACACATCTGATCGCGCCGGCTAGCACCGATAGACTAAATGTTAAACTAAAAATTATTGCTGATTAGAGTCTACAAACAGCAATGTAGTGAAACTTCTTTAAATAATTGTAAGAAATAAAAGTGTTCTTATATGGTTAGATAAATGATCTATTTAATGTAAATTCAAAGTGAAATTTAGAATTTGTTCCATGTGTTAGTGATTAATATACTTACGGGAACTGATCAATGATATAATGCCATTTATCAGACTTTATTTTTATTATTATTCTGTAAGTGTACTATACGTATGTACGTATGCACAGATAGTTGAAATTACATACCTCTATACAGACATATGCAGAATGTTGTTCAATAAGTTTATTGATTGTTGCTCATTATAATTTTATAAAACAGTATTTTAATCCAATGATTTCATCATATTTACTTGAAACTAGATAGACATTATCAAAATCTAAAATAATTATCTATTTCCACTTCGATGTCACTTGTCGCTTTGTAACTAAAATACATTACTCAGTTTTCAGTCGAACACATTATTCAGTCGAAACACATAATTTGACATATCACAATACAATCGATCCCAACAACATAGTGAAATAGTTCATAACATAACGAAATCAAAAAATTCACTCACAGAATGGAACGAATTAAATACGTCGCTCAACCACACAGTGATAATGCATGCCAAAAAATTTTGTAAATATCAAACAGTTATTTAAACTGTAACAACCAAAATCCGTCATCTGTTAAAATTTTAGTAAGGTAAATACTACAGATGTTACAAGCACTGCCAATTATATATTTAAGTAGACAAAATGTTGTAGGTACCTAAGTGACAAACTAGTCCTAGACGTTATTATTATTAATATTAGAATTTTGTTTCACAATTGCACTTCACGCTAACTTAGTTAAGCCTAACGGCTTAAAGCAGCAATCGATTTCCCTACAAGCAGAACTGTCCACAGTTTTTGGAAAAGATCCAAAGAATAGAAATATAAATAAGAACATTTTGAACAGTCGACGCTGACGTTAAGTCTTTAAAATTTTATAATTGGGTTTTTAGATGATTCCTAAAGAAAATAATGCACTATTATGAAAAAGAACTGTAAAAGATTTGAGGGATCTTATTAATGTTAAAATACATCTTGAAGTGTATTTTTGTTACTAACGCATTGTTAGTTAATTAGGTTTTATACTCATCGAATGTTTTTTGGCAAGAGTTGCCAACCGCGTGCTTGAGTATGATATCAGATTGTACAACACAATTACTGGCATCTACATTGAAAGACCGCTTTTCACAGAATGGCTGTTACCGAATCTTTTCTTGGCTCATGTTCAAAAAGTTGTCTTTTTCTTTCCTAACTATATAAGCAAGGTTCGTCCCAAAATCTCGCCTTTAGAGTAACTTATGTTTCAATTTAAATGTTTATTTTAATATCTGCTAATAATTTAATGTTACCCCATAAATACTAATAAACCATAAAAAATTAGAAACTCGAAAGAACTTAGTTTTAAAACAAGACATTTTGCTTAACCTTCACATCACTACCGAATGCTTGCATGTGTAACGAGCACGAAAATTATTCTGTTTATCAAATGTATATTTTACAAACATTTTGTTCAAGTTCAATTAAGGCAGCGAATATACAAGTAACAAAACATATCTGAATGTTTACCTGCAGTGAATTCATTATTAAGCTGTTATGTACATTCGGCATTAGCCAAAGATTTGACTGCATAGAATTACGACTGCGTCACAATTGTCACCGTTATTGTTGTTAAGTATCTAATGCACACTTTCTGAATGGTCTCTTTAACTGTTGAGAGAAAATAACTAGTTATGTTTATGAAATTATTATATCTACGTTCTCGTTTTATAAAGATTTATATTATAATCTCAGGTCAAAATTATTGACAGGGTATAATTTGGTCGTTTCGCTCCCTGAACAACGAAGTCAAAAATCGCTGTAGTGGCGAGGCGCAAGTAGTGCGGAACTACCAAATATCCTTAAAGCAATGAAACAGTTAACCAGACCGTTTATTGAAGTCAAGTGATGTACTAATACTGTACATAAAATTTAAATACATAAGTACTAGGAGATCGTTGACATTCTAAATTTTATTACATTCGAAATCAAATTATGTTGTGATCCAATTAATGAAGACGACTGAGTTTTGAAGTCATACTTCATTGAAAGGATAGCTTAGATAGCATAGGATATTAGTAAAATGTCAAATTTATAATAGGCTTCATTATTGGTCGGTTACTTCCCTGTGATCTGTAAGTTTGGTTGTTTGAACGTTTCACCGGGCCGTTTCATTACTGTGTAAATAAAGAGTCATCGAATGATCTGAATGTAAATCTTGTTTCATTTTCAACTTAATTTGAACCCAGACAATTTATTTTTTCAATATTTTTTCAACTCTTTCAAAGGACAACTCTGTCCATACTGGACATTTTTTGGTTGAGGCAGGAGCAGGAGGTAACTACAGGTACTATATATACATATCTATACAGTTGGACAATTGTAAACGGAGTTGTGTGTATGAACTAAACTATCCCATAAACTAAAGCTGATCAATATATTATCATTACCCAAATCTGGCAACAAAGATGTGAGGCCGAAGTTTAATCAAAGCGTCGAGCGGATTAACTGAACCTTGTACCAAAAAACTGTACAGAACAATCACCTACAGATTAAAATTTCATTCAAAAATTAAATCTTCACAAGCACCGTTTTACGCATAAGTTACAACTACTAGCATTTCTGTAAGAATCTCATTTTAACAATGTTGGTGGAATACGGCTGGATCCTTTATTCATTATGTTTATTTTTAATTTTAAAAGTACGGTAGGCAAATGCCCCGAGGTCAGTAAGTACTTACCATGAGTTAAATACATACACATGTTATGATTGTGATAGAGTGCGAAAAATAGAATTAAAATATATATTAAATATGAGAATCGAGCTGACCAGACCAGGCAGCACCCGTTCACGAGTTGATGCATGGGTCAACCATCGAGAAAAATAATTATTTATTTAACAACTGTGTACTTGTAGGTTCTTCAGCTACATGTAGTTATTACACAAAAAAACGAAAATCTAATAGACGGACATCTTAGCGAATGAAACTAAGTTGACTAATAGAGCTATTAACTACTTATGTAAAGGGTTATCCAGAATTTATTTTATTATAACCCCTTTTACAAACCCTAATTTAACCAAAAAACGTAAGAGTCACTTCTTTACTCTCATCAGTTTTGACGTTGAGCCGACTTCACAAATTTGGGAGATACCATTAGTTGGTATTACTTAATTCTAACTAAACACATTGCGAGATACGCAATAGGTATTGTCCTTTCCATACCCTAACTCATGGTACACTTAAATAATGGTTAGCCCACGTGTCTCCGCCAGGCCGACCCAACTGGTACAAAGAGCCCTCCTGTGTTTTCTAGAACAAAGGTTCACCTAATATATGCTTAAATAGAAGTGACATTAATAAAAAAAACTGATAGACAAACTGAAATTTTGGTTATAAAAAGAACAAAAATATGTCTATGTATTTGACTCAAAAGTAGTTTTACAATTTTTTTCAGTTATGGATCTATTATATGGATCTATATAAGTTCATTTTAAAAGCCAATTTGCTATATATCGGCAATACTATAATGGGTAACTTTAAAATTGGTAGGCTTGAAGAAAATATATTTGGTCCCTTCTAGAACAATCTAAGAGCGTGGTAAGTCAAAGACACAAAGGCAAAGATGTTTACATATCTGAATTTAGGACAGAAACAGCAAAATCTCCAAAAGAAACCCTATGGCAACGAATAATTGACTGTTCTTTTTAAGCTCAAGATTATTTTTATCACTATTACACTAAAAATAATGTTGTAGGTTAAATTTTTAACGACTTACCATAACAGCGAAAATAAATTCGCAAAATTGGGATTTCAATTTCTTTTATCCTTGTGTAGATTATCTACACCGTCTAATTTGTTTGAACACGACATAAAAAATTGAGAGGTTACTTTTTAATGTATATAATATTACTTTATTTAGTTTATTGTCATTTATTCATAAAAATATGCAATATCTAGAATATTTGTCGACTTAATCAACATGAAACATCAAAGGAATCAATCATTGCAAGAAATTATTCTATATTGACAAATCTTGTACATATTTTATATCGTACGTCAGTTTTCCCCTAAACCTAATTAAAACCATAGTATACATACTTCTAAAATTAATTAGTGAAAGAATATTTACTTCATAATCTTTAACTTTATCAGCCATTGACTGAAGCAGATAGCTTTGAACATTATTTTAGAGAAACACTCAGCACGCGCGAGTGCCTGAGTAACCTGAGTACCATTAAAAGTGGGATCAGAGCGTCGTATTTAAAAATTCATGAACTACGAGTGCGTTCACAATGGGCTCTTTTAGAGAAGCAGAGAATAAACGAGAAGGCTTTTTCGCTCTGTTAAATACTAGAATGCAGATCGCCTAATTTAGTGGAGCAAGAAACCGTTGACCGCGGCTCCTGGCGGCATACAAATGAGAGGTGCCACCTGGTACACTCAGACACAATTCTGGTTGCTAGTGTGAAATAAACCCTTTTAACATATTTTCTCGAAATATTACGGCACTAGTGTTTTAATCTACTCTTTACGGTCTTCTCAACTTCAAGTGTATTAAAGAACGTCGTATAACACAGTCAATAAAATATAAAAATCGTATCACTGGATCCCAAACAAATAAGAAACTTTGCAAGCAGACTGTATTTTGGAAGTAAAACCAAAAGATTTTTTGACACACGAACCCTCCCAATCCCGCAACTAATTAAAAGAGAACGTGACCGTTGATTTAAAATATGAAATAAATCTCAAGTTAGCAACATCTAATCAACGTAATTTTATTTACGACATCAACTGGTCATGAATCTTTTGAAATAAGAAAAATTAAAAAGTCATACAGACCTCTGTGACGCCCAGAACCGAATTGTGGGATCCACGAAATTTGGCTCCGATTTTATGACCGGCCGCCTGTTGAACGTTAGCCCTATTTGGGAATTTTGTTATTGAACACAACCCAGGTTTTGGGCGTCACAGAGGTCTGTATGACCCAACTAACATTATAAATGCGAAAGTAAGTACTTTTTATCCCGAAATTCCCACGGGAGCGCAACCCCGGGGCGCCGCTAGTTGAGTTATAGTTGTTAATTTATTAATAGTCACGCTGTACATTTTATACATCAAAGAATAATTTTACGATATTAGATTATATCTTTAGTAGGTATTACAACAAAAAATTCGCTTTGAAACAAAAAATAATAATCATTTAGGAAGTTTGAAACTGCGTCATTACTGAAGTCCCCAATTATAAACTTCGGCGTAATGTTATTTGCAACTAATTTGAAAAATTATAATGATGATATCATCATTATATTTTAATATATAGATGTATGATATAATAACAAATGTAGATCTTATTTAAGTATGGTTCCGCCATTTGATTTTTTAATTATTTTCACTTATTTTTATTTTGCTGTAAATATGGAATTTAATATTCTGAATTAAATTATTGGTAATTATTAGGATAATTAGTGGTATATTATAGAAATATTACCACTTCAAAGCTTAAATGTCATAACGAGGCAACTGTTAAAATAAAGCCTTGAATGGTCATAAAACAAAAACAGCATTCCCAAAGACAATTGACATCAGGCAGGTGGCCAGATCGAAAATCACAACTAAATATTCGCTAATCGGGAACACGCGAGAATGATTGAGCTAGATAGATAGGTACCACAAAGAGTTCTAAAATGTCCATTAAATTGATTTAGGTGCATCCGTGAATGAATTAAAACATCGTCGCACGTTTTATTTAGTATAAGTACTTAATAGTTGTTAAACAATACTTATTAACATCGAAATAGTATAAATATTCATTTTCATAGCACTTAATGTTCGAATATTTTCCGATTCAATTCGCTCTTCATTCGCCTAATGGACGTGACTCAGATGATAATCCAATTATGATTTTCGCAAATGGTCTAGCTTCTTATACAATAACATTTCATTTGGAAAATCATCGCTTTAGAAACGAAAATCTGTCGGAGTAGGTAGATAATACAATCACGTCTTGCTTTACATTACATTGAAAGACTCACTTCGGCAATTCAAATGCGTATTCGTGCTAATTTATGTTTATTAGGTAAGTACCTACTTGCTTATAATTTTATTTATCTAATCTTCACATGAAAAAGTCTAAATCACAATATGTACGTAATCATAATAAAATCATTCGATTTACAAACATGTGCGTACATATGTTTTTCGGAATCATTACCGAAAAAGACTTTTTAATTACGCGATTCACCATCGCCTATTTTCTTTTTTGTTTTTGGTCTAATTAAAGTAGTAGTTTAAGAAATACTTATTGATTCCAAAATTATGCTGTCATATTGCTGTTGTTATCTAATAAACCGGTTCAATCTTCAAAAAATAGGCAAGTTACATGTACTTGCCTATTTTTTGAAGTAGATTTGCATAACTTTGATATAAGACTGACAACGAAAAGCATTTTAATGCTGATTTTTTATTTATGATATAAGCAAAGTCATTACTGAATTCGTTATACATATAAGTTCCTAAATACTTAACAGACGAAGTAGAATATTTTGTGGAATCAGCAACTGATTAATATTATAATTTTTCCCAAGAGTAAATTCATTTTATTTTATCATGTGTGTTTAAAAATTACTCCTAGAGAGTAGTTATGTAACCATGGGTCAGTTTGTTAGGTCAAAAATATCTACTTTGGAGAGTGAAGGAAATAAATAAAGAATAAAATGCTAAGAAGAAACCACGCAGGTATGTAATTTACGAATAAAACAGCGCTCATAATATTTTAACATCAGCAATGAGTGTAGAAGTCACCACATTTGTCATCCGAATTACAAATAAATTGACATGAACCCGACAAAACGTTGCGGCTTTGAGCTATTTTTGTATTTTTATAAACAAGCTAACTTGAAATCGAATCAGGCCTTCAAAGTAAAAATAAATTATGTTTCTCAGCTTTTAGCAAAATGAGTTTTTGAAAGTACAAATTGTTTATAGTACGATATGTTATTTATATATATATATATATATATATAACTCTTGTGTTACTGAGTGAGTGTAGGAGAACACTAAGAAGGGATTTTCTGAAATGCGGACGGAAAACGAATTTTATTCACATACGAAATTGTGGGCAAAAGCTAGTTAAGACATAAATTGGTTCTGTTCTCTTGCTATAAGTATTTGGCACAATATAGTTAGCTGCCAATATGGATTAGTAATATTATACGAACGTATATTATAATGTAACAAATAAAAGTAGGAAATAGCCCAGAATCAAGTCAACAACTACTTTAAACTAATAAGGACGTAAGGGTAGTGCGATACCTCGTAAGAAACTTGAGATAGGTTCATATGAGGCCAGATCTCTGTGAAAACAAATCAGTAAATAACTTACCCAAAACCCTGACATGTATAAGGACAGGTGAAGCCCCTGAAAGCAGATAAGATTGCATGTTACAGCCCTAAAGTAATGGAGATTTTCTGTAATAGAAAATAGGGTGAAACCGTTTACATGTAACAGGTAGAAAGATTATTCCTCGAATCCAAGTCAATTTAGCTATTTATTTTTCATATTACCGTCATTATCATCATCGCTACACCAACCTTTCAAATGAAGTCGGAAGTAGAAATTTTTATTTACATATGTATTAATTTTCCTTAACTCCATGATCCATAACCATTAAGTACTGCTGGAATGGAGGGGCCTAGACCTTACCCCTCAACGAAACAAAAGCTAAATACATTCCTCTTTAGGCCTCAACGGTCTTCTCGAATAGTTATTACATTCAAAGACACATTTCACATATTTTATTACAAATCAATTGTTTACAAATGTCTTGCCAGGTGTCCCTAGAAACGATATGTTGGATGACAAATCGGACTGCTAATTCCATTAACACCATGGATTTAGTAAGTAGTCGTACGGAGTACCTACTAATTCCATGCTGACTACCTACTAATTCCATGGACTTCACTCAAACAGAAAACAGGGATTCTTTTTACGTAGACAATCGAGGCCGAATATCAAAAAAGCTAATGACATGAGTGCTAGATTTGTCAATAAATTCTTCTTTTTTAAGTACATGTTGTGTACAACATGAATAAAAATTGTTCGCGACAGCAGTAACAATTTTCATTTATGTTTGCAAGCCATGTATAACCTTTGCCCAAGCAAAAATTTCGATAAAGATTTGACATATTTCTATTTATACATTTTCCCCCGAGTATTTTTTCTGTTTTTGTTGATCTATGTCCATATCCAATGACGACTATAGGTCATGCCGTAAATAACAATCTTCATAAAATTCCTGGGGTTTCTCTCCTTCGGGCATTAGGGATAAATAGAAGAAATTAGGGATAAATAAAAAGGAGAAGGATCACGCCTGTTTCTCTTTAGGGATTTCCATTGCAGATAATAAATAGGGATAAATATGTGCTGTTCCAGATTATATTCTATCGTGTACTTTTTATCGAAAACCCTCTAGTCGATTTTACTTTTTGCTTCATTTAATTACAATCAACCTCTCACACATCCAAACTTTCGCAGAAATAATATATATTTAGTAGGTTAAATAATACTGTGGAAAAGTATGGTATCTAAAATTTGTATTCTTGTTTTCGAAGAACGCGTCTTCGTTAAAGCTCCTGTATCGGATTGTTTGCTCAAAGTTGAGGAAGGGATGTCGGGAAATTGAAACGTGCGCGTTTGCTAAGTATGTCATTGAGATAAGTGAAAACATTCAGACAAAATATGTACCTAATACGATCAGTTAGAGTAAGGAGATAGCTATGTTCAGACAAAAACTATACTTTTTATAAATTTTATGTTTGGATGAGTGTGCGTACAAAATTCGTGCATGTTTGTTACTCAACGACGATATTGATTTCAATTCAAGTTTAACGCACTGATAGGAATATACCAGCCCTAGCATAAAATAAATTGTACGCTTCGTCGCTGGCAACGGGTGTTATCATTGAACGAGTATTTATTTAATTAATATAGATTGTATCCTTTAATACTGTCCTTTTCCTTTCTACGATATTATTATTATTATTGATAGAACTTAATCACGTACAGTATTTATCTTTATTATCATTTGTATTATGTATAAATTATAAATGGATCTGTAATTATACTTATAGCTTATATTTATTTTAGTTATTAAAGTAATATTATAAAGCTTTTCTGATAACGTATTTCCCCTTCCCAGTGTATCCCTTCTTTGGATGTGTATGTGTACCTTTTTGTATTGCTGTAACACAGACACTTATCTCTATAATGTGTGTTGCTGTTCATTTGTGGTACAACTGTGTTTAGATGTATTGTGTCTATCGAACTATCTACCATAACTTTGATCCCAAAAATAACACGAAACGGAGCCTTGTGACACAGCTCCATAAAAATCAGAATACTAAAATACGACATTGATAAATTGATATAAGTATTATTTTCTTATCAATATGACTACATATCCCGGAACTTCGGCTAATCAATAGACGACGAATCAGCATATGAGCATGATTATCAGGAGCGGCAATATATAATCGATAGCGATTCCCAAAGTGTGGGTTCCTGTTCTGTAGTAACTAAGCCGATAAAGTAAAATCAAAATAACGTAATGATGGTTGTAATAACTTTAATGTAGGAAACAATTATAGGTAAATGAAATTATAAACAACACAAAAGAGATACATGTACAAATGTACAACGGCAGTCTTATATCGCATAATGCATTAACTTATTGCAAATTACGGTGGTATCACAACTTAATATATTGAAATTAATATAGTACTGCTCTCATACTATGTTAATTTCAATATTAATATAAATAAATATAATTATTTAATAACAGTATTTTGGGAAAGAAAAATAGCGCAATAATACCTATATATAAAAGTTTTCGAAACAAACTCTAAGAATCACTGGACTACAATACAAAATGTATTTCATTAGCTGGCATCGCTTGACTCCACGAATTTCGAAGGGCAACGAAGAGGGAATCAAGTGAACGAAACTAAATCACAACACGATAGTATATACAATCTGTATTCAGCCAATGGTAGACACATCCAATTTAAGCCAACAGACAATTACAAAACAAAATTTAAAACATGACTGTATCAATGACTTCTAATATTCATGCATCCTTGCTTTGTCATTCAGCAAAAACATATTTAACAGTGGAAACAATTTATTTTAAAAATATTTTTCACTTGTTGTATACCTAATACACAATGTTTTTCTTATCGAGTAAGAAATTTTACATATTGAAAATACGAAAAAGTGTTGATCTTTTCACTAGATAATTATTAAATAACATATCAAGATAAGGAAGCATATATATGTCATCATATATGATAAATTGACATGACATATATATACATAAACAGTCATAGAAATGATCTAATTCAATTTATAAAATAAGTATAAGTCCCACAGTGACGGACACGCGTTTTTTGCCATGTTTATTTGGGTCAAGCCCCTAACTACATGTGAAAAGTTCTTGCGAATTCGGTGGCGCGTGTAACTACTAAGTAAATATTGAACCTTCGAGACTCCAATAATATAGATGTGATTTTATTTGCACAGTTACATAATTTACTTTTATTGATTTACTACTTTTAATAAATCGGGCATGTAGTTAATTTATTTCAGTACCTACACAACCTAATTTTGATTGATTATTTTTAGCATTACAAGTTACAAAGTCCTTTTTTTATTAATCAAAACAATTTTATTTCGGTGTAAGAAGAAATTACATTCGCTAAAAGAAATTTTCTTGCAGGTCTTATTACCGTTTCGGCTATGGTGTCTGACAAATCTACGCGACGTATAAAGTACCTAAACCTCAAACCAACACTTCGTTTCTTTTCAGATGAACGGAATGGAACAGGTAGTGATTTGGACAAAAAGTTCGTAGCTCTTTTGACGACATTTCCTCCAACGTTTTCCGAGAAAATGAAAACGTGTGGTCTCAATTGAAATACCTTTGGCCGTTATAAATAACAATATCGCCGCTTCGTGGACATTTCGTTTTATCGAGTGTGTACAGACGGACAAAGGACGCTGCAATAACGTGGGTTCGGTTATAGCGCCAAGTCTTATTAAGTTTATGACTTTCATTAAAGATCATGGGAAATAAATACGCATGAGTCCCCTATTCTTTTTAGAACTACACTCAACGGATTTTAATGAAAATCGTGAGATAAATAAAATATTTTTCGAATACTTCGGCACAGCTATTGGGACAAACATCCCAATAGCTGTGGCACCAGCAAATAATGGCTATTGCAATCCAGAGTAGCAAAGCCGCCAGTGTACTGGGCAAATTTGCACAGAATACATTACGGGGCGGTACATTCATAATTATAATATGTAATTATAAATTTTAAATTGTAATGTGACTAACCTTTAGTGATAATTTCCGAATTATTTCATAGAAATTGCAATTCCTGAAGATCTTGTAAACTTGTATGATAAAAGGTAGTAGATACCCACAGGCGGTACGTTGCCGCGTCTGTAGGAGGTAGATAGGCACGAACGTCATCCCTCCCGCCTCATGGAACCGTTCACTGTGGTTCTGTTGCAATCAAGCCATTTACATCAAACACATACACATATTCGTATATGGGTTTGCGTTCGTAGTGCCCGAATTTTCATCTTGATTCCAGATAATAGAATTTCAATATACCTAAGTTGATGATCTCAGACCTAGATAGAATATCAAAATGTTTGATATTCGGAAAAGTTGAATCGGTATGATTTAGATATAAACTTTTTAATTAATTTCCATCTAAACGTTTTCCATGTTTCTTCGTCAGCCGTTAATTGTCGGATCCTAAAGTCCGCTTATCAATTTTCTATTTATTTTTCTAAATAGATCGATATATTTTTTTAAATAGATCGAGTGAATCTTGAGGAAGTTTTATGTGTAAGATTTATTATGATTTTACCTGAGCGAAGCCGCAAATACAAAATATAAATCAGCAATAATCATTTCCACAATCTTGTCAATACACTTATTGCTAAATTGTGTGTATGTGATCAACAAATACGTACACGTACTCTGCAGGGTGCCCCATTGTATTCAGATCCAATCGTGTAGGATTAATACGCTTAACATATAAGGCGCCAAAGGGAACATCTCCCTTCCCTTTTTGGCATAAGTGTTAACTCTCTTTCCTTATCCTTTGGCGCCGAATAAATAGACTTTTCTCAAAAAATTGGTACACAGATTTGCTTTTAAGAGTTTTAAATATTTCTTTACCCGGTAGGTAAAAAGGTCGTCTGCACGAGCACCTTACTCTCATCTATTTTACATTTTTGTGTTCCGTTTTGAAGAGACGGGAAATATAATTACAGGGCACTATGTAATATATATAAAGAGGAAGTATGTAAGTATGTAGGGGTAATCTTTGGAGGGGCAAAGTCGTCAAAGCATCAGGGTCTCTTATCGGGTTGAATCTATGGACACTACCTTGGACTGCGAAGTTTGCTTGCCTTGGCAATTAAAACGATTAAGCAAACGATTAAGATTAATTTGTTTATTTCTGTTTTGAGTGTGAGTTTGAGTTTGGATCGAAAACACCTTTTCATGTCACACAATCAAGAACTAATAAATTATAACTTTTATGTTCATTATTAATATATTAATAATATTTTACACAGACTCGCTAACGCTTTCATTTAATGATTAAACTCGCATACACCAGTCAACGACTCGCCCCCCGACTTACCAATCAATACAGTACGGGTACTCGGCTTTTTACCCGGAATTTTCTATAGTGCCCCAGCTTTCAAAGGTACGGTCAAGTGATACCAGATGATTTATTAAATTTGAATAAGTAACTAATGTCTTTTAGTAGAGGTAGTTTGTGATTCGGCAGTTTTGAAATTAAGAACGCTCGATTTGATAGACTAATAGAAATAACTAAAATTTCATCAGCCAGATTCTACAGAAAGTGGTGGATTTAACGAATCTAGTAGTTAAATAGAAAAAGTCAAGGTTCCACAAAATAAGCAAGAGAACAACAGGCGAGAGACAGGCAACAGCGAACAAAAAAATTGGCGAACTTCCAGCTCTACGATCGCAGGCTAAAAGCTGCGATTAATAACATTGTCATACCTCAGGAGGGGCCTGAGCATAAAATACTCGAAGTCCAAATAATTTTATTCGAATTTATGTATTCTATCACGTTATTTTCAAATGTCGTGATATAATCTCATCCAAGAAATGCTAGCTTGATGTCTATAAGGATGATATCCATGGCAATGGTGAGGGCCACTTTGTTTTAATTTGACAGAAGGATTTTTTTTTCTAAAATCCTTATTGTTAAATGAGTGAATTATGAAGGGGAAGACAAATACAAATCTGAAATTGTGTAAAACAATGTGAATTTGCATATTTTAAGCGTACGTAAATCACTCACCCTCATTTCCTCAAGAGGCCATAGCACGTGTTTCCCTTGCCTTTGTATTCTCAAGTAGACACATAATAAATTTACGATCACATGAAACTGAAAATTGCCTTGGGAATTTAATTATAAAGCATTCAAATTAACTTTAACATTGATTGGTATACCTAATTTAAATGAATAATTTATGAATATTTGGCGAAAACGATCATCAAGATTGTCAAGCAATACAGTTTTAGTTCGACATGTTCTGAAAAGACAACGAATTGACGAAATTGACGAAAACAAAGAATTCGTTGTAGTTTTCGATCTTGTTTTCGACAGATCTGGGATCGAAGCCGGATTTGGGGCGACACTATTTTAATTTTTATATTTATACTGAATGAAATATGTTGAGCAATTTCACAGACATTATTTGCGCCTGATCTCAAGTTATCTTTCCAAACATGACAGAATAATGCCGCGGGCAATTGTGTTGATTTCGTTAACAAGTTGTTTGCAAACCAAAGAACATATAGTACGCATACCTATTATGTACTTTGGTTTGCAAACTGCTCACGGTCCTCACTACTTACATTTAGTTACTTTAACATAGAAATTGTATAGATGGTCTTAAAATAAACTTTTAAAGATTGATATAATAGTTTTATACGCCAGGAGCAAATTAAAAACAATTTCAATTATGGAGGCCGCGCCGTGACTCCTAATCCACTGAATAAACCGCAGAATGGCTAAACGAGTGGCAAATATCTTTACTTACACGTTTATCAGCAACTGGCAGCCATCCTAAACAAATTTTAAAATAATTGAAAATTAGCTCAAGTTTATAAAGTACTAATTATATATATTCACCTTCACATATTTCATATCAATTACAGTTTATATAGCAATAATTTATATATATAGATCAAAGCCGAAAATTTTATTAAGTATAAATATCAAATACTTGTTGAAGAAATGATACGATTTTCTATCTACGCTAATATTATAAAAAGTTAGTGTGTAAGTTAGTATGTAGGATATAACTTTAAAATTACTCAACCGATTTCAAAAATTCTCTCACCTGTAAAAAGTTATAAATTCTTGAGACACCACGAGAGCGAAGCCCCGTGTCGCAGTTAAGAGTATATAGTTGAAAATACAAAAGTATAATGATAGTATTGTTTTATATAAACAAAAATATACATATTGATATTACCAACACTCTAATGTGAATATGAGAAGTCAACAATACTCTTTTCACGCTATTGAATCGATATTTATTTTGTCGCTGTTTATTAGCAAACGTATATATACGTAGCATACTAATTAATAGTATTATTGGGTTTCAAAATAATTTTTAAAAAGTCTGCCATTTATCGTATTCGACCTTTTATTGACATTGCTTAATATCTAATTGACGACGACGACAGAACGAGTTAGAAGTTTGACGTAGACACGTCAAACTCAGAGACTCAGACGAGTCTTCTAACAGTTCGAGGATGTAAGCAACTTCCACGGGTCAAATTATGGCATCATAGCAGCCAAACGGCTGAATCGATTTTAATGTGTTTTTAAATATATGTAACTAATAAAAAAATTTGACAAAATTGAAATGAAACTGTGGGTACAGGTTGAGTCAAGAGAGATAACATATAAAACTGTGAATCATTTCATTCGGGATCGCAACGCCTATAAAAAAAATACGACTTTAATCTGGCGATACAGTCAACTGCAGGCTATACGACTGCGACTCTATGCGACTGCGACCTATTCGCAACAAATTTGAGAAGGTTGATGTGCTGTCGACGGTACACAAACGAGCACGAATCTGTCAGTTATTTAGTGTGCAGTGGGATCCGGAAACAAGTGAAATATTTAAAACAGAAGCACGACGAAGCACGTACGCTGCTGAAATCTACTACCAGTTTTTATGGAAGCCTGCTCCATAATGTATGATGTGTACGGTCAACAGCAAACGTCAGCAAGGGGCCTGTTTATAAAGATAAACGTTTATTACGAAGAGCTGCCGCCGCCGCACGTGCCAACTTTAGGGGACAGATTAAAAAATAAAACCCGATAAAACTTGGACATACATACAGAAATATTGAAGTAAGTCTTAAGTTTATTAAGTTATGGATGCTTTAAAATTTTATTTACTTAATTGGATATGTTTCTTCATGTCTTATTAAAGTATATAGAATATGTATCGCTTATGAAATTATAATTAGTACACACTATTGTATATTTTTATAAAGAATATATAATTGTAATAAATTATCTGGTGACCAAGGAAATTGAGAAAATATAGAAATACTTGCACGTACTCATAGTATTAATAACATAAGCTTATTAATATGAAACTTCAATTTATGAAACAACAAGGTGTAATTTCAAAGAATGTTGAGCTTTGTAGGTTGGGTCTTTTATCGCTGTCCTTTGTCCTCTGAAGGGCTCGGGTTAAAACAGTGATAAGAATAAAACAAAGGCTAGAAAACTACCCTGATAAGCATGTATCCAGAATTTTCTTAATTTAATTTCTGAATGATTAAAATTTTGTGATTAAATTGACTATTGTTTTGAATTAAAAATGTCGATCACCAACATTTTATTCATGCAAATAATTTAACGTTTAATTTATAATGTACTAAATACACTTGAGTTGGTTGCACCAGACAACTTTGACATTGACTTTAACCTGTGCGTCACTGTCGCCCTTTAGATAAAATGGCATACTTTACGTTATTCTGGCACAGGTTAAAGTTAACGTCAAAGTTAACCGGTGCAACCGCCTTTAGGGTTGCCACCTGTGCTTATAGAAAATAATAAAAGCAGTACGAATCAGTACTTACCAGTAGTACGAATTCTCACGTTCGAAACTTCACGTAGTAGAAATTGTAACTAATGCTACTACTATATTTGTGCTATTCTTTCCAGAATTTTATAAAATTACAATATTTTTTGCAGTGTTTTGAAATAAATACGATATTTTCACTAAAAAAGGGGGTACAATATTTTCACAGAAATGTGTATAAAAATAGGATAAACATACTAAACATGTCGTTTCTAACATCATTGAGGAAAATGTGGTGGTATCTGCAAAAACCGTAAAAGGGTGCTCTTCAGCGAAATGGCATTAAACTTTAAAATGTAAATTTTTTACAACCTGCAGCATAATTTATATACGTGAATTTACACGGGTGAGCCTTTTATGATAATATGTCATCAAGATTGTCCTCCGCTTATCTGGTCTCCAAACAATAAAATTAATTAATAATCTCATTACATAAACTTCGCGTGATCCTATTTACATTCACGGCTGTGATGCTCCAAAACCCAAAGTGTGTCAAAATAACGTTTAGAATTTTGTTCTTTTAAGTTATTTCAAGACTTCGCGTCGCCTCAGAGTAATCCTATTTTAGGGCTGGAACTATACTCCTCAATTTATTTTCTACGCGTAATCTAGTTATCTGCTTATTGGAATATGATAAGTGAAATAATTACTGACAAGATTAAATATTTAGATATAAATAAAGTAATTTTAGAAACTAAACGCAACAATATCTTTGTCTTTATTTTGGTCTATCTCGTGACATTACCTTACCTTTTGTTTTGGCCAAGTGTTCATATTCAAACATAATGCGGTTAAGTATTATTAACATCTGCTACCACACAAATACCTTAGCTGTACTCTTTTTATATATAATGATTCACAAACACAACCAAAATGCTTGTAAGAAATATAGTATAGTTTAAAAGTATATTTAAGTACAATAATTTCATAAAATAACATAAAATTGCAAGTATCGATATGTGCATGTACAACTTATATTTATTTATGTATATAAATTGAAATAATGTGAGGGCGAATAAGGAAAGGAATCCCTTAGGAAATTTCTAGGAACCTTTAACTTGAACTAACAATTCTACCGTAGCTCTGTAATTGGCCTTTAAGAAAGGCAAAGAAATTCGAAACTAAATTACTTTCCGATAAGCTATTCCCCTATGAAAATATACTAGGGACTAAGAAAATATGTCTACGAACATTGAACAAAAGTAGACCCTTATGCTTGCGTTTTCGTTTTAAGACTAAAAAAAAACATGTATTTTACTTTATAAAACTATTTAATCTAGAAATAAACGTAAAAAACACAATTCCTACAAACTTGTTTTCAATAATTTCCTTATGTGTGCATCGCTTTCTGCTCAATCAATTAGCACTTTACATAATATTATCTTATCTTGGTATTTATGCTAGGATTTACGACTTATTTTTTTACAAATTACACATTATATAGCATTATATTAACATCAATTTATATATAACTTCAACAGTCTATTGCGTGAGGATAGTCCACAGGCAAGCTGTTCAGCACTTCCTTCCTTAACTCCCTGAAAGTAGTGAACATTTTTTCGCGTACATTTTCAATAAGAAACGGCACATCTTTCTCAGTCAGTCCCTTCGTTGGCACCGGTTCAAGGCATTGCATTATAATACGACCTAGAAAAGAAAAAACAATCTATTAAGTGTACGTACTAATAAATACAGTATACCATATACCAATAAATGGTGTGTTGTTCATTGTTTAGTGAAAATGTATATACGAGACTAGTCATATTTTCGAAGCTCGAATGTTTTCGATATTTTTCGCACACAAACCAAAAGTATTATACGTTGTTGTTATAGGTACAAGTATAAGACTATTAATTTTGCGTTTTTTCCAAAAGTTGTCAATAATCCTAAGGTTATTAATACTGCTTACGTCAGATATTTTTTTAAATACTCTAACCTCTTGTTAAAATGTATTTACTTTGGTTAACAAAGTAGTAAGGTGAGTAAACGATTGGTATGACAGGTACTTGTGCTTCGACTGCCATAGCACATGCTCCTTTTTTGAGAACTGGTTGATCTTCGTGTTCCTTGTTCCTTCAGGAAACGTCAGGACCCATAGTTTGGTCTGAAACGGAATATCAAAAAACGTACACATAGAGTAAATAACACCTTAAATAGTTGGTTGGTTTACTATGATTACATTATTTTTGGAAATTTCCCTGTATGTGAAACAAGATGTTCACGTAACATCTAATTTTTTTAACACAATAGTTATTCTCTGAAATATAATCAACAAATCATTTTTGCGCTATGGCTTATAAAAGAATAATTGCCAAGCATCATCTGCATTCAACATATATAGCCCTCCATAGTGATAAACGATTCTCAATTTCTCCAAAATTCCGTAAAACCAACTGTCATTTAGCACCGGATCTCTTGGAAATTGCTGTGAAAAATGACTGAAAGGAATGAATTAATAAATTGAATCCGACTCCGTTTTTAGGATTTCCACTTTCGCAACAATACATAATAGAAGATTTTTCGATTTCTTTTGAGCGCTTCAAAAAGTAAATTTTCATATACATATACCTGCTTATACTATAACACGCATTTCCTGGCTCTACCATATACATGTATCAGACCTTTACACGGAATTCCTACTAAGAAATATACCTAATTCAGCTAAATACTAAACTGATAGGGATAGCCGTGAAACTACGAGTAAGAAGACTTGAAAAGACGACTGAAATTTTTTTATACTTTTTATTTGAAAGACGAATTATAAGTATACCTTTAGTATAACTCATACAAACATGGAGAAATACCAATACTTCGTGGGAAACACCAAGCAGATGGCGTTGAATCATGCAATTTACATTCGTTTTAGCCGACGTTCCTCCGGTGCATAGAAACTTGTTGGGCGAAGTTAGCACTTTGTCCCATCGGAAACAACTTCTGCCAAGTAATAACTGCACCAGTAGTCGACGTAGATAAGCTTTCTACAATGAATCATATCATTTAGCTCTCACTGCAAACACTTTGATTTCCATCAACCGTGTTCCAATTACGAAAAAATATTTGTTTACTATAATAATACAATATTATGACGACTTTCGTGACCTAAAAGTTACCACGCCCGGCCGGTAACTGTAGGTCCTGGGTTCAATTATATTATATGTGAAAGAGAAATATCTTTTAAACCTTAATATTTTATTTTTATAAATTGCGCATTTTTTTATATTCATTCAAAAACTGTTTTACTTGGTAATAGTATGGCACCGAAAGTATACAACAAAATTCCAAATCAATATAAAAGCTTTTTAAATGTATTTAAATGCACCTCAAGTCTTTATTAACTGATAAATGTTATTATACTTTAAATGATTTCTTTAATGATAGACTCACATAGAATTTAGTGCTAGTATACATTATAATTATTTTTTTTGTTATTTGTAGTGGATAGCATGCTCTCTTTATTTATTTATATTTGCATACCTATATTCGGTAAAACATGTAGGTATAATTCATTTTCACATTAATGTATTTATTTGTTGTTGGCAAATAAATATTTTCTTTCTTTTCATTGTCATGACGCCCCACTTCCACTATACGGTCGTTTGACATGCGTCGCTATACAAACCCTGTACAGTGTACACTGCCCGACGAAGCTCACTTTAATTTGGTCTGCGCACCGTGTCAGGTAAATAGTATAGAGGAAGCGAGTGAGATTTGTCAGGATCGTGGCAAATAGAAATCCATGGTCTGTGCCTACCCCCCATAAGAAACGGGCATGAGAATATATGTATGTAAGTATACTCGGAAAGTAATCACAAAGTTGATAGGACTCCTATTTGAATCCTATTCAAAACTGATCATGTTCCTACATAGTGATAAACTCACACAATTGCAAACAAAGTAACAGTGCCTAAATTGTTTGTTACTTTCCCACATTATCATAAGTACTTTACTCTATTTAATTACCCTGCTTAAATTGGTTAAACTAACAATAAAATTAAAATATCGTTTTAGTTACGAAAAATGTAGGGAACGAATCAGAGTTTTGATTTATATTCAATACCAAGATTAGCTTAATTTAACTTAGTAATTCAGGCTGAATGCCAAGCAAATCGATTTTGGATGAATAATTGGTTAGGTAGTAATTGCAACGCGAGCGCTGTCGCCCTGCTAACTTCGTTGTAGCTGTAACATGACAGATTATTATATTACGTCCACGGACACCGCCCGAAAAAATATACCTGATTACTACCCGCCCACCTTATATCACGTTATTAATCTGCTGCGTTCATGTGTTATACCTACTCGTATAAGCAAAAGGCCCGCAAGTTGGCTGTTTTATTTATTCTCTTTTTTTAATTAATTTATGTATATAACATAGGTAACAGTAGAGTCGTATTCCTCATGAGACATTGTGATAATATTTAAATTTTCCACATATATTGTGATAATATTTCAATTTTCCATATATTGGACCCCGGGTCACTAAATGTATCTAGTCTGGTTTTAAAGTCTGGCCGTACTTTGGTTTTAATTTAAGTTAATTTTTATTAAAGACTTTCGCATTTAAACCGCGTCTCGGATCGGGTCTAGATTTCGTCAGATAATAAATGAAATTATATAACTAATACAAACCTAAAGTCACCAATTCATACGAGTATTTCAATTGGAAAGATCACATAAGTTTATCATGTGATCTTTAGAAGCGTTTAGTTACCTAACTTTGGATTCTCTATACAGCTTGTGTCAGTTCGTACCATGTCATCAGCGTAATTTTCTATATACGTATAGACAGACATATCATAGGTAATAGCTAGGTACCCCAAATAACGATTTATCAATATCTACATTTTCCAGATAATCCATTGTCATTTAATCAAGCATTAAAGGAAATATTCAAACAAACTCGCCTTCGCATTCATAATAGGTTAATGAACTAGATACTTAGTTGTTCCCAAGGGAAAACTGAATAAGCCCAAATAACCTTGCTTGAGTCTAAGTTATTTATTATAATCGTAATATATTTGTCAGATCGTTTTGTTTCAGTCAGTTTCAGACTAGCTTAGTTCCGAAGTTAACAGGTAGGTAATTGAGGTATTTATAGAAACAAGTAATCACAAGTATATTATAAATAAGCCAATATTACTTTTTCATAAAATACTAGCTTTTGCTAGCGACATCTTAAGCGCGTAATATCCCTTTCAGCTTTTCCCTATCCCGTGGGAAATTCGGGAAATAAGGGGTTTTAATTATATTCTGTATACAACATTCTGCTTTGTGTGCCTATTAGTTTCTGTCTTGAAATCAGTTAGCTTTCGGCATTTCTAATGTAAAAAAGGTTATGTATAAGACGATCGATGTTGCAAAACATAAACGTAGCAAAATTGACAAACTCAACATTTGCTCTCCTGTTTTCAAACCATTAGAATAAATTGTTGCAAACATAAAAGAGAAAAATAAACATTCGCCGCGGCGATAGATAAATAAAAAACATTGTGGAGCCATGTAGGCTTATAATATGATTAGAAAGGTAAGCCAAACCGAAAGCAAACGTTGGAACATTGTACGTGCCGAATTTCAACAGAACTCGTCCTGTGTTCGTATTTTCCGAACATGGAAATCCAATATTCGGATATGCGAATGTTTTTGCGGCACTCCCGTTAAGAATGTATTGTGAAAACGATACAGACAGGTGGAAAAAACTATGGTTACATCACAGTAATGCGGGAATATTGAATGTAGCGGAGTTGAGAATGGAATAAGTGCGATGTGTCATCTATAACTAGCTATACAATTATGTTGTTGCATTCTTATGTTTACGATGTATATATATGTCTTTGCTACAATTTTAATTATTTTTTTGCTGATATATCATCATTGAGTACCAAAGCGCAAATAATATCATATCGTCCTTTTTTCATACTTTTTAGTTTAAGAGGATGGAGAGCATGTGGTCATAACCGGCCAAGTGCGTGTCGCGCTACGCACAGTGTAGGGTTACGATAACCAAACATTATTATTATTTATATGAATTTAATTTAGACTGATAAGATATGGAAAATAGGAAATAATAATATAAGATAGAGTTGTTCGAAGTTTTCTTAGTTGAACTAGCTGCGCCCCGGGCTTCGCTCCCGTGAGAATTTCGGGATAATAAATACCCTCTGTTACTCCAGGTTATATTCTACCCGTGTACCAAATTTTATGACAAACGGTCCAGTATACATAGAAACATATATCCTCACAAACTTTCACTATAATATTGTAGAATACGTAGTTGGTCAGCTATTACACGTAAAATAAAAACTAAAAAAAAAATTTCACGTTTTCTGTGTCTGTGGGACTACGGAACCCTAGAAACTGTTTTTAGCTACCTATATCGAATAACCATCCATACCTCCTTACGGGCACCCTTTTAGAAGTGTTAATAATAACTTCGAACTTCGCATAAAAATTCTACCCAATTTATCTCACAACTTTGTATGTATACAGGTATTTATAACACCTAATATACTACTGACTACATTATACAAATTACTACTATGACGATAGTTGAAAAAGAGATAACCTGTCTAAATACCTGAGACAAAATTAAGTCACAAAGCAAATTTGATAAAAACCTGTTGTTTTGTGAAATACCTTCCATAAATTCAGGTTATGAAGCAGCAATTTAATATAACTTTATACAAAATAATAAAGATAATTATGTCAACAAGATTAAGCGCATTCAAGTCATTATCAAATGATAATGCGAAAGTCATTATCAAATGAAAACGACAAATTGTAAAAAAACAAAATAAAGTCTGAGTAAATAAAAGATGTGCTAATCTGATGCAAAACTGATTTTAGACTTTCCGATGCGCGCGCTGAAAGGTCAGTACAGGGTGACTTTTTATACATTGCCATTCTGATCTATACATTTCCTCAAGTTTGATTTATTAATTTTGTATGGAACACCTGATTTTTTTTCCTATTTCTTTGTTGCTTCCAAACGAATTTGTTCAGTATCATGGACTGACCGATACTGAACAACTTCTAATTTTAACTAATATTCACAGAATGCTCCATCGACAAGAACTTCGATTGATTGATTACAGAGTGCATGTGATTACTAAATATTTCTTTACATGAAATATTTAGTAATTTAAAGTTAAACAAACGACATTCGATTTGTTTATCTAATCACTTCCCCAAATTTTATTTCACTGTTACTGTTAACAGAAGATGCCACACCTACCTATACATGTTAAATTATTGTTTTGTCTTATCTAATCAATATCTGTACTTGCTATTATTTTTCATAACCTCGGCCCCATCTCCATTCAAAATATTTAACGGTAAGTTGCTTGTGAAAACACATAACACGCAGTTTCGATATTTGGTCAAAATCGTTGAGAAGCTATGTCTTGCGCGTGACCAAAATTTAGGCGCGAACTAAAAATATCGTGTTATCGTGCCCGCTGTCAAAACAACCCCATAAATATTACCCGCTGGCTGTTCCCACTAGTTACGACTGTTTTACAGTTTCGTCTTCCGACCCTGGTGGAATCACGCTGTTTTCTTCCTCTACTTTTAATCTTTTTACTAAGTTTCAGACATTTTCCTAATTAAATTGTATTCAATATCACTAATGGTACGGCGTACATATGACATCAATGTTTTATTGCCATTTTATTGTATGAACTTCGACCAGCGATAATTGTAGCATTTGCAATAATTAAAGTTCCGTATTCCTAAAAAACAAGAACGAACTAAATGAAAAAAATTGTCCAAGTTCTTGTAATATTACGTAGTAGTCGGCTTTGACCTATTTTCGAAGTTTATTTATTTGGTTAAGTATGTCATATACTTAACGAAATAAATAAACTATTGGGTTGTTAGATAACCTTTATGTCGCATTCAACCTCCTCAGAGGACGCGATTTACCTTGTAATAAACCTCTGCAAGGAAATCGGCGAAAACGAACCATATTTATTCGTTTTTACCAATACAATTTTAAATGGATATATTAAACTAATCATACCGATTGATTGCAAAATAATTAAAAAGTAACGTTTACATTTTTAGGCTGTTTTGTTAAAGAAACTGAGGACGGGCAATACTGTTAAGTAAGGACATGGGCCTCCCAAGCAGAGGCGACAAAATTTGTGACTTTATTCACAGTGATGTGGTTTACCGTTCTACCGTGCGTCTCAAATTACGCAATAAAACCGATTTTTACAGCCCTAGCTAAAAATTGATAAAATGTTTATATTTTATGTATTCAGTATACTTTTAGTAGATTTTGTGTAAGTAACACGCATATATCACGCATCTAAAATTTTTTGCTTAGTAGTAAATAAACCCTAAATATTGTGTTAACTTTTTAATTAAACACAATAATACCTACCAGTTACAGGTAAAATTACGAACCCCTGAAACTATTTAAGTAACAGTTAAGCAAATAGGAGACATTAACTCTTTAGATTTAGATTGGGAAAACTTTACAAATTGAACTTGGTGATGAGGTCATTTGCTCTAATTCCATCCTCGTGCTCGGTGCCTTCAAATAAGATTACAATCTCGAAAGAGCAAGGCACGAAATGCTTCGTACAAGTTTGAAACCATATGAGCATGAGTCTATTTCCTACGATTCAAACTTCACTGGAGTGTTAAAGTTTCAAGTAATTATTTTTTTACATCCATTTTTAGAAATTAGCTTTTGCCTTAAAGTTCGCCCGCGTGCAAGTCGTCCTCACCCCTGGGTTTTCCGAATTTTATTTTTAGTGCTCACTTATATATGTCATATTAAAATTCTTTCAAGATTTTAACTATGTTGGTATCGATAGCCTGGACCTATTCTAAAGTCGAATCTCATCGACAGCTACCGAAGCAAGGTTTCTGTATCAGCTTCTTTTGTACAGTGTAGTCTGCGTTCAAACGAGTTTTCCTACCTCGTGAGATGTCAGATTTACACTATACCTATACATATATCAAATAGGACTATGTACTTGGTATGCTTGAGAGACTCAATCATTTATTTTAATCATTATGACTTAATAGTCATAATATCAATGAACTGGATTACTGATTATATCTAACACACATGCTATGATTAGGGTAACCTAATCATCCTGAGTATCACTGATGTTATCTGAGTTTATTGAAATTTGACGTCACTTCATTTGATTTAAACTAATTATACTTAGTAATGGAGTAATGGAGTAGTATATACGGTGACACGTTCGTCACTGCACATAAAAAACACTTAGTAGAGTGCATAAAGTGCACTTAGAATATTTTTCTTGGCTTTTCTTTTAAATTTTTATAGGAACCTACATTCTCTCTCTCTCTCTCTCTCTCTCTCTCCGGTTTGTTATTACAGCATATTTAGCACAGCATTGTCATTTCAGTAGCGTGCGCTCTCTCTTCTAGTCTTTAGTTTCAGTGCTTAGTTAGACATAAATTTATTTATACTTATTATCTTGATCAGCTTTGTTTAGAGATAGTTTAATTCATCCTTCAGATGATTAATTTCATCATAGCCAATGTTCTCTTATATCAGTCAAATTAACGCCGGCCTCTCTACAGTCTCTACATTATATACTATCTAAGAATTAAAGAAGTTTGTCTTTTCATATGTTTAATAATCCTACGTGATGATTGCAGATAGTTGTAGCAGCAAAATAAGCGGTGTTGTGTGTGAAATTGGGTTAGTTTACGGTTAGGCAGGCTTACTTTACGACTAGGCAAGGCGCACCGTAAAAGTTTTATGTCCGCCGTGACATCAGCTCAGCGCCTCGGACCGTGTTTGTTCACCCTTCGCGGATGTCATAATTATGTTCTGCGCTGATTTATGTACATATCTTAACCGACTCTCAAAAATACGGAGTCTGATAGATTTTTATTAATAATACCTAAATTGAGAATATTTTTTCTGGCAGCATTGCCATTCAAAAACACGTTCTATTTTGAGGCTATACAATTTCGTTTTCTATACGGATTGTTTTTGATTATTGTTTTAATATATATTGTAAAAATATATAAAGTTCTAAATACTAGAAATTTGTATCAATGGCCAATTGCTCATTACATAGGAATAGACCTACAACAACTCCCAAATAAAATGTTGTGATTTGATTTTCAAATTTTCTCTTCAGTTCTTTTTTTTTCTATGTGCAGATTTGGATGCCGACATCTGCGCCGAGCATCTGTCTCTATGTCACGATTTAAATATGCTGTGCTAAATTATCTGGTGATTAAAAGGTCACCCCTATACTTCAACACTACTACATTATTACTAGTATACTATAATACTACTGTTTTTTATATACGAATTATCTCCTTCTTATATAAATATTTATCTTTGTCTGACCTTGATAAGTTACCGGATACTTATAATAATTATTATAGTTTAGAGTCAAGGTCAAGGATTGTTTATTAGATATTTCTTGGCCAAACAGGTATTTTTGTAACCTCGTCTTAAATGAAATTATGCAATTTTTATACGGTTCGCGATTTTAATAATATTAATATATTTTTTCTTTGGAAATACAACTGATATTTATGATATGTTTTGCCCATATTTTGAATTGTAGAAGTTCTAAATAAAGCATTTACTTAATACAACATACTAACATACAGTGTTTACTTATTAAACGGTGTTTGGTTATTTGTAAGGGAAAGGTGATAAATAAATACTAAATTCAAATAATTGGATGAAAAAATTCATAACTTGAGTGGCAATACATGCCTAAGTCATTTTAGCAATACTATAATAAAACTAGATTTACCTACGGTAGATACAAATAAGATTCATTCATCAGAAATTGAATAGAGTGGAATTTTTCCTTATAATGTTAAGACATGATTCAATTTATTTAATCTTTAGTTATATTTACTCATTGTGATGATACAATGATTTCATAAACATCATCGTGTCAGCCACAAGAAGCCCACTGGACATTAGACCTCTCCAACGACATCCACGACCGATTGAAAGCAGTATGCGTCAAAAGTCTTCCTGCAACATTGACGATATCGTCAAAATCATGACACCAATCTAGATATTCCACAAATGACGCCAATTGTTATCTTTTATTGCGATTCGTTTAATAAATAAAATATTTTCCACAAACGGCACCAAGAGATAAGTATCTACAGACCTAATATCTGTACAATTCCTAAAGATCATTACGTAATTTACCAACATAAAGTACCTATAATTAAAATAACAACTGTATTATCTAAAGAGGTAAGCTATATTTTTTTAAGGCGAGACCTTTAGTCCTTATTAATAGGCTATTAAAGTATGCCATCTACACATTGTACGTAAATATGTACGTAATTAACTCACATTGTAGATAATGGTTGTAAAGTGTACACCTTGCACTTACCTATCAACTAATGTGTGAAGTAAGACGTAAAATGATGATTTGTTTTTATAAAACAAAGTTGAATATAACTGGTCAAGTGCTTGTCGGACTCGCGCATGAAGAATTTTGTACCACTATATATAAAAACGAATATTTTATTCTGTGAAAATATAATCTGTCTAATTTTGCCGGTTCAGGAGACAGACGGACAGACATACGAACGGACAGCGAAGTCTTAGTAACAAGATTTCAATTTTTCCTTTACGTACGGAACTCTAAAAATTATATAACTATTCCTTCCATTTCATCTTACCTCCATTTTATCCTTATCGTCCATTTTACCGGATCGATTCTATTGAATATCGATAATTACGAAAATTATAGAGAACAAATTCATGCTATATGTACGTTTAGAGCTAAAGGCAACATTCATAACGATCTTTTTAGTTTTGCCATAATACATAATAGTTAATTATTATGACATCATCTCAAACTTTTATACTGTATATAAGTCTAATGATAAGACTTCTAACGAATTTATCACGTCTTATTATGTCATGTAACATTATGTGTCAAAAAAATGTTTTACAAATTACTCGTTCCCAGCACAACTTATTTACTTTTTGACAAAATTTTAATCTATTCTACTAATATTCCGAAGATATGACTGAAATATAAATCTATATTATCGATAATAATATTATAAATATTACAAGATTTTAAATAAAATCTAATGTTGCATCTATATGCATATATAGATACGTATATAGATAAACTGTAGTTAATTTAGATTGTCCCCGTAGAATGGGAAATGTACACATAATTAAGTAATATTAAGTTTATCTGTATGCGAATATACATTTATATTCTTTTGAAAAATAAATTCTTTGAACTCTTAACCGCTTTGCTGATTTTGATGAAGTTGTGCATAGATAGTTCATGCGGTCGTATATCTTGTCATCTTTATTTCAATTCCCCGTTTCCCGCTACGATTTCCCCTACGTGGCTCGTTCCGAAACTTGTTCTGTCCCGTTTACTGCTAATTGTCCCGCAAAGTGCCCCATAGCATTTCCCGCTACGTGTCACACTTGTTGCTGGCAACACAAGTTTTTTATTTTTTTTTATTTTTGTATAAGGTTGTTGTTCTAAAAAAGAAAAAATCTACGGCTACGAACTCTGTCATGTGTCCCAATTAATATAAAAATAAAATACAATATCAACAGCAGTTGTTTGGAATTTAACAAGATCCTAACAACACTCCCGCTTCCCGTAACGTGCGCCGAACATTTCATGGACCTCAAAAATAATAAAGTTTCGCATAAATTTCCACCCCAACATTGTTCCCTTAGAAATGCAATTTTCAAAATTAATGCATTATGATTTTATCAACTACAAATTTAAACAAAAAATGTCATGTGTCTCACTTCAAAAATGACGAAGCTTCATACAAACTTGCAACCCCTATTTCACCCCTATAGGGATGTAATTTTCAAAATCTACCAATTAGAAATTTAAATTAAAAATTTCATGTGTTTTACTTCATAAATGACGATATTTCATACCTGCAACCCCTATTTCGCCCCCTTAGGGATGGAATTTCGAAATATCCTTCTTAGCGGATGTCTCCTCTCACAATCTACCTTCCTGCCAAATTTCATCTTCATGGGCTCAGTAGTTTTCGAGATTTCTTGATACGTGTGTGAGTGAGCGAGTGAATGTTTTTCGGCTAAACTGTTACCATTATCATCCCGACTAGATCTAGATATAGCCGGAATGATAACGGCTACACCTAAGTCTAACCCAAAATAAGTAGGCTATGGCTAGGTGTAACCAACTGAGGTCGACTGCACCTAACGTAGGTCTAGCCGCACTTCGTTGTTTAGCCGTAACACATACATGCCGCAAGTCGAATCCAATCATGAAAGTACAAGTGATAAACAGCGTTATCACACGATGCGAATAGTTATTACCGATTTAGAATTACGTCGACGATGTGAGGGTCAGCCGATAACAGACAGACGATCCAAGCTCGTTGTTCTAAATTTATTTGACGGTTCCGTACTTAAAATTAAGTCATTTATACTAACGTATTGGCTTTGCTCGAATAGAACAATAATAACAACTAAATTTTCCTAAGGAATCACACTATCTAATGGCGACAATCGTATAAAAATCCAATCGTCTGTTTTTGAGTTTATCACCTTCATCCAGACGCGACTGCAGGACTTGTCTTTGTAATACGTAAGTATAAGTATTCCACGAAAATGTAATTTTCATGCCAGTGGCTTATAGAGTCTACCATACACATATTGAACAAATTTTCATTAATTTCACAGGTGACAAGAGTCCTCAAATAGCTTTATTCTCCGCACACTAACCGTGTACATGTTGATAAAACAGTGCATGGAGTAGACACTCAATTAGCTGATTGCTCAATGTGTATGGGGATATAAGCCGGATACTAGGATAACTGCTTAAATTTTGCAATTACAATAATGTATTTACATACTATAGAATACACCATGCCATTACAGTGTAATTCTCTCCACTATATCTCTCTGTACCACCAACCAATAAATCCTTGCCCTTCAGTTTGCTTACAGACTGACAACAACCCAATGTTTATTTTACAAGCAAAACTTACAAAAAACAAAATTTATTATCGTAGCACTTTATATGAAAATATCATTAATTAGATAATAATTAATACGTTGTTACTATCACTGTGAATTAATCCCAATCCCAACTAATATTATAAATGCGAAAGTAAGTTTATTTGTTTACATACTTAACCAATCAACTTCTTGAAATTTCGCATATACATAATTAAGAGTATGGAGAAGAATATGAAGCGGTGGTGGTGTGGATCGAAAGGTCCCAGGTTCGAAACCTACTCGTGCCACATAAGTTTGTATACCAATCTGATTCATGTATAGTACTTTTCATCGTCCACCACTTGCTTCCGGTGAAGGAAAACATCGTGAGGAAACCTGCACACTGGTTAATTCTTATTAACTTTTGTGTGAAATGGAGTGTGTTTCATTCCACATAATGACCACGACCCTCAGCCATGAGTAATACAGCTATTAAGAGAAGATGGAGAATATAGTGTACCTTTCATCCCGGAAAAAACTATTGTTCCCATGGGATTTGCGAAATAACTGTATTCTATCATACAAAAGCGGTAAATAAAAGTTCTTAAACAAAGCATGCAATGTTCACGCATTGCGTCGGCATGTGTCTCAGTTTGTAGACAGTGTGGAGTTGGACACTTGATCTCCGAAACTAATGAGTCTAAAATTAAAAGAAAATACAAAATATAATTCAATGCTCGTAGATCGCAGGAAAACTTATAAGAACTATATATATATATATATAATTATGTTTATAAATTGTACGTAACCCTCTTCATGCGAGTTAAACTCGAATTTGACCGTTTTTTTTATTTTTTAAGAACTTTAATATTGCTCTTAATTCAATATTCAAAATTTCTAACATTGACCTAACTTCAGTTTTTTTAGACATCTAACTTAAAACTTTGACAATGTAAATATCAAATATGTAAATGATATTAATATTATAATTAATGATCACACAGAAGGAAATCGAAGCGGTAGTGTTGCAAATCTCAGCCAATATAATTTGTGGACTGAACCCTTCTTAGATAACGGCATTAGGATATCGTTGTTGTATCAGTGTGAACGTTACCATTTGGTGAATCGATTGTGCACATCGTAATACATAAAAATGTGGGACACAGTTCTAATGTTTGTTTTTCTTTGCATACTCTCTTATTTTTTCTGGAAGATCACGCAGAATGAACCTAACAAAATAAAATTCTACTTTAAGTTTTTCGTTTTCTACTTCATCACTTCAGTGTTCGCGTTGTTCATCTGGCCAGTATTTTTGTTGAGTCCAAGAAATCCAACAAATATATTGTAAGTACTTACTTTTACGGAGTATTTTTTGAATAGATGTCGAGTCCCAAGGCTCACTCTCCGATAGATTTTAGAGATTAACTCTAAATAGGTATTCGTTCGTCTCGTAATATAAATCTCGGCTATGTTCTAATCCAAATTTTAATCAATTAGGAAGTATCACCAAAATCTTTAAAAAGTAACTTTGCGTGAATTTTATTTATTTTTATTATATATGTAAATACATTAAGTAAGGAAAATACCGAATACCCAAAAAGCGAAGCTAAACTATTAAATAATATTTTACAAATCATTAATTATATCTTAACGATCTTGTAATCAATCCACATCAAAACATATAAACACAAATATGTAGCTGACAGGTACATTCGAAAATTTTGATAAAGCTACTTATCTCTTTTTCATCTGAGCCATTGAGTCATCTCAGCTTCGGAGCCCAGGGTCCGCTTGAATTACTTAGTTTAGTAGGGTTATTATTATCGTAAAAAATATTTATTTATTCACAATATTTTCCAAGCGATGACTTTTTACAATCTTCGCCACTTGAAGGTATTAAAATTTGATTTTTCTGTATATAAATTTAATTTTCTGTTAAGCTACCAAACAGTTTTTTGTTGGAAAAGAATCAAGTTTGTTCTTATGATGACGTTCATTAACGATTCAATATTGGGCTTTTTTGAATTGTCGTCCAATAAGAATCATTTATGTGCCCTACTCATCCTACAGCAACAATTTAATTTTATATTTCCATCCGCTGATTTCGGACGATTGAAGAAATCACACACACGAGTCGACTTCGGAATGATACGGCATACCTCTAATAAAGCTTAACTGAGTTGAGGCCGTGAAACCCTGGATCCTTTTAGACCCATGGCCTATGGACGCTAGCAACCTACTTTCCACTACTTATAGCAATTTATAAGCACCTATTGAAACTTCCAGAATAGGCGTGTGGTTACCAAAGCAAGTGACGAAGCTGTACGACATAACATGGAACCTCCGCAATGGGGAGATCTTGTCAGAAGATCGCGGAGCTGTCATAGTAGCCAACCATCAGTCAGCACTTGACATATTAGGTAAGTAAATTTAGCCCCATTTGGCACTCATTCTAATACACCTCGGCCAGGTCGTCAAACTTATTACGTATATACATCAAACGTAATTGTTTGCCGTTTTAATAGACAACTAGAATATGCCCGGAGCTTCGCCTGCATAAATTTCCTTTTATGTCCCACACATCAAATTACATAAGCATACCTATACAAAATTTTAAGATTGGTTATATAAAACAAACAAACTTACTTTCGCATTTATAATGTTAAGTAGGATTAGGATATACACTATAGCACGGAACGGTACTTCGACCTCAAGTCGGATTCGCACTTGGCCAGTTTTATTTCTTTCATTTTGACCAGCACCCTCAGACAAGAACCATAAATTTATGGTTTTGGTCCTGAAATAAGACAACAAAAATTATGTAACTGTACTTAGATAGTTTATAATAATACCCAAACAACTATATAATACTTTGGACTTCACGCAATTGCAGGTATGTTCAATATATGGAGTACTGTTAAAAGAATGACAGCTATTGCGAAGAAAGAAATATTCTACGTGTGGCCTTTTGGACTTGCAGCGTATTTGGCAGGCGTTGTCTTCATAGACAGGTCAAATCCCAAAGACTCATACAAAACTCTGGAGGTCACTTCTGACGTTATGGTTAAAAATAAGGTAATTATCATCGAAATAGTTAAATCGTTCTCGGTCATTGTTGATTAAAAAAAATAAGTTTCACGAAGAAATGTTGTTAGGTATACTCGTTTATTTAGTTATTAATTGCATAGATACATAAAGTTTTATATTCTTACATTTCATTATAAATTCTAATGGACATATTTATCATGTAAAATTGAAACCATACCTACTTATTTGGTTTTAACTTAGCAGGAACGCACTTCTCCTGTCGAAGTCCCTATGACTAAACCTTATTTTTATATTTCATTTATACAATTGTATGCGCTTTTCGTTTCAGACCAAGATTTGGCTTTTCCCCGAAGGAACCAGGAATAAAGATTACACAAAATTCTTGCCTTTCAAGAAAGGAGCCTTTATAATGGCTGTAAATGCCCAAGTGCCTATCCTTCCCGTTGTGTTCTCTCCGTATTACTTCATCAACCGCAAAAAATACATCTTTAACAGAGGTAATTCTTGTCTATTTATTATTATTTTGCCTAAATCAGGTATACGTATTTACCTATGCACGGCTCACGAACCGGTCGATTGGCTTGCATGGAGACATCAATCTAAAGGAACTCCATTTTTTAATGATATAACAATACCTATATGCGAATAATTATACCTATATGCGAATTAATTATTCCTTATACCTACATATGTGGTATATATGTAGATGTAATTTACAATTAATTACTGGAAATCGTAATTCTCGTAATATAGAGTGTGGTAAAGTACAAAACATATCTTATACGAGATATCGACAAATCATTTAGGTGCTGTGTTTAGGTGTAACCAAATATGGATAAGTAAATGAAGTAGTAGAATATTATCCAAAGTTCGAACAGAATTCGCAAACGAGGCATTTATATAGTGACTAGCTGCCCGTCCCATCTTCGCTCGGGTAAAACCATAATAAAACTTTCACAGAAATCACCCTATAATAAGATATAATTCAAAATAATTGAAGTTGAGGATGCAAACCATCGACAGTAACAACGTGAATTCAATAATATTAATATAATTAAATAATAATAATGGTGTTTACTACTGAGCTGTCTACTCATATCTTTAGTTGACGAATGGGATTATTCGTTGTTTCTTTTCATCCTCATGATACACGGGTTTCATTATTTTTGTTGCATAGCATTTGTGCCAAGTTTCAAGTAGATCAGTAAAGATTTTCGTTATTTTTCATACAAACTTTACCCCCAAATTTTACCCCTTTAGGGGTCGAATTTTGAAAATTCCTTTCTTATCTGAGCACTATGTAATAACCTAAAGCTACTGCCTAAATGCTCTGGTCTTGGATGTTTATCTATATATGTATTTGTTATAAAATATAGTATCGTTGAGTTAGTATCCCATAACACAAATCTCGGACTTACTTTGGGGCTAGCTCAATCTGTGTGATTTGTTAGGACAATAAATATATTAGGATAAATATATCCTAAAATAAATAAAAAATATATTAATAAATTTATTTATTTATTTAAATGCCGCGTTTATAGCTTCTGTGGTTTAGGCTGGGCATTGATTAGTACGCTTGTTCTTTTATATATATAGATGGGTAAATATCCCGGTTATAATCCTGTTTTCACCTGTTACAATCTATAGGTACATAAAAAACGCGGAATTGATGACTTCCAAAGGAGTCAAACACTATACTTTTCATTTCGAATATAAGAAATTATTAAATCAAGTTTATCCAACAAATTCATCAACACGCACCGTTATGCTAAGATACATATTTTTTTAATGTACACTTATAAGTACTGTTTCGAAACTGGAAATACCGCAGCATATCAATGTGCCTTCAGTTTCGAGATAAACTTGACTACTTGCTAAACCTAAACAATATACCAATTAACAATTTACTGAACTAGGTTAGTTAGTACTTAAGTTTACGAAGCGTACCTACGTAAACTTAGATTTACCAAATTGATAGATTTACCAAATTGAATCTAAATTCAATTTTATGTTGAGGTTGCAAATAACTAGAAAAACTTTTACACTTATATTTGTAACTCCTCCCGGAAATAGGTAGAAACACAGGATAGGAATTACAGGTTTTATTTTCTCAAAGGCCGAGCGCTATCACCAAAATCCGTTCACTAAAAACGTTATTTATATAAATAGATAAATTTAACAAAATGTCCAACCAATCCTCAGAAAATGTGTGTGGTATTGAGCAACAAATTTGCATAAAAAATTTTGCAACCAATAATTTTGCAACAAACATATATAATATGAGCAAAATAACCATTTGGATAACTTGAGTTGGAACATCCAGTTTACAAAATAATGTTATCGAGGTAAAAAAATATAACCACTTACATAATCATGTGTCATGCTAGCAGCTATGCTACTACAAATTAAGTAACTGTGTACAAATTATGAATACATTTTCAGGTCAAGTCACAATTCAATGCTTGGAGCCCATCCCAACGGAAGGGCTAACACTAGACGATGTGCCGAAACTCATGGACACAGTACACGAAAAGATGGCTTCAGCCTACAAAGAGTTAGCTAAAGAGGTCCTCAGTGCCTTACCTTCAGATTACCCCTACACGACTATAGGATAAATTAGAATAGTGCTTGTGATTTAGATATAATAGAGGTTAAAGCATTAACTATTCACTGTTCGAGTATTCAGTATTTCAGAAAATAGTGGCAGTATAAACGTACCTACTTGTAAACCAAAGAAAAAGTATAATAGCTCTTGATTTTTCAATTCTGTTTATTATTTGCACAGTTTTTGTTAGGTTTTATAAACTCAAAACACAGGGAACCCTTCACTTTATCGCAATTCACTTCAACGATTTTCATTCCTTATAAAAATATTTACTACAATTTCCTGATGATGAACACTATACTTATACACACCCAATATTAATATAAATACTTATATTAATATTGGGTGTGTATAAGTATAGGTATGTTATAATAGTAATTTTTATAACTTATTTGTTTTTAATCCCCCAACTTTCTCCACATCACTCTATGTTGGCTGACTGGTAGAAAAAGCCCAAAGCTTTAAGTTGTTTATTTTTTGTAATAAAGAAATAAATATATGTATATACACTGTAGTCACTATTTGAGGGTTTGGTTATACTGTTATGTTGTTACTATTGCTCTTTACGTTAATTGTTTACAAATTCAATTTTTTTGCATGTTTTTATGAACAGTTTTATTGATAACTTAGTATTTTATATGAAATGTTAGTTCGATATATCATTTATCTAATACCCGAAACAATTTCTACATAGCTTTTTATGATATTTTGTTAGCTGATGTGAATTATTAAGAAACATTTATTTTGAAAATAGTGGAATAGTTTACTGGGAAATGAAATCGATGTCAAAAAATAAACACCCCAAAAAACAATGTTACCTGCTGTAAGTACATCAGAGTGCAAAGTATAGTTGAAAAATGACGTACCTAAACATAAAGACGTTCAAATGTCAATAGATACATGAATTATTCATAATCGCTAAATATAATATTAGATATTCGTTATTCACCAAACCAAGACTTAGTAGATATATTAGATATATAATTAATTAAGTCACATTTAAGAAAATTCTCGAGAGATTTTGAAAATGTTTAAGGATAAAGTAATATTTCTTAGGTAAGTTCACAAGTAAACAAACAAGCATATTGCGGGATAATCTCTAATATTTTCCAGGTGTCTTATCCAAATCAGGACAGAACTGTTTGCGTGATGCTGGCACAAAGAAACAGATAACAACTGGTTATATTATGTCTCAAATTGGGGAAGGAATCGTAGCTTTTGTCAACCCTTCCGGTGTCACGGGTGACAATTAAGAAAAAATATTACCAATTGTCCCCTCTGATTCAGATATGAAGGGAACAGGTGGGAAAATTTTTCATCCGGGTGACGACTGGGAAGAAAATTCACAGTTGTCACCCCGGGGTTCAGTGCTACAGGGAACTACTGGGAATAATCGAAGTTTTCATTTTTATTTCAGCCAATGACAGAAATATACATTCAAGGTTAATAGGTAACGTAGTAATGTATTTTTACTTTGTCCAGATGTCATGTCAAACTCTTAGTTATTCACTTTTGTTTTATTTCTTAGAGTGAGTTGCAGCGTTAAATTTGACGTTGATTTTAACCGACGCGCAGCTGACATTTAGACAAAATGGCGTAATTTGCGTTTTTCATCGCACATTAAAGTTAACGTCAAAGTAGACTGTGCAACCCACCCTTAAAGTACTAGATAAGTAAGTATGTACTTACGTAAAAATATTTTTAGGTTACTAATTTACTATTAACCTAACATTTTTCATAGATTTGATTAGATTACGATAACCTAAATTCACGTGTATGGCAGCGTGCAATCGCATGTAGGTACCTAAACATTAATGTCAATTTTCTGTTTTTTTACCGACTACTGATAAACATATTGTTGGACGAAGGTAATTCCTATTTATGTAGTAATTTAATAACTTTGTTTTTCCTATTTTTCTATAACAAATAAACATATAAATATATTATTTGCCATCTTTCATTGGCATTTTCAAATACCTTTTAAATGAATCATACGATAATAAAAATAATATAATAGTAATTAATCAACAGTTCCAAATACCTACATTATATTTGTACCTGCAATAACGAAACTCTTAGTTATATTCGGCATGTCCATATCACAGCCACTTTATTCCGAAAATATTAGGAATGCCAACACCGGTTTCCCAAACTATGATTATGAACGAATATTGAATGCCACCAACAAAACATTGTCTATTCTTTTAAAAGTTATTCATTCACATTGTGGAAGGTTAAAAGGTTCCGTTTCTTTTACATAGTCCAATAAGAAACAAGAATTAAGATGTCTCGTCACGAGGGTATCTGAATTTTATGTCTCCTTTTCCCTACAGAGACAGCCTAGGATGGGTCCTGAGTTTGGAAACTCAGGTCTAGCCGGATACACATAGGTTTAGTCTCACTTCGGGTTTTAACCGTATCGTAACATTCCTATATCCTATCCCTAATTTATGCTTATTACGGGAATATTCAAATACTAGCTAAAATTGCACTTGGCCACTTGGGTTTGTCACAAACCTAAAAAATAGTTGTTATACTACCGTTAGCTAAACCCAATAGAAAATGCATAAAATGCTTATGGATTCATTAGTACTATGAACGCTTTCAAGGTCAAAAGATGCTTGCTTTTATATTTTTTACAAGCACATAACCACTTACATTCTGTTAGTAATTTTGAAAGTCATATTTAAAACACAACTAGGTAGGTACTCTTCATTCTTTATCATATAATCAGTCTTCGCTTTCATACAGCTTCAGTAAAATAACTAAAATAATCGTAGAATTCTGTGATATTAATATGTTCCGAAAAATTACAAACCTATTATTTTTCATATTATCAAAATTTTTCTCTCTTTGTTTTATAATATTAATAAGTTGTATAGATTTTATGTACAAGAAAACAATATATAACAAAAAAAATAAAAGAATATGTTTTTATTATAATTTCTTTATGGTATATGTTGGTTTAATTGTGGGATCAATTTTGATGAGCTTGATTTTTATTTTAAGACCTGGATACGAAGGGAACATAAGGTAAGAAATTCATTCATTAATATTTATTTTAGAAATAATATTATAAATTTACAAAAATAATATAGTCTTGTGATTGATACTTAGAAATAAAAATAGAATTGCCAAGGAGGTTTTTTTAATGGTTTCAAAATTGATCAGAGCGCACATCATACAAAAGGTCTTGCATGAACCGCGTACGAACGTACATACAGATAAAAATTCTAACTAAAAATAATTTTGGCATCTATTAGCACTATAAAAAACTCTTTCTTCTTCATAATAAAATGCTACGATTTATTATGAAGAAGAAAGTATTCTTTGAAAATTTTCTGAACATGGTAGGTATATTTATAGTTATTAAAGTTACGGATTTTAATCAATAGATTATTAATTTAAAGTAATATTTTTCTTTTATATATTTTTTTAACTAACCTAAATAATGTTTACATTGCAGTATTGCTGCCCCACTAACCAGATATTTCGCTAGATTGCTGGGTGTCCCAGTTACAATTAGAAATAAAGAACGCTTGAGCACGGACTCTGGAGCCATTGTCACTATTAACCATCAATCTCTTTTCGATATAATAGGTAAGTAAGGTATTCTCTAAATACATACACATTAATACTGTGCCTAAATCTTATAAATCCAAGTGAAGTATGACCAAAAACACAAAGTTGTTTAACTTAGTCTGCTTTGTACTTTGTAGACTACTCGTACTAAGATTTGGAAAAAATAATATTTCGAAAATTATCATACAATTAAAATGAAATTATATACCACAACATACCATGCACAAATTTCGAATATATATAACTGTGAATACATGATTATGTAATTAAACTAGTATGTCGTTCCTACCTATGTAGCCGTGACCAAATATTGTCAATTTTTTAACAATATCTTTTAAACCCCGACGACAGGAGGGGCGGGTTCTAAGTTTAACTTTTGCTGTCCGTGACATCGTTGTTGAACCAATTTTGATTTTGTTTTTTTATTATTTGAAAGATAATTTTATAGAGAGTATTCTTAGCTATATTTGTAAATTACGTGTTCAATAGTTTGGAAAACATCAGCTTTTTTCTAGCAGATGAGAGGATGTAAGCAACTTCCAAAGGCCAGTTTATGAATTCTTGGCCAAGAGGCGGGGGCTTTTTAAATTAAATTTTTATTGTACCTACGTTTTAAAATGTCATTGCCTTTCAGTTTCACTTGGAATATGGGATATTCCGAAAAAAATGATCTCGCTTGGCAAACGTGAACTGATGTATGTGCCCCCGTATGGACCCATGGCACTTTTGGCTGGACTTCAATTTGTTCCCAGAAATAATAGCTTGAAAGCACGTGAACAACTTAATATAATAGCACAACACTTAAAGGATAGAAAGGTAGACCAAAAGTGATACAAGTATCTTTTACTTTCTGAAATAATAGCTTTCATTTACTTACTCTTTAAGTACACGCTTACTCAGATAGTATAGTTAACAGTTAACGCGCTATAGAGGTTCATGCGGGGTAACTTGATGTGCCGTTGACTGTAGCTACTTTATTAGGGTACTGCAAGTATCATGTACCTAATTTATATTTAGACTAATGCTCATTTTATGATTTCTGGTTTCGGTTAACCAAGAATATTATTTCTAAGATCCACATTATTCTTAATTTTTATTTTAGACTTCAAATAAATCTAACTTACCTACAAGGTCGACGGCAATGGCTGACGACATTTCAAAGTAATATAGCGATCACCACGGTGAATGTATCATTTCTATAACGACGTCTTCAGTTATTATATATACCAGCATTTTCCCGCAGCTACTCCCCTTCACAAAAAAGCTATATTTATTCAAAGTTTACCTATCTACTAAACATATCAGCCATTTTTTCATACCATATCCTACAGAACTGCTAAAGTTCTGCTAAACTGCTAAAGTGCTAAAGTTTAAAGTTTATTTACCTAACTTAAATTCGTATGTGTGTGTGTCCCGAAGTGCGCTGTGACTCCCCGAAGCCCAAAGTTCGCGTTATAAAACAACCATTAAATTTTTAAGATTTTATTATATTTTTATAACCGACTGACTGCCTGACGTCAACCCTCTTTAGGGATGCTATTCTTGCCATCAGCTGTTAAGACATGTGTCCCCTAGTCGCCTCGTACGACATCCACAGTGGGATTTGGAGTTTACTATTCTATAACTTCTACTAATTAAAAAAAGATTTACTTACTATCATTCCAGGTCAAAATGGTAGTGTTTCCGGAGGGAACTAGGAATGATAACAGAGCTGAATTTTTGCCATTCAAGAAAGGTGCATTCCACACTGCAGTCATTGCACAAATTCCAATCATTCCAATAGTCGTGTCTCCTTATTATTTCTTGAACAGCAAGAAGAAAATATTCGGAACAGGTGAGGGATTATATTAAACTCATTTTTGTTGGTTTCAGCTTAAAAATGATTTCCCTAAAGTAGTATACTTACGATTTTACCTTACTATGGCATGTAATATACTACGGTACCCTAATTTTCATTACGATAATAGTGACACGAATATAGTTACGTAATTCGTGAAATTCGTGATTCCAGAGGAAGGTTTATGTGTATAATTTATTATGTTTTTACACGTGTGAAGTCGGGACGGGACGCTAGTTTATTATATTTATGAGTATAATTTATTGTGGTTTTGCCCGAGACAAGCTGGAACAGGCCTACGTGCACGATAAAATTTTCCTTTAATAGATTTGTTCCTGCAGCAGTGGACTATATAAACATGTCTAATTGTCGTTTGTCACACCACACTACACCGTGGTGCCAGTAAACTGCAACTAAGTAATATATATTTTACAGGTAGTGTAATAATTGAAATTTTGGAGCCACTGTCAACGGAAGGTTTGACGCAGGCAGACGTACCGGCTCTCACTGAGAAAGTCCGCAACCTGATGTTCAAGACATACCAGGAACTGACAAAGGAAGTTCTTGAAGCAGAAACTGATCAAGAATCTATTGATTTAGGGTCCATACAAAAGTTATTGTAAACTAAATTATATTATTGTTTTATTTATTTACATTTCTTTTTTGTGAACACTATTAAACGAACATGATAAATGACTAAAATAACTAACAAAAAATCTTTCATATATTTTTTAATACTTTAGTCACTTTAGATTGAACCAGTGTAGAAAGTAGAAAGAAATAAATTAAAAGTAGCTTTGTGCTTCCTCAGAGGCTGTAGTCATAGAAAGTTATAGACCCCGTTATATCTTCTATTTCGCTCACACAACAAAGAGAAACGTATTAGAAATACATAAGAAGAAACGAGACAGCGCTGACGTAGGTATGTGTCCCTCATCTTGTGCCAAGCCCAATCTGCAACTTTTTATGAGATAATGCAAGATTATCGACCGAGCGAGCGAAGCGAGCAAGGTCAACAAATCAAATCTACTTGGGACAAAATATAGTTTTCTTGGTCATCGGCAGAGGCTATTTCCAATGCCTATTTCTGTCTGTCCATTATATTTTCTTTTTGACATCTTGACAGCTAATACAGTGTTTTCAGTGTAAAAAAATAAGAAAAAAATATTACACAAGAATATATTTTATAGAAGCAGTGATTTAATCCTTTTTGAAATAAATAAATATATTTTAATCTATTTCATATTTTTAAAATGATTAATAAAATAATTTGTCGTACAACGTATGTATGTAGTCTTATGACCACACACATTTCAATAGGGCATATTACCCAAAGCTCAGCGCAGATGGCGCTACTGGTACAACTAAGGTACACAAACATTGCCAATGGAGGCAAAAAGCGTCAATTTTTCAATATTCTTGCAGATTTACGACCAAAAATATAATCGTTTTGTTTGGAAAGGATTTGTGGATTATCCTGATAATGTTAACACTATTTTAGGTTATGTTCAGCATTATTTGGTCAACTGTGGTCATAAACTGATATAAACTTGATTTTGACTGAAGATCATACCTGTATGAAGTCCTTATTTTAATAAGTCTTCACGTGTGAAGTGTTCCGAGCTTCTTTTCGACGGTTTACTGGCTCGAAAATTTTACAGCGTATGGCGTGTCCCATAGTTTTCGAAGTTTTTTATCTTATGGAAAATAATTGTTCACAATACTTCAGCACCCGAATATGCTACATTCTTGTATATTTTCACAAACGAATGCCTACATAATGAAAGGATTAATAAAGTTCTCTACACAGTAATACTCCTTATTCAACTTCGCGAGAACACCAGACAGCATGATTGATAGCAACACTGCGATAATGTCATTGTCAATGTCACAATTTCAATACAAAAAATCGATTGTTCGTTAGGAGGTACTATAGGTATAAGGAAAATTACTACCTACAAATACAATAGCCGTCGGCCGTCGCTCGTTGTGTTGTATTGCTGTTATTGTAAATTAACTAAATATCTTGGAATCCAATATCAATCAAATTTATAGTAGTGCTGAGATGTGGCATACAATGATTTACGTATTTATCATCATGTTGGTGACTTACATTGTGAAACAATTATTTTCTGAAACGCCGAATTTCATAAAATTTAAATCGAAATTTTTGATTTTCTACATTTGGGCTTCACTTACAGCTGTGATTTTAATGCCTTTTTTCGTATTCAATCCAAAGAATGTAAAAAATTCCTTGTAAGTAGATTTATTCATGTTTTTCTAAATCTTCTTCACACTATATTTACCAAGTGACTCATGCACAGGCAATGTCACCCTAGAATAAACAGCTAATACCTTTTATACATTGTTAATTTGTTGTGTTCAAATTTATTTCTTTTTTATTTTCATTGCTATAGTATACCTCATAAAATATCTTTTCAGATTCGGATCTCAAATAATAAAGCATGTCACTAAAATAATAGAAGTAAAGTGGCAATTAAGAAATGGCAAAGTACTGGCTGAAGATCAGGGGGCTGTTGTGGTTTCAAACCATCAGTCTACAATTGACATTTTAGGTAGGTTCCTATGCATTTAAAACATGCTATTTCAAATTAACACTCACTTGGGATATGTAAAATAATTGTGGTTGTTATGTCACAACCTATCGGATCAGATGCCTTTAGGCAACTTTAATAAAATCTGCAGTGTTAACTCTCAATAAGATTTAATGGCTTTAAAAATTGGCTACAAATCTTTATTTGTAAACATCATGATAACATTCTTTAGAAACAACCATGTAAACCTGTTCACCACAATTGCACAAGACATTAATCATTGTGCTAACTTTCTAATTCATGCATAAATGTTTTATTTTATCAAAAAATTTAGCTCACTTTTATTGTATTAATTTTGTAATACCACTAATTTTATTTTTAAATTAATTTCAGACAAGGACTTAACTTTTCAAAGAGAAATTAACTGTTTTTACAGGAATGTTCAATATATGGCATGTCGCCGATAAAGTTGCTGCAATAGCAAGGAAGGAAATATTTTATGTTTGGCCCTTTGGGCTTGCAGCATATTTGGCTGGTGTAGTGTTCATAGACAGGAATAATTCTAAAGATGCTTACAAACAGCTTAAAGTCACTTCTGAGGTTATGGTTAAAAACAAGGTAATGATGTCAGTATTGAGTTTATTGGTTAAATTTTGTATATATTTGTTATTGTAATAGATATATATATAAATATTACGTTTTTATGCTGTGCCTGCAATTTTTTTTTACTTGAAAACCTTAAATCTTCAATTTTCTATTGAATAAAAGAAAAAATTTGTTTGAACATATCTCTAGAATACACAGCTGACAATCAGCCTTGTAAAAGTTAAAAGACCAGCAATTTAATTCAGTACACAATTGTCATAAATGTCAAACAAAATAAAGTAATCATTTAACACAGCACCTAACATAATAGTTGTTTATAATTTCACAGACTAAAATCTGGTTGTTCCCTGAAGGAACAAGAAACCGAGATTTGTCAACACTGTTGCCATTCAAAAAGGGTGCGTTCAATATAGCTGTTGCTGCGCAGGTGCCCATAATTCCCGTAGTATATTCACCTTACTATTTCATCAACAGAGAGAAGAATATTTTCAATAAAGGTAACTTTTATCATTCATATAAAATGTAGTCAAATGCTGATTTTTATTGTTGAAAAGCCTGAAAGATTTTAAAGTATTGCATACAAGATTTTATTAATATCATGATTAATTTATATTGTTGTTTTGGTTCATAATCAAAGTGATTAAGTATGGTTAAAGTGGAATAGCTTTTATAAACACTTGTCTAATTAATCTTTAGGTCAACATTACTTTTATCTCGTAAAGTTATTTATTCAATGCTATCTAGGTATTTATGCATATGTAACTGACATCAATATCCAGGAAGCCCTACTAAATATTTACTAGAAAATTGTAGTCATAGGCAGCCAGACATTATTGACATGAAAATTAAAAAATATATATCGTCAACCATATAAAAAATATATATCGTCAACCAAATAACATCCTGTCGCGGTCAGTAACAAAAATACTTAGCATGAAAAAATGTATATCGTAATGTGCATAACATTCCCGCGTCATCGGGTTGTTACAGTTTTTTCATTGAGTAACCACGCTTCGCTTGGCATTACCCGTCAATAGAACTAGTCTAAGATGAGGGAAATACTTACGAAATAACCACTAATTCGCCCTTAAAAATACATTTTAATGTAAAAAATTGAAAGACCCTGAGCTTTATTTATTTATCCTGTCAATATCTCTCACTCTCCTCAATATATTTATCTAAGAAATAGAAGCCACGTAAATTGGAAACAATAAATATTGCCTATCTTATTGTCTATTGTACGACCCGGCGTAAGAATGACTTTGACCCTTCTATATATAGTTTCACGCGCATTTACCAATAGAAGACCTAGCGATCCTCCGGGACCACTCCTGATGGCTAAAACTAGTTAGTTTATTTGTTTTCTAAATCTATTTCAGGTCACGTAATCATTCAGTGTTTGGAGCCAATACCAACGAAGGGTATGACCATGGAAGACGTTCCTGAATTAATAAATCGCGTTTATAATTCTATGGATAACATGTACAAAGAGCTTTCTAAGGAGGTATTGAGCGCGCTCCCTGCTGACTACCCTCTCCCTACAAAATAAGTGGAAACTAGACTAACTTTTATAGATAAGTGATGCATCATTTTGATGTAAGTTAAGTAGCATAATATTTGCCATGAGTTTAATGTGTAACTTTTACGATTATAGACATTGAGCATATGTATTACATATTCAATGTCTATCCGGCAACTAAAATCTTTTATCTGTGATTAATAATATGAGGCAATCTGAACTTGACGTTTCTTACACATAAATGAGTTCATCATTACACTTGAGTCTAATCTATTATTACCTATTTTATTTGTCAAATTTGGAATTATTTTTGTGTCAGAGATAATATGTAATGCCATTTTGTCAACTGAAATGATAACACCAGGGTAAGTCAAAGGAAATTTAAAAATCTTGATTCTTCAATTTTTTGTTTTAATATATTGGCATGGCAAACATAAAGCTATAGTTACTTAATAGATTAGGTAAGTAGCTAGCCAATGCTAGAAAATCTTCTGGCATAGCTATTATCAGGCAATTTAGTACTGAGCCGAATTATATTTTTTCTAATAGCAATTTTTTTCGACGAATAATCTTCTCGGATAATGAGTTTAGTTTGACTTATATAGTTTGATTAACCATGGTAGATTAGAAGAAATTACATTTATTTTATGCCAAAGATTGTGTTCCCAAGTAAATTTAAAAAAATTGGTATTTCCATTTGAACATGTAATCTAAGACAGATCTCAAAAACTGTAAGGCTTTTAAAATTAAGACTAATGTATTTACAATATCTAATTATGTATGATACGGTATTGACGGCAGCAGATACGGAGTAAATTATAAAGCGATACAAAGTGTAATGATTACGACAGTCTACGTGCCACCTAGTTTTGTATACAATGGGCGTTCCTTCGTTTACATTCGATTGCGCTATATAGTTTCAAGTTGAATATCAAACATTCAACAGTACCTACTTTTAATTGCATTGTTCCCTTTTGTTGTTTTAATTTTATACAAGCTGACCTATTAATTACAAATAAATTGCCTGAATGACTAATATAGCTGTTAATATATAGCTTTATTTTCCAATGTTTCATTTTCCTCAAGAAGTTGAAACCAAACATATACTTTGGAATTATATTAACTGTATTTACTGCTGTGGTACCCTGTCATGCGCGAGTACAATTCGAACTTTGTTACTTTTAAAATAATTATATAGGTACTATGTCTGTAAAATGAAAACATTGTTGATTTTATATCATTAGTTTCATTAGCAGTCAACTTCCTGACTAGCTAACTAATGATAATCCGCTATGCCAATTGAGCATAATTAATTTTTTATCATCACCTAATATGTTAATAATAGGCTTTAACTGGTATACTCTAAAATAAATAGAATAGTGACAACATGTGGTCGACTTCAACAGTATTACAAACAATTTACGACATCTATTGTTTAACGTGTTATCGTATGATTATCGCCTGCATACCTGCCCTTTACATTGTTTGTCATACACCATTAATCTTATAAATGTTACGGCTAAACGCCGAGTGCGGCTACTTAGACAGACCTAGGTGCAGCCGATCTTCGTTGGTCACACCTAGGTGTATAAGTGTGTAATAGATACACTTTATAAATATGCAGTGTTACTAAAACCTCTAAAAAGTAACTTAAAATTCCTATTTAATACCATTTTTAAATTTGACGTATTTTCAGAGGCGGTATATTTTGTCTTTGTAATTTTCTTTTCGGCATAAGTTAAATCTAATTATACAATAGCAATAATGGTATACTTAATACATACTGTATATCTATCCTAGTACTTTATTGGTTAAAAGATGCCAGACGTGCCAGAACATCAAATGCCAAGACTGGCACCCACCATTTGTTTGCCCACTTGGTAGTATAAAATAATGTACCTACTGTACATTATTATTTTATTGTTCGAATTATCAAGTCGCGAATTTATAGTTAAAACTGCTTGTTGTACAATATGTTGATTTTTTGCTCTGTTAGATTAGTAAGCGTAATGTATGTGTTTATGGTAAGCAAATTGAATACTCACGACGACATAAAAAACATATTTAGCATTAATATTTCACGCAACTATGTTAAATTAGTTATACATATAAACCATCTCATTGTTCTTATATGTATATAAGAAATTTCCATTATTCAAAATGAACTTTATACATATTACTAAAACAATGTACTAGTTAGAACTGTGATTGCTAAAGTTCTATTAGGACTCCAAAAATTTTCCAGTAAGTGCTCCTCTAAACTCATAGTCATTAAAATAACTGTTAATATCTTATTGTTTGTAAGGTTTTGCTGTTCATTGAAAAAATAATTCACAAATACATGCTTATTTTATAAGAACAACAAAGAAGTTCGCGTGTAATGTAAGACCATAGCCGGGTCTTGTCCAACCTGTCAAACCAGATGTTAGATAAAAGCTTATATGGGTCTGTATGAAAGTGAAAAGCAATGACGTCACTTATCATGGAATCCAAAGTCGTTCCTATTTCGTTCCAAATAATGATCACTAAAATATTTTTGTTATTTGTTTGTTAACTAGGTTACCTAAAACATAAAATATAAAAATAAAACTGATTGTAGTGTCATTTAATAACTGTGTTTCGTTATATTTAAAATATATTTTATTGCTTGCCCAAACCAGAGAAGTTTAGTAGAAAAACATGTTAGAAACTTTGTCAGTATCTAATCGTCACTAGTTTAATAAACTTCCAATTGAACTTTACACATTATACTCGAAAAGTTTGTACATTTTGGTCCACAAAACATACATTGTTATAACAATATATTAGTCAAGGTATTAGTCAACTATAAAGAACTAAGTCTGAGCTAATGTGAGACAATCTAGTGGTTGGACGGACAATTAAAAATGATATATTGCAGAACGGTCGAACTTTCACTGGGATGACTTTATAAATCTCTACGCTTTACTGGAAAATATTAGATTACAATACACTTTGTATAAATTTGTTTGAAATTTACAAAATATATAAACCAAGAAAATTACATGTTCCTGGCATTATAATCTACATCCTTGTAAAATGTTGGAATGCTTAGAATTAATATTTAATTTTAATGTGATGTGACTTGTAAATGTGAAAAGTCCCCGAGCCCATTCCAGAAAAAATACCACCAGTATCATTACTAAATACGAATACTAGTGTATTTTATGTATTTATATTAGTGTATTTTATAATAATAGTATGTTGACGAAACTTTTATAACACCACCATTTGTGTCATTTTTTGTACTGGCAAGAGAATTCCTTATGTCAACAAATGCAGAATGAAAGAAAATTTTAATTTAATTAAAATCAAGACAATTAAAATTAAATTTTATTTTACTAAAATAAAAAAATATATTAATGACAAAGCAATAAAATTTATATTGATGTGAATAGTGAAATAAAATTTGAATTTAATTAAGAGTTATTTAATTAAATTTAAATTTTATTTCACTACATTTAAAACAGGAGTAAAACATTTGGCAAACTTCCGGCCAATTCTCGGAGCGATTTTTTTCTGATTGTCGGTCAGCACCTCTTTCCAACCTCGTGCCATGCCACAGACTTATAACCTCAGTGCCATGCAATTGTTTTCCTTATATCGTAGGAGGATGGGTTCACGGACCAGAACTTTTGTTTAAAACTTTTACGCCTCAATGAATTTCATCCTATATGTATAGATAATTGTTATAGAATTCATAAAATAAACCACCAAAAATGTCTATTAGTGTAATTGTCATAATATTAGTCGTTGTCATGTGTATATTATTATATACCTACTATTTATTGGAGACAAAATAATGAAATGTGAACTATTTTTCCATATTTTCATGTCTTTTAATAAAAGAACACACAGGGTCCATGTGTTTCATTCAAAAAAACTAATTTATTTTGTTGAATAAATTTATTGTATAAAATATATACACAACTATATAACAACAAACATTAACCAATCACTAAACTTCAGTTTTATCACAGCTTTTTTGGGGATATAAGTTATTATAAACATCTGTAAAAAAGAAATATTATTTTGAGTTTTATAACAGTCTACAATTAAATTAATTTCATGAATTACTTGGTTTATTGTAAGAAATAATTATTTAAAGACATTAAGTTAAGAGTAATTTTAGATTTTCTCTCTTAGTTCAATATATTCTTAAAAATCATTTTCATATTTTTTATGTAGCTGTATTACCTATAAAATGTATGCATTGTTTTATGTATTGTAACGACACACTCGTGAACCTGTGACTAAAAATTGTTGGCGTAGGTAACTGCGATACGTATACCTCTTATCGGGAAATGAGATTATGCCGCTTTCGTCCCAGCCTATTTTCTTACACATTTTTCTAAATCATCTTTCGACCCCTAAGTCAAATCGTACAATTAATGTCCAGAGGGCTTAGTGCGGGTTTCATTTCACTTCTCACTATAGAGTCGATTCGAAGTAAGACGCAGCAAATCAATCACATTGCAGTGTGGTTGTCGTTGCGTAACAATGGCGCTATATGATTGGTTCTCTACGTCTCACTTCATATTTGAAGTGAGACGTAGATTATGACTTGATGGTGACATGTAAATAACAAAGTCGCACTACGCACACACTACTGGCTCTGGCCCCACTACCCCCGATTACGGTGATCTTATCAACACTAACCTAATTTAATCAGCCTTAGTACGGCAGGCACGTCGCGCCAACGTCTCCGCCGTCGTCTTAGTGAATTCCTCTTGCATTTTGCTCTGTGCCTCGTCCACCAGAGTCTGGATGTCTTCCTTTGACACGCCTTTGGTTTCTATCATCGGCAAAATCGTTATTATTATTTCACCTGTAAATAAAATGATTTACATTTTTAATACAATATTTAATAATAGCGTTTGGCCGCGGCTACGCCCGCATGGATTTGCAACGGGAACAGTTATACCCACATATATACAGTATAACCTGTATTATAACCTAACTGTTCCCGTTGCAAAACCTATTCATTCAAAAGGACATATTAAGTCCTTTTCCGTACTTCAAACTACATGTATGCAACATTTCAAGAAGATCGGTTAAATAGATAAAGCGTGAAGAGGTAAAAAAACTTACTTTCGCATTTATAATGTTAGTTAGAGTTGTTTTGATTGTTTTAATTACATGATCACGGCAAACTAAGTATGTAAACACGTGGCACTTTATTTTACTAAAGGCCGCAAAACAACAACGGATAATATTTTTTGTTAGTCCATCCCACATCGCACGATATAGTGACTAATAAACATAAAAGTAACTATCTATGGTTATTTTCCTCATCATAAAGTTATCCAATGTAGTTATCATAATATGTATGTAGCAGTAGATAGTAAATCTAAAAGTCAGTGGAAGATTAGATTATTTTTATTTATAGTTTTTCATTGTACTCTTACACGTCTTTATAGCAACTGATACTTTCTATGTTTTTCTTTTTGCTTCCAGACCAATGTGGAAGCAACTCTCGAAGGCATGAGGTGTTTTTTTATTCAAGAGGAATTCACTAAGCGATGGTGACCGTCTCTGACTGATTGTGTGATTAAAAAATTGTTGTGTGTGTGATGTAAAGTTTTTTTTGACGTGACAACGTCTTAAATTAGGTTGCGGCTGGGAGTCACTTATGAAAAAGTGTAACGCCCGGTAACGTTACGATGAGTCACCGTGGGAGAGAGACGCAAGGCATTCGGCGGGCCTCTCTCTCGTTCGTATATTCTACCGAGAAAAAGACGTTGTCACGTAAAATCTTCGCCCGTAAAACCGACTTTACAGGCAACTATTTTTTTATGTGAAATTTGCAACGATTGAATATTTTTTGAGGCCTATTCCCTGAGTTGAGGGCTGCATTGCATATAGTAGTAGAAAATTTAATAGTACGTACCTGATCCGAATCGTCGCCGATCACTATCCAGAAAGTGGTATTTGGAGACAACGATTGGTAATATGGGCGCTCCTGCGTCCATCGCCACGTGGAATGCGCCTTTTCTGAACGGCAAAAGTTTGTCGCCGCTATGCCGCGTGCCTTCGGGGAACAACAACAATTTGCGCTGGAAAGTAATTTTTTTTATGCGAATGAATCGAAACAACTGAAGTTTTACTTATTACAATCTCGCGAATGTTTTGTTTTATATATGTTGCAGTCAAATTCTCCGGTCAAAACTACTTTTGACCGACGTCTTCAAATGTAGTTTTTACTGATTTCGTTAATTAAAACAGATTTTGACCGGATAAGAACTTTGACTGCAACATATATATTTACGTCACTAAAGTATAACAGATTGTAAAAACGTTAGCAATCTAAATGGATTACCCAGTCATCGTAGTACCATAGCATAAGTATATTTAAGTAGATAGTACCATTTTGTATTATTACTATTATTCCAAATTACTTGGTACACTTATAGGCAAGATATGAGAGACTGCAGCAGATCATATCAGCGCAGTTTTGACATTTACAAGATTATGTACCTACGTAGAGATACATATAGCGCACCGGAAGCAAATGAGTCAAAAATCTAATCGTAGGTATACCAAACAACTTAATAGAACTAACGGATCGCGTACCGCGTGGGAGGACCCGTAGGTAATAGCATAGTTATAATACTTCTAAGTTAAATCCGGAATACATTCTACCTATAGTTCCAACAATTGTCTGTATTCTGTATGTTATTCATAGCTGGCAGCGAGTGGCCAATTGGTGAAAGTCGAACGAGCACAAGTTGGCTTCGCAAACTGGCTAAATATACCAACCTCTTCTCATCTTATAGGTACCTACTTATATAAAAAATAGCAACGGTTGTGCGTGTCACGTGCTGGGAGTTTCCTGAATTTGCTCTTATAATGAATTCTTTCAGATTATACCTACCTATAAAGTTTATATTACACACTTAGGTAGGCAATTAAATATGTAGGTAGTTACTTTAATCTCAGTATTTTTTGAATAAACCTTTCCACAACACACTCAAACTTTCTACTTTCAACGAACAGTGTATACCTACGTATAATATGCTATTTAAGTTTATTACTCTGATGACCCACAAAAAGTAAGATTTCTTCGGCAGAAAAACACTACCTATGTAAATTGATTTATTTTACTTTAAGTAGGTATCTTTAAATCTACTTAAATACCTATATGTAGGTATACCTAAATGCGACATGTAAACGGCGTTTATAATTTAAATAATTTTATATTCTTGGTATATATTGCTGTGTATACACATATCTACCATAACATTTCGAACAAGTGGTGGCATGGTACGAAACTGTCGGTTAGTGAATCCGACTCGCACTTGTTTGGTTATTGTAGTAAACTACGGAACAGACACGTACTTGGCCGGTTATTTATTTAGCGAACCCATACACGATCCCTTTTAATAGCCAGAATGCATTGTTTGAATTTTGAATAAGTATTCAAGTCCATTGAGTGGGTACTCATATGAATTCCACGAGCACTCGATGACACATTCCTTATTTCGTAATGCCTTATCATCGTTCTCAAGGCTACCTCTGTTTGCACTAAACCTATGGATGGACATTCGTGGTACACAGGATACGATATTTGTTCACAGAGTATAATTTGTTAACTTGCCTGGGTTCGTAAATGGTAATAAAACTGTAACTATTCTCATCAAATAAGGAAATATTTGAGGAAATTAAGACTAAGCCCAACCGCACACTAGCGCCACTTTCACATCTCAATTTTTAAAACTAAAAAAATGTCACAGGAGATTTTTCTACACTAGTTAAAGAATTTTATTCGATAGTATTACAATTTTCCATTACACAGAATTAAGCACATTTTACGACAACAATTGGTGGGCCACCGTTTTCACTAAACTACCTATGTTCAATAGAAAACCGTTCTAATTAAAATAATTAGGTATCTACTTAGTGTACTTTAGTACCTACAAGTTGTAGCACCACTTTAAGTTTTCACAAATAAATAAATTGTTAAAAATGTAATGGCGGCGGATAATGCTGTAGCGGTGACCTACCCACCTATTGTTTCGAATGAGTTTATCGCACGAATTTAGATGCAAAGATGAAGGATCTGACTAGATTCTAATCTACATATTATATAAGTGCAGTCAACAGCACATCAACTATGCATGATGATCCGTGAGTAATAAATAGGTAACTAAAGACAGTAACATAAAGAGTCATTCTACTAAGTATAGGTACGATGTGTTTCGTAGGCAAATAGATAACTTTCATTATTTTTAGGAATGAACTTATATGATTCATCTAGTTCCAATGGACAGAGATAGTCAACAGGTGTGTAGCAAAGAATAGGCAAAATAACGTTAATTTGATTGTATCGCGATTACGACATCGTGAATAATACGTACGTCATCCTTGATTTGTAATTTAAAATAAATTACGATTGTCTGGTGGATCGAATAAATTCGAATACTGTAAACAAAACAAACATACCTAAAAAAATACTGAATTTGAAACCTGAGAAATAATACTGTATTTCGATGCATGGAGGTTAATTTTGACTACCTATGAGTGCTATGTTGAATTGTTATGAAAGATCATATCGAAATAGAATCACACTTTTTAACATAATATCGGTTTGGCGCTGAAAGTTTAAAAACCAGTCAAGTGCGAGTTGAACTCGCTCGAAAAGTAACATTTATACAATTCTTACATGTTTTCCTGTAATCTACAAGCAATGAAATATTTTTTTTTTTTCAAAATCTGAGATCAGTGGTCGTCGTCGCCAGGGGTCCAGGGGCGTCAAGCGCGTGTTCCGTTTTAGTCCAAAACTTGACTAGTATTAAAAATTTTACACTCTTGAACGACCTCTTAAACAATTTTCCTTGATGAGATCATCATTATTGTACTACTGTTAGCGATATCATGTTTTTGTTTTTTATGCATAACTATGCCGTACCATCTAAAGAGGTCACCGCAAGAATGCCCATCGTCTCTGTGTGACAACGAGAACATTTTGCTAGCAGTGACCTTACAATAAAACAGAAGAATTTGTTTGAACGCGTTAAGGACATAATCATCAATAGCCTCAAACTTTTTTAAATATTATGAAATAAATTAACTTCAACTTTATGACAATAGGGCGACAGGACCCCACACACAGTACCTATTTATTATACAATACATATTTTTAAGTCACGGTTGCAACTCCGATAAAACTTCCTTCGTTTCAATTTTTTGGCATTTCATTGGAGCTTCTTGTGCGTTAATGAAACCTTGACCCATGTACAGATATGGATTTACGTCCAGTATTTTATCAATTTCTTTCCAAACAATCCTGCGCAAAGCTCTCAATAAATAGTTGGGTTTGCGCCCTACTTTTTGAGAAGAAACTGGGAAAATACTAGGAGTGATCCTCGTTCACGTACCTTGTGATCTCTGACAGCCTCAGTTTGCTTGTTGAGGGCGTCGCGGGCTGACTGGGCTCCGCGGTCGATGAACACCGTGCCCCACAGCCACGCTGCGGTGCCGAACGGCACGAGATACTGCAGGGACCGCTTGGAGACCACGGTGCATCGCTCCATCAGCGGCCACAACACCGCCAGTACTGTAAGACAATAATTCAATAGGATACTTGCCGCCATTTTCCATCAAGTCAAATGAGATATTTTAACCAAATATCAACACCAATTTATATGGAGGGTAGGTATATATTACAGTGAAAATAAATGACATCCATCCAAATCATACAATAGTTAAAATTATCAATTATAGTGCCAATATATCGGGTTTCATTATATGATAAGAAACACGATAATTGAATTGGTACTTTAATTGATCATTTTAACTGTGTATACATCACAGAGCATTTAGCCTTAGTATGTATAAATAAATAAATATATTAGGACAAATCACACAGATTGAGCTAGCCCCAAAGTAAGTTCGAGACTTGTGTTATGGGATACTAACTCAACGATACTATATTTTATAACAAATACATATATAGATAAACATCCAAGACCCGGGCCAATCAGAAAAAGATCATTTTCCATCATGACCCGACCGGGGATCGAACCCGGGACCTCTCGGTTCAGTGGCAAGAACCTTACCACTGCGCCACCGAGGTCGTCAATACATACATACACATACATGTGTATACATTTACACATTTTTATTTTTAAGCTTGGCACTACCCACCCTATTGATCTTTCTCAAACTTATCTTTTGATTCTTGGAATTAAAATAAGTTTTCTCTTGCTATTTAACAGCTATTTGTATTTATGAATAATTACATATTTGGTAGAAAAAGACAATAGTAAGTAAGTATATTCTTATTTATGTAAATAAAGTTGTGACACCTTCCTTATCCAGCATTTGAATTACTAAATAATTATTAAGTAGGTATCTGTTGTATTTGCATACAGTTGGGCAGAATCGTGCCTATACCGACAATATATGGGAAAAACAGGTTAGTATGAGACCTCTTTGAGTAGATAATTTTTAAATATGCTTACAAACTGATAATATCTATTCCGAAAATGATGCGAAAGTTTGTGAGGGTGTAATGTTTGTTAATCTTTCCAACGAAATATACTGTACGTATTGTTATGAAATTAGAATATGTTTAACGGGTACTGGTACAGTATACATACCTAGGTATATGTATATTGTATAGGGTATTTACTTTTTATCCCGAAATTCTTACTTATGTAAAAGGCTAAGTACCTAAACTGTTAGTAGGTATCTGTTCCCGGCGCGCCTTTCTTGGCACCATATTTACTATATTTTAATGAATTACTACTTCCTGTCAAAGATGTACTTATTTATTTCCTACAACTACAATGCCAGATGCATTGTTAAACAACTTTAGTTTGCACATAAACATGCTGAATAAACAAGTGCTATGTCATGGAAAATTGAGAGTCCGCTATTACCTAACAGTTCTTCGTGTATACAGTCATGTCCACCTACCCGGTACTTACGCAATTGCTAATGATATTATGTTGAGATCGATGACCTTTAGTCTCGAAAATGCATATTCATGGCTTTTTCTTCTCGAAATACCTACACGAGTTGGTATTATTAAGTAGGTACTAGCTGCGCCCCCGGGATCGTCCCGTGGGAATTTCGGGATAAAAAGTACTCTAGGTATTTGTTATTCCTGTTTATATTCTACCAAATTTCATAACAAACGTTCCAGTAGATTTTTCGTGAAAGAGTAACAAACATATACACAAATCCTTACAAACTTTCGCATTTGTAATACTAGTTAATTACCTAGCACGACATCAACAATATTGAGCTTCAAAAATCTTGTAGTGTATAAATACTTGTAAGTACCTATCTCGAAGGCAAAGGTTACACGTGTGAATCATATTCTATATATTTATATATAAAGATCACGAAATCACAATATGCAGGAAAACTACAGCGCTATCTTTATCGCATTGACAGTGAACACTTTTGAACTTTATACCCACCAATCACTGGAAAGATGATGAAAAATAAACATAAATCGCTTAATCTGTTCTGAACAAACAAAAGAAAGAATCCTATAAGAACTTACTATACAGATCTATGCCACTTTGATGGTTCAGCAGCACAACGGCCCCTCGAGAGTTGTCCACGTTCTCCAACCCTCGAACTGTCCAGCGTATGCCAAGAACTCTAGCTGTTAGCCGCAAAAGTGCTGCGGGTATCCTAATGGGAGAATTACTATTTTAAAAAATGCATTTTATCAATTGTTACCTACACGTTTTTATTGATGAAAAATTGTAATCTAACTACAACTTAATCTGCCACGCGAATCGATCGATGCCAAACTTGTGCCTGCATTCTTTTTAACTGATAACAACAATACTTATATAGTAGGTAGGTTAAATGTTAAATAGGTTAAGCATCTAATGCTTAAACTGCTCAATTGTTAAAAAAACCTTCGCATCTTAATTACACTCTCGACTTGTCAAGGTCAAACAATTGGACACTTTTTGAACTGGTCTTAGTGTTGTAGGTACCATTATAAGTCAACGGCAAATGTCTACCTACTATCATTAAAACTGTAATTAGTACTTTTTCTCATGCGCGCTAGAAGAAATAAAAAGTATACCTACGTACCTATACCAATTTTTTCTTTGTGTAAGTACCTAACAACCTACTTACTTATATTAAAAATGTATATACTCACAAAGCATTCTTCGGATCGAACGGCTTCGACAGCATTAACGGAATAGGGGCTGTTGCGAACACCAAGGATAATACAACGAACAATGTGAACTGAAACAAATGTTAAGGTTTATATCATACTAGCTGCGCCCCGAGGTTTCGCTCCCATGGGAATTTCGAAATAAAAAGTAACTTATGTGTTATTCCAGGTTATATCCTACCCGTGTAACTACCAAATTTCATAACAATTGGACAAACATACATAGGTACACATCCTCACAAACTTTCGCATTTATAATATTAGTAGGATAGTATGGGACAATGGCGACAGTTACAGTTCCTGGATCTAAAACTATTAGGTACCTACTAAATATATACCCTTGCAGGTACCTGTGTAATCCTCTTAGAAAACTCGAAAGTAGATTGAGTTTGATTTAATTAAATTACTAACGTGTGTAGTACATTAAATCTACTTTACTATAAAAAAATCTGTCGCGCCCTTGCCATGGTCGTGTCGTGCCCCCTACAATACATCTGGATGCGTGTCTTATTTAGTACAACATATAGTATAGTGCCTTATTTTGTAAAAAATTGAGCCAGTGATTTTAGAGATATAGTAGGTAGTAACTAGTAACTAACAAGATAGGTACAGTAAATGTTCTTTGGATTGAGTAAGGTACATCACCCATATATTAGCAAGCCACATACATCACATACTATTTAGGAAGTTTTAGGCAAACAACATTAGAATTAGAAGAAAAAATTTGATTTTTATAGACGTACTTATTTTCAGTAACTTACCTTTATGTAGTACCTGGCGATGGAGCTGATTGTGAAAAGTATGATGAGCAGGGCCATCACACAGCCCAGGACTACGTTGATAACATTAAACACGGACATTTTTCAAACCCTATTATGCACTGCAACAAAAAAAAAAGGATTTAAAAATTAAATACATCTTCACCTGTGATCAATGCGAAAGAATGTAACGAAAAAACTAATCATGAGTTACTAACAATATTTTTTAATATCCTGTTCGTGTTTATAGAATTTTGTCATTTGTCTAGTCTGTCTGGTAAACATATGGAAGAATAATGCGATGACAAATTCTAGAACCGATAGGGAATTGAATTCTTTTCATATTAATGATATTTTCAAAATTTGTTAAAAAAGCATGTGTGACATATATGACAAAACCTTTTAAATGTTTCATGTGGAACATTTTCATTCTATGGAATGAACTAACCCGCGCAAAAATGTTTGCCTAGGGCAGAAATCAGAATAATAGGTAAGTAGGTACTTAGTGTTCTAATTTATAAACACCACGAATACAATACTTCCCATTCGTCCGCTTCCGCCCGGGATGAATGGGTTTTGTAAAAAAATTCCAGTCGTTACCGGTTTGTCCCCTTCGGTGAAAATAGGAAATTAACTTGGGAAACATCCCAATTGTTACCCCTATTAAAAATAAACATGAAAGCAATAACTTTACACATGGTATGAAAGTGCATTTTCAGTACACTTGCTTATACTGTGGGTGTGTATTTAATTATTTCGTGTTTAGACCAATAACACTCAGCTTTAATTATCGCCTCACATAAAAAAACCAACATTTGTCCTGGCCTCAGACTTTCCGTTAAAATATTGGCGGCAATAATATTTTTAGGTATGTACCTACTTATTACATACTTAGGTATGTACCTACCAGTTGCGGCAGTATTGAACGGGGAGGTTTAGGTGGTAATTTATTACGGTATTTACTCGAGACTATTTTATGCTTTCATGTTTCTTTTTGATAGGGGTGACGACTGGGATGTTTCCTAAGTGAAATACCCATTTGACACCCTGATGGCGAATGGGATTGTTTTACAAAAATTCCTATTCGTCTCCCGCGGGGCTTAAAACAGGGCTTGACGAACGGGAATGACCGGTAAAGCGGCTTAAAATATTCCGAAAATGAATAGGATCATTATAGTAAAATTGGTATGATGGTGGAATTCTAATTTCATGTAAGTACTTTGTAGTGAAAATTCCGAAAAATAATGCATAAATAAGTTTTCCACTGAACTAAGTACCTATATTACTTTAGTATATATAATCACGATGCATATTTCCAAATTTTTTTGCGAATTTTGCCACGCAGATTTTCGCTGTTTTGTATCAAATGACCAAATGTTTGAGGTAATCCATTATCTCCCAAGTAAATATCTAATGTCTTTAAGCACTCAATAAAATTAACACACTCAATGACGATACTAAGAATACGTAAAAACTTTGACATCCGCGTTAAATCAAACAAACATGCTTACACAAATGAATAAACACCCAACTACACTCTAGATACACTATGTGCATGATCGTTATGAAGGACTCTCGCAGAGCTAATGAGATATAACAATATATACGATAATTATTATGGTCGATCCCACTAGCCAAAGTCGCCAGTAACGATCTTTGCCCCTATTTGCACGCTTATTAATATCTATCTAGGTACTAAAGGTGTGTGTACAATAATACTTTATTTTATGCGATTGGCAACAAAAACCTCGTCCACTTTTTCGGTTATAACATGATAACGGAAATCAATTCACCAACTCATCTGAGTCGTCGAGTGTAAGAGCATGCTTTCCAACGTTTTTTCATCCATTTCGCAAGGTGCTCGGCATCCTTAGCTGTCAGATCATTGGCATCCATAACATCCTTGTTGATATCAAGCCAGCAAGCACTTCTTAGTTTTTGCCCCTTCTAACAAACAGGAACACGCAGAAGCGTCATAGCCAGCCACCGATCTCCAATCTAACTCTCTTGTAGTTTGTAGTTTTTGAGAAATTACTAGATAATATAAAATTTGACGTGATAAAGTGCCTGCGAAGGTCTAATTTCTGAATGATTTGAATTTGAAACAAAGTTATATAAGTAGGTACCTAATTTAGTTTCGCTCGAATTTCCCCTGTGTCGGTATTTTCATCTACAAAGCAACAGAACTTTTACATTTTTTTTTCAGAGATACTTAATGTCCTATACATTATCAGTGTTCATGAACTTAGTAGGTAATCTATGGAAAATAGGTATACCTATTGGCTAATTTCCAACTAGTTACTTAAATCAGATAATTTTTCTAATGTCAAAAAATTATATAGATCTTGTACCTAGGTCCAGTATTGTGATATAATTTTAGAGTCGAAAAGCAATTCTAAAAAAAATATAAATGTTGTCAGTGACCAATAAGCCTTAGGGAATTGTTATCACATAGGAGCGATGGTATCATATTATTATCTGCAAAATATGTACTTATGTACCTAGGCGGATTTATTTACATCCGCTTATTAATCCCAACATTTCCAAACCTCATTTCTGTATTGAGACCCAAACGTACGGCGATGTTCTATCGTTTTCAGGCTGTGTGTCTGGCCCGTCACTCCCATCATGTCATGAGACGATGCTATACACGCGACGAGACACGTGCTCCCAACTTTCGAATGCAAAATTAACTTTTACTTAAGTAGCAACTTATAAAAATGTTGTTACAATCGGTAATTATTTATTAACACTTACACTATGACCACTTTATCTATTTTACCGATTAAAAATATATCTATGCTATTAGGTATTTATCGCTTCACGTGGGAAATGAATCACGTGTTTAATAAATAATTATAAGTTTATCTTCGAGTTATGTTCTTCCATTTCATAGTAATTAAGAAGCTATTGAAGTGATATATGTATATACAAATATATATATCACTTCATAAGTTCCTATAATGCGGAATTAACTTATTATTAATATCACTTCAATAGGTTACGGAACTTGGAATGTACGGAACATACGGAATTTATTTCAAGTGGCGATAAAATAAATTCCGTATGTTCCGTACAGTATGAAATTGAAATATGTAATCTTTTTCCATCCAATAATATTATGATTATTGGATGAACCAGACCAGGGGAACCAGTTTCACCGATAACGAGGTAGGAGGTACCTACATCTAAAATTTGGAACTAAAACCAGTTCTGCATGTAGGTATGTTGAATTAAATTGGGTAGGATATTATATAACCTTATATCTATATTATTATTATTAAGAGAAGTGTTTGTGAGTTTGTATGTTTGAGGCGGGTAATCTCTGAAACTACTGAACCGATTTCAAAAATTCTTTCATCATTAGAAAGGTACATTATCCAAGATTGCTATAGGCTATATCTATATCTCAAAATTCCTACGGGAGCGAAGCCCCGGACAACATCTAGTTATTATTATATTTATAACTTAGGTAGGTACCTACCCGTATTTTGGATCCGCTTGCAAAATATCATGCTCGTAACTTTTTTCTAGACTTATTCATCAATATTCATCAATATTTCTTAAGACGGCAAATGGCATAGTCGTTGGCTTAGTGAAAAAACGTTTTATGTAAAAAATATTTTTAAGTAATTAATATAATATATATAATTCATTAAACGGGAAGGTTATATGTATAATTGGTAACCTACCTGTTTACTTCAAAAATATTTATAATTTATGACAATCGCACATGGAATTACCTACTAGCGGAGTACCTACCTACTAATTCCATGCAATCGAACTTTTATGGAAATATTTATTGATGATCGGTATCGGTACTTAAGGTTAGGATTGTAAACTTTCCAAAAGCATCCGAATGATCTGCAATTTGGACTGCACATACCTAATTCCGATAGCAGCGATAGCCCCGTGCGGGGGCACAGATTATAAGTAGATAGGTAGGTATACATTATATAATATGTAGACCTATTATTATTTGTGCCCAATGTCAAAAAATATCAAGTTATACAAGTTATTGCAGCGGTAGCAGATGCGTAAAAGCAGAAGCAATTTGGAAAAATTCAAAAATGGCTATTTAAACTTTTTGTTCCTACCCTTAATTGTTTTTGTACAGGCAACAGCACATCAAGTTACCCTTTTTTTTTTACCCAGGGGAATGCTTGTTACGCACTGAGTGTGGGACTCCTGGGCCGCTAGTCGGCCCAGCCTACCCACTAAACCCCTGGGGCGTTTCCACGCTGCCGTTACGGGGGACGTCACGGGGTCGCTAGGCATTTCACCGCGACGCTCCCCCGGCCGGCCTTTCGGCTCCGACCTGGGCGAGCAGCAAGCACAAGTGCTAACCACCCGCCCCTTACGCCACGCGAGCGTGGCGCGGACCATCAAGCCCGTTCCGCGCACCAGTCAGAAAACTGGCGGGGGGAGCGGGCGTCACAACACACACAGGACACAAAATCTTGGGTGCCACAGGGCACCCAAGTCTGCCCCTGTACGGGCGCAAGAGGTGATAGGCAGGTGACACCCACACATTGCACCCGATACAGAGGCAGCCACCCTTCGGCCGCAGAGGACAGGGGATCGTCGAGAGACATACCGACGCTCCCCTTCCCCTGCGACCCCACCGCACCGTGTTCAGCGCCACGGGCGCGCTGTGGTCACGGAGGAAAAATCCCCGCAACCCCACCTCTGGTCCCCTCTGGTTTCCACATCCAAAGGCTGGTGGCGGGTCACCAGCCAATGGCAGTACTTCCGAGGGGACCGTCCACCAGGCCCAGAGCACCCACCAAAGTCTCTAGGCCTTGGGTTCCTCTTGGTTCACCGGGGTGGCTGGTTGTGTCAGACCAGCCCCCCCGGTTACTTAGCCCCACCATCGCTACAAGATGGGAACCCGTCGGGGGGACATCAAGTTACCCTGCATTAACCTCTATGGCACGGTAATAGCGGCGAGTTTTCAATGAGTTTGGGTAGGTTGATATGCTGTTGACTGTGCACACTTTTTGGCGATAAAAATGTAGGTACTATACCTACATATTGCAACTACTTAAGTCTACTGAATGCAATGGGTTTAAGTAAGTTGGTTTAAAAAGGGGTAGGTACCTTCTCTGCTGGCCGTGACTACACATCAAAGTTAAAAAATAAATATATTAGGACAAATCACACAGATTGAGCTAGACCCAAAGTAAGTTCGAGACTTGTGTTATGTGATACTAACTCAACGATACTATATTTTATAATAAATACATCTATAGATAAACATCTAAGACCCGGGCCAATCAGAAAAAGATCATTTTCCATCATGGTATCATCATCAACCTGACCGGGGATTGAACCCGAGACCTCTCGGTTCAGTGACAAAAACCTTACCACTGCGCCACCGAGGTCATCAAAGAAAAAAAGATGTAAATAGGTAAGTAAGATTTATTCCACATGATATGATTAGACGGTGAATCATAGCATGTGGAATCAGACTGTTCGCGATAAACTCAAAAACTAAATGTATCTAGTTTTGGCCAATGGACGTGGCGCCCCGTTCCATCGGTTGGAACAATAATTAGAAAAAAAGAAAATCTAGGTATTGACTAAAGTTATAAGTACTTAAAGATGATAAGTTCCTAACTAAATAATTATATACATGTATAGACCTAAAGATATATGTGTAAACCTGGTAAATGTTTTGAAAATTTATGAAATATATTAAATGGTATGATAAAGTTTACTTACAACCTTTTGAATGCGAATCCCGACACAAGTGTATTCACACAATTTGCAACTATAATAGAACTTTTGTTCTCTTATTATTTACAATTCATGCTTAAGGTCGGAATTTATTGCGTTACAAAATATTTTTCACTAGGTAAATAATTATAAGTTTTTTTATAGAAAAGAGCGCGAGATATTTATTTTGTCGTAAAAACTAGCATAGGCGTTGAAATTTGTAATGTATGCGATTGACAACGTCGTCGTCACCGGCCACCGCACAGAATGGCACTGGGTTGGGGAACGCGGTCAGACTCTCGGGCACTGCTCATTCTTCAACGCCGCATTATTTTTTTCCTTATCACAGTGAGTAAATAATCATTTCCGCACTCGGCCTTGCCCACTTTGAATCTATACTCACCATTTCAATTTTACAGGTCGGCTTTATAAACACTACACCACCTAAATTCTTACGATATGCTCAACACATGGAGACTATATACACAAGACTATAAAAATATTGTAAAAAAAAAAACTAATTTTAGACTTTCGATAAGTATGAAGTGGAGCAAAAAAATATGTGATTTTGATATAGATCTCTTTACATAAAGGTATCTGATACCTGCTCAGTCCATTCAAACTTGCCGTCAAAATTCGTATGTTCCTACGAAAATGTGTACATATACCGAAAGCATCTCTCTGGGAATGAACGTAAGAATGGGACCTCTGACGCATGGGATGATCCTAAATTAACACGACGGGTCAATACGCGAATCGAAACTCAATCAATACTTAAGTCTCTTTATTATCTTCGCGTGTGCACCGGGAGGTAGGTAGCTGGACTGATTCTATGTGTACGTTGGTGTAGATTAGACATTTAATTAAATACTCTTTATAACGTACACTCTACAATCTGACCTACTTGCTGAGTGAGTCATAGTTACCTTTCATCACTTCAGTTTCGCACAGTAAACAGAAGTAATTAGGTGGATAGTTACGTTGAGGGTGAAATGAGGATTTAGGAACAAGGTGTACAGGTTAGGAGGTTAAGAATTATAATATATTTTTCGCTTCTATTTTTATATTTGAGAAAGTTTTATTCAATAGTTTCGTGTTATTGTACCGATATTATATTTCTAGCATAACGCTATGTCCAATTCGAGGACGTCCAATTGGAAACTGTGACGACTTTGTAGCCTATTTCTATATAATAAAGTTTTACCTGAAGCAAAATTTTATTTATTTTTTACTTGACATTGACTGGTACATATTTCAGAATATGCTTTAGGTATAATTTTTGCCAATTGTAAGGTCTAAACAATATTTTTTACAAGATAGGAGGCCATACATACACAAGGCAGTGTAAACTAGCACTAGGAAGAGTTGAGTGAATGCAGAAGAAAAACATGTGAAAATTTGGTATTTTTGTGAATTCTTGTGTTTTATACCATAGTTAAGTATTTAATTTAAAATACAAGTGATTTAAATTGAAATAACAATAATATATCAATTAGCATTATAAATGCTAGCATGAGAAATGTGAAAACAATTTCATGCTGATCAATCCTCTGCAAATAAATTTTATACAAGTAAAAACATTTTTCTTTCTCAATAAACTAATTCAATAAAACAACACAATAAATGTTTATATCAATAAATCAGGGTGAAAAGAGCATTTTCGGTTTATTTAGTCATAGTGTGTATTTGAAAAATTATTACAGTGCTCAATTACATTTTACTAAATATATCATAAATTATTAAGATTTATTATCATAAATTACATCAAAACATTTTCTTTTTCATTGCTGTGTATCTCTCTGTGTATTCATTATATCCTTCCAAAGAAGCCAGTTGCTTTGCTTCAAATAGGTTGCCATCTAAGTTAATGGTGTGTATTTTGGAATCTCTTAATAAGCTTGGCTGAATAGCATCTAAGCTTAAACAATTCTCTTCTAATCTCAAGATCTTCAGTCTGGGGGCCTGATGTAAGTCATCACCAAGTGACGATATTTCATTTTGACTTAAATTTAATTCCATAGCAAACAGCTCAAACATGCCACTTGGTATCTCTGTAATCTTGTTGTTAGACAGTTCCACCACCTCTAAATTATGAAGCTTTAACAATTCCAAAGGAAATTCCTTGAGTCTGTTGTTATTCAAATATATTTGCTTTAAATTATTTAAATTTGTAAATGTCTGTGGCAATACCGACAGTGAGTTGTTTGAAACATTCAGCAATTCTAATTTCTTTAAATTAGATAAAGTATTAGGTAATACCTCCAGTTTATTGGTATCTAGATTTAATTGTTTCAACTGTTTAAACTTAGATATATCCTCCGGCAAAAAAGATATTCTGTTTTTAGATAGATCTAAATTTCTAAGTATATCAGATAAAGCAAGTACTTCTGTAGGTACTTCTTTTAATTTATGGTCGGAAAGCTGTAAAACACCAGTTTTTGAAGCAGTCTCATAATGTTGTTTTAATCCTGAATTACCCATCGTATTGGAGGATTTATCTAGGTACCTAGTTAGCTATGTACCTTACAATGATTCAAACTTTAATAATTATGTTCTATTTCAATGAGTTGGACGGAAATTCACATTCACACATATGATTCACACACAGCAAATCGAAAAATGTTTGTTTGGTACCTAGCTGTGATCATAAAATTACTTCAACACATTTCGTTTAATCAGATTAATGATACCAAAAAAATATCTAGATAAAATAGAAAAAAGTAAATTATTAATCTCGAAACTCAAAATCAACAACCCAATAAAATATTTATTCAAAGAATAAATTGATTTGACATTGAGAATGACGGAGTTAAAATTGAGTGTTGCTATCGTACAAGTACTTCCTCGGAACAATAACTCTATTTCATGGATTTAATAAGTGATTCGTGGAGTACCTACTAATTCCATGCTCTATTTAAAAAGCAGAATAGGAAAAATATGGACCAACTAATAACTAAAGAAAACTAGCTAGCTATTCTATACATACAAAAGTTAAAGCACAATATAAATTAATAACCTAAATGTTGCGTTAAATGCATGGTTCGTCTCTCTGTCGATAGGACATATTACGCAAAGCACACTGGCGGTGCTCGGTGGCACTACTGGTGCAACTAAGGTACACAAACATTGCCAATGGAGGCAAAAAACGCCAATTTTCAATATTGTTGCAGATTTACGACCAAAAATTCCGCAATCGTGGTGCGAGTTTAAAGGAAAAAGGAAGGATTTAGTGGATTATCCTGAAAATAATAAACGTTTGTTTGTTACCTCTTCACCCATTATTTACTGGACCGATTGTTAATAAATTTGGGACACGGGTAGAAAATAATCATATAGGGTTCTTTTGTCCCAAAATTCCCACGGGAGCGAAGTCCCAGTGCGCAGGAGGCTTACCACCACCTTTTGTAGCAGGACTTAAATTAAACTGCCCTGCTATTTCTTACCATGACGTCAAATAATAGCAGGTCAGCTAGTTCATAGGCCATAGTAGAATGGTGAATACATAAAATAGTGAAGAATACTTTGAAGTATGTTTTGTCCCAGTCTGTCCATTTCAAATATTGTAAAATGAGAAATATATCCATACTTTTTAGCTTAAAATATACTTTATCTTTTGTATGAGATAATCACGGAACACGGCATAATAAATAAACCCTGTGCCACTTTCGCACTTTATAATATTTGAAACTGACAAAAAGAGACAAAACATTTTTTATTTATTTAGTGTTTTAACTTTTTTATGAACAACATTATAATCATGGAAGCTTTTATTTTATAAGATAATGGCAACACAAATTACGTTCCATAACAAGCATTCTTTTTCAAATCGTGAGTTATTTGCATTATTTCTGTCCTTTTCTATTATAATAATTACAACAAAGACAAAATAATCAACAAATAGTCTTTGGATTTGACAAACTGAAACATGAAATAGTAGGTAGGTAAGGTATCCTATCAAAAGGATCGGGCGGAATGAATTTCTGAAGAATGTGGTTATATTTTATTAATTATTGTCAAAATTTATTGAAGTATGATTTTATTACGCATTAATTAAATATAAATAACTGTGCAATTATAAATAAAAATCTTATGATCGAAGTTAAACTGCTTTTCTCTTTGATATATTATTATCGCGGGAAAACAGTGAAACGTTTGACTACTATAATGGCCGCAAGAGCGCCAATGCTGTTGAGTTAGCTGTTATAAAATGAAATACACCATTAGAAATATGTGTTTATTTGTTGTTCTCGAGTTAAGTTATAGTGTTTGAGATGGATACTAACGCTGGTAAGTGTTTAAAATATACTTTTGTTTCGTTTGGATGCTTTGTAAGTCCCTTCAAATTTTAAGAGACATCCTCACTTGTGCTCTTTTCAACTGTATGCTTTATTTGCCATATAAAAGTTATATTTTGTTAATCTATTTTGATAGTAATGTTTTCTATAGACGTATTCTATCAACTATCACATACCTTATTTATTTGTCATAAATTTTCGACGTGATACTTATCCTGAAACAACAAATCGTCGACAGTACGTAGGTCGATTACCTGGATACACTTACCATGTTCCCTGTATGAAACAATTTGATGAATCACAATTTTCTTAAATTAATACATGAATCCAGCAGTTTACTAATCCTAGGCACCATGACACTGGGCTTACATAGATTCCAATATGTACCTATTATGTGTCAATGATTGTTCCAAAAATGAGTATTTATATGTAAGGAGGATGGATATATAATACTACTATGAACTTTCTATATGTACTGGCTTCTAAATAATACCTAGTTAATGAGTGCCTTGTAAAGATTTTATATTACTATTTAGGTACTAAATCTATTCATTGATTGAGAAATTTTTAGAAATTTACAGACACTACATACCTAATTGCTACCATGAACATAAATATGGTTCCACCTCAAACTCAAAGCATACTAATGTCATTCTGATATTTTACAAGATAGCAGATACATTCTAAAACAAAAATAACTATCATTCACATACTATAGTGATTGTAGCTATTCTCTTTGCTTAATTCAAGAATTATGTATTACAACTTTAATACATTAACTCAACTTCAGTAACATTTGAATAACTTAGACTGATCTCAAATCTCACTATTTTCTAATATTTAATATAATTTTGGCAAGATGTTTGAGTGAACTACCTATAGTAGGTATATAGGGAGATTCACCATTGCAATTCTGGTTGGTGAGAGAATGATGATAGTTCTATTTCCTTATACACTAATGTGATAGCTGATTATTTAATCTGTTAACTGAAGCTTTGTTGTGGTATTTTATTCACTGACTTAAATGTGTGGTTCTCATACCAGTATTATCCATATTTTCCTGTAGATATTCATCATGTTGTCTTATTTTTTTAATTTTCCATATTTAAACATGATATCTATCATACATAATTTACCTTTACTCCAATATGTTATTTACAATATAAAATATACTTCTCTTTTTGTTATTTTTGCACTCTAAACTGGAATAATATTCCCAAGTAAGTGTAACCATTCATAAGTTACCCTACTTCCATACCTGTATTTTATACCTAAGTAATAAATTACTTAATGAAATATGTGATATGTAAATTATCATCTAACCACTATATTTCACCAGTAATATATGTTACTTGTTCCAAGATAACAAATTTTATAAATGGTTCTACGTTCAGTCTTTAATTATATATACATAGGTACCTATTTAGCCATTTTATATTAGCTTACAATAAACAGCCTAGTCTCTTCACTTATTTTATCTCCATCTGCCCCTGTCCAGAGCAATCTCAAGCACCGATTTTGGCCCTATGTACGATATAACCGGCTAAGTGTCTGTTGGGTGCCGCACAGTGTAGAATTCCGTACTTTCCATGGAGTTGTTTGAAGTTTTATTGTAGAATAGAATGTCGACTATATTACTCTTAAACTTATAAAGCCAACTTAGGTGTAATAGTTTTCCTTCTAAATTCCTTATACAAGTACTAATGCAGTAATATGTGTAATCCTAACAAAACAGTTTCATTGGTAGAAGGGGGTCACTTAACTCTATCGAAAATTGTACTTCAAATTAATAATTATGAACAGTACTAAATCTAAAAATGGTCTTCCTAAAGCTTTAATATTTTTGAAAGATCTATCCAAAAACACCACACTATAGGAAAGATGAAAAAGGAATCATTCCCACTTCAAATGTAGGGTGGTGCCCTAATTTACATCATTTTAGTACTAATAGGTTTTGTTGAACCCTTAAAAATTAAGCTGTAAAGTTGATGTGGTGTGCAAAAAATCTGGAGCCCCACAAACCCCAACTAAACTGGTAATTGAGTACTATGGGGCTTTGTTCCCATAGGAATTTTGAGATTAAATATAGCCTATAGAAATCTTGAATAATAATGTACCTTTCTAATGCTGAAAGAATTTTTGAAATCGGTTCAGTAGTTTTGGAGATTACTCGCCTCAAACATACAAACTATTTATAATAATAGTATAGATTGAGTATGTATATAAAATTAAGTGCATGGACTTGTAAAATAACATGACAGATTATTTATTTTTAATCTTGTTACATTGAATACTTTCTGTTTTTATTAAAGAGGTCTCCACCCAAGCTCTGATAGATGTAATTCTGAGCAACCTTCACAAAACGATACCACCATGTGCTAGTATAAAGAATGAGAAAAAAGAAGAAGAAACACAGAATGCCATGCCAGACTCTACAACCAACACGGAGAAAAACAATGCCAATCCTTTCCACTGTGGCGATGATGTTCTTGTACCCAATAAAGATGGAAGATATTATTTAGGTAAGTTGATCAGTTGTCAATTGTACCAAGTTTTTACTTTCAACTAGAACTATTATCTAATATTTGATGACCTCGGTGGCGCGGTGGTAAAGTTCTTGCCACTGAACCGAGAGGTCCCGAGTTCGATCCCCGGTCGGGTGATTATGGAAAACGATCTTTTTCTTGGATGTATATCTAATCTATATATGTATTTGTTATAAAAATATAGTATCGTTGAGTTAGTATCTCATAACACAAGTCTCGAACTTACTTTGGGGCTAGCTCAATCTGTGTAGTTTGTCCTAATATATTTATTTATTTATAGAAATACATTATTGAAAATAAAATTCTTTTTGAGTTTTCATTGTGGAATAATTGGAAGTAATAGAGGACTTATTTCTCTTATAAATATACCTACACTTAATAAAACTTGCCAGGAACGATTGTCGAGCTAAGTACTAGCAATGATAATGATTCGTGCGAGGTTGGCACGGGTGTGGCTCAGTGTCTCGTCAAATTCGGCGACGGGACGCATTCGTGGGCTCCCGTGGCTACGCTCAAATTGCTCAGCGCTCCGCCGGCAGACGATGGCCGCATCATGTGCGTGGTCTGCAAGAGACGCGAGGGTCCAGCGGCCAGCCCCGCTACCAATGCTATTATCGCCTGTGACATGTGTGGCCGAGGCTATCACGCGAAATGTCATTCGCCGCCAGTCGATTCTTGGATTAATGGTGAGTTGTTATAATGATCCTTACAAATTTGTAAGGTTTTTTTTTATGTTGACCCCGATTCGCGGCCTCACAGCCTTTAAATAAATACAAAATATATAAATATCCCTGGACAGGAAACCTTAAAACTTGGAGAGCTAGAAAAATCTAACAGCCATTTTAGTCACTAATTAATGTATAAATAATAATAACGTTAAATTCGCTTTTATTATATTGTCGTGATGTAATCGTAAATCGCTTTCATTGTATATTAAATATACAGGAGCATCATGGCATTGCAAGAGGTGTGTCGACCAAAGGTACCGGGTAGCAGCAGCCGAGAACCGCGCATCGAAGAGATCGGACCTGTTCAGATTCAAGGGCGGCCCTCAGAGACGGCAGCAGCAAGAGTTGACGCCTCCTTGTGATGTGGGTTTAACACCGTTCCAATGTATAAAGTTTTGTAATGAAGATTCCATTTTTATATTAGTGAATTTTTGTGGGCAAACCTAGCACATAACAAAGAAACTCTGGGGGCACACAAACTAATGTCACTTCTTCTATACGCATAATAAAAGTCTAGCAACAGTTAGGTTTCACTAAATGAATTGTTTACACTGTTTATATTATAAACAATGTCGTCTACCGCGTCTGTCTTTTCGCGATAGACTCAAAAACTACTGCACGTATCCATGCAGTAGTTTTTGAGTCCGATTTTGAGGAATATGTTTTACCTGAGCGAAACCGGGATTGGCTGCTAGTCATAATATAAGTAACAGATACTTCTACATGTCCTAATTGGTTGAATAAATTCCTAATTAATTCATATAAAAGAAGCAAACCAAGGAATCTTAATCTACAGACTTATTTATTAGATGAGATTTGAGTTTGGCTGAAAGATTTGACTGGCTGACTGAAAGGGAGAAAAAATTCAACTTCTAATTTGGTTCTGAAACTTTCGTCCCTTGCAAGGATATTTTTAAATAGATTGTAGCGGGAGCTAGGTGATTATGCTCGACCGCCACAAAGGGAAGATCTTCCCGCCAGGCAGTGTTGTGCCTGGAGAACCGCACGCGACAGACGGTGTCATGTCGGAGGTTGTATTTATGCTTCCAATCGAAAACGCACTGTCTGCGCGGTCTAGGCTTGTTAGCTTCTAGTAGCGCCATCTGTCCGTAGAGTCGTGGATCACTTGTGTGGCTTGTTATTCGTTGCGTTTGGTCAGCTTTTTATATCTGCGCCTTTGTGCGTGGCGTGGTAGATGTCGCCACAGATAATCATGTATCAAGTAGCCAACCATTCCTCCACTCCTATTTGCAATTTCAGTTACCAATTTTTTAATTTCGCCTTGTAATTTTTACATAAATATATGAATGTATAATTTTTTTTAAATTACAGACTGCATCCACAACTTCGTCGACGGCCTCAGAGGCGGGAAAGGATCAAGATGAGGCTCATTGTTATTGTGGAGAGAAAAGTGATTGGCTGGCTCAGGTATTTAATAAAAACTTTAAAAAATCAAGTAAATAAACTGGTACTTCCAATCCAGATCCATAAATATAGCAAAACTAGTTGTTGCAACTCCAACCGCGGCCAAAAAGCCTACATCCTTCGAACTGTATCCACACAAAAATCTATTTTGCTCTATTTTGGCGTAAAACAAACAAAAAACCTTTAATCACTCTTCACAAAAAAAGTCCTTAACAACGAATAAATTATTACTGTAATAGTTACAGATATTATTTATCTATCTTGTGAAGAGTGTTTTTAGTATTTCACATTTTTAAATACTCTGAAGAGACACAGCAAACTAGCTCATCAACATAATTTCAGCTTGTTTACGCTCTTTATAAGCCTCTTTTTGTATGCCAATCTTCCCTGTCCTGCTTGTCTCATCCATGACCTGCGATTTTTGTTATGTCGTCGGCCCATCTCATAGCAGTTCGTATGGCACCTGTCAACTCTCCTGCTCTGGGATACCATTCGGTCAGGTTGTACTCGTGCCAGGTGTAATGCCCAGTTCCATATTAGGTTCATGATAGTTTAATAAAAAACAGTTAAGAAAAATCTGCTAGAACAACAGCCTATTAGCGTGTTTGATCACCCGCATGTTTTAGGTGCGCCTTGGAATGAATGGAATACATCAGAAAATGTTTGAATGAATTATTGGATACAAAATGTATCATAGATTTTTTATGTATTTATTTTATTTAAAAACTATCACACAAAATTACAAAATGTATGTACAAAAGGTGAACTTAGCGTTCTCTACTAGTCAACCATTAGACCAGAAATTAATGTGTAATAACTTAGAGGTATTCACTATGACTTTTCTTACAGATGTTACTATGTTGTCGCTGCTCTCGTTGGTTTCACCAAAGATGCGTGTCCAGTTTACAGTATCCATTATATGCCGGTGATAAGTAAGTACTTATAGTATACTTATAATAAATTGTGGTAATTTTGTAACCAAAATTGTCTTGAGTTCTCCTATATTTATATGTGTTACCTCAAATTTAAAGCAAACTAAATTATTGGAAAAAGCTAGTACTGTATTAAAATGTAATTACAAAACAATATTATACACGTATGAAACTTACACAAGTACACAACACTTACACAAGTATGAAAATACTGTTGTAATCGAAATCGAATACGACATGCGTAACGTCAACCCTCTTTAGGGGTGTTGTTGTTGCCTATTAGCTGTCAAGGCTGTTCTTATCACTTAGTCCCCCCTTAAAACAGGAAGGATGTGTAGTACTCCTTTCCAAGGCGGACACCACATACTAAAACGCATTCCACTGTCCCTACACTTAATTTGAAGACCCTTGTAAGTTTTAAATTTTAAAATTATACCACTAAATTAGGTCGTTTATTTTTAATAATATTAGGTCATTTATTTTTAATTTCTTATAATTTTTGTGGTAACAATATAACGAACATTTTATTTCAGGTTGTACATATTTGCATGCGCGGATTGCAATGGAGGGAAGGAATACTTGAGACGTCTGGAGTTGTGCTGGCGGGACTTGGCACACCTGGCGCTGTATAACCTCACCGCGTGTAATGCGCCAAACTATTTCGACCTAGATAATGTTATAATGCCATACATCATGGACAACTGGCACGCATTACAATTACCTGAAAAGGTAAATATTTAGTTGTAACTAATCTCGTTCCCCATGGCCGCCGGTTGCGGGGTGGAAGAAAGAAGACAGTAATGTATTTCAATTGTATGTACATATCATATGTAGAAGCAGCTGCACCTCCCTGAAAATCGTGGTGGCGCCCATGTCAAAGATCTCGTCCGGCAAAGCATACCCATTGTTACACAGATAATATAGTGATATTCATAAGAAATATCTTTTTTTTTAATCTTAGAGATGAAAAATTTTTTTTACGAGATTAGTTTTATGACGGCTGTCGTGTGTTAGATGTGGCGGACTCCAGTGAACGAGAGGCGCGAGCGCATTCTGACCGCACTGACGTCGTCCCGGAAGCGCTTCAAGTGCGGCCGCGAGATGAAGAAGCGAGCCACCATCTGGGGGCTGCGGCTGCGGAAACCGCCGCCCCCGCCGCTGCAGCTGGCCGCCCTGCAGCAGGTACACTGTGCTATGTCATGCAGCTTGTAGCAGATGTCAGCGGCCACCGTCTGGGGCTTGCGGAAGAGGCACAACTGTACAATTCTCCATGTTTGTTAAATATGCATTCTATGTTAGAAGTCGTCCATTAATCAGTCAGAGGGGTTCAGCAAAAGTAACGAACTATCACCAGAGGTAAGGGGGGGTGTGATATCTTACAGTAATATAGTAATATATCATGTGTGTTTATTTTCTCGTCAAACGCGCGATTTCGAAACCGAAAAGCGGCGGGAATTGTAGAATGATATTATTATACCTGTGTATTGTAATATATATTTTTAAATATTTCAGTACATTACAATTACTTATAGGTACTAAAAATGCACGTGCTTTTGGGTGGGGGAGGGTGTATGTATAGTCTGAACCTCACCACGTATTTCCATAAGGGATTTAAAATGCTGAAAAAAAACATAACGTGATTAATGGACGGTCCTTTGCTTGGAATATTGATGGCATTCCGACACGTTTAAAACTGACTATGTAATAATAAGTTTAACTGATGTTATAGTGGCAATTTTGCCATTGTAGACGCTTTGATACAAGTGGACTTTATCCACTGAAGTTCATTATGAATTATCAATAAATTCTTCTTTTGCAGATTAAAAAAGGAGAGCCTTTGACTGACGAGTTAGTTAGGACTTACGCACCTAGACTACGCTTCCTGCCTCGGGTCTCTTCCCCGCAATCTCAGTCATCTATTGATGATAGGTAAATATGATAATATTTTTTCTCTGAAAACAAATTGTAACAATTTTTTTAAATCTTACTAGAGACTAAAGACCTCTGTTATAATTCATATCAAGAATATTGAATAACTTCAACAATTACATTTTATAAATTCGACATTTTTATATCGAGCAATTTTTCCTGATGGTCCTAGTCACCAAAAACACTGCACCCTTTAATATGTTCATAATATGCATAAAAATATTTTGTCTTTCGTAAATGAAGTCCAGGACGTATGTGCTTTACTTTATTCTATAGCATTGGTAATAATTTTTCCTTTTTTACAGTTCAACACCATCTAGTAGTAACAATGATAATAGTTCCTATAAACGCCACAATCAGCAAATGATTGTACCCATCGATGGCCATTGGTTGAATTTAATGATGGGCAAGCGCTTCCATGAAAACCTTAATTCCAATTCAAATTCTGAGAATGATTCTACTAGTTCCTACGAATCCGTGAAACCCGCTGAGAATGATGAGCAGCGTTCTCCTTCAGTCTCCACATCCACCGCTAGAAAGTCTGATGCCAAAGATGTTACTTTAGATAAAACAGAATTAAACGAAAGTCAAGTAAATGAAGCTAAACCACTCTGTGAAGAACCTCAAGTGCCATCTCTGAAAACGTCACTAGTTCCATGCTCTGTAAAGTTAGATAAAATACCAAAAGAAGTTGAACGAGGTGATATAACTAACAACATAAATCTTAATACACATTCTACTAGAATAGCAACAATGAATTTAGAAATATCTAAGCTATCTACTAAGAATATCATTGAACATTCCAAGATAATGTCTCTGCAACATATGGATAACATAATACCTTATAGCAGCAATTTCTGCCATGACATTGAGTCCTCGGGAGATGAGACCTCCAGCAGAGGCACGCTAGATGCCATCATACCACCATTAAAAGACTTTCAGGGTAAAAATAACCCCTTTTTAATGCAACATACTTCAAAGATTTCTCTTTCCTCAAACATAAACAAGAAATTAAATCCATACTACTCAAGGTTTTCGTTGCCTTCTCAATTAAATCCCATGATGAGCCCAATGATAAGGCCTCTGAAAAGAAAACTTAGTGAAAAGGATATAGTAGTAGGTCCAAATGGAGAAGTAAAACGTAGAAAATTTAGACGGCCAAGAAAATATTTGCAAATGCAGGTGAGTTGCGAGGCATTTTCTTGTATAGTATATAATAACTCAAATAATTTTCATAGCATACAAAAACCTCTAACCTTATAGAAAACCCAAAAAAATGATGCTTAAATATTCAGGACAAAATCCTAGCAAAATCTTACTTTCAGATTCAATAAGGAAGACTACCATTTATAGCATTTATCAAAGTGTAGGTATATTTAATAGTTATATTACCTTTCCAGTTGAACAAGTCATGTCCCCTGCCAGACGACAACAAAACTGTTCAGCCCCCAAATGAAAATGGAGAACTCGCCCCTCCGAGCCAACACAACAATAACGTTAAGTTTCATGGCAGAAGACTGAGACAGCGACAAGAGAAGAACTATTACGAGAACGCGCGGCGAAACACGAACAATAACTCTAGTAATAACAATAGTGTGAAAAGTCTGCAGCTGAGTCCGCACAAGATAAATAATAGCGTGACGGAAGTGGACGCTGCGCAGTTGTCGGCGTTGAAGTCCAGCGTGCAGTCGTACTTCCGAGCGGGGCAGACCTTCCGAGTGCTGGCGCGGCGGTTGCAGCCCGCCGCGCCCCCCGCCTACCTCATCGAGTGGGACTCCATCGCATAGTAGTGCGCCATTACATGAATTTATTTAAATATACATATTATTCTGATAATATATTGTAAGTGCTTGTCTGTAGTCTAATTTAGTTGTACAGTAAGTTCAAGGAATGTGATATATTATTATTCCAATTTGATTTAGTTGTTTTATTGTTATATTTAAGTCCATAGCCATGTTTGAGATGTCTGGTAGATCCGCTGCCGCGTAATCAGCATAACCTTGACGAAGCTACTTGCAATCCATACTAATATTATAAATGTGAAAGAGCGTTTGTCCATCTTTCACGTCAAAACGGAACAATGTCATAGATTGCCCTGCTGTACATGCAATGTCAATTCTATAGGTATACATTGCTAGTTTTTTGCGGCAAATAAAAGCATTCATACTAATTTCGCCATCTTCACGCAAACGCGTCGGCATGTATCAGAGTTTGGTGACTGTGAAGCATACATAAGGCAGTGCAGAGTTGCTATGCAAACTATACTGCCTTACAGTTTGGCCAGTATTAGTGGTATTAAAACCAGGCACTGGCAGAGCAGATTAATGCCGAAGTAGGTTGCGGTGAAGCTCTTGGAGTTGTTGGTTGATATGGGTTAGGTTCAAGAAATATGGGATTATCACAAGATATAACGGTTCATAGTATGATTTTAGTGCAGAGCTTTCAGAACGCCTCCAATTTGGCGAATCTAAATGCACCAAAACGTTTAGTTCAGGTTCAGAATGACATTTACTTTTGAAAGCGCAAGCTAGTCTGCGGTGAAAGGGATAAAAGAGCAATGAAAATATAGTCGAATTGTTTTTGAGTTTATCACATACCGTATAAAGTTATGTATTTGGTTATTATAATTTATGTGTGCTTATCTCAAATAAATAATAAATTATTTTTTCTTAAATTCCATTCGATTTATTTTTATTGTTATATGTATTGTTGATGATCAATTTAAACAACAGATTACAATATGGAATGTCAATATATTTTACTTTATATCTACATTTGATTTTGAGGAGTAAGTGACTGAAATTAAATTTGCTTAAAACATACAATATCCTTTTGGGCTGTTACTAAATACTATATAGTTCCTCATATTTAAACAGGTCTGCAGAATCGGATCACCTGTACTACATATTTCCACTGGAGTTACTCTATCTACAAACATAAAAGACATATTCCAATGTAAAATAAATATATTTCAAATCAAATGTATGACATTTGATCTGTTTTCAAACGACAGACTGATAAAAAATCTACTAACATTAAGCAATATTTATCGAAAATCGAATACGTAACAGAATTTCCATTTACTAATAAATACATAATAGGCCACGTGATTTCTCATTGCATGTAGAACTTGGCAACATTTGATATCATAGCATAACTTATTTATATACAATCGGCGACAAATGTTATTTGCAATCATATTCTACACATGCGGTGAGAAAATACGCAGTTGACAACAATTTCATGGTTTAGTCGATTGTCTATTAATCAATTGCATAAAATAAAGCTTTTTGATTTCTTTTTTTCATTTTCAATCACTACTATACTATAGTCATTAGTATATTCTATAAAACATGGAAGGTAGAAGACGCTTCTAGAAATATAAATATAGACTTACAAATGTAAAGATAGTTGTTTACTTTAAGAACTTACATAGCAACTTACTATAGTACACGATATTTAAAATGCAACCCCCTTTAAAGGCCCATAACACGACCACAAAGTCAAAATGGTGGTACAACAGTTAATTTATAATAAGTAATCTATTCACAGCACTTAACCACATGTTAGTCAACGTTTCACACACAAAACGATCACAAATCACTTTGGTGTCACATTATCACCATACAGATTGCATTGCTATATTTATAATTACATACTCTATGTACATTTATTTAATTATATAGTTTGTAACACATTACAACGACTCTTCAAACGCGGCCATCAAATCACTCTGCAGGTTCATATCTATCTGTCCGGCCATCTGAAACAATGTAAACACTTTTTTATAAATACCTATTAATAGTTTTAAATTTAACAGTAAAATGTGTGTAAATACTATTGTGTCAACTTATGTTAGAATTCGAATAATATCCCGCTCTCTTTCTCCCATCTAATATTTGGGAATGTTATTGTCACCTACCAATTTTCAAACCTTCATATAACTTAGTCGCCTCTCACGAAATCCAAGAGAGAACATTGAGTGGTACTAGGTTGGACCGACAAGCCACTCACATAATTTTAACTCTTCATTATGTATTAACTTTTGAATTTTTTGAGCAGTTGTATAATAAATGTATAATTACAAAAACGTATTAATTTGTAATTTTTTTTAATTAAATAGAATTTTTAATGGACTGGGGAGTGACATAGGGTACGTTTTAACGCGGGTGAACGCACGTGATCGTAATACTTGCAACAGATAATATACTTAGTACTGGAAACAAATTTTACTATCAATTTAACTGTTAAAACTAAAATTAGAAAGATTCCTAACAAATTATAAAACCATGCGTGTTGTGATGTTGCTGTAGTGTAGTTTAGGTATATCATAATGCCACGTTAAAAGGGGGAATTTGCAAAGAATTACAAGCAGGATGACGTGGTCGTGGTCACTACATACCGCTTCCCGGCGGCGGCGCTCCTGCTCCCGCTGGCGCAGACGCTCGCGCTCGCTGGCGGCGGGCTTGTCGGGCGCGGCGGCGGCGGCGGCGGCCGCGGCGGCGGGCGGCGACGCGCGCGCCACCGGCGACACGCTCGGCGACGCCACCTCCGCGCTCTCCGCCTTGCGCGCCCCCGCCCCCACTACCATCCTGGTTACACACAACATATATATTCACCTACCAACGGTACGAACTAAGGAACCATCACCATCAACACGATTCATTAGAAATCTCAAATGCATCGCATTAGTATTCTAATTAAGTTGACGGTCAGATTAGCGATGTAGATCAATTGAGCTGTAAGCTGACAGATCACACAGATTGAGTAAGCCCCAAAATATCATCAAAACTTATTTTTATGGGATACTCACTCAAAAGTACTTTAAAACAAATCCATATGTCCATACATACATTCAGGACCCAGGTAAATATGAAAAATATCTTTTTCCATCTTGACCTGATCGAGGATTAATCCCTGAACCTCATATTTTAACTAGTAGGCATCTTCGCTCTGTATCTACCTGTCCTAGACCTAGAAACAACATTTGTATTTATGAAAGGTATTTATGAAAAATGACTCACCTCATTTTATCGTCCTCAGGATGTCGCCTTTCCGTCTCTTGCCGCTGTCTCTCTCGTTCCGCTTGCTCTTTCTTTCTTAATTCTTGCTGCTCAATCAGTGCTCTCTGACGATCAATTTTCTCTCTAGCTTGTTTCTTGAATGCCTGTAAATTAATATGTAATCAATATAACATTAAAATTTAATATTATTGTGTACAAGGAATGATATAACAAGGCCAAACTTACTTGGAAGCTATCCATAACAGGCTTCTGTTTCATTTGGTTATTTGTATTCATGTTAGGTATACTCTGTGGACTTCCGGCTTGTGCTAATGATGACCAGGAACTAGCATTTTTCAAATTTTGTTCTTGTTTCAATTTGAAAGCTTGGGCGAAATTGGAATTTTTGGCATCTTCCATTTTCTTCTCCATGTCATATTTAACTCTATCAGATATGTTATTCTGACCAATATTCGGCACCCCCATGAGATCTTCAATAGGTTTAGGGGTTAATAATGGTTTAATGTCTTCTTTCTTTACTGCAGGCGTCATTAGTGTTGGTGTGCAGGGTACCGTGTGAAGCGATTGAGAAATAACGCTTTGAGGAGCAGAGGGCACAGGGTCAAAAATTGACGAAACGGGTACGACAGGTGTCAAACCGGGCATTGTGGTATTGACATCAGATCGCAGCATTTCTCGTTCGTGATGCATATGTTTTTCTACAAATCCATTGTGAGGAGGAGGAACGTACATATCGTTCTTTATCGAATCATGGGAAACGTGAGAAATATCTGTCAAACCGCCCAGCTGTGCCATAAGATTTTGATGTGCAGCGTCTGGTATCATTTGAGTCTTCGGTAAAGAAAAATCTTCCTCTAGGCGCATTGAAGATTCTGACACTCCAACGCTCACATCCATCGGGACGTCGGCGTTCAGGCTTCTCTCTAAGCTGGCGAGAGAACGTTCTATAGGATCTATATATTGAGAAGTATCAACTTTGTCCAGTCCGTTTCGGGGTTCCAGTTCGGGGACCGTCTTCTGTTCGTCATTCTCGCGCGCGACGGGAGCCAGGGAGGAGTCCGGCACGTCCTCGGCGGCGGCGGGCGGCGGCGCGGCGAGCGCGGGCGCCTCGGGCTTAGGCGCGGGCGCGGGCGTCGGCGCCGCCTCGGGCTTCGCATCGCCCGCACTCGGCGCCCCCTCGCCGGCCGCCGCCGCGGCAACTGGCGCGGTTGCTGCGGTCGGTATAGGTTTCTAGAAATTTACAACAGTGGATTTTGAAAACAACATTAGGAAACTAACAAAAAGCAAAATACAATTTACATCAATCCGGATGTAAATTATTTGGATTTTGATAATATACTGCGTATTTTGTGACTTACAAGTAGTTTACGTACAATTTGTTTTAACGATGTCGCCGCCGTGTTAGTTTTCTAGTCAAATAAATAAATATATTGTTGCGAATGGTGTCACGATAAACAGAAAATAAATTCAATTCATAAATAGATATTTACTATTTGTGGTGGGTGCGCTGGCTGTTTCTTGGTTTTCTTTTTAGGTGTCCTTCCCGATCCTGTGCCTGCAATCACAAATTATAAAATTTTTAGAACATTTTACACAAAAGTGAAATATTAAACAATCTCTAATACTTAACTTTTCGAGTATCGATCACCAGTCACTAAAAAGCAGGAAGCTGAAGTGAAATTAAGTTTTAACATTCACTGATATTATGTATCGAAATGGTGCCATTTCCCGTAGTTTTATAATTCGTAACTGTAAATATTTACCGATATTTTAAAGCTCGGCCAAAAGTTATTTTGTAGTCTTGCATACATACTATTCAAATTCTGAAAACATATGAGAAAAATGAAACTACATTTGGCTGAAACCTTATTAAGTAGCAAAATTTATTATTGTTTCGCAGTAGGTTTGTAACCTGTAATGGTAGATGTGAATAATAAATAAATAATTAAATGAAAAATTGTAATCAATTTTACAACTTCAGATCTCAGGGTAGTACTACAAATAAAATTCAAGATAAGTTACTTAAAAGATTTACTTAATTTTCTGTTATATACTGAAATATATATACAATGTTTATTTCCACTCACTCTTATTGCCTAATCAATTTAAGTCATGAGTTGATTAAATAAATCTTATATAAAATTTTGTGTTTCTGTTTTCACACTTGCAACTTTTCTATACTATAATTACAACTAAATGTTGCGCTGAAGTAACACATTGTGTACCACATGTATCAATCTTATCAAATATGCAATCTATCTTCACCAGTTCTATACATGTCATTTCAAGCAACATGTGGTGGCCAACAACTTATTCTCTTGAAAATTTATTGGCAAAATCTATAATAATAAGTATACAATACTCATTTGTTCTCTTTATTTCCTAGCCCGTTTTGGGATATAAGGAACTCTAATATAAAATAATTACATCACTAAATCTAACTTACAATAAGATCTCTTGAAGCAATCTGAAAATTGTACTTGACAAATCCAATGGAACTATGATGTTACAGTTTAACTGGTCAATAATAATGTTGGGAATGTAAAATAGTTTAAATTTTAATTACTTGCGCTACTCCAAAGCTAATTTTAAAACATTGTTAATTTTCACAAAACAACAAAGTAGAATGGTCAACATTTTACATTTTAAAACATAGTGATACTGTGCAGATCTTATCAGAAATCTTGTCTATATATCTATCTATGCATTGTTATAACAATTAATCTTTCACTGAAATTTTTGTTTTAGGCCTCAAATGTAGAGTGGAATCTTAAAATGTTAAAATCTGTACAAATATATCTGTCACGGTGGTCATTATGCTGATGCGAATCATAAACACTAGTTTACTCAATATGAAATAAAACATGATTAAAGTCTATCAATGCCAATTTTGTATTAATAACACTGCATATGCTGATACCATATTCAAAAATATGTTGATATTTTTATAATAAAAATGGTCCATAAGTACATGCAACACATAAAAGAAGTAGTATTGTCTTACCTCTTTTCAACAAAATATCTCAAATCTAGCACATTATATTATTGACATAATGATTATTGACCAAATTGAAAGAAATGTTCATCAAATTTGATTGATTGTATGAATATTACCAAAAAAAATAGTATAAAGATAATTTATAGACAACAAGCACCTGTAAGTAGAGTGACACAAGTCCCAAGTACCACCTAGTAAGGGGCGCCAAGAATCCTCCCTCCTTCCCAGGCATAAATTAAGTATCTCGAAAAATTCAATGTAACATCTAAACATCTCCATCGAATTACTTTATTTCACCTGCCAAACAACTACACATTACATTTTATTTTAACAGTCTCTCAATTCACTTTAACTAGGCTATAACGCCTACGACATGTGTATATTCGATTTATAATTTTATGAAATATAATGAATACATAATATATTTTAGACCACAACATTATTGAGTAAACAATTACAAGGTTGCAAACAATTTGTGAAGGAAGGAGGCCAGCTTTCGTATTAGGATTAACTTTATTGTAAAACAATTTTGATTATACGCACGTTCTTGGGAGCAAGCATTGGGGAGTATCTAGCGTCAAACCAATAAAACCATACCTTTTCAAGAAATAAAATTTTTAACTACAACATGTCACAAGATTACATCCTCGTTGCAACACAAGAGCAGAGGGTCCAACAATGGGTTGGTAAGTTTTGCTTGCAGTTGGTATCCGTCCTTACACAATTGTTTGCATTACTCGGTAGCGCTGCGTCCGCCAACAGCTGCTCCCGGGGATCTTCTTCTCGTTCCCGAGGAAGGCGAACGTGGACGGCGGATGTACCGACACTACTACGTACTTATATCGTTATCGCTTTCAAGGTTTGCACGATCTCGAGCTTTATCGGAAACTATGTTGGGTTTAAATTTCACACTCAAAAGCAATTAGTACCATGAGATCTGAAGTTCCAATAATAGTTTATAACAAGATATCGATATTTAAAGGATGCAAATGAAATAACATCGCATTTGAGGACATGATATAGTTAAAAATATTAATGTGAAAAGGTATTTCTTATTGGTTTATAAAGCAAACCAAATAAAAAATATTTCTTACCGGCACCAGTTACAAAATATCAGCGAACGTCAAAGCTGGCTTCTCTTCCTTACTGACAACTAGACTGTGCCAATACATTTTTTATATATTACAGACTTTTGATTGAAAAACTGAATAGGGACTTTAGGTCCGTGTCCCATTTCATATCACAGTGAAAACAAATATAGACACATGCTCGCAGTGGATCGTCGACACCACATGACAATGAATGAGGAAGGCAAATGCAAAGTCAAACGAGGAGGCTTTGATCGCTTTTATTATTATTTGACGATCTTTAGAGGCAGTCACCTCCCCCACACAAAGGCGCCAGCTCGCTGCACTTTATTATTTATATCGTATAACATTCGCGCTCCTAGTACACTAGTCGTACAATTTTCTATTCTCGCACTCTCACTCATATCTTTCGTATCAAAGAAGCCGTGTTCTTACTGCGCAAGAAACGCCGGAGCAAATTGCGCAACTGTTATCATTAAAAAACTGAAAATATAATAACTGTGAATATAAAAGAGCTTGAATCATAAATTAAACTTAGCTCCAATTCCCGACAAGACGTCTAAATAAATAAAAATATAAAATATAATTGCCTCTCCTTAGGATCGGACGGTAAACATTCAATATTAAAATCGACCTCATACTAATATTTAAATTACACCAATACCTTCCTGGTATTACGTTTCTCGTATTTTATCAGACAAAACTCATCACTGTATTCTTACCATTCATTCCTTCGCTGACACTATTTCAGACTAGATAGACATTATTTAATGTTTCATCTTTGCTGCATTGAGCAATTCATATACATGATATAAAAAAATACCACAGTCATCATACTATAAAATACTGGCAAAAAAAAAAACGTTAGGTTTTCAATAATGAAAACATTAACGACGACCTATGTCAATAGATCTCAACGGTTTGAACATGTTACAAATTGAAGTTTTCTCTTAATTTAAATGCACATATTTAAATCTAATAGTAACGCCCTCTGCATACAACGCAACGTAAGTATCCGATATGAAAAACCAACTCAATGAACAATTCTTATAGGTAATAATAACCTCTTATTTAATTAATTTTAATAACCTCCTATTTTTTGGAAGTCTGTTAAAAACTCGTCTACTTGAATAAAATATAAATAAATAAAATTAAAGCGAAGAAACCTATAAACAAGATTAATTTGTGTTTATCTTACATGTTAGCTTTCAAAAGATACTTTCATCGCGTCATAAATGAGAGTTAAATTTACAGTGAATGTGCGGGTACCACGCGGCATGACGTCACGACGCTATATTCGCGTTAGTAAGTTAGCCGAGGTCTAACCTGCTTCACTGTCACTGCTGTCGGATGAGCTGGTGTCGGTACTGGATGAGGAGTTGGATGAGTCTGAGGAACTCGATGACGACGACATGCCTCCACCAAGACCATCTTTTCCATCTGTTAACAAACATAGTGATAAATAAATCTGAGGAAGATCACCATTTTTATTTATTCGGAAAACTAGGATTTTATAAAAACACCACACAAATATGACAATGTTAAAATAGTTTAAAGGTTTAGCCTTAGCATGATCAGAGTCATAATATGATTTACGAAAGTTTGTCGCTAATAAATATCAACAGAAAATGATCTAGACAGTCCATCATATTGCACTATATAAATTAACGACAATAAGAATACTAGAGCAGATTGAAAAGTTTTATTTTCTTCCCTAACTTCATACAGCAACAGAGACTTTCACCGGGGCAGATATCTGCCCTGGTGAAAGCCTCTGTTCATTTGCTTTTGGTCCATTCATAATAAGCAATGTGATTGACCGTCTAGATCATTTTCTGTCTATATTTCTTAGCTCCAAAATTTCGTCCCTTTAACTCTCTAAGGTGGCCCCTAATTAACGAAGTAATTGAAGATAGTTTGAGTCTTTCAGGTTCATAACATGTCCCTTTCGTCCATGCGTGCAGACAGCAAAGTAGCGGACACGCGTCCTAATAAGTACGCTAATTTGTGGCACGGCTGTTTTATATACACGTACTTTAAACTAACACACAAGCAAGCACTTACTATGTGTCAGCTAGCTAAGACTATATAAATCTTTACAATTGTACAAAGGATCCTGCTGTCTAAAACCATAAATATCTTATAATTAAACTTACCTTTTTTCTGTTGTTGCTTTTTGTTCGTTCCTAATTGCCCAGAGACATCCTGTAGTCGTTTTTCTAACTCTTGTTTTTTCTCCGCCATTTGTTCATCCTTAGATTTACCTGACATTTTACGGTCTGAAATGAGATATAAATCTTAGTACAATCTAGTTATTAAAAAAAGATACATTAAAAAAATGCACGCATGTTCTCATGTGTACTCAAAATACATTTCATCAAGACTTACGTGTCTTTTTTCGTAGGCACGATGCAACATAATTTTCTAATTCTCTTAATGTCGATGGTTTTAATGTTTCAAAGTCAATCTCAATTTCGTCTGGATTGGAATCACGTAGTGACGGTTCCCTACTCTGGATTATATGGACTACCTTGCCGAGTTTGTCTCCTGAAAATAACAAGTCAACACATAGGTTTAGGTTTACATTTACACAATATATAATCTAACTTATTAAGCCACCAAATTTGATTCACAAAAGAATAAACAATTTAAGAAGTTTACAAAGAGGCAGCCACATTAATATTATCATGATGTTATATACCTATAATAGCTTATTGAACTATTCTTTCATTTATACATGGCAGATATACAGAATTAAAATTTCATCATCTACTAACGAAACAGGCGAAATCGTTAATAAATATAGATTTGGCTGCTCCCTTTTTGCATAAGGGTGACAGATCAAATTCGTTTCTGATCATTCAACCTTAGGGGAAAGACACGAGTGATCGGAATAATTCAAATGCGGAGAGCATATGAATTATTCCGATCGCATACATACTCACCAGGCAGTTTATTAATATCGAGCGAGAGTTGTCGCTTTTCATCATAAGACATGGGTTTAGCGACATCCTCGTCCTCGGAGTCGTGGTGCGGCGGGATGTGGGGTGCGGGGGCGGGAGCGGGCGCGGCGCCCTTCTTCTTGCCGGGGCCCGCGCGGCCCGGGCCCGCCGCGCGCCCGGCGCCCGCCGCGCCCCCCGCACCCGCACCCGCGCCCGCGCCCACCGTCGGCGTAGTCCGCGACCGGCCTGCTTTGCCGCGGGCGGGAGGGGTTGCTACGAGCAAACGCAAAAACTCGGTGTAAAATACAATAAAGTATCCTCTCTACCATAAAACAGACAAGCACAGTACATATATAGCAGAAATAATGATGAATTTAAATACTACTTCTTTGTTTGTCACCGTCATGTTTTATTTACGAAAATTATAATGCTCGCTTACCCAAGTTATCGGCGATATTATTCGTCTTTCCTCCATAAGCAGCCACAGCATTAGGCTTGGGTATTGTGCTGTTAGTGACTTGCTTCTTTGTTTTCTCTTTCATTTTCTTTTTCGCTTTCTTCTTTGTATTAGATTCTTCGACGAGTTTTCTCATCTTTTCTTGTAATGCTAGGAGTTCCTTCTCAAGAAGTTTAACTTTATTATTCCTTTCTTCTTCCGAATCATCCGATTCCGAATCAGATTCAGAGCCAGATTCCGAACTCGACGCCGAGCTGCCTTTATCTATATGCGGCACACCGACATGCACCGGTTCGTCCGGAATTTTGGCATACCTACAGGAAAATATAAGATAAGAGTAAAAAAAAAACAATTCAATCTATATTATTAAATAAGGGATATTTATGACATTCACCTCATTTCAAACACATCCTGTAGTTTCCTTGCCATAGCTACTACGTCATGGTCTGGTGGGTTATATTTGTAGCAATTTGTGAATATTAAGCGTACGTCAGCAGCAAACTCTGCTGCCGTTTTGTATGCTCTGTTATCCATTTTTTGCTTTACCGTTCCGAGATCCATTGGTTTTTTTATAATATCGAAATAGTCATGAAGTCCAAGTAATTCCGCATCTACCGGCTTATAAAATGGCCAAGCATATCCCTGCAAATATAATAAGGAGTCAGTAAATGCTCTAAATCATGAAGTAAGTTCACTTGTATAATATTAAAGTGGCCTTACCGAATGTTTTTTAGAGAATAATTCCTTCAATATTTCATTACAGCTCTTCAATGCATCCGACAGCTTCTCTTTGTTCTTTGCTAACTGAGGGGTCATAACAGAATGATGTGACGCGCCTGCTCCGCCCACACCAGGTGACAATCCACCTTTAAAGCTATCATCTCCCGTTCTACTGGTCTGTGAAAAAATAAACCAAGTGCTTGTTTTACATCTTACTAATATTATTAATGTGAAAGTTAGTGAGTGATGTGTGTATATTTGTTACTTTTTCACGCAAAGTCTACTGGACCGATTGTTATGAAATTTGGTATATGGGTACAATATAAACCTGGAAATTATTAATACATAGGGTACTTTAAATCCCGAAAATCCCACGGGAGCGAAGCCCCGTGGCGCAGCTAGTTTTATCTAAATTCTATCAAAATCTTTAAAATGAAAAAAGGATATTTGAACTATATTATATTATTATACTTAGACACAACAAAATTACCTTTTTCTGCCGACCACTCTCTCGCCTCGTCGAAATCTTTGCTGGTTTAGGACCACTTTGTTGGTCGATTGTAGGTGTCGTATAGCCGCCTTCAAAGGAGCTTCCCATTGGTGTGGTCGTATCAGCTTTTCTTTTAACGCCCTTTTTCACCTTGAATATAAGTACCACATGAGCTCAGCGCGCCGAACATGACAAATAATAAGTAACTAAAATATCAAATAATATTTTTTCATAACTTTTAATATTTACAGGTTTATTTATTATTCTAATAACAAATTATCCTTCATCGTAATGCCCATTTTTGTCCTTAAAATAAAAAAATCGATCATTACATAGTTTAATATTAAAACCACTCTACTTGTTATTTTATTTCCTTTGTACTTTTATTTTTCTTAATGTTGCAGAATTAGAATAAGTTTAAGAGTTTCTTAATGAAGACTTGCAAGTGTAACACAGACACCCGTACGAAGCCGGGGCGAGTGGCTAATAGGAAAAAATTATACGTTGTACCTTAGCGGGTTGAGTTTGCGATAAGGCGACCGTCGGAATGGTGGTAACGGGCGTAGTAGGCTGTGTCACATGGAAACTAGATGGTTGTGTTGTCACCTAAAAGAATATTACCTTCAGTGAAAAGGTTTAATGATAACTAGGTACTTAAATTTAGTCTGTACCTTTACACAGACTAACTTAAAAGTACAAGAAAGGTATGCATTAAAATATAATCGTATTCATAATTCTCATCACATTATATGGAAACCACCTCGTCATCTGAGTCCGGTTCCTTCCTCAATCGTCGGAGCCAAAGGTCTGCTTTCTTTAATTTTCCTACATCGTCCTCAGATGATATAGGTATCATCCTTGATTGACTGACCTGCTGCGGGAGGCCGGTGTGCGTGGCGGGCGGGGTGGTGGTGCGCGGCGGCGCGGCGGGCGCGGCGGGTGCGGCGGGCGCGGCGGGTGCGGCGGGGAACATGGCGGGCAGCATGCCGGCCGCCGCCTTAACGGGCGGCCGCGCGGGCGTGCCGGTGGCCGGCGCCGCGCCGCTCGGAATCGTCGGCGCCCCGCTCGCGCGCTTCTTGGCACCACCGCCCTTACCGGCTTTCGATGGCAGCTCGATCTCCTTCTCCTCTTTATCCATCTGAGCTATCTGATAGACCATAACCGATAAAATTAGGGCTCATCTATTAAAGAGTGTAAATTGACCGAGATCATGTCCTAGGAGGCGTTAGTGATACTGGAGGCCATTTCAATTTCGCAACTGACAGTAACATAATATGTTGAAAACACATTTGACTTTGTCCATAAACTACACCGACGTGAGTCATCTACACTACTAGCTTTCCAGATTTACCTGGTTGTTACAAAAAACATCAAAAATTTAACAGACAAATTACCAAAATATTTTAAAGAGAATACAATATAAAGATAATACGATGAATAATTACCCTATTGAGAAACAGCTTTTCCAAAGTCTGTGCCATAATAACCACATCTTCGCCAGGTTTATTATACACATAGCAGTTTGTGAACATTGTATTGAAGTCCTGGATACATTCCTGTGCTGAATAGTAGTAGTTAGACTCGAGACGTTTTTTAATAGTCCCCAGATCCATAGGCTTCTTGATTATTTTGTGGTAGTCCTAGAAAATTAATAAAACATCATAAATATCAAAATCTATCTCCTGCTGAATTGTAATAATAATAACCAAAAAGTGTAAATTCGAAAAACAAATTACATACTGGGAGATTTAACTTTTTGGCATCCACAGGTTGGTGAAAAGGCCATGCTAATTTATGCTTCCAGACTGCCTTCATGACATTTTTTTGGAGAAACTGTAGCTGATTAGTCATGCGCCCCTGCCGCCGTGGTGTTTCCTCCGCAGGCGCGCCATTGACGGGCTCCACAGTAGGCTGTTAGAATTGTACAGATTATTAATTGCACATAAGCACTATGTCAGTTGTACAATTTATTTCGGATTTAATTTTGTATTAAATTGGATTAAATTTAATGTTTTAATAAAATTTAATATATTCAATCAACGTAATTTCCCGAAACTAACTAGCCAAAGAAATATATTTACCGTGCTGGTGGTTGCAAGAGGATCTACTGCCTGTTGCATCGTGCTGGAGTCAGCAATCTACCTGCCGAAAAGAAGCAACTACTGTAGTAACAATTTTAGGAAAAATACAAAAACGCGCACATCATAGAAAAAAAACTCTCACCTCAACTGTAACAAGAGGTTCATCCAATTTCTTACTAAGAGGCATCAGCTATATCCTCTGACTTTTAACCATTCTATCATAATATAAATGTTTCGGTGCTGTTGCACCTAGAAAGAAGTCATCACATTCATTGACTAACAATTAAACTACCTGTAAGAAATTAGGAAAATTTAATTTATAACGAAAATAAAAAAACACTATATAATTATGAACGAAACATTACCTTGCAGCGCAGGGTAGGGTGTAAAGTTGAGAGCGCCAAACGTGGTCCAATTTGGCAATTATCTCTCCTGAAAAAAAAGTTGTATATTCAGAGAAATGTAATAACAAAAGAATAAGAGTTTTTATTTTAAAAAAATATAAAAATCTCTCATAGGTAACAAATCTATAAATGCACCACGATAAAATGCAACAAAAATACTTAAAAATGTGCTTATTTTAGTTTTCTGTTAAGATGTACAATTAAGGTAGCACTGTACTTTCGCCAGCATAATACATTTGTATATATAGCATACCTAATATCTTAGTAATTAGTTAAATTTCTACTGAAATAATTACTCCAATACTTTGCTAATGTATGCTTTTTAGTAAACAAAATACCAAGAACTGCAATTAAACAAATATATCTTTTAATGTCACTAGTTACATTTGTCTACTATAATCAAATACTTATTTATGTACAAAAAAATTAACTAAAACAAAAATGTTGAAATAGACAAATGATCTGCAACAAATGTTTAATGGGCAAACCTAACCTAAGTACACCTATATTATAGAATTTTATTTTTAAAGACAAAATGTAGTTAGAACTTAAGTCCATATCCATAAACTTGTTAACTAATAACTACACAGATCTACAACATTTTTGGTGCATCAAAATGAAGTAGCTAGGTATACTTTTTCATCTACGAAAAATGGAATATGGAAATAAAACATATTTAATTACAAAAGGACCAAATTCCACCTTTCTTAGCTTCTTCCAGACTCACTAAAAATAACCTTAAAATTATTATTTGTGAACATTTATGCTATTCGACTTTGGCATATTTATTTATTACCTACATCGTTCAAAAAATATCTTTTTTATCTACCTTTATCTATAGGTAGGTAAAAAAGATATTTTTTGAAAAAAAATTATAGATGTAGGTAATAAATAAATATGAATTCTCATGTTATTACAACTGAACAGAGCTTTTCTAATTACCTACATTAAAGTGACCTATCTTAGGATGTGACGGCCCCATTCCACTAGTTTACACTATTATTGACTGCAAGTAAAACCTTGCATTAACCTCTATTCTGTGGTAACAATATCTAATTAGCAGTTAACTTGGTAAAGGTGTGACTGTAGTAATTAATTTATAAAGGCTTCCTAATATATTATAATTAAAGAAAAAGTAGTGCATTCATATACTGTTTAATTTTCTACATATATAGGTAAATAATTCAATGAATGAAAATATTTTCCTTTAGTGTTTAGATTACAGCTTTTTATCATGAAGGCAGACTTGTTTGTTTCCGTCTTTTTGGGAATAAACCGGGTGTAAACACACACACATGAAGGACATATACATATATACATACATATTTCTTACTTCAGGTTAGCCTCACATATAATATGGAAAGAAAGAGGGGCATTATGACTATGAAATATTGTTTGTTTTTATATCAGCTGTATAATATTAGCATTGTTTGTGTGCCCACAGCACCACTTAGTCCTCAGTTAATATAACTTCACAAGTTTACATAAATGAGAAAGTTAGGATGTTTATAAATAGGCATACTGCAAGTAAATTCTACTGAATACAGATTTTAATGAAAATACAAGGTTATCCTGGAAGGGACAGCCTGGAATAAAAACTTGGAATATAGCCCCATGGCTCAACTAGTTCATAATATTGAGAAAAAAAAAATTTAAATCATTGTATGCATCTTGAGAATATAAGTACTTAATAATGCAGGAAATAAATAATCATAAAAGTTAATGCACATATGGCAGAACAAAAACCTCTCAATCTAGGGACAATGATCTGATCAGGACAATGATCTGATCTGTTAATTTAATTAGGGTACTAATGACGAGAAATGTCATTGTAGAGAAAAAAAACAACAATTACTAATGAGTAACCTCAAAACAAATTCCCATAGATAGGTGCAAAAAAAATCACAGTCGGACAGGAATAAGTTAAATTGAACTTGCACTTTGGAAAAATACTTTTATTTAAGTACAAATAAATGGATGTCTTGAATTCTGTGGTCACCTTCTGGCCAACTCCATGTCATAATAATAATATTGCAATCATATCAGTAACACTAAAATTATAAGTAGGATGAGTTAATTAGTCAATTTCTAAAGCTCATTCACCAGTAATTTGCTACATTATTCCTTAGTGACATAGGGCACTCTTTAGGGTTTCCATGTTTCAAAAGGTAAAAATGGAATATTATCGTATTACTTAAATTATAAATGTGTCTCACCAAGCCTTATTTTCTCAGGAACACTTAAGAGGTATCAAGATTTATACCATGATTTTTGATACTTGTGGAATAAAAATCAAAAATACAAATACATATTTGCATGTATGAGATATTTGAACAAAGAATAAAACATGAACCCTTAGTGTGCAAGTCCAACTCACACTTATCCCAATTTTCAATGATAGTGAAGCCACACAGCTACTAACAAAAAGTATGTAAGTGAATGTAAGAGCATTAATTTGATGCATATTAAATTTATGAGTCACCACAGGTGATCACTCACAGCAACATAGTATATTTTTTGTTTTAATGGGACTTATAAACGAAGCTGCAAAGTGCTTAAATGTTTAAAAAATGGAGAAAATGAAAAAATGGAATTTAAGGGATTCAGAAAAGGATAAATAATTTGAAACTTGTGATCTCAGATTGGCTTCAATCTTTTGAATACCTACCACATATCTAGCACTAAACACAATTTTGTTTTAGTAACACTATGACATGTACCACAAAAAAAATGCTATGTGATCACTTTTAAAAATGCAATTTTTGTATTCAATATAGGTACCTAGGTACTGAGAATTTTAAACTAACAATACAATGTGTATATACATTGAATGATTTATTTTTCATATAGGGGCCATAGGGGGAAAAATTTTATTATCAGTTATTTTTTTACCCTTTAAGCTATTGATAATGTCACATAAATACATGCATTTAAATAATTCTATATCATGCAAACGACTACACAGACTTCTGCCATTAGTGTTTGTAGAAAATGAACATGGAGCATCATATAAAGTGCAGCAAAGTGAGTTGTTGACCAAATGTTGAAGGCTACTGTCCCACCGAGGCAAGGAGAATGCTTATTAAAATCTAGAACATTCCTTGAGCCAAAATCGTGTATAGAAAGGTAAAAATGGGTTAATATATATGAATAAAAATTAAGATTTATTTTTGTCAAAAATGTATTTTGTATAAATAACAATATTTACAGAACAAGAACAGAATAGCTACGGTAAAATAATGATAATAGAAGCACCTGCAGTACATAGGCTATGAAAAAGAATGACTAGGCGCCGACTAAAATATATTGCATAGAATTGTATAATAGGTATATGAAATTATTACAAATACAAATTCTTAGACAACTCAAACTATTATGTATTGATCAATGAGACAAAGCTCAAGAACAATTTTGATTATCAGGGTAAAGAAACGGTGAAAATTACCTCAAAGGAGGGCATGAACCAAATGTTCAAATTTCGCTTTATTCCCATACCATGCACACTCTACTTATAGTTAAAAGAAAGCCCTGAAATATGGGCAACATAAATATCATAAAATAATACGAATATGCTAAAAGTAAAGCTAGAAATTATCGAAAAAAGACTTACGAAAAGATATTAACGCCAATATGGCGGCCGAACTAAAAATACGATGTTGGGAAGTCGGAATACCTCCTTCCAAAGCAAATTTTATCGATTTGCTCAGATATGTTAAACACTCCACATGTAGTAAGAGTTCGCAATTAATTCATGTCCCATTACTTTCATTGTCTTATACAAATTAAAACCACTGTCTTTTTGAAACAATACAGAATAGCACAACACGAATTACAAAGACGCAGTCCAACTTCAGGTTCAGACATGGCGGCCAAGCTTGAAGGTAGTCAGAGGAGGGCGTCTCTAGACATTATGCACTCATTTTATTCTGTAAAAGAAAATACTACTAAAACTGAACTGGAAATTTTTCAAAACACATCTATTTTGGAGTTTCATTACTAGATGCCATAAGTTTTCATAAAAATCATTGGATTCAATACGAGCTTATCGCTCGAACGAATTCGAAAACTATATATTTTTAGTTTGGTACCTACATGTTGGTATCTCTGATTTCGATTCAATAGATGAACACTCTGAATCGATTGCTCTATTATATCGATATATCAGGGAAAAGTATAATGAAAGATTTTTACTGATAAATTTATTATTGTATAGCTTTACTCAGTAAGTACTCCCTTGTTATGTTCTTATTTAAATTTTTCTTTCTTATAATAGAACTTCTCCCAAAACTATATTTAGTGACAGAAGTAACATATTAGACTATAATATGACTTAAGTACAAATAGTTTGTTTTTTCTTTACAAAAATGTCATTTTTATCACAAGCTTTTATTGGTCTCACAGAGTTCTCTTGTTGGGAGCCGTTCCTGGGTGCACCATCAGGTCATGCTTATCATAATTTTACAATTATATTCTTACAAAATTTCAGCTCAGTCGGTTGAAGATATCTGCCACAAAACTGCATTACAAGGTTACACCCGAGCACACTTACATACTTACGTAAACATTTGTGTTAAATAGGAGCTTGTAATAAACAAAGCTTGTATAAAACAACCTTTTGGGCAAGTTGCTGCATGGCAACGTCTATGATGCGTTATTATTATTATTTTTTTAGTTTTGATATTTTTGTTACTAATAAAGCATATTACGCAAAGCTCAACGCAGATGGCGCTACTAGTACAACTAAGGTACACAAACATTGCCAATGGAGGCAAAAAGCGCCAATTTTCAATATTGTTGCAGATTTACGACCAAAATAACTTCTATGCAATCGTGATGCAAGTTTAAAGCGAAAAAAAAGGATTTAGTGTATTATCCTGAAAATAATAACACTATTAAGTTATGTTCTGCATTATTTGGCCAACTTTGGTCCTATATTGATATAAACTCGATTTTGACTGAAGATCTTACCTGTATGAAGTGAATATTTTAATAAGTTTTCACGCGTGAAGTGTTCAGAGCTTTTTTCGACCGTTTACTTGCTTGAAAATTTTACAGCGTGAGGCGTATACCATACTTTTTGAAGTTTTTTTATGTTATGGAAAACGATTTTTCCCAATATATCGGCATCCTAATATGCTACATTGTTGTATATTTTCACAAACGAATGATTACGTAATGAAAGGATTAATAATATACTCTAAAATAAACGTTTTAATCGACATAGCAAAAGGCGGTAAAGCTTTTGTGTACCTAACATACAGTGTTGTACTCTAGCGGGATAAATGTGCAGTAATACTCCCTATTAAGGTAAGATAAAATATTGTGAAAAAAGTATTATTTTTATTATAATAATACTCGTATACCTACATTCTTAAAGAAATAATCGTGTGAGACAAGAATCGGCATTTAAAATAATATCGTCGTCTCTTTCTGAACTCAACCAAAACAACGCGCACAGTCCACTCTGAACCCACCCGCTCTGGGTCGCGCCGCCCTTCTAAATCTATGTTTTCGTTGAATAGAAAGGCATACCTAAAGCATTCCCAAAAACTTTTGTAAGGCACGTCGCCTGCCACCTATAAATTATAAATTTGTAAAGTTTTATGGTGCCCGCTTCATGACGATAATGTATTTTTCCATAAAATCGATGTTATTCTAGATACATCAACATAGTATCGATTTTTCGTTACAGTGGTTGTGGAGTGCATCGATGCTTGCCGCCAAATCCGCCGCCCCGCCACCTCGCCAACGAACGCCGCGCGCGCTTGCTGCCTCTCGCTTCAGTGTTGCTACAATACAGAGTCGTCTTGCAGTGACATGCATCGATGCAAATTTTATAGGTAACTGCCACTATAATGTTTTTATCATGGAATTAGTTCGGAGTACCTACCTTGAAGTGTCTTGCATCGATGCAAATTTTATAGGTAACTGCCACTGTAATGTGTTTTTGACCATTCTGTTAGGTATTCCATGGACCTACCATAAAACAAACACCTAATGTTGCCAGCCAACAGGAGACAGCATCCTCATTTATCGCGTCCGCACCATGGATTTAGTAAGTACTTCGGTACCCACTAATAGGGCTTATTATGCAAAGCTCGGCGCAGATGACGCTACTGGTCAACTAGGGTTAACAAACATTGCCAATTGAGGCAAAAAGCTAATTTGCGCTAATAGGGCATATTACGCAAAGCTCAGCGCAGATGGCGCTACTGGTACAACTAAGGTACACGAACATTGCCAATGGAGGCAAAAAGCGCCAATTTTCAATATTGTTGCAGATTTGCGACCAAAAATACCTTCTACGCAATAGTGGTGCGAATTTAAAGGAAAATGGAAGGATTTAGTCGATTATCCTGAAAATAATAATACTATTTTAGGTTAAGTTCTGCATTATTTGGTCAACTGAGGTCATAAACTGATATAAACTCGATTTTGACTGAAGATCTTACCCATATGAAGTCCATATTTTAATAAGTCTTCACGTGTGAAGTGTTCCAAGCTCCTTTTCGACCGATGGCTGACTCAAAAATTTTACAGCGTGAGGCATATACCATAATTTTTGAAGTTTTTTTATGTTATGGAAAACGATTTTTCCCAATATATCGGCATCCTAATATGCTACATTGTTGTATATTTTCACAAACAAATGATTACGTAATGAAAGGATTAATAAAGTACTCTAAAATAAACGTTTTAGTCGACGTTGCAAAAGGTGGCAAAGCTTTTGTGTACCTAACATACATTGCTGTATTCTGGCGGGACAAATATGCAGTAATACTCCCTATTTTTGTGGTATATTTTTACAAACGAATGCTTACATAATGAAAGGATTACTAAAGTACTCTAAAATAAACGTTTGAAAAAACCTAATGACGTCATCAAGAACGCAGCGCCCACCTACATTTTGGCTCGGCCGCCGCACACGCAATATTTCCAGTTCAAACAAGCAAACTAAAACTGCTGTGCTGTGAATGGGTCCATTTACTTTGTCAATTTGACAATTATACTTTGAAAATTAAAGTTGACTTTGACTGTAATTCACAAAAAACATCCCCCCCCCCCTTGTCACCTCCCCTCATTTAACTCAAAAAAACTCAACTGATAGCTCGCTCAAGCCAGTCAGTCAAAGCAAATACGATTTCGTTTTGTATTTTAGGAGTTGTTTTAATTATTCCAAATTAATAGCATTCCTCTAATGTTAACAAATTAGGAAGTTATTTATACGTATGTCTACTCCTATTTTTAATATTTTTTTTGCTGCGTTACGTACTCCTGCTGGCATATTTTTACTCACAGTAAGTGAACGTCAATAATAATATTATGTAAACTATAAGTACAATGCTATAAATATTTCATTATATTTTATAGCTTATTTTAAGTTGCTTTCACCAATATTTATTATCTGCAAGCTTTTATGAGTTCAAAACAATCTACACTATGCGGTCCTCACATTTTGCATACTTATTAACCTTCCTTCAGCACCTAGCGTCTGCTCTAAAAGATTAAATTCGTTATGTAGGTAGGTAGGTTCCTTGGTAATAATACTTGAATTAAATCATAGTTAGAATATCCTGAAATTAGGGAATGGGAAATAACACTGTTTTATCGAGCTTCGCAAGCTATCATTCACAATAAAACAGCGTGAGCAGAAACTAGCATTGTATTTGAAAAATTGGCTGTGTGTTTTGTACGTAGGTACATTATAAAAAAACTTGCTGACTTCAAAAAAAAACTAACTATTTGGAGGCTCTTATTGGAGGATAAACAAGTGAAAAATTACTGTAATTATAACAATACTTTCAAAGATATGACAAAAATGACATATTTTTAGACAACTATGTGCTCGTACAGAGCATTTAGCTATTGCAAAAAAAGCTATGTTTATTGATATTATATTGATGACTTCTACAAAATTTTAGTATTTTACTATTGAGTTTATTTATAATTTTATTAGATGGACTAGTTGTATTTAAGAAAAGTAGATTTTTATAAATGAATAAATAGATGGACTATCCAACTTAAAATTTTTGTATCCAGCTGTGTTGCTCAGTCTTTAAAATAATTCATAATGACCTTATTTATATCTATTTTATATAGATTATACATATTATTTTAAATTTTCTGACTATCTACTGTATTTAAACATTTTTGGCATCTAAAAAGCTACTTGACTTTTTATTACAAAGAATGCGGCACCTACATACTTTTGCAGTTAGTATATAAACTAAACTAAGTAATACTTTAATTTATGGTAAAACAAAATCAAAATTGGTAACTAATAAAATTCAGTATTCCCTATTATGTCTCTCTTTTGATGAAAGGATTGTTTACTCAGGATTCAAAATCTGCTAACTATAATACTTTCTACTATAGTAAAATAAAAGCTTTTGAAAATGTAAGGTGGGGCTGGTGTACGGGCATAAAGTACAACTTAATTCGCGACAAAATCTTTTTAACCATAAAGAGGTAACCAAAATTAACAGAAAAATCTCTCATAATTATCATTTTTAGGGTAAAACGGAACCCTTATAGAATCACTAGTGTGTCTACTTGTATGTGTACTTGTTGAAATTTGGTATCTACTATCTACATTGGTAGAAGTAGAAACTACATTGCAATCATAAGTCGAGGTGTGGCCTGTTTAATATGACTTGAAATCAAATTTTTGCGCTGCACTTTTTGGTTTGGTGTTTTCATTTGTTTTTCGTAATATACTTCGGCGTAAAATAGAGACTAATTTAATATATTTAAGATAGAAACGCCTTTCAATGGCAGTCAGGGATCAAAGGATCATCTTTTACAACATATAGTAAACTCTAATCATATCTGATAATCATATCTTTTACTCTGGCGTATCCTAAAGCTAATGTCCTAAATCTTAATTTCGTGCAGTAATTCAAAAAGGGTTTGTTGTACAAAAGTCCTAAAGCTCCTGAGTAGAGCACCATTTCAGGAGATTTGTCGAACATATCAAACTGAGGTAGAACATGCACCCAATGACAATGAACTTGTTCTATATAAGTACTTTGTGCCCGAATTGAAAGCTACGTCCGCTTGCGTGGCTCGCGGACACCCCACTCTGCAATAAAAAACGTTGAGTACTTATTACTGAGCCTCTGTCCAATGAAGGCTGCGCGATTTCGTCTGCGAACGTGAATGTAGCATAACATATACTTACTTGTTTTTGGTTGTACACATAAATGTTTAATAAACTTAGGTTCATTGTTCTTTATGTCTGCTTTTAATCCATAACCAACGTTACTGGCGGCGGCGAAAGGTGTAATGTAGAACAAACTTAAGTTATTTATCGAAGTCGTGCTAGTGTTCTCACCGGTGCGTTGCGTTGATCTTGTGACCTTTTACTAAGAAAGTTATATTGCAAGTACGTAACAAGTCTTCTTACTTCACAGACTTGGTTAAACATACATCATGGACCACTTGCATAATATGGACCATTCTAACCATGAGGGAATGCAGCATATGCATCACAATAATATGGACCACGACACACATAAAATGAATTTTGATATGAATGTAAGTAAAGTTTTTTATTAGTTTTACGATACATCCTTACTTGATTATTTTTACCAATTTCCTAAAAAAACTGTCATCACTTATCAAGCAGAATCGCTTAAGTTAGCTATATTTAAAATGATAATATAGGATTTGATTGATTACTAATAATAGGATTTTCCCCTTGTAACATAGGTAAGACACTAAAAGCTAAATCAAAAGTTGCTTTGCTTATGTTACATAATCTAGTTTAAATTTGACCTTCATTTGCGACACAAAGCTGATACCGATCTGAAAGTAAATTACACAAGTAGGTACCAATCTACCTAGTTAGTAGGATATTGTTTAAATTATGTCAGTTATGTAATTATTTAATTAACAGCCTATGTTAATTCAAGAATATAATAAATCGAAACAGACATGTACCTATATTGTATTCATACAAATATTCTAGTACATACTATAGACAATACATGGCATTATTAAAATCTATGAAGTCTATAAACTTATGTGATAGATTTAAATTGTGTGTGACTGCCCAGACGCATTGGGATCTTTCAATTCACAATATGCAAAAGGCATTAGGTATAAGGAAAATACCTAACTAATTGTATTGGCAGGACCAGTTTGGCTAGTAAATACGTAATAAGGTATATCAGGTGGGTCGTCTGAATAAGTTTCTATAATTTTGTACTTAAATGTAAATGATAATAATGATGTCTAAAACCAATTTATGTTTTAACACTTCTTGTACCACCGAGCTTGGTTCCCATAAGAAACCCATTTTTGCAAAAAATTGCTAAGTATAGGGGTATACTTATTTCGTGCCCTTAGGGATGGAAGTTTTAAAATCTGATGTTTTAAAAATGAATGCATTAATATTTCTTACGAACAAAAAACAAATAATAAAAAAATGTCTAGGTAGGTAGGTACTGGAAATAGGTTGAAACGAAGATATTTTGAAATTACAGACAGATTTGTATGGATATATGCATTTTTCCAGGCAAGTGTTGTATTTAAAGGAAAGTTTATATTTTTTCATATAAATGTAATTTGTCCATACGATTTCGTTGCCGCAAATACTCGTGATAATGTAGTACAGTTATAACGTTCACCATTTTTATACAGAAGGTTTATTTTTATCAACAAATGTCATAGAATGGTTGTAGTATATTATTGCTCATTTATTTCAGTTTATTAACAACACAGCTGACGATATTAGCAGTATGGGACAGTCATCAGACGTGTTGAGACAAGGGGAGCATGGAAGCCATGTTAGTCACGGTGGACACGATATTCACACGTCTACCCATCATATGTCTATGACAGTAAGTTCATATTATTTGAGGACTACTATTGAGCTCGAGGTTGTTTTATGCGACAGACACAGAATCGCCGTACGCCGCGTTCGTCACGAAGAGACGGCATTCTTTCTTGCGCTCGTTACGCTGCGTCATATGCATTGTATTGTATATGGATTAAAATAGTGCACCTTAGACGCAATGCATCTAACGCACTAAACATCCGCGTGCCATTTTAGCGATGTATTTAGTATCAATATACATATATATATTTTAAACCAGTCTAAATTTCCTAATTACTAACATCTAATAATATAAATAACTATGGGGATCAATTATTTGGTCTACCATTTTAACCAAAAAAAGTCAGCCTATTATTTATTTGGCCAGCAAATAATAATGGTTTGGTGGGCAAAAAAAAAATTGATTCGGGAATTCTTGTTCCGCATAAAATCGTGATAATGGTCAGCAATTGAAATAAAAAATATAAGCGGGCCAGTAAAATAATTATTTGAGCAGCAAGGATTACTCGCCTGCTTTTACTGTTCAAAATGATGTAAAATGTAGAACAATTTAGGTATATTTGCTGACCAATTAGATACTTTAGCTAACCAAATTTATTTTTTGTTGGCCAAAATACGAATACTTTGCTGACCGTTTATATAATGAAGTGCGATAGTGACAAAACATATTTTAGCTTAAAGTATGCTTTATTTTTTTATGACTAAAAGGGAAAATCAGAAATAACAAAATAATCGATTATCGACCCTTGCGAATTAACAATTTCTCTCTGCATTTTACATTTGTTTTTGTCTGAATTTCTATGCTGCTATGTTGTAATTAATTACTATGTACATTTTTAGTTTCATGGGGGTTGCCAGGAAGTTATACTATTTTCATGGTGGGACGTTGACGAAGTTGGCGAATTCGTTGGATCTTTCTTCGCAATATTCATAATGGCTTTATTGTACGAAGGGTGAGAAATTTGTATTGTCATAATTACCCGAAACAAAATTTATCTCCAACTCATGGATAGGGGTATAAGGAAGAAAGTTCCACATGTACCCACCAGCGGATATAGCTCAGTAGTGATATATGTATAGAATAGGGGTCTATACAATATCACGTTTTTATTTGTTACCAACAGAGCTAAGAGTCTCGGAAATCGAAGTGCACATTTAGTTTTAGGTGAAAAATGCGATTCTGAAATAGAGGTTGCTAATAGCCCTCTCTCTTATCTGAGCGGTTTCCCGGTTGATTCCGCAGCCATTGAGCGTCGGATTCAGGGTCTGGTTTCTTAACATTTCATCTCAACTTCGCACGGTCGTCGGCATCCCTAGTAGTCCAGACCATTGGCACGCAACACATATAATCCTTGACGACATACAGACTGTTGCTACCAACCCGTCGCCTTTGAAAATAATTGTTTATAGTCCTTTCTCTTGATTGACTCTTTAGTTGAAAATACCTACCTACTATTATCATCATTCATTGATCTGTAATAAACTTCATCGTTTTTATGAATTCCCCATATAAAACTTTTTAAGTACATACTTATCACTTTAGTATAATAATCGTATCCTTGCCTCCTGATAAAATTAAATAAATCCTATTCACCATTTAGATTTCCGTGTTAGATTTTGAGATTAAAATATTTGATTACCATATTTCAGACTAAAATACTACAGGAAGCATTTATTATGGAAAACATATACTGGTCTCCAGTATTGTGCTGTATCATCTCCTGACAAACGAGCAGGAAATATATGTGCAGCGGACGAGCCACAGGTCATACAGTAAGTGAATCATGTTTGTCCATTGTCATGTTTATCTTCTAATGTTGCTTCCTGGTGGTTCCTTAGATTTTGTTGCAATTCGATTCGTAAAATATGGCGGCGATTCTGGCTATATTAAATAGTTTTAAACGTTATATAAGTATGCTAATTACTGATACTTGCGTTCATAAAGCTTTGTCTTTTACTGGGTCAGTTTCATTAATACATGTGGCCTCGGGCGTTGTCTTATTCATTGGTGCCACAGCTAGCGAGAAATGCGCGGTTATTATCGATAATGGTGTAGGAGCAATTCAAACAAAAGATAAATTTATTTACACCTATCTTCTTAGTTCCACTGGAGTGGAACACTTTATGTTATCAAGAGTTTATCTATTAGGAAAATGCATATACAGCTAAAATGTCGGGTATACACGATTTTAGGACGGCTTTCTATTTATTCAAATTAAATATTCTTAAGTAATTACTATCGGCTATTTTGTTATTTTGCTGGCTTAAAACATCGTAACTCTGTTTAACATTATTCTAATAATAATAACATAAATTGTTACGGATTATAGCAAAAATCTCACATAATTAGCATGGTTAATGGCTTCATTTATTTTGCTACGTTAAAAGGTAATGAATTCAACAAATCATAGTTACCTATTCAAGATTTTTTTCTTACAGACCCGTGCCTCATGCTCTTGAAAGAAATGTGTAAGTATTTAGTCCGTACATAAGGGTTTTCCTGAATGTGGAATTTACAGTACAGAAAGATGAATTAAACATAATGGTTTACTAAAGTATGGAAGAGAGAATTTTGTTACTTTTATTATGAGGTAAGTAAGAGATAATTATCTTACTTATCTCCTAGGAGTGTAGTCGTACATGCCAAATTCCAGTTTGGACAATGGTATATAAAGCCGAAAATGGTAGATAGGGTATCGTATCCACATTATCAGAAAAATATTTCCATGTGGGAAAAAACATCAAAATAGGGGGTTAATTAAGATTTTAGATTATGGTAAAATTAGTGCAGTGCCATCCCTGGAATAGCTGATTTCATTCATCTGTACAAGTTTTTGTTTATTGACTTCAGTACCAGGATTGGTGAAAATTATGATGATGAACATTCAAAACATAGCTTTTATGCCTAAAATCTTTGAGTCTCTGAGAGGACGATATTAACTTTTTAATTATGAAATACATGCAAAATCGCTTTTACGAAACTGTTTCTATTGGAAACGTAAGTAAAAGCTATAATAAGATATTTTATCGTATTGACAATTGAAGCAATTCAACTTTTCAAATTATTACAAAGTAAACAATTAGGTACAATTTAGGGAATATCTCTTCTGAATCTGATCTTTAAAATAACGTGTGCCAGGTGCACACGTTATTTTAAAGATCAGATTCGCATGTGAATGTGAAAGAGATGGATGGAATGAAATATTGCCTATTATTTTTAGTGTCGATTCCATGGTTCTGTATGATTTATTATTACCTACTCATAAAAAAATTTTTATGTGAAATCTTTGTAGTTTGTTGTTTACGTTTTTCAATTAATGAAATAAATCATTATTGTTAATAATTTAAGTATGGTGTGGTATGAGTACTTTGTTTAATAATTTTTTTTATTAAATGTTCCTTTTGTTAGTGGACTGTATTTGTGGTACTTAGTTCGTCGTAGAGGACAATTATATAATTAAATTGCAGGCTTTAGTTAGACGATCCTTTTATTTTAGCACACACAGGAAGAGAGAGAAATGATACATACAATGTTGCCAGTATTAAAATTAAATTTAATGTTGCTAGTCGCAACATTAATACTTGTTCACACGGCGCGGCGCTGCATTTTAGAGTAATCTTGAAAAGCGGTTTTAACAATGATGGTCTAACAACATACAGTGCGAAGAGTAGAAGAAAAAGTAGGCAAGTGGACGCTCTGACGCGGCCGGGGAAGAAACACACAAATCTATGGTTGTTTCACATTTAGCGCGAGGAACTCTAAATAGGTACTAGGCGGACATAAGATTTTGGAATCCTGGACTTCCGGAAGTAGTTACCGTTCATCAGTCGATTGAGAAACGCCGACGTGTTATGACGTGATATTTTATTTCAAATTGTCGTCGTGTAGAAACAGACTTTATTTTGTTTTTTGACACTAATTAGTAGTGTACTTAGTGTAGTACATTATGATGATGTATCATAATGTACTACTACACTACGTACTATCCGGGGTGCGCGCGTGCGCGCCTTATCAAAGGCGACATATTCAAGTGTTGTGATTTATTATTAAATCTAGGATGAATGTGTTGAAGATTAGTTTTGAAAGTGTCCACTAAAAAGTGTGTAGTGTCAAGGTCGCGTCGTCCGCCAATATCGGGGACGAGAGCGCGCTCGCGTGCGCGACGTCATCAAAGGCAAATTATTAAAGGTGTATTCAAAGGAAAATTAGGTATGTTTTCGAAATATTTTGAGGCACAAGTTTGAATTGTACTAGGAGATTACAACTTAAAAGGAGTTTTAACGGACGCTTTGCGGGTGGTGTCAAGTAGGACGGCAGTGTATTGCCGTCCTTTTCTAGAATTAAGGATGTCACTAAAGAAAAATAAATATTGTTTTTTTATTTTTGTATAGAAAAAATATTACAAGATATAAATATTTTTATCATCACCATACAACTTATATGAGCCTCGGGGTATGGCCTTGCCACGGCTTTATATACCATTGAGCAAACACCTTGTATATATATTGTATAGTTCTAAAATGAAAGCAATATGAACGGCTAGCTAGAATATAATTATACCCAAAATATAAATACTGTTACCACAAATAGGTAAGTAGGTACATATTATGTACAGATAGTTACGTTTCCCTAGTGATTTCATTTAAGTGATCTTTACATTTATTTCGTGAAGAAACATATAATTCAGAAAACTTACGACTAACGTAAGTAGGCATAGTATACTTAATGAATAAAAGATACCATTTATAAAAAACAAAACCATTTATAAAGAAACTCTAGGAAACAGGTGTAATAATATGTATGTACCTATGTATATCGAAATTAATAGTGAACTGACATGACTTCTATCTTTTCAGACCAAGCATGCTCAGCGCGCCTCATGCTTGGCAAACTGTGCTCCACGGACTGCAAGTGCTTGTCAGTTACATGCTAATGTTGGTGTTCATGACATATAACACCTGGCTTTGCGCAGCAGTTGTTCTCGGCTCAGCAACGGGCTACTTCCTCTTTGGTTGGCGTGAATCTGTAGTTGTCGATTTTACGGAACATTGTCACTGACATATAGCTGTGATAGTGAATTAGACTAGTATTACTAGGTACTAGGCTACCTATTGTATAACCTCGCTATTTGAGAAGCTCAAAATGAATTACAAATATCATGGTATTTTCATGTTATAAGTGGACAGCCTTTTGTGTAAGTACTTTTGGGCAAAAATATTTATACCAGTTATATACTTTTTAGGAATATACTATTTAGGTTACTAATAAATGCTTTGAATTGATTGCTAACCTATTATTTAGTTCCCCCAATAAAAGTCAAATAGCTAAAAGTGATTTGTCTGAATTAGTTGTCATCTCAGTTTTGGCTGACTTTACATGTGTGATAATTGGTGTCAGGTTTAAACATTTCACAGGTTTTCCTTTTTGGTTCTTCGTGGGAACTAGCAGGATTTGTAAATACTGATAGTTACCAAATATGAGGGGTTCCATAAGGATTTGTGAGCTTGTTGAATCGCCTTTTAGATGCCAAGGAAAACCAATGAGATTTGTGATTTGAGATTTGTGATGATAACACACACTGAGAAACAAAAATATCAATCAATATACTAACTACACTTTTCTAATTTTCTGGCATAGTGTGTTTCATGTTCTTCACAATAGTAAACTATTATTGAAGATGTGTAAATGAAAAGTGGATGGTATTTTAGAAATATAAATTTTAATCAGAATATAAATAAAAATATGAGATCATTTAATTACTATACCACATATTTCTAATATAATACAGTCTAAATCTCTATGTTTTCATTTCCTATATCATATTAATTTTGTGTTATGTCCCAGTGCCTATGTCTACAATGTTTTTTTAAATTTGAGCTGCTGTTGCATCTGTAACTGCAATGGTTACAACTATATGGCCTTTCATCGCTGTGAATCCTTTTATGTACCTTCAAGGAATTTATAAAATTTGATCTAAATGAACACTGGTCACAAAGATAGGGCTTCTCTGAAGTATGTATCCTTTTGTGTTTAACCAGATTTGAAGACAACTTTGATGTGTAAACACAATTTGGATAGTCACATGAAAATTGTTTCTCTTTATGTATCTTTGAGTGTTTTTGGTATTCTTTCATGTTGCTGCTTCTGAAAATAGAAATAATTTTCTGTAGGTAACTGAATAGGAAAGAACAGAACCTTTAGATTCATCATGTTCAACTGCCCATAGGTCACTATAATTTTTTTAAATATCTACATAAACTTTTGTGTAAACATACTTCCTTTCTGCTTCTAAATTATATCTTTATACAACACTTATGAATAATGCAAAAACTCTACTGGGTAGACTTCTAATTTGTTGTGGTTACGATTTAAAATAGCTCACAAGGATAAGAGTGCCTATCGAAAATTCCTAAGAGTATAAAGCCCTGTGGCTAATAAAGAAGTGATTATGATAGGAATAGGAACCAAAAAGTAGGTATAGAACATAGTATTTATCCTACCTACACGGTAGGTACACAACCTACTCCCTATTTTTTATGCGGGTAGGGTAGGATAATAAATAGTTACTTTTTATTTATCTCTTAACACATTTTATAAATTTGTACGAAACCTCCGGTGTGCGAGACTCGCTCTTGACAACCATAATATTTAGCTCATAAAATAATAATTCTCAAGCCTTACATATGTGAGCACACTTGGCACAAAAGACAGCTGTCCTGTTGGTCGATATCTAGAAAGTCTACATTTGGTGGCGACTTCATAGAATCTGTAAAGTCTTTCGAGCCTTGTTCCAAATCAATATTTGGTAGTGGACACTCATTTTCCTTAATTTTTTTTAGTAATCTTGATATTATTGACGGTGGCTGTTGGCTGAATTTTATCACATTTTTGTTACTAGGCCGCCCACTATTATTGCAAGCCATCTTTTAAGAAATATCAATACAAAATAATAATGAATTATTAGTAGGTAAGGTAATTCTAAATCTAGACGTAAATAAATAACAACACTCCTTACAAATCAATACAGTAAACTACAATACAATAGTGATGTACTCTAGTCTAGGTAAAGTATGCATCTAGATATGGTAACTCCGGATTCGATTCGAATCATTAAAAGAGCCGATACCGCACGTGTGTTACCGCCGCTGCCATGTCGCAGCCTGTCACCAGTACAGTCAAACAATGTTACCATGGAATAGGGAGTATTACTGCACATTTATCTTCGAAAACTATGGGATACGCCTCACGCTGTAAAGTTTTCGAGGATCACTTCACATGTGAAGACTTATAAAATAATGGACTTCATACAGGTAAGATCTTCAGTCAAAATCAAGTTAGGTATATCAGTTTATGACCACAGTTGACCAAATATTGCAGAACATAACCTAAAATAGTGTTATTATTTTTAGGATAATCCACTAAATACTTCCTTTTTCCTTTAAACTCGCACCACGATTGCATAGAAGGTATTTTTGGTCGTAAATCTGCAACAATATTGAAAATTGGCGCTTTTTGCCTCCATTGGCAATGCTTGTGTACCTTAGTTGTACTAGTAGCGCCATCTGCGCTGAGCTTTGCGTAATATGCCCCATTAGTAGGTACTGTATGAAGTACTTACTAAATCAATACAAAATGTTATCTATTATACACTTATATACACAGACCTAAGACTAAATAGGATTATATTCACTACCTGATTATATTAAATTAAATGTCTGTGATTATAAAAGATAAAAAAGAAACTTAGAGGAGATTGAATTACACTGTCCTATCACTGCATTTAACATCACAAGGAAAGACAAGGGATCCATATATCGAATGCATGAACATTGATGTATCATTTGTTCTAAAACATCGATGTACTAGAAACATCGATGTTACAGAACATCGACGTTTTATTTTAATTATTTAATGCTCCATTAAATATTTAAATTTTATATATTAGCATATATTATATATTATATATATATATTAGCATGAAAACATCGATGTCAAAACCAGGGAAGTAGTAGGTACTTTGTACGGAGTACTTCTAACCTCTACTAATTCCATGGTCAAAACATGGCATAAAATAACATAGATGTTTGACATTAGTGAATGGCCAAACATCGATGTTATTTTCTTCGATGTTTGGCCAATCGATGGCAAACATTGATTGATTTATATATATATATATATATATATATATATGGCAATAGTGAACATCGATGGCAAACATTGATTTATTTATATATATATATATATATATATATATATATATATATATAAATCGATATTTCATTACTGAAATATCGATGTTTCCTTAGCATCGATCGTTGCATCCTATGCTATAATATGGTTCACCACCTACTGTCATACTGAGCTATTTGTCAAAGTCAAAAGTTGTCAAATTACCAAATGCCAAATATGATTCAGCCGGCGATGTGCGGTTATCACAAACTATAGATTTTGCAAACTTTAACTATTTTTTGGTTTTACAAAGTACCTATACGATAAAGGAAAGAAACTTTATTACGAAAATGTCACAAGCGGAGATATCTTGTGGTTTAGATTTTAATATTACACCAGATCTGCAAGCATGTCTTACTGAAGCATTGCATTGTAATTACTCGTTTATTGTCGCACCGATAGTCCACCCACGTTTACGAAGGCAGTACATTGTGGGCAGCAGCAAAACTGGCGGGTTTACTCGGTCGGATATGATATTATCGCCGCAGGACTGGACTGTCAGGCTAGTCGGCAAGCTGTCTCCATATTTGAATGTAGATTCTCCGTCGTCGATAGTAAGGCAGAAACATGAGGACTGTTTAAATGAGGAGCTCTCGTACTGTAGAGGTCTCGGAGTACCTGCAATTATGCTAAAGCTACATGGGCGGCAAACCAATAATCTTTCTAGAATTCTTCAAACATACTATGAAACTAGGTACATACATAAACTATAAATTGAAGTACTTTGAAATGTTTTCAAACCCAAAATTCGCCCAAGTTTTCCAAGAAAGGGAGACAGATAGTCATAAAGTACTTTAAGAGTAAAATTAATGAGTACTTATGTAAATAAATATTATTTTTCAGTTACCATTTGTCCCTCACATGGGTACATGTCCCTATGGTATGCAACAGAACATTGAGAGAATTCACAAGTACCAGTAATGAGGATGAAGCAGCATGGAATGAACCTTGGCATTGGTGGTCAAGTTTCCATGAGCGAATGGATTGGGATAAACGAGTTGGAGTAGTGTTGGAGCTGTCAGCAGATTTGCCTTCACAAGAAGTAATTAAGAGGTGGCTTGGAGAACCAGTTAAAGCCATAATTGTACCCACAAGTATATTTCACAATAATAAGAAAGGGTAATTTTGATTTTTGTTATTGTTTTTAGATTACATTTGATATGGCTTTTGTACGTCATGTGATTAAATAAGAAATCCTTGAGGAATAATTACACTGTGCTGCACAATAAATGTCATTCAGTATATAATGATATATTTGTATGAACAGAAAAGTAATTTGTAATTTTATGAACACAAGCCATTACTTCAATTTCCATCACTTTGTATATTAGAATGAATTAATTTCAGTTTTCCAGTGTTATCTCGAGCACATCAGCAAGTTGTAGTTAGCATGGTGGAGCGTGAGGCTCAAGTCATCGTTAGTGGTGCCCGGAGGTCTAATGTACAATTCTACTTGCAATACTTGTACAGAGTATGGAAGAGACAACCAAATTCTTCAAATGATCCAATGCTGAGCTATGCTAAAGGGTATTTCCAACTTTATAAGAAATTTGTTTGCAGATGGTGTGTGTGAATATCAAGCAGTGTTGACAGTTTTATAGTCATTTAACTAACACTTATTTCAAGTACCTTAAGTCCGAATTTAATTGATAACTTTTATTTAAATATCAATGAAACATAGTTCAATGCTATCCATTTCACATCCTTTTTTTAAAGATTCTATTCATGGTGCAAGCAGAATCTACATTTTCTTCTTCAGGTATCTATTGTAATTATGAAATAAGAATTTATCTGTTTACACCAATACTTGAGGAAAAACTTGTATAAACCAATTAATATTTTGATTTACGCCAATTTATAATCTGCTATTGTTTTCAGGTTTTACAGTCTGGAATTATAAAAAATATCTAATTTCAGATGGGAAGACTACTTACAAACACCTCTGCAACCTCTTGCTGATAACTTGGATACTCATACATACAATGTATTTGAAAAAGATCCTGTCAAGTATGATCAATATCAGAGGGCAATAGCACATGCTCTTATTGGTCTGAAAACAGCTGATTTGCAAACTCAAATAACAAATGTATGTTATTTCATTTTATACTAGCTTTTGGCCGCTGCTTCTCCCGCGTTAATTTTCCAGGATGAAATTTACCTAATGTCCTTCTTCATACTTCAAACTACATGTAGGCAAAATTTCATGAACATTGTTTGAGTAGATAGAGTGTGAAGAGGTAACAACAAACTTACTTTCGCATTTATAGTATTAGGATAAGTATACAGTACAGTTAAAATTCCTACAACAAGAAGTGTTTATAACATATGTTAAATATTTTCCAATGCCTTAGGCTTCTGCTTATTGAGTGTGTTATTGCTAACAGTGGGGTCAGACTATTAGTCGCCAAAAGGCATCTAACATGACGTACAACTATCCGTATATTGTTCATCTAGTGGCAAGTTGTAGCATAGACAATACTAAAATGTAATAAATGTCCAATAAATAATATTTTTAAAATTTCAGAATTTACCCAAAGATCTGTCATTGTCTGAGTATCAAACAAATGAAATAGGACAGGGTGACCATTCTCGACCCGACAAAGTTTATACAGTAATGGTGCTAGGCGCTGGCCGAGGGCCACTAGTTAGAGCTACTTTAAATGCAGCTGATGTCACCAAAACTAAAGTGAAGGTAATCCAGGTATTCATTTCTATTTCAAACATATATAAAAACGGGTCCATATTAATTTGATAATTCTACCAGACTACCGGAAATATTTAGCACAGAGCCTGGAATGGCCCGAAAATATATATGTAATATACATATTGTCTTTTCACAGATTAATAAAAATATTTCCGCGCCGACGACATCGAAGGAAAAAGCTAGTAATACGAATGATCCATTCTTGAAATAAAGACCATTCTTTCCAAATTATTTTTATTGCTAACAGAGTAACATTTTACATGGGCATGTATCCTAAAGCCTCTTGTCCCGAAAAGCTTTGTGCAGGTTCATACTCGTATGTTTAGTCAATATTAATCAAAGACGTACATGCAAGACACTACATTTAAATGTCAATATTTTTGTTTTAGGTGATAGCTGTGGAAAAAAATCCCTGCGCTGTAGTGGTGTTGGCTGCGCAGACGCGGGAAGTGTGGCGCGGGCGCGACGTGGTGGTCGTGCCCGGGGACATGCGACAACTCAACCTGTCGCCAAAAGCAGATATCATCGTCTCTGAATTATTAGGTTTGTTTTTTTTTTAATGGACAACACTGAACAGCACAAGCTAAGCTTATATCGCCCCAAAAAAGAGTATCGAGGAACTAGGTGGAATGGTGTCAGAAATGAAGGACCAATTATCCGTCTGGTGATTCCGCTGGCGCCCTCATCCAATAAATAATAATAATAAGCTTGTATCGCGGCTAAATACAGAAGTGGCCACAACACACTTAGAACCGCTGACATCAGTGATCACATGTACAAATATTTTCCCACAATGGGATTCGAAAGCGAACAAATGTAGTGTGGTAACCAAGAACTTCACAGGTGCCCACATTTAACAAACAAATGCAGATCAATGTGTTTCTATTCTAAGTAATGAAGTGCTGGAAATTGTAAACGCAGACTGTGGACGAAAATAGAATAGGAGGGGAAGAATGATTGGCCACTTGATACGACACGACGCTTCATTTAATACTATTTTTGAAGGAAAGGTGAAAGGAAGAAGAGGTCTAGGAAGACCGAGGAAGAGTTATATAAGCTAACTGAAATAGAAGGCAGGCGTTTTTTGTAAAGAGACCCGAAGTTGTCGCGTATACTCCACCGACAAGAGCATAATAATTAGTGTTTTTATCTCTTTTTAACACTGTAATGATATGATAAAAAGATATAGGTAGTATCACATTCGTCGGCCCAGGCATTGTTTACATGCTTGTTTAGGTATGTTGATAGGTTAACATTATTACTTTTTTTTCTAGGTTCATGGGGCGACAACGAATTATCACCAGAATGTCTGGACGGCGCAAACGGCCTCTTGAAGCCAGGCGGTATATCAATACCTTGTAGATATAACTCGTATGTGGCCCCAATATCGTCTCCGAGACTATGGGCCGCGGCTAAGGTAGCTTCCACAGGAGCCGCAAACTCAAAAGATAAAAATCTTGAGACATTATGGGTTGTCTACATGCAAAATAAACATGATATCGCCGATACAAAGGTGCTTACTATTTATTTATTTATACTTTATTGCGTAATAACTGTATTCTTTCAAATTGACCAGATAGGGGCAAGAAACGGCATACCCAATACCTTGCGAAGTGGATGGGATAAAGTCTGAAAGCGGACTCTGGGTTCTGACGCTCAATGGCGGAAGAAACCGGGAAAACGCTGAGAGACTAGCGATTTTTATCTTTATAAACACTTATTTCTAATAAAATATCGAATTTTGTAATCTTTTCAGTTACTATTTACATTTGACCATCCAGCGAAAAGTGTACAGGATAGCGACGGTCAAGAAATATCGGATTTCCGAGGATTACTACTCACAGACAATAGAAGATCTGCCACACTTTCATGGCAAGTCGCACAGGATAATGTGATGCATGGTTTTGGAGGATATTTTGATTGTTTATTGTATGGAAATGAAATGATTAGCATTGTACCTACTACACACAGTCCAGGAATGATATCCTGGTTTCCAGTGTTTATTCCAATCAAGGTGAGTGAAGCGGTATATTTTGACTACTTCAGGGAATGTTTTCTTTGCTGAAAAGGGACCTGTTTCACAAAAAGGATCAACAAAAGTAACCCAAAAATTATTAATGTATTTTTAATTAAACAAGAAAAAATGTTTTACTAAGTATATTTAAGTATTTTACCTATATTTCTTTGTCAAATTAAGTCAAGTATACATTCTCTGATATGATGTGAAAAAACAAGCAACATACAGAAATAATTTGGTGTCAAATAAAGTTTATTTTTGTTGTAGACTCCCCTACGAGTTCAAAAGGGACAAGTAATAACTGCCACATTTTGGCGTTGTGTGGATTCTCGGAGAGTATGGTATGAATGGGTGGTAGAAGTTGGCAATCGCACCACACCTCTGCACAATGCCAATGGTCGTAGCTCTCAAATGCTGTTATGATTTAAGAATATATTTTGATAGGAAAGAAACACAATAAATTGGTGTAAAAATTAACGTATTTTGTTTTACGTGTCAACATTTGATTACATGATTCCACATTGATTTACTGACTAGGATCCACTAGTTAGTGAGCAAGCACTTTTTTTTCCTACTATAAATATTGTGGTTTATGGTTGCACCCTAAAATAGGATCGCGCCATATCTGTGGATGTATGTGGCGATTAATGGACACAATAGCTTAAGCAGCTGATAAGTAACAATAGCATCATCAAGGAGGGTTGACATCAGGCATGCGGCCGGTTACAAAACCACATACAGCCAAAGCGAAATACTTGAACTCGCAGTAATCAGCGCATGTCCACATTGTGTACTTAACACTAAATCAACATGTGAACCGGGCTTTATGGAAAACTAGCTGCGCCCTGGGGCGTCGCTCCCGCTTACTTTCGCATTTATATTTTAATTGGAATTCCTATAGATTATACCCATTATCCATAAAATGCTAAGGTATGTTTTGTCACTGTCTCATTTTATATTTTGACAGACAGAAAAGAAAAAGACAAAACATACTTAAAGTATGCTGTCTTTTCCTTACACGGTAGGTATCATGGAATGGTACTGTGTTGTGCGGATAACCTACCATGCACGTGTATCAAGATACTTCAGAAAAAAAAACCAACCAATTTTTATAATTTAATAGTCACTAACTTTTATTTACACTATATCGTAATATATTTTTTTACTAATTGTTAGCAAATAATTTAGACTAGAATTTTATTATACATAGTCGCAACCTTCATATCAAACTAATTTGATAATGTTCATTTCTCTATGGAAATCATCAATATCTTGATCCCACCTTTTTTCATAGTATATACCTGAAAATATAAAGCTGATAAATTATGACAATCATGAAATATCGAAGAGCTTTTGCCCATGGCTTCACACACATTTAATTTTCCGGTATGACAAGACCCTATGTCCTTCTTCATATTTCAAACTGGTTGAGTAGATAGAGTGTGAAGAGGTAACAATCTTACTTTCACATTTATAATAATAGTTAGGATTTAAGTATAAGAATTTAAGTTGTAAAATTTATTAGAAGTTGAGAATTTATTAGTTTTCATTTTTATTCACCATAGTGAAAGTCTGTGAAAGCATGAATTTTACAGCAGATAGAATTTTACATCTATATATAATACTAGCTTTTGCCCACAACATAAAGCAGCAAAGTATTGAATTTTATTGGTGACCCCATGAACTTCTTGCTTTAAAAAATTACCTTGCATGAATTTAGCAGTGTTTCCCGTTCTGATTGCCCAAGGCAAATAATATTTCAGATAAAGTTTGCGATGTTTAGGCTTAAGTCGACCAGCTCCCCAGATACCTCCATTTATACACATTGGAAGTTTTGTTTGTATGCCTTCTACCCACTTCACTGTAACCTGGAATATAAATGCAAAGTTAATGACAGACAAATGTGACCTTTCAAAAATGTATGGTAGATAAATTATTATTTAGCTAAATCTATGTTCTCTAAATATGAGTTAACATGTAACTTACAAACTGGTGCACCTGTCAAACTTTTTTATCAATAGTGTTTTGATTTTATGCAATCAACAGGTTAATATTTAAAGTCAAGGCCAGGAAAGTGGATCTTGGCCTCAGACTTAAAATTAGAGCTACAAAACAATCTTGTTTTAGAATCTTGAAATTTTTACCTCTCCAAGCATAGTAGTTTTCATAAATAAAGTGGCATGAACCAAATCATGGACTTCCCTATATCGTTGCATAACATAAGCCAATTCAGGATCACTAATGAATTGCACAAGTAGACGAGAATCTGCTGTAATCTTATTATCAGTCATGAAGTCTGCATATACTCGACCAACAGTGTTTGCAGGCATCTGTGAAAGTGCTTCAAATGAGACAGTCGAAGAATTTATACGAGGCATTTCCTTCAATATTTGTGTACCCTCTGGTGTCTCCAACATTTTCTCTCGCATGTATTTTATGGCATTTTCTCCTGTCACTTCTCCCAAGCAAGCTATCATATCGCCTCTGTGTGGATTTAAAAGCGACACGATTGCCGACCCACAGGACAACAAAGTTCTTTGAAAACTATTAGTAGGGATGTAATTTCTTTGCATTTCTTCCACGAAACTAGATCTTGTACACGTTGAAATCGAAAAAGTTCTAATCGCTGTTCTTATCGGAAGCATTTTGAACACGGTCCTATGGTATATTCGATATTTTCCTTGGTCTGAAGTATATTCTTAGAAATCGTCGGAAGAATTTCTTCCGTTAACAATAAATTAACACAAGGTTGTACAATTTATGTACAGGATAAGCTTCATGTTTTCAATGTTTAAGAAGGGATTCAATAAACTATTTTTTTATTCTAAATGCATGTCACAACAATACTTTTTTTTTTGGTTTATTCCCTCGTTTTATTGAGGATCACAACAATACTTTCGACATTTATGATTTTTTTTTAATTTCATGGCTCCACCGTTCGCCTGAACGATGATTTTGCCAACGTCAAGGTTGAAATTGACACGGAATATAATATGTTATAATGATAAAACACGGATTAGTGTGTAACCTAAAATATAAAAGTATATAAATATATTATACATACATACATATGGATAAAGTAAATAAAAATGATAAGTAGATATTATTATTTTGTCTAAATTTTGCCAATATAACTATAAATGGGGAGAAAACTAATGTTAAAAGAAATTGCATATTTACAGGTCCCCTTATGTCCATAAGGGGCAAGCAAGTCGTATAGAGATGGAGAAAATTTTGAGCATTCAAAATATATGTGATCATTCACATAGCGAGTTGTCTTTAATTCTTATTTTAGCTAGGAATACCGGGGAGCATGCATGACCTGTGCGGACCCTCTAATAATAGTAGAAGTGGGGTGTTTGTGGATGGAGCGGTATTTATTGAACTAGGGTTTGAGAGGAATGTCAGGTGGAACTTTTGAAAAATGTTTCGCTTTATGTGCATTATTTAACCAGAAGGAACTCCAATGCATGTATAATGTTGTTTGCTAGAAGTAGCTAAATGTTACATTATGTAGGTAGAGTAACATTTAATCACAGACATGAAATGTTCTTTTAAATGTGTATTTAATACAAAAAAAATATTTAAAAATATAAAATGTTAGGTACACAAAACCTTTGCCGCCTTTTGCTGTGTCGATTAAAAGATTTATTTTAGAGTACTTTAATAATCCTTTCATTATATAAGCATTCGTTTGTGAAAATATATAACAATGTTGCATATTCGGGTGTCGAAATATTGAGAAAAATCGTTTTCCATAAGATAAAAAATCTTCGAAAACCATGGGGATACGCCGCACTTTGTAAAATTTTCGAGCTAGTAAACGGTCGAAAAGAAGCTCGGAACACTTTACACGTGAATACTTATTAAAATATGGACTTCGTACAGGTAAGATCTTCAGTCAAAATCAAGTTTATGTCAGTTTATAACACAGTTGACCAAATGATGCAGAACATAACCTAAAATAGTATTATTATTTTTAGGATAATCCATTAAATCCTTCCTTTTTCCTTTAAACTCGCACCACGATTGCGAAGAAGGTATTTTTTGTCGTAAATATCTGCAACAATATTGAAAATTGGCGCTCTTTGCCTCTATTGGCAATGTTTGTGTACCTTAGTTGTACCAGTAGCGCCTTCTGCGCTGAGCTTTGCGTAATATGCCCTTTTCCTGCACGAACGTGCATGGATGCCAACGTGTCACTCATGCTTTTTCTGTTGGTAATATTAGCGGTGTAGTAGTAATAGCTATAGGCCCTTATCCAAAATCTTTGACTATTTTCTTTGTCAAGCTGGCACTGGCAATATGCTGGCAATGCATTCTTTGGGGTCGTTCACTCATTCATAAAGGTGCGCTTACACGGTCAACTAAAATTGCTCGATTCCAGTTAATACTCGTCAACTATGACGTCACGACTACACCCAGAAATTTACAGCAACGGCAATAAGCGTCAATGTTGCGCAATACAATATTGAGCGATATGGCGCAACTATTACACGAGCAATTTAATATCTATACCTATTCAAAAACTTTACTAGAATGTCACGGACAGACTTTGAATAAAGTTAGCCATTAATTACGAAACAGACGACCAATATGAGAGAACCAATTTCTGCATCAACAAAATTTGCTTTAACCCTTCGATTCCTGGTAACTGGGGATTCATACAAAAGTTTAATGTATCTGTTTAGAATTTCTGATAGTTATATTGCACTATTCGTACCCACTGTATGCAGAGCTATCGCAGAAGTTCTTCGCAAATCCTACTTCCACCCGACCTCTCGCTCTCCCCGCGGAACCAAGACGGCAAGCCACAAAACAAACAAGTGCAAACGAGATAGATAAAAAAAATTGCCTGGAATTTCCAAGTCCAATGGATATTCGGCAATTCGTATCTGCATACATTGAGCGATATGAAATATCTCGAGCAATTAGAAGCAATATCGCCGAAATACTTGCCGCAATTTATTGAAATTATTATATTGCTCCACTAATTGCTCGGTCCATTCGTGTCGCCGAGCAATTTTAGCCCTCGTGTAAGCGCACCTTTACATTATAATAAGTAGAGAAGTGACCCCTCCTTCACCCGATTTTATTCATTCATTTGACTTTGAGGTTATGTGTTAGTCTCGCATGGTAATTTTTTATTGTGGAAATAACTCGGTGAACACTACTTAATTTTAGAAATTATTCTTAAGTGCCTTAATTAATTATTTATCATTCGCAACGTTTCATATTGTTATCGTTAAATGCCTGATATCAGCATGTCGACTCATAAAAAAATATTTAAAAGTAAACAAATAAAAGCCGAATTAGCTAGAGAATTAACTTTCGTTAAAAATGTATTCTCCCTTTTATCCATACCAACTCGAGGTAAGTTACAAAGCTACGCTACGATACCTATTGATGTTGAATTCAAAGGAAATATTATAAAATTTTGTCCAGACAATTAATCATTAAAGTAAAAGGTTTTTATAATAAAATTTTTCTTTCTTTTTTCTGGACAGACAGACTGACTTCGAGGTTCGTATCCTTACATATTGTCCGTATGAACAAGTTAATTCTAAAACTGGCAGATGTATGGTATGTTTGTACGATTTACCAATAGATAGTGTGATTCCTGAGGAAAGTATAGGTGTATAATTTGTTACGGTTTTGCCCGAGCTAAAACTGCAATGAGACGCTAGTTAAAATATTAATTTTAATCAACATTGGTTTATTACTTCCATCCTTCCCTCGAGGACTATTTTCCGCAGTTAGGCCTCTTGTCTGGGCCCTTTCTGTGTGTGGAGTCTGAGCTGCTGATTATTCCAGCCAGTCTGGCTCCTAACATAGGTACATTAAAATACTTCTTTTTTATTTCAGTTGACATTGAAGGTGATGCTGATTATGAAATGGTGCATGAATCACAAGAAAATATAGATGACAAAAAAGTATCAAAAAGAGCAAGAAACATTGCAGAATTAGAAGAGAAATTACAAAAGATTAAATCACAGAATAATTTTACATTGAAAACTAAGTTAGTTAAAAAGAGTCTTAGCAGTAAACTCAACAAGAAAATTAAAAAAAGAGAAAGAACAAACAAAAATCATGTCAAACCTTTTGGAAATGCTCAAAAACCTGAGAAAGTAGAGTCAGATAATAAGAATAAAGCAAATATTGCAAAACCAGTTTTTAATAACGATGGAAAATTGGTGTTCTCCAAATTTGATTTTGCCAGTGATAGTCGGAAAGGTATCAGTCTTTCTTTTGTGTAATATATATATAAAAAGGATTTCTATAGAAATCCTATCTAATTTATAAAACAAAGCCCTCTGCCGCGTCTGTCTGTTTGTGTGAATTTAAAAACTTATTGTATGGTTATTCATGTGGTTTTCACCAATACATAGTGCCATTACTAAGGAAGGTGTAGATGTGTACACATCTTGTACTTTACTGTATTTTATCTGAGCAAAGCTGGGATGGACTGCTAGTATAATATAAATATTAGTACCTTCGTATATCTATCTATAGACAATTCAAATTTAAGGAATTTTCTACATGTTGGGTATAAAACTGATTAATGGGTATAAAACTGTTAACAGCAGGTGGTGTTATTTATCTTTACAGAAAGGAATCACAAATCTGGTGAGAAGGATCCAAGAAAGATATTAGATAATTTGAAACAACAACAGGAAAAAATTCGTCAACTAGAAGAAACAGAAGACTGTAAAGCTAAAGAAGTCAAAGAAAAGGTTGCATGGAAGACTGTTTTACAGAAAGCTGAAGGGCAAAAAGTTAAAGATGATCCCACTTTATTAAAAAAATCTATCAAACGAATGGTAAAGGAATATGTTATTTATTTATGTCTATTTTACATTAGTCAGTCTCTCATCTTTGCATGTTCCTGGCTACATTTGGAGCTGTGATGCCCTAAAGCCCAGGGTCATTTATAATTTAAAATTTTATAGTTTTCAGGCCACAATCCTTACATTTACCCTCATTAGGAATGCTATTGTTGCCTGTCAGCTAGGATATGGAGTGGTCATAGCCTAGGGCAGGACATGCCTCTGATTTACAATTATGCATTTTTACATAATGATGTTGCCAGAACTCAAACTGAATATTAAAGCTGTATTATTTATTGTAGCTGTTTCCTATCAATAATATTGGAACATGTTCAGTATCTATAAGTACTAGGTACAAGTATATGAATTTTTAATTAATAAGAATATTTATTTATAGGAACAACAAAAGAAGCAAAGCAAAAAGCAGTGGGAAAATAGGATAAAATCTGTGGAACAAAAGAAAGAAGAACGGCAGAAAAAGCGAAAGGAGAACATTGGCAAGAAGAAGAAAGAAAAAAAGTCAAAAATTGTCAAAGCCGCAGTCAAGAGGGGGCGGGTTGTTCTTTAAATTTACTATTTTTAAGAATAAACCATCTAGAATATCTATTTTTTGATGTATTGATTTGGCTTCCCGTAAATCAGCTGGCTGGTTTGTTTATGTTAGATGAGAGACTAACTACAGCCCGCGGCTATAGTTGTCACGTCAGCTCTTGCAACTATCTCCATACAACGAATCAAGAGAAAGAAGGACACTTTCAGATTTGTAAAAAAAAAAGTATGAAGTGCAATCAGCATGAAGCTATACGAGGTAAAACCATGGGTTCAGTAAGTACTTCGACTAATTCCATGGGTACTACGTGGAGGTTTGGGTTTTGCAATTCTTTTTGTGCCAATTTTCGCGGGGGAGAATGGGTTATGGTAAATGGGAATACATGGGTTACACGTAAGGCTAAATGGTCTGTGGTTATACACAAGTAGGTACACTATGTTACTGTCGCGTGCATACGGAAATTAAATAAGGCGCGCGGGGCACCTCTCTAAATTTATGTTAAAAAACGATCAACCGCGCGCGACTAAAATTCACTCAACGCATTTAGCGTCAACTAAGAGAATACAGGTTTTTCGCAAATTTTACGGGAACTACAGTTTTTTTCCGGTATGAATGGTAGATACCATATATTCCTCTCCATACTCTTAATTTTATAGAAGATTGGTTAACGTAGTTAATAAGATAAGATTCCATTAATCTCTGGGACTGTCGCAGACTAGTAGGCAAAACTTGGGGCATAAACCCAAAGATCATGAAATGGCTATTTCAGACGGTCATACACCCCGCAATCACCTATGGCACGTCTGTCTGGTGGCACAGAACCACACTGGTAACAGTTGCACTGTTACCAGTGACAAACTACAGAAATTTCAAAGAACGGTCTGTTTACCCATTAGCGGATGCATGAGGACAGCCCCCACCTCAGCTTTAGAGGTCATCCTCGATATTAAACCACTACACATATAAAACATGAAGGCATAGGTGGGCGTCATAAGATTGCACACCCTGGTCTTTGGAAAAGGAACACCTCACACACACACGCATTCTATCATTGGCCCTAGACGCGGCAGACCTCAAGGGCTCCATAAATGACCGAATCGGCAAACAGTTCATATTTGATAAGAAATACAAGATACATGAGGAAGCTTCGGATAGCTCCGGGGCTAACAAAGTGAGAGTATACATTGATGGCTCCAAGACGGAAAAAGGTGTAGGTGCGGGTGTGTTCTCTCAGAACCTCAATATAAAATACAGCACCCACTAGGTATGGTAAATTCAATCTTCTAAGCAGAGTGCATAGTAATTACCTACGCAGCAATGGAAATTACAAGGAGAAAGGTAACAGATATGTCTATCGAAATACTGTCCGACAGTGCGGCCGTCCTACACGCCCTGCGTTGTGCCCACGTGGACTCTGCACTCATACTGGACTGCCACAATTCCTTGGAAACCTCTGTAAGTATAACTTAGTCACCCTAAAATGGATTAAAGGTCACAGCAGTTCGCTGCGGGCAACGATGCAGCAGACGAGCTTGAGAGGAGGGGGTCTAGCCGCACCCCTGTGGGCCCATTGCCGATGGCTCCGATCCCTTTCGTTCGTTCCTGGATCCGCTCACGTATAAGCGAAGAACAAACGAAATTATGGCAGACCCTTAAAACATGTCGATAAGCCAGGAAAGCACTACCTGACTGGGACAGTCGCTACTCAAGACGTCTGATCTCACTACTAAGAAGGTATCTACGTATCATGGTCGGAATCATTACTGGTCACAGTGTACTAAACAAACACCATTTCACCCTAGGCCTTACAGACAGCCCACTGTACAGAGCATGCATGAAAGCTAAGGAAACTGCAAACCACCTCCTATTGGAGTGTCATTGGATCAACAAGAGAAGAGTTCCTGGGAAATCCAGATACGCTGGCTGGAATGATCAGCGGCTCAAACTCCGCACGCAGAAAGGGCCCAGACAAGAGGCCTAACTGCGGAAAATTGTCCTCGAGGGAAGTAAGTGGTTAACGGAGTAGCATGGTCTATGCGGAGTAGATAACGCGTGAAGAATTAACAAACTTAGTTTTGCATTTATAATGTTCGTTGGGATAGAAATTTGATGCGTTTAACCTCAATCTAGCCTGATTGGAAGCAGAGATGACGTCAAGATATTGATGCCACACAAACTCAAATAATGCCTATTCAATCTTGCCTTGAAGATCCCTAAATTTTAGGATTCCGGAAATATCGAAGTAGAGAGATGGATGAAAAAGACATGTATTGCTATCTCTTTCATCTGTAGCCATCTCTCTTCCTGAAATCATACGGGAATCGTATTTTACCCTATGTATTAGTCCAAGGTATCGGCTTACTCAATACCAGATTTCATAAAGATTGGCCCAGCTGTGTGAGCTTGAAGAAGTAACAAACATAAGAATTTCGCCTTAATATTAGACTGGGATTGTAGAGGGAACTATTGGAGGATCGGTAGATATAAATAAGACATTGTATAACAGAAAAGAAACATCGTTTATTGGTGAAATTTTATGGTACCATTCTATTACATATTTGTAATTAATATAATACTTTATAGCTTGGTAGCTAATAATAGAAAAGGGGTACAGGGCTATCGACGAACACGCTCACGATTATCGCGTGCGACTATCAAATCGAACTTATTCGATGATAAATGCGTGCATACTAACCACACAACCTTATGTAGAAATAAGTGGCGCGCGTCGATTTTGTTGAAAATTATTGGGTAACAGAGGTAGTAGTACTTGTTATACAACTGCTCCCACCATACACCTAGCGTACATGATTGATAGTTATAAACTTGTTTCAATTGGGCTCTCAAAATATGATATCTTATAATAATAATTTCGGTGGAAAAAATAAATTTCGAAGTACAGCAGAATTACTGTTTTACAGTCTACCTACAGCACTAACAGATAAACTATATTCTAATATATAACTAAATTCATATGAACACATTTTTTCTTAAATCTAGGTGCATTAAAAACTTACATACCATGCTAATCTACAAAGACATGATATTAGTTAGGTAGCTATTGGTTTTTATTTTACGAATAACTGTGACGCTCTCATTATTGATGTCTATGGTGGAGCTAGCATCTGCTACTGTTCTGTTATTTTTGTACTAATGAGTCGGTGGAAATAAATAAAAAATATGTTCGGCTCTATTGCTGTATATTACTGTGGTACAGTCGCCAGGCAAGTCACGAAATTCATATAGAATATAAATGCATTGTATGAATTTTTAATAAATAGAAACATTTAGCATTTACATTTAAATTCCACATCGGACACAAACCAGCGCAACTTTGAGGATATTTTTCTAGCTTATACGGTTTAAAAAAAACTGCATATAGTCGACAGCAGATCAACCTATCCAAATGAATTCATTGAAATTTGCAACTATTACCCGCTGCATTGAGACCCATGCAGGATAACCCGTCTGTATAAACCTTGTGTGTGACATTTCATAGCAAGTAAAAAAATTTAAAATTAACTACTGTTATTATTTTTTCAGTCAGACATATTTTACGGACACTATAAAATCAAGTGCGCATCACTCAATTCAATAGTATATGTATAAAAGGCAAGACACTAAACCTTTTTTAGCATGCTAAGAAAATTAATAAATAGGTAATCTACCTTCGAATTATTTCACATTGCAACATACAATTTCAAAAGGTATTTACAAAAGTAATTACCTAATTGGCGGCGACAGTTACTATACATGACAAGATTTTAGCAGGTTATTGTCATCTATACCGCTTAGGCACCGCTTTTTTGTTACAATTGCTTGGTACTTTCTGTGTTTGCTTTGGGGCGTTTATACAAAATTTGTGAAGTGTCTTAATCACTTTTGCTAAAAGTACTGAAGTCTTGGTGCCTTGGTACCTATGCATATGCGCATGGCGATGGCGAACGAATTAGCAAAGCACTGTAGCTAACTTCAAGATAATAACCACATAAGTTTTACTAGGTAAGTATCTGTACTTCATATAAATGCCCAAAAACAGATTTTAGTACTAACGACTATGTATTATCCATAATAAAAAATATTTTTTTTTTACATTTCCATCTTATTTATAATATGATAAAATATTTATACTAAGGTTGACCACTACTGTGTTGTGGCACATGCATGAGCGGACACAAGATATTATTGGACCACATTATGCAGTTGTTCCAAATAAATGTAACAACATAATTAAAATTCAACAAAATTACATTTGACAAAAAAAATGTTGCTTGTGCTCTATTTTGCTCATTCGTAAATATGAAGTTGCAATATAAGCACGAATTCGAAATACATACATAAAGAATTAAATATATAAACATAGACCTAAACCTATTGTTATAAAAATATACTTAGAAGTTCATAAGAGTTGAAAACAATTGTAAATATAGCAACAACTAATAATTTAAAAGCTTCAAAATAAAAAGTTATTTTTTGTAATAACAACATGAATAAATATAGATCCGGATTTTCAGTTAAGTATTAAAAAAATCTAATTCTATGAAAATAAGAAAATAAAAAAAATTAAACAAAAATATCCTCATGAAAAACTGACCATAAATATATATTAGGTATGTAACACTATAAATCATTAAATAAGGGCTTAAACTTTGAATATAGCCTCAATTCTTAAATTTATGATTGCATATTATACATGTTACATATTCGTAAACATTATTCTATTCCATAATATTATAAATTGTAGCAATAATTTATCAGTGTGTAACACTTGAATAAATATTATGGGTACAGAGAACACAACAAACATTCCCTATAATCACTTCCTTTAACATGTTTGAGGCTTGGCCAATAGTTCATTGCACTTCAGTAACATTACTTAACTTATTTAGATCTAAGGTTAAAAAAACAAATATTAATTTTTTATACAAGTTGTTTCTAGGTAGTATTCGAAAAACACCCTAACACCATGTATGAAACTATAACATCTTTGGAGTAAATAGTACTACAGAGCACTGGGAACAAAGCATGCTCATTGTACAGCCTCCTTTTACTAACATCAGTATCCTTAATAATAAATCTAAGATTAAAAACTAAGAATTACAAAAATAATGTAGGTAGCTCTCAGAAATTTCCCCAAAATAGAAAAATAAAAAATGATGTAATACTGCACATAAATATTTCTCTAAATCAGTCAAGTTACTTTTATATTCAAATAAAAATATATGTTTTGTAACATTTCACAAATTTACACCTCACATGCCTGTTCTGATATCTAATAATTAGTAAAGCTGTTCTTGTGGAACAAGTTATGTGTATTAAGTTACAAAATAAAATGCAACTAACAAATTAAGTGTACACATATGTATTACCAGTTAATGTCATAGGCGGAACACTATCCATGGCTAGTTAACTTTTATGATGGAATGTCATTTCACAAGACAACAAAAATATTACACCATTAAAGTTAACTAGAATAGATATGAATACACTTAAACAGTTAACTGCTTAAGCTAATGTATTATCCTACAAACTAAAATCTAAATTTAAATGGTAATAATAAAGCAAGTCGTGAGGCGGGATATTTGCATCAGTCTTGTGAAATTCTCAATTCTGAAAATTATAACTGTAATTGTTTTATCTATTTGGTCCATCCTATCACTTTAATAGGAAGGATCTATTTGGTAATATTGTTAAAAGAAATGTTTTAAAATAAACTTATTTCAATAGTATCAGTATGTTTTCTTATCAGTTCATATTCGATTTTAAAGATGAAAGTGTAGCATCTAGTACTCTGCCGGCAGCATAGCCCGGTATGTTCAGGTAAGCTGGCTTGTCATGCTCACATAACCCAGGTTGTGTGCAACATCTATTCACAGGAGTGCCACTAGCATTAGAAGAGCTAGCCAGGCTTCCAGCTGCGTCAGATGCTGCACCTTGACAAAGCATTTTATGATTTGTGAATTGCTCAAGGGATCGAAGTTGTTCACCACAATTTTCACATTTTAGTTCTCTAGCATGAACCTTTTTGTGACTATTGAGTGATCTTGAATTATCAAAGACTTTGGTGCACATGTCACAATATTTCAAAGTTTTTTCCCCAGTACAGACTACCCTATGATTGTTGAGACGGTCGAGAGACATGTAACGCTTATTGTTACACAGGTCACACTTGAATTGTTTCTGTGGAACTCGACCTGTGTGGACTTGCATGTGTTTACGTAAGTTACTTTTATCTTTGATGTACTTGGAGCACACAGAACATTTATTTACATCTTTGCGTGAGTGATGAGCATCTAAATGTCTCCGTAACTGTGATTTTTTATAAAAAGGTTCCAAGCATATTTGGCATCTGAATGGTTTCTGTGCTGGATGGACACCTGTCAAATGTGTGTTGAATTCCAAAATAGTAGGGTAGCTTTTCCTACAATGAGGGCAGTGAAAAAGCTTTCTACAAATGGCAGCACTGGAGTCACAAAATGGATCAGAACAATCATCACAAAAAGAGTCTAATCCTACTGGTGGTGTAGGTGTACTTGTCGCAAAGTGGTCAATATCAGTTTGTAAAGGGTCTCTGTCTGGAGTACCAGCACCACCAGGTTCTTCCTTGACCTTTGTCTCCATTTCTCCGCTTTCAGAAAAGTCTTCTTGTGATGGAATATTTCTTGATGTACTTGCAAGCATCCACCAAGGGTTGTAATGCCAAGCACCTAAATTAGTCTGTGACTGGGATTTTAAGTCACTAGGTTTTGTTTGAGTTTCAGCATTGGTAAATCCTGGGAAACTTGGTAGCTCTTGATTTTTATTTCTCGTTGATTCGAAAATACTGTGTTGATTTATGAGATTTTCGTAATCACTAGACTCCAACTTCCTTTCGTTTCGTTCACTTTGTTCTCGTTTAGACATGTTTTCTGGAGATAAACTGGAAAATAGATAATTAATTTTTAATTAACCACTAATTTAATTCAATTGCAAAATATAAAAATCACTATTTTGGAGCAGCCTTATGAAGAGACGTAAACAAACAACGCAATTGCGCGCCCATAAGTTCGTTAGTTTTACTTAGGTACATTATTTTACATTATCATTACAACAGTATTTGTAATGTATTATATTACCACCCTTTTATCGAAACTACATGTTTTATGTGTTTTATAGTGAACATTATATTTAAATTCACAGTTTTCTAAGCACAAACTTAATTACAAAGGATAAACAAACAAGTACAATGTACTTACGTTTAGCTAAATGGCAATAAATCAGTATAACATCTTTATTCACACCGAAAACCTCACCTAGAACAGTAAGTTAGAAAAAATATTATTGAATAACACTTTGTATCAAATAATCACAATTTTTTTACAGAAAAAAATTCTATAAAACTCTCAAAGGCAGTCAGCCATTTTGTTTCGATGGATTGGAGTTTTAGCTAGGGATGAAACGATATATATATATCGGCAAACCGATAATATCGAAGCTACAATATATTTCTACGATATTGTCGTATCGTTATAGTGCAAATATGACATTTTTAAGGATATTTGCGCTATAACGATATGATAATATCGATACCATATCCTAAAAAAATCGATAATTCACGATAATAATAAAGCCTTTACAGCCATATCTAAGGAGATATGGCTGATATAATATCTAAGGAGATATGTCTGTAAGGGCTTTGATTGAATATTAGCCTTTCCTTATATAAGCAAACAAAAACATGACTTGATTTGTTTCTATTTTCTTTGGTTTTTCTTCTGGCAGTGTAGTGTATTATTATAGCACTGCGTATTATTTTAAATTAAAATGAAAAGAAGTAAGCTATGGAGTTACTTCCAAAAATAAGGAAGTATTGCTGTGTGTACGTTATGTAAAAAACAAGCGAAGCACTTATTCAGTAAACTGCATATTTTTGCATTAAAATTTAAATAAATTAGATATTAGCGACCAAAATTATCGATATTATCAATAATTTAATTATCTCGATATAATTAACAATCGATAATTTCATTACCTCGACATAATTATCGATATTACAACAAGCAGTATGGTATGCTAGTTTTAGCATACCATAGATTAGAAACAAGCCATTATTTTATTCATTATTTATTCTTTGACGACCTCGGTGGCGCAGTGGTAAAGTACTTGCCTCTGAACCGAGAGGTCCCGGTTCGAACTACGGTGGGGTCATGATAGAAAATGATAATTTTCTGATTGGCTCGGGTCTTGGATGTTTATCTATATATGTATTTGTTATAAAATATAGTATCGTTGAGTTAGTATCCCATAACACAAGTCTCGAACTTACTTTGGGGCTAGTTTAATCTTAATCAAAGTTCCTCTTGGGTATAGATAATTTAGAAGCATACGTAGGTAAAATTTACCCACCTAGTTTTTAATATATACATATACATTAATTATTTACTATATTTATTATATATAATTAGAACGAATAATTTATATTTTAATGATCGCGTTTTAGAAAACGGCGCTAAGGATTTTGTTGAAATTTGAAATATAAGTGATTACGATAAAATGTCAATCTGGCTAGGTCCCATAACTAGTTTTTTCTAAGTACTATGTACCAAATTACACTGTTTATTACTGCTCATGCCTATACACCCGAAGTCTGTGGACTGATTATTAGAATTGGATCGATCAGTGCCCTTCAGGTTCAATATAATAACGCGTTTAGCTGTTGAAGCCACGATACGACGTTGCAGTACATATGTATGTTACGGATATAGATGGCTTTTACGCTGTGCTTTCAAACGGACATTACTTTGCTGTTTTTATCTGTACAGGGTAATCTTACAGTAGATCCTATTTTAAATACAGCACAATAAATAGGTTTGTCCTGAAAATGTTAAGGTGTGTTTCCTGAAATTGAAAAACAAACTAAGTACATTCACGCGGACAAAAACTAGTATTTACTATTATATATAATTATGGTTGTACTTATTTATTTATGTTTATGTACTCTGTATAAAATGAAGCTTACCCTGGGCACTGAAGACTAGTAGCTCAAGATGCAAGAGGGATATTACGCTTGGATTATTACGATGAGGGTATTTAGGATGAAAAAAAAACAGTTTATTTTATATATTTTTATTCATTATAATAACAGATGGGTAAAATTTTATAATTTATTTTGATTGAGCACGTCACTATTTCAGAATGTAAACAAATGACGACATGAAATTTATGAAAATCTCGTCTGACCAAATATTAACACTTATATATAAATTTGTTTTTGTTTAGTTTTACTTTTGAATTGGAATGATTTCAACCGCTTTTTCAAAGAAAACAAACCTATGCGTCATTCGAGGTCAATTTTTGTTTTGGCTTGCACCACACAACACTATAGAACACTAAGGCATATTGCTCTAGGTTCTTCTCACACTACCACGTAATTTCAAGTAGATTTTCGCATAATTATGTCGCAAATCTCAATTTTCTCTAAAAAAAACAACCAGTTGACAGCTAAACTACCACGAAACCCGTCGCATAAAATGGCGGACACGGACATGGCCGTACCTAAACTGTATCACAAATAAGCAATAAGCAAAATATGTTTATCCTAGTCGACAAATGCAAAAATACGGTAGAAAAAATAGAGAAAATCATATATTTAAAGCTTTGTACCATAATTGCTTGATAAATGTATAAGTAAAATTGACAAGGGCCTCTCCCTCTATTGTCTAAGACCACAATAGGAAGTAGTTAAGTATTGCCGTTGTCACTGTTGTCAGTGTCAGTTGTCAAGTCAACAATGTCAAAGATTTGATGTAAGATTTTAAGGCTATGATTTAAGTGTGAAATTTTCTTTCTTTAACAACTACGATAACCATTTCTGATATATTGGACATTTTAAAATCATGGATTGGCTGGGGTCTACCATTTTAAAAACATTTTGGAGGCCAACTTTTAATATAGTAAGGTTAGATTTAACTTCACAAGTACTAGATGGAGCGTGGTGCTCTGGGACAGTTTGGGAAAGAGAGGCCGGTTGGAGCTGCCTCCAACCGATCGGCGACGTAGCGTGTGGTTCCGTCCACTCCATATTCTCTCATAGTAGTACGACTTGACTAAGGGACACATAGCTTTGGCAGGTCATAATATCAAGCCAAAACTTCAAAATTTAAATATTTATTTTTACGTGAAACCGGGGCTTCGTGCCAAACACGCGAAGTAGAGAATCAGAGGAGGGGCGTCCATTCATGTAGTCATCCATGAACTGAAATGTGAACTTCATAATAACTTATATTCAATACTTGTACATTTTCTCATCTTTTTTCCTAATATTACTCACTTATGCAAGGAAAGTTTATTTTTGTCACATAACAAAAAAATCTTCATCAAATCTTTATATAAGTACTTATTTATTGATTTAGTTTTTAGGCAGACTGATAAAAGCTACCTTGCTATTCTCTTTTTATTGATTATTTGCAACATACATTAACAAATATTCATTTATTCATTTTTTCAGAACACGGTATCATGCAGATAAATCACGTCTGGTGCGGAGATATGGATATGAAGAAAAGATATGGTGTGGTGGTCTACTGCCCAGAACTGGGACCAGGCCTTTACCAATCCCAGAATACAGGTGAGATAATATATGTAGTATATTTTATTAGAATCAGATTAAATCTTGAAATATTTATGTTTATTTATAAACATTTTTTAATTCTATTTACAGGCCTGCAAATGTATGGGCTGAAAGAAAAGCTTTATTTGGTCAGAATGACTACATAGATATATTGGGATCTGGTGACATACATCCAGTTAAAACATTATATAATGTACCGTCTTGGATTAGGGGTGTCAGTGGAATGGAATATCATGTAAGTTGATAGTTATTATTTAAGTGGCTTGGATAGCTCAGTGTTTAATCTTTCATGGGTCTAAACAATAACACAATATTGTTTGTGGGCTTAGGACATTGCATCTTGTATATTGTATTGTATGTTTTGTGTGATGGGTATAGATTGCTGTAAATAAAACAATTTTTATTTCAAATTTTATTTAAAATTTTGTTACTTTTCTCTAAATATTGTAATAGCAATTTTTAATATGCTAAAACCATACATTGATACAAAGTATAGTGTAGCATTTGTAAGTTTTTTTTTGTAAATCATATTGTCTATATTAAAATGGATCTTACAACTGAAGCCCTGACATCATGTTGTTTATTTTACAAATGCAAAATAAAAATTGTCTTTAGGCAGCAATAAAGTTTTAAAAATTGTTTTTTTCAGATTTTACTAAGGAAGAGGAAAATGTGGGCTCGAACAGGCTCACCTGTTGTGAGACCAACCAAGTGGAAGGAAATTGAAAAGAGACTTGGATTTCTTTATAGAAAGTTGAATAGAAAAACAAAAACTGGACCTTCACCAAATTAACTTTCTATGTAATAATATAATTTCAACTGTAGATAAAGTAATTAGTTTTTTGTTTATGTAGTTCTGTCATGGAGAGAGATTATTGTTATCATAATTACTTTAATTTTTGCTTTTGTTTCCAATTTATCAAACTATGGGAATAAAATAAATATGAAAAGTATTACATTAGCATACTATTTTAATTATAGATTATTTTTTGGTACAATGTTCTCGTAATTAATTTACTTAGTGCCGAGCATGCCCCAGTCTTCTTTAATGAGGTCAGATGCCTTCTCCGCGATCATAACTACCGCTGCATGCGTGTGCGCAGCCGGGATGCGCGGCATGATGGACGCGTCGGCGACTCGCAGGCCTCGCATGCCGTGCACCAGCAGCCGAGGAGACACCACTCCTGTCGGGTCGCCATCTGGTGCCATTTTGCACGTACCAACCTGCAATGCATAAGAATGAATACGGTCTGTATCCCCGTTCCTTGTAAACAAACAAATAGTATATACTGTCTTTTGCTCAAAATTCATACCTCGTGGTCTAATGTTATAGAAGTCTGCATTATGGCACATTCCCAATACTCGTCCGAGTCGAATACATGATGTTCACAGCCTCGGAATGGGGTATCATGCAGGCGCGTGCCGTATCGTTGGAATGCCTTCGTTGATATTACTCTCTGTGACTGTGGACAGATTTGGAATAATACATACAATGTTCTTATAAAAGTAAAAAAATAGACTTGAGAGAAACTTCAATATAACTAAGTACAATTATTTAATATCTGTAACTTACCAGGCGCACTCCTTCAATGACCACTCCCATGTCGCGGGGATCGTTAAAATAGTTCAAGTGTATCTTCGGGTGATCGTCGAAGCGCGCACTCCTGAGCATCATTCTCCCAACACTCCGAGGTCTGATCAACACAGGGTTCAGGGCGAAAGACTGCTGCCGGGCTTTTAGGGGAAGTTTATAGTAAACATGGGACCACCAGTCATCAGTTATACCTGAAGCAAAATATCAGTATTTTCTCTCTCATCTGCATCTCATTCAGCGTTTTCTTCCCTTCTTTTCCATAGTTCTATTGGATATCCCATTGGCCATACATTATCAGAGCCTAGAGTCCGCATTCCTACTTTTTCTCCTCTATATAGTACAAGCTTCGACATCGTTACTTATCAGACCATATTGGCACATATACACAAATCATCCTTGACAAGCCCTTCTTAATTTAGAGGTTATCTAATTTATTACGGAATCTATATTTTTTATATCTTATCTTCTTTTCTAGTTATTATTATTATATTGTCTCTTAGAAGTAATTCGCGACTACTCCTCTGAGGCTTGCTTATTATTATTAGCTACTTAGCGTAAATGAAAGGCAGCAACAAAAATCGATTACCAATTGTAGTCCGAAGGGATCCCATGAGGTCGCCGGCTATGGATCCACTACCCAAGACTAGTTCCACATCAGGCCTAGTGGTTGCGGGGTCATCAGCAGCATACTTGGTTCTGCTGAAGGCGAGACCGGCCGCCCCGCCTGGCAAGGTCAGTGGGCCTTGACCCGACAGGTAGGCTGCTGCAGAAGCTGGCGATGCGGCTTTAAACTGATAAATATGAAGTCAGGGGGAATACTTTATAAAATAATTTTTTTTATACGCTTAAGACTGAGATCGTGCAGATGTGGATTGAAAAATTATGTTTTTAAGCACATATGTACGAGGAAAATACAATACTTTGTACGTGCTCCGTGTGGCTTTCATCCAAATCGCTTAGTTACATCTCCTTCCGGATTGGATCTTTTCTCCGATGTTTAGCTAGCTGTATCAATTTACGGCAACGTTCCTTCTACTAACATTTTCTCTGACGATACGTGACGACTTCTACCATTTCATTTTTGATAGTACTTGACGCTATGTCGGTATTTCTATACTGGATTAAATGAGGATGACCAGACGTAGTCATAGGTGACAAAAGTTATGATTGATGTACTTACATCGCTTACGGAGAGATCACTATCATTGACTAGAAAGGCGTTTCCAGAAAAGGTTACGTGGTCTTGTAAGTTATATCCCACTGGAAGGTCTAATATAGGCTCCACTCCTATATCTCTCAGGTGGTCCGCAGGTCCTATACCCGATAGCATCAGCAGCTGCGCGGAGCCTATAGTGCCCGCGGCCATTATCACCTCCCGTCGAGCTCGGACCTGTCGCCTGTTTTGAAAAAGGGAAAAAAAATCGCATCTTATAACGACTCATATAATTCAATTCATATTTCGTTTAAAAGTAAACAATGTTTTAACCTTTTGTTAAATTTCCTAAACTCCACCCCAAACGCAATTTTGGTTTGCGATTTAATTAATATTCTTTCTACAGTCGAAAACTTCGTTACTTTTAAATTTTGCCTCTTGCGAATTGGTTCTAAAAATGCTTTGGAACTACTACACCTTCTTCCTTTTCTCATTGTTGCTTGCGGTTTACTAAAACCAATAACTTGTTCTCCGTTAGGATCATTCCACTTATAACCTAGCTCTTCTGCACCTTTTCTAAAAGGGATTTCTAGAGGAGACTTGAAAGGAGCAAAATCTATATCTAAATAACCACCTCGTCCATGATATGACGAATTCTTTAATTCAGGAATTCTTATATTTTCGGACTTTTTAAAATATGGCAACACCTCTGAATAACCCCAACCTATATTTCCCATTTTGACCCAGTCATTGTAGTCCTCTGGGTGGCCTCGTTGATATATTAGGAAATTTAGCACGCTACTTCCACCGAGAATTTTGCCTCTGGGGAGAAAGCATACTTTTCCTCTTAAATCTTTACACGCTTTTTTCTCTGGTTCTGATGAATAACCCCAATTCAAAGGAGTTATTGAAAGAAAGGGAGCAAAGATTGGGATATCCGTAAAGAAATTTTCATTGCCCCCAGCTTCTATAAGAAGCACATTCCAATTAGCAATTTCTGTTAATCGATTTGCTAAAACGCATCCTGCCGAGCCCGCTCCAACTATTATGAAATCAAATTCCTCTTGATCTTTGGGTGTGTAATCTGCAATGAAACCTTCTCTTGGATTGCGAGGATTCGGTCGGAATAGATCAGTTCCCAAATCAAACAGTTTTGAAGGGTCTAAGGCTTTTATCTCAATCACGCAGAACCATATCCATACGCCTAGTATCCATCTCATGATGGTTTCTGTTATTCGTCATTCCTGAAAAAATAATAATTTGATTGAAAGTCTGACATAGGCAGGTGAGGCAGGTATATAGGTACAAGTTTATAATTCGTAACTTACATATTATAAAACAAAGTCCTCTGCCGCGTCTATCGGTCTGTCTGTTCGCGGTAAACTAAAAATTTACTGCACGGATTTTCAGCAATACATGATGATTCTAGAGTAAGGTATAATTTATTATGTTTTTACCCGAGCGAAGTCGGGACGGGTCGTTAGTTATCGATATTTATAATAACAAGGTTTGAAACGGGTAACATTATTATGTGGGATTATTTTAGGTATAAGTAGGTACGTACGTACCACGCCCACATCACACCTATCTACATTAATGTGAGATCATCTTACCATAGTTTAAGAAATTACTAAAAAGATCAAATCAGATTTGTTATTCTGTAAATCCTTTGAAACCAGTTTTGTGGTACTTTGCCATGTGATGTGTACTTATAAAGTTGGTAAAAGGTCTGCTGTGCCTGCGAGATACGGGCTAAATACCACAGTCAAAGTGGCCATCCGTTCGCTTTAAGCTGTAGGTATTTAATACTAAGATAATAATATAAAATTCATTACTTAAGTACCACAGAAGTAGGTTAAAATTGACTCAATCTGTGAGTTGATATTATCTCAAAAGTATAGATTAAACTTTGTGTTTGTAAAAATATTAGGTACTTATATCGAAGTAGGTATGTTTAGTTGAGATACCTAGGCAAGTGAACATGTGGGTCAGCGGCGGCGATATGTGATCTAATGAGCACCTACTGAATTTACCCGCTTAAGTACCATAAGTACTGTACACCACAGTACTTCTTCTTCTTCTTGACACTCATGTGTCCCAGTATGTAAGTTCCTTTTCCTAGTGCTTTACACCACAGTACACCACTTGAAAAATAAGTATTCATTAGACTAATGATTCTTTCTGTAAATTTTGAACAATATCAAAACAAGTACTTACTAAATCCAATCCATTCGGGAAAATGTACGGAACTCGGTGTAATACCACATCACCTTTAGTAGAAGTATTATATAAAAGTATCCATTTAATTGAAATCATGATGTTTAAGATAATAAATTGTATTATCATGCTTGGTCAATCGAATACCGATACTAGTTTGAACCTTGACTTTTACACAGTTGAATAGTGTGGAAATCTTAGTAGGGGTACCTACGTGTCTAATGTTTGTGGTTTATCTCTTTTATTTACTAGCTCTAGTTCGCAGCTGCGCCCGCGGTATCCTATATGTTTGAGCTGGGGTCATTAATTATATAAGTAATTTTATGATGAGCTAATCCGCTGGGATTAGCCGTGAAAGTTCGCATTTATAATAGGTACATACTAGCGGCCCGCCCGACTTCGCTCGGATAAACAACAAAAAAATTACACCTGAATCTTCCTTCTGAATCACTCTATCTACTTATTACAAAAACCCACAACAAAGATTTAGATCTTATTCATCTTCTCATTTAGATTCGATTTAGAACACGTAGGGAAGGGACAGACAGGCAGCGGAAGCGACGTTATTTTATACTACGTAGTGTTTAAATTGAAGTACGAGTATAGATGGATAGGTACGTTTCTTATTTTTAAATGAACCAGGATAAGCACGTAGCCAAGCGGTATAAAGTATAAATGTAGGAATGTGCAAGATGCACACCTATGTCACTTTCCAAAAGGTAAGGTCCAGTAAAAAAATGGGCTCATTAATTGCGCGAGGTATAAAGGAACGAACGAAAAATTATAATAACAAAAATGTCATTCAATTTATTAGCACTAAATCGTTAAGAAAACATTGATTTTGGGCCATTCATTCACCTTCAAAGTACATAATGACAATGGGCCATATTTATTAACACTTTTATGTAGGCAAACAGTTAAGTAGGTAGGTACACCTCTCGAGATTGTATCTTGATAGATCATAGGGCATAGAATATTATATAGGTACAATACTATTTAATATTTTGTGACCTAAGTAAGGTATACTTAGGTACTTTGAAATTGAGAGTCTATTATACAATTATTACTTCTTGTACAATTTTACAACGGGTGTAACTAATGTATTTCTGCGGGGGTGGCTTGTCAGAGATTTGTAGAAAAAGTAAGGGGATGCCTTTGGTCTGCAGTGGGACACGTCGACAGGCTAAAAATAATGATCAGCGAGAAATTTTGGCATGTAATTTCAATTGAGAAGAATTCAAAATCAACAGACATGGATGCATTATACAATGGGAGGTCACCGGCAGTTTTATCCTGATTCTACCTATTCTAGAGCAATTAATAATCATTAATATAACAAGGGAATTCATTATTTTGGTATGCCATTTTAAAACTTGATAAGCAAAAAAGTCAGCCTAATAATCATTTGGCCGGCAAATAAAAATTTGGCAATAATACAATTCTAGCGGCAATTCATATTCCGTTGTTTGTAATGTTCAGCAACTTAAATATGGCGTATATTCAGGTCAGCAAAATAAGTATTTGGGCAGCAAGATTTGGTCAACAAAATCCGGTAACCAGAGTTACCGAATTAGGTTCCTTCAATATTAGAGGTGATGATGGTGGTCGTGGTGGTATAGAGGAAGTATAATACCTAGTATAATATAGTGTATAGTACCTAGGTATATTATTGAACTTTTGTATTTCAAATGCGAAAGTGAGCTTGATTGTGTATGCGTATACACAATCCAGCTCACTTTCGCATTTCTATTCGCATGCGTTGATAAGAGGTAGGTACGTACCTCTTATCCACGCTTATATTTACTTTATTACTAATCTTCTTGGAAATTCCAATACCTACATGTAGTTATTTAGCAGTTAGGATCTAGAGTCCTTTTAATACCGGAAATTCACGCGGACGGAGCCGCGTGCATTAAGAGCTGCATGTAGACAAAAGCTAAATTTATTCAACTTATTGGTTACCCTACCTATTACCCTGTGAAAACGTTTACCTTCTGGAAAACGTTTTCACAGGGCAGCAAAATCGAGAAGAAATTAAAATAAATACCTAGGTAGTAAGTATGGGTAAGCCAATCACGGTTTTTTTTGCAACAAAGCGTAGAGCACTTATATAGACTGGCTTTAAAAAAAACGGAGCCCATATAGAATCAAAATATACCTAATTCAAAATGTGAAGTATGATAGTTGACCTAAGAGCTAACTTTTACCTTAAATTACTTTTATCAAGTTGGTCAAGGTTACAAGTATACCTAGTATGCACAAAAGTAGTTCTTGGTCAAATCATCGATCATTTAAAGCATCCTGACACGCGATTGAACTAGCTGTCCATTTTAGATTGCTAGATAATAAATTTTTCTCAAACAATTATTTAATGATTAGGTAATAATATATATTGCATTCATTTTATTAAATAAATAGACATTTACCGCGAATTCTCCTAAAATCACAACGGATTTTCAATGCGGGTTTCACTATCATTGGAATTATACAATACATACACATGTAGGTATACTTATACAAACACATACAATAAAAATGCTTATAAATCTTGAATTAATTGTATGTACATTTTATTGACGAGAAAAATAATGTCCAAAGTTACGCTAGTTCAAGACAAACTGCGGATTATCAGTGGTAAACATGTCCTGAGTAATATTGGATATGTTTTTTTGTTACGTAAGTACTAGCTTTTAATATTATTTTGTAACAATCATAATATAAAACCTAATAGGTATCTCAGGTCCAATATGTACATTATTGTACATACCTAGCTAGGTGTATATAGTTAAATCAAACAAAGTTTGATATATTAATTTCTTCCAAAATCACATAAGAGTGGTTCCCACACCATTTTACGCATTCAGCATTGTGACAGTATTTTAAAATAAATTAATAAAACTCATTTGAAAATACTTACCAAATTATAATTTATCATAAAATATAAATAAATGAGGGCGCAAAAAAAAATGTATAAATAACATGTTCGACAAGGATGAAGATGAGATGAACGACGAGATCATGTCTACATCCTATCCTATGATTTTTTTGTGTTCTAATTGAAAACTATTAATCTATATAAACTATTTAGTTTTATTTTCAAGAACTTACCTCAATTAAAATAAAATGCAATTTTTAAACAAGTATATTGAAAATTATACACATGATCATCACGGAAGCACATTCCTTTAACACTGCACACAATGTTCGTGATCATACCAATTATCCATTGATCACCGAACGGATATCCATACAGCGCGCCATCCAGATGAACTCACTTTACAGACACCAAACTATTTATGAATTGGCCGCGTGCGTACTCCACTCCACGCATTATAAGCCTCTACGATACTTCGATCGACCTTGTGTCCTCGACTTATTATTGTATCAACTCTATCGTTTTGTGAGTTCTGTAGCAGAGTATATGATTTTCTTTCCTGTATTAGAAATATTTTTTTTCATTTGTTGTAAATATTTTAAACATAACGTCGAAGAAGAGACACTGAAGAATGCATCAAAACATGTGACAACTCCTGCCACGTTGTATGGACAACAGCAATGAAATCTTGACAGCGAACCTGTCAAGAAATCGGGGCCATACAATAGGGCAAGGGAATTCAATCCTACCTACCCATGGAGATGAGAGAGGCAAAACACTATGACCCAACCTGCACTGTACGTCACAACAAGTTTCTTTTACTTTAGACGTCCCACCACCGCCGTGCTAATAACTAACCACTATAAACAAGTATCGTGAGTAAATTTAAATTTCACTTTTTATATACAATTTATGGCTGTCTCTGTTTGACCTAATAGTTGACTGCCATGCCATGCCATATGGCGTCAAATTTACCATTTGTTTATTATTGTGATTTTTAAATGAATAAAAAACACTGTCTTCCACACCAAGTATAATCACACCTGGAAACCTGAAAGAACACCACAGTGACATCTTACCGGCTATACAATCACTTCACTTTTAATCACGAAATAGCACAACCATGCACACATATCGACCGTCATTTATATTCTCAAATGAATACGACCGCAACGCACGGCGCCAAAGCTAAGACTAAGTCATTACTATAGGTAATTAAAATGACAATAAAGCAGAATGAAATAAAAAAAACTCTTATTTTAATTTATATAAAGATAGATACTTTCGGACATTACAATCTCTTTGTTCAGGTAATATTAGTGTTAGAAAATTGCTACTTATTGAAAAAGTCATGGAGTGAAGAATAAATAAATAAATAAATATAAATATATTAGGACAAATCACACAGATTGAGCTAGCCCCAAAGTAAGTTCGAGACTTGTTTTATGGGATATTAACTCAACGGATACTATATTTTATAACAAATACATATGTATTTGTTATATAGATAAACATCCAAGACCCGGGGCAATCAGAAAAAGATCAATTTCCATCATGACCCGACCGGGGATCGAACCCGGGACCTCTCGGTTCAGAGGCAAGCACTTTACCATTGTACCATTGCACCGAGGTTGTCGTCAAACAGAAGTTTGTTTTATCTAAATAAAAAAGTAAAAAAGATCTGAAATGTTTAAGTACTTACTTATTTCAAACAATAGGCAGCCAATTGGCTACAAACAATTGGTAGTACGGTGCGGGCCCCGTAGAGTTGGAGGGACGTGACTTGCAAGTCTCTCTTATTTAATTATCACGGCCGCTATAATTTAAGGTTGCATGAGTAAGATTCAGAAAATGTGGCAATAAATCACTAGCTGTTAAACAGAAAACAATGTTGATCGACTTCCATGGCTACTTGATTTTGTTTTTTCAAATCGGTACTTAATTTTACCTAGGTATTTATTATGTTCTTAGGAAGAGTCGATTTTAAAATATAGATGACATTTCCTACTAAATCCGTACATTTATGAATATTATTCCTTGTCGCGTCTGTACCAATAGATAGTGTTTGTAGAAATAGATAGTGAATAGTAATGGAAGGAAGGTTTAGGTGTAGGTACCTAAACTAATTTATTATGGTTTTGCCCGAGCGAAGCTGGGACGGGCCGATAGTAATATTCTTAACGTCTCCGTTTTCCCAAAAGATAGATGCAGCCTAGCCTATTAAATCCACAGCGGGTTTATTGAAAACCACAGTGAAGTGGCCGCGATCGATACATGTGCGAGAACGATGCAACTTGATACAAACTACCTATGTTGGAAGAGCCGCTCGATTCTGAATGCTGATGTTCCTTTTGTTCGATTAGTCTTGGATCAAAATTATTTTAACATAACAAGAAAATCCACTAGTTATATATTAATCACCTTACTTTACGTGTATATTAAAAACGTTAAAATTACGTAGTAAATTGTGTAAATATCCTATCAAAGCAAATAAATATATATCGGTCTTTATTTATATCCATTTAATTTTAAGGATGTGTTTAATTAATTTGACTTTATTTTTCCAGGATGAAAGATACCCTATGTCCTTCTCCATACTTCAAATTACATGTACCTATGCAAAATTTCAAGAAGATGGTTGAGTAGATAGAGTTTGAATAGGTAACAAAGAAACAATCAAACTAACTTTAGCATTTATAATATTAGTTTGGATAAGTAGATAGTATATTATATCTGGTGTAGTAATTTTTCTCTTATATAGTCATCACAGTATCACAACGATTTCTATCTATAAGTACCTATTAATTTACTAGCTGTGAATCTACCTGCTGTTATACTGTTATGTATCGTAATTTGTCAAGTGATGGCGTGATAAGTAAATAAACATGCGTGATAAGTAAATAATCATTAACTGTTTATTAATTAATGGTGTATCTATGGTGGGGTAAATAACGGAAAAGTGATCGAGAAAAATGCTTGTAGGTATTTCAAATTTTTTACACATTAATGAATAGAGATGGGCCTCGCCATTATTTTCCCACTCATTTCTGTCTATTCCTTACTCTGGCCTAATTAAGTGAAAGATTTATTCCAAATATTGTCTACTGAAATGTCCATAGTGGCGGCAAAACAATTTCTCTCTCATGGTTCAACTATCTAATTTATAATATGTATTAGTAAAGTATGATTTTCTGCTTACTTTTGCAAACAGTACTTGCCACTCAAAAATAACTGGTTTCAACTTTTAAGGATGGTGGTTTACATTTACATTTCATTGTGATGTGGTAAGTCGTTATTTGACTGCATCTTACGAAAGTAGTTCAATACCGAATGTCATTGAAAACAAAATTAAATAAAGTGTATACAAAAAATGTTGATGTTTTTAGTTTAAAAAATTGATTTTGCTTTCTACTATTCTTTTTAAGTGTTCATGTGGATCTTTCAAAAAACTTCAAAGTTTTTTGACGTTTTTCTTACAGAATGCAAATTTGCACGTCATCTCATACATAGATATTTGTCAAAATTCCGGAATGAGTTTAGTTCAACTCGCCAACGCACCCAGTGTAGCACTAGTGTTCTAGTGAGTTTTACAGAATGCAAATTAGCCATATCCGCGCGGAATCCGATGTGAGTTTTTTGACGTCTCTTACAGAATCGAAACACATATCCTCTATCCATTTCAGTCGACAATACTAAATGTACAGACAAAATATTTTTACTGTTTTTTTCTTATATGAGAGATAAGGTATGGAAGTTGCATCAACTTTATTATATTCACTATCCCACTGTTTCGGTTATCAGTTTTCCGCTATTTTCCGCTAAGTCAATTAGATAAAACGAAACGAATTTTCGTCGTTCAAAATATTTACTTTAGAATTTATTAAAATTATTAAAAAATAAAATAAAATTACATATGCGTTAATTGTGTAGGTTAACCTACCTACCTGAAATATATATATTATAGCAGTTGGTCCTCGCGACTTCGCTTGTGTGTTTGTCGCGTTTTTGGTAAGGAGTCAACATTTTCAGAGAGATTAAAAAAATCTTTATATATTATATTATATTTTATATTTCCTTATAAAAAGACCTGAAGTGCCAATATAAAAAGACCTAAAGAGTTACTCATCCTGGAGAAAGCCACATAAAGTCGCAATGAGCGGTATTCGCGGGAGAAGTACAGTTTCACCGGCACCACTCCCAGTGAGTATTTCGGCTTCAATTATTTTTTTATACTTCATAGGAAATGCTCATCAGCCTGAAAAACTTTTGTTAAAGCGTCATTTCTTTATTTCCTATAGTATAGGTAGACCATCATGGGTCAGGTGTTCTAGATCTTCGATTTTTATTCCTCAACCGAAAATGTTCATCAGACTGAACAGAGCAACTTTTATTAGGGCGTCATTTCTATATTTCCTATAGTTTAACTGGATCATTATGGGTCTGCATCAAGTATTCCAGATCTTCAATTGTTATATCTCAGAAGAAAATGGTCATCTGACTGAACAATTTTTTAAGTCACAATTTCAATATTTCCTATAGTTTAGCTGGACCATCATGGATCTACATCATATGTTCGTTCTCCATCTGGTGTTCATATTTTTAAAAAAAATTTTTGAAACCGTTATTGAAATATTCACAATTTTGTAAAAAAATATTGTGTTCGCGAGGTGAGTAGTTTGAGGCGGGTAACTCCGAAGCTACTAAACCAATTTCAAAAATTCACCATTATAAAGCTACATTATCCGAGATTACTATAGGTATATATTTGTTTTCAAATAAATTCGTTTTCAGAATTATCAAGGAACAATAAACCTGAAAATAGTCCGAAAAAAGCGCTACCGAAAATCTTAAAGTGCGTGCGCTGGCCCTACAGTTGATTATACATGCATATAATGGTTTTTAGTAGATCCGTAAAAAAGTAACTATAAAGCATTTTATATGTAAAAAAATAATGTAAATTAAAAGGTGAATTTTGACAATTATTACTACCTACACAACCATATTAATCCTTATGATTCAAAGTTATTTCATCATCGAGATAATTTCACATAAATTGGATGAATAGATTCTGAAATATCGTGGAATTAAAAAATACGCACGTCAAATTATTTTATGTAGGTACCTATATATTGATAAACACGGCACGCGCTGCCGTGCGAAGTCAAAAGACTGTAACTTTGAAATAGGTGTTTTGAGATATTATTAATGTTTTGAGATAGTATTAGATATAACATTAGGTAAATCTTATATGTAAAAAAAATTGTAAAAATGTTTTGTATTCGCGAGGTCTAGTGTAAATATATGTGTACAGAACAATGTACAGAATTATTTATTCTACTGTTTTATTTTATGTATTGACACTTGCCAGACACTACTCGCAGTAGGTTACACCTAGAATTAGACAAGATTTAAGCGTTTAATACAAAAAATAATAAAATAGATGAATACGGTTTTACTTTTATCAAAGTTTGATAGATAGAGTTTTGAACTTTTAAGTTAAAACGATAAAAAATGAGCGATAAATGAAAAGAAGATTTTTTAATCTATGATTTAAAATTAATATTTATTCAGGCCACATATTTACGTGGCAAAGCGCCTAGTGACCATTACGACACAATAAACTTACAAAGGGTGTGAATTTTAGTGGGAAATTTTTGCTAATGCACAATGTGCATCAGATTTTGTCGGTGATACAAAGTTACATAAATTAACTATAAATATTTATGTGCCTCAGCAAATGACTCAAAAAGTAGGTTGAGGACCCACCGTCAATTTGGAACTTTGGCACAAGGTCATGTGCTCTGAACCTGACAAAATCAAGTTTATTAGGTTAAGTATCAACTATTGTAAAGGTCGCATTTTGTTCATAGAATTTGGGTGTGAGTAGTATAAAATATAATCGACCGTACATCAGCCTACCCAAATTAATTACTAATTCGTGGATTTAATTCTAATTAATGGGTTAATTTAATAAAATTAGTTTAATAAGATTAGTAAGTTTAAATATAAGATTACATCTTTTCAATATAGTTCGATTATAATACCACTTATTCTGGTGCATCTAAAGTTGATACAATTCTGATGATAATGTATTTTTTATGGAAAGCATGACCTACCTGTTGAGTAGAAACACTTCATTGTTATCCCTATGTCTGTTCTAATTTCAATAAAAATATCTCAAAGTGGTTTAGATGTGGTTGATTGAATAACAGACACACATCTAATATTTCACTTTTTATTTAGTATTAAGTAAATTTGCCCATCACTGGGTCACCTAACGGCTCTAAATAAAGAGGTTAATACATTTTTTATACAATAATGATACATTAACATCATTGCAATATTTCAAAACTAGCCTTAGGTGTAAGGGAAGACCGCAAAAGAAATGGCGGGATGACTTGGATGACGTCCTGCAATCAGTAGAGATTATTGGAGGATTCATAGTGATAGCCTCCTCTTCTTCGTTTTCAAATAAGATTAGAAGAAAAGAAAAACCCTAGGCTAGTACGTACGAATGTTGCAATCAATTCACAAAATATATTTAGTTGTGCAATATGTCATAGTACGCTTGCAATATTAATAATGCGTTGTTTTTGTGTTGTTGGTTAGTAAATCGTGATTTATTTCATGGTTTCTTAACTGATATCGTCATTACTGTCATGAATGGATTGGATTAACTGGTTGTAAGTAATATAGCGGTACACGTTCAATGCTGAAAACCACAGAACTTGATATATTTCATTATATTCGCTAAAATAAATCAAGTTGATATCTATAGAAAAAATACTCGAGATGTATTTGTAAAAATTGCAATACGAATTTATAAATAAAAACATCTAAAACAGTAAAATTTTTAAGGGATCCGGCAGGATATATTTAGTTGAAATTGGTTGAAATAGAAGTGGTCACGCAAGATCTGGCTGGCTGTGCGTCAGTGATGGTTACCTACCTAACTGGTTGAAATGGAATTGCCTAACAATCTCAGTAAAAAGCTGCTTTAGCCTTACGGGCACCATGCCGATATCGATTATGGAGATAAGTATTTCAAAATTAGACCTTGATTTTCGAAGCGTGGAGTCAAGGTTGTATAAAAAATAATGCATAGTATACATACAATGTAATTATATTTTATTAACTTATACTTTATTAACTGCAACGTAATCAATAGATAAAAGCTATTTGAAGCTCTAAACAGATTTTAAATCTTGCTTAATAAATAAAGTAGTATCGAATCATATTCTATTACAATTTTTATTTGCTTATAATGATTAATTTAGTGATAGATACGTTACGTTATTCAATAAATAATTATAATTTATTAATAGTTGCAAAGTAAATACATACAATTAAAAGCTTGGATCTAGTTAGATACCATTTATTTAGAAAAGATTGTGATATGAATAAAGTTAAAATATACTAACATGACCGTCATTATCCTGACTATCCTGGCAAAGTACCTATCTAAAGTACTGCCTAGATTTAGGTTTAATTAATTTCTGTATAAGTAAATATAGGTATTTTACCGCGGTATTTTTTTTCATATAAGGCAGAAATAAATATATTAGGACAAATCACACAGATTGAGCTAGCCCCAAAGTAAGTTCGAGACTTGTGTTATGTGATACTAACTCAACGATACTATATTTTATAACATATACATATATAGATAAACATCCAAGACCCGGGCCAATCAGAAAAAGATCATTTTCCATCATGACCCGACCGGGGATCGAACCCGGGACCTCTCGGTTCAGTGGCAAGAACTTTACCACTGCGCCACCGAGGTCGTCAAATGAAATGCTGAAAACAAGTAGAAATCATTAGAATGATGCATAATTTATCATAGTTACATAGATATTTGCAATGTGTATGTACCACAGATAATAGTATGATGTTAATTTTGACTCGGTACTTATCTCAAGCATTCTTGATTGTGAATCTTTCGATAGGTATCTAGGTACAAAGGGTTCGTGATGTCTTTGAGCATGGGATAGAGAAATAGAAATTAAAGTGTAACTTGTTTTTCTAATTTTCGCAATATTCTTTCAGGATCATTTATAACGGTACATGAGAAATGTCATGAATTCATGATGATGCCTGCTAGTTTGCGCAATATTTTTTAAATCAAATTATGTCTATTTATAGCTGAGTTGTAACCGGCCGGCCATAAAAAGGCCAATGGAAATTGGGTGCTATTTCCACATCCAATGAGCGTTTGGTTTCGTTCTTCAGTGAAGCCGTGATGCAATGGGAATTGACTTGCAAAGATTCGCCGCCGATCCTTAATTCTTTGTTCACACTTCACATAGCATTTCTGCATTTTTTAATTGGTACGGTTTATAAGATTTCGTTAGATATATACCTACTCGTATATGCGGTAATGTAGAGATGTTGCTTAAGCTAACTCGATTTTATAGGTATGCCCAATGACGGAATTCAAAAGGCATCAAACTAACAGGCAAGCTTCTGTTTAAGGAATTTATAATACATAGTGATTTAACAAAATAAGCAAGTGACATTGTGAATACAAAATATTTCGGTATCTAAAATTTTTTACCTAGTGAAGTGATTTATAAATTTTTATTTGATATTTTGTCGAAGGTTTCGAAATAAACGTTAACTTTACACAACAAAGTAACTATTTGCGCAGACCATATTATGTGTTATAAAATGTTTTGTTGAATTAAATTAACATATCTAAACTACTGTTATAATTTTAATTTGCCAGGAAATAGTAGATACTACATTTAACTTTTGGTCGTTTGATATATTTATACATAAGTATAACTTGGGTGTTTCTAGTTTCCATTTAAATTATTTATGAACAATCGATTTCATTGAAATTTCTTCGTTTATTTATAATTTTCATTGGTGCATTGTTCAACGTTGTGCAAGTTACACTACATAACTACAGCACATTATTATGCTTTGCTTCCATGCTCCATCTCTGTAAGAAACATGTTCTATTCTAATTTAGAGTACAAACTTGAAGCTTCATAGATATGTACCTACCTACAAATATACACTTTTTTAACATTTTGGCCCAACCGCGTAGTGTTATATGAATTAAAGCTTAAGTAGTAGGGGTACGTGAACTTCCTCAATATGTAGTGTGATTTTTAAACACCTTCCAAATTTCCGCAACTAATTTCGTAAAACTGAACAATTTTCCAAAGAAATCTACTTATGTACATCTGGTTCAGTAGGTACGAAAAAACAAGCTACCTAAGCTTATTGGACTAGAACGTCTGAAAATTTAAAAATAATATTATAAGCACACTTACTTACTTGCTTTTATTTCTTTTGAAAGTTGTTAAGTTTCATAAACAGTAAGTTATAAGATTTAGGCCCTTTTGTTTTGGTTTACTAAAGCTATGTCCACAGACTGTTTTAAATTCGAAATTCTCTAATATCTAAATCGTTACATTAGTCAATCCATATAATTACATGATAAAACATTTAAAATTGATGAGATGACACACTGTGAGTTTACATGTTGGCTTGGCACGCACGTGGATTATGGATTAGAATCTAAGCGGAATGTCTAGGAAAAGTTTCATGCGCTCGCCGATGTCGGCCAGGGAGCGCTCGTCGAGCTGCTAGCTGTCGAGGGGAGGGTCGTCGGCGTCATCCTCGTCGAGAGGCTGGCTGGTCAGCGCGGCCCAGAGCGGCGAGCGCGCCCCGAGCTGCGCCGAGCCCCGCCGCTAGCTGTCCCGCGCGCAGACCGCCGCCGCTGCTGCCGTGCCCATTGCTCCCACTGCGCTAAACAGTATCGCGCCCACTTCGCGATCTGGTGTTACCTCAACCTGTTACAAAAATTGCACGTCATTACAGAATTAATGCTGAGTTTGTTATTTTTCAACGAATGAAACAACAAATAGAGATACTGGAACATCAATTTATTCTGCCAGAAGATTTTTAATTTGGTCGGTGCGGCGATGATTGTACTGTTGCTTTCGCTTTCAACTTTTCCATTATACGAAAGCAATTTGGATTGGGTACTGTAATCAAACGTGATCGCATCCCTAAGGATAATTAATACCACGTTGAGTTGTTTGTTGTGTTTATAAGCAACTCAGAAATGGGCAAGACATAGAAGTTGGGACGAAACCACAACAATACTGGGATAATTTATTAAGTAAGAACTTGGAGCTTTGTTTATGAGTGTTTCCATAACAAGCGAAAAGAGTACCTAATGTTGGTAGCTAGTTGGGTTGTTGTGCATGAACATGGGTCTTGAAGCATGAAATGTCAACAGATATAAGTAGGTATGTGTTTAATATAGGAATACTTATCTACTTCACAGTGAGGTTGAGTGAGATATATACGATGACATACATTTACGAGTAACTTACTGCTAAGTGCAGTAGTTAACAATACTAATTTATCTAGGCATGCACGAGAGATGCAACATGAATTTGCGATTGCAGCATGTTTGATGTTTTTGTTTATGATTGGAACTCCACACAACACAAAATGTTTCTGCCTATGACTTCATTTTATTTATATTATATATATGACTTAATTTTAAATAACTGCCTGTAGTAGGCAAGCCAGGTCAGTAATTGGGTACACAAACATTAGCTCTATCAGCCAATGAATTAAATTGCAATTACAGATTAATGAATAATTTAAAATCAGCTTCATGTTTGTTATTATTTAGGTCGCGTTTATTTTTGACTAGATTTTGCCCGCGGTTTCGTCCTTGTGTATTTCCCACGGGAACATTTATTTTTTAGGGATAAAAGGAACCCTATGTCCTCCGTACTTCAAACTACATGTACCTATACGTTAAAGAAGATTGGTTGAGCAGATGAAGCGCGAAGAGTTAACAAACAAACAAATTTACTTTAGCATTAGAATTTATAATATTAGTTAGAATGTTAAGATTACACAAATTCACGTAATTTTCGTTGTTGTGTAGTATATAATATAGCATATTTATATATAATTATAATACTATAATACTAAATTATACAATTTATTAATAATATTGCTTGTTTCACTATTGCCGGGGGGATGGTGCAGGAATGGCCTGCACAAAGATTATTTTAATTTACTTTTTACACTTACAAATAAATTATTCATTTAATTAATCGATATCTTCTAAACAAGTACTCAATAAGTCAGTGGCATAGATTTCCGCAGTCACCAGGGAGCTGGTTGTCATCAGTTACCTGTGAGATGGTGGTCTGCTCAGGGTCGGAGCGCTCTTCGAGTACAGTGTCCAGCTCTAGGGTGGGGGGAGGCCGCGGCGAGCGGGTGAGGCTGACGGCCCGCGGTTTACACTTCACCGGCGACAACCGCACCACTGACAGCTCCCCGCGGTCCAGCTCACAGTTCCGCCGACGAGCTCGTTCCCTGTGTAACATGTGATAAACATTTTAGTACAGCAGCCTATGTTAGACTTACTCTGGTTGTGCTACAAGCGTGAAAGATTTTGTATGTTCAAGAAACGACATAAAACGCGCATGGTACACTAATTCAATAATTGTTAAAACATTGTCGAGTTGAGAGAGTAAATTATGCAATAATTATTTTAATAGAACACGGCGAGAAAATTATTAATTAAGCACGTAGTCCCGGCTTATGTTCGGCTCTCGGGAGACCTCGGCTGCTGTCAGTCGGGACGAGTTGCGGCATAATTGATCTGGTCGTGTAGCGAACTCATGCGCTACTGCTGGTCGACCACTTAGCATAATTAAATTAACATTAAAACCTGAATTTCATATATAAATTTACTTGGAATAAAACGTATGTTCGTGTCATGCATTAGTGATGAATACAGGCGCTCCCAACTTAAATAAGTATTGCTAAATGGACGTATCAACTCTAAGACTTAGAAACGACGACAAGATTTAATAAAATTAAATAGTGAGTTACCTAATCAAATAATTAAAATCCATATTGTTGAAATAGTCAACTGAACTTGACATAGAAAAGGAAAAAGATTTAAAATATGCTATGACCGTATGTTTCGTTGATGCGTCAATCTGTAGTGCAATCAAGCACAGGCCCATTGACCCGATTACATGCCTCTTCGTCGATGCAGATTACACTAGTCCCTGTTTATTCATTACCACGGCCTGTTTTACATAGCAAACACAAATCATACGAGTGTTTAGACAGGCACCTAGTATGCAGCTGCCGTGCACTGCACTGCACAATTGCACCTTAGGTTTCGTATTCACGAGTGGAGCACTCGACTTGTATAAGAACGACATGTTTATTGTTTACGTTACCACAGATAATACAAATTAGTAACAAGCCTCAACGTTTGAATCTGCAGTAGAGTTTTAATTATTTAGCTCTAAATCTAACTCTTCAGATCTATCAGATTACTTTTCGATAGAATTGATATACTTTACACACACGATATGTATGGATGTGCCATCTGGGGGGACAGAATATATTGCGTCTTGCATTTCAGAGATATCCATAGTATTCTACCGCTAGTTTTGAGTCAAAACTTTTGACTCGATGTGTGATGTGCAACTTTGCGTTCAATTATTCACAAGAAAGTGAGGAGGTGAAGTATTCAAAATAGTATGCTTTGATCGACCGTATTTCTAAATTTTATAACTTGTGAAACATTAAGTTATTAACGTACACAAGAGTCGAAGTAATTAACGTATTATAAAAATTATAAAGAGTTACGATAACAGTTTAATGGCACGTTACGCAAGTAGGGTTTATTTCAAGTGTAGATTTCAATTAAATTACCGGTACAAGATTAACTTCCTTAGAAAACCTTGGTAACTTTCATGAAATATAGGTAAGTTATGATAATTATGTCTTTGATTTTTTAGCTAAATTTGTTAAAATATTTTTGAGTCTCTCCATTATAAGCAAACAAAATATTTATTTACACTTAAATTACGATTATTTTCTGAAACTCCATATTTTAAATTAGCAACATTAGCGTCTAATACATATATAGAAAGTAAAGATACAATGTTTCTTTTCTAGCTTAGCTGTATATTTCTTATTTACCTTGCTAATTTTGCTCTTCTTCTAAGACAGCAGATGACAGTGAGGGCTAAAAGTGGAAAGCCGAAAATGCACGAGACAATCGGCACCACAATCGATTCTGGGGTGACTGAAACAATACATCATTTGTATTTTCTATAGACATTAGACACGGCTACTAATCTCGTCTCTATGGGCAGGTAATAAAAATTAACGTAGCGTGTAATTGATCGCGCGTATACCATAAGGTGGTGTTAACAGTGGATGAACAGTTCAGTTTAACAGTTTCATTATATTGACACTACAATATTGTGCATAAAACTAGCAATACATTGACAGAAATTAATATCAAGACAGAATCTGAAAAATATCATGATCGAAAAGAAGAGCACGTTGTAGGCAAAAGAAAGAGACAAGGCGAGGAAAGACGTTTGGTCTTCTTAACCGACACGTCAACTGTATGAAATATTTGATTGAAGAAGAAGATGGAAAGCAAAAAATGACTATCATGGATGAGGTTGTTTCGTATAGTGAGGTAAAATCTATGTTAGATGACAGATGGAAAAGGGAAATGCTCCACCGACAAAAGAAAAAATCTTAACCATGGAATTAGTAGATACTCCGTTTCTAAACAGCTTGATGGAACTTTACTAATATATAACGACTGTATTTAATAAAAAAAATGTTTCTGATAAAATATAAGAAACAAAAGGGTAAATGGCAACCCATTCATCAAAACGATGAAATAATCGGTCCCATGGGAGGTACGGCGAGGTTTTATGTTCTATTGGCCGAGGAAAAGTCGTTTCAAAAGAAAACAAATTATTGCCAATGGCTTCACCAAATGAAAACCATTACAGTAACAGGTTCTGCAGATGTGTATCAAGAGACGAGCGAATAGCTGTGAAACTCATTGGTAGTTTAATATAAACTAGATATACCTACTTATATCGCTTTATGGCAGCACAGATGTACTAAGTTAATTAAATATTGACGATTTAGTTTAATTAATTATATTGTAATGTAAAATTTTAGCAAAAAAACATACATAATAATCAAAAAATACTCGTTTTAAAAATAATGAGATGATCGAATCATTGTTATTATAAGTATTTTGATTAAAAAAGATCTCGATTCATAGGAACTGAAAATAATAGATTCGGACTAAAATGTTTTGTAATATACATCTTACGAGACGACGAAAATGCGAAAATTGTAATTATTACTACTACTACTACTATTAATTTCAAAAATATTAACAAGTAAGTAAAATTTAAAAAAAAAAGGATTGTTATAATACCTAAGTTATTATAAAGCGATGCCTCTTTGGATGTTAAAAATAAAAAATCATGGTCCTCCTATTCGCATTACGTAAATAAAATATTCCTTTATGAAGTCGATTTGGCCGTTTCAGTATGAAACGGGTAGTGGTTATAATAAAATGCAGACATACCAGTAGGATAGATAATGATGGGAGTGGGTCGCTTGTTGCCATTGGCGCTGGGCTTAGCTACTCCGTTTGGAGAAGTGGTCGGCGTGGGGCCGGTGGTGGAGACCCCGAACCGCTGCAGAAGCCCCAGCGGGTCCATCGTTGTCGTTCGCGTCATCGTTACCAAGTTATCTATAAGGAAATGCCAAAAATTTCTGAGAGATATACGTTTATATCTGCTATCTAATTTCATGTAGGTACTTAGGTTAAATCTGTAACAGAAGGCGATTGCTAGTTCAATTAGTGTAGCTAAATCTTCTCAGGGGGACGTAACGAAAGAAAATATTTGTTGGTGTAATCCGCTTGGTTACCACCATCATGCTACAGCGTCAAATATTATTTCAGTTTAAAATACATTTCAAATTATGTCGATTCGTCGATAGAGGCAATTGTGATTTTATTAAGTAAGTAACGATTAAAGTTTTTGTTATTAACGAGAGTAATATTATTCAGTTCACTATATTAGCGTCTAAGAAAATTAATTAAAAAGAAAATTAAGTTTTCCAAGTAATTATTTTATGGAAATAGGTTCATGTCTACTTGTCAAAGCTCGCAGACGCGCAGTCGAGAGGCCTGGCTTCGCAGTCCTCGACGATTTGAAGATGTGTTATCAACTTTTAATGAGGGTGTCACAAACCCTCGGGTAATGATAAAATTTATGTAAAACAATGATCCCGTTGTTCAGACAAACTTTTGCCTTCTGTATCTGAGCGACATCAGCTGCACGTGACGTTGCGGGTCAAAAATGAATAAGTTCATACGATCGGAGAATTATGTTTCTTCCTTTTTCTGCCATGCTAACAGTAAAATGAAGCGATTGATCTCCACAAAATAGGTACTACAGTCGGAAGTCAAATATCTTAAAGTCAAGAAGCTATAAATCTGCAGATGTTTGCTCTTACTTAGTTCAAAGTGAAATGTCTTTGTGTAAGGGAATATCAGGATATGATAGATATAATAGAATGTTTTACCATAAAACTTGGTTCTTGATTTCAGATATTTTATTACATTTTATGAACTGATACTTAGATTTGCATTCGATATGCCCATGAAGCGAGTTTCATATCGCAACGTAACGTACATAAAAGTACTTCAGATATAATTACTTTGTACCTCATTTTCTTTGTATATCTGATTCTGAAATTTATTTTGTTATAATTTTATAAAATTATTTTTTTTATAAAAACTAAAGCTTTTTATAAAAAGCTTTTCAACGATTTTCATAATATAGGTACTACCTACCTACCTTCTTGCAACAAATCTCTGCCTACAGTGAAGAGAGAGCATCTGTTTTGTTAATCGGATTTGCATGTATTGTGCTCGTGTGGAGCTGGTGCACTCCCAAAGCCTCTTATCCTTTGCAAGATTTAAGGGATTCAGGGGTATTAATTACAAATTAATGCAGCTTAAACCCTAAAATGTATAATATGTAGTGGTGTTGTAGTGGTTAAGACGTTCGCCTGTATAGCCAAAGGTAGGTACTATGTTCGAGTCCTACTCGTGTGTGCCACATGAGTTTCTATCCCAATCTGACTTTGTATACTAGATGGTATGTGTAGAAGTATTGATATTGCTTGTTTTTGAAGAAACCTATACTCTAGTTTATCAGCCAGTGTGTGAAATGGAGAAGACAAGTGACAAATACTCCAGGAAGTTGTACATTCCAACACTTTCTGTCGTGAGAAATAAGACTATACTTAAAAATTGTAATATGTACGTGGAGAAGAAAAACATTTTTTTTGTGTATCTGTAAAAAAACCATAGTTATTTCACATTATTTACAATTCTAAAGACAAGTCCTAGAACTTTCAACCTAAACAAAGCTTTTCAGGTTCTATTTTTGTTTAAATGAGAATTTTCTGAAGCAAAACTTTTGCTGGCTGCAATCTCCAACGAACATAATAAAAATGAATGATTTTTAAAAGTGAGTATTTCTATATAGTTATTTAAGCAATTCAGACACCATTTTTCATTGACAAGTAAATTTTAGCGCTATATTTTGATTTATTAATATTTGTAGACATTTTTTCCATAACGTTGGTGTTTTTGGGCAGTAGCGTAAACAGAGAATAAGTATTAAATGACATTACATTGACATTAATTTTTTTCAGATTTATGCAAAACTGTCATTTTTATTGCATGATTGAATTACTATGTATTGACACAATTTAGGTCAGTAACTATATTGAGTCATGCGAAAATTGAGTTATGAAATTTTCAGATGGCGCTTTTAGCGCTTAGTACTAGCAACCAATGCAATGTTTCGGGGCTGAGCTGAAACTATAGAAAGAAATAGCGTTCATCTATTAATACGATTTCTGTAGTTGAGATCATCCGCAAAATATAGCACCCGAGGATGGAATATCGGAATACAAAAAGGCTTTTAGTCGATTTTTAGTTTTATAAATGTATGATATTTCGCCAGTTAATCTTATTTTCACAAGTTACATATATATATATATATATATATGGTATAATTATATCAAGTAAGTTCTACAGATACGAATGTGTGGAGAAAATTAAGGGAGGCTTAAGAAGGCTTAAAAAAATCTAGTAAAGCAAGTACCTACCTAGCCCTTTATTAGATTAGTATATTGCTTTATTAAAATAACATATGTATGGTTCACCGTTGCCAACATTTTTTTATTTATTGCCTTTATTAAATACATATCTACTCTATAGACAGGGGTTTATAGAAAAATAATGTTTGCCTAGTGAACCTATATTATAAAACAGGACATGCATGAATACGAAATTTAAGAAATAAATCTAAGGTTATTAAATTAAAATAAATTACTTTCACCTAATATATATTAAAGAAAATATCAGTAATATCTTATTATGTGGTTTGAGAATGCCTATTCCAGGACCCACTGCTGGGGCACTGGCCTTATAATGGTCATGCACAACCATTACCGATAGCCGAACCCGATGCTTATTACTAAATTGCCAAAAGAGCAAATTATTACTATTACATTTTTTATAACCTATTTAACAAAGACGCATCAAAATCGAATCTAGTAGTCAGATCCCATATTTTGAATTGCAGCATGCACTGGGCTGGCAACTGAAAGGCTTTACATGCCATTGTCGACTTACCGTTGCACAGTTTGGCTGAGTTATGCACTCGTTTCGTTAGTTACGGAAGCATTATTACAAGACTCATAATTCAAGTGGAAACTGATCATTTGAAACTATAATTCGTATAATTTTCTTACTAAATGTACGTCGTATGTTTCGCTCACGAGTGTACAGGTAATTCGGGATCAGGCAAGGGGCGAGCACCCCGGAGCTCGCCCGATGGAGGACTGAAGCCCGCACGTCGCCGCTCCTCTGAAACTGAAACATTTCGGACAAACTCCACGACAATGATCTCTCTTATTTCATCGCTGGATACAGTTGAGTATGACAGCGTTTAAAATGCACTTTATTATAGCCTAATGCAATTTTATTATTATTTCGCGCCTTTCGACAAAAAGGCCAGAGGTCCGATTACTTAGTACTATTGTGTTGCCACTTGTCACTATTGTTAGATTTCGTTCTCTATTGTTAGATTTTAAAATGCGATTTTTTATAGTAATGCAGTGTGCAAGGGCCCGATGTTGTTAATAATTCCATCGACGTACTACAACAAAGGCCGGTGCACGCCTATTGCGTAGGTAACGCAAATGTTTTTTTGTGTGGAATCGCGCAAACTGTGTAGACGCGTCCGTTACAATTCCATAGGTACAACGCACACGCATACGCCTTAACCTTTCGGTGTGCATCTGCTTTAAATCAACGTTTAAGAATTTCTAAAGAACCTAGGTACTTGGTTTTGATGGGGCGGTAGCACCTATGGTATGCTGTTATGTTTGATATGGTATGCACGTTGTGTCAGGTACTACCATTTGTGCTCGGAATAAAAATCTCTGCATTTACATTAAAATGGGCGTTAAATATAAAATTGGGTCTGTGTGAGTGAACTGTCCAGCAACTACGCACAATATGTCAGCGCTGGCTTTATACCGAGTCCCTAGGCTCACTCCTTCGCTTCATTAGCTCTCATTTTCGTCACTCTGGGACGCGTTCTTAAGCAAATCTATTTATTTATTTAATGTAAGGCACACTTACAGTGTTTTTAATATTTTATTATAGTAAGAAAAGTTGTACTTATAGTATTATGCCAGAATAGCTCTAAAAACTTAGTGATATTTAACTGCAGCATAAAACAGTTGCAGATCGCTTAAGGGATTCATCGTCCCGTGCTTTTAATGATTTCTATTTAATATTTCCTCTGTATTTCTTGTTATCTAGTAGATCCAATCTCGTAAAAACGCAGAACGGTTATTCAGAAATCATAATGGATTCGAATCGAAGCGAAATAGTTAAAAAACTTTTTCTTTAAAATTGTTTGACATTTATTTATGATAAGAAAATGAAAAATTATTACAGGAACAAGTCCATTTCCTTAAATATTCATTGCTGTTGTAATGAGTTTCGCCAAAATTCATTGCTGTATAATAAATAATGTTGTCTGAAGATAAATACAATTAGGTATAAGGCACTCTCTATCAAGGCAGGCTAGGCTGGAACATTAAATCGAAGTATTATATTTAAACAATTGTGCAGTGTTTTTGGAAAGGTTAATGTTATATTGATGATATCCTCTTTACTAATAAAACGTACCCTGTAAATTGCACAACAGACAAAATAATGCATACGGAAGAAATAACATTTACTAATGTACTCGTTGTTCTACGAATTAATTTGACAGTTCCATTTTCACACGACATATCCCACAGATTTTGGCAATGGTTCAATTTATTGCTCTTCTCTCGAGTTTTGACCTGCATGTAATTCTACTAGATAATCTGAGGATTGAACAATGGCAATCCAAATACGAAAAATATGTCAGCCAGCGAGGCGTGTGATATGAATGTATAATCAAGACATAGGGTTGTGTCAAAGCCAAGTTTGTAAAGATGACAAAGGTGATCAAACACATTTTATACACAAAGATATTGAGAACACAGGATCAAAAATTCGTATTGAATAGGAGATAAATCAAACATCTGTTATCGTTTTTAATTTAGATAGAGTTGTTGTTTTTTAATAAAAGCTTCTAAAAGTAAAACGATTTTAAAACAAATCTAAACAAATATCTTCCCCTTTCTGAATATTTCCTGTTACAGATTTATTTTTAAGAGTTTCTCGATAAACTTATTAGTGTTAGGAATGTCGTTTATTTACATATTTCAGATTTGTGTTCTTTTTCCCATTTACCTACATTATTGTATGTAAGAAAACGTGTTTTATGATCATATCTATTAATTAATATTTTACATTACATGGATTTACTGTTACATGGATTTTCTTTCGACTTTTAGATATTATGTTATATTACTTCATAAAATTACGCAAAAGAGTTTGGTATTTTTAGTGACGGAAACGTCTATGAATAAATAGCAGTACCTATTTGACAAATATACGGAACTCGTGGCTGCTTTAATTTCGTAACTGTAAGTATTTACTTAAGTATATTATTATATTTATGAAAGTAATCTTAATCGTTACGGGAATGGAGCTACCAGCTATGGAGCTACCATTCAAATTTTACTAAGTTACATCTGCAAAAGTTGTTGTTAATCTACTTATGTGATTGTGCTGTGCTAATGAACTGATTGAAGATTTTATTGATTTCCTTCTAAACTTATTTTGAACTGTGTTTATGTTGTACCTTTGTATTTAATTATAACTGTACATCAAAAATAAGCAAGGTAGATAAGTACAGAAAAGGTAGAAAAGAATAATATCGTCTTACAAAAGCCTTAAAAATAATACGCTTGGTTCTGGTAGCAGGCAGGACGCGTCGACGACGTGGTTTTAAATAATCACAAGACAAAAGGATCGAGTATATTCAGCTTCTGACAAAAGGGCTTACGAAATTGTTTTCGATATGAAATGTTAAGTCGATGTGACGGATATGTTCAAAGGGCGCAAATTGATACATATATAAAATTGAAGTGTATTTGATGTATATGACTGAATACCATTTAAAATGATCAGTTTGACCTCAGAATTAGTAGATATTTAAAACAATATTATTATAAGAAAAGCTATGAGTAAGGAATATATTTAGTAGGAGGATTCATTAAATGTGTTTAGTTTAACTTTAATATACGTTATCTCAGAAATTCGTGTACTTGTATTTTCACATCGAACTTTGCCCTCATCTCTTCTAGCTTTACAGATACGTATCTGCGAGCTGGTAACCCTATAGTAAAGCTAGATTAATAGAAAGAACCTAATTTATAATCACGGTTTCTTAAAATGTACCTTCTAATCTAGTACTTAGCCAACCAATTGCGAGTGGCTTTGTAACGTTGGTGTTTGCAGAATTTCTAATTCCTTTAATGTAAGCGTCTGCACGCGGGATATTCTGAGGACGGTTGACGGGCAACGCAACGAGAAGCAAACCATATAATAGGGTTATAATAGTAAGTGCCTTCCCCCATACCCCGGTAATGCTTTGTTATCAGCGAGTGTGTATTACGCTATTATCAAAGGATTACCAGCTACACACTTCCTTTAGTGTTGCAACTATTTGCGCCCCGGAGCTCCGAGGTAATGAGATTTTCAGGATAAAATTATCCTTTTGTTATACTTGAGTTTCGTGATATAGGTATTATAGACATTAATCCAGTAAATTTATGATTGAGACTTCTTAAATCAGGTCACAAGTCAGGGAATCTGTTTTGTGTTGAGGTCACTCCAAGATAGCAATTTTAGCAGTATATAATTAAGATAAGTAAGAGATACGACATGCTATATAATTTAATATTTACATGAAATTGACATGAATTGGTTCGGAGTATTATAATAAGTCGATATATTATAATTGAAATTAACATATTATATTTTTAATACCGACATTGTATTGAAATCTACATACAAATTTAAAAAAACAGTTACCGTGCACCTTAATACCCGACGGGGTTGGAGATTTTCAACTGAATTTATGTCATTCGCCTGTGACAGGTCGAAATTCTCTTATAAGTTGGGTCCAGGAAAAGTCGGAAATTATAATCAGATTAATACATTTCTTGATTACTTAAATCATATGATAGTTAAGTTCATCTCTCCGCGTTGTATGGCTGTGTTCTGAATAGGATCATTTATAATTAATCCATAAAATACCAGCTAAACGTATATTCCTTCTAAAAGGTTCTATTAGAAAAGTGAATATAATGAAATGGATGTGGTTGGGTGGTGCGCTGCAATCTCTCGAATCCGAATGGACGGACTTGCGCTAATAGGATGGCTCTTTAGCGGCCATCAGCATGGCTGCCGATACGATAACGACGCTAAATTACTGCCACTCTCCACTTGCCAAGAAATTGATTTTTACGACATTCATCGAGATAATATTTTGCTTTTACTTAGATTAAGTTGTAATTACAAGTGAGAAAGGGTAATTACATTAATGAGTTTGCTATCGAACGGATTTTAACAAGATTAAGTATTTTGGGTTTCACTGTACAATTTGTTGAGGAAAATGAATGTTAGGCCGCTGCGGTGGTGACCTCATAACCTGCTGACGATAGTTAGTCAGTTAAAGGTTAAAATGAAATGGTACCACCAAGTGTAGTGAAGTGAATCTAGGTAGTATCTGATATATCAAACCAGTTGACCATGAGACACTGAGTCATTACCAACGGCATTGTTAGAGTATTTTTTGAATAAAGCCACTCTAGATTTATAAAAAACTGGTTCAAAATATGATACACTTTTGTAATTTTCAACGTTATGCACATCCAACTAAGGCATGTTTATAGCATAAGTACATGGGATGTATTTTACAATAGTCCAGCTCGAATATCGGGCAAAATAGAATCGACATGACAGGAAATTAAATAGGCGAATGTGCCGACCACACCGGACCACAAATGAGAGCTTAACAGATACGTAGGTGTTGAGAAGACATAATTGTGTTGTCGTACTAACTAAGGTTAATATTCACTATCCTCGGCATACTTATATTTTTGCTTCTGCGAACGGTATTACTTGTACACCTATCAGTATTGTTCTGCTATTATCTCCCATTCCCGTTAATAACTGTATAAAGTGTAATAAAGTTAAGTTAAAAATGTATTTTTATGAAAATATCTATATCTAATAGATAGCTTCAACCGCTGCGATGTTTATATGATCTTCACGCGTCGCACAACTCCATGCGCGTGACAGCCAACTTCCGGGAAAAAACCGGAAACCACGTCTCACTTGGAATAAAAATTCCACCTAGTTACGTCAATGTTATGTACAATATACAACTATTGTAAAGATTAAACATATGGTCTCACTAGGGTAGGTGCGACAAAGATCACGAAATCTACTTATCAAAGACAGTAAAAATTTACCTCTTTCAGTATTGTAATTATTTATCAGTGCATGTTCATAGAGCGAGAGACTTCAACTGCCGCCCGGGAAAACCGTAGAGTTGTGTTATATTAATCAATCTATATCCCATCCTACTAATATTACAAATGGGTAAGTTTGTGATGATGTATGTGTGTATGTTTGTCACTCTTTAACGCAAAATTTACTAGACGGATTGTCATGAAATTTGGTAGAATATAACTTGGAATGACACAATTTTTATCCCGAAATTCCCACGGGAGCGAAGCTCCGGGGCGCAGCTTGGACAGCAGAGTCAGAATAGTATCAGCATTCGGTTGCTTAGTGTAAATGAAACTTAAAAGTTATTGTTAGTACTTAGGTATACATACAATTAAAAGAAATTTCATTTGTTTTTTTTTTAATTTAAAATACTTCAATCTGAATGTGCTTTCGTTCTGAATCCGTGATTAATTACGTACGGCGGCGCCTGGAATTGGCTGGCTGTTTCACGAAATAGGGAAATTAAAAGAACGAAGATAATCCTTTTTAGTTGAAGATTCAGCTCAGCTAGTAAATGAAATATCGAAGCTGTTTGGGCGTGGGGACGGGCGGCGGCAACAGACCTCATTTTACGGTCGGAGAGGCCGAGCCGGGGCTCCGCCGCACGTCTCGCTACGTGTTTATTGCTGAACAAACTTCACGGTTTATTTTCTTTGTCTATTTTTAGCCCGTCATTTTCTTGATAGGTGGCTAATACCGCTTTAGATTTCGATGTTTCTCTGATTTTGTTAGCGTTTTATCGGGAGCTTTTTCTCTCGCTTCATTTTCCCGGTCGATCACAACATATTTGTTGACAAAGTTTAAAAGATCTGAATACAGTTCGTGGAATTAAAAGGTTGAGTCAGTTCGGCAAAAACTTTTCCAATTTTCCGGCACTTTAAAAGTTTTCAGCTCATTATTTCGATATTTTATAAAAGTTTTCGAACAGACTAATGATGAAAAAATAGTACGAATACTTTGTTGTTTCAAAGGGAAGACGTATTTTGAAATTAGTTTTTTAACTAGATTAAGATGAAGAATATTGTTTTTATATAAAATTATCTTACATGTATCAAAAGGAAGTATCTAAGTATAAAAGTTTGGCATGGACCCTGGAGTTATAGGCACATCGCACATACATACATCAATCGTTACTCGGGTGACTATGATGAATATAAAAAACAGCAAAGCGGGTCAGGCAAGTGCAAACTTGACCGAATGGAATTAATCCGGATCGTCGAAGTTGAAAACTGAAATCCAGTACCTAAGCTAGGTTAGGATCAAGATAACTTCGTGACCCGTCCCGTTGTTTGTTACTTTTCCTTTTATAAAATTAATGATAGCCTTTATCAACTACTTAGCTGATGCCCGCGACTTCGTTCGCGTGGACTTTATGTCCAGTGAATTATAAATACGAAAGTGAAGATATTTGTTACTTATTTATGCCAAACTGGCTGGAAGGATTTTAATAAAGATTATATATTCATAGATATATGTTCCGTCGTCATCGAAAATTAAGCCTAAACTGTTACCGCCTTCACCACGTGGAGGTACTCCCAGCTATATGATTATGATTAAGTAAAATTACAATGTGCTTAGTGCGCTGAATAACTTTAGCTGTTATAGAGTAGCTGGTCTCTTTGAATTCCACATCAAATGAAGAAAAGATTTTCGATTTTAATACCTCAACAATAAATGCTCATCAAACTGAATAACTTTTGCTAAGACGTCATTTCTGTGTAATTATTGCGTAGCTGGTCACTTTGTATTTCACATCGGATGTTCTAGATCTTCAATTTTAATACCTCAATCGAAAATGAGTAGGTATCAGTCTGAACCACTATTGCTAAGGCGTCATTTCGATATCTCTTGTAGTGTAGTTTAGATGGTCCGTTATAGTAAGGCATGAGCTGTGTAAGATCATGCCTTACTATAATGTTATATGTTGCCCTGGCTTCATAGCTATACAACAAAAAAGTTTCATTCAAATACGTTCAGTAGTTCCGGAGATTACCTTGTACAAACAGAGAAACAAACAGACGAAAAGACATTTTTTAATTCTTTCACGTTTTGTTTTGTTTAGGTAGACGATGAAATTTTGTAGACTATTTTATGAAAGTTATTGGAACCGCATAGTTATCGCCTTCACGGTTCTTGAGTGTGAAGTATCAAGTGGGGCTGCGGGCTTGAGATAAAGAGTTCCATTTGGTTGCTTACTGACTCGACAAAACGTTTGATTAGCTCTCATAAAAAAATTCGAGCAAGAACAAGTTAAATTATACACCAAAACTTTCCCCAGGAATCACATTATTATTAAAGAGAAACAAAAGGGAAAACTTATAATGTGAAAGATTTGTATATTTTTGAAGAGAGTCCGAACAATAATAACAAAGCCATAGCAACACCATGACATAAAGACACTAGAAATGTTATTCAACATTTGTATATGTGGCTTGATACCTTAACAATTATCAATAAGCTTAACCCATAAGTATAAGTAGGGTAGTACTTATAGCTTATCCAAAACGTATGTAATATATTTTGCTGTAAACTTACTTTATATATATGTACTGGTATGGTAGACTGATATGAAGAACTATTAAAGAATGCATGACATCCTCTAAGTAAATGTTGATCTAAGCGTAGATGATGATTTATGCATTATTTAATAGTCGACTCAAACTAACTGGTAAGGTAAACACCTTACCAGTTAGTTTGAGTCGACATTTACCTAGTAGAATATAACGCCCTCTGCGATTGAGATGACGAAAACTGTTAACTTGGCTGGGGACCAAACCAAGATTATGGTTATAATCGCTATGACGACCAGCATTTCAGTCGCCTATATCGAAATATTTATTTCAATGTTTAATGTTTTTTTTTATTCAATTAATTCATTTTTGTATTTAAACATAATGCTACACGTAACTGGGTTTAATTTACTTTTGAAATACGAACCGGAAGACAAGGAGAGATTTTGTCCATTAGTTAATCACAAGGCGAGCAAGCTTCAGCACTTGAGCAGCTCGTCTGCCAATTACTGAAGCTAACTGAAGCTGACGCCGCTGTCACGCCCACTCACTGCCATTTGTAACGACCTGTTTGCATTCAAAAGTCACTCTTAAACTTCAGTATCTCGGAGGAAAACATTACTCAGGGTAAGTGAAATTCAAATATTCAATAGATTCTCATATATCACGAACTAGTTTCAGTTCTAAAACTACTTTCCAGTAGGTACAATTTCCGAGATAATCCAACATTATCTATTTTACGTTCTAAAGTCGACTATTTCAGCGCAGACATGTGACCGTCTAAGCTGAATGGTCGACGTAATTAATTATTCTAGACTTCTTTAAAATTTTTATTATCACCTTTTTTTTCTGCTGCTTTGTCCTCATACGTATTATATAACAATATACTGCAAAAATCTTCTTTACAATGAAAGGCAAGAGTGCGATGCACCAGTCACATTTTTAGTTTTCCAAGAATATAATCAGGAATGTTTTATAGTTCGGGGGGATGCTGTGCCGTGCAATTTTTTTTTTGGAATTATGTCAAATTTATTTATTTACGACTAGCACCCTGCCTCGACTTCGCCCGGGTAAACCTAATAGTAAAAAAAAGGCCTGTTTTCTCTGAAGTTTTCGTCTATCTCTGTGCCAATTTTCATCTAAATCGACCCATTTTTGCGTTTATTCATTACAAACAAATACAAATCTTTCCTCTTTAAAATATTATATAAGTATGAAAGAAACAGAGAACATAAAATACAATTATCTCACCTTTTTCATAAACGAGCTGAGCGCGTTCAATAAACTGACCTGAAACTATTCGTGATTAAGTTTTCCAGTCTATATGTATTGTACGATTAGTTTCCATGCAACCTTACCTCCCGTACTATGAAACACGTTATTAAATTCGTTTGGTGTGGTTCTCGTTCTCGGTAGGCGGTCGACTGATGGAAACAATATGCTTTATATTGTATTACACCTGGGCCTTGTTGCGTCTTTATCATTATTAAACTGACTGGGGATGTCACCGTGAGCACTTTATTCAAAATGTTTAATTAATTTCAAATATAAACTCCAATTATCAAGGAAGTGGTAAGGTAATGGTACCTATATAATTATTCTAGGAAACTGAGGTAGATGCATATGATTTATTGTGTTTTTTATCGATTTGAGGATATCAATGAAAAGGAGAAAAGAAGGCCGAGGGAAAACTAAACCTAATTATGATACTATAAAGGAAAAAGTGCGTTTGTCGTACCTATCTATCAGGAAGTGAACTCCACCGACAAGAGCCTAGCTCAAAATTAAATATTGATGTTGATGACAACTTAAACTTTGTCATCTTTTACTTAAGCTAATATGAAACAATTTCGGTATTTTAAAGAATTATGATATAATTGCAAAGACATGAAGTCGTTTCATACAATAACTGTCGTATAAACGTCAAGCCCGACATTAATTCGCGTCAGCTGTATTATTCAACATCATTAATATGAAAGGGCGGATTTAGTAAAACCAAACCCGTAGATATTAAATTCTGTAGCAGCCCTCCGTAACTGCGGTCAGAGTTTGAGACGTATTGCTCATTCACAAGTATAACCAGTGTACCTAAATAAAACGAATTGCTTTATATGTATCTAAACGCAAATAATTATATTTTTCCTCACTTCACTGCATTTCAAACATTTTTTCTTTATTTCTGTTTTTTTCGATTTTGAAAAGGATTTTTTTCCGAGATTGGACTGGGAGGTCCCAGTTCGATACCCGATCAGGTCAAGCAGTAAAATAAATATTTTACTGATTGACTTATCTTAGATATTTATTATCTTTACTTATCTATACTAATATTATAAAGAGATAAGATTTGTATTATTGTTTGTATGAATAAACTCAAAAACTACTGACAGTGATAGGCGAAACCTTCAGGAGTGACATAAAATACTTTTTATTATGGTTTTATCCGAGCTAAGCCGAGGCGAGCCACTAGTTTGTTATGAACGTATTGGGTCTAACTTAATCTGGGTGACTTGTCTCAATGTATGTACTGTACTACTGTTTTCAGAATAGAAAATGGTCTTAAAACAAAGGTCCTACATTAAGTAGGAATTACTCCCGTGTCCAAAAGTAAATTATACAAGTATCTCGACACAATAAATTAACATTGAAAGGGCCGTGGTGACCGCGAGTTGTGGAACTTTACAAGGAATCTTTAGAACTAGCGAAACAGAGGATCCGCCAGTCCAGTTGTACGACATATAATGTTTTTTATGGTATATATGCTACATTTTTAAAAATTAGATAAGTAATTTCAGTTCTTATTTTATACAAAAGTATTTGTAAACTCCAATGATATTAAACTAATTACAAAAAATACTATTTTGGAACTAACAACATTCGTTGTTTGAACTTAGTAAGAATCGAAGGCACTTTTATTGGTATAAATAAATAATCTCGCTTGAAGAATCTACTTGTAATTTATTGTCATATTTTTTGCTCGTCAAAATCAATTAATTTACCAAAGTGTTTCGGAAAGAACACTGTTGAGAAAAAATTTGCATGAAACTCATTTGAACAATGTTGGTCTCTATCATGACACCTTCTGTCACTTACATTGTTTTCTTGCTTTCGATTGTTGTATTTTAGTAGAATATGTCATACTAACACAATAGGTCTCGTTTATCTTAATGAATAAATAGTGAATTGAATTGTTGTAATACTTAGCTACAGTTTGAAAGTAAACATGTAAGTAGATATTGGGGCGGCGTGCGTAGGGCGCTGGATTTCCCGCCGAGCACACCCCGCTAATTTTCACTTTATTTAAGTGCGGCCGCATATTTATCGCACCATCAGATATGCTCCCCCTCGACGCCCCAAGATTCATACCCCCTTCAATAGAGTTATGGCTCGACCTGCCCTATTTTAACTCCGAAAATGCCGACTTTAAGTGCAATTTACAGTAAATACGCTGACCAGGTTTCAGTGTTCAGTGCTGTCTGTTCCCTTTGTTTTATTATCTTACAATCGTGGTTCGCATTCAAATTCATTCGAGTAGAATATTCGAGTGAGCGGCTGGATGTCGCGTTTGTGCCCCTGCGAGTTAAGTTCTGGCTGTCAAAATCTGTCGTTTATATATTCCGTATCGAAATTTGAGCTTGGGGTTTACGGAGTTGTATGGGCTGAGGTTTGCTTTGACTTTGTTTATGGAAATAGATGGCCCTATCATTATATGTATAAGTCTTTAAGCCAAAACATCAACAAAACATACCGATGGGATTACAATACACATAAAAGAAGTTTAAATTTTATAAGATTTAATTTAGGGCTTCTAAAATGATGGGAACTGCTGTTTTAATTAAAGTATCGGCATTATGCACGAAGATAACTGGTACCTATAATTATATGTATATACATAATTAAATATATCTGAGCATAATCTAAGTATGTTTGTCTGCTTGCTAGATAGAATCAGTTCAGCTACAGATAAGCTTGCTGCAATCTGCTGCGTAACTGACAATTTTGATTTCTGAAAATTTTATACAAATTTTCGCAGCTTAGCATTTTTTATTTCAAAACAAAAAAGTTCGTGAAATAAGTCCATGAAAGCAATACGCGCGCGTGTTGCTAACCAGGTCAAACCATAAATTTTATTTTAAAAGAAAAAAGGTTGACCTGTTTTTCGCATTTTATTCCATATTTCGTTGTGTTTACCGCATGGAATTAGTAGGTACGTATTTACCGTTTTTTTTCCTTTTTTTGATCCTACAAATCCATGGTTAATCTACGTTTATGCTATCATTTTCAAAAATGTCATCAAATAACATTATTCAGTGGCTAAAGACATAAACGTAGATTATAGTACTATTTATGTTCTGAGGTACGATTTTCAAATTAAAAACTATTTATATATGATTAAAAAATAATGAGGTGATATGTTACCTGTGTATTAAAAGAAATTGATTATTATTTTATCGACATCGTCTGAAATTAAATCCAAAGGCAAATTTAACAAACGGCTCAGGTGTGTGGAGGGTGCGAAAAAGGGAGTGACGGGGACCATAGATAAACGCCTCGACGAGCTGCGTCCCTACTCCTCAAGCTAAATATGTCATGCCAATAAAGTGGCGCGCGCAACTGTATATGGTTTGACGAGTTACTAGAATATAATTATCAAAATAACTATTGAATTCTAAGTTCTACACCATCTAAACAAAACAAAAATTTAAAGGTATACATGTCCAAAAACAGCATTGTGTTATTGGCCCTGTAATGAAAATTAAAGAGGGATTAAAAGAGAGGGATTCTATTGTTTAGCGCATCAGTCAATATTTTTACGTACGATTTGAGGACAAAAATACTTTATTTAAAAGCTCGAAGTGCTCTTGAAGGAATATATAAATTTTATTATGTATTCATTGAAAATTGTTCTGTATATTATAAATATAAATAAATTGCACGTCAAAAATACTTAGATTCTTATAGGTGGGGTATCAAATAGTGCGCTAACAAAAATAACTTACGAAAAGGATGATTTACCAGATTCCTACCTTCCTTATCATCAATGGGATATACAAGTACGTACTTAGGCGGCGATGTTCAAAATCCATTTATTGAATCACAGTCAACAATTTAATTTATTAACAGGTACAATCGCGTGATTTGTTCTTATTTTAATATCTTTTGGCAAGTGTCCAGCTTTTTATGCCTCGATCCACTCTTATAGAATGTTATTGGGTGCTCCAAAGATCGTAAAATAGCCACGATGAGCGCCATACAAACAAGTTACATAGACACCTACATAACGTTAGCTAAATCAAAATGCCAACCGGGAAGGTAACCGTGAACTTTATGTAAACAACGAACACAATAAAAAGCTGGAATGCGTTGGAGGGAGTCGTTTCCTAAGAAAATAATGCGACTGTTTATCACATTATTTACCTAAAAAGGAGTGTATGCTCTTATAAAAGTCATATCAAAAGAGATTTATATTATACTCTACCAATTGTTGCAACTATATTGTTTTTAAATTTTAAAATATTTCAAATATTAATGAATTTACTATAAATTTCGGCTTTCTTTAAAAAGTTCTGAAATGAAGCTATATTTTCACTTCGTACAGGTAGATCGTAGATAGTGAAATCGAACTATCACGAACCGCAATTTGTACAAAACGGTCTGTAACATCCCATCGAGCGCATAAAATTTCCAGGGAAAGAGATCCAAATAACAAGATCATAGAAAGCGATACCTGAGTTCTATTTTACTAAATACTTACTGGGTATATTGTACGTAACTTTTAACACATAGGTATATATTTAAATCAAAACTGATAAAAAGGGTTAAAATTGGCAATAGACATATTTTTTGCTTTTCAATGATCAAAATCAGTTCTCTCCCATTTCTCTCATACCTAACAGATATTAATTATCTGAACCACTGGGTTGATTTTGATGAAATTGGATACAGTTGTTGGAACATTGACCCAGGGCAAATATAGGTATTTTGTATAAGATTATATTTTGTTAGCTAATGTGGATTTTCATATTTACACGAGTTTTCTTCTACTCTATAAGTATTTGGTGGAAAAAGCGAGCTCATTACGTTTGGTTGGAATCGCTTCGCAGCTTCGGTTTATTTTGTTACACAACAACTTTATTATTACGCGTTTTACTCCAGTCTGCAGGCGTCCGTCGTCTCGCGTCTTCAGAATTTTGAGCGGCGACTCTGAATGCTGTTGAGAACAATATTGCTTTGTCATGGATTTTAAGTATGCACGGTCTATGATCTTCTTTTTACACAGAGTTTAATTTATTTCTTTATAGGTAATTTAGGTAAATTTATATTTTAGGTAAATTTTGAATTTATTAATGTTATAAAATTGAAATAAGGAGTGAATATTCGGTAAATATGAACATAAATTAGTTCATATTTACCGAATATTGACTGAAAATAAATTTGAAGTTAGTAGGTATACTTACTACTATTATTATACTACTTCTTTTTTCTTTCTATTCTTATTTAATCCAACGTAAAATGAAGCTTATAGTATATGTAATTCCTATATGAAAGCATGTATATGTACTAATTTATTACTATTTTGAAATAATAACAGGTTTTTTAAAATTTTTATACACTTCTGTAAATTGCTTATTCGATTTGATGTATTTTTTGTTTTATAAGTGAGTGATTTGATACTTACCTAAACCGAATAGAATAGGCACTAAAAATAAATCTGGGTCAAGTTTCTAGTAATAAATTGGGGAAGTTTTAATGACTGACTATTACTTAGTTAGCGAAATAGCGATTAAGTACAAATTAGACAGATTACATGGCAACATTGGATGGGAACCTAGTTGAAAGTTATTATAGGATAGAGCTATAAATGGAATTATCACACACATCTACCACACACCCACCTATATTATTCAAGCCAAATTGTAATTTAGACAAATAGTTTGAGTTTGTGTATATTAAATACATTAGTGCTGAAAATATTATGATTATACTTAAAAGAATAAAGTATGCAGCCGGTTAAGTATTTTTATTTTCATATAGTTATAGTCTGAAGAATGTCTAAGTTCCAGTTAACTATTCTAATGAGCAGATTAGCCAATCGTAGATTAATATTGGATAATTGGATTCATTAAAGATTCCTTACCAATTTGAAATTATTTTGAGTAAATGTTCTCCATAAATAACGTAGGGACTGTTATCAGGCTGGGGGGTCGCTGATAACGTCATTACCTCCCATGGAATCGGAACATTTGTTGCTAGAGTTTTAGAAAATAGGTATAAATTATTCGTGCTCAGTGGAAGTCTCAATACAAAGAAAAAATATAGTTTTTAATTACATAGAAAAAAGGCCTCTTGAACTACTATATTTTCTGCAAGACCCAATTCTTATTATTACAACATCTACGTGATCCCGCCTGCCACATCCATAATACCGACTTTTTTTTATTTAGATTTTTTTTCGTGTTTTTCTTCAATTCATTCTCTTGGAAATTTTAAATCCTATTTAATATAGGTACTAATTAAACTTTATTTTTATATTGTTCGGAGCCATATTTGTATAGCTTATTTTATGTACTTGGCACTTGGCTTTTAGGTACTTGGCTCTAAGTAACTAAAATAGCTTACCTACTCAGATCACTAGGATTACATTTAAATACTCGTAAAAGTATTATGCGAAAAACCAAATAATTAAGTAGGCATTTTCTTAAAAATGTAGAATGAAGTTATCAGTAAATTACTGGCCCCGCATGTAATAGACGACCGTTCTTTATAATGAAACTGCTCGGGCCGTCATTAACCGAGCAAAAATGTCTTTAATTAACAACTGGAGCAGTTTTTTGTCGGAAGCGGGAAAGCAATTAGCAGGATCTTGGATGGGGAGCTAAGATTGCACTTTGTTTTACCTATATATGAATGTTGTTCGTATGGCCAGTACATTAGTATTAATAACGTGTATTTATAGTATATTTGTTTATTAACATTATTATTTATGCAGGTATACTGAAGTCTAAATAAATTAAACTCACGCAAAATGCCAGTTCTCTAAAGGTTTCCTGTAATCCACCGTTATTATTGAAAGTGTGATAAACGTTAGCAGTTTGATTTCAACATGATCATTTCCCTTGTAATAAGACTGCCTTTTGTGTCTTTGCAATTTTATTTTGTTTAGTTTAACTGTAGTGTAGGGGTAATAATATGTGGGATTCATATACTTTGATGATAAGCCCTAATTTTGAGTCCTGATAGAATATTATCATTACTGTTTATAAAACAATATATCGATATTCCAAATGCTTCTTCTTCTTCAAGGCCTAAGTCCCACATGTGGAATACATAGCTAATATATGTCGATATTATACTATGTAAAATGGATCTAAGTTTTTAACATCGTATTTATAAAGTACTAGCTGCGCCCAGGGGCTTCGCTCCCGTAGAAATTTCGGTATAAAAACTACCCTATCTGTTATTCCAGGTTATATTCTACCCGTTTACCAAATTTCATAAAAATCCATCTATTAAATTTTGCGTGAACGAGGAACAAACATACACACAAATACATCCTCACAAACTTTTGCATTCAGAATATTAGTAGGATTCTCAAATGGCCAAAACACATTTACATAAAACAAACTTAGGAATAATTTTGTACATTGATCGTGTTGAAATTCAAAGATGTTATACGAAACTCCAATTTGGCTTATTGAAGGTTCATGCATATTTACGCTCATTTTACGCGATTTGCCACGTGATTAAAGGGCGGGAAATTCGTGAAGTTAATCGGAAAATGTTTCCTCATCGACTGAGCCGTTACGACCTCGTTTACAGAATGCCTTATAACAGAAATTACACCAAAAAGAGAGTTTAATAATAATATTAAATCCAGGATATTTTTATCCTACCTACTTGATTAAATTCCTAAAGCTTAAGAGATTCTATTTTTTTATCTTCATGTTTCTAGTTCACACTACGTTGGAGTTTATGGAGTATGTTTAGTTACATTTTAACTACATTTTCACACGTAAACATTGACTTTGGACCGTTACATAGTAATAGGTATAAATTTTCTACTTGTTTACCATTTTAGATAACCGTTACTTTACCAAACAACTACATAAATTAGTATAATATAAGTATGTACATAAATGTACTTAGTAGACACCTTCAATCTATGGTATGAATTTGTCGCTTTTTGCATAATGCATTTTTTTATTTCATTAAAGACATAATTTTATTTCAGTATCTAGCAAGATAAAAAGCTAGTTGAATAACAAAAAAGCCACGCCACCAAATCTCGGATAAATTGAAATTACTTATGAAATGTGTAATTTTTCAAGACTTTGTGCCAGGAGGAAGATTGATGGCGACAATAAGCTCGTCGCTCCCTCGGGATTGGGAAGAATCCCGAGATTAGTTTTCCACGGCAGCGAGCAGATGCTCAGATTCGTGTGTAATATCTGGCCACGGCGGCCGTAACCGCTCTGCCATCGCTTATTCCGTGCCGTGACCGGAACCGACCATTCTATGCTTTCTGATATTTGGTAGCTATATTTTGGGCGTCTGAGGTATCTTGACACGGATATTGTATTTTCATGCGACAATTTCATTGGAATTCATAAATTCGTTCGACAGTTGAGAATTTATATTTTGCAATACAATGATGAATTGATTGATTAGACCCTGCTTCGAAAGCCATTAGAAATAAGTCGAACCGGTATCATAAATGTATGTGAATTGAAAGTTTCTTCATCATTATTGCTTTTCTTGTGATTGCTGATAATGTTTACAATATAAAATCTGTTGAAAGCGTAAATAATAATAATACGTTTCATTCAGAGCATTGATCCATAGCGTAAAACAATACAAACGTGCAATAAAGTAACTGCAGGGCGGCTGGGCTCGGCAATCGATAGTTCAGAGGCGCGCGAGGTGGAGCACGTCGACACAAAGGCACGTATCTAATCTTACCCCATTTGCTGATTTAGGCTTACCACCACCGGCACGCTTTCGGTTTCCTTATGCTCTATTTTTGCATAATTGAAGAGAATATCGTTCAAATACGTTTTTCTAAATATTGTTCCCGCATATGTCTTTCTGTACTAAATATCGTTGATATTCTAATAAATGTGACGTAACGGTAACTTATGGTTGAGTTTTAGTTACGCAAATATATTTTAATACTCAAAAGCTATTCAGATCAAAAATAAAAACACATTAAAACAACTTCCATTGGGTAGTTTTTACACCTGTAACGTCACAAATACGAGTAATGTTTTCTTTACATATCAATTAAGTTAATTGTAACGTACATTTTCAAACCTTTTTTAATAAATCTATTTCTTATTTTTTTAAACGTTTTAATATGAATCTTAGGTATCCACTTCCTTCTTGGCAGTTCAAGCAACTAAAGTCCCAGTGTGTTTCCCGTGTATGATTCATCTTGGCACTTCCTGGTTTTTCAATTCCCATTTTATTATTTAAAGAAAATGCGCTTAAGTTCGTTTCGTGCAGACATACTACAAGGGTATTAACAAATAAAAGATTTAATCATTAAATATGTTTAATTAAACTATTTACAATGAGTGACTCCAATCACTCAAATGCCAAAATATTTACATTATGTTTATCGGTAATCATGATAAATTTTATTTATCGATACTTATTCTTATTGATCAACAATTCGATACTTTAAAATATCCAATATTTTGGAAATAAAAATTTAGCTGATTTATAAACTCACAGCACTCGATCGATCATTGAGCAAATACCTATCTGTGGTTTGTAATGCAGCTGTATGTAAATGATTTTTTTGTAATTATTTCAAGTTTTTAACACAGAAGAGCTCTCTTTACTCTATATTTAAGATGTACATTTTATACATTAATATCAAAAGGGCTAATAAAATATCTACATAAATAATGATAGTTTCGAGACATGAAAATATTACTTATCTAGGTCTTTTATTTTACAACAAGTAGTCCAAGTAACACACACCGCATCACTGTCGAGCAAAGATATTTTCACGTATTTAATGATTATTAATGATAATTTATTTTCATTCACCTTATGGTTTATTAAACAACACTAAAAATCAGTATCGACATGGTGTATAATGGGTATACAAATATATTCTGTATGCAAGCTACGAAAGTAGGACAAACAAAACAATTATCAAGTGTTTTATTTTTTAACAAAATTGAACATTTAAATTGTCCCTTATAAATCGGTAACCTTGAAAAATACCCATCTGTGCTCTGACCCGTGTTTCAACCTGGGTCCATGTGTCAAATCTCGCAAGTGAAATGCTTAAAGCAATCCACATTGAAATGAAGTACTTAAATTAACTATTATTTTTATTTTATGATCACATAAAAATTTCTATGTATACCGTGTTATGACTAAAATGTATGTTTATCAGAGAGGCAAAAGTTTTCATTGCGTTAACATTGCTCTCACACATGCTCCACTCCTACTTTGTTTCGCAGCGCGTCCGGCTGTGTTGATGTTGTTTTTCTTATTTGTTTTCCCGCCACAAATACTCAAGTTCCTTTATGTCACGTTTATTTTTGGGAAACTGGCGAGATTTACGCTTATTAGGTACTTCATATTTCTTTACTTATATCGTTTGGATATCGTATATGTTTTTATACACTTAGTGAAATGTATCAACACATTACCTACCTAAAGTATATTGTTCTTACATGAATAATAAATCTCTTTCTCTGTTTTACAAGATCAACTGTTATTCAAGAGAGTTTTCCTAGGCAGAGACCTATGTGAAGACATCCAAAATTTATTGCAAGGGGTGAATAACAAGGAACCGGGGTAACTTGAGATAAAACATTCAGAGTGTTTTACTTACGTTTCCTGCCAGGTGACCCATGTTATATGGAATCCTAACCAAACAGCGAGTAACTTTATATTGCATGCTTACGAGCTGCCAAGCTGGTTTGGTATAAAAATATTTAATAAAATTACATGCCATTGGCTTTTCTTCTTTCATGGTTTATAGGCCAAGAAGTTTCTAATTGAAGTGTTTGCTTAGTAACAACACTAGCAACATGCCGCTATTTTGTATATTAAAGTATTTTATTCAATATGTAACAATAAAGAAACTTCATGCCCTAATTTGTTCACAGTATCCTCAAACGACTCAAATTTGCACAAACCTCTACACTTTAACTGCTATTGCAAAGTAATGAACAGCGTATACATACTTTTATTGGACTTTAGTGGTATCGATATTACCAACCATGACACAATCTTTATAGACAAAAATATTCTCGAAAATTCATAGGAAATGTTTTTCTTTTTCAGAAGTAGAAGTTTTTTAGAAATAATTTCTAATTAGACGAAAAAATGAAAATCTGTCTTGTTTATTTTATTTTATCATTACTATTATACTTTTCATGATTTACTTAAATAAAGGTGTACAATATTATTAATTAATATATAACGGTAATATGAAATCAGGTACAAAATATGTTACTCAGCTGGTCAATTAATTAAATGTACCTTATTTATATATATGTCCCACATATATTGTTTTGTAATCAGGTAAAATTAGTTCTTCTATGTTTTATCTATAATATGTTTTAAATGTACAGTCAGAGACAGCATATCAAGGTACCCAACCAAAGTCATTGCAAAATCGCTCCTATCACCGCGCCCTAGAGATCCTTGCAGGTTTGACATGCCGTAAACTGTACTTAAATCTGTCGTCAAGTCAGGAATAAAGGTTTATTCAAATATTAGGCGGGATTTGATGATATAGGTAAGTATATCGTTTAATATTTTATAGATTCTACCATCTATCTAAATCCATTATTTACTAAAGTTGCTAAGATTTTTGTGGTAATTTCATGTGGCACATGGTTGACTACGCATGACGTGGCTGACAGTGGCCAGCTAAATTGAGCAACACGAAGTCTACCATAGTGGAAAATTTATATATAAGAGGATAAATTTAGCTCAGTGGGAAACTCATAAACTAAGATGAACTGTGTATAATAAACAACTTTAAAGGCTTACATAAAATTTCAAAGAATTATATAAAAAAGATAAAACTTAGTTTTTTTCACAAACAAATTAATACAATCACGATATACATATTATATTATACAAGAGCAACATTTTTATGTATAGATTTTCAATAAAACTGTAATCTTGAAATAAATTAAGTATTTCATATGATTCTCGTAGAGCACATAATGAGGCCCATTGAAGCTTAAATTTATCGTATGACGGGCTATCCATAAATTACGTCACATGAATGATTTTTTGTTCCTTTCTAGTTCTTGTCACACCTGGAATCATTTGGGAGACTCTACCCGAACGAACGACTCTACCCGGCACCGAACTGCTTACGTGTGAATCCGAAGACAATAATATAAACTAAATCATAGTTACCCTCGTCCCACCCGTGGGTCGTAGCGTTGTTGTAAAAACTCCATCGATAGAAAGAAATATACTTACGATCTTACAGTTCTTAAAAGTAATTATGGTACAGATTTTAGTTACATTGTAAAGGCGTTCAGTGCTTGGTGGGTCTTCGGAGGCCCCCGCTCATAATCTTCAGGATCCTCACAGCCGGGGCCTCGAAGGTTATCGACACGGCGAACGAAGCTAGGAACGCCATCACCGCGTAGCCAGCGTACACGACCAGCTGGAGAATAAGAATAAGTTAGATTAAGATGAATCTTATATATAAACTTACAATATTTCACAGAGGTCTTTTGATCGCCACTTTTATGCAAAAAGTGGCGATCAAAAGCCCTCTGTGTACATATACGTATATGTGTACGTATACGTAACAGAGACAATGACGACAACAAAATCATAAACGAAACACAAAGTCATAAAAAGTAAAAAATCAAGAATCTAATTTAAAACGAAAATTAATGAGACAAATTTTGTGAATTTTCATAATGACAATAAATACCCTCATTGCGGACATTGTTTCAAAAGCTCAAATAACAAGGGACTACCCTTTTGTGGAAGTGAATGTAATTTATAGGATATTTCGGTGTTTATTTGTTATGAAAATACAGAGATTGTTTTGAGATTGTTATGTAGATTGATCGGCAAATGCTGGAGAGTACAATAGAGGGATCCTATAGCGTGTGAAGCAACGTATTAACGTGTTAAATGCAGTACCAATACTGGAGCAGGGCTTTTATCCCACTAGAATACAGCTGAACATAATTTATATCCATTTTAATATACTGTATGAGTAGTAAACTTATAATGATCGATCATAGCCAGGAAAATAAATTTATTATGTGTTTTAAATAAAAGTTCAAATAGAACAAGGTTAGGAAAAACATTGCCGTATTTATAGCTACGAATGCAACGATTCTACCGGTCGCGCTGCCGTCGGTCGTCGGAGCGATTTGTAGCAGATTTAAATTTAGGCCAATGAATCTGAAAAGTTACACGTCTGTTATTAATTTTAACAAAAATTGATCCCAAATATACATGGTATTTATTTCAATACTAACATTAAGTTTTATAAAAATATATTAAGTTTTATTAAGTTTCTATAGCGAAAAAGATCAAAAGATCAAATCAAAGACCAGGAATCCTATTAGTTGGGTCACCACCTAAGAATGTATTATGTAAGACACTATTTGTCAGAGCTAAATGAGGCCTATCCTAACAAACCTCTTATCTCCGCCCAGCCAGTCCAAGTTGGCATAGACTACATCATTAATCGCCGCAAGTACTCAGTCACAAGTAACACAGAGCATAATGTAATTTCCAACCTCGTGTACAGCTTTGCAGATGTAGACCCTCGGTTTATATTAAAATTATCAATTTTTCGATCTGCTACAAGATTGGATATAATAAGTAAATTAAATAAAATAATTTAACTATTATGTACTATCTATATCCCCGGGCATCCGTGGGCATTTGGGGATAAAACGTACCTTAATTTCTATTTTAGGTTGGGTACATTTTGCTCGCTCGCTTCGCACCCCAATGGTTTTTGGTCACATAGTTATAATATTGAAGCGTTTTGTATATATACTCGTATATTATATAAATAAAAAACGTGCAGAGGTTCATTAATTGTTTAGCATTTAGCCGCAGTAAGCCACAAGCCGGGAATTACGTTGATCTCTAATTTGCATGTTTTCATTTGCGTGGGTTTCCAGTCATCCCTGTTGTCGTCACCCACGGCGGGAAATTTATAGCTGTAATAAGAACTGTACTGTAAAGTATGGAGTGTACGGGTGAATAACTGCATGTTACATGCTTGACATCTTTGTTATGTCGTACTTCTCGATAATATTGTTATTCGAAAAAAAAAAACTAAAAATAATAATTTGTGTTGTAAATTTATACCTGTGTACCTAACATAAACCAATAAAGAAAAAAAAATTAAATGGATTTTATATAACCATACTAAAAGGTCTTAGTTTGTGTTACAACACACATATATGCATACATTTACAATGATGAAATATAATAAATTATAAAAAAATACAATATATTATACGTTATTACATTATCAAAAAAATATCATTTGAGCGTTATTTTAAAAGAAATTACAAATTGTTATTATAATTAATATCAATGGTGATAGTTCAGATAAAAGCTTTTATAAGTAAAGTTATAATAATTTAAGTTGATGTTTTATTTTGTGTATAAGTATTTACAGTCTACAGAAACGTGTGAGCAAAGTACCTAGGTGAAAAAGTTATTTCTGTATTGACAGTGATTTGCTCTGTAGTTTAGCAAGCCTACGAAATTCGAGATTCCACGACGACAGCCTAAGACACATTGCATAGCATTAAATTACTTAACATTTTTTTTAGATTTCGTTTCTAGCTTTTTGCAGAAGATTTTGCATGCATGGCATCAAATAAAATAGATTTCATAAAATCGATCTGTGAATTGAATAGGTTCATAAATTAATCTGTAATATCATTAGTACCGTGGGCAGAAGACATATAACCGATTTATAGACTAACTAACTTTTGCCCGCGGCTTCGTCCGCGTGAGTTTTCTAAGAACGCGGTATATACATGATTTTCATACAAACTTTCACCCCCAATATAGGAATTTAGTCGTTGAATCTTGAAAAAGTAGGCTATGTTTGAATGATAACTAACTACTAATGAAATCAGACTAACCGTCTAATTTAATAATAGTTAACTCAAATATGTAACTAGTATAGGTTGTACTTAAAGCATCTACAAAGTATTTATCTTTATAGTTCAGCCGCAGCCAGATTACAGTATTGTCCGTATGAGTACAAAATGTCTCCAAAATTTATGATGTAGGTCACTCCTGTGACTTCTAATCCCTCAGCCAGCTATATACTATATCTTAAAGCGTACTCTCAACAATATTGAACGAATTAGGTGCCATAAGAGCGGTTACCTGGGTCTATATATAAGAAGGTTGGGCACGGGTTCAGTGTGCCACATTTATTTTCTAATAATGAATTGAAAGATTTATTTTGTGGGTTCAAGTGTCTGAAATAAGCATTTGTTAGGATTTATTATTTTGCGCCTTTATTGTATTTAAATATCTATGCTATTGAAATTAATAAATACTCGTAAAGTTATTAGGTTAGATATGTTATAAAAATATTTTAAAGCCATGTTTATACTTACAAAAACTACATGTATATCAATTTTCAAAATTTGAATACATATGTGTAACGTGAACAAATTGAACATTTCATAAGGTAAACAAATTAAATAGCTATTGTGTCTACCTACCAGTGTACACTATACTTGTAGTGTTTCGTGTTAAAAGATTTTTTCCTCCTCTCTTCTACTTTGTACACCTCAGGTGGTTTCTCACAATTTATTTCTGCGAAATCTACTGGCCAATGGGAAGTGTATAACCAGTAAAACAACATTTATATAATTCTGATAGCTATATGTAACATATCGACCAGATAGCGTTAAAAATGTGTTTGAGAAGTGTGATAGGGCTAACTGGACTAACATCAGGCAGATTAATCTAGCAGTTAGTTTATCAGTCAGATTGGAATAAAGTGGTAAAACTGGGTCTTAAGCATGTACTTACTACGATGGAATTCTGCAAGTGGAATGGTCCATCGAGGTGGAAGGAGGTGTACACCATGATGGTGGGGTGTATGAGGTACGCGCAGTAGGTGAGCCGGCTGAGGGGCAACAACCCGCGGTAGGACAGGAACGAGTTGATCAGCCCGCCGTACCCGCAGCAACAAGCGATGGACACCCACGCCAGCGCTACGCCCCACGCTGGAACACAGTAAGAAATTCTATTCTGTAACTTTTTTCACTAAGAACAGAGTATTTACAAAAGTCAAAACATTTCCAATACTTTATTGCACGAATTAGTTACATAATCATTACGTTTATCCAGAAATTAACTTCTCAGGCACCTTTTTAGGTCATAATGTAAAATTAAATTTATTAAAGCTACAAAACACTAGCAATTCGAAATAACCAATGTTGACTAGGACTAGGAATGTCAAACTCTTTTAAACATTGTGGTTCCAGATCGTCAACCATATCATGCCAGGAGGCTATGATTAGGTATATTTTTATTTATTATTAGTAATATAACAAAGTGGGTACACATAAAGTACATGACACACAAAAAGTATACACAAACATTTTATGAATGTGATCGATACATTATTTTTATATTATTTGATAACTAGAAAATATTGAGCAATCAATAGCATCATCGGAGAGTACCTACCTACTTTCTAATCTTAAGTATAAATAAATTATAATTGTGTCATGTATAAAATGTTATTAAAGAATGAAATTAAAATTGTATCAAACCAACTTGCAATGGAATAACAATGACGTGCGCAATTTCATTTGATTAATGAACGTTTGCGGGAAAAACTCGCTAAATCGAATGAGTTAGGAGGAGGAGAGAAGGATGGGGCAGATTGCGATGCTGTGTCGAAACGTCGCTCAGGGAGGCTCAGCGCTGCAAATCCTATGTTACGTTATACAGAAAAAACACCAAGTTTTTTTTATATGTAGTAAGATATGTGGACTGATAGATAAAGAAATAAAAGAACTAGAGATTTGATATTGCATAGTAATTCACCCCTTGTCACACAATGTCAAACTTCGCCAACCTGTGATGGATGATACATGACAAAACTAGTAAAATTAAATAATAATGTTAGTTCATTTGAACCTAGCACGTTATTGTTTATGTTTCGAGGTAGGCCTTCAGCACTACACTTAACGTTGTTCCTGTCGGCCATGTGCCCTTTACATGAGTTTGAATCTTGTACCTTGATTTGATCTCGTAATCTCACAAGGACATCCCTTATTTTTTATGAATTAATTAAGGACAAGTTTAAGGATTATCACTGTGTTAAAAATAAACAGCATATGTTTTATATGACAAAAGTCTTTTTGGAGGTCCAATAAAACTACATTTTTCCTTTTTAGAATTTCCATTTTAAAATTTTCCTAATTATAATTTATATTATATAGATATTTATTTGTTATCGAGCTATTTAGAATCCGACTACCACGCTCTTTTATAGTAGTTAGTAAGTAATACCTATCTTATTACGTTTTGAAATGAAATTTCGTCTGCAGTCCGTTTGTGCGGCATCGTAGTGTAAGTAGCAACAAAGACATTTCCTTTTCCGCTTTTTTCACCTCAAAGGTGCTGCTTTTACAGCGGAATGTCTCCAGGCCAATGCTCATTTTACGTTGGCGGAACATTTTACTCATTTTATTGCCGTCCTTACAATTGATGGGTTTTGCAATGTTTACAATTAAAGCAGCCAATCATAATATAGGTTGGACAGGACTTATATTAATTATTTTTTAAATATAAGTAATATTAGGTTAGGTATCTTCAATCTTCCATTCACACTTTTACCATATGTGATGACGAAATTAAATGCTTGAGTTATAAATCATAGATTTATAACCCAAATATTTACCTGTATGTCCAACACTGACGTACAATGCGGTCGGCCAGACCTCGAAGTACCCGTCAACCATGCCGAAGATGAGGGTGCCGATGATGGCCAGCGCGGTGGCCCAACCAATTGCCACCAGCCAGTAGGGTATCTTCACCTGGCACTTCGTTTGGTGTAAGTACCAGCCCACGACCATACCTTTAAAATTAATTTAAAATTTTAATGAGTTGGCCATTTAGATGTGATTATAATAATAAACTAATTATATATGACAGCTAAATAATTGTTTCTTTTAGTTATATTTATAATAATATTTTCTTTTAGTTATCACATTTCGTTATAATTCTTACATTAATATAAAATCATGAGGTAAAAATGTAAGGTAGGAAAATTACTGAAAATCTGACGAGTCTTAGGTTCTGGCTAAGACACACACGTGTCCCCAGAGACATCGATTAGGCGGTCGAAATCTTATTGAACATACAGCTTCATAAAATGCTCTAAAATAACATTTCAGAGATCATTCTGATAAAAAAACGGTAGACATAGGATTCTTTTATCTCTGGGTAGTTATCTTGAGTGTAGCAGGGATCAAGCGATCGAACTGTTCAGCCGCCATTTGATTTTGTAGCCGCTTTTACGACTCATTGACCCCTAAAAGGGATATCCGATATGTACTTCAAGAATTTTTTTAATTCAACATTTAAATGTTAACCATAATTTATGTTGATATATTAGGCTTTTACATATTTTATAAGCAAAAGTAAATGATAATTTGATAGGCTACAAAACACACTTTGTAAGTCGAGGGATATAATATAACTGCTAGTGACTCAATAAACGCGATAGGCACGTAGAGATTAGTGGGAAATATATTAGTGAATAAGTATTCCTACCTACTAGATATGGCCCGATCCTGGACCACGGCTTATCGTACAAAGCGTCGAACATTTCGAAGGGCTCCTGAATGCGAGCCTTATATTGATGCCAGACGGAGATATATATAGTAGTCGCCCAAGAGCTCACAAGGACCACCCCGAGAAATACTCCAGCGAATTTCAGGTGTCTGCAATACGATAAATAGATAACATATACGAAGATGACAAACGAAATTAATTACGAAGATGAAGATAAGAAACGAAATTATTTATAGGAACTAATTCATCTGATAAACAATACATTTTTCTTCAACTTACTTTACTGATAAAAGGAGTATTATTATGCCGACTACGTAAAACTGGGTATCATTGGCCATGTACCAAGACCAAACCATGCAGATTTCTCTCTGGGGATAGAAGTTGTTGATGTAAAGAAGGTTTCTCCACCAGTACTGCTCGCAGGTTAAGTGGTCGATGACCGCGGGCTCGAAAACTGCCTGATTGTGTACGTAGGTGAAGATGATCTGCGTCAACCACAGGACGAAGGCGTACGCTGGTGTTAGTCTCACAATCCGATACGTGAACAGCACGAAAAAGGATCGAAATATATTAACAAGCTCTCTCCAAGTATATATTTTAGCTTTCGGTTTGTCTAGCAAATCTTCCTTAAATGACTGCTGGCTTATTACAGAGATCGAAAGAGCCGAATTTGTGTATACATTTTTGTTCATGTCTTGTTTGTCAGACTGTTTCTTAGCTTTTTTCGCTTCTGTTCTGAGGAAGAGCACTGTTACCAGCAATCCACTGAAACAATGGGCAAAGTTTTAATATAGTGTCAACAACTACTTAATTCATATTATTTAAATATCTAACTATGAAATGACAAACTTATGAAAGGATAAAAAATATGTTATTAGCTCAATATCAGTACTCTGGCTACATCTACCATGCAACATGCGCAACGCCGCGGATATGTAAAGCCGGCCAAAAGCAAAGACTTGCAAGCCACATAAAGTTCTTCCCTATGTGGCAGTCGAGCATGATCACCTCACTCCCACTACAGTATAGAATACAGTGCAAACCTTCCTTTCAAAATATAACTAAACATTTGAAAATAGCAAGGGTTTACCGCCGCACCTGATGAAGAAGAATGAGTCGACACAGTACGAGGCATTGCCGACGGACTGGTACATCAGGTTTCGTTCCGTGACTATTCTCATGGTCTTGTTGTCCGCTATATAGAACACAGTCAGGTATGTGTGGACCATAATTACCCACGTCACTGACAAGAACCTGAAAGGAATATTATTTGAATTCAATAAAAGAGAATGCATTTATTAAACAGGTATATAACATTAATGTTATTGTATAAAATCACAGCGGATATCACAACAAGGACAAGCACGCTAAATAAGAATTATATCTTGACCAGTAAATACTTAGGTATGATGCACGCGCAAATATCGACTGCAATACGTATACCTATAACAAATCGAAAATATCCCAACCTTATACCGTGTAAACTTGTAAGAGCTCCTTCGCTCGCTGCTTGCGTGCTCAGAATAGTCCTCCCATTGGAAAGTATGGAGAATGATAGAAGCAACTCCGCCAACGTTCCTACAAACATATAAAATAACAATACTTGTAATTAATATAGATAACACTCATTGATTCCTGACTTTCCCTTTGATAACAGAAAATCAAAATATTTATACAAGCCTCTACAGCGTCATATTATGTGCCGCAATTTTTTACAAATCTCCGGCCTCGATTTAAAAAGCATTACATCAATGAATATTTCATATAAATTGTTTTATATTATCCGTAAAATTCTTGGGAAAATAAAGAAAAAATCAAACTTATTACAAGCCGCGTAACGCACAGATTTGTTTGGTTGTTCTTTCAAGTTGAAGACTTGACGGATTTGCAAAGGAAAACTTGTAATGAGAAGGAGCTTTTAGAAGATTTGGAATTCATTATTAAACAAGGGGATTACACACAAATTAGCTAAGTTATGATTAACCTTTAATTATATTATATCTAAAAAAACTAAAATTATTGAAGAATTGTACTATTTTGAACATTATGTTTATCCTTCTAATTTAAGAGGACTATATTATAATAATAACACATTCCAGTTAGCCCAGATATCCAACATTTCTTGCAAGGTTTTAGACCAACCCACATACATGTCTTTGTGCCATTAGGCTAGGACAGCTCCCGGGGGACGAACCGCGTTGTTTGCAGTAACTTTGTTAGCGAACTTTGCGGTCTTTATGTGATAAATCACGGACCATTACACATGAAATGCATTACTAAGAACAAAGTAATTAGCATAAGCAATGTATTACTAAATTTACATAGTAAATCAAAACTATTCATTGTTTCTAGCCTCCAAGCTCCATACCAAGAAAAAATAGTTAGGTACTATATAAATAAGAATCGTTTGGTCGAGGGGTCAATATAAAATTGCCTGGGGATTCGAGGCAAATATATTTAGACACACGACCGAAATCCATTTAGCAGCACGTTATCGGAATAAGTACAGTCTAGAGCAGATAAACATAACCCACCTGTGTAACTTAGTTGGCTGGTGAGTTAACTTTATCTGCCTCTAAGTATACACACCATAAGTATGAATGCTGCATAATAATAGTTTATAATTACAGCCATATTAATTGTCAGCAAGCACATGTGACTCACCGCGAGTCTCCCGCCGAAGGTCCCTCTCTTTATTGTCATCGTCGGTCCGCTTCTCATCGGCAGGCACATTGTTATTGCTCTGCGAACATTACATGAACATGGATCTCTCGGAAACAATGGAATTATCTATTCAACCTGATATCTGAACGGAAGGAAATTGATGGCCTCCGACCGCCGACCTCGCGTCAATCGTGTTTGGTTTGAGGGTGGATTCTCATTGAAATGTTACCCTTCGATCCAAAGGATTTATAATGTTTGCTTTAGGTCGCACTAAGCGACATTTATATCACTCTATCAGCTAAAACATTGTCGATATCGACTTTCCTATAGAGGTACAATATTATTTTCACTATTCTTTTATCTGACATCTGTGATTATTCAAGCAGAGAAAAGCTTTATGAAGTAACTCAAAAAGGGCTTCACTTCAAATTGCAAAACCAGGAGAGGCATGGTTTTCTTTTTCAATAACTTGCATTAGATTTTCAATGTTTCTTGTCGCGTTTATTTGATCCGTTTCACGTAAGTAGTCAAAAGCAGTTACACAACATATTTATTACTTACCTGACTTACTCACCTGTATGTAATGCAGAAAAATATTTCAATAACTATCGAATTAAATGGCCAATCCAATGAGCGCATTGAGAGTCTTCGATGTATATATAGTAAAGCGATGTATATTAAACGCAAATAGATCGGATAACATTGATTAAAGCTATAACACCAATGTACACAACCGCTGAATCCCAATCTACACACACAGTTGATTCCGGGTATACGATACCAAAGATGGTCTTGATGCAGAATGTCACGTTTGTAAAATGTCATCGCGAAAAATTCGGTTACATAGTATCAGTTTCTCAAAAAGCAATTTCGCTCGTCAACTTCTAATATTAAATTTACTTTTTTCTCGAGAGAAAACTAATGTTAACACTAAATGCTACTTTTGTAGCTAATATGAAATATGATATTTTATAAATAAGTAGCGGCCCGCCCCTGCTTCGCTCGGGCAAAACTATATAAAATTATACGTCTTCCATCGCCTACTTCTATTTTAACAAAAACCTGGATCAAAATCCATTGCGTACAGGCAGCGAAAAGTGACTTGGCTTATACCATGTAATGATAACGTAATTACTTAACAGATTCATTAGTCTCTCTATAAAAAAAAATATAATAAAAGTTTAATAATAAACATTGAACAAATAAAATAAACTTTCTGAAAAAATACGTTTTCAATTAATGATAAACTTTTTCACTATGACATTTTGCGAAAGTGACGATCTGCGTCAAGACTGAATAGATGAGTAGATGTATAGTATACGCGTGTGTGCGAGGTTGAATTAGTGAACGTTTGTAGCAGATAATACAATGTTCTGACGTCGGAACTACACATGCAAATGTAATTAAATATGGCTGTGCAGTAAACTTAGGAGCGCAAGTAATTAAATGTAATGGCTTTCATGCAACAAACTAGCGAACAAACTTCTATATTCAACTAAGATTATTTACAGGTACACGTTTTTCGTATAGTTTTCCTAAGATGATAATTACAAAGAAGGCCTGGATTCGAATCGTTTTCACAGTTATTTGTCTGCGGTTGTGTGTGTATATTCCAGTTCACAGCTAGTTTTTGTGTTTGAGTCCATCGGCTTACTGCTTAGTGTGGGCCGTTGAATTTTGACAATTTATTTATTATTGCCAAATATCACTAGACATCTTATCCTTTTCTATTAGATTAAAATACTTATCTAAATAAACATACAATAAGTGAATATTAAAGAACTGCGGAATAACTTGAGTAAGTGCCGGTTAAATGCGAGTCAGTCACAAAGTTACATCTTATAACTTGGAAACTTTACTTGGATCCATTCATCAGGGATGTTCTCATAGATTGCATTAATTGAGCAATTAAGAACTAAAATGTAGTGCAGGCAGGGCTAGTGCAGGCAACCAGCTGGGTAGCACTTGCAAACTGTTGTCCAATCCGCGCTAAATTGCGCTTTATGCTGCGCAATAACATGGAAATGGTGTTTGTATTGCTGGGAATTCAAACCAATTTCCAATTTTATTCTCGATTGGACGACTTGAACTAATTAAACTTTTACATAATTAGATCGTAATAAGCCATACTTAAATAAAAACGCTATTTTTTTTATTTACTTCAATTAACGTAATATTTTAATTATTCATTACTTGAATCACACAGCTGGCAAAATATTACCCTGATTGAATCCATTGTATGAGAGACAATAAAGGGAGGCGAAATATACGTATTCCGGATGCAAAACAAATATTACCCGTGGATCCGCTTCAGGCGCGTTTCAATAAACTACACCAACTGACATCCAATATGAAAATGGAATACAAGGAATAAATATACCTACCTTAAGTGAGCATGTACGGATGTGGTGATCTATTTACATATTACTGCACATGGAAATAAGTGTAACCTTTTATAAAGCTCTACAGTATTTTTCTATGATTTGTAAATGTATACTGTATCGCGTTATTTATATTATATATTAAAATAAAATTGTATCACTGATGAAATTATTTTTAAATACTAGTGTCACTACTCTGATCGACCTGCCCTTTGCACACCTTACTGATACTGCCCTAACTGTATTTCACTGTATGTATACATACAAAAACTAGAGTGATATAAATTACAACAGAGGTTGAACATAAATTCATTGTAGTTCTTACTGAAATGGAATCACACAGCGTCTTACCCGCCGCCCGTGTATGAAGGTGGATGAATGGATGGTGTTAGGATAGAATTGAGCTACCAACAGGTTTGTGAGTGTCGTGGCGCCGCTCGAGGTCTCGCGCCAGCTTCAAGTGGTAGCTCCTCTCCAGGTAGCCCTCATACAGTGAAGCCGTCAGCATCAACAGCAACAAAACGCCAAGTGTTGTCCTGAGTAATAGAAAATTGTAATTAAAAAAAAAACAAATTTATTTAAGTATTGAATAAAAAATACTTTCTCACGGCTTCCCACTATCATTTCCCACAGGAACAGTTATTCTAGATGAAAGGTTCCCTATGTGCTTCTCCATACTTCAAGAAAATTGGTTGAGTGGACAGTTTGTGAAGAGGTAACAAATATCTGCATTTCTACCACGGAGGGCCGGTGGGGTTGCGACATTATAAATAAAGAAATAATCATATGGGTCGAAGTAGATTGATGGAAATTAGCAATATTTCAGAGGATAAAGTTTCTTTGGTACAAATCTCATTAGACTAAGAATATTATGGGGCCTAGCTATTAAAAAAAATACTTTGTATTTTAGTAGCAGTATGTTTCTATTTACAAAGATAACCAAAAGATATAAAATAAAAGTTTAACCATGAAGCTCTGAGGAAGCTTTGCGTAAAATTTATCTTTCCATTGCTCGTATAAGCTGCCATAAAATCCAGCAAATTAAACATTAAATTCGCTCGTCTGTTTCATTTTCTTCTCAAGATATTTATAACGCCCGTTTAATAGAATAATTTAGCGTCAGGGAATGAAAGGGCTACAAGGAAAATCTTAGTTCATCGATTTCCTCAACAATTGTATATTGTTTAGTCAAATTAATTTAGAAAACAAGTATACTATTGCAGTGATTGTATAATTAAATTCAAATTGAGAAAAGTTGTCTTTTACTCTTCTATTAGTGGTTCCGCACAATGGTCCTTGCGTCTTGACGAGACAAACAGACAGCGAGAGCCGATTTAACTATATATAAATCTGCCTTGTCGGTGTGTCGTTTACTGCTAGCCCATTGCGATGATTACAAATGACGAATTAAAATGAAATGAATCACAATTAAACAAAGTAGTTTATCCACCGCATCGGAAATAATGTGAGCCGAAATAAAGCCGAAGAATTGCCGCCGCTCTTGGCGCTAACTCTGAAGTTTAACAGAGAAGACCAAATATAAAGAAATCAGTAAGAATTGACAATGTCTAAAGAAAACTGTCGGATTTTGACAATTCTTTAGTTTCGACGTCGATGGTTTCCTGAGTTTATGACATATATTTTAATGAAGATATTTATTTATATAGTATATATTATAATAATTTAATTATTACAAGCTATAAATTACAGCAATAAAATGATCTTACGGCGATATTTTTATTGCCAATGCGGTCCTTCTTTAAACCATAATTTAACGATTACAGTCGGTCTTAAGTAGGACAACACTATAATGGCAGCTTTAATGGTAATATACTTACGCTAGAACATAAAATTTGGTGTCTTTTAACAAATGGTAGGATCCAGGAACTTGTCGCACGTTGTAGGTGCGGATAGAGCCTTGGAGACCAGCGCCGGCAGCTCGCGCGGCCGCCGCACGCTCCGCCGCCGCCAGCACCGCCGCCACCGCAGCCGTGTCGCAGGAAGCTGGCAGGCATTCTCCGATCAGCGACGACCTTCCCTGTACCATAATTGGATCACATATCAGGTAAACATACGGATTTGACATTTGGTGAACGGTACAAGTAAACAAGATTTCAAATTGAAGCGAAGGGCATCAAGTCAATAATGATATCGAGGAGCTTATATTAATGTCAAAACAACGCTGGGTGCAGTTTGCATCGGTTTAGCCATCGTCGCCGCTATTTGCACTTAATTTTGAACTCCTTCGCCCAACGTAACGCAAGTTTTCGCTATATCACAAGTCAATATTGTAAGATACGAGTAAGATGCATACGAATAATCCTAACAATATTTAGAAGGAATATATAGAGTCGAAAATGCGTAAGCAATGTAGAGCTTTAATCATAAATATAACTTTTGATTGTATTGTAAAACTACAATGTCAGTCTGTGATATGAATTTCGGATAACTGTAGTAGAAACAAACCGAAAAAAATACAGGTTTATATACAAATAAAAGTTATTATCGAAACGTACACTTTTATATAGGGAAGCTGGTTAAATATTACTTTTCTGAACAATGTCACTAGGACCAATTTGTCTTTCTGCGCGGGATAATATTTCAAGGAGAAAATGTTCGCAGAAAAAATATCGCGTTCCTGCTGCTGTTCATTGAAAATGAGCTGTAATAATGGCTCGAGTATATATTTTAGCTTTCCTTTTGTATTATTAAGGTACAGTGAGGTAGCAAATGTAACGTGATCGAGCTCGCAAAGTCACGCAAGTTTTTAAAACAAAAGTTCGCTGGAACAAGTTCCGAGTCATGGGTTCTGTCGATATGAACCTTGTTCCAAGTTTAATCTTTATTGTCATCTCTTATTGTTTGGAGTTTGGGAAGTTGCAACTTAATGTCGATACTCGACGGGCTTTTAAGTTGATGTTTCGAACTAAATAGTAAATTTATAAAAAAATAATTTAAAAAATGATCTCGATTGTTTGCATGGAAGCAGTGTGCATCAGCATCTCGTATCCTATCTCAATCTATGTCTATGTATATTACCATATTAAAAAGTAATAACGACGGAGTGATGGCAGATGGAGCAAAACTCTCACCAAATGGTGGCCCAGGAGAGAGAAAAAGAGTCTCGGAAGGCCAGTAGCGAAATAACTTGGATTAGATTATCATAGAATAGAGAAGGTCGGTGTAAGAGAAGAGAGACCTATGGGCCCTGTTCTGCTTACTGGGTATGCCCAGTACAGGGCTGAGATGATGTTAATAAATAATAATGTAGCAGTCTTGTATGAGATGTAGGTAGATGTAAACCTCGCGGAAGTACCGATGTCAGAAAATAGTAAAAAAAAGTTTACTTGCGGCAGGTGGTCACCGTCGAGGCTGATGTTGATCTTGGCGACAAAGAAGGTGGCGTCGAAGGGCGGTGTGCTGTGATAATACTGCTTGAGCTGAAGGTCGCGGCACGCGTTGCTAGATCCCATCCAGAAGTCGTTGCCGAACAGGATGTTAGGGAGGTACTGCCCCGACGCATCGTACACTGCAACCATACGATAGTAATTCTTATCTCTTCATATCTTAACATTTAAAATACTCGACTATGGTTTTATATTATTTCGCGTAATCTGCCTGACGACGGTACCACAGTTTAAAAATAGTGCTAGTGTTGTCACTATTATATTATATATACACTATTATATTATATTATATATTCACGTGGACGGTGTGGAAGTGAAAAATTTGAAGCTTATTTTTTTTAATCACATTTTTTTCTGAAATGTCAGTACCACTTTTCTTACTTCATTGTTTTTTGTTTTACCCAACATTCACATTCAGTGTGACCTTCTTTACCGAACCCTGAATTAAATATGTAATGCGCTGTATATTAGTGGTACGTTCTATGGAAGTCTAGAAGCAATTACCGTTGAATAAAATTTTTATTTTCAGAAGCATTTTAAAACACATTTGAAATGGTTTTGATAAAATATTATTAAAGGTTTTATAGACATAAAGTGCAGCAGTCGCAAATGGACAATTAACTGAAACCGCACCGCAGTGTTTTCAACCATTTTGCAACGGTGTGATTGCACTTGCGAGAATTTATGATCTGTGGCGATGCACCACTGCAAATGGTTTTATTTATATCGTCAATTAACATGACCTGATAAGCCGGTAATTCGCTATTTTTTGTATTATGATAATTAATATATTTTATGTAAGGTACGATTAATAATTGCAGATAAAAACGCATAAGACGGTGTCTGACCTGAGGAAGACAAATCTAATTAGTTACAAATAAAGTGAACTCCATTTCCAAGGATTAGGCGACATTTACGGCTTTGAAAAAGGACAGCGATAAATAATACTTACACGTCGGAGTTGGGAAAGAGAAGGGATTTTTACAAGGTTTTTATTTCGTCGCTTAAAAATGATATAAAGTACCAGAAAGAAGATATTTAAGAAATAGGTAAGTTGTGCTTGGTTTCTGACCTCTTTTTATATTCTCCCGTTAATGTCGTACGAGACGGACAAGGAATAAAAAGCCTAGATAGCTAACAACAACACTAGGGTGGACGTCTCAAACAGGAGAACGGTCTTAAAATCACAGCCGACTCTTCAAAATTATACATATATAAAATATATATAAGTATGAATCTTATACGCGGACTCCAAGCCTTGAGATGCCACTGAAGGAAACTGGCAAGAAGCGATGATAAAAGAGAAGGTTTTTTCCCCAGGGTCCTAAATCTCTTCCCTATTTTAGCTAGTAAAGTGAAGGCTGACCTTTACATTAGATATGAGAAACAGAGCAGACGGCATAATAAATAATGTACACAAAGGTGATTCTTCAGGAAATCAATCTCCGAGGAACTCCGATTGCTTTAATATTCACCGAAACAAGGCTTATGAAATCATAATGCTGTACAAGCATTAATTTTGGATGGTTTTATTCCACAAATTGCTAGGGATTTGGATATTGTATTGACATACGCACCCATTTAAAGCAAATATAAGTTATTGCTTTTTTCTCGAAATCAATGTCTCTAGTCGATTGATTTTTTGATATGTTTTGAAGTCGTATAGCTTCGCCCATTTGAATCTGCATCTTCCCACCGGTTTTGTAGTTACAATATTAAAGCGCAATTATTTATTTATTATTCATTACATATCAAGTCCTTTGATTTGATGCAAAATTATTTTATATTGAAATAATGATTTAAATTTATTAGTCATAGCTATTCATAGATTAATACTATTTTATGGGTACGAAGTGGCCTTGATGTGTTAGGTAATCTAAAGACCATCCAAACACATAACCATAAATGTAAATTAAATGGATATGAAACGTCTGACTAGACCTTCGCCAGTTATTTATTTTATACCTAACTGCCACGATGTGATATGGATCGTAATGGATCAACTTTGAAATTAATTAATTCATCTGAAATTCTGTTGGAGTGAACATCATGCGAAGAATACCAATGTCATAAATAAATGCACTTAATAAATTTCGATGAAATTAAGTACACGTGGGTCACTGTTAAAATATATCTTAGAATAACAATAAGGTATTTTTTACCGCAAAATTATCGTTAGTACAAAGTGCCGTCATTAATTAAGTAAATATACCCTACAAGTAATTGTAATACATCGTGCTCTATTGTGTAGATAGTGTTTACTCTAACAAAGTAGAATTCAATGCAGCATGAACAGTCTAATACACTCGTAAATGCCTTTTGTTACAGCTCCTGTATATCGTAATAATTAATATTGTCAAGTAGGATTTGCCTCCAGCTTCATTGATTATGACAAAGAGAAGTTATTTAGTGAATAATGAATTTCAGCGGAGGGACAAAGACATATTGAGACAAATCTAAAGAAGAGGATAAGGCCATGCAAGCATAGAAGCTTTTCGTTGATCGCAGGGATAAGAGAATTTTATAGTCTTTATCATTTGATGGGTAGGTTTTTCTGTAATTTGTACAACTGATAAAGTTGCACATGCGTAGAAAGGGGAAATCAGGGGATAACACTTCGCTTGGGTTACTCAAATAATGTATTGGCGTAATGTATTGATTGGATTGGAAATGTTCGCCTAGGCTAGAAAAAACTAGGAGAGTGGATCCTGGGTTCGCAACGCTTTACGGGTGAGGAAGAAACCGGGAAAACGCTCAGATGTGAAAAGAGAAAATGTTCGCCTAGCATTGGACGACGACGCGCAACGTTTAGTACCGTTTGTGTTTGTCGATGGCATAAAATAGTCCACAGAGTTGGTAAGGTATAAATAATGTACAATACAAAATAAAAACCCTTGTCAATGTCGGTAACATTCACGTAAAGTGGAGCACAAGGAAAACGCGCGACTGGAAGGCCGTTTAATTTTTTGTTTCTTAATGAAGCTTATGATTAGCGTCGCGAGAGGCAACCGCCAGTGACTCCGGCGAGCAGTCATGGCCGGCCGACGTCCTCATTGTGACAGTGAACGAATATAGAACTTTCAATTTGCTTAATACACTGGATATTATATATGGCCTACCTAATTCATAAATTAATAATATACATTTTAATAAAAACAAAAAATTAATATACATTATTACATACTCGTAAATAATTCACTTTAAGAGCAATACCTATATTTGTTTTTGTGGTGGCGTGTGGTTCCGTTCTAGAATATAATATCCTCCCATGGATGGACATGGCTACTGAGAAATTGTTAAACTTATACTTACTTAGGCTAGGCAACTATTAAGCAACAATAATATTCTTAGAGAGTTGACGTCAGACAGTCCTCTGGTTAAGAAATATCTGGTCTCGCGTGGAATTAGTTTGGTCATGTCAGCTAGGTCACAATATTTATGAGTAAAGTTCTATAGTAGGTACGATGAATGACATTAAACGCCAGTCCACTAAACTATTAATTGAGTGACATCACATTATTTTTGAATTGTCTTACATTACGCAGCAACTGCTTTTTAGTCATGTCATAAACGTAAAAGACAACCCTACTAAAAACAACAACACGCCGGCTTTTTGCGAATCCTGTCATGTTAACAATCTTCACAGTACTGATTTGTTGTTGAAAGTATATTAGATATTAAGTAGTTATAGCCTATTATAATTTACTAAAAATAACTTGAAAGTAATTTAGTAAAATGTCTATTTTCATGTATATCACTACAATTTGTTTATAGTTGTAAGATTAAAATATGATTATTGAAAACAATGAATTGTCCTAATTTGTGGTAATTAAAGTCACGTTTTTCTCAATTGTGGCAAGAGTTTACCACAGTAGAAATAATTGTTAGGTGTGGAAATGTTTGGCAATGTCCTTTGTCGGGTGGATCCGCTGCACCGCTCGCACGCTTGCTGTAATGTAACCAATATTCTGCAATACACAACCTGTCTTTACACTACAGGAGCGCATTGATGTTTTTTAAAAAGCAGTACGGGGCTTTGATACTATTTAACCTATTTATTTCATATAAGCGACCATTTGTGCAAACAAACAGTCATTATCAATCCTAAAAGTGTGCCTAAAAGTGTGCAAGCCTGGCGGTCAATTTACTATACTATGTAATGAAGTTTTATTAATCAAATGGAAAAACACTACATGTACGTTTAATAAGCATGGCTGTATATAAATATACATATTGTAATTACAAATAATGCGTGATTCTCATTTGATTTTAACTTATTCAAAACACCCATAGTAGTTTTTGTAACTGGTTGATAACGCAACCTTCATATAGAGCAATCTCAGTGGACGGGCATCATCACGAGACCACGGTCCCTGAGGAGATTGCGGTGGCTGTTCCCTTCCAATAGGGTGTTAGAGGCAATCGCATCGGGAGGGCGGGTCGAGGGACTTACCGATCCCAAGGGATAATAGCCCACAATAAACGGCTACCCCGATCACCGATGCGACAAAACTGCGGGACACTTGTGGGGAAATTATACAAACTCACGATGCTCTTTACAATTGTTTTAAAATTGAATGACATGAATTAACAAGCTAAGACCTTGTCTTATCTCGCCAGTTCTGCAGCATCATATTTTTCTAAAGTGAACTTTGTTATTATTATTTTTATTGTAGTTGTCAAAGCTGGCAATGATAGATCACCTTTTCGATCTCATACGAAACTTACGATAGTTTATTAGATATAGTTTTTCGAAAAGATACGAAAAGATGTCCAATGCTCTATAATTACATATGAATTGATGATATTAAGTGAAAGATAGATCTTTTTTTGTTAACTAACTATACTTAGTTTGTAATATACAAAAATATGTTACAAATAATAGCTTGACACGGGTGTTAGTGTGTACAGATCGAGTCATCAATTTTAGTTTGGTAACCCACGTGTTTCCACACAGGTGTTAATCAACTAATCCACGCTTGATTACGAAAGCAACTAAAAGTACACTGTGCACAGAAAGTGGCCGGTACCTGTACAGTTTAGGTACACACTGATTTTTTTAATGAAAAGATTTCATAAATAGGTTTCTCCAAATACTTGAATCAATTGTTAAAGTTATTACTTGAGTTAAGTTTTTTCAGGTCTTGCAAAAATAGTCTTTATGTGTAAACTCTAACACTAACACCCAGGGCACAATGTTGAGTCGCTCTGAGCTCACATCGTCAAATTACAGGGTTGCGTTATCATTAGTAGCTCAGTGGCTGGATTGATTGTTGCTTTCGTGTGGTTCGTAATTGGAAATGTTATGGCGGTAGCTGGCACTGTGACGGAGGCAACAGGCGATGCAATAAAAATATTTATTATTACAAAAATTTCTAAGGACGCTCGTGTCCTGATTAAAGTTAAAAATTTCATTCATTTGTGTTGTTTGCAGCCCGTCAGATACCGTATATATATATATATATATATATATATATATATATATATATATATATATATATATATATATATATATATATATATATATACATATATATATATATATATATATATATATATATATATATACTTGATATTAAAATGCGTTTTGTTAATAAAAGTATTTCTGATTGTATTTCATTACCTTTATAATATTTCTGTTGCTAGGTTTAGAGTAAGCGAATACTTAAGATTACGTGGAAAACTTACATAAAGACCTAGTAATACTTTCTAGATCCTAGATACATGATGGTATCCCAGTTACTCATAACTTTTAAATTTCCTTTAGCCATGCACTAGACTCAATAGACAACATACCCAGAAATCGAACAAAACTAATAGGTATACAAATAAAATAACTTGGGCACAAATAATTTAAACCTTATTAATATATACAATACATGGCTAATGGCTATGTATTGTTAATAATTAAAAATACGAAATTAAGTTTAGGTATGACATTAACTAACCAGAAGCTTATCCATACAAGTTAACAGAGACAAGAGTCAAGTTAAGTTACCTTGTTTGACAAGAAAACGTCGAGACACACAACATGGTGACGTCAAATTCGGCACGTGAGTGCTAAATGAAATGTTTACTTTCACGTATTTTATGAAAATAGCGATTATACGTCAGGCGCTTTTTTGCGCAAGAGTGACCACCACCGCGGTCGGCTAGCTCGGAATTATGTCATACAGCACAGCTTGCTGGTCACCCATCGAGCCCCAGCTTGTCCAATAAACAAACATTTTTATGCTTTCAAAACTATTAAGCAATGTTTATTTTTAATTGTGCCATACATAATTAAAAACAGACGTCATGAAGGTCTGCTACAAAGCAAATACACAATTATTCATTGCAGTAACCTATTACGTGCCTAACAACATTTAACGATTATTGGGATCGGCGTTTCTAATCCTCATGGGCGAATTGTATTTGCATTTATTTTTATTATACGGTCTGCGCTCGTGTATCTGCCTACCTTCAACAACGCCATGTATAGTATGTGTAGCAAGTGCTACGAATAATTGTAGACCGCGTTTAGACTTCTCCCGTGCTACGAAATATTTTCTTACCACATAAAACTTCATCATCTACATGTCCAGTCCATGGTACTAAACAACTATAAATAAAATCAGCTGATCCATACATTTTCCACAAGTTAGGTATTTATTTTTGTACAGCTGATTGTTGTTCGCGATTTCGGAGTTATCCCCATACTAAAAGTTGTTCAGAATCATGGATTGAGCATGTAGACAAAATATTGCCAATGTATTAAAAGTCACCCTTTATATGTTTGTAGTGGGAGTCTTCAAAAATACTATATCTAATGTAATATTAGTTCGGAAATAAATTGACCTATTTTCTAGACATTTTTTATATATTTAATGCTACACACTCCAGACTGGCTGCGACTGAAAAGTGTTTGAAACAACAGCTTCAATAAAAAAGGTTGATATAAGAATGTGACGTACATTTCATTTCATACACAAATATTTTAATGTTATTTAATTCATTTTACACAACATGTTAATAAATTTACGTAAATAAGCTATATCAAGAGATAAGAAAAATCGATAAATATTGAAAGGTTCTCTATACAAAGCATTCTTCTATTAAGCAGACAAACACGTTAATCCGAGGGCAAAGCTCTCCATGTAGGTCAGTGATTACATTTTTCATTCATAAGAAGTAAGAAACTAGTTCCCGCGTAACTGGCCGTTATGTAACTCAGTTAGCTGTAAGTAAAGATACCTTGACGGAAAGTAACGCTTCGCGAGCCTTCGATATTTGGATTAGTTTCGTAAATTAGGCATAATTAATCGTATTCTTGGAAAACCTAATTGTTAATACAGTGTGACGCTTTTAATTAAGTAACGTATTAACGTATAAGTGAGTATTATTTTCCTGTTGGTTAGATTATTGAAATATTTCGCGCCGAAAGAATGGCACTGTAACTTTATTATAGTAACACTTAAAAGCAACACAATCACTACATAGTATAAAACAAAATCACCTCACGCTGTCTCTTCTCTTTAAAAGTTAGTATAGATTTTGATACAGGATTTTCAATAAGAGGAAGGTTTAGGTAGGTGTAAGTCGCGGGCATCAGCTAGTACAAAAATAATATCGTAAATGCCATTGCAACATCAAAGTTGTTCATTTCGATCTTGACCCGTCAAAAATACCTCGGAAAATTTAAATTGTCAAGCGCAACAATGCCGCAATTTAAATTTGCCCCAAAACTATGCCTGAAATAATAATTTATGTTTGTATATTTATAACAATACAAAAATAATATCGTAAACTCCATTGCCACTTCAAAGTTGATCATTTCGATCTTGACCCGTCAAAAATGTATTACCTCGGAAAATTCAAATTGTCGAGAGCAACAATGCCGCAATTTAAATTTGCCCCAAAACTATGCTTGAAATAATAATTTATGTTTGTATATGTATAAAAAAAGACAAAACTTCTAGTTTGTTTCGAAGCATAGATCTTTAAGAATCACGTGTGGGTTAAAATTTTATGCAGTTTCAGGATTCTATTTTATAAGATTGTTGCAATTACTGGCAAATTTACGTTATGATAAAAAAATAAAGATTCAGATTAAAAAATTCTAAAAAATTTATGTAACTAATATAATAATAATTTGTGCAGGTGAGAGCACGGTGAGAGTTTTAAGAAAGGCATTATTTCAGATATTTAGACAATAAAAAAATTCCTAGAAGTGGGCCATTGACACGGATGTGAGACACGACATGTAGTCGCTTAGTATAAAAATATCTATATATTTATCGCAGAAAAATCTAGGTCGAATATACTATTATGCAAATTCCATGAGAAAGCTTGTCAAACCTTTCTGTCGTTTGCGACACTAGTGTTACGATTTTATTGCACGTTTATTGTTGATTTATGTACATTGCAGTCTGTGTAGCAAGGTGAAGTGGAGGAAGGAATTAATGAATAAAATTGCAGGGAATCAAATCGTTTTAATTACTTTTTTATTTCTTTAAAAAACTAACTTTTAATGTAGATTTTAATTATAATTTCGGAGTAATGAAACATATTTAGTAGCTATTTATAGTTTACTTTAGTAATGTGAAAGAAAAAATATATAAATGTAAGTGCAGGGAATCAAATCGTTTTAATTACTTTTTTATTATTTTAAATAACTAAATTTTAATGTAGATATTCATTGTAATTTCGGCCTAATTAAACATACTTAGTAATTATTTATAGCTAACTTTAGCACTCGGCTTTACAAGGTAACCGGGGCTATATATAATTTTATCTTTTCTAAAGTAGCATTATACTGGTTCCCACTGCATGAAGATCGGTGTTTGCGTTTGAAAGGAAAATTCTGTAAAACTAGAAGTAAATGTGTATATAGGTAGACGAAATTATAAATTTAACGTAAAACACATAAATTGAAAAACTAATAAACATCATAGTAATTAATTCTCCAAAAGTTTAAATAAAGCTACGATGATAAGCAATTCACGAAAACCAAAACGGTTTTCGTTTTGTTGTTTTGGGAGGTAAATTGTGTAATTGTATAATTAATAGAATGTAGGTAGAGGTCACCTCGGGTAACCTCTACCTACATTCTATTAATTATAAGCCCATTAAATTAACTAAGCAGATTTAAGGATATGTATGGGTTTTGAATGAGAACAAAAGATAACTGAGCAGCGGCCTTATGATCTCTTTGCAAATACTTGTAAAGACCCTGATATTAATTAAAAGGTGAAGGCCAGGTTTGGTGTAAATAATAGTAGATTGCAGGTAAAGTAAGTAGAGGTCAAGTTACGAACTAAAGGGGTCCTATACGACGAAGGTTGGCATTAAATAATTTACCGTAACGCATTGAAAGGGGTTGATAACTTCCTATATACTTGCCGCAATGTGAACTATCTAACATCTACAAGGTCATTTTGAAAATATTTACATTATTACACAAACTAATATATCAATTGTGAATTAAATTAAAAGCTAAATTTCATAAATTTACATAGTCTACAGCACAACGGCTTTGGAGAACATTGCATTTGGGTAGGTACCCAAATGCAATGTTCTCCAAACTCGCCCCTATTACCGCGGCATAAAGATCCATCAAGGGCAACTTTCAAAGTATAATTATTTTCATAAGGTACTTTTATAAGGTTCATCACTTGCGAGTTTGTTAGGTATCTTTAAAAAATAAATGTGCTAGATTATAGTATTCAAATAAAATTTCTAATGAAGCAGAGCATGCGGCCGTTTGTAAAATCACAGGCAAATCTGTAAATTTGGACTGCTCTTTTGGACTTTGTGGCGTCACTACATCGAATGCAACGTGTAGATGAGTGAGAGTGTAAGCATAAAAAGCTGGACAGTGAGTGCGGCGCGAAACTGGGAAGTGGGCCACGCGAAAGTAATGTAGAAAACGAGAAAACGCCAATGCAATTTACTTATTTGCCAAAGTGAAGTTAAACGCGAATACATCATTAGGTTACCCCACCGTCCACAAGGTAATATAAGCGGAAACGAGACTGGTATGGTGGATTGGATATTAGTTGTAACAATAAAACTTATTTCGATCGATATACCCGACGCGATACAAAATAAGTGAATAACGGGTTTAAAATAAATATGAAACTCACATGTTTCTGTGTAGAGTTAGGAGGTGAAAATACAAATGTCAATAACTACAAGATAATATCTAATAAACACCAATAGGTTAGTTAGCTATCAAGCTATCAAGTCAAATCTAATACTTTTCCCATGTTGATTGTGCTGTATCTACTTAGTTACGATGCCATAACATTACAGGTATTTTAAGAATTTCTATTACTGCAATTTTCACAGTATGAACTTTCCACAAATCTTGTGTGATTTATGAGGTGGAGTACTTCAAAGATATATTTTCCTACTAAGAAAAATGCTGTTTTCTCCGAAACACATGGAGAAGTGCTGAAGTATTGGACTTTTTCTTTTATTAGGTATACTGAACCATATTGCACAACTATATTACTTACCCAGAACTTAGATAGTCAAATTATTAAATATTTAGATGCCGCAGTGATAAAATTATTAAATTACTAAAGAACACTATACGTAGTATACATAGCAGTAATTGCTCAAGATTAAGTGTCATTTTCATTAAATCAAATCTTAATTATCCCTGTGATCGCATGCAGAATATCGCAGAATCTGGATTCTACTCAGGCTGGAGCATATTAAGTAAATACCTAACATAAGTTTCATGCATCAAATTTTATATTACGCAGCTAATAAACGTTCGCATCGTATTGTGGTCAGTTTGCCTAATCTATAACAATTTATAATATAATCTATAACAGTTTTATAATGAAATACTGTGGTAAAAAATGATGCAAAGATGAGGAAAATTCTAACTTTTTTACATGTAAAATATAGCAAACAATTGAGCTTTAAATAAAGGTACTGCTTTGTACAAATTAAATTGAATGAAGGATATTCATTTATTTGATCGTTTGAAATGGACGCCAATACCTATATTCAATGCCACTTAACAGATTGTATACGTACATGCAAACTATTAAAATCAATTGTTATTTAACACACAAATATGCACATTCCAATTATGTTAAGGAGATAACTTAAAAACTGAGTAGCCAAGGTAGCCCAGTTGTTTAGAAGAACATTGTTATTATTTTATGTTTTCTAATGATATCGATGACTATGGACCACAATATTACCAACCGAAGTTGTTTCTTTCTATAATTATAACAATGCAAATTATCTATATTAATTGTCAACTTAAGTACTGGTTATTACCACAATTCGGCCGAGAATCAAATCTTTTTCTGTAACAAAAAAAACTTTTTTTCTATTTCATTGTGTTATTGCATGGTTATGTATTATTTTATTGTACATTATTGTATTGGCAAACTTTAAAGAGGACCTACAGCCTACATTCGAGTTACCACACAGACCCGTTGCGGCGTGTCTATTCTCAATAAAACTGGCGGTAGTCCGTGTGCAACTGCAGCAGACTATGAATTGTTTCCAATTTACGCGCGTGTGAACCGACAAATTGCGATGCATTCTGTGGACCGAGGCTTCAGGGGCTGCTCCGACTGAACAGTTTGCTGTATTGTAGACTAGTTTGTACCTAGATATCCTGGAATCGTTTTAGACACGATCTATACATATAATAATACTATAAATGGCTATGTCTGCACATAGGAGATATTAAAGAAAAATAATTATGGGGTTCTTTATGGGACTTAATAGAAGGCAAATTTTTTTTCTCCGTTTGTCTGCAAAAACTACTGGATGGAATTTGTTGCGGTTTTAATAGTTGTATAGCGGAAGGTCTTACTTAAAATCTGGTATAAGTTTTATAAAATTCGATACGTTGCTTAGATCCTATGTTACCGATTAATAAGTTATGAGCGGACGCACGAAATAAACACGGGCGAAGCTGCAGCTAGTCTTGAATTAAATGTCTTTGTAACAAAAAAATAACGGTCAATTACGAACTGGAATGCATAGAAGGTTCTGTAAAATTTGTTTTGTTTGTTTATGTACATATATTTACGGTTTTCTTAGATATATTCTGTGCAAGAAAGATGGCACATTAAGATAAACAAGTCAACAACTGCGTAGTCGCAGGTTCTATTTACGTAGTATTTCAACATTGTTGTCTATTCTATTTTTTAATTTTACGTACTTTTTGCGCCTACGTTTTTTTTATATATAGAATAAAATATATAATTTATTTTTTTAATAAACTTAATAAAATAACAACAATAATATATACTTATAATAAAGCTGTAACTAGACAATGTATGTACATAGAACATATTTACGAAAAAACAATAGGAGGGGACTATTTAGTAGACAATAGTCAGTCATAAATGAATTTTATGTTCTTGGCTCAATCAAATATGTAAGCAAGTATGCTACATAAATGTATGAGCTAAATCTCGATACAGCCTTGCCGGCGAACATTTTGTCCATACACGAAGGGATTAGACGAGTTACTTCTTGATATTCAGGCAAGTTCGTTGAAATTTACTGTTCCTTAGTGGCAGTAATAAAATGTGCGACCTGAATGATGGATGTTCCAAACTAAACGAGTGACAATTCAGAATCAGAAGTTCGGTCACGTAACGCGAATGAAGACCCCCAAAGGGTATTTATTCTTTGCTGTTCGGAAAAAGGTCCACGGTGATGAGTGGGAAATGTTTGTTTACGTAACAGGTAGGCCTGGCCTCGGCCCTTTGCATTATGGGAATTCGCCGATAATCCCAATACATATATTTGTCAAGAATTTATTCATATAGTAAAAATTTATAGGTCTTACTTCTACTATAGTATTCATTAAAGTACCTAATATAATCATCCGGGGACAATTGGCAAATTGAATAAACTCTCCGTACACATTAAATCAGTTTTGTAATTTAATTTATAAAGCAACCTGTTTAGTCTAAGAAAAATACGGAATAGTTTCCGTAATTTTCTTTCACTAAACAGGACGTAGCGTGCTGACAGAGTTTAACAATAGCATCAACAGTTATCTAAGCATGTCTGTTTCAATATTATGGAAGTATATTATTGTTCACATTGCATTCATGTTTTTAAAACTAAAGTTTACTCATTTATACTTCTCCATATCCCTTTTTCCAATCAAGGGCAAGTTACGTAGTTTAGAGTTATTCAATGGAAACCAGGTAAAATTCTCGAATTAGGTAAGAAACTTTAGACTATTGTGATTTTTCAAATAATGCGTTCGGACAGGAGCGTGATCAGCCAAAATGTTTGCCGGAGAACGGAAAGTATATTTATCGTTATACGATACCACGCCCACATTTCGTAAGCAAGTTCTAAAACAGAAACCTATTCTAATTTTCGATTGATGATATTTCATCACACCTTTCGAAACTATATAAGTTCAATTGAAAATAACGCGACTATCTTTTAACTAAAAATTCTACATTAACTATGTAGCTAATATATTGGTACTATGATTTGGCTTTCTTATACTAGAATATGGCGTATCAAGTTACAATGCTCCTTAAAAGTACTACTTACTGAAACTATGAAATATTATCAGTAGTCCTTTTAACAGGCATTGTCACAAGCTTATTTGACCAACTATTATATCACACACAATGTACAGTTCGATATTTCGCGACATTTTGCGTCTGGTGAAGGTCTGCGTGGATGAAAAATCAAACCTACCTAAAATTATATAATTACGTCGTACGTATACGTCTATACATACAGTACACGCAACCAAAAATTATCTTTTTTTATAAGTATTTACTTGTTTTATAAGTTTATAAACTATTCAGATGAGAGTGTTCACGAAACAGATTGCATGCATATTACATAGTCTATACTAAATTAGATAATACCACGCTCAAGTGAACACAAACCGGTTGAGAGCTTTGTTAAGTCATCTTCATACGTGAATGATAATAGAAAGTAATTACACTCATCAGAGATAGTCTCGAAAATAGTATTGTCATTTGGTTTGCTGGCTGATCGTTCGAGCAGCGTATACGGGAAAAATCTGTGGTATGACAACATGGTTTTATCGTGGTTTAAGTGTGACAACAATTTTAAATCAATACGTTGCACTTTGTGCTCTACGCGTGTACGTACATGTTATTAAACCAATGAAGTGCTTTGTGCTAGGAACTTTCGTATATAAAATATCAGTAAGATCATTTGTGTATGTACCCATTGAATTCACCCAGTAGTTGAGCGCGGGCACTCCGACGGGTCAGCGTGGCCGAACCGAATGACCCACTTGCGATCGGCAAATCGCGAAGGTGCGACCGCCGCGCGGGCTGGCCGACGGCTTTCTTCCACTCCGCACTTATATAATATGACGCAAAGAGGCGTTTGCTATACCCATGTCGTATTATACAATTATAAAACAGGTCAACAATCTTAAGCTGCCCGCAGTTGCAATCGGTAAATGCTAGTTGTGCGTTATCTCACTGCCTGACATCTATCTGCATTATATACCAACCTAGAGCTGTTATTATTTTCTTAAATAAACGCTTGCTTCTTCCCACGTGATCATAATTAGCTATTTTAACTGTTACTGCATTGCTTGGCACACGTAACCCATAGTTTTGCGAATGTTGTAATGATTTTAAAATGTATAGCAGTAAGTTTACGCAACTCCGTTGCTCATTTTTGCCTTCCGGTTGCCAATTTATTAATAAGTTTTATGCTCAGCTAAGTTTTTATCTCTATATCTAATGAATTGTATTTTATTTGGAAAATATCAAATAAAATTTAACTTACTCTTCGAAGCCCATAGTTCTCCTTTCTCGAGTGCTTGTAGGTAGTTCTTCAGGTCTTCCTCACAGTTTTTCGGCAGCGATGCCTTATCGACCACCTCCGACCAGTAGTGGTGGTCCAGCAGGGTCTTCAGCCACCACATGCGAGACTTGGACACAGTCACATCACTAGCTGAGGAGTTCACATTGGCACCCACCGCACTTATTAACACTAAAACTGTCGTTAAGAACATCGTTCTATTGTTTATAAACATTATGAAATGTTAGCAGGCAAACACATATAACATTTTTGTCTTTCCTTTTAAGAATAGTACTTTGGGAGTACCTGAAAATAGAAAAAAGGCTGTTAATATTCTAAAAGACAAGGCAGATATGGAATTTTTCATATCATAATCATCGAAGAGACAACAAGTATTCTGTATTTTGTGGATGTTGACACAAATAAAACATTGCTAAAATGAAATATCTTCCTTTTGGCTAGAAAGATGTAAAGCTTACAAAATCGATGATCAAACAATTTCTATGATATAATTGGTTTTGTGCGAATTTTCTAGTAGACATTATTGCGTGTGGTCTGCCGTGGTGCGATTTCGCTCTGAAATAAGACCACTCCGTATTCACTCGTGACCGTCGTAAAAAGCGATTAAGGGACACATATACCTTTGACAGCTGATACGCTACAATAACATTAGCAATAAAGGTTGACGTTAGGCAGGCTGCGGGTAGTGAAATCACAGTCGTATCTCCAACATTTTTGGTTTATTTTTTAACCTCCGCGGCGGCGGCGGCGGCGTGACTCACCGGACCACGACCGGGAACACGTAAGGATGAGATATATAATTAAACTAGGCTTTGCTACTAATTTTATAAACACATATGTCACCATAAATTAGTCAAAGTACAGCGGCAGTGCTGTCTAATTAGATACTATCTGTCTTATCCTAAATTTAGTGGAATCGAAAAGTGGTTGCACTGATCCCACAGCGTCAGAACACCGCTACGTGTAATAAATTCGTGATAAAAAAGAAGAAAACACGAAGAAAGCCTTTGTTATGTTTTCATTGTATAAATGGTAAACAAAACCTTTGTCCACTGGACGTTGTAGGGGCGCAATTTAATTCCCCCATCTACAAAACGATTCTTTAATTTTCAGTTATTATTAATACTCAGTTATTATCATTTAAGCAAAACGCAAAATTTTATTTCAACACCTCAAAACCATTTTTAAAATGAAAAGGTATGAATTGATTTATGGTATTGTTAACGATAATGAATTATCAATATCTCGAATCAGATGAAACTGTACTACTTGTATAAATAATCTGAATAGTGGATGAATTCTAATAATAGAAGTTATTGTCTACTGATTTTAGTACGTAGAGTTAAATGCAATCGTACAGTGTCTCTACCAGTGATAGAGAGACGCAAATCTTAATTAAATCGATCTACATTATTTATACACTTTTCAATTGTAAGAACCATGTACGTATTACAAGTGAATGCTGATTTCATATTTAATTGAATACCTGTCTTGCCACAAACTTCATATAGTAGCGTTATGGGGCGGCCACCTTCAAACATAAAACGCGTAGCACGTCATTGCGTCCACACGTTCTCTCTTTTATATACACGATGCGTACAGGATATGGGAAAAAGAGACAGCATTTGGACGTTATTAACGTACTACGTACCTATTTGTATGTTTCGTGGTAAGCCTTTTGAACACGGATCAATTTCTGTGGTTCTGAAGTTGATGAGGGTCATGAACAAACCGCGCGGCTGGAGAGGTCTCCTATCATCATTATGAATTTGCACACATTGTATATCTAGCACTCCGTTCGGTATCTTTAATGCCATCTTCGCATGACACAGGCCAACTTTCACCTGCGTTTCATAATAACTCCTAGTATTTATCGTAAACTTGTTTAAGAAATGTGTCCATTAACTTTGCCTTTTCAAGACGTGATATACGAATATATAATTTAACATTGATTTTTCATATGCTTGTTTGGATGAAGCAAATATTTTCAAAATTTCATGTACCTTTGAATTTGTTGACAATGTGTGCAATAAGAACAGTTATTTCAAACAAACTTATAGTTTTATTTTGAAACGACTGTAGGTAATTTGGGCGAAAATATGCGTAAAAAAGAAGTACAATGACATAGTTCTGTTCTAAGGGTGGGTATTAGGAAGGGCACCAACATGACATAACTTCGCCCTTAACGTAAACCTCTTACACTTTGATTAACAACATGAAAGGGATCACACATTGTCCCGCCCAAAAGCAATTAGACTATATTGGAAAAAGGTTCCCATATACCCAATATCCTTTATTTGACGGAAGCGATTGATGCCATTACAACCTATATATTAATAGAATACGCTAAATTGAATATTTGGTTCACTGGTTACTACCACTCTCTCCCGGGCATTTGTTGCCAGGTTTATCTAAATCTAAAGAAATTTCCTTTGAAATTTGTTATAAATTTTCTACAAGATTTATTCATTGCAGTTACGGCCGCGATAATCTTTGTTTGACCTCGAGTATATATAACTGTATCTGAAAAAAATCGGTCCAGCAGTTTAGTCGTAAAAGCATGACAGACAAGAAGACAGACAGGTTCTTTTACATTTATAATATTAAGGAAGTATGAATTTTAGTAAGTAGACTTTTCGTCATAATTCATTTCAATTTATTACCCAAGGCCCGCTTAATTAAATGATCAACATTGTACTCTTGTTATTCATTACGACGTTCTTTTATTGTTACATTTATATATGTTGTGGACCAAGTGAATAATGGGATGCTATCAAAAATGTCCAAAATGAAATAATGCTAAATGTAAAAGCTATTTAAAATGAACAGAGACGCATTTAGAATTAGAAACACTGATACTATATTGAAAATAAATAATTCAGTTTTGAGATGAAATCCATTTAATCGTGACAAGATCAATACCGTTTTTTTATATTCAAAATAATGTCATATTATTATAGGCCAGTTAAGTTGATAGAACAAACCTCTAACACCAATATAATCGACTAGACATTATTATTATGCTCGTCATCTATTAGGCAGACTACGGAAAAGGTTTCATTACTATTATTAACTACAAAACTTAGTGACAAACGAATTTCCGTAAAACATACTCCACGTAGTCTTATCGCATCTTAGTGCTGCCCCTAAACTACTACAAGTCAGACCGTATTCAAAGTGCCCAGGTATGAATAATAATGTTATAATTAATAACCTGGTCCATAACATATATAACATACAGTTTCGTTGGGATAGCTTTAAACTAAATAAATAAAGATTTAGTTTGTTAAAACATTTCTGTTAATTATATAGAAATACGTTGGAAACGACATTTCATTTCATGAACGAATTCAGGTTCAGCGGCTCCATGAAAATAAAATTTGTTTTAATGTAATGAAGATCTTTAGGGATTTGCACGCTGTTACTTTGCCATGTTCGTTAATTAGATTGAATTAATTAAATTGCGCATACTAATTTGAATTAAATAATTATTTACATATACAATATTGTATAACTCATATATACTTGTAATTACAGTTGTTATAAAATAGGTATATTATGGATTATACTACGGTCCAACTAAAGGTTCCTATCTATACTTATGCATGTATAGCTTATTACATAGTGGTTGATTTACATCTCATACTAAATATGTTTTTTACTCTTTGTATCTATCAATCTGGCTTATTACCTCGAGGACGATTGGAATTTCGAAAAATGTTTCGGGAAATCTTTGTATTGGCTTTCTTATTTATGTCTGCCAAAAGCAACAATTTAGCCACATGTTTTCCCGCCGCCCCTTTATACATATGTCATGGGAATAACCCGATAATAACGACTTGGAAACACGGCCGCCGCGATATCATCCACGTAAATCGTATTTTTTCTCCTTATCTCTCTCACTCGATAACTCAAGAGCAGGTCTGAAAACGAAAGATGAAAATAGATTTTTCAAGCTCATATGAACGCTTAGAGGATCATTTTTGCTTTTCCCCGTTGTGTTGTGAGCGAAGGGAATATAATAATAATGCAAGAGATTTCGTCGCGAATGGGGACGTAAAACATGTTGGGGACTCTTGTGACATGTCTTTTTGTAGTGCGCTTGTTGTAGAATTACTTGATATTGATAGACAGACAGAAACTGATAGAAAGACATCAATCAGTAAATTTACATTTTAACACCTAGTTGTAGATAAATTTCCATTTTAAAAAATATATAGTAACTAATATAACGGTAAGGATTTAAGAATTTATTTAGGATTTTAAAGACAACTAATTCTCCACGCGAGCTATACTGTTTGATAAGTGTGGAGAATGAGTTGAGTATCTCGAAATTTTGGTATTTGTTGATCCTACTCTTGCGGTCAGCTGCCAGTGATATGCATGCATGCCACAGATTCGCGGCTCTGTAACATACGCGGGCGCCTCGCTGTGAACGCATACCTATTGTCGGTCAACTGTATCTACATGCATGCAAGTTTGTTGATTATTAATACTACATACTTTATTTATACGGTACATAGGTACATTATATATTTCCGTCTAGTAGCGGTCGCCTACGCTATGAATTCTATGTTATACACCACTCTCTAAATTCGTGTATAAGTCGGTAGATTCGGACGGCAATTCACATACAAAAGAAAAATATTACCAACATAAACAGCAGCAGTATCAAGCTCAAGACATTCATATTGCGCTGCCGTTTGTTCTATTTAAATATTTTATTTCAGGTAACTACTTCAAATGCCACCTCGCATTACAAAAAGCCATGTAATATCAACACCTTACATAAAGGGGGCATCACAACGGTGCTTGCGCATTCGTGGGGGTCGTGCATGTCAAGCACGTGTGGCATAAAATTGAATGGGTCATCTTGAACAAGAAATACATAATGACTGAGAACACCACTGTATGCAATACCTGGCCGACTGGCAGATGCGCGAAGCATACTTATAGTAAAAGCACATGGAATTTACGGGCACAAGCTTAGTCGTGTCAAAGTGCTAAGAGCTCTGGTAAAATACTACAGTTGCTCGAGCTCAGTCAGAATGCGGTTATTTTTTCAGGCGATTTGACATGTGTGTGTGCGTGTGTCATACACACATGTCAAATCGCCAAACAGCCGTACTTTAATTAATCCAAATTAATATTTCGATTATATCAATAAATATATAATAAAGCTTTTTTAATGCTATATGATTTCTACAAGCGAAATTTAGCAATTCAAAAATGTTATGTATCGTAACTCACGATTTGCTTAGATTAACAATGACAATATAGGCCTGTCGCAACTGTATTTTTTAATTCTCAAGATCAAATTTTTTTAAGAAAAAAAAAGTGTTTTTTTCTTTTTGATTCTGGTTGATGGGTTAGTGAAAATAATTCCAACTTTGTTCTAGAGTACATGTAGTAGGAGATATGATCTGACGCTTAACGGCTAAGGAAGCAAGCGGGAAAATGCTCAGATGAGAGACAGATAGTAGAAGATCTGGTGATCATCCATCGAAATTGTATAAAATTAAAAGTAAATCTGGACGCGTGTTTTCCATTGCCACACATTTTGCGACGCTTTGCGTGTCTATTACTTACTATTCTTTCATCATCATCGATTCGCTCCATATATTCCAACATTCGAAATGTGCAATTTTATTTCAAACCCGATTAGCTCGGTAGAATAAATCGGTTTTATCTATACATAGGTAAGTATAATAAAACGTTAACTGGGCTATGTCTGTACATAGGGGATATTAAATCAAATATCGGTCTCTGTAAGTTAGTATCTCTATAAGTTAGACGCGCATAGCGCAAAATCTATTGAATGGAATTTAATACGATTTTTATAGTTATATAGCGGAAGGTCTAACCTAAAATCGCGACACGTTGCTTATATAGATCCCGAGATAATAATAAGTTATGAGCGGACGCACAAAATAAACGCAAGCGAAGCTGAGGGCAAAAGTTTGTTTTTAATAAATGAGAAAATTCTCGTCGTTTCAAAGATATTGTTAACGATATTTTATAAATACGTCTTTTGTTCACAGCAGTCCTTAGCACCAAGTTACATATCGCTATCGATATTTTATGTGCGTGAAACTTTCTCCAAGACGTGGAAAAAATAATTTCATAAGAATTTACAAAATATATACATATATAATATAGAAGAACTTTGTGGCAAGTAATTGCGACGTTTTGACGGCTGGTTGGCCCCAATTACCGCGACGCACAAACGCGTGATGCATACATTATACCCACGTATATTTTTCATTTTCACACCACATTATCCCGAGCCCCAGATTATTAGAATAAAATATTACGAGTTTGAATTTTATTTTAATATTGAGGATTATTATAATTAAGCATGATATCGCTATAACAACTTTTTTATTAAGTTAATACAATTAGCTTAGCTAAAATAAAATTTTGTAATAACCTACACGTGGTAGTGGAGATACATATTACACAGTCTGTAAGAACAAACCACATTTGATAATATTTTAGTTTTATAAATTATTTAATGTTTATTCAACTTTTATTGATAAAAAATAAGTATGTCACTGTTCATACCTTCATAGAATAAGCGCCAACGGAAAATGAATGAATCTTTCATGAACTCTGGAGCACTTGTGAGATTTTTGTAACGTGTTTTTTGAATTATAGATTAGACCATCGATATTCCACACCGAGTCATCGACTATCGATATTGGCACGAACTTAATCAACATTTTATTCTTCCAAACGCAAAGATATAAATAACATATCAGGAAGAATATGTTCAAAGCTAATTAAACTAGAGAATATTGATTACTTTGATCGTACTTATATTTAAATGCCCTCAGACCCATTTAAAAAATAAAAGATTTTACGTTGTAAATATGTCTGTTCTCTGTACTTTGAAAACATTTATACAATAGCTATATGCACAGATTTATGACTAAATCTGTTGAATAAAATAAGCATGAAAGCGTAACAAACTCACTTTCGCATTTTAATAAGACAAAAGGCTTTGGAATGATTACGTATAGTCGGTGAAATGACTGTCTTAAAAATGTATCGTGGAGCCGAACAAGATATACGAATGAAAATTAAAACATTAGAAATTTTGCTAAGCAAGTTTTGGTCCCATAAGACAAGAAATTACTGAATATAGCCGGACTTGATGCAAAAAGTGTCGGCTATCCCCTCGCGCGTCGTCTGTCGCGGCCAAGTTATCAATCATGGCAAAGTTGCTGCGAGGAGGGTCTCCGCTACCGGCATGGCCATCAAAATATTATGCCAAGTATAAATATTGCTTTAGGCAGCACCCTTCATGATGGATTAGAAAAATGTATTGATATATCGTTACACTTTATTTTATCATTACTTTTAAATTAACGTCTATTTTCTACCTAATCTCGATTTTTCTCAATTCCGATTCGGCGATTTCTGTTTAAATAATTTGAATACGCTTATTTCTTAATATATTAAAAAGTAAGTATATCTTAAATGTTCAGTCACCCAACAACTAGTGTGGCCATCGTCGCAGGACGTCGCATTCCTAAGAGACCACAAGCGACGTGGGAGGAGATAAAACTTTCACTTTTGTATGAAACAAGTGCAGTGCAGGGCACTAAACGTAACTTGTTTGTTACTGTTCAAGCCATGCAAAACGGATATTTGGGCAGAAAACCGGGTACAATTGATCTATCTTCTTCATTGTTGTAATAAAATGTTAATAAAATACTAAATAAATAATAAATGTACAAGATAAAACGTACAAGGAGATTAAGTCGGCATTTCCTAAAATATGTCTTTGAATTTTAACGAATAAACTGCGATAAATTGTGATTTTATAATTTTTTACAGTTCTAATCTTACGCAATGAAATGCCACTGGCAATTATTGTACATTATTACATGATCCCGTAAAGCTCTACACAACAAAATTAGTCTAAAAACTGCCATACAAGAATACCGCAATTTCCCTTGGTAAGTATGAATTTATTATCATAATATCACTCTAAATATGGTGGGAATGTAGAGGTCGGATGGAAAATTGTAATGTCACAAAGAGTCGACATTTATATTCATTTGTGAATAGCATGTTTAGGTCTCGCTTTTGTAGATGAAACTAGAAAAAGGTCGCTCTTATAATGCAAACTAGGGCAAACTTGAGACCCGGAGCCGCGCAATGGTGTGCTAAGCAGCGATCATCGGACGAGTGGCTTAATGGAGCGATTCATGGGCGGCAGCTGGAGCGGGTCTTACTAATGGCTACCATCGCTCTCTCCAAGCGCACCCTCTGCCCTTTAACCATTCTCTTTGGTCCTTGCGGCTATGATGACAACAGCAATTATAAATTCCACGATGATATGAGGCAATGAATCAATTGGCGAATCCCAGATATTATATAAAAATATACACGACTTACTAGTCACATAAATGACGTGACGCAACATGACATCTTTGTTGAAGGCTAAAACTAACAAACGGTGAAAGTTCAGCCATCAGGTCCGCGGCCTCTCAAAGCGCTGATTGTCGATACATTATCGATTGTTTAAATGTCAATATCTACTTGGACTTTCCGAAAGGCCGGATGTGACCGCCGCGGGTGAGGGTCTGGATACGCTCAATGTTTTTCACTTTCCTTGTACGTTTCAAACCGTCGTCGTCGCCGCCTGAAATGGAACGCTAACTCGAGACTGGTTTTCGTGCCACTTTACGCAATTGATCGGCGCAATAATTTTGCCTGGATTCCGTGGTAATGATTATTACGGTTATGATAAGCGCTGAATAATTGCTACGCTTCTAATTTGCAGCAAATCACGTTTAAGAAGCTCCCACTAAGCGAGCATCAAATATGCATATCTAATCAAACATTTAGAACATTTCTTGCTAGTTGTCGTTATTCGGTTATTACACAATACTTGGTCATGGTGTTGATGTCTCGGACAGATCGATTTAAACGCAATGAAACGAGAGTTTTTATAAATCATCGTAACACTTTAATTTTTGCTGTGGAGCAACTTATATTTTAAATTAAAGTACCTATTTACTAAGCTGGCATAGCATAAACGGTAGCGTTTTAGACAATTAACAATTAGATACGCGAAACTTATTTCTGTAGTGAATTATTCATATTTATCATTTGAGTATTGTTTCAATATTATTTCAATTTTTTTTTTATTTACCTTTGTCTAAAATGATCTATGTAACTGTGTCGTTAGAGACATCTCTGATCAATGTTGTGTAATGTCAAGTTAACTCACGCTCAGATTACTTATGAAGCAAGCAAGCCATTTCTAGGTCAATCCTACTAATTTTAATTTCCCAATGTCGTTATCCTGCTTTCGACATAAGTAACGTAATAACCGCCGTATTCAAATTAATGAGGTAAGAGAGATCGATCGTGCCTGAGTAAATGCTTATATATATTAGTTTCATTAATAATCCAACTAAAGTAATGTGGCCTATGCTTTATTTGTATATGCTATTTTATATTTGCATATAGAATTGGTATATCTCTAAGATTCTTATAAATTTATGTGTAAATTGTAATTTAAAAAAAATAACATTTGCGTGTCATATACCTCCACTCCATAGATACCGCGGTATTAGCGGAGACTTTATGTGAAATAAAAAAGTTGCACTATTGATAAGTGAAGAGATACCTAATACTTATTTATAAGTGATGAAAAGTTGCATTAGTGGCTGTGACACCGCATAGCCCGAGGTCAGAGGTTTAAAAATAACAATAATATTTTGAAGATTCAAGATCTCGATGTCGTAAGGGGCTGTCCCATAGTCGCCTCTTACGATACGGGAGGATATGTAGTGGTCCTATTCTAGGGTGGAATCACTCATTACAATGCGTACAATTAACTATTATACCCCCCTGTACCTAGTAGTAAGGTACTTAACAAAAGAATCCACAGTTTAAAAACTTGAGTAGATTTACTAGTACGTAGTAAACCTATGTATTAAGTGACTTGAGTGAGTTACTCAAAAGATAATTACTCTTAAATCTCAAAAGGGAATTTAAAGCTACATACCCAAAAGATTTTGACTAGATAACATTCTGTTTGAAAACGTTCAGTAGGTAGATATAGTTTCTTACTGAACGTATTTAAATTTTCTTTACCGGTAGGTATCTTATTTTCTGACGCAAAAATACAATGTACCTATATATTGTATTTATAAATTTTTATTATCGGTATCTCGGGTTATAGCAACGTATCATGATGAAACCTATACCAGAACTTTAATAAGTTAAACCTTTTGCTAATACAACTGTAAAAACCTCATCAAATTCCATTGTTGGTGAGCGAACAAACAGACAGACAAAAATTATTTTAAAAAATGTTTTGACTTCTATTAGTCCCATAAAGACCTTCCATAATTTATCTCCTATGTAGAGACAGACCCACTGACAGTTTTATTATATGTATTTATTTATACGGTTTACCACAAAACTTGTGTTACCTACTTTTGAAAGTTTAAAAGTTGCATCAATGTTGTTTAAGAAATACGAACCTTGGAAGAGTTAAAATCCAGCAATCATCAATGGGACTAATTACAAAAACACTTTTTATTATCACTTTAGTTCATAACAGTTCTTAAAAAGGGTTTATTGGCAAAGCCTCGTGGAAGCTCTACGGCAAGAGGCGAGGCTGGTGCGCATTCGCGTTGCGCCGGAGTCGACAGTTGTGCGAACACTGCGCGCTGAGCGCTCCACCACCACCAACCACTATGAAAGTATGCTACATCAAATTAATATCACTTATTCGGATTTTCCTAACATTTGCCACATATTATGTCAACAACTGGTTACGCAAGGGATCGCACATCCTGCCAACTTTTTGTGCAAATCGTGTAAACTTAGCAAAAAGTCAGTACAGTTTCATGCTTTTCGTTTAATTTGCAAAATGGAAAGAGGTTATTTTCATCAACCGAAAAGGGACTGTGATAGGTAATTGAAGATATCTGATACGATCTATAACTACTAAGTTATTTTTGCGCTTGTAACGCCCGCCCTTTATCTGCCATAAAATTAATTGAACGTCACAGAAGTTTCATTAAGTGAATGCGAATGAGGGTAGAATAACAAAGAACGGCGATGACACGAAAGCGTAATGTTTGCTTTTGACAAATAACAGGCCTTTAGTATTCTTGCTGGAACTTCGCCCTCCACAGCACCGGTGGCACTATTTATGGGTATGACACCATTGACATAACTCATCGACACCCATCATTCCTCTCATAATTTTTGTGCGGACGAGCCCTCATTTATTTCCAGAATTATGCGATCCTAATGAAAATTAGTGAACGATATAAAGCTAACAGAACATAATAACAAAGTTTAGCAAGATCTGAAGCCACGTAGAGCTAATAAATACACATATTTACAATTGACTTAATAGGAATTTGTTTCTCATAAATAAACACATATGTGTTGTGTTAGGACCCAAGTTCGGTTTTATCATATTTTAAGGTACCTATAATAGGTAAACCTATTGTCTGATATTACTGAAATGAAAAACTTGCTTACAATACTTGGAAAAAAATTCCTTGGTAGAAATCTGTATTTGTTTATTTTGGTTTAATAATTACCAACTAAATTTTAATGAATTTGTTGTCATCCGCGCGATCGACCGTGGGAAAGGTAGAGGAAGGCCGAAGAAGGATTGGATGAAGTGCGTTCGGCAAAGATGAATAGATCGGTTAACATCAGACAGGGAGAAGTGGAGGAGACTGACATGCTGTACCGAGCTCTCATAAAGAGGGATAAGGCTAGATGATGCTCGATCAACATCGTTACTCTTTATTGAATGCAATTTTTATAAGTCACTATACTTCTGTGGAACCATTATGGGATTTGAAAATAGGTAGATAGAACAGAGATAGAACCTACCTATGTTTTTTTTTGTATGCAACCGGAACCCTACGTAATATAATCATTATACAATACATTTACCATAAACTACTACTATAAACAAAGGAGATTGTTTTATTTAAATCAATCAATACAAATCGATCAAAATGATTGAATGGAAGATTATTTTGCAAGTGTTTAGGTATTTCCAATTTGCCACCACAATACGGGGAAGAGCATCAATCTCGCTTTGTTTACGATATATTATCGTTGGCTGTGGTTTGGTTACAATTCGTTTCTTCAATGTTAGTAATTTATAAGCACAATATATTTTGTCCATATAAACTGAGAGAATTTATTTTTTTGATGACTTGGACAGGTTCCGCAAAATTGGACAACTAGAACACATGACCAGACCAAATGGAAAAAATGGAAGGAGGCCATTGCCAATTAAGCAATGGGAAACCTATGACTCTTAATAAATAATAACAAACTATTGTAAACTGCATGTACTGTAATGCATTCAGAAAATACATTATTTTGGTGAAAATTCCTATGAAGACATGTGAAAAAATATTTGAATTTAAAACGTTCAAAGACCAATTCACCATTATAGATATTTGCTAATGCTAAAGTTGTTAATTTTGATATCACTTTAATTTTTATTCGCCCTAATGAAACAGGTAGGTACCTAATGCTTCAAATATATTTCTTAAATTCAAACTAATTAGAATAAACATTTTTTTTTTCGAAGTTTCGAAGTTCATATCTAAAAAATATTCTTGCAATAAACAAATATAACAGAGGTCCTCGGGCAGAAATTTTGCAGCAGCTAACTTGATTTATTTATTCGTCTCACCGCGTAAAGCCCAATAAGCAAATAAGGCATTATGGCGTAGCTCGGGCTCAGGTGCGGTAACAGAGCGGATCCGAATATCTGCGGATTTTCATGGCATTTTTTAAAAATAAGTAAGTACCTGTATTTTTTACTAATTCGTGCCTACAGTTCGTGGCAGAGTCTGAGAACGATGTGGCTGGACTAATTAAAACTGTTTTTTTAATACAAAAAACTGTTAAACTTAATTAAAAATTATGTCATCTTTGATGGTTCTAACAATTTCAATAAAAAAATATAATTCGCTAACTATAGGTAGATACCTAAAAGCCGTTAAGCTCGGTATTTTTTTTAGGAAAATATGTATTGAAATTTCATTCACTATGTTATGTTTCATTAACAATACCCAATTAATGATAATCAATGAATCAAAAACAATGTTACCTAATGCCTAATAAAATATGTCCATCAAAGGATGCAATTTCCCAAATCTGTTTAGAAATAAAGGAGTTGATAAACTTAAACCAATAGACTGGGAGTAAGTATGACATGTAATTTATTTATTCGACTGTTGTTTGCTAGAGCAGCAGGCAACGCGAGCGAAAAATAAACATAAACCGTATGTTAAATTAAATTATGGTTATTTTATTACACAACACGACTGTTTCAGCCAAAACAGGAATACGATAAATATTTGCACAATCCTCGACCTGGGGATGGCATACAATCCCGCGAAACCCGTTCTGACTTGGGAGTTACGGTACTTTACCAACACTTTGCCTGTGCCAAAGTTAGTTTTCTAAATCCTCAGCATACGTTGCCTCTTTTCTTACTGTCGATATCTTGCGGTGGGAACGAATGGAGTAATGTATATTAACCATGTAATAGGATTGTTAGTGGAATCAATTATGCAATAGTTGCGTGGCAAAACACGGAAGGTGGTGCATTCGGCCAATAGAGCAGTCAGTGCAATGTAACCAACTCGCGTCTCATGCAACGGAATTATGTGGTTTGTTAATTTAAAATTCACCTACTGAATAAATTACCTTATTAAAGCTTGATTTAAAATATTGACCAATTTAAGGAAGTTTAATAATTTCAATATAACTACGGTATTATACAAGTACCTATATGGTGCCCTGCATATTTATATAAAAGTACTTAGGTAGGTACACATTCAAGTATTAAATTTATTGCCGAAAATTAAACTGTGCACCTACGTACTACGTATTTGATACCTATTAGACATGCATAAGTGAGTAGGTATTTCTAGGCATCTACCTAAGTAATTACTAGGTACAGACCATTTATGTTATGTTACTAGGCAAGGTAGGATTTTGTTCGGTGGGCCAGTATATTATTCTCATTTTTGTGGATACAATACCAAGACCAATAACTATATTCAGCATGGGAGGAATGTGGCATAAATCATAAACATCAGCTGCAACATTTTGTACAGTAGTTTGAAGGATTTTAAAAATACTATATACTAAAAAATGTGATGTGAAAAAGTGCCTGTGAAGGTTTACTTTCGGAGTATTATATATTTTTTCTCATTTCAATCTTACCTCAATAAATTCTGCTGACACTATGGAATTAGTAGGTACTCCGTACGAAGTACCTACTGATTCCAAGACTGATACACTTCTGAACAAAACGAAGATGAATTAATGAATGTGTTTCTCATTTTTCATACGTCCACTATAATCCATCTTGGAGATCCATTGATGTAACTTTTTGCACTTTCAAGCCATGGTTCAGGATTTAAAAATATTAGTGTCTAAGATCCCATGGATTTAGTAAGTACTTCGTACACGGAGTACCTATTAATTACATGCCTACTTCATTCGAATTTTGATTTGCTATTGTATGGATTATACCATAGATAAATAAATATATATATATATATATATATATATATATATATATATATATATATATATATATATATATATATATGATTGTACTATATTCGCTTGACTAGCTACTATAGAACTCTAAGAGCTGATGGTACCATGGAATTAGTAGGTATTCAAGGCTCAGCTTATTCCATTCCATCACAATGAAGTCATTGGCAGTTACGAAAAAAGAAACTACTATTACATGTCCTCATATATTTTATTATTTACTTTTATATAAAATCAAATGCTTTCATTCATACTTCATCTCTTTATATATAAATACATTAGGTACTATAAGGTGGCATATAGCAAATATTCGGAAAATAGCATTGGCTAATTAATATATTTAGCTAGCAATATTCACTACGTCATTTCTCCATAAGCACATTATAATACACGAAATGTGATATCGGATACAATATTCATTAAATCGTTACTCAATACATGTCAACATTCTGGTGCTTACTAGTTTAAACAAAAGTTTACATAATTTACAGTTCATACCTAAGTTTACACCTATTTTTGCTATAATTCCAAATACTCCATGGCAGAATCACATAAAAGAATACAAAACTATGTAATAAGTACGAAAATCTCTTAACACAAACAGCTGGCACAATGAAGATCTAGATGAGTTATACAATATTATATTTAATATTACACTATTAGGCCACGCGGCATACATGAAAATATGTATGTCAAGTAGCCAGGAATATACACAATAAATAAGATCATGGAATGTTATATGATTTTCTGCGTTTGTTCTTTAGAGGCCTATATGCCAGAATAACAATCGATAGAAACGAGATTATAAAAAATAACTCTAATTTTCCGTAAGGATAAATTATAGCAAAAATACTCCTTATAATAAGATAATAACGCATAGAATTACAATTTAGCAATACATGACAGAAATTTGAATTTTTTCCAATCAGATTTCTGTGCTCGTAATTGCTCCAACCATTTAATAGCAGTTTTATGACACCAAAACTTCTTCTAAGCTATGGTAAATGTGACAGAGAATATGTTATTAGCTAGTTTTTTCTATTAATTCCAAATTTAAGTCATATTACAGTTAGTATTTGTGGTGCAGTCCGACACAATAAAGCACTTGATTGTAAAAACTGTATGCGTTACTATCCACAGTAATAGGCCACAAACACGGAGGTCGCGAGGCTCCGAGAGTCCGCACTCGAGATTCCACTACACTATGCTCCGTACAGCGCCATCTGACCATCTGGAATACACAAAACTTTTTTAAGCTTTCGTGTTATATTGTCTATTAAAATAAATGGTACAGATTTAGCACTCTAGTCTGTCTGCGACCACGGCGACTGCAAGATCGTTGAAAGGTCAATTACGTAAAATAAAAATGGCGTGCAATGGCGTGATGAGAGATTCTCACCAGCTAGCGGTGGTCGTAGAGCGTGGTGGCAATGTAGGTGGTGGGCACGAAGCCCTCCTCGCGCGTGTGGCGGCGCCGCACGCGCGTCCAGCCGTCGCCCGCGTCCGTCTCCAGCACCAGCAGCCGCTCGCCGCACTCCATGCGCATCGTGGACCCCGTTCCGTTTGCTGAAACATACAATTCACTGTATACTATGCACGCTAAACTAAATTTAATTTATCTTTAAGGCATCGAATAACAGTCAACTACGAGAATAATAAGGTAGATATATTATATGTGTGATTACATTCACACATATTGAGTTAGTTCCAAAGTAAGTTTGAGACTTGTGTTATGAGATATTAACAACGATACTACATAAAAATGTATTTATTTATATCACGACATTCATCCACAATACATACATAATAAACATGAGAACACACACAAATTATTTGATAAGATGATGCCACAGTAATAAAAATAGGCCTCAGTGTAGATTTTACTCGAGAAGTAAAACACCGAATCATATTTAAAAAAAAACATCTAAACTAAGAGCCGGACAAACCTTCAAAAGCGTACAGCGCCATGCAATATCCTAACGGCTGCAGATCCGGCTCGTAGTAATAATCGAAGTCGGACTCGTGGTCGTTGTCGCGGTCGTCGTGGTCGACGTCGCCGTTGGCGTGGTCGTGGTCGTGGTCGGCGGGCGCGCCGGCCAGCTCGCCGCCCAGCCCCGACTCGGGCGAGCCGCCGGCCGCGCGGCCCGCGCCGCCGCCCGCGCCCGAGCACGCGTACTGCGGCCCCGCGCCCGTGCCCGTGCCCGTGCCCGTGCTCACCGACGATTCTGATGCCGATCGCGACAGCGATTCGCTGTTCGATCCGATACTGCGCCAATAACATTTATGAAATATACATGGTGATTTTCACTCGTTACGGAAAAAAATGTCGTATAGTAAAAAAAATCATCTGTATTCCAATATATGTTATCAAAATATGGTACGTCATAAGATAAAAAAGTTGCACTAATGATTATCGATCGCGAAGACATAGTTACGCCCGTCTAACCAGTAATGAAAAATCACCGTATATAATTTGTTCATATTCTATTTGGATAAAAATATGTAAATAAATTTGATATAGGTACATAAAAATAAAACATGTCTTCGACCAAAGGCAGCTGGGTTGACCAAGAACGTGGCGACGACGAGTTTTATGTTCGATAAAGGATGTCGCAATATGTATAGTCCCAGATCGAAAGGCTTGGAGGGCAAATGTGGTGGTTCGACGTAGATACATATAATTACTATTCGCGTCGGCATCTGTCTGAGTTCAACAATAGTATAAAATAAGCATGGTTAACCATGCTTATTGATGATACTTATTTTCAGGGGTAATTACTCCTGAAGCATCGAGTGAAGAATAAAATAGTTAGCTAGACTTATGTGAGATGAGACGTTATAATTGGCACCACAACAGCAATGCGTTCGAAAACGTATGAAGCGGCATACGCAGATAACGTGACAGTTTGTTGTCTCTTGTGTGAGCGGGAGGCAGGGAGTGGGCGGAACTGTATTACACACCTGGTGGCCTGGCCGGGAGGCGCGCCGTTAGTCCGCGCCGGCGGCTGCAGCAGCGGCGGCGCGGCGGCGAGCGCGCCCGCTTCGGCCAGCAGCTCCTCGAACTTGCGCAGCTGCGCGCGCAGCTTCTTCAGCTTGTCGCAGCACTCGTTCAGCTGACCTGCACGAATTGCACGTCGCTTTATCACTCTTACTCTTGATACACAATTGGAACGTCATATTATCACTCTTGTTTAGTGAAGTCCGGGTTTATAAAAGCGGTGCAATTACAAGTAATGTCTTACTTATAATCTCTCGTAAATTAACCTAACCTTAACGCTTATTCATAAAAAAGAGAAATAGAGGCTTTTTTTCTGCATCACCTGTGGGTTGTTGAATCTCTATGCCAAGGTGATTGGGGCAAATTTGAAATGAATTTGGATAAGTTGATGAGTTGTCGACTATATCTGTCAATTGTTTATTTTCGATAGCCTTATATTTTTTCCTACTGCATATTGAAATTCGTAGTTGATAATGAACGAAATAGAAATCAACTAAAAAAAAAAAACAAAACGTAATATACCTTCTACAGTCATAGGATCTCCTAATGTAGGATTTGTTTCATATACTCCTTTCATTTTCATCAAACCTTCCATGGCAGCTTGTTCTTGTGCAACCTGGAGAACAAGAAAAAATATTTTTAATAATTTTAAGTATCTTTAATTGAATCGTGGATCGGGTCGGGATGTTCCCTCTATTGTGGTTGAGCTTCGCGATGGCTGACTCACGCGTCAACTGAACTGGTCAGCTCGATCTTTTCTTAAAAGTTTGTTCGGTTAATTATACATATACGTATATATTTTCCTTTCATCAGCACTTGATCACAATCATTATATGTTTAAGTATACCTTTTGACCATGTACTTTATTGTGTACTTACATTGTTATATTACTGATAAAAAATTATACATAAATTTATATTTAAAAATGGTAAGCCCTTCTGTCATATATAGTCTGTCAATAGGGACCAACACTGTTTGAGTTTCTTTCGGCATTTCTTCTCAGCAGTGGTCGTTCCGAAATGCTAGTAGTTTGTAGCTTTGGTAAATATCTTTTAATTTAGAATATGACGCCTGTGAAGACCTAATTTCTGAATAAATGATTTGATTTTGAAATTTGTGAAGGTGTTTGAATGAGTTTCTTTCGGCATTTCTTCTCAGCAGTGTTCGTTCCGAAATGCTAGTAGTTTGTAGCTTTGGTAAATATCATTTATTTTAGAATATGACGCCTGTGAAGGCCTAATTTCTGAATAAATGATTTGATTTTGATTTTGAAATTTGTGAAGGTAGATGAACGATTTTAAAGCCACCATATCTCACAAAATTATCTTAAATATCCAATTTTGATAGGCGAGACAAAATTAACTAATTCTGCCTTTGAATGAATGAATCATAATTTATTTGTTTTAAAAGCGGTACAAAAGCAGTTGTTCTTTATCAAAATCATAAATACATATCTCACTTCAAACAATGGCGGCAAACATTTCGTTCAAGGCGTGCAAAACATTTCGTTCACAAAATTGAATCATTAATGTATAAGATTAGTTATCAAACCCGATTATATTAACTTACAATAATAATATATATCATTACATGCCAGTTAACATTTTATCTTGAGAAACGTTTTATTTATTTCTAAGAAACCACAGCAGATTTCTTAGGTTTCAATTTGCATAAAACATTACATAACTGTTATTTTAAATTAACTTACCTGTTTTGATAATTCATGAACTTTAGCTTGTAGTTTCTTTTTCTTTTGGTTCGGTGGCAAATCTGAATAATCCTCCTTTCCATCCGTAGACATGTTGTTCTGTAATATTGCAGAGAATTAAATAAAATAATAATGATATGGCGTCGTTGAAATATCACTCAAACACCGCAACCATTTTATCTACAATATCTACAGTCCATACAATTATAACATAAACAAATGGTAAAGCATTCTTTTCAAGTTGTATAGTTCAGTCTACATACAGCAAAACCGATTTGGACTGAAATTGACATTGACATTGACTGAAATTGAAATATACACTTTTAATCTAGGTGTATGAATAAACATATTTTTGTACTGTATATGGTTAAATAAATTGCTCTACCTTATCGCTGATGCAAAGGTTAAATTTCTTTAAGGTGGGAATATATATAATATAATATATAATAATTACTACATAAAGATTCTGACAGCTATACTTAGCTATGCTATTTCTTTAAGGTGGGAATATATATAATATAATATATAATAACTACTACATAAAGATTCTGACAGCTATACTTAGCTATGCTATTTCTTTAAGGTGGGAATATATATAATATAATATATAATAACTACTACATAAAGATTCTGACAGCTATACTTATAATTATACTGTAACTGGACTATGTCTGTAAATAGAAGAAATTTATGAAAAAAAAAATAGGCGAGGATTAATTAGGGTCAATAGAAGCCAAAACAATACTATATACAACCAAGTTCGCAAAAATGAAAGTTGTGATGTTACCATTTAACCCAAGCAAAAGCATACACGCATTACTATTGACGTGATCAGTGTTCAACATTTCCTGTAGGTATATTTATTTACATAAGCAATAACTTCAACATGCATCTAGTGACCAACATTTTCTAGATGAAAAGTTTTTCATAACATTTAAATTCTTCGAATAATTCAGTTTCAATGCAATAACGATTTATAATTTAACATGTTTTATTACATTCATTAATTCTTGGAATGCGAAAGGCATTAAGATAAAAATAAAAAATTCACACGTTTTCCTGGAGCCGGTTTCAAACAAAGGAATTTATTTTTGCAGTTATATTTGTGCACACATGGTGCCATTGTGGGTCAAAAACCGATACCAAATCGTGACACCAACCGTGGCAAAATGTTACCACAGATACAACAAGCAGTCGTCACTCAGAACTGACCTTGATCGAGTTGCAGGCCTCGACAATCTTCTGTGGGCAAGCGTTAGCGGCGGGCAGGGCGGGAGAGCAAACAAATGGAATTAAACAGGGTCACAGAAATATACACAGATCCGTTAGACATTCGACAAGATGTTTACTAACTAAATAAACTTTGTTTACAAAACATTGGTACAAATATTAAGCTTTTCGAAGGTCATATTTTATCCAACGAATCTGCGCATATAGAGAACAATGAAAAGGCTAATGAATAGAATGGACTGGCGTCGCTCACAAGACGCACTGGAGTCCTAAGCAACAAATTTAACGAACTGGCGTGATGTGGAAGAGAAGCTGCTTTGCAACTTTGACATATAACATTACAGAAAAATATGACATCTGTTACACGACAGGAAATATCGATAAAAATTTGTAATAAATGAGGAAAAATAAACAACAAGTCAAACAATATCAACATATTCAAATAATATTTCCAACAAAAAGCTGACATAAACATGGTAACATTAATAAATAGTAGACTATATTTTTTCATAATTTCATAATGTTGGAAGAATGTTTTGGGATTAAAGAAATGCAAGAGCAATGTACATACAGTAGTGAATATATCATATTTCTAACGGTGGCTAATAAATTATATGACTCAGTGGGTGTTTTCAATTAGACTAACATGGTTTATACTTGGTTGTATGTACATTTCAATTCAATGAGTAAATTGGTAACATTAGCAATGCCAGTTGTACACTAAGAGTAACTTGAAAGGAAAATAAACTGAGTATTGTGTTACGTTATAAACAGATGTGTGATGTAATTATGTATATAATGAGAGAACAAAAGCCGAATGAGTCATGCTATGATTTGGTCCCCATTAACTTACTTTTCATGTGATAATGCACCGGCCGCCGCCAATGATAACAAGATCGGTCGTTATGTGAACCGTGTTAGGTGGGGATCGAACGGGGTAAAAGATAAAAAACAAATTAGTACCTCCAACTTAAAACATAATACCTAATAGATAAATACTGATAACACTGGCGTTTAGTCCTCAGCGTTGATACAAAGTGACTCACTACATGAAAAATTAAACGCTATCTATGATACAACGCCAGCCAAGTAAACATACTTTTAATCAAATATTTACTACATACATGTAATAAATATATTTTCGGCATGCACAATATTTCTCAATATAATAGATTAAATAATAAAAAAATATCATAAAATTAAGCGATATGCCCGATTATCAATCACTTAAGCGTACACAGCCCCATTTAATTATAAAAAGGCAACATGAGACATACTACTTTGTCATAAATAAATAATAAAAATATGGTATACTTAAGGCCTGTCTAACCAGTTCCTGATTAAATATAATATTCTAATCTGGCAGATAAACTAAATGCTAGATAAATATGTCGGAAGTTATTTGGCAGATCATGCTACATAACATTAGTAAAAAAATTCTCAGTTCGATATGTTAAATATAGACTATCAGATACTTTATCAGCAAGCAGTGAAACAGACCCCATATTCAAATAAAATAAGTAAATTTTTTATTTACCCATATACCAACATTGAATGCTACAATTAATAACCCATATTCAATCAATGAATAGAGCTCACCCTCCTTATGCCTAGGTATTTCGAGTAATATACCGGTATTCTACTGGCACTCTTGCTATTGCGCCCAAAGCAGAGGTTCGTTCCCACCCTTTTCTTCCGCTGTGTGGTCCTTGAGACCGCCATATTTCCTCCAGTGATGCAGGAAAGGTCGACGACCAGCAGGCAGGCTTCGATAAAAACCTCACCTTATTGGAGCTGAATATGGAGAGGAGTCCGCCCCGTTTCTTGATGCGATTCCCGGAAACAGTGCCGCGCGCGGCAGTGAGGTGGTTGTGCGCGTGCGTGTGGTGGCCCGAGTCCGTGGTGTCCGCGCCTGCCGCCGCCTCGAACTGGAAGTCCTCCGGCGGCACGAACCCCGATTTGTACCTTTCTATTACTAATTGTGTGTCCTAGAATTAAGAAATTATTTTCCTGAGTTCAGTTGTAATTTTAATTGCTCAAAATAGTAACTAGAACCACTAATAATTAAAGCTGAATAGAATTAAATCGGATTCACATCTTACATTAACTTATATATAGTTGGTATACCTAATGTGACAACATTGAATAAACGCTCTCTTCGGCAGTCAAATCGCGCACGTTCGTTTTATTTTAATAATCTTTTTCCAATTAAGACTCATGGATGTAATACAAGCTGCGCCCTTTTTTCGGAAAAAAACATCGAATCTTTTAGCAATGAGATGCAGCCAACCAATCACAGTATAGCATTTTGACGAAAACCATATCGCAATGCGATTGGTTGTTTGAGATGTACATACACTGCGAAAGTATTCGATTGTGAAAATTACAATGCAAACCCGCATCAAGGTTTGAAGAGGTTGTTTAAAAACAAGTTAATCTCTGAAAACCAAGCACTTTAAAATATATATGTATATTTTTGAAAATTTAAATGCACTATTATGAAGGACGATGTCATAAACAACATAACTTCCACTCGTCATTTCCAACATAATAACTATTTATATAAATCCACGCGACTTCCGTTAATAAAATAATATAATTACCTCTTTCTCGTTTATACTATTAGCTGCTTGCTCCATTCCGTCTAGGCACTGCATTATAATCGGAAAAACTTTTCTTTCGACGTCAACGGAATTTAACATAAAATTTTTGATATTCTTTATTCGCTTCTCATCTAAATCCTGGAAAATAAAAGAAAAGCGAAATGGTTAAACATCTTAACATTTCGAATGGATTATTTCTCTAAAATAGATGAGATTTTACAAATGTTGGCTTTCAATTCGACCTATTTGGCGGCGCGCCAGTACGCCTGCATACTGCACTTCGTGGCAACCACATTTTACTAAATTGTTTAAAGTAACATGACTCACATCCTTCAGAAATTTATCTTACAAACATGCCTTGGTAATCTACTCAGAAATTTGGATTAGTCATAACCGTAATGAAAATCGAGGGCTGTTTTATTTCACTCACTTTCTTATTTACTTAACCGCCACGAAATTATCAATACAACACGCTTATTAAATTCTGCTAACAAAAGAAAGGCCTGTAATGTATTAAATAGCGTGATAACGTCAAAATCTTTGAAGCAAACTATCTGTATAGTCACTGTAACATTATAATGACTATAAATAGGTGTCGTTAATTTCCAAGTCGAGATTTCTATGATTATTACTTTCTATTTCAAATACCGATGATACAATAATATAATAGATTAAAAATAAGAAACCAGTTAGTTTCTTTTGATTATGTCTTCAGAACTAATGTTATCCAACGACTATGAAATACCTATTTAAATAAATTAACAGCTATAAATGTTTAATCAATTCCGACATAGAAACTTATTATCTCTTATTTAAAATTAAAATATGTTACTATTTGAAAGCTCAAAACGCCGCTCGATCTAAACAGCTTATTTTTGTTACTTAGATATAATAATGATTGCATAAAAGAATGGAAATCAATAACGCCAAGGCAGAACATAATAAGACACCTAGTGATATTGTAATTCCTTTCCTGAGCTAAATCTTCAAAGCTGAGGCTAATGAGATTCCTTCATAGGGTTAAATAATTAAAAACTAAAAAGTAATAGCATACACACTAAGGTCAAACGTCTATGGTAATAAGTAAAATATGCTATGATTGCATCTCGACCTGCAACTGTTTGAAGACGTGAGGTAGCCTCTGCTCGTAGTGTTGCCGCTGCGCCTCATTGGTCTTCCTAAGCTGGTCCGTGTACTCTTGCTTCGCGTCTTCACACGCTTGACTCCGCAGTTTCATATTCGCTTTCTGTTTTTCCACCTCAGCTCGACTGAAAAAAATAAATTAATTGTAAAATGCCATATATGTACCTTATCACATATTTAATTAAACCAAGTAGTTTTCAAGACAGTAATTTCCATATTTTGACAAGTCAGTTTTAGAATAATAATAACATATCGTAACCTGCTTTTCTTAACTTAAAACAATAGCAGTTATATAGCAATACCTGTTAGCAATCTAAAATGAAATCGTGCAGTGTTGTTATGTTACGGTGTCACATATAAGTCATGTGTAAATGGGCTCATATTGCATGGACATGAGGCATTGAGCGGAGCACGTACGTTATTAATATACAAGAAGTCGTTATTGTGCGACTTCGGTCATTAATTTTATGAGTGCAAAAGATTTATAATTAATAATTCGTAGTATAAATAGTTCCTGAATTACAAATTACATATGCGACTATTTGGACTATTTAATTTGTCATTTTAGAGAAAATGAAAGAGTAAAACACTCAAATTAGCTATAATAATATAAAAAAGTTGTACTAGTGTTGCCAGGCGGTTTAGTCGTGAATACATAACAGACTTTAGTATTTATGATATTCGTTTGTTTCTCATATTTACCTTAAATTAAAATCAGCATCGGCCTTTTGAAAAGCTTCGAGTGCTCTCTCCGATTCCCTCGCCGCCCGCTCGTACGTTCTTCTCGCCCTGTCCAGGGCGGCGATCGCCGCGTTTAATACTGCAGTCTGTTTCGCACCCTCGTTTAAGTGTTGCTGAGAACCAAACATGCAACAGTTATCAGCGATGCGACGTGGATATGGGGCATAGCATATCTCCAAACCATTACAAAGATAACACAAAATCGATAATAGTAGGAGAACGCTGAAAGGATGTTTTACTATAATCAGAAATTAGTACGTACTCGTGTTTTAAATTCGCAGAGTAGAATAAATTATGTTAATTAAGTAATTAATAATTAACATAATTTATTTTTAACTGTAACTAAAGGTAATTTTTCTGGCTATAATTTGTTACAAGTTATTTTATTATTATTATTTTATTTCACATATTATATTTCTAAACGTACAGTAATATCACTGTAATGTTATGGATATTTACTGTGGCAATATGTAGTAGCTGCGGACAGAACTCTCCTCTAATGTCAAGTATGCAGTTATCAGAGCAGTCAACGGAAAAAGTTACTGTAATCACTTTGCTCCAGTTCCAAGAGATATTTAACTCGGCCAGTCAATACATACAGTACAGTAAATGAATTGTGAAATTAAGATAATGCGGTGGCCAGAATAATTACTAAATAATTAGTTGATGTTTAAATAAGTTCGACAAGTACTTCACATTTAATATACTTTCGTCATACATGACTAAATCATCTAAAATTGTTGATAATTGAAAAGTAACTAATCAGTTACTAAATATAGTTGACTATTCCAAGTGAAACCCAGACTTAATTGATCCTCATAACATCTTGCGAAGTACACACGCAGCATAAAAACATGTAAGTGCGATGACCTGCACCATAGTATATCATTAATTACGACCTCCAAGCCACAATAAATATTAATGAGAAACAAACCCAACAACTTCAAGATTCAAGCAGCACGTACTGGGTACGTGAAGTAGCACGCAGTATGTACAACTTATGCATAAACCTTATTATTAATATATAAGTACAATAAATATTTGCGAATTTTCTTGTACTATGGTCAACAATCTGTGTCAATGATTCATCAAGATAATTCCACATTTTACATCAACTACTTGTAACATAGATGAGGAAAGCTTCAATCAAGCGTAGGTAAGTATACAAATTTTTGACAAACGAGTTGTTTTTTTTTACCCAGAAATCTTCAAGATCATAAAAGCTTAATCTCAAAAACGAGACTTATTTTTGGCTATGGCTTAACGACTGTCAGGAATGTCATCGGGTCAAGAAAGATGAGTCGGCATTAGTCGGCAATAATAACCAATATGAAATGTGAAATATTGTGTTGTGCTATTAACTTGTACAGTCAACGTCACATGAACCTTCTCAAAATAATTGCAAATTCGCTGCCTACCACCTGTGAGTTCCGCTGCCGCCGCGACACAGAAATTCATGTGGCATTACAATAGAGCACCATAACCTGACACGGAATTAACTGTTCAAGCCAACTTATGTCATAAGGTAAAGATTGCAAATTCCATCCTTAAGTTTTCCTTGGGAACCTAAACGGAAAAACGTCAGGATAGTCATTTTATATTGTCTTCCGGACGGGCTGGAATTGCTAGCGTGAAATTACTGTGAACAGACAACGACACCAGATTATATGATAACTACCGTATTGCCGTAGTCACTACGAGATTCCGACCATAGGGTTCAAGTTGAATATACTGTGATTTTGGTCGTTAAGGCTTTTCATGTGGAAAAAGGAAAATATATGAGATTTGTTTATGTGGGAAATGATAAGAAACTAATATTGTATGAAGGAGGTGCTGTAAAATTATATGTATATATATTGAACGAAGAATATGGATGTAGTCTGTCTGTAGTACAGTGAGGTGCTGGCGGGAAAATTTCTCACGTTTTAATAACAAGGTAGGTATTCTACCTATCCCGTCGATCAATATGAAAAAGACCGAGTACGAATTACACTCGCGTACAAAGAGTACGCCCCGTGTCGATACTATTGATACATCTACCGGAATCACGTTTAGAATAAAACCTTTACGTCAACACAATCTAAAGATATGACAATAAGTGACAGAGAAAAGTTACCTTCCTCTCTTCTCGCAGCTCCTTGGCGAGTAGATGCAACTCTCTGACAACATTTGACTGTAAATTCTCTGCTACCACCTCCCGTTGACCTGCGAAGTCACCCAGCTCTTGAAGTAACTGTCGAAACGCTTTGCATGGTGTGTATCTGGAACAGAAAACAGCTTTATTAATACCTTGATCGTTTGCTTCATCTTTGCAAAAATTATATTGGGAAAGAGAACTTGAGAATAATACAATAATTGTAATGATAAATTGGTAAAATAATAATAGATCTATTTAAATACTTGACGTTTATTCATTCATTTAAAACCTGGACCACCAACATCTCAACTATTTGAGTAACTAATCTGGTCTTCTCGGTCTCGGTATAGAGTCTTAAATTAAACTATAAAATTAATAACTTACTGATACTCGTCTTCTTCTTTTCTTTTTGGTTGGTAGTTTTTGACGAGCCTCCTGTAACACATTATTGATCAATAATAAGAAATCAACATAAAGAAATTCTAAATAAATTACTAAGCTAATAACTTGCACAAAATAACGTAAAAACTTATATTACAGAATTAATTAAGTGCGGAAAAATTATCAAGGATCAATGTGGAACGAGTAAATTAATGGCTACTTTTTACGTACTATACAAGATATGTTTATATTTGAACTTATATATGCTAATAACTTAATTACTTTACTTTGGTAGCAATTCATATTTGATGAAGTGCTACCAAAGTAAAAGTGATTCGAACGAAATCCGAAACCAGTGACACCGGTTACATTAGAACATAAATAACATTCAATGGGCATATCTATCTATCTATATATAAAAGTGAAAAACACTCACTTACGTATCACGAATACTCGAAAACTACTGAGCCCATTAAGATGAAATTTGGCAGGAAGGTAAGATTGTGACTAGGAGACATCCGCTAAGATAGCTTCCGCTAGGATATTTCGAAACTCCATCCCTAAGGGGGTGAAATAGGGGTTGCCAGTTTGTATGAAACTTCGTCATTTTTGAAATGAGACACATGAAATTTTTATTTAAATTTGTAGTTGGTAATCTATATATAGTTAGTAAAATATAACTCGATTTTGAAAATTGCTTCTCTGGGGGAATGATGTAGGGGTGGAAATTTCTGCGAAACTTTATTATTTTTGAAGAGAGGTACATGAAATGTTCAGCATGCGCTACGGGAAGCGGGTGTGGGACACGTAGCGGGCAAAGACATGGGACAAGACAAGTTTCGGAACGAGACATGTAGCGGAAATCGTAGCGGGAAATGGGGAATTGAACTAAAGATGACAAAAATACGAATTGAATCATAGTAATAAATAAATTTTACCAGTCTTAGAATACCTAGGCGATAAAAGAATAACTGAAATTTTATTTCGATTCCTTTTAAGAACGAATTCACGCGTGCGAAGCCGCGGGCAAAAGCTAGTTCATAATATATTTAATAAAATATATATATTGTATATAATATATATATATATATATATATATATATATATATATATATATATATATATATATATATATATATATATATATATATATATATATATATATATATATATATATGTGTATATATATATTGTATTACCGTTATTTTTGTAAAAAAAAAATCTGCCACAAAATACATTGTGAGTTAAGTCTGATGTTACGAACCTGAGTTTTCCTGCATATTCTAATTCTATTGCACACCTTTCCTTTACAAAATTTCCATATTTGTCTAGAAAATCAATTCCTTTGTGTGTGTGGGCGGCTAAGTTCTCATATTGATCCTGGGGACAAAAGAAAAATAATTTAGTAATGCTAATAGATAAATAAATTAAGACTAAATTCAATAGAAATACATAAATTGGCGCAGCTAGTGTATCGTATGAATATGAATTCATATCCCGTACCCACTTGATAAGGACGAAATGAATAATAAAATACAAGTTTGTGTAGAGTAGGTAATTGTTGTGGTGATCGCGAAGCCAGAGGAAGCTCAATACGAGGCCAATGCGTCAGCCGATAACCCGATACTAATGAACACATAATTACTTGTTTGTATGTAATTTTTAACGATATTCACTAATTGTACGACGGCTACTTTTTAAGAATCCGGAACTGACCACTACATAAATAATATTTAAAAGTAATTATTGCATTTAAAAATTGAACTCTTTTTCTGTAGAATGCAGTTTGTTTCATCCGAATGTCAATTGTTTTCATGGCGCGATTTTAAAAATTTCGTGTCATTATCATAATGAATTTAACTCCAGAAAATTTTTGTGCTATGATTTATTATCTCAATCTTAAAAGCAGTGCATCGATCAACTCAGTTCGACTCTGGGGATCAAGCACCATCGAAGATCACTGTGTATCACTAGTTTGGTGAGTTTAATCTTGGACATCGTAAGCTCACTCACCGAATGCAGAAGTGCATCGATCATCACGGCGAATATTTTGAAAAGAAATAAAACCATTTTTTTTAAATTCCGGATATACATATAAATTGCAGCCTATGTATGTGCTGTTATTAATATCATGGAAATATGTTACATATATACAATATTTTAAGTAGGTAACTATCTTAAGTATTACAAATAATATTTATTAAGTAATTAAATAAACAAATAGTATTTAAGTAGTACTAAAATGTTAAGAATACAAATATAATCATATATGCAATATCATTGCAAATACCCCCGGCACAGGGGCATTGACATACACTGTTTCCACTTTATGATAATGTAATCATTAACATCTTACTATACGAGCAACGTCTTCTTCAAATGACTTCATTTGATAGCCATCGTAAAAATCTATTAAAAACTAACCCAAATATTTTGTTTAGTGAGAAGTCGTAAACAATATTATACAACCACACGACGACGATTAAGAAATTATAAGATTGGTATTCCAAATCATAATATTAAATTCTATTCGTAGACACGAATTTTAGTATTTGCATAACTTACCTATACCATGCAATTGATACAAATTTAAATGTTTATAAATAAAATGCTTGAATGAACGTATAAAAGTTGGATTGTCGTTTGTCGGGGTAAACAGTGCATACAATAAGTTTTGGTTCCCACTCCCACCGTCCAAAGACAATCAGGCGGGAACGCAGATTGCGTGCTACGCAGATGCGCACGCGACGCCATCGGACCGGCATTGGCTCGCCCTTGACTCTCGACGAGGTGTTTAAAGTGCACTGACTTGTGACTGTTACTTTATTTTATTTATTGTGTGAATTTTTCACAATTCCTAAATTGACCATATTTAATAATGGCGACTACCATCTAAATTATGCTAAAAAAATTGTTAAAAAGTGGCGTCAACTTGGCGGTGGACGCCACTTTTTCTTAAGTCTAATAGGTCACAATATTGTTTATTGTATGGGAGAACGGACGCTGGGATTAACTAAACTAACAGCTTTAATTAAACGTGCGCCGAACGAATTACAGCGGCCGCAACAGGATAGCTCCTGTTGCACTGTCCTAACCCTAACCTAAGGATAATATAAACATTGTAAATCACCCTCATAGAACTATCTATAAAATACAAATACCATAATGTAGTGTAAAAAATATGGCCAAATCAGTAAAAGTTAATAAATTGAAGCCAAAATGGAAAAATAAACGTGTATAAAAAAGAAATCATAACGCGCTAAATGTGGTCTCTGAGGATGATATCGTTTGTGAAACTGTTAGCATCACATCAAATGATGTTAATAGTTAGGTCTGATACAAGGACATTAATTTAATTGGCTACGTCGCCTAATTCTATTAACTTCGGGGTCGAGGTGACGTTAAATTCGAAAGTAAATCCACAATGTGTCGTTTTATTACTATGCAGAACCTTTCGCCCTCAATAATATCAACATCGCATAGCATAGTCAAAACCGTGGTCAGTAACGATGAAAAACCTGTTACCTGACTAATGAATGTACCGTTGTATCAAAAGTATCATCTATGTACCTATTTTATCGCTTTTGTAATAAACGTCCGACGTGAATGGTTCGTCAATCAGAATCCGGTAAGTATTTTTTTTATGAAAGGAATCATTAACAACTTTATTAGTAAATCATTTCGGTGTATCATGATGACGGCTGTAAGCAGGTACTAGTAATACATTTGTAAATTTGACGATCACAGTTATCATATTGTGGTGCAGTACAGTTATGAACGTTGAACATAATAATGTTAGGCAAAAATATACAATGGCTCATGGCATCCATACTAATATTATAAATGCGAAAGTCTTAGTCTGTCTATCTGTCTGTCTGTTCCGCTTTCACGCCTAACCGCTGGACCAATTTTGATGAAATTTGGTATGCATGTATTTAAAGACCGTTCATCAAACATAAGATACTTTTTTTCCAAAAATATACAACCCAACTAATACTAATGGGGTGTGTATGAAAATCGTCTTTTCCGCTTTAGCAGATAAATTCACGCTGGCGAAGCCGCGGTCAGGAGCTAGTAGAATATAAATATATATACCATAGCAAGTCAGAAACGGTTCATTCACCGGTGTCGACGATGAGAGTGTCTCGCTCGCAGGGATGTGGGAAACAGGATCAATGACAACTCCATATCTTACAACGATAAAATTGTACAATTGCGGGAAATTTATTTGTAAATTTATTAACCGGGATTATTTCTGGAACGATTAACTCAATCCTGTAGACTGGCTTGTCATTAGGTACTACACTTTGTTGTTATTGATCTATTGAGTTATCAAAAACCCTTTATCGCATTCTGTATGTCGAGATTGCCTAACAATATTCGTGAATTTTTAGTGGAGACGAATTAATATTTTAGCTACAAGTAATAGGTATTATAACAAAGTACCTATTAATACCACCAGAATAATTGACTCATACAACGAATAATTATTCAAAATTAAGTATGATTCATATGGAAACGTTATTTTAATAAAGGGCGAAGCCTAGTCCTCAAAACTAAGAAGGAAATATATTTCTGACTGTCAGAGAATATGATGATGACCATAGGACAACCCATTTAAAAAAATGTTGATCTGTATTCGTGTTTGTCTTAAAAATATTCAAAAATTCCTATGTATACCAGCAAAGTAACCTTGAAAGACATGGAATATATTCAGTGAAGTCGTTAAAAGTGTGTCACATTGTCACGTAGGTAGCGTAATGGTCATGTCGTCGGTTGGCAGGCGGTGCCGGCCGGTCGGTGGAATGCGCACACGCAATGTTCGGACTATGGCTCTACATCTGTATGCAAAGCGCGCCTGGAACTGTTGCCGACATTTATTTATTTATTTATTTATTCATTCATGACATATGTTAGACTGTATGTTTCCAATCATGTTTTACATCATAATTGGTTTTAATGACATTACGTTTAAAGAAAATAATTCGTTCATTACTATTTGTTATTAAAACTTATATTAAGTAAGGTAAGTAACTTTACGGTTACCATCGTCCACCACATAAAACTCCTAATAATTACTAAGGTACTAACTTATCAACTGGGCAATCGTTTCAGGTCTGTCATTGAACCTGTCGTACTGATGCAAACAAATGGCATATAGGTATCGTACCGCACGTCGCGTCACGACAATAGCCGGTAATTGCGGAGTTGTTGCACGACATGCAACATTAGCCAAATCGTGCCTTTTATTGACCCTCTAAATTCAGAAAGTAGTGAAATCTATTTATCTGAATATAAAATAAGCGTATGTTAATTGTTAAATCATGACATAACAATTTTATAAAGAGAAAATTAACCTCAATCCAATTGAAATGGTTTTTGTCTCGAAGTATGACAAGACGAAGACATTACAATCGTAATGTTACCGTTGTACCTACTAAATTATATATTACAACTAGCAAATAACCTCGCGTTCCAGGTATCTAGTGCACGACGTTTCACTTGAATGCCAATGTCAATAAGTACTTACTTCATCTCAGTAAACTGAAGTGAAGCGTGAAATTTATCTAATCAGGTAATTGCCAATTTCATCTTTAGGGTGACACAAGGTAAATAAATTTGTACCACATTGTTATGCATATGACTGATAATACGAGTAGCGTACGAGTATATTCATTAATGGTCAAAGCATAACGTTTGATATTTATTGCTGTAGACTATGAACCTCCTAGCATGGATATATGTTTAATGTCCAACGTTAGTCGCACACACTGACATTATTTTATTATTGCAACGAAATAAATGTTGAAAGAAGTCAATTAAGGAAATAGTATAATATCTATTAAAATTTCTCTGCGAAAGCGGAAAATATGATTGAAAAGATGTGAGATCTTGAAGATCTTGATGGGTTTTCGAGGGAGTTTCATAAAAAAGATCTTGGGTTTGTCGTCTTCGTATAGTGATAATTTCAACAAAAGTATTTTTTTCACTTTGACAATTAAACAGGAGGCATTTTGTTGACATTGACACTAATAGCTCTGTAGTTAGACAATAATTTTCACACAAACTTTCACCCCCCACCTTGTATTGTAGTTAAAGACTATAATGGGGGGGCCCATTATAGTCTTTAACTACAATACAAGCATACCAAATTTCATCAAAATCGATTAGTATAAAAACTAAACCGCAAAGTGCGGCTTAGGTGACCTAAGTTTAGCCGGAATAATAACAGCTAAATGTTACATATTTAGTATGGATAGGGATGATGTGTAGGATGTAACTCAAATATAATAAAAGTTACTGTATAAGCAGTATACTGTAGAATGTTTACTATTTGAAGACCGTGCCTATGCCGTGCCTCATAGTAAGCGGGACCTTTCGCACGCACTCTCCTTGCGTTCTCACGTTTGTCACGTTTCCGGTGTCTGGGTGAATCTCGAGCTTCAGTGCATAACTTGGCTTCACTCATACCGGAACAGACGCCGACGACAGCAATCAGTTCGATTTGCTGTTTAGTGAGTCACGGCGCAGGAACGCCCCGGCCCGGCCTTTAGCTGATTAGCACTCATTACTCATCGCTAGTTAATCAGACAACAATAGCCACGACGCCGCTCTTGATATTATATCGTGACTTTGATACGATCAATAACAAATACAATGCGAACAAACCGACACATCCGATTGTAGAGTATCAGTTTTTCAGTTACACTGTAGAGTTATAGAGTAATAAGCTTCGCGATCTGAAAACTGTTTGACATAGCCAATCTGGACAATATTTACATCTAAATAATTACGGTGGTCAGTTTTTCCCGTTTAACATAAATTTTAATTTTATTTACCTATTTTAGTATACTTTTAAAATAGCGACCACTTTCCACACTGATAATGGTAATGTTTAAATTCAGATATGAATTTAAATCGGACACTTCGATATTGTGCAAGCAATATAGTGTGGGTGGGGGAGTCAGTGGAACTAGAAGAGCACTATACACCCTTCGAATAAAGTTAAATTTCGTACACATCTAATGCAATACGAAACGCGGGGGAGTTCTATAACTTTACATAGTGTTACACCAATAAAGGGATAAGAAAACTACCAAGTGAGGTTTCCATCAAACAATATTATAATACAAGTGAGTTTTCTTAAATTTATCTTTGACTACCTATAGATATAATTGCAGGCCTTGCATAAGTCAACCCACAACAGATGACATAACTGTTTTGACTGGTAAGTAAGCAGCGAATCTGGTCGCTAGATAACCGGCTTTTTAAAATACCAAACTAGCGGCAATTGAATAAATTATAACAACATTACAACCTACACGAGATCTGCACGTGTGGCCCGGAAATCTGAGATCAATTTCATGCGGTACGCCACGCCACACAATTATAAATATATCTAATTACTAGCTGTAGCTCGTTGCTCTGCCCGTGGCAAACAGCCTATGATACTCTACAGCTCTCTACTCGTAACTATCTCTATGCCAAAAATCACCTCAATCCGTTGTTCCGTTTTGACGTGAAAGACAGAAAAACAAACAGGCTTTCACATTTACAATATTAGTATGGATAACAAACGGATATTACGAATTTGTCAATTTCAAACCACTAACAGTAAAATTTAAGAAACATTATGAATAAAATTTTAATGACAAAAAAATTCAAATTGGCCCAGAAAAAGTATGGAGGATTTTTTATTATCAACATTATTTTTTTATCATATCATACATTATTCATTTATCAACCAATTGTATTTTGGTAATTTAGTTAAGTTACAAAGATAATATGATACAAACAAATACTTGAAAACATTCTGTAATTGAAAATGTCTTTATAAGGTATTTTTCATTAGCTTCATCTAGATAATCCCTTAAAAAGGATCATGAAAATAAACGAACCGACTTCCTTGGCACAAACATTTGATTCATTTGATAGTAGTTGGATTGGAACAGCCTAGAGACTTTGAGGCCGAGTTCTATCTTAAAACGGGCGGGCATGAGTCACGCTACTGATGACGTCACGGGGTGCCCGATAACGGGGCGCAGTACACCCCTGCCACGTCACCCTGCGTGACTCAACGATGTCTCGCCGCATCCGACTACTACAGACAGACACAGGTTATAAATAAACCTAAATTCACATCAGATTTTCGCCAAGATGAAAATTATAATTTTAAACTAAAAGACTTAGATCAGATTCTATCGAATCGTAGGGTTTGCAAGAGAAAATCACATGAAACAAAAATATCTTTTAGAGTGCAATTTGTATTCTTAAATTTGGATAACGTGTAATATCGATCGAAGTTGATATTTAAAAGCCAATGCTACAAAGACTTTTTATTACATTACCTACAGTAGTTTGTCAGTTTGCTATGTATGTAGTCCATAAATGATAAGTTATTTCTATGTATAATCTAAGTTAATAATGTATTTTAAAAATTAATAGTATGTACTGGTTTCGTATTAGAAATGTATACCATATTTAGTATTTAATCGGTATTCACAATGTAATAAATAACATTCGAAGTCGCTGCTCTCTGTCAAATCTGATTACAATTTGCCTCGTAATCAATTTCTTGTTATTAGTAGACTTTCGACATATCAACACATGGCATACCGCCGTAGAATTACCTAGATACGTAACTTAACCACTTTCTTCTTTGCTTACATATTTATTTATGTAATATGTATTCAGTATTGTGACGGAACATGATGAAATATTTTCTAAAATATTACTTAGCTTAGCTTTTTAAAATTAAACCCGCGTGAATTTATCTCGGCATAAATTATTTTTTTCGGAATGAATCGATAACTTTTAGGATTACTTATATAAATCAATTACTTACAATAAAAGTAAAAAAATAGGCAAATTTTTTTAAACAATACGATAAATAAACGGAACGGGACGGTAAACTAATAGTATCTCTAGATGAATAGAAAAATTGGAACTAGAGTAGGTACCGACAGAACAGAACAGAGTACCTAATACCTTGACCTGACTAGTGACAAAGATCATTAAAAATAAAGGCACTTATCCCCCTTAAGTAAACCAAACAAAATTTTCACGTAACATGCATCACGTCAGGTGATTCGAGTATTCGAATAAAATCCGTGCGCACGTACTCAGTTTACGACTGCGTTTTGGTGCTTTCTCTTAATTGCAACGCCTTTGTTCTTGCACGTTTATGTAATACCAAATGAGATTACGTTATTTCTACTTATATTAAAGTGACAACAGAGTGCTTTACTAATAAAAGGAATAAAAGAAACAGACTCTGCCTTTTTCTTTTTCCTAAATATAACTAATACACTTTCTTTTCCACCGACAAAATTTATCTCACCAGTTAGAACAAATTCGTTGTTATTTATTTAGACAGTATAATTTCATTGATTGGTACTATGACAATGAATGCGATGGGCATGAATGAATGAAAAACAAACACGAAAACATCGTATTGTAAATAAATAACTACATAAGCACTTATTACGTTGTACAGGTAGTTACAAATGCTATAAATTACCAGCAACGTGCGTGGAAATCCGTATCGCAAAGGCACACTGCCATCATACATGGTGAAAAGCTGCTCTCGCTAATTTAGAAAGTACGAGGACACGAGTAAAATTAGTAAGCATTTTACTCTTTAATTTTTTTTTGTAACAGTGCTGTGTCGGGTGACGCGATTGGTAGGTACGGCTCGTTCATCATGTACCTAGCTAACAGCGACACGCAGCGTAACTAAGTAGTAAGCTAGAACCGTTTCATATTTATTAAATGATGCGGGAACTACCTATATAACATATAGGTACTACTAGATATGCTAGACTTGCTGCCTTCATCCAGCGCATTTTTGTCATTACTGATTTAGATACTTACATTATAATATGTCATTTACCTCAAAATTACAATTTTATATTACTACTTGAATAATGTCAACGCCAGAGTATGATGATATATCTCATCATCTCTTGCAGGAAATTGATGTAAATCAGCAATATCACAGTCAATTTAGCAATTTGTGTCATATTCATATCAGTCCCCTTCCTGATAAGGGTAAAACATTCAATATGAAAACGTCGTTATTTAGGATACATTCATGAATGTCTATAAAGGATCATCATCTCTTTCAATGGTATATTAACTGCCTTTTCTTAGATCTCGGAATATTAGATTGAACCAGGTAGATCTAGAATCTAGAAAAATAACAATTTAGATTTTACATTAAGTAGTTGATTTACACACTAACCCATTTGAATGTTAATTTAAACTTTCTCATGTAGCTTAGAAAAGAATAACCATCCTTAATTCGTTGTATTTAAAACAACCATTATTTTGTGCTATTACTGGTTCAGTATGCTTGTAAATGTTAAGATTAAGACCATGCCAATTAAAATTCCACTTTCTGCTCATCTCAAACAATCTCAAATAATTAAATAATATAAATTTATACTAACAAAACTTTGCAGATTTGCCTCCATTTGAAAAGAAATGGAAAATAAATATTTTATAAATGTTTTTTAAACTAAACATACGTAAAATATCTAAGTAATTACAGTGCATTGTTATTTAAAAAAATTGTCCATAGTGCGGTCACCTACTAACATGTATATATCAAGGTTTAGATTTCGCTCGTTACTGCAGGCGTTTTATGAAATTAATACATTCCTAACTACCGTGTGTAACAAAATTTCTAAAAATTTTGTAGGTTACTAAAAGTTGTTTTTATCATTTATCATTTCACAAGTTCTCACCGTTCGTGGTTCGTGTTTATGATTCCGTAACGCTCAAGTAGGGCAAAATTCGAAAACTCTACAGCAGTAAACGTGAATCAAACAATAAAAGCAATTTGTAAGCTGTTCCAACTATATAGAATACGAGTTGAGCTCTATAGGCCTTAATTCCCGTCTGAAAAGTTTTAATAAAACCACAGGCGAGCCCATGAAGTCAGTCTGTTAACAATGTAGAGCCACAAAAGTATATGGAAAATGTTGGCATTCAAGGAGTGGCGAATGCAGCGTTGCGGTGGACGCATCCCGTCTGTGCAGGAAACATGCACTTTTATGCTGGAAATATTATTTTATTTTTATCACGTCGGGGTTCGCGTACGTTGACCTTATGATAGGTTAGTATCGCAGAAACTTGCAGCGTAGATTGTAAAGACTTTATCTCACCCATATAATCCACGAGCCGCGATAGACATACATTGAAGTTAATTTTAAATCTTATAATGAACGGATGAGATCATAAAATTATGGTTGTTCATTTAACATTACCTGTTTCTATCATCATTATTGCAGTTTTAGATTTAACTAGCTGCGCCCCGGGGCTTCGAATCGGTCCAGTAGATAATACGTGAAGAGGTAAGAAACAAACTTTCGCATTTACAATATTAGTTGGGATAAGCATTTAACATCATAATAATCCAATCAACACAAGACGACAATTTCGGCTATATTCAGACTTTGTCTTGTCTATCATCAAAAAGTCCTTACAAATAAAATTATGCACAGTATACTTTGCGTGGGAAGCAGCAAGTAGACGACCACGGGCGTTTTGTGTTGCCCCTGGTTGGTTACTAAACATAATAATTGACAATTGCCCATTGTTGTATACAAAAAGGAGGTTTTCTATTATTATTAAGTTTATATTACAACGCCGGGAAAAAATATTTCTTTATAATCGTTTAAAGCAAAACAGTTGTTTTGCTTTAAACTATAGTAAAGCAATAAATGTGTAATTACGGCATTTTATCTTTAAACAACTGTTTGTTTATTTTATCTTTAAACAACTGTTTAAAAATAAAATGCCGTAATTACACATTTATTGCTTTACACCCCTATATCTTCTCTAAGTAGTGCAGATTATATAAGACAGGGAATCACACCCTTCAGAAGAATGATTGGATTTGGAACCCCTACTATGCTCCCTAAGACGAAGAGCGCAAGCGTATTGTCCTCCACAATATTACTGTTTTTAAAACACACATGAAGAACATAAGTACTAAGTTAACTTCAAATGTAAAATGCCTTTACTTCTAGGAATAATTAACAATTGAAGTGCAGAATGTTGTTCAGGCACGAGCCATGAGCTATTGTTGAGATACACGAGTTTCCGCTTTCTCGTGGAAAAATGCAAGCGTCTTGCTGGAAAGTACACATTGGACGATTTGAAGAATGTCGAGTACATTATTATAAGCGTTTGTTTGTTGCGATCGGAAAATATGTCACTGAGAGTTGCTACAAAGCGTGGCAAAGTAATCATAAATTCTAAGATCGTTAGTGAACAAGTAAAGTAGGTATGTACTAAAGTTATGTAACATTTAAACTACTTAAAATGTAACACAGAATTCTACAAGTTTCCGTTCGAGTTTGCAAATATGTAACATTAAAATACGTGACTTCATTTGAGTTTGCAATTATGTAGCATTAGGACAGGGTAGTTTAAATGCTATGCAATGAGGAAGCAGACTCGGTTGTGTTCAGCATTAGTGGACTCTGCAGTCGTAGCGGCAGCCTGGCGCCGAGTATACAGTACAATGCACAACAGTCCACTGTTCTTGACGTTTCAATGTGAGCTTGAACCAAGCTATTACTAAGTACTCAACCGCGGTCGATCAACTGAGACTCGCTGGCCGATTGAAGCTTGGGTTTAAAGTCTCATTGCTCCAATTCGAAATAGATAAGCCAAGTATTGTCGACTTGATCTTGAAGATTATATATTTTAAAATATTCCAAAGGTAACCAAAATAATAACCTAGTAAACATAAATAAAATTTTCTGGCTTCAATAAATCAACTGGCAAAATTCATGACAATAAAACCAATTGACCAGACTGATAGACTGCAAGGTTTCGCTGTAAATATTATTCATGCTGAATAGCACTTGAAAAATTGATATCGCGTCGAATGTTATACGATACACATAGTATGTATGTAGGTATGTATGTTTTGTCTTGTCTGCAAGGCATGATCTGATCAATATCATACGTAAACAAGTTAAAGCTGTGAGACGACCTTGTATTGTCCGTTCTCCATGCACAAATAAACACAGCGTTAGAACGTGCAGACTCACAGACCAACAATAATAGTTATAGAATCGTAGATAGTCTTGGCGTTCTATTATAAGTGAGTAGCAGATGTGCATAATTTCATAGTTGAGCGGACGCGGGACCGGTCAGAGGGGTAGGTCGGTGGCGGCGACCGCAGCAGGTGCACCGTGTCGCCGTCTGGGTGGATAGCTCTCAGCCTACCAATCAACTTTATACGCGCACTCGCGGCATATCGACATTAACTCTTATATTTAAGGAAGGCTTGTAATTTTGTACACAAATTACATACTTTTTATCACGAAATTCTAACAGGAGCGAAGCTCCGGGGCGCAGCTAGTTATTACATAGATCAATAAATATTGTATTCAACTTACATAATGGTGCTTTTAACTACAACGGCCTTGTTGTTTTCATCACACTACTCAGTTATAATATCAAGCATTCATTCATCACTTCACACACAACTCGCTTGTAAATAAATTTTAAATGAGTATCAGAGTCAAGAGCTTCACATTGTCCAAATGGCCCAAGGCTGACGTCAGCAATTTGCCGATAACTCACCCGAGCAGCTATTTCGGTTCACACTGTGGCGCCGAGATTATGACAGCCAAAAGCGTATTTCAAGAGCCAAAATAGCGATCCACAATCAAAAGGCTAAAATTATATCACAGCAAACGAAAAACAACGATTCTGAACACTGAACAGCAATCAATGACGCATTGCCCTCTTATAATAGCGGCTTGTGTTTAAATTCATTCTAAGTGTTTCTCACGATACGTCGATTTCGTAGCCGATGGAACTAAAAGCATGTGATAGACATAGATCTATACGATTGTACCTACTAAAAATATAATGACGCTTTACCGCGTTTATCAAAAAGCTTCAAGCTTTTTTATAAACGCGGTAAAGCTTTGGAACAACAATTGGAAATTTTATTCCTATTTATGTATTCGTAAGTTTTTTCTATCCAGGGAGCATAACGTTCGATGATTTTATGTATATAAATAAAATAATGTATATAAATAAAATAGAGACAAAGATGTATTGTGTAATGTAACATTACAGAATAATTTACTAAAAAACCGGCCAAGTGTGTGTCGGGCCACGCAAAGTGTAGTTCCGTATTTTCCATGGTGTTGTTCGAAGTGTTATAGTACTCGTAGAACGGTTGGTCGATTGTCGACTATTACTCGTAAACTTAACTATAAAGCCAACATATATGATAACTTTCTTTCTAATGTCTTTATACATTAGTACTAATGCCGTAACGTTTGAATTCCTAAAAGCAACCGTTTCGTTAGTACATTTGACTGTTACTAATTCAAAAACAATCTTCTCACACCTCTAATATTTTTGAAAGACCTATTCAAGAACACCCACACTATAGGAATTATATAAAAAATCATTCCCATTTCACTTGTAGAGGACGTACATTAAAAATGTCTTTTTTCAATATTTTATTTCACCGCTTTGTCGGCGTGATTAATGTGTAATACCCATACTAAAATACATTATTCCAGTATACAAGTAGTATCATAGTTGTTTGAGAACTAGATCGTGGACGAACGGACAGTACTACGGAATCCTAAAAATTCTAACAATAATGATCAGGAGAACCTGCTATTTAAAACATGTTTATTTGCCTTGAATTCAGAGCATCCGGAAGAATGTGAATTGGGTGTTACTCAGAGTGTATTCACATTGCTCGCTCACATTAATTGAGAATGCACACTGCATCAAAGCTTGATATTTTACCTTGTGTAAGACTCTCGTTGCCTCCATAACCATCCTATATTGAAAGTACAATTGTAAAGAATGATTAATTTAATACCTACCTACCGTACCTTCAAAGGTAACAACCGAAATTAGCTCATTTAAAAAAATGACTACTACTGAATAACGTAGTAAGTGTTGAAAAATTTAGGGCACACGATATGACTAAGTAAATAACCCTCTAGTTAGGTACTTGTGTTCCTTGTAAATTATTATCCCGCGTTTTTCAAACGACGTCGTTCCGTTATATCATGAAATGTATAGCTTTTGTAAAATTGAATTTAACAAAAAATCCAATGGAACCTTACAAAAAACAACGCCAGGAAAGCGATTTGATATGAATGAAAGGTGCAGCCGGGTTCTATTGTAAGCCCCCGATATGCAACTTGCATCAACGAACCAGTAGCATTCATTCACTACACTGACAATACGAAACACTAACTCGTAACAAAACAGGTGACGTATTCAATAATTTAAACTAGTCGTAAATCGTCGTGGGTTTAGCAAACTCGATTATTTTTTATTTTTTTAATTGACTTTATTCACAATATTTTGAATACTGATAGCAACTGTATGTGTCTTTATCTGCTGCGTTTCCTTTAGCAACAGGAACCTTGAAATATAATCTCGTTATGCAGCTGCGCGTACAGACGTAAAGTTTACTCGCAACATCGTTCGAAGGCAAATTCTCACGCTAAGTATGCAATCACAGCCTTACGAGGAATTCCCACTATTTGAGCACGTACCGTACACACACCGCCCGACGGTCCTCAATTAACGCAAGCAAGATGTACGCAAATATTTGTCCAAGTGAATGAAACATTAAAATATTATATTTATGTATGTATGTAAAAGTTTTATTTTAAAGAGCGGGCTATTTATAAGTATTTTATTTAAAATTCATCTTTATTGCTATTAAAGAAATGAAAATATACTAGATACAATGGTATGAAATATATAAATCTGTGAGTATAATGATAATGAGCGACAAATGATGTCTACTTACGAATAATGAGATGAGAGCATGAGACTATCACTACTTTCGTTACCGCACAATTATATAATAATACATAATCAACACCCGTAACAAATAGACCACAGTATTGTTTGAAAATGATCAATTTATAGTTTTGAAAGCGTGTCATAAATACTTATAATACCTGGGTTACCATAATTTCTAGTAACCAATATGGTATACTTGTAAAGTATGCATTGTATTTTTGTATTTTTTACCTTTATTATGGATAGGTACAAAATACAAACAACGAATTATAACGAATGAGCTTTTTATAGAATGCGATCGTATCACGGACCAAATATATGTAGAGAAGGATTGCTGTATAATAAAATAAATAAACTTTAAAAAAATAAATTTTCCATTCGGAATTTGGCGGTGTACTGGCGGAATCTACGAACGAACACTACGTACCTAAGTTAAATGTTGCTGTGTATGCGCACTGCAGCAGTCGCGACTTGAATGATCGTAATGGCTCTTACTTAGTTCTTTCACCACCCAACCAATGTTGCACGAGCTACAACTTCTCAATAGTTATTCAAAGCTAAAATAATTAAATACTCGGAAAGCCTATATCTAGCCACAGCAAAACCCAAGCTGCAAACGCTATCAACGCTCTCGAAGTAGATATATTCGTCATGAATCTTTATAGCTGTGGTTTGCGAACACAAATGAACCATCACACACTCATAATTCAAAGTATAGCATATAATGACCTTCATGAATCCTCGGTATTTTTGTAGCGCATTGTAATACTAATTATTCGTGATGTTGTTTTGAAATTACAATACAAATAACTATATTTTCAGTAAAAATTACTTACTATTTAAATTGACACTAAGGCTAGACAAAGAATTACGAGCTTATTTTCGATTAAAAATTAAGTAAATTGAGATGCTCTCATAGCAAAGTGAAATCGTTAATACAATGTGGATCGGCAGTTTCTTGCTCAACGCCAGCGATACAGTCCAACCGGTCTTCTATCTTTAACCGCTTACAACACAGCATATGAAGAAAGAGCGAAATTTTAATGCCATATACCTACCTACCAACCGTGCGAATGCAATCACCATGTTAATTGCATAATTGGAAACGATTTATCTTTAATATCAACAAAATATTGATACAACAGAAGTAATATCACGTTTAAGATAAGAACAAATAGATATCGAATTATCGAAGATGTTCCCTACATATAAAGAAATGAATTCTTACGAATATTCATAGTTGTTGAAATAGGATTGAAAAACAAATGGATCTCCTTGAACGTGTCAACGGTAAAGATGTACCTATCTTATCTTTGACCGATAAATGTTTATCGTGAATTGTGACTCGGTTCAACTTGGAAATGGTATCCAAATATAAATAAACTAAGCCGAATGTTGTGAGTGAAGCAACAGGAAATCGATAAACGCTAGAGGCTAACTGCACTGTAAACACGAACAACGCAAGACGGACTTTTTACATCGACAAATCCCATCGATAATATTCATTCTAGGTACACTTACTCAATCCGATACACTTATTTCATTCATGTGTATAAATAACTAGCATAAAGTTGTTTCCTGCGACTATCTATTCTGTATATGACGGGGTTTGATGAATTGTTCGAGATCAATAGGATTTATTTAATAATACTGTTATGGAATAATCCTGTTATTCGAAAAAGTTAAAACGCGTTATACCTAATACCTATTTGAAATTGACAGAAAGAGACAAAACAATTTTAGCTTAGAGTATGTATCTTTTTTATTAATAACAGGGTAAATAAAAGGCTGTAAGATGAACATGTAACCATGATCAGACCAGAAATTCCAAAACTAATAAGAAAGCAATACTTAACCCCTTTACTTCATTTTCAGATTACAACTTCCTTGTTTTTAGCCGAAATATCATAAAGGATGGAATGGAACATATGGCATTGATATTGTGCAAATCATGTGATAATCAGCAAGTGAATCGTTACCGGTCAGCGATTGCGTGCAGTCGAACGCATTGCGTAACTGCTACTCACCTGAAACCAAAACAACCATATTAGCATGCTTACAGACAATTTGATTGGCAAAGCGGAAAAATTTCTTCATTAGTACAAATAAATGATTACAGTTTTGCACCTATGAAATCTAATCAAAAACAAAACTTCTTTTACCATTGAACTCTATGTACCTACCAAATATCTCGATGACTTTTACAATTCTCAGCTACTTCTCAGACTATACTAATATCAAAATAATTATAATTTATATATTTTTAATTAAAACAATGGTTATTAGGTAGGTTTGTATAAATAAATATAATGTATTAAAACAATGCCTTTTCATTAACTTGCGTCACACGCATCGCATGTTATAAAATGAATGAATCACACATTGACATTGAATCGTCCGGCAATGAAAAAGTTAATCATAAGCTAAATTCAAGCAAGAGTGAATAACCTCGAACTTGAACAGAGTAATGGCTGCCATAAGTAAACAGAGACGCGATCTGGCAAATGAAATTCCTATTGACGATAGGCCTGCTTCCGCATCTGTTGCTGCCACGTGCCGAGAGAAACCGTAGTGCATCTGTATGCATTTGTTTGTATGCGTACGTGTGTAGGAAAAATACAGTAATACTACGCACCCAATAACCACACGCTGTTATAGCCACCCTAACGTTTGAATGCCTCGGGGCTTTGACGATTTATTTATGGGGCAAGTTTTGGATTGGTAAAAATAATATTTTCTTCGTCATAGTCTTCTATATATTAAGAACATTTATTACTGTTTATTTTTTAGTTTTTGCGTTTATATTAGGAAATAAAAAAGTTTTGGACGTAGCGACCCAGTTTGGGAGCCGATTCTGGGGGCACCGTAACATCATGCTTATCACAATACAATAATACAATATATACTATACAATACACATACAATACAATATATATTATAATACAATACATTGTAATGGAAAGTTACGAAAGCAAATGTACGACAACTGGAAGAACGACAGACAAGCAAACATCGAAAGCTTTATAATAAAGATACTCTGTAAACATTACTAGGTAGTTCGTATGTATTTATAAACCACGAGCTATCAACGTTTAATAAATTAAGTATACGTACTTCAATTATATTAAGTGAATCCTAATTCCCTGTGTATTTTCGTTCATAATAGGTAACTTTGCATAATTAATATTACAACTATGAAATTAGATTAATTAAAATCGCTGCCACTTTCAAAGCAAATAAATTTACATATACTTTACATATTCTATTGAATTGACGACAAAATAATCGAAAGTATAACAGATATCTAGTTTCAAGGAGACAACAAATAGTTACGCTTTACGGTAGTTTTGAATAAATTTCAGTGACTGGTTTGGCTGTGTAACAGAGATCGACCTTCTAGTACGCGTTGTATACCTATTGGAAAGAGAATAAGAAAAAGTTGATTCGCTGGCTACCTCTAATCTAAATAAGATAACAAAAACCGGTCAAGCGAGAGCTGGACTCGCGCATCGATGGCTCCGTAAAATTAGCTTTTTATTTTATGTACGGATAGTTTTTATTTTATTCATATTTATTCTACAAAAAGTGCTAATATGACAATGCTGCTTGTCAAATAGCACAATTCTAGGCAGGTGCCTTTTGACGTAAGAAGCCCTAAAACAGATGGTTGACATACAGCAGTTCTTATCTAAGACTCATTACATAGTCGCAAGCTACATTTATTTAATATTAAATAATGAACGATCATACGTAACATATGTAAAAATCAGGTTTTTATAACAAAACTGAACGTGTTTCGGATGAACTTCATTATCAAGATTTACCGTAAGCACCACATGCTGAGAGAAAATGCGGAACTTTCACACGACAATTCAAAATTTTCGTCATATTAGGGGCAACCGCATCAGCTCGATTCACTGCTTGCGTAATTTAATTATTTGTAGGTCTTTTTAATTCTCTCTTTTATGAAACAGGCTGTACTGATATAAAAAAAATAATATTCTGTCTGGGCGAAATTTTAAGATAATGAATGTCATGGTTTTTACACACCTGCCTGCACAACATGCTTTGACAAAAAATTTCTGTAAATTGAAATTCAGTACTCACTTCACTACTCAGTATACGTTGTTGGTATTGTTTCAGTACGAGGAAACGTATATTCAAAATCATAAGACTCTTAGACATGTTTAATTACAACTTAAATGGGCTTAGGTAAGCACTTGGTAAGCATCGGCGATCACACACCGGATCACGTAATTGCACCATTGGCATTTAATTACTGAATGCGCCTCATCCAACTCGCCTCATGCAAGACAGAGCTGTTATTTCTCAGGGTCTCACATTTAACAACGCAGTTTCGGATTGCAGCAAATTACTTGCTCTACGCAGTGCTGGTGTGGGAATTTTTTCACATTAGTATCATGTATGTTAGCTAAACAGATGTGCTAAGCTTTTGTCATTGAGTGTCAAAACTCGTCCCAATTACGCGGTTACATGTGTAATTTCATAACTATGTAAAATGTTATTCAACAACGATACAAGCTGTACACAGAAGTCTCGCGACGGGACATATAATTTCTAATATGAAAATGAAAAAGAACGAGTCTAATTATTAGGCCACCGGCAGAAAACACATGTTTATGAGTCCTAGGAAATTCGGTAATAAAATAAAATATAGTTGAGATCGAAATGGGTATAAATTAGCCCTATGGAATAAAAACTGTACTTCTTCTTTTAAGTAGGACCACATGACTGGCGGCATTATGAAGATTCGACACATGTTTTCTAATAAAATTGCTAAAATGCCTTTTTTCTTCCTAAGCCAATGTACCTCCCTGTAAGTCTCTGAAAATACCTTGCTTATCTGTGTGTTTCCTATTTAATTTAGTCTATTAAGTCCACCAGTCCCAACCGGAGGTGGCGTAGGACGGTAGCAAAATATGAAGTAATATAATGCATTAATAACGTTTAGGGCACTCAAAAATAACTACACTCCAGGATACAAACCTCACGCTTGGCTTATTTGGAATTAGAAACCTTACGAATGAATAAATAGACCTGAAAGTTGCTAGTGCGGCCACCCGCAATGGCCCATTATTTTGTGTGGCTGTGTATATTCTGGTCAGACCGGTTCTACGCTCGAGCCCGCGAATGGACCTGCTGCCACTTGCCAAATGAGGTGTGCGGCTGCAGCTGTATCGCGATACTACCAGTGCTAGATGGACGCCAAAGGACAGCCAATGCATATCGTATACGTACCTACCCGTATTCTTTATGGGAAGTTTCATTAACTGTCATTATTCGATTACATAAATATTTCGAAAATAGGTGTGGCAGGCCAGACTTAACATTTAGGAAACATTCAGGAAATATTTAAAGGTCACGCCTAATGGCAATCTGAGTCCAATTCAATTAGTAGGCTAGCACTCATTGGCCGCGCCTTCTTTGCTAACTAGGGTTTTATTCACCCGCAACGAAATCTACACTCAATTAATCGTTACCCTGCTGTGAAACAATAGCATATTGTGCGAGTTTATGACGTCGGTTCATGAAACAATAATCTTAACACACGATAATAGTTTATACGTAAATAACATCTTTTTCTGAATATGCCCTATAGATTTTCTCAGTTTCTCAATTTTCGACCATTAGGCATGCATATCCTCCTCGACAACAGTAGTTTGTAGCTTTGGTAAACATCATTTAATTTAGAATATGACGTGAAAAAGTGCCTGTGAAGGGAATAAATGATTGATTGATTTTGATATCGAGCCAGCACTTTTTGGGTTTGTCCATTTTGCCAGGCCCGGGTAGAAACAGCCTAGCATTTGTTTTCTACGTAAATTGTCGTTTCACAACCGGTCGGGCTGAAAGTACAGGTCTACAAATTCATCATAAGACCTGTCCTTCTATATGATCTCAAGCGACATAAAAGTGAGTTTACGCCACACTTAAATTCCTAAAAATTAGAACAAAAATGATTTAAAGCTAGGGCCGAAATACTTATTATGTCGAAAATAAACCCACGCCTCCAAGAATGTTTGGTGGTGGGTTGTATGCGGCGAAAAAAAGGACCCAGCCACTAAAATGGTCGATGATCTCACCAAAAGCGTATTTTCGTTACTATCAAACCGTTCTATACAAAAGCGTTGTCATTATAATTCCCTAGTGTTGCTCACTGTCAAAAGTTGAAAGATGAAGGAACATCAGCATCTTGATTTTTCCATTAAATACAAAAAAAAGCATTGAAAATTCATAAACCAAGGCTATACCGGTGGATACACCACTACGGAAATGTCAATTTAGCGTGAAGCACGAATCCCGTAGTCCTTCGTAAGCTCTACTCTACACCAGTCAGATTGAGTGAAGCCACTATAACCAGGTCACGTTACAAAACGCTCAGTGAACTAGTTCAGGGACATGACTCGATAATTCAATTGAGTAACTTGCTCTCAACTGCAATTTTGTTAAAGACAAAAACTTGCCTTTATTTATACCTACTAGCGGCCCGTTCCGGCTTCGCTCGAGTAAAATTAAATTATACACCTAAACTTTCCTCAGGAATCATCACTATCTATTGATGAAAACCTAAAAAAATCCTTCGAGTCTTAAATTTATCGCGTTCACACAGACGCGATAGAAGGACTTCTCCCGCCACGTGTATTGCGGTCGATCTAAAAATTGGTTTACTAGTTTTTAGTAACATTTAAGAGTTTCATCTCTCGGTGTAATTGAAATTTGTAAGGTGCATTCAATTACGCTTGAATGATGAATCAATCAATAGCTCTTACGAAGGTACAATTTCCACGAAGTCTCATATCCTCGCCTGGCGATGCAGACTATTCTACTAAATGTTTTAATATAATATAGCGAAGGTTTATTAAACCTTTATATATTATATGCTATATTAAATCATTTATCGCATTTGCACAACACAATTTTCTTGTCATGTTGCCTATAATCTGTTGAAACTAGATAAATAATACCTAAATTGCTCTCATTTCACAAGTAGCAAGCACGGAATGCGAGTAGCCACCGGCCTTGCTTGCCAACGCTGACCACTCTCGCACACTTCTAGATCAAAATGGACACTGCTATAGCAAAGCAATACGAACCGCTTATGTACGTGTATGTGGAGAGCGATGACCGTTGTCTAGCTGTAGCCAAACTACATACTTTCGCAACAGAATCACAGTGACGTGACGTGATGACCTATCTTTTGTGTCCATTGAGCATTTCCTTCCATCAGCAACGATATTAGTTTGTTAGGTTCACTGGATGAGAAATAACTGTAAGCGTAAGTATTAATAATAAATAAATAGGTGCCAGAAATTCGTTCTAAGGTTGCAAATGAAAAATAAAGTTTAATAATGACAACGCTCGTTGTGCTAATGATAAAGGACGTGTGTGATAAGGCCTAGTTACATGTTGACTTCTCTTTTCAACCCCTTGTTATAATAAACTAGATTTGCGGTGACTGTTGAAATATGCTTCGTTGCGACATCATTGAGAGTTAATTTGATAGTTTCATTAAAGTCTTAATTGAACTCATTTATATATTTCATTGTGTAGATCATTCTGATTGTCCCAATCAACAAATAAAATACAGTAACAATCTACTACTCCAGTTGTCAGACATTTATTAGCACACAATATACACGCATATACACAAGAATTGATTGTTTGGAGCAGTCCATTGTCTACCAAGTACAGATGAAGAGTATGTAGTGATTAAGAAGGGGATATGAACTGCATATTTACTATTAAATGTTTAATATCAAAAGCAGTAAATCATTTTACATTTTACTGATGATTTATTTCCACTACTCAACCACATACCCTACCCATTGTACTCTTTTGTGAGAACTCCAAGGTAACAACATTAAAACAAAAGAAATATTTAAATAACAATAGGTCAAGTGGGAGATGAACTGGCTTGGAAAGGGTTCTGTGCCTTAATTTTATAAATGCCACATTATGTATTTTCATTTTCATGCATCTGCCTATCTGACCTTCACAGCTAGTTGGCTCAAAAACTACACTACTAAACCAAGTAAGTTTGATATGGTAAACAAATTGGACAGTAAAGTTAGGCTGCTTTTAAAATAATGCCAGGTGTGAAATTAATTATCTAATGTATATGTAATATTGATCAGAATGTAGATCTCTTAAGGATTCTTTTTCATGAGATATTCAATTTTATAATTCAACATTGGCTTGACAACAGTAAAGAATCTGGGAAAACACTTGGATAAGAGGTCATTGCTTAAGGATAACACAGCAGAAATTGAATTATGCAGTAAAGTAGCATCTTTTTATTCAAACTAAATAAATAAACTTCATTGCACAAAATATCATTTATAAAAGTACTTAATGATTTTTTAAAATCCAATAGACAAATGTCTATATGTAAAAACATTTCAATTAATTCATACATGGCATCCATTTCTACTAATAACTAACTAATATAATTAAGCCAAAATTCAAATTCTGGCTTTATCTTGCTGATCTATTTTTGTTCAATTTCCAACATCATGTCATATGATGTTATCATTATTTATGCTGTGTATAAATACATCATACTACCTATTTACAACTTTATGGTTTACACCATAAAGTTTTGTGCTTGACAAGGAGAGTTAGTTAAAATTTTAAGTCAATAGGAATAACAAAAATACCAGCAATATTAATATTGATAAAAAAATAACATAACTACTAACAATAACTATTAAGTATTTACTTCTTCCGAAATTGTATCAAAAATGAATCCCCTTTAAGCTGTGATATTCAAAACAGAAAATTTCATGTTGTTTTTTCTGCAAATGAGCTGGGATAAGTACTAGTTATATAAAATTTTAATTATATTATTTCAAGTGCATAAAGAACTAAACATGGCAAATCTCATAATGTGAATCTGATAGAAATATTGTCTATTATTAACCATTTTTTTTATACTTACATGTATAGAATACAAAATTTGTAATGGACCTTGACTCTCTGTTCAATTTTATGGAAACTATAGTTTAACAATACGGAACCCTAAAAATTAATAAAGGAATAGCTTTTTAACTGTAAAGCCATCTGCTTCAATACTGGTAATCATATTAAAAAGGAAAATTTATTTTATTGTTGAGAAATAACATGGTATTTTTTAAACATCTAGTTAATAGATCATCTCATAGATCAACATTACCTTATAAAACCATCATACACTACTCACTACAATACTACTACATAATAATGAAGATGACATAAATCTACTAAACATATTTCCAAGATAGGCACATAAAAATAGCTTAACCTGGACATAATTCTATAACAGTCATTTTCTTTTTCTATAACAAAAAAGCATAGTTATTAATAATTATTATAAGAAAATTAAACAATGTCAAGATCCGCATCAATGAAAAAAACTAAATTATCAGACATTAAATTAAGCATATTAATATTTTTTCCTAGTACTTTGAATATGTTATTTTGCTTGCATTTCAGTTCAGAAACAAAAATTAAACTAATTCGTCTTTCGGGACTGCCATTAATCAAGAAGATTCATAAAGTTTTATATTTTTTGGTTTATCAATCTAGTGTATAATTTACTAGTGTTTTTATGAATTATGTCCGGGGTAAGCTATTTTTATGCGCCTAAGACCCCAAACAAACAGCCAAGCTAAAACCAAGGTAAAACAAGCAGAGGCTACTTTCGACAGTGATATTTATGATCATGCATGCACTTTTATTGTAACATGACGATATTACTCATTGGCGGAAAACTAAATTATTACTTACCCAAAGCTCAGTGCCCCAATTCATTTTTGCGGCAATATTTCACCCCACTTACACAAAATAACACATTTAAACTTCACTAACACAGTTATTTAAAAGAAAATTACGAAAAATATTCTCACAATATTTTTTTAAATCACTACCACCATTTCCAAACACATTCCGAAGAAATAAACATGGCTGACTAAACTGACGTGACTGACATTTGATTCAACTGACTGGCTGGCTAGCTGGCTGCCTGTCATTGAATTTCAAAATGGATACCTACCTACTTATAGAATACTCATAAGGGCTAAAATATAGAGCTAGGAGTGCACTTATTTTGACATATCCCATAAACTATTGATGTATTAGATTAGTACAAAACAGTATTTGGTGATGTTGCATGATAGATTTACTCACTTACTTAATCATAATGATTATGGATAATGATTATGAATGTCGAGATTGAGAAATGAATCGTTACCAAACCTTGTTAGCATATTTCGTAATCTAATGACTACCCTGTATTCCAGTATTCTAAAATTTTTCATTTTTCTGAAATCTAAATAATCATATAAAACTTTCATAATGCTTGTTACATGGAAGAAAACTTTAGAGAAAAATAAAGTTCATAAAATTAAAACAAAAATGTTTCAAATATATTTTTTTCTTTTTAACAAAATTTATAGTATAATTTATTACATTAGTAAATTTAAATTACTTCGTTACTAGAGACTGTACCACAAAAGAAGACCCGTGGTAATATGAAGAAGTATCTATAAAAGATAAGCCACATTATTGTTTGCAATGACAGTATAGCTAAGATGCCTGACATAAAAAAAACTACCAACAATCAAAATTTAATCACCAAAGGGTCACAACTTTTTTTTCATTAATACCCACCATCTGGTAGTAGTTGTATACATAATCTATGCAAGCTGCCTTTCTTTTTCTAGCTGAAGAAATTAACTGTCAATGTCAAACTGAAATTGACATTTAAAGGTATCCATTCACGGTCGTGGTACGGCTGTGTGCCATAAGATGCAGGAGCGTGAATGTTATCTAGGTCCTGTCCTGCACGAACCTGCCTGCAATACGAGTACATGTTGGCCGGGCCTTGTCGATGCCCTTTTTAAATCTGCACACGTTCTGCACAAATCAAAAGCGTTAAAATCGCAGTTAACTGCGATTTTATATATAAGTAGTAAGTAGATAATATTCAATCATTGGGCAAAGTGAGTTGATATGTACTTGGTTGCTAGTAACAGTGGGCGGAGACGGGCGAGAGGTAGGCTATCCTACGCATTTCCCGATCTCGTAAGCGCCCATAAATTTACATTTTATAAAATACTAGCTTTTGCCAGCGTTACCGGAATGAAGAATAGTATATGTCCTTCTCCATACTCTTAACAATATAGGTATGTGATAAATTTAAAGATTGGTTGAGTATAATTGGTTATAATATTAGTTAGGATGTCTTAATAGTGAGACCATGTTAGTTTGTTACCACAAAGCCTTGGTTGCACTCTTGCCTTAGATACATTTTTGTACTCTGACGTTGCACTGTAGTACCCAGTATAAAGAATACATAAGGTATTGAATATGCTACTAGCCTTAGAAATTAAATCGTTCAATTCAATTATGCAACAACATTTCATAAGCTTTTATAGACATTTGGTTACCGTACAATTTCAGGGTGAACCTCGTGAAATATTAGTAAATCTTTAAACTATATTCGATTTTGAAACTATCGCTGGGTCTGCTTAGTGGGCTCTTGAAGACGAATTTCGTACGCACTCACCAATGGAGTCCACATGCCTACAAAGGTCTACCAAGGCTCGCGTTGATTCGAGAAAATTTGGATAGGTGGCGCTATAAATGGTTGATGATGATTTTAAATTTGTATATTGTATATAATAAAAAAAAAGTTGTATAAATTTCAATACTATTGCTCGTGACGCTTTGACGTGGTATATTCCGTTGCTTGAGCGGCACCCGATCCAAAATGTTCAGGCAAGCGCTGTATCTTCGATGTCGACATTAGGTTTTTTGATGCTCGGGGAAACTTCCCAACCAGAACGTTAGGTTTTTCGTTCGGAAAAAGGAAGGAAGGAGCGTATGACCACGGATTTAGTAAGTACTACGGAGTACCTGCTCCATGCGTGTGACATTTTGTATGAAAGAAGTACAAATATACAGACCATTTAACCTAGGCACTGTCTACACTACTACATTTAACTAGGCACTGTCTAGGGTCTGTGCACAGATACTTATAAGAACATTTCTTCCATCCGTGGAAAGAAGAGCATTTAGGTTTCAGAATTCGGATTTTTGATTAGGATTTTCCGCGTTCTAATACTTACCTAGTGTATGCGGCCGCCACAAAATGGACACGGCGGCCGCGCTTCGTCTGGGGATTTCAGTGAGATTTCACAACCTTACAAAGGTACCTACTTATATAGGCTGAGAAACAAGGCCCACAAGGTTGACAATCCGCTAGGGATATTAATTTCTTGTATTTATTTTAAAATATATATATCATAGGTACAAATATTCATTTTATGTTTTAAAATGTAAATAAAAGCATGAATAAATAAATTAAATTTCATAAAACTAAAACTCAGACTTTACTTTTGGATAGGTATCACAATAAAAAGACGTCAAAGAAATCATTACATCTGCAAAATACCTAATGAAATGTGGTATAACTATATATGGTATGGTTCCGTGTTCATATTAATTTGATATAAGTATTTTAATATGTCGTTCTGAAGCTTCATTGCGTGATTTTAATAATGAACCATCTGACCCACGTCGAACTAAAGCAGTGCGACGTATTTCCTGCAAAATATACCTTTTTGTAATGTGTGTCTGACGTTTGTCAAAACTGTAACTCTTGTATGTAATAATAAGGAGATATTCATATTGGGGTAATGCTGTGCGATCTTATGCGTGTAAATTAACACATAAGATCGCACAGCATCTACTGAAAGAATCTGTTGCCATTTTAGGCACAAGCTTTTATTTATCGGATAAACATTTATCAGGTTATAAGAAAATAATAAGCTTACCATTACTGGTTCCAATATAATATGGTGACTTGATCTCCTTGAAGTCGAGGGGCCCGTAATAGAAGAAGCACGCGAAGATGGCAATGGACTCTGATAAAATGATAAATTCCTTAAATGATTTTTTATCATTTTAATTGGTCAAGTTTCACAACAATCAAATTAATCAGGCTTGTATAATAAGTAAGAGTAGATACCTCACAATACCTAAAGTTACAATAATGTTAATTTTAAGGCAATACAAAAGCTGGTAAAGTTCAAATAACATTGAACTCACTTTTATAGCTGGTACAAAACTAAAGTCTGATGGCAAAGGTTGTGTTTGTACGTTGTAAACTCCTTCTTCAGAGGCAACTGAAACTATGGATGGACGCGCCGATATTTGTTGGGCTAATAGCACTGGGTCAGTGTCTGAAATGTACAGGGTCCGATAAGAGCATGAATGATGTATGAATTTTATAAGTAAAAATTTTCAACTGCCGAGTTTTAAAAGTGAAATAAGTACCTACTTACTATATTAACAAAGAAGCAAACTAAATTTTGCATTCCCAATATTAGGTAGTTATTAGAGAGGCGTAAATCACGTAAATCTCTATTCTATGCTCTGCCTATCCTCGTGAGGAGTTGTTTGACTCACAGGCGTGTTAATTTAATATCTATTTATTTAGGCACTACACTACTTACCTACCTACTAATGGTAAACTTATATTTATAGCCAATTTTTTATTTTACAATCTTACCTATGTTCATACATCTAGCTACCCTTCTGGCTTGTAAAACTCTTCCCGCACTTCTTCTAAATCGGATGCCTTTTTCCGCTTCTCGTCTAAGTCTCTGAGCAGCTGCTGCTGCCTCAGCAACTGCCATAGATATTGGGCCCATACCAGATCTTTTAAGATTTATGTCGACAATGTAACTTAAACATATTGCATTTGATAATACGTCGTCACTGGGCTAAAAATAATTAAATATTATTACATAATGTACTTACGTTTCATCGTCATCAACAAATTACCAAAGTTAAAATTATAACCGAAGAGAACAGGAGTCCTAAACCACATAGTACGTTAATAACGTCCACGTGCTGTCCCTTTTTCCCAGATCGTGTACGCATCATGTAAAAAAATAGAGAACGTGCGGACGGAATATGACATGCTATGTGTTTTATGTTACATGGTCCCAGAACTGAATAAGCAGAAATTATGACAGAAGAAATCCATTTTCGCATACTGGGCCCATTTCATTAACAAAATATGGGCAATTTGATTTTAATCATAACTGTATTTTAAACAGGTGTATGTGTATGTCACTAATTGGTTTCATGGTAAGATCTCTACTCCACTATGAAGATTTATGATCAGTGAACACGGATTACTGAATTTCCGTAGGCCTTCCATGTCAGTAAAGGTCGGTTGTCAGCTCAGCTGTACTTCATGGAAATAATGCGCGTAAACTTGTAACTAGTTATAGGATAGTGGTTAAATTTAGGATAACTCAAGGCAAAAAGGAACCCAGTTTTTTTATGTGACTTACTGATCCAATATCATTGACACTTATATCAAGAGATCTCAATGGGGTTTTGACTAGACCAATAGCTCTTGCTAAGAGGTCACCACAGCTCGGAGGATTTTCTGCACTAGTGAGTGACCATACCCCAGCTGGTGGTTTAGAAAGAGGTCCTGGCGTTATACCACATCCCGATATATTTAAACTGCAAGTAATAATGTGCTAGATTAGTTTTATAATATTCAAAATATACAAATTCCTCTCTCTCATCTGACCGTGGTCCCGCTTACTTTCTCAGAGTCGGAGCCCAGGATCCGCTATCCATACTATCTATAGTTTAAATCAAAGCAAATAGCTTATAAGTCGAAGTTACAACTATATATGTAACAATAAAATGTACATAAAATCCAACTCTTGAGATTATTGTATTATAGATATATGTTATAATGATAATATTTCTTACTGGGTAAGGTTACATCCTCGTGCTATTGTTACTGCAATATGAGCTATACCTTCAGAACCGAGTCTATTGTTCAGCCTTAAATCAAGGTGACGAATAGTACAACCTGGATGAATAAGTGAATGAGAAATGCTTTCAGCCCCTGAAGGTCCTAAAAGTTATAATAATGAGATTAATAAGATCAAATCATATCTGACTTTATTTTAATACTTCAATGAAAAACAAAAAATAATACCAAATATATTGTCGGCCAATATTACACTTCTAAGGTTATCATGCCTAGAAATAAATTTAGCAACTGAAGCGGCTCCATCATCGCCAATTTTGCAGTGGCTAAAATCGATTGTTTCCAAACTTTGATTGTCAGATAAACCACGCAAAATGTATCTAACTTTTTGACAGTTCATATCTGTTCTTGTAATTCTGAAATTAAAATGTTAGTAATGTGAGCCAAAGATATGTTAGGTAATAGAAGTTACAAGTAAAATTGTCGTCATATATAAAACAAAGTTGCCCTCCGTGTCTATCTGTTGCTAAGCTTTCTTCATTATTTTTAAACTACATAATGGATTTTACAATTTGTTAGATTCATTATACCCGAATGTTTACAACCCTCGGCTGCAGCTTTTATATATATTTATTGAGGTCTATACCTCAATAAATATATATAAAAGCTGCAGCCTAAACACTTGGGCGTAGAGAGCTGAAATTTTGTATGTAGTTCCTAAGAAAGTATAAGGTAAGGCATAACACTAAAGGAAAGGTGATAAACGGGACGGTATATTGTAAGTCGCGAGGAAAGGGAAATTGAACGAGAGACAATAAAAATTCAAATTCTACCAGCTTTGCACAATGCGGGGTAAAAATATGGCTAGAATTTTATTTCGACAACGCGGGCACGACCATAAAGTATTACTCGTACAAAATAAAACCTATTAGCTCATCATGCTATTGATGAGACTTACTTAATTATTTTCAATTGTTTGCATTTTTCTAAACCATGAGCAAGATTCTTAGCGTCATTGATTGTAAATTGAAATTGATCTCTTCTATATTCTTCTCCAATATTCTGCAGTTGATATGTTATATGTAACTCGACCAAATTAGTAAGGCTACCCAAAGCGGCATGAAGGGATATGTGGTCTAAAATAAGATTTCATTATAATAAAAACAGTAACAACAAATAATAAAAAATCTTAAATTAAAGCAAAGTAAGTATTATATTTGTTTTATGTAAATCAAAATAAAATAATTCATTATACTAATATGGTAGGTACTGTTACGAATCCATAGGACACATAACTTGGAAATTACAAGTACCTACTTACTTATTAATTCTATATATTATGTAGATAACTAATAACTTGAAAATGTAAATACTTACCTCTGCATAAAATTTCCTTTTTGTTCTTTAATACAGATTTATCTCCTCTTTTCCTCTGACTTGTAATTAAATCTGCCATTTCAGGTGAAGTTGTTCTTTGTATCGGAATATCCATTGGGATCAAACTCCGGATAGATAAAGATTGAATATAAGGTCCACATAGTTTTACTAAACTTTTGACCTTCATTTGAAAAATGATACTATATCAATCAATGTAATTTATAGGGGTTACCTTTTATCATTATGTATATTTGTGCAGAGATAAGAAAAATAACAAGTGTAAAACAATTTTTATAATAAATGTTGTACACCTAATACATTTGTATTTTTTCAACCTCCCCATTCTCGCAATACCTACCACAGCGTAATACCTATCTACACATCCATCGCAGAATTACCGAACCACCAGACGTATGAAATATAATATTTGAAATTTTAAAGAATTAAGAAACATTTTTTCCAAGAATGAAATAACAAACCTTTTCTGGATCATAGTACCGAGGATTCATATTTTCTAAAACATCTGCATAATGTCTTTCTAAAAAAAGGTTCAGCCATTTTTTCCCCTCTGTTAAAATTGGGGCGTCATTCCATCTAGAAAAATAACATCTTTTCCAAAATATATCACTTTTGATGTTATCCACAAGAATTTGTAATGGTACATTCGTATTCAAAGTTTGTAAAAATAACTCTCGGTCCTTATTTACCAATTGTCGCAATGTTGGATATCCTTAAAATGACGATATTATTTTCATTAAGTAAAAGATAAATCAAGTAAATAGGTATACCTATACAACATCGTAGTTAGCTAGCGATCACAGAATCACGGAGTCTTTAATAATCTAAGCTAGCGATATGCCATGCCGTTCTAAATTTTTTTGTAATGTACGAAAAAGGAATATTCTCGGAAATTCCATAGAATTTTCTTCATATTATTCCGGTTAATTATTGAATGAGAATTTCTCTTCGAAATCTGCGAGAAATCTCAAGGGAGGAAAACGTACGACACGACAGCTTGAATTCTACTTAGTACCAAAAACAATTGTCATCATCTGAGTAAGCAGCACGGTGTTTAGATCCTTTTACTTACCTATATTTATTCAAGTACACTCAGAATCAGGGATGTTACGAATGTCATATTTTCTTCATTCGCGAAGGGGGATGGAAAAAGAACAAATATAAAATAATCACTTTATAATAACATAGTAGGCTTCAATTAGGTACTTAAGTACCTAATTACATAGGTATGTTAGAAAGAAGATCCACTTGATGAGTATAGTACTTAGAGTACGATGTACTCGAAATCACGCCCAATTTTTGCACGCAGCGACTTATAACAGCAATCAATACAAATGCGAATGTCAATGCGAATGTTTAACAATGATGCGAATCATTCGCGTATGTGAATGAGAATGCAAATATTCGTAACATACCTACTCAGAATGTACATCTATTCTGAATAAGATGATTTTGGATATATGTACGTACTTATATCGGTGACGCTAATATCCTTTTATTTATCATCACTGACCACAGAAATTAATTTTCTTATATCTGTGTCACTGACCTAGGTCAGCGATTATTATATGTAGGTATAGTAATTTTGATTTACCTACGAAAAGTGAAGTTCAAAAATAGAACGCAAAGATTCATTGTTTTATATTTTTTAGTAAACTTACCCATCCAGTTTTCACTTAACTTTTGTATACATAGAGAAACAAGTGATTTTGGATGATTACTATCCCAATCAAAATCTTCTGATTTTATCTTTCGATTAGATTCCACAAAACCATTACTTTGTTTGTATGCTAAATATGTATTTATATTTATACTACTATTAAATTGCATTTTAGGTCTCGAATAATATAATTAAATTGATTATGTAGGTATAGTTTCCTAATAAATCAATATAACGGTTACCATAGCACAGTAACAAAGGCATTGCCGAGTAAGTACTATAAGTTTAATACATATATTGTAAGTTTTGACTACCTAATAGGTAAGTAGCCGAATGAAGTAATTATCAAGAGCTATACTACCGATAGTGTCAATCGCGTAGTGACTATCAAGCAAATAACAACACAATTTTATCGATTGACTATGTCGTCATTAATAATATTGTATCATTGTAAGCTATCGGATACTCGATGACTAACGAATTTTAGAGCACAGCTATCTATATCGATAGTCAACAGTTGACCTACAATGTAACAAAACATTTAGTACGTCATTCCGTCCACACATTCCCTCTTTTTTTTTTACACGAGGCAGGATTGATGAATGGATGTGAGCGGGATTGAGCATTGTACAACTTGTTCGTCGTTTGATTATTATATTGTTCTTAGTATTTGAAGAAAACTACAGCTTGCTCTGTCTACGGCTCTATAATCTTACTAAAATTCTCGAGAATGTGTGAATGAATTTCAGATTGTTCGCGTAAAAATTCTCCAATGTGAATTTCTTTTAAAAATGTACTGGAATCATCAAAAGAGTTATCTTTTGGAAATGTTCTTAAGATATAATTTCGTAGCGGCACAACGCTAACCACCACTGTTTTCCAAGAACATGCGCAATCTGGTAGTAGTTTATCATATACACCTTAGTACCTAATGTCAAATGTCAATGTCAAATCGAGTACAAAAGTCTGAAAGGCGAAAGAATCAGCGCCCTGACTCTGGTTGTACCTACCTGAGAATAGAAATCTTATCTAACTAAAAAAGTCTTGAGTATATTTGCAAGCGAGACTATTATTTTGTAAACATTTTCTGTTATTTAATTCCATTTTATAATGGATAAACACAATAGTTCGGAGATTTTAAACTCGGACTATTCTCTATCTAAAAATGCTAGTTCTGATTCACTGGATTCGGACTCCAAATCAAGTTCATTGAATTCTAAACACGGACAGGACTCCGTAAGTTTCCTAAATGGATTAATTTATTCTTATTGTGTTTATACTGTTAGTTACTTCCCGTCTGTTATACCTACGTGATTTGTTAGTTCGTAGTTGTCTTCCCTCATCATCACTGTCTATATTTATCAATAACTGTGACTACATTCAAAATGAGCTACCCTAAATCCGTACATATTTGTTTGTTTATAAATCGTATTTATAATCACAAACCAACTGAATTATCAAAGGTGTCTAATAAACCATTTTAATTTAACAACATTAAAACAGGTACTTATTTTGACTATCTTTGTTGTTTTTTCAGCCTCACATAGTGGGTGACATTCAGTTCTTGGATAGTGAAAAGCTAAAAAGAGTAGCACAAGATGTTACCTATCTTTGCCCCTTCAATGGACCTATTCGAGGTGTATTGCAGATTACCACCTACCAACTTCATTTTAGACCCATAGAGCCATCAGCATTACATAGCACTTTAAGTGTCCCTCTTGGAGTTGTAAGTATAGTGAACTTTTATACTATGTCAAAGTTTGAAATGGTCTTACAATAGGAGGAACGATAATATTAAATCTGACATTAGTATTGGCAATAACATATACATAATAAAGAAAACAAAGCTTTTAATTATATTACATAATTATTTAGTTTACTATTGAGGGGTTCATTGTTCATCAAGCTGTTTTATTGTTTTCTTAATACAATAGAATAAAATTAAAAATTGTATGATGAAATGTAGCAACTATTCTTTAATTCCACATTTTTTTTAGATATCTCGCATTGAAAAGGTTGGAGGTGCATCTTCAAAAGGAGAAAACTCATATGGAATTGAAATATTCTGTAAGGTAAGCAATTTCATTTTATGCTATAAATTAAAGCAGTTTAATATTATCTTCCTTTTCAAAGAATGCAATTTTATTTATTAGGTGTCAAAAGTGACTTAGTCCAAAGTAAAATATAAATTTGTTGTGCCTTCAGCTTTCAATAACAGACATTCAATGATGAATGAATACCCTACTATAAATAAATATTGTTACAGGACATGCGTAACTTACGTTTTGCTCACAAGCAAGAAAATCATTCACGTCGTACAATATTCACCTATCTACAGCAACAAGCCTTTCCACTATCACACGGATTGCGGCTTTTTGCATTTAGTTACTCTGAAACATTCCCTGAAGACGGCTGGCATGTCTATGAACCAATTGCTGAGTTGAGAAGGATGGTATGTATATTTTAAGTCACTTCTTAGTCGTATCTAGTGTGTTTTGTCTTATTCTGTCATTGTCTAATATACCTTGACAGTGACAAAACATAGCTTAAAGTATGAATGATTTTTTTATAAAATTTTTTTTTGGAATAAAATTAGAAAGTGGGAAAGGGGTGTCATTATAATTTTAGAAAAAAAAAGTTGTCCATATAGTTACCAATTATATGAAACCATTTCGGCAGGGGGTAAACAACGACATGTGGCGTATCACACGCATAAACGACAAGTACGAGGTCTGTGACAGTTACCCTGCCGTTTGGGCGGTACCCACAGCGGCGACCGACGACCTCCTGCGCTCCGTAGCTGCGTACCGTTCGAGGGGACGGATACCAGTGCTCTCTTGGATACATCCGAGTTCCCAAGCAACTATAACTCGCTGTAGTCAGCCTTTAGTTGGGGTAAGATCTTTACATATTATAAAAAGAGTCTCCCTGTCGTGTCTGAATGAATCTGTATGTATTAACACGATAAATTTAAAAACTACCAGACGATTTTTGTATGGTTTTCAACTATAGTTCTGATTCCTAATCAAGGTTTAATTGTACAATAACCCGAGAGAAGTAATTTAAAAGAAGAACGCTGGTATAATTTAAAGTAATACATTTTACATACATATTACATTTAGTTTCTATAAGCTACTCTTCTTATTGAGTGTCTTATTTGCTAATTACTTTGTCAGATTTATGAGTAGGATTTGGTACCTTATAATCACAGTTGGTTTTAACCACTGGACCACCATTACTTCATAAGCTACTAAATCTTGTTTAGCATACATTAAACATCTATTAATTTATGCTCGTAAGACGTTATCATATATTTACACAATTTTATCAAATATTTAATGCAGTTAATTATTTTAATTTATGATTCACACATAACCTTCATTACATCCATATAGACAGTAGTGCACCACTTAATATAAATTTAAATGTTTCTTCACCAGGTGAGTGGCAAGCGAAGCAGGGAGGATGAGCGCTACATACAGCTCATCATGGATGCCAACGCTCAAGGGAACAAACTTTACATCATGGACGCCAGACCCAGTGCCAATGCGATCGCCAACAAAGCCAAAGGCGGCGGGTATGTTTCTATAGGGCTATAGTATACATTTTAAAATCCGCGTGCATAAAGTTCCTTTTCTTGAAAGTCTTATTATGTATACTATCTTTACATATCTTTTTATATACATAAATTAAAGTCTATTGTAATTTATATTCCCTAGTGTTATAAATTACTACTATTATAAATTAAAATAAACTTTAATATAATACAAATTATTCTAGAGTTGTTAACTGATTTACTTTAGAATGTAGGTACATTTATTTTTATCAAAATTCGACAATTTACATGTTACGAACTATAGACAGATTCATAACTTCTACAAACTTATATGTGCCTTTCTTATTTTGAAATACTGCTTTCTAGTCGGAACGCGCAATAATTTGCCTATGGATTTATAAAATACTAGCGGCCACTCCCGCTTCGCTCGTTTCTGTCTCTATGCTCTAAATTTCTTCACAATCGATCCATTGGTTTCCATTATAAACAAAAAATACAAATCTTTTCTCTTTATAATATTAGTATAGAAGTAATGAATTAAAAATATAATTCAGGCTTTTATTTTATGTTTCAGATACGAATCAGAAGATGCTTACCAGAATGCTGAGTTGGTGTTCCTTGATATCCACAATATACACGTGATGCGGGAGAGTTTGCGCAAATTAAAGGAGCTTTGTTTCCCCCAAATCGACCAAACTAGGTAGTCTTTCTGTCTTTCCGATTATACGATTTATCGGTTACAAATTGACAAATTTTGTCCAAGTATCCTAAAGGCATTTGTCATCACTTTTACGACTACCTACTGCCATCTAGTGCCATGTGGTCACAATGATCGCATACACACTAGTGAACTAAATTGTCAACCAGTGTACAAGCTTCCTTACGATATTTTCCTTCACCAAAAGTAAGTGGTGTAGGGTATTGTTTTTCCAATTCATTATTAGAATTCAAATCAAATTATTTAAACAAAATTAATTTATCAAGATCACTTAACCAAGTGATCTTACTTATATTCAAGTATTGTTTGTTTACAGGTGGTTCAGTGGCATAGAAGCCAGTTGTTGGCTGAAACACATCAAATGTATCCTAGCTGGTGCTGTACGCATTGTCGATAAGGTAAATGAACATTTTCACTTTATGGGTTCTTGCCTCTTCCACGATCTTCTATTTCGCTCTGTTTTTGACCTCTCGGCGCCAAGTTGTTTTCTTGCCTAGTTTTTTCAGAACAAATATAAATAAATATAAATGATTATGTTAATTCTATCGTAATAATGCATAATTTTAATTTTCATACTGTCCTTTTGTATTTGAAATGAAAACTAATTTTAATATTGTGGTTTGTCTCCTTAGGTAGAGAACCACAAGACATCAGTATTGGTTCACTGCTCGGACGGTTGGGACCGCACCGCACAGCTGACGGCCTTGGCCATGCTGATGCTGGACCCCTTCTACCGGACGCTGAGGGGATTCGAAGTACTCATCGAGAAGGAGTGGCTCTCGTTTGGACATAAATTCCAGTTGGTTAGTATTGCCCATGTTATTAAATAAGCTAAATTTTACCACGAAATTTTATCTGATTGATTTGATTTGAGGGCTTTAAAAATGCCCACATTGCCAGCAATATCAAAGTGAAGAAGTTATCATAGTATTAATATTTCAATAGTAATTTTGCAATTATTGCCATGTACTTGCAGTTGAAGTGTTAAAGTACGCGATTGCGTGCCTTGCTCTTACTGCTGATTTACACCAAACAAGCGAATGCTTTTTACGGGTACCAATATCTTTTTACGGGTTATGGCCACCCATTTGTTGGACAGCCAGAGTGGGGATAGAATAAGCATTTGCTCGCTGAAGTGTAAATACACCTTTATAACATTTCTTTATCGCTATATTCTAAGACATGAATGCTACACATTAATTTCGAACTTTAAAACAATTTTCAATTGAACACATAACTTTCTGTAGCGTATCGGCCACGGAGACGAGCGCCACTCGGACGCCGATCGCTCACCGGTTTTCGTCCAATGGGTGGACTGCGTGTGGCAACTCCAGCAGCAGTTCCCGACCGCCTTCGAGTTTACTGAGAGACTGCTTATCACTATTGTTGACCATCTGTACTCGTGTCGCTTCGGCACCTTCCTTTTTAACACCGAGCGCGAGAGAGTCAAGGAAGGTTAGTTCATAAGTTGTTTTATGCTACAGTAAACCACGGGGTTTGTTTTTAACCCCCGACGCGAAGGGTGTTTAAGTTTAACGTGTCTGTCTGTGGCATCGTAGCTCCCAAACAGATGAACCGATTTTCGTTAAGTTTTTTTAGTGTCATAGATAATTTTATCCTGAGTTCTCTTAGCCAGGTTTCATGAAAGTCGATCCGCCGTTCAAAAGTTGTAGTGAAATAAATATTGAAAGCCGGGATTTTTTTAAAATTTGTCTATTATATTATTATTACTATTTGTTCCTTTGTTACAGAAGTTAAAACGAAGACTGTGTCTCTGTGGTCGTACATCAACAGTCAACAAGACCTGTATTTGAACCCTCTATATTGGGGTCCGGCCTCGTTTGGCCCCACTTCCCCTACCGTGCCATATTCGAGGCCGCAAGTGGTACTTGTACCTGTCGCATCGTTACGCGTCATAAAGCTGTGGAAAGCCTTGTATTGCAGATGGAATCCGACTATGAGACAACAGGTACTTATATAGTTGATAGTTGTCGCGGCGGTCTTTCTGTAACTACCGGATGTATTTTTGTATGAGTTTCACCAATAAATAGTGACATTACGGAGGAAGGTTTAGTGCCGCTAGTAATATACTAATTTAGAATCTTATTAATTCGTATTTTGTTTATAAATATTTATTTCGAATATATTGAATGTTTGTGTGTCACAAAAGTACTACCTGGATTTAAATAAAATTTGGTATACCTACTAGTAAAATAATGTATAATCTGAAAAAGCACACAAGGTACTTTTTAGCCCGAAACGCATATTGAAGAGAAGCTCAGAAGCATCTAGTTACGTATTATTTATTATACGTAACTAGATGCTTCTGAGCCTAGGAGTATATTTTTTCGCATTCAGGCCTCTTCACTGGACCCTTTCTGCATGAGGAGTCTGTGCTGCATCTTTCGTATGTTCTTACGGTTCATTAGTAGAACATATTTTTTTTTGTTTGACCAAATCTTTACAATAGTAAATGAGTTTGCACCGGACTGTTTCGGAAGAAATCGGGCAAATATTGAGCGTCCATTTCTGTTATCATCTCAACAATTTAAACATTTCGCAGGATCCCATATACCAGAGGACCCGCGAATTGGTCGCGTTGCGGGCGCAGCTGGAGGCGGCAGCGGCGGCCGCGGCGGGCGACCACGCGGCCCGCCACCGCCTCGGCCTCACGCCGCCCCGCGTCGCCAGTCCGCACCACGTGTGAGACCGGTACTATAGCTTACGCCTCGTATTCTGCTACACCAGTCACAATAAATAAACAATACGTTGCGGGCGCAGCTGGAGGCGGCCACGGCAGGCTCCCCAGTCCGCGCCACGTGTGAGCCAGGTACCACAGCTTCATGACTCGTATTCTGCATCAGTCGCAATAACAATAGATAAACGATACGTTGCGGGCGCAGCTGGAATCACGCCTCGTATGCTCCAACACCACACACAATGTAATAAAACCACGAGTAAAATTACGCGACATCACAATAATCGACACATAATCGCGACAATGTATTATTTTGGTAAACATTGCCAGATAGTGCTACTAGGATCGGCTCCCAACGATAATACTTTTCAACGGAAAACGAACATATGTACTTATTATTGTGTAACTCGTCGGATTTTGCAAAATGGACGGCTGAATTTGTGTTGTTGTAATCTATTTGTGACCATAAATAGATTCTAAATGATAATGCTAGTATTACGCTTAGGGCAAATTCATAAATAAGCAGACATTACAACTATGCGTTTTTTACAGATAATCAACGTGCAAAATGGCTGCTGGAAACTGGAACCCAGTTGTGAGGTCATACGTTTATTACTAATATTCTATGAACTTAAAATCGTATTACAAATTGTACTTCCGTCTATTTTAAATAATTTAGTTGAAAGTTTAATGTTGTTCATAATTATATATGAATATGCCGTATGTTCGTATTGTAAGTTATTATTATTGACCACAGGAAAATAATCTATAGGAAGTATATCTAGAAAATAGAAAAATATCCTGATTTTAGTTGACTTGTTTACGATTTTCGCATTACAATGAGGAATATGTGTTATTCCAAGTTTTGGAAATGGAGAATATTTATTAAACAAAAAATCACTATTTTAATTTCATGCATACTCCCTTTTAATGTAGGCATCTCAGATTTCATTAGACTTAATTTTTACTCCATTGAAATAAGAAATTTAGGGTATGTTTATTATAATTTCTTTGGCTTGCCGAATATATCTTTGTAGGAATTATTTAAATGTGTATTACATTATTTTAAAACTTAATTATGTTATTATCGTTCATATTCTAAACTTTTAATAGATATAAGAGATGAAGTCTGTACGTAGGTAAATATTGCATTTATTTAAGTTTATAATTATAATATACATATTGTACATAAATGTTTATTATATTTATTTATTGTTTTATTTACATACATATTTCTCTAAAATTATACTATAAAAAATATTATACTATTATTATACACAGGCGTAGATAATAGTATAATATTTTTTAAATATAAGTTGTGCAGTACAATTACCCCGGATTCCTGATAATCTTTATTGATATTTCCTTCATCGTCGTATGTTTATATTATGCAAACTTCTTAAGCGTCATGTTGTGATAAAGATAATGTTACAAACAAATATATTATTTTTACTTAATGGGTGGTAATATTTCTGATAATTTCGTAAGAGATTTGATGAATGCATGATTTTTTTATATTTATTTTAGTCAATATATTTTGTGGCAAATCGATGTTAAACACGTTTTGTTTACATTATGGCTTTGGAATATATAGCATATTTTTTATGTGTTTGGTATTTTTAATGGAACCGATAAAACTGAGACAATACACTGATAACACCATATGAGTACCATTTAAAATTGACATATCACTCGAATTGATAACCCCGAACTTTGTTAATGAATTTGGTGAAAGTAATTTAGACAATTGTGAAATAACATTATCAGAGTGTAAATATTAGGACAAAATAAATTATGCAAAAAAGGAAGGCCATATATTTATTTTTTATTTTCCTGTACGTGCTGTCGGCAGTTGCAGTTTTATGAATTTTGAACCAGGGACCCTGGAGATAGATAAATAGGTCTTGGTATATTTTGGTCTAGGTCTTGTAATGGTATATGGCTTTGGCTATCTCGCAATGAACAAAGATGTAAATATATGCCCGAGGTAATATATACCAAAAAATAATAAATTAAATATATACCAGCCTAAAAATGGAGTTACATTAGTAACTATTGTTGTTACAACATTCATGTTATCATAGATACTTATCATACACTTTCACAGCACTTTTTAAGTCAAATATTAAATTATATAAAAGCTACAAACTACTTCATTCCAAAATGACCACTACTTGAAAAAAAGCATTGGTCTCTATCAGTCTTTGGACCTGACGTGGTTCACATCATGCCAGAAAGGCTATCAATTATCAATTTTTTAATTAAAGTTTAGGCCAGTGCAATGGCAATACGCCTATTACAATCACGAGAAAGACGCATCATACTAGAAATGCGAATAATACTAAAGAATTTGTTCGATCAATTCTATTTAACATGCTATGTTTACTAAAAGATAATAAATAGCCTGTGATAAAATATTGTGGGACCAAGTTAGCGAGAAATAAGCTTAAGTATGAAGGCCGCTTTCGGTACGAGACGTATATCATATCCCGTACTCTAAAGTCGACTTCATTCGGTGCAGTGTCGTCCTGCGTGGTGATTAGTAAACACGTTGACTTCATTGTAACAAATCATGTTTAAAGTTATAAGAGATAGCTCTGTTAGGTTGAAAGCAGCGAATTTTTTGAAAAATTTTAAGAAGAGAACGTTTGCATCGCAACAGGAAGTAGTATCTTCAGCCGATGTTGTTGTTGTCGGTAAGTAATTTAAAAATATATGTTTATTAAATTTTTCTTTGTGATCGTATAACATTCATAATTATACCATCGAATTTACAAATATTTTATTATTGTACCAACATTTCTTATTTTTTCATTTCACTTCTAAAATAGGTTTATCGGTAGATGTGTGATTAATAATAATTGATGTACCTATATATATGTAATCTTTAGGCAACCGCAATTCAGAAACTCTTACCCGGAGTACGGGTCTTTTGACCACATCCCGCTCGATAATTAGAGTATTGCATCATTAATGCGTTTATTTATGTCAAAAAATATAATATGTTGAATATAATATAGTAATTATATTTTATTATTTTCATTCCAGGTGGAGGTATATCTGGGTCTAACACTTTATACCAACTGTCAAAAAGAGGAGTGAAAACAGTGTTACTCGAAAGGGGTAAAATAACCTGTGGAACAACATGGCACACGGCCGGTAAGCGGTGCATAGTCTGTGTCTTTGCCCTTTGAATTAGACCGCAGTTATTGGACAATTGATCGGTCAATCAATTTTGAAGCTCGTATTGATACACATGTGAATGCGTAGTTTGTAATGTTTGTTTTGTACATAGAGCATCATATTTTTTTATATTTAGAAGAAATTTATTTATTAGCTTACAAGCGCGGCTTTTTCGCGTTACTTTATTTTTCAAACGTACTTTTAGGTCAAAGAAAGAAAACTATTCTGTATATTATTCTTGAGGTCGCAATATTTATTAATGCATAAGTAAACAGCTTTGGTGTCACGCCCCTACTAGAGTTATCACTATCATGTCAACTACTAGATGCAGATTTGTCTATCTGATATAACTGTTTTTCAATTTAATATCTATACTATAACATAAATAATAAACATGGTAAAATACTAATGTAACTTTATAATCTTGTGTACGGTCAATGATACACATTTATAGGTTGTACAGATTTCTGAAATTCCCAATTCTGAAGCCTTTGGGCACAGTTGGTAAACAAAACTGAATTGTTTTAAAGTACCAAAATTCCCTTGATGTGGGAATTATAGGAAATCCATTAACTCCTCTCTTAGTGTCCTTTACACTCTTCAAGAACCGTATATTTGGTGTTTATATTTTCTACGGCCAGTAGTCACTGGGATCGTTGCGGAAGAATTTTGTATACATAATAGCTGCACCCAGAGTAATTATAGAAAAAAAAACACTTACGTTTTTATTCACAGTACTTTCAAGATAAAAAATATGCGAATTACCTACCTCAACACCAAATTTCATAAGATTTGTCTCAGCCGTTTGAGCGTGAAAAAGTCACAAACATGCTCATAAACTTTCGCCTTTAAAATATTAGTGGGTTTGATTGATTGATATTGTAGGGTTAGTATGGTCGCTCCGACCAGACGACCTAGAGGTGGAGTTATTACGCGACTCCCGCGCCGTGTACAAGGACCTGGAGAAAGAAGACGAGAACTACGCCGGCTGGATCAATAATGGTGGAATCTTCATATCTAGGAGCAGGGTGAATATTTACAATCTCAAAAACATATTATATTTTGGCCATATTTAGTTCCAATTTTTACTTGTTACACAAGTTCAAAATTATTCGAATTTCACTGTGTCTTCTTTCGTCCCATTTACGGTAGGCCCCGACCGAGTTACTCGGATTGTATTGCTGGTTTTCATATATACTGTGGTGTTTGCTTACCATGAGGCAAATATAACAAGCTTATAAAAATCTAGAATGATCCGCTTTGGCGGAGAATATCCTATAATGCCACTCAGTTTCTCTAATTTCTTTTGTTTGTCTCAATCGTTATGATTTCTTCATGTATTTACTTACTGTATTGTTCATTCCAGGCTCGAACAGAAGAGTACCTTCGCCTGCATTCACTGGGTATCGCCATGGGGATCCCAAGCACAGTTTTGGACCCTCCAGAAGCCCAGAAGTTGCTTCCGATCCTCGACCCCTCGGTATTCCAAATGGCGCTGTATTCTCCTGAAGACGGCACTATTGACCCTGCAATGGCCTGCAATGCCTTGTTGAAAGTGGCTAAGAGCAATGGAGCTATAGTAAGTGAAATTATCAATATATTTTTCTACAGATTAGAAATGTCACAATAAAAACAGTCGTTTGTGTTGATTTATTTTTAAATCTCTGTGCAAGTTCAATTTCATTTCGTCGATTGTGCGTTATGTTGATATCAAAATTTAGAAAGATCCAAATTTTTACATTTCAAATTGTAGATGTAGTCCTCAGTGCATTAAAAAAAGTTGATGATATGTTTTAAAATCTCCTTTTTCAGGTGTACGAGGACTGTCCAGCATTAGATATTCTCTATTCTCACAACTTGCTAGGCAACAAAGAGGTCACTGGAGTTCACACTGACAAGGGTTTTATCAAAACGAAATGCGTTATTAACGCTGGAGGTAGTTTATAATTAATAATATTTTCTTCTTGCACTATTTTAATTCCATGTTACTTTAGATAGCTTAGAAATGTGAGTATGTTAATATTGCCTGAAGGCTGTAGTATTTTGTTAAAATGCAAATGATTATTATAGGCAGCAATAAAATTTATCAAATAAATTGTTTACGAGTAATATTAACAATATATTGTGTACAAAGAATGGACTGAGTTCTAATTAGATTAAATTATTAATGAACTTTCCCACGACAAGTAAACATATTTATTTACTTACACTAGCTGGTAACCAACGCAACAGTAACCAGGTATGATAACATAAATATTATTAAATATAATTCTTATCGTTGCTTACTAATTATATCGTATGGTTATTATATATGACATTGGTATAGTGAACGTCTCAAACAAAGGGTTACAATGAAAAGTTTTATTTATCGTATTTATCGGAGACAGCGACCGTGTGAAGTCGAGAAGAAAAACTAGCAAAGTTGGCTGCGACGCTTTGCAGCTGACGGAACAACTGGGAAAACGCTCAAATGAGAGAGGGAGATGGCGGTCTTGATGACATTTCTTACTAGGTGCTTGGGGCCCGAGGATCGCACGATTTGCCGGCGTTCCATCCCTACCTCTGATACCTTTCAAACATGCGTACGTTGTGTGCGACGCCATACCCGAGATCCGCGGCTGCCCCAACCTGAGGGACCACGACGTCAACCTGTACCTGAAGTTCCAAGGAGAAACCTGCAGCATCGGCGGATATGAGAATAATCCAATTATGTTGGATCAGGTGAATATAAAAATAAGTTTATGAAAACAGGCTGTATTTTCCAATTCAAATTCATAAATTTATTTTCTAAAAAATACCCGTAAGCCTCTCAAAATTCAATTATGATTTAATTTATTTTAGCTTGTTTTCAATCGCAACCTACCTTCATCCCGTCACATGCAGTGATTTCACATGTAGTGTGCACACGTATAAGTTAAAATATAGTAATAATAAATATTTATAATTGTTAGGTCCCGGATAACCAGCAATTCCACTTGTACGAACTCGACTGGGACATATTCGGAGTGCACATGACGAGCGCCACCACATTGTGCCCCAAGCTGGGCACAGTGGGCATCAAAAGCACCGTATGCGGCCCAGAGTCGTTCACGCCGGACCACAAACCTCTACTAGGGGAGGATCCTAATGTATTTGGTAAGTAAAGTTTATCATACATCTACGCTATGTTCACTTCTTCCCGTTCCACGCAAATGTTGGCTGGAAGAAATTGCTTTTGCGATAACAACGCCTTTGCGCTCCTTTATGTTTGAATACTTTGTTATATCTTATGTTTTTTCTGTAAATGGTGCATTAAAAGAGAGATATCTGCATTTCTGTACTAATATTGTAAAGAAGAAGTTTGTGTGTCGGGAATAATCTTTGGAAATACTCAACCGATTCACAAAATTCTTTCACACATAGGAATCTACATTGACATAGTGTACTTATAGTTTGTGCCGACATTCCCACGTGAGTAGAGCCACCTACATTTTATATGCCAAATAGCTGTATTTGGCATTTTATATGCCCACTGTCCCGTGTCATCGTTCACATGGAAATTTTGGAACTCATATTTCAAATTTCATCGAAATCCGCCGATATTTAGTATCAAACATCATAACTTTCACATTGAGTAGGCTTAAAATAAACCGATACACCAAATTATATCGAATTCCTCTTTTCGTCACTATTTTGATTAGATACTTATTTATTAGTATATTTATTTTACGCATTCGCGACTACATAATGGACTTTCAACCTTGAAGTTTCCTCTTCCAGGTTTATACCACAACTGCGGCTACAACTCTGCGGGTATGATGCTGTCAGCCGGTTGCGCTATTCAGATGGCCGAGTGGGTTATTACTGGAAGGTAAACATCTTTCTCTAAAGGATTTAATCCTGTGTTATCATTATTTATCATCTCCCGCAGATTGTTCAAGCAGTTTTATCCCATACAGCTTTATTATTTCACTACATTGCTTTTTTAAATTCTGAAACTGTATTTTGTAACATCTTGTTTCTGATGTCTTCATCTTTTCATTCGGCAAAATATTATATTTTTAGTGGTCTTTAATAAATAATACATGAGGAAAAGTTACAACCAATAAGACATCACCAAATGTTCTCCTTCATGCAAAAGTATATTTAAAATAACATTGTTTAAAGTAAGAGTAAATACTTATTTATTGTTATTGGAGACAATTATTTTAGCGAATTAACGAAACATTGATAAAGTTATGTATGATACAATGACGGTCGACATAGAAGTGGAAAAGGTTACTGGAGGATATCAGTAGGATTACATCGCACTTTTCGATTAGTTCGTTGTGATAACATTAGCGACCGCTATCATTACGTCACTACGTTTCGTAATAAAGATTGTTTGTGGGCGTTAACACAGCGAAATGTTCTACCCAAAAATAATGGCAGCATGGAAAATAGGAGCAAAAATTTAAGAAACCCCCGACATTGAAGTAGCTGTAATTATCGCATCTGCTAGAAAATAGCTGGCAGTTTACGAACGACTGAACGCACATTCCAAACTTAGCTAAGAACACTCTCGATAAATTTTCTTTCAAATAATAAAAAAATAACTAGGTAATAGGTTAGACAGATATATAGCCAAGCCGTCGGGGTATAAATATAGGTCACCACGAGGTATTTTTTATAGTCTTAAAATATTTAATTGTATATTGCTATTATCTGCTTTGCCAGTTGCCGACAACAAAGCGATAATGGCATGTTAAATTTATATCACTGTTACAATACTTAAGATATAAATAAATTTTGGCGTTAATAAAAAAATATTACATTACATAAAAGTAAACTTAATTTCGCAACTATTATGACGAGATGAAGGTATTATATTTTTATTGAATGAAAGTTAAATATATTCCGTTGGTTATCTTAAAAATTAAAATAGTAGCAATGCTTGCGTTTGGTACTGTAATGCGTCACATCGTAATCCTCAAACAAAATTCAGTCAAAAGCGGTATCACATATCATAACATCACAAACCTTACCTGTAATCGTATTGTGCGGAAATGTTCAATGGAAGAGTAACCTAACGTCAAAATTTGACAGGCCAAGTCGCAACATGTTCAACTACGACATCCGGCGTTTCACTCCGGCGCAACTGTCGCGCGGCCACTGGATGCGCGAGCGCAGCCACGAGGCGTACGCTAAGAACTACTCTATCGTGTTCCCCAATGACGAACCTTTGGCGGGAAGAGACGCCAGTCATGACGCTCTTCATCAGGAGTTGGTGGAAGATGGCGCCGTGATGCAGAGCAGGGCCGGGTGGGAAAGGCCAGCATTCTTCATGCCCGGGGAGAAGGTATTGTACATGGCATTAACAATGCTTGAATATCCAAAAGGAATTTTAAGTAAAGATGGTGTTATCTCTCTTAAAACATGCGCCATCCAATAACACAACTCTCGATCTTACTTTGGAGCTAAGTCAATCTGTGTGATTCGTGCTTATATATTTATTTATAATTATATCTGATATGATGCCAAATACCACCCTCTAGTAGCTGTAGTTGCATACATCTTCAGCTACTATATTAGTTCAAGCCATTGGCACTTGTACTAATATTTGATTTATTTTCAACAAAATTCAACAATAATTAAAAAATGTCTTTCAGATCCGAGTACCTCAGTACGACTGGTACGGCACGCACGACTACCCAAGGAACACCAATGATCGTTACGAAGAAGTGCTGAAAGGAGAATACACTTTCGGCTTCTCCAAGCATCACAAACTGGTTGGCTTTAGTTATTGTTTTTTTTTTTTTGGTTAGTCTTAAAGGCGCTTAATCTCCGCGCACTACCATCACATATTTTGATTAATTTCATTAGAAAAAAAAACAAAGATTATGCCACACTAGATAAATAATTTCAGTTGACTAAAAGTATTTTGGTGGCCACCGCTTTAGTTTTAATCAACTCTGCACGTTTAATCTCGGTAAAATAACTGTTCCTGTGGAAAATAAATGCGGAGACGCGTACGGAAGCTAGTTAAGTGATAAAATGTTACAGATAGGACAAGAAGCGTTGGCGTGTCGTAACGCGGCGGCGATGTTCAACATGTCTTACTTCGGCAAGTTCTACCTGACGGGGCCCGACGCACAGCGCACCGCCGAGTTAGCTTTCACCGCCGATTTGGCTAGACAGGACAATAGGTAAACCATACTAAATACTAATAGTATAAATGCGAAAGTCTGTCTGTTCTGCTTTCACGGCTAAACCGATTTTTATGAAATTTAATATGCATGCATATTGAAGATATCAGTTCAATCATAAGCTACTTTGTTTTCAATAATCAAGTATCGGTTGTGACGCCCCGAAGCCTGGGTATGCAAAGTAACCTATTGTTTTTAAACCCTCCTTTTGGTTGAGTGTTTTATTGTTGATATTACTTAACACCTGCTTTTCAACTATTCCCACACCCAAAATCACCGCAATTCAATGCTTCGTTTGATTAAAAAAAGAAGGACAAACACACTTTCACATTTATAAAAGGTTAGTCCAGTTGCGGGACACGAAAGATAAAAATTATAATATGTATATGTATAAGTCTATTATTCTATGTTTAGGTTGGTATACTCACTCATGCTGAACGAGAAAGGCAAAGTAGAAGCGGATTTAACAGTCAGCATTCTCGACGGCGGCAGCGGACAACTCCACGAGCCTATTTTCAAGGTATGTAAGTTTAGAATTCATATTTTGTAACTATATTGTTTCATAATTATACACTTCTCAATGAACTCAGATACTGACGTGAGTGAACGTACATAGCGTAGTTTGTATGTTAACTATTTACCGCAAGGAAAAACCAGAAAAACTGGTAGTCTAGTGCTGTAAAATAAAAAAAAAACTTATTAAGCCATTAGCGTAAACGAAACATTTAAGAACGTCACGTTAGAGTATCAATAATTAGTATGGGGCGTTTGAACGTATCAAAAAATGTGTGATTTTATTTTTGTCATATCGTTGAAAGTATTTTTACTGGTGTTTCTAATAATTTATGGGCCTTCGAACAGTCATCAAAATAAAAGTTTGTCGTCTTTTATTATTCATGCAGGGTCGCGGTTACTACTTGGTAACATCGGGTTTCAACGCTCACCATATTCTGGCTCACCTGCGACGTATCGTTCAGATTTATAAACTGCGCGCCAACATCACAGATGTCTCTAAACAGCTCTGCATTCTTAGTGTACAAGGACCATACAGGTAAGAAATAAAAATATGTTTATATATTGCCTATTGGATGCTTGGTCGAATTTTTGAGAATTCGATATAGATTCTTTTCTTGAAGACTTAGGGTCTTCTCTAATTTATTATTTATATATTGAGTGTATTATTGCTAACACTGGTATCAGATTTTATTCAAGTCATTTAAAGGTATCTGATATGCCTTTTTTACGATTTCCTACTGCCATCTAGCGACAAGTAATCGCCACACACACTAGTGAACTAAACTGTTCACCAATGTGCAGGTTTTCCTCACGATGTTTTCCTTCACCGGAAGCAAGTGGTGGTCTATGAAGTCAGATTTGTATACAAACACACGTAATACCAGTAGGATTCGAACCTGGGACCTTTCGATTCACAGGCGGGCGTCCTAACTAATTACACTACCACTGCTTCAACTGCATGAAGTTAATATTAGAATTATGAGTTGTAATTATGAAAATTTAACCGGATGAAGAAAAGCACGTGTGACATGACGAAATCATTAAACGAGTTGTGATTTCCAGCCGGCGCATCCTCCAGCGCTACACCGACGCCGGCCTCTCCAACGAGGCGTTCCCCGTGAGCACGCACCGCAGCGTGCGGCTGTGCGCGACGCACGCGGCGCACGCGGCGCGCGGTGTCACGTGCCGCGCGCTGCGCGTGGGCTGGAGCGGCGAGCTCGGCTGGGAGCTGCACGTGCCCTCTGCGCACGCGCCGCGTCTGTACCGCGCACTGGCACACGCCAAAGATCTCAGGAATGCTGGCTGGAGGGCGCTCTCGTCGCTTAGTGCCGAGAAGGGTAAGCATTTTGTTGTGTTTTGCACAGATCATCACTGTTTATCTTTACGGTACCGCGGGCGTTTTGTGTGGAAAAATTTAAGCAAATTATTAGTACCCACAAAAGTAAAGAAAATGTTTAGCATTTCATAATGGTGTATACACATCGCGTATAAGCGAATAGATTTTACGAAGTCATATACCATATCTTGTAAAAAAATTAGATTAATTCACCTTCATATAGTCAATCCGAAAATAGGTCTACTGCACGTGTGTCATTGATCTGCCTCCAACTGTGCTTAATTTATAGTACATAATATTTTAACTAATGAAATGATACTTCGATGAATTTAAATTTAAATGAAGTAATTATAAACACTTTTCAGGTTATCATTTATGGAATGCTGACGTTAGGAGTGACGATAACCCCATAGAAGCTAATTTAGGATTCACATGCCGTAAAGAGGGCGATTATATAGGAAATGATAAAGTTACAAAAGCACGAGAAAATGGAGTTACCAAAAAATATGCTTTCTTCACATTGGACGATCAGGTATATTGAGTTTCATACTTGTATCTAAAAATACTTTACTAGTTAATAAATGTTCCATATAAATCGCACTTACATACATAGGTATCATTACGATTATTAATTTTAAATAGAATAACATTACCTGTACTTTTATACCTATACACTAAATCCTACAACCTACATTAGAGCTTAATGTTATTGGTTATTTGTATATTTCATAATAAAATTAATTTTAGGTCGCATTATTTGGTCAAGAAGCAGTTTACAGAAACGGTGAGGCAGTTGGATTCCTTAGAAGAGGCGACTACGGTTATTATCTCAACAAACCTATTGGAATTGGTTACATTAAAAACAAAGGTTCAATAGTTACCAAAGAATACTTGACAAGTGGAGATTATGAGATAGATGTCAGAGGAAAGAGGTACTCGGCTAGGTTACACCTTAAATCACCTTTTGACCCCAGCGGTCAGCGCATCCTTGGAAACTATGGCGAACTTCTAACGGACGAAAACACTCATGAACCTCACGCGGGACAAAATGAAAGGGCTGGCGGAAGTGAATAGATATGTGTTGTTATTAAGATATAAATGATATTTTTTATATTAACAGTACTACAAGATTTTAAATTGTAAGTAATTTAATGTATAAGTATTTTTTACATCATTAAATATTTTAGATTTTTATTGAAGTTTAATTTACTAACTACCGACGACTGTCATCGAATAGTTTGCCAGACTTTGGCGGATTCGATATACATTGCTGGTTTTTCATTACGGCAAATAAAAGCATTCATACTAACTATGCAACGTTATGGAATTAGTAGGTACGTCGCAAACGTTCACGCATTTTACGTCGGCGGGTGGTTCGCAAAGCGTTTCGACCGCTGCGGCTGCGCGGTCATTACAATCCGTCAACTTTCTTGAGGAAGGAATCATTTCCAAAATCAATCATTCATAAAATTGACATTACTACAGTACCGAGTAATTAATGTAAAGTCATATAGTAAAACTCATTCATGTCTTTGTTAAAATTTGAAAAATTATAATGACAGCGCAACCGCAGCGGTCGAAACGCTTTGCGAACCACTCCAGCGTGGAGTTCGGCGACAGTATGGAATTGGCTTTACAAACGTGGGAACGCGCGAATTTTGAAATTTTTCGTCTCGTGTACCGCCCTTCTTTCTCTAAGTAATACCGGATAGCGTACGTAACATTTATTTGTGTACATCACATTTTTAATGTTTTTACATCTGTGGTGTACAGTATTCCGCCGACCTACTAATTCCGTGGAGCTATGTGAGAGATGTGTGTGTATTAGAAGCACGTTATAAGAAACGAGACAAAGAGCTGACATCTTTTGTACCTTATCACGTGCCCGGCCCAGTATGAGATTAGAAATCTTCGATCTCCTTTGTTGGTTGCACTCATCCATCGTCTATTATAGTGTTATTGGTCTTTAGTGTCAATATTGAACTTACAAATAGCATTATTTGCAAGAAAGTCCGACAAATAGGGCATATTACGCCAAGCTCAGCGCAGATGGCACTACTAAGGTAAACAAAAAATGCCAATGGAGGCAAAATTCCGCATTAATCCGCACTTGTCTTTTCCAGATCGGTACAGGAGAATTTAGAAGAAAAAAACTGTCACGTTGACTTTGACATAACATATATAATCTAAAAATTATCAACCGAACCGACGAAAGGAAATGTTTTATTTACTTTTGTACAATACAAAAAAATAATTAATTAATTCTTAAAACAGTGATTGGTAAATAAAATATTTAAATATGTCAGTAACATTGCATACAGATGTTGGAGACATTAAAATAGAGTTATTTTGTGAACAATGTCCCAAAGCATGTGAAAACTTTTTAGCATTATGTGCTAGTGACTATTATAATGGTTGTATATTCCACAGAAATATCAAGGTAAACGTTATATTTTATTTAGGTACATTTTCTCATATTCTATGTGGGTTTGCCCTAGTCTTTATCTTTTCATTTAGTTACTTGCTCATAATAGATTCCCTTCAGGCCCATCGCACTACCAAGACACACAGCGGCGTAACACCCTTGGCGGTTCGTGGCTATTTCCTGACGCAGAAAAATGCTCATCCATACTCAATGCCCCCAATTTGAGGCACACTTTCTGATCGGCCTTCCTCCCAGTCTGATAAAGTAACACCTCTTCTTTTCTAACAATAGACAAGAGTAAAATAAAGCTTATATTAGCCAATGTGCCTTTTCAGCTGGGCCCCATAGCAATTTGTTGAATTGCCATCTTGTACTTACACCGCAGAGATTATATTGACCATGATATGCAATCTCCCATCTAACTAAAAAAAAATCATATTTATCATTATAACAATAATGTAATAATATTTCAGGGTTTTATTGTGCAAACAGGAGATCCGACTGGTACAGGAAAAGGTGGTACATCTATCTGGGGTAGAAAATTTGAGGATGAGTTTAAAGAAGAGTTAAAGGTAAGTTGAAATAGTTTATTGTGATACATTGTAGATTGTAGTTATGTTTGGAAGCACTTTTTGTAAGTTAGCATTATCTTTAAAGTGAAAAACTGTATTTGGTTGGCAATATTAAACAACAAAATCTTATTTTGCAGCACAATACAAGAGGGATTGTGAGTATGGCAAATAATGGTCCAAATACAAATGGCAGCCAGTTTTTCTTTACCTATGGAGAACAGCCTCACCTAGATCTAAAATACACAATATTTGGAAGGTAATTATATTTCCAGAAAAATAATACAAATATATTTATGAGTGAATCATGCATTAAGACTTATCATTGTTTTTGAATATTTTATTTCAGAGTTATAGATGGTTTCGAGGCACTTGATGATTTAGAAAAATTACCAGTAAATCCAAAGACATTTAAACCTCTCACAGAAGCCAGGATAACATCAGTAACTATACATGCAAATCCATTAGCTGGTTGATTGGTTATAATGAGAGTTCAAACAAATCAAAATATACTTTGTTGGTACTAATGAAATATTAATAAAAATCTCAAGCATGTGGTGCTGTGTCTTTGTTTGCACTTTGCACATCTTTTTCCCTTAGTTTTGATTGATACAAAATACTAATTATTTCAGTACTTTAGTATTAATAAAATAGTATCAATACTCCTCATCATATTGATAAAGTCCTTGATCAGATTCACAATTTAGGACGTGAGGAGTTAAACTACAATAATTATAATAATTTTCTAGTGAAAGTTAAAAATATTATGCATTTATAAACCATGCATTTACACAGGAAACAATATTTTACATATTTTGGTATCACAATGTATTTTAGTCTTGTACACTTATATAAAATGATCTATTATCCACATTACTTGTATATTTAAGAAAGTTTATTGATATATACTTATTATTTTCATTGCCAAGCTTCTTGGTAATTGTTGTATTTTTATTTATTACACTAGAACATACATTCTGTATTTGATTAATAATTTTAAGATTTGTAATGAAAACAAGAAATGTGATAAAAACAAAACAATAATATAGTTACTAGCATAGTTTAATACTACATATCACTTATTGATTGAAACAGTAGTTTGTGCATAGTTTAATTATAAAGATTCTAAAATGAAAAAATATTAACATTTAAGCCATTTAACATATTCAAACAAAGGAACAATAAATATTAATTCCATAAGATTTTGTTTTTAAATTTAACCTTTGTTATGATAATACTACTTTATAAATACAATATCTACTGTCCTACTCACAAGAGGTTACATATTTTTTAATCATACAAAGTTTAATAATCACTCTTTTATTGCCAGTGAAAAGTAGGCCTTGACAAAGTATAACAGTAAATAACCAACATTTAAAACAATCTCCCTTTATGGCTATACAATAATCATGTTAAGTAATCTGTAGAAACATCGTCACATAATTTCACATAATTAAATTATAAAATGATTCAACAAACTAAACAAAACATAATTCTAAAATAATAATGACATTTGTATAATATCAAATAAAGTCTCAAGTCTCTAAATCATAAAAGTTATCATCCATCTGGAAGTCAGGTTCTTCTTCCTTTTTGATCTGAGTTTCTGGACTCTTGTCATCAAACTGATCAGCGAAATGAGATTTGAGGTGGGCTACTAAATCTGCTTTCTTTTCAAAAGTGGCACCACACTCAATGCAAGGCATATTCACAACCATACTCTCATGAGACTCCTCATGTTTGTCTAGCTTGTCTTTCCTTGTGAACTTCTTGTCACATTGGCTGCAAGAAAAATGCTTGATTCCCGAATGTATTGTAGCATGTCTATCTAGATCACGCTTCCTCAGAAATTTCTTAAAACAAATTTTACATTGAAAACCCCTTGACCCGACATGGGCTATAGATACATGGGTTTTATAAGCATCTAATGATGAAAATCTTTTGGGGCATTGATGACATTTTATATTCTTTGGTTTGTTCTTGCTGTTACCTAATTTCTGCTTTGTGGGTGAGTTTTGAGTTTGTTTACCTGATGTGGAAGGATTTTTGGACACTTGATTCATGAAACTGCTTTCTCCTGATATGTGATCTGGTATTCTGGGAAGTTCATAGTCCATGTTTGATGAATCAGGATTTAGTTGAGGGGGTGATGTCATAAGGTTGCTAAAAGGATTTACACTTACTACCATATCATGTGTGTCTTGGTCATTATCATATTCACCAGTCTTGTGATGTTGGCTAGTGGAACCATGTCTCACCTCATGCTTAATGAGCTTGTCTCTTCTTCCAAATGTTAAGGGACATTTTTGACATGCATATGGTTTCATTCCAGAATGAACTAATACATGCCTCTGTAGATCAGCCCTTGCTACAAAGCTCCTTGGGCATAAAGGACAAACATGTGGCTTATGCCCAGCATGAATACGAAGATGTTTACTTAAATTAGTGTTGCGTGAAAAACTTTTTAAACAATACTGACATTGGTAAGGTCTAATGCCAGTGTGGACAATTGAATGCTTTCTTAGATCCGATCGTCTACCAAAACATTTTTCACACTCTGGACAGTGATAAGGTTTGTCATTGCCATGAACTTGTTTTGTATGTTGCACATATTGACTTCGTTCAGCAAAAACTATACTGCATTCAACACACTTGTATGGTAAGTTGGGGTCATGATAATGTTGCTCATGTTCTTTGCATTTCTCTTGAGAAATAAAAGCTTGGTCACAGTATTGACACATGAATACATTTTTGAAGAATGTTTCAGGTATTGGTTCACAGTCGGGAACATTCTCAGTTTCAGGGGTTTCATGTTCAACTTGTTCTGTATTATCAGACTCCTCTGAGGAGTCATAGTCGAGGCTCGGATCAACAACCATCACAACACTGTCCTCAACAATGTATTCTTCATGTTTTGGTTTCATAGATTCTTGACTATTACTATAAATATAGTTACTTACTTCAGAAGAGTTTGAGTTATCTAATTCACCAGCTCGGTTAGTGATTTGTCGCAGTCTGTTTTCATTTTGTATGCACTGAAGTTTGAATTTGCAGCATTTGTCTACCTTGAACAGACATTTGTAACAAATATTTCCTGGCAGTCCATCATCAGGGTCAATCTGTAACAGAAATAGTTTTTTTATATGTTTACCTATATTTAGAGAGTTAGAGGGGTTATATAAATTTACATGATTAAAACACTTACCTGTAATTCAAAAAATTGTGATATTTTGGAGGTTAATGAAATATTAGTTTCATCATCAGGTGTAGCTCCAAAAATCGAAGTTGTGAAGGTGCTTTTGTTGAGACACAGGCGACATAAAGCGTGAAGATTAGCAATGATATAGGAATCTTCCATTTTTTGTCGATATGCATCGACGTTATTCTTGCGCCCTATTGAAATTTGATCAATTTGACGCGAAAATTATGGTATTCTTTTGGAATATAAATTGAATCTGACAATCACATAAATTTGGATAGGGCTCGGAGGCTACGGCCGTGCGTCGTAACTAGGTAGGTACGCAATCGTTCGATCCAAGGAGCAACTGGGGCGATGTCCGCCAGGGCTGCGCTGGCTGAATGTCTCGGCGCCTGCTTCTAATGGTTGCCGTGTCGTGTCACTTTTGCATATTTGTTTCTGTACATTTTTAATCATATCGAGCTTAAATTGGTCCTCACGCAAACTAAAACACCTGTACATACTCTAAATACAATAGTCACCACACATTATAAAAATTCAAATTTGAATCGAAAAAGGTTCAAAACGCGCCACTTTCGCAGAAAGTTTTTTTTTTTAATATGTTCGCAATGAACAAAACGTAATTTTATAATTGGTTGAAAAGATGTAAAGGGCCTCGATTATCATTGGTCGCAAAATATCATGAAGGTAAGCCAATGAGAACCCGAGAAATTCTGAAAATCTTTTTCTGTCGATATAAACAGACAACTTTATTTTACATTAGGTTTTCGAACACGGAACTTCTTTCATACAAAATATTCAGAACGCCACAAACGTTTCTTTCTTTTTCCGAACGGAAAAAATCTAACATTCGGGTTGAGAAGTTTCTTCGATCAGCGAAAAAACAGCGCATTATGTGGTGGCGCGGCCGCCGTATACGCACGCACGGAATTTTCATTCGATTTCAGATTAGAATGTTGCCAGCATACAATGATTCCAAATTCGATTTTGTCTCGATTTAATTACTTGTTGTTATACTATTTACCTACTGTTTGCATTCAAAATATATTCTATAGAATTTATAAATCATATGCATTAAGTATTAAGGTTTTCGAACACGGTAAACTAATCAGGTACCCGAATTCGGAATCCTATATTATGCTCTTTCATAGAAAATATTCAGTTCGCCACAAACGTTCCTTTGTTTTTCCGAACGGAAAAAGTCTAACAATCGGGTTGAAAAGTTTCCCCGAGTCAGATCAGCGAAAAAACAGCGCGATGTGTGGTGGCGGAATTTTCATTCGATTCCAGTTTAGAATGTTGCCAGCATACAATGATTCCAAATTCGATTTTGTCGCGAATTAATTACTTGTTATATTATTTAAATACCTACTGTTCGCAATCAAAATATATTCTATAGAATTTATAAATCATATACATTAAATATTCTTTATACAGAAATAAAACAAATCCAGGATGTTTTTATATTTGTTTATATATAAGGAAAGGCTAATGTTCAAAGCCCATACAGCCATATCTAAGGTCCTGAGTTATCGATATTTTTCTTAGGATATGATATCGATATTATCGCATCGTTATAGCGCAAATATCAATAAAAATGTCGATATTTTAACTTTGATATTATCGGTTTGCCGATATATCGTTGCAACTCTAGTTGAACAGGAGACAGGCAGTACTGCGGCTTTGTTAACCCGTGGATTTATCATCGTAAAAACTATAATACATTGTATATATTTTATGACTTTTAATTACAGATAAACATTACTAATAGTTATTTATCAATCGGTGTATATTTCTGAAAATATTTTATAGAAAGGATGATGAGGAGGATGATTAGGAGATGATTAGGGCGTGGCTATTTTGCGACAGGAAAATACTTTTTAACATATTTTCAATTATGTCGCAGGCTCGAGTATTCTTGCGGTTCAGCATTTGTTTAGCATTGAATGGCTTCGCGCAAGAGTAGTACCTATAGATACAATGGAGGGTAATGTCTACCACACACACGACATATCGAAATATGGCTTGAGTTTTGATTTTATCGTGAGCTTGATAGGTACCTACCTATTAAAATAGTTTGTAGTGAGTTTTTATTTTCTTTTTTTACAGTCCGACACAAAGTCTGATCTAATACAACTACCCGTTTCGTGACTGAAAGAAAGACCAAGATCACAATGAAGGAGACGTGGACGTCCATCTTGGCAAGCTATATATTTCTTGCAACTCTGACCATATCTGGAAGAAAATATTGTATGTACTTTTAGGGATAAGTATATAAAAAATACTGGTAAGTATATTTTTTTGTGTAGTGCATGGAATTAGTAGGTACGGAGTAATACACTGTACCTACTAATTCTATGGTAGTCTGTCAAGAAGAAATTAAAGTGAAGCTGACCAATGAAGAAATTAAACGAGAGGGGCTGGCAACATTGGATATTTAATTGTTATTGCAATGGCAAAAAAATTAAATGTAATTCGTCAAAAATCCGTTTCTGTTTAAGTACCTATCTACTGAAACATGTAAAGGAAAATGTTTCAAATATGGTAATATTATATCATGGTACTAGCTGATACCTGCGACTTCGTTCGCGTGGCCGAACAATTTTTGATAAGGAGTCAAAAACTATTAGAGAAATTTTATTATACAGACAAATGTAACGATACCTATACATACAGAATATGCTAATCAGACTGAAAAGGTATACTTTCTATAGTTTAGCAGAACTATTATGACTCTTCTTCAGGTGTTCCAGATCTTCGATTTTTATACCTACAGAAAATGCTCATCATACAGACATACAGACATACAGACATACAGACATACAGACATACAGACATACAGACATACAGACATACAGACATACAGACATACAGACATACAGACATACAGACATACAGACATACAGACATACAGACATACAGACATACAGACATACAGACATACAGACATACAGACATACAGACATACAGACATACAGACATACAGACATACAGACATACAGACATACAGACATACAGACATACAGACATACAGACATACAGACATACAGACATACAGACATACAGACATACAGACATACAGACATACAGACATACAGACATACAGACATACAGACATACAGACATACAGACATACAGACATACAGACATACAGACATACAGACATACAGACATACAGACATACAGACATACAGACATACAGACATACAGACATACAGACATACAGACATACAGACATACAGACATACAGACATACAGACATACAGACATACAGACATACAGACATACAGACATACAGACATACAGACATACAGACATACAGACATACAGACATACAGACATACAGACATACAGACATACAGACATACAGACATACAGACATACAGACATACAGACATACAGACATACAGACATACAGACATACAGACATACAGACATACAGACATACAGACATACAGACATACAGACATACAGACATACAGACATACAGACATACAGACATACAGACATACAGACATACAGACATACAGACATACAGACATACAGACATACAGACATACAGACATACAGACATACAGACATACAGACATACAGACATACAGACATACAGACATACAGACATACAGACATACAGACATACAGACATACAGACATACAGACATACAGACATACAGACATACAGACATACAGACATACAGACATACAGACATACAGACATACAGACATACAGACATACAGACATACAGACATACAGACATACAGACATACAGACATACAGACATACAGACATACAGACATACAGACATACAGACATACAGACATACAGACATACAGACATACAGACATACAGACATACAGACATACAGACATACAGACATACAGACATACAGACATACAGACATACAGACATACAGACATACAGACATACAGACATACAGACATACAGACATACAGACATACAGACATACAGACATACAGACATACAGACATACAGACATACAGACATACAGACATACAGACATACAGACATACAGACATACAGACATACAGACATACAGACATACAGACATACAGACATACAGACATACAGACATACAGACATACAGACATACAGACATACAGACATACAGACATACAGACATACAGACATACAGACATACAGACATACAGACATACAGACATACAGACATACAGACATACAGACATACAGACATACAGACATACAGACATACAGACATACAGACATACAGACATACAGACATACAGACATACAGACATACAGACATACAGACATACAGACATACAGACATACAGACATACAGACATACAGACATACAGACATACAGACATACAGACATACAGACATACAGACATACAGACATACAGACATACAGACATACAGACATACAGACATACAGACATACAGACATACAGACATACAGACATACAGACATACAGACATACAGACATACAGACATACAGACATACAGACATACAGACATACAGACATACAGACATACAGACATACAGACATACAGACATACAGACATACAGACATACAGACATACAGACATACAGACATACAGACATACAGACATACAGACATACAGACATACAGACATACAGACATACAGACATACAGACATACAGACATACAGACATAAAGACGAACAGTTTTTTTTTTCATATTCTTACTCTGTTGCTGTGACTCTATCGCCTTATTTTATTTTTATGTAAATTTATTCAATGTACAGGATTTTTTTTCTACTGGTTTATTATATGTATTGATGATATGGTAATGTTATTATATATATATATATATATATATATATATATATATATATATACCTATTATGTGTACAGATTTTGATTAATAATCGATATTGATTTATATTTTTACACAGATTGATTTATATTTATATTACATTTTTCTTATTTATTATATGTGTAGAATTGTTCTTACCTGAAGTTAATAATTGTATCCTCTGTTCCATTTTTATCAATTTCTGATACTGGACACTTAAATCCTCTGAACACTAAAAAATAAGATAAACTAATAGATAAGTACCTACATTTACATAAAAAATGTGGGGGCAAATTAAGTCCTACATTTAAATAAAAAAATAAAAATTGGGTTACCCAAATAAATTCGAAAGATTTCTAGTTGATTTCAATAACCAACGCACGCATGCAAGCACTATTAGATACGCTAATAAACTAAACAAAAAAATTAAACTTATTATAACGAATTTTCACGTGGTGTAAACCACGTGAATATTTGTGAAATACATGTGGCTTGTGGTTATCGCTCTATGGAGTATAGTTCACGCCCTGTGAAGTGTGGTTCCCGCCCTGTGGCTTGTGGTTCCCCTCCCTGTGGAGTGTGGTTCCAGCCATGTGGAGTGTGGTTCCCGCCCTGTGGAGTGTTCTTCCCGCCCTGTGAGTTGTGGTTCCCGCCTTGTTGAGTGTGGTTCAGGCCCTGTGGCTTGTAGTTCCCGCCCTGTGGATGTGGTTTCCACCACATGGCAAAATTTCCAATTAGGAAGTTCAATTACCTACCTTCAGGATTGCACGACGGCACATTTACCGGCCAGTCACAAACTTCCAGTTCGGCATTAAAGACTAGACCAGCAGGGCAAGGCATGATGGTGGGTTTGCCGAATTCACACCGAATGTATTTGGAACATTCAGTAAAGTCAAGCGGGAAGTGGCCGTACCAACGAGGGCAGCTGCTGGTAATGTTAGGTTTGTATGGTAGCGAAGGTCCTAGAATTATCCATTAGTTAGTCAATTGTTGAAGACAGATATTTTTGGAAGTGTTTTTTTCTGATATTTGACGTCAATAAGTGATAAATTCAATAAAGATTTTTGAGTTTGAATGTGTCTATGATTGTGCTATCTATGAAAATATGGAATTTAATATTTTTGTATGACAAATTTGGAACGTGGAAGTAAATAACATACGTAGTAAATAACGTATATAATAAGTAAATAACTATGTAATAGGTCTATTAGGTACCTATATATATATGCCACCACCACACCACCACATATATATATATAGTACCACCCTCCTCCCCTCCTTCAGTCGTCTATTTTATTTATCGAGGACTTACTTTTCAGTGATTTGGGTTTACATTCCGCCAATGATGGGTCAGAGCAAGGTTCCTGTTTCCTTAAGACATGTGAGATTGGAAATTGTGGGGAAATAGTGTTTCTACTATAAGTCGACGTTGTAGTTCGAAGAGTGTCTTTTAAGTGTTTAATAATAGGTCTAACAGGAGATAACGACGAAGATAATTGCTTTGTTTTTGTGTTCACTCCGGTTGTAGTAAGGTCAGTGTTGGTGTATGTTATTTGCGGTCTTTCAATAAGTTTTTCATTTTTTGAAAGGAGTATTTTAGTCTCATTAGCGATGTTTGGGTCAGTTTGTTCAGCGATCACTTTCATTTCTTTACTTATTGGAGCATCTGATATTCGGGATTGTGTTTCATGTAGATTATGTACAGGTTCTAATTTTTTAACAACTTTTGTCCGAAATGTGTTTGATGTACTTGTATTTCCGAACCTGTTAATTGTGCTCTTGAAATCACTGACATTTGGGGTTATGGAGTACTTTGTTGAAGAGTTATTTGAAACATCCATTGATATTTTTTTTAGTGTGATTAATTTATTCCATTTCTTTGTATCAGTCAATTCAGAATTGTTATGTTGGGTAATGTTTTCCACTGATTTCACTATAACTGGAGATGATAATTTTGATATTTGGTACACTATCGGAAAAATAATCAAAAGAATAGTAACACAACACGCCACGGAGCACATGACACTCCAAATCACTGACTATTAATAATTGGTTTATCTATCAATTTCGTCTTAAAGTATTTGAATTGATATAACTAGTCGGACGGAGTAATTTTGTAAAGAAATTAAGATTGTCAAGAGCTGCTATATCATAGGCACCTCACTTACTTAGGTAAGTAGGTACCTTTGCAGGACTTACTATATTAATTTAAACAATTAGTGATTTTTGATTTATAAACCAATGGTATATTCGTATGTTATTTAATATGATTACTTTGGTATATTCTATTGTAGTTATGGCTATATATTATTTACCTACACATCCAATCCAAATTGTCAGTATAGGAATGTAAAAATGAGGTCGTGAAATCAATTTCCTACAGTCACTCAAGAAATTAATAAAGGTTCTAAGTACTTCGGTGATCGGCGAAACTACACAAAATAAAAAATAAGTACCTAGTTACAGGATGTAATTTATTCACTACCTTCTTTGAGTACGTATTCACTTCACGAATCACGTAACGTCTCTAATTCCTACTCAGTTTATGATCAGTCACAAATTCCTTTAAAATAATACGAAGTCTAGTTTCAGCCTCTGCAGCTCGGAACCATGTCTTGGATGAGGCAAGCCTGATATTCCTCGCTGAAGACTAGTCCCTTGTTGCAGCTGAGGAGACGAGGGTGTCCATGCTGACACGCTATGTAATGTGTACAGCTCTGTTCGAATCTGAAATTTAACTTGTTTTATTATCTAGTAGTTAGATGTATGTAGTTTTAAATTATTAATACTTAGATATTTAATGCTGGTCCTCATTAGAGTGAATATTAGAGGAGGTAAGCATATGATAGTAAAGGAGACATGATATTGCAATTTCATTCTATTTCTTAACTTGAATTTTAGTTTCCGTATATTGTAGTGGAGATTGGATGTTTAGCGGGATTTATTATATATTATTACTAGACCATAAAGAAAACAAGATACTCACTTGAATTTAATTATTTTGTCCGAAGGAGTGTTATATTCATCACTTTCTGGAGCAGGGCATGAAAATCCGTGGAACACTGAAAAAATACGATAGATATACATATATCGCATGTCTTTATTCTTTACGGGGGAGGCCGAGCAAAGAGCCTATCGTCTATGAGAAGAATCTTCAGTTTATAGCCATTTCCCGTGATTTACTTAATTATCATTTATTAATATTTGATGATTTACTTAATTTAGTACAAATAATAAAGTATCGTTATAAACTGAAGATTTTTATCATTGTGCTTATCACCTATTATAAAAACTATACCTAAGTATCAACTATATGTAAGTATCTACCTGCTCAAAAAAGTCTATCTGGGTTTTATTTAGGAGGTATACCCATTAAAGATACTTTTGCGTAGTCAACAAATTATACTCACATTCAGGATTGCATGATGGTACATTTACAGGCCAGTCGCAGGTTTGAAGTTCGTCATTGAACACGAGTCCAGCCGGGCACGGCATTATGGTAGCCCGTCCCATCTTACACATTAGGTATTTACTGCACTCGAAATTGTCTAGCGGATACATGCCATCTCTTTCCGGACATTGGAAACTATCGTGGTGTTCAATAGGTCCTGGAGGACCTAGAAAAAAAACAGTATACATTTCAAATGTTAAGTACTAGGAGAATAAGTACATATACCTCAATAAAAATAGTGACTAACATTAATCACTGTAACACTGGAGTTTATCCAAATAAGTTTAATATTGGTAATGTCATGATGAAGTCGTAAGGAAAAATGTGCTGACAAAATGTGTTCACTAGAAATCGTCAATGAAAGTCATTACTGAAAGTGCTTTGTCGGTGGTGTTGTATTGGTCCTCACAGATTTAGCCGAGTTGACACGCCAAGAAAAAGAAGAATGCTAAAGTGGAATAAGATTAAAACTTACTTTTGGGAGTTTGTTCGCAGTGGGCTACAGATGGAAGGGCACATGGATCCGCGCCCCACATCACATTCCGATTGAAATAAAGACCAGAGTTACACTTGTATAATGATGGGATGTAATTCTGAAATCGGAATAATAATAATTATGTGCAAAGAATTATGGCACCTGCTAAAGCTATCTCACAGATAGATACATAGGTACATAGATAGGTGCATTATGTGAATTTATTTTATACAAATTTAAATGTTATGAATTAAAGAGGAGTGTTTGCTACGCTGCTTCTTTAGATATTTACTTCTCTCTCTCCATCTGGCCTTTTGAAACATCGAGTTACTAGTTTATATATAAAATATACCTCCGTTCAATTTGTATTTATAATTTTATTGATCACGTGAGGTTTACCTTACACTCGATGAACTGCCCGCACTGGTTTTTTACGCTATAATATCCGTTCGCAGCGGCACAAGTGTAACCAAACACTTGCCGCATGATCAGAGTGTAGGAGAGGATCGTTGCTGGCGTGGTGGTAGTGGTAGTCCTACTTTCGCACTGCGCTATGGATGTGCTGGCGCAGGGGTCTTCGCCAAATCGCGCTCGCCGGTTGAATTGCAACCCTTTGGGACACATGTATAGCGATGGCATTAACATCTGTAAAATAAGTTATATTTAAAGTATTTTTCTACAATTAAATAAATAATTGTACTCAAGTACTTATAAAATGACGTTACAAGAAGTATCTATCACAAAGGTAAATTTTGATAAAATAGTAATATTTTGAGTCCAGAATATTTTTTCCTTGAAAACAAAACAGAGGATGTACCTCGCACTTGATGAATCTATCGCAATCATTGTCGATGCCAAAATATCCATTGGATTCCAGACACTTGTAGTCAACAAGCGGACTGGATATTAAAATAGCCGAGAATCTTGGTGCAGGTGTGGTGATGGGCGGTAAGATTACAGGTCGGCAACCCACTTCAGATGCGCTGGCACAAGGATCCTGTCCCCATGGGGCTTGAGGATTGAAATGGAGGCCTGACCAGCACTTATAAGACGATGCCTTAGAGTTCTGTAGAAGAAAGTTGATCGTACGTTCAGTCAAAAATCTGTCGTTTAATCACAGGGCAGGGACCTACTCTCTATGCATTGTCGGGGCTTCCATAACTCTGGTTTATCTGCCCTCGATTGTAAATGTAACAACAACAAAAAATCATTTAGATTAAATAATTATGACAACCATCTATTTTTCAATAGTAAAATGAAATATTCAAAATGTAGGTATTCACCTCACACTTCACAAACTTCACACAATCATCTCCAAACTTGAAGTATCCATTGCTGGTGGTACACTTGAAGTCCAACATGTAACTTAAGATCAGGTCAGCAGAAAATTGAGGCCTCGGCAGTGGTATGACCACCGGTTTGCATTGTATTAGCTCCTCGCTGGCACATGGGTCTTCCCCCCAAGATGAGCGACTTTTGAATTGAAAGCCGGGTAGACATCTGTATAGTGATGCAACTGCATTCTGAAATAGACAAAGGTAGAAAATTATAGGAAATTAAAAATACATTTGCGCGTTGAAATAAGCAGCAGCAGTAGAAGTAAAAGGCAGATAAATATTGGTATTGAAATGAATCTGATTGAATAGTAAATGCATTTGAAATTTGTTAAATGACAAACACTACGACATAGGGACGGGCCGGTATTGGTAAGGGATGTAGCTAACACGAACCGTGTTAGCCTGTAAATATACCTATAAATGACTAGATGTTGCCCGGTGCTTATAGCAATCTTAGATAATGCAGGTACCTTTCTAATGGTGAAAGAATTTTTGAAATCGGTTAGGTGGTTTCGGAGATTACCCGCCTCAAACCTAAAACTCACAAACGTCGTCGTCGTATCTTTATTAGAATAGTATAAAAGTATATATTAAAAAAAAACGTATATATTTAATTTCGGGCTCAAAGCGCGAAAACTAAAAAAAAGTAGTTACCTCGCATTTAATGAATTTCTCGCATTCATTTTTGGATTCGAAATATCCATTATTGATGGGGCAGGTGAAGTCGAACACTATTCGTGATATAAGGGTAGCCGAAAATTTTGGCGGCGGTGCCGACTGGGGCTCCACGACCACGGGTTTACAACGCACTGTGGTATCGCTGGCGCATGGGTCTTCTCCCCAAGATGAGTGGCGATTGAATTGGAGGCCAGGTAAACATTTGTATAGTGAAGCCACCGCATTCTAAAAAGAAATTAAAATAAATAAACATTTCAAAAAATCCTTTGAATATCTTTCTATGAATATTTTCCTTTGAATATATTTCGATGAAATATTCTATCTGTCAATATTTTAGATATTCAATAGTGGTTTTTAAAGACTTACCTCGCACTTAACAAATTCCTCGCACTCGTTTTTGGAATCAAAGTATCCGTTGTTACTTGGGCAGGAGAAGTCGAGTAATAGCTTTACAACAGTAGCTGAGAATTTGGGAGCTGGATCAGTTGTAGGTTGCAGCACGGCTGCTTTACAATCAATGATGTCGACACTAGCGCACGGGTCTTCACCCCAAGCGGCCTCACTGTTAAACTGAAGTCCTGACCAGCATTTGTATGAAGATGCTATGGATTTCTAAAACGAAATTTGTTAGTATGCTAGGTGCTTTGGAAAAGTACTTCTAAAGCATTTCGTAATTACGAATATGTACCCATAGCAGCGGAACTAAACATCGGAAAAAATATTTGCAAATTGGCACAAAAAGTGATTTTTTGTACATACCTCACATTTAATAAATTTATCGCATTCCTTGTCCAGTCTAAAATATCCTTCACTTGATGTGCACTCATAATCTGCTATTTGCCTGACTATCAAATCAGCCGAGAACTTTGGTTCTGGTCGTTGTTCAATCACAAGAGTTGAACAGCGAATCATTTTCTCGTCGGCGCATGGGTCTTGACCCCAAGTAGCATAGCGATTGAATTGTCGCCCCGTTGAACATTTGTAAACAGACGCTATAGATTTCTGAAATACATTTTAATGTAAATTCAATATTTATCTGTTCCCGCTGTCTATTAACTGGCTTCATTAGTTCATGTCTATCAGAAATTTTTCTACATAAATATTCATATTTCCGTTCTTAACATTCATTATTTTATTAATATACATTAACGATATAAATTTTTAATTATTGTATCTATCTAAAATTTAATGAAAATCTAAGTAAAATTTATACATCAATTAAAAATTCTTCAACTTACATCGCATAGGTAGAATAGGTCGCAATCAGTATCTATGCCGTAATATCCTTCACTCGCAGGACACGAAAAGTTGTAAGTTCTGGTGATGAAATCAGCTGATAATTTTGGTATTAGAGGGGGGTGGATGATGACAGTTTTACACCGGACTATTTCAGAGTTGACGCAGGGATCTACTCCCCATAGAGCGTACGAGTTAAATTGAAGTCCAGGATTGCATTTGTATGATGAGGCGATCGAATTCTAAAAACATAATTTTAGTAAATAGTATAACTGTGTAAATAGATATCTTACACCAATTGATAAAGTAAATTAAAAAACTATTTATCGCTAATATTTAATGAATGGCTAATAGATATTGCAAGTTCAGGATCACAATGTACTTATTGTTTGTTTTTTTTTGTATACCATAGTATATATTTTAACTTACTTCACACTTGACAAACATTTCACAGTCATTTTCAAATCTGTGGTACCCATTGGCTGCTGGACAGGAGTAGCCATCGATACGAGCCAAAATTAATGATGCAGAAATCCTTAGTAGCTGTCCTTCAGCCACGGCTACAGCTTTGCAGCCAACCTCGGATTCCTTCTCACAGGGATCGTGTATCCACGAGGCGTAACGATTGAACTGTAGTCCTGATGCACATTTGTACAGTGACGCTATTGATTTCTGGAATTAGAATTATGGTATGGACAAAATTGTAACATGACTGTACAGTCGTAAAATATTGATTTCAAGAGCTGGGTTTACCTCACACTTTATGAATTTGTCACAATGATTTTCTGAGATAAAGTAGCCCTCGCTTGCCGGGCACGAGAATGTAGGCAGTGCGCTTAAGAAGGTCGCTGAGAACTTCAATTCTGGTTCTGGCCGTACGACTACAGTTTTACATAGTACGTCAGCAGAGCATGGATCGTGGTCCCATGCTGCGTTGCTGTTAAACGTCAAACCAGAAGCACAAGCATATGAAGAAGGAACTTTTTTCTAAAAAAAAATATATATATGTCAAACATTTATATAATTCCGTTGTTAAAATATACTCGTAAATTAACCTAAAAGCACGTTTAGGCCAAGATTACTAAAATAAAGATCTTATTGTATCCTATAGGCAAATATTTTTTAAATTGCATTTACATTATCAATAAACTCACCTCACACTTGATAAATTTTTCGCAATTCTTTTCCAGTCTGTAATATCCGTTTTCAGAGGGACAAATAAAGTCAATACTATTTGTAATTAATACAGCTGAAAACTTGGTAGGTATGATTCTTATTTCGGGTTTGACTTCAATTTCAATTCCGTTGTTCTCGCATTTTGCTTTTGACGGCTCATCACAAGGATCTGACGGCCAGACTGTGTTTCGCTTGAAATGAAGTCCGTTTGAACATTTAAATAATTTCAAAACGTTATCCTATAAAGATAATCAATTATTAGCTTCTTGTTAAATAATCTAATATAAAAATATGTTTAGTTTAATTTTAGCCAGAATCTATTTTTTGCAACATGTTGATGCTAATGAAGTAGATTACCTTGCATTGCACAAACTTATCACAGTGGTTTACAACCTCGTAGTATCCATTTTCCACATTACATTTGTATTTGTGCTGAAGATTAGAAAAGTAATTTTCTATGCCTTCCTGCGTCGTCAACCCCGTGCTTTTCACAGGCTCTTCATACCGATATACAATAAAACCCGGTGATTTTTCAATTGGCGCTGGTTGTGTTGTCATTTCTAATTCGGTGGCATTGAGACCATATTTTGGAATAATTAAAGTCGAGGATAATTTGGGAATAGGAGTATAGTTTTTTGTACTCGAAGGAACTTCGGAAATGGCAACAAGTTGAAGAGGACGTGGTTCTGGAGTCGTCCAGGTTATTGTGTTTGACGATTTTTTGGGAAGTTCCGATTCTGTATTGTGAGTCGGAATAGATCCAAAATTGAAGATGCGGTGTTTGGGGTTTATTTGGATAGTGGGTTCCTCCAATTTAACAATTGTTGGTGGTATTGCCGAAGTGGTCAATGGTTTAGACTCAACAGACGTTTCAGGTGAAATTGAGGATCGACTTGTCGATGCTTTCAGTTCCGTCTCACTATTAAGAGTTGAACCAGATGCATTGTGGTCAAAGGATTTAATGTCGAACTTGGGTTTATGTGACACTGTTGTTATTATTGGTGGCTCGGATTTGACAATTTCGGGAACCCAGGATACACTTGGAGATGCATTCAAGTTATGTGTTTCTGAGTATGAAGGCTGTATTAATCCAAACTCAAAGCGATGTATTTTATGCAAAGGTTTCTCGGTTTTGATAATTGCAGGCGACGCCAACGAAGATGATTTTGATTCTACAATAGTTTCAGGAACCCAGGAAATTATAGTTGGCGATGTCTTTGGAGCCTCTGTTGCAACATGAGATACTTCTTGTTCTCTAAAATTGAACACGCGTCGGGGCTTTATTTCAACGACGGCTTCTTCTGTTGTGCTTGCTGGCGATGGACGGACTGATCTTCCTTCGATTATTTCAGGTGCAATTGTATAAGAATTGATTTTTTTAATTTCTAGATGTACAGGTGCTACTGTACTTGAAGGCTCTAGATATTTAGGAAGCGCTGGTGTCGAGCTAGATAATGTGATTTGATTGCTATCAGCAGGATGTTTTGTAACCGACTTTCTCCAATTTTTGAACCATGATGACTCGGAACTTTGGCCGTCATTGTAAATTTCTACAGCATTCACTATAAAAAAAGAATGCTATTTAGAGCATATTTGAAATAAAACTTTAACGATATGCTTTATACTATAGATATCTTACCGTGAATAAGTAGTAATAAAAATAAGAAGGGTATTTTTTCTCGAACCATGTCTGCTATCTATCTTTTAAACGGTAGATATTAGAATTTACACTAGCACTGTAAGAACTACCACGACCACTCTTTCTAGAGTGAACAAGAAGCCGACTTTTCTAGTCTTAGCTGCACTATGTTACAGAGAATAGTGCGATAATATGTATAGATAATACCTTTATATAGTATGTTATCTCTGAATACTTCAATCAACATTTTTGACGTCAAATAAATTGTTATTTAATTTAACAAAAGACAAGTGCGGTTGACCAATCATGAAATTATCATGCATGCATAGTTAGAGTAATGTCTTTTGTCATTTATTTGAGATAATAATACTTTTTGTGAGTAGTGTTCATAATAGAGTTAACTTATTTGGAAACAATTAGAGGGTTACTACTAAATGGCTAAATTGTACATACAAAATAAATTTATGAAAAAAGTGGTAGTGATAACGATAGATTTTAATTAGTTGGTTGCACGTTCAGGAAGGGTCTTTGTTTTTAAATGATTTATCAACAGAGGTTAGTAAATAGCAGCAAATTGATTGACAGTGATTAGCAATCTATTATAGAAAGTAACAACTACTTATTTTAGGTTATTGTAAAGTAGCTGTATTTATGAGTATTTATAGGTACTTGAAGTGATGAGTATGCAAAGAAGAATACCTAGGTACCTACAGCATTCGGACATTTCAATAGTTAGTTTGAATCGAGTAATCAAAATGAAGATCTTAATACATATTCGCCCATCTTTAATAGTATCAACTCCTTATTGAAAGTAATTGTATTATCAGTGAAATATTTTATCGCAGTGCTTTTGTGGTTGATTCATAGAACATGCCTTTGATTTGTGTGTTTGTAACTAAACTTGATGAAAAATCGTCAGAAAAATTGATACTATCGATTGTATCCTACGCCTGTAGGAAAGCACTCAAGAAAATAGTCTTAGCAAATTGTGTCTCACGGTACTTCAATACAGAAGTAGGGTACTCACCTATTTCGATATTCCACCACCGTTTTCAGCCCTAAAGTTACTGTGCGTAATATTTATATAAATTTTACTATGAATGAAATATAAAACATAAGCGAGTCGTTAAGTTAAATATATAACAACAAAGTTGATGTCAAAGTTTTCCGTAGTATAAGATCATTCGTTCACGTCAGGGTTCTACTTCTGTTTATATCACCGTCGATATATATTGTAGAGTTTAACATCTCAATATTAAGATTATTACGACAACGAAATGTTCATTGGATCATGAGATAAAATGAATGTAGGTACTTACTCGTATTTTCACAAAAAGGACGTTTATTTATTATGCCTCTAAAAGTTTTCTTCCAGAAATTTCTTCCAGACTTTGCAAAATAATATAGTTGGGTTAATTCCTATCTAATATGAAGCATTGATATTATTATCATGGTATTCAGTGTTATAAATGTATTTTATTTATACGTAGATTTTTTTAACATTTGTGAATTACTTAATTTTTCGGTAAACCGATAAATCAAAGAGCTTCAAAGACCTCTGCATATGCGTATAGTCTTCGTGGTTTTTTATCGATAAATCAAAAATAATAAATCTTAGTATGTGTGTGCTGTCTCATGGGACTGGTGCAACGAAAATATCCTATTTGTACCATAATAGGACGGGGTGAGAGGGACTGACAGAACAAAATAAAATTATGTATTGTTCAATTTATTTAAACTAAATAATTATAAAAATGGATTAGGCCGGACGCCTCGGGTTTTCACAATTGATCTTGTCCGAGGGCCTACAGCTGCCGAAGCTGGGGTCGAAGCCGAAGCCCGGGTCGCAGGTGAGCAGCCGAGCGTTGCCGTGGATGCACGAGTAGAACGCGAAGCAGTTACCCTCGTACCTGTAATAATTAAATAAAATATTTACTGACATAATATAGGCACAAATCAGACGTGGGATATTAATTTTAATTTGAACTTTATTGCACAACTTAAAGGTATATCAATAGATGGATTTATTGACTTAAGGCATTCTTTGCCAGTCAAACCTTGGGACCGAACAGAAAATGGCAAAAAGGGAAATCAGATATTTTTCCAGAATTAGGAATTTTTGTATTTGATCCTTGTAGAATATGTGTGTTGCATTAGATAATATTGACAGTTGAAAGGTTACAATAGCATTCTAAGTTCTGAGATCTTGCAATCAAAAACTGGTACTTACTTGAAGTTGATAACAATATCCAAAGGTTTGTTATTTTCGTCCAGTTGAGGAGGTGGGCACTTAAAACCCAGGAATTCTGAAATGTATATATATTTGAGAGTTAGCGCTGGCAATATCTAAATACCCTAAAGATAAAACTAAGTAGTTTACGCAAATCCGTTCTAAATGTAAAGTCAGTTAGTAAGGACATATCAATTTCAAATCATCCATTATGATCCAAATAACACTGACCATAGTCTACACACGGCGCGAGAAAACATAATTTTTCTAGACACTTTGACAAGAACCCATTCTCGATGTTTCACGTAGCTGTGTGCAATTAAAAAAATATTACGAAAGTATAAGCACAATATACCGTCAGGATTGCAAGAAGCCACGAGATCTGGCCAGTCGCAGCGAGCAGTCTCAGGGTTGAAGGCCAGGCCGGGCGGACACTGCATCTCTAAGGCCTTGCCTTCCACGCACCGGTGGTAGTACCCACACTCGCTCGACGTGGCCCTCGGGGATGGGAAGAAGCCGTACTGGTGAGGGCATTCCGCTGTTGCTTTTGCTGGCTCTGTTAGAATTGCAAAATACCCTATCAAAGTTCTGTATGTCACGTTTTTTTCAAGCAACAATCGCTTATTCTTCGCTTTATATTCATGATCATTACTTTTATGTGAAATGTATGGTTGGTTTTTGCAAAATGTATACTTACTGAAAATCTACCAAAAATCAATAATGAAATATCGTCATAGCCATTTTAATGATACCACAGCTGGTCATTTCGGATAGATAAATAGGATATAATATATATGTATGGCTTGAGGTTAATATATAACTCTGTAATGTTATGTAAACGACTGCGGGTTACCTGATGGTAAGCAATCACTACAACCTATAGACACCACCACCAAACCGATACGGGTCACCTACGTGTTGCCGATATACATAAATAGGTATTATATTATTATCCAAATGTATAAAATGGTCATGATGAAAAATGTGTACTTTATAAAAAGGTGTACTTATGTAGAACTTACGAGGAGATCCACGACCTTTGCAAGGGACTTCCGAAGGGTATCCACATGGGTACGCGGGCCAGACTGCATTAGGGTCGTAATGAAGTCCATCAGGGCACTGCATATGTCTGGCTTCGAAATCCTATAAAAATACATAGGAGTTTATTTGCGTATCCTATAACTTATTCGAGAATAAAATTTTATTTTTATTTACTTATTATTTTATTTACGACTTGCATCTATAAGTTTACTGTTTAATCCAAGTCGATGGTGTAGCTTACAGGAAACCATACAAACTATAACAAATATACGAGATCAAGGCTAAAATTTCTCATATCATTGTAAATAAACAAAGTAGGAAATGCGGCATAATTCGTTCGATGTCCCTATAAATATGTAGAATGCTTATCGATGAAATATTCACATATGTATTCGCCAACCAAGTTTCAGAATGACCTTAAAGTAATTACAATTATATGTACATACCATACATTCTATGTAGGCGTCGCAACTGCCATCGATGGGAGAGTATCCATACCGCGCAGCGCACTTGGGGCTTCGCTGCCGGATTTCTTCTGTTGTCCCATAGCCTACGCGAAACAAAGATTAGGTAGGCACTTTAGAAATGGATATATAACATTCAAACATTCATTTATCATCGATCGAGGGTGTTATTGTTAACACACTGGCATCAGATTTCGCCTAAAGGTATCTGACATAATAAATATAACTGGTAGAGGATGTTACTTACTGATAGCTATCAAGAAGAAAGCAACCCCAATGAGAGATTTCATTTTTCTTTATATTTCGTGGCTCCAATATTCGAATGGTACAAAACAATACTTTGGAGTGTTTTTATACTAAAGTTGATCAAAACATTAATTAACAATGAATTTAGTTTACTGTCTGTGTTAATGAGGGTAATAAATGCGGTTTGCACTGTTAATAGTAACGATAATTAAAAACTTGTAACATTATAATATATCAAGAGTATTTGTTTGAATTAAGCAACAATTTTTTCTAAGAAGTATTCGTAAGTTTATCTAATCTGTTCATATAGAAGGAAAAATGTTAATTAAATAAAACTTAAACAAAACCCTGGCAATTTCAGTTTCTTTCTAATAATTTTTTTTTGGATCTGACAAACATAAGTTTTAATTAAATATAGAGACAAGCTTATATAAGCTTGTCTCAAAAAATATATTTAATTACAAGCGGAAGTGAAATTAAATGAAAGCGTACCCATTTTTTTTTGCAATTAAATATTTACTTGCTGTAAATTAAGCAAATAAAGCTGGATGGAGTGGATGCTGGATGGAGGTTCATAACTTTAGTTATAAATCAATGGAAGAAAAAATATTTTCACAATTTTATTATAAAAAGAGATAATTTATTTACACTGTTCAAATTATACATTGATGGACTAGATTTCTACATACTTATATATAGGTGCCTATGTCGCATTGATTTTTGTAAGAATTAAACATTCAAACGCAAAAGGGCCAAATAGGCGTTGTTACCGGTACATGGTGATCCAAACACAATAATTCTACATGCCGTTGACTGTACAATTTCCCATAAAACACTTAAATACCTACGATGTGTGTATATTATTTTTTTAAAATAAATCATAAAAAAAACAGTTTTACGTAGAAAACGAAATCATATAGGTAATTTGACAATTTTCTTGCAACGATAATTATTTAGTGTCCAATTAAATTATTAGTTATTTTAATGTTAGTCGCTTGTCGTTTTGCAAATCCCCCTTTAAGTAAACAAATACAGTAAAATAGTCAAATAATTATTCGATAACTATTTATTCCAGCACATATCTAAAACCTCCTCTTATGCTGTTGAGGTTTTGAATAAAAATCAATTTCTTTCGCCAACCGCTGCTTTTCTTCTGCCCTGGATCTGGCGGCTGCGTCCCTGAGTTCTGCAGGACAGGCGGCCACCTCGTCTGCGGAGACGCAGGTGGACGTCAGGTCGTCGAAGGCAGAGTCACCGCCGCAGGACAAAACACGCGGACGTCCGTCTATACAGAGGAAGTACTTCTGGCAATTGTTGTCGGCTCTGTCGAAGAAGATTTCATATGATCATACATTTGGTTTATTGTAAAACATTTTTTATGTTCTAGTGCTTAAAGTAGTTATTGTCTTAGTACATCAAATCGTTACTATCAGGCTCCAATGGACATGAGCGCGGTACCTATATACCTATCTAGTTATAGCAAATATTTTGTCAGCAATTGCAAAAGTTTGATTTCATCAAAAGATATTTCATAACAGTCAATGCCTACGACTTGCGTATAGGTTGGTTTATTGGTATTACAAACCTATTCCATGGTGACCACAACAGCTCAAAAGAGTTATTGAAAATGAATTCTGGCAGCAAGTGTGTCAATAATTTAATAAAAATAGTTATGAATAAGGTCACGTTAATGAGTAGGTACTCGGATGTGGCATTTCTAAGGCGAGGTTACATAACCCAAGGTCGCTTATCTTCTGACATTAAGACTTGCGATGACCAGACCGGTCTATTAGGTAACCAGTTCTTAGCATTTCAATTCATAAATACCTACCAATTGAAAGTAAGTATTTCTAGACAAACAAATGATTGTAATTTTGAAATGATTGATTTCGTATGCGTATTTATACACATTTTCCTCCTAAAAATTGTCTACTCTACTCTATAAAGGAAAAAAAAAATGAATACTGCTATCTTAGATACCTACCCGAAATTGTTAGTTAATAATAAGTGGAATATGTTTGATACTTATTATAATTAAATTTTGGTTTAGGTACTTAGACGATCTTTTCTCATAAATAAATTAGTTTCGATTCTGTTCATTAATGAAGAGGGCTTGAGTTTGCCATGTAGATTAAGTAAATGTATGGTCGATTTAAATTATAACAAATAATAAACATGGTACAAAATGATGGTGAATAAATTACATGTCTATCTACATATTAATTTAGTTGATATCTTTTACGTTTACATTAGTTTAAAATTCTTACCTATAATATCTGAATCCGGCGGGTGGGCCAAGCTCTCTAGACACGGGCACTTCCGGGCACCGGAAACCAAGGAATGCTGGAAATTATAAACGGAAAAATATTAAACATCATGATAAATAATAAATACATAATTTATAATTATATTCTATTACCGTACCGGCCTATGAGAAATATAGTTAAGTAACACCTTTGAGTTCAGTATTCAGACATAACGGAATTACTAAAAATAGTGAAATAAAACATTTACAAAATTATCTGTTCATTGTCTTCCATTTGTAATATATATAGGTATATTGAAAATTATGAAATAACACAATTATTGTAGATCTCGGCTCTAGCATTACTACTCAAATTCCTTGGTTTAATATCATACGGCCATATGTATGTATATGGGTATATGTAATGTATGTTAATGGCAATTTATTATTGTTATCCGAACTGCGTAAGAATTGATTTGCAACATATTTTCCAAGAGATGACGCAGCGCAGTCGAAATACTATGCTATATTGCATATATGGTGTCCTCATTGAGCGACAGAACGCTGTCTGACGCCATGCGACGCTATGCGTATTTGAAAGATTATGGCGAAATCATGCGACAACTCAGACCCTTGTAAGGCGCATCGGGCCTCGTTGCGCTGCTATTTCACGTTGTGCTCAGCTAGGATGCAGGCTTGTGTATACGATTTCATGATTACGTAGGTACAGCAAAAGTTGTGGTTACAAACAATCTTCTGTCAAGCATTTTATCTTGCTTTTGACACCCTTATATCTCCAAACGATATATTTTTATTAGTTATTCTTCGGCAGGTTAAATTCTTATAAAGAAAAGGATGTTTGGGACTCATAAATGATTATCTGTTGTTATCAAGAAAGATCGACGTTATGCGTGCGGTTGGTTGTATAGTCACAGTCGAAACTTCAATATTTTAATTTCACTCCAGGCTTCGCGGGAATTCGCATGGATGAGAGAGAGAAAAAGTAAAAGAAGTATCCACCTTCAGCATCGCAGTCAGCCACTTGGTCAGGCCACTCGCAGCGGTAGGTCTCGGGGCTGAAGGCCAGGCCCTCGGGGCACGAGAAGTCGTAGCCGACGCCGTTCACGCAGTTCCTGAAGTAGCTGCAGTTGCGTGCGTCCCCCAGCTTGTAGAAGCCGAACTGGTGGGGGCAGTCGTCGGTGGGCTGCGCGGGCTCTGGGAACATATAACAATACTTTCATACATCCATATCCATTTATGTTATAACTAGCTTTTGGCCGCGGCTTTGCCCGCATGAGTTATTCTGCGAAAGCGGAACAAAACTTGGAAAACTTTCACCCCTCATCTTTCACCCCTCATTATAGTCAATGGGGGTTGATTTAAAAAAACTACCCTATGTTTGAAAATTAACTACATGCATACCAAATTTCATCAAAATCGGTTTAGCCGTGGAAGCGGAAGATACAGATAGAGAGATACAGACGGACAGACTTTCGCATTTATATTATTAGTATGGAAGTTGGATATAAAATAATTCCTCCTGCACTTGGGCTGCTTAATGGCAACAAATGAAGACGTTGAGGCAGACCATTATTGAGAAGATATGGTTTGACTTGTTTTCGTTGTAGTGCTATCGACACGCAAAGAAATATATGAAAGTGTGTTTGTTTGTCCTTCTTTCAGGTTAAAGGGAAACATTAAATTATTATAGAACACCTAGCTGTTACGTGAACGTTAGTTCAGTGGTTTATCAAATGATCGATTACTTGTTAATATTTTTGAAAATTCAACGCGTTGATGTCTTTTGCTATACATTATATTATAAAAACTAAATAATATTAATTCGTAACAATTGAATTTATTGACAGCTAGTAAAGACAATATGTATGTAAGTACCTAGTACATATTATGTCATATTCAAGACCGTATTTATAGCAGCTCGTTTACCTGAGTTGGTGTTGGAAGCTTCATGAATTTTTCTTGGACGAAATTTGATCGAATATAGGTATAGTCTACGCATCGATCGTTATATAACACAGGTGTAGAGATTTCATAAATAAATTGATTTACATATGCCTTTATAGGGTAGATGAGACCAGAAGAATTCCAAGGTCACGTTTATCTAACTGATTAATCTTCTTCTTCTTAACACACTCGGTGTTATTGCTAACACTGGTGTTTTATTCAAGTCTCAAGTTGGCTGTTTGGTGGTGACATTAAATGTCCAGTGTATTATAATCCGGTTCCTAGCATATCTTTTACAATCTGCGCTGGATGGGAAGCAACTAGCACAATCATTTCTGAAGTGAAAACTTCTATGGCTGCGTTGTGCACTTTTTGTCATGTGTAAAAAATTTTAAACTCGCGTCCAGGACACGTGACAATCGAAAATTCGTAAGACGTTATGCACAATGTTAATATTCAAGTTTTCACTTCTGTCGGCACTCCCGGAGCCGTCGGCACGACCCGTTTTATTTTTCACTTCCAGACCAGCATCGCAGAAAATAAATTGATATTTTTTCAACCAAATGTCGGTTGAAGCGAAATTTTAAGAAACTCACGTTTGACGTTCTTTCGTATGCATCAATCTGCCACATAAGATACACAAAGATGACCTTTAAAGTTGCGTGAAGTACACAAGACGTCTTACGGAGGCACGTCGATGTTGTGTCAAGATAGTGTTGAAAATGTTAATATGTGTGGAAGGACGTCGCTGCTAGTGTATTCGAATTATGATAATATCAGTCTGTTCTCAGTATTATACATTCAAGAGCAAAGCAGAGAGTACATGCTATCAACGTCAACCACCGTAACAATATATCAATTAGATCTAGGCACTAAAAGTGAGTTATTTATGAATTTATTTCTGTATACAATTAATTTAAGTTTTCTGTAGTTTCTCGATATTTTATTTATTAGTACTTATATTTCGATGTTTTATACCAATTTGTTTTAACGTTGCAGTAGGGATATAAAAAAAAATGGTTGGTTAAGAAGAAAGCCAGTAAGTTGTGATTAACAATACCTAATAATAATGATGATTAATAATACAAGCATGTTTGCAAAAGTTATTTGTTTAAATAATAGAGTATTATCGTTAGTGTACTCGTGGTAAGTATTAAGATGTTACTCACGTAGAGAAGAGCGCTCGAGGCAAGCAACTTCGTTGGGGTATTGGCAGGGATAACCGCTCGCATTGGGGTTGAACAACAGGCCGTCTGGACAGCTCCTCTCCTCCGATGTTCCATTCTAAATATAAAAATTACGTTTTTAAAATTATGATAGAAAATTTTACTAACTTTGACAGACAGTTTGACAAAATATTTTTCATTTAAAACATTATTTCGAAGCTTCGAGTTTCGCTTCTCACGCATTAGTATGAAGATTGCGTTCGATTCATTGACTTGATTTTTCGAATATTTTTTTTATCAAAAATACTTTTCAATAAGTTTTTCCAAAAATATACGCATCATTACAGAACGCGTCGAACGTTCGATAGAAATTTTTCGATTGTGAATTTCGGAGAATATAAAATAAGAGTCCACTTTTTCTATTCCATCGAAAAAAATAACCAAGTTTACAGAATATATAGGCCCAGAAATTACCTGAATAAGTTTTGCTGGCTCAAAGTGAAAAGGTACATTTCTAAAATGGTAACTAAATATACATATTCATTGTCATATCATTCCCAAACTCAAAACTTCAAGTGATTATCAGAGTAATATAATATATATAATAATATTGTCGAGTTACTTGATGAGTAGAGTTTGACCCTGATTTGACCGAGTTCATAATTATTTTTAGTTTCCTTAACCTTTGCATCTGCTGACATTATTACAAAATGAATCAAGTTGTTTCGGTTAGTCAGTGTTTGAATCCGGTTTGAATATTTTATGAGGCCAATCTTTTTTTTTCACATAAATGTTTTTATTAAAATAATGCATCTTACATACAAATGAAGTTCCTGGCGAATGTTGTAAAATTATACATAAATCAGTATAGACTTGTAGAAGTTGTATTTTATGTTAAACTTAAAAAAAGACTATTGATCATAGCATGATCATTGCTATTTATGTACCTATTACCTACGTCTGTACTGTCCGTATCGTGTCCATATAAATTTCATTATTTTTATTTTAAATTTAATAAATAAAGCGATACTAATTATTTATTAATATCACATTAATCGTAACAAATATGTTTATGAAAATGTACATTATTAATTATTAATATTTATAAAGAAAGATCAAATCCTCCAATGATTAAATGACTCGCCCCGGCTTCGCTCGGGTAAAACCATAATAAAAAGTAGCCTATGTCACTCCTGAAGGTTTCGCCTATCTCTGTGCCAAATTTCATCAAAATCGGCTCAGTAGTTTTTAAGTTTATTCATTACAAACAAAAATACAAATCTTTTATCTTTATAATATTATCCCTTGTATGGATTTACACGCTCCCGTGGAAATACGGATATAAAAAGTACGCTATATCACTCAGGAATAATGTAGCGTGTGGTTCCGCCCCTAAATAGGACCGACCACTCCATATCCGGGTACACAGATTGACTGATAATTGAGTTAAGGCCCGACTATGCTTTCGAAGTCGGTCATAAGACGATGAATGTGGAACATCGTCAGTTGGAATTCAGGGTTTAATCAATTTACATCTTGCTAATTATTTGATGTACTTACAACACACTCGATATATCTGTCACAGCTGCCAGAGATTGGGCTCCTTTCATTGTCTTTACAGGATCCGAGGTTTTGAGATCTCGGTGCTGATGGCTGTTGGAACTGGGGCTGGGCTTGTTGGTACTGATTCTGTTGGTATTGGCTCCTCTGGTTCTGGTTGACAAACGTATTCTGGCTCTGAGGCCTGGCTGCCTGTTGGAAAGTGTTCTGCCCTCGATAATTCTGACCAAAAGAAGACTGGTACTGGGTATTTCCAAATTGTCCGTATCCTATTAACAAGATTATTTGTAAGTATTAGGTATGTAAGAACATAAGTTATTCCACATTAAAATTCGGATTGTGTATATGAAGATGACCTCGATGAACAAATCTGAGAACGATATTTGTTTATCCCATTCAATGAAGCATTATAAGAATACTGACAACATTTAAACTTATCATTTAAATACATCTGGAGAAAGACGAAGATCTTGAAACTTCTGTATTTTTAACAGGTTTATATTTTATTTAATGTTATATTGTGATATAGCTATGAGTATTACTATCACCGTGATAATACTCACAGCTATTCAGATGAAGTACCCATTAAGATCAGTCAACTATCTTTTAAAACTATTGCTGGTTTGGACATAGTATCCAGTTTTCATCACATCATTATTTTTTGTACTTTAGGTTAGACAAATAAACATCATTACATACTTATTAAAAAATGACGGCATTGGGTCAGACAAATATAGAACTCACGGGAGAAACTTTTCACGGGTCCTTGAATTTCGTCCTTTTAACTTTTATCAGAATTTCCAGACTTAAGTAATTGCTTGTTTGATCTCATTAAGTGATGTATTATTTTTAGTGTCGCAAAAAAGGAATGAATGGACTAGCTCTATCTTTTAAAAAAGATATATACGTATAAATAGTTCGAAGTTCTATTGAATAAATATGAGTCAATTCTCTCACGTACCTAAGTGATGATTTTTTCAAGCATGCCGAGATTGTCTTCTATGATTTTTATATTTTTTAAATGTACATTTATGCCTATTATTTCACTGCTAATTATCTAATTACGGATTGGCCCAGCCTCTGTCATTGTCGTTGGCGGGATCAGGAAACTACTTGCCGTAATAGCATTATTCATAAGGTTTGAATGGTTAGACACGAAATTGGTAGACGGTTTAATCAAGAAATGTGAATATTTTGGTTACATGTGCGTCTTACTTTATAAATTAATAGATTTACTTATTATAAAATAGCAATTTTATAAAAAAGACTAAAATTAATAAGTCCATTAGGAGAATCGAGAATTCTATTTTCGGAGATTTGAGTATTTTTATGTCTCTATTATTAATTTTTAATAAAATTTATAAATTCATATAAATATTTAAATGTATGCTTCTGTATCATGTTAGAGGATTATCTTGAGAGAAAGGTTTTGATCGTAATGTATTCTCTGTCTGTAAACTATTTTACATTTAAATTAATTAAGATTTTAAATCGATAAGAAATTACTATTTCAATTTGGAAATCATGACAGAAAAAGTTGTAAGTTGTTTTCATAATAAATCTTTATTTCTTACAACTTTATTATTCCGAGATTTATATTTATTCTCTGCTCTTTGTATATTTTTTGCGAGGGATTTTATTCTAAGCTAAATCTTTTAATAACATTCTATGATATTTAATGCATGACATCTTCATGTACAAATTAAAAACGGTAATTTAATATTTTTTTTGCTTGATCCTTATTCTAAACCATTGACTTACTTACCAACGGCGCAAATGTACGCCAAAACCACAAAAACCTTCATTTCCACTGTGACAATAACACGTTCGCACTGAGCTTGGACATATACTAAATGTGTGCAGAGTGATGCGCAGGAGTTGTGGAGAAGCGACCTTGGGTCAAGCGCTTTGCGAAACTACAATTCTGCTCAGCCACGCCTTCATGGATGAGTTACATAAACATAAAGCATATTGCTTAGTTTTTCGTACGTTAATATAAAGCTCACATTAAAAATATGCAATTTATGTCGATTGCTCATTGTATAAAGTAGAGTTTTTGAAGCATTTTCAGTATCGGGCTGATCTATATGATGTATGTATATGATGGTTCATGACACAGAGCTTTATGTTCATTACAGACAGCCGTCGTAAATGAGGAAATCATCGAAAATTTTGTATATTCATTGAATTTTGCTAGAAATTTCTGTGTATTATGTAAGCAGCATTTTATTAAGAGTATTTTATATAAGAAAATGTATTCTGAGAAATTGAATCTAAAACAACTTTTCTCCTTGCCATTTTGTCGGTATAGGTTAAGCAAGTTGAGAGGTCACTATAAAAAAAAGGGAATTTATTGGGATAAAATTATTGGCATATCAAATACGGAGAGTTCCACAGCATATGTAAAGGGCTTACATCTAATTAAGTAAATACAATTTTGGTAGTTTGCTGGTTAACACTGAAAGTATGAAAGGTATAGAACAGAATCTACGGAGAGAAATCAAATGCAAATTTTTAATAAAATCTATTTATATTGCATGTCTATAATTGCAATTGTGTATAGATATATTATTGCACTGAACCAAACTTATTCTAATATATAAAACACTTAAGTAATATCATGAAAATAGCATTGTAATTCGACTACTTATACGTAAATACACATATCAGTATTATTCAGTTGGTGTAACAATATTTTTTAGGAAACATCATTGCCCTCGGAATAAAATATATCCCTGACATTCATTGTCTGGTCGCTGCGTAGAAAAACGTTTAGAGTCATATATGTAAATCTCTATGTAGGCTAGGATAATATTATTACTTTTTGTTCCAAATCAAGAAAATAACTATACTCAAAATACATACATAAAACGTGCCTTTCAAAATTACAATCCATATAATAACGACCAGGGGGCTTACTATTATTTCAGGACCTAACTGATCTGCATCGCAAATCGTACCACCAAGTTGATTTGTTATACTATTTCAGTTGAACTGCGCTGCATTTGTAATATTTAAGATATATGTTTTTTTTTCTATATAACTGTTTGTTCTTGAATAACAACAAATAAAAATAAAATAAATTAGAAATTGTAAAAGAAGACCACCTGACACCTGGAGATGAGTATGAAGACTTAGATATATGGAGATGAAAACTTGAATATTTGGAGATCCAAGACCTGCGTGTTCTTCCGTTTTTAAACGTTACACAAACGACATTACCTAAATATGAGTGCATGTGATTTTTTACTTTATTGTCTAATCTATATTTTGTTAATACCACTTTATCAATTACTTCTTAAGTATAAATATAAGTTGTAAAAAACACAGCTGTAATCTATTTAGAAAGTATGATTCTAAGCAACTTTCATCATTTATGATTCCTCATTACTTTGAAGTCAAAGAATTTGATAACTCTCGTCACAGTATACATTCTTCCCTAGTGCCATAGAGTGATTCAATTTCATTCCTTATGACATTTCGTATCAGTTGGCTCTGTTGTCTGATTAAAGGTTCCCTTTTGCGGTCGGATTTATAATGCTTTATTCCAGGTTTGTGGACGAGGATAGCGTTGTTTAGGAGCATGAAGTCGTAATCCTTGAGACATAGGATGTAGTTCTGGAATCAAATATAAATTATGAAAAAAGGTTATCATGCACTCGGTCTAACAGAGAGAGACAGCGAGCACAGCATAATGTTTCCTTTGCTAGTAGTGCAACTCCTTTTCACAGCGGTAATATTAGCGTTAGTAAATGTTTATATTCCAGGCACTGCGGTTTTCAACAAAATATAATGTGATGTTTTATTCGTCAGTGGAATTCGCCAGTGGAAGGTTTAGGTGTATAATTTATTATGTTTTTACCCGAGCGAAGTCGGAACGGACCGCTAGTATATATTCCATATTAATACTAAAATTATAAAGAGATTAGATTAGTATTTTTGTTTATAGTGAATAAAAACTCAAAAAATTGGGCCGATTTTGATGAAATATGGTTTTATCGTTCCGGCTGCACCTAGGTGATAGTGTGATAGATAGCTAGCTGTATCGATAATGGCTAAACCTAGACACCTTAGCCGAGGATTATCTGATCACCTAGTTGTGTAGATCACCATTTGCGACCGGCTGCACTTAAGTCTAGCCACATTTCGGGGTTTAGCCATAACATCCTTGTGTACTTTTGTGGAGCTAAATACATATTATTTGTATTTGTATGGCACTGCCTGAGTGACTAGGGTATGTATCTCGATATTCGCATGGGAACGAAGCACCGGGATGCAGCTAGTTTATATTATAAAATTGTATATTGTATTTCGCAAAAATGTGGCTCGCGATAACGTAATATAATCCGGGCCACAACTTGAGCGATACTAAAACACTCGTACAAATACAACATTCATTCGGTAGACTGGTCGTGTATTTCGGTTACAGGTAAGTATTTTTTTATTTGTAAACAAGGTGTAACTTTAACTTTAAATAGGTACTACTTACACGAGAGGTACAAAATGCTGTGGATGTAACTAAATTCTTAGCTGTCCATCCAATGATGCGCAGGGTCCTCCTGGGTTTACGGACATAGGCTAGAGGATTTTATGTATGTGACGGAGTTGATAAATATCTTACTCAAGGAAAATAATGTAGGTTATTCATAAATATAATTTTTCAAAATACGGAGTAAGTAGAAGTGGAGCGAATTCATTCGAGTTTCGATCAATAGAAATGATCGATCAACAAAAGCAAGTGAGTGGACTAGATCTAATACTTTAACAGATGCTTGTTGCTAGATTTCATTATGCTTTGATTTCTTCCTGGAATTCCGATCGAGTTTGTAATCCCTAATTGTAATACATAAAATATTACCTGAGTCATCTTATCCATCTTGCCTTCCCAACTCAGTCGATCATCGTAGTGGGGATCCTGATGAGTTCCAATAAATATAGGTTCCCAATGGGCAGATTTACCATGTCGCTTCCCAACATGAAAAACATCCATTACTGCAATTTAATAAAAGAAAATGACCCTTGTATATATTGCTATATCGACGACGCCTTAGCATATATAAAATTTCTTGACCTTGGACACCGTTCTTTCGTTGAATTAAGTAAAAATGTACCAATGCACATTTTGACGTGAGTCATTTTTATCTCATGTTTATGTATATGATATAAGTTATATTTCAAGTTAGTATCCCATAAGTGTCGAACTTACTATGGGTTTAACTCCGATGTGATTCATGTAGCATCGTAACTAAATATGTAAAAAAACTACTTGTAAACTGAGGAGGATTCATTAACTAATATTTATAGCACTAGACATTAAAGCAGTGCCATATTTTATTTCGTTTGCCTTGAAATTAAACTGTAACATTATAGTAGCGGTAGCTTTTACCCGCGCCTTCGATGTTACAAAGTAAAGCAAAGTACATATTAAGGCTTACGCCCAGTTTCTTCCTCTTTCGACCACTGTCGTCCATTAGGCATGCTGTGGCAAGACGGACACATGAACTTGTGAAAAGATACAGCAGTTTTATTTTTCACCATCGCTTGGACCTCAGTTTTGCTCGATGGTGCCTGAAAAAATATTTTGATAATTAGGTATATACACAAATCAATGTCTATATATATATAGAATTTACAAACTTTGCAGTACACAATATAAAAATGTAAAATTTGATTTTGTTTTGATACGTAGTTTATTTAAGATAGTAGTATACTATCATAGACTACTAATATTAACACTCATACTAAAAGGATATAATCACCAAGAACTGAACTCTTCAGTCTATAGCAACAAAAAAGAAAAAAAAAACTGCGAATTGGGTATTGACATTATTTGCAGACGTTTTTAACTGGTCTTAATAAAATCTTCAGGTATCAAATTATTAGTTTGTAGACTTACTTACTAATAATATTACCATGTTACTGCAAATGCGAATATCATTATAAATACCTAATCAATAATTATAAATCTGCAATACAGTGACGCAATGATTGTACCATGTTTGTTACTGCAAATGAATATTTCTATTTTTAAATACCTACAATCTGGAATAGAGTGACTCACTTTTACATGGTCGGCAACTTCGAAAAGTGATATCGGGAATACTCTGGGTTTTCTGGAGGTATTCAAAGGTTTAGCGTTCCTCGCAATCATATTAAGGAATTTCTCCACAAGACCAGAGCTTGGATACAGCTCTACGTCGGATGACAAGAAAAAGTGTGTTAGGGCTGCGTCCCTGGCGACGTTCCGAGCTATATTCACCGGATAAATTAAGTTTTTGCGCCTTTTATAAGTTTTTTTTAATTTGACGTTAACGTACGGTGGCGTGTTTGGGCAATTAGGATCCGATTCCAGAAATTCTATTGGATCCTTAATCTGGAACAATATTAAGGAAGATTAATCTTGTTAAACAAATAATTTCTATGGTGAGAATTTTGTTTGCCTTTTAGATATTACGAATTAATATAATTCCAATTCGATAATTTTAGAGTTCATTTATATTATACCTAGTTAAACATAACCCCATAACCCTTTATAAATATATAGGGACAAATCAAACAGATAAACTCCAAATTCAATTCGAGACTTCTGTTATGAGATACTAACTCAACAATACCACATTTTATAATATGTACAAAATAAACTTAATTTGAAAAAGATTTAAATAGAATAATTTATATCTTGATCTATCTATCTAGGTATACATTATGGGCCTCCGATATAGCAGTACGGCATGATAATTCTTAATCCACAGAGGTCGTTTAAAGAGACAAATATAATAGAACTTCAAAATATCAATTATTTCACAAGAATGATGACAAAGAAGTACCTAATTTAAACAATTGATAAGTATATTGGAAATTTGGGAGGGAACTGTAAAATTCAATACTTACATTATCAGGGATGTGGTTATTCGGGAAGATGAGGTGAAAGGTGACGTACTTTCTGATGAGATTTGTCCCGAGACAGTCTCGGAGGTACCTGATGCTGTCCATAGTGGGGCCTATGTCGGTGCCGGGGGCGTGGATAGCTAAACTCACAGGTGCCAGCCATCTGCACACGAAAGGAAAATGCATTTTGATTTTTCATACATACATGTATGTTTGATCTGAATATTGTGTGGGAGATGCGAAGTCCCACTCGGTCGGAAAAAGATCAAAGTAATTATTTAGGTACTTCCCACTCAAAGGTAGGAACTGCTTGGTAGTAGTTTAGACCACTATTTAACTGAAAAGCGTGATACGTCCAAATTTCATCCAAATCAAATTTTGAGAGTCTCTAAAATTTTCTTTTATCATTGTAGTAAACATTATGGACTTAACTAAATGTGGCGAAGATAGAGTATATGGCCTGCAACGTTACAGACCCCCCGTTCGTACGTATACCTGGTCAAGCGCACGGACTAATTTAAATATCTACGGAACTGTACTATGGGCGTCCTGGGACATCAATGGCGACATCAAGGCTCGCAAAGCTACAGCGTGGGTAAAGTGGTGTCATCTGCAACCCCAAAATGTTGGTTAGGTTGAAAGGACAAATCGTCAAAGACCTTTCCTTTTATATGGCAATGAAGCGTGGCCGGTGCTCGAGGGGAAAAAAAGGGAGTTGCAAATCACGGAGATGACAATGCTCCGTTGGGTTTGTGGTGGTACCTACGCGGCGCGACCGCGTAAGGAACTCTGCAGCAGTCTCGCGGCAGTTTTCAGGTCCGTGACATAGCAGATACACTCCAGGAGTGCCGTTTACACTGGTACGGCCACGTATTGTGTAGGCCGGTAAAATAAAATGTCTGGCAGAGCTGACACTGGCAGACGGGGCGAACCCAAGAAATGCTGACTTGGTGTCGTCATGGATGATATGCTGCTAATGGCCTGACAACTCGAGATAGATCAAACATTATGGAACTTTTAGTATGATTTTATTTTAGATTTATGAAAAATGAAAAGTTTCTTGGAAACCGGATTGTATCTAGTGTAGTCATTAGATTACGACATAAGCTGACAAGGTTCGCCAACGATTAATTTTTTAACCTCTTTTTTTCCGTAATCAATTGAATATTATTATTTAAGTGCGTAATTCAATCATGCAACATTAATACATAATGTCTTGTTTACCAAATGGATAAACTAAACCAAGGAACTATATGCAATATTATAAACTCAATGATTCAACAAGTTATAAATTAATTTATAAAAAAAGAAAGTTTCTGATCAGCCAGTGACGCTCACGTGTTCCATTCTTTAAAATTCACATAGATGAAATAAATAAAGCTGTACCGAAATTATCGCTGGTGTCAATTTCTCAAAATTTCAGTTGTACTTTTTATTTAGTCGCAATTGAAAAGAGAAGTCAGTTTTATCAGCCCAATCGATCCCCTTATTAAAAATCTTTCGCATATTGTTGAATGGTTTTTAATTACATTTTACTGACAAACAATCGTGGGAGAAATTCTTCAAAATAATATGTATTGAAGATAAAATTTATGCAAACGCAAATGAGATTTCAATAAACGTTCTTTGTTATAGTTTAATTAAACATAACAAACATCTCGTGTGAGTTTAGGAAGAGATTCAAAAGTTTAAAAATAAACAAAACCCGTTTAATATTACTTAAACATTTCTATTTTTAATCAATAACGTATTTAAAGATGTTGTATATCTTTAAATACATTACGAATCTGCAATGTGGACTGTCTTTCTGCCAATCGGTTCCCGCGCATCGCGAAATCTATTTTATTCCAGAAAATTGTAGGGAAAATTCTAGGAAACTTAAATAATGAATTACTTTACACGAAATTTGGTATGAAGTTGTTGAACATTTTAAACATTTGAACAAACTTTGAATATTTTATATACTTTAATACCGAAACATTCGTGAGACTCCCGTAGGAATGTTAAATTATAAACTACTGGTCCGTTTACTTGGAATTGATTATAAAGATCTTATATACTTACCGGGTTAGTAAAACAAAATAATGCATATATTGGATTTTGGATCCCTGTGAGGGTGAATTAGGGGTTGCAAGTTTGTGCTGAACTTCGTCAATTTGAAGTACAACACATGAAATTTTAGTTTGAAATAGCATCCCTCGAAGCATTTTTACTGATAATGGGACTCAACAAGTTCCGGGAAACGGGATAAGATATGTTGTGGGAAATGGGGCGAGACACGTGACAGAACACGAGACACGTTGCTGAAAACTGGATGGGACACGTTGGCTGGAGGCAGTACGGGATGCGTTTGCATGAAACGGGATAGGATACGTTGTGGTAAATGGGACGGGACATATTGTGGTTTCCAACATGACATGTAGCGGAAAATGGAACTGAAATCAATATTGAACAAGAGACGGGAGATACGAAATTAAATAAAATAAATTACCAGTCCTGCAAAGTACGCAGTAAAAATTGAAATTTTACTTTGATTCTTTTCTGGAAATGGAAATTTCGGACTTAATAAATAAATTCAACACAACTGACCACAGAGAATTCTGGGTTTCGACGCTCTATGGCTTACATAAGTCACTGGAAAAGCGCTCAGATGTTATCAGTAAAATTATCGTTTTCTTAAAAGACCATTAAAAATCATGTAAAAAAAAATATTATAAGTATTTCGTTTTTGTAAGACAAATACGAGTATAGTTAAAATGGATCTCAATAGTCTGTATCGGGTACAGCTTAAAGCCACAATTACAACTTACCGTTTAACTAAAGGCTCGACGTTATCAAGGAATTCGTAACTGGCATGTGTTGCATAAGTTACAGTTTCGTAGCATTCCAGCGGCCCGTGCTCGGCGCGTACATAATTTTTCAGTACCCAGTAATCACGCCTCTGTAGATACTCCGGGAAGAAATCCCTATTATTGCAATGTAGCAATACCTTTAGTCGCAATTTCGCTTGTGATGTTAGAACGTTCTCTGCGTAAATATTTGATTTTTCATTTTTATTATCATCTTCAACTGAATCCTCATCCTCATCCGTATCTGAATTAGTTTCGCGCCGCTGTTTAGGTTTTCTAGCTTTTACTGCTGCAATAGACGCTGTTCTTGTTGTAGTTTCAAATATATATTTCTGAGCCCTAGTCACTTTGTTCTCTTCAGGATCATACAATGTTATGAACCACGTTTTGCCTTCGGAACTAGAATAGCTCCAGGTTACATCTAAGGGTGTATAAATATATACGACATAGATCACGACGCTGATTGGTAAAATATAGTATCTTCGGCTAGCCACCATTGTAAAAAGCAGGCACTTGCACGTTAAGTAACTACAATTGTTGGTCACGTCTTTGATCGCCTTCTAGGACCCTGTTTTCTTGCAGAGTCCTGTCAGTATCACAATATAGTATATTATAATTTGCCATTAATAGGAAGGCAATCCCCACGTGTTTCTCTTTTGTTATTAAAATATTGCTACAAAAAAATAGAAATAGAGAATAAATCGATCGTTTAAAAATATTTTTACGACATTGCTTTAAACATATTTTATAAAATACAGTGCGAAGGCAAAATCTTGGGATACTGATATAAGTTTAATCATAATTCGGTTTCGTTAGAAGTAAAGTCATTTTAATGTTCCTACTATAATTCGGAATTTATTGATATTGAAATATTTCCTATGTAATTAATCAATGTAACATATTTAGGCGAATGAATAAAATGTTAAAATTATAAAATAAAAATATAATATTTTCTTACAAATTGCAACTGCGTTGCAAGTTAGATAACTTATTGTGACACAGCGATAGAACGCCGCGCGTGGAGTGTTGATGCCGTCACGCAACGTACTGGCGCTTGCTGTGCTGGGACTTGCCTCGTGCGACTCCCGCCGTGTGATCGCTCTTTACTCCACTCGCATCATATTCAGCAGGGGCAGCCCTAGCTTATTCGATGCCAGGATTTGAGATGTAGCTTGTTGCCCACCTATAGTAGTAATTTTTTTAATGACGATTGTAACTTAAACCACGTGTGAATATAAGTAATCATAAAAAGTATTTAATTAAGTATTTAATTAGTTATGATCGTAATTTATATTTTTTTGAATTGCCGAAAACATGCTTTTATGATCTGACTTATCTACTATTTTGAGATTATTTACCATTTTAAATAATAGTTTATTATGTTTTTCCTTGATTTTGGATATACTCATCTTCTCTTACTCTGAATTTTCTTTTTTTACACTAACATTCTATATGAACTGCAGGGCCCCGCGTTACATGGCGCCCGGGTACGGTTCACTCTTTAAGGATTTCGTTCAACGAATATTAATTCGTTGGTTTCGTAATACAAAAGAAAAAAATCTGATAGAATCTCTTTTTTGTCAATCTGTTTGTGACTGAATTTTTCGCAGATTAGTTTTGGACTCGTGAAGGAACCTTTCTCACTACTGCGTTTGCTTGAAACCTACCTACCTATCTGACTCAGGTGTAGTCGTTTTCATCGACCACCACTTGTTTCCGGTGAAGGTATACATGGAAACTTGCACTCTGCTGTATGTGAAATGGAGAAGGCAACGGCAAAGCAATCCATTAATAGTGCCATGAAAATCGTTATGTGTGTTTCATTTCACGTAATGACCACGACCCTCAGCCACGAGGAATACGACTATGAAGAGAGACCATAGATTTAAAATATTTAAAAATAACTTGTTCTGTAAATATGACCTAGTCAATGTCTATTCACATTGACAATGAAAGGTCACGGCCATTCTATATTTCTCATACTCATAATATTGTATCAATCGATGTTTTTGCGGCAATTTGTAACACAACGGACCGTTAACATATATTACTGGATCGCGTCGCCAGACATTGTACATTACGAAGACAAGAGATCATCTACTGTTCTTATCAAAAGCCTACAACATTTTGCAGATAACTGTCGGTCTACAAATGGAGATGATGATACGAGTAATGAGCCGAGCTCAGAAAATAGCAAGCAAGGGCAAATTAAAGAGGAGAAAGGAGAAGGAACGACATCAGTAGAAGAAAGAAGAACACGTGTAGTGAGAAACTCAAGTAGTCCTCACTATGAATCGCAATTCATGCATGACTCCCACCAGCTGCCTGGCCCTGTCCCTCGGTACAGGCGATCTAACTGTACAAAACGTGAGAGATCTCTGCTATTGCTATTTGTAGGCGTGTTTGCTATGGCTTTAAGGTTTTAAATTATATTATCTTTATTCAGCTCCAATTTTTAAGAGATTGAATGGAGAGTAATGTGGAGTCCAGTTAGTTTGATTTAGTGGCAATACTAATCACTAGATAATTTCATAACTTATCCTTGCTTGGAATCACAATGGTGGACCATTGTGATTCCTGGTGAGATGTCTCCTCCAATGATCAAGCTTAATAACAAATAGTTATCCTCTATAGAATTTCTATCACTATTCTTTCACTCCTAATCCTGTTGTCTAAAGTTTTAAGGCTGGTTTGGAATTTTATTTCAATGTTTTTTATTATTTTGGATGCGTGGCCAAAGGATTAATAAATCTATCCAAACTATTCTGCGAGAAATACTTTGTAACTTTGATGAATATGATAATTATAATGTGAAGAAATACTACATCTAATATAAAAATAATCTCAAACCTGAATGTTATATTCTATCTTTGTACTTTAAGCTAAAGTATGTTTTGTCCCTATCGCACTATTCAAAATATGGTATTGACAGAATGAGACAAAACGTACTTTTGCCGTATACTTTATCTTTCTTATTAATAATAAGGTGACAATTTATTTATCTATTAAATGCAAATAATATTGTAAAAAGATGATATACCACCAGATATCAATTTAATGTTCTTATATCTGTGTGATGTATTGTTTATATGCTACGATTATGGAATTAGTAGGTACTTCGCGAAGTACTTATTAAATCCATGGCTACGATATCAAAGAGAATGTAGTCGGTTTCGTAATGGACTTATTAGTATTAGGACATATCTAGAACCATAACGTCAGTCGCAAGATTAAACGTCAAACATGAAGAGGCAGTTGTCCAATCCACATGTGTTAATTTTTTTAATTATTTTGCATCACAATGCTCTGTTTTTACGACAACTTTTAATAAATCGGGTTGCCAATGTTTATCATCGTATAGTGTTTCCAGCTGCCGGGTATCAAGACTCTTTAATAAAACCATCAGTATGTACTTCGGGGATGATTTCTGTTTATAATCAAACAATATGTCACAGAATTTCTCTTTTCAACTTAAGAGATAGTATGCTGCTTTCAAATGGAAACAGAGATAAGGGAAGTGGGGATAGAGATGAATCTGAAGAAAACGATCCGGAACCAACTCAAAAACCAGAGAATACTCAAAAAGAAATACCTAATGATCCTCATCCCAGTCAAACGCGCGACCAGGCGTTCTATGACTATCATAAATTTGGGGATTGGACAAAACCTCCAGAGAATCTCTACAACTACCCTCCTACTCCTAGCCCTGAACCCGATCGTTCCCGAACTGCTATTTTGCAGTTTTCTTTCAGTTTATTAGTCTTGTGTCTTATTATGGTAAGCTATATACTATGAAAGTTAATACATATAATTTTTTTTAAATAAAACAGTCGAGTAAATTGATTTCTATTTATTTTTTGACAGAGTACAAGTTTGCCTGGAAATTTCATTAAATCGTTTATATAAAAATTATCATCTAATTACATAAATACTTCGTAAATGATCACATTGAGGGACTTTATATCATATTGCAATTAAAAACTAGAGGCACATTGTACCGAAGAGTGTAAACTCACCACATGCGTTCACCGAAACCAAAACCCAAAATATTAACTTATATAACACTAATTACATCAACTTATTCTCAATATATAATACACTAATCGAAGCCAGAATATGTTTTTATGAAAAATGAGTGTGAATTTAATAAAGTCAAGATTTTAATAATTTTATTAAATGGTTTTTCGATTCGCTGGAATGAGAAAAGAATTACAATATATAGAATATTGATCTAGGTATGGGTTGTGAAGAACTAATTATGAGTAAGTGACTAATTATACGGTAAGCCTTTGCCCAGCAGTGGGACACTACCGTCTAATCAAAAAAGTATAGTTACTTTAAATGGTTTATTACAATAGATTAATATAAATTTATACGAGTTATAAATTATCTAGAAGAGGAATTAAAAATCAAGAATAAATATTTAAATTTTCAATTAACTTTACTGAAGTAAAGTTACACAATAAAAATATATATAAATGTCTATACAAATTAGATTTATGTATGAATATTTTACCCTTACATATTATGTAGGCAACCGATCTGTAGGCACCATTCCACATCAATCAAATCATACATAAATCATATATTATAGAAATCGAATCTAACATTTATTATAATACTTATATCCTATTATATCCTATATTCGAACGTGGTAAGTTTATCACTCATTACATTATATTCATATATAAGTATATAGTATCATTACGCTAACGTTATTAACATAATCACTATATTCAGATAAACCAACATAAGTGTAAAATTAAATTTAACCAAATTTAACAAAATTAAAAATGAATACTCTCGCATTGATGGTACCGTACGAGAGATGGGTTTAGAAATAAAAATATACATTCAGTATTATTCCATTTTCTTCCTAAAAAGTTCGTAAATGGAATAAACTGGTAATATACGAGGTATAAACCCATGCAACTATATGATCCGTACTAAAGATTATTTTAGATTCAAGAGAGTAATATTACACACATTTAGTTTTTTCCGTTTTAAGTACGGAACCCTGAAATAAAAGGATATATTTTCCTTTATTCGAAAATAGGTTTTTCAACTAAATAGAAATTGTTCAATCGTTCTTCGTCCTCAAAATACACGCCCTCCATATATTAGCAAATGCTTATATCTATATAGGGAGGTTATGCTTCACTTGAACTTAATAAGACCATAGTACAGTACACAGTAAATCACTAGACGCACAATTATAATAAATTATTGGAAATAAATCATAATAATTTTGATTAAGACTAAATTAACATAATAAATATATTTATATTAAATTATTCCACGATATGTTTTATATTGTATATTCTAAAAGCAAAAAAACATGTAATTTTGCTCAGTTACTTTCAAGAGCAAAGTGCTAAAGATAGTTTAAGTTGAAATGATTCGCGCTTCACGCATACTATAATTAACTTGGTGAAAATTGCTTTAATAGAGCGCTTCATTTCAACCTTGGCAAGCCTAAAAATTAAAATAAAATATATACGATTTAGATACAGCTGTGGTAGAAATTTTACGACACATATGATAAATCGCACCATTGCCCTATTTATCAAAATGGTACGTATCGTATATTGTTAGGTTGAACGTCCACTTATCAATTCATGTTACCAAGTAGACAATTCATATCGACGTCAGAAATTGTGACGTTTTATGGGTAGAGGTACTTTATGGACATTTATTTTTGTATGTGTTTTTATGTTTGAGCAGAATAGTTTTTGAGTTGGTGATAAGAAATTTGCGTGACTAAAAATCGTCAATAAGATATCTTAACTCGTGGAAGGTCATAATTGATGAGCACAAAACCATTTTTTCAATGTAGAATGTAGGTAAACCCTAAAATTGATGTATATGAGTATATGTATGGGCCATATGAGTCGTTAAAAATGGGATGGGGCATTTTTATCATAGATATTAATACCAATTTACAATATCATCGTCATTTTAAAGTGAAAAATATAAGTCTTGTAAAATGAAATGTAAATCTTAGATAATAAGTACCTAAACAAGTTTCTGTATATACTTATTCGAATCGTAAATAAGGCCACGTTTTCATTAGTTTCAGCATTACAAATTTTTATATAAAAATACTTATATTACAAACATTAAAACACATTTCCCGTGGATAAAAAACAATCACATTTTTGACCGATTTTGTTAATTTTATTTTGTTTATCTTCAATCAATTCTTGTATATAATTATGATAACAAGAAAATCACGGTAGTAGTTGACGTTATATCTAATTAAATATTCAGTTTGATATGTTTCATTCTAATCTGGAAAAATATAAAAACGATGACTTTCACCCTGTTTTCGATAGTCTAGCAAATATTTTAATAACATTCGGTTTTCGTCACAGAGCGCAACCAGTCTTGGTGCCAAAAAGTTTACGAAGTTCAGGCATTATCACATTTTTTACAAAAAAGGTTTGTTTCGAAGCGAGGTATTCTCTTCTGGTGTCCTTTTTATAATGCTTTATTCCAGGTTTGTGGATGAGGAAAGCGTTGTTAAGAATCATGAAGTCGTAATTCTTGACGCAGAGGATGTAGCCCTGAAAGCAAACAGGCTATTTTTGTACGCGAACTCCGACCACAATTAAAACATTAAAATGTATGTGGACTTGTGGAGTGAGCAGAAAACAAAAATACAAAACTTTAATCTAATTCTGTAGTTTGCTCGTGTCTTCCGGGCATATCGTATATCTAAACTATCTTGGAAGCTCTGAAATATGATTTTCAATTCGTTATAATTATTAATTATTTATACTACTTTCACGCAATCAATACAATCTTACTGGACGGATCGTTATGAAATTTGGTACACGGGTAGAATATAACCTGAAATAATACATAGGGTACTTTTTATTCCGAAATTCCCACGGAAGCAAACCTTTGGGGCGCAGCTAACATAAAAATTAGTACCAATGTTGATTAGTAATAATAGTCGGCTACGAAAAAATATTTTTATTGCAACTGAAGGTGATTTTGTGAGACTCTTCTCTTTCAATGGCCTTTTATTTCGTTTAATAAAACAAATGGAATGTATTTATTGTAGTCAGGTTCTTTGTATATAATTTAGTTATATGAAGTAATGGCACTATCTCTCGCAGGTTCATTCAGAATCATTAAAATATAATTAATTTATACTAGAAAAAATATGAGTCCAGGCAATACCTGCGTCATTTTATCCTTCTTGCCCTCCCAACTCAGCCGGTCGTCGTAGTGGGGATCCTGATGAGTTCCGATAAATATAGGTTCCCAATGAACGTATTTGCCTTCTCGTTTCCCAATATGAAAAACATCCATTTCTGCAAAATAAAATTGCAAAATTATTAGGTTTTTAGATCGATATTGACTTTATAGTTATCATTTCTTTTTTATAACTACAAATTCAAATTTTCCCAGAAATAACTATCAAAAATATAGCGTGGACCGAGCAAACACGAGTTTGCTATTCATTATGCGATTTTGCATTATACACATTCTAATCCTATTCTATCAATATTTAAAATAAAATATAAAAGTTTGTTAGCTCTTAACGCTTTATGTAGTCAACCAATGTTCTTGAAATTCAGCTTTATACCTAACTAGGAGTACAGACAAGGAGTACCGAATGAGGAAGTAAACTATGGAGAAGGATATGGCCTAATGTCCCCGCGGGAAATTGACGCAAAATAATAATAATTAATCATCAAATTATAAACTTCTAAATTATTGTTGGAATCCCACAATCAGACCACTGCAGTTTGGTACTAGACAAAAACAAAATGCAAATAATCTAATTTCGAAAAAAGTAGGTTATACCTAACAATCACAGATCCAATACTACTCTTGTATAATTTCGCCTTCGACATTACGGAAATTACGCAAGAACATCGTTAGTGGCAATCCCTGTTATGCTGGAGCAGAAAGTTTATGATTCTGCAAATTGGCGTAGAAGTCGGAGCCGGTATCCGGTAGTCTGGGAATGGGTGGGCAAGGCGCGGTCATTGAACCATAATACGCAATTAGAATGCCCCATACGACGGCCACGGCACTACACACGGCATAAATAGCTCACGATACTAAAAGCAAGGAGATTAATTGCCGATGCAGCAAGACGACGACGCGATGGCTGCAAAAGTGAACTAACAAAGTACAAATCGAATCGGGAACTTTCCAATTTATTTAGATTATAATCTCAAATTTATAAAGTCAAAGTAGTAAAGTGATGTGTAATGTAAATAAAATCGAAACAACTTATGATTGAATTTATATTGTACATGATCTAACTGCTTCACTTCCTCATAAATTATTAGGAATAGTCTTCAAATGAACATCATTAAGAACGGTACTCGGGTACTATACTGAATATCGCTTAATTTCCTATAAAGTAACGTGACCTATAAAGTGGAATTTGATATCATATACTTGGGCTTTGTTTCTCTATAATCTATGAAAATAATTGTAAGTTTATTCAATCAAAAGCTAGAAGAACATAGGCATTCTTAAGTGCAGTAGGTATTTACCTATTGCATATATTTTCGCAAAAACTATTTCAAAAGAGAATCTTATGGCTGCTTATCGTTGAGACTGTAATTGATATAAGAACTATATTGCATGTATATTACTTTACTAGAGATTTTATATAATGTTTCCTTTTTTTTGTTGAACTCTCTGTAGGTAGGTAAATTCAATTGGCGGTTTTTTTCTCACAAAACCTTAACAAATGGGTTGCGATCAATAAAGACTAAACAACGAGACTTACGCGATGTTTCCGGTGCCTTCATCCATTGTTGTCCCTGAGGTAGGTTGTGACAAGTCTGACAGACGAACTTGTGGAAAGGTATGGCGATTTTCTTCTCTAACATTGCCTGGAGCTCCGTTTTGGTTGATGGCACCTGAAAATATAGAATTGATCATGAGTGTGAAGTGAGTGGTGATTTATATCCAAATTGTCTAAATACATACAAATATTATAGAAATTACATTAGCGAAATTAATATTAAAAGCTGCACTGCATGGTCTTTTAAGGTTTAATATAGTTAGTAGATCAGTTTTAGGGAAGAAATTGGGAAATACTGGACCATTTCTGACTATTACTTCCCGAAATGAAAAAAATACTCACTTGGACATTGGCTGCGACTTCGAAGAGGCTTATAGGAAATACTCTAGGGTTCGTGGACTTATTCAATGGGCTAGCGTTTCTCGCAATCATGTTAAGAAATTTTGGAACCAGATTGGGGCTCGGATAAAGCTCTATGTCAGACGGCAAGATAAAGTGTGTCAAGGCCGCGTCTCTGGCAATGTTTCGAGCCACATTCACCGGGTACAATATTTTCTTCTGCTTCATGTAAGTGTCGCTCACGTTTACATTCATGTACGGAGGCGAAAGGGTGCAGTTGTAGGATGTCGCCAGAAATTTACTTGGGTCCGGAATCTGAAACGTAAAAGTTACCATAATAAAACAAATGTAAATGAACAAAGGCTACCAAGAAGGCATTCTGAATAGCCTATTTGGCAAAACCCATTTCATTCATTTTACTTACATGGTGAAAGAGCTTGAGCTTGTGTTTTGTTAGAGTTCATACAATGCTCCTTAAGTTTCTTAATTTTAGCTTTGATGGCTTGCACTGATGAATGAATTGTAGCTTTGGGATATGTACACGAAAAAAGCTTCCCCATATGATGTACATAGGGCGTACCCTGGGCAACAATCTGCGTGGATGGTCTAGTAGGTAACGCAGATTAGATGAACCTTTCACCACGATATAGCTTTCAAAAATAAACGGCACTTTTCAGCCAAAAAATGAGTTCTATGTAAAATGGTTAAATCTAATAAACATCTTTTCTTTCTCTTTCTTTCTTTCATTTAGCCATTGCCTTCTCCATTTCACATGCTAGTGGATAAATCATCAACTAATCTAGGTTTTGTGAGGATGTTTCCATTCACTGGGAGTAATGGAAGGTCTATGAAAACTCCCATATATTAGTCAGATTCTTATACAAACTTGTGTGGCAGGTATAGTACCTGTTTGAAGATAGGACCTTATGGTTCACAATTTTATATAATTAACAAAGAAAGTATAATACTCACATTTTCAGGAATGTGCTTATTTGGGATGAAGATGTGGAAGGTGACGTACTGCTTGATGACGTCTGTGCTGAGACAGTCTCGGAGGTACCTGATGCTATCCACGGTGGGGGCCAAGTCTGTGCCGGGGGCGTGGATAGCTAAACTCACCGGTGCCAGCCATCTGAAACAAAAGGAAAATGCAAACTAAACAATATGTAAGTACCAATACGTTATATTAGGTTAGACAATCTGAATAAAAGATAATTCATAAATAACATAAACCCATGGAATCAGTAGGTATCCTGGATAACCTTATTATTTCTCGAAGTCTAATTTAGAAAGAGATTCTATTCCAAAAAAATTGAAATGAATATTTGCATTTTAGTAGTGAAATTCTTTTTACAAGCTTTCTGTAAGATTTTTTCTTACTTTTCTATACAGACTTTTTTCTTTTCTATCTACAGATATGACAAAAAGTAAAGAAATCAAATCTTGAAAACTTCCACGTCATTTCATTTCTCGATGCTCGGACAAAGAATCGGCTCCCAACGCGGGAAATCCTCAAAGGCTTATTGTACGGACGGACATGATTTTTATTATGTCACGACAATAAAAGCTTGTGTCTTCTAATTTTTCTATAAAATTTTAGATGTTTTATTCATTTATGGAGTCCACATTGGTTCTACTGGAATAATTTGGTAATTAAATTCGATCAATAAAATGGCCTTTGCACAAGGGGATGCCTTTTTGCGTGACTAGAGACATTCATGGTCTCCCCATAAGCTAACCGTTTAGCACCAATAACTAGAAAACTGTTTTTGTTATTAAAAAATAAGGTTTTTATATAAAAAAGTAGTAGTACTATTGCTTTTTATATATTTTAGCTACATATAAAAAATATAGAGAATATCTACATATGAAAATAAAATGATAGAGATTTGGATAGAGCTTGTTATTGTGGCGTGTGATTCCGCCCTAAAATCTCCTAAAAAGGACCACTCCATATCCTCCCGTGGATTTCGTTTGAGGCGAATAAGAGTCTCTTCCCAAGTAGCATTCCCAAGGAGAATAGATATCATGTAAAATCACATCCGAATCTTTTGTAGGCTGAATCCGGGCTTCTTGGAATGAACAAACAGCACGCGAAGATGATATAGAGAATGCTTTGTTTTCTCTTTTTTTATGTACATAAATGCTTATACTTTAAATTTTTTTTTTTGTGAGTAGACTTTAGTTTGGTTGGCCAAGAATATGTTCTTGTTCTTACTCATAATACTTAAATATTCTCTTCTTTTTTTATTGACCATGTTTTTTATAAAGAGGTGTGTATGGTACATGATTAAAAAGAAAATAATGACCTTATAAAATTGGTTAATTATAATTGATCAATCAATCATGGGTTCTTTCAAAGTGCTATAGAGTGCGCAAATGCGGGGCGGTGCGGGGCGTCACAAAAGGCAGGCTAGGCGTGGTGTATACCAACTATGGCGTTTTTAGGTCACGAAACCCACGGTGGCGGTATCACGTGACATTTCGTATTTACCACGGAGGGTTGGTAATTGGCATTGGGAAAGTTTCACTTTGATGTTGCCATAGTATACCTGCAGCCAGTCCTAGGACATAAACCTATCTTATTATGTTTAATAATGGAACGCACGAGTTATCAGTTCGGTTCGTCTTGCTAAGAAATCTTAGCAAGACGAACCGAACGAGTTTCTGAACAGCCAGTATCAATTACAAATGTAATTGATACTGGCTGTTCAAAAACTCACAATACCGTAACATTTTCTTTTTTTATTCGTGTATTTGTATTCTCAATAATGTGAAATTGTTCGAGATCAGAAAATTATCCTAACATGTTCTATTTTTAAAATTTACTTTTGCTCTCTCCACGCCAGAAATATCTATGCAATTTTCCGACCTAGAGTCGGAATTCGCATCTTCCACCTTCACTGCTTTCCTAGTAGGTATGTTTGGGTTATTTTGCATCATTACAAAATAAATGTCTAATAATTTCATGATGAAAGGTGCATTGATTGAAAAGGGAAAAAGAACAAAGATTCATCTATTCCGCTCTATGAATATCTCATCATAGTTGTGACATAACTTGAGACGTAGACATTGCACTATAATTACACAATAAAATTGTTCAAATGTCAGTGGGTTTATATCGAGAACGATGATACGATAAAAAAGAATTCCTTGGCGATGACCTGGATAAATATTACCCGCATAGAGTAGGCATTAGATTGTAAGTATGCACTGCAATCATGAGAAAATTGTTGTTTACAATGACATTTTGATTGTTTGTCTAGGTAAGCTATTTATAAGATTTATATGAGAGTTGTGTTTTGTAGTAAGTACTCTTTATACTTATTATATTAAATGCCAGCTTCTCAGAATGTCTTCGTTATAATATTATAAAGAAAACGATTTAAGTCTCATAACCATAGCACTCACCTGCTAACCTTGAATCGAGAAGTGTACCTCATTACATTGTTATACCACTAACGTAATGAAGGTGGATAAAGGCTTTAACAAAAATGTTAGAAAACTATGTATTTCATAATCAAAATGTACCATATTTAAGAAAACTTGAAATGACAATGAAATCAAAAACAGTGATATTTTTATAACCTATTTAAAAATTATGCAAAGATTTATCTAGAGTTTTATTAAACTTTCTAGTACAGTTTCGTAGAACATTCGGCGATCGAAAGGGGAGTTAATTCGAGAGGGTGCGAGCGCGACAGTCTGGTGCGGTCTGGTGTTATGTCTATGCTTTGTTTACGTCACTGTAGTAGTTAATAAAGTTTATTAATACAAGTAACTGGGTAATATAGTTTTTGATTGAATTTTTATAAATATGAGAACAACATTTTGTAGATAAGCGTACTTAAACTTGTAATTTTTTTAAGGCTTGATGCAAATAACCCATACATCCGTATGGCTTTAGGGCAAGATTTGAATGTTCGAAAATAAAAAATATGTTTTAATGAATCGTGGCATACTAAATAACTACTCTTTGCCCCGGGATAGTGACTACGAACCAAAGATTAACAAAAAACTAGAAACATACAAAAAATAATTAACTCGTGTAATAATTTATACGCGTAAACCTCTGAACGTATGAGTTAAATAAATCAATTTGTTACTAAATACTAACGCGCCGTGGTACTGCAGTACAATTCAGTGCAAGTATTTTGATCGGTGTCAACGGGCACCCTTGTAAGTATACCTATAGCATAGGAGCAACAATCAAATTCATTTGGGTGTCTGGGGTTCTGTTAGATCAATAATTGTAACTATAGTGCTATAGGTACATAGAGAATTAATAAAATTCTGCTCTTGGATGACTTATATGTAAAAAAAATATGTATTAAGTATGAATTTATTTACCTTGATCAAGTTTTTCTAATATTTTTTGTGTTTCGGCTGTGGAGGTTAGCTCCAAAAAAAAGTATTCCGCTTTTTGCATAGCAGCTTAGTTTTTATTGGTCAATGTGCACTATATACAATCCAACAGTAAATCAACCATCCGAAATAAAAATTTATAAAATATATAATATATAAAGCTTATCTAAATATAACAGTAACTAAAATATATGCACAGGTGAATGTATTTAAAACTTTTGAAATATAATTGGGTCACAACGATCAAAAGAATTATGAGAGGTAATATATTATAGTCATGTAATGAATCTACTCGTACAAAGGTCAGTGAGGTAGGTATGTTTAAGCTTTTTGGCTTATTGGCATACAGAAGTCAATTGCCTCACAAATAAATTGTACGGTAGCTAAATGCGTGAATGCCAATTAACTAGACAGACATATAATTCCTTTTAGGTCATGCTGTGAATCTTAGTTATTCTTTATCTTTATACATAAGATAATACTCGATGTATCGAATAACGAAACGTACTTTGAGCAACATTCGACTTCTATTAGATTTGTAAGCCGCATAATAACTTTGGTAAGTACAAAATACATTAGTTGACTCTCGGTTTATAAGTGCTGGTTCGTGGATGATGTTTGTTAGGCATATCGGTTTGTTTATTTTGCTATAAAATGTTTTTGTTGAAAGAATCCTTATTATCATACGGCATTCCAGCGATTTAAATCCGCATCTGTAACCAGATGTTGGGCATGGCGTCGCAATTATTAGTAATGGAATTCTTGAGCCATAAACTTAATTTCGACCTACATATGACCGCAGTCGCAATGTGGATAACAGTATAGATGCAGTGAAGTCTAGTGAGGTGCACTTGCATGCCGTACATCTGGGTTTACCGCAAGTGAGAGCGCATCGTGACTTTAACACCTGTTTAGATTGAGAAAGACAACATTATCTGTCCGTAATATTCCTGGCTGCATTCTCGGCTGTGCACGTTAATACAACGTTCGTTTCTAAAATACTTAAACCTAATTTTTTTATGTTTTAATTTGATATGGTTGGTATGTCCAAATTTCCAAAATTCTGTCTGACGTCAACCCTCTTTGCCTGTTGTTGCTACTGTTGTTAACTGTCTCATCTTCACGTGTTCGCGGTTGCACCCGCTGTGATCCCCGAAACCCGGGGACCACATAAAAACAAACATTGCAATTTTGAAGTGTCTGTTAAGCCATATAAGTAAAGTTTTATGTTTATTATTGGATTGCGCATATAATTAGCTTTACGATGCATATGTTCCATGGTAATCAAAATTACAGTTAGCATCGTTTAACGTGCAAGTAACAAGTAACGTTGTATCGGTCTAGAGCCCACTGGACCTCGATAATTCAACCCTATGTTCAACCTCCCAACATAATTAGGGTAGGTACTCGATACCCAATGAACCTAGAAAATGTTTATCTTAATCTTATGTTGATAAGGATTAAACTAAGATGACAAGCTAATTCCAATAAAATTCTTATTATTGGCATGCATTTGGTATAATTTTCTTTAAGAAGGTCGAATGTGCTCTGGTAATTTGCCCAATCGACACTTTTTGCTTTCGGGTCGAATCATGAAGATCCAATAGGCAAGTTGTGTCTGTGCAATTATCTGATTTGAGGCGATTGCAATAAACTTCGAAAGTAATGGCTTCCTGCATTCTAAAATCAATCATGTATATTTTCAGGTAACGTTTCATCATTAGCAATCGTAATGGCACGTACAACGGTCGACCTACAATTGCGTTCATTAAAATAAAATACAGTTCAATTTCGAGCCATCTTGGCTCTCATTATTCAATGTCAAAGCTCACGCGAACCACTCCTTAGTTTTCGTCTAGCGGTGTGTGATATAATTTAGTAATGGAAATTGTATTATCTTTAAAGAATTAAGAATTTTTAAAGAAATGAAAAGAGGTTTTAAAAATATAACAATGTCTACAGCAAAAAAAAAATTTAAGCATACAAACAATACAAATTGACCGATCAGCTGACCGAACTTAGAAACTAAAAAGTCAAATATTTTAAGTTCATAAATAACTTTCATAATATTTTGTAAGTTGAAAATTTTGCTGACGTTTAAAAAGTCACTCAAATAAAATGGAAAGAAATATGAAGCTATGTTTTTAAAACACACATTTGGGATTTGTGGTGTATTTCAAAATATATATTTAATTTATTTTATAGTGAGACTCGTCACGTCAGGTTATAGAATATCACATCATTTGTGTAGTTCATATCAAATTTGGTGCCAGGCACGTATTATTCTGTATAGGTTCGTCACTGTTGTTTGTGGGGTTACCAACACCCGTTTAATTATTTTATGTAAATTATTTTGGTTTTTAAACTTCAATAATTTATTCATGAAATATTTTGGGGATTTTGATTATTTGTTCTTAGAACTGTGGAGGAAGATGCAATGAATGTATTCTCAGTCTTCGTTCTTAAAGTATTCTTATCGCTATCTTTTATAAAATCACCTTTTTTAAATTGTAATTATCATCATTGCAGCATTTTTCTGTCTAATGTCATTTATCATTAGGTCTACTATCTGCCGATCTTTCTTGGCCTAGTTTTAGTTTTGACGACCTCGGTGGCGCAGTGGTAAGGTTCTAGCCACTGAACCGAGAGGTCCCGGGTTCGATCCTCGGTCGGGTCATGATGGAAAATGATCTTTTTCTGATTGGCCCGGGTCTTGGATGTTTATCTATTTATTCTATATGTATTTGTTATAAAATATAGTATCGTTGAGTTAGTATCCCATAACACAAGTCTCGAACTTACTTTGGGGCTAGCTCAATCTGTGTGATTTGTCCTAATATATTTATTTATTTATTATTTATTTATTTATTTTATACATCTTTTCATCACTCTGACGACGTGCCTCGTTTGGTCATAAAGGAACTATTAAAAATGCTTGAAGCTAAGTTTATTATAACCACTACCTTAAATATTACGTACATTATTACCCTGCCTTGATACATAATACTCTTCGCTATAGGTGCAAACAACAGGCAAGTGCTGGATTAAATGATAACAAAGATCAATTGAATCAAATGACGTCGTGCACGTGGCTACGTCGTGAGTAGTGAACTAAACAGGTTTCTTCACTCAGATCTAATAGGTAACATAGGGTTGCCAAGTCGCCAAACCGGACAGATCAGCCAGCTCGGCCGAACTTTTTTAGTATTAATACGAAAAAACAATTGTATAAGAACCTAAAATCGCAGGCCAAATGTACGTTATTAATAAATAATAAGTCAAATTAAATCATTAGTCAAAATTAAATACCAACTCAGCTTTCGTTCGATAGGAAGACTCGACTTGTGAAGTGACTATGATTCAAGTGAAAAAGCCTAACAAAAGCAGGACCAGCCGGGCACTTGGTCTGAAACGCAATCTAAAAGCTTAATTATGTCCGGCTTTATCCGGACGCCTGGCAACCCTATACCCCCAGGTACCCCACGTAGAGCACCTATCATCTTGCGTCAATGGGATTAGGACTTTATTGCATGTGATTATGATCTAGATTGTGTCATTGTGTGCGTTATTGTCACGTCAGGCGGAAGGTAAGATATAACAACACCTCAAGGCTCTTAAACTCTTGGTGAAAATTACAGACTTGCTGATAAATGTTTCCATGCTGATCTGGTGCGTCTCCTTCCGGGCATATTGTAATAGCCAATGGAGGATAAGGCTTAGTATAACAACGTGTCACCATACAGCTAAATGTGGCCTTCGAGTTTCGTAACTCTTGGCTCTGTCGTCTAATGTCATAACGTTAAAAAACGTCAATATCTGCAAGATCATCTTTTACGATATTAAATCAACATAATTTCTGAAATGTGTACTAATTTAATACGTCTGGTTCACCTGTTTACATAACGCACTTTATGCTATTTTCGTAATAAAATTGCTGTAAGCGGGCTGTCTCGTAGCTACATACAATGTTATTGACAACATAATGAATTCATTTGAATATGAAATAACAAAATTACATGTTTTTTGCGGAAATTCTTATTTCTTGCATATACGTAAACTGTTTTTGGAAAAAGTCAATAATCTCTTAGCATGATGCGACTGAGTACCTAATAATACTCACGTTTTTATGTTAATACCTATATTGCTTTTTAAGCATTTTTTAAACTATAAAGTCCTTTACTTAAGTATCTATCTGTGTATGTTTATCTTTTGCGAAGGGAAAGTGAGAACGAACAGTATTACGTAAATATCGGTAACATTCATTTAAGGAATATAAAGGAAATATTGTTGGTTGTCATCGAGATAGTAATATATTGTTAGTTGGCCATTTGATGGAAATTATCGAAATAAGTTTTCTTGAAAACCTAAGTATGTAAAATAAGCCAATTTATGATCATCTTAATTCTTAATCGTTTTATGCTAAAACTTTCACCTTCGCTTGTGTTGTATCATGCTGATGATGATTTCCATTTAAATGGTTTAGAATAAATTTTAATTTAACGCAAATTAACGAAATCAAATGTTAATAAATACTGTTGGTAAATACTAACATTTAGCAACAGAAAATCACGGAGAATGTGTATTTTCATAGAAGAGAATTCGTCGTTCGTTTGATTTGATAATATAATTATATGCTCACTCAGTTTTATAAATATCAATGGGCCACACCTCGGTGCACACATTTTCACTTTTCGCCTTCGCCGTGGAAATCGAGGTAGATGATCGCAGACCGGTTCGATTGACTATTCACATAGTTATTTCACAATCACACAAATATTCGGTCGCGTGCGTACACTACATTCTATTGGCAATGAAAACGATAATTTAATTAAGACCACTAGACCTAAAGCGTTCATGAATTATTTTCTACTAGGCCAGTAGGACGATACAATTATTTTAATTAATATCTATGTTATATTTACAGGTGTAAGTTAGATGAAAAAACATTAATGTCATAGGGAAAAAGTACGTTTAAATGACTTTTTTTCGGCATTTCTTTGGCAGTGGTCGTTTCAAACTATCAGTAGTTTGTAGCTCTTTGAGATATTACCTACTGTATAAGATAAAATTTGTCGTGAAAAAGATCCTATGAAGCTCTAATTTCTGAATAAATTATTTGTGTTTGAATTTTTTGTGTGAGAATTCGTGGTTTCTTTAAACTGGTGACGATATTGTTGAAATTATAACTACAAGAACTCAATTAAATCACAATATCCGTCTGTAGCTACATTTGACCTGCCCTGTACAATTGTTGTTGTATCGATTCTAATAAAAAACAGTGAATATGCTTCATATTTCTGTGTATTCATGCGTGATTCCTGACATTCATGCATTTAGTGCTAAACGAGGTCAGAATACATGTGCATTGTTCAGTGCTGGCACATGCAATACATTATCAATTAAGTATATGTAATATAAAATCAAGCCTTATTATATGAATATTATTGTAATAAAATTAGGATTCGTTTAGTTTAGGAACGGGCTTTAGTATTTTATCCTCTGAACCATACCCTGCATATGTGCCGTTTAAACAATTGTTTATCTACTGTGTCTCAATTCTGCGCAATCGACGGGAAAGGAAACCCTAACGAAGATCTCATAACATAGCAAATATAAAAGTTAAGGCCTGAAGTGTGTATTCTTCCAACAGACAAAGATATTTTAGTTTAGTAAATATCTGTATAATTAACGCTGTAACTAAAAGAAAAAATAAGTATCTATTGAGGAAATCCCAAGGCAAATGTGCGGCAACCCTACATGGGTCGTTAGGAAATGACCAAATGGTATCACAAGCGGGACGTATCCGGGCGATATGAAATTTTATACTCATACTCCGGCTTGCGCAAGCGGGTATATGTATGTATAGCTAGAGTATGCTGCGGGCTTCATAGTCGATGATTGATGGGCTGCGACCTTGACTTTCAAATCCAAAGTACCGTTGTTGGAGAATTGCAGGTTCTTCATAATAATTAGGGTCTCGTATACTTGCGTAATTACTTCTTTCTATGCAATGTAGGTCGGTGATTTTGTTGGTAAACAAAACAATGAAATCTGGGTTAAGTGAAACGAAACCGCCACTCTAGCTGCTATATTAAAATAACAGATGGAGATAATTATTGCCGATAGCTATTACTTTTCTATATTTTGGAAGAGGCACGTTACACAATGCTTCTATTAGGCGCATGACGATACATATATTCTATTATGTTCTTGGATAATTAAAATTAATAATATAATAGTCTATTCTAAGTCTGAAATTCCCACAAGACTCGGGCTCCGAGGCAATGACTATTGAAATAATAAACATAACGCAGCTGTTATAAACTAGTGAGTATCTTTGAGAATAAGCACTTCATGAAAATCAAAGATTACGAGTAGTAAGTAATATCCATTTAAGTAATGAATAATATATGTAATGTCATAAAAGATTTTATAAAAAAAAGTAGACAATAGAATTTATTATCGTACGTAAAATACAAGAAATATAGGCTGATTATTTGTTAGATCTGACTTGACAATACAGCGTAGTGACCAATTAATTGAAGAGACTGGTTTGAACTGTAAATAAATTGTTCAGTATATGATCCCAGAAACTCGAAGGTAATTAGAGAGGTCACGAGGTCAGATACGGCATGATTGTACTGCCAGTGTCACTGTTGAAACATTACACACGTTGTCCTCTAGCCTTGTATAACACAATTAATATTGAATGTGTGAAGGATGCAGTGTCATTATCACGTCCCATGGTTCCAAATATCGCTGTTAAGATGTCAGAAGATTAGAATAAACTGTACAAGCGTGGGTCCCTACGTTGATAAATTGTCATTTTATTTTCATTGTAATTTGAATTACATAACAGAAACCATATCTATCTCATGGTTGTTTTATTTTTTTACTTCAGCGGGTCTCGAGTAAGAATATTAATTATAATAATTAATTATTTACAAAAATGCTGAGAAAAATATGCCTCCATATTTTAAGAACATTTTGGCAGGAACGCGGGAAACGTACGTATATTGAAATGAATGCAATTTAAATCTAAATTCATCCCCAACTGACGCTCAGAGATTGAGAGATCAAACATGTGAACACTTCCTTAAATTTTATTGTGAATTTATAAACTGTTATCTTTCAATCATAATAGAGTTCACTAATTAACAGTTTCATATGTAGAAACAGAAACAATGAAATTCGCTATCTGATTTAGTTAGGGTTACCATCTGCGCGAGATATAATAAAAAGTATTGTGTAATTTTACTAATGTCTTTTATACTTACATTTGTGTTGCAGTAGATATGTAATGTACATAATTCTCGTCAAACCATCAATTTATATCTAAAAATCTAAATTTAAAAATTTATCTATCCGTAATTCCATTTTGCTGATTTTGAATGGCTTTGTATTTGATCTTACTTGCTTAAACTGTTTTTATTCCGAAGATTCTTTATAAATTAATTTTCTACATTTTTTGAAGTAATTTCTATTAGGAATTTAGTACTATTTATTTATCGTTATTTTTCACTTTTCTATTTATGGTCACACGTTAGTGTTAGTACTCTTGATTTAATTTTATTTGATTCACAATATCTCTGATATAATATATTAAATACATTTAACAAAGCAGCTCGACTTGTTTTGCAAATAAAAACTTAACGAGCTCTGGAGTGTCATAAACTGGCAGTATCAGAAGTACTCACATTAAATCATACTTTTAATAACCATAAACTACTAGGTGCACATTTTAATGGTGCATAAATACACGAATTCATATGTGAGTACTGCCCATAACATGGGGTGAGAATAGTCATGGGAAACTGAAAGCGTTTCTTTAAATTAGGTAATTGCAAAAAATAATGTGTCTATTTTTTATTATTATTTAATAAGCATATTATCAACCTTAATAAAGCACTTTTGTGATACACTTTAGTTTTATTTTAATTAAATATACTTAAATCACTAGTACATTTATCTGGTTACTATTCTTCATCTTCAAAAGTAACAAAGAATCTAACTTCCTGTAAATTAACCAAAACTTTAAAGCTTCGGTGCGTAACAAAATTAAGATCTGTTGCGAAATGTAGAGTGCATTGCCCTCATGATAATTAGTGGTATTTAAAACTTACCGTTCGACTAAAGGCAGGACGTTATCAAGGAACTCGTAACCGGCATGTGTTGTGTATGTTATAGTTTCGTGGCACTCCAGCTCTCCGTGCTCGGCTCGTATATAGTTTTTCAGAACCCAGTATTCACCTCTCTGTAGTTGTTCAGGGAGGAAATACCTATCTTTGCAGGCCAGCAATGATCGCAGTCGAGAATAAGTGGTTTCTGAAATAACGTTCTCATCTAATGTGTAAGCGTTTTCATCTAGGCTTTCATTAGTTGATTGTGCTTCTAATGCTTTCGAATCTACATCTGCAATCGACGCTGTACTTGATGTAGTCTTATTGGTTGAAGGCATTGTTGATGGTGTTATCTGAGACGTTAATTCTTCGACGATCTTGACGCCGGAATCCACTGTTCTACTCTCGGTATCATTTCGAACGATTGTGTACTCCCTTGTGTCCCTCAACTCCGCGCTCTTTTCTGATCCATCCGATGTTATCTGCACCCACTCTATTTGGGGAGAAGGATAGGTCCCGGAAAGATGTAAGGCTGTATAAAATAACACAATGACATTGATCACAATGCTCACTCGAAATATAAAGTTTCTACGATTAGCCACCATTATAAATATAGGCACTTGCACGTTAAAGAACTAGAATTAACTATAACGTCCTTCGCCGTCCTCTAGGACGCAGTTTCCTGTAGAGTCTTGTTCGTGTCAGCATCACAATTTATTGTGTCATCAACAGGCAGGCGGAGGTGGGCGCCAGCTCGGCGCCGCTCGCTTTGATAGCTTCTGAAACAAAAGATAAAGATCAGTTATCATCTTATCATTAAGTAGAATGAAATGATTATTTTCAATTATAATAATTAGGTATTACGATTTTGACACATAATGATTGTGAGATTTAGGTAACATTGTGCTGAAAATCAGACAGAATTTAAAACTTCAGGTGAAGTGAGATTACCTGAACGAAAGAAACCTTAATCCACTCAATCTATATTCATAAAATAAAGGAGTTTTCGCTTCAACAAGACAGGCTTTCTTTGACTGATTGACTACCATAAACTTGGTTTACCTTGAATTCATAATGAATTAAGTTGGCCAAGTTAAATTACTATAATAACGGTGACCATTTTCCGGTCCAAGGCCTTGCCTCAACACTGAATTATATACAAAGCAGTCAATGTAGGAATAACATTTTACCATTACATAATATTTTGTGACTTTTCATTTACTTAATTTTCGAATTAGAGTTTTATTTCAACTGGTGATCTACAATTATATTGTATTACTAGCTTTTACCCGCGGCTTGGCCCGAGTGAAGTTCATAGCAAAATCTCAGTAATTTTTTTATCGCGTACTCTGTAAGACTGGTAAACATATATTATTGAAATTCGTATTTTTTCTCATCTTTTGTTCAATTTTCTGTTTCCCGCTGCGTGTCTCGTCTCGCAAACTTGTCCAATCCCGCGTTTTGCTATGTAATGTGAAGTAGATATCCCGTACCGTTTCCTACATATTGTGCCATCATGTTGTTTGCAATGTGTCCCGTCCTGTTTTCCACTTTCTCCTTCCCATTTCCCGCTCTTACTCCCACTCCCGCTTTCTGCAACGCGTGCCGTCCTATTTTCCATGACGTTTTACGTCCCGGTTTTTTATTAACCAGAAACGTAAATTAAACATATTTTGTATTTACTATTACTGTTATTTACTACAAAAAGTAAGTGTGCCAATTTTCAGCTTTTTATCTTGAAAATTGATCACCAGAAATCACACAAATTTTCACCCCCCTTATGAAGGGGTTGAGGGTTAATTTTCAGAAAAATCTGAAACACGTTTCATTACTTCGTTGTAAACAACCAAAATCCAAATTTTCAAGTCACTAACTTCAACGGTGTAGAACTTTCATATTTACAGTTTTTCACCCCTTTCACCCCCTTCGGAGTAGATTTTCCAATAATCCTCTCTTAGTGCTCACCTACACTCACCTACATGCCAAATTTCAACTTCCCGCCCAGCAGTTTCGGGTGTATGTTGTCTGTCAGTCAGTCAGTCACTCAGTAACGGAAGAGTTTTATACTGATATATAGATACATACTTTTATATTCTGTTTACACCTTTCTACAAAATTTTAAAGTAAATCGGCTCCGTGGATTGTTATTTTAATTTTCCTACAGGATCCCCTCATTTTCCGGAATGAAATGTCTATAAGATGTTAACCCGGGATACCGAGGCATTTTTTATTCATAATTAGTTTTTCAATTATCCTACGGGAACCTGACCATTTACCGGGATGAAATGTATCTAAGATGTTAACCCGGCATATAAGGTACCTACATACCAAATTTCAAGGAAATCGGTCCAGTAGATTTCGAGTGATGCGCGTTCAGACAGACAGTCAGACAGACAGACAAAAATTTCCAAAACTATATTTTCGTCATCTATATCAGTAACTAAGTATATTCCATGAAGAATTAAAAAAAAAATATCCAATGTACAAATTTGGCCTTTGTTAAATTTTATTATATGTATTGATTACCGTTATCTGTCCATATCGACTCGCTCGAGTAACATCATCGTAAATTAAACACCTAAACCTATGTCGGAACACTGTCTAGTGATGAAAATCGCATAATTATTTTTTTATTTATTACGAACAGACAGACACAGCAGAGTAGTATGATTTATAATATGTAAGGAAAGGATATTATAAGAAATTTTAAAAATATGCTTACTATCTAGTTGTACACACCAACGGCTTGCGCTACCGGAGCAAGCCGCCATTTTTTTGTCTCTATGACTTTTTTTGTTCTCGAATTTAATAACTCAACTTGTGTGATTTGTCTTTATATATTTATTTTATTTATATATATATAGTTTATGTCAGTGATCGCTTGAGTTCTTACAACGGGTGAAATAATTTTGTAGTCGCATGTTTTAGAAATGGCATTTGGTTCACTTGTCTTACATTTGTCGTGGCAAGCATACAGAATCAATTTGTCTCAACTCGGATTATTTTCTATATTAATAATGTTGCTTGTTCTTTTTCCTGCTCTAATCTAGAACATGTTGTACAATGTACATTAAGGTACAATGTTTTCTCGTTACATTGGAATGGATCAAAAGTTTTTTAAAATACGCGTATTTAATAAAAAAAATTAGCATAATTCGCTTTATTATCACCATATATAAGTCTAGTATAGTGTGTACCCTAATATAAATAAATATACAGAAATCTAGCTATTTTGTGACAGGTATTGTTTGGAAAGTGTTTCTGCATTAATGCTGGATAAAAAGTACCACCGATAAAGCTTGCCAATAAATATGTTTTGTGCCTTCTTAGTTATCAATCATCATCACCAACAGACATTTAAACGTTCCCACTGCTGGGGCACTGGGTTTCTTAAGGATGAATTAGAAGTTTGAGCCATGGTGGTGGGTTCTGAAGCACGAAGGAGCTAAAGATAATTTCGGTCACCCATCTAATCACCGACCATTGTGACAGTGTCTTAATCACCACTATCACAGGCTGAGCGCGCGAACCACTGCGCCATTGAGATCCTCTTCCTACTTAGTTATATTTTCAGATATTTTCCCGTATATTACTTAAATTTAATCTTTCTTCTTTTATGCGCGGATTAAGGTCAACAAGCCATATGTTTTTATTGTGTTGACCTAGAATTAATTATTCATTAAACATGTGTCTACTCCACAAACATTAATTTTCGATATATTTGTATTCTCCTTTATTCAAAGCTCTTAACGCGGTAACTATACTATTTTAATAATTTCTTACATTTATGGATATGTTCGCGGTTTAAGGTTGACATCTCAAATTGGTTTAGTATACACTTGTGTCGTAAAATTTTCCGTTGCCGTGGTTGCAGTCACATAAAGCAAATGCTATTGAAATTCTAAGAAGTGCTGGGTAACATTATGTTAGTCAAATGTTAACCCCAACCTTACATTGTCACCTTGGTCATTTTGGCATAAATTAATGATAACACAGAAAAACAAAAATTGTGAATTATCAATCGTTAATATTATGAACAGCTACAGCACTTTAAAAAAATATTTAATTGAAATGATTAAAGTACCTAATAAAACTATAGTTAAAAATCGAAAATTGTAAAAAATCGAGGTTTACTACGCCACAGGCAAAACTGCATTAGTTTTGCCTGTGGCGTAGTAAACCTCGATTTTTTACATCAAGATGTGTCTTGATGTAAAAAATCGAGGTTTACGCGCGCCAGACGTTCCATCTGTCCAGACAAAGTTTCTATAATTTGTACTTTGGCCCTCAGCCTCGGCCACAATGGATCGTAAGTCGTAACTCCAACTAGGAATTTACCTCCAGTAAATTTAACAGTTTCCCAGGTGAGCAAATAGGCAATAGCTGCGGTTACATTAGCCCCTATTTATGTGTGTGGTTGAAACATTGGTAAAAGTAAAGTTGGCAAGCTACTTGCTGACTGTGGGGTTTTTGTTTAAACTATGCATTTAATGTGCAATAAATCTGCGGTTGTAGATGTTAAGGGTGACCATTTATGTATAAAATTCAATGCACATCGTAAAGTATTTTTGAAATAGAATCAATTATCAAAATTTGTCCATCTTAGAGTATTTTGGCATTGAGCTACACAAGAAAAGTTATCTTAGAAATAAAATAGAATGAGATTTTTTTTCTTTATAAATGAGTATAAAAATGAAGAGTTGGTATTTCCAAAATACTCGTAAGATGGGTGGGTGGTTCACTCTTACCCTGTTACCAACTATAAGTCTTTGTTTACAGAAAGTATGGAGTAGGTACAAGCATCTCTGACTCGATGTTTATAAAATTAGTCAAAAGTGTACTCTTAAGAATGATAGATGCTCAATCTGTAAAAACAGATGCGTACTTCTGGAAGCTAAAAATACCTTGTGGTAATTTAACCCCCCACCTATGAGCAATCGAGAGCGAGACAGGGCTATTTGTACGCGATGCTTTGCAGTGCTACTTTACTAGTGCGTCTTTAGATCATAGTTTTACATACGTATAAACTTTAAATAAATTTTAACTCAATGGGTTTAGTAGTTTCATAATAAACTAACTCTGAATGTCGGAGAGGCAGATGGGAGTATGAGTATTTTACAAGGTGATCCGTATTATCCTGTAAAGACAAGGAACCCTAAAAAGCTTTATCTTTGCATGAAACTAGGGAAAGAATAAATAAACAGAAAACTTACCTGTATTGTATAACTAATACCTATGCGCGCAATGCCAGTGAGTATTATGTAGAGAGTGCTAATTTGTTGTAACTCTATTTTTGTTTGTTCAAAACGTTTGATCTATTTGGCGTGCACGCCTGTCAGAACGCATCACTTTCGAACTAATGTCGTCATGTGATGTGACCAGCGTTGTTTAATAAGATCAATACACATCTTATAGGTAAGCAAGGAATAACTGAAAGCAGACCTTGACTTTTTTCATGTTTGAATTTACTTATGGCATCAGTTGTATAGACAAATAGATAGGCATGGTTTCTAAAACTTAGTCATAGATATTTTTGAACCATTTCGGAGACACATTAATCAAGTGGATGTACTTCAGCTCAATACAAGATTTCCTTGTCATGTACGTTATCCCATAAGAATCGGAATGCATAACTCATTAAGGATGGATGGGACGAAACTTCGTGATACCAAATTCACTCATGCACGTCAAGAATAGCATCTCGTCTCGGCGCTCGGATTTTCCAAACTTTGCCGAATAAGAATTCGGCACAAAGAATTCGGAGCAGTCTGTCATGCATGCTCATGCAAGATGTTGCCAACGACTGGGTGGGGACGCGACTGGGTGATTCAGTTGTCTTCGGTACACGAAAAAAAAACGGTACAGTAAATTAGGTCAGTAAACACACCGTAAAATAAATAATCAATCCAAGGATATTGCGGGAAAAACAATGACCAGTTATTTACCATGGACAGTAACATGTGGAAAAATGGAGGAGGCCTTTGCCCACAATCATAAAATCTACTTACTAAGAAAATCCAACATTTACTTAAACGCGAATTGGACACTTATTTATATTTATATTTTGTTCAATAAATATCAAAATACATATCTAATACATAAGTAGTAAATCTCTTCAACAATCACAAATAAGTTTCCATATGTCGTAGCCAGATCATATAATTGCCCACTTCATGAAATTTAATTGATGAAAATTATGAAATGATTGAAAATTTCATCAAGTGTAAAATTTTACGACGACGAGTACGTAAACTCAACCTGAGTTACAATTATAAAACGTTCTACAATAACTATAATAAATTTAAGGATTAGTTTATCAATTTCCGCCATCTAGGTGTGTATTTTCAATACAAAACATACCTACCCAATCTCACAAGTTACCTCTAAATCTGATGAGTAATAAATTTGTATTCACGCGAGTGTTAACACAGAAATCACGGATTCACGGATTGATGCCAAGGTTTTTAGCAATAATAGGGTATAAATTGTACAAAGTATGGTCGTTTGTACGGAAATTGTATATATGTATATTTATCGTCAAACACTCAGAGTTAAAATATTGATTATTATGTACAATTGTATTAAAACAAAGTTATGATGATGATGTGACACGAGTTTATCTTTACCTATAAATAGTAGTAGTAGTTATAAATAGATGTCTTTGACAAATTTAGACGCTAGTGAAGAATTTATTTAATTTAAAAAATAAATACTTTTAAAACATGAAGCCGTAACTACCTACTTAGACATTTTTATTTTTTCATTTCAATTGTAAATAATAATAACTGTATCTGATCATGATGAAAATTAAAAATAAAAGGCATTTTTTTGTAAATAAAACGAAGAGCTTCCTTTCTTTATCGGTAAAATAAAATGGATAGATTTTTTTTTAATCCTTACTATTTTTCGAAGTAGTCGGTACGTTAAAATTGAAATGCCTATAATGTTTCAGAAATGAAGGTGAATTGTTGATAACTGTTACTTACACAACCTGTCTTTTGTTCAAACGATACGCAGAGTTCGGGTAACGTACTCGAGCGGTGCGGCACCGACAGACATTAGCATTATCCTATTGTTTTGTAAAGGATGTATAGATACTGCGTTCGAAGGCAGCTTGCTATTTTTCCAAAGCCATTTCGAGGTTAACATTTAACAACAAAATAATTGACAAAAAGTCTGCTGTCAATGGATTTGGTCATAGCGGTCATGGTCCATTGCGCGCATCGAATTCGCAAATCTTGGTTTGTTCCCCTCCTTAACATCACTATAGTATTTATGTTAGTAGCTTCATAACAAGGGTGTCTCTTATTTTTATATGTATGCTTATTTATCTATATTTTTATTTAACAAAATAACATAACTAAATTAAACAAACTACTTATGTATGTTTATTTTTTCGAGAAATGATGTCTTCGAAAAGAACCGCTACAACCACATAACAAGCTTTGTATTAATAAAGCAGGTCACCAAGCTAGATTAACAATTGGCTTATGCAAACTAACGTCGAGGATTGTACAATCATATTGAAATCAATCATAGTTCGTGAGCGATCAATCATTCAGTGTTCTATAAAAATAGCTTCCGAGTTTGACCGTCTTGGGTAATCTATACGGGTAATAATACTTTCATTGCGCTTCTCTGTTTCTAGAGTTCCTTTTCATAAAATAAAGATGGTTTTTATAGTAATACAACTATGGGAAATGTCCATATACACTATAATATTACACGTCTACCTCTACAGACCTAAAACTAGAGTCATAAATTCATAGTATATATATATATATATATATATATATATATATATACACACATATGTAAGTGTAGTACATTATAAAATGATGTGAATAAAATTAATTTATTTGCTTCAATATAATATAATGAGTACAACAAATTTACATGTTTATATTTTAAATATGTATAAAGACATGACAATAAGAGTATGAAAACATGCCAAATCCATAAAACTAATTATAATAGATCTTCAATATTTTTTACTTGTAAATATGATGTAATGAGATAAATAGTGATAGAGAGCGTCGGTATTTGCCTAGTAAAGGCTAATAAAAAATCTTTAGTTACTTTTTTATGAGTTCATACTTGCTTTACAATGAGCGCGTTGCAATCTTTGTCGAGGGAAAGGGAAATTGTATTAAGGTGCAACCGCAGGGAAGATGAGGTAGCGTGTCATTTAATTTTCGTAATAAGTGGTTGTCAATTTATAGCTAAATTGTTGTGACCGCAACCGCGTTGGTTACATTAATTGATTTCCTAGTCATTTGTTTACTTCACCTAATATATTGAAATCTGTGACCAGAATCTTATGTAAGAATATCCGAGCAGATAATATAAGAGATGTAAGCCTTGATGTAATTGTAAACTCATAATAATATCAACTTATGTCTTTGGCCGTATTCCATTTACTTCTAGATTTTTGTACAATAGATCGTAATTTGTAGAAAAGGCAAAATGAGTACCTAAGTACGTATAATACGCCACTAAGTTATTCTATCCTTTGAACGAACTCTTGAAATTATTATTGAATATTGTGTAATGATTTTGTCGAATGTTTGTAAGTATTTAGATCCATGAAAATCCATTGTCATATGAATAAATGCTTTTAATTATAATATAAGCTAATTACTACAATAAGAAATTGAAATCAAAACGCTGTCTGTGCCGTGGTGAGGTTAGGTGTGTCGTAACTAGACTATCGTGCTAGATTTCATCTGCTTCATGTAATGTGTGTAGAGGAAGCGAGAGAACCATACTTTTGGACCACCATGGAAAGTAGGCATGTATTGTTATGTTACCTGATTATGAAATGGATAAAGAGACAATTACAATCTCTGGTATAAGCGCGTGCCAATATTACGACAGCTCGAAGGTCGCAGGTGGTGTAATTTAGAGCCCACGCGCATTCAATTGTTATCTTTATTCACTTATTACATTTCTGGTCCCGACCAATTTTAACAAAATGTTTGTTTGTTCAAAAAATTTTTTGTAATGGATGACATGACAATTCGATGAATGATGATTTTCATAAAGCGCGAAGGGGAAATGGCTAAACAAAGTTTTATGGTTTAAAACACTTATCTTTCCGAGTACAACCTGTTTATTTTAACGTCGTAATCGTAGTTAGTACTTAACTGTAAATGAGTCATTCAAGTTCATCGATCGCGTCATTTTGAACAGATAGTCGTCACCAAGCAGAGGTTTCCTGTTTTAAATGACTTTTTAATTTTGAACTTTAACTACAGAGATATATAAATTTTTATTTACCCCCGACGCAAACAGGCGGCTGTCATAAGTTTGACGTGTCTGTCTTGTATTTTGCATCATACATAGTAGCTCCCAAACGGGGCTTAGTAGCGAGTCAACGGTCATAATTTTTTTAATGATAATTACTCTTTTATACATTGCAATATAAAAATATATACCTTATTATAATATTTACCTTGATATTAGTCGCACAAAAGATTACAATAAGTATTATGTTCCAAGAATATAGTGATAATCGATTTATAGATTACAAATGTGTGCGGTGAAATTAATTGATATAAGTATGAGAATCGGAACTGCCTAACTTATTACGTTATTATCGTATATCTAAATAGATTTACCTTTTAGGTATTCATTAAAGCGTAAAATCATAATAATATATAAAAAAAGAATGGTAAGCCCATCTGGCACGATAAGGTACCGATACTGTCTAAATGGTTCAGAAATGCTAGTAGTTTGTATCTTTTTGAGAAAAATACAATTATTTTTATACGAGTACAAGTTTGACGTAAAAATATTTGTCAATGCCTAATTTCTTAATAAATAATTTGACTTTGCGTTGCTTATACTTACCTCCAAGTTTATATCTGAGTGTTTCCAACGACTCATGAATAATATGTGATTTGAAACGAGTTCCAATCCAAGGCTCTGCGGATGATGTAGCCGTCGGATTAGACGGAAGTTCCAAGAACCACAACGCACAAAAAAGTTATTACCATCACGATTCCCATCAGTGAGTAGCGAAATGTGGTTTCCATTTTACGCAACATAATCTCACTAATTAACGTTTATGAATATAATACATTTATTTACTTGCGGTTTTGGTAAGAAAATTTTTATTTCTTCGCGACGGCTGTTACATCAAATTTTAATATATTTTCGTTTTAAAAAGTTATTTCATAGATAGAACCTGGCTAGATCTGTGTATTGATTTTCATGGCCCTATTTAGCTGGACATGATATGTAAGGCTACAAAGTAATGATAACATTTACCTACGGTAATGATGGCAATCTACCTGAGTGCTTACAAATTTTATGATAGAGTACCTTTACGTGTATCTATGCCCGTAATGCAAGTATCTTCTTGAATAAATCTCATGTGATTTAGAGACTTGGTATTTACTAAATAGAATCCAATTGACAGTGGACTATCTGAAAGCATTGGCTAGTAACATATTTTTTTTTCCTATAGTTATACGTATATAAGTGTTATAAATTCTTCGATTATCTGACAGATGAAATAAATTTGGATGATGACAGATGAGGAGCTCAATTGGCGCAGTGGCGGCCTGTGATAATGGCGGTTAAGACACTCTCAAAATGTCTTAGTGGGGACGTTTAAATGGCTCTTGACGATGATGATGAACTACTTTTTAATTTTTAGCTTATAGTGCCCCACTGTTGGGCACAGAGTTTCTCTCTACTTTGCCGTGAATGGTGAACTACATGTTTTATGTTAAATATTTTATCAATAGAATCACCGAACATCATTTAATTCCTTGTTATGCGGCCAAGGATAATTAAATCAGTAACATTTTGCGAGATCGAATTGAAAATACCAATATTATATAAATGCAAAAGTTTGTATGTAATGCTTTCACACCTAAACCGCTGAGTCGTTTTTGATAACTTTGGATAGGAATAGTTAATGAGCCAGGGTCAAATATAGTATACCACAAGCGTAGCTGCGAGCAACAGCTAGTTGATAAAAAATGTGGTTGTTTTTGCACTCCAGTTGTAGTTTGTGTCTTTAAGTTCACTAGATGTTGAATCGATTGACAGGTGCATATTTATTGAAATTATTGAGAAACCTCCCAGTCTTTTCAGTATTCAACTCTTAAATTACAACTTTTGTAGCAAGACTAGCAGTATACAATAACTTCATCGGTGTTTGTTTGTGCTACGAAGTATATTTCGCAGATGCCGAAATAACGAATTTACATTTCGGATGTTTACTCAAAGTATTTTAAACATCTTTTGCTTAGGGTTACCATATAAAGGTGTACCTACTGTTTTCGTCTGCCGTACAAAAACAATATGTGTAAATGTACCTAATAAGTACGAATTTAAGAAATTGTCTAATCGAAAATTTGATCGGAAAATTAAATTGCATAAAAATATATGTAAACATTTAAAATAAGTTAAAATACAAAATTATTTCATCATCGGCTGAAATAAAAACCGAAAAAAATTAAGGTTTATATTATACCTAAATTGACCCTGGCTTTACGGCGTCACATTCCCGTCACATAACCGAGAACATGCGAAGATAAGAGAAAAAGAGTTTAAAAAAAAATAAGAATTGAATTTTATCGAACATATACATAAAACGTTAAACTCATGGCTACCCTAGTGGTTTGGCACTTTTCCAAATATATACATAATGCACTTATGTACCTATAGCGGCAGTTGTGCAGTATTTCCTTCATTTTGTTTGGTATTTTGAGATTTAGCACAACACTCTACCTTTGAGATTACCTACTTGACTGACCTTTTGTAACGTAATGGTGTCTCGCATTCCGCGCATCTAACAGTACGTCACTTGGAATTACAGGATAAAATGGCACCATATCTCTCGGCGAAGACGACGGTTAAATAAACCTTGGGATTCTAGATGTTTCCCAAAGTAAAGAAAAAATAAATCTTTTTATTTGAAATTTTTCATTACGATTCTACTCATCCATTAATTCAACAAGCTCTATGGTATTAGATACCATGTGCTGAGGTTAGGTTGCCATTAATAAAAAAAAAGAATTCTATTCATAGTAATAGAAATCATAATTTGATAACGAAACCGGTTTAGTTATTTTTTAATTATAAAACGTTTTCATATTAGTTGCAACAGAAAATAATGAAAGTGACATAAAATACGAATGCCTTTAATATTTTCTAAAAGTTTAGACAATATGGAATAACGGTTTCAGTTCATTACATAATTCACTATCTTTACTGCCCACTATTCACATAAATTACTATTAAAATAGGAAAATGAATGCACAACGAAAAGGAGGTAAATGCTGTGTCTTGTTTTGTTATATAATAGGCCATAAATAAATGCATCCTTGACGTAAAATTATGTAATGAATCTTATGCTTGATTAAAATAAAAGCTTCGTGTAACGAATTAACGAAGTATTTAATATTAACGAAAGTTACATATTTGAATTGAAACTGGTGATCTAGCAACGTTTTAAAATTACATTTTATTAGCATATATTAAGATAGATTCTGAATAAGTACCAAAATTATTACATAGTATAAGACAAAGTCGCTCTCCGCTGTCTGTTTTTCCCTAGGCATGCTTTGATCTTTAAAACTAATGCAACGATTTTGATACAGGTTCATTAAATAGATAAAATTATTCAAGAGGAAGGTTTATATATGAATATAACATGTATAATAATGCACTGGTACGAAGCCGTGGTTCGCTAGTAAAGTACAAAAAGTGAAGGAAAAATTATACATTTTATGAGGCGTTGCACATATGTGCGTCTACTAGACTACCTGACCTGCATGAAAAATTGCAAAGCTCATTGACTCGTATTTAAGATTCAATACTAAACACCTATTGACTGAGTCACAAACACATGACGCACCACGATCAGCATATCATTATTCTAAGGCACGTGAGAATTGAAGTTTCTTTTTCTCCTGTTTGCAACGGGAAATTCCCACGACTGCGCATCCTTTTAAGAGTCAATTAAGTGTTCTGAGTAAAATGGATTAAAGTTATTTATCCCTTTGGTTTTATAAGGAATTTGAGATATCCCCTGATTTATTTTAGAAGTAAACTTGTTGAATTCTGAACGTGTTGCATCGTAATTTTTTAATTTATTAGATACTCCCTACTTCGCTTGAGTAAAATCATCAGCCAATAAATTGTATGCTTAAACCTTCCTTAGGAATCACACTAACTATTGGTGAAAACAATACAAAATCCGTCCGGTAATTTTTGAGTTTACCGCGTTTATACAGACAGACGCTACCCCCCTAGCTGTAGCGTCTGTCTGTCTGGACTTCTTATAATATGTATATAATATGTAAAGATGTTGCCGGAACAATTAAAATGTGTAAGAAACAATGAGTATTAGTACATTGAACTATAGTTTAAACACCCCAGCGTGACATCTGTCGGGAAAATTATACATCATCGTCCATCGACGGTTATCATAGGGACCATTCATTACGGATATTACATGAATCGGTAATGTATTACGTAGGATTTCTGAAACCCGTTAGACAGTTTAATAAACAGGTACTGAACAAGATTTTGTCTTCACTAGATAAGTGACAACGGTATCTTTTGTATTCAACGAAAAGACCTTAAAACAGACTTATATAGGCAATCCATTGGGGGACAACGGAAAATCTTTACATAATATAAAAAGATGTCCCCCTGTCGTGTCTGTATGTATGAACACGAGAAACTCAAAAGTTACTATACGGTTTTCACCAATAGATAGCGTGATTAATTATGTAGTGGTTTTACCCGAGCGAATTCGGGCCGTGCAGCTAGTTATAAAAATGGTTACAATGTCTTATGAGACACCAGACGTATTCTTATAAAGTGGCCTTGCGACTGGCGGCTACAGGTTGGATGTGGCGCCAAACTGCATGCTCGGAATGCCACGCTGCAGGATTGGATCCCGTTGTATGTGCAAACGATTTTACAAGTCTTATAAATATTACCTCAAGTCGTACATCATGTTTATGGTTCATCAATCATTAGCCGATTATTAAAAACACTATAGGTTATGATATCCTTTCATAATCTAAATTACACTTGCGCTTACTTCATTGCATATAATCATGCGCAATTAAAATACTTACACGAGGTACCTACTCACAGAGAGATCAACATTCCTCACCAAGTTCAGAATTAAACTTGTTAAAAGAAAAGACGAGTGAAATTTTAGATTGCAATAATAATTGCTTTACAAAGCAATTATTATTGCGATCTAGAATTTCTTTGTTTCTTTGCGCGCCAGTTTCTTTGCGCGCAAGTTTCTTTGCGCGCCAGTTTCTTTGCGCGCAAGTTTCTTTGCGCACAAGTTTCTTTGCGCGCAAATTTCTTTGTGCGCAAGTTTCTTTTCGCGCAAGTGTCTTTTGCGCATGTGTCTTGCGCGCAAAAGTACCAAACTCAGTATAATTGTAACATGGTGACATATACAATAGAGATCCTACGATGTCGGGAGAAACAACCGAACAAGGCCAGCGTAATTGTGACGCGATTTATCGGATTTGTCGACGGCCGCCGGCGGAACTGTCTAGACTTGGTAGGTACACTCACTCACACACTCCAAAATGGTTATTTGAGTTCGAAGACAGGAAACATTCTCTTTGCGAATTCTAATGCTAAATTTTTCAAGTTCATTCTTAAATTTTCATCGCTTACCAAAATAGATTTATTGAGCAAAAATAAAAAAAGTGTAAATTTCGACAAAGACTTAGAAATCCACCAGTCCTAGTCTAGATCGCTTTGGATACCAGAGTATTAACTCCATAATTGTCATCAAAATGACTGGTATTCTAAACATACATATATACTTATATGCTTTATTCGATAGTAAAATTCAATGGCTATAATGTCAAGTGCAAAGCCATTCCCCTCTGGCCGGCAGTTAGTTAAGTGGATAAGTAATTACTTAGATACATACGCTCGTAGGAGTGTTCAGTTGCGTCAACAGTAACTTAAACAACATAGCTGGTAGTGCTGGTACCCCGGCATTCAACACTCACTCAAGTTACGACGATCTGGGTGTCGATTTTGTCGAATGTTAAGTCATAATCTTTTCTCAATAGTGGATCTTATTGCGTGCATATAAGATTCTTCATGTTCACAGAATCGACACTTCAAAGATATAAACTAAGCAGGTAAGCGTGAAAGCACCTTTACGCTTTTTTATAAACTTATTTATAAATAACCGAATAAATAATGCAGTTGAGGAAGGTTGTTTACGTATCTAAAAGATTATCTATGCACTTGATTGCTTAGATTTCCGGAGTCCATATTTAAATCGTAGATTACGAAATTGTAGAGTTAATTAGAAACGATAACTTAAACTTGGTCTGAATATTTTAGACAGAAACATCCTGCACATATAATTTCAAAATTTATTTATAATGAAGTATTGTACAAATGTTTGTATGTATGTACATTCAAGGTCTAGTTTTAGAGTCAAGACGTGTGGCACTCACTGTCCATATGTCTCGTGACATTTTTTATACAACGAAGCAGGCAAATAGGCATTTGACCGACATGATAGAAAGTGGTTACCGCAGCCTATAGACGACTACAACACAAAGGGTGTCTGCGTTGGATGTGTAGTATACGCGCTTTGCCGACTTTATGGCCTAGCGTCTTTTTAAACGGCACTGTAATTACACTGCCTTACCCTTCAAATCGAAACACAACAATGCAACCACTGCTTTTGGCGGCTGAAATAGATGAGATGAGGTTCCATGTTAAGACGACTTATGTACCATCGTCTACCTACTTTGGTTAAATGTTTGGACAGCGCGTCTTTACAAAGGCTTCGATTATAAACTTTTGTTATACAAATGTATTGTAATGTTTTGATCCGTTTGATACATTCCGATTAACAGCACTAACAAGTGGACGTAGCATTTCAGCTGTATAAACAATGTCACATGCCATTGGCCTTCTTGCGAGGAGTGTGTGAAGTGCCAGAGTTCAGACACTCAGAAATATTTAATAGTGCTTTAAACTTAGCTTAATTAGTAAGCTTTTGTCGAATATATGAAATCTTCGAGTTGCAATGGTCAATTTCATAATTCATTTGTCCATTCGTTTCCACATCCATCAGATGTTTAATGATAACATTCAAATACATAATGCATTTGAATTGCAGAGGTGATGGAATTGTAAATCTATCGAATTACAGTAACAGAGTTATCCTTGACTGTAATGACTTTTAGAGTGTGTTCACTCCATTTACTGTGACAAAGCTCTTCTACATAATGTACTATCGGTCCTGTTACCTCATAATATATAACTTAAAATTTTAAAGATTCGGCTGTGATTTTACAACCGGCGGCGTGTATGACGTCAACCCTCCTTGGGAATGCCATTGTTTCCTATCAGCTGCCTAGGTTGTGTTCCCTTTAGTAGGTAGTGATCCTGTTCTAGGGTAGAACCACCCGCCACTGGCTTTTATCACTATATATAAGATATTACTATTATATATTTAAAAACATAACTAGAACATTTATGAATAGCTCTTTTTGCTGTTCAGTATAAAATTCTGGTATGTCCCCGTATCATTTTAGTAACTCAGATAGATAAATAAAGTATGTAGACATACAGTTTAGTAGATAAGATAATTCGGTACAGTTTTCAATTTAGTCGTACGTGTGAGAAAATATTTTATTCGGGAAAAAAATATCTCATCATTCTGATTTCGAACTTTACTATTTATTCATTTATATTATTGATGTGTATTTGATTGGAAGCCAATAAAATTACTGTGATTAAAATGTCAGCAAATAGAGATTTTCCTCACAGAGCAGTATATATATGTAGTTAATAGGTATTTTCATTAAAAGATGTGATGATTTGATACCAGAAAATAAGACGTACATGATGTAAACGAGCTGGAGTTTATAGATATGAAGCTGATGATATCGAACTTATTACCGCCGATATGGATAAAATATCAGTCTATAGTAATTAAAATTGGTAACAATCCCCTCTAAAAATATTAAACATTTCTATATTTATCAGTATGAATAAAATAGTATAAAATTTATACACGAAATCAACAATATTTATCTAAGATAAGGCTTGTAAGTGTGGCTCTAGTTAATTAAAGAGTTAGGTACAGGTTTATACAAGCGAGTCATTTTGGTAAAAAACATATCATTAGCATGATATCATAAAAAACACATAATTAGCATTACTGAGGATATTTTAAAACTATTTCCTTTCTATCTTCCGTTAGCGATTACTAGTACCTAAGTACAAAATTTCCAATTGGATATCCCCAAGCGTGGTATCGCTGGAGTTTCTACCTAAAAGGCACTCCTGTTTAGTGTCCGTCTCGTCCATTGTGTGCCGCTCTATTGATTCCAACGACAGAGGGGGCGTGATTCAACCGTGACGCACATGACTTGATATTCGCTGCAAATTGCGTTCACTATGCAAGAATATGGCAATGAACTGGAATTCACAAATTTTGTAAAACAAATCGATATCAGAGAAACCTTTTAAACAATAGAACCAGACTACAGTGAAGTAGCATAGAGTATGAGCGTAAAAGTTCTGGAAATTGTTCAGACAACAAGTACCTTTTTGTTATTTAGTAATAGTATCCATACTTACACTGTAATGTAAGGGAAGCTTGTGATATTACAATAATGTTAAATTGGACATTTATCGCGCCGAGTTATCAGGACCTTATCCCCGCGCTCCATATTGCCTTGATTTTAGCTCGTAGTGTGTGGGTGGTAGTCCATAAAAAGACTTGCAAATTACGGAAGTTAATATTTTCCGTTTTTTTTTGGATTGTTCTTTTTATACCTATTTTATAAATGTCATTTTATTTTCCTAAGAAATATAACCAATGGATATATTCAACTATATCTGTTGATATCAAAACATCTTAAGAAATCCAATGTGGAGCAGCGATATTCTATGATAAGCGGTGCCTCCTCAGATGTCAGTCAGAGATTGTAGAGTTGAATGCAAGTAAGATATGTTTAAGCGGCAGGTTATTTTTTGTATTTTCTAAAATAAGTGTAATGATTTAATTTTTTCTAATAATGAATAATAATTATCAATATAATGTTTGTGTTATCTGACTTCCATTAGTAGTAACGATATTAGATTTTGCTAACCACCATCACTCTCATTTGATGTAATTAGTTTTAGGTACAGATTTTTTTTAGATTATAATAATGAGTTGATTGTCGTATAATAGTATGCATAAATAAAAACCATCTAAGTACTATGTTTAGGTCGCATTACGTATCATTGTTTTTTTTTATTTATTTACAAATGGGCAAAAACGATTTATAAATTATTCATTATCATAATTTGAGGGAGGTAAACCTTGAATTCTTCTTGATCATAATAATAACAATTTATTACATTGCCAATATCTTATTTATATCTATATATCTTCTATTAAATTAAGTAAAATTTCTAGTGAATTACATATAAACATCAGTATAAATATGCATTTACTTTCGTGAATGAAATAAATCTCCAGAACAACACGTTGTTATTGAAAGGTGTTCCCGATTGGCTATCATTTAAGCGTAAAATAAATGATACAAGACTTGCCACACGCAAGCAAAACTAGTTTGTAAGACTACATAACCGTCTGAATGACGGTCGTTGCTTCGCTAATAATTTCCAAAAAGAAACTGCTACTTATTAAAATGATTTCACTTTCGCTCGAGAATATTGTGTCATAAAACTTCCTATTATCATAATGAGAGTAGGCAGACCCATCGCCATAAGTACCTGAGCGAGCATACTGCAGGTAAGACACTAACCATTTTTAAACAATACTTACCGGAGTGCTATGTTTATTTTTCCTGGCACAAATGTCCCAAAACCACATTTACGTGGCTAGGGTGCACACATGCTGTCCGTTACTTTGGTTGTTTAAAGCACTGTTCGAAAATTCACGGTATATGTGTTAGTTATGCACTTATGTCTGCACTGCAACATGCGAGGGGACAAGTTTTTGTGACACAGCTATAAACACCGCGCGTGGAGTGGCGAAGCCGTCACGCAACGTACTGGCTGGCTGGCTGCGTTGGGACTCGGCTCGTGTGAGTCCCGTCGTGTGGTCGCCCTCCACTCCACTCGTATCGTATTCAGAAGCGGCGGACTTGAGACTAGGGACCGTGAAAAGGGCCAGCCGACATTTTTGTCCTGGCTAAGATTAGCAGCAAACACCGTCTGGGGAATTCATTGAAGCTATTAAAGGGTCTGACTAAAGCAGCACCATAGTAGACATTCTATGCTAATAGTGTTTTTGTTATCAATCATTGATTTTATTCTAAAGGTTAAATTTATAACTCTAATACGCAGTAATTTTATAAAATAAAAATCCGTTTATAGTGTATGTGCGTACTTCATTGCTGTATAACTTTATTATTAGCTCGTTTTTCATCTAATTCTACTAAAGTCTTCTAAAGTCACTAGGTATACTTACCATATACTACCTTAAATAAATGTTTAATAGGAAATGAATAATTATAGTTAATTTTACATTTCAGGTTCCTATAGCCAAATAGAGTGATAAATATTTACATGTACTCGGAAGTTTACTTGTACAGTTTCCGGATTGGTTTTTCCATGAGGTCAGCTGCCTACCAAAAACAGATGGAGCAAGTTTCAGTTATACCGACAGGAATAACGTACTATTCATATTTCTCCTGTTTCTGTTTTTTTTAGTTTAATGTATATATATATATGATATTTTCATGCTGTTGAGGCAATGCACACTACACTCGTTACTTGGATGATTATGAACATTATAAAGCAATTTATTTCACTAACCATCATTTACTAGTATTTGATGTGAACCACTTCCAGACTTCATTGCATTGTTTTATAACTCAATATAGTTTGCCGCAGTTTCATTCTCATCTCATGATGCATCATGTAAATCAAGTGCAAGATGATTGCTATAATATCCTGCCTGTAGCTTCAATTTATTTGATGCATTAAAACAGTAGGTAGGTACTGTTTTAATGTTAGGTACCTAATAGCATTATAGCAGCTAGTCCAGTAGTATTTAAGTAGGTATATAGGTACTAATTTCTGAATATCTGACCCATTGGAGCTAAATGTTTATTTTATTAGTTACCTGTGTTACTACTGTAGATTAATGTAAGTATACTAAGTAAATAATTGTATGTTATGTTATTGTTATTTTTTTTAATAGCTAAATGATTAATAAGTAAAGTATAATTTGCTGATGCAAAATCCATATATTTTTGAGTTATTTTGGATTTGGCATTCCAAGCAGTCCTAATGAAGCCACTTTAAGACCGCTTGCAATGCCGTAGAAAGAACGGAATAGAACGACAATATGACCTGATCCACGGGATGGGTGGTTGGGTGGTATTCGTTCACTCAATAACGTCCATAAATTTAGAATGCTTTATTGCCATGAGTACTAAAGTAGCTATAATGACAGGTTTAGGTGGAATATCAAAACTAATTTAAGATAACAATTAGTTTTGATATTCCATCAGTTTTTATATCTAGTAGACAAATTACACATAATCTTAATATCTGAGTTTGATCACGTCTTGTTTACAAAAACAATAAAAAATATCGGGAAGTAGAAGATGATATCATTAAGTATGATATATGCTTTTTCGTGATAAATACCATTGAAGTGATCTCAGAGGTCTTCTCAGACACGACCCTCTTTCAATGAGCGTTGTAAGTTTTGTTTGAGGCTAAAGATTTTACATAAAAGCCATTATTTTTTTTTTGTAAAGAGATATAATGGTGATTTAATTACTTCCCATACACGTGTATTATGAAATATGTTCCTAGCCAATTACGCCTTCTGCCTTGTAGTATAGGTACTGCCTATGTTATGCTACAGAGATAATTTACTTATTATGAAAATATCTTACGTCCGAGATTCTTTTGAGCTTTTAAGGGTTAAATACATACATTATTGTCTGTCGCTGCTGTTGAATTTGGCAAGAGAATTACTTTTCAAAATGTTTCCTCGGATCAGTTTTTTATCAACCAAATCTTTGTTGTTATCAATTTTGGCACTGGACCGGACCTGGATTAAGTGCTAGGTACACTAATGAATTATATTAATACAATAGTTTTATCAAATTATGAATCAGAATATTTGTTACACGTAGGTACATCACCAACATTACCTAATTGTTTTCAGGTAGTTATAGTTATTACCTGCTTGAAATAAATAAAAAGGTTTCATGAATAGTGAATCCATATGAATGCCTACTTTTTGATAAATCATCGCGGCAATTACCACGATCGGCCTTGGCACATTCTGTGTTGAATGAATCAATTATGAACAAAAAATATTCTTTGACCCTTCAACGAAATTAAAAAAAACGTGAAGAAGTTTTTATTAAGTTTCGTCACGATTAAAAATACTTAAATACAATTTAAAAATCAGTGTGGATTTACTTATTTTATGGTAACTAGCGGGAGTGTGGAACCTCAGACAGAAACCAAAAGCACGTTTCGCGGAAAAACTTTTATTTATATCTCAACATACAAGGTTTGTAAACATGTTCTTACCTAGCCTAATTGTGTTTCTGGAAACTGTAGACACCCTAGATATAGAAGTTTAAATAAAATTAGGTACCTAAGTTAGATTCCGCGATTCACACGAACTTGTATAAATCGCGGTTATTTAATAGGTAAAGCCTATGCCCCAGAGGCTCTGGGGCATAGGCTAATACTTATCGAATAAAAGCTTTATCAAATTTGTTTATCACCACCATTGTCACGGCAATTTAGCTTTGTAAAACTCATCATATCGCAAATGAAAACAGCTTTATGTTGTGCTAGAAACCGAGTTCAATAATACAAGAGCACAAAAAATGTCGTTAGTCCGCCTACACGAAAGGCGATAGTAAAAAAATGGCGCCGCACCCGCTACAATTGCGGATCTAGCTCTTGAAAGGTGGTGGTCACAGACATTATAATTATTAACATTCATAAATGCGTTACTTTCTTTTTTGGCAAAAAATGTTATGACAACAATATCTTTGTATTTATTTAAAAGTGCTAATAGACATTTTCTTGGATTATTTTTAATGTTGACAATATTAAGATCTAACTGTTAAAAATTACAATATTGTTCTAAAGTATGTTAAAAAAGATTTTCTGTATTCTAGTTTGTGGTGACGTGTGATGTGCAAAGTTGACATAATCGTCAAGCCCACAACGATAGATCCGCACTTCACCCGCTATGTCATATCGAGTGGTCATCGAGAACTAAGTAAAAAAGCCATTCAGTTAGACGCCAGAGCCAACGAACCTGAGAATGAGGACAATAATGTTTAAAAATCTCAGAAGAATTGAAGAGTGAGAAAGCATATTGATTGCATCGACTAGCATAATTTGGTTTACTAATTATTGTCAACAAATTTCTCACAATTGCATTGCATCATTATAGTTATTTTTGCAGACACTTTCACTTACAGGCGCAAAAAGGGAAATTCTTCACTCAAGCCTTTAAAGCGGTGGTGATCCAATACAGTCCGCCTGTGATCGAACTGTCCCAGGTTCGAATCCTACTGGGGCCAGAGTTTGTATACTAATTAATCTGACTCATGTTTAGTAGTTTTCATAAACCACCACTTGATTTGGCGATGAAAAATATATTAGTAGTAGTGTTGTGAAATACTTAGGTCAGCTTTAGGTATACCAACAAGTTACTATAAAGAGGACGACCTCATGAATGCAGACAGTTTCAATAGCCAACAAAAAACACTTTACACGTGTTGGTTGATATTAAAAAGATCGCCGAAACATACTAGCCTAAATAACTGTGCGAAATTGAATTACTGTAACTTGCTTAACGGTATGTACTTGTGTAGTTCTTTCTGTGCTTAGATTGAGTGCATATTCTATTCTAGCTGCGTGGCTTCTCTCCCATGGGAATTGCGGGATAAAAGTATATGTTTTATTCCAGGTTATATTTTACCCATGTACCCAATTTCATCCGTCCAGTAGATTTAGCGTGAAAGAGTAACGAACACACACACACACACACACACACACACACACCCTCTAAATTAGTGTAGATGTGTAGTGTGTGATTTTTAAAATAATAAAATAATGAGAATGAATATGAAAAGTGATACCAGAGTGAAAGTCGTCTGCATAAGATCTATTAATTCAAAATACTCTTGAATTTTAGATAAGTACCTACTACCTAATCGTTTATGTGAGGCAAATTCTTAAAAATATTTTACAATAATATTGATCTTATTGTCATATGTTCAGATAACCTTTTATATTTCTATTCAACTTATAACTTTTATTCAAGTAAAAGAAATTAAATTATTATTGGATACCAAGATACTCTTTGTTTCCCTAACAGATTTATGAGCTCTTTCAAAAGATGTAAAATGAAATTCATATTATTTTTTGTTAATGCAAGACTTTGCGCCCCGGGTTATGTCGGCTACCTACTTGAATGTCAAGAAAATATATTGCAAGTACTCATGGAGCCATAGTACAATTAATGGCGTATTGTAGTCTATCGGAGGAATTTATTATGTTATTCATACATTCAATTTCAATGTGTTAAAACCTTCATTGCATATTTTTGTATTTAATGAAGGTACTTATATAATGTGATACTTATGAGCAGGGTAACAAGATGGTTGAATTCACAGTTATATAAGAACAATGTAACAATGTAATGTTCTATATCAGTGGTTGAATTGCAATTTATTTTGATCAAAAAGTTATATGAATAGTCACGTCTTCTACTTTGGTCGAAATTTTCTGAAAAATGCTTTTATTTTTTGCATTGTTTGACAAGCAAGCCAATCAGATATCTGGTAAGATCATATTTATGGTATGTCTGTAGTGCGGCGTGTGGCTTCGTCCATCATATCTTCCGGTGGATGTCGAATGACAAGAGATACATATTATTACATATATAGACTTGGCAGCTTATAGACAACATTAGCATTTTGAAAGAGGTTTGATTAATGTCCACAGTCGACGACAGAACGACAAAGTCGGTAATCGTCGATGTCCACGACAAAGGTCGGTAGTAAAATCACTGCCGAACCAACTAAATTATTTTATTATTTACGCTGACGTCTGAGTCCTCTGAGCGTTAAAGCTTCGAATGCAAACGGGACGTTGAAAATGTCACGAAGTCCTCATCTGCATAGAGAGATAGATACGCATCCAATACTCATATTAATTTGTTATTGGCAATACGATAAAATTACGCATTACTCCATGTCCTCACTTAAATATGGAATAGGTACTGTTATAAAATAAATGATCATTTTGAAATAGTGTAATAATTTCATATTGTATTTTAATCACGTTGGGTATCCATTGGATTATTTGCTATATTTTGTTACTACATCATCTCATTAAAAAGACTTTCAATTTCAGGTCACACAAGAGTCAATTTGTACTTGTATACCTTTCAAATATCATTTTGAGTCTGTCATATACAATGGTTTTTATGATTTATGAACATAATTTGTTTTGTAACAATAATTTTACACAGTAACCAAGTTGAGCAATCATTACTTACTACAGTAGGTAGCACTTATTTGTTACATAGCATAGTGTAAGTAATCTATATAAAAAAATACTCATCACGAAATCTCGAAATAATTACTTAACTGATGAAGATGAAATTTTGTATGTAACTTTTATAAAGTGACACACATAAAATTTGTAATTTAAATTTGTAGCTAGTAAAAAATAATATTGCATTAATTCGATCTTGAAAATTACATCCATAAGGGGGTGAAAAAGGAGTTGCCAGTTTGTATGGAACTTCTTCGATGTAAGACATGTGAAATTTTAAATTGAAATTTTCGATTAGTAAAGATAATTATTTAAATAATTGGACTTTGAAAATTGCGACCCGATATGAGTTAAATTGGGATTGCAAATTTGTATGAACTTTACTAAATTGTGGTTAGTGAAAAATAATGATGTATTGATCGAATTTTGAAAATTACATTTCTAATGGGGGTGAAAGAGCAGCGGAAGCTTAAATTAATCCTCATTATTTTTAAGAAAGACACATGATATTTTCGATTTATGTTTGTAGTTAATAAAAAAGTGGTCATGACGTGTAGTCGAAAATAATACTGAATATTGTTATAACGGAAGTGGAAACGTTGCAGGAAATGGGACGAGACACATAGCGGGAAACGGGACGAGACACGTAGCGTGAACTAAATGATACTTACATGTAGCGGGAAACAGGACGGAACTTTTACCAGTCCCACTGAATATGCGATATGCGATAAAATTACCAAGATTTCACTATGTTTAGGAGGGAAATTCACACGTGGCCGTGGGCAAAAGCTAGTACGAAAGAAACCTAAGTAAGGGTTTGGTAAAATAGTTTTAGAAATTATGCGAAAATAAGAAAATACCGTGTTCTTGATTGTTGAATGGATGTTTTAATTTGATTTAAATTTATATAAATATGAGGCTGACTTGTTAATAGCTTTAAAAATGTGACCTCTGTTTTCAGTTGCATCACAGCGAAAGTGATAATATGGCACGCGACGAGCTGCGTTGTGACACCACAATTAGAGCCTTGTGAAGACTGACGACATAACACGGTCGCTAAAAACGATAGTGTTAGAGAATCTGTTTATCAACATCGAAAAGCAAGTTATTATTCATTGCTTTACTAAAATTTGAATCATTCACAGTATTTACACAAGCCATCAGTTTTCCAAATACCAAAACTGAACATATTTCTATACAATATATATCAAAAGTCAAATTAGACTTTTGATATATATTGTATTTTTATTAAACACTGATTGAAAATGTTCAACGAAGGGCAACAAAATTAGTCAAGTCACTAAGGAATAAAACATATGAACAGAGACTAAAGGAACTAAATCTCTTAAGTTTGGAACGCCGCAGACAGAGAGGGCGTCTCATCGAGACCTACAAAATATGAACAAAATATTACGATGTACCTAGTCTGCAACATCTGTTTAAATTCTCGGAAAATAATAAATTAAGAGGTCATTCCTTGAAACTATGTCGCACATAGGCAAAAAAAAAAACGAAGAGTAATTTTCTGTCCAATCGTGTGGTTCGAGACTGGAACAAACTCAATAAGAATGTTGTCACTGCACCTTCAGTCAACAGTTTTAAGAACAGATTGGTAACATCTCCAAACTTCAAGACGCGCACGCATCAGCTTAATGAGCTGCTAGTGTGTTATAAATATAATAAATAAAATAAAATAAATACTTTAATTCTCGGCCAACATGACAAAGTTACTCACTGTTCTTGTGAAAATACATCATAACAAAATGTTTCTTTTTAAATTTACATAAGTTATGATGACACCTTGGCACCATCTTTAACACATGCCATAAATATCTTTTTTCAATATCCCTAATTGATACTTTTCAATAAATTCCATATCGCCAGCAATTTGATCCATTAAAATAATTACAGACTTGCCTGACATCGCTACTTTGAGATGATATTTATTAACTGAATCTCTATTCTATAAACGGTAAGAATCAACACTATAATGGATAGATCTGTAAGTATCTAAAATAAAATGAATACCTAAGTATATTTCTCTACCGCCTCAGTTTTATTTATTATTCAGAGGCGTAACGGCCCTGAACTTTCAGGAGGAATTTCAGGATAAAACCGATCGAATTATAAGCAATATTCTGACGATAACTCCATAAGTAAGGCGCAGTAATTCTTAAATAAAAATCGAATTTGTTGATGGTACAATCTAACACGGCTTTATTGATAGAATAAAAAATGTAGTCTGAATGTACTTAAATAACTTTATATGTAGGTAACAAGCTGTAATTTATCAAATCTAGACAATTTTTTGTTGAGTACTTAGTGATTGTTTATCTACTACTACGAATCATACTTTATCTACTATTACTAATACTACGAAACTGCGAATCTCTTGAAATACTTAAAGGATTTATTGCAATTTAGTTTTTTATAACCACTCCGGTTCCGAACTTAACCTATATGACTCATTCGATGACGCAAATTAACTGGTGTTCTTGGACTTGGACAGGAAAAGTGTGAATTCAGTGTCTTGATCACCACCGTCACGACTGCGGGATTTTTCTTGATTTACCCTATATTTCTCTAATTATGTTTGAGTTTGTTGCGTTTGAGCCGGGAAAATAATTGGTTCGCCATTTGAACAGCTTACCTTTTCTTTTTATCTATACTTTATATGCGTTTCCATCCATTTTCTTAGTTCCGTTATTTCCACTTTCCTTCAATTTTATATTCAACAATTCTTAATATTCATCATCATCCGTGACAAGTAAAATAGTTTATCGTAGGAAAATTTTTTACTGCATACAGTATAAGGTTTAAAATTCGATTCTTATAAATCGAGAACCTCGGATAAATTAATTTTGCTAAAGGTACATACTTGAACAATCAAATCAAACATAACACAAAACAATTGATTTGGGTCACAATAAAGTGCATTTGCAAATTGTGATTGCCTTACATCACATTGGTTCAATAAACACGCGTATAAACAGATTTGGTGGGTGAGGTCTTTTATTGTTAAATTTGGTTCATATTAAAACGAAGATGTGATCGATAATAAGTGTAAAAATTAATAATATTTGAAATACATATTCATAAATAAATTTCGAAAACATTGAAACAATACAGTCTCTAAAAAAGTAAGTCTGGTTTTAAAACGTGACAAGAATTATACCAAGTAAATGTTAAAAATTAATTAAAAAATATACTTACACATAAGCAAATGCATCTGAGCAAAATGCATGTCATACAAATTATAATACAATTAACCAGCATACTTATTAACATACTGCAGGGGTAAATTAATGTGACTATAAGGAAGTTGTTCAAGCATTATTAAAATATTTCTTGTAACGAGATGAATAAGTACATCTTCACCGTTTGAAAGATTATCATTTTTATGACCTAATCTACGGCCCTGATTACATACGTGTGCATACTTTGCTATTGATTCGTTTATTGAAATAAAATATATAAACCATTAAATGTTATTTTAATACGTAGGTAATCAAAGCTCTACGTTATGTGAACTACACGAACTAATTACCAACTCAACAAACATAATGTTGTGAAAAGAAGTAAGATGTACAACATTAAGAACAGTGGAATAATATTATAGTGATCTACTGGTATGTTGCTTGTTATTCATAATATAATATCCAATGCACAGGTTTCTCGCGTTGGTGTTGAGAACAAATATTGGGAATTTATCCTTTTCTATGACGCTAACAGACCTTCATTCTATCATTTGCTCCTTATCATATGCAATATTTAATTGTGTGATAAACCGGCTTAGCTAAAAAGTTGATTACTAGCGGTTAGCTAACAAATCCCTCATGGAAATTTGCGCTCATTCAGTGTTAGAAACTAACCTTGATTTTTATTGAATAGGACGATATTTAGGATGTATATCAGTTGTATATACCTTACTTTCTTTTTTTATAAATATAATCAATAATAAAAACATGCAATCTAATGCAAAGAGTTACTTATTTGCTCATGTCTTGTTGAGTCAATGGTACTTTAATAAGGCCTTATTAGTTTAGCTAGTAAATATTGAATTTCGCAACGTTGATTGTCCTTTGTTTGAATGGATAAAATTACGCGACTAATTTATTTCCCGTTTCACAAATAACTTAATTTAGTAGACATTTATTTTTACATCAAACTCTGGTTATTACAAGCTTTTATTTAATTTGTAATGTAAATATGTATGTAGGTCTATCGGGTGGAATCTTGCAATTCAATTTTGAAGCAATCAGTTGAGTACAAAGAAAATTTCAAAATTCGAATTGCTTACTTAGTATGAATGAAGGCGATGACCTCGATTTGGAACGCCAAATTGCTGTGTGTACGACTGCCTGGTTCCGTGGTAGTCCCAGGGTATTTTATGCGATTTGGGACGAATTCAAATTATACGTTGTCTTCTGTTCGCTATGTTGTATTTTTTATGGTAACCATGAGGGTCTGTACGGCCATGACCTTTACGATACTTTTAAAATAATTGTTTTGGTATTGTGTGTATTAAATTTTCGGCGAACGGAGGAGACTTCAACATTATAACATTAGTAACTAAGTACTTACCTACCTGTATTGTAATTCAAAATTCGCTTTGGTCATGACTGTCATACAAAACAGGACAGTAATGGTGCCTATGTTTTATTTGTAAGTTTATTATTACATATATTTCCATATTAGGAAGAGATTTATTGCAATGAGAATAAAATTTAAAGACAAATGGCAAAGTCGACAAGAATTGCATTAGATTTAATATCTGGTAAGAATGGGCATTATAAATATATACCTACTAAGTATTTGACAATTCATTAGATATATACAGACCTTACTGCCTCATAATGACCTTACATCATTACTAAGTTTTTAATTTACTTGTAAAACATATACGTGATTTGTGATCTTCAAGTGTCTGAAAGTAACATAGGTATCTATTATGTTAGATTATGGAGATCGAGTATGTCATGCACATTCAAATGGTTAAACCGGTAGCGGCGTCGTGGATCGGGTCGGCAGGTTCCCTCTATTGTGGTTGAGCTTCGCGATGGCTGACTCACGCGTCACCTCGTGAACGGGTGCTGCCGGGGGAACGGGTCAGCTCGATCTTTTATTAATTTTTTTTTGTTTGGTTAATTATATATTTTCCTTTCATCAGCACTTGTATGTTTCAGTATACCTTTTGACCATGTACTTTATTGTGTACTTACATGTTATATTACTGATAAAAATTATACATAAATTTATATTTAAAAAATGGTAAGCCCCTCTGGCATAATAGGGTCCAACACTGTTTGAATGAGTTTCTTTCGGCATTTCTCTTCAGCAGTGGTCGTTCCGAAATGCTAGTAGTTTGTAGCTTTGGTAAATATCATTTAATTTAGAATATGACGTGAAAAAGTGCCTGTGAAGGCCTAATTTCTGAATAAATGATTTGATTTTGATTTCATATCACTTGCTGCGTCGAGGGAATTCACTTGATTAAGTGACAAACATCTTCATTTACATCCAACAATTTATAATATTTGTAAAAAGTATTATTTTCGTTCGCTTTTGTATCATATATTTTATTTGCTTCATATGTACAATATTAGGTACGAGGTCTCTAAGACAGTATAGTCTGACAACATTAGTTAAGTTGCTTTTGTGGAAAACGTGTATAAGCTTATAATTAAACTAAACTGAATAAGGATGACCCTTTGTTTTTCACAAAAAATGTGTTAGCATGCACACGAGCGAAACCACTGGTCTGCAACGTTTTTGTAAGTAAGTCAGAGACAGCCCTGGATAAGCTGAGCACGTGGGTGGAGAAGATATTAAAACATCTCACACAGTTGGCTCTTGCAAGGGAGGTGAAGTCCCTTAACATGCAGTTAGAAAGATCAAAAAGGAGACTAGAAGCAGATACATCAAATAAAAATGTTCCATGTCCAACATCAACAGTCGTCCAAAATAGAGAAGATTTGAATAAATAAGTTAAACTATATTAACTTTTATTTTAATAATTCTACTAAATATTTTTAGTTCATTCCTTCAAAGTCATAAATGTTTAGATAGACGGACAAACCTAGTTTCTACCTACTACTTAAGTATTCCATGGTGCACAGATATAATGATGTAAAAAGTTGGTGTGTGGTTATTTTTGACTGAATTCATGAACTATTATTCAATCGGCTTCTAGAAAGAATCTTATGCAGTTATAAGAAATTATTATTTTTATGAAATCTCGTGTCGATGAAGGATACCAAATCAGAGGATTGATATGTTGCAAAGTGCTCCAGGTTTTGGAATTGGAACACAGAACTCCATCACTTTAAATTAGTTTAATAACTGGCTAAGCGGGCATAGAACAAATAAATAATAAATTCAGTTGAATGATTGATAACAATCAGGTACACAATATTCACGGTGGCAGAGAAACGCTGAATGCAGGTAGTTCCAATTTTTGACTACCTTCGACACCTATGCCCAGCAGTTGACTCTCTGCGACTAAAATATTGATATGGTGTAACAATTATTATAGATAGATGGACACGAGCTAAGTATGATTACGATGTTCTTTTGCTTGGGGCCCTATATTTTAATAGATAAAAACTAACAAAATTGATGTGTGCAATTTTACATATTACCTCATTCTCGTTTTCGAGTAGATACAATTCTACTCGTAAAAAGTAAAAACCCGTCATGTCTTTGAAAAATGTCATTCCTATGACGCTTAACATCAATTTGCTACAAAGATTAGCCCAACTTAACTAGGGAAAATTATTGTAAAAATAGGATTTGTCACAGCAGCTACAGCAGCTACAAATTACATAGTTTGATGGAAAGTAACTATGGCGAGGGCAGCATTGGACTTAGCGCTTGGTAAAATAATTTCGTTTACATTACCACACTACATTGCGATTTTTTTTATAAAATTCCAACTACCTACGTATTAAAAAATACTGTATTTTTTAATAAATGTAATTATTTTCATGATAAATCTCTTACAATAGATTTGATAGCTCATCATCTATAGTATCTCACTTTAATGAATCGAAATACTTGTAGGTTTTATTGGAGTTAAAATTGAAAAGTGAACTGAAAAGATTCAGCTGACTATTATTACTAGGTATAATCTAACGAAACTATCAAAACAAACGTAGAAATTCCAAAATGCAAACATATGAATACAAACTGCTTTTTACCAGCAAACATCAATCCTGTATAGATAATTGTCCGAATAATTTATCTTGTATCTAATATCTACAATTTTATAAAGTTGTACGAGTGGCTAATTTCTACATTTGTTTTGTATTTCAGTTTCGCTAAATAAAGTACTGAAGCCAACTGTTAAGTATGTATGGAGTATGGCTAAATCCACGATAGCAGATACTCGGGCGAAACCATTAGTATGTAATACAATCGTAAGTAGAACAGAGGCAGCACTTGAGCGTTTATCTGAAATTTTGGATAACAAACTGAAAGAACTCCAAAAACAACAACTTCACAAAGAAGTACAATCTTTGGAGAAACGATTACAAGATGCTAAAAAGAAAATGAACTCCTAATAGGGTAGATTAAATGAACTTCGTAGTATATTTATCTACTATTACCTTTGCATTGTAAACTTATAATTAAGTACATAAATAAAGTTATATTATAAGTGCGTATTAATATTTTTGTTTGTTTTTGTTTATTTTTATTATAGTTGCCAGTTTCATACCAAACATTTTTTATGAATAGCAATAACAAGATTTAACCTAAGCAGTTGCCAATAGAACCTTAATTTTACCAGGAATGACGAATAGGTACTGCCGCGATCCCAACTCAAAAATACTGCTTCTGTAGCTCCGCGGGATCTAAAAGATGACTTGTTACTAAATATAACTTTACATTACCTACAAAAACAACCTAAAAGGTAAAATGCAGATCAAAATATAGGGCTCTGCATAACTTTGGTAATAAAGTAAATGTCTATCGAAGGTCTCGTAATGTATACTAAAATTACAAAATATGGGACTAGAATCCTACTTTTACTTTTCGAAGTACTTAGGTGTACAGACATAGGTCTGTGGATCATAAAAGTATAGTACCTAATCATCACAAAATTAATATTTTTAGTAAAGAAATTATCTGCCCGTAGTAACCGCCCCGCGACGAGCGATTGTGAAGTGAGTTTTTAGGGAAAGTAAATGGGATTCCCTGCCTACTCTCTGTCCATACTACTTAATCTAATCGGACCAGCTGGTCTCAGTTAATTACACCTAGATGTAGACTACTTATCTTCGGCTATTTCTAGGTTTTAGCCTTTATCATTTCGACTAGACCTAGGCACGCTTATCGCCCTTGATGACTCATTTGGTTTAACCTATAGGTTTACTCTACTTATCTTCAGCTAAACCTAGGCATGTATGTATACGAGACTTGATGTCGTCAAGCAACCACTTCTTGGGTTTGCTGCTTCTTCCAGGACATTCTGATAAGAAACTGCACAGCCAGAAAATTAGTTCTTTACGTTATTTGCTGGTTTACACAAAACTCGGCCATTCTATCGAAAGTGGTAGGTATTCAGTTTGTCTGCTATGTCATGTACATAATGACCTTACATGGCGCGGAATCTTGGCAGGCCATGGATCAACAAAAAACCAAAACAATATGAAGCACGCTGCATAAGCTATGCTACCTGCTTCATATTGTTTTCGATTTTACAACCACAGGATAATAACTAGCCACATAATCAAGTTCTAAAAATCACATCATCGAATAAGCTTACCATTGTCTCAGCTACAGAAGTATTATAATTTGCATATAAACTGAATAGTTTTTATTTATTTAGAAGTGCTAATCTAAGAATGTAGTCGTACCATTCGAGAAAAATGATGTTCATAACTTAATAACAATTAGGTACAGGCAAGCTTCCCATAATTGTTTACAGTGTTACTTTATTTTTAGCAACAAGCAAAGCAGCTATACCCGTGATTGGCACTGCCTGGCGATATGCTAAAGTAGAAATGATACCTCCTATGAGTCATGGTATCGTTCATGGTCCTCTTGGCAAGAACTTAGAAAATTCAGCAGCAAAATTGGGACAAAGCATTATTTCTGGACTCGAAGGTAGAATTAAAGAAATGGATATGGAAGTTGAAAGAAAACAAAGAGAAAAGGAAGCTGCAATCAAGGCTGCTCAGGAACAAGCTGCTGCTGCAGCTAAAGCAGCTGCTCAAGCTAAAGCAGATGAAAAGAAACGACAAGATGAAGCAAAAGCAAAAGAAGCTAAAGCAAAGGCAGAAGAAAAGCCTAAGGAAGAAAAGAAAGCAGAGGCTCCAAAAGCTGCAGCTCCAGCTAAGCCAAAACCAGCTAAAAAGAAAGAGCCAGCTAGGAAAAAGGAACCAAAGAAAAATAGACGTGACGAGAAAAAGGGAAAACCTCCTAAAAAGTAATATGGTACTGTGGTTATTTTCGAATTATACTTATGTACTTGCCTAAATATATCATTTTTGTATTAATGGCAGTATTTAAGTATCGTAAATTTTTAACATGAATTAAAATTCTACGTTTTGATTTATATAATTTTCAGTGGTGTCTGATATATTGTGATTTTATTCTTATTGCTATGCCCACTATATTTTTTTATTATATTATTTCAAATCGCATTGTAGATAGAATTGTTTATATATTTCCTGAATTGGCATGCTTAGAATATGTAGAGGAACACTGTGAGAGGATTTCTCAAAATTTCCCAAAAGCTAATAAGAAGGTACCAGCTATATATATATATAATAACATGGTTCTTTTACTACACCTATTTTTTTAAAAACTCACCAGCAGTAGTGCAATAACTTCAGATCAAATATTTGTATAAATTATAAGTATATAGGTGGGTTTCCTTGCATATGGTTATATGCGCGCCCCACCTTTGGACTGAGCACCACCGCCGCCGCCGCTACGCTAAGATCTTCTCAGAGACATGATAAATGAAAACCAATATGACCTTAGATTATGATAATACACGATAGAAAGTCATGGGCACCTGCATTGCGCTGTTATGATATTGGTAAGTTAAATACCTATCTACTTATAATGGCTGAAATTGGAGTGCAAGATTCATGAGAGCAGAACCATTTTCCAACTGCTTTTTAATATTTTCGCCGTGATTCCAAAATGAACGATAATCCTCTTATACTCTTTTTGGTGACCCCTACCTTCACGATCAAATAGTGTAAAATGAATGAATGAGTGAATGAAAAATAAAGACTACGATTAAAATTAAAATTTAAAAACTTGCGTCTTTGATAATCATCCGTATTTCGCTGTGGTATTTCCATGGATTTAGTAAGTACTTCGTTGTACGGAGTACCTACTAATTCTATGGTCATTTCGTCATGCACAAATAGGTATAATTGATCGTCTAGGAACCGCCTTACGGAAAAATCGAGGTCATGATAAAATACAACCTTTTTGTATCATAATAAAATAACAAATAGTAGGCTCAGGTGACATGAGCATTTTTGGTTATTAAGTGTATGCCTTTAAATTGTGGTTGATTCTAAGAAAACGTTTTAAAATAACGTTGACTCTTTATACACAATACAAAAATACAGTTCCATAATAGTGGAGCCATGTCATCTGGTGCAGGAAGATTGAATTTTTTACGTAAGATTTTAACTCCTTTTATTATAATGGGTCGAATACATAGATCAACAAAAAGAAAAAATGGTCCAATAGTCCCAGGTTGAAATCTTCTTAGTTCATACCTCAGTCGTAATAAAGACCGATCTGACTCATATTTACATAATTAAAGTTAAATTTCGGTAACGAAAACCCTTGTGAATACTACAGTGAAAAATATAAAATAGGCAAATCCCTATAGAGATAGTGAGGTCAACACCCAAGCTACAGGTGGTCGGTGCTCAAAATGCGGACCACGTCCAGGAGTAACTACCACTTCTGCATCTCAGTCTCGATCCAACTGCCAGCTTCTCTAGTCACCTAGACCGTGGAAACTCATTTAATGAACTCCCTCTACAAATTCATTAATGAAATGCCTTTCAGGTACAAAATATGCATATATTCATAACGTTGCTGAAATATACAGGCCAACCATAAATGGCTACAGAGAAAAGACACTAGAGGCTTTAAAGGGTAAGACAAATATATATTAAAATCTGGCTTCATTTTAAATGGATTTGTTATACCTACATATCACATATGCTTTTTAATTTATTTTGGAAAATAATAATGAGATGAAAAAATTCTGGAATCGAGCCCGAGAATTGATCCCGCGCTCCTGTCTATCCGGGACATGGCATGACATGGTCTCCATAGCATAGTGGTCAAGAGCAATGTCCCGGATAGACAGAGGCGTGGCTTCATTTTGTTCGGTAAATTCATTTGTCTTCATAATAATCGGTCCAGTTGATAATGCATGAAGAGGTAACAAACAAACCAACTTACTTTCGTATTTATAATATTAGTTGGGATTTAAAACAGTTTATGTATAGTCGAACGAAATAAGTAGGATTTTCAACCAATAAACCTTTAGGATAAAAAGCTTTTAAATGTTACATTTTGTATAAAATATCGAAATATAAAAATCTCCTCTCATCTTCTCGGGTGTTCCTGGTGCCGTTCGGGGCTGATACTGCGAAGTGCGGAGCTGAATCTCCTATTATTTTTTAGAAAAAGCTGAACGTGCTGCCAAATCAGAACTTGGGAAAAAAATTAAAGTGTTGAAAGGGTTTTATACCCTGGAAATGGCGCCGCCAACAGGAAACGAAATGCAGGTACATAGTCATTAGACTGAACTAAATAACATCCTTTTTTTTTGTTTACCCAGGGGAATGCTTGTTACGCACTGAGTGTGGGACTCCTGGGCCGCTAGTCGGCTCAGCCTACCCACTAAACCCCTGGGGCGTTTTCACGCTGGCGTTATGGGGGACGTCACGGGGTCGCTAGGCATTTCACCGCGACGCCCCCCGGCCGGCCTTTCGGCCCCGACCTGGGCGAGCAGCAAACACAAGTGCTAACCACCCGCCCTTACGCCACGCGAGCGTGGCGCGGACCATCAAGCCCACTCCACACACCAGTCAGAAAGCTGACGGGGGGAGCGGGCATCACCGACCACTGGTCCTGAAGGGACCAGCTGTCACAACACACATAGAACACACACAACAAAATCCTGGGTGCCACAGGGCACCCAAGTCTGCCTCTGTACGGGCGCAAGAGGTGATAGGCAGGTGACACCCACACATTGCGCCCGATACAGAGGCAGCCACCCTTCGGCCGCAGAGGACAGGGGAGGATCGTCACAGACATACCGACTCTCCTCTTCCCCTGCGGCCCCACCGCACCGTGTTCAGCGCCACGGCCGCGCTGTGGTCGCGAAGGACAAAACCCCGCGACCCCACCTCTGGTCCCCTCTAGTTTCCACATCCAAAGGCTAGTGGCGGGTCACCAGCCAATGGCAGTACTACCGAGGGGACCGTCCACCAGGCCCAGAGCACCCACCAAAGTCTCTGGCCTTGGGTTCCTCTTGGTTCACCGGGGGGCTGGTTGTGTCAGACCAGCCCCCCCGGTTACTAAGCCCCACCATCGCGACAAGATGGGAACCCGTCGATGGGGGAACTAAATAAAATCCTATCCCAACTAAGAATGTAACACATAGGTACTTCATAGCCAAAGCAAGTTTGTTTGCCACCTATTAAATCAGGTTTTATTTACTCAATCTAACCAATCTTAATATATTTATATAATATTTTTGAAATTACGTATAGAGGGCATAGAAAGACATAGGTGACTATACACATACATACAGACATAGGTACCTAAGGCATCTTGGAGGAAAGTACATAGTTACTGTTCCTATGGGATAATCACGTAGGTGAAGCCGCGGGCAAAAACTAATAGGTACAATATTGGTACATATATTTAACTTTTAGAAGAAAACATTTAAAACAAATAGCGTTGAATATAAAGAAAGAGGAAGGTGTTAAAGTGGATCCTAATTTCAGCAGATTTTTGAGGATAGGAGAAATTTATGGATGATAATACCTAATATATTAACTTTAATGGATTTTCAGAAATTGCAAAGTGATCTCGCTTTAGTAAAAGAATTTATCAAAACTGGTTGCTACAAATTCATCACAGTGAGACAAGCTTGGCTGCTCATCCTCGTTGGCACTGAAATTGGTTTGTGGTTTTATCTGGGCGAGACCATTGGGAAAATGCATTTGGTTGGCTATAAAGTTTAAACTTATAAAACGATGCTGACGATGATTGTTCCAATAATTATACCTACATAATTATTGGTAAATTATTTGTAATTTTTAAAGATTGTAAAGTATGAAAAAATAAAAATATTACATACAATACCTTCCTCTAATTTCATTTATTTGACAATTTTACGTTTTAACAATTTCTACGGTGTGTAAGATTCTTTAGGCCAAAACTTAGGTGAATTTATGGTAGTATTTCTTAAATGATAAATAGTTGTATAAAATTTACAAGGATTTCGATTTGGAGTCGAAACTCCAACATAAACCCTGTACCTTATAGCACAAAATGGCCGAATATACAATACTCATGTCATGTTAAAAAAACTGTACAAAATTATTAACGACTAACGCGTTATTAAAAAACTACCTAGTACCTAATTATAAACATTATATAAAAACATCGTATCTATAAACCTAAATAATTAAGTAGGTAATTAAGTTCCCACGGAAGAAGGAAATAAGGTATTATATTCTATTCTTAAGGTTAAGAGTAAATTAAGTTGGCAGCTCATAAAATATTATATGAATCACAATATGAATCGAATTTGAGCTTCTTCAATAGATCCACAGATATATAGATAGATCGCAAATTTGCTGTTTCATAAAAAAGTTTAAGTTCTTCACGTAAGTGAACGATTTGCATTTGAGTTTGAAAGTTAATTTCAAGGCTTTTGGCAAGGTCAATCTGAAAATGCCGTGTGTCTTGAGTATGTTTAGCATTGCATTAATTTGTTAGATTTTGGTTGCTGAAGACGTATCTACAGATTTAAAATAAAATAAATAGTCTGACCGCGCTTCACTCAAGCCGGAGGCCGCGCTTCCATACTTCCGGTCTTAACTTCCGGTTCATAGTGTTCATTGTATAATGTTCATTTTTAATTTCATTGGCAGTCTACGTGTCATTGTCAGTTGTCAAAATAATGTCAATTCAGAAAAGTAAAAAAAAAACTACAAATTGACAATTAGTTCAAAATGGCGGCGAAGGTGCAATGCGGTGTTTCCGCGGAAACGCGAAGTGATGAATTATGATTCAAATGCAGAAAAAATAAGACATAATCTATTGAAAAATGCTAGTGAGTGTTAAAAATATACCGCTCGTGTTAAATAAAAGTAGTTCCATCCGCACAGTGTTGTAGTGGTGTTTTTTCGTATTAGTGTATCGGGTGTATCGTAATGTTGCGGAAAGTCAATTTTTACTCAATATGTTTCGCATTCGGTCTCAGTGTACTCTTAATTCTTGCTGGAAGTCGATATACAGATAACATCAATTATCATCCGTCCATCGAGAGCCGCAGGAATATTAGGAACTTTTTGAGGGTCGAAGATGGAGACATAGTTCAACCAGTGTACGAACCTACAGTCTCTTTTCCTTATTACGACTCAATGGATAACGAAAAAATTTTGAATAAGACTAGTTTCAGAATTAAATATGATTTATCAACTTACAACTTCAGTCATTCTGGAGTTCAGAAGTTAGAAGACTTACTCATGGAAGCAGGTGGAAAGCCTATAAGAAATATTATTATTTCAACTTGGAGATCTGGAACCACCTTTCTTGGTGAAGTGTTGAATGCCATGCCCGGTAACTTCTATCATTATGAACCTCTTTTGAAGTTCCAAATTGTGCAAATAAGAGGTCTTCCTCTTTCTGCCGAAGCACTAAGTATCATCAAGAATATGCTTAAGTGTAATTTTGATGGCTTGGATGAATATTTTGAATATGGTAAAAAACATCTGTATCAATTCAGCCATAATACTAGACTATGGGACCACTGTAAATATAAGAAAGAATTGTGTTTTGATGCAGAGTTCACAGGAAGGTTTTGTAAACTCTTCCCCTTCCAAAGTATGAAGGTTGTGCGTGTAAGATTACGCCTCATTCAAGAGATTCTGGATGAAAAAGAGTAAGTTTTATTACACTGTATTTCAATTAAATGCAATGGTTATGCAGGTGCTTAGATAATGCACAGAACATATTTTTGTCCTGTTTCCATTTGACAGCATTTAAACAAAATATACTAACTACTTGTTTTTACCTTCTATTCTATATTATTTTCATCGATAATTCATCATCATCATTCTCTAGTAGAATAGATAAACTATATATGTATCTTTTAAAACTAGTGACTCACCCTAGCTTCGCACATATGGATGCGTATCTGGGAACAGAGACTTCTCACAATGTATTTAATTTATAAAATACATCTTAAGATAATTTATATACTGCATACTTGATTTTAGCTTAGTTTAATTTGATTTACATACTATTTATATCAATATTAAATTAGTGCCAAACTACAGCACAAAACATTATAAATCTAAATTTTATTCAAACCATATTATTTTTCAGGCTTAATGTGAAAGTGGTGCTTTTAATCCGCGACCCACGTGGTGTGATGCAGTCAAGACAACACAGAGACTTCTGCCAGCCTGCTGCTGACTGCTGGCAGCCAGAGCTGCTGTGCGCGGACATGATAAGTGACTATGTAGCAGCTGGAAGACTGCTCAAGCAATATCCAGATAAGCTCATGTAAGGAGCTAGTAATATTTAAACATTTTTTAAATCCTAGTAACATTTTTCCCCCTGTTGTACACTGTCTGTCTCACTTCTATTTCAAAAAATTAAACAAATAGAATAGATTTATGAATAACACGAAATAAAATATGCCTGCTTTGGGGAGGAAAAGGATCAGATATTTTAGAAATATTATACAGTATATTTTACATTATTGCAGGGTTCTACGTTATGAAGAGCTAGCTCTGGATCCAAATAAAACAACTCTAAATCTTCTCAAGTTCCTTAGGATGGGTATGACATCTTCTGTGGAAAAATTCCTTAGCACTCATACAAATGTTGAAGTGGCAGGGGTTAGCTCTACATTCAGAATCTCGCAACATGTGCCTTTCAGATGGAAGAATGTATTGGATTTTGATTATGTTGACAATATACAGGTAATTGATGAAGTACATGATTATAATGTAGAATTTGTATGTGGTAGTAACCTTAACAAAGATTTTATATTAAACAAATCATAGGTATGCAATCTGTGATTTGTTTTAAGTACAATACTTAAATATGTTGATAAATGCAACATGTTAAGATGAATCCAAAAGTATTGATTTAAGTTTAATCAATTTACTCATCCAAAATAATGAATAAAGTAATGTAAACATTCATTATTTTGACACAAGGTCCTCAAATTACTAAAAACGTTTAACACTAATTGAATTGTTATTTAAAAAGAAATACTTGACCTCTTTTGGTTTCAAGGTAGTTGTACATATGCATTATGGTTGAATGGGTTGAAATTAATTTGTGTGTATTAGAATGTTGATGAAATCATGGCCATCAATTTACTTACTTAGTGATCATTGTCTCATATTTAATTATTTAAAAACAGCTCAGTTCATTTGCAATCTCTTATTTGTATTGCATTTGCAATCAACTGAATTTGTATGTTATTATTTGTCTTTGGGGATGACAGTGCAAGAATCAGATAGGCGATCAGGGGCTTACTATCATCTCTTCAGGACCTAAACTGATCTGCATCGTAAATTCGTACCATCAAGTTAATTTTTAATACTAATGTGTTTCAGGTTCCTAAATTGAACTGTGCTGCATTTTCTATTTGAATAGTTCTGTTAAAGCCTACCTCACCTCCATCCTCCTCTATCCATACATTTGTATTACTAAGCAGTTGTAAACTTGGTATTTCATTATGACCCTTTTTTGTAATTACAGGAAGTTTGCAAGGAAGCAATGGATCTATGGGGCTATCGCCTAGCACATAACTCATCCCATATGACAAGCAAGGATTTTAACCCTATAATGGAATATGTTGTCAATCAGTGATGTTATAATATTAACTATATTCAAGTGAAATGTGAGTATAAAATATTATATTGTCTTATTAGACATGATAGTCAGAATTAATTAATATTGTTAGTTATATACTCTAAGGGTTTAGACTTTGGAAAATTTAATGGAAACAAAAAGTAATAGAATATGTAGTTAAAATCTTTCCGAGTTGAATGGCCGTCAAAACTACATAGTTGTCAACCAATAAGCAGTAACAGCAACTAGTAATTATATAGTATTTCAAGGGGATAAAGAGAACTGGGAGCAATGCGAATAGATGTATAAAATTTTGAAATTTGTTGATTTTAATACTTGATATTTTCAAATGTTTTCCAATTTTTTCCAAGTCATTTCCATAATAAAACTGCTTTATCTGAGATTTGTTATGACTCCATCGTAAAGTCTCTACTAACGCTAAAGTATACATTCAGTAACAAAATTAACATTGCACATATTTGGAAACCTTCATGTCCAAACCTGAGTTGTACTTAACTGTTCTTAATCAAAATATAGAGACTTAAGAAATATTTTGTTCCAGATTGTCTCCAAAAACCTTTGAAAAATATTGTAGCAATGCTATTTCACCCAAAGAACTTTGGAATCTGCTTTCTTAATCTTTGAAACGATAAAAATCTCATTGCATCGAATTACCAGACGATATTATACATATGTATATTTATTTTTGTGTATTTAGTTAGTATTTAATTTATAGGACACTTTTTCCATGAAATTGAATTGTTGTTATTGCAAAGAAATCAATAGATTGAAATTGATTGGAAAGTGCGTTATATGTTATTGATTGATATATTTTTTAAATGGTAGAATTATAAATGTATCCAATACTTAGCTTCAAACTATAATAGAGGCTCAATCTAACGGATTAGACGTTGCGAACGTAGTCGAAAAAGATCTGTTGTTAAGGACTAGGAATAAGGAATCGACCAAGCACTGTACTTTGTTAATAAGTCTTGGAACGTGCTTAGTAAGCTATGTTTTATAGGGTCCGGTATTCTGTAGGGGCCAAATGTCACACCATTTTAAATCACAGAGATTGTTATAAAAGTTGCGTGTGATATAACAATTCTTAAGTACAATACTATAAATATATTCTCCTATAAATTGGGCTGAGTGTGACATTTGTCGGCTAGAATATACGAGCGTGGACTTACTATGACGCTCTCTTGCACGTAAAGATAATATCAACTAAAGCTGGAGCATAGCTCCATTCGAAGCTTGCATCAATTATATCTTTGTAATTGTCCAATTAAAATACTTTTTTCACTACAAAATCTCTGTTTAGTCTAAATATTGGAAGTAACATTGTTACTTCACATATTGATCTACTTTCTATCTACGCTACGCAGTCTTTTGCTGATGCTAACCAACAATAAATACTATTATATTACTATTTTAAAGACTGATCACGTTTCCAACTGTTTTCCCATATCTTCCAATATACAATAAACTTAATTTGGCAATTAACACACTTTGACTTTGAAATGTCTGTGACTGTATTATAACGGTGTGAGCTCAGGTTGTGCAGCACATTGCTGGTGTGTCATTATATCAAAATGTAAAAGATGGACCATTAATATTACAAGTGAAAATTTCTTGAACAATTCCGGCATTGCTTTAGTTATTATAGAATATAATGGGATGTTTTGTTCAAGAAATTTTTACTTTATCACTTAGCGCGTTTTATTGTTAAGCTTAGGCAGTTTGGTATTTTTAGCACTCACGGAATTGACGAATTGTTGATGCTTCCAATGAAGACACTTGTTTGAAAATATTTAGGGATCCGTGTGACGAAGTCCCGTGTTTTGTATACTGATATTGGAAAGTGTAATGACAAAACTGAAAGTGTAATATCGAAAGTATTTTTCAAAAGTTTGATGCTTCAATGTGTTTCATGATTAAATCATGACAGTGAAATTGGTACTCCCAGACGAGTCTGTGCCACTTACATATGTTTATGTACCACTTGTAAACTTACGTAAAATCGTCAATGCCCCTTCTAACTAAAAAAAGGTCTGATTTCTGTGCTACATGTTTTATTTTATGAGTTTCGTGTATAATTTTACGGTGACTTAACATTTGACTTTTCTGGCACACAGCGAATCATCAATCTTGTGAAATTGAAGGCTGCGTTAAAGATTTTAAACGTATAGTATTTTGGAAGAGTTCACTTAGTGCATTCGCAAAACGTAGATTAAGCTTTTAATAGCGAATAATTAAAATAAGGTGCTATTATTGCACGCATATATCTTAGTTAACTTTTACCATTTTACATGGAATTGAAAGATTTGAACTGATAATAACTCGAATAGGAGCCTAATTTTATTAGATGACAACCAATCATATTTCATAGGTTTCATTAGTATTGATAATGAAATTACAATTCAATGCATGCAATTAATCCTGGGATATTTATATCTATAGATTTAAATATCTGAAATAGTGTTAATAAAGCTTACATCGTTTTATAATAAAATGCGGAGAAAACACCAAACCAGACACCAATTTTAACATTTATAATGTCGATATTGTACATATACTATTATATATTGTTTAAATGAATGAATTTTTAAAAAATGCTATGACAAAAATATTTGATTTAGTCTTGCATAAAGATGATAAAAATATTGATCTCCGTCCATGAGATAAATAACCAACTGGGTACAAAACTAATTATTATTTACTAGACCTTGCTTCGTTCGCGAGGATTTCCCTTGGGTACTTTACGAGATGAAAGGCAGCCTATGACCTTCTCAGTACTCCTAACTATATATATATATGTAAATTTCAAGAAGATTAATAGAGTAGACACAGCGTGAATAGCTAGCAAACGAACTCACTGTCTCATGACTCATATTAGTTGGGATTGCCCGTGTGTCTCAAGGCTCAAGTCTTAAATGAACTCTTAAATCAGTCAACTTATTTATTAATACATGACGGTTTAATAACTTTTTGATATGTGACAAAATGTTATGTCCAAATAAATTATTGCAATTCTTCTTTTGTAGTTGTGCATTATAAGTAATGTAATAAAAGTAATGCTGTCAGTTAGTTTATAATTTTAAGTTTTCATTTCTTTACCCCAAATGTTTTCATTACAATTTCAGGTATAGGTAATCACTATAACCAATCAAATTTTTGTTTTAAATTTGTAAATAGAAGTTTTATTTTATTCGGTTCATTTCTTTAATAACTGTATTTGATCATGATCAATATAGAATCATCTTTATCAAGTTCAGGCCATGTACTGGTACAATTGAGCTTAAGTAGCTGATGGCTAACTACATTTTGTGGTTATTTGTCAAGGCATTATTTATAATTCAATAGATTTATCTACAAGCAAATATTCTGAAAGATAGATGTTACTAGTGTTTGCTTAGCTGTATTTCTTTAACCTGAATATGTGCTCAGTACGGATCGTATATAAAATCGGAATGTGAACAAGTTTGAAATACCTACATGCGTATACGTCGTTAATAGGAATGTCGAATGTTTCTTTTGTGACACAATCTAAAGTCGGCTGCGAACATTGGCGCGAACGTAAAATGTTTCACAAATCGAAATATTGTGAAAATTTGTTTAGTCGTTGAGATATTTGTTTCTAAATGCTAAATGTAAATTACATATTTCCGAAAACCTGTATTTAATGCAATACTCCACAACAACGTTTGTAGTAGTACAAACTAACAGTTTTACGAAAACGAATACTAAACTCGTTGCACTAACTTTGTTTTATGACATTACTGTCTAGTCCTGCGAGTTAACCGTGTATATCGGAGGTTTTTGGAAATGTGTAATTTATAGTTACTGAGACAACAAGGGATATGATAAACATACCAAACGTATTGCAGATATTTCCTGCGTTTGATCCGTGGTATATATTGCAAGTGGAACATTTGCTATTCCCGTAGGTGTAAAGAAGCTAACAAAACAAAACAAGTGGAACTAAAGCGTAGTGAGATTCATTAAGTGCACTTGATAACGGTAGTATTAGGTTTAAATTTTATATCGATATCAATAAATTTGAATGTATTGAGTTTCGCGAAACTTCCAGTGGCGTATTATTAGTAGATACCTATTTACGCAATTCTATACTGTATAACTTTATAATCTCTAGGATAAATCGATACTCATTTTCGTAAAATAAATTGAATTATATTGGTGACTACTTCATGCAAACTGCTTATAATGGTTATCTAAGATTATTTTGAGTTTTGGTGTAGGTGCATTGAAATTAGTAGATTATCTTGTCACCTCGTTTAGATTGATTGTCTAATTTGTCAATTACAATACACTCTTCTATTTAACTGACCACTAAAATGGAAGATGGTGGTATGTACATAAATTGTTGGACAATCATTATTTTATCCTTACATTTAAGTTCTTAATATATTTCTTTTATTGATATTATTTGATCTTATATTTTTGTAAGTTATTTATAGTTGTAGTGCGTTGATTGAGAGTAAATAAATTAAAAAGAAGAGTAACTCTATACATAAAATTTATCATTTGACGCAATTCTCTCGTAGGGACTTGTGCTGAGTGATAACACATTTCTGCAACATAGTATCATATATTCGTATTGATATCAATCTATACTAAAATTAACCTATATTGTCTCGACTCAAGTTCATAAATCTAGTCATTATTAAAATACTATGTTGCACCTATGTGTACAATAAGTTTTAAAAGCTTATACAATACACTTGTGTCAATAAAAAGCATCAATTAAGTATTAAGTAAGATAACATGCTTCCTGATAGATTTGACAATATAATATATTCAGTTATGCCTTATTGAAATACTGGTAGTGATATAGGTAATATTTACTACTGAATCGCATGGTAGTTATACATACATGATGATTATTTATAAAGAACATTCTGGTGACTGGCTGGCCCCAGTGTAGATTTTTTATCATATCATAGCATATCATAAGGTATACACTAGTAAGGTAAGGCGTTTATTAACAAACGTACTTGCGATCCAATATTTTCTAGACGTAACAAACCAACATATATTGTTTTCAATGTGATATTTTCGCTTAACTTTACGTTGTTCAACGATTTTGTTTCATAATATTATCATATCAAATTATTTTCATATTATTTTTATTTAGGTAGATTTATGTAGTAATTGTACTAATTAGGGGACATGACTCCATATGTACAGTCAACAGCATGCATTTCATTCTCGCCGCTATTAACGCGTCATAAAGCTCCATGCTAAAATGGCATCCGGTTTACTGTACTTACATTGATGGCACTGAATGAAATAGATATTAACCGTGGACGCTTTTGACATGACAGTCTGTTTAACAGGAAGTTATTTGTAAAACATTAAATTACAAGTACAGTAATTCTGAACAACTGCTACAACATGCATTTTTTAAAAGTCTGAGATCTAAAGAATTGTCCTATCCCGTAATTAATTCATTAAGCTTGTTAGTATACTATTTATATGTTGTATTATTTAGTTACTAAATCATGACATTTAATGAGCAATAATTATTAATGGATTTATCACTATTGGCCCGTACGATACGAATAGGTACGAAAAGGTAGAATTTAAGGGTAGCCTTATTAGAGATATAAGAAGTTACGATTGAACAAATGTTAAAGTTTTACTCAGTAGTTCATAGCACAGCCCGCGTTATTATTGCAAACAATGTATTATCATTTTTATTTGAAGTTAATAAAGTTACAATAAATAAAACTCTTGAGTTTTGCATTTTTCTCCATACTATTCCCTTTTATTTAAATTTAACATCAGTCGGGGGCAGATAATTGTTACGCCTCTGTCTGGTAGCAAGTTAGATAGGAGTTTAAGACCTATCTGCCCCCCACTGTACTGCAACAAAAACGTTCTACAGTTTTGAATAAAAACTAGATAATAAATTACTGCGTTTCCATGAACACCGACCGATACATCGTTCTATTCTCGCTCTAGTTCTTCTAATGAAAAATGAGGTAACTTGTGGTGGATCCCAAATACGACAGGGCGATATTCCGTTGGGCTGATGAAAGTCCTGAGTATTGCCTTGTAATTCTTGATAAAATTGGCAACACCTTGATGTGTGTTGGGCTCTTTTAATATGATATCTGGAAGAAATAGCATTATATATTTATCTTTTCTGATCTTTTTAGAAAAAATTAAAAATGCCAATTTATAGAGCTTTTTCGATCAGTCAACCCGCAGAGTTATAGAAGAAAAGTTATTGTTATATGAGATTACGTAACGTATACGTAATACCTTCATTATTGTAAGTAGACAGACGTATTTTTATTTGACATTGGAACCACAGTTAAGTACCTACATTGCAGATAACGAAGTAAGTAGGTAATGTACGAAGGTGATGAGATTAGCTCAAGAAATATCTGCGAGAACAGACACAAGTCTTCGCAATTTCATTTTCTTCATGAAAGTAAATGGAAATAAACTTGTAGGTACTTACTAAGTGCCCACAGGATCAGTACGATTGTTAGAACCAGACAGCCGAGAACTCCCAAGATATTTAAAGCCAGAAGTAAGTTTGTCCTTCTTTGGGCACCACTTGAACTGGAAAATATATGAAATTAAAAAAAAACAATTATACGTCCCGTCAATAAATAGACATCTCTCAACGGCCCATATTAAGCACTAAGTATACATATATCGTGGAGACGAAACACAACACATCCAGAACCGCGGACAAATGTGATCTCAAATAGGTACAATTATAATATCAGCGTCGGAAACCGAACCTAGAACCTCCAGATAGCGGAGGGGACGGTGGCCATTAGTTTCTAACCACCTACTTACCTCCAGCCGATATTATTTTACCTAAGAAAGTAGGTATGTCTATAATAAATTTGTGTTTGTATATATGTCTATAAATATTTATCGAACTAAACCTATTATCTAATAAACCTATAATCTAAGAATGCTGCAAAAAAAATATACATTAATTACCTTGTCAAAATAGCCTGGTCCATTTTTACTTATTTATTAAGTAAACTTTATGTAAGAGAAAATCTAGAATTCACCCAGCTTATTCATAATTCCTCTCCAATTAACCCATAACCAACTACGAATGGTCCGATAGACCGCACTGAATTAACATTATAGAATTACAAAAAAAAAACTCAATGAAGGTGGTCAAGAGAGATTAATGTGTAGAATTCTAAATAAGTATATGTATGTATTGTATAATTGCATCTCTGATTATTAATAAGATTTACTTAAGTATTTAAAAAAACAAGTAGGTAGGCAAATCATTTTTTTTTATAAAATCACATGTTTGTTTATGTAGGTGCCACAGATTTCAAATAAAAGTCCATAATATAGTTATCAGCGTCCTGCAGGACCGCACGTTATAGGATAAAATGGCCTATGTGGTAGGTAATAGTTGAATTAGAATTAATAGGGTTAAGAAATTAGTTTATTTACATAATTTGACGTTGTTACATTGAAGTGTTTCATTTTATGACGGTTGGAATTTTTTTTTCATTAACTCCTTGAAATGTTTTATGCCAGCTCCACACTGTCGTCACACACATGTGGCATACATGTGTGCGACGACAGACGCGAATGCGTTAACATTGCGTAGTTAGTATACCTAAGTGCTTTTATTTACCGCAATGAAAAAAGCAAAAACTGTCTATAAAGCCTAGAGGTGGCATTCTATTTATTTGTTTTCACCATTACGTAATGATACATAATGACAAGTATACCTGTAATCCAAGTATCAATAACAAACAGTGGAGACGTTCAAAGTCATGCTCTATATCCAAGATATCTTGCTCTAGTCGATCTTTACTTATTGTGCTGAAGTCAGAGAAGTATTTGTTGACGTCACTGTTACTGACATTACATAATGTTTCCGGTGTCTAATGGGCATAAAGAAGACATAAATTTCGAATTTCGTGTAACGATTTTACACACAGATAACTTAATTATAGGAAAGTTCTTATTTTATTAATTGTACACTATACACAATGAAATAAGTACTATCTAAGTAAATTAAAGCAGCATGTTATTAGTGTTGTAACTAAAGTAATAAAGATTAGAATTCATTGTTTACAATAATCTCAAAGGCAAATGTTTCAATAGAGTCTGAGCAAAGTTGTTAAGAGTAGGTAAGACTGCATTTTATCAAAACTGGGCGTCTCGTCATGCAGTGCGAGTTTAGTTCAAGTTATAATTAGACCAGTGCACCCAGAGGGACAGTCGGTAGTGCGCAGGCGGTCGTGGCGGTGACACAACGTTCATTCGAATTCCTTCGAAGAGAGCGTGCGTGTGCGCGTGGCATAATTGTTTACAAACAATCCTTCCTGCGTTTGATACTGATTGGCAAGGATTAAATTTTAAAAGGTATTTTTTTTTATTGCTTTGTTTATATTAATATGTGAGACAAATTTTTGCCCTAAAAATGGACTAAATAATTATTATAACTATCTACATAAGTAGATACTCATAATAATTATTTAATTTACGTACTTAACTATGTAGTTCTATCAAGCTGTGAAGTACCTATGTATATCTGTTAAGTTATTGTTTATAACTTAATGACCTTGGTGATAAAGTGCTAATGACTCTTGTTATTAAATTGTACTGCAGTAACTAATATAAAGAAGACAATATACATACTTATGTGTAAACTCTGTCTACTTTGAACCTTGATGAACTACGTCGTAACCTGTTAGGTGGGAAGAGGTATCTAGATAAGAATTGTGTTTTATAAGCTGATAGTAAACCTAGGTATCAATCTTTCTACTTACAACGAGATATGTCTTTCGACGATACATTACTTATTTCGTTTTTTTTTCTAAATTATAATATGTGTATAACAACAAAAATGAAATTTATTAAATGGTAAATTTTAATATTGCCTATACCTAACATTGAAGATAAAACAACCTAATATTTCTGATAAGTACCTACCTACACTAATAAAAACAACGTTACATAAGCAAGTTTGAAAAAATATGTAGCACAGAATATTGTACATAAAAAATACAACCTATAAATAAACCAATAAAAATAAAAAACCACGAACAGCTAAGCGAGTAGATATTTAATTATCTACACCAGTACATACTTATAATATCATAGAGTCACAGCAACAGAGTAAGAATTTGAAAAAATAATTCTATCTGTTTGTACAGGCTAATCTTCGGAACCACTGGACGGATTTGAATGAAACTTTTTTTGTTACATACCTATTAATCCTGGGCAACATAGTTATAAATTATTTTAGACACCTGATGGAGAACAATGATGGTACAGCTAAACTATAGGAAATATTGAAATGACGCCTTAACAAAAGTTGTTCAGCCTGATGAGGATTTTCTGTTGAGATATAAAAATCGAAGATCTGGAACACCTGATGTAGACCTATGATAGTAGAGCTAAACTATATAGGAAATATAGAAATGACGCTCTAATAAAAGATGTTCAGTCTGATGAGCATTTTCTGTTGAGGTATAAAAATCGAAGATCTGGAACACCTGATGTAGACCTATGATAGTAGAGCTAAACTATATAGGAAATATAGAAATGACGCTCTAATAAAAGATGTTCAGTCTGATGAGCATTTTCTATTGAGGTATAAAAATCGAAGATCTGGAACACCTGAAGAAGAGTCATAATAGTTTAGCTAAACTATAGAAAATATACTTTTTCAGTCTGATTAGCATCTTCTGTAGTATAGGTATCGTTACATTTGTCTGTACAATTACATTTCTCTAATAATTTTTGACTCTTTACCAAAAATTGTTCGGCCACGCGAACGAAGTCGCAGGCATCAGCTAGGACATAATAAATCTACATGGTGATCGATAATTACATTCGTATTTTTAGATACAATGAAGTAGATCAACTACCTTACGTACCTAATTTAGTAGGTACCTAATTTATTATAACTATAGTACCTAATTTATGTTATTACACACCAAGTTGAAGATCACGTCACGATCACCATGTCAATATTTTTATTGCAATGTAACTTAATTATTGTGGTTAAGGAAAACATAGCGAGGAAACCTGCAACTGTGTAAAATCGAGAAGGTAACGGCAAACCACTCCTGTTTGATATTGAAACGAAAGTTATTGTATATTGATATAATTCCACATAATCACCACGATGTTCAGCCACGAGGAATACGACAAACAGTATTTAATTAACTCAGGCTGGTTGAAATCGCAAAGGTTTCTACTATTCATATAGGTAAGGAATATATGTTTGACGACGAAGAATTTATTTTTAATCTATAGAGTTTATATGAATCTATAGGTACTTAATTATGTAAGTGTAGCTCAGTATGTACCTAGTTCTGGTAATTTGAATAATCCTTATAATGTAACTCCGAGAGAACTTCGTCCTTCGCACATACACCCAGACTAAAAATGCCACTTTATTCATTCAAAATCCATTGTGCCACAGACAGATATACAGCTTTTATATTTTTATGTGAGTGTCTTCCAAATCCACAGCGGTGGTGTCATATTCTTCAAATTTCACAATAAACAACTTGCTCGATATTACTGATGTTATAAAAATCTCTCCATTATTGAATACCAATAAGAGTCACACTCGCTCATTTATTTAAAAAAGTATGTTAATAAAGTTGTTTGCTTGCCATAAACAAGTCGTCAATGGATTTTTAATTTGATTTCTCAATGCGTAGACTGTTCCTGATTGCAACAAATTTCAACTTCGGGAACAAAATCGTGCCTCTAGGCAAAATAAACAATTATTTTTATGATAGCTTCGAGTTATTCTCAGGAACACATTAGTACTGTGTTGTCCTTTATGCAAACATTTACAAATAGGCTATCGTTATATAGATATCGATACTCTACGAAGTTATGAGAATAACTTATAACAAAAAGTAATAAAAAGATATTAAAACGTCATGCGTAGATATTTTTTATTTCAAAGCTGCACTATCACTTACGTTTCGAAGCCTTGGCCCTCGTGTCTCAAGGTTGGTTCTCAATGGTCTACATAGCGCGTATATGGAGATGGGTGACTGGTGGCGTCACGTATGCTGACCAAACTGGTATATATTTTTATTTTTCTATTCTTGATAACTTGATAAATTTCTCCGATGCGTTACTATGCGTAGACTGGCAAAAAAGTTGGAAAGCGGACTCTGGGTTTCGACGCTCAACGGCTGGGAGAAACCAGGAAAGCGCTTAGCTAAGAGAGAGAGGGAATCAAAAGTGTTCCGACCCTGAGATATAGGTACTTAGAGGAAACTTCTAATTGATATCTCTTTCGTACTTGTAACTTATACTAATCTTGGAATTTGAAACCTATAGTATCAAATGAACATAGATCGAATGACAGGATGTGGTTAACTGCTGGATACAATTACAATGAACTAAGGGTGAGTTGCACCGTCAAGTTTGCCATTAATATTAAACTGTTTTTCACCATGGGCAGGAACTTACAACTAAAAATAATAATAATAAATAATATTCTGAGCGAACGCAGCTGTAACGTACATATGTGTAGATAATACTTATTTACTTACAAACATTGAAGTTGACAATGTTCATTGATTGCGAAATTTAGAAATATAAATTACTTATGTAACAATCTGTTGTGACAGATGTTTCTGATAGTAATTTCATTAAAGTTTAGACTTAAAAAAATATAATATTTATTATGATATCCTAGCGCCTGGTTATGCCTTAAATAAAACTACCTATCCAAATGAAGTTATGGTAGGAAGGAGTCACGGGAGTCCGTGGATGTCATACGCAATGACTAAGGGATACATAGCCTTAGAAGCTGATGGAAAGAAATAGCATTCTCAAGAAGGGTTGACGTCAGGCAAATTATTTATTGCATTCCTGATTCCTGACAGTTATAAGTATTAAAGTTGTGTGACCTCAATTTGATAGAATTAGAATGTTAGTCTCAATCTAAATTTGTATACATAACTATAAAATAGATAACAGATGAACCTTATGTCGTAAATAAATGTTACATCAGCGTCCAGCTGTCTTGGCCATCTTAGTTTATTTATAAAAACAAGTGCGTCCTCTTTATCCCAATCCTTATCATAAACACTCTGGTAAAGATTCTAGAGGTACAATTACGTACTAGATTCTATTTTCATTTTGGAATATATTATTTTCTAGATGTCCATCCCGGCTTCGATAAGGTAAACAGTAATAAACAAATTTCTTCCTAATCGGCCCAGTAGTTTTTGAATTTATTCATCACAAACAAAAATACCAATCTTTTTTCTTTATAATATTAGTATGGATTAGGTACTCATTCTATAACTTTTGTAAGATCGTGGTAAGTTAAGTAATTATGGTAGGACTTTAGCTAGGTTTTATACTATGTAATCTATACTACATATATAATAAAAATTTAAGTAGTTAGGCTATGTCTGTACATAGGAGAAATAGAAAAATATTTAAAGGGACTCTTTTTGGGACTAATAAAAGCCAATAGGACTAATAGAAGTCAGCCAAAACTTTTTGTCTGTCTGTATGTTTGTATTTTTATTCGCGCATCACGCACAAACTAGGTACTGGATTAACAATTGTATAGCAGATAGTTTTACTTAAAATCCGGTACAGTTTTAATCGCGATACGTTACTTACCTAGAGCCCGAGATGAAAGTATAGACAAAAAAATAAGTTATGAGCACGTAATAAACGCGAGCGAAGCCGGGGGCAAAAGCTAGTATTTACTAAACGATTCGCTGGTTTATACGTTAAAGCGATAATAATCATTTTATTTGCGATGAAATTATGTCAATTTCGTCTGGTTAACATTGTGTTCTTATTACTTGTGTTTTTTATACAGTACCAAGAAGACAATGTTAAGAAAAATCGTGCAACACGCAAATCTTTTTACTTGATAGTTTTAAGTAGATGTCATATCGTATACTCTACATCTTTCAAGTAGATAGATAGCGAACGTACCTACGCTCGCTATCTATCTCCATGTTATTTTTACCTTGCGGCAAGTGATACCTATGATTGGTCAAAAAACATCCTAAACATCCCCCTAAGTATTTTATATGATACAGCGATAGCAAGTATAATGTATATTTTCAAGTTATTGGATACCTAGTACATATGAAAAAAGACATGTATCTACTTATATAGGTATACTGTCGATAGTCAGTAAGCATGTCAATTCTGTTGTTCATATGTCAAAATAGATTGAGATTGGTCCATGTGAATATTAAATAATATACTTGCCGACATTGCCCGAGGTACATTACAACATAAAACAAATTCGATTAATTGAGAAGTTAGTTGTTTCCGAGGTACTTAGAACCTCTCATTAGGGCTGCCAATCTCTCTTTGTTTGTTGTTTAATTAAAGACCTTTTACTGACCAATGTCGACTTAGGGCAACCGCGTCTACTCAATTAGACAGAACACAATCATTGGCGATGGTAGACCATTGTCACTTTTCTATTAAGTGTTTACACTTGCACAAGGTCATCGACTTTTTTTCTTTTGTTAAAATGTTACGGCAGACAATGGACTTTATGTTTTGTCATGGCCTTCTCTATTTCAAAGATACATAATACCTACAAATAATAACGCCTTTTTTCTGTAGGGATAACTTAAAAATTAGCAGATCTATTTCATATATTAGCTGGTGAATAATCCACTAGAGAGCGGGTTACCCTTCGATAACTGCATTCTTATGATGTAGCTTTGTTTAAAAATGCTGCATGACTAAGTTTGCTCTAGAATCTCACGAAATACGAGGGATTAGGAGAATAAATAAAAGACAACTCAATTTTTATTTTCAAGTACATCAAACTGAATATAAATAAAATAAATAAGTGACATAGGTATATTGCGGAAGTTTAAAGTTAAAATTAAATCATGCATATACTAGCTTACTTATATATTTTTCTTTTACAGAGACCAAAAACTTAACAACCAGTTTGCTTAATACTGTTATCCGGGTATGATATCGTTATCTACAAGATAAAAAAACAAACAAACATAAGGAGATAAGATTAATTCGAACAAATGGAAGTGAAATTTAACAATGGTTGCCTACATTTATAAACATTAGCTATTTCTGCTAACAATGAAACCTGTTAAAACATTATTAGAATAGTAAAATAAGTGATTGTGAAAACAATAACAAAATGTGGATAAAGAAAGTATTTAATTCGTTTTCTACTTTTTTGAAAAAGGCTTTTGTAAAGTGTAATAAGGTAAATATGACTCTTTTAAAAACCAAAATCTAATATTTTCATAGTAGGTATATTAAACTATTGTTATGAACCAGGATGAATTAAAAATTTACATTAATTTATTTGCTATAAGCGTAATCATCCCATAAATAGATTTTAGATGGAATTTTTTTTCGTACCAAACTTACCTACATAGGTTGTGCGTCCTAAGTTAAAAACACAAAATAATCAATTATACTATAATTTTCAAATTTATTTTTTATTTACAGAATAACCTATAAAGTTTATATAATACCCTATAAAGTTTGTTTGTTTGTCCTTTCACTTCAAAACGAAAAATTGGATAGCGGTGCTTTTGTGCGTGGAGATAATATTGCGAAAGTGTTGTGGAGGCGCGCAAAAGTTAGATATGATTATTTTATTGGATCAAGAGCACGCCATATGACATGATATGATGACGATTTTTCAGAAGAGCAAACTTAAGCCGCAGCTGCAGCCGAGCATGTCCAGCATTCTGGAATCCCTGGATCTGGAACATGAGTACTCTCCCAGCAGGTGGTCGGAGCGCTTTCCGACAGCCCAGGAGGTGCTATATAATCATGTTCGCTTTGTTACAGAAGGTCAGAAATCTAGATTACTTATAGGAAACTATAGTAAATATAAGTTTTTGCGCTGTCTCTGTCGTAAGAATTTTAGAATTTTTTTATCCTAAAATACCAAATGTGTTATTCTAGGTAATATCCTACCAGATCATTCGTTTTAATAGAATCTACCCCGTAGATTTTGCGTGACTGAGTAACATCCTCAATTACACATACATTTTCACAACCCTTCTTACTCACATCCAAAACTTCACAAGTATAATTTAAAGTTTACCTAATGAAAGATATTTTCTGAGTATCGCTCTGAAAGTTCCTAGTACCTATCAATCTGAATATAGCTACTTTCTTCCTTGTAATAAAATCACTCGACGAATCCATATTAAAATATTATATAGATTTATTCATGATATTAACTATGTTCATGATATTAAAATGTTTTGTTCTAGCCAGCGAAGAAGCAACAAACAATATTCCACACAAATTAGAAATTGAATACGGATCCACGCCAGGACAAAAATTGGATATTTTTGGCACCGATTTACCAGATGGTAAGGAAAAGTTTATGCTAGTAAATTATGTGGGGGCACACGAAGTAGAGCGAGGCGGAGCGGGCAGTACCTACACCCGCGCCTATCCTACACTATTTTTAAATACTGGACCCGCGTAATTTATCCGCTCCGCGTCTTCTGGCAGAGGCCTTTGGGCAGCTTCAAAATATTAGATGCCACTGACACCGGTTGATTATCAACATCAACTATTCTAATATTCTCACTATTAGACAACCCATTTGCAATGTTGTGTGGACAAACATTCATAACTAATGTCTCTATAGACCGTTTTTTCGGTACGACTATTCCTTAAGTGATGGATCTGGGCAAACAGACATAGAGATAAATTGATATTTCGTCAGCCATCTTGTGAGCAACCATTGCGAAAACTTGATGTAATTTGAGGCTATATATTGTCAGCAGATTAATTAAATTATTTCATCAAGCTAAACAGTTAAGTACCTTATAATACCTATATTTGATGATGCAAACATGAAAGTGGTTTCCGCAGACGATGTCTGCTTTCAGCAATTTAAATGGAAATCAATGAAATTAAACTTTACCTAGACAAACACCGACACAAGTATTATGGTTATTTGCGTTATTTACAGATATTTTATTTATGTTTTATTGTATTTGATAGATACATTTAATTGATCACGTGGATGTAATTTCAAAAAAAGTTCGTGAGAGAGTCGCCTTTGTCGATCATAGCTATTTATTAATAAAATTACATTTTAAAAGTTTCTAAATTTATTTTTATTTCTATATACTTATAGATAAATTTAACCCAAAAAAATACATAAATGTAAAAGATACTTGTAATAGATAAGGTTTATTCACAAACACTTTTGAAGATAAAGTTGGCGACGGAATAATAGGTACCTTTGAATGCATAATTTTTCTAAATCTGTTTGTAATACTTATATTTTTAAAGATTCACCAATCCTCGTGTACGTCCACGGCGGTTATTGGCAGGAGTTGTCCCGTGAGATGTCCCGGTACCCGGCGCTGCCGCTGTACCGGTCCCGCGTGAAGACCGTCGTGGTGGGCTACGACCTCTGCCCCGTGGCGACCCTCGCTGAAATAGTCAACCAGATCCAGAACGCCGCTCGCTTCGTCTTCGAATATGCTGAGAAAATGGGCAGTAGGTGAGAATTGCCATGCGATATCAGTCACAGGTCCTCAATTTACACTGGTCATCCTAAACAACATGTTTAAACAAGAATATTGAATCGTTCTATATTTATGACTGTTCTTTAATTAGTTTTTAAGATCCATCATATATTTGCGAACATATCAAATAATTATTTATCAATGATATTTTTTTTTTCAGAGGATTGTACTTCGCTGGACATTCTGCTGGTGCTCATTTGGTGGCAAAGCTTCTTTCCAGCTCCGACTTCCTCGACAGCGTAGTAGGGTCCCCCCGATTGCAAGGCGCTTTCCTCATCTCCGGCATTTACGACCTTCGAGAGATCATCCATACGTCTGTCAATGATGCCGTCCAGCTCCCGACAGAATGGGCTGTACCTCTCTCGCCCCAATTCGACTGTTTTAAACATCTGCAAGGAAGACGAATTCGCATTTACATCTTGGCAGCCCAAAATGATAGTCCCACGTTTAAAAAACAATCGCGGGAGTTCTTTGAACTATTACAGAATACTTGTCTGATCCAACACATGTACCTGGAGATTAAGGACGACATGGATCATTTTGATATCGTTGAGTGTTTCGCGAAACAAAACAACTTCCTCAATAGCCTTTTGGTTCACGATATTCGGAAGCATTTGTAATTTGATAGATCCACATATTTATTTTGTTGGAACGTTTTATTTGACGTAATGTTGATAAGAAATATTTGTACTAAAATGTGTGTTCATAAGTTTTAAGAAAATTGTATACTTTGATAGGTAATTAGTGTTAGAATCGCTAGATAACTTTAGACTAAAGTACATTGTAACCTTGATTGATATCCTTGCATAATCGAATGTACCTAATATTTAAGAGTTGTATTGTACAATCAAATATACCTTGGATGATTTTATGAGAACCCTTATTAAACTGCATGGGCGATATTTGTCAATGATGAAGTGTATACGGGTCTATTTTTACTTTTGAAAAAGAATTGTACCGTGTAAGTACTTGATATTGTCAAAGAGAATATGTGTGTCCAATGGTCTGACTACTAAGGATGCCTAAGGATGCTGACAACCGTGCGAAGTTAAGAAAAAAAAGTTAATATCGCAGCCAATAGTAGCCTGCCAAATCAGTTCGCTATTCGTATAGATAAATTTTGAACAATTTCAATCTGGAAAAAAATCTGGAATCTCTTTACTTCATATGACATTTTCTGTAAATCAATAAGCATGTTCCTAAATTCTAGTTGTATAGTGCTGATTAAAAGACACTGCTATTTTAAAAGTTAGGAAGTAAGCAGTTAGTCATTGCAATCATATATCAATTTTGTGATGTAATATTAAATGTTGATTTCAGTTTGATATTGGTAACTATCGTTGTCTATGTTATATAAGTAAATACTTTTTATAAACCACATAATAGTTTATTTTGAAAATTCTTCATGTGGATGAAACTTTTTTTTTATTATGCAAACTTATTTTTTTTTACTTACTCAGGTTTAAACCCAATGCAACAGAAAAAACAATATTACATATATTCAATTATATGCATATAACTTATTACCCTAACTGCAATCTTTGTAAATTCACACAGAGTACACTGAAAGATGTCTACTATCATGTCCGTGATCAAATTTAAAGTTCACCAAATAGCTCTTACCGTGAGGTACCACCAATAGGCACCGCTGCCTTCGACGCTCCACGTATCTATTAGGAACGCAGAACTGCACTATTTTAAGCATTTCCATATTATTAATTATTCTACGAAGTAATTTAAAAATATAAGACACCATACTGGGCTCCCTTCTTACCCTTAGCTCATAATACCCTACCATACCCAACACGAAGAGTGTGGGGAACATCAATGGATAAAAAGGATACACTCCGTATTGTCTCCAATATAAATACCGCACAAACTTGTTCTGTAACTTTTCCAATATAAGCCTATATTTCATTTCGTGCGGATTCCACACCTGTGCATTGCATTCTAGATGACTCCTAACTAGCGTATTATATATAATGTATTTATTTCCCGCATACTGCGAAACCGGCCGCACTGCGAAGAACAAAACCTAGATTACAGTATGTGTTCCCGGAAATTAAACTGCGATGTCATGCGAACTCCCAAGTCTTTCACTTCGGAGACCCTCTCTATTGATGTATCACCAATCTTATAGTCATACTGGATCGGGTTTCGTGCTTTAGTACAAGAGATGGCCTGACATTTCGAGATGTTTAATTCCAGCTTGTTTCCATTGCTCCAGTCTGCCACTCTGTCAATATCATCCTGCAAGCGCTGACAGTCTGCGGCTGTTTCGATAGGAAGAAACAACTTCAGATCATCCGCATGATGCATGCACCCCCACATCATCTAAGTCATTGATCATCACCAAGAATTGCTGCCTGCTGCTGGCTTTAACCCCGAATAAACGAAATATGGTTTGGAGCAGTAACCGGCATAATCAACATAATATTGTTGTATTTGTCTTGCGTAATTTCGTTTCGTAAATTTTCGTAAATTTTCGTTTTATTGATTTTTTACTCAAATCTAAACATAGCCAAACACCTTGCAGGCAAAATTTAAAATCGTTGGAATGGCATCGACACGTCAAGTGATGAACTAAAAAATACAAACTCAGCAATTCGTTTGCTGAGTTTGTAGATAATACCTATAATACAATAGAAGTACCTATTATTTTTTATAGCACAGTGGGCAAATGAGCGCGCGGTGTGTCAGATGGTAAGCAAACACCGCAGCCCATGCCCACAATTCTAATTCCGACCTGTCAAATAAATTATGCCAAAAAACTTTTGTCATATTGTTGAGCGCCAAATTTAAATTAACAAATTTTACAATGTTAATTTTCTGGCTCACATAACGCGTGGATGTAATTACCGTTTTTGTGGTTATCTTAAACTTTTTGATAAAACTAAAAAAAGACCAATTAAGCTCCGTAACTCTAACGCAAAAAGTATCATTGTGAGCTTACAGTTTGAATACGTCATCTCAAGTAATAAAACAAACCATTAACAAAAACTTGAATGAAACCAAGCCAGGCTCATAGCCACGTCAGGGCCACGCCACGACGACGTAGATACATAATTATTTATAGGAAAATAGTGAATGTAACTTTTGTTTTAAATATCACACCAGAGTGCAACAGTTAGTTGTAGTCATGATAGTTACGTTTAACGTAATCGACTAGACAGAATCCCCAAAATCTGTCTGTCTCCAAAATATTTATATCCAGCTAAGGCGAAGAAAATAGTAATTATTGTAGCATTAAATTAATGTGAAAATACATAAATGTAAATTACATAATTGTAATTAAAATAATATTCTGACTGTTCAAAGGCTTCTTTATATAAGGATGGATGGTAAATAATGGGTATAGTATATAACTATGTGTCTATATATAATTAACAGTTAGAGTCGAACAAAAAATTACTAGGTTCTAGCAAACCAAAATTGAAATCAAAATCGTATTAGATTTCACTAATAATGAAATGTATCATGGTAGAAAAAATGAACTCATTTAGAAGCCAAATAACACTAAAACAATGTTTTCGTTTTCTCAACCAAGTGTAATAAGTATATTCAAGTTTAATTTTATTCACTCAGTAATGCATTAAATGTTTAACGGATTTGTACTGGCTGAAAAGTAAATAAAAAAAAGAAAATCCAGAGAAAACGATTTTGGTACAATTCTTGAAACTTATTAAGTTACAAATTTAATAATAGTTTATTTTTAAGAATAAGGAAGTAGAACTCCACTAAGAAATCCTACGAATTAATACTGTGTTTGAGCTGCCTGAAAAAGTTGAAACTCGGAGGGCGGGCAGCGCAAAAGCGCACGGCGTACGGCATAACGCGTTCTGCCGCCGCCCAGGGCGCCCACGACTACGTGCCCGCCCTAATATCACTATGCCAGTCGATATGCGATCTAGTGCAGAAACTTTAACAAAGTAATCCTTACGCATATCTGCGGCTATAAGCAATATCATCAATAATAACCACTAAGTATTAAAGTTTCAAGTAGTTTTAGATTTCATTCTTTCGACTTGTAGTTTGTAGTTCGTGCTTTATCGGCTATGGCGAAGGTAAGACTTTTTCGAATATTATTATTACTTCTTGAATAAAATTTATTGATGAAAACATGAACAAAATGGGATCGTCACTTTTAAACTAAACAATCATATATAGTAACAAATCTTCCAACGTTATAATATGAAATGTATAAAACGAATTTTGGAAAAAAATATTGATGGAAAATAAATCTGTTTTTTTTTCATATTACAGCTATGTTTTTAGTAGTTAAGTATTTAAAAGTTTCTGAATAGTTTTGGCGCCATTTATTTGAGATTGCTCATTGATAAAAGGGATTGGTATAGGATAAATATTATAATTTATTTGTAAAATTAAACATGTGACATGTTTATTAATTGTTAAAATCATAATCAACAACAACTAAAGGTACTTCCAAGTACCTCAATTAAATATGAAAACAAAGTACAATGATGTGGCAAATAGGTATAGAAATAAGAATGTATTTCTTTTTGAATGGTTTGTAATACATATCACGTAAAGTTTTGAAGTAATTAAAAAATAATTAATGAGTTACTTACTTTTTAAAGGCTAAAACCTGTTAATAAATATATTAAACTGGAAAACTTATTGAGGTTGACATTGCAATTAGCAAACTTGTTCATGAATAAAGCTAAAGCAGGGACGAAAATATAGTTATTTGAAAATTCCGTGTAATAATGACAATATCATATACATATTTGACGGCAGAAACAAATAGGGTAGAAAGTATATACTCATATCAGATTATTTTTCAAGATCTTATATTTTGTGTATTTTTCCAGAAGTCTGCTTTTACTTTTTCTTCGTGATGATGATTTGATGAAAATAATTACTATTTCATTCGCATAATAAGCATATTTTAATTGCAGATTGAAAAAATAAATACGCTCGAAATAATTCTAAAAAGGGTTGAAAAAAGTCTAAATTAAAAAAAGCATATTAAAAAAATTAATCTAAATTAGTCTAAATTAAAAAAAGCATATAAATTATTGAATATTTTCGTTTAATTTCAGGAAAAATTAAGTAAGTACTATTTTTTCCCAAATCCCAATGAAGATCATTCGGAAAATTCTTGAAGTTTCACGTGGAAAATTATTATGTATACCTAACATTTTTATATTACCAAATCCAGGTGTGTGGATTCCAAATTACTTTCATTCAATATTTATGAACAACAGATATGCCAAATTAGTCAGTATTCTGGAGCAGTTCCTGCATATTATTAATGAATATTAATTACTTAATTATAGCCAATCACAACTGTTTAATACCATGGGCAAGTTGAACATTACCATACGTATACTATATACTTATACTTTTGTGTGAAAGTAATCACAAAATTCGACTAAATGATTTCGCCATAGCGTCAGTAGAAAAGAAAAAGATCATTTTTTGGTGAATTATGCGGGGAATAGGAATTTATTTGACCGGTGCCCGGGATACAACTTTCTATAACCATAATGTACTATGTACTATAAAGAATAAATCACGCGAAATCGATGTTTCCCTCGGCACCTCTAAACTCTAACCTCAAGCAAAAACTAAAACATATCATTGGTCTTGCCTCTAGTGTTTTTAGGTCGTATTGGTTCAACTCAGGTTTTTGATAATAAAAAAATTGTGGAGGGTAACTTTCAAATGCATATGCTCATAGAATTTGAACACATTTTATAATTCACGGTAAATTAACGAATGTATTTAGAATAATTCGATATAGGATGGGGGAAAAGGATGTAAGTACTTATATTTGGATTGACATAAGGGTTACATTTTTATCCATGAATTCCTACAGTGAGAGCTAGTAAAATAAAACTCTTCAACGTCTGTTAGATTTTTGAGTTGACATTAATCAATTCCATAACAAAAAAAAACATTATTTTAAAAGCCAAATGGCGCAGCATTAAAAATTTTGACAGTAAGCGGACACCTTGAAGTATCTTCATATTTTTAAAAAGTAAATACCAAATGGTGCTTTTCTCAGAAACGATAAAAATTTACCTAGTTTGGAACTTTTGTCTTTAGTATACCTAAGATTTCGTAGTAGCATGTGCAGATAGACAATACTTTATTCATATCGAAAGACAGAAAAATACAGTAAAAGTGGACTGATGGACCTAAACCATAAAAAATATGTTTGACGACCTCGGTGGCGCAGTGGTAAAGTGCTTGCCATTGAACCGATAGGTCCCGCGGGTTCGATTCCCGGTCGGGTCATGATGGAAAATGATCTTTTTCTGATTGGCCCGGGTCTTGGATGTTTATCTATATATGTATTTGTTATTTATATATTTTGTATTGAGTTAGTATCCCATAACACAAGTCTCGAACTTACTTTGGGGCTAGCTCATCTGTGTGATTTGTCCTAATATAAATAAATAAATAATTGTGACGAGTAATTAAATCGAAGCAAGAAGAGGAAAAGGAAAGCCAAGAAGGGCATTCCTAGATGAAATAAAAGAGAAGGCAGAGGTCGTGTCGTATAGGGAGGTGAAATCAATGGCTGTGGACAAAATTAGTTGGAAAATGATCCACAGACAAGAACAAAATTCTTAAATTAATTGATGATGATAATTAAATGGGCAGTATCTCAGTGATTTTTCTACTACAACAAAGAGCTGGGCGTTGATTTCCAAACACCACCTGTGGGTAACGGAACCGGTTGCGTAACAGAAAATAGTTACACTTTTACAGTTTTATTATATGAATAGATTGATATTAACTCTAAAATTCGCATAAAGTATCTACTTACCGCATTTTAATACTTCTTAAGTACCTATATAGGTATTTTGTAACGCCCTGTACGTACGCCCTTACATGTAGACATTATGTTTGCTCGAATCGACCGAGTTCCATTCGTTTTCCCATCGATTTGGTTCAAATTAATTGATGTAAACATTCTGTTATCCCTGTGTGAGTCAATATGTTGGGTTTATTTAATCTAGATATCAGCCAGACTTGTGGTATCGGTGCTGTTAAAATTTGGGGAAGATACAGATAACTTGGTATTATCTAATTAATGATAAATATGTTTGCATGCATTGCAAATGCACTCGCTAGTGACCTTTTAATTGCACCTATGTCCATAAAAATATAATTAAGATTTGTATTTTTGTTTAATGCATAAACTCAAAAACAATTGGACCGGCACAGACACCGACGAAACCTTCAGAGCACAGGGACATAGGCTACTTTTTTGTTATAATTTTATCCGAGCAAAGCCGGGAGGGATCTCTAGTAATTCAATCCCTTGCCTAAACTATTGGTTCCATCAAGATATTTTTTAAAACTAATGCAAATAAATTTAGGAACCTGAAAGTAATCAATTTCAGGTTCCTAAATAAAACTGCGTTGCATTTGAATCGATCCGTAAAGTAGATAAGACATCCGACTTATCGGATAGTAGATCGCTAGTAATTTAATTCCACTCGGATATCAACCTAAGGAAACGTAACATCCTTAAAGGGCTCAGGGCTGCTAAATTCAGTTTCCCCAAATCGACGTAAATTCCCGGCCATTCTGAGTTGATCACCGGACATCGCACTCACATATAAATAAGCTACTACCTATTGTAGTTATGTCAGATTCACGTTTAAATAACAATTAATTATAAGTAAATATATTAATAACATATAAAAACTTTATTAAAATTTTGAATCTTTCTTACTGGAATTATATCATATGCTAGAAAAGAGCTAACGATTTACAAACGTCTGAACGCACATTTTCCAAATTCAGCTCAGAAAACTGTTGATTCGAAGTTCTCTTTTAAATAAAAAAAAAATAGATCAAAATCGGTTCAGCCGTTTGCGCAGCAGCCAAAATGCCACGGACAGACATAATGGTGGACGTAATCAAAGTTATCCCATACCATAAACGTGATGCATAAATATAGCTTTGGTATTTTGTTACAATTTCTGCCCGTTTAAGTACTTTAACTTTTTAACTTAAACCCAATTTCTACCTTTTCGTTTCCAATGTATTTTGGATTTATCCTAAGGTCGATAAAGGTACAATTCTAAATAACTTAATTTTAAAAGTAAAAATACAAAAGGAAATAAATTTCGTCACGGTATTAAATATTCAAACCTCTATAGGCTTTCTACAACAAATAGATCACAAAATCAGTCCCTTTAAAAATTACTGCCCTAATATTTACCCTTAATCGAAATCAAATTTAATTGAGTCAAGATGCGACTGCAAATAACTCTGCTATAAGTGAGGTATAATTTAACGAGCAGTAAACGTTTTAAGGCAGTGGAATTACTTTACTTCCTTGTCATAAAGTTGACACTTCTCCCTGTAGGTATTTATTACGAGAGGAAATACAACAGGCTAGATATGCCTGAGTAAAAAAAAATAATTTATAAATACATTGACATCAGGAAACTCGATAATTAAATATCTATATTAAGATAAGTATTGTTGTATAAATTAAGTTGTCAGTACATATATATTATTATACTGACAAACATTTGAAGGAAAACACTTCGTGAGGAAACTTTCACACTGGTTGACTATTTACTTGAGCCATGAAATTAATAGGTACTACGGAGTACCTACTAATTCCATGACTGCACCAATATTTAAAAGACAATTGTCAGATGCCCACTTCTATACACACATAACTCGATGAGAAAGAAGTTTTTCTTTTTTCTTCTGCAATCACAGAGGTTCAAGAACTAAAAACACGTACTTAATTATGATAAAAATATTCCAAATAAGAGCAAGTATAAACCGACACAAAAAACATACCTTTGCCGTGGTAAGGGATTGATTCTTTAGCGGTATTACAGCCAACTTTGATTAAAATTTGAGACGAATGATGTTACATCTACAAATGAAAGTCTCCCCGCAGACTTATGAAGTGAAAATAACAAATTAGATATGCGATTTTACCTGACTACGGCGAAACGAAAAGAATAGTTCTTAGTCCAGAGGTATTATCGATTCCAGAAAATATACAACCCAAACGTTTTCCGTCCTATTTTTTCCAACATTCAACAAAAAATATTCTATACTATTTCTCATTGAATCTTTGCTAAAAAAAAGTGATTTCATAATGTTTTATGCATTTGATATATGTTGATACTTCGAAAACCATTGAATGCGTTATGTATGTACAACTTTTTATGGGGTGCGTTTGAATACCAATCTTACTCGAAGGTGAAGGAAAACATCGTGACAAAACCTGCACACTTGTTGTTTAGTTCGCTAGATGTCGATGTCGATAGGCGTAAAAATCATGTCTGATGACGACTTGAATAAAATCAAACACCAGTATTAGCAATAATATACTTAATAGAAGACCAAGAGCAATCAAAAGTAAGTAGTTATTTTGACATCATATTTATCTTCTGTTACTGACAATAGAACGTAGCAGCTAAACGCCGTATGATGAATCTCGGTCGTATTCACGTCGTAAATAAACCAGGCAAGCGTTATCTCAAAGATAACCCTGTAACTCCTCCGGCAAGACAATAAATACATCCACGTTTTATCCCCCCAATTGCCCGCTTTTATGAAACCATTAAGTAAACATCATTGTCAAAGCTTTTACTTTCACAGTGTTCCACCATGTGTTGTTTTTAGATATCAAGTGAAATAATCGGAGTACAACGTTTACAAAGCGATTTTGATGTTCTAATGTATTTTATAGTAACTATTATTCAATTTTTATAAAATGTTGTTTTAACATAAGTTATATTACAATATAAATGCATAGATGATCTATCAAAGCCATGATGAATGCTAAGCAAACAAATATATAGAATCTAACACAGGTCTTTTAAAATCGATGTCGTGGTAATTTTTCAGATTTTATTTAATCGATACCACGATACCATCTAAAATATGTAAACCTTTTTGATATATATTTTATTTCAAGTTTTCTTAATAAAATCTTAAGGGGACAAGTTCAAGTCAAGTTCAAGTCAAGAAATTTAAGAAGTTTGTTCTAAATCAATCAGTTTAAGGTACTTTCGCATTTATTTTTTAGTAGAAAGTAGTAAATGTAAGTTGTCAAGAACAAAACAAAAGCAGTAATTCGAATATATTTGAATTATGAATTGAAATTCCTCTGAGATTAGAATAATTTTAACTACTTAAGTATATTAATAATTATATTAATAAGTATTGACTTATTAAGCTTCGGTATAATTGAGTTACGATACTTATTTCTTATTCCGAGCATTGTTAATGAAATCAAATTCGATGTCGAGTCAAACGGGGACTACTGAGTTCATTATAATTTGATCATTATATATTTCTTTGAGAAGTTGTACTAACTTTCATTGTTAATTGGATACCTGTGTAATTTTAGAGCACTCAATTTAAACTGTAGGTATTCATTTTCTCTTGTGAATGCACTGATAAATATTATAAATTAGGGTCTACATGACGTTTAGTTTGTTGCATGAATAAATCTTCTTCTTGAAAAGTGACCTTTAATATCAAAAGTAATGAAGTTACACATGCTTTATATGACACATCCGCAGTATTTTTCTTTCCCTTCGCAGTGGAAATGATGGGTCCCCGGGGCTATGACGCCGAATTATTTCCACAAGATGTATCTCACGGAAGCAATTGAGCACCCAGAAAATCCTTTTTTCCTCTGCTAATTAGTCTCGCAACATGGACAAAAAATGTTGCCAGTATTCCATACACGATTCATGCATGTAGCTAGAGCAGCAGTAGCAGAGGTGGGTTATTGTGCCCAGTATTTTCCGATTTCTTTCAAGAAATCCAAAAACACTTTTGTGTTGAACCTTTTGCGATTAAATTGGGAAATAATATTAAATAAAAATTATCAAACTTTTAATTAATGGAATATAAAAAAACATGACAATATGATATTGAAACGTTATATAAACATCCAATGAAGATCCTGCAACCATGAATCATTCATGGTTGCAAGATCTTCATTGGATGTTCATATTTGAATATGATTTTTATTTAATATTAAGTACTTTTGTTGAAAAAATGAAATTATTACATTTAGCTTTGAAATGTTTCATTCAAAAAATATTTAATTAGAGTGGAATACTAGTAAACCCTATCTTGACGTTTGATGAATCACTACATAGTAAGTAAGAGTCGTTACCCGCTATGTCCCTATGAATCCATCCATCCTTTGTTCAAAACTTCGCAATTAATTTAGATGCGAGATTTTTTTAGATAGTGTGATTCCTGAGGAAGGTTTAGGTGTATAATGTATTATGGTTTTACCCGAGCGAAGCCGGGACGGGTCACTACTCACCAGTTTTGTATAAATAAAAAAGTAGTCAGAAAATAAATTTAAATCAGATTAGGATTATGAGAAAGAGAGAGAAATATGAAATTAATAAACAAACGTAGCGTCCGTTTTTATTGACATTTATTCCGAGTGGATAGCTAAAAGCCTACTCGAAGTCGCGGACGGAATCGCCCCACGATAAGGTAAATGATAAGGTTTGCGGCGATCTGATTTGCGAGATTGCACCTAATAGATTTATGCCGAGATGACATCTCGACGATGTCTGTTTAGATTTACTTAGCGTGGTGCACCAATCAACTTTGACGTTAACTTTAACCTACTTGCTACCGTCACACGACGATTATAGATACAATGGCGTACTTTGCGTTGTTCTGTGCTGGTTAAAGTTAACGGCAAAGTTGACTGGTGCAACTCACGCTTAGGCTCCTTTTCCACCAGAGATAAGGAAAGCTGCGTACTTACAACAACAACACGTAACCACGGTAAAATTTAAATCTATCATAGCACTAGTGGAAACGGGTTCTGCTAAACTATGTTGTTTATATGAAAAGATGCTATGGATAGATGCTAAGGATGCTGCAGTATGATGTTCCGGTTACATTACTGCGACATTGCTGTGACATATCAAAGCCAAGTAAATTCCCTTGACATTTTAAGATTTGGCTGTGATTTTACGGCAGGACCGGCTGCCTGACGTCAACGTTCCTTGGGAATGCCACTATACACTCGATTATGGTAGTGTAATAATAATAAATAGACATGCTAAGGACAAGTAATACTTACTAAAAACAAAAAATATTCATAGTAAAAGTTTTCACAAATATGTAATATGTTGTGCAAAGAAGTTTGAAATGATAGGACATAGATCGGGCTCCCGACCCTGACCCTCGTCGTGTAAACAAAATGAAGCGTCGCAAAAATGAGAATATGCGGTCGTAGAGATGAGCTTCTCGCCGGATATTTCTATGTACTTCTTTAAAGTCCGAAGAGGACCGGTCCGTCACGTGTGTACGTTACATAAATATCACGCAGATTCTACATAGATTACAAGTTATTTCAATTTCATATTTGTTTGTTCGTAATATTTATTTATTTATTTATTTAAAGTTTGCTGTACATAAATAAAAAAATACTTGGTAAGTAAAAAACCTACATTTTGCGCGATTTATTAACAAACATTCTTGGCATGTCCATTAGCTTTGTACTTATTTGTACTGTATTTAATGAATGCCATTTCAAACAAAAGTAAGATAAGGAAAACCATCCGAAGTTAATTTTAATATCTGATAAAAGAATTAATTATACATTCTACTTAGTAACCGTTGCAGACATCCACCAAACAGGTACAGAAAAATCCATAAACATTTTACAGGTTCAAAAAACATTTTATGGCTGACCAGACAGCGCCCCAGCAACATTGGTGGAGACTCCATAAAAGAAATATAATAACGGCCATAAAAGGGTGAACGAATGTTCAATATATTTTAAGTTGAAATATAAAAAAAATATTTACATATCCGTCGAAATCACATCACATATACGATACGATTTAAAAAGAAAATAGGAGCCATTCGTATCACCCGCACACTTATGTGAAAACCTTACGACTATTGGTCCGAATCTTTTTGCCGTGAGGTCAGTTTTTTATAAACCTACCACCCCAACTTAATCGAATAATACAAATGAAATCCTGCACGCTGGTTGATGTACTACTACTACTTTACAAGTGTACAAGCGACAAATTGCTATCGCCAATACCTCAAATAAAATCTAGCACCAGTAACAGAAAAAAACACATAGAAAGTAATTTTCGAAACTTCACAAGACGCCGAACTCAAACACATACCGTACCGTGAGTGCTTTTATTTACTGCAAGAAAAGCCAACAATGTATACCGCACCCGCCAAAGTTTGGCGATCTGTTCGACGACTGTGTAGAGCCGGTATAACCTTGAATGCCGAATTTGCGGCGTTTGGATACCAATGTTGCGGTAACAATACGGGTCGGAATGTGGCCATAATCGCGCTCTGAATCGACCGCAACTATACCGGCCTCAGTGATAAACGACCATTGTGTTAGTCACACACAACTTAACTTACTATCGTACAATTTAGGCTAGATTTATTGAAACTTGACTCAGAGACTTTCGGCTTTGTGACCTTGTGGATCCCTCCACCTTACAACGGCTCGGGTAAAACCATAATAAAAAGTAGCCTATCCTGAAGTTTTCGTCTATGGCTATGCCAAATTTCATCAAAATCGGCCTAGTAGTTTTGGAGTTTATCCGTTTGTAAAAAAATACAAATATTTTCACTTTATAATATTAGGATATAGAATTTTCATAGTATGGATAACCTTAAACTAATGAATTTTGAAAAAAAAAGCCTCGAACAATTAATACAGAAAAATAATAAAAATATCAACAAAAAAAGATAATGCTACTATTAGGGTATTGTAAACGACCAAAGTGATAAAAAAATATTAGCGGTTTGTTTCGCTTTGACCATATTTTAAAATTTAAAAATATATGAATTTTTCTTGTCCTACCTAGTTATATAAAAAAACAAATTATTAATCAATTAATATTATTGAAAAGATACTATCGAATTAATTATACATAATAAATTAATATTTAGAAAAAAGCAGTGTGTTACTTTCCTCAAATTTGAAATTAAATGTATTTGACACGGTTTATTATGATTTTACCCGAGCGAAGCCAAGATAGGCTGCTAGTCACCCACAATGTTCTGAATAATGTTATCGATTGACTAGATCGTAGAAAAGCCTGTTCATAATACATGAATCACGCACAAAACCGTAATAAATACCCGCACCTGCGGGAGTTGAATCGAGATCGATATGCTAGTGGCAACCCTAAGCATTAAATTTTTACAGCTCATCGGACGCGCATTTATTGATTTGACATTAGATGATACCTGGTCCAGCATAATTTAGTGGTTCTCCTCCCACGCTAATTGTAAAAGGAAATCAAGAGCTAACCACCCCTTGATTTCCTTTTACAATTAGCGAGGAGATCACTCTTATAGGCTACGGGGTAACTTGACATTATTTGTGAATTTCATCTACCATCTTGTCTAAAATTAACCACAAATAATTTAATAAATAAAAATAAAAGGTGATAATAATTATAACGCATTGTTATCGACGTCGAAAGGGTGTGTCTTATGATTTGTATTTATCATTCGGAGCGATGTTGATTACATTTTGGTACAAAGATAGACGAAACGTTCAAGAGTAACAGAACCCTTATAGATTCGTCATGTCTGTCTGTCCGTCCGTCCGTCCGTCCGTATGTCATAGCCGCTTTCTTTTCTATTCCGTGATCAGCATTAAGTTTTGTATAAAACAAAAATAGAAAAAAACAATACAGTTTGGGGTCCCCATACTAACTTAAACTCCAATTATTTTTTTATCAAACCTATATGTGTCTATTTCTCATAACCTGTGTATGATATATGGGATATGTCTTTAAAAATGATATTGAGGTTTCTAATATTATTTTTTTCTATAGTTTGCGAGAGAGACACTTCCAAAGTGGTAAAATGTGTTTTATACCCTTACAAGGTATAAAACTCAAAAAAATATATGATGTACACTTGTAAACTTCCACCCAAAATTGATTTGAACGAAATCTAGTAAGTAGTTTTTTTATACGTCATAACGCAATACGGAAACCTACATGGGCGAGTCCGACTCGCACTTGGCCGCTTTTTTAAGGTTTTACCCGAGCGAGACAAGGACGGGGTGCTAATATTAGATTTTTTGTTTGTTTGATTGCATTGTGTTCATGTCTACATTGTCTATAAATTACATATTATAAAACAAAGTCTTCTGCCGCGCCTGTCTGTCTGTCTGATTGCGATAAACTCAAAAACTACTGGACGGATTTGTATGCCGTTTTCACCAATAGATAGTGTGGTTCCTGAGAAAGGTTTAGATTTATAATTTTGTTTTTACCCGAGCGAAGCCGAATAGAATACAAAGACTTATTCAGGAAATAACCAAATGACCTCACAATATTGAATATTTTCAAATTATTTTTTTTGCTTGTTAGAAATAGATAGGTGTATTGCACTTTTTACACGAAATTAATTACTAAATTTATTTTTGACTCGGTACAGCAAAGTAATGCGAACATTTTTCCAGGTGTCTAAAAAAGCGTTACACTCATCGGAATACCACCTGTGGGCATATAGAATCCCTCCGAAGATAAATACAGCGAGCAATGTCTTTTCTTTTTATTACTCTTGTTTTATACCCTGCGGCTTCTGCTTCTTGAGTGAACGCTTACGGCGAATGTGTTCTTTTGAATTTAATTTGGTAAAAACATTGGTGTCATAAATTTTAACGCCTCGACTTATTCTTCTTTTGTGTTCCATTCCATTAAATTGAATGTTATGTAAATATAGCAGGATATACTCGTTGGCCCAAGCTGAATGAGGACTGACCCGTGTCAACGTCAGCGCATATCACACTTTATATCAATTTATATAATAAACTCGCACGTAAGCACCGTTAGTAGGTAATTAAATGTACTTATGCTTTCTGAAATTTATGGAATCAATATATTTTTTTAATCATATGAAGATGTTTACATATCGAGAAGTTATATATTTATTTGAGTAACATGACCAAAATATTTTGTTTATAAATTGTGCATTAACATTTGTTACACATTTTGGTGGCATTAAATATTTGTTATATGGATTTATAATACTACTTAAATCAAAGTGGAAGAAGTTAACGAAGTAAAATAATGAAAATGAGAAATGAAAATCCTTTCCGTGGCCGCTTTTAAAGTTCAGTTCTACAAACAACAGTTTGGTTTTCATAAACAATGAGTTCGAGAAATTCTGAAACATAAATAAATCTGATCGAAACTTTGATAATCTCATCAATAACATTTCAAAATTTACAGAAAATGTAGTCAAAACGCAATTGATGTGATGTTTCGCACTACAAAGCGCAATATGATTTTTTTATTTTTGTCTATTTCCTGTTCAAACTTTATCTGAATACTCAACAAATCTTGTTGAAAATTTGCATATTATTATACACAAGGTACCTAACTTTTATCGTATAAGTATAATAATCTCTCTCTCTCTCTAATCTGAGCGTTTTCCCGATTTCCTCCTCCGCCGTTCGGCCTCAGCTGCTCTCCTACTTTTTCGTAAGCGATTTTCAAATAATTGATACCAATTATATATATAAACAAAAAATACTTTTTGTTTTCTAAATTCTTCGATTAAATTCCAAAACAGTTTTAGTAAAATAAGCTATTTTTCCAAGATGTTTTCGCGAAATGTATGATAATGCAAATCAGCATAATGGAATATTTTACATCCTGGCTCTCAATTGACTAACAAAGTAGCTAAAGTATCATTTCTTTCTCATTCCTAAAAACTTGTGGGGTTCTGATCACTATATTATTACAAAAAGTTTATCTTAAGTAACTATTTATTAACTAACGTAAGATATTTTTGAAATTATAATATTCATTTTTGATAGTGAGAAACCAGAGAAACTATCATATTATTTGAACTTGAGTGGATTTTAGACACTAAGGGTATCGTCAAATTCGACGTTAATCTTAACCGGCGGCGGCGTGCCGCTGACGTTTAGATAGAATAGCGTACTTTGCGTTTTTCTGCACACGAAAAATTAACGGTAATGTTAACGGTGCAACCCACCCTAAATAATCAATAAATCAAAATTATATACATCTAAAATGTACCTAGTTCTACTAGGTTTAGCCTCCATCATTACGGCTAGAACTAGGTAGATGTAGCTGGTCAAAAAATGGTTTTATTGGTAGCTACCGACACAATCACTGCAGTTTGAAGAACGGTGTGGTTAAATGGTTAAAACCAAATCCTATACTCGTTCCACTTGAGTCTATATACCATCTAACTCATGTATAGCACACTTAGGTGCATCATGCTTTTCGTTTCGGCTTTTAGAGCCGTAACATGACAAAAATAATTGTTTATAATAAAAGCCAGTGCTTGAAATAGTTAATTGCGGTTAAAAAAGTAATAAATCCACAGTGACATTCAATTAAAAGAAGCGCGTGCCGCGACCATCCTTACCCCAAGTTTAACAAATACAACTTGACATTAAATAATACCTTTTTAATTCCTTGTTCGGTAAAAATACACTTTATTACGAATTTGAACTAATACTTCCAAAAAAATTGCTTTTCTATTGACTATAATTTAGCTGCAAAGTTTTAAAATTAATTTATCTATTATTTTATGAGTGTAAAAAAATATGTTTGTTGTGTAATACCTAGTGGCTCCGCAATTGTAACGCTACGTTTATAATTTTTACATATTTTTTACTCATATCAAGACTAAGTATAATATTTAATCCAGTAACTTAACGACGCAACATCTAAAACTTACGTATACACACACAGAAATATTTAATCTAAAAATTCAATAAATGTAATCATACCCTTTCCTTTCAGTCACATACCCGTCACGTATCGCTTTATAGCTGTGATTGAATAATGTTGGGCTAAGAGGGTTTTAAACACTATTGAGTTACGTTAAAAGGATTCTGGTTAACGTCCTTCACGAAATGAAAGACGTCCATAAATGTCACCTCATCACTATTGGATCATTTATGTAATAGATATCATTTTGCGAAATAGTAATCTATCCGGTAGGGTATAATGTTCTCGACTTACGCTAAAAGAAAAAAGGGATGTTTGTGCTTTTGTGAAGAAAATTTTAGAATACTTATTTAATATTCTATAATTTCTAATTTACGCTATTAAAAACTTATATTCTTTTCTCGTGTTTCGTATAGGTATTTAAATATTTGAAGTGGTGGTGGTGTAAGACGCGGCCTGTAAACCGAATGGTCCCAGGTTCGAATTCTACTCATGCCACGTGACTTTGCATACCAATCTGGCTCATGTGTAGTAGTTTTCATAAACCAACAACAAATGTGTAAAAATAAAATATCATATTGTCAATAATGAAACCAACGTTTTTGTATATGGTTGTTATTGTATTGTATATGGTTCTGTTTGTCGGATTTATGTGAACAAACCTGTCATTCAAATGTCAATATGGAAAATACTATAAGCAGAACTACCAACAACAGAATGTGGCATGAAATACATAGCGAAACTAATTTTAATTAGCGAGAACTGGAGCGGAGGCCAGTCCAACAAACAAGGAGTAGAGCCGCCTCAGGGGATGTTGCAGACACCCATTTTTCATTGTCACGTCATAGTATGCAGTGGGTTAAAAATATTTTCTTAGCGCAACTCATTGAAAAGTAAAAACAGGATCACCAACAATAAGAAGTAAGAGATGAATAAATAAACGAGAGGCTTTATCTCATTTTATAAAGAAAACTAAGTAGTGTCGTAATGATTGCGATGCAAGCGTGCCCATTACAATTTGGCTATTTACTATAATATACTATAATAAAGTCGCATACTATGTAATGTACAATGCGTGTGAGCCATAAGACGTTTTTCAACAGAGTCTAAATCGAAGATAGTCAAAAAATTCGCATGAAAATTTTACGCGAATGTGTAAAATATAACTATTGCTTAGAAGTAATAAATAGATATGTAACTAGAAAATTCAGTTTATTATGACAAAAGAAAACGAACTATAAAGGTTTTCTTTTTCAGGATACTAGCCGACCAAGCCTTACTTCGTACATGGGCATTTATTTATATATATTCTTTCTAAATTGTCTAAATAACAGTGAAAACTGCATCAAAATCCCGTAAGTGGTTTCAAAGAAAAAAAGCTTAGAAACAGACAAATAGAGACGGAGGGCGACTTAGTGTTATAATAATTAGTAAAATTTCGTTAAATATTGTAATAACGATCGTTTTATCAAGAGTTATACATCCAGTTCCTGATGATTTGGAGCTCGATGTGCGGAAAGTTCACGGTCCATTACATCTCCATCAGATCGCAGTAACTACCCGCAGAGATTGATGGATGGATCTCATCTCCATGCATATTGCGATCACGCGAGAGTGTGTCAACTTATAATAGAACATGCGTTTTAGATAAGAATGTGATATATTAAATGAATTTTTACATTTCAGCAAATATATCTTTCTCTTTCTCATATATTTATTCTTCATTAAATACAGTACAATTCATGTATGTTACGTACACAACAAACTAGCAAATAAATAGTACATAAACAAAATCATAGATTCATTTACTAGGTATTTCGTGATCATATTTAATATTGTACTGGCTGTGGTGCTGCCTTAGAACCTGGGATACATAGACACATAAAATCGAATTCAGAATTCATTCCAGATACGAGTAGTGTACGGGTGTGGTGACTATACTACGCCACGCAGGTCGTCAAAAATCAGTAATAAAATAATGATAAAAGCTTATAATAGACCGCAAATCAATAATATATTATATGGCGTGGGCTTCCTGCCCCGAATTATGATAGCTCAATCGGTTGAAAATATCTGATTTAAAATTGAGTTACAAGATTCCACCCGAACATAAGTTCGAATCATGTAACTCAATTTTACTTACTACATTGCAAGTTAAATAAAAGCTTGTAAAAACGATTTCTTTTTTGTTATCAAGTAAGTATTAATGCCCAAAAATCCGATAAACGAACCCACGCAGCACCACACGTAGCCCCTCTACAAAACGCGATGGGAACGAATTACAATATTCGTAGCACCATTGCAGGGGCTGTGAAATTTCGTAGTATTAGGCTACGAGATGCTGCAATATTTCGTTTTTTTATTTACCAAGTGAGCGAAGCGAGCGAGGTCTATAATTCTAATTGTATTTTTTGTATGTATGTATGTTTGATTGTTGTGTGTAACGCGATAACTTTCGAACCGTTGTTGGTCTGATTTTAATGAAATCTAAAAGATATATAAGATCTATCCATATAATTTTTAAGTTCGTGAGGCAACAAAATCGATTCAGTTGTTTTTGAAATATTTACAATTTTGTAAAAACTCATCAAAAATGTATTGTGTTAAGTTCGCGGCGAACTACTTGACTTTATTATTTATAGATGAAATTTGAGATTTACATTTTTTCACCCGCCAGTCTTGGGAAGTTGAGTAATCTGGTCATCTTACCATTCCAAAAAATATTTGAGCAGAATCTTTCGCTACAGTATTTTTAATTCTCAATCTTAACGTCATAATTATTATGTCAGGTAATTTTTTTATAACCTTTCCTTTTTTACTGTTTGTACCAATGACAAGGTAATAAATTTTTTATAAGTTTTCACAATCACAGACAAAATTTTAAAGTTATATTTTATGATGACCTCGGGCTTGCAGCGTCACAGCCGGGCACGCAACAGAGAGAAAAAGAAAGAGAGAGAGTTAATATTATTTTTAAATTATTTAAACAGAATTTACTGGTCAGTGATTTATTGTCGCCGTTACAAAGCTGTCAAAAACAATCCATGTATCATACTCAAGCAAAAACCCTTTATCCTACAACAGTAGTGGAGTGGAATTTTAAAAGGTTTTGTTATTTATAAGCCATAAAATGTTTAGCTCTCAGGATTATATGAATTTTACGACACGACGACGTTTTGTGCGGACAATAGCGGCACATTGAGGTTTAGGGGTTCCAATTGCGATGGGAAATAGATCGTATGATAGATTTTACGAACCACATCGGCAATAGGCTTAGGTATACTTTTGTATACCTAAGCCTATTGCCGATGTGGTTACTGATGTCAATAAGTAATATATTATATCTGTCGTGGCCCAAACGTTGACTTGTCCAGAACGGCCGGCCATATCGTCACTACCTTTTATGGTTCGAAGAAAATAGGAAAATGTATTACATATCACATAAAATATACTTCATTATTGTTTGAATATGGTAGTAAGAAAAAGACACGTTTCCATAAAGTATTGGGTGGTTCTGGAAACATTTTCACAACAATCGTTTCTTGTTCCAGAAAAAATATATAAAACATAACTGAACAACCTAGTGACATCGTAAACACGAAAATGGGTGGTATAAAGATTTAAATCAACAATTATCCGCACAATGCTGTCAGCATTGTGCGGCGACGACCTAATCGACGCTCTAAGCTGCAAGCCTCTCACCTTTTTATAGTCCCTGAACAGACAATAATTGATTCCAATTTCGTCGTTTCAAATTCTAAAAATAAAAATTAATGATAATATGAAATAATTAAGTACGCGAAAATTTTAGAAAATACCAGAAAATTACAGATAAGAAATGAAAAGTATTTTTACTTATACATTTGACAGGAGTACTGTAGTTATCATATCAGACACAACTGACCTATGTAATGAAAAAAATCTGAATCAAAATATTTTTTTATGCAAAGTGATTTTTTTTTCACTTTTTTTAATTTATCAAATAATCATATAACAACTATAGCTAATCTTATTCTTAACTTATGTTACTGCCAACTTATAACTTAGAACACTCATATGGAATACCGAGTTCCAATTAGTAACAATATTACCTATTGGGAAAAACGTAAGTTACATTGAGTACAGAACACTGTTACCTTGAATAATTTATGTTAAATCCTTAGAACAAGTAAGTATAAAACAAAAAAATAATGATGTGAGAAATAAACGAAAAGGATAGGACGCATCACGCTATAAGTGTGGTGTGTGTTTGTGTGATTGTGTACATTATGTAACTTTAATTTTGAAAGAACTGTAATTCCATGCTGTAAGTACTTTATGCATCTGTACATCAGAGATGGTGTATGTTATTAAATACGTATAAAAATTATGTTTTTTAACCGTTTTGACTGCCAATTCTACATAATATAATTCAATTCTCTCGTGTTCGAAACAGATACCTGTAACACTGTTATAATCTAAAAAAATCAATACATTCGTAAAGTTTCCTAAAAATCTTGTTGAATGTTAAATTGGTTTACGATTTATTCTAAATTCCACTTGAATTTCTTAATAAGTATTGTTGAACTTTGAACCACTGTTTTAAATCTGTAAATTATAAATTGTTCACATTTAAAATACTTTGGTAATATTTAACAGAAATCTGAGATCATTGAACGCTTTATTCGAAGAGTAAAGACATTTTGTTATTTACAGATCAAGGACCGTTTGAGTTGCTAAGAAATTGTGCACATACAACTCGAAAACTCATATGAGTTATATGTTTGCTTGGAGCCGATACGGTCTACTTAAGTTAAAATTTGACGTGATGTTTCTATATACCTATATTTGTATAAGACTATATTTGTCCCTTCGAAATTAAAACGTCGGTTCGTTCAGTAAATAGATATTACAATATCAAGTGACGATCTACCCTCATCTAATTTTCTGAATCTTTTAATTAAATACAAAACTGTAAGTTACAACTTGAAACATGATGAAGCTCATAATATACATCATTATTGCTTAAGAATAATAAGTGTACGCCAATTTTAAGTAACTATGAGATATATCAAGATCAGTGTGCAAATTTTAAAAATTTTGAAACCGTAAGTAAATTAGGTATTTTTTTAAAGTATACTTAAGAGTTACAAGTGCACGCGAACTGTTATCGTATACCTAAATTACTTTAAAGTCTGTTTATTTCTGACATTTATATTTTAATTTAGTACAAATGGCAGAGTTGAGGGCGGTTCATTACGGAGGGTCAGTAATGAGAGATCGGCATCTGTGACGCGCTGCCGCCGTCTTAATGAGAAAATGCTTCAATTACACTGCCAAAATTCTTATCCGACATTGTTGTTTTGAAGCGATGGCATTACAACATTGTTTTCAAATTGACAAAATGTTTAGATGACTGTTCATTCAAATTGTAGGAATGCGAGTAGTCTACCTTTCGACAATGATATTAGGTATCTCTGTTTGAGGTTTACCAGATAAGTATACCTAAATTCTTTTAATGAATCCACAGAGTAAAACCCAAAGTACGAACCAATTTTATTATTACATATTATATATATATTTTATGACCACACTTCTTCTCACAACAAATAAAATATAACCACTTAATCTATATTTATATTTGTCTCACTTCAGAAATGACGAAGTTTGCGAAATATATTTGCAAGATTGTATGAGAACTTGCACCTACTATTTCAAATTCCATTCTTAGGTAACTCCTGGTCATTATCTAGCTTTCTAAGTTTATCTTTACGGGCTTTTTAGTTTTCGAGATTTTGTAATGAGTTATTGTTTTATCTATTCTATACAGAAAAAACAAATACTTAGATACAGATTTGCTAGACAAAATAAAAAATAAAATACGTTAATAATCATAGTTTAGGTAATGTTATATTGAGTAGTTTTAGTTTGCATACCCAACGACATATTACATATTATATAGTATTGTTTTAAATTAATGTACTATTTATTATTAATATTTGCACCCTGCATGCAGGTTGGTTACAGTTGACTTAAGATCTATGTAAATCTTACAAATAAATGATTCTATTAAAAAGTCTAAATTGGTACCACATACTAGTTATCACTTGATATTTTCATTATTACATGTAAATTTGATTTTAAGTTTGAATCGAAAGGGAATTATGGTGAATATCTAAGTCGCACTTATTATTTACTTTATTATAACTATTAAGCATTTTTGGTAAGGGCGCATTTCTACCTAGATTAATTTGAGAACGAGGTACAACAAACGTGTTGAATAGTTTTCTTCGAGAATTTGACTTGGGTACAATGTATCTAAGTGCATCAAAACTATCCTGACAATCGATTACACCATGGGTCAATTTATACAGGAAAATTAAGACCAACTCTTGGCGGCGCTTTTCAAGAAACAGAAGTTCAAATTTAGTTAGTATTGTTAAAATAAAGAAACCTCAGGTAACATTTGTCCCCAGAACAATTCTCGACATTTTAAACAAGTACTGTACCGTTCCATTAGTCTTTTCAGTTTAATGAAGTCTCTAAAGTTACTATCGTGACATTTCAGAGATATAGAGAGGGTAACAGATTGAATTACGCGAAAAATAGTTTTACCTACTTGATTTAACCATCAACACCATTAATTGTGTAAATAAGTAATTATTTGTTATATTTTTAAATGTTACGGAGTTAATTCATACCTAAATGAGTATGAATTATAACTAATTCAAATTCAAGTTCTTCGTTTCATATAAGTTGATGTAACGTTGCGATGGCACGAACGAAGGAACAAGATTTCTTTCAAATTAACCCCTTGATCTATGAAATCATAATTTCACATTTAATTCGTGTGACGATAATTGAAAAGCTTAGAGATTAACCATGTAATCATGGCACGACTTCCCAACACGAAAAATTAAATTATCCACACTTAGGTATATGATAAGAAAGTTAGTGTTAGGGATATAGCTAGTAGGACGTATTTAGATTTTTGGTAACTCTTTTCATTATAGGAAGTTCAAAACGATCTGGGAGCGAAGGAAAAACATAGAATGTGTCTTATATTTTTCCTTCGCGACCCATATAAACCATATATTGGAGTACATAACGCCTCCACATCAATATTTCATACAGACCACAGACCCCTATGGCATGGTAATAGTGACGAATGTTCAATGTATTTGAGTAGATCGCTGTTGGCTGGAAGTCATGCTCTCGGAAACCTCATTAATTACTGACACTTCGAAGCCATTAATAACGTTTATTGCCCCATGACTGAAGTCTAAACGTCTGTAACCAGCTGTAAAACGTTAGTCGTTACGTTTGCGACCTACTTTCATAGGGCTTTGACATTCCACAATCACAATAATGGTGTACCATCAAGCACACATTGAACTATGGACTGTAGATTATTATCTATCTCTCTCTCTTTTTTTTCATCTATGCATTTCCCGTCATTCGCCGTCATAGAGCGTCGGAGTCCAAGGTCCGCTTCTTACTTTTTCTCCTATACCTACTTCGCACGGTCTTCAGCGTCCTCAATTGTTTTCAAAACCATTGACCTATTCCACGGGACGGATTTCTATGAAATTTGGTACATGTGTAGAATTTATCCTGGGATAGCACATAGAGTACTTTTTATTTCGTAATTTTCTTTCAACTTAGACTTAGTCTTCCATATTTCAACGCAATTTTAGCTCGCATCAATAATTCAATTCAAATCTGAAAGTCGTGACATTTTATGATTTTTCTAATTTATTGTTGTTTCTCTTGAGCGTATACATTTACCTACATCACCGAAATCGTATATTTTCAGAATCAAAATTGCACAGGTGCTCTTATCTTGTCAACATTTTATGATAAGTATTCGAAATATATTAATCGCCCTTCCTCTCTACGTCATTAAAAGCCAGTGTTAATGAATCGATTCTTGGCATTCTTCATTTTCACTAAGTACTTTTTAATTAACGTGATATTCATAATGAATATTTAACTAGTCGTTAAAATTGCAAGGATCTTCTACGCTCCGTCAGCACCTACCTATACCTAAATCGACAAAGTTTTGTCAGCGCCCACAACAGCCGTGAGATATGCAAATCATATTCACTTATGAAGCCACTCTGGAAGCTTATCTCTGGAACATTCGCGTTCTAAGACAAACAATCGAATATTTCTGTACAAACGGCTCAAGATAAATTAATTAAACATAGTTGAATAGCTTTAGTTTACTAAAGCAATAAATAACGTAATAAATTTGTTGAGCAAAAGTTTTAATATTGTTGGTCAACTAAACGGTCTTGGGCTTAAATAACATTTATAATTTCGGAATTTGCACAATGTTACATTCTATCATCACTTCTTGGCTTTACTTATGAATACTTCCAAATATTTATGTTTATTGATCAGTTTTGTTTTGACAAAAATCAAAAGCATTTCCTTAATATGAGTTATTTAAATTTATATGTAGTTCTATTAATTAAAATTTTTGGCATAAATACTTAAAACATAGTATGAGTATACTCTATTCTATTGTTTCAGATGCGACAATCACTGGTTCCTGTAATACTTCTCGCAACAGTAGCTCTATCATCAAGTAATGTACTTCCAATTATGTCCATAAATCATCTCGACTCAGAGCCTCTAGGTTTCAATAGTCCTAATGCCAATACGTTTAAAGATAATAATAATATTTTGAGCGGTTTATTTTATAAAATATCTGTTGGAACGTCTCTCAAAGACCATCTACCTAAAGTGCAAAAACTTCCAGAAGCAAAGTTCGAAGATTTTGACAATAATCGAGGAGAAGCTAAACTCAACGTCCTAAGTAAAGACGAAAGCTATAATGGTGAAGGTTATAGAAAAGAACAGTGGCACAATTATCCGAGGCAATTAGATCGTCTGCATAATTATTTGTACGGACAACACAGAACAGATAAAAGAAATCCAGACCCAGATAATCCAGACAATGGAAATTATGAACTTGTCCCAGAAATACATAGAAGTAATGATTTGACTACTAACGAATTGCTCCTCTACAATAATGGTGACACACAAAACATCTACGACACATTTTTTCCAAATACTAACCCTTTTTTCATTCTTAAAATTCGCTTAGCATGTTTGAGTAATAAATTAGAAAACACAGATTTAGAAAAAAAATATGTTCAAACATTATCGGAGCCTGATTCTAGTTTTGATATAAAAGAAGACAAAGTATATAGAAATGAAATAAATCCCTCAATAGATGCTGTAAAAGTAAAACGGGAAGATGTGAGTGAATCACAGAGCGTTGATGAAGGTATATATATTTTAATTACAGGCGTATACAAATTTTAATTTTTAAATTGAATTCATATAGGTAATTACCTAAATTCGTTGCAGAATTTGATAACACGTAAGTAAGGAATTATATTGTTTCTACAGGTGAACCACTAAATGGGAAGGTAACTGTTAAGAAGCGACTCTTCTCTCTTTGGAGTCGACTGCAAAGTCTCAATCATAAAGGACATGAGCTGCATCACCGACGGCATCTCCACGCTTTCTACGGTTTGCCTGATGGAGACGGCAATGGCATCCTCACAGCTGAAACTAGGGCCTCACTTATGAGACCGCCCGGATCACCCCTCAGATGGGGGTGATTTCACATAGACTTACGTTTTAATTTTCTTATTAATTAAATTGAATAAAGTTATGGAGAAACAAGTGAAGATTTATAAAGATCATTATTTAATATATTTGCTACAAGTTAAAGTCATTTTCAAGTATGAATTTTATCACTGAATAGTTTGTATAATAATTCTTATTATGATTTGGAGGATCTGTGTGTAATAAGTAGGTTTATACGTTTATTATTAAAATACGAATTTCCATAATATATTTTTCATTAAAGTGCAGACGTCCCGAATGTTCTGGGTTCTGTAATAGTTCTGTTTTTTTTTCCGACACCATAACTATAATAAATAACTATTAAATGCTAACTGTTTAGAGTCAGCGGTAGTTTTTTTAAACGAATTTTACATTCAAATAAATATCAAAATTTTGACAATGAGTAAAGAGTATGTACGTGTATAGCATAAATGTGCAAAATGTGAATAAATAATTTGGTTCTGCTTGAAATAATTCGATCGTAATCATTGTATATAGACAACGATAAACAAAATATAACTGTACGAAAATTTACTTGTATTTTTATAGTGTAGCTCTAGTGTAACGGCTAAGTTATCGTAAACACTCCAGCTTGTTTCTCCATTGCATTAATTCTTATTAGCCTGAAGAAACACCAAACATCCTCTTGGATGTATGACTAAGCTGAAAGTACAATAAAAAGACCAATGTATTCCTTCAACGTTCCAGTAGGTACACTAGATAAATCTATAAGATATATTGCATATTGACTGTTTTACAATCCAATAGTACTAGGTACTATATAATTATGTAGGTACATAAATGTGCGTAACTTTAATACTGACGCTTAATGTCCTCTAAAATATACTTTCAAAATACTAATCGAGATTCCATAGATTACTTCCACGCCTATTGTGTCTATAACGTAATCTAGTCGAGGTACTTATTTTATGGATTCTCATAGCTATAAAAATATAATTACGTATAATGTCATCATATTATATGTTCATAAAAATGATGTATATCAGCTTTACTGTTTTATTTCAAACAACTTTATTCACCTCCGTTTTTGCACCGTCGTTGAAGCTTTGCAAGCGACGACAAATTTAGGTTGAGAACCTATTAGCTATAAAACATAAATCGATTAAAATAGGAGTTAGTTTTTTGTAATAAAAGGATCATGACGGAATCCAAGAGGCTGAACATACATTTTTCAGTCATAGCTGAACACTCTCGATTAAATATCTTTCAAATAAAAATACTAGATCAAAATCCGTTTAGCCGTTTGGCTGCTACGATGCCACGGACAGAAATACGTTAAACTTATAAATTAATACATTTAATTAAGTAGATACCTTTGCATGTTGCAAACAGACAGAGGGATGTTATAAGGTTGACGTCTTTCTGTGCATTGTATCTCCTAAGTGAATGAACCGGTTTTAACCTAATTTAATTCTTGATGAATGAGGCTCAAGCTCAAATCTTCAACATTAGGTACTTCAAATAGCAGTGCTGCCATCTAGTATGCGTCAATGCTTAAAATTCGGAAATGCTTCTGTTCTATGAGTGGATCAAACTGTTATCTTTATTTCACTTTAGAAATAGTGTTTTGTGATCATATTCGAAATTGTGTTTAGGTTCTGTTTCTAGAAAAGCATAAAAAAATATGGGAGTAAGTATTTATAATTTTATTAACCAGGTTCTTTTTTCAAAAGGAATTAAGTACAATAACATTTGTATGTACCTTCTGTGTGTAAAAAATAAACATAACCTCAAATCAGCTTGGAGTAGATTTAAATCTTAGATTGATACCGATATCCAAACAATGATCCAATAAACAGTGCATATTATGTAAACACTATCACGGCGTTTCCGGCGATGAATATAATAGTTAGATAATAAAAATCATGCGAACTACATATCTTCTGATCGGAACTAAGTCTACGCCTACTGTTTTGTGCTAGGCAAGAGCGACCATTTCATTAAATACTATTTCATGAGACAGGACCCGGTCCTTCACTATTTCACCGGTCTTCATTATTTCCGTTAACTCAAAGCAGTTAGTCTAAATAAATGAGAGTACGTACCTATTTAAGTATCTACTATCGGTCATATGTTTAGAGCGAATCGTTATATATTTATAGCAAAATCCTAACTCTATCCTTAAACCTTTTCAAAGCCATTATTAATATTGCGACTAAATAAAACAAGTAATTTCGACTATTAAACTTATGAATTTAGGGTGAAACTGCAATTCTATACGGCTTCCGATTCTCCTCATGTTCTTGGCGAGTGCGAGCGGCCCTTCACATAAAAGGGATCCCGTTCGTGGAGAAAAACGTGGACATCGTGAAACAGCTTTCTCATCTGTGTGAGGAGTATCGGCGCATCAACCCAGCACAGAAGGTGCCATCACTTGTCATTGGTAAGATTTTTCTCATACTAGGCGACTATACTTAAGTAAGCTATGCTAAAGTAAGAAAATAAAGTAACTCAAAACTAGCTCAGGGATGAAAAGAAGGGATGACTTATCCAGACAACCCTTCTTTTCGTTAGAATAAATAAATACCTACACGTTTGATGTCAAGCTATATGGTAGATATACATGAATGAATAGCGACAGAATCACAGTATCCATTTAACGACACGACAGCCTTTAAAATGGAACTCTAAACCAGCAGACATAACTACACTATAACGATAAAAGTCGAAATAAGATCGCATAAGGCCGATCTGTGGACAGATTCATCTCATCTTCGCACTTCGCACGTCGTCGTTGGCTTTGAATGGTTTTATCCATACTTACTTATATCATAAATTTAAAAATGAATTTTAAATGCACCGATCGTCGGAAAAATATATTAATTAATGGTAACAAATAATGTAGTCTCATATCAGAAAGTAACCGAACATTTTATCGATGCCAGCACCCGTGGGTCGATTGACTATGAACATCAAATCCCTATAGATGCAAAAGGCGATTTCCCATGAGCCATAGAATTGATTCCCTTTCCAAAAGATTTCGGGTAGGTAATATTATTAAATTTGTGATCATAAAAATGAAGGGTTCAGATACAGCACTCGCGTAATCTGACAAAGTAAATGATACAGGTGTAGGCTTATTACAGGCCTCATAAATGTTCAGTCGTGGATAAAAGTATCAAAAATATGATTATGTCCAAAAGATTTCCCAAAAATATACAGGCAAAAAGAACATACTAAATACATTTCTTCCTTTGAAGCCAACTTGCAAAGTGTTTAATAAAAATGCGCTACTTTATTGGATAACTTTTTTGGACAACAATGCCACATAAGTTTGTTTACCAATCTTACATGATCAAATAGTACGTAATGGTGGTCATCCGGTGATAGGAAACATTGTGAGCACCTGCATTGTACCTAGTTGGTGTTTAAGAACTAGAATATTTGTGTGTGTGAAAAGGCCATGACTCTCAGCCATTTGCAATACTACGTTAATAAGATAAGAAAACTAATATAATAAATACTTTAAAAGGATACATATTGTGTGCCGTTGTATTTAGCTAAATAAATAAATAATATCGACGTCTTAATTTTGACTGCTAGTTTTAGATTTTTAAATCGTACTGACTTTTGCCTTAAATACTATCCTACCTAGCGTCTAAACTGAGCTGACACATAGATAAATCTAAATAACTAGATAATATTATTAGGTTAGCATCCTTGTTGATTGAAATTAATGAACACGCTTTGCGCTGTTGGCGCTCCATCTAAACGGATCATTATCTCCAAATTCTTAACAAAATCATTCCATTACTGCTATAATGGATACTCGTTTCCATTCTGTAGATAACGGAATTTCTTCGTAAAGTGAGTATTAACGTTTTATTCGAAAATCCATTTATTAAGATCTTTGTCAGGCAGACAGATTATGGGACAGGCGTTAAGGCTTTTACTCACGGGTCAGGTTCACTATTAACAATTTGTGAAATCAATTTAACTAAGTACTTTGCCAATCCCCAGTACCCGGTTTCGTAAATCATAACATATTTAAAAAATCTAAAGTATTTCTTTAGCAATATGATTGAAATCAGAATTGTAGCTGAAACCGAACTAGTTTTTTTTATTTGGAAGTGTGTCAGTCAATACCTAACCTTCAACTATAACTTACAAATGCACAACAATACGACTATTAATATGCAACACAGTCGGTCCAATCCATTAGCGACAATGTAAACTAATTTAGGATTTGTGCCGCGCATATTTAGTTCAATAATTGCTGATGTCACTCTTCTGACAATGGAGCGTAGTCGCTGAGTTGTTGCCTCGATACAATGGGGCTTATGGGATCACCGATCAAGTGCACTTGCGGTGGAGGCTCATTAATTACCATGTCATGGGGTATTATTTCATAGCTGCGTCGGATGGTCTGCCCCCCCGTTGAAAATTCGGAATAAAATATTACTTTTGTTCTAATAGGGTAAATTTTGTCCCAAAATTCCGAGAGTGGTATTCATATCCTGGATTTTAGTCAAACTACTAAAAAGAAAATTCTCCTGCCCCACTAGTAACCGTTTTGCCTTGTTCAATAACGGAAATACATGATGAACTTTAAAAAGTAATCAACTCAAGAAATTCTTCCTATAAGCGTGAGTTTTTTGCTAGAACAAGTCAAAAATATTATGTAAAACGAACGGTATCTCTAATTTACGTAAATAGTTCCACTATTAAATTCGTGTAAAATTTAAATTTGTGTGTTGGCCCAACAGATTAATACTTCTAGCTTTAACCATTCCATATCTTTACAAACGGTTATTCACCACCACCGACGATCTACGACTACCTTTGCCATTGTTCTTCTTTGAAATAAAGGAGAAATTCCAATTTCAGCACTTTGTAACACACATTGTAAATCAAATCACGTATCTAATTTATATACGTAATTACTAAGTACTTAGGTATATTATTATTAAACCCACAGAAATCTGTGTACAGTCGAGGGCAGATAAACATAACCTCCCTAATAACTAATTACCACAGGGGGATCAGGTTGATCTGCCCCTGACTGTACACCTAACATTCATAAACCTATATAAACAAAGAATTACCTACTTGATATTATTTGAAGGACTAATTTCCTTTATCACGTTAGCGATGAAGTAAGTTCTTTTGGTAATTAGATGTACGTAATGCGACTTAAAAGGCTCATCTCGGTGAAGTGTGCTCGAATGTACAAGGTTCGGCTCTTCGTGTAGGTAGTAGCTAGGTAAGTATTACTGACGACGGGTATAGGGAGGGCTCAACATAATAAAGTATAGGTTTTGTGTATACTATAAATGATTTTGATTTGATATAGGCTTAAGATAGCTTTACTGCACTCTCTCTCTCATCTGAGCATTTTCCCGGTTCCTTCCTCAGCCGTTGAGCATTGAAGCCCAGGGTCCGCTATCATAGTTTTTCATCTCTCTAGCTATATTGCACATCAATATCGGACACATATTTTTTAAGCTATTGCCACAAAAATATTATCTAATTAGATGAAATTGGAAAATCAATCGTAAAAACTATTTCAAGATTTCGCATACTAAACAACAAATTCCCAACAATCAAAAGCAAGAATCAAGATGAAGTTTTAAACGTCTATGAAGTACCTATTTCTCGGTATAAAAAATTTGCTACGTTTTTTTTATGAAGTCATTCATTTTAATTTAAGAATGAAGAAAATATTTCAAGTCTGTGGAGTATATATGGAGTAAGCGGCCAACGAACGAGCAGTTTACGATTTATTATGGATAAAAAAACTACTTGCTAGATCTCGTTCAAACCAATTTTCAGTAGAAGTTTACATAGTACATCATACATATTTTTTATTTTTATCATTCTTTTATTTTAGAAGTTACAGGGGGGAAGTGCGCAAACTATTCAGTTTAGAAAAAAATTACATATTACAAATTACAAATTACCTATCCATAGATACCCACGCGCATGGGTTTGATAAAAAGAAACCGGGTTGCACTCCGGGAGTGCCGGCAGAAGTAAAAACTTGAATATTTTAAAAAGATTTCACTTTAAAAATTGAGTTTCAGTTCTAAGTATGGGGAACCCTAAAATTTTTTGTTTTTCTATTTTTGTGTAAAATCTTATTGCGGTTCACAGAATACATCTATTTACCAAGTTTCAACAGTATAATTCTTATAGTTTCGGAAAAAAGTGACTGTGACATAGGGACGGACGGACAGGCAGACATGACGAATCTATAAGGGTTCCGTTTTTGCCATTTGGCTACGGAACCCTAAAAACAGTCGAATTGATAATGCCAATGATCCGATCAATCAGTTCATAAGTATTATTCATTGAGTTCGCCGCCTCGTCTAATAGGAATAGACCACACATTGAAAAAGCGAATTGGAATGTATTTGGGTCATTGAATTTTATGATCACTTGACAATAGCCTTGATCATACTTATTGGGTGACTATCAAATTCTTTCCGGATAAACAAAAAAAAGTTAGTATGTTGTCATATAAGGCAGTATCTAATTGTGAGTTAATGTTACTAATATTTTTTTTGCTTACGATATATCTAGTATCTACCCTTTTATAAAAAAAGTTAAAGCTGTTTTGTCACTATCGCAAAATACAGTACTCGACAATAGCAGAACGAGACAAAACATAAATAAATATTTTAGTTTAAAGTATGCCTTATCTTTTTTATGAATTAATAAAAAAAATATGATAATCTTTAAGCCGTATTGTTTATAATGCACCAATATTTACAAGATGGCCTGTAAATCTTACAAAATGTTGTTATTAAAAAAAACTATTCGTAAGAATGAACACGACAGAATAAACTTTTCTAACGAGGTTCACATCCAGTCGTCGATGTGTGCACTCGCTACACTGATCAAAGTCTTCGTTAGCCCCTATATAGTACTTATAACGCATAGTTGCTACATTTTATAGATATATACACAATATACAAGGTTTAACTATTACTAAATCATCGTCAGATATTTTTATGTTCTTACTGCTGGGGCAGATCAGATCGACTACCCTTCACAAAATTACAATTTTGTTCATTTTCTGTAGTAAATGTATATTAATATACTACGAATAAATTTATTTCAATTTCTAATGGATTAGAGTAAAAAAAAGTACATTTTTTTGTCAAAAATATGAAATAAATCGTGAACTTCGGTTTGAAATCTATATTTGATATCTATATAGATGCAACATCTATATGTTGCATCTGTTTAAATCAGCCATTTAATTAGAAAACTAGGCCGTTCATTAAACACCTGACATAGACATAATTTACATGTGGTACACTCGAGAGTTAGGATATAGGTAGATAGGGGGCCGCGCGCGGGGTAAAATCGTCGGGTCTGACTCGGCTTTACTGCGGTTTTTAAAATGTTATTTGAATTCGATTTTCCTCATAGAGACAATTAAAAAAACAGTAGTGTTCTTTTATTAAAGTCCTATAAAACAGGTGAATGGCAAATTATATATGTAAGTATATATATAGTTAGTATAAAGTACCTAGTTATTAAAATAAAATCTTAATGATTTATTCACAGGTCATACAATGAACCGGTTTTCCTTGATTTTCTTAATTTACAATGTTTCTGCACTACTTTTCTTTTACAGTAGAAGTAGAACCAGTAGAAGTAGAACGAAACTGAACAAATATTATAAGTAAGTAAGTACGGTTAGGAGAAAACTAATATTGATAGGACATTTTACCAAAAGCAAACCATAGCGAGTATTAAAATCGTACAGTGCCATCACATGGACCACTCATAATGAACACTAACCCTGTTATTTATAAAAAAGTTGAAGCATACTTCATGCTAAAAATGCTTATCATTATCGCACTTTATAATATTTGCCATTGACAGAAAGAGACAAAACATACTTTAGCTCAAAGTAGGTTTAAACTTTTTTATGAATAACATTTTGATGTGTGAAAACTATTCCTGCAAAAGTGAGTTGTGATGTGGTTTTGATAGTTACGCATATCTGAAATCGAAAATTGTAAAAAGAATAAAAATAATCTAATAAAATGAAATGCACTACATAACAAAAAACCTACAGCACCAAAATAACAATGTAATCTTCGTGGTCGATAAGAGCAGTTTGCTTTTAAAAGGGACTTGGTACTCACCACAAGTGCACAACCTTCAGCCAACGACCAACATTAACCTCTGAAGGGGCTCGTGAGGTTTCGGCTGATACCACACGAAGTCCACTGACACGTTGCTACGCGAACCTAGCCGCGTCCCGGGACTTCACCCCGTGAGAATAGGTATCAAAATAAAAACTAGGTATCAATGTGGGTACCATATGTTACTCAGGTCTTCTTCCTACTGGTAAGAAAATGTTGACAGCTGCCTTGAAAGGGCTATGTGTTTGTTTCGCGCGTAACTTGTTCACGCATACATTTAGATGATTGGCTCATATATCGATTTCTTTATATAATACTAGCTGCGTTCCGGAGACTGATTTTGCGTGAAAAAGTAGAGATAACAAACATAATTACATCCTCACAAACTTTCGCGTTTATAATATTAGTAGGATTTCTTTGCAATCGTGTTGTTTTGACCGCCCAAAGGTTCCTAAATAGGCGATGTTAATAAAACCAAGATGGCGGTTGTGAGATGTTATTAAATGAACAGATATTTTTAGGGTTTCGTACCTCGAAACGAAAAAAAAAACCTATAAAACTAATAAAATCACTTATGCGTCTGTCTGTCCGAACTTTACATATTAAACGATCGCATAGCTCTCGCTCGGCTTTGGTGTAGTCTCAGCCCAGTGAAAATGCTGCTACGCTGCTAAAGTCGTTTTGTTAAACGTGTACACCTATATAAAACTCTATTGTAAAGGCTGTGTTTTCTTCCACTAAAAAACTGGTGCAAAGTTATAAAAATAAAATAAAAAGTTGTTATAATTCAACTTTTTGCTTTGTTAACTACTGATAGTAAATTTCTAGTTCAACTTATGAAAGCCATCCCAGCCTAATATTTATATATTAGGTTAATTTGTATTGGCTACAAAGTTCTGTCAATCGACCTATTCATATAATCATGCAGAAAAATGTTTTAATATTTGACTTAATTGCGTAAACACGCAGATGGTGAGACCGTGGTGGAATCCATGGCAATCCTGCAATATATAGAAGACACTCGTCCCAGACCAAGCCTGACTCCAGATAAGCCGTTGTCTAAAACACGTATGAGGGAAATTTGTGAGGTACGTACCTCCAAAATAGGTATGTACAGTCAACCGCACATGAAGCTACTGAAAATCATTGCATATTTACCAATAATACAGCAACTTGACATGTGGTTGACTGTAGGTACTTTGCAGCCTTAGAAAAGGCCAGGAGTTTATCTTTTTTTTATCCACTTCTGCCTACCTAATATTCATTGATATAACTTTTTATTTATGATGAATTGCATGCTTAATGCAGTGTATACTACGTCACAAGTGTGCAGTGTAAACTTATATCATCAAACTGTTTAATAGAAAAGACGACAGTCGTATAATTGTTTAACCTCATATAGTCGCATATTTGTTTAACCTATCAATTCCCGCACGGCCCGATCTGATGCGATACTATTGTTGTTCAATTGTTTTTATTATCTCCATCGAAGGGCTAAAATTGGCAAAATTCACCATATTGCGAAAAATACCAAAGAGAGTGTACACCTACTATAGTGTCGTCAATAGATTGTGAGACAAGTGAATGTGAGTCAATGGAACGAATGCAAGTTCAACAACCTCGATCTCCTCAACCAACCTCGATGCCACAAAGATTCGAGGAGAGAATTTCAAAAATTGGAATTTCACACCGAAACGCTCACTCAGCCGTGTGTATTGTATCATCAAGTCGTCAAATTGAATTCACTAGTACAAATTGGATGAAATATCCCTGGAAATATCGCACTCAATCCGCGACAATTTGCACTCAATGCACGATTGTCGCTTCGAGCCCGTATGATTTTGACAGTCAATTTCGACTTTGCTATGGCTAATTGCATTGAAACGGTACCACATATCGGAAAGTATCATGTGACCTAATTTCAAATGTGAGACAGTTTATTTGATTAATTATTTATTAACTTCCATAAACTAGTTCGTTGTATTACAGTATATTAACTTTGATTATGCATACTTTACAAAGTTAATTGTAAATCATGAAAGATATATAGGTACGGCCATAGATAAAAAAATATAGTACGGCAATATTATACTCAGTTTATAAAAACTTTTCGCAAAGACAAATTTAAAGAAACTATTGAAGAATAATTCATGCACATATGAGATTCTTTGCGCATACTTACTTAAAATGGGATATCAATCAAAATGTATAGTATTTTGAACAGAATACATGATAAAAAGGAGCTTTTTAAAAAGTATACTTAGAAATGCTGAACTAAAGTAAATAAATATTAATCTTATATGGAAATTTTACAAATTATGTATAGCTGAGGAGTAGAGGTGCTAAATTCGCCAGCATATCTTACTCTATTCGCTGACCTCTAACCTATTTCTAGAGATATTTTAAAATTATATTATTTTTGGCCTTTTTTGATCGAAAACTCCCAGATTCGATTTTTAATCGGCCCCGCTCGCTTCCAGTAAACAAAATGTCGGTTTCATATATTTTTGCTATAATTCATTGGTAAATGAACATTTTTGTAAACGACGTACACAGACAATTGTATCGGGAATCCAGCCGCTGCAGAACGTGAGCTTGCGCTCTTGGTTCGAATGTGAGGAGAAGTACCTGCAGAAAGGGCGCCAGGTGATAGATCGCGGGCTCCAAACCCTGGAGGCTCTACTGCAGAAGTCTGCGGGCAGCTACTGCGTGGGAGACCAGCTCACGATGGCTGATCTGTGCCTGGTGCCGCAGGTCTTCAATGCTACTAACAGGTCTGGCCAGTTCTCACTTATTTTTTTATTATTTTAGAGTGTTCACAAACCTGCGATTGAATAGCTCTCCTATCTAAATTAGCCTAAAGTATAAAGTCGAGTAAACTCGATGGCGATTTAAATTTAGGTTGAAGCCGATTATCACCACCGTATTGTACCTATTTAAGTATTACTGCACATACCTATTATTTTATTGAATTGAAATTATCTCTATTTTACAGGGTTAAATTGAAGAATACCTAGAATACATTTATTGGTACTTTCATATTAAAGTAAAAAGCATATCTTTTGACTCCTAAAATATAACAAGCAGTACTTAGTTACTCCACAAATCACATTACAAAACAACTACATTTTTATTTCAGGTTCAAAATGAATGTGGATAACTATGTAACCGTTTCGAAATTGTATCAGAAATTGTTGGAAGAAGAAACATTCAAAGCAACTCATCCGAAAAATGTAAACCCAGAATAACCTATTCGGTTTACAAACTAACGACATTGTAATGCCATGCCAAGTTTACATTCTGAAATGTTCAAATATAATCATGTTCTCTGCAATAAAAGTTATTCTATATTTACATATGTGTTTTTTATATTATTAGTCGTGTATCTAAACGCTATCTTTTGATAGCCAGGTGGTCTGTGTTCCAAGTTTAAACAGATATTGATAGGCTAATAATATCTGCTCAAACTAGTGAAGTACTTAGTGATAATGTTTGGTATATGCTAACATTATTAGGTAATCTAAAACATTATCAATAAATTTTGAAAGTCGTTATATATCCATATACAAATTATACCTACAAGACAGAAGTTCCATTCTCGGCGTAATTCACTAAACCCTCCCCAAGTCGTACACAATGCCCTGACATATATAGACCACTGGCGCTACCTGCAAGCGATTAACGTCTTCAAAGTAGTTTACAACAGATACGCTGTTAGTAAGCCAAGGTTTCTAAATTTGGGGCAACTGCTTAGGAAGGAAATCTCAGGTGGGAAATTCATTAGTAATATTGATTGGATAAAGGATTAATATAAGTTAATTGAATCCAATGTGATAGATAGTCTATTACTTACTACTTATAATCTGATATAACCTTCACAAAGTATATTTAGTTAGAAGTACGGAGAAGGAATATAATAAGGATAGGGATGAAAAGTTTTCGTCCCTGAAAAATCTGAAAAGTCCCGGCGGAACCGCGGGCAAACGCTAGTATTGTACTTTTTCAATATGTGTGCCGAAATTGATCCGACTTGAAAAATTAAAACGTGGAATACAACAAAGTGGGTACTTTGTTGTATTCCTAGCTTTCTGTCTTGCAGCTGTGTCTTAGTTTTGACCGTGCTATGAATGATATATGAGAAGTCTGAAATGGATTTAAAGTTCAGTCACTTTTCTTGAATAATATATCTTGACGACCTCGGTGGCGCAGCGGTAAAGTTCTTGCCACTGAACCGAGAGGTCCCGGGTTCGATCCCCGGTCGGGTCATGATGGAAAATGATCTTTTTCTGATTGGCCCGGGTCTTGGATGTCTATTTATATATGTATCTATTTATAAAATATAGTATCGTTGAGTTAGTATCCCATAACACAAGTCTCGAACTTACTTTGGGGCTAGCTCAATCTGTGTGATTTGTCCTAATATATTTATTTATTTATTTATTTATTTATTTATAGATATCAATATAGCAAAGATTTAAGTCTTACAATATCTAAAACTGTTAACATTTGAAGTTTGTAGAAGTTTTTAGTTTGAATAGTATGTTGAAATATACATGATGATATTATCATATTTAAGAACACACGGTGTATAAAACTATTCAATTGAATCAAATTATTTTTCAATACGTATAGCTTTTATCACAATAATAACTGTTTTTGAAACAAGATAATCTATCGTTAGTTGAATAACCAACACCCTGTCTATCTCGAAGTACAAGTGCATCTGCAGCACATGGCAATGTATTTGTAGATAAAAAAGACTTCAAAATCAAAATCAAATCAAAATGCCACTGTCATGCAGTATTGCACTGTACTGTTGGGGTTCTTGTCACGGTACAGATCATTATAGTAATTATATCATTGTTATTTGGATACTCATAAGTACTCATGTTACCTAATATATTCGAGAAAAACTACAGAAGAGAAACAAAAAACCATGTATTTTATTTTCCTTGCATGCCCTATACCTTGATCAACTCTATAACCAAGAAAATAAATAAATTTTTATTCTCTCTGGAAAGGAAAAAAGAAACAAACATTAGATTTGACCTAAATTGGAATCAGAAACATAAGTTTCGAAAGTAGAGTGGAACTAAGTAGTGAAACATAAGCTGCATTAGTAGCTAGAAAACGAAATAGTGCTTTGTGAAACTTTGTAGGTACAGTGAAATGGAACTCGTGAATCAATTTGGTGCATAATTTAACGTTAGATATTATCTTTGTGCTAAATGTAATCAACATCGGTGCAGGTAATGTATGATAAAGTCAAATCATATTGACATAGTCTTTCGACGTCAATAACATAACAATGTGTTATGATTATAAAACCTTCTTTAGAATTATTTATTAAATTGTATTATAGTTAATTTTAATTTTAGTCACGCTAGTTAGGCTTATTAATTAATTTATCTCGTATTGCTTTGGTAGTATTTCAGTGAAGACGAGTCTTATTAATCCCTAATTTATCGAATCTCGACATTTCATCCGGCGGGAGACGAATGAACGATTAAATTTATCTTTCTGCGCCGAGATTCGGGTGCTGAGATATCCGAACTAATATAGTTACACATATAGGTACTGTATCTCTTATTACACCAATCCAACGTGTTATACTAAATACCTATCTGTATATATCTGTTTTAACACAATAAAACACACCGGGACCTCTAAAAATATTAAACTAAGATTTCCATTTTCACTTATGGCCCATATAAATGCGTCACATTGGGAAAGATATCAAAATATACTCGAAAGAGAAGAGACAAACGCAAATAAGTTTTTAACGATGTGCAAGTTTGGGACAAGTTTCGGAATCATACTTTCCTGTTCGCAAATTTCGATGGAAAAGTTTAGAAACAAAATGTGTTTCTATTCTTATCAAATGCGAGAGATTTAACAATCTTTACATGGTTGATAGTTTTTATTAACAATGAAAGTAAAAATGATGAAAGTAGACTTTAATTAATTTAGCTCGAATATACATTGACTTTGCATTTCATTGAATTTGAGAAATCTAGTTTGTTTTATGTACTTATTGAAAATTAGAGTAAAGCAAAACAACGGAACCTTGTTGCACATAGGTACGGGCAATATTCCTGAAGTAAAACAAAATGTCATTCAAAAAGACCAAAATAATTCGTGGACATCACGTTTTCATTGATCCCACCTGTAGCTGAAAGAAAATATATTATCTCACGAAGGGACTGTTGTAACATTTGCTTTAGACATTTAATTTAATCCTATACAGGGCCTTTCATAAGTTACGTCGTTGTTTTCATCACTCATGTTTTTGCGCTTCGGGGCTTCCCTTGGTGAACATATTGAGTGACAGCTGATCGGACTTATGAAATATATGAAAAGTCGAAAATGTATGTTATTTTGTAAGATTTTCTGTAACAACGTACCTACGTAGAGACAATTTTAGGGTATCTTTCTTCCCGAAAGAAGAACAATTCGAATGTAAAAATCAGCATAAATAGATTTGTTTTGGTAGGGTTGTTATTGACCATTGAGCAGTAGACTAAAAATCGACAACGACATTGCTCATTAAAATCATCGTAAGAAAATTATTTTGCTAACTGTACAGTGGAAACTGTAATGTTCTACGACTGCAGAAATGATTAAGGGCAATCGGCGTCGTTCTAACTGAGCGTTGTCAGTCATTCTCAGAAGCTCATCCGCTCCGCCTCGAGCTGCCGCATCACCCTGGGTCATAAATCGTCAAATTACTACGCCTTACTCCACATCCACATAATTTAGGTCACAGCTGGCCTCCCTTACATAGGTAAAATGTACCTTTGTATAGGACGAGATATAGAGCGTCAAATTAACCAATATTTAAATTTAATATAAAATACTGTGACGTTTAATAATACGTTTCGGTAATATTTTTTTCTAAATGCATTATATTACTAAATTATTATGCTGTTGTTTTTACCAGTGTTAGTTTTTGAAATTATTATAAAATAAACAAAATAAGTACTTTTATTTTAAAAAATTGTACAACATCGGTAATAATTTAGTGTACTTATATAAAGTTTGAAAACCAAGATTCCAAGATTCCATCAATAAATTATTTTATATGTTGCTTTGGAATTGTAACTTCGTAGTAACTTGAGCTTAGCTCGGCATACCTAATCATAATTAATATATAAGTAGCATTAATTAACCACAAACCCATTCAGTAAAATTTGACTTCTACGTAAATGCCAGCGTGGGATGCGTGCACGATTTATCGTTGGACCAAATTACATTTCTATGTGTAAGTATGTTACAATAAATATATTGCCAGGCCTCGCCTTAATAGGGCTCCTGAGCTCCTGAGCTCAATAATGTTGTACTCAAATTTAAGCGCCCTGAATTTACGTGAGAAGCCGTAGCAAAGATGGACCTTAATACATAGATCGTCTGCGTATATACCTTACTCTCATCTAATTCCAGCGCAAAACAGCTAAGTGAGAGATGCAGTGTAATTACTGGGTAACGTGGCAAAAGATCCTAGGCCATAAAGTAGGCAACGCGCGTGTATGGGAGATACTGATGTTACAGGCTGTTACTGTGGTGACGGCACTAGCATTATGACGGCATTATGTGGGCCGCATGCCTGTTTGCCTACTTGGTAATATAAAAATAAATCGTATAGTTGCCCCGCTGCACATTTTTTCGTAATAACCACTATAATTCAACAGGCTCAAATTTTTCGACTAAGTCGAATGAAAAGCATTTCTCCCTATTGAAGATGAAATAACCAAAGGGGGATTTTTTATTGGACCAAATAATGGGCCAAATAAATAAGGCACAAAGAAAAGTTCCTACAATAGATGAGCCACAATGCCATGATCCGTCCGACCCTATCGCACGATATATCGAGTTATAATCCAATATTGCACACTTCAACGACTCTGCTTCTTAGCGTTCAATCGTACCACGCCACATTCGTACTCCGCTGTCGGATACACACAACAACATTATTCTCATGCCTACTAAAAATATTATTTTATTATAATTACACATCGATGTATTAGGTCCTTACATATGAAATTGGGGTTTGGTATAGGAGGAACAAAAAGTCGAATATTTTTTAATATAATATATTTATTTAATCAAAGTACCATTATTATCTATGCACATTTCCCATCTCATAGGTAGTTCATTGATCTCTTTACTAAAAAAAAACATTCGGACGGGAATCAATAAAATCTTTGAAGGCGGTTTGGACTGCCTTATCGGAGTTGAATTTTTTCGCTTGGAAGAAGTTATCCAAATTTCGAAAAAAATTGTAATCTGTTGGAGCAGAGAATCCACTTTTCCTCACAGGTAATGATTTGATTTAAAAATCCTTCATTATGGTGCCGGTTAAGTAATATAACGCAACAGTCGACACGCGTTTGCCGGTTTACTTCACTCAATTCGTGAGATACCCACCTTTCAAGTTTCTTAATCTTACCAATTTGCTTGAAGTGGATTAAAATAGTTTTATCACTAACACCGAAGCCTGAAGCTAACTCGGACGTGGTTTGCGATGGATCCGCTTCCACAATAGCCTTTAATTCTTCATTATCAACTAGGGTCTCCGGTCGTCCACGGGGCTTGTTCTGCAGATCGAAATTTCCAGAACGAAAACGTTGGAACCAAAAACGCACTGTGTTTTCTTTTGCGACACGACCGCCATACACATCATTTAACCCTCCGAGCCGTTTCCGCAGCACTGGTGCCACGGTGGAACTCGTACTCATAAATAACGCGATATTTCAAGTTTTCCATTTTGTAAACTGAGTGACGCAAACAGAAAAATCAGAACAAAAAAACAAATGAATGATGGTTAACAAAACACATATATACATGAGTAAATAGCTGTATAAATTTTAATTTGGAATTCCTAACCAAAGAGGAGAAATTTGTGATGACTGGCCACTTTAGGCCAGTACAACAAAATGCCAATTTCATATGTAAGGACCTAATATTATAAAATGATATAATCTGTGTCATTTTTATGCCTGAAGTGGATCATATCCATATACTTATCTTTTTTTTTTTGTATATATAAAAATTCGGTGCGATATTTATATCTAAGGTAACCTTAGATTGAATAGCACGGTTTCAATGATGACGAGTATGAGTATGAGTTTATTTCGTAAAAAAAACTTTTAATTTATATGACCATTTTTTCTTTTATCTATGTATGTATATGACATAATCTTATGGACCAAAGACTGAACCTACATTACAAGAAGGGATCAAGTTGGTAAATTATATCTAACCACTTCACGGTTGTTCACGCTCAAGTGCACATCGTGGCCCTTGGCGACCCTTGGCCCTTGGTACATCCATATAGGTACCAATCTGAGCAAATTAGTATTAGTAAAACTAGTGAATTTAGTTATCTACCCGGCTCCTTACAACTTAATTAATAAAGGTGAGCCTAAAGCATGCTTCATTTACTAAATCTAACGTAACTCAATAAGGCGGGCGATTGATTCAAGAGCAGAAATAGAGGAGCGCCTAAAGCAGGTATATTTTAAGTTAAATATGTAGGTGTGTCATTGCTATATCCGAGGCAGAATATTTATTTTTATTAACATTTTTGTAATACAATTTCTTTTATCAATATTCTCAATTTTTTTAATGGTTACACAATTTCGATTTCGTCAGACTATTAATGAAAAGTTGATTCGAATGCATCGATCGAACGAACTTTTTCGATTGTGAGTTTACTTTGACCATTTGACAACAAAAAAACCTTTGACAATAATTCAAGGAATAAACTACGATTGCGTCAGACTCAAGCTCCTAATACAAATGTGAAAAATCACGTCCTAGTCGCCTCAGTGAAATGCATTGCATAGTTGAGGGGCGAAATGACAAGAAAAACTCGCAAACGCTGGTTGCCCTCAAGGGCGTAATCAACATATAGATAACCTACAAACTCAATTTTTGAAGCAAACAAGTACTTGGATGATGTGGTGTAAAAAGGCAAGAAAGAGGGATAGATTTTGATTTAATTTCATGCCACAAATTTGCAGTGCGGATAGTAATAGAAAATACCAACGAAACATCTTCTACTAGATGAGACCAATGCCCTGTTCATTACAAATGCTCCATAAAGTTAATTGAGGCTCCTTCGACTGTATTTATTGGCTTGATGTAGATAGATATTCATTGTTATGACACCAATGCAATCAAGATAGTGAAGCGAGGTGACGTATAGAAGCCGTGATGGCATCGTTCAGTGCTGAATTAGGCCTGCTGGGGCATAGATGTCGATCCTGTCTCGAAGGGGAGCGGTGGTGGGCCTCCCAGCCTACGAGGGGTCTCAACTCGCGTCCTTTACGCGACCGGGATGGGATCTAATGTAAATCTACTTGTTCATGTATATTTGTTTGAGCCACAATGGCTCTTCAGATAAGAGCAAAATGTATACTTTTATTGTTTTGCATACTCGGCGGGCGCGCGGACGGTGAGTGACAATGTTTGTTCTAATCAAAGTACTTTTATTTTCGGCATCTTAACGCATGCCTGCGCATATTTTACGATATTGTCTTTAAATATAAATATTATTATTGATTGGGGCTACGTGATTGAGAGGGGAAATTTCAGATTTCACTTTTTTTTTATTTTTCAAGATGCAAAGCAAAATGAGCTTCGGGACTTGGGGATAATTCTCAGAAATTATTAAATAAAATATATTCATAGAGTTAACAAAGACTGCATGTAACAAAGTTAAAAATTTCTGCTTTCAGGCATTTATAATACGACACAATATAAGATGTAATAGAAACAAAACTACATTCAACAATTCCATTTCATTTATGTAGCATTTTTTTTCAGATGAACTAGAAATTTTCGACGTTTTATCTGTGGTGCGCGAGGGGGGCCTGCCAGACGGGGTACTGCCCGCGCGCGGCCGCTGCCAGGCCCCCAATACCCCGTACTCAGACTTCTCCGCCTATAGCCTCAGCCAGAATGCCACGCTACACCAGCACGCCGCGGGAATGTTCTACAACACCTTCCCCGAAGATTTCTCCGTATTAGCTGTCCTGAGGCTCCGAAGTAAGCATAATTTCCTTTTAAATTTTTTCTTTCACATTAATATTTTAAAAAATTAAAAATATGATACCTATACTACGATTGAAAGTAAATAAACCACGATAAGCCAGGTTGAGATAAATTATAATAACAAAGTTCTAGGAGGTACGAAAACTATTTTCAAATGTCGAGATTTATAAATAACAAACCGGTAGCCGCAAATTCAATATCATACACTATTTGTTTCGTATTATCATATACAAATTAAAAGAAAAAAATAATACAAAGATTATTTATTTACATTATTAACTACTTATATCCTACGAATATTTTTATCCCATTTAAATATTTGACATAGAAAAAATTTATTAACACTATATACACGATAATTTATTTACACAATAATTAAACTAAAAAAAGAATGAATAAAAAATTACATGAATCCGATTAATAAGTTCAAATCAGATAAATCGCTGGATTAGCTTGATGTCACGCATTCCGATATAGGGGCAAAAGTCAGGGATAAAATATTTAAATTAAAGAACAGATTCGTTATATATTGTGACTAATTAACATCAAAGTGGGATTTGATATAAATAACTAAATTTAACAAAGGGTTAGGGTTAACAGCCCATCACATCGTGAGGGTCGCCTTAGAATACACTTAAAAATATCTCGACATTATTTTAACCCATCTCTGATTGGCAATGATTATATGAAGGCTTTTTTGCAGTTAGGAACAAAATTAGGTACCTTTTTTGAAATAAATATATTTTTTCTTATAGGTATTTATACTTTTAAATATGAAATAAAACAAAATATATCAAATAAGTTTGAACTACATGTACATTTCTAGAATATTGGTTGAGCAGATAAAGCATGAGATGGTAACAACAAACTTACTATAGCATTTATAATATTAGGTAGAATTTCCATGAAAAATAACCACGGAAGACCGTGATCTAATGTTGAGCAGGAGCCAATTTGTTTCTGCTAAACTGTAACCTGAATTGCTTCGAGAACAGATGATACGGCCTGCCGCTTTTTTTGCTCGACTTGGCTGGAGCACTGCCGTGTCCCCCGATTTGTAGTGTAACGCGAATAATGTAAAATAACCTACCAAATAAATAGTTTTCCTTTCTTTCTTTAAGTAGAGCTTTAATTGCTATTGATCAACTATAGGCACCGAGCAAAGCCCAGTGTTTGTGCTTTACTCCGACGCCGGCGACGACCAGCTGCAGCTCGTAGTGGGCAAGCTGGTCGAGCTGTACTACCAGGACACGCGCGGAGACCCTTCTGATGACGAAATGCTCACTTTTAGGGTCAACATCGCTGATGGCAGGTAAGAGAATTGCATAGGTCAATTCACCAGAACACTAAAGTTAAAGACTATCCCTGTTATTCATAAAAAGTTTAAGCATACTTTAAGCAAAAGTGTATTTCTCTCTTTCTGCGTGACAGTGACAAAACATACTTTAGCCTAAAGAACGCTTTAACTTTTTTAAGAATAATGAAATGTGTTAAAAAAAATATTTTTTTTAAATAACAAAGTAAAAAATATTTTTTATTTTCGCCCCAGAAACTTATTGATGTAAAAAAGCTAGTTTGTATGAATTAAAAATTTCGGCGAAATTATTTACCGAAACCGAAACTTTGAACAAAACTAGACTTTACGTTTGTTCTTCTTGTTTTTTCTTTCTGTTTGCTTAAAGATTAGGATTACATTACACCATTACCTGTGCATTTGAAATTTAAATGAGCTTTCCAAAGGAACTTATTTATTAGCATAATAAAAAAGTTTTCCAAATTGCCTTCAGGTGGCACCGCTTAGGTCTTAGCATAAAAGGCGATTCGGTGACTTTACTTGTGGACTGCGATATTAAGGGAACCCTACTACTGCAGCGCAAACCGGGTAGCACTTTCAACTTAGCAGGTGCTTTGGTAGTCGGCACTCAGGTGTCCGCTGAGCAATTTTATGAGGTACCTATTTTTCTTTTTGCTAACCCCACAAATATGACTTTCTTGATCAACGAAGTCAAAGCTCGATTAGTTATCTGGATTTTTTCTTAAATCGCATATGCTAATATAAAAACTATTACTTAGGTATTATAAATACATAGAATAAACTACAGTCAATTACCAAATCCACATAAATTCATCTCATGAGTACGTGAAAGTGGCTTTTGGCTAAACCCTTCAATTTCTAAGATGACATATCAAAGGTCTGAACTTTTCCAACCCTTTCAGAAGTACCTACTTTAGGTACGCGTCCTAATTATCACGGTCACTTAGATAATTTACTTTCACGTGGATCGAGAGATCCTTGAACAGACTGAAATTTAATTAACGGATTCGTATTTTTATGTTTATATTCAAAATTTTTTATATATGTAATTCAATTTATTTTAGGGTGATATAGAGCTTCTGCAGTTCACCACCAAACCAGACACAGCCTACGAGATTTGCACAACAATTGCTCCTGATTGTGGCACCTATGGAATAGCGCACAGAATGGAATCTAACCGATTTATCGATAATACTGACGAAGATGTCGATTTTGACACGAATGATGAAATCAATAATATTTTTGTAGCAGCCACAACACAACCGAACAGAGATACTATAAGTTCGGGCACATATGGTAGAACAGAATATAATGGAAATTTTGGACGAAGATTTTTTAATGAACCTAACAGATCTGAAAACCGTTGGGATCCCAATTATACGGAACTTAGTACTTCACGACCGACCATCCAATATCCAAACATAGGTGTGATGGGATCTAACATTCGTGTAACAGATACTGGTAAGCAATGACAAATGTTAATATAAGGATTTATAAAATAAAAACAATTTTGTCTTTTTATTCAGAATGCCATATCTTGGTGGCTAAAAGTTAATCTACGAAGTTATAGAATTAAAATGCTAAGAACGATTCGCTATTCAAAAATAAATGAAGACTGACATACATACAAAAATAAAATGCAATATTGTACAAACTCAATTTATTTTCAGACGAAAACAGCATTTTTGGGAATTTTCGGGGCGAAGATGAGCTCTTACCGACCTCTTCTAACATCTTTGACACATCGCCTCAGCCTTTAGAAATAACCACACAAAAGGTATAAAAATTCCGATAAAATATTTATGTAATTTTTTTTTCTGAATTGTTTCTGCAATTTATTTTTGAAATAATTCATTCCCTCATGAGCGCGACGTCTAAAACGCAAAATGCCTATAACAGTCTCAGATTTTATCCTAGATATTTTACTCATATTGGGTGGGAACAAGTGAAAGACAAAAAAAACAATAGGATGTACGTACACTATATCTACATCGGAGTATTTTTTTCTTTTCAATCGACGTTATACATACATTGTAACTACGAAGAGCTTCTAACAAATGTATTATATAGCAGAAAATAATTGACGAAGATAAATCAGGAACTACTCTCGTCACCACTGAGGCTTCCTACACACCGATGACAACCACTGAAGATGATGACTATCTTACACATCCCCCGGATTATGGCGACGTAAATATAATAAATAATATATTATTTTATACTTTACTAATGACCTATCGAGATTTTAGCCAACATAGCTAACAAAGAAACCGCATCAATGTTCGTTGAGTAAATCAAAAGAGGTTTATTTTAATTTGATGGAATTCAGGGCAAAAGCTGCGGGTAAAATTATTAAGTGACCCTTTGAAATTTGTACATTTTCAACAAAAAAACCTTTTTACATTGACATTTTTGTTTTATTGGGTCCAATATTTAAACATGTTTATTTTTAGAATAATGCAACTGGATACGACTCGACGTATTACGATTACGGAAGCACTGGGCCGTATTTAGGACCCAGAGGGTACCCGGGTCCACCAGGTCCTCAAGGTCCAAGAGGGCCGAAAGGAGAGCCGGGAAAACCCGGTGCAGAAGGCCAGCAAGGTTTTATTGGACCACCAGGGCATGTTTTTGTTGTACCGGTAAGTCTAGAAAAATTGATACCAATAGAGCTAAGAATATATTTATTGATAAGTCAGACACGCTCTCCACAAAATAATGAATGTAACAGTGCTGTCAATAACTGCACTTTCAAGACGCTTAGTGGTTAAGAGCAATATTCCAGTTAAGCGCGTGGCTTCGATTCCGGCTCAAGTCTAGGATTTTTTAAGCATTTTGTTTTTATTTTTCTGGAAGATTTTATAAATTGCTGACATGGTAATCACACAAGTATAATTTTTCAGTTACAACAATCGAGTAACGAAAAAGGACCTGATGCACAGTCTGAAGCATTAGCTCAGATGTTACAACAACATATGGTAAGTACGAAAGCATAAAGGTTACCTACGGTATACATATTCTTGATATACATATAATTTAAATTTTTCTAAAAACTATATTAGGCTGCTATGCGTGGTGTGGAAGGTCCCATGGGTCTGACCGGGCCACCAGGACCTGAAGGCGAAACAGGGCCAGAAGGACCCAAAGGAGAACAAGGAGAACAGGGTGAACCGGTAAGTGATATAGGATCAACATTTCAAATTCATACAATTTCATTTTATCGTCACTTACAAACCTACACACTGACTTAAAATTTTCAGGGACCATTTGGACCAAGAGGAATACAAGGCCCGCCAGGAGGCCCAGGACGCCGAGGTCACCCCGGACGTGACGGTGAACGTGGATCAATTGGTGCGACAGGGCTTAAAGGCGACCAAGGTTACCCAGGGTTGCCGGGCATGCCGGGAGACAAGGGGGAGCGGGGCGTGCCGGGACTTCAGGGTGAACCGGGAGCGCCGGGGCCTGACGGATCGCCTGGAGACGATGGGCCGCCGGGACCACCAGGATTGTCTGGGGAACTTGTGAGTTTTTTATTCACTCTTTCATAACTATAATATAAGACCAGCGATAACAATTATTCATATAAATATATATCGTTTCCATTTGTTATAGGGCCCCAGAGGGTTTATGGGACCAAGAGGCTTTCCAGGATTAATAGGTTATCCAGGCCTACCCGGCGTTGAAGGCCCGCAAGGTTCTAAAGGTGCAGCTGGGCAACCGGGCCCACCTGGGCCCCAAGGCCACCCGGGGCCAATGGGGCCTACAGGCTCTCCTGGCCCTCAAGGGCCAATGGGTGCACCCGGAATACAGGTAAATACTTTAAAATATATATGTAAATATATTAATTTAATCAAAAATTCTACTTCACCGAACTGACGCGAAAAAGAATGCAATTTTAAAGAATTAATAGTATAAAATTCTCAAGATTCAATTTATCTGCCTTTAGGGACCCCAAGGTAAGCCTGGAATTTCGGGGCTCCCTGGTCCAGAAGGATCGCCGGGCACGCCGGGCAACCCTGGACAACAGGGATCACCAGGAGAAGCAGGACCTCAAGGATCTCAGGTAAATTATCTCTAGGTTCTCAATGTACTGAAACATTATGAAGTAATTTTACAATGGACATATATGAGATAGAATAGCGGCGAAATTTAAATAAATAAAGCAATTATTCTGCAACAGCGTCGTTACCTTGCTTATTTATTTAAAATATACCTATTTTTTATAGGGCATGCTAGGTTTTCCTGGACCCCGTGGATTGAAAGGTGATGATGGACTTCGAGGCCTACCAGGTGATAAAGGAGACAAAGGTCTTAGGGGTAAGTACTAATTTTAACTGACGTATAAATATTTAAATTGCCTTTATTTTTAAATCGACTTCTTTATTAAAATCTGGTTTGTTTAAAGGAGTTGAAGGAGAGAAAGGAGACATGGGTTCGAAAGGTGATCGAGGATTTCCTGGTGAAACCGGACCTCCTGGAATAGAAGGACCAGAAGGTCAAAAGGTAATTTATAAATTATCGTTTATTTTATAGAAAAAATATATTCATTTTTGAAAAATAAGTGCAATTTCAATCAATCGTTTTACGAATTTCAATTCATAAGTTTTATATTTATTTATGTTACAGGGCGCAGAAGGCCCCAGGGGTGAAACTGGCCCTTCAGGACCTGCTGGGGAAAAAGGAGCAACTGGACCACAGGGTCCACAAGGATATCCTGGTGTTCAAGGTGAAAAGGGAGATAAAGGGGCATCGGGCAGACGAGGCAGAAGAGGAGCTAAGGGACCTATAGTAAGTTCATGGACGCTACTCAGCAAAAATTGGGACGCAATTTAGACATCTTTTATTTCTGGAAAATTTGGTTTAATGGTAAATCGTTTGTTGTTTCAGGGTTTAATTGGGATTCCGGGTGATCGTGGCGAAACTGGCCCAAGGGTAATATTTTTTTTATTACGTTCCTGATGTCTATATATAAATAAATACTTTAAAATATCGAAAATTTACATTTTCTTTTATATCACAGGGGTACAGAGGCCCAAGAGGAAGACGTGGGTCCGATGGAGCTCCCGGACCGAAAGGTGACACAGGACAACCAGGTCCCCCTGGGTCCACCGGAGAAAGAGGGCCTCAGGGTCTAGAGGGTGTTCGTGGATTCCCAGGTGCTATGGGTCCACCAGGACCTGACGGAAAGCCAGGAATGCCGGGTCCACCAGGAGAACGAGGACCTACGGTACTTAATATTAACCGAGATCCTCGTGCTATGTTCCAATTTAAACAATATTCTACAAATAAAAACTTCATTCTACTACTTGTACGATAAGTGTAAATAATTATCTGGAATGCATTTCAAGTACAATTATTATTTCAGGGAGATCCTGGTGCAGTTGGACCATCTGGTCTCCCAGGTGCCTTAGGGCCGCAGGGTCCAGTGGGTGAACCCGGACCACCGGGAACAATTGGGGCCACAGGGACTCCAGGATCTCCGGGCGAAGTTGGTGCCCCTGGGGAAATGGGAAAAGAGGGCCCGCCGGGGCCGCCTGGACCAGAAGGAAAGCCTGGGCCTGTAGGTTCGACAGGACCACCCGGCCATCAGGGAGAAACAGGCTTACCAGGAGCACCAGTGAGTATATTACCACAATATAAAAACGTTTTATTAAAGAAAACTATTGCATACGAGCATGGAGTACATCGAATGAAACCATCAACAACCATCGACTATATTTTGTAATTTCGATTTTTTTATCTTTTGTATATGTAAAGTTGCGATTTAAACAATGAAAAAATATAATAATTAAGTCTTGATTTTTTAGGGCGCACCTGGAACAAAAGGAGACATGGGAGCAATCGGGCCTCCTGGCGCAAGGGGTGATAAAGGAGAGCAGGGTGAATCGGGTAATGAGGGCCCACAAGGACCGCTTGGCCGTGAAGGGCCTCGGGGATCTCCAGGGCCTGGTGGCCAAAAAGGAGAGATTGGAGAACCGGGTCCAGTAGGTGGGTCATATCCTCAAATATGAACTTGTTGGAAATTTGGGAATTTTGCACAGATTTTTTTGTCGTTTAGGTCCCATTGGACGAGATGGTCTACCCGGACCTAGAGGGCTTGCAGGAGCACCAGGACCAATAGGAACTCCAGGTGAAGACGGTGACAAAGGGGAATCAGGTCCTCCTGGCGAAAAGGGATTCAAAGGAGCTGCTGGTGAACCTGTAAGTAAATTGCATTTTATACTTACAGCATTTAAAATGAAAATAATAATGACATGATAAAAATCTGGTTTCCCGCTCGAGTCCAGAATGTTTTCATCTCATTATTATTTTCATTTTAAATACAGCATTTAATAGCAATAAAATAAGTTAGACATGTATAACAAATCCATTTAAGCATTTTAAAATTTTAAGCATATGTATAGTAATGACAAATCTTAGCTTGTGAAATGAAGGAGCACGATGTTCTTTGACGCAAAATGAATCCGGGAAAGCATTGAGATTAAAGCGAGACTCACGAATCCAAAGGCTTTACACATTTCAAACATTATGATTTTTTCTTACTTTATGATGATTGCACTAAATTTGGGATATTTAGGAAATATGGAATACTACTACTTATTATTGTTATTTATTATTTACATTCTGGATGTATTGTGCTCGTTTCTATGTTTTTCCATCGAACCCTTACTTATTTGCTATTATCTTTATTTCAGGGTCCACAAGGATCACCAGGAATTCAAGGTCTACGCGGTGAACCTGGACCGGTTGGTCTACCTGGAGATAAGGGGCCACACGGGGAACCAGGCCCACCTGGGCCACATGGAGCAGATGGAGTGAGGGGCCTGCCGGGGCCAGCAGGGCCGACAGGACTACAAGGAGAAAAGGGTCAACAAGGAACTTCGGGGGATAGAGGAGACGTTGGACCTATAGGTTAAGTGAAAATTCAAAGATTCATATTATTTTGCATTTTACCCGTATATCTACATACAAATATTCTATTTTGTCACTTGTATTTTTATCACTTGAATTTTAGGTCAAAGAGGACCCCCCGGACCTAGTGGACCACCAGGTAGACGAGGGCCAAAAGGATCTCCAGGTGAAGTGGGGCCTCGAGGGGCAGAAGGCCAACACGGGGAAGTAGGCAGCCCTGGCGCACCTGGGCCTCCAGGAGCCATGGGACCCGAAGGGAAACAGGTAAATGTATATTCAAGTAATTTTTACATATTTTTGCTAAAATAAAAACCAGGAAAACGAGAGTTATTACGATGAATCTGCTATACTTGTTACTGTATTGTATTGTTGTTACTTGTTACTGTATACTTGTTATTGTATAGGGACCAAGAGGACCAGCGGGTCCAAGAGGTGACGACGGCCCTCCAGGTCAACAAGGTGAACCGGGTGCTATTGGCCGTCCTGGTCCAGAAGGTCCTAAAGGTGATCCAGGAAGCGCAGGCTTACCTGGCGAAAGAGGGGAAACAGGCCCGCAAGGCATAAAGGGTGAGCCTGGGCCTGAAGGACCCGAAGGCAGCAACGGTCCATCAGGCACTCCTGGACCGATAGGCCCTCCTGGAAAGCCTGGAGAAACAGGAATGCCAGGAAATCCTGTAAGTAATATTATTCTCTGCTTGAATCATTCGGTGAACTGATTTAGGTACGTATTTTCAACATGATCTTAATGTTTCAATGAAAAATAAAATAAATAGCCGATTTTTATTTTTATGAAAAGCGCGGCATGATCCCCAATATTCCCATGGAATGGGCGAATCAGGAATAAAGTTGACTAGTTCTATCATACAGGTGACACAAAGTTCAATGAAAGGGATGAATAAAAATATTTTGAATTCGCTGTTTTAGGGTACTGAAGGGGCGGCCGGCCTGCAAGGTAGCCCTGGATTACCAGGTGAAAAGGGTGATATGGGCCCTAAGGGTTCTCCCGGGGAACCAGGACTTATGGGTCTAATAGGACCACCAGGAGAAGAGGGACAACGTGGAATTCGAGGACCACCAGGGCCCACTGTGAGTCATAAATATATTTTTTAATACTTACAAATTGATATACGGGCAAAGATTACCACTTTCTGTCTCTCGCGGGACCATTCACTATTAGTAGCTGTATTTTGAAAGAAATAAATATGGTGTTACCATTACCTTTACCTATATAGACTACTTCGCCACCAAAAACAAATTTCGTGGAACCATTGGATAATATTATCATATTTATTTCAGGGCGATGTCGGTTCACCTGGTGCTGTAGGTTTGCCAGGACCTTTAGGAAAACAAGGACCAGTAGGAAATCAGGGTCCTAGAGGCGAGAAAGGCGACAGAGGTCCCAAAGGCCACATTGGTGATACTGGAATTGCAGGGTTGAAAGGCGATCAGGGTGAAACGGGAAAACAAGGCCTTGCTGGACAGCAAGGGCCTATTGGGCCTAAAGGAGACATGGTACAACATATTAACTAATATTATTTAATGTAAAGGGCTTACCATTGTTTTAATATGAATTGAATTGTAATTAACCCGAATTCCTGAAAACACGGAATATTTTTTCCTATCATTACATTTTTTATAATTTTCCTATCACTGGCTTTTGCCAGACTGAGGAAATAAATAATTATACTTTTACAGGGTCCAATGGGTCCACCAGGGCCAAAAGGTGACACTGGGCCAGCTGGATTGACAGGGCCTGAAGGCCCGATTGGTCCGAAAGGTGATCAAGGTCCAGAAGGAAGGCCCGGCCAGCCAGGCCCACAAGGAACTCCCGGGCCTCCAGGTCCACCCGCGCCTGCTCCACAAATTCCAGCAGAACTTTTTAGTTCCTACAGAAGAAGAAGAAGCGTCGATTTAAATTCTGTGGAAACTGCTACGGAAAATGATATCGAACAAGGTAATCTTTTTATACATTTCAAAATACATATTACACATTTAATTTTTATACACATGTATATCTAAATAAGCTGAGGAAAGTGTGAATAATAAGTAGTTAAGAAAATTTCGTACATAAAATTGACAACTCTCAAAATTGATTCTTATTTTTAGATGAAGAAATAGAATGGATGAAAGAGATCGTGAGTGGCATAGTGACAGCGCGGACTGCGCTGGAGGCCGCGAAACGACCGCGCGGCTCCAGAGGCAATCCAGCTTTGACGTGCCGCGACCTCAGGAGCACTCATGTCAATCTTACTGATGGTAATTTACACATCGTTTTAGCGAACAATGGAGCCATGAAACTTAAAAAAAACAATCCTGTTTGACATTCAAGTGTTTACAATAACCCATGCACCCTCAAAATAGGACCGGACACATTCCTCCCGTGGATGTCGTACGAGGCGACTAACTACACGGCATTGACTGAAAGGCAACAGTAGTATTCACTTTGATCAAAATGTGTCTCACGCTCTCATTTATGCCGACTACACACTATCGCCAAACTTCGACAGATGACGTATGCCGAAACCGCCAATGTTTGGCGAACTGTTTGCCTATAATGTATGGCCAGCTTAAACGTAGCGCAGGAAGTAATTTAGAGATGAACACAAATTTTCAGGTTACTACTGGATAGACGCGCGCGGTGGTGGCGCTAGTGGGCGGCCTATGCGAGTCTACTGCAAAGGACATAACACCTGCATCTTTCCCGACAACGCTGAACAAGCTGTGTACAACGCCGACTCGAACTCTCACAAATTCTCACAGTTTCATAGTGGATATCGAGTAAGCAAAACATTTCTATAACTTTATCTATTTTTAATGATGCAAAGTCAGTTTGTATCCGTGGTGATGACAAAGTACTTAATTTTTCAGATATCCTATGAAGGAGAAGGTTCCGGCTCGATACAACTCAGATTCCTCAGGCTGCTATCGAATGGCGCGAGGCAAAATTTCACGTACACCTGTGTAGATGTCAAAGCTGTTCAAAGGTAATATTAATTTAAAACAATCTAAAGAAAGAAATGTATAGGTAAACCTTTATGTTTATCTTGCCACAGGTAGTGAATTATTTCATGTATAACTCAAACCATATATATTTTCAGGGCTGATATACCGCCGGAGCTTACGAGATTGAATAATTTGAAACTTTTCGGCTACAACTCTGCTGAAATCAAAGGGACAAATCTCATAAGAGATGAGTGCAAGGTAAATAAAGTTATAAGTAATTACAAAGTAAATCCTCCATTATCTATTTCACTCGTACATCTCACTTTCGGAGTTTTGGAGCTGTGAGACATGTGAGTGCTGTGTCGCCGCGCAGTCTAGGCAAAAATCAAACCATAAGATTCGGCTGTGATTTTAAACTTTTAATTAATTCCCATCTGTTCTATTTAATAGTCTTTTTTCTGCTTGGTACTTTTTTTCTCACTAGTACAACCGATTGCCTGCCTGACATCTACCTTTCTTGGGAAATTTCACGTACACCTGTGTAGATGTCAAAGCTGTTCAAAGGTAATATTAATTTAAAACAATCTCAAGAAATAAATGTATAGGTAAACCTTTATGTTTACCTTGCCACAGGTAGTGATTGATTTCATGTATAACTCAAACCATATATATTTCTTCATCTACCGTCCTTGGGAAATGCTATTGTTGCCTATCAAGTATATGAGTTCTTTAATCGCCTCGTATAACATCCACGGCATCCATATAATCTATTTCATTTATATAAACGTTATTGTACAAATGCAATTTGAAAAGTATATGTAATTTATTTATATTTTTTTTAATATTCGTTATTTAAAATATATATATAGCTTTAGTTACTGGAAGTCTTATTTAATCTGTGCTTAGTGTAGGTTATTCAAAGAAAAAAAGGCTATCGAATCGAGAGCACGATAATAGAAACAAAAATAAATTACAGGAGGGTTCCGGAGCAATAGTGCTAGAGATCAAGACGTCTCGGAGCGAGAGGCTGCCGATAACAGACTTCCAGCCGCTGGCGTTCGCAGACGCCGGCCATCAGTTCACATTCACTGCGGGCCCAGTTTGCTTCACATGAGCCATCATTTCTGCCCCGTTTTTATGACCCCAAAACATGCCTTAATAACTGTTTAGGAGTTAAAGTAAAAGACTTTTATATATACACCATATATAAAAGTCGGTTACTTTAACTCCTTGAATACGAAGAAGTCCCTTAAATCAAAAGACGAACTTGCAAAGACAACATAGATAAGGATATAATGTTATGTACTTAATTGACCTTTGTAAATATTGTAAATACATGTTGTGACGACCAAAATCTATTTTCTTTCGTGTTTACCTTTTTAAGCCTCTCTACAAAAGTACCATATATACTAAAGAAATTTGGAATGGAAAATATGAGTGTAGAGGAAACTGATGAAATTCAAAGTGGCTGCACCCATTCTACCGTTGTCATTTTCATATATTTTTTAGTCTGTAGGCAGTGTGATACTGATGGGCAATGGCATCCATCGACTCTCCCATTACTCCTGTCAGCGCTTTCGCAATTAGAAAAAAAATTGATTTACGTTTACCCATCGCAAAGCTCAAATACTGCTGCTAATATCACATTTAGTTTTAGAGGCAACGACTAAACAATCTAAAGAAAGATTTTGATGTTATAACGCCGACGAAACCGCCGTTCGAACGACGCATATAACCTTATTTCAAAATAAAAATTCTAAATCTATCTGTAGGCATTTATTGATTACACGTTATATAAAACATTATAATAATCCTCACATATTAATTTTTCAAACTTATAAAGCAACAAGACACTTATTTTTAATGGAACATAAATAACTAAAATCTGAGTCAAGCCACAGTTGCTATTATTAATTTACATTATCCAAATTATATAAGTGGTCCAAAAAGTAACGACAACGTCAACGTAGAACATACATGAATGTATTTTGGATATACCCATGTGTGAAGTATAATTGACCTAATTTTTTGGACCAACTTGTATAATTATAATTTATATAAGACGACTCAGGTCTACCTGTAACATTACTTTCGGTTAATTTCCGTTCAATATAAATTTCATTCGCAATAATGGACGATTAATACGTTTTGGTCTCAAGAAATTATCAAATAAATCTATGAAAATGGCAGAGTGCGGATCCGAGATTTAGGTATATGTAGAATACTATATCGACTCGAAATTTTCTTTAATACGCGAAATAAATCAAACATAACGACGGTCGTCCTTTAGTCTGACAGAAATTATACGTTCAGAAAGGATTTTAAAAATGCTTGCATTACTAGACTTAAAAGGAAATTAAGATACATTTTAGCTAATTTTACAGTATAGTAAATTAGTTGATATTACAAAACTTGTGGAAAGTTGCCAGTATTTTGATCCATCATTTGAAATAAATTGTTATTTAATCGAAATATTATCAGTTTCAGAAATATATACATAAGAGACTAAATATGAACAACATTTTTGGTTAATTTTTTTTTCAAAGATTAATGTGAGTTTTAGATTAAATTAGATATTTACTTGAAGAGTTTTTTAATTGGCCCAATTATATATAATTTTATGATTGCTTTTCTAGTTATTACCAATTATAGTTACATAATATGCTCTTAAAAACCTTAGGGGAGGTGAGCCCAAAGCGGGTATACCAGCTAAAGCGGGTAGGCCTCGTTATTCATGCATACAAGCATATAGTGTAAATGTGTGCGTGCCGCGGCGACGCCCGAACGCGTACCAACACGAATCAGTTTGACGGAAACGTCAGCGACGCGCGGCGGCGTTTTGAGCGGCGGGTGTTTTTATTGGCCTGTTTTGTTAAAAAATATCAAGGTATGTGACTACGAATTTCTTCATTCTATTGAGACTTATGTTATTATTGTTACTTGTGTGTTAATCTGCATTAAAACAGCTTTGAATCCTCGTTGTGTGTGCAACATTTCTGATAAAGATTTTGAGGTTATTTTACAAATCGTGAAAAATAAACTTTTGGGCAAAGCAGGTATGGGTAAAGCAGGTAACCGCTTTGCCCTGACCCGCTTTACCCAAGACATTTTTGGCGCACACCGACTGTTCTCGCGTTAAGATCCTACAATATATTGGCTCTCATAATTCATATTTAGTCATGGTAGGTATTTGTAAAGTACTGAAATCTATCATTCATTGATAATACATTTGCAGATGGTTCAAAAATACAAAAGGAAGACCAAACAAGCTTCTTGGGACGTGGAGACAATGAAGTTGGCAATGGAAGAGGCAAAGAAGGGCTCAGTAAATGGTGCTGCAAAAAAATATGGTATAAATTTATCAACATTACAAAGGCATATAAAAAAAGGCTCCGCAGACAAAAAACTCGGTAGGTTTTCTACAGTTTTTAATGACCAACAAGAATCTGAATTAATAGAATATTTGTTTCATATGGATAACCTTTTTTATGGTCTGACAAAATCTGAATTTTTATCTCTAGTATATCAATACGCAGAGAGCAATAGAATTCCGCACCCTTTTAAAAAGAAAACTGCTGGAGAAGATTGGTATAGAGCCTTTGCAACAAGACATCCCGAATTAACTTTGAGAAAGCCAGAGCCAACGTCAGTAGCCCGTGCCCGAGGTTTTAATAGACCGCAAGTTGAGAGGTTTTTTGATCTTTTACAAGATCAAGTAGATCGCAATGAAATCAACGCGACTAGAATTTACAATGTTGACGAAACGGGTGTGCGCACCACCAGCAATAAACCACCAAAAATTCTCACCAGAACTGGAAAAAAACAAGTAGGAATAATATCAAGTACTGAAAGAGGAAAATTGACAACAATTGTGTGTTGCTGCAATGCAGCTGGATCTTTTATTCCTCCATTTATGATATTTTCTCGAAAACGTATGAACCCCCGACTGCTTGATGGATCACCACCAGGCACAGTAGCTACTTGTTCTGATAGTGGATGGATTTCCGGTCCAATTTTTTTAGACTGGCTACGCCATTTTGTAGAGGTGACGAGACCCACTAAGGAAAATAAAGTAATACTTGTGATGGATAACCACATTTCTCATAAATATCTGCCAGCATTAGAATATGCCTCAAAAAATAATGTGATATTTATTTCATTACCTCCACACACCAGTCACCGAACTCAACCACTAGATGTAAGCGTATATGGCCCTTTAAAAACCTATTTTGAACAGACGGTTTCGGTTTACCAACGATCTCATGTGGGACGAACCATTTCACCATTTGAAATTGGTCAGCTGTTTGGCGACGCTTACCTGAAAGCAGCTTCTGCTCAAAATGCTGTAAATGGATTTAAGGCAACTGGTATATGGCCAGTAAACCGACATATATTTAGCGATGATGATTATCTTCCTTCATCCTTGACAGACAGGCCGCTGGCATTAAATGCATGTGACGTTTTGATTTCTAATACGATAGCCACTGAACATCTTCCAAACACCTCTGTCAATGATCCTCCTGAAGATAATGAAATCGATACCATAATCGCTACTGAACCTGCCAATGTTCAAGAAAACTTTGACCCTGATATTCCCATAGACATTCCAGGTGACAATACTATCGACCATCCACAAATGCAAAATTATAGTCCTGGTCGCCTTTCTGTAGACTCCGATCGCACAATTTCCCCGTCAGTATTAGATAGAATGCTTGAAGACATTGACAGCAACACCCCTAGACCTGAGGAAGTTCTGCTTGTTAAAACAGTGATTCCTGAATGTGTTACACCTACCAAGGTAACCCCAATGGACATTCGCCCTATACCTAAACTAACTGCACCAAAGACATCACGTAAACGAAGAGCACAAAAGTCAGAAATTTTAACCAGCACTCCCATTAAAGAGCAACAGAGAGAAATTGAGTCTAAGAAACAGAAAGTATCACTTAAGAAACTTAAAGAAAAAGTAAAGTCTGTGTCTAAAAAAAATCCACCTGTGGCCAAAAAAGGTAAAAAACAAAAAGCCTCGACCTCGAACACAAAAAAAATTACTGGAAGCGGAAAGACAAGGAAGCACGCAGAAGAAAAAAGTGTCTGCTTCATATGCCACGAGATGTACGAAGATCCACCAATAGAAGACTGGATAAGGTGCGATGATTGTCATGGTTGGGCTCATGAAGAGTGTACAAGCTATTTAGGCAAAGGGGCCTACTATTGTGATCTATGTCAAGAATAGTAACACAAAAAAAATCACGTAAAGTTTCTGAACATTTTATTTTGTGCAACCTTTTATTATTTTAATTTTTCGATATTTTTACTTTTGATTAGATACTAAACTAATCACAAAACCTTTTTTTATATAAATAAATGTAGCAGTAACTAATTAAGACTGACGAATTTGATTAAAAAGACTGATTTTTTTTGAAGCAATGATTGTTGATTAGATATAAGATAAAAAAAAATCTAAATACTGGCTGTTAATTAATTTAATTTCAATTTAAATTTGATTGTGTACAACTTTTTGAAAAGTTTTAGGATATTTTTATTATTTTGTTATCATTATTTAGTTTTTAAGAAAAAAATCTCATTGTTACTCGCCTTGCCCAGTCTTGACCCGTTTTGCCCTAAGGGCCATACCCGCTTTAGGCACCCCCTACGGGTAAAGCAGGTAATATGAACAACTGAATAATTTTTAAGTTTTTGAAGAAATTTATGAAGAAAGAAGTGTTTTTTAGTTTTTGTTACAAAGTTTAATACATATTTGTACGAAATAATTAAAAAAAACCACTTTGCAACTGCAATAACCTCTTTATTTTTTGACACAAACCTTGAGGTACCCGCTTTGGGCCCATCTCCCCTAAACCAGAAAACGTCAAACTGTGGAGAACTAAAAACAATGACTTTCACTTAAAAAGAAAATAAGTTTTCCAAATATAAGATTATATGTCATATCAGATGCCAGCATCTGAAGTAAAGAAAACAGAGTTTGTGTAATTCTCTGACACAAAGTTCTGTGAATACGAGCTCAAATTTAAAACTTTCAGTTAAAAATTTAAATTTTTGGATTAAATTAGAAATGTTTGTCCTAAACTTCAAGATCTGGAAATTAATCTGAGATAAGTTTACCAAACATTCATTGGAAACCTGATCCTTTTTGCGTTTTATCTTATTTGGAAATGCCATCACTTACATAGTGGTTTTTACAGTACTAATTGTCCCTTCAGTTAATTTTGAATCTTTCGAAGTGCCATCTGCTTTACTTGAATCAATATATAAATTCGAATCTAGGTCATCTTCAACAACCATACTTTCAACAATCGTTTCGCTAATTGGATCATTAACGTTGTCATCACAAGACATCTCACTAACTGTACTTACCTCTTCAACATGATTATTTTCCTCGACTTTAGGGTTGTCACTCAATGTGTCCAAATCTTGACTCAATGAATTACTTTCGCCTTTATCAATATAATCTCTAGCAATCTCGCCTGCGGAAGAATCATCATCCAAACTAACACAGTCATGATTAACTTCTTCATAAGAAGTCAGATTATCAATTGCGGAGATTATCTTAACTGTGTGTCCATCATCATTATCTGTGGAGATTACCTTATTTGTATTTCTATCATCACAGTTTTTTTCATCTACAATCCCATCAGCTTGCATTGGACTATCAGCATCCAAAGTTAACACATCTTCTAATGCCTCGTTAACAATATCTTTATTCTTGTTTAGACTAGTACTTTTATCCGATACTTCACCCAAAGGAGAATCCAACATATTTTGTTCTAAATTTTCATCTCCTACAACAGTTTCCCCAATTGACAAATTATCATCTTTCAAATTTACTGTGTTTTCAATACTTCCAAAATTTTTGCCAATTTCGTTTTTTTCGACATTTTCTGTTCCATCACCGACATTATCTTTATTTCTTATATTTTCTTGATGATCATATCCAACTGATTCATCATCACTGGATGCAAGAAGTATATCTTCAACAGATTCATTATACTCGTCATTATTTGATTGCACATGTTTTTTCTGTATGCCGCTTTCTGAACACTCTATTTCAATGTTTGTATCGATAGCTTCTTTGATTACCTCAGCACTTGGAATAGAAACTGATATGTCTTTAGATTCCCGTGGTTCCTTTTCTAATTCCATTTCAAATGAATCATTTTTATTGATTTCTGTTTCAGAATAACTCGAGTTTTCAATACTTATGACGCTTTTCTCATCACTGCTCTTGGAATCTAATGTATCTGAAATAGAAATTGGAGCTTCAGAGTCTGAAGAATCCACAGTCGATGTGTTAACGTCATTTTCAGAATACAATTTTTGCAATAAATGTAACTCGTCTACGTCAGACTCAACATTATTAGCCTCCTCATCGTTGGTGTTTGGTTCATCAGTAATATTTTTTACGACATCGGGAGTATTTCCTTCTATTTTATCATCTTGAATTTCTTTATCGTTTTTGTCTTCTACTGATTTCATTTCATCATCCTTGGTGGTAGTTGGCTCTTTTATATCTTCGTCTGTTAGAATATTGATAGATGTTTCAGTCGGTTCATTTTCTTTTTCGTCAGTACTCTTTTTATGCGACTTTTCTTGAAGCAGCCTTTTCAGTCTCTCTTTTCTTTTATCTTTATTCTCTAAAGATTCTTCATCAATCGTTTCTTCTTCTTCTTCACTTTCAACTGGAGATTCTTCAGCTTCTTTATCTCCAATCTCTTCAGCCTCTAGTTTTAATTGACTCTGCTTTTCAGCAAATCTGTAATTAAGTTCCATAATATAATTTTTTTAAACATGAAATTAATGATATAAACACGACAGCACAAAATAACACAACTATGAAAAAGGTGGCATAATAAGTGTATGAACAATTTTCCATGTTGCATTCATACATAGGCTCGTCGTAGAGTGCCCAGGTTACTATATTAGTTACTAATTAAACCACATATAAGGGGTACCATCTAGAGCTTGTGGTTGTGTTCCCGAAAACAAAATTATGAAAATACATTCATTCGTAAGTATCGCAGCTACATTATAGTAGGCGTTGTGTTACAAATAGTGCAACTAATTACAAAACTGCCCAAAAAATTTAATATGAGAACTCACTTATTAAATACTTCAAGTTCCTTTTTAGCTGCTAATTGTTTATTTAGCACTAGTTTCTTTTTAAGTTCCTCATTTTTGTCTGCAGGATCTTCATCCAGAGATATTCTGGATGCAGCTGTTCTCCATTCATTCTCTTGTCGGCGCCTCTGGAGTTTTTTGCCACATCTTATAAATAGGTCTCGAGCTGTAATTTTAATAGATTTCATTAATTCTATTATAATAGTAAATAGTCAGGGTATTATATCAATGAATATACAGAAATAGTCCAGTGAACGGAATACAGCATTCATATAGCATTATATCCATAGATTCCATCAATAGTTTTGAATAAAATAATCAGAAAATTTTATTCAATTGCAAACACACAAGACAATCCCACTTGATAGTAATGCACTAGCTGTGGTTGAGACTGACCTCTGATAGGACTATGCAGACAGATCTTAGTGTTATTTTTGTACTAACAGCCAATCAGTCAATGTCTAAACATTTGTATTCACAAAACAAACCTTCCCAGGCACTTTCATGCCATCATTTTTTTTAAATTATATAGAGTAATTTATTTCATCAATTTCTAAATTATACCCTCGGCTTCTAGAATCATAGCCGTGAAAGCAACCTAGTATACGATTAGATGAGAGAGGAGTGAGAATGTGTAGACACATGTGCAGAATATAAAAAAAATATCTCTAGCCATATTCCATACCTTCTTCCATAATATCCACATCATTCCATCCCAGTTTATCCTCCTCATTAGCTTCCTTTACACATCGTAAGACATCATGGAAGTCTGGGAAAGGCAGTGGAGTTCCAATAGGAACCTTTTTATTGATCCATTTCTCTAACTTTTTGGCCGGACCCACCGGATGTCCTGGTCGAGGGTCTAGATGAACTTTAGGTTCCGAAGGCATTTTTGTATTTGTCAATTGGCAAAACTTGGCATGGACTCTCATCATTCTTTCTTTGTATCTACAAATGTTAACAAAAAAGAAGTACTTACTAATATGTGAATTAAAAAACTTTTTATATTACACATATAAAATGCTTTTTAAGGATTTATTCCTTTGATAGCCAAATTCACGTTTAGATATATTTTATCCTACTCTTGTGGATGTTTCAAAATGCCTTGATATATCTATACCCTTAGAGATATCTATACCCCCAAATGACAACAAAAGCTATAAATTTAATGAACACTAGACTTTGACGCATCTCTACACTGAGAAAGTAACAAAAAACCTCAAATGAGAGACATCATAAATCCAATGAGAATGGAGCTTCAAAGAGTGAGGAGAATTCATTTTCAATTTCTACCGATTTGATACTTACCTCTCTGTTAATAAATATACTGAATCTTCTTCATCATCAAAGTCTACTTCCTGTTCTTCCAACTTTTGTATAGCTCTGTGCAGTTTTTTCAGAGTCTTTTCTAGTTTGCGTATTTGCCTTTGTCTTTTGGAATCAAATTCACTATTTTCGCCATATAAGAAATTCTCAGCATCTGTAATACGTTGAAATAAGTTTATTTAATTACTTCTAAAGATTGAATATTTTGATCATAACATGCAGTGCTAATATGTAACTGATTTGTATGTATTTAAGATATGTTGGAGTGTCATTCTGCCTTAGAATAGGACCACTACATACCCTTTAATGGCTATCATACAAGGCAACTTAGGGACACATAAGATTTAATTTAAATAAGATATATTTTGTGATCACAAACCTTCAGCTGCAACTTTCTCTTTATCAGATTTTACAGGCTGTGTTTTTGCCATTTTTCTCTGTAAGTTCAATTCGTCAACAATATCTTTTATAAACAAGTACATTTTATCTGGGCTAGCTTTCATTGCAATTATTTTACTTGAGACCATATCTATAAATTGTTCAGATTCTGTGTAATATTTTGGGACTTGTCTATAATACATTTTCACTTTTTTCTCCACAATTTTGTGCATGTCTTCAGAGTTTTCTAACACAAAGCATGTTTTTATAAAGTTTTCATACACAGGGTGAAATTCACAATTGTCAGTACTCTTCTCACAAATTTCAACTTCTGGAAATTTCACTGGTGGTCTATTTTGATTCTTCTTTGGTGTGCTTGTTAATTGCATATCTGCTTCTTTTAATGGTGACTCCTCTATTTCTACAATAATATTAGGAGATATAAGTACTTCTGTTTCTTTAGACTTGGCCTGTGAAGTGTTGGCTTGCGAGGCAATGGCTTGTGATGTATTGGCCTGTGATGTGCTAACTTGTGAGGTCTTGGCCTGTGAGACTTCATCAATAGCTGCTTCAATATTAGCAACCATTGGTTCTATTTCTATTTCAATAACTTTATTTTCATCAGGCTCCTTAGGATACGCCAACTTTTTTTTACTTTGAGGTGTTTTGCATGTTTTAGCTCCATCTTCTCCATCACTTTTATTCGCAGTAGTCTCCACTAAAACTTTAACAGGACTATCCTCAATAGTTACTGCTAAGTCTTCCACTTTTTTGACTGGTTTAGTCTTGACAGGACTGTCTTCAATAGTTATTTCTACAAACTTTGTCTGATCTGGTTCCTTACTGTTTTCTTCTTGCTGAGATGGTTTATTTTCATCCTCTGGTCTCATGTACCACTGTGGACTTGAAGTAGATGCATCAGTGTCATCATCATCCAAGTCTACTGTCAATACTTCATTTGTCACTTTTACATTTGATCTTATATTTTTCTTATTTGCATTCTGCATATTTAAGTATTTCATTTGGACTACATGCCTCATAGACTTAACAGGTTTTATAGGAAAATTTGGCCTTATTCCACTTAGACCTCTTTTAACAGTGATGTGAGGCAAATTATTAATTGAATTGGGACTATTTATTCTTATAAGAGGTTGTGAAACCTTTTTAGAAGGAACCTTATGAATTGCCACCTGAGAATTAATTTTCTTGAATAAATTTATTGGATTTATTCCTTGTGTGTTGAGTGGTACATTTGAATTGAGCTTTAAGTCTGGTATATTTAATACTCTCGGAGCAATGGGTTTAAGAATAGTTTTGCCATTCAATTTATTCACTTTTGATAGAGGATTCACAAGCTTTGAGACTTTGGTAACAGTAACATCTTGAATTTTAGGAAGTATCTTGACATGTTTAGGGGCCCCTGCACATTTTGATGTGGTAGGTTTTATAGTAACACCATGTAAGTTTGTCGGAATTTGAACCATGGCATTTGGAATGGTCTTTTTCTGAAACAATATAAAAAGTCAATATTAGATATTACGCACATTACATTTATTATGTTCACCGCACCAACAATAAGTCTGACCCGGCATATTGTACGTTTCATATCAATAAACACTATAAAAAAAATATAAAAATATGGTACCCTTTTAGGAGCTGGTTCAACTTCATCATCCGACGATACTAACTCGATCACGTCTTCACTAGCCATTTTATTTCGAATACGAGTTAGTTTTAAAATACTAAAACAAATGTATGTAATTTGAAAGTCATCATTTGAAATATTATTATTTATAGAAGATAAATACAACAAACAATCTTATATTGAAATTAGAACACTATAGGTACCTAGGTACCTATTTTTTACACTGCAAGAAGAAGACGCTAGTCGTAGTCGATGTGTCACTATGACAATTATTTTGACGTAGACATAAAGCCCGTTTTGCATTTTTTAATAATCCCAAATAATAGCGAAAGTAAGTTTGTTTATGAGAACATTATATTGTAATGTTATAATTTCTGTAATGTGGCCTAACCTAAGGTTTCTCATATTGCCATAGGCCTCCTTCGTGGTAGGTAGGTACGGTCTCTATAGTACTACTCACGGAAAAATAACTGTGGTGTGATGTCACGTACGTCACATTATTGTGGAGATAACATTATTATTTTGATTATTTAGATATTTCTATCACGTAGTATTAAGTATATATAAGTATATGTGATAATGAATAAAGGCAGATAGAATCGGAATCTTATCCGAGAGGTTGTCCTCAAGCCTTGTGTTTTCTTACCATCGCTACCACCCCTACACGCCACACCACATAACATTACTAAGTTAGTTTGTCCACCGCCGCCGTCACCGAGAACGAGATGATGGCGCCGAAGTAGCGGTACATAGGTACATTTTACTTAGCTGCGTGTCCACCGCACATCCGTCACTCGTGGGCCGTCATCTCGACCGCCGAAATTACGAATTGATCGGCGTAACCGCTAGAACGTGGCCCGAGATTTTGACGGGCCAATGTGCCGTCAATGAAAAACACGTATGAACTTGTCACACTGCCATCGCCGTCCCGTCGCCGTCGCACAGTACGTGTACTGTGCGACGGCATTTTTATTAGCACAGCATATATTATTAGCACAATTATTATTATAATCGGTCGCGGTGGACAAACGATCGCCGTTACGTCATATTAAACTCGGCCCGAAATAATCTCGTTCTCGGTGACGGTCCGGTGACGACGGCGGTGGACAAACGGTTTGTAATGTGAACACATATCCATCCATTGACCTCCGATTTAGATTCTTAAGTTGGTACTCAACTCCCTTGGCATTTGGCATGGCATGTCATCATTTGTATATTTTGTCCAAGTTAAAAAATTTGCTGTCAAAGTAAATCGTGGTTTCATTTCTAATTTATATTTTATCGATTAGATTTAGGAAAATGATTAAACTGTTTTCATTAAAACAACAAAAGAAAGATGAAGAGGGCTCAGCGAGAGCAGGAGGATCACAAAAAAAAGCGTCAGCAGCCCAATTGCGAATGACAAAAGGTAAGACACTGAAGAATATCTTTGTACATGACTATTTCAATCAAGCAAAAGGGCTTCTACGGCACTCAATGACGCTAAACATGGAAGTGAGCTTATTTATTTAGATGTAACATATATATATGTATATGTCTTGTCATAGTTGGTAGAAAACATATACATAGATTACATCAGTTTATTTATTATTTTCACTTTTTGTCAACACAGGATATGGTTGAGCTCTATTCAGGGTTTTTTAGATTCTAAATTGGCCTCTAGCTGACCATATAGATAGCAGCCGATAACATAAATTGTCCAAAGTCATTACAAATGTAATATTTATGTTTCAGATTTGAATGAACTGAATTTGCCCAAAACCTGCATCACAGAATTCCCTGATCCAGATGATCTACTAAATTTCATGTTAGTCATATATCCAGATGAAGGATTTTATAGAGGAGGCAGATTTGTATTTAGTTTTAAGGTACATGTATTAGATATTAGGTATATAGTCATTTTAGTGGGGGTGTTTAAAAATACCAGTAGTGTGAGTGATTTTAAAGAAATGTAGTACCTATTTATGTCTGCCTACTTAATGCTTTTGAAGGCACTTTAAGATTTGTTGACTAAGGGCCTATTTCATTGCTTGCTGATAAAGTATCTGATAGTCTATAAGTAACACATCAAACGGCATTAAAAATGATGTTTCATAGGTGTTGGATATGGCTAACTGTTCAATCACATCAGCCAGATTTATCTAGCTGGTTAGTTTATGTGTCAGATTACAATATGGTATTTTATAAAAAAAAGTGGTGAAGTAGACCCTAAGGATAGTAATTCTCAGTTCCATTAGGCAAAAATATAGTAATGCCCTTTGTTCAAAATTGTTTCAATTATTTTTTAGGAATCATGTAAAACAATGACTCCTGGTAGCAGCCAAGAACCAGCCAAGAAAAACAATTTTTCAAAAAAATATGAAAATATTATTGCCAACTTTGAAATTGATGCTGAAATATTATACAAATAACATATTCAAAATATGAATAGTAACATCAGTTTTCTGTTGGTTTGCAGGTAGGACCTAACTATCCGCATGAGCCTCCCAAGGTGAAGTGTGAGACTGCCGTATACCATCCCAACATAGATCTCGAAGGGAATGTGTGCTTGAATATACTCAGGGAAGACTGGAAACCAGTGCTAAATGTCAACTCTATAGTTTATGGGCTACAATATTTATTCTTGGTAATCAATAGAAATAATTTCTTTTGTATTCCATTAATTGTAGTAATTAAATTACCAATAATTTTTACAAAAATGTCATTTTTCGCTGTCTGTAAAGTAACCCTTTACGGAGCCAATCCTGAATGTGCTATTTTAAGGTAATAATACATAATCATAGAAACTATAGCAGAAAAAACGAAATTTAACTTGCAAGTGTGTAACTGTTTACAGAATGGCAGACAACTAGCACTTGATTATTTTATTGAAATATACTTGTTTACAATATGTATTGCTTGAAGTATTAATTACGATCTTAAATTCAGGCCCTGATCCACACTGAGATCGCAAAAAGTTGTGCCTATTGCCACTCCAACTCTCCCTTATATAACTTGCAAGACAAATTCATGTATTTGGAAGTATGAATACATATTGAATTTTGATTTCGCAGGAACCAAACCCTGAAGATCCCCTGAACAAAGAAGCAGCAGACGAGCTACAAAGCAACAGGAGACTATTTGAACATCATGTCCAGCGAGCCATGAGGGGCGGCTACGTCGGCTCCTCCTACTTCGAACGGTGTCTCAAGTGAACCGCCCACGACTGTAAATTAATGCTACCAACCTATAAATAAAACAATCTCACTTTATTCTTTACATTTTGATTTTATTTCTTGTAATAAGATTTGTAATCCAGAACATGCACAGTTTGTGCATGGCATCTTCAGAGAAAAAAATTGAATTAAGAAGGGGGTACTTGTACATTTTTATAAACTCTTGTCCACGCAGTGTCTTGGATCCATTATCTGAACTTTGACGGACAACGGGGATAAACATAAATATTGAATGTATAGCCCATTTCTTGGATCCGATTTTCTCATCAGATATTGGTTCCAAGTACTGATACTCATTATCTAACTCTTGAATACAAATATTTATCTTAACTTGTAGCATTAATTTCACATATTGTCAACATTAAAAAAAATATTGTTACATCGCATTAAGTACCTACATACACTGTGTATATCATATATGGACATAATGTTCCTACATGAGTTACACGCCCACAGCAGAAAATCGGCCTTTACCCGCGTGGCTCCACCCTCATAGCTTGTACACCAAACATTATCTAAATTGAGTTTATCATATTTGGTTGGCTGTTATGTTCTGATAGACACAGCCAACCAAAAATATGACATAAAGACACAATCGCAGCAGAGGTAGATTTTTTGTATTATTACCATATACTCTAGTCGACGGCATGCATTTGGGGTCGAATTACCATTTACTACCTTTTATTTGAACACATAGGATACAACCGTGCTCATTTAGTTAACGCAGAAAAATTTGCGGCTATAGATAATTAACTATTGTAATGTGTATACAAAGGCGTCATCCAGCAGCAGAAAGATCGCATGTCCATGTATGAGTGAGTGAATGGCTAGCGAAGGTTACGCTCGGCACCATCACGCAAGCGACGCGAAGTGAGCCGCGTGCGGGCCGCGTGAATCAGAGGTTGGTTTGATAGTGGCGGAGCACTGTCCCCGCTCCAGTGTCTCTCCGCCCTTCGAGCGAGTCGCGTCGCGTATTCGTTCACAACACGCTTTCTCCACGACAACGTGCTCAAGGCAGACTGTTTCGACACGCCACTCGGTTGCGAAAGTCTGCGCGATGATATACAAGTGAGAGCCGCCATCGGCCAGGGTAACGCTCATCGCGCACGGTGAGCCAGTTTGTTCGTGAGAGACATTCGAAACTCGCCGAGGGACGGGGGGCGCACGACGCCGTCGGGGCGCACACGCGGATCAACGTTTCCACATACTTAACTGTGAAAAAGCAACGGAAACCAATTTTTAATGTGTCAAGTCAGAATAGCTTATTGCTGCTACGTCAGATCGCTGAACGGCTCGAGCAGGAACTACAAGGTTATGCAAATGAGTTCTGAACGCTTCTATACCAGGGGTAATCAAAAGACCATTCACAACTTTAATAAACTTTAACGTTTAGGTGTACCGTACGGTGTTAAGTGCTTATCTGTCGTTTCCCTATTCTTTACTTATCTTTCGACGTCGCAATCGCTAATTGCTAATTACTGTGGTAGTCGAGTGATAAAGAGTCGTGTGGCAGCTGAGTGCGCGAGCGAGTTTCGAAGGAGCGACAGCAGCAACGATGGCGTCCCAGCAAGAAGAAACCCTGCTCTCGCGCTGCGAGATCCCCATCATCGACCTGGCGCATATAGGTGAGCATATCACCTTGTTACCTCCATAAATATCATAGAAGCAATCAGTAATTGGCCCTGAGGCGGCCGAATGAATTATCCTGATACGTTCAACATTGAATTCTCAATAGCATAAAAGGACCAAAGGACAATAACCGACAGCGCAGGTAAACCTACGTCTGAAATCTACCTAACGGTCTCTATATATTAGGGCCATCTTACAAAAAGCATCGTATAAGAATAAAATAAAAAGCCAACTACCTGGGCGCATCCCTATTATAGTCAATCCCCGCAGGCTTGCGTGTCAGCAACAGACGGACCGACAGCAGCTGCGATGCTTTATTTATTGTCATTAAACATAATCTCGGCATGCATCTCTCTCGGGTGGACGAGTTCAAAGACCGCGTACCAATTGCTTACCGATGATCACAGTTCACTACCCTAACATTTCCCTCCTATGCCAGTGACTTGTTCTCACATAGAAGGTAGGGATGATCGCCATATATTTGCAAGCTTGCTTGTCACCAAAGAAAATAATGATGAACATGAATAATTCATTATTTTAAACAGGGTTTTGCCGTAAAATTTCGTAACCTGATCAATCATGATGAAAGGACTAGTGTTTAATTATAACAAACATTATAAAACACAGTGGGACACCTACTTATGACATTTGAATTCAGTGGAACTAGTGAGTCACGGATTATTCATCGTTGTCCTGCCTGAAATCGTTTTACCGCCGGCCGGATGACTACTCGCAGAACAAGTAGGTCTTTGGTTTACTTCTTACTTCCAATAATATCTAAAAACACCAACTGTGTTGATTCTGCAAAAGTTAATATCGAACGTTCCTATTAACTCGCAAGCAAGGACTATTATTGAGACACGATGTTGACTCTACCAGGTCTCCAATAATATTTGTAGATACCCCTATCAGCTGATAGCCAATAATAGCATTCTTAATGAGGTTGACTTCAGGCAGATGACCGATTGTAAAATCCCAGTCAAATCTTCAAAATTTTAATGTGCGTTGAAGCCAGGCTTTCCGGCTTCCCAGCTCCAAATGAAACCTGAAACACTCGAAGATGAGTAGGTAGAAGCCAAATCAGAAATGACGTCGCGTCGAGTGCAACAAAAAGCCATAATCTTTGCAATGCGGGGCCAACGGCCGATCGAGTCTTTGTAAATATAGGTACTCACATAACTCTCGATCCCAGCACAGCATTGCCATCATGCGCTTGCACATCTCATATTGCCTTAGAAAGCTTAAAATAAGCTTGGATTATTTCCACAACATCCTATTTGGTTTGGCATTTCTTATGATGTTCAAGTCCCGACGGAATGCAGCGGATTGCAGCGTCCGTCCCGACTCAAAATAGAACATAGGTTATAAAAAAATTATAGGGTATTGGATACGCGCTTTAGAAATCACTCAATCGACTGAATAACACTTGTGGCAAGTAAGTAGATATATGTACCTTTAATTTTGTTGTACATTGTACATAGGCAGTTATGTTTTGGTACCTACCTACTTACATGTTAAAATTTTACTCAAAATTTGGTTTGTTATATATTTTTTAACCCTACTATAAACCCAAAATAGCGAATTTAGTAAGTTGCTGTTCAGCTGTAGGCTGACGTGACCCTGAATGTCCTTAAATGAGTGGCCATGAAATAGCAAAAAGGTAGGTTTATTTTATACCTATCTGACCAAATGTTAAGTATAATACCAACGACAACGAAATTAAAAAAACCTGTATATGACATGAATTTTAGGCGTCATCTAAGGTCAAGATTTGGTTACGAAACACACAATCTTATCATCTCAACCATTGTCGAAAACAGAAAAGATCTGACAAATACTTATATCAATATTGATTGATTCGTTTTAGAAATAGAAATTCTTACTTATTTGTGAAAAAGTATAAATTAAATATTCTTTAGGGAGATTAGGTATTTATGCGTAATATATTCAGTACCAAAAGCATAAACATTAAGCTTATAATGAGAATAAAATAAGAAGTAGCAAAGGTCGTTGATATTTATTAATTTCTCTGCTTTTTATGATGATGACATGTTTTATTATTCATTAATTAGATACTTATAGCATCAAATTACCATCCTGTTTCCCAATGTTTGGCTTCAACAAACAAAATGTGGTGGTAATTACTTCGCCACACACAGGCTCATATGTATATCAAACTGCTGACCTACATTATACACGTATATCCATTCATCTATAAAGTCATTCACGGCATCATTGCCATCAAATTACAAAGTAAACTAGCTATGTCCAGTGGGTTCGCTTGCTTTCATCAAATGGAGAAACCACGGGGCTAAACTAAAATACCAAATTATTTACTTCGGGATTCCTCCATTCCATTAAAATAAATAGGTATTTTTAGTACCGAAGAACGTTTCTACATTATAAAAATTATCTCGTTGCCCAAGAGTTTGTTTGTTACCTCTTCTTATTTAGGTATCTACTCAACCAACCTTGTTCTTGTTCTTCTTGAAGTTAGGGATACGGAGGAAGTTAGGCTACCTTTCATCCTAGAAAAAGTAAATTCACGCGAATGAATTCGAGCAATAACTTTGACTTATCGTAGTAGAAAATTTTACTATTGGTTTTAGTATTAAATTCTCGCAGTATCTGCCGGCAGCGAAATTCTCATTTGTCATTGAGCCGGAGTAGACCAGTGTCGTGTGATTCGTGTCTAACACCTACGCAGAAACGCTTCACAATTAATTTTGAGAACTGTATTGTGTTACCAACTTGTGTTGTATATTTTAGATCTAACCTATAACTAAAATATTACGACGAAGATTATATGAAGTACCGATATAAATATCTAGGAAATTCGCGCGGTCAATAGTTATTCAAGATGTGAATATGTGGTCAATAGGTACATAAATAACTATACCATCTGTATGTTCTCCAAATAAATAAATAATTTACACTTACTAAGCGTAGATTACTATCTTTGCAAAACCTATAGATAACTAGGCAGTCAAAAGATATGATTACCTCTAAAGTTTATTTTTCTGTATGATTAAGGAAAACTTGCGAAATCCTGATAAGTAATAGTTACTTGCGTAATAAATTTTATTGCTTATTTATATGTTTTACCTACCAATTTACGGTGCTTATCAAAAGTAAACGGAATCTTTATTATGTGTTTCGCTAACTGGCTGAAAAACATACAAGATTATCAAATAACATACAAAATCATCAAACGTAAGCGTGCACATTTATAAACATACTCTCAGTCGTTACAATTGAAATTCGTTCAATGACGTTATGTCATAATACTATAATGTTTCGTTATTTTCTGTTTTCGTATGTAATAAATCTTTCTTGTCTGATTCATTGTCCAATTAATAAATATATATTTATTTCCATGGGCTAGATATTTAACGAGTCTGACACCTGACATTTATTTAGATTGGAACTCAAGAACAATTTTTTTATAGATGGTTGTATTTCTATCAAAAATAAGTTTTTGATAGGACACAATTTCATGATTTCAAACTATGGAAGGAGTACCTACTTATTCCACGCTTCATACATTATAAAGTGGCGTGTAATGTGAAGCAAATCAGAAAGAATATTCACTGTTTTTTTAGGCACACGCTAAGTATGACGTCAAAAATGACACGTAATGTCTCTCAGACATCAATGAGAATATGTGTTATATTCAGATTTAGATATAAGAACATTACAATGTAATGTTTAATATCTGTGGTAATATTACAAAAAATACTAGGTCTAGTATTAGATAGACACAAGACTGATGTTTGAAATTAAGTAAAAAAGCTGCTCAAAAATGTGTAAATTATGTCCTACATAGTTACATTAATGGAAGTAATGTTTTAAACACATTTGTTAAAAACTTTATCAATGGAAAATACGCAGTTTATACGTAAAAGGTAAAATAGGTAGGTAGGTAAAATTAATTTCAAATACTTACTACTTATTCCATATCTAATCAGTAGTTATTTTAGGCTTATATAGCGTTCACATTGACAATGTATGAAATCAATCAAGCTTAATTAAACTAAAAATTAAATATCTTGCCTTCGAGTTCATCCGCTTTGTGTAACGGGTTACACAAAGCGGCGTTGAATTGACTTACCTACTCAACTCGGAAAGCTCATAAAGATTCGTGCTACACTGTAAATGTATAGAACGCATTATTTTCCTTGACTGAAAGACTTGAACAGTCTTTGTCATCAGGAAAAAATATTCAGCTTTCGAATTGTTCATTTCCTATTTACTCTTCTAGATATTCGGAAAATGTCACCCCAAGAGGATTTGGTTCGTAATGCAAAATTTTCCACAGCTACCTACTATTGTCCTTCTCCGCGCTCATAAGTACTTATGGCAGTTTTAAAATGATGTTAATATTATACCTGCAAAAGCTAATAAATCAGCAATTCACGTGTTTTGGAAAGTCGAAACTTTCCAAAACACGTGAATTGCTGATTTAAACGTGCTGTTGTACGAGTACGAGTGTATTGGCAAATAAATGAAATAAATTAACCTTAGTTTATGTGTGACAGGTGTAGAGACTAAATACTTACTTAAATCATTTTATAAAGGGAAAATCGTAAAAATATTATTAATAAAAACACAGACCTACTTTTGCTATTTTACTCATCTTTGAACGTGAGTGATAAGGAAAATTAATAATGGAAACCTCAAACACCATCCTAAGACGTGTCAATAGAATTCAGGTACTCAGGGCTGTCTTTTGTCACCTCGAAATGGACATGCCATTGTACTGGTACAGTACAATGGCTGTAGTACTGTACTGTTAGCTGCAAATCAAAGATGACACTAAACCACATTACGGGGTCGGGTCGCTCGCCTTACCCAGTGTTATGTTTTAGTTTTAGATAGGCCTATGATTACTTATGCTTGGTAAAATAAGTAGTGTAATAGTAAAAATACAACATGTATTACACTTGGTCGTAAAGCCGGCTGTACTCAGTACACAACCTATGACGCAGGCTGCCATTGTTTCGCCCACCAGGTGCCTTGCCATCTGTATAACCAAATTTGCTATGATTATTTACACTTAGGTGCTTGTTTGCAAAGTATTATAAAATAACACAGAGTATTGCGACGTTACCTAAAATTTAAGCAAATTACAAGTTATTAACAGGCATTTCCACATTATAATTAGTCTGAAAAATATACATAGGTATGAAAATTTATTACTTCTAAAGTCCTCTACCGCGTCTGTCTGTTTGTTCACGATAGACACAAAAACTATTGAACGGATTTTCATGCGGTATTCACCCAAGATAGGGTGATTCCTGAGGGAGGTTAAGGTGTACAATTTATTATGTCTTCATTGAGCGAAGCCGGGAAGCCAGTAGGTATACCAATAAGAAGATGTCGTTAATGAAAGTTTCAAAATAAATCCGATCATGCTCCGACCGCTCGTTGCAATCACATAGGTACCTTACCGTATGATTGACCATGTAAATTCAATTTGATGCAATATGCTTATATATAGTAAATACATGTGATGTGATGTAAGGTTTAATAAAATAGCACGTGTCTTGCAATTGAGGCCTATTGAACAAACTGACGCACTTTCTGCCTGGTACAGATACGTACCTATAACAAAGCAATTAGCCTGAGAAATCTTCCACAATTGCTGTAATTAGATCTTATGAGTAAATGCTGAAGTAGTAAAGAGCGTAAGAGCGATCATTATCTGATAGACAAACAAGAAGTAGTGTCTCTAGCAAGAATCCATGCATGGAATTATTCTCATGCATATCGCAAGAATCAGAGATGTTTTAGTTGCTTAAATAAATGTAGTTAATTAATGTATATTTTTATTGTTAAATGAGCAGTAGAGTATGTATGTATGTATCTCTCCAACAACGTATTGTAAGTACTTATTTTAGTTAGATATTTGACAATAGAAAGCCACTGGTCTTAGTGAGTGGAGTAAGACAAGTTTGAAAATGGGGTTAGGCGGTTAGCAACTGATAGAGAAACCGTTGGACGGCCTGCCAAAATCCTTTTTACAACGGGCCAATTTGCATCTTACATTGATTTCAAAGTGTTTTCATAATTAGGAATAGATAAAAAGTAGGACAGGTATATATTGTAGGTATGTAAGTACACACATATGGCACAAAACACCGCCACGCACGCAGTCGCTACTAACAAGTCTTATTCTGGTTTAATAACCTATAGAAAACCCCCTCTGCATTCTTAATGGTGCAGGTCAACGGTGCATACGGTATGACGGGGAAATTTCTGTGCATATCAATGTCATATAATTTACTTGCTTATTTTTTCTTCAGAGTCGTCATCAAACCTAGCTTTTTATTATTTATACTGCAATACAACACACCGCTACTGCCGCTAATCGCGAGACCAGAATTAAAGTTCTATAAATATGCCGATTTCTGAAACTGCTGGTGCTTGTACTATTCATAGAATAACCAACTATCCATGTCACAAAGGAACAATGACAAAAAGAATATAAAAAGTGATTGCCAAATAAATATGGAACATTGGTAATTTGCAATCAGTGAACGGCAACTCAAATAGATTTCACTCTCTATCCTTGTCGTCTCACCTTGGTTGCTTTTTCTGTTTCGAGCACTTTTACAACAAACATTTATTTATGTAGACGTAGGTACGACTTCTATAGATTCAAACCACATACATTTTACAATTGGTTAATACACCGTCGTCGTCAAAATAGAATGTATAAAGAAGAACAAGAATTTTTTTATTAAGTATACCAAAATATTACCTTCTTAGACTAGACAAATTAAAATATGCTACTGAAGTGTCCTTATTGCAAATCATACATAACATTTCCGAAACTTGTGAAAATGTTTTTCTATGAATGATGCCACCATTAACTTCTGAATAGGTATACCTATACCTCTATATATTCCACTAAAACTCCGGATATTATAAGGAATTTATGAGAAAAACCAACTGTGAAGTATTAGTTAGCATAGCAGACAGATAGATAAATCCATTGTAAGTATTGAAATTAATTATTATATAAGTATTAGATATGAAGAGTGCTCTTAAAAAAGGGAATAGAAAAAATATTGTATTGTTATAAATATTACACGTTCGATACCGAATCCTTTATCTGTACCTAGATAAGAATGATAAATCCTAGTAAGGTAAGTTGACGGATTATTGTGAATGATAAGAACTGATAAATAATAATTTATATAAACAAGCATACATAATATATTTAATTTTAAATGTAGAAAACTTGAATTGAGAAGAAAAATTTCTCCGTGCGTTCCGTCTCACGAAAACAAAGCTTCGTTGACTCTATTTCTGTATAGAAACAAGTTTTTTTTATGTCATTTTTGCAACAAGCTTATAATTGATTTATTTTTTTATTTGAAAAAAATATTGCACAAAACAACGAAATTAAGTACAAAGGGCTTAATACCGCCTTATGGCATTCTCTACCAGTCAACCATTAGAGATAGCATAAACAGTGGTGCCATAAAGTGCATCTAAAAAGAAAAAAAAAAAGAAATTTACTTATGATAATAATATGTAAAAAATATAATATAAATATGATACATTTTATTGTCGTCAGAGATCTTGCTGCATTTAACGCATGACAAAAACCCATGACCGTGCTGTAAATTATTTTTATAATTTTATTACAATATTTTATTATAACATTATAATTATTATAATAAACATGACCACATGGTCACACTTATCATAATAATGCATTGTCATGAAAACTGAAGCCACGACGTGGGATATTCGTGAGAACAACTCGGTAGGACAAGAGGAAATAGGTAAAAATTAACTTGAAAAACCGGGGCAGATGAATCAAAAGCTTGTAAAAAGTTATTTGGTAGGTAAGTTTATAAAAGATTAGTATGGGTATAAAATGATTAGTATCACAGTTTCTATCCACCAAAAAATATCCAATAGTTCTCGGTGACATCGGTAACTATTAGGTACCTACCATTCTTTTTTGTTTAAAAGAGAAGGATATCGCGAGCATGGGATGGGATGGGAAACGAATTCATTGTTTCTTTTGAAAACTGATGTTGAAGTTTTTTGTAAATGTTAAATATTTATGCAGAGATCGCTTTGTACTTTCAATCTGTACCTTCCCAAGATGTCCATTCTTCGGGATGTCCATTCTTCGGCGGCGCATTGAATAAATATAACCAAAATAAGTAAAGTGAAGGTGCTTTGGGGTTAGCCAATGACATGTCAAGGTGGAAACCGACTCGACCGGTCAGACTTCAAACAGACATGTTTGCTTGTCATTCAATTGTTATTTGTAACAGTAAAATGTAGATTTAGGTACCATGGAATTAGTTGGTATGAGATTTACATGATATAAACTGGTTGAAACATTTTAGGGTTCTTTAACCAAAAAAACCTACCTGACCTAAAATAATACCTAAATAGCGGTACATTTATTTTTTCTTATCACACAAAAAAATGGATTAGTGTCACAAAATAAGTATGTAAGGTCATCTATGATTCTATTTTTTTTATTGATCCATAAGGATTCTAAACACTGATGCAAAACCCTTATCTTAGTCACATAATATATTGTTACATCACACTAGGCGGGCGATGTCTCTCTCAGCGTGTTATATTAGTGCGCTTACAAAAATAAACGACCTATTTGGCGCAACTAATTAATACTTACTTATTTAAAATAAATACTGCTATATTCTTCGATTATATTATTCGAAGTGATTCTTAAGATAGAGCCTAGAGTAACTTGGTTTTTTTTTGTAAAATACCTAAAAATTATCAAGATGATTGCCATTGATTCTAGGAAAATTTTTCTATATTCTTTTAAGCTAGTATATTAGACACCTATGTAGGATTGAAGTAACTTGTGTTAATCTCAATTACATAGGACATAGTCATACGCACCGCACCTGGCATGACGTAGGAGGGAAAATAGTTTACATTTCTTTAAAGTGAAGTGATTGTGACCGAAAACAATCAAGTTTCCGTCGTCATTTGCACTCCGATAAGAAATCACGTTGGGTAGTGACACGTGTGCTCTGTACACGTGGAGGTAGGTACGTGTACGTACATACTCGCTCTGTCAATATTTGTAAGTGGGTGTTGTGAATCCGTCTTATTTGAACCCTGTTGTAAAGGAAATATATATTTATTTTGACGAATTTTATTTACCTACTCAATACTTACCAAGAATTTTAGCAAGATTTCTTCCGTAAATCTCGGTCCAGCATGTCCCAACTCTTGTCCCACCATGTCTTGCATGATAAATGCCACTATGTACCTAGGAAGCAGTTAGAACTTTCAGAAGAAATAGAAAAAAATAACACAGGCAGTAATGTTGAGGGAATGGTTTATTCCAATTTGGGCAATGGCAAATTGGAATAAATTACTGCAAAAAGTGATATTTCAAATGTTCTTATTTCACCTCGGATTCATTATCACACAAGTGATATAACTCTGGTGAATGAGACGACTTTCTAGTCTCCTTTGTTCACCGTAGAATCAATTCGTCTAGGTGATCATGTGCGACTTTTAAAATAATTCTATTGAAATTTTATCGCCTACGTACAAAATGGACAAAACTCTCACATCATGGAATAAACCGAGGGAATTTATTACTATGTGCGGTCCACTGAAGTCATGTTTGCAAGAGCAATAAGCACTATTATTCAGTCTACAACAATTATGGTGGTAACGAGGATGATAAAGGCCAAACCACTTGAATAGACTGTAATTCATACCTACTTGTGATTTTTAGTGTAAACTTTTATAAAAAGGAACTGTTTCTGTGTGACTAAAGTGTAACCAGAAACAGTACTTGTTTCGGGATGAAAGGTAACCTTAAAGGTAACCTTCTCATTGTAAAAAAGTCGTTTATTAATGAACCACTTTTTTGTTTGTTCTTCATTCTTAATTTAAATTAAGAATAGGAGAAAGAAAAAGATAGATACAAACAAACTCATTTTCGTATTTATTCGTTTGATTTTATTATGTCCTAAAAAATACTGTTTTTTTTTTCTGAAAACAATCTGGCATAAACCCTCAATTATAAATTTAAATACTGCGCAAATTGCCTTTCTATCGCTTTTTGCAAATTGTTCATGGCCTATATTTCATAAACAGTATTGATAGTACATGCATAATGCATCTATGACCTAGATACTGTTAAATTCATGAGTAGATTTACTACTCATATATCCAATGCCAAAGATACGATCAAATTAAAATGATTCTCCACGCAACTCGCTGAGGTACCTATATTTCTATAATGTACTAAATAAGCGCAGATTACAGATGCAGATTATACTCAGTAGGAAGAATCTAAATTACGAACCGGTGCAAATGTGACGGTCAAACAATTGTTTATCTATTGTCTCGATTGTGCGCGATCGACGTTCATCATTTCATAAAATAATACATTGTCATCATAATAAGTATTTTTAATAATCGTAAAGAAGACCCATCTGAGAGAAATTTCTAAATAAATTACACAACTACTAAGTGATACTGAAAGTATGAATAGACGTATATTTCTGAACATAACATACAGGATAGATTTGAAAGATGATAAAATTGCGCTCTTCGAAAGATTTGTTTAAAATTCCACTTATTAATTTATTTAAAAAGATATTCTTAAAAGTACAATAACGTCAATATTTACACGGCCCTAAGTTTACGCACGTCGAGTATTTTAGTAACTACTTAATTACTAGTATCTATGTCTGTAGTGTAGAGTTCTAATGAATTACTTTGTAGAATGTTGTTGACTATGTTACATTGTTTCGATTGTAAGTCACATATACACAGACTCTACTCTAGTGTAGACACTAGACATCTATTATTCATAATCAAATATGCCATTACATTCAACTGAATGGCTACTAGCTATCCTGGCTTCGCAAGAATAAAACATCCTGAAGAACTATACTTACAAACTAGTAAAACTTCTATCAATATCTTTAATCATCTATTTAAAAACAAAATAATTACTTAAAATGTAGAGTCATTACATACTAATAAACTTTTAGATTCTAGAATATGTTAGTTATATTATAGGGTCATCCTATCATAATTTCGGTTATGATAAAAAAAAACGGAAAAATGTCTGCACCTGTTTTTAATTACATCTTAATTAACCCTTATACAAAACAGATTTTCCTTGTATTTGTAGTCTTTTTGTGCCTGTTGGATTTTTCTATGTATTTGCAACATTTCAATGTGTAGACGCGCTCCACTATATTGTAGAAAAATATACTCGTGGATGTACAATCAGTGCGATATAGCAACTTTTTTACACCGGAAAACTGCAGCTTCGCTCCCACAGATCCCAATAATTTATAGTATAATTATTAGCTTTTGCCCGCGTGTGAATTTCCCACGGGAACATTTGTTTTTTCCGGGATAAATGGTACCCTATATGTCCTACTCCATACTTCAAACTACATGGAATGTACGCATGTAATGTTATATAATAGGATAGTTAGGATTAGTCCTTACCGAATTTTTTACTGTCGATATTTTAATTTCCGCAATGGGCCCGCGTGGTGATTCGTGGCCCATACTCCTTCGCTCATGCGTAAGGAAGGCCTGTGCCCCTGCAGTGGGGATGTTTAAATGTCTGATTATGATTTTAATTTTTTATATTTTTATATGCCGCTTGGAAATATCGATTTTAACATGGACCTTGAAAGTCTATAATAGCTATGAGTAAGACAATGCATGATGTGCAATCTTAAGTAAGTATATTATTCACTAACAACTTAAAAAACAGGAAAAGATAACAGTTGTTCAAGTCGAGAACGGTCTAGAAACTTTCACTGCCTATGAATTATATAAGTACCAATCTCCTTCCGATAAACCTTTACCTAGGCGGAGGCGAAACTTAACTCAACCAGTCCAACTTTAAGAGTGGGTTGCACCAATCAAACTGACGACTAATGAAATGACGTTTTGTTTTAAACTGCGTAAAGTACGTCATTTTGTCTAAACTTCGGTGGCTCGCATGTAAAGACACTGGTGCATTTCACTTTCTCACATGGTTCAACATTATTTGTATAACTTTTCATTACTGAAGTAGTTAACACGCACTGAAGATTAATGCAATGCAATCAAATGGACTATTTAGAAATAAGGATTTTTCTAGTTTTCTATCCGTAAAGCTAAATAAAAACTAAACCTTCCTTTACAAAATACAAACAATAACTTGAGGGCTTAATATTTTTCTAAAGTTTTAGACGTGATAACATTTGTCTACAAAAACAAAAAGAAGTACATATTTAAAGGAACATTCATTTGGTTTATATTTTGGAACATTTTGAGCACCTACCAAAAAATATACAATTGGCCGGGCTGCAGCGTATTCATAGTCGGCATATTTAAGGTCCTTTTGGAGATAAAATATCAAAACTCCCTCCTTGTGAACGTTTCTACTCAGTTCCTCCTTCAGTTATTAAGCGTTGGTGCCCAGGGACCGCTGTCCCGCTTTTTCTTCTCTACTTAGCACGGTTTTCAGCAGCCTTCGTTGTTAGTCTCTCTCCCTCATCTGAGCGTTTTTTCGGTTTCTTCCTCAGTTTTAAAGCGCCGGAGCCCAGGATCCGGTATCCCTAGTTGTTAGAAGATTGGCATATCATCTTTAACAATATCACGCCAGCTATTGGCTTCCTTAATTGTCAGTATGTCTATGTAAACACTAATCAATTCAGGTTATTCTAAGATCCCCTTAGTAAAATTGTCAAAGCAGGGTTGTAAGTAGATTTTTTTTACTAAAGTTGTGGTAACTTTCTTAAAACAACATAAGGACTTGAAATGATGACTCTATATTTTTATCAAACTGGTTGACGTAGAAATCAGCATTATGTAATTTTGAGCACAACAATGCTTATCACACTACATGTTTTGTAAAAAAAAAACAATATATTGCAATACCTAAGCAATAAGGACTTTTTTGCCGACCTAATCAATTACGGTGCAATAGTTGCATAAAAATGACGCCATTATTACAGTGACAATACACAACTCACATATCTTCATGAACTTCCTTTCCTAGTAATTGTATTGTACTTCTCAGGTATGTAAGTGGTCATACACGGTTGATACGGCTCATGATCTTTGCTTGTTGTTTTTATGCAATAACTGCCTATGACATCATTTCAAGTTATGATCTGACCGTTGAAGAATGTAAATAAAGAAAAAAATGTGTATTCTGTGTTTCTGAGAAACTCGAAAATTTACAGTAAAGAACATGAAAATGTAGAAGAGACAAGCGAAAATACAGTATTCGCTTACCTCGGTAGAGAATAAAAACTAAAAATCCGACCACTTTACGTACTAAAATAGGTACCTATAAGCTAAACTTTATGATCAAGGTCAAGGGGAACTACCCAATTAAGTAATGAAATAATAACATTAATTACTTTATGTAGGTTTTGATTCTGTTGTAAAAAATACTTCGAATTAACAACAAACAAAAATATGACAAATCCGCATATCGTTCACTTGCGACGACAATGTGACATCTCAAAAACCCCAACTTTACAGGAAACAACTTTTAAACTTTTGAACGGTCTTATTTTTTTAAATACTGTTCGAACGACCTAACTCTGTTAGAACGTATTATAGGTTAACTAATGAACAAATTAATTATGTATAGTCATCGTATGTTTACAAAGAGAATACCCATAATTTATACGTTTAAAAAAAAAAGAGAAAACTTATCACCATTTTCCTGAAATATGCAAGATTTTTGATGTGTTATAATGAAATGTAACGTTGAAGATGATAAACTAAGTTGCATCGTGTTGAGTCATGAAATGATAAAACGTTGATATCGAAAATGTTTCTTTAATATAACAGCAATATGAAAAATCAAAATAGTGGCAACTAGTACTTAACAAGTTTTACTTAGAAATATATTTATGATGAGATCTTCAATTACAATTAAGACATTAAAATAAGGCACATATTTAAATAACATATAACTTCTTTTCGTCTTTATTCAACAGTCAATCAATAACTAAGCTTGGCCTAGTAAAAAAAGCTTACAATAATTATCACAATCATGTATGGCACGTTAGCAGAATCATCAAAAATGAAAAAATACTGATATCAAAATTAAAAATTCTAATAATAAACTTTTAACAAAAACTATATTAATTCAGTCTTCAGACAAAAAAAGTACTCCTTATCTTAATTAATCAGGTTAATAAAAAGCTACAAACTTTCAAAATATGATCTGTAGTATTCAGGAATGTGATTACTATTCAGCAGAGAAAATATATCTTCTTTCTTCTTTTCAGCTAAACCAGGTTTTCTGTCAAAAGCCTTCTTGAGGGGAAAGTTAAAATCAACCTTCTTTTTTATTATGATAGCTCTTTTGAATTCTTCAGCGTAAGAAGTTTTGAAGTATAATGTATCAGGCTCATCTTTCAGGAGCTTAAACACTTTTATCTCTGAAATTTTAATGGCATTTTTATCTTCATCCTTTTGAAGCACGAAATTTACTTTACTTATTACAGCTTTCCAATCGCAAATATCACTATAACAGATTTCGTTGACGTGAATCGGCGTAGATTTCTTTCTGGCTGCTTTTATGGCGCCTATGAAACCTTCAGGGGTATATATAGGTCCAGATCTCAACTGCCTTTTCACTTGCCGTTCAATCTGAGAGTGAACTGAGTCGCCTTCGTTTTGGGTATGCCCCTTAATGAGAAATTTATGAGTGATAGACTTTATATTTGGATAGTTCTGCACAGAATAAAGATACATAGCCATCGTGAACTTATTCTTCTGCTGTCCAGCAGCATTATCAGAGTAAAAAACAACGTCAACTGGTTTGCCACCCTCTGAAATATTTTTTATATATTTAAAAACGCATGTGGCAATCTCGTTGGCACCTCTATGAGCCTGTGATTCGTCCCATACATAACATTCGACAGAGTGATTTTTAATATCGTAAATTGTCAGATTCAGTACGTTCAGTTTTGATTTGTAATAGAATACAGATATTTCTCCTTTAGGGCACTGAAATACTGCCTGTAAATCATAAACTGCAACAACTATATTATCATCATTCTTATCCTTTTCCTTCTCATTTCGTGATAAAAGTTTTTCTTGGTGGTGTTTTAAGTAACTTTCCTTCTTCATTTCTTTTTCTTCTTCAGTGCTATTTTTGTAAGCCTCACAAAACTCACAGGTGTCTTTTTTAGGGATAAAGAAAGATATATTGAATTCTTGTGTGAATATTCGATAAAACATAATATAATTAACAAAACCAACATTATTAGTCTTGCATTGTTCTACATAGTCTCTGTGAATATCCGAAATAGTCTTACTTCCGTCAATGTAATGTCTTTTTAAATTAGCTCGCAAATAGTGAGATTCAATTTTAGGGATAGCTTCAATGAAACCTTTTGCACCATTCTTCAATGCGTCATCTACGTGGGCATGGTTAGAGTGACACCCACGTTTATCTTTGATTAAAGAGATGTTTGTATCTTTATTTTTCTTCTTTAGTGCAGTTTCTATAGGTCGGTTATTTATTGCCAGAGTGTTTCGAAAGAAGTCCTTGCAAACCCTTATTTTTACGCCTTGCAGAGTAAAAAAGAATGCATTATTATTGTTTCGTTTCGGTGCTGGAGTTCCATTTTCATCAATTCTAACATAACGTTGTACTGGCTTTACTTCATCAATGGACTGAAGTATAAATGACCATTGTCTTTCAATATCACCCAAATTCCAGTAATCATTTAGAATTTCTTGGCGTTGGGTTTCATTAATGAGGGATCGGCATTTAAATTTACAGGTTTCTTTACAAGGGGGCTTAAGTATTCGTTCAGGCATTAATTTTTTAGTTTTAGATGATACGTAGGACTTACCACAATTTCTCAAATTTTTTGCAACATTTTTCTTCCAATCACTTTCCTGTCTTGGCCGTTTCTTTCCCTTTTTTGTAGGCGTCTGAACTATTTCAACTTCATTTGAGTTTGGAGTTTGATTTTCAGTTGTAGCTGTGTTTGACTGATACAATAAATCTTGTGGTAGTGTATTTTCATTTATTGCGACGGTAGACATGTTTTCATTTTGGTTTATTTCTTGAGAGTTCCTTTCAGATGTCATTGGAATTTCACTAAATTCAGCTAGTGTAAATCTGAATTTTGATTTTTCACGTAACTCTTGATAATCTGGATCTTTAACTGAGTCATCGCTATCTGCACAGAAGTATAAATAAGAGGATAATGATTTGTATTCTAGTAAAGTTATAAATTTAGGTACACTTTAGGTTATCAGGCAGTCAAAAACTTATCAGCGCAAGAAAATTAAAGAATACATAATAACAAATGGATACAAAATTTGCAAATTTGTTTTGGTTACTTAGCTTTTAAGTTTTACCGACCTTCTACAAAAGATGATGACGAGGAGCTACTGGAAGAACTACTGGACGATGAACTTGTAGATTTAGAACGGCGGCGATAGTTTTGAGTTGTCTCTGAATTTTCTGAAATCGATGAATAAGTATAATAAAGTTTACACCGATATTTTAATCAAAGACTTTACTCTCGATGCAAAACCAATACACGGACATCCTTCATACAATAGACTATCTATTGTAGGATGTCAGTGATAGTGGTTTCTAAAGCCGCAAAGTACGGAATAGTCGTGAAGCATACTTACCGATCATTTCATTCTCTTCAGTATCTGAAGAATCCATGTTACGAGTATCATTTGAAACAACATCGCAACCGTCATCATCTTTTTTTTTTCTTGCTAACTCTAACATCATTTTGGTCCTCGACCCCATCTGTAAATAATATTATTAGCACATACAGTGTAATAAGTGGAAATAAATATTTAAGCTGACTTAAAATTATTCGGCAAAATCAGCACATCTACAAATAACCCAAATTAAATTTCGCTAACGTGTAATCAAATTATCATCTTCAATGTTACAATAAGAGTTATCTCAGTGAAATTAATATATTTTACAAGAAAACTGTGATATCAATAACCTAAAATTTTAATATTTTTTAAAAATTTCACGAACACTGTGATAACAAGTTGTACCATGTTATTGAAGGAAGAAAGAAATGATATAAATACTTACTTTTCACACAAAAACGCTGATATTATCGTGATGTCTCGTTTTTGGCGAAAGCCGGGAGCACTTCACACTAGCAACAACAGACAACAACTGAGCTGTCACAGTCTTGATGCTAACTGCATCGCCGAGTGAGATACTGCTATACAGTGATATTTGCATCTCATTCTCTCGTAACTCGGCCATTTTTAAAGTAAAAAATACGGCGATTTTACCGAAAAATAGATCGCGACATCGCGAGTTTGAATTTCAATAAAACAAAAAATTTAATATTTATAAATGTCACACTGTTGTCGCAAATGAACGATATATTTCCATTGTGTACCTACCTAGCTGCTTATTTCGTATTTTTGCAGTTGCACATACACGACAAGGATACTGTTATGATATATTTAATAGGAAAACCAGTATAGAATTACTTGGAACCTGATATTCTTGAGATACGTAGGCACAGATACATGTAACGAGAGAAGTGACGAAAACGCGTGTGGGCTCGCACGCCATCGTCGCATGATATGTGTTCTCCTTGCTTAACGACAAGAGTGCATTGTTATAGAGCATCAGAGAGCAACTGATCAGATAAACAGCTTAGTAGTTAAAATATACTCTTTTTCCCAAACTGTCTTGAAATACTCATTAAAGTTTTATTATTGTTGTATTTTTCTTTGGTTGTATGTTTTTGGTCTTGAATCGTGAATGTATAACCAGTTCATACAATAGTCCAAAGTTCTAACCAAATATACATTTTATATTTCATGTCCTAATGAAACAGTAGACGTTGTTGCATTTTGAAGAAATTGAAAAAATAACCAATCATCATTACGGAGATAAGTTGTGGTTTTAGGATGGTCTTACGTTTAGCCGGACATCCACCAGTACATTATTTCGATGGTTGAAGACCATTCTGAGATATATAAAAAACAGTAAAGCAAGAAGTTAATCTCGATTTTCGGACTTAACCAAAGATAAATATTTGAACGGTCTCGACAACACCATCTGAACGCCGATTACGGTTACTGGGTTAATTGAAGAGACTGAGATCACGGCGGTCTTCCGTGTTTTGTTATGTAGGCTACTACGGGTAGAATCAACGGAAGGGGCACAACTTTATATTATTAGTATTTTTAGTTCCTAGTTCCTAATAATTTCGTAATTTTATAAAGCACAATACGTGGCCTTTTATATTCGCAACTCTTCAACTCTGTCTACCCGTATGGGATAAAGACGTGATACTGCATCTGATGGCCTCACAACTAGGTATGCCGACGAACGACACCAACAAGTAGGATAGCGGAAGGTGGGCTCTGATGCTCAACGATCGAGGAAGAAACCTGGAAAACGCTCAGATGAGAGAGAAATATGATGCTGAATCTCCTTTATACCTAATATTAGAAAAAAGCATGATTTTTCTCACGGAATGAAATATTGCAATGTCATTCACAATAATTAAGGCACCACAGACCGCTGGCAGTATTGAATGGTCTGTGTTTTGTATGTGATTTGTTTGGCCACGGCCGCGAATCCAATTTATTTAGTCAGCGTGATAAGGGCCGTGACGACATCGATGATAAATGAGTTCCTATCGGCCACTGTGAACCTATGGAGGCAGTTACGCTACAAACGGTAGAATATGCCGTAATAGGTATTTTTGCGTACATCGAAAATAGGAAGAGGACCTTCATTATAATCATGTTGCCGTACCTACACCTAAGTGAGTGAACAGTGAAAAAGGTGAAAAAAGTGAAAAATTAAACAATTAAAGCCTCTAGTACTTCGAATGAAAATTTCGAAAATCCAGATAAATACTCCAGACTGTGCCTTCACACCAGCTTTGTTAAAATTTTCACACATATTTTTTTTATTTTGAGTGTTAAGGTGGGTCATAAAATCGATTCATCCTTTTCACAGCTGGTTAAAATGCCACACAAATACAACAAACAGGTCAATTTTGTAACACCACGGAGTAAAACATCAGACAAAACACAAACGTAATTTTCATAAATGTTACGTTACTTTACTAATGTCAACGTCCATAACTGACCCATATCTGGTCACATAATGTTGGTCCGTAGTAACCTTCTAGATAAGATCAAGGCTGTATAATTAATTAACGTATTCATAATTATCTTAAAATCTGCCCGTTCAGTTACTATAAACAAATGTAGGTGATATTATTTGAGAGAAAAAATTCGATATCGGGTCAGGGCCACTCCTCCAGTCTGAGGACATATTTAATTCATGTCGGTCGTACTTGTATGCATGCACTGCACAAGGCGAGGTAAACTGGCATTTAACATACAAGTTCTTTCAGGGAAGAGCTCTCTGCGAATTATTATCATTTTATTTAAATCGGTCTCTATGGGAAGGGCATGCCTGTTTGCTTGCTCCGATGTAATATTTAAAAAATATAGAATTTTAAATTACGTCGCGTAATGTCGAATAGCCGTTTTTAAATAAAGATGTTATAATAAGTCATACGTACGTACATAGGTATATATAGGACCAAAATATTTCAAATTTTAACGAAAACCAATTTGTGTAAATGTTTGTTGCAGGCACAGATGTGTGTCCCATGAAATCAGTGGTGCGGCGCATTGGTCAGCAGTTGTTCGCAGCTCTGAGCACGAAGGGTCTGGCTATGCTGGTCAACCACGGCATCGCTGACGGAAAGGTCTGTAACTTTATTCTATTGAAGAAACGATAAATCAATTAGTGAGGCCAGATACTGGAAATAAATAGCCACTCCGACTTGAAAATAAAATGATAGAATTTTTTTACAAATTCGCGGACCTGACATGATAGAAGTCCAAATTTTCGTTAGTCGTTACGTTTAGTCTATACTTTGGTTCCCGTTTGGTCTATTTTGAACATTTGGTCTCCTTTCCCAAAGTGAATACTTACTTACATTATTTAAGTCCAATTTTTTCTTTCTTTTCGAATAATTATAATACAATTATTATCAGTTGACAAATGGACGAAAACTAGGTACTTACTAAAAATTTGGCGCACCGCAACATAAAAAAACTATAAGCAATGAGAAAGCTGTAAAAAGTAAAAAGGCATGAACTGAATTAACAATAAAACCTATAAAAATAAGACCACTTGTATATATTCCGTTGTTTTTTATTTCCAGTTGAAAGCTGTGTATGCTGACCTGGACAACTTCTGTGCTTTGCCGGAGGGTTGTCAAGCGCAGTACCTCAAAAACCCTGACAGCAACCACGGTTACCTACGTCCGGGCATGGAGCCGTTCGATACCACTATGAAGGTGAGGTTATTGATTAAATCGATCAAGTACATACAATACTTTTATAGGTATAATATAAGCGTATCATACGCAATAAACATACCCCTATATGGCTCGACCCACGTACGCAATATATGCATGCAAAGAAGTATAGCTAAAAACTCCTAAATGTTTATTTTTACATAACATTTTAACACTTCAATGCCGTATTTTAATAATATAAATAGATTACGATTTACGAACGCAATGGAAAACTTCGCCTTGAAAGTCATACTCGTATGATCATTTTAATCACCACTTAGCGGTAGCGGTATGGCTATTCTGAAAAAAAGAATGGCACTATCTATACCTGCAATAATAAACAACCTCAAAGTTTGCTGCCACCACCAGAGTACCTATCTTCAGATTGGGTTGATTGACATAAACAAATGTTTAATAGGTAAATAAAATATTGATTGTCAAAGACTATTTCTGTGATCATTTCTCATTAACACAACCGTTCTCATTCCAAAGCGAACAGAGAAACTCCAATGTTTTCCGCGTCCAAAATATAATTCACAAACAAATAAAGTCAACCACTTCTATTCGATTTACACGTAATTGCTTCGCTTTTGAAAGGTTGAAAGAAAGCACATAACAAATGCTGAATGTCGTGCTGTGAGTGTGACTTCAATATTTGATTGCCTTCTACAAACAATTCACGCTTCTAAAATAATTCCTGTCCAATTTCAGGAGCTGCGTCATTGCTTCAACATCACAACGCTGTCGCCAGCCGCCATGCCAGCGCAGGAGGAGGTTCCAGAGTTCACTCAGCACGCCTTTCCACTGGCCCATGATCTCACCAATCTGTCCAGAGTGCTTCTGCAAGCTCTTGCCTATGCCTTCGGTGGGTTTTCTGTCTCCATTTTAAATTCACAACTTGGAAACGACAATTTTCTCTCCTGTTCTGTCCTAATCTGCAACTTTGACACAAGAACAAGACGATGCGATAAGATGGATAAGGGGCACGCAATGTTCTCGTGACAGGAAAAAACTTGAAGAATAAATAATTAAGCAATTTAGCATTATAAATGAAGACTCTCAATGTCAATGACGCTATCCAGGAAAAAACTATTTACTAACATAAAATACTTACCTGCCGAGTAGGTACTGCCGACGACGACGACGTACGATATAAAATATTTTCCATTGAGCAAACACATCTGACTTAGCGTTTAAATGTTAATAAAACATACCAATTTACCTCTAGTAATTAAAACTGATCATAGAGGTGCGTTGCAGATAATCACCAACTATGCATTTACAGTTGCATCATTGCAATACCGTGCTCCGACAGGTCATGCATGCAATTTATCGTTATTTAATAGTGACATAATTTGCTGTTATGTCATTTTCAACGTAACGCTTTGTGTTCTTATTTTTTTTTATGTCTGTTATGTATACTAATGATATTTATAAATATAGTTAAGGTGCCTGCCTAATTAGATCTACTTCACCTCTTTATTTGCGGATGCATTGCAATTGTCGAAAGGGATTCAGTATGTTTCACGCAAATGTTCGTACAGTTGAGAGTGATCGAGTCACTAACATTGTTTTTGGTCTTCCCTTCAAACATATAATAGAAGAAAACCAGATGAAATCATTTTCCGCTAGTGTAGGTCACTTCAATCTTGCAAATTAGCTTAATTTATCATGAATCATAAATAAAATCTACGTAAATAAACCTTTACGGGACTGTCTAACAAATCTAAATGTCAATTTCAGGTCTACCGCCCTCTGCTATGTTAGCCTCCCATTCCGGGATGATGGAGAGCGACGGGCGCAACCCCTCCGCCATGCGGATCCTTTACTACCCTCCAGTGCCTCCTGAAGACGAGGGTCCTTGCTGCCAGAGCGACGCGGTGCACTACACTCGTTGTGGCGCCCATGCCGACTCTGGCACCTTCACGCTTCTGGCGCAGGACTCTGAAGGAGGTCTGGAGGTGAGTAACCAGCTTTAGGATTGACACCAGAAGATTTGAGTATAAACCTCAACAAATCAGCCGGTGTAGATCATTCATGGTGATCTTTACTGAGACCGGTTCTACAACTCTAAATAAAACCTCAAGGTATGTAGTATTTTCATAAAATTTCTCTGATTCTGCATTATGTTCTTATCTTCCGTTATTATTATTATTATTAATGGTGAGCAAAAGCCTGAATTTGCCCATATTTCTTGAAATTTTAAGAGTCTTTGTCTTTTTCTTATGGCTCACTATCATAAGTGAATGGCTTTAGTTTAACCAAAGCCGTATTCATATTTTCAGGTGAAACTGAATGGCAGCGAGAAGTGGCAGGCCGTGGGTCACCTGCCAGGTGCCATCCTCGTGCAGACGGGACAGCTGCTCGCAGCCTGGACCACCAACATCCTGCCCGCACTTGTAAGTATTCACGTAAGATTGCAAAAGAAATTCCATTTTCATCCTACATTGTTTACACTACGCTATGTATGCTCTGAACACTGAATTATATTAACTAGAACTTGAAACACCATGGTACGGCCTAAAACATGTTTGATTCTGTTCAGATGCACCGCGTAGTGGTGCCTTCTGGGACGTATGCGCGGGCGCGCGGGCGTCACTGCGTGGCATTCTTCTGCCACCCGGACAAGGACGCGGCGCTGCCCACGCTGCCGCCGCGTGCCGCGCCGCTGCCCGCGCCGCCCGCCTACACCCCGCACGTGCACCTCACGCTGCACCACCGCCTGCTCAACGCTGCCCACCACATCCAGAAACGCTTCCGTGAGACGTATGCGTGACTAGCGCGGGACGGGAAACTCGAGCCCGTAAAGATGCCACTCGAGCGGCGGCACACCGCGCCTTGATTGCTACAGTTTATAGAAAAAAAGTGCAACCGGTAATACGGATATAGGATTTTGAGAGGTGCTTTGATTAGTCTATTTCTAATGTACTTATAGCTTTTGATATTGTATATCAGCCTGAGAAGCTATGCAAACTGGTTTGAGCCTGAAATTTAGGACTGAAACCTCTGGATGAAGCAAATGGCGTGAGGATAGAAGGCAAAAGATTAGGATTATATTTATATAGTTCGAACTTTATTACTTTCAATAAGAATCAAAGATTTGAACTAGGAAGGGGTGGAAAATTGTAGCAATCATAGCCGTACTTATCGTAGAAATGACGTAGCAGTATGTAAAAACGTAAAATAAGGCACAAGCGGCCTTTGTAGTTGTTGTTTGGCTTTTTACTACTTAGTAGGTGTATTTTATCAGCTTTTGCATTGAGATTTGGTCCCAAAACTAGGTTAAACACAAAAGCGACCGGAATTTTATAAAAACATAACATTTTAAGATTGTACTTAATGAATGTTTAAGTTTTACCACACATCCATTGCTAATTAATTTAATTCCGTGATAAATACCTAAAATTGGTACTTTTCGTATTAAGCCTTTGAGGGGAAATGACTGATTCATAAAAACCATGTCACTGAGTATTTATTTAGTATGATTTTTGTTACATTATTTTGAGTTCAGGTATGAATGAAACCTTTTTGTACAGATGTACTTAAAAGTATTCAAATTACGAAGTACTTAATATTTTACTATATTTATGTTTTAAATGCAAAACACCTACATCACAATACAGATATACTTATAATATACTAAGATTTGTATTTGAGCTTAACAAATATGCACCAAAATTAAAGACAAACGTTGCTAAGCAAAGTTTGTGATCGTCCGAATCGGTATGCTCAATATAATGGGACATGTTCAATATTAGGATTTACATACACTATAATTGTTCTTGCCTTTTATGTCAGTTCTATCGAAAAGACTTGACTTTATCATTCCTGCTGTTATCAGCTTGTGACATGTATACACATAGGTATTATTGTTTTACACGTATTATTGTTTTTCTATTTATATATTTTTCATACAATAACTTTTGCTTTGGTTATATATAACAGATAAGCATTTATTCTTATTACTACTTATTATTTGTGTTTTTGAATATTTTCGATTGTCATTTACAGCTACAACGGCTGGTGTTAATAATCTATAGTAAAACATAATTAGTTATTTCTGAGCTTCTCTTCTAATTAGGTAAATTTTAAATTACGACTAAAATTTTCGTATTATGCAATCTTATATTACATGCATGCGTGGCGTATTTTAAATGTTAAGCAATTGCAATTAGCGACGTGAAGTCATTATTAAACAGGACGTTTTAAAAAAATGATTTCGTAACGCAAATTGCATTTAAAAAAATGACATAAGATCATAATACTATAGTAAAAATCGAAGGACGTTTTATATACAATTGTACTCAGATAATCCAATTTGTAACGTAAGTATTATTATTCTAATAAATTATTTAATATAGAAATATTGGAAGCGTTTCCGAACGATCACTGCCAAGAAACCAGTTTTAATGTTATTCTAATGCGAAATCATGGCTTATAACGGACTGTTTAATCCCATTATATTTACGTTTTTCACCTTGTTTTCTTGTTACCTACTGCATTTTCTCTAGCCTCCGAAAATGTACTTTATCATTGTATAATTAGTTACTATTTATTACGCTGTCTTTTTCACGACTACTTATTTAATACATTAAGTAATTCGTGTGATAGCAACGATAGCTCAATTTAGGAGGTACCCGTACATATACGATTTTTGTGTTCGAACATCGAAATCATAGCTTGATTAGATTTTAATTAATTAGAAAATATGACAGTGTTTTTATTATACAATTAATTACTTAAATTCCCAGGATGATATTGTTTTAATTAGACCTGCAGGAAACGTGACAAAGTTATACAATCAACACAACTTGTACACATGTGTAAATTATAATTATAATTACACATGTTAAGTTTGGTATTATAAGACGAGGTAGATTTTTTTAATTATGAAAGATGCCAATACACCAATACTTATGGAGTAGATTGGGTACAAATTTATTTCAATACGATATGTTTGTATACAATTGTGCTTATACGTTATAACATCCAGCGTTCCTGTATTATTTCAATAAAAATATATTTAAGCAAAGAAAGTTCTTTATTTCACGAAGGTATATAATAATTTAATTGTTCATGTTAATATTGGCTATAACTCTTAAGACCCTACATTTTTAACACTTTTAAAGAATAAACTGTACTAATTTAATTAAACTACTTTTTAGGTTTCCTTACAATAACATAAAAAACGGAAACCTCATAGAATCACTTGTGTTTACTTACAGGAAATCCTATAAGAATTCTATAAATCTATAAATTGAATATAAAGTGGTAAACTTAATATTAACAGAAAATATTTCACTAAAATTTGACTAGATTGCGCTAGTAGTAATAATTCATTAAAAACATTACTCCTCACTCCCTCTAGGAACCCTCTTCACGCGAGTTCAACTCCCACTTGACCAGTTTATTTATCATTCTGTTGTTGGACGAAGGGCTCGATTTTTTTCCATTTTTTAAGTACCGATTATTTTTTATTTAAAAGCGCGCATGGTACGTGCGTTAATAGGTTTTTGACATTCATTTTGAAAATAAAAACCGCTCTTTTTATTTCACTTAACAGCTAAAGTACTTTGAAAAGAATATGCTAGCTTCTAGTATTATTACTTCGAGGTACCAGGCGTGGGCACTCGATCCCAGTGATGGCGGGAAAGTTGTTATCCTGTAGATACTTCTGACATTAGAAGGTACAGATGTTCCAGTAGCGAAAGGAGTCGGAAGCGCATATAGGGTCGTATTGAAGAGTGCAGTAACATTCTGATTCGTACCAAACTGTTTGCGCCTTTGAAATGCATGCCATATAAACTATGACTATGATAATCACTGAAATAAATTAATTGAATTATATTTTAGACTGATTTTAAAGATGTTATTGGAAAAAATATATAAATTGACTTAGTTTTTTTCTGAAATAAAAACATTTTATTTTTTATTATATTTTAAAGTGCAAGATCAAGGAATTTCTTAGGTAAAGTTTTACTATAACAATTCAAGCCAATCGTGATTTTTCTTGCAAAATCACAATTATATATTTTATTTCAAACTTTGAAAATGAATTTTCTTTCTTCAAAATTAATATTTTGATCCATTACTAAGTTGTATAGCTTACCTGTATACTTTATGGAAATAAATTAGATACAAGAAATGTTGCCATGAAGAACTACAAAAGCTGTTAATCTTTACTACAAAAATTTGTACTAAAGTAAAATTAGGGAAAATATTAAAAACGAATTAGGGGAAGATTTGTATAAACATATTTGAACTTACGGAATTTAAAATTCATGTCGACAAAATTAGCAAGTAGGTACACTGGGTACTTTCGTTGCAATTTCTTACAATACAAGAATTAAAATAATTATGAGAGAGTTTTAGAAGCTTATGTAAAGCAAAATGTCAAATGCAAATTGATGCATTTCCGCCTGATAAAGCGAGTGACATTAATTTAATTGAAATGCAGTAAATACCAATTAACATATCTACCAATGAAAAACTTCTTCTTTCAATTAACATATCTTCCAATGAAGAACTTCACATATATGAGCTGAATTATTCACTATTATTAGGTACCTAATGTGAAGAAAAAAGCAAAAGATATTACATTAAGAAAGAAGCTGGCCCACATTCAAAATTGTCACCCACGGTGTGTACCAGTTTATATGTGGTTTATTTAGTAGAAAATCACGATTACGGAAAGAAGTCGAAGAAGCTTATAGCAAGGATCTAAAATATATGTAAAACCTGACAAATATCATAACAAGGGGGAAATTTAATCAGCATAAGAAAGAATACCCTAAAACAAATAACTGATCTAACACGAAAGGTAAAACATAATTCTCCTTTTGTGGCAATAGCAAAATTTAGTCCTGAATAGATAGATAGGTGGAATGTCTTGTCTACTTTTACTCCATGAAAACTCGGTTGGGGGGAAATCGTATACCTACGTCAGTCGGACTGTAATGTATGACTATTTTAATTTTGAGGCGGCATAATCGCGGCGGCTATTTTCGAGTTTTTATTTTGGCGTAGTTCGCGTGTGGTCGACCCCGCCATGATGTTTTGGCGGGAAAAGCCACAGATTGCCGATGGACATCGGTGCACCCGCCACCCGTTGACACTGTTGTGTTTTTGATAAGTTATTTAATTCATCTTGCTTGAAAAGTCAACTATGGTAAGTCCATCTTTACATCGAATTTATGATCAAATTTTCTAAATATCAGAAGTATAAATATTTTCACATTTTCATAGATTTTTCACACGTACCCTTAAATCACATTTATTATATGGGAGCTCCCTTAAATATATATTTTATTCTGTCTTTTAGTATTTGTTATTGTAGCAGCAACAGAAATAGAAAATTTCAACTGTCTAACTCAGTTCATGAGATACAGCCGGGTGATATTGCGTATTAGGGTCCCGTTTTACCCTTTGGGCACGGCACTCTAAAAAGGTATCAAATCTCGCATCTTCATGGGTAGAGGAGGAAATCTTATCTTAGAGGATGGAAACCATAGTCACATAAAACTAGCAGAACACAACTCTACAATGTTTATTTCTGGTGCATCCAAGCTTTTAAGATTTCATAGTCCTACAGACAAGGAACCCTTAGTTTCGCCATGTCCGTTTTTCCGTCCGCGGTCTAGCTCAAAAACTATTGCTACTAAAACAATAATTGATATTTCGCCGACAAAGTGGTCAAATAAAATTGTGAAAAAGCCAAATTTTTAGGGTTCCTCCCTTATACGTGAACCGGGAATGATATTTTTATCTTTCCTATAGTGTGGGGTGTTGTTGGATAGGCTAGATCTTTCATAAATTACGACTGTTTTTGGATGCAGTAAACCGTTCGTAAAATATTAAGCTTCAAAGTGCCAATTTTCGTTACAGTCAAGTATTTCCCCAAATAACAAAATTAGCGCAGCGATTTATCCGAAAGAGTTATTTCCAATAATTCGGACTTTGACATTTGTATGAATATGGAAGTGTGGATCGTATGTTCGGTATGCGCGTACAAATTTGCGTCTCACTATTATTAAGTGTTCGGTGTGCGTTTACCCTCACTTAAAAATATTGCATCGTTCGAGCGGTCACAACTGAGTAGGTACACAGGTAAGTTTTTAAAGTATGGTATTTTAATTCGTATTATCTATGGGTATGGACATGTATATAATTTATTATGTAGGATATGAATACGTACGTATCTATTATATATACACGATATACGAATATATTTTTGTTAATTTTTTCAATTTTTTTTATGGTTTGTAAATCTTTTAGTTCTTTAAGTTAGTTTTGTGTTTAGTTATGTATGTAATAGTATACATATTTTTATATGTATACTATTTAAACAATTTATATATATCTACATACATATATATACTTATATAAATTTTATATTTTATAGATACACAAGTTACAAACTTTATAGATTAATTCAAAATCATGAACACATTTCTACACTTTAATAAAAAACGCTACAGTTTCATTGATCAACATTTTAGATAGTATAATATTTAAAACTAATATACATATAACCACCCAACTAGTTAAAGGTGTAAAAGAATTTTAATTGATCAAAGTATAACATACCCTTTGCATATAGATACATATACTGATTTTTTATCCGAATCCATCCGTATTCCAAACGAAATGATAAGGAAATAAGTACAATCATCAACGCCACAGTCTAGCAGTTAGGTAATACGTGTTCAGCGAGTGATTTGGAAACTATATCGTACGTTATATCGTCTCGTTATATCTCTGGACTTTCCATATGTAATTTCCTAGCATGGCAGTTTTCCAAGATGTACTTAAAAGAGTTAAACGTCGACGGAGGGCCCTCAGTAAGATAGTTCGGTGGGGATCTTGGTATCTACTTAAAAATAATCACACTTTTCCTAAGAAAAAAACTAAATACATTTTGTATAATATAAAAAATTCGATTTCACTTTATCACTTACCTACTAATTACGAGTGTAATTGAGGGGTTCTCTAATATAGCTAGTATCTAGAGTTTAAGGAGCATATTTTTTCCCATTTTTTTCTTGATTGAAAAAGAATGATCTGTAGGTATAATTTTTTTATCAAGGATTTATCATATTGAATGAGACTGAAATTAATATTGAATTGAGTAGCTAATCACCATTTACGTCTATGAGTTTCAAAATAATCGACATGTAATAGATACAGAAACTATGTAATATTTTAATCCCTCCACAAACTCCAATAAGATAATTAAGATATGGGTTAGATTAATGAAGTAACATTGCCATCACGCAGGGCGCATGTGGATAGTACCTCATGTGGTGGCGTGCACGACTCATGTACGAGATTAGACTGCTTATCTACTATCAGGAGTTATCGCCAGACGTCGGCTTACGAGACCATTGTCTGGCAAAATTTCCCAAAATAGTATACCTATTTCAAATGATAAGAATAACTTTGAATTGTTAAATATTGGTATGTATTTTTTGAAGGTTTTGGTTTCTGCTTTCGCAAAAATCAGAATTGAAAAAATCGATTGTGAAAAAAATTGGGGAAAGTTGATGTAATAACGTTGGATGCTTGAGAATCGGGTCCGGGGCCTTGTGTGTCTTACCTTATTAATTTAAAAAAATCTTCTGTCTTTATGGTTAACACGTCCTGTATATATTGGCTATCCTAGAGAAATACAGTAACTAAAGGGCAGAGAAAAGCTAAGTACGAACATTACAAAATAATTAAACACCACACAAGATTTGATAAACTCATAAAAATAAGCAAGATCTCGAAAAATATTCTTATTTTGATACATTTGTGTGGTTCTAAAATAGACATGACAAAAGAGTGAAGTATCAGCAGACACAGTGTACCACCTGGGGTCCGCATTAATTTGTACTTCGACTAGCCATTCCCTGATGTTTTCCACATATTGAAACAAGTAACATTGTGCAGATTCTGGTATATATTGCGCTAGTTCTAAATGCCCGTGTTTGTTCATATTATCAGCGAGTACAAAGTGGCGGGTCATGTCGGCCGGTTTGCGCCGGTTCGCGGATATCATAGATTTTAGTGAAGCAGAACCACACCGAGGTTTTTGTATTCTCCAACATACACTACCAAGTCTATATTTTATGTAGGTGAATTATGATTATACAAACAACATATCCATCCCATCAAAAGCTAATAAACAGCGAAAATGAAAAATAAATCCTGAATGACATAATACCTAACAATCAGCCCTAAACATGAAATTATATTGCAACTTCATCATTCCCGTCATGATAAAACCAAAGAACCAAAGAGACTTTGTCGTACAATTATATCTCTATTTTTTCTCATTAAGAGGTTTTGAAATAGACATCTCTTTTGATCACGTTGACATATAAGTTTGATTTTTTCACAGCCTGAAGATACTGCGTACCGGTGTATTTGATATCAATTTCAACTTAATATCTTTAAGCGTTCCTGAGAAAAGATATCTCTTGAGAGATTACTGACTTGTGTATGAGTGTAAATGTGGATAAACAAATAGGGTTCAAAGTCAATGGCGAAAAAAATGTTTTATTCGTTCCGCAGACTACATATATTGCAGCTCTAGACAATCGACTTAACATTTCAAGAACTTAAACAAACACCTGAATGTTCAAGTAGAAAATGTTTAATATTTAGGAATTGTTTTGGAATTGTTTGGAAGGTGAATAAAAGGAAGAAGAGTTCCAGGCTAACCGAAAAACAGTTGTGCAAGTCATCTGAAGGAGAAGGCAGGCGTCGCGTCGTATTTAAAATGTAAAGCCGAGAACAGGAAGGTGTGGCGAATACTCCACCGTATTTTCAAGATGAAGAAGAATCTGTAAATAAGTAATCACGTGTTGGACAACACATCGCCAAACCTTTTGTGGTACACGGATTAGATAATACGACGGAAAATATTGTGGCCTTAACTCAATTCCTAGTCATAATCTGACTAGGAATTGAGTTAAGGCCACAATATATTTATACCAAATATAGTTGTTTGTTAAACATTATACGCGCATACGCATAAAATTTATTAGTTAGTCATATCGTCTTTGTTATGTATTACTTTATCATCGCGTTGTAGCAACTTCTCTTTACTTCGTTTTATGAAAACCATAGGAAAATCCCAAGAAAATCTTGTACTCTTAAAACCAAGTCAATATTATCAATACTAGAATACATACCTTTTAATATGTAAAATATCAGCGTTTTTCAATCCTTTTTCGTTTGATCACGTATTGATAATATAATTTAGAAACATCATTGGTTCGTGATTTACTTACTATATGTCATAAATATAGTACAAATAGAAGATTTGTGGTTTATTGGGTCTCTTGAACACATAACTGATAAATTTAGCAGTCTGAGACAACAACAAGGCGGTGATAACAGAACCGCCTATAACCGGCGCACGCGCCGCACGCCGCCATCCGCAGGGGGCCGAGTCGCACACACGCTACACGCTTATCAATGCCACATAGGTACTGCTACACACACAACTGAACATGATAACACCGTCGTGTACCCGTTTACACAAGTATTAAATGACGCAGTATTTTGTGTTACCTATGTATCATTTAAAGATGCAATCCATTGTCATTATTGTCACATTTTACGACGAAGGCGAATAATGAACTAGCTAGACCAGAGTTTAAACCCCCGATTTCTGAGACAATATATACAATGTTCTTTTACGTTTTTTATTATTACTTCAACTAATTTAGTGACTTATAATGAATTATGTCGATTTTATTCTAAATGTTATATTTGAAAAAATATAAATGGTTACTAACATAATATATCAATGTGGTAATAACAAAATAATACATATAGTTATAAAATATACTGATATTTTATAACTATTTTGTAACTAATAGGAAAATAACATGCCAATCAAAGCTAAAAAAAAGACTGAACAAAAACTTCAAATAAAATAATAAATATTTAGTTCAAAAAATTATATAATTGTGCATTACTTATATGTGAGCATATTAATTATGCAATTATACATAGTAATTTTGCATGTAGGTATATGTATATTTAAAAAATAAAAGAATTTTGAAATTTTGAAAACGGAACATGACTTTTAAATGAAACTTAATTCCGTTTCTTATCGATTATATATCAAAGGTGGTATGCGAGTGGTGCAGGCAGTCGACAAATAAAAGAACTTTGAAATCGGATGTCGCACTGTCCCTGATGGGGGGGCGTGGGTTCAATTCAAAATTTTTTCATCTCATTATTATTTCCAATAAGTTAAAAGCATGTGTGACATGTATAACAAATTGTAATTTGGGATCGGAGTTTTCTAGAAGTCTGATATGTGATGACTTTCTCCCTGCCTAAGCGGGAAACAGTACCTATGTGTTCATGCCAAGGGTTGGCCTACCCAAAGGTTACTTTTAACTTTATAGAGGTCTCATTGGTGAGATTGCCAGATATATTGCTACCCTAGCCTATGAAAAGAATATTGAGTTCATAAATATATTTAGCTAGCTCGTCCAAATCAACGGGGCCTTATGGCCATTATTGCCGTTGTTTTATATACGAACAACGACAATAAAGACAACAGCCGCCATAATTATGGTCCCTTTTGATTTGAACAGACGGCCACATAAATATTCTTCTCATAGGCAGGGTAGGTGTGTAGATGTAGGTACAATATCAAATGGCTTGTGGATCCGTCCTAGAACATAAATGTGACATCGTACAAGGCGACTAAGGGATACATAGTATTGGCTGTTATTTTTTATGCTGACACCACCCTTAACCATGAGGAAAAAACAAGTTATTGTCTCTGTATCTAGATACATAATACATATATCTTGCGGAAGTGTTTGGTTTTTCTCGTCCGCCGCCTTTGATTAAGACCACTCTATATCTTCCCGTGGATGTCGTACGAGTCGACTAAGAGACAAAAAACTTTAACAGTTGAGAGGCAATAACAGCATTCTTAAAGTGTGTAGATGTCAAACAGTTTATTTTTCAAGCCGATCGCGGGTTTTAAGGCGTCACAGCCGAGAATGTAACTGGGAATACGCTCAGATGAGCGGGAGTCTGTATCAAGAAATATGCAGTTTTATTTGCTGATACGAACTTGTCCTCAACAAGGGAATATACAACAAGAAACGTTTTGACTTGTACCACAATATGTGCCAAAGGCTTACAGGCGTGGTTCTACATTCCCACTGGACGCACAGGAGGTTATAAAATCATATTTTCAACAATGTCCTCCTTTGCTTTTATATCACCTAAATAAAACGATATAATTTTAGCCACTAGTTTCCTCAACATCATTTAATGTACATCGTGTAATAGTTTACCTGAACTGCGCAATTACTTATCACGCCCCGCCGATATTATTCCCTTATCTCATCTAGATCCGCGTTGACGATGAAGAGACTTGCAACATTGTGACGTAGCGTCTGGCTAGGCTATTAATTTTAACCGTCTCATGATATTTGAACAAAGTCCGTAATTTCACATTTCGCAATATTTTGTACGACTTTCATTGCACACGATTTGCAAATTTCATTTTATATATTTTCCTCACACCAAATGGCTCGAAGTGCCAGACGCCCCTCTTCCCTCCCAAGTGACTCAGTTACATAGGCTAATAAGCTGCACAAAAAATCTGCGGGAAAAATGTTCTATTGAACAAAAAGCGAAAATGACAATATCAGCGTGATTTACATGTGGATTTCCAATGGATCTAAATTGAAGAAGTGATTTTTGGTCTTATCCGTCAAATGTAGCAATCAAAAGACACGTCGAAGCTGATAAATATATGTACTTTGTGATTGAATAGACTGATCATTATCTACAGCGGTAATGAATTCGTCCATGAACAAAAGGTCCTGTCCGAAGTGCAGAAGTATGATTCTTGACGATTAAAATATACATACGTAAGTGATTTCTCTTCCACCACCGACATGTATTAATTATTTTAACTCGTGTTGAAATAAATACATACGAACGTTTATTCAAATAATAGCAAATACGAACGAATAAAAATAAATACGAACGTTTATTCAAATAATAGCTATAGTAAGCTAAGGTAAGCGAAGCACGTGTTAACATTCACTAACAACATGATTTTTATTAAGTGGTATATTCAACGTGTGTTACATATTACCCTAATCACTGGCCACTAAACGTTCCACGAGGCCCGAGAACATATGAAGAACCAGTAAGAGGTCAGTCTGTACCGAGCGCAGCTATCAGTCACCTATTGAACCACGGCCTATCGTACCGGTAATAACTGGACAGCGGCCGCAGCAGGCGGCTTGTGATAACGCTTCCACATTATACCACATAAAATAAACGTTCAGCGAAACTTGATCATTAAATTCTCAACCTTAACGACAACAATATTTTCCAAATTTAAATTAATAAAAAATAATTTTATCATGATGATAATACTGAAAAATATTTCACGTGCATCCGGTGATTTTATTGTTCATAAGGGCGTGATGTAAGTATAGACTAGTTAGTTCGCGGGGGAGTCGGCCGCTTATCAGCGTGTTGTCACTCAGAGATGTTTTATAAGTAAGTGAGGCGCCCGCCCGCCATCATTGTCCGTTGTAAACCCGCGGTGACCAGTACGACTTGAGTGAGAGTGCTAATAAAATGTTGGTGTTTCCGCAATGGCGACCGGAGTTACCCAGCGAGGGGTGTCGATTGCAGAGATGGGCCCCTGCAGAAAGATTCGCGTCGTATTTAGCCAGACCTGTCGTCCTTCCTCCATTACCTCCTGGGGTGCGAATTATTTTTATTTTCATATTTCATAAATAGTTTTAAAAATAATATATTTTTTTCGTTTAGTGTTTAATTATGCATTTTATTTTTGTTTAATAGGTGGACGATGAAGATTCGTCGGGCGGTTCATCCCCTGAGCGCAATGTGGATTCTAGCAACATAGAAGGGCTGTGCGCGTGGCGGGGGTGCGACGCGCGGTTTCCCAGCGTAGCACGCTTGTCCGCGCACGTAGCGCGAACGCACGCACACGCGCACAGCGATGGCCTATTCTATTGTGGATGGAAAGGATGCTCCCGACCCCATAAAGGATTTAATGCTAGGTAATTTTCATTCTTAATAATAATCTTAGTTAAGTGTTTAAAAATATATACACAGTAATAATACTCGTATTTACATACAGGCTTGTGATATTTTTAAATCAATATAATTCCGTACTTGAAAATATTTATTTTCAACTGAACTTGTTAAAAGTAGAAAGTCAAAAATATTTTTAGAATCACAAAGACAAATACCTTTATACGCAGATAACAAATACAATAAATATAGACAATGATATAAAGTATTACATTATATGATGTTATTAATAACTTAGATTACACACATTTAAAAATCGTGACACACAGGTGATTTCCATAATAATAAATTTATGTTTATTTGTCAACAGATACAAGATGTTAGTGCATGTGCGCACACACACAAATGAGCGACCGCACATTTGCAACCAATGCCACAAAAGTTTCTCCAGAGCTGAAAATTTGAAAATCCATCTCAGATCGCATTCTGGAGAAAAGCCCTATGTTTGCCCATATGAGGTGAGAATAACAAACAATCTAAATATTTTATATGAGACATTAATAACGATCTACATATAATAATAACGGCAAGGTCTCTAATGCAATATGTAGTTTTCGGTAATTCGATTTCGGTAATTAATTAATAACGGGATCTTCATTTGCTAATGAATTATCTGTAATTGTCCACAGGGCTGTGGAAAAGCATATTCCAATTCAAGTGACCGCTTCAAACATACTAGAACCCACACGGTGGACAAACCTTACTGCTGCAAGGTCCCCGGCTGTAACAAGAGATACACAGATCCGTCCAGTCTCAGGAAGCACGTGAAAACTTACAAACACTTCACCACAGATGAAAGCCAACGAAGAGAATCATCTGATGAAGCTCCAAGTCCACAGAGATATTCACCACCAAGAGAAAGCTTCCCCACATATACCAAAATGGAGCCTACGTCACCTATGCATCCGCATATTACTTACAGTCCTCCTAGAACAAGCATTTCCCCATACAATCCAGTATTGCCCTCCTTAAAAGAAGCTCCTGTGTCCCCAACAATAAGATATCCGCCAATGATTGACTCGCTCACGTACATCAGACCGATAGAACCTTTGTACCCCGTAAGAGTTCCATCACACGAAATGTCATACGTAGAGTACACGCAAATGTACGAACATGCCTACAGAAATTACTATGCTAACAGATTACCGTACCCAGTATTAAGACATAATGTGGGTGAGAAGGTATTTACTTATGAAGCCCAGCCTCAACTTGACGACGTTCCTATAGAAGAAGTAAAGGAGAGAAAAGACTTAGCTTTTGAAGTTGAAGAGATGCCATTAAATTTAATTTGCACCAAACGGAACGAGTGCAACCCTGTTGAAAATATTATCAGGCGTACAGACTTACCACTAGATTTAAGTACTAAAAGCTGATTTATCGTTTATTAAATTATTTCAAAAACTTCCGTTTATTATTTCATAACATTTACTAAACATAGGAAAAAGATGAAAGACAAATATTGACCTTCATAATTAAGTATGTACACGCTTATCACTAAATATACTGAGATACCTCCTGCCGCAAAAATTATAAACATGGCCAATTTTGGTATCGCTTGACATAATGCCATCTCGTATTTAACCACCACTGGTAAAACTGGGTGTTATAAGTCTATGGCATTACAGCTTTATCGATTTTAGTTCTCATATTGTATGTAGTTCGTCTGTTTGAAAATGGGACTATATTGTTATTATTGTTATAATTTCGAATTTTTAACGTGTAAGCGCTTGCGCTGTATTCCCCCCGTCACATTCACAAATGTTGCGTGTGCCAGAAAAATGAGACCTAGGACGGATTCATTTATTCTCTTGCGCACATAAGATTTGTAACTGAGACGGGAAAATTCGGGCGCGTCGCCCGCTACGTATGCTAAGTGATATATAAAAATCCCCTATTTAAGTAGAAAATGATTCACATCAATGAAGACATAACATCTACAAAAACAGCATAAAAACGTTTACAGCATAATCTCGTTGCGCCTTGACCTGTATAGTCGATGATACAAAAAAACATTTACTTTCCTGTGACCCAACGATTTGGAATGGCGGAATCCTAGGAGAAAAATCCAGGATTTAAAATGATCGTTCAAACTCTCTACCATATTGTGTTCAAAATAAATTAGTCTTGATTTTTTTCATTACAATTAAAACATAATTTTAATGAAAGAAATAAAGACTCGAGCGGCCATCAAACCCACTTCTTTTTTTTCATCGCTTTATTTAAATTTAGTTTAAAAAGCATGTCTATAGTACACAATATAAAATAAAGTTTCAGTTAATTTTAAGCAATCCTAGCTCCATATGGACAAAGTAAAATTTACTATAAAATATGTACAGACTTATAATAGTAATATTAATTGGGTTTAGAATTTATCCGAAATAAAATTTCAAAAATAATTTAACTGCTATAGTAATAAACAAGAAATCGTATCGATATTTTTTTATCGAGTTACACAAGGTTCATTTTGTATTATCGTACAAGTGTACACTGCTAGCTGATCTTTAAGAGGTAACGGCATGACTAGAACTGTATCTATGATGTCAATTGTATCAATGATATTCTGAAGTACAGAGCGTAATAGAATATTATGTTAGTAGTAGAATTTACTAACTAATATTTAAGTAAGAATATTTGTTTGTCACGCTTTATGTACTTAACCAATTTTCTTGAAAATTTACATACGTGTAGTTTAATGTATGGAGAAGGACATCTGCTTTCATCCATCCCTAAAAAATATCTGTTTCCGTAGGAAATTCACGCGGACGAGGCCGCGGACAAAAGCTAGTATTGTATAAGATTCACTGCACATTTAGTAACATTTAACATATTTATTTAAATACGACATCATTTTTGTTGTATATTTAATATAGGTATGTATCTACTCAAGTACATGCAATGCAGAAATTAAAGGAATCACCAAAGTTAAAATCAAATCGCTTGAGTTTTTATTCCATAATTATATTCATTAACAGTTAAAATTTATGCAGTTGGTAAATAAACAACATACTTACATAATCATACAAAATGTGGCACAAATATGAAATGTGAAATAACTAGAAAGAAACGAAGGTCAGAAATATAATTAAGAAAAAAAAAATACTAACATAGTGTTACAAGTTCTACGCCCTCACGAGGCGGGACATGCCATCTGCTATTATGTTGAGAGCCTCCAGGTCTTTCTTGGCCGTCTCCATCAGGTGCGCCATTCCCTTCTGTTGCAAAGTTAGGAATTGTTTCACATCTTCTTGCGCGCCTGCATAATAAAAAAATCACTGGTAACATATTTATTCTTGCCTTTTATTTCAAGATCAATAGAGTCTATGGCGTCGATCAGCACGTAAGCGTCGTCAGCCAGAAGTAGTGAACTGGTATTCCATTATTTGATGCAACAGATATCTCTCTCAATTAGTACAATTTACATAAGGAGGAAGCAAGATATCCTATTTCACTTGAGTGCAATTGAGTGAAATATTAATATTCATATTTCTGCTTAGACACGATAATGTTGCGCGTCATCGTCAATGTACCCTAATGAAAACACGGCTAAACAAAATGCGTCCAAAGTCCGTTTTCCTACATTTTCGTCTTCACTTCGCATGGACATCGACATCCCTAGTTGGCAGACCACTAGGACGCGGACCATGACAAAGGAATGTACAGTATATTAATGAAAAATGACCTGGATCTAGTTGATACCGCTCTTGCGCGGTTCCGGCGCTGGCGCTTCGCTGCAGTCTCACCGCACACAACAGTTCATTCAGGCGACCCTGAAATAACAGGGGTAATAGTTACTTTATGTTGTGACTTCTATCAGTGTGATAACTATAGTTGTTGCATTCATTTGAGAAGCTTATGAAGGAAAGACCAGAAACCGACATGGGTCACAGTATAAATGTATGTAAGTAATTCTGTGTCATATATTTCATGATGATCTACATATTTTAAATGCAGACTAGATAAATAATATTTTTAGGATAGGTTTTTGTTTACAAAAATTTACACCAAATTAAATTTACACTCCAAAGACCTTATTATATCTAGTCTGCATTTATATCAACCACGAGCTGACAAAATGGCTTGATTACATAAAGGTTCATTAAAAACACAACTAGTTTAAGCCAGAGTTAGAAAAACACTTGTATGTACACCAATATAACTGTTATGTGGGTTTCATTTAAAATACGAAACTAATGGTAGGTAATATAATTAACCAAACACTAATTTGAGTTTTATTAATAGCTAATTTATTAAACGGAACTCCGTGACACGGAGGTTCCAGAAAACTGTCCTGATTGGAAATATTGAATGTATGTAAATTTGTCTCTCGATCTCCCAAAGGCGTCTTGATCATCCGCCTGCCCTTAACCACAGATTAGATAATACTTCCAGTACCTTAACCCACTTTATGTTGGGTTGGTCAAGCATGTCAGTCCTCTGCACTTTTCCCTAATGTTAATTGATCACCAAAAATACTGAAGTATACCAACCACCAAAAATAAGAGGTGGATGAAATTTTGTACACTGGTAGTCTAGAAATTATAATCTACTAGGGGCCCCGTCCCGGCTTCGCTCGGGTATAACAAATTATACACTTAAAGCCTTCCCCAGGAATCACACTATCTATTTAAAAAACTCACATCAAATTCCGTAGCGTAAATAACAACTTAGCTAGCGGGAAGCAACTTTGTTTTATACTATGTAATGCATGGTCATTATTCGAAACATGAGAAATTGAAAATCGACATTAGAACCTGTGCTTTACAACAATGCTATTTACACTTACCCAGCAAATTCAAATAATGCCATAGCAATTTATATCTATACCCAGGGATTTATAAGACAAAGACTGGCAGTCATCTAGGAAAAGTACAAGTAATTGTTTTATCAAATGACTTGTGCATACACTTACGTATTGTTAGTGCTTGGCACAGCATCGGCCCTGACATCGACATAAACTCATATGAACTCAAAAAATATCTAATTAACAGGAAAAACCCTATCAAAATTCGAACTAATTAAGCAGAAATAAGCTATGTAAATATTTATGTAACCGTAAAAAATATAATATTGTAGTTACATATACTGTAAGTATTGGTATATAAATAAAATAAATGTGTAACGATAACCACTCATCACCATGATGGTGTTTTGTGAGTACAAATATGTTGGAATCAAACATACAAAACCGGTTATAACTAGATTGCAACAGAGCCAGAACCAGAGATAAGAAACTTTTGGAAGGATTATGTGAGATAAGTTGTGAGAGAATATAATATTCTGATAACCGTAACGTGCAACTGCCGTGATAGATAGATTTTTATTTCGTGTGCAATACTATACCTATATATTAATATAAAACATTAATATATGTTTACAAATATTAATACTCAAGCCACAACTTATAAAACTTTTTAAAGTTTAAAATTTTAAATTTTTTTATTAATCAAAAACGCCTTGTGCTGCTTCAATGTCAGCGGTTCTCAAAGTGTGTAAAATTTTCTTCAAAATTGTAAAGTTTATTGTTTACGTTTATCGTTTTTGACCCCAGGCTTCAGCAGCCCCGAATAAAAGCGGGAACAAGCAAGGATGACGGAAAGATATTCTGCGACAGAGAATCTTCTCCTTTATGTCCCATTCATAAATGAACGTTGGCCGTCAGCTCCTTAAATTAAGTTTTATCCAGAGTTAGTCTGAATAATTGTCGATTGTTTGAAACAAGATTGTGTGTACTATTCGCTTCCGACAATCTTTCCCATCACTATAATTTGAAGGAGAATATATGTGACCATTATACAATGGTCCGAACAAGCCCTTTGGCCCATGCGTATCCAAGCTTCCATACGAAAGCCAAACAGGAAGCCATCAAACAAGAATCATTTTTGTTCGTGGCTTTATGAGATAAAGTGAGTTTTGTAGCTAAATATGTCTGCAGCAAAGTGCTTTTGCAATTTTAAAAAAGTTGCTCTGGCGATTTCTATGCGTGCCCGAATGATTTCAGTCTCTCTTTCCTACTACTCAGGATCTGGCACAGACCCTTGAAATTCTCAAACGTCAGCAGATCGACATTATCAGCGATAATCTGCGCTGCCGACCTTGGCGACTTACACACGCCCTTCACGTGATTGTTATCACTATCAGCGTTATCACCAGACAAACCAGTGTAGGTAGTCTGGTTGTAAATACCTGTAATAACTTCACAGAGGCCGTGATAACGTCTCGAGTATGAGGTTTATGGATTGGTATGATACTAATTTAGGCACTGTTTAGAATAAGTGACAAAATGTAAAAATATAATAAAGTGTAAAAATATAATAATAATATTTTAGCACTGTTTTCTTAAGTTATAAATATATTAATGGTTATTTAATAAATATTCTTGTTAAATATGTAAGTGTTTGTTCATACATATTATATATATGCTTCACACAAAACTATTGGATAAATTCAGATTTTATTTTGAAATTGGTACACACTTACCGTCAGCAATTTTTCTACAATAATGACATGTTTATTGTTCTGAGACAAGTTTTTATTGCCATCAGAGAAATCTTTTTGCAATCAATACGTCATATAAAAATAATGTCCGTGCAGTAAAGAGTTGAGGAATTCCCTCGTCGGGAGCATATACCGGGTGCACCATCAAGTTATGCATATCATAATAATGCATTGCCATCCAAACTAAACGTGTATATAAAGTTTCAGCAATCGGTTCAAAATATCTTCTTTAGAATATATAAAATATCTAATTAATAGAAGCTTGTAAAATAATATTTGTTTGTCTCGGGATTCCAACGATTGCGTAGACCCGGACTTAATTTAAATAAATATATGTATTTAAATCATGCCCCGAGCCTTTCCCTCTTCCTTTATATTTTCATTAATAAATATGAAGTTATGATGTAACTACGTTTTTTTTTATAATATTTTGTATAAAAGTAGTTGTTTTTATTGAGTAAGTACTCAATAGTTGTTTTTTATTGAGTAAGTACTCAATAGTTGTTTTTTATTGAGTAAGTACTCAATAAAAAACAACTACTTTTATACCTACCACGAAAGGAAAACAATTATGAAAGTAATCAATAAACTGTCCGTGTTTTTATTAATATAGACACAAGAGTAACCAAATATCTTTTGGAATTAATTAGAAGAGCTTCATCGTTTTCGTCATATCTGATACGTGCTGTCTGCCCTTCATACACATAAGCGATATGCTTTCTAGACTATTTCAGTAGAAATTCTAAATTGCAGTTATCTTTCAATATATTTGGCGTTATTATTTAGCGTTTGGAAACTCTAATATTACTCTGAAGCTAATATTAATTATTATGAGTACAACAAAAAAAAAAGTAAAAACTCGTGTTAAACGGTTGCCGAATTAATAACAATAAAAAAAACACTACGTATTTTTTATTGTTATTAATTCGGCTTTTCCGATATTCGTTGAATGAACTAGTAAAATATTTAATTCATATTAACACTAGCTTTGCCTGTAGATTCGTCCGCAGGAACAGGCCTTTTTTTTCTTTTTGAAAGATAGACTATGTCCATCTCCGAATTCTAAATGTATACGAAATTTCAACATTTCTCATTTATAATATTAGTAAAGAAATGGTAACAATTTTAATTGAACTATGAGCGTGTACATAAGTTGACGTTATGCCAACGGCCACATTCCATTATGAGATCTTAGATCCCAAAGCGTGGTGCGTTCTAAGGTGATTGCTCCCAGCGTACTAGCGCCACCTCACATTTTAATTAAATATCTTATCGAATTTTCTTTTTCGCTAATAAATTAAAGAATCGCCTTGAAAGGAACTTCCTCCAACATGCTTTGAGGTTGTAGAATGTGTTGCCTGCCTCCTTCTGCGTTTATATGAAGAACTTTATGTTGTAGTCTCTAGAGAAAACAATTGCATACAACATCGAGTTCTTCATAAAGGGATAATATTTATTCAGGACAGTTACGCACGTCATTATGTACCTACTGCTGGAATGTAGAGGCCATAGGTTAGTGTCACCCCTCTATCAAAACAAAGGCGAAGTGCATACGTCATCAGGGCATCACGGGTAATAAAACTAATTGTGTTCGAATTCCTAGCCAGACTAAATCCACCGAGTATAGAGTAAGCAAACGAGTAGCAGCTGCCATACCGCGTTGTTCTGTTTTCTGTACTTCTTTTTCGTTGATCTATGACGCATGTGTGACTCCTAGTGTCGTAGGTATCCATATGCTGCGATGACCACTTCCCGCCGAATGCATATTTTCTTGCTGAATAGTATAATACATTCTTCACAATAAATTATATTATTATAAACCGTTGAGTTAGTTCCCTCGTCAGAAGCCGTTCTGAGTGCATCATCGGGTTATGCTAACACGACTAAACGTGTGTACAATTCTCAGCTTAATCGGTTGAACACACCTGCTTCAAAATATTGAGTTATAAGATTCCCCTCCGGAACAATCAGTCCACTTTCCCTAATATCTGGTCTGTTTTCCTAAATTGTACTTTTTTCCCACCGAACATATATAGTTGCATACATTGCAAGTTAAATACAAGCTCATCAGCGGCACTCACGTTGTAGAGCGGCGGCGCGGCCAGCTGCTCGGCCAGCGAGTGCAGACGCGCGCGCGTGTCTTCTTCCTCAGGTGTCAGCGCGGCGCCCACGCGCCCAATCTGCTCCTGCCGGGCTATCACCTAAACACAAATATTTTTGTTGAGTTTGCTGTTTAATTTAGTTTGCGTAACCCGGAGTTTGTCCCGGAGTTCTGTCTTTGACTATATTCCAAATTTCATCAAAATCGGTCTAGTAATTCAGCCGCGAAAACGTAACAGATAGAAAGACAGACAGACAGTGAATGAGTTTGGTAATAAAATCATTGAATGTTCATAGTTGTGAAATAATGACTTGAACAGAAAATAAAAATGTTTGTGGTATTATTATCTATTGAAGTTTAAGGTTTTAAAGAAGAATCAAATCAATTATCTATTGTGTGTGCCTATGATATATATTTTTTTTAAACTTGCTCCAAAGTTCTAGACAACACAGTGGTGAAAACCTCATGAAAATCGCGGCAGAGTATCTATAGTATAGTCTGATTTATTTATTTTTTTATTTTAATTTCAGATATAAGTCCATATTGGGAACACATACATTAAATTGTTTTATTCATACGGTCCGTATGTCTCCTAAACACCTTTGCGTCCATGTCGATAGATGGCGCTACCGTGCATCAAATCACAAGATTTATATAATTACAACGAATGACAAATCGCGGGGAGCAGCTATAAATAAATAAACATGCCTGCAGCACGGTGTGCCTGTGCTGGTGCAGCGTGGCGGCGAGCTGGGCGGCGCGCGCGTGCGCAGCGACGCGCCGCGTGCACAGCGTCCCCAGCGTGTCCGCGCACGTCGCCAGCCAGCGCGACTGCAGCGCCGCCTGCTCCGCCTGGCAGCGCGCGCGGAACTTTATCTACAACACGCCCAATAACATTATTTTATATTCTTGATATGATTATTCTTTCATATTAGGGTAGTTGCCATCGAGTTGAATTTTGTTGTGTCAAAAACAAAAAAGTTATATGGGACTTGTATGACAGTGGGCACAAGCGACGTCACAAATGTTTGAGTCGAAGTGTTTTAATTACTTTTTATTGAGAACAAAAAACATAAATAAAATCTATCAATTGTAGGTCACTTCAATTTCGTAGCCTAAAGCATCTAGTGACATATAATCGCATACACACTAGTGAACTTAAACTTACTAGTAGTGATCTATTAAAACTACTATACATGAGTCAGTTCAGATAGATAGATACAAACTTTATTTGTTACTGTTTCACACAATTACAGACAAAGAAAAATAATTTAACTAAAAATACATTAAACTAACAATTACATTGTGCCTTAAAGTAACAAAAAGGCTACAGCTCAGCTGTATGTTACCCAGAAGAGTAACAGCTGATTTTCAGCTGACACCTTTGAGGTAGCGCGGACGATAACTGAGGTAGAAATGAATGTAACAGATTCCTAACTTAGGCTAATAATAGATAGTTAAAAAATAATCTGGCGTTTTCAGTTTTATCAAGTCGAACAAAAGGCAGGCAAGGTGCAACTGTCTGCGTGATTCCATTTTAAGCAATGAAGATCTGTTTATGTATGGTGTAATGTGACCTCGTGGAGGAACATTAAAGCATAAGCGGATGCAAGCATTCTGTACTCTTTGTACTAAAAGTTTAGTTTTATACAACAGTCGAGGCGAACAAACGCGATACTTTAGAGAGAAAATTTTGGATTTTATATAAAAGACTCAAACGGTTTGGTATACAAACTCATGTGACTTTGGCCAGACTAAGACCGGAAGACCGGCGTCTTCCGGTCTTAGTCAGTCCATCCCAGAATGTAGAAATGTAGATATAAAATTAGTTTTTTTCGTATATCATTAATTTTTTAGATCTAACAGGACAGGAATGTTAGTGCTTCGAGTGCGTGCGTATTTTTGAGTACATTGAGTTTGAAAATTACCTCTGTGAATCCGATGATTGGCACTGGAATATAGTTTTCAGGATCAGGATTATCCGCTTGAGCTTGCTTCCAAAGCCTCATATCCATACCTAGAATCAATAAATAATCAGAGTATAAATTATAAATCCGATAATCTAAACATATCACGAGTTATGATGTTTAAATTTAAAATTACCTAATAGTCAATTATACACTAAGATAGTAAAGCGAAGTATTTTAGATGAGATAATGTAGCTTTATTGTTGAGGTGTATACTTTGGTTTTCACTGCAAATAAATAAATTGACTATCAAAATTATAAATAAGCATTCTAATATTCTTTGATATAAGTAAATATAAGCTGATTAGATGAAGATATTACTTTTTTTCTTTAGAGCATTTTATTTCTGTATGAGATATTGTTTTAGGCTGTTGAGCAAAAAATAAATTCCTTACTTTATGTTGTAGAGTTTAAAATCTAATTTTAGGCGGCTCACATCCAATGTCAAACTTTAAAAGTAAGAAACTTGAAATATAGATATTTTGGTAATTAGTATTTTGAAGTTAAAAAGATTGAAATAGAAAACTTTAAATTACTACTTACTCACAAATATCGTCTTAATTTTTAATGTATTAGTCTTATTTCAAACATAACAACACATAATTGAACTCTGAGTGACACATGCCATCGCCATCAGAACGCTGTTGCTGTTGTCACCCTGTGAAGCAGAGGTACAGACTTTTTACGCAACAGCGCTCTGCATGTTTTATTATATTTGACTCGTAAAGCGTTGAAAGACTTTCGACTATACATTTTGAGTGTAATAGGTAAACACTTAAATAATTAGATGGACAAGGTTGGCGTAAAGAAGAGAGACCTATAATCAACAGTGAGCAGAAAAGGGCTGTGATGAAGATGATGAGGTAGACATTTGAAAAACATTTGTTCAGCTTACCAGGCGGAGGAGTCTGCAGGTACTGCTTGAGCATCTGCTGCGAGGGCGCGGTGACCGGCGTCACGGTCCCGCAGCCGGCGGCCGACAGCGACGCGCGCGCGCTGCCGGCGCCCAGGAACTGAGACACTTCGCGTGCCGATATACGAGAGCCATTGGCGTTCTTATCCACCACGTATATCACCACCTATTGAAATTGGAATCTACATGAAAGCTCCAATTTGACGAGAACAAAGAATAAAGGGTGAATTAAAGGTTTGAAATAATCCATCCACCCCTAAGTAAGTGGTAAAATAAATTATTGAAAAAAATGTTTTTTATGCTTAGCTAAAATGGGGATGTTCTACGTTCTTATATGTTACTGTGTGGAGTATCATCTGATAGGTCTTTAAAATATATTGTGACGTATTTTCCACATGGAAATATTTTTCTGATAATGTGGATACTATACCCTACCTACCATTTTCGCCTTTATAACCATTAATTAACCAAACACCTTGTAGTGTCATCATCATTGGTTATTTGAAAGTGGGAGTAATCTGTAAAGTATAGTCTATGTATTGTACATATGTCTCTGTAAGCTACCTTCAGAATCCCAACATTACGCATACCTCGATGCGAACTTGACCAGTTTCAAAATGTCACTAGAAAATATACCACTCTATGTATATCGGAAGTAAGTGATTTATAAAATTCATATGGTACCTGAGTTTTGCCTTCGGAGACTGCCTTAACAGATTCTATGTTGACAGCTAAATTAGGTTTGTTGCCGAGCAAGCTCGCAAGAGATGTAATCAATGCTTGCTGGTTTGTTCTGAAAAAAGATATACATACGACTTTCAGCACTATTATATGATCAAGGGATCAATAGCATAATGAACATTAATCTATTAACACAGAATAAATTAGCGGCAATGTCTATTTTCTGTAAATAACATATAGGTATTTTCCAATAACTTAGATATCATTTATTTTTTTATTCATTCATTATTCCTGATGTATGATGAAGATGGTCTATGCAGGCCTGGCCCTGTATGGTGGAAGTACCAGTAGTTGAGATAACCAAACCACAATCCCTGGATTTCTTTATTATAAAAATTACAAGTAGCTTACTAAGAATGTAGGTACCTATTGGAATGGCAAGTGTATTTCAAGTACCTATTAAGCCATAATATAGCCTAATATGTAAAGAATAAAAATGCCGATTAAATGGAGTACAAATTTATCTGAATTCGTTATAATTACGTCATTTTTAAATATTTACTAGCTGCCCCTCGGGGATTCGCTCCCGTGGGAATTAAAAGTACCTTACGTGTTATTCCAAGTTATTTATGTATTTTATTTGGTTATTTAGTTATGTTATTCTACCTGTGTACCAAATTTCATAACAATCGGTCCAGTATATTTTGCGTCAGAGTAACAAACAAGTTTGTTACTTTTTGACGCAAAATCTATAATACATACATACATACATGCATGCATGCATGCGTGCGTAAATACATACATACACACATCCTCACAAATTTTCGCATTTATAATATTCGTAGGCAATTGCAAAAAATGCAATGACAAAAAAATATACATTGTTACCGAATCTGCTTTCTGCTCAACTGAAAATCAACAGATATTAGAATAAATAAATGTAAACATACTTTATTTCCTGTTCAGGTTTGTTGAACTGCAGCGCGACGAGTCCATCCTTGTCGTCTTGCCCGCTAATTTTAGAATAACCTACTGCTTTGAAGCGACAGAGTGGGTTCTGCTCGTTCAACTCCAAAGGTGGAGCATTTTGGCTGTAATAAGCCTTTCCTGTATAATAAAAATTATATTTTGATTATACCATTGATCATCTACATTTTAAAAATGTCATGAAATTAGGTTTAGTCCATTATGATATATGGCATAACAGATCAGCAGATATTAGTAGGTAGGCTGGTACGGGCATATTTTAAGAAGAGATGAAAATCATGTCACTCAAAGAGCATTAAATGGAAGTAAAGGGTTCCAAGAATAGAGGAAGACCTAAGAAGAAATGGATGGAGTGTGTCAAGGATAGTATGAACAGGAAAGGAGTATCAATGGATATGGCAAAAGACAGAACGAAATGGAAGGAATGTCCCGACCCCACATGAGTGGGATAAGGTCAAGAAGAAGAAAATATATGGCATAACAGAATAAACAAACATATCAGTGATTGGACTTATTTCTTGTAAAGAGAATGCCTTACCTGTACCCCACTGTGCTTGTAGCAAATTCCATTTTGCTAAAACTTGATCCCGTTCATCTCCAAACACAGAACAATTAAAAACTGCGGCCACCAAGGCCTCGTGTGCGTTTGTTGGTCCCTGTTGCTGTGGTTGTGGCAGTTGTTGCTAAAAAATTAAATCAATCGATTTCAAATGCAATTTTTGAGAACAATAGAATTAAATTTATAACTTTAGGAGAGAAGTGTGATATTTTTTTAAACTATTCAGTTGGTATGTATACATATTCTTATGAATATACATATAATGCATATACAATATTGCTGTAAAAGTTCCATAAACATTTCATGAAACAAATTCAACATTAACATATACACTGACATCCCTAACAAAGAAAGAAAACATGCATCATCAGAATTCAGGTATTCAGTATTTAGCTTGTTTGATTAATTTTCATACCTGTTGAGTCTGTCCAAAAGCTGTTGTTGTTCCAAGACCAGTTCCAAATCCTCCAAAGCCAGTGGTAGCCGGTTTAGTTCCAAATGTTGAACCGAAGGTAGTACCTCCACCAAACAATGAACCTCCTCCTGTGTTTCCAAACGTATTTGTGCCACCAAGAGTATTGGTACCAAATGTTGGTGCAGCACTGCCAAATGTAGTTGTACCTGTTCCAAATGTACTAGTACCAAAACCAGTACCAAAGCCTAAAAATAAAGATACATATATCCATCATATTTTTCCCAAACAGATACTCTGAGTAAAAAATGCAGTCAAGCATACCTGTAGTGGGTTTAGTAGCTGTGGCACCAAATCCTGTCCCCCCAAAGAGTGAGGGAGCAGTTGAGGCTGGAGTTGACCCCAAGCCACCAAATGGAGTAGCTAAGCAATAAAAAATATTGTTAATCCTAACTAATATAATAAATGTGAAAGTAAGTTTGTTTTTTGTATGTTTGTTACCCCTTTCCGTATCTACGTTCTGTATCTACTCAACCAATCTTCTTAAAATTTTGCATAGATGTAGTTTATAGTAAAGAAGGACATGGGGTACTTTTCGTCCTGGAAAAAACTGCTGCCATGAAAAATTTACGCGGGCAAAGGTGCGGGCAACAGCTAGTCACAATATATTTGGCAATGCAATTCAGTCTTACAGTACCAGATATTGATAAATGACATTAAAAAATCTTCAGCTTTGCTACTGATTACTATTATTATACTTTTGGTGACGTACATTATGATAGGAGAAGAATCATTACTAAAATAGTAAAACCTAGAGCAGAGCTAGTTACTAATATTGTAGAATTTTAATTTGAATATAAAAGAAATAATGTTAAACCTGTACTTGTAGCTGCTCCAAATGTACCAAAACCTGATGAACTTGTACTGGTGCCAAATCCACCAAATCCAGCAGTGCTGGTGGTAGCAGTGTTTGTACTTCCAAATGAGAAAGATGCTGAAATTTAATATTTATTTATATTTTACATTGTTGATTTTTAATAGCATTTTTATTAATTATACATATACTACTAATGTTTGTGCAGTTACAAAAAATTAAAGAATGAATATAAACTTATAGTTATGCTGATTTTTTTTGCCATTTTCATAAAAAAGTTAAAGCATACTTAAAGCTTAAAGTGTTTTGTATAATCCTTTCATATCATCCTTACTATGTCAAATAATGTAAAGCCATGTTTCACCTTGATTTCTCATCATGTGTGTAATCATTCATATAAAAGGCATAGCATATTCAGCAATAAAATAGGCAGAAGCCTAATTTAGTATTGAAGAACTAAATGTGAGGCAAAATTTTATTATTATTTTTTTATTATTATTTATTAAACTTTATAACATCATAACAGTAATGACACTAAAGTAAAGTAACTTAAAATAAAAATGTTAAGTTACTTTTTTTGACCGAACGGCTTTTGACTGAATTTAATTATTCTCTCTCTCTCTCATCCTCATGTGTTCCCAATTACATTCAGAGCTGCTAGAGACACCCTAAAGCCCAGGGTTCGTGTTAAAAGACAACCACAATTTTTTTTACCAGATGCCTGCCTGATGTCAATGTTCTGTGGGATGCTATTATTACCTATCAGGTGTTAAGGCATATGTCCCTTAGACGCCTCGTACGACATCTATGGGAGGATTAGGAGTGCTCCACACGCCGGTGGAGTTTGGACCACACGTCACGAAATAGAATTATTCTATTCTCTCAAAAATTGTCTTCCTAAAATATTATTTTGTGACACCAGATTGTTTTTCTAATAAACAATTTTAATAGATACCTAACTAGTTGTAAGGTCTTCCTGAATATAAATATTAATATTTTTATAATTATATTAATTATTTACAATGAGCTAGCTAGGTACTTACGTTTAGCGGCGGAACCGAAACCGGTGCCTTGCGTAGAAAGATTTGCTCCAAACGAAAACGACATTGTAACCGTAAACAGTTCAAGACAGTATCAAAATAATAATACTAATATCATAATAAATTTAACATCCCAAACCTCCTTACTTTTTAAACAAAGAACTTACAGATACAAACAGGTAAGTTATTTATTTCGATCTACAACAAACAAATAAATTAGAAAAGTTCCGACATGCGTTGCAGTTGCAGACTCAATCAACATTCGATTCGATACGACATTGACAGCGAAACACTTGCTTTGATGTTGATAAAAAATCTCTTTTTTTTTTTTTTTTTTCTTTTCTTCTTTGTGGCAATCAAACTTCTTCAATAGAGCTTATTTTTGCCAATGTCGAGTTACATTGTTATTGGACGATAGGATAGGACTTAGGCGGTGTTGAAGAATGAGGGCAATAAATACATATATTATCATATGTAATGTAAGGGTAAATAAATAGTTTTAAACATAAATATTATGGTAAGAAAGGAAAGAAGCAAGAGCTTTAATATATTTAAAATCTGTAAAGGAAAGGATAGTAAAGGAATCACAAGGAAGAGGAGCACGGAGTTCTATAAGGAACTGGTAAAGAGGCTTTGAGTCATATTTTGAACATCTGAACAGAAGATGATCAATATCACCTTCTTCAACTAAAGCGCAGTCACATATATCTTCACTAAGAACACCGATTCTTTGTAAATGAGTAGCAATACAACAATGACCAAATCTAAGTCTACACATGGTAGAAGAAACTCTTCTATCAAAAATCAGTTTTGAAAACCAAGGTTTTAGACAAAGTTCTGCATTAAGGCGTCGATAATGTCCTCCCTTTGACTGACTAGACCTCTCCCATGTAGAGTTCCATTCTTTCAAAAGATACTCTCGTGGAACTGCCAGGAGGTCTTGACAGTAGACAAAGTCATTTTCAGCATTTCCCTGTGATGCTGCTAAGGTTGCCAGGCCATCGACTAATTCATTACCTTGAATACCCGAATGACCAGGTATCCAAGCTAGAGTGACATGTAAATTTAAATTATGACAATGTTTTAAATGGCATTTGACCTCAAGGGCTAGAGGACAAGAAGATTGTTTTTTGAAGGGATTTGATAAAATTGCTTGAAGAAAACTAAGCGAGTCTGAACAAACATAAGAGTTTTTAATTTTGTTCAAAATAATATATCTAATACACTCAAGAATAGCCATGCCTTCTCCTATGAAGTTAGAGAATAAATTTGGATATTTAAAAAGTTGAAAATAGCCTGATGAATGTCTTAAAAAGGCAGCTCCTACACTATTATTACTAGGGTCTAAGCATTTAGAAGCATCTGTATAGAATACTTCAGGTTTAGAATCCAAATCTTTAAGATACGAGATAAATTTAGAGTTTGCTAATCTTGTTCCTTTAACAATGCCTAGGGACAAATTTACTTTTGGTTCAAAAATTAAAGTATCGTAATCGTATGAAAACACAGGATGACAATAGTATTTGTGAGTTGAGCACTGAAGGCCTTCAAATCTCCTGTAGCTAGATATCAAATGTGGTATGCTATTTTTACGCCAAAATACATTCCGATCATTAATGGTGTCACTGAGAGTACGTAATTTTGAATTTAACGGATGATTGGTATATTGTTGATTTTTAAAAATAAACCTATCGGAAAGATATTGTCTACGTAACGCCAAGGGAGGCTCGGAACATTCGACTTGTAGTGCATTTGTTGGTGTACTCTTCATTGCACCAGTTATTATCCTAAGACATTTATATTGTAATAAATCTAATTTATGAACTGCAGTTTTATTTTCAAGACAAAATGTTATAGAGCCAAAATCTAATAGGCTTCTTATTAAAGCATTATACATTAATTTAAGTATACTAGGATGTGATCCCCACCAAACTCCACTAACAGCTCTAATTATATTTATATTCTTTTCACATTTTGTGATCACATTGTTAATATGAGCGTTACCGTTCATAGCAGTGTCAAATAAGCGTCCAAGAAATTTAGCTTTATCAGACACCGGAATCATTTCATTATCAACTGAAACATTTATCAATGGAATTTTTCTTTTACGAGTAAATACAACTACTGTGCTTTTGGATTTGGATAACGAAAGATTATGCTCCGAGAGCCATATTGACAATTTATGTAATGTACTACTTAGGTTTCCTGCTGCCTTTTGAATATCAGAGTGAGATGAATAAATTAAAACATCGTCTGCATACTGTAACACACAACATGATGCCAGATCTATATTCGAATGTAAGTCATAAGTATAAATATTATATAACAGGGGACTAAGTACAGACCCCTGTGGAACGCCTTTCCAAATAGTTCGTTTTTCATTTTCAAATCCAGGAACGTACACCGATATAGTTCTTTCTGAATATAAATTAAAGATAAAATTGACATACTTCAATGGCACTCCCAACTTTTGCATCTTCTCGCTTAATTTAATTAAGTCAACATTATCATACGCAGCATGAATATCTAAAAATGCAGCAACAACTGATTCTGATTTTGTAAAGGACGTTAGTATATCTGTGGTAAATAAAGCATGACTATCAGCAACACTTTTACCTTTTCTAAACCCAAACTGTGAAGGGGGAAATAGATTATTATGTTCTATGTACCATTCTAATCTCTGTTTAATTAAATATTCTGCCAATTTCGCCAAGACGGATGAAAGAGCAACAGGCCTAAACGATGTAGGATCATTAGAATCTTTGTGGGGTTTTAATATAGGTATGATAATTTGATGTTTCCACGAAGGAGGGATCGAGCCTGAGTCTACAAACGCATTGATTAAGTTTAGTAAATATGTAAGAGTAAGAGGTCTGGAATGAATTACAAAAGAGTAAGGAATGCCGTCACAACCTGGAGTTGAATCTGATAGTCTGTTTAAAACCAACTGAAACTCAACTAAAGAAAAGGGAGAAGATAAAATATTACTAACATTTTCAGATAAACAGTACATATAGGGTAATTGATTAAAATTTGGAACAGTGCTGGGAGCAAGATTATTTAAAAACGGTTCAACCCAATCTACAGAATTTGAATTCTTAGCCTGAGCTACTGTAGATGCTCTAAACATTCTTATTTTCTTCCAAATTACAGACGACGGTACATCGGGAGAAAGATTTAAACAAAAGCGTTTCCATCCATCTCTTTTCTTTTTACGCAGAAGTCTTTTGGTGGCTGCTTCAGTATTTTTAAATAACAGATAGCTATTCAAGTTTAAATTATTTTTAATTGACTGTTCTGTTTCATTTCTTTTATTAATAGCCTCTGTACATTCTTTATCCCACCACGGGGGAGAGGGTATTTTATTACTGGCAACTTTCTTTTTTGGGATGTGTTTGTCTGCAGCTGTCAAGTATGCTGTGATAAGGTTATCATATGCTTTATTTATGTTTTCCAAATTTGTAGCACATAATGCGGGAAGTGGCTCGATATAATCGTCTACTGTACGGCTAAATGACTCCCAATCACAATTATTTAATCTATACTTAAAAAGAGAAGGTAATGGAGAAAAGGAACCTGTTTTACCAGAAGGAAGAGAAATAAGTATTGGGTAGTGATCACTGCTACCGGAAAGTGATAAACATTCCCAGCTTAGTAAAGAGGACAACTCGGGAGAGCTAAGGGTTATATCAACATGGCTTGGTGCTTGTCCTAGTACTGGACGACGAGTTGGAGAACCATCATTTAACACACATAAATTGTTGTCATGTATAATTTCCATCAAGCCATTTCCCATGTTATCATCATTAGGAGCACCCCATAAGGAGTGATGAGCATTAAAATCTCCTAAAACTACTATTGGCTTAGGCAGAGAATCAATGATTTTATCTAATATAGGAAGAGTAGATAAATCCTTTTCAGAAATATATATGGAAAGATAAGTTACTTCACCCACTCGAGCAGCAACTGCTTGAAGAGTTTTAGAATTAAAAGAAGGAATGGACAGTGAAAAGAAAGTATGATTATTGCGAATTAAAAGAGCTGTGCCACCATATCCATCAGTTCTATCATGTCGAAGAATATTAAATCCTTGGATATGAAAATTGGACTTGGGTTTTAACCAAGTCTCAGAAATAGCTAAAAGAAATAAATTATATGAGTTAATCAAATTGATTATATCATGTTTTTTAGGTGTAATACTTTTACAGTTCCACTGGAGGACTTGATCCATGTTTAAATATATTAAAAATTGATATTGAAATATTGTTTATTATTGTAACAGCAACGGATTCTGGAAGGTTAGAATTAGCAATAATGTTAACAAGTGTTGATAACAACTTATTAAGTTCCTCTGATGAGGGTAAAGGTGCTTTATTTGCTGGGAGAGCTGTACCTGTAGTTCTAGTTTCTTCAAAGGAGATGGAGCGTATCAAGGAATTATGTTCCTGCTTATCATAACCTGGAGAATGACTTGGTGCTTGTTTAGGTTTCTTAACAATAGTTTTCTTATAAGAATGGATATTGTTATTGTCAAGAACAGAATTTGAAGAGGGAGGATGTGAGGATTGCAAGGAAGTCGCTACATGAGAATAGGTATTCTTAAAGGGAAATAGCTTTGCTGCTTCCTGATAAGAAGTTGAGTTTTCAGACATATGTTTTTTGATATTTGTTTGCCTATTGAACTCAGGGCACAGCTTATTTGTTGCCATGTGAGGTTCAGAACAATTGACACAGACATATTCAGTCACCAGGCATGAGAGCCCACTGTGTTCCCCACTACATTTGCTGCATCTCGGTTTACTCCTACAGTTATTTCTAGTGTGACCAAAACGGCAGCAATTGAAGCACTGAATAGTTGGAAAAATATATTGTTCCACGGGGATGCTCGAAAAGAAGGAATAAACTCTTGAGGGCAAGGCCTGTCCATCAAAGGTTAGGACCACTGACTGAGTAGGAGTCCATGAAACTGAGTCTGAGTTTACAGTCCTCCTACTCAATCTGCGGGACTTAACTATTGGTCCATACCCGTCCGGTATTTGTAAATTCATTTTAATATCCTCATGGGTCCATTCTACTGGGATTCCCTTAACCAAGCCCATCTTACAAATATTGAATGTTGGGATCGCAACCTTATAATCTAAATTTTTGGACATTACATTTAAGAAATTGTTGGCATCACTACATGTTTTAAAAGTAATTGAAATGCGGTTCCTCCCTATTCGTTTAATACCGTCCTGAAGTATATTTCCTAATCCGTTCTTCATCAAAAAGCTGCCAAACTTCAGGGGATGCAGTGTGGTACCTGACATGGGTTCTGATATCAGAGTTGCTTGTACCATATATGGACCAGGGTCAGTTTGCATATAAAATGTTCTATATGGAGATTCAGCTACTTTAGGTGCCCTTTGAGTCACTGAAGCAGGCTCGAGAGAAGATTCGACCTGCAAGGGGGGACCCGCGATATTTGGCGTTTTCTTATTTAAAATCAAATTTTCTGACACCAGAGCCTGCTGCAGTGGCCGCATTGACAATTGCTTATCTGTATGTTTGGTTTTGAAAGAATTAGATAATTTATTTTTCTTTTCTTTCTTTTTGTTTTTGATGTTAACAAACTCTGCAATATTTGAATGATCATATTCATCAACAAAAAACATAGGTTTGCTGAAGATGCTATTGGTAGTATCAGCAAAATCTCCTGAATCATCTTTCGGATCCGGAGGATCCGGGTCCGGCTCCAAATCCATAAGTAATAAAAAAGGCTTAAAACTTACTTACAAATTATCGGCAATGATATATACACTATACTACAATATATTATTTATAATATCTACACAGAAATATAAAGATATGAATTTTTGAAAAGGATATCAAAATTTAAATCCGCCCTGTTTTCCCGCCAATCCATAAAAAATCTCAATAGGCGTTTGAAAAATAGTATGCATGAGCATCAACTGTATACAGCCAAACTCTACTCCACACACTAGATAGTATTTGTCCATAGATATCAGAATATATATATTTGGCCTATGGTATGGGACAGCGAGTCGTCGACGGTCTAAATGGACATAGGTGATATTGGTAAATAAAGACGATTTTTGGGAAATATTAGCAAAATCTTCTTACATCAGACATAGAAAAAGAAGCGAAGGTATGCAACATCGCTTTACTAACAGCATTACTAGTCTTGAGCCACAGGTCTGAGGTAATAAAACAATGAAAATCTCATAAAAAATCTATATTGTTTATTGCATATCACATCCATTCTCACTGAAATAATGTAATTTTCAGAATGGTAACACAATGGAACATTCCAGAGGAAAAAAATATAAATGCTTACATCATTTTTTCACAATGTTAGGTTTTACATTACACAATTTAACTCTTTTAACAGCAAAAAGAAATATTATATTATGCAATAAATCAATCGGATAAAGTCTTCGCCTCCCAGGGAATCCGTTATTTCTTTCCTCCAGGAGGCTGTAGTGGTTGGCCTCTATCCTTTCCTCGTAGTTTTATTCCAATTGCTCTTTCAATTTTACCGAGAACAATATTATTCGGAATACCACGGCCAGCCTCGTAATCATTGACTATTTGCGGTTTTTCACATATTTTTGTAGCTAGATCTTTCTGGCTCATTCCTTTTGCTTGCCGACCTTGCATTATAAGTTTTCCTAGATCCAGGGGCACTTTCTCATGTCGTAATTCTTCAGTCTCTCTATCAAGTTTCGCAGTGTTTTTTGTAGTTACATGTTGTTTATTCGTTCCTGCACCGTATTTTTGTTGGGTGTCAACTGGTAAACCTTGACGGCGTGCAGCATTTACAGCCTGTTCAGTCTTCAATGCAGATGCTTTTGGTGGTTTTTTACGAAGTATTGTAACTGTGTCCCAGTCAGACATTTTATCTATATAGTCACTGGTATTTCTGAATGAATAGTTACAAAAATTTGTTACTTCTTCGCTTCTGGCTTCTGATGTCGTGTTGCTCAAAGAAAAGAAAATCAATCTGCCTGCTTGACCGACTGATTTGTGAAATTTGACATTTGGGTCACCACAGTACCACACCACACACCATAATCAATGCCACAGACAATTGCAGCTGTAAAGCGCGCGCGGCCGCATACGTTCGGTTTCCGAATCAGCAGACGACGTTTTCAGATTCGGTGATACTAGCGTTGACTTCGGTTTCTTGTATTCAGATATCAAACAGTGTTGCCACTTTAGCTAATAGGCCATATTACGCAAATCTCAGCGCAGATGGGAGTATTACTGCGCATTTATCCCGCCAGAGTGCAGAACTGTATGTTAGGTACACAAAAGCTTTGCCTCCTTTTGCTATGTCGATTAAAACGTTTATTTTAGAGTACTTTATTAATCCTTTCATTATGTAAGCATTCGTTTGTGAAAATATATAATAAAGTAGCATATTTGGGTGTCGAAATATTGGGAAAAATCGTTTTCCATAAGACAAAAAACTTCGAAAACTATGGGATACGCCTCATGCTGTAAAATTTTCGAGCCAGTAAGAGGTCGAATAGAAGCTTGGAACACTTCACACGTGAAGACTCATTAAAATATGAACTTCATTCAGTTAAGATCTTTCTTCAAAATCAAGTTTAAATCCAGTTTATCACCACAGTTGACCAAATTATGCAGAACATAACCTAAAATAGGGTTATTATTTTCAGAATAATCCACTAAATCGTTCCTTTTTCCTTTAAACTCGCACCACGATTGCGTAGAAGGTATTTTTGATCGTAATTCTGCAACAGTATTGAAAATTAGCGCTTTTTGCCTCCATTGGCAATGTTTGTGTACCTTAGTTACCAGTAGCGCCATCTGCGCTGAGCTTTGCTCTATTTAGCGTAATTTGCTCTATTCCATGACAACCCGAACGTTAGGTTTTTTCGTTCAAAAAAGGAGGGAACGTGTGCGGATGTGGGATGTGTGAACAGTTTATTTTTTATTATGAAAAAAGAGCATTCAGGTTTCCAGGTTATGCCTAGTCACAGATATAAGAACATTGTAACTATGTTCCGCCTAGTTCATGTTGGTCCGTTGGTTTTGGCTGTTGTGTGGGCATGTTATAATATGTGTTGTGCTCATGGAATTAGTAGCTGTACTCCGACGAAGTGCTTACTAAAATCTTATCTTCGTCAGTTGTTTTGTCAATGACATTTTGTGAAGTGTCAATGTCCATGTCAAATTATCTTTATGGCGAACGATGGAGCCCCATAAAGAATAGAATCTTTGGTCATTGTGGAGCCCTAACACAAAAAAAAAAGAATATCACTGGGTTAGGTTGGGTTTGTTATTTATGGTTATTGTTTTGGTTTTGTTAAGTACCAAGTCTTCTTCTCTTATATAAAGTCATCATTATACAATGAATGAGAATGCTTCTGATGCTGAAGAGGAAATAATTATATATGCGTCTTTTGATCATAATATTGATATAGATCAATATAGAAGTATACATGTTTTGGGCATAAATGAAAACAATCCAATTATTCAAATGGATAACACATTCTTTACGGGTAAGTAAGCATGCATAAAATACTATGCTACATAAAATTGCAAGGTAGGTATAGTTTCTAGTAATAATATATGCGTATGTATTTTGTGATTTTTAAGCAAATTCACAAGTTGGTTATCGAAGTATCATTTTAACATTAGGTATATATAAGTAATCCATATGGAGGGTTTAGAAATGGGTAAATAAATTGTAATAACTCTGGTTTTTATTACCAATGCACATTTTACAAAACCAAGCAAAGTATTCCATAATTAATAATCTACTATATTGCTTGCAGGAAAATTTGAAAATGCTGTTGGAACTTACATGTTTTTTGAGGAAGATCTTTGCCCACAAACTGAAGATCCTTTATTAGACAGATTGCCAGAGAAAAACTTAAAATATGTGTCTAAAACAAGAAAACTACTTGAAATGAAACAAGCATATGTAACTGCTAAAGAAGGTACATATTATTTGGGTCATCAACAATGTATATACATCCCACCAGCCCACATTAAAATCCGTTTAGGGGTTTAGGTTTATGATAGTGTGATACACAGACAGAAAGGGATTCATGTATTTGTTATTAAATATGGATATGGATTTTCTTTTAATCTATTGAGGTTTTAGTTGCGTGATGTAACTATGCCAGCCTCATAGGGAAATTCCATTTTATTTGGTACAAGCAGATGCCTGCGACTTAGTTCGTGTGGCTGAACAATTTTTGGTAAGAAGTCAAAATTATTAGAGAAATTTAATTGTACAGACAAATGTAACGATACCTATACATACAGAAGATGCTAATCAGGCTTAAAAAGTATATTTTCTATAGTTTATCTGAACTATTATGACTCTTCTTCAGGTGTTCCAGATCTTTGATTTTTATACCTCTACAGAAAATGCTCATCAGACTGAATAATTTTTGTTAAGTCATCATTTCTATATTCCCATTTAGCTATACCATTATAGGTCTACATCAGGTGTTCCATATCTTCGATTTTTATATCTCAATAGAAAATGCATCAGGCTGAATAACTTTTGTTAAGGCGTAACTTTTATATTTCCTATAGTTTAGCTGTACCATCATTGTTCTCCATCTGGTGTACCTACCAGTATTCAAAATAATTCATATCCTATATGTTGCCCAGGCTTAATAGCTATATAACAAAAAAAGTTTCATTCAAATCCATGCAGTAGTTCTGAAGATTAGTGTGTACAAACAGACAGACATACAGACATTTTTTTTAATTATTACTGTGTTTAATTATTTAATTGTTGCTGTGACTCTATCGCCTAATTTTATTTTTATGTAAATTTATTCAATGTACAGGATTTTTTTCTACTGTTTTATTATATGTATAGATTATCGAATTATTATGGACTTTCAGTTGACAATTTGCTCAACAATATCGAGAAATCTAAGAAATACAATGAATATATTAATATGCATATAGAAATTTCAATCCAAATATTATGGTAATAATATATCTAAATAGTTTCAATAATAAAAGTATACTTTGTAGAATAAGCAGTTATAAGTAGTATCTCCATCTATTCTTTAAAAAGTAGAAAATAGAAAAATATTTAAATCATACTTTTTTCTCAATTAAACTTATATAAGATGAAAAGTTTTAATTATTATTTTGTACTTATGAAATATACCTTAATTAACTTCCTATTCATATGATTTTGAAAGAGATAAATTTAATAAGACAATAGGTATATTGTTATGGGTTTGAAGGTTTGCCCTATTCTACAAAAAATATTAGTTAGCCTTATTCTATTGCTATGCTACTATTTCAGCACAAGAAATTCAAAGTCAATCGTCAGATAAGGAAAGTGATATTGAAACCATTAGTTTTAGTAACATAGAAGATGTACGGGCAAAATTCAAAGATGAATTTAAGCTTCCAGAAGTCCAAGATTATAAACCAGCTGTAGCAGATTCTGGAATAGATCCTAAAAGTGATTAATTCCATCAGGAGTAAAAAGGTACAATGTTTTTTCCTTACATTCCTAGTTAGTTATAGGATGCTAGGAATGTCCACTATACTACTTGGTTCAGTGGTTAAGAAGCAGGTTTCTAGCTTATATAAAAAGTAGCGGCCCGATGCTAATTAGTAAAACCGGCATTAAAATCCGTAGCGTCATTTTAAAGATTTAAACGTAGGTACATAGGGACAGACACACAGACAGCGGGATACTATTTTGTTAGTTTATTATGTAGTGATATTGACTCCGGAAAGCAAAGAACAATACTATTACAATCTCTTTAAATAGAGGGCTTTTCATTATTCTACGGGGATTCCAGCGGTTTCTTCGGCGTTTGAATGCCCATTCATTATCTACATTGATATATTTCATGCTTGTAGTTATCTATCAGTCGTAGTCGTAACAAATAGTGGTATTTCGTGTAAAGAAACGACGAAAAAAATGGTGTAAGAAACTTTGTTTACATAATATACATATAAATATTCAAAAAAAAATATTTTTTGTGATATTGTAATTATTGGAAGTGTTTATGTTACCTAAATATGAGTGCATAGAATTTTCGCCTTTATTGACTTAATATGTTTTATTTATATATACCTAAACTAGCTTTATTCGGGTATTCTAGACTGGTAAACATATATGATTTAAATTCGTATTTTAGGAATTTGAACTAAAGGTCAGCTTTAGTTCAAATTCCTATTTCCCGCCACGTGTCTCGTCCCGCAACTTGTCCAATCCCGCTTCCCTCCATGTAGGGATTCTGTACCTAAATATTGTCCCTCACGATTTTCGCAATGTGTCCCGCCCCGTTTATCCCCACTACTTTGCTCGCCCATTTTCCACTACGTGTCTCCGTTCCCATTACTCGTTACGTCTTCCACTCCCGCTTTCTGCAACGCGTGTCGTCCTATTTTCCACGACGTACTACGTCCCATTTTTTTATTAACCACAAACGTAAATTAAATATTTTACGGGTCTCTCTTCAAAAATAATGAAGTTTCATATACATTTTCACCCTCTACTTCATTCCCCTAGAGATGCAATTTTCAAAAAATATCTATTAATATTTTCTTCTTCATCCTTTTACCTAACATTTAAAGTTATTTTCACTTCTATAATGAAGAGTATGTTTACCAATTTTCAGTTTTTTATCTTAAAAATTGTATTAAGTCCCATACAATCTTTCAACCCCTTTTGAAGGGGTTGAGGGTTAATTTTCAGAAACATCTGAAACACGTATTCATTAATTTGTTGTAAACAACTAAAATCTAAATTTTCAAATTACTAACTTCAATGGTGTAGAACTTTCATATACAAGTTTTTCACCCCCTTCGGGGTAGAATTTCCAAGATCTTAGTGCTCACCTACACACTCCCCAGGGAACCTACTTGCCAAATTTCAGCTTCCTACGCCCAGTAGTTTCGGCTGTACTTTGTCTGTCAGTCAGTCACTCAGTAACGGAAGAGTTTTATATATATTGATTGATTGATGAACTTGCTTTTAGATGAAGTGGTGAAAACATAGGATAGTAGGTACATCGTGCGTGATACGACTTTTGTACACAATTACAAAACAATCGTTGAGATACTAGTACTTATTGACACTAGGTTTGGTAGCCGTAAATCATTTTTAAAACCGGCATGTTTCGGAGATTGACGTACAAAGAAATAATTATACAACCTCTTCAGTTTTATTAAACTAGTATAGGCATATATTAGGTACTTAGATTACTAGCGCCACGTCCTGCCTTCGCTCGGATAAACCCATAATAAAATACATGCACCCAAACCTTATCCTCTTGAATCTGTTAAAAAAACTCTCATTAAAATCTGTTACGTAGATTTAAAGATCTAAGCATACAAACATATATACATAGACAGACAGACAGACAGCGGAAGTGACTTTGTTTACTTACTTTGATTATAATTGTAGTGATTTCTTATTCTCTCTCTCATCTGAGCAACTATTAAAGTAATTTCTTGGGTTTTTTCGACTGAATTAAAAATCTCAATCTAACAAGATGAGATTTTTAATTTAAAAGCTACTATTTTACTTTCCTGTTTGAAACAGACAACTAATAGAGCGTTTGAAAGTCTCCATTCAAACTCGGATATACCTTGTCATATGGGACGAAACCTGTTATTCTAAACCTGTTAAGAAACACGCGCTCATAAAGCTAGCAACCACTTTTATATAGACGGTGTAGTGTAGTTAGTTGCCATCAACAGAAGTATACATATAAGTAAGGAATTCTAACGATCTCTTTATTTTTTCAGGAAGATGAAAACATCTAAACGTAACGTTACCTTAGAAGAGGTGTTTCTTCAAATAAACCATGATTACGTTAAAATCGATAAGAAAGAAGCAAAATATAATAATGTTGTTCTACGATTTGTACTTGATGAAATATTGAATAAGATGCGAGAATGTGATTCGTTATTTGATAGTATGAAACCGAAGCTAGATTATTTAGGCAGCTATTACGACGGATTGCGAGTGGGTCATCCGACCGAATTCGATATTAATGTAATCTTAAAACTTCCAATCAACTACAAGAAAATTAAATTGGATTGCACAAATACTGAATATGACTACACAAACGTAATAATGCCATCTGAATTTCGGAGGTTGTGCAAATCTACGACGACAGCAAGAAAAGGATTTACGAAGACCGAACTCTGGTGCGATAACACTCATCGATTATCTGTTAAGAAATTTAGATCTTGGATGCAAAGTGTTGTCGATTCAGCTTTAAATAAACTACCGATGTCAAACGGACGACACGTACTTATAGTTAAAAATATTTGTTACAAGTTATCTGCCAAACTATCTGGCCCAGCGAACACGATTACAATACATAAAACTACAAATAATATCGATGTTGATTTGGTTCCCACTTTCGCATTTGATTTGCCAAAAAAGCCCATTAGTTCCGCCGTTGACTTTTTCAGAGAGGAGTTTAAAAATAACAGTCGATATTTTATTGTTCCAAAACCAACAAAAGACGAATATCTTTGGAGATTGACATTTCCATTTCAGGAAAGGGCATGCATGAGGAGCAAGAACAATTTCAAAAGCGCTGTAAAACTTATAAAACTTTTACGCGATACACAAAGATTTGATGCATTGGCTAGTTACTATATAAAGACATTATTTTTATGGGAAACAAAAAAGCAAAATGACAAGTTTTGGTCACAATCATTATCGAGTTTGGTGGTTTATATGCTTACGTTGCTAAGAGATCATTTGGCCAATAAAGAAATTAAGAATTATTGGTGCTCAGAAAATAATCTTCTTGACAAGCTCAAAGAGGAAACCTGTAAAAATTGGGCCAATAAACTGAGTTATATCATAAAAGATATAGAACAAAAGAAGAACCAAAATCCATACTTCATATTGAAATATTTTACAAATGGTGCCAATCACACTCATAGTCGAGAAGATAAAAGATATTGAAGTGGCATATCGACAAAGCCAGCCCTTTACAATTACAATTACGCTTCACAGTCAGCTAAGCTCGTGGCGTTAGTGGAAGAGCTCAAAAGAAACTTCTTGTCTACCGAAAAAATCATAGAAGCATAATACAAATGAAATCATTTGTATTTGTATAGCGTGAAGTTTCTATAAGAAAATGATAATATATAATTATGTATTGTTTGTATATATTGTTACGTAGCAATATATTTGGAACATGTTCAAACACCGTTTTGATTAAATACAGTATGATTACCCTCTTACTGCTCTTTAACCTCTGTTTCAACGACCTTGCAGTCGCGGGCGTGGTCACACCCATACGGGAGTATTTGTATGGAGTATTTGCAGTATATATGTAGTTTTGTATTCAAAGCGCAAAAGTTTAAAAACACTAGAGAAATATGTATAAATATTTTTTTCTAAACTTGCTACTTTGCAAATTTCTAATGCCTGTACTCTTGTGCTGCCTTCATTCATGGTTGTATACACTCGTCGAGACACAGGCACGTCGAGAGCGAGAGTGCCCATGACCCTTTAATCACATAATATTATATGAGATTATCAATATAGCAAAAGTACATACGTTAAAGTAAAAAATAAATCTTACCATTATTTTACATATTTATATTTCTGGGCAAAATAATTTAAAAAAGTATCGTTTAGTCGAAAAAGGCTAATAGGGCATATTACGCAAAGCTCAGCGCAGATGGCACTACTGATACAACTAAGGTACACAAACATTCCTAATGGAGGCAAAAAGCGCTAATTTTCAAAATTATTGCAGATTTAAGACCAAAAATACCTTCTACGCAATCGTGGTGCGAGTTAAAAGGAAGGATTTAGTTGATTATCCTGAAAATAATAATACTATTTTAGGTTATGTTCTGCATTATTTGGTCAACTGTGGTCATAAACTGATATAAACTTGATTTTGACTGAAGATCTTACCTGTATTAAATTGTCAATATTATCACTACTTTAGGATCGTGATAATATCGCTATATCGCAAGTATTGAAGTAGGGTACTTATTACACTGTCGATAATATCACCATCAGTACTAAGTTAAAAGTACTAGAGCGAAGTAGTGTTTATCTTGCATTTAAGTATGGATAATACCAAACAGGTAGCTATTGCGATAATCTGGCATATGTTTTAAAATCTAGGGGCAAAAAAAGAAAACGTTGGATAAAAGACTGGATTGCAAAACGAAATCTACATACTGATTTAAATTTTACTCAGGAAATTATCTTGGGTGACGACGATTACAGTAATTATTTTAGAATGAGTGAGGACAAGTTTCAAAGAGTAGAATAAACTCCTTCAAATCGTTTTTACCTCCGACGTCTACAACGACGACAGAGCGAAATTCCTCGTCGGCACTACTATAACATTGTTCCGCAATGGCTGCGAGCGAATACATATTGATAGAATCATATCGCGATGCGCTTATACTTCAATAATATTGAAGCCACGCCCCCCGAGAATCGCGGATCGTAGGATTTCTGAAAATACTGTGAAATTATCACGATACTACGATACAGCCGCTTACACTATATTATCACAGGATCGTGATAATATTGACAATGTAATACGCCCCTATGATGTCCATATTTTAATAAGTCTTCACGTTTGAAGTGTTCAGAGCCTTTTTTCGACGGTTTACTGGCCCGAACATTTTACAGCGTGAGGCGTATCCTATAGTTTTCGAAGGTTTTTATCTTATGGAAAACGATTTTTCCCAATATTTCGGCACCCCAATATGCTACATTGTTGTCTATTTTCACAAACATAATGAAAGGATTAATAAAGTACTATAAATAAACGTTTTAATCGACATAGCAAAAGGCGGCAAAGCTTTTGTGTACCTAATATACAGTGCTGTACTCTTTCTTGCGGGATAAATGTGCAGTATCTAGTACTCCCTATTTAGCTTCGCCGTTCGATATTTAAATTTGATGACTATTATACTTTATACTCATACGTAGACAAGGCTGAATAGCGAAGTACCTCTTGGATTATTGGACTGAATGTCTATTGCCAGTATGAGGGTTAGAGATTTTGAAAAAGTGTAGTTTTTTTTTTACATACCGCCCTAGGGCTTTTCTAGCTACATTATTACCCTAGAGCGCTTATTGGTCACCTACAAGCCCCATTTGGGGGTAATAAGGACCTACTTATCGAATATGAGAGAAAATGAAATTAATAATTAGTAAATGAAATTTAATATCTCACTCACTAAAATGACGAATTGGGATTTCCGATAAATATGAATAATATTTCATGCATGTTAAACCGTGACACTTTGAAATGTATGAGTTTTTGGCATAGATTTAGAAAGGGCCCCGCACGCGTTTTGGTGTGTTTGAATGCTAGATATAAGATCACTACAATGTTCATAAATTAGTGGTTTGAACGACACTAGCGCCTCCATGCACCAGTTTAAAAAGTATTTGGCAAATATACTAGAGTTCACGCCCGTGAACAGTAAAAAAAAGTACCAGGGCAGCCATTTTATTTGTATCGCCATTTCATTTCTGTCATGAGATGGAGAAAATATGTAAAGTTGTAAAGTGAGATAGATATAAAATAATTTAATCTTTAAAAGTGGATTAAGTGAATTGTTAAACTTTATTAATTTCAATTGCACATGAAATAAAACAGGTAAGACGAATTAGGAAGAATATTAAGTGCAGCAAATATTATACCTAACATTTTAACTTCGCGTCTCTTCTCAAAATGAAGAGAGCAGTGCAAGCAAGCAATGGCGTCCGTTTACTCGAAGCGCGTCCAAATATTCCGTCATCCTTTTCTTACATATATCGACTATTCAGGGGATACAGCTTTCGTAGCGAATGATCTTTTTATGAGTAGAGTAGACTGATAAAAAATGTTTCCTTCGCACTTTGTTTTGTATTCCCCATTAGTGTGTGATAGCCGCGCTAATAAATTTAAATTTTAGGATACCTACCTAATATGTCAGCTACTGTAATATGTACGTGTGTCGTGTGTATATCTAATAATAATGATTACACAGGTATTATTTGAATAAAAAAATGATATAAGGTGATCATTAGTTTCCTGTGAAGCAGTGTTATAAGTCAAGATGTTTACCACTAACGCTGTGCAAACCGGCACTGTGCCGACTCTGCAGTACCAAGAGCATCCGGCTCAGAAAGTGCAGGCTAAGAGCATAGAGGCTGTTCAACAGAAAAATGCACAGCAGACACAGCAAGGCCAACAACAACAGCAGGTTTTTTGGAATCTTATTTATTATTATTACTGCTTACGTACCTAAGTCTTTAATTGTCAAAATAGTTGTTTAATACTAGAGAAATGTTTATATTGAAAATAGATTCTTTGGTATGAAAAAGTTTTTTTTTTTACTTTTACAGGAATTTCCTACGTTTTGTTACACAACCAATGTCAATATGCTCAGCAAGATTGGTACAGGTACAACCACTGGAGCTGGAGGAGTAGCAGGCAGTGTGAACATTGCACAATTAACTACAAGTGACGATAAGACTTGTTACATAGCACAACCATTCTCATATAACTATGCCCTGGTCAATCAAATGCAGATTGCCCCAAATGGCATACAAAACACTATATCTAATATCAGCTTCAAATGTGATGTGTGTGGACTTATGTTTGGTCACCTTAGTTTACTCAATGCTCATAAGCGAATTCATGCACAGGACACAGGTAATTTTCACTTTTATTTTTAAAGGATTTACTTAATTATCTGATTTTGTCTGACTCCTGACAGAGTCAATTTATTAATAGATTCCATATTGTCTCTTCAGAGTGAAGCTATAGCAGCTATAAACAGTTATGCTCTTTGGTTAACAATTTTTTTATTTTGAAATTTTGTCAAGGAAGTAACAATTTCTTTTTCAGATAGCAATATCACAGTGGTGGCAACAGGAGTTAGTGCTAATAATGAAGTTGCAATGCCTCCTCACATCCAGATCATGTCTTCCGACCCCAATGAACAACAACAGCACCATGTACAGATACAGGACAGTGAGTAGTATCTGTAAATACCTATTTAACCACAGATATAAAAACATAACTGAATTTTTATACTGGCTGAATTTTTATAATCAGTTTCTTTTTATTATCAACATTTTATGTCAAAAATTCTCATGTCAACAAATAACAAAATTATGTGATGCTACACTCAACAAATTTTGTGGTTTAAAAAATAAAAGTTTGTTATAATTTCCTTATGTATATACAGTGAGTCATGTTTGTTTTGTTTCATTATATTTAATAGTTGTTATTGCATGTTTGTTAATCTTAAACATTAGGAAAAAGTTTTATTTAAAGCTGTATATGTCTTTGAAATAAATTTGTTTTCAGCTAAACCAGTGATTATTGACAAAGTTCAAAAGTGTATCACTTGTGGAGGACCAATAGCAAATAATCCTAAGAGAAAAGGACCAAAACTTATTCGTTGTGAGAATTGCATTGCTCAAGACACTGTGGATCCTAGAAGTAGTCAAAGTTTGTACCAATTTTTTTGTAATAATTGTATTTTAAACCTGTAATTTATAAAAAAAGATAAGACATACTTTAAACTAAAGTATATTTTGTCACAGTCACAGTGGTAATACATTTAACATTAACAGTATGACCCAAAAAATAGATGTCTCATTCGGTCAATGCTTAATGTAAGTTTGGCTGTGACAATACATACTTAAGCTTGAGTATAATAAACTTTTTTAGTAATATTATTACTATTGTATTTTCTTGTGAGACTATCCTCTTGCTTGGATTTCACAATTTCTTACTTTTATTTTACCTGTGACTTTTAATTAGTTCTGATTCCTACTGTTATTTCTATATTTTTGTTACTTAATACGAAGGAAGACTTACAGCTAGTCTTCCTAAATAGTAACAAATAACATTTTTTTTTTAATTAATTATATATTACAATACAATTTCACAGCTTTCTTAATTATATTGGGTCTTACTGAATCTAGGTACCATAGTTAGACTAGATAGAAAAGTTTTAACTTGTTACTGACAACGAGTAAATCAGTCAACATATATACACATGTTACTTTCATAAACATGTTTGTTTTATGTTTCAGTGAATTCCTCACAGATATTTGTTGCAACAGAGGAAAATGTGAAATTTGAAGTGAGTGGCGTGAGTGCAGGCCAGCCTACAACTGATCCCCTGGGACCTACACAGACTAACCAACAAACACAGCAGCAGCAACAACAACAACAAAAACCTTGTAAGTTGTAAAGCTACTGATAGCTGGCATTTACTTTGTGTATTGTTATTTTTTTAACTTTGCCTAATAAATAGGTATAGATTTTCTATGTCTATGTATGTTCAAAATCATGATATAATGGACATTTATATATCATGATTTTGAATATTGGACTGGACCAGTGTAGTTTTGATTAGTTCATTAAAGTTTTATATTGACAAATTATATTATTAAAGTGAATGCTAAATAAATAATACTATAGTATCTGCTTTTTCCATTCATTTAATGATTTTTTTCAGTACCTGGCCATCATCCTGTGAAAAAAAGAAACTTAGCATCAGTTACAAAATGTCAGAATTGTAATGGTTCAGGAATAATATTTGTTGGAGGAAATAAAAATAAAATTAACCAATCAAATGTTGACAAGCCTTTTCACTGTAACATTTGTGGCGGATCATTCTCTAGGTACTCTTCCCTGTGGTCACATAAAAAACTGCATTCAGGAGAGAAAAACTTCAAATGTGGCATCTGTGGTATTGCTTTTGCAAAAGCTGTGTATCTTAAAAACCATTCTCGTATACATACTGGAGAGAAGCCGTACAGGTAAAACATCAATATCTCTTGTGAAAATGTTACTACTATTTACCATTGTGTAGTAGTTTGTATGTATAATTTAATTTGTAATGAAAAGCCTGTTTACTTTTAACCAAATACAATCAACTTTTGTTTTTCATAAAATAAGAAGCATGGAGAATGTTCTTAACTACGATAAATTTGGATTGTTTTGGTGTAAAAACCAAAAGTCTTTAATGTCTCAAATACTATTTTATTTTCAGATGTAATACATGTGGAATGCAATTTTCACAGTCGCCACATTTAAAAAATCACGAAAGAACACATTCTGGAGAAAAACCATATGTTTGCGAGGTAAATTTTGCACTATTCTTTTCTTTCTTCTTTTATACAAAATTATTTATTTACTCTATTTTTGGATTAAAACTTTGAAATTCTCTTCAAGAACTCTTCAAATCAATTAACATCCTCACTGTTGTATCTCAGTATATCTTTGATGTGCTTATTTTTGTCAAATCAAATGTACATCAATAAATAGTGTAAACACTTGAAATAAACACAAACTTTGAACAGATTCAGGCTTTCAAAGGTTCGGCGGTCTTTCGTGGGTCAAAGTGTAAAATTATTCAATAAACTCCCTGCAGAGGTTATTAATCTGCCAATGAAAAAATTTAAAATTAACGCCTACTTGACTGACAAAAACGCATGGATCCTCCCGAAAACTTTGCCACTCCACACATGATCAAATTTTTATTTTACTGTTTTTTATTTAATTTTTTATTTATATTATAATAGTTAATATATTTTGACATTTAAATTTTATTTGTAAAACATGTACGTGATTTGTGATCTTCAAGTGTCTGAATTATACTTCTATTTCGACGAATAAGATTTGTAATTATGAAGTCATGGGAATTGAGTGTATCATGCTCACTCAAATGGTCAATCTGGTAGTGGCGTCGTGGGCATGGTCGTGAGGTTCCCTCTATTATGGTTGAGCTACGCGATAGCTGACCCATGCGTCAACTCGTGAACGGGTGCTGCCAGAGGGAACTGGTCATCTCGTTTCTCATATATTTTTATGTAAGTTGTGTTTCACATCGATATATATATATTATAATCAGCACTCTGATCACAATCATAACCTGTTTTGATATACCTTTTGACTATGTACATCATGTACTTTTATATATTATTAGATTAAAACATTGTAAGAAACAATAATGGTAACCCCTTCTGGCTTGATAGGGACCGACACTGTTCAAATGAGTTTCTTTCGGCATTTTTCTCAGCAGTGGTCGTTCCGAAATGCCAGTAGTTTGTAGCTTGTGAGAAACGCTTTGGGCAACTGTTAGTGCAGTGAGTGACTTTATAAATAAATAACTATAAATATAAAAATTGACGAGAAAAAGTGCCTGTGAAGTTCTTATTTCTGAATAAAATTATTTGAATTTGCTTATGGTAGAACTATCTACTATCATTAATTAGGTTATCTGGAATTAAATATCTTAACAGTACCTATAAAAACTACTTCCGTTTTTGACAGTTTCTTTTTATAGTAATAAAATTCTTTCTTTATAGGTTTGTGACAAGGGTTTTGCAAGACATGCAACATTATGGAATCACCGACGCATACACACGGGAGAGAAACCTTACAAGTAAGTAGATGAACATAAATGATTAGTTGTAATTGCAAATAGCTTGTTGCAGCCAGAGTGCATGCTATTTTTAACCTGTGAAGTATTGGTATTTTTAAGGTAAGATCTATCCCTCAGGGGATCCCACCCAGTGAACTCTGTATCCTAGTATAAGTTTGACATTATCCCCTCGTTAATGGCATAAACTGTTGCAGCAAGCAAATAATAACAACATATTGTTACTGTTTATCAAGTACATCCATAAAACAAGGAGGCCTGAGAGATACGCGGCGGGGGCGAGCGAGCGATATCGCATATTAATTCTTCTTCTAAAATGTGTTATTACTAACACTGTTGTTATAATCTATTGACAATTCATTTTTTAATCTGAATGGAACTGCGCTAGCTTATAGACCAAACATTGCCAGTCTACGCATTGACGGGTATTCCGTCAATATCAAGGCTGATGTATGAAATTTGCATACAACTGTATGAAAATAATAATATTTACTGTACTGTATGAAAATACTAATAAATTTGCATACAACTGTATGAATATTTAACTAGCTTTTGCCCGCGGCTTCCCACGCGTTCATTTCATTTCTTAAAAGGAATCGAAGTAAAATTTCAGTTATTCTTTTATCGCGTATTAAAGGACTGCTAAAATTTATTTGTTATTATTATTCAAATTCGTATTCCTTGTCATCTTTAGTTCAAGTCCTGCCCCGTTTCCTGCATATTGTCCCATGTCGTTTCCCGCAACGTACCCCATCCCATTTCCCGCTACGTATCCCACTCCCGCTTCGGGTAACGCGTGCCGAACATTTCATAGACCTCTTCAAAAATAATAAAGTTTTGCATACATTTCCACCCTTACATCATTCCCCTAGATATGCAATTTTCAAAATATAATTAATGCATTTTTATTTTTTATCAACTACAAATTTAAATAAAAAAAATCATGTGTCTCAATGTAAGTGTTTTTCGTTTTTATATAATTGAGTTTTATTAATGTACATAAAAATTTACTAGATGTGAAACATGCGGGTCGGCGTTCAGTCAAGCAGCGCACCTTAAGAATCACGCCAAAGTGCACTCCGGAGAGAAACCTTTCAAGTGCGACATCTGTACGGCCGCATTCGCTGACCGATTCGCCCTCAAGAGGCATCGGGGCATACACGATAAATATGGTCAGTAGTTTAGTTATATTTTTTCCTCCTGGGAATAGACCAAAAAATAAAATGACTACCAAAATAATTAACTCACTTTTTCTTGCAAATAGAATGGTCTCGACGATAAGTTCATACATAAAATAAATCGTCAATAAAAGTAATATTTAAGTAAAGCATTTTAATATTTTTTCAGGTCAAACTACACCTCTAGCTAGCCAAACAACTCAGAAAGCTAACAGTGAACAGCAGAATGCGCAACCGGCAGTCGAGGTGGAACAACAAGCACTCTGAGTGTAGGGATATTTTTAATTTCGTGCACCCCTTCAAAGCTAGGCTTATCTGAAATTACTGAACATCCATAGAATAAGAGATTTTGCATTCAAATTCGGAAAGGAAACCTAACCGTCCTAAATTATTAATTTACTGTCACAATAAATTTTAAATTACACTACAATATTTGTGTGTACATCAATTTTATAGTACCTACCTAAATTGTACGTGTCAAAAGCAACCTCTTAAAATGGTATTTCAGATACAAAATGAATGCGGCCTTTTGTCCGAATTTTAGACATAAACATGAAAGTACATTGCAGTATAATAATATTCAATAATACTCCATACATTATGTACTACTCAAAAATAGGAAGCCAGATATGGCTTCCTATTTTTTCTATTCCTTCTAAATAAAGGAGTAAACACAAGGTCTTAATTAACACTGCCATTATTAATTTATTATTAGCCCATGTGGTATTTGTCAGTATAGGTACATACATGTTTTAATGGCCTTATTTAATATCATTTTCAAAGTAAATCCTGATTGGCTGTGGAACTAACATTTTTGTATGCATTTTTGTTTATTTACATGACCAAATAGTCCTAAAGATAAATTGGAAATTATATGCAAAATAAAACTATAACGAAGTGACCAGTTTCCTAACAAGAAATATTCTATACTATTTTTCTTCAAGCTTTTAAATTAATTAATTTAAATTTTGTACAGGCGTCGACCGCCACTGCAGACTTAATTGAATGGTCGTTGATTCGGATCTCCTGTACTCCTGTGTATAATTAATTATTCATAAAGTATAAAGTTTCGTAAACTATCGCTTCAGGAAATGTCCTTTTCCACTGACCACTCAAATGTGTTGGCAAATTAGTAAGATCGTCTACATAAAATCTTCGTCTACTATTTATTATCTGATTGAAGAGTCACGCGATAGGTCACGATAGAACTTTAAACGTGTTTTTACAGATCTGTATTGAGATAAATGTAGTAAAATGAGAAAGAACCAGTAACTAACGCTAGTCCATAGTCCAATACTGAGAAGGCGCGTGATAAAGAAAAGTAATAAACAATTACTGCATGTTTCCTGACATCTTGATGGATATTTTGGTCTGTAAATTTCAAACATCCTGTTGTAATTTTTTACACTTGTAAATATTAGATTAATTTACCGTAGCAGCCTATGTGATTTAGTATCATAGCATATCTATATACTAAGTTAACTAAAAAGTTTTGTTATTTATGATAATGAAATTAAGGTTTGAATTTATTACAAATTACTAGCCTATCTAATCAAGAAAGCATCAATAAGATGAAATTTTGTAAGGTAGTTGTAAATTTATAATAAAAATATTAGAAATATAGCGAAATTTGTCTAAACTGTAAAGTTTGTTTAATTTATCTTTTCAATAGATGTATGTTTAAAATATAAGTACTGTCCATTTCCTATTATGAAACTTTTTCTCAATTTATCAATCACCTTTAACCTTTACTGTTACTCAATGAGAATACAAAGTGTCTATTTGTAAGTGTTATTCATTGGAAATACTGAGTAGCGATGAGCTGGGAAGTTCTCGAGAATTTCTTGAAAAGTATTTATTTCCCATTGTAAGATTCTCATGAAAATCTTTATGGTTTTAATAATGAAAGTTATTAAAAGATATCAAATTTTAGTTTACTTCATTGGTCTTGTGGTAGGTAGCATTAGCATTATCTAGATGTGTGACACAACTTATTTTCCATTTAATATACTCAAAGGACCATTTTCTTGAAATATGAAATTAATTAATCCAAACAGTGCCATCAATGGCACTATATACCTAAAGGGAATATACATATAGAATACCTAAGGAGGAAGTCATAGCTTCCTTGAGTCACAATGTAATTTTACCCAAGGTTAAACATAAGCTATAGTGGGAAACAGCATGATAAATATATTTAATTGTTGCTACATTCACAACAGTAATGGGAATAGGCATAAAGATAAGTGAGCTGAACAAATGGATACTTTACTCCACATTTACACTGACTTTTGTAGTCTTTGTCTTCAATCTGAAGTACCTATACAAAAATAGGGTAGGGTAATTAGAGAATAAAATGTAAATATTCATAACAATATTTTAATTGCCATTTTAAATTTAAATAAGATTATAGTTACAAACCCAGAATGTTTGATAACGGTTTCGTCCTTATGCTAAAAACCTATAGACGATTTTTATTCATAAACCCAGTTCTCATTTGCTGGCGTCCAACCGACTTGTTCTTTTTCGGTGAACCAAAGAGCGATTTCCTTTTTGGCGGCTTCAACACTGTCGGATCCATGAATAATATTACGACCAACTTGGATGCAGAGGTCACCGCGAATGGTTCCTGGTTGTGAATCGGCAGGGTTTGTTGCGCCAAGCATTTGACGACCAGTCTTCACAACGTTCAGGCCTTCCCACACCATAGGAACAACCGGTCCGGAATTCATGTATTTTACGAGACCGGGGAAGAAAGGCCGCGACGCTAAATCACTGTAGTGGTTTTTCAGAAGTTCTTCAGACGGCCACATTAATTTAAGAGCTACCAGCTTGAAACCTTTCTTCTCGAAGCGCTCGATGATTGTCCCAACCAGTCCCCGTTGGACACCGTCGGGTTTGATCATGATGAAAGTTCTTTCACGTGGTTCGGCCATGATAAAAGCTGGTAGCGAATTTACAATACGTGCGAGATAGGTTAAGAGAGTGAACAAAGTGGCAATCATAAGCGCGAAGAGGGAGCGAGATTTGGCGTGGCACCACTAATGTTGCCAGGCTAGAGGAGCATTATCGGACTGACATTTGTGACATTGATTATGTATCAAGCATCGATTTAGTACGTACTTCTTACGAAGTACTTACTAATTCCATGGTATCAAGAGCGGCTACACAATTAATACTATGTTTTTGACACAAACGCACAGTTTTCGACATCCATTTATTTACCAATTTATGTACACGAAACAGAGTATATAAGAAAATAAAAAGTTGAATAATATTACATAGGTATTGCTTATTTCTAAAGAAATCTCTTCCAGCAGATCCGAGAGAGAAATGAGGAAGAAAGGGTAAAAACAAAACAACTTAAAATTACATATATATACAAGGTTACTGGTATCGCATAACCTTCCAAAGGCGCATAAGGTACATAGAGACTAACATCTTTTGTTCTACGACTTTTGTCTAAACGTAATAAATACAAGAAAAAATATTTTTTTATATTTAATATCGTTTTTATAAAACGTTACTCTATGTTGGATTCCGCTCGCGTGAATTTCATAGTAAAATCTCGGTCATTCTTTGAAAATGTGAGTCAGTACAGGAAGAATTATTGGAAGTATTAAAGAGACAATTTTAGCAGAAATGAAATCATTACCAGCAGCATTAGAGAATACATAAAGAAGCCATTTCCTAACTTCACCTTCCGCAACAGAAGTAAATTCAAAAGGAGCATAGAGAGGGAGAGGTAAATTGGACAGAAAAGTTAGAGTATTAGACTTGATATAATATTGTCATTTGCTGAAGATTTCCCAATGCCAGAAATCTCCAAACCTCGGTTTGGCTACGACAAATAAGAGTCATGGAAATACCGTCTCTTTGCGTCCTACACATACGACTACAACAATTTCGTAGAACTTAAAAAAAAAATTAATTACTTTCCGCTGTGCAACGCTTCAACCTATGCTTAGCTCTATCTCTACACACCATTGCCTCGTAAAGTTTATTATTCCGTGATTGCCTCTTTAATTTCAGGCGTAAGCCAGGGAGCAGGGTTCCGTTTAGCCTTAATACGCATAAGAGTAGCATGCTTATTATATACTAGCTTTTGCCCGCGGCTTCGCCCGCGTGAATTTCATAGTAAAATCTCGGTCATTTTTGAGAAAAATGATGAAGTTTGTTTTCAAATTTTTAGAAGAGGACATAGGCTACTTTTCATTAACCTGCGCTGACGGCCGCCATTTTGGTTCAACTTATGTGCCAAGTAAAAAAAAAATAGGTTGCCTAAATGCTTTTTAACCATGATAATGTCCCTGCCAATTGATCTAAATATTGCAGGCGCTGCCATCCTATCTGCTGGGACAGTAATGATTCTCATCTAAACAAATTCTTGATAAAAATATTTGGGGTGATTGGACAGTGATGATAAGGTGATAAAAGCTCGAAAAAAGCCACTACAGGCTTTTTTCGAGGCCCATAATCAAGATGATTACGTTGAAAAATAAAAACAGTTTAGGTATATAAGTAGACTCATGCTAGAGATTTATTGCGTTTCCATTTTCCAAAAACTTTTTGATCAACCACACTGTCGTCGCCACAAAAATACCTGTGTCTAAAGCCACATTTACACTCAGCCTTATAGGGCAGGAGGGAAGTGAGCATCCCAGTCTTAGATCCCAGTGGGCAGCGGGTAGCACGAGGGCCTACCTAGGTATGTAAAAAGGTTACTCGCGCAGTCACTGCCACTGCCCGGCGCTCCCTCGATTGTCGGTTGTTCGCCCGGAAGTCAAATCTAAGACGGGCAGCTGAGTGTTTACATTCTTGCTCGTTGCCGTCGCAATTGGATCAAAATAGAACGTGCCACGCTACGTTTTGTTATCTGACTACAGCAATTCATTTATAATCATCTGTTTAATTTGAATAATTTGCAAGTTGACAAATAAAGAAGAGAGAGAGAATAGAATATGAAGGCTGAGTGTAAATGCTCACTCGCGTCGTTATTGCCGCAGAAGTATTAAGTACAAACACACAACAGGAAACATTTCCGGCAGCGGCAGTGGCTAAGTGTAAATGTGGGGTAAATAGATAGATGGCAGTAATATACAATTTCCGGGCGGGCTATTCTTACTTTTTTCTATGAAGTTTGTGACCACGGCGAAAAAAATCATCAGAAAACAACTTACTAAAGTAGGTATCTATTATTTTCTGTTAATGCAATTTAATAAATGGTCATTTATTAGGCCGCAAGCTTGCATGAAAGCATAACATGTCGTGGCACCTACAAATTTAAATCCTCTTTTCTTTAGAGCTTTAGAGAGAGCATTTGACTGTATGCTTTCAGTGGGAATATCATTAATATGTATCCAAGAATTCACAATAGGTTTGTTATTGACAAAGCTCCAAATAAATTCTGAAAAATCTTCATTATCAACTTCCATCTTTATGTAACATTTTGCATTATTTAATATGGAATTAATTTTGCCTTTGTGTCTAATTATCTCAGAAGTCAACAACAAATTATTTATATCATTTTCTGTCAACTTGATTATTTGATAGGGATCAAAATTACAAAATAATTTTTTATAATTTTGTCTTTTCTTTAAAATAGTTATCCATGAAAGTCCTGCTTGTTGCCCTTCTAAGCAAATCATTTCAAACAAACGAAGACTATCATATTCAGGTTTACCCCATTCTTCATCATGATACTTAATGTATAGGGGATCTTTAGTCACCCAAGCACATCTTGTTAATTTGTCATTGTTTTCTATCATCTTTAGTAATTTATTCTTGTATAATAATCTGAAAAGGAAATAAAATTTAAGAATTATTTTGATTAGTGGGAGTTGTTGAGGAAGGGGGTAATAAGTGGCCTAAATACCCACACTAATACATATTCATTGTTTTAAACTTAAATAATTTGAACTGCTCAAAGAAGGAGGGTCAGAAGATAATAGACATAAACTTATCTAACTATTGGTCAGGTTACGCTGGAGATAATACAGAAATTGCATGTAGCACTTATGTCTGTGCCTTTGCCTGCAGTGCCTGAAAGTGAAAACCTTTACTTAATAAAACTTTTCAATAATCATCAATTCCATGATGGGATCAGTAGGTTAATATACAGCAGAATGTCACAAAATATCTAGGTATTTTGTGTATATACCTTGTTACAGCTACAACTAAATCCAACTGAGAAAACTGAGACGTGACTAGTGTAGTGAAGGAAACTGAATCGATAGGTTACTATCGATAGTGCGTAATTGTCAAAATATCTCGAATGTCTATAGCATAATTATGTGAATTGACTGGCAAACTTATATTTGAGAAAGAGGGAACAGTGGAAACCAAGTTTACCTTGTCTTTTGCAAGATTATGAACAATAATGCATATAACTCTTGAAATACTTGAAACTTAACGTTTCGTCCTTGATCTTGATGAAAACCATGACGACAAATAACTTCTTCAACTATCTTGTATATTATGTGACCGTTGTTTCTTCTTGGTTGGGTATGTCGAATGGCTATTTGGTAAAGTAGATAGTCTGTCTTTGATTTAGGACAAAGTCGCGGCAGGTGCACTGATTAAACATAATTTCCCTTGCTAATTAATTGGAATAAAAGTAGTGTATTTTCCTTGTATATTAACCGATTTTAAGAATGTAAATAGCGTTTTATAGCGTACTAGCTTTTGCCCGCGGCTTCGCCCGTGTGAATTTCATAGCAAAATCTCAGTAATTTTTTTATCGCGTATTTACCGGGATGAAATGTATCTAATTTTTCTACAGGACCCTCCTCATTTTCCGGGATGAAATATCTATAAGATGTTAAACCCGGGATTCTGAGGCATTTTTGATTCATAATTAGTTTTTGAATTATCCTACGGGAACCTGACCATTTACCGGGATGAAATGTATCTAAGATGTTATCCCGGTATATTACCTACATACCAAATTTCAAGCAAATCGGTCCTGTAGATTTCGAATGATGCTGTTCAGACAGACAGACAGACAGACAGACAGACAGACAGACAGACAGACAGACAGACAGACAGACAGACAGACAGACAGACAAAAATTTCCAAAACTATATTTTCGTCATCTATATCAGTAACTAAGTATATTCCATGAAGAATTTAAAAAAAAATCAAATGCAAATTTGGCCTTTCTTCAATTTTATTATATGTATTGATTAATATTAAATTAATACCTACATACAGTATTTTACTGTAAAGTTTTACTATAAAGTTGATAAAACCAAAATATCAAAAATTAAAACTATGGCACATATAAGGTCAATTGTAGGAATAATATTGAAGGACATTTCATTTCGCTTCTTATGACACCCCATAAGCATGTAGTGTTACATAGTTTCCGTTTTTACGCCGTATTTTGAATGCAGTAGCGGCCATTACTCGGATACAATGACATTACAAATAAATAAATAATGAATGAATATATTAGGACAACTAACACAGATTGAGCTAACCCCAAAGTGAGTTCGAGAATTTTGTTATGGGATACTAACTCAACGAATATTTTATAACAAATACATATATAAATAAACATCCAAGACACGGGCCAATCAGAAAAAAAAAATTCCATCATGACCCGACTGGGGTTGGAACCCGGAATCTCTCGGTTCAGAGACAAGCACTTTACCACTGCGCCACCGAGGTAATTACAGACTGTCTTCCGACGGTTTTTTTGTCAGAATAACATGCCTAACAATAACAACAAAAGATAATGCTGGTTTCATCAAAGCACCCTTTTCCATCTAAAGGTAGCGACTATATCGATATCCAAAATTCAAAGTTAATTGCGAATCCAACTATTGATTGTGGAGTTCGACATCACTTTTAGTTATATCCATCTTAACAGTCATGGTGACATTGTCATCTGTCAAAGTGTAGCCGTAGCATAAAGAATAGAAACCTAAGCCGTAGTTACCAATAACCAAAGACAACGAAAACTATATACTCGTACGGTACGAAGTACTTATTAAATCCATGCTTAATATAGGCAAGCTTGTAGATTTAGAAGGCCCCTCGCGCGCAACTTATCTCTGTCAAATAGGGTAATAGTACTCCCTGAGTGTTACTGCACATTTATCCCGCTAGAGTACAGCACTGTATGTTAGGTACACAAAAGCTTTGCCGCCTTTTGTTATGTCGATTAAAACGTTTATTTTAAAGTACTTTATTAATCCTTTCATTATATAAGCATTCGTTTGTGAAAATATATACAACAATGTAACATATTTGGGTGCCGAAATATTGTCGAAAACTATGGGATACTCCTCACGCTGTAAAATTTTCGAGCCAGTAAACGATCGAAAAGAAGCTCGGAACACTTCACACGTGAAGACTTATTAAAATATGGACTTCATACAGATCTTCAGTCAAAATCAAGTTTATATCACTTTTATATGACCACAGAGTTGACCAAATAATGCAGAACATAACCTAAAATAGTGTTAATATTTTCAGGATAATCCACTAAATCCTTCATTTTCAGGATAATCCTTTATTTTTGGTCGTAAATCTGCAACAATATTGAAAATTGGCGCTTTTTTCCATTGGCAATGTTTGTGTACCTTAGTTGTACCAGTAGCGCCATCTGCGCTGAACTTTGCGTAATATGCATAGGCACCGCGGCGCCGGGCCGTCGGTCGCATCGCCGCCGATTATAAGATACAATACTTGAGAAGAAATGTGACAAAGACAGAGCTCTGATTCTGTCTGATGTCTTTTGTCCCTCTCGTGCACCTTCCGCACCTGTATAGTCAACAGCATTATCAAGTTACTCTGCATGAACCACTATGGCGCGCCATATAAATTTTAGTACGTTGATGTCAATGTATGTTTTTATATCTGTGGTGGATGTGCTGTGCTTATGACTGTACCTGTACCATAAACCTGGTATGCGTAATATATTTAATTTTCTTGGATAGATGGGATTTCATTAAACAAAATTAACGTAGGTATTCAATCTCACTGTTTGACTAAAGTTTTCTCATGTGAGCTTAAAAATAAACTTATATTGTGATGTTAAGAGTTTTAATCATAAAGACTGGGTCCATTCAAGTTTAAGTATCCAGTGCATATGAGCCACTTAGGACCACCATAAACTTTGGCAAGTTTAGACTGATGATTACATCTATGTGGTTTAATGTATCTTCTGGTCTCAGGACCAGTTACCAAACTTTTCATTATCTTCATATTTTGATCGCTAAGAGAGCCGTCTGCTAGTTGATGTAAGAGAGGCAAATATTCTGGTTTTGATAGCTCCCCTGCTATACGAGAAACCTAAAATATAAAATAAAAATTACTAGATTATAATACAAAACTTATACTAAGAAATCTGTTTTTTTAACTTACATATTACGTAAACGAATGAAATCGTTTTTGGGATCATTCTATAATCCCCAGAAGCTCTCATTTCAATCGTGCAGTGTTATATGTAAATGCACTGTATATGAAACAAATTAAAGTAAAATTTATGTACTTACGACAAACTTCAGCTGGCCATCTGATAACGGACTTGATATAGGTCCTAACAACAGAACACTACTATTCATCGCTAGGCTATCCGGATCAACTGATATAAGTTCATCGCTGACGTTACTTTTTATTTCGTCATTAATAATCAAAAATAAATACTCATTAGATACCTTTTCAGGTTCTTTAGATATTAAATTGAATCTAGATTGAGGTTTTGCCGGCTTGCTTTTTTTACAGCATAAATTTTTCAGTTGTGAAACGAGAACGTCAAAAAGCTGTTCTTTTTTTTCAACATCCTCTGTACTTTTATCTACGTTAAGTGTTTGTGGGTAGTTATACAAGAAGTCATTTAATTTTTGCAATGCTTTATAATTATGGTCATTATTACTCCCAGCAGTGTAAGGATCAATGGCCTTATGCTCTAATTTGAAAAATGCCCCTGGAGAATTTTCCTTTTCATTGTCCGCCTTATTGTAGATATTGTGATTTAGCTTGCTATCCATCTTAATTTTATTTACTTCAGTTTTAAACTTGCTATCTAAGTTTGTTTGTGAATTATAAACAATTTTGGCAATGTCATTTAAATCATACTCTGTTTTTTTAGGTTGACTATTTAGCAACTTCATTAATTCATCATCAGATAATTTGGAGATTAAATATGTAACGTCGTCATCTGCAACATATATTTATTATCTACTTACAAAAAAGTTTGTTGTGCATTGATTTTCGAAAAAAAGGCTTAATTATTTATTTAAGATTATAAAATTACCTAGGTACGTACCTGTGTCTTTAACAATTGTATTTTTTGGTAAAGATTTCTCCTTGGGATAGTACGATTTTTCATAAATTAAATCTGCTAAATCATTTTCAGCATTACTTTGGTCAAAAAAGAATGCACGTCTATTTAATGTTGATACAGATTGTGTTATTGGAACCTGAAATTTAAAGATTAAGGACAATTTTATAGTTATCATTTATCGTATTATACTTAGTATAAGTACTAGGTAGGTAGGTACTTGTGATTTCGATCAAAATTTCTCAGATGGATGTCAATCTGTTCACAAAATAAAAGTACTTACCTCATTACATGATACCTACACTACATACCTACCTACATTAAAGATTAGCATTTCATATGATGAGATCAAAGTTTAAGAGATGTCAAGACGTCTTAAAAGGATGCAAGCTTTTGTGTATAAAAAATTTATAATTATTGTTCTCTTGGAGGCGAAGCATCCCTTCACTAGATTTAGAGACAGGTATAAAAAAAAGAAGTTTCGTTTCTAAATATGGACTTTATATCTCAGTTAAATGTAAGTAGGAACATGCAAATAACAGATAGAGGTAAGTACATACCCAAAAAGCAAAACATGTAATATAAAAATAAATGGAAGACCACATGGTCGCCACCATGGTGGATTTGATACAAAATGTCCAATTCAGAGATTTAATTTCACGGATCGATGCACATACGATTCTTACAATCTTATCAAATCAAATAGCTTTGCTCGTGGTATCTTGTTAGTGTTTCAGAATTAACAATGAAAAAGCGGTCGTTAAATCTTTTTACAATTCATTTGATAAGATGGAAGTCGAAATGGTTTTTTTTTACGTTTTTAACAAAATGATTTCAATAGTTCTAGCCTGTGGCTCTAGCCGTTTTATATATTCATATAAATACATAAATTATTTTTTCCCTAAAAATGCGTTTTCTCACAGATGAGTTAGATTGATTTCATAGCATCGATTCGGAAGATGAAATCACAGTAATTCTTAATCTAAAACTAGATTTTGAAAGTTTGCCCACGGCCTACGACCACCCTATTACCTTAATCCTACAAGTACCCACTTATATTTAGCATAAGTAGATAGAAAACCTGTCAATACAAGTACCGGAAACATTTTTTTTTGTTATAGGTATATGTTACAGTTAAAGCCAGTTTTTAGATAGAACGCGTTTTCCCTAATAGGGAGTATTACTGCACATTTATCCCGCCAGGGTACAGCACTGTATGTTAGGTACACAAAAGTTTTGCCGCCTTTTGCTATGTCGATTAAAACGTTTATTTTATAGTATTTTATTAATCCTTTAATTATATAAGCATTCGTTTGAAAATATACAACAATGTAGCATATTCGGGTATATATTTACATACACCATAAATTTTTAATTATGTCATAAAATTGAAGGCTACATATTAAAGACCCTATTAGTACATGTGAATAATCAAAATGTAATATTACAGTTTATCATCAAAGTTTGATTTGGTTTGATTGCGGTTTGCGTTTATTCCAAAATATTTATGTAGTACTTAGTTTATTTATCGTGTTCGCTCGCTCTGGTGTGCAATGACCTTGGCATAGGCAAAAACAAATAAATAAAAAAGGATTGCTTCATCAATGAAAATCGACTTTGTGTGAACCGCTGCACTGAACCTAATTTTACTATGAAGCTAGAGTAGTCAGGTGGCACACTCTAAATATTATAACTAATTATTATATATTATTTTAAATACATTTTGGATTTCGATTTGTTATGTTTTGACTATGCACATATTATCAATAACAGGTACTGATAGCCCCATTTTATTTTTTGGCATAATTAAAAATTTATGGTGTATAATAAAACTATACAAGGTGTTTGGTCAATGGTATATAAAGCCGTGACAAGGCCATACCCCAAGGGTCATATTAGTTGTATGGTGATGAAAAAAATTTATATCTTGTAATATTTTTTCCATACAAAAATAAAAAAACAATATATATTCTTCTTTAGTGACATCACTAATTCTAGAAAAGGCCAGCAATACATGGTGTATTGCCGTCCTACTTGACACCACCCGCAAAGCGTCCGTTAAAACTCTTCTTAAGTTCTAGTCTCCTAGTACAATTCAAACTTGTGCCTCAAAACGTTTCAAAAACATACCTAATTTTCCTTTGAATACGCCGCCTTTGATGACATCGCGCATGCGAGCGCGCGCTGCGCGCACTCCCCCGATATCAGCGGACGACGCGATCTTGACACTACACACTTTTTACTGAACACTTTCAATAGGTACTAATCTTCAACACATTCGTCCTAGATTTAATAATAAATCACAACACTTGAATATGCCGCATTTAATGAGCACGCGGGCGCGCGCGCTCCCCCGATATCGGCGGACGACGCGACCTTGATACTACACACTTTTTACTGGAAACTTTCAATACTAATCTTCAACACATTCGTCCTAGATTTAATAATAAATCACAAGACTTGAATATGTCGCCTTTGATGAGGCGGCGCGCGCGCGCGCTCCCGATAGCGGCAGACGACGCGACCTTGACACTACGCAATTTTTAATAAACACTTTCAATACTAATCTTCAACACATTCGTCCTAGTAAAATTACAACACAACCAAGGCATTTTGCGTAGACCGGCAAATTACAAATGTCCGACTATGCCGCTCACCACGACGAGCGGCTGATAGTTCACCGTCACATGTTCCAACAAACATACAAACATCATCATAATCTACTACACTACGTTACTAATTAGTGTCAAAATACAAACAAAAACAAAACAAAGTCTGTTTCGACACGACGACAATTTGAAATAAAATATCACGTCATAACACGTCGGCGTTTCTCAATCGAGTGATGATAGGTCTTCCGGCAGTCCAGGATTCCAAAATGTCTGTCCGCCTAGTACCTATATTGAGTTCCTCGCGCTAAATGTGAAAGAACCATTGGTGTGTTTCTTCCCCAGCCGCGTCATAGCCGAGGGTCCACCCACTTGCCTACGTTTTCTTCTACTCTTCGCACTGTATGTTGTTAGACCATCATTGCTAAAACCGCTTTTCGAGATTACTTAAAAATGTTGGCATCGTTTTGGCGAACTATGGTGCCATGAAACTTAAAAAAAAAGATATTCTAAAAGGGGAGGTGTTGGGCAGGTGGCTGTGTGTAAAATCACTGACGATAAACTTACTTTTTGCACCCTATGCTTCAGAGCATCAAAACCATGAATGCAACCAAGAAAATATCCATAGATTGAGAAAACTTTTATTTTCTATTAGCTAATATTTACAAAAATAATCCTTTAAAACGAAATTCTACTAATACATAGCACTCTGGTCAGAAGTTATCAAATCAGGGTCTGGTGCATCATTCAGGTCATCCAAGCTATCTGGTTCCAGCTCATTATTGTTTCTAGGGGGAGAGTATGATGTCCTGAGTTCTTCTTCCTCATCTTCATCATGGGACTCTTCAGATTCATCAGACTCATCATTCCCTAGAAAAAGAAATGTTTGCAATTACATGTATCTTTACTTATTCCTAAAAAAATATGTAATAATTTATTCAGCAACTAGTTTGTAGCCCATGGCTTTGCCTGCATGAGATTCCCACGGGGCCAGTAATTTTTCCTGGATGAAAAGTAACCTATGTCCTTCTCCAAAATTTTCCTTTAGATTGGTTGAGTAGATAGAGTGTGAAGAGGTAACAAACTTATTTTCGCATTTATATTATTAGTTAGGATGATATTATCCTACACCTACCTACTATCCTACACTTTGGTTGGAATAATAAATAAATACATGGTTTATGTGTGAAGTGGATTGCACCTTAACCCTAACGTTAATTAAAGTTATGTCTATCAACACAATATATGTACCTTCTTCCTCATCTGTGTCAGCTTCTTCTTCCATTGGCTCTGGATCTGTCTTGCCAAGAGGAACACGCTTCATATATTGCTGGCCAATTGAGTTAAGCTAGAAGCAGAAGTTTTTAATTAGATATTTCCTCACTTCTCCTTAACCTGGAAGTACTATGTTTGATTCCCAGCGTGGGTATCACACTTACGGCACATAATTGTTTATAGTATGTACTTTTGGGGAAAATCCAAGGCACTTACCCACTGTTGATGTTCTTGCTCTAAAGCCGAAAGTTCCTGTTCCTCATCACATGGGCTATCTGCATTAAACCACTTTGAGTCTATTAAACGTGGGGTTAAAACTGGAAACGGTATGTTCATTTTTAAAATTCTAAAGATCTGATATGGAAAAATGTGCCCGTATATGTACAATTTGAACTAAATTCTTCCCAAGTTTTATCGGAGATTAGCTTTTATCTACTTAAAGCATCTACTTTTCAACGATCCAGTTCTTTTCGAGTTAGGTACTTTACCTATTTCGAATTGAAATTACTGAAAAACACAAAATAATGTTTGGTTTGACAAGACATTGACTTGCGAAGTGGCTAGGGTACAGGCATTGACAGGCTACCAAATAGCTAGACATTGACGTATATTTTTTTTATATTGTTGCTTCTTAGACAAAGAAAACACTACTAAATACTATTACTAGACCGCTGATATAACAGCAATATACAAGGTTTGGTCAATGGTATATAAAGCCGAAAATGGTAGATAGGGTATCGTATCCACATTCTCAGAAAAATATCTCCATGTGGAAAAAACGTCACAATAGGGAGCTAATTAAGATTTTAGATTACGGTAAAATTAGTGCAGTGCCAATCTATTTCATTCATCTGTACAACTTATCATTGACCTCAGTACCAGGATTGGTGCAAATTATGATGATGAAAATTCAAAACATGGCTTTTATGCCTAAGATCTTTGAGTCTTTGAGAGGACAATATATGTATTTACGAAACTGTCTCTATTGGAAACTTAAGTAAAAGCAATAATAATAAATTTTATGTTGCAATTCAACTTTTAAAATTATTACAAAGAAAACAATTAGGTACAATTTAGGGAATATCTCTTCTGCGAATCTGATCTTTAAATAAACGTTTGCGCCTGTGTGAATGTGAAAGAAATAGGATCGAAAGAGATGGATGGAATGAAATATTGCCTATTATTTTTAGTGTCGATTCCATGGTTCTGTATGATTTATTATTACCTACTCATAAAAAAGTTTGATGTGAAATCTTTGTAGTTTGTTGTTTACGTTTTTCAATTAATGAAATAAATCATTATTGATGTTAATAATTTAAAAGAAAATCTTAAGTATCGAGATGTATGGTATGGTATGAGTACTTTAATTTTTTTACTATTACTTGTTCACACGGTGTCAATGTAAGGTTGAGAGTATAATACTTACGAGAATACCTTGAACACAACCTAGGCAGTTAATTAAGTCTAGGCTGTGTCTTAGTCTCCCTGTATGACATCCACAGGATTTTTTTTCCCACAGGATATTCTATACTATATAGATATCATACGATATTCCTCACCCTGCATATTTTTAAAATTCTATTTTTGCAGTAAATAAATAAGCATAGCTAAGGGATTATACACTAAAAGACCATCATCACTCCCTTTTGTGAGTGATTGATTTTGAAAATGATTCCTTTCTCAAGAAAATTAATGGATTGTAATGACAGCGCGACTGCAGCAGTCGAAACACTCTTGAGAACCACCCATTATGGCAACTATAACAGGTATAAGCAACTTTGGTATTAAGGTATAAGCAAATTTGGCAACAGGCAAAACCACACAACCTAAAAAATTATAGACTTTATTAATGTTGACATTTTACTTCTACATAATCCACACTACACTATATATATATGAGTAAAAAATTCTAGGAGCTGATGCCATGTTCGCATATTATCACATCAGTATAAAATTACCAGCTGTTGCTGGCAGTTTCGCCCGTATTAGCCTATGTTTGGCTTAGGGCCACTGGATTATATCTATTCCAAATTGTTAATAGGCTACTTTTTGCGGGCGGAGCCGCGAGCAACAGCTATTACATAAATATGGTAATTAATAAAATTAATAAATTGTAAACATTGTAAATTTGTAATGATTTTTTAAAATCTGATCATAATTATTATATTTACGTAATATTAAATACGAGTGATATCGACGACACTGGCTACGACTCTTGTTAGTAGAGGTCCTATGTTGTCCTGAGGAACACCTCCATTCCATTTTTTCTTCAGACATTTTTCAATCTGAGAAAATATGGATGTTAAACCTGAAATATTAAATTCATTAAAGGAGTTTAAATGCCTTACAACTACTCAAATTCATATCCTCATTAATGTGGCCTTGCTAGATTAGAGTTAAATGACTTTTCCGTTTAGTTGCATAGGCTCAAAAAGGTTCAAAAAGCTAGTCTCGAATGGACTAATTTATGAAATAGCTTTATTCTTAAAAGGGCCAGTGGGTAAAATGACTAACTTTTACAGACCAAATTAAACAGTTCATATTTTTACAAAGCTAGTTGCGTCTCTGGGCTTCGCTTCTATGGGAATTTCGGGATGAAACTGCATTATGTGACTAAATAGTTATTTCAAAACCTACTTTAAGTTAGTTCCATATTGGCGTGCTATACTTGAACAATAAAAATCAGTTTTAGAAAGTTTGCTTGCATACCTGATGTTGTTTCAGTGCACTTTGCCATGTTCAATGTAAAAAATATTGCACTCCTTTTGACCAGCGGATTGTATTCATCACAATAATAATGGAAAGCCATGGCAAGTTTTGAGGGCACCATGTCAAGTTCCTTCACAAGCATGACTCCGGATTTGTCGATGTCATCTTTGTACTTATTGATTAGCTCGCTGTGCGACTCCATATCAAAAGCTGAGCTATCTAAAACTATGTGTGTGACTGATTTACTATCATTACCTAAAAGCAATAAAATAAATTTTAAAATTATTGCTTGAAAAGTCTGGGACAGTTGATGAAGTAAAATAATAAGTAATAAAAAGGACAGACACACGAAGAGTTGCACGTCTGGAGATGACAATATTGCGTTATTGTGGATTGACACGCGCATACGCGGCAGTTATCATGACCGCGATATAGTAGACAAACCCTAGAAGTGCCGCTTGCGCTGGTACGGCCACGTCTTACGTAAACCGAAGAAGTAGGTGCGTAGGGAACAATGCCCTGGCCATGCTGTTTCAGTTGTCTCTGGCAGAAGGGCAAACCAAAAAAGCTGGGCTTCGACACTTTTTGGCTGAGGAAGTCCTCTAAACAAAGAAAATAAAAATGAACTCAAGGATACTGACGTAAATATCTGGCGGTACTGGCAGCTATCTCGTTCATAAACTTATTGAACTGCACTGGATCATATTGATCAGAATTGCTATTGTATGCAAATACGAAAGAGCCAGCATCTTGCCTCTTGTAAATAGTTGAGATACCTGTAACAACATATCAATAGATTTAATAAAACAATAGAAAAAATCTGTACATTGAATATATTTACATAGGAACTAAATTAGGCGATAAAGTCATAGTAATAGAGTAAGAATTAAAAACAACTGTATGTCTGTTTGTATATGCTAATCTCCGGAACTATTGGGCGGATTCGAATGAATGTTACATAGCTATAAAGCTTGGGCAACATATAGGGTATAAATGATTTTGAAAACTATGTTGGTTCAGCTAAACTACAGGAAATATAGAAACGACGCCTTAATAAAAGTTGTTTAGCCTGACGAGCATTTTCTGTTGAGGTATAAAAATCGAAGATCTTTTCAATTTATTCAAAATTTATCATAATTTACTTGGCGCCCGAAGGAACGGGAGCAAGTATACAATAAATGTTTTTTTAATCTCTAATAATTTTGACTCCTTAGCATCAGCTAGATTATAAACATTAACTAAATTGGCTGGCATTTAAATAACACTCAGGGAATTATAGTAGCAGAGACTAATTTTAAGTACCTATAATTTGATATTGTAGTAAATATTTAGTATCGAGGATTATTTACCAGTTTGCACTTGTAGTATAGTGTTATCTGTGACTTTATATTTTCTCCCCAAATCACTGAGATCAGTATGGAATCCAGACTCATCATAAATAATACTGTTTCTTTGTTGACTTTTAACTAGTAAATCACTATATAATGTCGCTAAAATAGTAATTAATGCTGCGGCGGGAAAAAATAAAACGGACTTTGAAGATTTCTTTCCGTTTTGTGATTTTTCTTGACCATCCTTTGGCGTAGGTATTCGAGGTGAATTATCTTCATGACTATATGTATTTCTTGTATTTTCCGGTATTCTCTGATTCCAGGAATGATTGTTTACATCGCTGTGTACAGACCAGTTTCCAAACTCACCACTGTAATGTGATGGAAGAGTTGCAGGTAATGACTTTGCCAGCACATAGCTGCAATGAAACAGACTTTACCAGCTCATATTATAACCATGGATGTGTTTATGAAATTGTGAATTTGCTGTGCCAATTGTGGTTAATGAGCCAATAAGCTGTTTTATGAAATAAATGAAAAAAAAAACATGCATATAAGTGTGGTAATTCCACTCAACTAATTCTTTTCCCAATAATATTGCTACATTCTTTCATCTTATTAAATATAAAAAAGGGATAACTCTAGAATTTGGTAAGTGGAATCCCACCCTAATTTGGTATTAAAATGAGCTAATTTAGGATTCATAAAATCTGTAATTAATATTTAAAGACTAAGTGAAACAAGTTGTAATAATCATATACAAAACAACATGTACATTTATTTATCCATTTCATAGGTACCTTTCTTTAGTTGCTGTTTAGTAAATTATAAAGTTTTTATTGATTAGTCGCAAAAAGCCTAGTTCGCAAAATGACATCGACAATATTATGATAGATATTCAATTAAAGTGGAGCAAGGTATTGAGGTGATTTTTGCTGTGGAAATAGTCTGAGTGTGTCATAGGCTACTTTTTGAGGTGGGTAGAGCCATGGATAACAGTTATACATGAAATAAAACCCTTGTACAACACAAAATGAAATATTAACAAGTTTTACTATAAAGTTTTGTCAACTCAATACAAGTATGTCATTTAAAAATCAAAACTTTTAGATATTGTTTTCACCAAGCTCATAACATTCCAATTCCCACTTTCCTTTGAAACATTTGTATTAATTCATTCCAATCCCATCCTAATTAAAAATAAAACAGTAATGGTATCATACCTGATGTCTGACTCATCATCAGAAACTGCAGGATCAAGTCTAGTTTCGAAACTTAAAGAATTTCTTCTAGGTGGACTTTTATTGTTCACCCTTAATGGTGAAGATGGTTTAGAAAATTTGCTGAAATTACAAAAATAACAGGGTTATTAAATACAAAATGATTTTATTAAACACAACTACCATTAACTACAGTCACACACACAGAACATGAATTTTCTTTTAACTTACCAAATAAAACTATTGACATAGCCCCAAATTTGAGACTTCTGTTATAGGATACTAAGTAATTATTTTATTAAATACTAGCTGCAACCCGGGGCTTCGCTCCTGTAGTGAGAATAGTTTGGCTGAGTCACCCTTAAAAAAATCCACACTGAAAAATGAATTACCAATTACCTCATCACATTATCAACTTCATCTACCCCTTCATCACCTTTGGCACATGATGTTGTGTTGAATTCATAAGTTGTTCCATCTCTGACATCCTTCAGTCCATACCTGCCCATACCAGAGCTGTGAGAAAAGATGCAGTGGTTATGGCTGTGAATACTTTTTCTTGCAGCTGGTGTGATGGAAGCCCCCCCAAGCTATAAAAATATATAAAATAGTAAAAATAAAGAATAAAAGATAATGTATAATCTCAAATAAAATTAAAATTCCGTTGCCTACTTTACACTTTGATGTTTTATGACTTTTCTGCCAACAAAACTTATGCACCTAGTCATAATCACCGAATTTAGAATACTATATTAATCTAAGGTCACAACGTAGGTAATAGATTTTATTATCGAAAAAAAGAGAGAATTGTTTTATTATTTCAAGACGTGTGTTGACTAATATGTCTAGTGTGAAATAAACATAGGTTTGTACTAAAATATTCAAACAAATTGTACATACTTTCTTTGCACTGTTATTATTCATTTAAGCTTTGATACTAAGTAGGTACATTTAAATTATTGCCTTTCCCAGTAAAAGAACCTGTGGCCACCTTTTGTTCTTGCTTACACTATTAATTATTAATTAGAGTTGCTTCTATTATTCTCATGAGGGCAGAGATTATATATAGAAAGTACTCTGTGGGGCAGAGCGAGCAGACAGAACGAGAACAGCATTCATTTCACCAATCAAAGTCAAAGCCAGAGTCTAGAGTATAGAATGACAGAGTTTAGACTTCAAATTTGTTTTTTTTTCCAATTTTTTTCACAACACTGCTTCAACTTCCATGATCCAATCCAATGAAAATCCCTCGAAAATCCATCATTAATGAATGATATTGACAACAAGAAACGGCAATTTGGTACCTACCATGTAATAATCTTCGCTATCCCATGGTACAGACCAGTACAGACCTACCTACATCCCTGAGGAAAGGCAATGGGATCAAGAGCCCATACAGCCTTAACGCTGTCGCAGCGCAGGCAGACGTTCGCCCCGCTATTCATAAATCAGATACTCTAAGCTGCAGGCCTACCATCAACTTTTACAGAACGATTCCAATGCAACTCAGTTCAATTTAGGCACTTAAAATGAATCGCATTCATACTAAAAATTAAGTCGATGGTACGAATTTGCGATGCAGTTCAGTTTAGGTCGTAAAGTGGATCGCGTTAAGAGACGATGGTAAGCCCCCTGAAATATATTTTGTCTCTTTCGGCTAATTTCAAATATTATAAAGTATTTTCACTATCGTATCGTACTTCATAATAATAGGGCACATACGCAAAGCTCAGCGCAGATGGCGCTACTGGTACAACTAAGCTACACAAACATTGTCAATGGAGGCAAAAAACGACAATTTTCAATATTGTTGCAGATTTACGACCAAAAATAACTTCTACGCAATCGTGGTATGAGTTTAAAGGAAAAAGGAAGGAAGGATTTAGTGGATTATCCTGAAAATAATAACACTTTTTTAGGTTACGTTCTGCATTATTTGGTCAACTGTGGACTAATATAAACTTGATTTTGACTGAAGATCTTACCTGTATGAAGTCCATATTTTAATAAGTCTTCACATGTGAAGTGTTCCGAGCTTCTTTTTGACCGTTTGCTCGGCTCGAAAATTTTACAGTATGAGGCGTATTCCATAGTTTTCGAAGTTTTTTTATCTTATGGAAAACGATTTTTCCCAATATGTCGGCACCCGAATATTTTCACCCATTGTTGTATATTTTCACAAACGAATGCTTACATAATGTAAGGATTAATAAAGTACTCTAAAATAAACGTTTTAATTGACATAGCAAAAGGCGGCAAAGCTTTTGTGTACCTAACATACAGTCCTGTACTTTGGCGGGATAAAAGTGCAGCAAATACTCCCTATTGCTATTAACAGAAAGAGACAAAACATATTTTAGCCACAGTCATGTTTTTATATCTATGACTTTAGCTTAAAATATATGTAATGTTTTCCGATAACCTGAGGTTTTCACTATTTTATCACAGATATAAAAATATTGTTATGTATTATTATGATTACCAGAATTGGTGTACGAGATTTGTACGAGATGAAGGTAGTGTGGACCTACCTATAGATAGGATGACATTTTGGCATGGTATATAGTAATATACCATGCCGCCGCTCGCCACGTCATGCTATGTTATTTTTGTAGGTAGGTTAACTACTTATTGATCTAAGGTAGGTACCTACTGTTCAAAATATGCTTGATGAATTGATGGTCATGTTTATTTTTCTTTTGTCGCAAAGACCTCGTCTCTCATCTGTACTTTAAGTTTATTGAAACATACAAACGTATGTTTCAATAAACTCATTTTTTTCCCAATAGGTTTTCACCAATAGTGCAATTCATGAGGAATGTTAGTAAAAAAGGGAACTAGTGGCTGGAATTTGTATAGTCTTATTTCCTCATGACTGAAGGGCAATACGTGGAATGAAACAATATTTTTCTAGGCAATGGAATGGTTTGTCATTGTCTTCTCCATTTCACACACAGGCTAATAAGTAATCAACCAGTAGGTATGCAGGTTTCCTCACGATGTTTTCCTTCACCGGAAGTATGGTATGAAACTACTACACCTGAGTCAAATTGGTATAAAAATCCACGTGGCACGAGTCTGAAACCTTTCGATCCACAGGCGGGCGTCTTTAACCACCACCACAGCTTTAATTTGTACGATAGGTACATCGTTAATTAAGACATTTTTAGTTAGAAAAAATGCTATCTCAATATGTCATGCTCTGCGGAGCCACCATTTGAAAAACATCAAAAGCATATTTTAAGCTAAAGTAGGTTTTATTATAACTATCGCACTTTAAAAAAAAATTGCATTGACTAAATGAGAAAATATATACTTTAAAGTACTTACTTATGCTTTCCCTACCTTTTATGAATAACAGGACAGGGTAAGTCAAGGATACCAAAAATATTTAATATAAATCGTGACATATGTCTTAGGTTATAGCAAGATAAAGGCGACTATATAGCAATAAAACAATGTTATAAACTACCGCAAATATTTAATCACAAAAAATTTAGATATTAGTTTTACTAAAGCAAAATCTTAAAAATATTATAGAGCAATTAACGTTACAATGAAAACTAAAAACGGAATAGCAGATGACTTGTATCCAATTCCTGTGGGTTCTGAATAGAATACCTGTGTTTTCGGATCTCCATCTGGTTTAGTTGGATATGTTGCGAGGGCTACAGGTTGCTTATCTTCCAACTTTTTTATTTTTTCATCAAGCCATGCTTTAAAAGTATAAGTAGGTACAACTTTAACTAATTTCTTGCTAACTGCATACTTAGAGGACATTTCATTAGTACATTGGTCTTGACCGGAACTAATAATTCCTATTAACTCATTGTCAAATATTGCTGGACCACCGAAATCTCTAAAGCAGGTTGGAACTTTGGTATCTACACAATCAAAAAACCCCTCCAATAAATCGGGAAATTCATCAAATGGTCGATATTCCACACCTATATATTGTAAGTCTCTTACTTGATTTACTTCAGCATTTAAACCATATCCTAGCCCTTCGAAATCTGAAAGCGCTTTCAAGTTAGTCAAATTGCTCAACTTTATCTTCGAGGCTACAGTATTATTATGTTTATCAGTGAATATTATTCCAATATCCTTTTGATGTTCAGCTCCAGCATAAGAAGGAAATTTTTCTCGATTCTTAACGTACAGCATTACAGCAGAATCGTCTTTTTTAGCTTTGGTTGTGTTCAATAACACATAACTAACTGGTTTCTGTACACACTCTGCAGAAGTTAAAATTATTCCATTAGAGACAACGGAACCAGCGCATAAATATTCATTCTGATGAGACATGATAGCTGCCATAAATGGAAATTGCTTGTGATTTGCTTTTTGTACCTCGTGCATCAGGGAATTTGCCCTTCTAGTACATACAGTGGAATTATTCTGGCCTTTCATTTCAAGTTCCGGAGAGATATTACTATTGTTATTGTAAGTATTCATACTGTCGGTACTTTCACTTTCCGCCATTATATCCATTGACTCCTTCGTTTCATCATTGCCTTCATTACTTTCATCCTGTGGATCGTCAATGCTTTTCTTGACATTCTCGGTAGCACTAGGACTTAAAGAGTTATACAAAAATACAAGTAAAATTAGTAAGCGAAATGAACTAATTACTTTTTTCATTTTAAATTTTTCTATTCTCTGTTGTTCTAGACGAGAAAGCTTTCGATTTTCAGATGCAATCTTTTAATTTCAAATTTATTTTTTAGCAAATGAGATTATACATGGCCAGTTTTGTTTCAGTTATAAGCACACAAACCTTATTTACTTGTAGATAATAGTGTGGCCCGACAGTCAAGTCTGTAAATCATTTTAGGTATGTCTTTGTTGTAGGTCAATCTGAACCTTCCATGAAGTCTAGAGCAAGATGCATAGTTCTATAGAAAAATAAACAAAACAAGTGTTTTTAGAAAAATGACACAAGCTTTTATTATCGTATTAATGACTGTTCATAAATTTATAAAAATAGAAATAAATTTATTCATAGCATATATCACAGAAAATGAACAAAATTAGTGCTTTGGCTTTCGCTATCTCTGTCTACAGTATGAAAGCCACACTCAGTTTCTCATGTCGATTTTATTTTCTTCTTTTCTCGGCATGGCCCGCTTGGCGTCCATCAACCGATAAACCCATGTAGGTAGGCCCTTGTACACATACACGTACGAGAAATGAAATGTTACTTGAAATCCTGATGACATTTGTCATTGTCAAATTATGTGACCAAGTCACCATCATCCATTAATTTAACTTTGTAATATTTTCTCTTTTGAGTTGATTCTACGAAAATAGTTTTCAACGTTTGAATTAATATTGAGTAAGTCCTTAAAATGTCTAAAAAAAAGGGAAACAAAAAGAATCTCGACCTAGATGAAGATTTGGATGAAAAATCTGTACCCAATGAGAGTCGTGACATAACCTCTAAAACTAAAGGAAAAGGAAAAAAGAAAGGTAAAGGAGACTGGAGTGACAATGAAGATGAAATTCCGAAAAAGTCAGTTGAAGAAGATGAACAAAACTGTCCTGCTCTATCTGCTAAAAAGTCTCATAAGAAAGGTCAGTTTGGAGTATGAGAACAAATATTGAGTGTTCTACAGTTTAAAGTAGTCGAGTAATATCTAGTTCTTGTCGAAATTAGCACATAGGGGTATAAGTATATAGGTAGATAAAAGAGAGTTAACATACATAATTGATTATGTATGTTAACTCTCTTTTATCTATATAGTAGTAAAAGAATTAAAATCTAAGTATATCTAAGTATACCCAGTTCAAAACTACTTGCAACCATGTTGCATTCCCTCTTTTTTAATGCTGGGACTTATGAAACCTACTAAACCTGGAAAACTGTATAATTTGTGTTGATATTTTTTATTACCTTTGTCATATTTGATTTTGACATTACTCACTTAGTTGTTGCCCTGTTTGTCCCCAACTGTTGAGTGTTGGCGCCCAGGGTATTGTTCCTTCTGTGTGTAGAGATTCATTTCTACTTTTAAGTATAATTTGAGTAAATAAATATAGAACTTTCATTGGTTTTCAGGGAGAGACCACTGTATTTACATTTTTATTGTATAAGTACTTTTAAACATTATTCTTTGTACAGTAAAGATATTACAAACTGAAATGTTCGGGAGCCATTCCATTGAATTCTTTGTCAAATATTGTTACTATATCTTTTGTAATGTAAGAATTGTAAGAGATAGCAATCATTTGGATAAAGAATTTGATACATGGAATGGCACCCTTATATGGACTGGTAAATCACTGATATGATTATTATATTACAGGTAAAAATAAAAAGAAAGGTGTAGACATGTCAGATGAAGACGATAGCAAGTCAGTTGTGAGTAATGCAACCAGTACTGCTTCCAAGCCAGTCAGTAAGGGAAATAAAAAGAAGAAAGGTGTGTATGTTTACCAATTTTCAGCTTCTTACCTTGAAAATTGTATTAAGTCCCATAAGTCCAAAAATCCTTTCTTAGTGCTCACCTACACTCCCCAGGGAACCTAGGAATCTAGGCTGAAATGTGGCATACATTTCAGCTTCCTACGCCCAGTAGTTTCGGCTCTATGGTAAAGGAAGAGTTTTATATAATATTGATATCAAATAAATCCGTATTTTCAGGTAAAGGAAAGAAGGATGAAGATTGGACTGATGAAGGAAGTGACATAGAGCTTCAAGAAGTGTCAGAGGATGAAATTGCTAAGCCTGTCTCTAAAAAAAAAGGTATTCTGTTTGGCATAATAAGATGAAATCAAGTTGAGACATAGCATAAAGTAAGCTTTCTTTTGCGCACCATTTTGCATAATTATTGGTTCAAAGGCAATGCTATACAGGTGCGGGTCATTGTGGTCAACATAGCCACCAAAAATAACTAAAATTCACCACTTTTGTTTTAAATTATAAAGTCAGTAAAATAAAGGAGGTAAATCATCCTTCTAATGGTGTTTCTTTGCCTATTTTCATTTTGTCTTAACTCTCAAAAAGTTTGTTTCGTAACTGTTGATATCTCATTACAAGGCATTTTAGTCATACTAAGTCATTGTAATTATTGTATAAAAATACTTCAGTAGCACCGTCTACTTTATAAAGTACCATTGACTACTAAACTTTTTGACCAAATCAGCTACCAAAAAACCAAATTTTATAAAAATTGGTCCAACCGTTTGAGTGTGCAGATGTAACAAAAATACAATGTTTCGCATTTATACTGGGATGGGATAGGCAGAGGGTTGCAGCCATTATGTGGAATGTAACACCACAATCACATCTTGAGCATTACTAATAGAGTGGTTTGCCATTGTCTTTAACATTAACTTGAGTGCAGGTTGCTTCAATATGGTTCCTTTTCACTGAAGAAAGTTTAAATCTATTAAAATTATTACCTATAGATATAGATTAGTACAAAGTAATTTGGTTGTGATTATAATAATTATTTATTTAACAAATTTATGTTTATTAAAATAAACTAAACAGCAAAAAACATATCAATAATTAAAAAAAAATATAAACATAGCAAGAACATATCAGTTAACAAGTTAATTATAAATTAATTAATGATGGTGTGAACGTCCGTCTGATCCGAAAGTCATAAGCGTAAGAGCGAGCTCCTGCGCGCACGATATTGGCCACCACCCGGCCGCAATCCCCGCTTTTGATGACGTCACGGCTGGGCTCCGCCCACATCCGGTTGATTCTCGGCTTACTAATTATTATATTTCTTACAGCTAAAAACAAAAAGAAAAATATAGAAGCTGTTTCCTCTGATGATGAACATGAAGACTCAAAATCAGTAGTTAGTAATGTATCTAGTAATACTGCCAAACCAGCAACAAAATCTAAGAACAAGAAGGGTAAGTATGAATCAATTGGTGACTTTTAAGATTGACCGGCCAAGTGCATTTCCAGCCATGGAAAGTAAATACAGTATTTTTTCTAAAATTTAGTATATTTTCAACTTTGATATCTGTTGTTGTATAATTTGGATATGTTAAATCTATTCGAATTTTGTCAATGGTTACAAAAATCGCAAATGTATAAAAACTAGCAGCCCGTCCGGGCTTCACTCAAAAACTGTAATAAATTATACTCCTAAACCTTCTTCACAAGTATCACTACACTATATTGGTGAAAATCTTATAAAAATCTGGTGGTTTTTTACTTTATCATGTACATATAGATGCGACAGTACATATGCCTCCTTACATATGCGACTTACATATGTAAGGATATATTGTTAGCTTTCTCACATAGACAGGTTTTCAAAGACAGTTAAATACACTTGATTACTTAATTAACGAATAATTTTCATTCCTATATATTTTAAATGCTATTTGATTTAACGCTGATATAGTAACGTCATGTAGAAAAAAGTATTTGAATGGACTTGTGGCGAAATAGTTTATTTTGTAATTCCAGGCAAAAAGAATGAATGGCCTGAAGAAGAAAGCGATAAAGAATTGAAAATGCCGTCCTCTGACGAGGAGGAGCTACCGGAGCTACCCGTCAAAAGTAAAGGTACATGACACTATTTTTGCTTTGCTAATCATAATAATTAAAATGTGGTGTTGGAGAAGAATGCTTACAATACCAATGGCGGCACATGAAAATGTATCCATCCTCCAGGAACTCGCAGTTTACACCAGACTCTCCACAATGTCTTAGTCAGGAACGCCGCACAGGTTCAAATAGCGGAAAATAATACGAAACAAGATAATGCAGCTCACAGATCACGACCCTCGGCAGTGAGGAATACGACACAAAATAAATGTTTTGTTATCCTTTTGTGATTTTAATCTTTCAATTTGATAAGTGTCGTTATTGTGTTTAAGTCATTTTCAAATCATTAAATTCCTAATTTAAATTAAATTGCAGGTAAAAATAAAAAGAAGAACAATATAGATGACATTGAAAATGAGCTCAAGAAATTTGAAATTAAGGAGGAAGAACCTGAAATACCTCCGAAAAAAACAAAGGTATTGTATTATATTAACACCCTTGGTATTTCATTTTGTACTAAATCAAAACTTGCGGTTTTTATATTTGTCAAGTGGGTGAACATTTAGGAAAATATAGAACCTAGAAACCTATTTTTTTTTAAATCCAATTAACAAGATAGAATGTTAAAATATTCACTTTGTATATTATTTTGTTATGGATATTTTATGGGAAGTCAATATTGTATCTATGCTCTGTAGGATCGTTAACACATTTTTCTGCACTTTAAGCTGTACTGTTAGCAGATCTTTATTATCTTATATTTTAGGATAAAAAAAAGAAGGTGAAACAGGAAGACATTGTTGGAGAAGGGGATATGTCCGACGACGAGGCTTCCAAGGAGGCTGATGATAAGGTATTTTTATTTATATTTCATTATTTTCGTTGATAATATTTTGCCTAAGTATTTTGCCCTGCGTTTTTACTAAGATTGACGTACTTTTTCACTAACCTGAATGCGCTGCGAATTCGCCGCTTAGGACGTTGACGTTATGAAAGGTCAGTTTTGAAACAATATTTTGACATTTGTGTTGTGCGCATGCCCCGCACTCATGATCAACATCAGTGCTCGAATTTAGCTGGCGAATTAGCTGACATTAGCTCCTATTGTGTTGAATGATAATAATAACTTGAGTCACTCGTAAAATAAAGTGTAATATATTTACACTTCACATTTATTGCGCTTTAGCCCACAGAGCTCAGTAAAGAGTCATCCGAACCAGTTGAAAAGAAATTAAGTCACAAAGAGAAAAAGAAGCTGAAGAAACAACAGGAATACGAGAAGCAGGTGGAAATGCTCACCAAAAAGGGAGGGCAGGGGCACAGCGACTTGGACGCCAATTTCACCGTCAGCCAAGCTCAAAAATCTGCTGGTATTAAAATTTCTGTCTTTGCTAAAGAATGGTGTAAAATAAAATTTTTACATTTGGATATTTCCTAACAGATTACTATTTATTTCTTGATATATCGTTGCAGTTACTGATATCTCGAATGAAATTATTTAAATTGTGTTTGTCAAAATTGTTTAGAACATTTACATAAAAGGGATAATGTACACCATATTTTCCCTTTCCTATTTTCCAAAGAAATAAAAAGTATTCTCGTTAATTCCAGGTCAGATGGCAGCTCTAGAAAACGCCGTGGACATTAAAGTGGAAAACTTCTCAATAGCCGCTAAAGGCAAAGACTTGTTTGTGAACGCGAACTTGCTGATTGCGAACGGGCGACACTACGGTCTTGTGGGGCCCAATGGCCACGGGAAGACTACGCTGCTGCGGCATTTGGCGCAGCGTGCCTTCCCGCTCCCACCGCATATCGACATCCTGCTCTGTGAGCAAGAGGTCACGGCGAGTGATTTGAGCGCAGTCGATACCATACTGGAATCCGATGTCAAGAGGACTGGTGAGCTGATAGTTTTATTGTATTCAGCTAAATCAATCTATTCATAGCTATTTCGCTGTTAATGTGACTTTTTTTTTTGTGGTCCCAAACTACTCGTAACACAGGTTTTTCTTTATATTTCCAGAGTTACTTAAGGAATGTAAAGAGCTAGAAGCTGAAATAGAAAAAGGAAATCTTAAGAAACAGGAGAGGTTAAATGATGTAAGTTATTTGCAAATGTTAATATCGATTTTGATTTCAAATCATATGAGTTCGATTGCGCCTTTTTAACTTAAATTGAAACTTTCCAATTCGTCACAGGGATAAAGGAAATGAAATGGCCATGACAGTTATACTACCGAAACCGAATTATTTAAATACTAACGGCTCGTCACAGCTTCGCTCGTGTAAAAACATAATAAATTATACACTTAACCTTCCTAAAATACTTTCTTACCAATAAATAGTGTGGTACTATTTATTGGTGAAATGAAATCCGTGCAGTAGTTTTTGAGTTTATCGCGAACAGAGAGACAGACGCGGCAGAGGACTTTTATTTATAATATGTAAAAATAATGACGGAAGGAGGCCTGTGCCTAGCAGAGGGCTGTAGATGATGATGGTGATGAAGAATAGGAAAGCAAAAATGTTGATTGTTTGAATTCTGAATGTGTGCGTGTAGGTGTACGCGGAGCTAAAGGCGATCGGCGCCGATTCAGCGGAGCCCCGCGCGCGGCGCATCCTGGCGGGGCTGGGCTTCAGCCGCGAGATGCAGGGCCGCGCCACCAAGAACTTCTCCGGCGGCTGGCGCATGAGAGTGTCGCTAGCTAGGTAGGTGGGGTGCCACATAGGCGCAGCCTCTGTATATTAAATAATATTCATGTGTGTTTAAATTTCCATTACACTACGATTTTTTTGATTTATCAATTTTATAATTAGTTTTAAAGCCCTTTCTAGGTCTGTCTTTAAACATTGTTTTCTATGAAATATGCAAATGAAGTGAAATTCGATTGTATTTTCAGGGCGCTGTATATAGAACCTACACTTCTTTTACTCGACGAGCCCACAAATCACTTAGATCTCAACGCTGTAATTTGGTTAGACAAGTAAGTAAAAATACATATCTTGAAATTATTACTGTAGTTTTGTATTATCAATTGATTTTTTTTGATCCAGCGTAACAAAATGCGACAATGGTTTGGTACAGTAAGACCCTACGATACGTTAAAGAAATATTTTTTTTTTATTGCTTATAATTTGTTTTTGTTTTAGTTACCTACAAGGCTGGAAAAAGACCTTACTAGTCGTATCTCACGACCAGTCCTTCTTAGACAATGTTTGTAATGAAATCATACATTTAGATCAACAGAAACTATTCTATTACAAAGGCAATTACTCTATGTTCAAAAAAATGTATGCACAAAAGAGGAAAGAGATGATAAAGGAATATGAGAAGCAAGAAAAGAGGTTGAAGGATTTAAAGGCACATGGGCAGTCCAAGAAGCAAGCCGTAAGTTTATTGTTCTATACCATGTCTGATTACGGCACTGTGTGCGTAGTGCGACTTTGCTTTTGCAGCTAACCAATCACAGTGTGCCAATGTGACGCAATGACAACCACACCACAATGTGATTGGTTCGCTGTCTCTCATTTCGAATAGACTCGACACCGAGAAATGAAATGCAAACCCGTACTTCGCCTTCTGATTACTAATCACATTCGCAAATCATCAACATACCGCAATGTCATTAGTGGGATGTAGTTTGTTTTTATCAAAAATATTATTGAAAATATTAATTACAATGGACTTCTTTACATCATGTACATTCGTGATGCATGTGACACTTGCTTTACAAACTATTTTATTGCAAAGAGAGGACCTGAGCGCGAATTTTCTCCCGCTCGAGTACTGATTTCTTTCAACTCATTATTTTAAATAATACAAAGGCATTATCCAATGTCGTTCTATAGGAGAAGAAGCAGAAAGACGCGTTGACGCGCAAGCAAGAGAAGAATCGCAGCAAGTCGTCGCGCGAGGAGGCGGAGGACGCCGCGGCGCCGGCGTCGCTGCTGCAGCGGCCCAAGGAGTACATCGTCAAGTTCAGCTTCCCCGACCCGCCGCCGCTGCAGCCGCCCATACTCGGCTTGCACAGTAATTTATTTACTTATTTATCTACACAACATAACAGTGAAAATATAAAACTTGCATATAAGGTACTACATATATATATATTTTTTATTAGACCCGTGACTTCCGGAGAGTTTCTCCATGAAGGAATTTATTTTACTAAGAGCCTCAATTTATTTTACAGACGTAGATTTCAATTTCGAGGGCCAAAAGCCGCTGTTCATTGGCGTGGACTTCGGCATAGATCTGAACTCCCGAATTGCGATAGTTGGCCCCAATGGAGTTGGCAAGTCTACCTTCCTCAAGTTGCTCGTTGGGGACCTGAGTCCTGTGCGCGGGGAACTTATTAGGAATCACAGATTGGTAAGTTTGTTGTCCCTTCAACATTTTTGATTATTCTTTTCGAAGTTGAACATGTGTAAGTTACAGTGTTGTTTATTTATATTAAAGAGGTACTTATTTAGAAATATATGATAGTGTCGGTGTATCAAGACTATAATTAAATTCTTAATAGTTAATCAATTAAACATGCTCGCTCAAAAAGCGGTAAATATATCGCGATTTGTCTGATAACTTCATCCTCTAGTAAAGCGATAATACCAATCATTTACTTAGTAGTTGAGACATTCAAAATGTTCATTACCTATTTGTGACTTTATTTAGAATGTTCTAAAATTAAAATTACATTTTTTTTTAAACTTCAGAGAATAGGTCGTTTCGACCAGCATTCCGGCGAGCACTTGACAGCTGAGGAGTCTCCCGCGGAGTACCTGCAGCGTCTGTTCGGGCTTCAGTACGAGAAGGCGCGCAAGGCCCTGGGCACCTTCGGGCTGGCGAGCCACGCGCACACCATCAAGATGAAGGACCTCAGCGGCGGACAGAAGGCCAGGGTCGCTCTGGCCGAGTTGACGCTCATGGCGCCAGATGTCGTTATTCTGGTGAGATTTGTACTTCTATATTTTTTGAAAAACTTTCCTGTGTGCTTTTAAAATGTATAAATAAATAAATAAAAGTCGATAAAAATTGAGACAAATTGCAAATTCAAGACTGTAAACAACCAGTGTTACATACATCGACATGTTCGTGTTCACTTAATTAATTTAAAAAATGCCTGCACAAACTAGTTAGTACTTTAGTGTTTATCTTCAGCCATTTCGTAGCCAAATACTTATTAGTGAACTTAAGTACTCATTCGAAACTGGTTTGGTACAAGCTCGTTGTCGTTCGTCTATTCTGTAATCAAATCTTGCAAGTATTATTAGCACCTAGAATCGGCTTCCACAGAGGTTAGTTGAGAGGTTAGATTAGATGCGCGGTCATGATTTTTTCGAAGATTCGCTGTCGACAATAAAAGCTTGTGTCGGCAATAAATATAGAAATTTGATGTAACAAATTATTGATGGGATTACTTCGTCGTACAGGATGAGCCGACGAATAACTTGGACATCGAGAGTATAGACGCTCTGGCAGAGGCCATCAACCAGTACAAGGGCGGGGTGGTGATCGTGTCGCACGACGAGCGGCTCATCCGCGAGACCGACTGCGCGCTCTACGTTATCGAGGACCAGACTATCAATGAGGTACGTTCTGCTCTCCTAGTTATAGTGCTATCCTTATTAAAAATTACAAATCAAAGACCTATGCCACGACTGTCTGTCCGCGATAAACTCTTAAAATGGACTGATTTTCATGCGGTTTTTACCAATAGATAGTGTGACTCCTGTGGTGTATAATAGTTTAGGTGTATAGTATAATTTATTATATTTTTATCAGAGTAAAGTCTAGTATATTGTATGGCACAAAGAACCTGGACATTGAGAGTATAGAAGCGTTGGCCATTAACCTGTACAAGTGTTTCCATTGTCGAATCTATATTCTCACAGTCGTATTCCTCATGGCTGAGGGTCGCGGTCGTTCAGTAGAATGAAACACAAAACGACATGAAGAGGGTTGATATTCCGTTCTCCATTTCATACACTAGATGATGATAGATTTTAAACCAGAGTAAAGGATGATGATCGATGAAAACTGCAATGCATGAATTGTTGATCAATTGTTATGTTGTCATTGGTTGAAAATAACTCAGTGTTCCCAGCCTAGTGAATGAAGAGCCCTTATTTAAAAACATTATTTATTTTATTTGTTTCGTCTGCAGGTGGACGGCGACTTCGACGATTACCGCAAGGAGCTGCTCGAGAGTCTCGGCGAGGCCATCAACTCCCCGTCCATCATCGCCAATGCGGCAGTGTTGCAGTAAGGGTAAACGGATTCGGACTTGGCACATTCTTGATATAGGTACACTTAAGAAGGCTCACTAGCGCCATCATCGCATTTTTATCGATATCTTTTATTTAATACTATTATACTATACTATATTATATTATATTATATTATTATACTATAATTTAACTAAAAACTTACCTCAGAAAATTATACTAGATAAAATATTTGATATTATTATATTTTTTATTATGTTTGTAATTATGTATTATAATTTTCGTTCTATACGAATTACGTCGAGACGACATGTACGACTAAAAGTAGTCACAAATTACGACGAGGATTTTGGCGGCCTCCTTTTTCTTTTTAGGAAATCGTGGCAACAGTGTCCTATAAAGAACTATTATATATTTATTTTTTATTTTTATATATCCAGTGGTGTTTTTTTAGTTTTCACATAAACTACTAGAACTAAAAACATATCACTTTTAAAAGAAATTGATAAAAATGTGTGGGCGGCGCTAGCGTGTGGGTTAGCTGGCTAGCTCAATATTAAAGAGTGACCAAAACCAATTTTAGGTTTTATTTCGAGTCTTGCTAGATCCCGTCGTAGAATTATTTTTGATATTTCTTTCTAATGTCAGTTTGATATGGCCCATCCTAAACCTGTTGGCTTTTAATCACTTAAGGCTTAAATAATATATGTTTCCTCTGATTCAACCATTTCAAATTTTGGTGAAATTAGTTATTAAATTTATGCCCGATGATGTCCAACTTACTCAATAACTTACACAGAAAGTAGGATCTCAAAAGTTTTTGTTAACATAGACTTATAGAGTTGATATATGTAATGTTTGAATAAAAAAAAAACAAAGACCGAAAATAGATAATATTACACAAACATATCTAGATTGAAATAAAAATTATATATTTTTATTTCAATCTAGATATGTTTACTAAAGTATAATATAAACAAATATAATGTGCATGCCCCTTAATCATATTTAAACCATTATTTATTTTACGGAATGCCTTAATGCCTTTTTCGAATTGAAACCATTATTTTTATATTACACTCAATCGATAATCGCGATGACTCGATAATTATTCGATATGATCTTTCGTATTTAAGTAGGCATTGAATATACAGTTGTATAATTGTGAATTTGAATATGTAAAATATGTATGTATTAGTATTTATACAATAAATTTTGTTAGAAAAGTAAATGTAGTTTTCCATTTAAACTCAATTAGAATATAAATTCTTGATACTATTTCTAAAGTCAATATATAAAAATCTAGAAACGACAGAGGTGTTCTTTTAGTTTTCTTAAAAACACAGCTTAATTACATGTAGATTGTTCGCAATCGTATAAATAAGTACATGTATTCCTAAGATCTCTGAGTGGCTACGAAGTTTTCCTCAATTTGCGCGCAGCCTTTCGCCCCTCCATTACAAACTTCTCAGCTTCATTAGAGGATTTAAAACGCAAATTTCCTTTTCGATTGTAACTTTTTTCCACTCTTGAAAGGAAGCTTCTTTTAAAGTTGAAAGAAAATTAGTATCCTTCCTTTGAGGGGAGGCGACGCGCTTTAAGTGGTTCGTTTGGATACCCAACTCAATCTGCTAGAATAATGATGTTTCCGATGAATAAATCCCCGGGCCCTATTACGTGGAAATTTTCTTTAATTTTGTTCATTAATTAAACAACTCACTGAAAAAAATATCTTCGTCTAGGTAATCGGACACCTCTATGTAAATAATAAGAGTAATCGTAAGTAATTTACGACGTTTAATTTAGTTTATGACTTAGGTTCTAGAAGTCTCTACGTTATTTACTCTAATAAAGCTAAATATATAATTGTATTCTAATTCACACTCGTAGGTAAAGCGGAATTTATAATTTAAATAATCTAAAACCAATCTCGTTAAATATACAAGCACACTCACAAGCTGATTTCGTTTCCGCATACGCGGCTAACTAAACGCGTTACTGCGAATTATCCTCTAACGAGCTAACAATGAGAGGTTTACCTATCACCCCAAGAGCCTATTACTGTCTAGAGAGCAACTCCGCCCCTCTTCCCACATTATTCTCTCTTGCTACCTTGTCGCAGTAAACCTCCTAGTTGCACCCGACTAAACTATACGCGGCAATAGCTCCACTTTACTGTGACAAGGTCGTAAAGATCCCGACGAGAATATTTCGTACAATGTGCACACAATGGAAGCGATTACTCTCCCCCGCGACATGATTTTATTTGTGCAGTTATTGCGTCGCCGGAGAGATATTTAAATTTCATTAGGTTTGTTTTACACTTAATTTGTGAGGGGAGTGTTGTATTGTAGGGGTGGAGCTAGTATCGGCGAGTTGTTTCAAATTGCCCTCGTGCATTATAATGGTTATTCGAATTTAAGCAGATACACGCATCAGATAGTCACCCTATTACAGTGTTATCTCCGTAATGATCATATTGAAGTACAGATTAGAGTGTTAACGGGAGTTGTAAAGGCTCATATGTCAGAATTATACATCGATTATAAGTATGTACTGAAATTGTCGTTTAAGGGAATTAACAGTTACCTATTGACAAATTTAGCACCTTGTCGTTAAGACCACGTTAAGGACTTAACAGACAGAGATACTGTGTACCCGATGTCGAATAAATTTTCTTATTAGAATAGTCCAGTAAAAAAATATTACTATATTAAATAACTGACACATCTTCATCAAGTAGGTATAATGTTTTTATGAAATTTGTCATATACATATAACCACATTAAATAACATTTTTATCCGAGTAAAGTTATAATCCGAGTAAAGCAAATAGCACAGCACTACTCGTGGGAATAATAATCTCGCATTAGATATGTTTCGAGGCTAGCGGTAACGAATTTCATATGTTCGTGGCACTATTACTCATTGGGAGCCGCCGTCATCAATCATACAGCGCTTGGTAAAGTGTTAATAATCGCCGCTGTGCTGCCGAGGCGCTACATTGTTCATTATTTAGTGCTCCCGACGAATTAATACCATTTGGTTCTAATGCGCGACCTATTGTGTTGTGCCCGTTTATGTTTCTCAATTAGTCTACTTAGAATATGTTTTGTAATCGATCGTATGTTTTGTAATGAAAACGTTCCGCCTTTTGTTAGACATTAAAAAATATACTGCGTATACCGATCAAACTTTGGCGGTGTCCATTGGATATCCAATAATGGATTACTTTTTGCCAATATTGTATATTTCTAAATTTAAATTATAATTATTTTAATAATAATAACAACTGAAGATGATTTTTATCATGTGGTCATTATGATAACTGCGTTAACCTTTCGCAAGCCGCTTCACTGTACAAGTCAGTAGGTTTTCTCTCTCACAATAAACATAACATTTCAAGTAAACTTTTTCAGTTCCACAAAACAGCAGGCAGGTACTCGTACTCAGGAAAGCGAAATAAGTAAGTGAGCAACAAAACGCACTTTATCAGGTGGCAGTCGCTTTATCCTGCTAATGACCAACCCCTCCAGAGTAATAAAAGTCGATATCAACCCCGAACTGTGAGCGGCGACGCCACCTTCTCGATACTTTTTTAAATTTTCCTTGAATAATTGAATATTTTTTTGCGATGCGCCTCCATCGATTTTTTAGTAAGACTTTCCCGAACGGAAGAGTGTTGTGCCATAAAGATTTACATCATTTTAAGTAGGGCACAGGTGCAAGATAATATTAGATGCTCCATAATTTGAGGGATGACTTGTTTATGAAACTTGAGACCTAAGGCCACAGTCTGTTAGCCTCCTCCAGGTAGCCCAAGGCAAGTCACCACCAGGCGGCAACTCCTCTCGCTGGAGTGATCAAAACGACGACAGTGACAACGTGGCCAGCTCTCGTAGTTCTCATGATTCATGTGTGCTGGCTAGTGATAAAATATTTTTCATCTTCATCTTTGCTATATATAGTCTCTATATCACTTCTCTCATCCTCCTCCTCTGATCCTTGTTGCATTCATTGCCATGGCGCTGAGAAGCCCGAAACCCGCGTTAAAATAAACCTTTAAATTTTGAAGATTTGGCTGACGACCTGTTTGTCCTTGCTTTTGCTTAAATAAACTAAATTTAGATATGACTAGATAACTAAACCAGAAAGGCTATATAGCATATGCGAAGTATATCGCGTCAAATTCTTTAGTGAAATAATTTGTTAGTTTAATTTCGCTATACTTAATATCCACCTACTTGTAACCATTAATCACGGCATATCCAATCAAAAAGTCCTACCTCAGTCAAAAATGCGAAAATATCAAACCCAGTCGGTCGCGGTGCATGCTCAGCGAACCGTGGCTGAGAATTAGCGGCGGCGGGAAAGAAAAATGATTGTGACAGTCCGGCGAACACCACTAATGGAGGCTGCGTCTGCGAAATGTTCCACTTAGAGGCTAGCGAGTCTGAACTGAACGAGCCATCGAGTTGGCTTCACCCATTCCACACTTTGTAGCTAAAGTTACATATTTTGTAGGTGCAAAATGCATCAGTGTTATAAAACCGCACCTGGAAGAGCGAAAGCTAATAAAAAATTCATGGTTTTGATTAGAAAGACAAAATGTTCATAGAACTTTCATTTTGGATCAATATTTTTTCGTTCTAAGTCCATATGTATTTAAATCAAACAGTATTATCTTTAGATTTAATGCACACACAATGCTATGATACACACAATGCTATGCTAAATTCACAACAATCATAACTTAAATGTCATTATAACACTTGTTCGTATCTAAACTGAGTCGACAAATGCAAATGTGTTTTGGTATTAATCATCCCATAAAAAGGCTTAAAAATATATGTACTAGGCCATAGGCCTACCAGTCTTGCAAAAAAAAGAAAAAAAAATTGTGATGAGGTTGATTAGGTACTTAAATGATTGAAGTTTGATTAGTACCTATACATTCAACTTTTAAAATAATTACATATATTATAACAACACTAATAAATATAGAAAAGCGACATTAATAGATAGCTACTAAATATTCCAGAATACGACATAACAATAAAGTTGTTTTGGCCGTAGCACGCCGAAAAGACAGGTTCACCTCCCCTATGTGATTCGGGGCGCAAAATTCCGGGTCGGTCCATAAACGCGATTAGAAAAACATTTCCTCACACGAGCCACTTTTTCCAAAACTTGGCGAATAAATCAGTTCGGTGGTGCGTCGCAGTTTTCTCGTCGTCTTGCCAAATTTATGTACCGATCGGCCCTTTCGTATGGAGATATGGCCCGCTATTTACATATAAATACCTCGATTATTTGAATTATTCAATCGAGAGGGGGCGGCTCTGACAAATCACTTCCTCGGGTGATGGCATAAGTCGGTGGGCTCAAGTCGGTTTGACGTGTGCGGGATACATTGCCTTCCTGATCCTGATGCCGACGTAGGCCACGACACGGTATCTTTCGATATATACCTAATAACTTTGAAGAGAAGAAGTTTGTTGTCTGAAATCGGTACCTCGCAAATATAGTTCTACTCTAACAACTGAACTCCTAAGGTAGAGTTAGAGTAGAGCTAATATTTTTATTCTTATTGTCATAAACAATTTCAAATATTTTTTGGAACACAAACACCTATAGTTTATTAAATATTTAATCGGCTGACTTTGCGGTAAAAGTAAGAATACCTATAACAACTGAAACAATGGATTTGTCAAACTGAATACAAGCGCATTTGGAATTTAGGCTTTTGTCGCTTTTTCGCTCAAAGGGTGAAATAATAAAAGCGAATAGGCGTTCGCAGCGAGGCAGCGTAGTTTTCCCGCAGTTTTATGTCCTCTCACGTGCCATTTAGCCCGGGAAATAGAAGTTTTTGTATGGAAATCGGACACACTAACCCGGGCGCGGGTGCTCTTTCCGCCTATTGTTGTTATGTAACAACCTAATAAAAGTTTATCATTCGCATGTAAAATCTAATTCGGATGTTTTCGTAGACTAACATGTAATTACATTTTATTACTACCTACACATCTTATAAAACTTTAACCTAAGTAAATAGAGACACATTATCTCAACTTAAGTCATAAATTCAAGCAGTAGGTAGATTAATATTGACATGAACAAAATGGCAAACTTACGAATCGCACACTGCGCCTACTTAGATGGCTTTTGCAGATAAATTCAATTTTCAATCCACCCCATTATTGTTATGTTTGATAAGCATCGATAAATACCCAATCTCTTGTTCGCCTCTAGTTACAGTATTTATTTCAGTAATCGCGTTATTGTCTCATGCAGTGGCGAGTGCGAGGCGAGCAGCCGTTACATCAGATAAGGATATAGATAGCATCTGATATGCTAATGTAGGAGCAAATGTTCGTGTAATGAGTGTAGGGCGGTTTAGCGCCTGCACCGAGTCCTGCTCGCGCTGTGGTTATAACCACAGGCCCTAAGTGTAGCTACCAATTTAGCAGTTTCCTAAACTTATTCAATACTTAAACGATGAAAAACAATGCTTTTTGTAGCATTATACCAAGAAAAGCTTTTCGGGCGTTGAATGCTTTTCTTCTCAACTTAGTTATAGTGGGGTGATGTTCGCTCAGCGATTTTAACGCATGCATACCTACCTGTACCTAGTTTCTGTCTAGAAGTAGTATAAAAGTAGTTTTATTTGAGTATTCAATAAGATTATATGTTTTTTCGCGTGTGAAAAACTTTATCGTAAAATTAATGCATTTGCACACTTCACAAGAGTATACGAATGATGTCAGTGGTGTTAGGGGCGAGTAGATTCGCGGATCAAGATGATATCAGCCAGCGGCAGCCGCCCCGCAACTGCTAAGTATTGTACGTTATTATCTATCACCATAGTCTGTCTATCAGTTAACCACTAATTCATGGTAATACACCAATTGTTCGCTTTGTTACAATGTTTCAGCCATATTTATGGCAAGGCAAACATTTCACGCAGCAAAGTGGCCAAATTAATTTATGATTTGAGTAATTATGCAATTTATTGTTACTTAGTCGTTTCGTACAGTGTTGCTGGTTGGTTACTGTTGAATAATGGTTCTTATTTCCGATGTGGTAACAAAACAACTAGCCAACGATGAACGATGTTGTGTCGTAGCATTTAACGTGTTTTTTCTAATTCAGTTTGGCCATTTGTTATTTCCGACGACATGTTGTTCCTGAAGATGACAAGGTTTACATTACACTGAGAAAGTTTTAGTTATGGAGGCTAGTATTCGGCCACTGAAACTTTATTTATTTATAAACTTTACAATCATTGTAAACCGATGTAGTGTACGTACCTACGTGGATTTCGGTGTATTTAGTTAGTCGAATGCTTTACCCACATTTCATTAGACTTGACAATGTTTAGTTTGAAATAAACGTTTGTAAAAGTTGTTTCATATATTGACAATGTTGTTCCCTTCTAATGGTCTAATAAATATTTTAAATCTCCGATCGCCGACTATTGATCGAGATCAAATCTCTTTGGCTACTTTTCCACCCTCTCTGTAAAGTAAATCGCATTTACAACGTTTCAACCTCGCTAACATGTTAAAACAGAACTAATGGACATTCGTTTCAGTCTTAGCCCACAGGAGACGAATAATACAAGTAAAATGGTCCCATCTCCACGCTTCATTAATTTTATTGCCCCGGGGCTCTCCGGCTCAAGTCAGAGCGCCGCTGGCGAAAACACGCCATTATTCTGTGTTGGCAATGACTTAAATTAAATAAACACAAGCTATTATGCGTATTTCGGAATGCATTGAGATTCTTTTGTCTCATCGACAACTGTCAACATTGTCGCGCGTAATCCTTTCATGGAGATGTAGAGAGGCGGCAACAATGAGGTCTCCACACTGCCTCATGTAATGGAGATATTAGCGCGAAAGCATAGCGGAATAATTCAGTCACGGTTTTTTGTCTGCGTGCGACACAATAGGATTATTCTTCATTGATCATTGCTTATTATAAGTAGCTGCGAAGGGTGCGTAACATGAAAACTAAATTTGGTTTATCGGCTATTATGGAAAGTAGGTGTTAATGTTGAAATAGTAATTTATGGTAAGATCGTGACTTCCTCGCTGTTATTGAGGTTTCACGGATTTTGTAATTTAGGGTGCTGAGTTTGTTAGTATTACGTCTAATGTAGGTGGGGATTAGGGCTGTGTTTGTAGAGTAACTATTGAATAATGTATGTAATGTAAATATTGATTTAAAAAAGTTTTCTTTTCATCATCAGCCATTTTAATGTCCCAACTACTGGGGTACTGTCTTTGCTTATGGATGGGAAAGTAGTATCACGTATTCCCCGCGGGCCTACTACCGATTAGTGCGTTTTAACGACTACATATACAGCTGGGACTAATGGCTTAACATGCCTCAAGTTAATACATTTTTGGTCACACGTCTATTGATCTACCATTACATTGACATTATATAAAACAATAATATCATTGGACCATTGCAAACTAATGCAGGCCAAGCGCGCTTTTCACTGCGCTACCGAGCTCCTCTTTCATATGTGTCGATAAATAGGTAATTTAATAATATTTAATATCATAAAAAAATATGACTTACATGATTCTGTACCAAAAGACTTTTCAATTCCTTCTTTAAAAAAAAGACCAGTTTCTTTTGTTGAAAGTAAAAGTTGACGATTCCTTTGTTAAGTCTGAAATAAGTATATCAAATAAACAAAAGGTAATTAAGGGTAAGTGGGTGTTATCTAGCCGTAACTCTCTCAAGTTTCAACTCGACACGAGCGACCGACGTCGTCGGACGCGGTCTAGAAGCGTCGGGTTTTGTTAAGGATATAGATACTGTACAACGGTGCTTAAGGGCCTTATTCTATCGCAATAAGACTGGTGTAGAGATCAACTTTTATTTTTAACGTGCAGTTTACTGTACAAGCGGGCGGGCGGCCCTTCACAATACCAACTACTAATGTTTACTTACTCGGAGCGCGACAAAGGGCCGGAACTATTGTTTGTTAGGAAAGCTTTATTTTGCGACCCTCGCCGCTTGCTGCGACAATAGGTTACCCAAGTTAAAAATATATTATCTTAGTATACATTAGAAACATGTGAATATGCCCTAATAAAAATAACCGTGTACAAATACATACAAATAACCATTCAGGATAAAAGCTTTTACTTTTCGTCATGTAATTTAAACAACATTTTGAATATATACATACAATTTGTTTAAGATTGATTATTTTGGTAATATACCTATCTAAAGTATAGTCGCGGACATTAAAAATTTTTTTATCAAGTAAGAACATTTAAGTATAAAGATATGTTCAACCATTTTGATGTAGGTATGTAATTTAAATTATTATATACGTACGTGTACGTATTTTAAGTTTAGTTAATTATCAGAGCCCAATAAGCAACGCTGATATTCAGGAAAGGGTATTCCAAACAGTGTGATAATGGTGACAGTGTTAAAAAATGGTAAGCCCTTGTGCCATAATAGAGACCAACACTGTTTGAATGAGTTTCTTTCGGCATTTCTTCTCAGCAGTCGTTCCGAAATGCTAGTAGTTTGTGGCTTTGGTAAACATCATTTAATTTAGAATATGACGTGAAAAAGTGCCTGTGAAGGCCTAATTTCTGAATAAATGATTTGATTTTGTTCTGAACCTTATTTGGTTCAGTACCTACTAATAAAATATAGTTAATTGGATATTGCGAAATATTCACACACTTGAATTTTTGCCAAGAAACTGAAATATCTAATTCAGAGTTCAACTTTGTGATTTGCCGGAATAAGATCTAAAAAATGAATACAGAATATTGTGTAATGTCCACATGAAGCCAGTGTTCATTAGGGTGGGGCGCTCTCGAGAGTTGAAAATTATCCTTTTCAGGAACGACCTTAAGCATAATAGAGAAAGCACTTAAGCCATTTTCTCCGCCTTTGAGTGGCGTAAGCGTGGTCGTTTGCCGTGGCTACGTCTCGTGAGCTAGAAAATCAGCCATTACTGTCGAGAGGGCCAAATCAGGCCGCCTTGAGTCTCAATAGAGCCCGGGCGAGGGCGGCGAGCGTAACGTTTCAGGCTAATGTGACCATTGGGCGGCGCTAACAGCAATTACGCTACAAGCGAGCAAATGGATTGTGCATTACCGACGACATAGATTGATTTATTGGCCATACTGAGCCTTCAATCCCAATCATACATATTTAAATCAATATGACGACTATGCCCAGCTGCTACGATACAGTCATTACTGGAATGGACATCGGTCAATCAGTTGCGTGACCTGAAGTAGATTGCTTGCTTTCGTTCAACTCTGAAGCGGTGTAGTGCAAAATTGATGGCCGACAGAATCAAACTGAAATCAAAACTCATTTTCCGTTACTATACCTGAACCTGTCACGCGATTCAAAATTGCTTTCAGGGTTTCATAGTTCAAAAAGAAACACTGAAATACTTACTATATTAGTTTTTCTTCATGATTGTTGCGAGTTAAAATATACCTACCAGTTAATCCAGGATACACTCGAAGAAACTCTTACACCACTTATTTATTTTTTGCCTTGTACTGTTAAATTGTTCAACTAAGTATGTACCTAATCCTTCTCACACTTGCCCTTTTATAATTTAACGAGACAACTTGCTTTTTCATATGGATTATTTCAGGTCCGTCATAAATTGGATTCTCATGATCTTATATCAAATTCATGACTGAAAGAGTCGGTGCTCTTTATATAGAAAATTTCTTTTTTGATATTCCTACACGTAAAAGATCACATCTGTTAGTGGCCGGGCATGTAGGTACCGGTCTATGAATAATAAATGTGTCGAGCTGGCCGATTGAGGGAAATTGAATTTTATAGTTGGTAACACATTCGAGGACAGATGTCACAAAATGGCTGCTCGCCGTCGGCTACATGGCGGGTAATCGAAATGTCAAATAGAAATCAAAATTAGGTCGATTGTAGTGTTAATAATTAAATAATGACGGACTAGGTGGCAGGCGGTAGCATGTGTACGCATTACATTTGATTTGGATGAAGGGAAGGTGTGGGCTTCATTGTGATTAACAGAGTTACTTCTGTTTGGATGGACAATTATCGGCCCATTACATAAAGTACACACTGATTCGATTTCCATTAAATTATTAGATTGCCGCCGGAAAGCATTTTGATTAATAATGTAATATTTAGGTTAAGGTAGTTAGATAGTAACTTAGTACGTGACTTTGGTATAGGCATTTCCGATACTTAGTAAGTATAGGTACCTACTTCGATGTGTGTAGTAAGTATATATAATATTCCCTATATATTATTTGTAGTTTAAAATTGAAAAAAAATACATTCAAGTTAGTTATAACTACAAATCTTTGTAAGTTTACAACAATATCATGTGACACAATAGTAATTCAATTTGTTTGATACATTGTCGTTAATTGATTATCCCTCAGCGCCCATCTCCCTGGGCGCTCCTGTTCGGAGTTAGATACATTCGCGCTATCCGTTTACATCATTAAATTTTATTAGTGACAACACAATGGCGGGCCATCCGTGCGTTGATCGAGAGAGGGATTTTTCTTTAGGCAGCAACGTCCCCCACAGCAATTCGCATTTCCTTTTGGCACGAATTAAGCAGGCTATTAAGTCGGCTTTGAGACGTATGACGAATCATAAAGCCGGCCGGACAATGGCTACGCATTCACATGAAGATTTTGCCGATTTGTGTTCAAATGAGCGGCTTTTAAATGCAATTTCCGAGGGAGCTAAAACTATGTCGGTTGTCATTCCACCCGCTTTTTTGTATGTTAAAACAATTTCCTCAGGAAATATTCACCTGTCTCCGACTTAAAGATATTTATATCTACCTATAGGTACGTGTATTTTATAGTTGATTTTTATCACTAAACAAGGCAATTTATCGGTATGTGGAGTAGTTTTATAGTTTTATTACATTGTAATCTTCAATCTGTCTCGCAATCATTATTCGATTAATATGAAATTCAATCTTAATGCTGTCATATATAGTTGCGTCATTTAATAGATAGATGGCGTGTGCGGCGGTTATTAGTGTTGCCAGAGTCATAATCTGTCATAAATGTCAAGCGACTGAGGCGATGCGATGGCGCTATTATTTCGAATATTATCGTCATTTGAATTCCTAGCTTAAACAAGTGGGCATCTATCAGCCATTGTTACAGAAAGTGTCACGCAATCACGACTGGCATATTATACAAAATACAAATTTCGAGGGACAATGTCTCGCCCGAAATAGTTCTGTAATTGACTTATTATTACGAATTGGGATCTTGTTAATGATACAAAATTATGTCTATTCAAATGTCGGATACAAAATGACAGTTAAAGTAAAATACCCGACTTGTACATTTAATCGCTATAATAGATTCAGCAGAAATATGTAACATAAATAAGGTGCATTGCATATATAATACTATATGACAATAGATAAATATTCCTACAATTATCTATTAGTAACCACTAGTGCAGATTGATATTACAGGCTAATGAAAACACTGTTGCAGTCATGGCTACTAGTAGATATCTACATGGAATAATAAACTTCACGGTTCTTCTGTGTTTATTTTTCCGTAAGTAGATATGATTATTCTCTAATGATTGGAATCCCATCGAGCTTGGTTATTTGCTGCAAGCGGTTGCAGGCTTGGTTGCGCCAAGTGTCCACGTCAGGTTGGTTATCAAACAGAGGATTTCCGATAAACACTAGATCCCTCAAAGATGGACATTCCTGACATGAATAACAATAAGATATTACTATTTTTATTTCATTTTCTAACAAACAGCGAAGTTTAGGTAGTTACCTGTAGTCTGTTGAATTCCACCCATTCTTTGATCAAGTTGTTAGACATGTAGAGCACTCGAAGGTTTTTCATTGCCCCGATGCCTTTCAACTTGTCTATGGGGTTGTAGCTGATCCATAACTCTTCCAGGGTTTCAGCTACCGTTTCCTGGTAAATGGAAGTATGTACTGTTGTCTTACTACTGTACAAGGCCACAGCACTGGATGTGCTGTGGCCAAAGCCGAAGGAAAATAACTAGATTGAGAACATGTGGAGGCGCTTTCATGAAAAACATAAGGGAAAAAAAGTAAATCAGTGCAAAGTGTTCATGCATGTAGGTATTGATAAAAGTGCGAAAAATTAAAAATGATGTTTTAAAACCTAAAACTTTTACTTACTATGCCAGCCAACGACTTTATGTAATTTCTACCCAGAGACAAAATCTTAAGACTCCGCATTCCTGCTATTCCAGCTATCTTGTCGATCATGTTTGTTGAAAGACTAAGTTTCCTGAAATAACAAATTAAAGTTCAATAAGCAAATATATCGAGAATTGCGTGTTTTTCTTGTATTTTAAAGTTGTTACTTTCCATATAAACAGGCACCGTTCAATGCGGATATTGGATAGGTACATTTTGTAAGCATTTTTTCCAGAAATACACATAGGTTGTGAAAGGTATAAACAGCCTAGCTCATTTGTTGGAATTTGTACAAAATTGTGGGACTTAGAAAATATTTAAAAGACCTGGATAGTGATGAAAAAAAACTAATCTACCTTTTAGGTAGGAAGTAGAAAATTAGGTCAAATGAGTAAAGCTACCGGTGCTTATAATTTGATTCGGTATTGATGATTATTTGGCAATATACGCAATTCTTCAATTTTTTACGTAGGCGTAGGTATACATTTTTACTATATTTCTTTTATCTATGATTTTTACCGCGTTTTTATGCGTTGATGTCTTTTGAGTGAAATACTTTAAGTAATTACTGTTTCAAAATATTAGGAAAAATAATAAGTATTAATAATGACTAAGTATAAAAGGTCCAAAAACGTAATACTTAGATAGGTACTTTCCGTTCTATTATTTTTCTTCTTAGTCGTTCACTCTTGACAAAGTGGTCGTGACTATGGGTCGGTCTTGTCAGGCTTGGCTGCTGGTCTACCGTTCTATACAGATCGTAAAAGCCCAAAACAATCTTGTTACGAGTATATCATTTCTCGGTACCAGATACTACTGCCAAATGTCGACGATCCAAAGCTATGTTTCCCTTAATCGCCTCGTACGATATCTACGAAATGATACAGGGTGTTTTTGTTTTAGGGGGAAACACTACAGCACCACCTTGCTTGATTTTGATGGCTATTATCCTTACATCTTATAAAACAAAGCCCTCTACCGTGTCTGTCGTCTGTCTGTTCGCGATAAACTCAAAAATTTCTGCACGAATTTTCATGCGGTTTTCACCAATAGATAGATAGAGTGATTCCTGAGGAAGGTTTAGGCGTATAATTTATTATGATTTTACCGGAGCGAAGCCGAGACGGGCCGCTAGTTAATTATGAATTTATATGTTAATGGACGCCATGTTATTTAATAATTAAATTTGTAGGTAATCCTCAATTCACTTACTCGCATGCAACCAAGGTGGATAAGGCGCCGTCCATCTTTTCAATCGGAGGCCATTGGAACTGCAGCTCCACGACTGTGGCTTCAGCAGAATTCTCCCCTTTCTCCTTCTCCCACCGCGCGATAGCTTCCTTGCAAGTTGTCGGCTTCAGTGCCATCGCAGTTATCAAATATTTGTGGTTTTAAATTGAATATCAGTGTTTTGGTGCAATCGCGGTACACAATATTTGTTTATGATATATCTTTGTCAGTTCAATGACGTATGAAATAAAAGACACATAACCTTTTTGGTGGATATACTACATTATTCGAGGATTTACGATTTTGATGATATGATATTCGTAAATCGTAAAGTTGTATATCTTTCTTTAGTGGAATCCTCTTTTGGAAATCGAATCGAGAGCCGATTACGTGAGCTCTCTTATAATCTGTAACATCGTCTGTAACATCAAAGCAATAAAATCTCGATTTAAACACACCTTTAAACGATTTATCAAAATATCGTCGGATCGATTAGATACAGTTCCTTTTGTTTACTGTAGTCCTGGGGCTTCGCTTCTGTGTGAATAGAGGAATACCTAAACCTTGTGTGGTTTCCTTCGTCATTCTAACGATCCTTGATAAACCATTATTACGAAATATTGTGCAAATAATAATCTTGGTTGATATAATATGTCAATCAATATCAATAGGTACATATAATAAAACAATAGAAAAAAAATCTGTACTTTGAATATATTTACATTTAAAAAAATTAGGCGATAGAGTCATAGTAACAGAGAAAGAATTCGAAAAATAAACTGTCTGTTTGTCATTTGGCAAAATACATATAGGGTATACATGATTTTGAAAACTGGAATACCAGATGGAGAGCAATTATGGTACTGCTAAACTATAGGATATAAAAATCGAAGTTCTGGAATACCTGATGTAGACCCATGATGGTACGGCTAAACTATACGAAATATAGAAATGACGAAACAAAAGTTGTTCAGCCTGATGAGCATTTTCTGTTGAGGTATAAAAATCGAAGATCTGGCTGGAATACCTGATGCAGACCCATGATGGTACGGCTAAACAATAGGAAATATAGAAATGACGCTCTAATAAAAGTTGTTCAGCCTGATGAGCATTTCCTGTTGATGTATAAAAATCGAAGATATGGAACACCTGAAGAAAAGTCCAGGTGAGACTATAGGAAATATATATTTCAGTCGTATGAGCATTTTCTGTACAGTTAAATTTCTACACAATCTAGAAAATAGTTCCTTTACGAGTACGACATCATATACTTACTTGCCACAATCTTAAATATCTTAGTGGAAATCTGAAACGGTTCACATCCTTTAGATGGGTGGTAAAGTGATGCATAAAAACAAATATTAGGAACGATCTTACTTAACAGTGGGTAAATGTAGCTGTGTTGGGCGTCTAATCTGCGCACTTGATATTCAGCTAGCAAACACGTTGGGCTCGGCAAGGGTCCGAGGGTCCGCAAGGGTAGGCGTGAGGGCGCGGCGTGATTACAGCGCGTATTAGTTTTATATAATCTGTGACGCCCCCGACCGGCACGACCCCGACTCCCGAGAGAAAGTAAAAAAAAAATAAGTAAAATAAAACATAGGTAGCAATAATACAGTTTTATATTTTGCCATCTTATCATAACTATTTGTCTCATAGATTTAGAAAGGCTTCGCCGCGGTTGATTTGTCTTCATATCTATTATTCTTTCTTCTTTCACCTACGAGACTGTGAATTATTTAAGTAGTGAAAAGATATTAGAATCCTTCTTGAGTGAGTGATAAGTCCTGCTTAGGTAAATGTTTTATTACAAGCAAATTGGGTATCATACCTATGAAACGTCGAAATAAAATAAAATGCTTAGGCTGTAGATATAGGAAAAAGTTAAAGTTAGGAACTTTACCTAGGTTTTGTCAGTTAGGCACGGACTCATCTATTAATAAAGTTTTGTGCGGAAATGCGTTTTATTATTCCTAGTTTTCTATTAAATTATTGCGTAACTACTTAGGTGTAAACTGTAAACACCATATTCGCTGAATTAGGTATGTCTAAGTTTAACTTGGTTTTAAGAAAATTAAGCAAAGAAAATGCGGTTGTTTATTTTCTTAATCATTTATTTATAAGGGGTTTAGTTGTAAACATGGCTTTGTACATTGCAAATATTTATTCCAACCCATAATGCACCGTAAAGCAGCATTCTAGAGGCACGTGGCAGCGCTCGCTTCCCAAGGATTTGGTATTCAGGACACGTGCAAGTACATCTACCACTGTGCACTTACTTTGTACGGATAGCGGTATATTGTGCTACATAAGTTCATTGCAATTAAGTAGGTAAGTATTACATTTATAAGCACACAGTACTTTAACAGTAAGCAGTGAAACAAGCTTTAAACAATAAAGTATCTGATAACCTATATGTACCTAATCACCAGTACGAAGTTTATCTTATCTTACATATCTAACAGGTTTAATATTGTGTTTTAGAAATGATAGATAGGGCTAACTGGCTAATAGGCTAACTTCAGTTATAAATTTATATAGGAGTTTGTTGGGCCTACATCCAATAAGTTGCAGGTAAGGTACCTAGCTAGGTTGTTAGATAACCAGTACAAGTCCATTAGTATTTACATAGGTAGGCTTCATGGCTGACAAAATACCACTGGCCAGCCCTGAAACAGCTTAGGTAAATCAAAACGCTGTAAGTTTAAGAACGTAAAAAATATAAAATGTATCATTATAGTGGGTAACCATGGATTTAGTAAATACTTCGTACACAACCACTGCAGCAGAAGTCAAGTAATCTTCATCATTATTTGCAGCCCTTCTTGACCGACTGCTGAGTACCTATAATATAATTTAATTTAACCTTAAATACTTATGTATAGTGATGACTTCTTACAAAAGTTAATGAACATTTGGACACAACACATGTTTGATTGCATTATCACAGTTTATTTTACAGGTGTTTTTATCGGAGTAGGTACCTACTAATTCCATGTGGGTAACAGATTATATGATTACCATGGAGATTACTCCGGTCATGGCAGTTTGGCAGTTGAAAACCACTGACTGAAATACAGCGAGCGGTATAAATAAAGATTATTATATAGATTTTTTATGTCGCTAGGTGCAGAACAAAAATAATGTACAAACAAAACAAGTAAAAAATGTCACTGTCACTGTCAGTGTGTTACTAAAAGTCTTACTTTGTCAAATCAAATGTCATTCATTGTGATTTACCAACAAATGTGTGCGTATAACCTACAAAGCTTCAATAGAATACTATTTTTCTAGTGAAAATGGAGGATTTACAGCTAAATATTTCTGCAGCGAAAAAAGTAAGTTCTTAAATTATTTTATATTTAATTAAATTACTTCGAATTCTTTAATGTATAATTTATTTTTTCAGATTAATAAAAAAACCAGTAATGCTTCAAAAAATGCCTCAGAATACAAGTTTATATCCAAACCAAACTTTATTGGTAAAACCATAGCAAGAAAAAGACCTCTTAAGTTTAATGAAACTCATAAAAAAGAAGAGGAAGGGCCCCAGAAGAAAATTTTCAAGCCTTTAATTCAGGCATCTAGCAAATTAGAAACCAGAGATTTAGCGTCAAATTTAAGAGATTTAAGTGAAAATAAAGGTAAATACCAAGGGAAAAATTACCAAGAACTTAATGATGAATTGCAATTAAAACAAAATAAGCCTAGAAGTGGTGGTTGGATTTCATCATTGTTTAAAAACAATCCAGATGTGCCTCATATAGGTCAGCGGGCTGTGAAACCTTTGGTGGAGAAAGTATTTGCTGGCAAAATCTTTGCTGATTTAGATATTCATCCCCACACAGTTGCAAATTTACAGCAAAATTTAGGCCTGAAAGAATTGATGACAGTTCAACAAAATGCTGTTCCGATAATATTACAAGGCAGGGATGTCCTTATTAGGTAAGTCTTACAAGTAATAATCTTAATATAACTATTGTCATATACTGTACTTGAGTGTATTTATATTAATCAGTCTGGTCTTATATAACATATGTGCTCTCTTGAATATATCCTTCTTTCCAAACTCATAACCATACTTAATATGTACTGGCCATGTACATATTAAGTATATTTACAAAGTTACAGTTATAAACAAAGTTTGGGATGCCTGTTCAAGCACAAGATGGGTCCTACCATTCTGGCCCCATTTTGCCTGGGCCTATTATAAAAAATTGTTTTTCTCTCTCATAGATCACAAACTGGTTCGGGAAAAACATTGGCTTATGCTTTACCTATAGTGGAAGGTTTACAGGCTATACGGCCAAAACTTAACAGAAATGATGGAATCAAAGTTGTGGTTGTAGTGCCAACTCGGGAACTTGCTGTGCAGACCTATGAACTGTTTGTAAAACTTGTTAAGGTGTGTAAACAAAATTTAATACAAGGATATAAATAATATGTTAATAAATATAATATCATGATTCTCAAAATTTCTTTGGGACTTACTCAATCTATTTGTTGGTTCCTATATATATTTAAATTGTTTAAAACTTTATATTGTCACATTATATTGTGTACATTATCTACTTTATTCATCTTGTCTTGTACTTACTTACAGCATTCCATCTGGTCACTGGTTTTCAGTAACTTTATCATAATGTGATTGATTTGCAGCCTTTTACTTGGGTTGTCCCTGGTTTGCTAAGTGGAGGACAAAAACGAAAAGCAGAGAAAGCACGGCTCAGAAAAGGTCTCAGTATATTAGTTGGCACTCCAGGCCGAATAAATGATCATTTAAGACATACAAAATCTTTGAATTTTGCAAAGACTGGGTAAGTTATGATTAATATTTATTACTCCACCTACTAGTACTATAACTAACAAAAAGTACTATAAATAATGCTAAAAAACATGAATTTAACAAAATATTACTTTTATAGAAATAATAAATATTATGTGGACAAAAGTACATTATAATTGCTCTGCCATGGATGAATAGAATGGACATATACAATATCAGATTATTTAGATTCTACCAAATTAAGTTTTTATATCCATTTTATATGTCCCAGAGAGAAAGGGACATACAAAAATAATAACATGGTATGCCAGCGTCTGAGGCCCTGTCAGGAAATTGGGGTTGTTGCCCATGTAGATGAAAGAATTAATTTTATTTATTTGCTTCCGTGCCCCACCCTGCGCGGAACTGTACGTCACAACCAGTTACATCTTCTGATCTATGTGCCACCATGCGTTTTTTCACCAGTTTTTTGGAATTTTATTTTAGTTGTTTAGTGTTGGATGAGGCAGACAGATTATTGGACATGGGCTATGAAAAAGACGTAGCAGCTATTGTGAAAGCTATTCAAGACCATAAAAAGGCCGCAACCTATGACCCTATTGCTTTAGCCAAGCAGAGCATTCGCAAAGCTGATGACGACAATACTGAAAAAACAGAAGTCCCGGATGAACAAAAGAATTCAAATTATAAACATCATTTGACTAAAATGTTTTTGTCTACAGAAAGGGAAACTATTTTGCTTTCTGCTACCCTCACTAAAGTAAGTTATTAAATTATTTTTATTTTCTGTATACATATGTTATTTAACATTTCTTTGTTGAATATGACTAATTATGTGTATTTCTTAGGCTGTAGAGAATTTAGCTGGAATCACTTTGGTGGATCCTGTATTTGTAGATACTTCTGAAGGGAGAGCAGTTGTGGCTGATTCTCTTAAACCACAACAAGGTGAAATACCTCTTGTTCTAGCAAATATTGAGGGAACATCTTTGAAAAATGATACAAATATAAAACCTAAAAAGGTTCCTTCAAAAGTTGAAGTGGTTCCTTTCAATATCGAAGAAAAAGAGGACCCTGTTGCTGAAGTTACTTCAGCAACTACTGAAACTAAAAGAGGTATTTATATAATTTTTTGACGTAGTAAATATATACTTCTACATCATAGTCGTATTCCTCATGGCTGAGGTTCGTGGTCATTACGTGGAATGAAACACACACACGAACTTTCTTGGCATTATCAATGGAGTGATTTACCATTGCCTTCTCCATTTCACACACAAGTTAATAATAATCAACCGTGGTCGATGAAAACTAATATACATGAGGTATACAAACTCATGTGGCACGAGTAGCATTCGAACCTGGGATCTTTCGATCCACAGACGGGCGTCTTAACCATTACACTACCACCGCTTCCTATATTATAAATATATACTAGACTGCGTGATATATTGTTATATTATTTGTATGTTGTAGGTTTGAAAGCATTCAGTGGAATAAACCACAGAGATTTATTTGAAAATCAAAATAAACCACTAAACGACAAACCATCAAATACCACTAACATAACTAAAGACGACAGTGACAGTGATTCCGATTATGAATATTTTAAGATGCAAAATGAGTTAGACGTAAAGAGTAACGTAGTTGACATTCACGAAGAAGGAGCAGAATTAAAGCCATCTGCGACCCAGAACACTTTCGTTGAAGCTGTTAAAACGGCAATTGTAGAAGACGAATTAATATTGCCAGCTACAGTAAACCAGACGTTTCTCATAGTGCCCATGAAACTAAGATTTGTGACGCTTTGTTCTCATATTGTGGAACATTGTGTGTTAAACAAGAAAGGTGGTAAAATGATCGTTTTTATGGCAACTTTGGAAATGGTAGATTACCATTCAGAGTTGATCGAGACTGTGCTGACCGGCAAAAATGTTAGAGTGAAAAAGAAAGATAAGAAATCTAAACACAACAAAAAGAAAACAGATGAAGATGATGAGGTATAAAATAGTAACTATAATTTACATCGTTTTCATATACATATTTACATGTATTATCCTTAGATAATATAAAGCAAAGTCCTCTGCTTAAAAAAGCTTAGGTGTATAATTTACTATGTTTTTACCTGAACGAAGCCGGGACGCTATTAATATACTATGTGTTCTATCAATATCTAATTCAGCCACGCTAGTTGAAATCGTGTCCAATATTTATTATATTACTTTTAGGAAAATTTGTCATCAGAATCAGAATTTGAAGTAGATTATGAAAAGCCTTCTGAGGGTGGATTGGTGCCCGTTGATTTAGATATGTTTCGACTTCACGGGTCGATGCCGCATGACCAGCGCATGGAGGTTTTCAAACAGTTTCGAGCGGCTAGGAATGGTGTATTGATATGTACGGTAAGTATTTATACACTTTGTCAAAGTTTTACTATTTTTCTCAATATGTATGTATTTGTAATTATATGTACCACATAGAACCGATTGTAAGATTGGGTTTATTTTCCTTGGGAATGCTATTGTTGCCTATCAGCTGCCGAAGCTATTTATCCCTAGTCGCCTTTTACGACATCTTTATGAGGATATGGAGTGGTCCTATTCTAAGGCAGGATCACATGGCATGTGGTCCCGCCCATAATTTATATATTTCGTCAATAATAACTGTTGTTACTTAAATAACGACTACGATGACATTTTACAGAATATAGCATTGACATTATATAAATGTAAAATTAAGTCATTAAAATCATAATTGCGGAAACTCGAAAACCATCTCAAGTTTAAGAACAAGTAACCATTACCTGCTTTCTTTTATGTTTCGCTGTTTATCAAATAGCCAAAATTATTATTAGTGTCTGTTCCGCTTTCTATATCGCTACAAATTTTAACAACATTCGAAGATTGATGCCATCTAAAGGCACTTTCTTAATCCATCAACAGAGGCGGCTTCCGACACCGCTCGCTTTGTATGTCGATACTTAATTGTTGTCTGACTGTACATACTATTAGTTGGTCATTCATTGGCGTCCGCGGCTCCCACATCACCGCTTACAATGCACCTCGATTAAACACCATTATCTGTATTTATTACATCTGTGGAGCCGCCTTGCCGGCCGGTCGGTGCACGTACAGAATTTCGTTTGCTATTGTGGTCGTGTAATTAAATAGCTGCCTACAATTATATGGTTTTTCTTGTGATTTTATGTATGTCATTGCAATCGATTTGATGGAAGATTTAAGTATTCATCATGTTGCCTTTGCATATCTCACTCAATTCGCAGGAGCAATGTCAAAATCGTAGTTACATATGGAACTTCTAGATCATCGTGCTCGTTTTTGATCGCACAGGAGCAATTAACTAATGAAGCGTTTAAAATTTAAAAAATGGTTTATTACATTCGTCCTCAATTTAACATCTAGACGATGACTCGCTAATAATCCGCATTTATTTTATCTGATCAGTAGTGTGATTCTATAAATAACTGTATTTTTTGTTTGCATTTATTATTTCGAACTGCTTTAAGAAAACTGTTTTCAGTTCAGCCTCGGAATTGGTTAATAGGACGTATTTAATGTTAATGTTTTAGCCCATAATTACATTAAATCGTGATTGGCGGAGGCAATCAAGCCGCCTGCAAGTTCGTCCAATCTGTGTCGCAGCGGGCGGCCGCTACCGCGCTGTACACAGTCACAGAATATTGACAGTGCAGACATACTTAATGGAATGCTTTATGAAAAATTAACTCATTATTTGATAATATATCTATAAAGTTTTCTATAATTGTTTATTGTGAGTTAAAAAAATCGCAATTCTAAAATTACAAAGGGATGAAAACGTTTATGAGACTTGTGGGATTCCTTTGATGAGATTTAATTGAATAAAAGAAATACATAGTATATCTGTAGTACACACATTCATTCACACATAAATACAATGACTGTTTACGAAACATCCGAATCTCTTTCCATTTAGCTTTATCTTTGTATTATTACGATATCAGCTACAGGGACTAATATAGCTTCTGTTCTTTTATTTACGAGTAAGTATTACGCTATAGCGGCAGGAGAATGTTATAATATTTCATATATATATATGTATATAATGTGTGTGATTGTCCCTATTTCTCATATTATTGATACATAATCCATCCATTTTGCCAGGACGTGGCAGCACGAGGTTTGGATGTACCGCGAGTGGATTTGGTGTTGCAGTACTGTGCGCCTGCCTCCGCCACGGATTACGTTCATAGGTAATGGAGACCATAAACCAGTTTTATTTTTTGATACATTTTTCTCTGTATATATACGAGTTTTATGGTTTATTCGACAGGGTTGGGCGTACCGGTCGCGCAGCGCAAGTCGGCGCTGCAGTTATGTTTTTGCTGCCCAGCGAAGCCGAATTTGTAAGGCATCTAGAACAAAAAAGGATAAGGTATACTATCATCTTGTAATTGAGTTATATTCTAACCATTCGTATCTTTATATTATTATGTAATTTGTTTTTTTGTATTTAAAATATTGAAATTAAGTTGGGAATTGTTGTATATAATTTATATGTTTCGAACAGATTACGGCAGGCAGATGAATCCCATGCCCTGGAGGCGTTGCGTACGGTGGCTCCCACTGCAGCCAACCCTGCGCGCGCCGCCATCGCCGTGCAGACGCAGCTGGAGTACACCGCGCACAGCAGCAAGGAGTGGCTCGCCAGGGCCAGCAGAGGTCGGCTGATAGATATTTGTACCCCCCCACACTGCAGCCAACTTAATAACGCCACCAGGGTTCCGTTAAAAAACAAATCTTAAAACTTTGGAAATGACTCTGATTTGACTTTAAATCTGTTTGAGAATTATGGTGTTGCCTATCCTGTTCCAGGCCCTGTCACTTGTTAAGACTTATCAAGAATCCCTTAGTCGCCTCTTGGTCGCTTTGCAACCAATAGTAGCTCTTTGGTTTTATTTGTCACATACATTTTTAGACCGTTAAAATATATATTGCTCTGACAATTATGGGCTGGTCAGTGTGACAAATTTATATTGTGTTATCCCGCAGCCTACACATCATGGGTGCGTTTTTACTCGGGCTACCCTCGGGAAGTGAAGCAGTGGCTGGACGCACGGCAGTTGCACCTGGGTCACGCAGCCAAGGCGTTCGCGCTGAGGGACACGCCAGCCGCACTCGCGAGGAGGGCCAAGGCAGACCCTAACTTGAAGAAAGAGAAACCGGTGAACAGACTCACAGTCCGCGATGAGGAGGAGAAGAAACGACCAGGGTGAGTTAGTTTGGTGTCTCGAGATAATATTTAAAATTAAATATTTAAACTTTGTTTTTCAAATCAAATCAAAAATCACCTCAATGTAATAATTTCATTTATTTTAATGCTCCTTTTGAACGGGAAAGAAGGTCAAACAAACATATTTTCATATTTATAATATTATGTTTTCTTTGTTGCTTAGGTTCTCTAAGATTATGGCAGGAGCCTTCGGTGGACGTATAGTGAATAAACAGAGTTCTATGCATACGGCTAGTGAGTTTGACAGTGGACTGCCGCCCATAGAACCTCAGAAGAAAAAGAAGAAAAATTAGAAACTATATAGCTGGAGGTATATCAATATTTGTACATAAAATATCAATAATAAACGTAACGTATTTCCAAAAGGCATTTCTTTTCAAACGTCATTTTTGTTTTTATTACTAAGACGAAAAATGGAAGATGGACGCCGTCCAAAATTCTAATCGCGAGCGGGGCTAATGGGCGCGCAGCCGTTGGCTACCGTTTTCATAACTCTGACTCACGAGTGACTCGAATGAAAAATGATTTTAAACCATTACTGAGCCCCGTCCGGCCTTTTGATATTTAAATTTTTTTCAAGCGGCCGTCATTATGCCGGAATGATTTGCGAATTTCGCCCCAGCCCGCGGTTTTTGTCAGACTCTGAACGAGTTTTTGTCGCTCTCATTTACCATGTTTTTATTACTGCATAATGACAAATTAAAAGAGTATTGTGAGGCGCTTTCATGCTGAATTCTTCGCCCTTTTCAAGGTTGACGGGCTTTTCTTTGAGGTCTTCATCGTGACTCTATACAATGTCTACGAAACGGCTCCTGAGTCATATTTTGCGGTTAAATGTCAGAATTCTCAATCATTAAGCGATTCATTCATCGTTTCAAACAAAAACTCCACTCATCATAATTATCGTGTCACCTTACCCTTGACGTTGGTATTAAGAGGCTTTTTATGAGCTCCAAGGTTAGATAATTTATCGGAAATTAAGTTTCATTAGGTTTTGATGTAGTAATAGAATATAAGTCAGCAGAAGTGGTAATTTTGTCAGCTATACTTAATTTGTTTTTTTTTTTACTATGTTGAGTGCTCGAACTACTAAGGTATGTAAACATGTATAGTATACTTATCTAATAGAAAATGAATATTGAAAATTGTGGGCTTCGCTAGTTACACAAATACAACTGAGAATAAAGGTGTACGTTTATATGGGATTTTATCGTATTAAGAGCACAGGAGAACAAATGTACATTGTGATTCCCACATGCACATGTTGTGGCGTATCCACATTCCACAGTTGTGTGGCGCAGCTTCGCGCATCATTAAACTCCACATTGCATGCTGGCCGGCGCCAAACCTCGTGAAAATGCCTTTTCATTAGCATCAGCTCTACTGAAAAATCGTTCTGACAATCATTAGTGGATAATACATTATATCTAGTGGTTATCGCTTTATTATCTACATTCGACAAGAACTGCGTGTTTGCGTTCCTCTGTCTCACTGTTTGACTTGGTTGAGAAGCTACTATGTCAAGAGTTTTCAATCGATATTTTTGAATAATGTACGATATTCAGTCAGGTACAAAACTTTGTTAACATAAAGCGTGACTTACCATATTGATTGTGTGGTAAAAATATAAGAAATAATCATTACTTTTTTGTAAGAATAATTCAAGTTTTTCTGGAAAGCGCTCTAAAACTCCCAACAGCTATTCTATTAAGGCGTGCCGCGGTAGCGCATCACAATGGTGTATTATATTAATTTCCGAAGGTAATTCGCCAGTACGTGAGCTCTGTGATTGATGTGCGGGGAAAATTGTCTGATTAAATAAATTTACGCCAGTACACGAAACATCGAGATATAGAGAGTAAGGCTTCTATTCTGTTTTCAGTGAAGTGAACTTTCGAAAGAGTGACATCGAGAAAGCTTTTTTTATAGGAAACCTTGCCTACTACCTTACCTTACTTAAATTATAGAATTTTTACTTTAGTTCTAGGTTTCGCATTTTATATCTATCTACCTTGTATGCCACTGTGCGGCATTCAAGGTAGATAATTGTTTTCAATCGGACTCGATCTCTATTCGGTAGTACATTGCGCCTGCAAGGTGGGCGGCGGCAGGCCGACCTGCATCATTAGTTTATGCTCTTATTGTGCCTACGACTGCTAGTCTTCTGAGAGTATGTAAAAAATTACATGTTAATTCCTTCTTTTGCTACTTTTAATATATTATTTGATTTATTATTACTAATATTTAAACCAGTTATACTTATTTAAAATAAACATTTACGTTCTTAGCCTAATATAGTGGATAGCGCTATAAAATTATCCACATTGATTAAACCAATTTAAATGGCATATCTGCTAACAGTCATGAAGATTTATGCCAAATAATTTCGTGTCTACCGCGTAGCTCTTCTATCTTGAGCGAAGCAGTTGGTCTGTGCGTTGGAAGGCGGCAGCAAAGCGCCGCGTCATGACCCACCGAATTATGAGCACAAAGAGCCGTTGATACCGAATATTCCATATAAATATTGAGCTAATCGCCCTTTCAATGAAGCGGCCCGCTTTTTATTAATAATTGATCGCGGAGCGGCGAGTCATGCGCCTTATTGTGTGGTGGAACATATTTTTTGCTGGAGTATAACTCATTAATGAGTACTCGAGTGGGCACATGACGCCGCCAGAGGGCGTGCGTGAAACTAGCCCGAAACTAATTTCCGATGAGTTTGGGATACACATTAAATAATGTGGAACAAATTTTTGTTTGCGCACCCGATGGCTAATTAATAATTTCCCTACATCATGGCCGTTTAACCCTTCAAATGAAAAAAAGGCTTATATGTCAACCCAATCATAGTAGGTAGTATTTCTTTGTACTACTAAGCGATTTAGGTAATAATCTACGATTTTGTAGCACGATGTCCACTATCGCCCTTTGTTTTTGTTCTCTTTTTTCTATTTACTTTATTTATTTACTAAATGTTTTATTAATATTTTCATTTTCTTACTGCTGAGGAAATCAAAAATATTTATATTTATTTCAATACTCCCATATCGGCTCATCGAGCATTTTTATACTACACTATACTAATAAAATACACTATAAAAATATTTAACAAACTGTATGTATTGTGTATTACACCTAAAGAAGTATATGACAATTGAATTGTTATGTTACCTAAAATTATTAAAACACGCGTATTTCCTAATCTTGTGAACCACCATTCTGTTCTCATAATCCTATTGTGTAGTTTCGAGCACGGTATCTGTTTACGGTCGTGTTGTCACTTTCATTGATATGCTCTGCCCCGTTTATTTAATTAAACATTCACACAGGTTTCGTAAAAGAATAACTCTTAATTTTTAAGTATTATGAGTTTGCCGCTTACAGGCAGTTAAGTGAACAGTTAGGTACAACTCCCTGAGAATCGGCTAATCATAGGGTGACCACAAAGTTGCTTCATACGTGTATTTGATTTCCTACGAATATTAATAATAAATCAAAGATATTTTTTTTCAAATCAATGATATTTTATAAAGATTAAAGAATACGAGTAACATATGTAACATATCTACTATGAAGATATTTCGCTAGTTCTTACCGTTCATTACAATCTTGAGTAGTTATTAGGTAAGTAATACATTTTAATTGTATTAAAGTAAGTAAATGCGTAAATAATAATACCCAAATCAGTACCCAGTAGTAAACTAAAAGCAAAAATATTTGTGATTAGTGCAAATAAAAAATGCGTTTCATATTCAAATATACAAACAATAAAGGATCGATAAACTTGTTATTATCTAGAGTTTATGCGTTCGTTGGTTATTCATGGCTATATTTATGGCACAAATCACCAAATGCACAGAAGTTAAGCTCACATATATCACAAAAGTTTACATCATAAGAAAGAAAAATACGTTGTTTACTTTCCAAATATGAATTAAATAAGATGTATATACTTAGTTAATTCTTGCCCGAACTTATAAGAATTGAACTTGTGCTTACTGAATTTGAATTAGTGCTATTTTGCCAATTTTTTTTTCTACTGGCATTTTTATTAGAAAATCTTAATCTTTAATATTACATAATATCAACAATCCAGTTGAAAATGGTTCAAAGTGATCGAACATCAGCTCTGTACCCTCTCTATTTTGAAGCCATATTCATGGGCACCGCATAAAAACGCAGTGTCATTGTTCGCGAGATGCCACCGACTGATTATCGTATTGTTTCCAAGCGGGAAACAGCTAACATTCACTCCATTTAATATAATTGAGTGAATGAGAAACGTTATCAATTATTGTTATTGTATCACGAGTGCTCAGCTAGGAGGCTAATTATGTCCGCTTTGCAACTATTTAATTGTGTTTTTGGTTCCCTAATTAACACCGGCATTGTATAATATGCCTAATAAAATGTTTTTCTATTAAGAACTCGTAAAAACAAAGATATCCAAATTGTATCTTCACAGTGCAATTGAAGTATTTTCTTCTGGACTTAGATTGTATAAAAAATAATAGATCAATTACAGACAGACACAGATGTGTATATTAAACTGGACTTGTCTATAACATTAGGTAGAATAAGTAGTCAGTCATAGAACTTTCTTTGACACCACCGGTACAGTTGTAGATTTTTTTTCACTCGCAGTAATCATAATAAATTGTTGTTAAATAGGGTCATTGGTATGAACATGCTGCAAAGCGTCTGCCATGTAATTGTTAACAGCATTGTTAGCAGAAATTCCAATTTTCCTATATGCGATTATAAAATAATGAGAAAACAGAGACATAGGTCATGTTTGGTTATCTTTTTACTCAACGTCTGTGACGAGGCTACGGCGATAATGTATCATAGTCATCATAGCTCGATTAGAAAATACAACAAAAATATATTTTTAAAATGACTACATTGTTAAAAAACTCGAAAGATTTTATTTTCGCTTGAAATACCATTCGGTGAATGTTCAGAACAGTGCAGAATGTAGTTCATTCTGCACTGTATTTAATGCGGCTGTAATAACTGCGGCTTAATGATGTGGAAAGAGAATGAGACAGAGCAAGAACCACGCGATCGCAGCAGTCGCTTTGTAAAACACTGGGTAATAGCAAGAAACAACCGTTTTACAAGAATTAATCATGGAGTAGGTGGCAAAAACATGAGCTATTAACGCGTTGTGAGCGGGGAAGGCCTTTTACTATTCATGAGCGAATTAACGGCAAACCTCTCACAATTTTAACTATTATTCTTAACACCTTCACATAAAGCTCAGATTCGCGAGATTTTCGCAACTCTTCATTACGGACTCTGCAAATCGATATTACTTACTTTAAAAAACTCGGACAAAACATGCCAGTAATCATAAACCGACAATTATTTTCGTAAGGTAATCGATTCATTAGTATCTATTTGCAGTCAAGGTAAATTTTTGTGGTTTTGTTTATAATATATAAAAAGTAATCTTCTTCTACAATACTGACGTTCAGTTTTTAATATATTCAACGATAAACCTTCACTTGCGTGCACTCTTTATACTATGCTTGCGGTTATCCTCCTATTATTGATTGACTCGATTGTCCTATTTTATTCATAGTTTTACAGGTATTTCCGAATGCATCCAACAAAATCGTCTTGATAAGCATTATAGAAGCAGAAGTATGGTATCGGAAGGGGTAGTAATATTGATAGGTCTGTTTCGGGCGAGGTTGAGGTAACCCGAGCGCGCCGCAGCCTGCGGTCGCACTCGATACAAAACACTGCGAAATTGCCCGTGCGCATAACCCGTCACATAGCAGTGTCGTGGCTCTGTGCTGCTGCAGTTACTTCAAGATTTTAGTAAAATATTATATGAACCATTTGCATTTCCGACTATAATACATAATTTATGTGGATTTAAAAACGCTTTGAGTAAAGAAGTAATGGAAAATATCCTAGTATCATTCAATATTTAATAATGATATGAAAATAATGCTTTTGTGTGGCGTGAGAACCATATCCTCCAATGTCGTACAAGGTGACTAAGGGATTGACAGCTAGGAAGCAACAACTTCATTTCAAAATATCGTTGACGTCAGGCAGTTGGTCTTTCGTAAAACCATAGCTGAATGTTGAGTTTTTCTTGTTAAATACCTATTTAAAAAACTGATACCTACCATAGTTTTTTTATAGGGATATGATATTCTGACTACTCTTGGAAGTCTCTGCAAATAAGCATACTACAAAGTAGAATGTATATTATGCATAAGTTGTATATGTAGTGTGTGTGTTGAGTCCGAGAAGCCTAAGGTAGCCTGTCGTCTCGTGTTACACGTGGTAGATACATTAAATAGTTAAACTTGAGATGTTAGCATTCACTTTTTTTAAAGTACATCATTCTTGTAGTATTTATTTATTTATAGGTTTATATACACATAAAAATTACAGAAAAAAGTGTTCGCTGGCGACCTAAAGAACATCTTTGCCTCTTGCTTAAATTTTTCACTATTCTATTTTGCGCCACTTCTTGCCAGCTGTCTCTTCGGTTTTGAAGTCCTTTAGTAGGTCTAGGTACTTTTTTACTCCTACGGTATCTGGGACGAAGGATATGAATTGAAGAATTGAAGTTTCAGCAGTGGTTCCACCGCGACGACCTCCTAGTATATACCTGGTACAATGTCATTGACATCAATTCTATATAAAAAAGTTTTTTTCTAGAACTAAAATTTGTCAAAATAATCTTTCTGTGTACACAACACAGGGGCTGATACTCGCTGAGTATTTAGTCGAGATTACGTCCGTTTACCAAGTGAGCCGCGGCGACCGCAGGCACACACGGAACTGCATATGTAGGTGTTCTTGTGGCACTACTGCTACTGGGTATTCTGTGAAAAGGGAATCTAACAGAATGTCCGTCAATTATTTTAAATAATTTTAACTTTCAAAAGCAGATTTTTCTTTTAATGTTTTTATTTTTTAACATATTAATTCCTTTGTCTCTCAAACATACCTACGGCAATGTACGGTACATAAACTATTTTTCATCACAAAAGAAGTAAACCCACTATACAACGTACCACAACTTACCATACTTTTGGATTAATGTAGGTACTTTAAATATATATTAATTTTCCCTCTTTCTTTATTATAAATATGTCTTGTAGAAAAACGTGCTTACGTTTCCATATCATTGTACAAGTAATGATAATTATTATTTTTCCTATTCCAACGAATGGCAGTAGGTAATTGTTGAAACAACTGTACATTAAAAACGCTTCCATTCGAGCGCACATATAATCAACTGCGGTCAGCATTCATACATCTAGATGGTTAGATATCGGTTTAATAGAGTATGTGAATATAATATCTATTGGATGTTATACGTAGGGAGCCACTTGGGCTCTCAGCTCACTGGCTTGAGTACGGTAAAGAGACGCAAATGTGACGCGACGGCAGGCAGCTCTGCGGTCAATGTTTTCCACGTCCTATTATTGGATGTTAGTGTTATTAAAAAATTTTTTTTTGTTAGATGAGGCCTGCATATAGGCAATAATAGCATTCCCAAAAAGCAATGTATGTCTCACCGTGAAATTTCGGCAAACTGTTTGCCGGTGGTGTATGCAGTCAGCAGAAACAATACTTTTCATCCCTGATTATAGAGTGTACACAGTTATAAAATGTTACGTAAATACGAATTTGTTGTACTGGTACATTCCAAAAAGAATGAAAGTATTCAGTAATTTTAGTTTAAACACCAGTACCTAATTGAATTGAATACACGCATCAGAATGTCCGGATTGTAACATTTGTCCATTAGGCGTAACGAGTGTTTTTCGCGCCACTGCCGCCGAGTTTAAGTGAACGAAAAATGTGACATTCTGTAATCAACACCTCGGTGCACGGACATCTGATACTGCAGCGTATTTTAAGGTCGTTTTGGTTGTGGTTATTACTCATATTTGTGGCTATCGATCGTTTGAGAACGATGAGACTTCGTTTAAGTGGACACGACGCTGGCTTTATAAACAGTTGTTAATTCCACTTCTCTGCCTCCGGTTTTTAATTGCTAACTTTTGTAAATGTTACTTATGTTTTATAACATAACTTTTATAAAATTACTTTATTATTCTTAATACAATTATATCCCGGATTCATCATCATTTTCATCATAACTTTTAGCCTACATCAACCCACTGCTCGATATACGCCACTTCCTACGGTCCTGTACCATGCAGTCTCGTCCATTGTCGCTATGTGTGTCGCGTGTATGTGAAGTAAAATGTCATAGTTATAAGATATATATTATCAACAATTTCTCCAGAGACAAGAGTCATTTTCTCACACCATTGGCATCAGCAAAGACAGTCTCGGCAGTAACCCGATCAGCTGAGAGCGTGGTCGCGGGCACCGGAGCGAGCGACACCGCCTTCCTATTCCGACATCTCGGTTACGGCCGATGACCAACTCATAATCTTGGTTATTTAACTCTTTAAGTTAACCAAGGGAAAGGGCTATAAACTTTAAAATTCTTCTCATAGGCGAACGGCTAGCAAACTATCAATATTCCAGACGCGCAGTTCCACTAGGATATAATATCTATATAGAGATGCTATTCAGCTAAATGTAGTCAAGTTCCACAACTCTTGGTTCTGTCCAGCTCTGTGATTTATCCCGTAAAGGGTTCAAGTGATAACGTGATGCTGTTGCTCTTATTTCAAAAATAAATATCAACTTGTTTTCACGAAAATGTAATTTAAATGTAACTCAATAAATGCTTTAAAACAAATCTGTCACTGAGTGATTTTATGTATGCATACGATGAAAGCAGGATTTATCTCGAAATGAGTGTCAATGTTGACGCTAAAGTCAATAATACGAACGCTTTCATTTACAAGATTTGTAAACATAAAAGGGTAAATTTACATTTTGATATTCGCAAGTGCTTCTGGGACTAAAGTGGCGTTCGCTCCCTAAAATTTTAAAACACCCATTTGCATATGCTTTGAGTACATAAACGACACTTTCTGGAGCACTTTCAGAGGGTGATGGGAGTGGGTGGAGGGAGTTAGTTAAATCTGAAAATATTGCTTGTTATATATTTATGTAATCGGTGGTGGTCCAGTGGTGAAGACCCCTATGAACTAAATAAAAAATCTTATAGGATTCGAACATTCCTAATGTGGCATGAATACATTCTTGTCGTATGAGTTTATATACCAATCTGACTACCATTACTTGCTTCCGGTGAAGGAAAACGTCCTGAATGAGAAACCTTTGATGATTTATGAGCTAGTTTCTGAGAGGCAATGGCAAGACACTCCATTATATTGCCCGCTAAGTCGCTGTGTATGTCACATTCCACATAATGACCACGACCCTCAGCCATGTAGAATATGTCTTTAAAAAAAGATGTAATTATTAGACATGTTTATGGAAAATTATATAGGTCTTACCTAAGTATTTTGTGCCATTAGTTGTTAAACATTATGTAAAAAAATATGGCAAAATCAACTAGTTTTTTCTATACTCATTATCGTATTTTATTTTAGACATGACAATGACGTTATAAACACAACTCTCACTAAAAACCTAACAGGACGATTTGCATACATTAAATCGCTTCTGATGAGTACGAGTGGATGGCACAGGGGTTGGAGATGCGGGTGTAGGAGGGGGTAATCAGCGTAATGCCAATCATGCAAATGCCGAGATCCAACTGAAAGCCTCAACCGGCTTGTTTCAGGAGTTAAAATGGAGATCCACTTAGCGGGCTACGCAGCTCACATACGCAATTGATGACGAGCCAAAGAATATAATTTTGTATAGAAGCGAGACATAGGAATAGACATTTTATTAAATTACGTCAATTGCATTATGTAGCAACACTCATCACTTTTTACATAACCATGAAATAGAACAACATTTTATTCCTATCTGCTTCAGATGTGACTTTTACGTTTGTTACTTTACTTACCTATCTACGTAAACCGATATATTTTGTCAAAAGTGAGTCTAGCTACCTATCTTTTTGGCTTACTTACATGTACTTGAAAACAAACTTAAGATTCTGCTAACAGATTGCTAGTCTTTGAACAGGATTGGCCGCTCCTAAACGCCGACATAAACTGAGCCGTGAATTTGCTAATTGAGGATTTGTATGAGGCGCTCGGTGATTTATTTTGCTTGAAAAAGACAAAGTAGGTAACAATTGTTATTACTTACTGATAAAAGGAAAGTTTTTTTTTTTAAACAGTATAGGTTCGTTAGTGAAGATAATGGAAAATACATATTTCGTCATTATCGCGATAAAAAAGGCTTTTCTATTTTCAACGCTAGTTAGGATTATCATTTTATAATATTTTCAGGTGATTGGACCTACATATTATTCATATAAATCAATGAAATATGTAAAATTATTTTTCAATTAATATTTACAAGCAGATTACTTACATGCTGAAATATGAAAAGGGAAAAATATGAATGAAAAAACATACCTCGAAATGTTCAAGTAATAAATTCACCATCCATAGCTCCCCATCATTACTAAAAACACAGCCACTGTCGCGTGAAGCATCCACAAACAGTTGCTAAAATATCAATTCACTTCATTTACACTTTAATCAGAGCGCTTTATTTTGTTCTAACTCCACATTAAAGGCTGCTAAAAGCAACATGGCCGCCGGTTCCCGCTTTCATTTCGTATTCATAGTGCGAAATGGTGGAGGCGCACAAATGCTCACTTTTAAATCACGATCACGACGTACTAAATAGAATTATTATGTAAAAAACGCTTGGAACGTTTTGTTATATAAATAATAGCTCATCTTAGTTTAAAGTATTGATGTTAGCACAGAATTTAAATGTTAGTTAAGTACTTTACTACGTTTGCAGTTCTTATAGATGTTTTTTGTCTGATTTTGCCTAATTATAAGGTAAGTTACATCATTAAAAATAATTATATAGTCATAACATGCTTTAAAAACAATATGAAAATTATTCACTTTATAGTACCGTTATAATTAAGTAAGATCGAATAACGTATTCACATGAAATAAAGAATTCGAGGCAATGGCAACTGCAATGGCACGAAACTAGATTACCGATTGCATGTAGGAAATTGAAACGGATATTAATTTTCAAATTAGTCGTAACATAAAGATATCGAATATATCAAGTCTTGTAAGACTTGATTAATGATATTAAGTAGGTAAGACGCAAGATTAATTTAATTAATATCAAGAAATTGTTCCACGGCGTTGGTTGAATATAATAGGAATGGATATATTTTGAGGATATCGGGTCTTGGGGTAGGTCCTATTTACGAAATAACTGATAAATCAGTTTTTTAGACCACCACTACTACTTCCGGTGAAGAAAATCTGCACACTGGTTGATTATTAACTTGTGTGTGAAATGGAGAAGGCAATGGCAAACCACTCCATTAATAGTGCCAAGAAAGTTGTTATGTGTGTTTCATTCCACGTAATGACCACGACGAAAAACGATGAATGAATACGACTATGAAGGAAGGAAGAGGTTCCCTCTTAAAAGAAAATGTGCTAAATTGTGTAGTCATAGTCACATCTTGCTTGCTCGTGACGATTCGTAAAAGCAGCGAAAAGGTTCGAATTATGTGAATTAACATATCAAACACACCTTCGTTATCCGAACGCCGTTTACTACGATGGAGGAAATTTGATACATGATCTTTAAAAAATAATTGCTGTGTAAATTATTACAACAAATAAAATCTATCTTGATTGTCCAGCCTAATGTTTAATGCTTATTTCAGGTTTCGTTGTCTTTGGGTTAGTCATTTACACATTTTGTGAAGATTATATACTAGAGATGTAACGGATAGCAGTTTGGCCGGATACCGGATACCGGATATTCGGCCTACCACCTGGCCGGATAGCCGGATATCTGGCCGCCGAATATCCGGCGGAACTTAGCCGTTTGGTGCAGCGCACACACACTTGGCGTAGGCGACGCGCGAACGATCGGGTGGCCTCGGTTTGATTCGGGTCTTTTCGTTGATGAGCGAAGTTAGCAATTCTTTCATTCATAAAGCTCATGACACGTTTTGGGATTGTTTTGATGAGGTAGCAAATGAAAACAATACTGGCCAGGTTCAACGCGAAGAAAGAAACGCGATAACCTGTGAGCTGGATTTTTATCTCAAGTCAGTGCGAATTGATCGCAATCGTGACCCTTATTCTTGGTGGGCAGCCAAACAATACCCAAATTTATCAAAGTTTGCCAAAATCTATCTTTCAGCACCTTGCAGTAGTGTGTATAGCGAAAGACTTTTTTCTGAAGCTGGCCTTATTTATGAAAAGAAGCGAAACCGCCTGCTGCCTCTCAATGCAGAAAAATTGGTTTTTATTCACCATAATTTGCCCTTAGTACAGTATGAGTACTAATTAATTAATTTTCTACTTTAAACAATACCTAATTATGTTTCTTAAGTCTTACTAAATAAAGTAAATAATTACTAAACAATTTTTTTTTATCCAGATCTTTTTTTATTTCGGCCGGATGTCTATCCGGCCGAATAGTAGTTATCCGGTATTCGGCCGGATAGCATTAAGGCCGCCGGATAGGCCGGATACCGGATTGTTACCGGATATCCGTTTCATCTCTATTATATACATTATATTTTTCACATTTGATAAATAAAAAAAGAGAAAGTTGAGTACATAATTAGTTGTTATCTGTTTTATAAAAAAATATTGTGGAGGAAAACGAATAATATCGCCGATAACTTGGGTAAGCAAGTATTACTTTATACTTACATATTATAAAAAGAAATCCCCCTGTTTCGTCTGTCAGTCCGTCTGTATGAAACCTAAGAAGATTTTTTCACACAGTCAGAATCCTGATAGGTCTTGAAGTGTCGATCGCACTAGTGTGGGGTTGCACAAATAAATGACATTTTAAATTGGAGTGCGAGATGTATCTGTGCCGCGGCGTGCGGCGCGCGGCTCTCTACTTCATTCGTGCTTTGCTTTAGGAATACTTTAACACTAGTTTTTCACTTTTTTCTCTTACACACCAGAGATAACTTTAGAGGCGTCACGCAGTAAATAAAACTCCATAAAAGGTATTATATTTTTCAGTCGTTTATATACAATTAATCATTAATTAATTATTCATTTATTAAAGATTTTACCCAATTTTATATACCTATGTATTACAGAAATAAATACTTTTGAACAAGACTTTTGTGTTCATACACAAAAGTCTTGTTCAAAAGTATTGGTTCAAAATAAAATTAAAAATTATGTATTCGTTAAAATCTTAAAATTATTAATTAGGTACCTAAATTGTCAAATATTCGTTTTTGGAATCTACTTTCAATGCTGTTGAAAACAATAAATCACGATTATTAAATAGGAAATAATGTATTGTATTAGGAGCTCCTAGTGGGTGTGTCCATAAACCCACCTCGAGGCTTTCGCTAAACGGTCGCTAAACGTTTGGGCGGCCCGCCCTATGTTCCTTCGATGCGACACAGTACCTCCCGTGGCACGAAATAAACCTTACACTTCTCACGATAAGGTTCCTTTTATCAAAGAGCCCAGAGTGCATTAGAACTCTTTCACAGTAAACGTCGTTAATGTCTATACCTATATGTTAAACGGTCGCTTTTCCTATTATTACAGCGCAGGGCGTTACGACTTTCCCTATACCTACTGGTTTATGTGATCAAGACTTTCTTATGTGTTGTAATTGTAATGAATGGTCATCCAACTTGCATCCTACTCCTTACAAATTGATTTGTATGTGAATGAGTGAAGAGGTTAAAAAAGTGTTTTTCAATCACGCAAAATCTTGCCATTAGACAGATTGGATGGGGCACGGGCATAATAGTTGCTGAGGTAAACACCTCAGCTGTGACTCGTTCATGAGTGTTTATTCGTTGAGCGGTCAATTTATATGTATGGAATTGTCTAAGTAAAAGTAAATTTCTTCTTCACGCATAGTTGCATCTTATGGCATTAGAGCCATGGCAGTCGATTTGGTTAGCAGAGCTGTTGCGAGTGGACCGGCTAAGTGTCGCCCGCTCCCCAGGGCCGGAATGCGATTAATAACCTCAGTAAAAGTTCCACTGGGTCGGACTTAGGAATATTTATCTGTAAATAAATAATTATTCAACACAACTACTTATTAACTCTCAGAACAATTGCATTTTATTCTAAGTTTTATTAATGACAAATGTCTATATGTCTTTTTATTTTTTGTCGTTCCATAATTGAATTTCTTGTCGCCTTTCTCATGAATGTGGCTATCATACATATGAATATTTATTAAAATCTTGGGTAGGTATTAGTTCCAAGCAAATATACAACTATTCTGCTTTATTAATTACTAGCGGTCCGTCCCGGCCTCGCACGTGTAAAAACATAAAATATTAACACCTTAAAATATTATACACCTAACCTCCCAGAGGTTAGGTGTATAATATTTTATGTATTTATAAAATAAAAATACTACATTTCCCCACTAAAGTATATTCAAATTACATAAATAATGTTTTTTTACTAATAAGACCAAGTCCACCCCTGTAAGTTTTCCGCCCTGCAATACTCCGGTCTCTGACTAGATACAACTTTTTGCATTTGTCAGGAGTTCTGAACATTTTGTGCCTGTTATAATATTGATTTGTTGCAAAGGCCGAATATTCATACACTAAAGGTTACTCATTTATTTATTTAGTCGTATGGCGTTATAATCGTTCTTACACTTAACTATTTTAAAAAGTACCTACATTTAAATTCTTCATGCATTGGGCTGTATTTGCGTCCGAGGAGAACCAGCCAGTAAATCTTGGTAAATAAAAATTATAAAAAAGTAATACATTACGAAAGTAGGATGTTGAATCTGCATAATTCCATATTAATGAAAAAAAAATGTTATTAAATGTTATAGAGTCGACACGTGGAACAATGTTTGGCCATTTCATGTGATGATAATCTGAATATAAATCTAATGAAAAAACGAAAAAGAAAGCCAAGAAGGGCTTATACGGATACAAATAAAGGAGAGAGCAAGTTTGGTGGCGTACAGGGTGGTCAAAACGATGGCTAAAGATAGGGAGAGATGGAAAAAACTCCACAAGAACTGTTTTCTTAAATGTTACATTTAATAATCTACATTTTATAAACGACGTCCACCCTCATAATGATGCGTCAAAAGTAAAATGTTCTCAATGTTGGAGATATGGGTTTCTAACACATTTTTTTTTATAAAATCTAAATCTAATAAGCCGAACATTCTTAATCTAACTCTATTTAAATTCTCATTATACTGTAATCTTAAACAAGAACGAGGTTAAATGTGATAATTGAACCTTAAATCATAACCATTATTATGTATTTATTATTATTTGTAATTGCTGTAATAGCTGAAAATTATCGAAGGTTGCGCTCCACTGTGGCGTCGATTTTTTGCACGCCTAGTTAATAAGCATCTACTGGCTCGTGAAATATTACAAATTGCGTCCCCCTCCTCCCCGTATCACCCCCAGTTTTTATATCGCCTTTTTCATGCGTCTACATCAAGGGTATTCGATCACCAACGTGTTAAATGAACATATTTGCTTACAACCGCGTCTGACGCGAATTAATTTTGTAAAATTTGTTTGAAGTTATTTTCAAACTTGTAGGTATTTACTGAAATTTAAATTAGCACTCCAGTAGGTACATAGCTAATACGAATATTAAGTTAATAGTTAAGTTAGAAGGACTTTCCAAAAATTTTGGACAATATTCGCGTTTAGCCCTAAATAACTATCATCTTATAACATTAAGAACGTAACAAATATAATATTATTATAAATTTCCTTTGACTTAATTTCACTCGTTATTTACGCTTCCTCGATCGCAACGAGCGGTATTATTCGTAATTGAATTGAATCATTACAAAATCAGTTACGTCGCGATAGAACCAATCAATTTCCTTAAAGGATAACTTTATAAAAGGGAAATTGGGAAAGTGAATTAAGCGCCCCACAAACTGGTTATATCAATCATAAACTTATTCGATTAATTACGTTTTGCGGAGTTAATAGCGACATCTAATATTGGACTAGTGATGGGAACATCCCTGTCGATGTTTTTTACACTGATAAATGTTACATTCTTACAATTAATAGTAAAACGTAGCAAGTGGTATTCGAGTAGTTAAGATGCCTGCCTGTGATTGAAAGGTTCGAATCCTATTCGTGCCACATGAGTTTGTATATCAATGCTATAGGTAATTATTTAATAGCTATAACAATTAAACATTATTTAATAGTTTCCTTGTCCACTTATTATCAATTAAATGCAAAGGTTGGATAGTTAAATAAATAGTTGTTATTATTATACTTAATTGTCGTATTTATAATAATTATAATTGTCCCATTTATTTGGTGCGGATTGAAAATCGAATTATCATCTACGCGTTATTTACAAAAGTATTATTCTAAAGATAACCAATTAACAATAATATAGAATTATAATAATCATAAAGGTACAAACGTCATAACAAAAATCATTAAATTAGAATATATTTATCTAAATGTTGTATAACATATCGATAAAGAGTATTATGAATTGAATGAATGTCGAATTTCAACGAAGCTATCAATTGAGCAAGGTTTACAATTTATAAATTTTGGAAAACATCGATAAAGTGATCCCATTCCTAGCAGGCCCATTTCGGCGGTGTCATTAGGCAGCCTGCGTTAATGATTAATGCGGCGCCGGGCACACCCCCCACCCCGCGAATAAAACTCAAACCTACACTTAATCGAGCTACCCCTTTGATGGAACGTTGTGAGCCTGTCCTCATACCTATTAGGGTTCCTTACTAAAATATATGACAGAAGCTTTGTTAAGAAAATTAAACAAATTCTAATCTATTTGAGTAGTGAACTTCTTGCATGTAAATTAGTGGAATCTTACGAGGTGGGTTTTGTTAGTTTAGTGTTTGAACGGGTATATATAAATAGATTTAAACGATATTTTAAGTTGATCAAATACAAAAGTTTCATGGAGAATAAAAACAAAAGTAGAGAGTAAGAAAATGTCAAAACCAGAGATTTTTAGATTTCAGTTATTTTTTATTTTTGCTGGATCCTTCAAGAGGTCAATTGCGATTCGCTCTTGGATGATTTTATTTTTATTTGCAGGACTACCTCGTGACTAGTTGGTCGGTTATGATCGAGTGGTCCGACGATTTGGTGCACGTTTCTTGCACTAAGTGCTTTCGGAACTAGAATTTCTAGTATTTGCACGAAAGATTTATTGATGTTGATTGTCGGATTCAATAAAAAGATTGTGTTCGTTTATTTAATATCTAATCTCTATTTTAAAACATTTAATTAGTCTTGTTCGAAACTTTATTCGAACCAAATTGGACAAAATATGTCCTTTTTAATGTTCCTGAACCACAGTAAACTAACATAGGCTACTATTATACTATTACTATAAAAAATACTGTAATCATAAATGTTTTATTTTAGTGAATAAATATAAAAAATACTTTTACCAATTTCGGATGCGTAACACTCAATACCAGTGGTAGATTTCCCTGCATGACACAATCAATCTTCACTTTGGTATTTATCATTAATAACGCAATGCATTACATTGACATAATCATCATATTCAACATCACAAATGCTTTTTGTTCGTTAATTCTGCAATCAAGGTATCCTGCAAGCAATTATTCTCACTCACCTCAGCGTATAGGTCGTCGGAGGACGAATTAAAAAGGATAAGAGGGGCGAAGCAAGGTAGCAGGCAATTAGTCGAGCTGGATGATGGATGACGCGGGTCCGATAAAGTGACGGGCACAAAACGAACATCGGAACTGCATAACTCATTATACGCCGATGATAGCACGGCATAAAGTTGTAGTTAGATACGTAATGTCCGATGATTGCGCCGCGCTTTAAGAAACCCTGATTACATTAAGGCATTGCTCTTGTTTTGGTGGATTTTAATGTATTTGTCATATTGATTGCCTGTCACTTCTAATCTTTTGGAAGGTGAATATGATCACTCAATATTTGATAGGTCTTGGTAAGGAATTACGAGACGGTCTTCGATAAGCCTGATAACGTAAGTGCATTATTAAATATTTATAAGAGAATGCGATTATTGTATAAAAATCGAATGTTAGCATTAACAGAGATTTGTTTTATTTTTGAAATGTAATTTAAAATAACAAAATATTTTTCAGCATTATAATGCGACATCGAAATTGATGAATTTATGTAAAAGTACAATATTGAAATATTTGTTATGTACTTATCATAAACGTGTGAGTGACGCAGAGATGAAGTATGCGCGGGGCTTTTCTAAATCTATGGTGTGAGGTATGGGTATCCTAAGTTTTGTAATGTCAGTAATATAAAATAAATAAAATTGCAGCGCCATAACTTATGAGGTCAGTTCACCTCATGGCGCTGCAGGAACATATACATATACTTACCTACCTAGAACAAGACATATACGTATATGTACATTATGTTGTACTTAAGTACAAAGAAATTACCTACAAGAAGGACATATAAACATAGGTAGGCAGTCGATGACAAACGAGTAGGCCCAGGTACAGGAGATATTTTTCCAATATAAAATCTCAATGATGTTAGGTACTATGATGACCGTTGAACCTCTTGATCGTTTATTTTTAAATGCTTAAAAGTTGATTTCTTTCGTCCAGTAACTAAATTGTGATTCAATCAGTGTCCTACAAATTAATTAAAACTGAAATAGTATTTAAGAGAAATTTCAAAGGGCGGTCAGTGCTTTTATAATTTTTTCCGCCTTTTTTATCAATTTTAAAATAAGTGAAATCAATATATTAGACAATAAATATAATCACGAGAAAATTTTTGTCTCAAACACATGCACATAAAATGTCTCTACAACAGATGCCCAAACTGCTGCTATCGCCTGGACTAGGCGCTGATGATTCGAGAAGGTAACGTGCATAAGTGCGGTAAACGAATAAGGGGAATAAGTCGAATCTGTCATGGTATTAAGACAGACGGGCCCATTAGAGTCCATTAGAGGCGCAGGCGCAGGTGTCGCCGACTTAGACACGCTACTGTGACAGTGGACGCGGTTGTAGACGCCAATGCGCACTGGAAATATCATTATTGTTATATTAGGTATTTTAGTTTAGATTAATTTTTTTTTGACTAGTCTTCACAGTTAGTCGGGAATAAAAATAGTTTTGTGTGTTTAAAGTGGTGTTCAGTAAATTTTTAACGATAAGTGATGTACCTATATCATCCTAATATGAATAAAGAATTTTGAATCTATTATATTACGTATTCTAGGAAATTGAATTGCCGTTTTTATATCTTCCACGGGGGTTAGGCCAACAATAGTGACGGCAGGCCCCATTGGCTCAACCTTAAATAACATGACAGCTCTACATCATATAATTTTGGAAACTGACTTGTATGAAAATCTGCCAAAGCAAAGTTTATGACTAAGTACTTATTTAAGTTCAATAGGTGGAAAATGTGAATGAATATGCCTGATCATAAATAATACATGTATTAGATGAAAATAGCATTTCGATCATTGTACTTTTATATGATTTATTTGACCAGGCATGTTCATGAATAAGTACAACAAGTAACATATCCGGTGTTGGTCTGACACAATCCTTATCCTAATGACCATTACACCAGAGGTAACACGTAATATCAGTGCAGAGAGTGCTACTGCAGGCTACTGTCTACGCCGCGCTATACTTAGGGTTGCCACTCCGTGACCCCATATATTTCGATCTTCGCATTATTAACATAAGATAGGATTTCTTGCTCAATAAATATAAAGGGACAGATCACACAGAATTAGTTAGCTCCATAGTAAGTTCGAGACTTGTGTTATGGGATATTAACTCATTACCATATTTTATAACATATTACTTATAGTATATAAATATCCCAGGTTAGAGCCAAAAATATCATTTGCCATCTTGATCTGACCGGGAAGCAGTCCGGCATGATATTTTATTGTATATTTTATTGATCCTAGAATTTCCCTAGCAACTCAACTCACCAGCAGGAGATGAAAATGGGTATTTACTTAAATCAAGCAATATACATGGAATTTCTAATAAACTTGTCCACAGACGCAAATATATTGTTTAATTCTACCAAATTTCATCCAAAATCCTCATTAAGTATAATACCTGACGTCCATTAGTATATACTAACTAATGTATTCCTAAAAATTGTTCACTGGTTGTGGCGACCCTCAATATAAGTGGTGGACACACTTTAACATTTCTTACACGGAAATGACGCATGGTCAAATTGATGCGTTACAACTTGGCGACCGGTTATGCGCCTCGGAGGCGGTTTAGAGGCTACTACGAGAGATGGGACTTCGTTTACAGCTTTCTTTCAGAGTATTTTTACTATACAGTGAGGTTTTTTAAATTCTTACAGTAGGTTTGGGGACCAAGTAGTGCAGTATCCAAAGAAATGTTATAGCAATGAATGACAAAAATAATTATCTCCTATGTCAATACTGATCAAGTGAACGGACTTAGTATGGATAATTAAATATTTGTTTAACTATCTCTCTCTCTCCCATTTACGCTTGTTCCTAGTTGCATTCGAGCTGTGTGTGTGTGATACCAAAAAGACCGGGACCAGGGTAAAAAATAAACAATACAAATTTGAAGACGTGGCTGTGCTTTTACAACAGACCTCCTGTTTAAGACGTAAACCCTTCTTGGGAATGCTATTGTTGCCTATTAACTGCCAAATATGTTTCCTTTAGTCACAAACCTCGAGAGGTTATGAAGGGGTTATATTCTAAGGCAGAACCACTTGCCGAATTTTATGTAAATATTTTTCATAATAATTTTTTTATTAATGTATGTATATACTACCTATATTTTGGATTGTAATTGGTAACGTAATGTTGCCAAACACGCACATGACAAAAACCTATGTGACATGCGAATTACTATTGTTCCCTTTCACCATTTGATTACTCTCATTATATGTTAGTATAAGATCTCAATTAACTTTTTCTTCATCTGAGATATTAATAGTATTAACGAGTACTCTATGATCACACTGTCATTCTATAAGGCAACATATCGTTCGTTACAATGTGTAAAGCAACAAAATAAAGACAATAAGTTTACCCAATCTTACATTGTTTTAATAGTTTTAACAATATTTAATGAACACTTTACGTTCTATTTTACGAATAAATCATGTTGATATTAAAGTAGTTACATTTTTGTGAGAGACTTCCTACCTACTCGAAAAATTTAATGTTTATACCCGCAGGAGATACCTATAGCTAATTTTCAGAGACCTAATTTTATTTTTAATTCTATAAAGCTGGCAGGCGACTCAGGCGATTAATTATATTTACTTTAATAAATATGAACTTACATAATATTGCCTGTGTGTCTATTATATTTATAAAATGCATCTTTTATCCATTTTTCTTTTGCGGAACTTTTCCGGAAGAATTTTTTATAAAAATAAGTTGTACTTAGTTTTCCAAATGTATAAATAAATGCATACAATAAAAAAGACAAAAAATATATTTGAAAACTAACCGAATTCGATTTTTGCTGGCAATGGGATCTTGGACTATACTCCGCATAGATTTTGAATTGCAGACCATTTGTCATGTTATATGAAAATTAATGTCACACTTTCGCCGAGTTTTCTGATTTTGTAACGTGATGGTTTGATTGCCGTGGTGTTGGATGACTGCTCTTTTATTTTGTACATAAGGTTCGAAAGAACAAAAGTATTGGAGCGCTAAGGTATGTTTGATCGATTGTTATCGATTAATTCATAAAATCAATTTTGAACTATAAAATTATACTACGGCCAACAAAATATTACAAGCAATAATTATTTTTAAATAAAATGAAGTGTTTCGACATTTTAAAAAAATAAAAGATGATCATTATTTGCTTATATTATGCTTATATTATTTGCTTATATTATCTTAAAAATTATTGTTAGTGTAAATACACAAAAAAAATTGAAAAGATATAATTTAAGATGAGAATAATAAAAAATATTGTTAAAATTCAAATTCAAATTGATTGTGCGATGTGTTGTGAGAATCGTTTACTTATTCATATATATTTTCATTGTTTATAAATTCTTTACGTTGATCAAAGGAACACCTTGATATATCATTGTCTATAGTAACAGGATCTTGTTCGTTCCTGGAAGTCAATAAATTAACTCTCCACTTTATCAGAATACAATTACAAGTTATTGTATAATGTAATCAGAGGCAAACGTTGTAGATATGCAGTAAATTGATAAAATAAAGAAAAATTGTCTGGATTTAACATAATTCACGCTTGTTATCTCGTGGAGCTGAGTGCGCGAGCGCTCGAGAGATGTATTCGATGCTGGTTATACGTGGCACTTATATCTACACGAACCATACGCAGCTATAGATAGGTGCTATAGGATCCCAGGGCAGATTGTGTTCTGCGGTAAAGCGATAATTCAGCTCAATCTATGTCGTGAGCGCTCGCGCTTTGTTTTATCCGCTGGCTTCTGTGCGCCTTTATTTAGAAAATTGATGAGAAATGGTTTCCATTACGATCTACCGCCTCTTATAAAAGATATTGCTTCGCCGGATTCGAAGTGCGTTTGTTCCGAGCGAAAGGAAATGAACGCAAATTTGTTTTCGTGATTGCGTGCTTAGAGGCGAATATCGACTCGAATTGATATCGATATCATTTTCTTGCGCAATCCTATTTCTCATTAGATATTTATATGTGACCCCGTGAGAGCGCGCCTGGCTTCTTATTCACGATCGCTGGTTATAATCTATGATTTGAGATATAGTCTTAAGTTGATATGACGAGATTTTCTTTGGAGCTCTTTGTAACGTTAATCTTTTAATACTCTGAATGCAGTGAAGCGTAAACGTTTTAGTTAGATTATGTCTGGGGCTAAACTGAATGGTTATCGAATAACGCGGCAGTAGCTCACGTCCAATTTGCGTGTGCTGCCTCTGCACGGACAATCTCCCACAAATTGCTTGCTGATTGCCGTCGACGTTTATCAATATTGTAATGTAACCAACGCCACTGTTTGCCCGTTCGTATTTACTACTCTGTGGAAATTGGTCTTCTGTTGTAGTACAGTAGCATAGATTTTGTTATGAGAATTGTTTTTTGTACTTAATTAATATTACTTTTAACTATGGTTCACTTTTAAAGGCTGTATTAAAACGCAAGGAGCACTGGTAACTGAAAGCATTACTTATTGATTATTTGTGATTAAAAAGAACGAATGTTTTGACAAATATGACTTATTCAGTGTAAATACATTTACGTAAGCTAATTTATTTATTTACAAGAGCAAGGTAAAAACAGACGCCGCAGGAAACCTGCGGTGAAAGATGAAATATTGTCTGAGCGTAAAAGTAACATTAAAGCCTTTGTTATTGATAATTAAAGTAATCACATTACGCTGCTGCAAAGAATCATTAATTAAGCCAGTCTGTTCTAAAACGATATTCAGCTATAAGCGTGACCCGCCATAATCAATAATTACAAAAATTATATTATGTAGATGCGGAACTAATCATGCGGTTCCTGTTATCGTAATAGTCTATGGTAATAGCGCAGTGAATGAGAGTGGCAGTCAGAACCCAGCATGCCATCGCTTCCACAATACAGGGGTCATCTACCACAATACCGTGACGTTTATCGACGTGTCGAAATCGAGCATTCAAAGTCGATGCCGAAAAAAATATCGATTTCCGTAAATAAGCGAGTGTGGCACATTTATAATAATGATGAATGGAGCCATCGGTTGTTGTTCTCTCGTCGATATTGCGTGGCGAATCGAACGAGCGGTGGTGAACGACTACCACATTTATTGAGTGCTAATTGAAAAGGAATATCCGAAGTCTATAAATCTCATTTATTCTGGAGCGCTAACTACAAAACTGCAAAGAAACAGTTTACGTTTGTAAATCATTTTACAATGAGAGGGTCATCGAGAGATTTCTGCCTATGTCGGTAAGTATTACTTACTGTTTAGTCAGTTTTCCATTCTACAAAATATTTGGTATCTATATCTGACATGACAGTCAAAATTAGTAGCATTAAGAATCGAAGAAAACAACTTCAGTACATGAGTTCGATTTGCCCTTGCTTACGGCAAAGTTGTGCGTATAGTATTCAATTTCATGATTTGTTTTGGTCGATTTAAACTCAGCTGCATTTCGCTCTGCACAGCACAGCCTTAGTGGAGTCCCTGACTAGAGGTACTCTCATGGATTTAGTAACTCTCAAAGATAACGGGCTATTATGGTAATAATATAATTTCGATATGACATTAAGGTTTACAATGTCAGAAGATAGTAAGAAGGAAGAATGTGTTATGATCTTATAAAGTTTAAATAAATAAATAAAAATAAGTATAATGTTAGAAGCCTAGCGCAACAGTATAGGGTTACACATTATTTTCATGTTTTAAGAGTCATAATGACAATGAAAACCTTAGTACCTAATTTTAATTCCGTCTGAAACAGCAAACCCGTCAAGCGTGAAAATTGCAAAAGTTAACCACACGCCAACAGCTGTTCTGATATTAAACAAAAGTCGACACAAGCACACGGCGATTGCGGACAAAGGGTCCCACAAATGCACTTCGAATTCATCGCCACTAATTACGTAATTATAGGGGGAATAATAAAAAAACAAAATGGCGAGCATTCTCGGCGCCGATTCGACACATTAGCTCACGACATTTTTAACGTTTTAATAGCAAATTGAAAGTCATGTATGATAAGAAATTAGACGTTGATGATATATTTTCTTTATCTACTACATTTTTTTTGTTTTGTTTTTAGTAACTGGAGTTACTTTAATCCCTACTGCAGTTGGTAATAACCTTATCTTAGTCCTTACCTCAGTCTATTGTCGTGAACTCATGTTTCAGTTGTTGTTGTGTTTACTAAATGCCTTTGAATGCAATGCAAAAGCCCTCTCCAATTTTCTCCACTGCTTTCTGTCGGTCGCGACTCACCTCAATTTAGTGGGGTTATATTCAAACCTAACAAATGTAAGTAAAATGATGTAAATCATTAGGATAGGTAATGGAAAACCACTTCTATAAATATCAACAATTTCTGAAAGCGTGTTGCAATCAATCGTTGACCATTTTTTACTCCTTACTTTTTGCTGTAATTGTAAAAAATGATAAAACTAAGTATAATAACTTATTTTCCGATCTAAGGTGAATTGAAAAACAATTATTAGTTTCATATTTATACTTTATATATATATATATATATTTTCCATAGCTTCCATGTAATTTATCTTTATTCCTTTTTTTACATTTTTTCCTAAGTCAGTATATGTTTAATCCTATTGTTTGCTGTTGTTTGTTTCTGTTTCCGTACATAACTTGTTTATTTTGCCACCATACCTACTTTTGTACTTGGTTCCAGCTGAAAATCAGCGCCTTGGCTCGATACCATGGCACCATGCTGAGCTGGTCGCCATTTCGGCTTACATATTGTATTCGATCTATATTCGTTACTCTTTTGTATGTTTGGATTTTATGTGTTTGCCGAATAAATGATTTCTTTCTTTCTTTCTTTTCTTTAATTAGAGAAATATACTGTCGTGTTTTTATTTCTTACAAAATAATATTAATATTGAGTCATAACGATTCAACAGATATGATCTCGGTAGCATATACCTAAAGCAATATATCAGGTACATACAATTCTTACGACTGTATGTTCATTGTAATCATTAGTGACATGAATTAAATAGTTTATCAAAAATTACCAAAGAAAAGTTTACCAAAACGCGTGCCAATACCGATGTATTGGCACGCGTTTTGACTATATATGCTATGACTTAACAGAGTTAAAAACAATGTTGGTTCATCCGTGATTAATTCCGTTATTGATATTCATCAGGGTAGGCATAGTACTAGTAATTACAAGAGTCAAACAACTATCAAACAGACAATCGTAGAAAGAATCGTACATAACAATTCACTATACAAGGTTGCCTGATAAGTACTCAACCTGTATTGTTTATTAATTGATAAGTCACTCGACCGAAAAATGGAGAGTGCAGCACTACTTAATAGAATACTAATAATGTATGCAATTATCGTAGATTATGTAATTCAATAATTCATTCGTTTCATACATGTAAGTAATATATAAGTGACAACCAAAACACAAACAACTATTTCACTAATAAGGATTTACTATTTACAGTTTTCAGAACGGATTAGTTTGATGTCAATACTAAAACAAGAAAACTACACACTCGCTAAGTCCATTTTAGCTAGACAGTTATAATTGTATGTCGTTTACCAAATGCAAGTACAAATTTATGTGTGTGTGACAGTGCACACAGGTGGCCCGTCACCTGACACCACTTCGGAACCGGCCACTTCCGGCGGACGCGGCAATTAGACACACACACACAATGTTCTTATATGAGTGTGTCAGCTTAGGGTGACCAGTCCTTTACCTACGCGGATTATAATTAGGTCATTGTTCATGTGAATTCGGTCTATTAGTCTTTTAAAGTTGATTAATTTCGATTAGTAGTTTGATCACTTTGGTATTGAGATTATCGGGTACAACCTTTTTCGCCGTTGAATAAATTAAAATAATCTAATTTGTAAAATAATCTAGAGCGCTCTTTAAATTACGATTGTTAACATATTCCTTTCTTTTTTAAATGCTAAATAAAGTAATAATTATTTAAGTAATATAGGTAAGAGTATAATAGATGCAGGTATAAAGAAAGATTTGAACTCTGAATTTACGTGTATGTTATTTACTAATCTTACGAAACCATAATTTCCAAATGGGACGTAATTTATTAGTTCATACAAACTTTTTTCGTATACTCATTTGAATGACAAGACGCATCGAAGCCTAAAATTTGAATTGTATGAATACATTTGTATTCATAATTAATTTTAATCTCTGATGGTTTAGAGTTAAAACAAAAGTACATATATTGTAATTCTAATTACTCTACTTGAATTATGTGAGGAAAAATGTTTTTTCATTTGTGTTCGCCTTCTAATACGAGTAGCGCATATCGGTAATAACTGATTTTTATGCGAGGAATTTTTCAGAGACTTTTGTTTAGTAGGTATTTCTCCTTGAGTAGGTACTTAGATGTTTTTGTCTCATTATTTTGTTCCTAAGTAATATAAAGATGAAATAAAAATACCTCCCATTCAACAAAAGTAGGTATCATTTACTATATTCTACGTGTACTAATTTATTTATATTCTACGTTCTTCATTCTGGTTTTATCTTGGACCGACATATTTTTTGCCATTGTCAATTTTAGCATTGTATATTTCATAATAGGTAATTAAGTATAACTGCTCGAGCCGCAAGTAGCTGGGCAGATATTATGAATTTAATAATTGTAATTGTCTACTTACGTAACCACATAATGAGTAGTTTTTACACTTATTGTAAATAGAAACTTCCTTCCCGTCTGGTATAAAATTGTCACGTATAAAATTAATTTATTACTGCCTCTGGGTGTATATCATCGTTATATGTGTTGCAATGTTTTATGTATGCGGTTAATTGTTTTTTTATAATCTACCAATAATGGTAACTAGCAGCTTGTCGTGCTTCTATCCTCGCGATGTCGTTGCCAGCCACGTCAAAAGGGTAGGTAATTTACTTATACGACAACAACACGATTCTTTTTTATTATTGTTGTATTAGTCTCTTGTTTTTGTTTTTATTTAATACTAGCTGCGCCCTCGGGCTTCACTCCCGTAGGAATTTCGAGATAAAAAGTTCCGTATGTGTTATTCCAGCTTATATTCCACCAAATTTCATAACAATCGGTTTTTCGTGAAAAATTAACAAACATACATACACACAGAAATCCTCACAAACGTTCGTATTTATAATATTAGTAGGATAATTTTTTGAATAAGTAGCGGATCTGCGTATGTAGAATCTACATCGCTCTGTCGCGTCGATTAACTGGTGGAGAAATCTTTAGTTTTACATTTTTTTAAATAAAATTATAGTTAATGAAATTGATTTATATATTTTTAAATTTTAAGGGTAGCGGACGAGTGAAGGACGTTATCAAGCGCAAGCAACAGCGAAAATGGACATTTGACTGTTGGTCCGAGAGTCCGGAGGGGGCTATGGTCCGGTGCTCGGGGCGCAGGTGTAGGTGGGGAAAGGAGGGGGGGGGGGTGAGATAACATCGCGATTACGCCGTACAAAACGGCCGATATCGCGCGTTCATTACCAGCGCCACCTGAACATATATGCATCATGGATATTTACTAACGTCAATACTCAACTGCTCAATGGATTGCATACTTTGATCATTAACAGCACTTATAATTGGCGAATGCTATTTCCGTTGATAGCTAACTTCTTCACATGCTGAAATCAATTAGTCCGCTATAATTAAGGAAATTGAACGTTTATTGTTCCAACTCACGCTACCATGTGTAGGTATTTCCAAAACTAATACATCAAACGTGTTTTTCTTCGTCCTTACCTGAAACGTTATTAGTATCAAAACATAAACTTAGTTCAGTTATTATTAGTTCGAGTCAGTCATAATTGACTCGAACTCAGAGCATACTCTGATCAATGTCAGAACAATAAAATACAAAATAGCTTTACTAGCTCCACATAGATATAATAGGACGTGTTCAGGGGCAGCTAACCGCGAAACGTCCATTTCATTTCCATAATTTCACAAAATGGCAGATTATAATCCGAAAAGAGCGCTGACAATCGGGGCACAATCGCGCGGTTGCCGCAGAACAATGGCAGCGTAACGTTTCCCGCGTATTATCTAATTTACCTGTCAAAAACATGCTCACAAGCTATGATACGAGGCTGTACAGTACGCATGATGCCGATGTCACATAATTGGAGCTGTACAAATATTATAGGTCAATATCCCATCTTTAAAAAATTGTAAGAAGAGTATACATAATCTTCCGTCTACAGAAGAAAATGTAGTCTAGGTTTAGTCTAGTCTAGTCTTTGCACTTTTACAAAATGTTTGTCTTGTGAGAACAGAATCATCAGCTTATTAGCCTCCAAATATTAAAGTTAAGGTTCCGTTAAGGTACTATATATTATTTAAAAAATAAATATCTTTCATAGTATAAGTACAAATAGGTCTGGTAATGTCAACAATACTGTGATCAAAATTTACCTACATGCACAATACAAACAGTATCGAATCAACCGTGTACAAACAAAATGTATCAATCGATACAAAGGAATTAATTACAAAAAAGTGCATACAAAGCGTGCAGGCGATTTATCGCGACACAGCGACTAAAATGAAATGACTAATTGCATAGTGCGCACGATAACATCTCCCGGCCGCCACCGGCCACACCACCAACACTAACACCGGTCCGTACTTACACAAAGAATATCCCCAATTGTCATGGTGGGAGAACAGTTTTGTAATATTTGTAATATATTCATATAATTAATAATTCTAATTTAACTTATTTTATCTGAAAAAACTACCTATAATATAATTCTAGTAAAAATCTATTTAAATATCCATGAATAATAAAACTTTAAAGAATACGTTAGAGGACAATGAAAAGGTTACTAAAAATATTTCAATAACATTCAGAAAGAAATAGCAAGAAAATCAAAAATCAAGCGGGAGAGGGCTGGACTTGTGGGGTAGATGACAGTTGGAGTGGACACCATGGGGCAGAAAGCGTCCAGCAGGAAGACTATAAATGTGATGGAAAGACGACATCAAAAAAATTACGGACAGCAACTGGATCTTGACCCAGAATAGGAAATAGTGACGGGAACTGAAGGAGATCTACACCAAATATTTATACTGAAAAAAAGAAGGCGAAGAACGAAGATACTCGTAAGATACCTACATATGCATCTATTTCTAATATTACGATATTATTGTAAATATCTCGTGGCCTTTCAATATGTGATTGAAGATGAATTTTCTGGCAATGACTACCGAGCTTCATCGACTATACTTGCAGCGATTTTTGCTATAAGAAGTATTTATTAACCTGTAAATGAGTTCTGTATGAGCAAGTCCACTATTACTATTCATAAATATTCAAGTGCAAAGCAGCACTAGAATCGTTTATGGCTCGACTAAACGGTATGCTTAATTATCGCTCAGATGCTATCGCGTTCGTGTAAAATAAAAATTGCTCCGCTTTGCTATTCAAATCGTATTGTCTGCTCAGTTACTTATCTTGATAGTAATAAATTATATGCATGTACCAACTACAGACTATAGTGAGTTTTGGAAGCCTGATCATTTATTCATATAAACATGTTTGAATATTCCACTTTAGGTACTATTTATTACATACATTTTTGACTCACAACATTTATAAAATCTCTTTCTAATACGATTCAATCTTTGTTACTCTCGTTATTTTAAGCCGATATTAATGCAGTTAGTTAACTATGCAAAAATTACAATTCAATATGCCAGAGTGGTGTTACACTCGCCGTATAAACAGTTAAACTATTCGACCAGTGTTTATTTAGCGCCAATTACGTAGCGCTACCTTGATTAATATGTAAATGTTTAGTATTTTATAATTTTATGTATTCATTTCATACTGTACATACAGTGTACGCGGACGTAATTGTGCAATAAATCTATTCACCGGTCCTATGACGCGGCTACGATTTTGCTACGACTCTTCTACGATACGCTACGGTGACGCTACGTCCTAATCATAGAGGCCAAATGTTCATCTTTGTACTGACTAAATTCGAATATTAAATCGAATCACTAGTTCTTTTCATTCACCTCGTTCACTACCATCAAAGAGGATTTAACTAGATGACTACCATTTTCACTGTTGTGAAGTGTCTAACGTATTGACTTACAAGCCATTTATTTAAAAGGAAATCTTATATTCATGTTCCAAAAACTTTATAGTTTGATTTCCAACTGTATAGCTATTTATCCAGTACCAAAAATCTTGCCTTATTATTGTATTTTTTTTCTTATTTGTAGTCACAGATATAAGAATATTTATTGTTCTTATATTTGTTTTTGTAGTACACGCTCATTTATTTTGGATTGATAAATAGTATTAATTAATTCATTAACTATTGAATGATTATTTAATATTATATCATAGTAGGTGGCGTTGGTTTGATATTAAAAGTGAAAAAATGAACAATTATGAAGCAGTCGACGGAAGCAGATAGACATCAGCATAGCGGCGCGGGAGCTGCGTTCGGCCATTGATTTAGCGTTAAACACTCGTTAATGTTTTACAAAACACGCACTGCCAGTGCTCGGAGAAAATATGAAGCTGGTACAACCACTAGTTGGACTATTTGTTATTGCTTCTTATCTGCACTTTGGGCTTGGGGTCATCAATGTTGGCACTACATTAAATCAAAGGCAAAGAATTTATATAGACAGGCCTTTACAGACACTTTTTTCACGTCTCATTTAAAGTATTATAAATAAATGTTTCTCTCTATTTCGAATCGATCATTGCTTAAGAAATGCAGAATGAACTAATTTTAAACAGTATTTATTACTATCATACCTACCAAGTACAGGTGGCGATAGTCTAATACATTTAGGTGACTGGTAATGCTTATACCATTTTGTATACCTACATACATAACACATAATTCATAATAATAATCCATAACACATATTTAAACCTTGTTCCATAGGAAAACATAGGGTATTCCATAGGTAGTTGAGAAATAATCCGAAGTGCAGGTATTAAAATATGTAACTACTTTATACATTAGTATATAAGTATGACTATACTTAAGTATAGTTTATCGTTATTTGTAATACCTACTTTTCACACGAATGTAACAAAGTACACAGCAAAAACAGATTCGTGATGGGCACGATTAAGGACGTTTAAACATCGTTAATATTCATATTACATTACCTCTATCTAAGTGGCGTGTTCACTCCATGTTCGAGTTTTTTATAACTCTACCGAGTTTTAGTTGCATGCCAGTATCGCTGTCAGAACCATCTTGAATTATACTGACATATTATTTATTTATCGTTCGTCAATCGCAGTTCACAGTCACACAACTTTTACCTTTGCTTTTACGTTAATTTGTTATACATTTTTGCTGTATCTCATGTGAGACATATATTTATAAAATAAAAAAAAAAGAAGAAAACAAAATTGTCATCGTCTTTTGCATTAAGAATCGAAATTGCCAGTTTTATCGTTTTTATTTTCATATTTGTTTATCAATGTTTATTTCTGATGTAATTAGAACTGTAAGCTGACTAACAATAAATATAGTATGTAATGTTAGATTACGAAAAATCTGTTTGGTTATTTGGTTAGGGCCTCGATAACTTTTCGATTACAATTTCTTTGATACATGTTTTTTTTCGCCGTGTATATACACCTTAAAAAGTAATATTTTCATACCTCCGGTTGTTTATTTATCCTGGACATCGAATGTAATTAGTGGCGTAACCGTTTCCATACGTAAAGTGATGTTTTATGCACAATAATATCAATAAAATAATGATAATATTAATTATTTGGTAAACTCGTTTTATGCGTACAAATCACCTATACAATATTTGTTTTTGAAAAAATTTACGATAGTTAAAAAAATTTATAAGGCTGGTATCTAATTCAGTCGTATAATTTTGAAAAGTGGTTACATTTATTATGCTTTTATCAGTGAATTGAACCATTCAATTGTAGGAAAATATATTGTATTTACGTAAGTTCAAGGAATCGCTATTATACCTAGATATATTGTATACTACTTACACTCTAGACAAGCGACTAATTAAGAAATGAGATCAAATGTATTGTTCTGTGGCTCTCACAATTATCGCAAGCTCTTTGATTTATTGATCTTATTACGTAACTATTTACTTTTTCTTCATCTTTTATTTGTGAAGTAAGTAGTTATGAAATGTGAAATTCTTAGTAACACTGCAGGTGAATCAAACTATTTACTTTGTAAGTGTACATCTCTGTAGTACCTACCTACAAGAATATTGAAAGTAAATGGTTAAATGATTTTCATAAAGTGAAATTAAAAAATAAATTCTCCTACAATTTAAGCTCATTAAGGTTGTGTACAAAACATTACTCACAATCATAGCCTACAACACTGAAACGTGGCAAGATCAGCTTCATAATCGCGTTCCCCGTAGTCCACGTTAGCACGCAATAGTTGTGCAAGCGATTCTTGAAAACGGTCGTTTTGCGATTAGATCAGCGCTGGCACCGGGGGGTAAGACTGGGGGCGCCTGCGGGGCCCAGGGCCCTGTTAATTGCTCCGTTTTGTGAACACGGCCGGTGGCGTGCTCGGCGGGCAATCAGCGGCCACTGACTGATTGCTTTTTAAATAGGTTTTATGCCTGCTAAAAATGTTACGAAAGAAATCAAAGAAAAAGAAAAGATTTCGTGAGGGCTGATTGTGTAAACGCGATCGTGGACAAGTTGTTTTATAAAACGCGCCTTGATGACCGTGACGAGTGGCGTTCGCCCGATGATTCGGAACGCCTAATGACGCGAACGCGATTTGTCGTGCGAAATAGGAAAGTTTCATTATGCGTCATTATTTATCGTTAAATGATAAACTTTTTGTCCTATAAACCTGAGAGTTTATAGGTACGATTGGGTTCATAAACAGTTTTGTAATTTATTGCCATGTCAATAAATATTTAGCGATGTTTCCTGGGTTAAAGTTTCGTTAATGATAGTAGGGTTAATCAGTTAAACTAGTACAATATTTGGCATTATTCATTGTTAATGCAGTATCAGCCTTCGGAATACAACATGGTGGCAAAATAAAATATTTTTTTGTTACCAAGACGTAGTAGTGTTGCATACTGATATCATGCAATAGGATTAGTCTCACTTTGAAACAACTGAGCTCTATATAACCTTTATAATGAGCCTGGTGTACACGATACTGCAGTCGGCACGGAAGTCCATGGTTGCGAATGGAGATAGCACACACAATTTAACATGGGGTAATAGGCCCGCGGAGTCGACACCTCAGTCGGTGGCGTGACAAAGTGGTATTAGCCGCAGCCATGCTACCGCTCACATACTATATCTAGGTACGAGTGCATTTTTATTCTATAACGTCTCATTCAGTTCTAAATTAACTTGAACTCATTAATAGAGATCTATGACATTTGTATGCATTATCGTAATGTTTTAATTATTGGCCTATTAAAATGTTGAAAAACTAATTCATCGAGCTTGTTTTATGCAGGCTGGAATAATGAAATAACGAGTAATGTGCATTGTCATTTATTTTTAAATTTGGAAGTTGAAATTTTGTAATCAATAAATTATTCTTTAATGCCAATCAATATTGCTATGGATATATCCATAGATAAAAGAAAATGAAAAGAACATTTCGTGTGTCCAAAAATAAACAAACTTGAAATTTAAGACTATCAACAGGTGCATCGAAAATAAAGTCTGTGTTAATTGACAACATTTTAATTTAAAAAACACCACAAAATCTATTGGACATAAAATGCCACATCTCGGATTGCTTAAGTACATCGTCGCTATAAACTAAAATAGCTTTAGGTACTTTATTACATACAATTAATACTTCAAGTGTATTTTATACTAGTAATACATACCTACAGAATATGAATAATAATTAATATATAGTTTTATATAATATACAGTTTATTTGCACAATGTTGTGTCGATTCTTTAATCGACATTTGCGTCTTATCTTATATGATGCTTCGAACCATAGTGGATCAGTGTCGACTTCAGAGTAAACAATTTAACCAAAATATATACTTTTATCACATATTTAATGAGTACTTACAACATCTTAGGTCTTCCTATTTATTCGATTCGAGGTGTTAACGAGGTGTAAAAGATATATCCAAGAAAATGCGAAAAATGAGAACTAAGTATGTGTTTACTGGCATTTTTTGTACTCAAACTAATTTAAACTCATTAAAGTGTTCAATTATTTAGTTTAGTTATTAGGAACGTTTATGACGCGGTAGGTGTAACGAATAAATAGCTATGTTAATTATATGTACTTATTTTGTGACCTAGGGCTTTTTGTCCAAGCGCAGATGACAAATGACAGCAAAAAAGGAGGCTGTATAACATTTTTACTCTGACATCCATTTCTGCGTCAAAGAGATCGATTAATGATTACAACTCTGCAAGAGTGTTTTCAATGTGAAAAAGTTATTTATAAAGTTTTTTACTGTAGTTACGTATTCTATTCATTGGAAAATTTATACTGTCTACATAAAAATGTGTAAGTACTTCAATTAGGCTGGCTGAATAAAGTGCGTATCGCACTCTAATCAGAAATCAACAATGGCTTTGATTTTTAAATAAAATAGAGACAAAAAATATAGATTATTATGTTGTTTTCATCATTAGATGGATGGAAATCCTTAAGTTCCAGCCTATGTAGGTATGTTATATTGACTTACGAAGCATGTTTATTCTAATCGTTAATTTTAATATTACACAACATCAATTTTATACATTATTTCTTATCAAAACTGGGCATATAATATCACATATCTTGGACTCGTTGTCCATAATTTACGAATATTTTTTTCTTCCCAATAACCACCAAGTCTCGGTAAAAATGTCCTATTCAACAAATATTTGTCTATAGTGTTGTGAATACTGACAGTAGTAATTAATACTAATAAGGAAACCATAATAAACGAGCAGCCAACGTAAATCAGGATTACTACAAACAATTATGGCTTCTTAATTTTGTCCAAAGCAAATGAAGCACATCATATCACTTTTGTTCATATTTATATCCACAATTGTCACTTTGAGCAGCGTTTTCTGTATAGACAGACACTAGATTTTCTAGACACTATTTGTTTAAAGTCACAATCACTGGTTTGCCCATTGTTAAAAGTACCTTTAGAGCACTACTATTAAACATGTATAGGTTCATCATCTTCATCGTCATCTGAGCGTCTTTCGACCGAAGGTTCTCTGGGAGAGCGCGGCGGGGGCGCCGGGCTGCCCGGGTCGAGGTCGGGCGAGGGCGTGCGGCGCGCCTGGGCATAGTACCCGAGGGCACCCAGCGCGGGAGCCCCTAGGGAACCAAGATGTGCCGAGGGCCCCGGAATACCTAAGCCGAGAGGAGGAACGCCGCCAAGTGGTGCACCTGGATATAACCTGTTAAGAATTGGAAAAAATTGTTAAACATATTCCGAATCACAAGTACCTACATATATTTGAAATTATTTATGTTCTAGGATAAAATCTACTGCACAAACAAGAAAATATACATTTTGGAATCCTTATGTACCTTAACATGGGTAAGTATAGTTTAGAAATGCCTTCTGAATCTTCTTGATGCATTTTATCTTCCACTTGCACTTTCCCGTACTAACTACATATGCCAATATATTAAAAACCCAGAACTGACCTATATGGCAATGGTTTCTGCAAGGTGTTAGCGGTGGCTGAGGCTGCAGCCGCTGCGGTGGCGGCCGCCTGTCGGTAGTATAGGTCGGCGGCGGCCGGCGCTGGCTGCGCCGGGTATGCCGGCACCCCTGCCCAGTAACCCCCGTACAGCCGCTGGAAAGCCGCGTAGTTACCAGCTTCTGCCAGCAGTTCTAGCCCCACGGCTGTCTGTCGCTTCCATTTCGTTCTGTCAACAAAAAATCTTACTTAGTCTATCAGAGAATAAAATCATCAAAACTTTCTCATAATATCGGTTTAAAAAACTTCACAGACGATTAAATTTTCCAACAAAGTTGTCACTGATCGTTACTGAATCCCACAAGAATCTACACAAAACTGATTTATGCCACATTAGCTATTTAAATCGACTCTAAAATTCTCTAAACTATCATTTATGGTCCCTAAAGCAATAGATCACTAACCCTACAGAGTTTGTGACCCCAATCGTCATCAAATTTGTCACAGACCACTCGAGAGCACAATGAAGATATGTCTATGAAACGAGTAATATAAAAAAAATTATAAATAAAATAATAAATTTGACAAAACGTCTTGGGCACTCGCGGGTTCATTGGAGCGTGGTCTAGTACTTTAATTTGATTTATTTGATGCGGTTGGGAAAGGGTGACGTTATATAAATTACGCGATATTGTTGCTGAGAAGCCACAGATTTTTTTAACTGCCTATCTGTTTATGCCAAGTAGCTATTAGGAAGAAAGTTTTTAAGATTTCCAAAATAAATAGCATTAGTCTGGTACAATTTCTCAAACGTAATGTGACATTTATTGATTTCATATTGTATCTTAATACATTGAAGTTAGTTGAAGAACTCTTTGAAACAGCTATTTGCGCAGAAATTTTGCAAGAGTATCTTTATACGGAGATATCATATGTTAAGAACCCCTTTTATAGTAATTGGTAATGCGATATTTCGTCATGTTTTAAAATTCTTATTACAGATTCTTATCATACTTAGATGAAAACGTATTTTTATATTCATCATCACCATCGGCCATTTTTAACATCCCAAATGTTGGTGCGTTGGCCTTCCAAAGAGAGAGAGCTATATAAAGAGAATTCTGTACTTCATCGTTGGTTGGTTTTATTTACAAATAATTATTGTGGTATTCGCGTCGTAGAATAACAAAACATCCCCAATTGTAAAATTTAATTTAGTTCGCGAGTCCTCGATTAGTTCCACCGCAAGAGCTTCGTTATTGTCATCGAGTGAGCTTTTTATTAATTCCGAGGGAGTTGTTATTGCTGTGCTGGCTCAAAATGATAAAGGTGCAGAAGGAAAAGCTATAGGTATTGCTTCGTCTTCTGCTAATCTATTTATTCATTTTTGTACACAACCCAACATCTAATTTAGTTATTGTTTAGCCGTATCAATTACTTACTGCATTTATTTTTCTTAATTAAGATCGTTATACAGTGATGTATAACGATCTTAATTAAGTTTTAAATTATATTTGGTGAAAAATCCTGACAAACAATACTAGATTTTTTTAGGGAATCAAAAATATCTGAATGGTTTTAGTTCTATAGATAAAGATATTTTAGATACATTGAATTAATATTGATAAATTGAATCTTTCAATTAGAAAGTCGAAGTTTTTGAACGATGTTTTAAGACCACACATATTCTGTATAAATTCTGCTCCCTCGATATTTTCAGTTATTGCTGCGCATCATCATTGTTATTATTAGCAGGAGCTATTGTTGTGTCGACTCCTCGAGGGGCTGCGGTTGTTACGACGGTTCACTGGCTACCTCGTTAATTAATTTCTATAAATGCATCATTTAATTTTATTAAATGTAAATGAGGGGATTCAGATGTTCATCGCTCGTCTTTTTTTAATGATTGATGTCATCTCATTATTTATAACCATCCATACTATTAAAATCGTGTTCTCGTGTCTCTTTAAACCAATTTTGCGTTTGGATTCGTATTAGCTTCGTTTTATATTTTCAGCTTAATGACAGCTGATAGATCGAAAGTATCTTCACTTTTTGCACCCATTAATCACATTATGCAGACAGGTGGTTTCTACCTAATGAACATCTTCACGAAAAACCACTTATTTAATTGTCAAGTGTTGAATGAGAGGCAATCTGCTTAGTGACACCATTATTTTTAAAGCAGCCACTGGTTCTGAACAAAAAGCTCTAGGAGAGCACTTAAATTTGGACTGCCGTCTCAAGATATCTCAACAGATAATACCCTTCTCTCTTTCTAACTCGAAACAAGTGAAGTCAGACAAGTTTTTACCGTCTCTGTCTCGCGTCCCCGGCGGAGTCAGATACGCTCCGCCCAGTGGTTTAGTGATTTGATGCTGCGTGAACTGATTCAATTGTTGTTCGAGTAGGTTTGTCGGAAAACACGCCTTAACAGTTCAAGTTAAAGACTAAAATCGTTCGGTAAAACGTTCCCGATTTCGACCTCTCCAAGGGGGAGGTTGTTTATCTCGATTTGGGTTTTTGGGCGACGTGATGCGAATTCGGCTTGTATATCCGGCAAACAAAGAGATGTTTCATCGATCGGCGTGTTTGCTCGACTGGCACTTGGGCCGTTTTGCGCCGATCGCAATCGGCCCAATTTGAGCTGAACTCGAACGTTATTTATACGCTGCTTAGAAAGTTACAGAAACGTGTTTGTACGAGTGTTCTTATGGGAATAGCTTAAAGTTCGAGAGCTTTTATTGTTTACTAGAGGTATTATGTTTACATAACAGGATAATGTTACAATTTTATTGTCATCTCAAAATAGACCTATCGTTGCACTAAAATACCTATTTGAATAAGTCAAATTAGCTTTTCTAGGTATATAGATATTATACCATATACAGATCTAGATTTGAACTAACTACATTGATTATGACATGACCAACAATAAATTAATTATAATACACGTTGTAATGGAGGTTGTTAGAGACATCTAGAATTTATATTCGTGGATTGTATAACTTAATTAGTTGTTATTATATTTTGTGGCCATTATGTCTTGTGTACTCTAAAAATGAAGTTACAATTATCTTGCATCACGATTTGCCTTAAAAGATCAAAATTACAAGTTGGAGATAATGCGATGCGCTTATTAAAATCCGGCTAAAACAGAAATGGCATTCGTAGCATAATGATTATCGTTTAAATGATAAGCCCGGTGACCTGAGCGTCCTTGGTTCGATTCCAGTGTCTCTGGACGTGTAATTTAGCCGGTTGTTTGCCATAAGCGATTAGTTCGTTTCTTGGTAGCTACCCACGGAACACGCGGTGTGTCATTACAAAGATGCGCTCACACGTAGGGAATCTAAACTTTCAATTCGATATACTCATGTATTCGATACACTGAGAATTTGGGATCTATACCCAAGTATAATTTCTATTATATGGAATGTCGTGTAAAGGCTTTTTCGTAGGTAAGTTGTGGAAATAATCGAGATAATATGTAGTAATAAGTAATGTAGTTCATTGGAAATGACAAATTTTAATAAATTGAATTAACATAAACTAGGCTATTTTCTAAATTTAATCAATTTGAGACAATAAACAAAATGTATTGTAAAAGTTTGAGAGAACCCTATGTTCTTGGGACTCAGGGTGTTTGTTAGTACTTATACATTTATACTTATAGGTACCTTTGTAAATTTATATTTTTTACATAGTCAAATAGATAATTATAATTTAACTAAATACAAACGGTACAAATATGAAGAGATACAAACCAGTTAGTACTTATCTACAATGTACGAGTATACAGCGTTAATGTTTTGCTATTAGTAATCTTTATTGACTGTTCATTTACTTAATTCCCCTTACAAATAGTGCAACGTTATTCATTCCCGTCTTCAAGTATCTCTCATCGAATAAAAATTAAGTCGTATATTAGTTATCTTCCAATTCAAATAAAGACTTTCCAAACTAGTCATTTAATTTCATATCCTAGTGTTAATTTTTTATAACATAGACAATGCACATTTTCTATAAATCACTACACACATTTTCTATAAAGCAAAGTCGCTTCCTGCTGTCAATCCCTATGTATGCTTAGATCTTTAAAACTACGCAACGAATTTTGATGCGGGTTTTTTAATAGACACTGTGATTCCTGAGGAAGGTTTAGTGTATAATTTATTATGGTTCAACCCGAGCAAAGCAGGGATAGGCCGCTAGTTTTAAATATAAGTCGTTTAATGTTCGTCTGACCGACATTTATGATGTTGATTAAAAAGAAGAAAAAGGAAACTTTTGAATACAAGTTAAAATGTTTGAACTCGTGTGCATCAGCCTTCGTTCTGAAAGCGAAGTGATGAGAGCCGTTTATTCAAATGATACAAATTTACCTGTAACCTAACACCGCTTAGTGAACACAGCTTAGTTGCAAACGTGTTTCAGTTTGCACTTCGAACTTATCTAAATATATTTATTTTATATATATTATAGTACTTAGGTACAGACAGTACTTTATAAAGTTATACCGAGGTACTATGAATCTGTAGTTACGACTTAAAAAGTTCAAGATTTAATCATAATACTGTACTTTCTTCCTTAAATTATATTATTTGTCAAAAAACTTGATATCAATTGTAATAGTATTATCGAACCCAGATAAAATGGATTGTTGATTTGGCAATTAAATTATTTCGCCGTTAGTTTAAATTAACGACATCTCTTATCTTAACAGGTGTTTACTTCAGATTATTATATTATTTTCATCTATTATTTCATATATAGAAACTAAGGGGCGGGCAAAGGTAAGGGCAATTATATCATGTTTATGTCGAATTGCGTTCGTGATCACTGTTCGCCACCGAACTACCCAAATAAAAAAGCTAGGCTTGGAGCTCTCCGAATGATGATCAGTCAACGACGTCCGGCGCACCTGGATAGAGCAGAGCCGACTATACTGGACCAATCCCTATACCACCACTGGTCCACCCCGTCGTTCAACTTTTAAACTCTTTTGATTTATGTTGAGGTAAGCGCTCTGTGTGATGTTGATCAATAAGGGAAAATTTGAATTAATCATGGCACCTTAAGAAGAGAAGAAGACGATGAGCAGGGCATTTTTGCCGCTATTTTCAGCAAGCTGAGATGCCGTTTTGTATCCACTGCCTGAGCGGCCACCCAGCTTAGCCACCCCTTCAGCCGGTATACTTTCTCACTGACTTTATCTATTTATACAATAAAGAGTGTCGACCGAAGAGCGCGAGTAAAGTACTAAGTTTAAAATAAATTAAAGGTGTAAAGTAGCTCGGCATCGCGGGCAGTTAGTATATATATATATATATATATATATATATATATATATATATATATATATATATACTCTACTATACTATACTATACTATACTTTACTATGTGTATACTAGGTTTTCCTGCTATATTTTAGATAGTTGATGGGTAATACATTTATGTTAGTCCCGACATTGTTTTGTTATGGTCTGCTTGCGTGGGTGAAATTCGATCTGAACATATAACGAATTTTTAATTAATCGTTAGTTTGATTTTACAAGCAGTAGGTACAACTAACGGAAAACAGTTAATGAAAAATAATGATAAGAAAAATAATGTCTTATTCTGTGATATTATTAAGATTCCACTGAGGTATACTTTTCACTGATATAAGCTGTGTAATTTGTTCTAGGTCATAAAAATGAAATGAAGAAATTGCGGGACATATGATGGCAGCGTGTGGCAATTATACTGCGCGGTGGTAGTCCATCATTAGGGTCGTCATCAGTAATATAATCGCGGGTATTACCGTCGCTGACTAAACGACGATAAACGGCTGTCGACAGCCCTGTGCCTAGTTCGGGATGCAATGGTTTGAAATTATGCAATACACAATTTCAAACCAATGACAAAAATATCGGCGCCAACAGGGATACAACTGTAAATGACTCTAATACAATGTCTGCTATATAACTACTAGAATAGTAGCATCACAGGGTTCCGGATATGATCCCAGCTTCTCTAAGTCATGTTCGATTTTTGTATTTTATCAATCTTTGTCGCGAACGAGTAAAGGATGTACAAAACAGATAACACTAGCTTCATCAAAAATTGGTAGATCAGATATATTTTAAAAAATAAAATAAAATGGGAAGCTAGCTCCTGGGCTGTAACCAATTTATAGCCGAGCTTCGGTCAGCCACAAACACATTTGGAGTTTAATGATTTTGCCCTGAATCATACACGGACCATCTAAGTAGTAATTTGCATGCCGCTTCTTGAGCTCTGCAAAATGAGATATTTTTAAATTTTAACGAATATGGTGGAAATTGTTTTAGGAATTCAATAAATATTATTTGTTATAAAGCTAAAAAGCTTTGAAAGTCTGGTTATATTAACCAACTAAGACAACTTTTATAGCCTTCCCAAATATAATGCAATTACAATCAGTTACCTATGGGTAACTTCAATATAGGGTTAAAATAAGGCATTTATTATCTAAACTTAATCGACTCCGGACTTCTATGTTACGCGGCCCTATATGGACGAAACCTACAAATGATTAGAGTCAAAAATGTCGGCGGAAGCCTCGTAATGACTAGCGAGAGCCTCCGGCGCCGGCGCGCCGGTGACTTGCAGCCTTGCAGGTTTGATCGCAGGCGCAGAACTTATTGCTACTGGCTTTGCTTTGGTTAATACTCAAATTAGTACCTGTTCATGATGATATCACTGATAAGTATATATACCTTTCTGACAAAATATTAACGTCCAGAATATATTACACGCAAATAAATGTCAAAATCTTAGTAGATTGGAAGCGGGTCTGTAATTATACTTTCATAAAAAGTAAACATAAATAAGTACGTAACTTAGATTATAAAAATAGCTAAGTGTGCAAAAGTTCTCTTAATTGCTCGACAATTAAATTGTTTGTAGAGAATAATCACTAATTACGAACATAATAGAATTTATGTGTGTAGCCAATTAATTTTCGTTATAATGACCCGAGCAAGTGGCACACCTGTAATTAACGCAAATTATTTTGGTCGAGTTAAAGAGGCTCAATAAGATTTTTCCTTTGTGTTATTTAAAATAACAATTACAAGGCACAAACGTATAATGCGGCAGGGTCGCTCCCACACGCTCGTAAATTGGTGGGTATGGCCGTCCTACTTGCGGCAGCGGCGGCTTCGTCGGCACCAGAAGAAAGTGACCGCTTACAAAAGCCATTACATCCTTCAATTAACTCCGATTTCACACCCTTTCACGAACCGAAAAATCGAAGCCCAAACATTAGTTTAGTGTAAATTAAAGAAAATCAACAAAAAGCGAAGCAAAAAGTGTGGTGAGTGAAAAAGTCGAAGGAGGCCGGACGTGCGACCACTGCGCTGTGTGCGGTGACCGCGCGACGCCTCTAGTTAGGTACAGCTTTTGTTCTCTATGTATCCCAATAAAAAAAAGTTTATTATTCAAAGTTTTACCAATTCTACTATACTTCATTGATAAAACCATAGTTTTACTGTAAATAATATACATGTAGTTACATATTATGCTTCTTGGGAATAAAACATAGGAAAACTATTTACCAATGGTAGACTCTACACTGGTAGAGCAAAACATGCATTTGTTATTGAAATAATTATTCTTAAAATTATCTCCAACCTCTATATCTAAGTTCTGATAAAAGATACACTAGTAGCGGACGATTATAGAAATTGTATTAAATCAATAGAAAATTAGACAAGCTTTTTTTAATGTGGCGTAGTTTTTATATGGAGTCCACGGTTCGTCGGCGGGCGGGCCTTAATTACAAACGTTTGTTTTTGAAATAGCCGCGCGGTACACTCGGATACATATAAAAAAAATTACTATTACAAATAAAAATTGACATTTGATAAAAAAACATTTTTGCTTTTTGTGTTTGTCATGGATTTTTTTCAATTCCATGGTATTTGTATTTCCATAGTTTTAATGGGTACGGCGTATTACTAATTCCATGGTATTTGATATATAATTGTTAGCGCAACAAAATATTACGTAGGTACTATTTATTTATTACATATACATCGTATAATGATGTGATAATGAAAAACACCATGACATAGTACCTTTGTTCCAAGGATACATTTTAACTACCAAGTTAACGATAAAAGGTTTTAAAAATATTCTCCAAAGAAATTAATTATGTAAAAATCTAATCTAAGTCTAATTTGTATATGGTGTATCGATTTTTTCCTTACTACTATTGCTTTCTTACTCTTACTTGCCACTTGGAACAACTTGCTCCTTATAAATAAATAAATAAATATTAGGACTAAATTAATCTTTTCGAGTACCAATTCCGATACCCATTCAACCTAGTTGACTGTACTTTACGTGTAGAATAATTGCATTTATTTTTAAACGGAACAAGCGTATAAAAAAGTATAAGCTAAGCTGTATTTAGTCGGTAGCAGTGGCGGGCTGAGTCAGCAAGTGCTTTGAGAACGGCCGCCTGCGCCAGCGCCGCTCTCATGAGATGTTATCATGGCGCCAACACGCTGGCCGCCAATACAGGTGAGAACTGACCAATAATACCCATTGACCTCTATCAAAAACCACTACATTTAAATAAAAACCCATAACGCATCTTTGAAACGATGTTATTAAAATGATAGATATGCTTTACACCTGAATATTCTAAAATATTGGCTACTACTACATACAGCAAACTTTCATATAATTTCAACCATAGTGAACGTAGATATTATACTTCTTGAAATAAAAAAAGTTTGGAGTTGTCCATATCTCTCAGCCAAGCTCCCACAGATATTTATTAGGAGGTAAATCCGGTGGTGAACGTAACATAGGTAACGTTATATATGAGCAATTAGTGAACACGACTGCACCATTTAATTTTTATAGTGGTGATCAAAATTCATAATATTCCGAAATCGAATATATGTAGTAACTAGTTGTAGTTGTAAGACTTATTTCTTCGCAACAATATTCACACATTTATCTTTAGCTTTTGACTCTTGAAATCTTAGGCCCTTGTCTTAAAAGCACAGCGAAACAAATAATATTTCATAAACTCACCGTCTATTTTGATACCAAGTTTTAACTTGTGTGTCGGTGAGGCCGAGCTTGGCAGCCAGCTCCATGCGGTCCTGCACGCTGAGGTACTTCTGTCTCTCAAAGGACTTTTCCAGGGTCTGCAGCTGGTGGTCGGTGAAGGCTGTCCGCGCCTTCCGCTGCTTCTTCGCCAGCCCCGAGGAGTCTCCACCACAGCTTTTACTCGACACGTCGTCAGAGTCATCCTTTACACCTGCGAATGAAAATACAATTATAAAGAAAATAAAACTTTTTCTTCTAATTATTATCTTTTTGTTGTATTATCGTATTCATTGGTATGATGTATGAACTTAAAACCTAAAAAACATTTTCAAAGAATCATTATACGTGATCTCAAAATCCGCATGAAACCTACGAGGTGATATACTGGTAGTCCTGCAAGAATAAGGGTGCCTTCCCACTAAAGCAGATATGAGAAAAGATCGAATAATGAAATGCTGTATATTTAATAGAAAATAAATATATTATATAAGAAAAAAAGCATTAATCATTTAGGTGATAGGACAAAGTCCCTGTGAAATACAGGTCAATACATAATCTGTGGTACGTCCTAGGTAATCTACTCCTCGCTACTTTTTTTAAATGTTCACGGGAGCGAGCGAGCGGAACGAGCAGAAAATAAATAACGCACAATATTATGATTTATATAAATTCACAGGCTATTAACAATCAGCTCAGCTCCGTAGCAGTGGAAGTGCAGCCTGTAGTGTGGTCAGCCGTCCTCAGAAGCCGCGCAGGGCTTCTTGTGGTCGGCGGCCGGTCGAGTTTCCTTCAACATCACTTGCCTCGCTTGCTGTCATGCCTTAGTAAGCTACTTATCTTCGCGACAGTTTGTCACTGTTTACAGATCGATAATTGTCACCCACCGATCTTTATATCCTCTCAATTTGCTTCCTTGCTATATCGCCTAATACATTTTGTTAATTAAATAGTTCAGTTGATTCGTCGGGTTGTGCGAATAAGTTAAACAACCGGGATTAGTAAAAGGGATTAGTAGTAGCAAATTTTTTCCGATTAAGATTTTGATCAATTGTTTATCTGAATAATTACCACTAATATGTAAGTAAACAATATGAAAACTGAGTAAAGTTAGTAGATTTGTTTGGATGTAGATATCTGATGAGTTGATTTCTTCCATCAGCATTTTAAAATGCTTGCACAAGCGTAAAACTCAATCTTAATATTAACAAATAAAGCCTAAGAATCTGTCGTCCGTTGTAAACACTGCGAATGCAAAAACAAAAGGTGACAGGATTAAGAGTATAATGTGTGAGGCATTAGCGCAGTCGAGTGTAGGAGCGGCCTGCGGTTTGCCACCCGCGCGCGGTCACACGCAGCCCTTGGAACTTATTTAAATATTCAACAGCATTAATTTTGATGTATATCTGTACGTTACAGAGAAGTTTTGTTAAACTTATCGATAGAAAATAATCTACAACTAGATATAGTTACATATTTTTGATAAAGACTTCAAAACTTCATACTTAGAAGTAAAGTTTTCTGATGTTGTTTTTTCTGTGGCACAGAATTGAAATTCTATCATAAATCTTCTCTTATCTATTTTTAATGAATTAGTGTCTCCAGTGAATATTATATTGAAGACTCGACTTGAATCGTATTATTATTGCAATAAACTGTCGATAACTGCTGGCATTTACACTTGCAAATACCACCACACCTTCCAGTTCCTCAAATTCATGTTTAATTTAAGCCAATTCGACTTTATGTATGTTAAGATAATTTTAACAACTTAATGTTGATTTCTCTGTACAAGATGGAAATGAGGTACAAGAAATACCAAAAAAAGTCGATTTAAACGACTGGTAATTTGGCAACACTGGGATTAAGTATTTCCATTTAAAGGGTAAATCGTTTCCCATGGTGTAAGGGGCTTGGCCGGCATCGGTTGCTGGGATTAAGCTGAGTATTCACAACATGTGAAAAATACCACTGAAAATAATAATAATAATGTAAGTAGTAATGAGCAATCTCACTACCACCTATGTTGTTGTTAGTTGCTATATTAAAATCTACATTAAAATCTTTGTAAAATAGACTTTAGGTACCAGCTAAGTTAAACTGTTAGAAAAACAAATCATCAAATATGTCAACCACGATACTTCCCTGTATAAGAATATTACGTATGATTTAAATATAAAGAGAGAAGTTAAACGTAGACTACGTAGAGTGTCTCGCTGTTTTGTTGGACACCAAGCTTTATACAACCGCAATATCTGGCGATTTTTTCAAAGGACCCTTAGCAGTTTGTAATATTGAACGTAATTACGCTATGCAGGCCCATTAGGGAACGCCGCCGTTAATTTATTATAATAAGTTCCAACTGTCGACCGGGCTTGCCCGACCGTGAAAATTATTGTCATTAGTGAACAATAATGCACCTATGCATATTAAAGGAGCTCTGTGTGCTTACGTAAAATATACATATTAAAAAGTTGTTACAGTTTTGGTCACATTCTGTGATATCTGTAGCATGCAAGGTGGGCGGAGCTATTGCCCAAGCTACAACAAACGTTGACAAATAGAAGTTTTGATAGAACAAGGCATTAAACAATTTAATAGAGCATAATCTAATATTTCAAAGCCGTTATGTAGTACATTATATTACAGTACAACCATTACATACTTGCAGGTAATATTCTCCTTAGATATTAGGTAACAATATAAAATATAGTCAAAACAGAATGAAACCGTGGTATAACTAATTTCCTTAAAAACGATTGTACCTAAATATGGATTATTAAAATTATGTCTTCTTTCTATAACAATAAATCTTTTTCTTTTCGAGTATATTAATTGCTAACATTGGTATCAAATTTCAATCAAGTCGCCTTATATATTATAGGCATCTGACATGACTTTTACGACTACCTACCGTGTCCAGCGGCAAGTAATCTCATACTATAAAACAATAAATTGAAGACTGAAACAGGAATTTTGGCGTCGACTTTGTAAATCTATGCCTGGAATAGTGAAACAATGTATCTGTAATATAAATATATTAGGACACATCACACAGATTGAGCTAGCCCCAAAGTAAGTTCAAGACTTGTGTTATGGGATACTAACTTAACGATATTATATTTTATAACATATTATACACATATAGATAAAGATCCAAGACCCGGGCCAATCAGAAAAAGATCATTTTCTATCATGACCCGACCGGGGATCGAACCCGGGATCTCTCGGTTCAGAGGCAAACACTTTACCACTGCGCCACCGAGGTCGTCAAAATAAATAAATGTAATAGTGAGATAATGTAACCTAATTAGTGTCATACGTTCGAGCACGATCACTTATGTTACTTACATGTGTATTGCATAAAAAACTGCAATGCATTAAGCGGGCATTCTGTGCTTTCCTTTTTTATGTCTATATAACAAAAAGACAATTCAATTGGGATTTTTTTATGAGATTTTATGCTGTAATAATTGCTGTTTTAACCAATTTTATGAGCATATAGGAATATATGAATTACATGTGTTGATAGCAATGTTAATGTAATTATAACTGAAACAATTTTGGACCTTGGTGTAGCGTAAGTACAGTCGGCAACTTTTGTTGCCGACTGTACTTACTACGCAATGTGACTGTGACAGTCGACACTTTGCCTTGTTAATGGAATATTATGTTACTTGAGCGAGGCTTGATTGATTTCTATCCAGTTTTAATTGCTTAACAAATGATCCAATCACTATGCGAAATAATCTTGAGCTATGTAGGTCGCACCAATGTACCAATAACGTTATTTTTAATTGACATAATAAAGGAGTTATATACTTTAAAATATTAATATACTTTGGATAATAAGTTTGATAACAATTAGTAAGAAAATAATTATAAATTCCCATCAAATAATCACAATAAATTATATTTTGCCTATCTATAGGTGACTTAAATAAAATCTGACATCATTGTTAGCAATATTATAACTCATTCGATAAGAAAAACATAATGATAAATGTCATTGTGACTGTAGTCTACAGGTAGATATGTGTGCAGTCGTGGTCCAATGGGTAATCTTAATACATCCACCTGAGAATTCATACTTCAATATTAATATTATAAATGCGAAAGTCTGTCTATCTGTTCCGCTTTCACGGCTAAGCCACTGGGCCGATTTTGTAAATTTGTATGCATGTAGTTAAAGACCCTCGTTCAAACATAGGCTACTTTTTTAAAAAATCATCTTCCAAATAACTTTAATGGGGGTTGAAAGTTTGTATAAAAATCCGCTTTCTTAGTTAATTATATAAATAGCCTAAATCATACAATTTAAATTAATCAAATGGAATGGTTGGCCTTCGTGCGAGGTGACATACTGACGGATAGTAAACGTATTGTCCATACTGGCATTGGCGCCTGCACTGCCGTTTCAAATGTGCAATTATATTGTACGGTCGACAACATCACTTATGTTGCTACTATTTCCATGATAATTTGAACAAATTTAAAGTGAAAATGCTCTTCTATCAGAAATAGAAATGTCTGGATGCTTTCTGATTGAATTGTATTGCAATGAAATGAAGATGTAGGGCTAACCGAGCCCGGGCTTAGACAGGTTTGCCACATTTTGTTTAGGGGTTTCTACTTTTCTGGGGTAAGTTTTATCTGTACGCACTTTGCTTATGTATACGAGTTGTAGATAGGTACATCTGCTTCTCGTACTTGGTCCTTTCCCACATTATGTGGGGTGGGGTTTTGAAAATTTTTGTCAGGTCAGTTCCTTTAGGTTATATCTAAAATCCCATAAATCATATTACAAAAACTAAGAAATTACATATTTAGATAAAAATAATAAAAGCGGAAGTTCAAAACAGATTGTCAAAGTGTATGTGTGAAACCCACATGCCCACGGACGGGTATGAAAATATTAACAATCACGCAATTAATTAAAATTATTGCCTATTCATTTTTATAATGTGATATAGCAGATAACGTGTCATCTGTATGAGGAAAATACTTGTGTAGACTTATTGCGAAATCTAAACGTGCATAGTGTTCATTTCTAAGACACCCACAAATTTAAGTTTCAAAATTATGTGTAGGAGACTAGAGGACTACTAACCATAGTTCGAGTAGAACTCCAGGTGAAAAAGTTTTTATTTTACATATATGTATGTATAGGTATACATATAAATTTATTGTAATTTAAAAGTACTTTTATAGCTAACTCAACATATGAAGCAAAAATCTAGACTTGCAATCGTTACTAAATAGTGTTTATTTTTGATGATGCCCATTACATAAATATGTTCATTGCATCAAATGGAGTAAGATAACTAATCTGATTGCAATTATAATCTAAACCGGCAACGAACTAAATAATAGTCTGATGCCGTTTATACAATTTACCTAATTACAGCAACGCTAGCTCGCGGGGCAGCGATGCAAGGATAATTAGAGCTCCCATAGCAACCTGTTCACTGCGACAAACACTTTTGGCTATATTATATGATCAGGATAGCCTATTTTATTTTATTATAAAAACCTCATTCATTTAAATAAATTAAGAATTTGTAACCACCGCACTTGGTTCGCTATAGGTACATCGAAAAACTATTTTCTTCCTCGGACACCTTTGCAAATTTTTGTAATAATTATACAGTACAATAAGCTAGCAGATGCCTATTAAAGATCTAAGTACTTACTGCCGCTATTAAAACTGTATAATTAAGTTTAAAAGGTGTTTATTTACAATGTTGCTAAAATACAATTCCGGTGCAATTAACGTATGTTTAATTTTAACCTTAGAAAATATTAATAGATATATAGGTAACTTAGTAACGATACTCAGGAAAGAAAGCGACTGTACATTGCAAAGTATAGCAACTAGAGAATATACAAATCTTTCAAATAATAAAAAAATAATAAAGATGCAACATATTATTCAGTTTAAAAATTAATTTATCCACAATGGCGGATGACTACTATGAGAGCGTAATGTGTTTAGACAATACACACATGTTATATCATCGGTACAAATTATACAGTGTGTAGAAGAATACATTATTTACTTACGACAAAATCTTTCTTAACTTTTCGACCACAATATTCCTTTCAAATATTGTTTATAAAAACTATAGATACTTATATTCGTATCTATAGTTTCAATTTACTATATAAATTACTAAACGTGTTACATACGTAGTACCTAAACCCAATATCCGATACTTGGTATTACGAGTATCCTGACTATGCATTATACTTTTAATCCTAATTGTAAGTATAAAGTGATGAATATGCTTTTTTACATTTCTTACTATAATTTATGCTCGCATGCGCATGTTATACTCGTAACTGCGATTCGCTACTGGATTAGATGTAATATAAATCTCATTTTGTTTTTACGTCACCTATTCAACTAATGTTTTGCTAATTCCGTGCAATCATTTTTAATGCACCTGTCTTACGATGAGAATTTACGATTCTTTTTAATCGTACTGGTATTGGGTAAAACGGTTACGCTTTGGCATAGTTAAGTCAAATTTATATTGTACGGTTGTTTTCTCTTATTTAACGACAGAAATTAATTAATGTAACAATAAATCACATGACGTTTATAGTTATGTGCTTTGCTATTCATTCAAGCACGTAACTAAATGCAGTATTTTAGCGAAATTTCACAAATTGATAAATTATATCCATAGCATGACATTTTTACATAATAATACATGTTTTCGTAAGTTTCACTTGTGACGGTGTAAGATTTTTTTAAAATAAACATCGTATAAAATAAAACGTGTTTTTTAATTTCCTAAACTAATAAGAAATACAACTTCTAATGTTTCCATTGCGATTCTATTACGTATCGAAAATACCTATTGAGACGCATAATTTTAAGAGGCGTCTGTTCTATGTTCTCGTTAATTGTGATCGTTCTCCGTGAGTGACATGCAGTAGTTCCCGGTAATTAAAGATTACGTACTTAATACTCCTATAAGTAAAATTGCCGCGGCACTAATTAAAACAAGTAAGCACTATGTGATTAACTAGATTGTTTGCAATAGAGTTCATTTTTAAAACAGCATTATTTAATCGGGTAATGAACTATTATTTGGAGAGAATTTTTATTTTTAGCCTGTTTCACTTTCATTTATTTCATGTTTACAAAAGTGATGATACTGGAAATTGTAATTAAATGTGAAAGAATAATACATTACAGAGATATATAATATTAGCGTGAACATGCCATTGATAGTAGAGAACCTAAACCAAATTTTCAAACAAAAATATTAGATTTTGTTTGTTGACTGATTTAACTCAAGAAATTTCTCTCTTTTCAATCTAGAATTACTCAGAGAAACAAATACTTGTCTTTACTCATGATAAAGCTTGTTTTGAGGCTATTAAATGTGTCCAATTATTGGACACGTCAAAGAGACATCCCCTACATGATTGGGCATGTCTGTGTGAAATCGAATGAAAAATGATGCACTTTCCGATACTTATACGAGAGCCGTTCATGTGAGCGCTCGCTCGCCATTACACACTGTACACACCACTTCAAACACACAAGTTTCCGCTATGGTTTCCTAAAAGAGTCATATCACAAGCCAAATATCATGGAAAATTTAACATATATTTATAACCTCTGCTTAAATTTACTTGACTACTTACGAGTATTAAGTCATGAAAATGTAGGTACTTGTTATTATAATTTACTTACTAAAAATGTCATTTATGCAAAGGTCCAGGAAATAAATATTATGACAGCAAGTAACTTGGAGTTTGTAAGTACTTACTCTATGAAAATAGCTATATGCACGGAATGGTAACAGGTAAGGTGATTTATTTAATTACTACATTAGTACCAACCCAAAATAAAATTTGTTGTCAGTCAATGCTATGCGTTACCAAAAAAAATCTACCAACTGTCAGACAGATCAGATAACCCGGGCTCCTGCGTGTCGTCACTCGTGGATTGAGTTTCTTCTCCAAATTGTCAAACGGGTCGCTTGACAGTTTCAACATTAGTATGGCTAAACAAACTGTAAATAATCCCCTTTGAAAAAAAAAGTTTAATCACATCTTGAGACCAGCCTTTATATTTTAAATCGAACCCAATTTCACAGCTCGCATCGCCTGTCAAACGCGACACAAAGCCGCGAATACGGAGCGTATTATGGACATCTCAAACTGGCCCTATTTATATCAATTATAATCTATTTATTGTCACAATAAAATTTTGATGTTATCAGTTTGGTGCGATGCAAGAATTGTCACCTTTTTATGCCCTTATCGCGATGCCAAAAGTCACGAGATGGTTTATTATTACAGTGAACTTAATTTCAATACGGATAAAGTTGATTTCGAATGAGGCAGGATTTATCGAGACAACAAGCTAAGCAGCTTATCGTGGGTATAGGTAAAGTACTTTTGATTTGGGAGTCTTCTCACCAGATGTCATAGAGGTTGAGTTTTGACGTCCACGTAACGAGGTGTTTGTAGGTATTAAGAACATCACACGTACACTATATGATTTTATTTATTAAATTAGGACTTACCAATTTCATCAATGAAATATGAAATAATGTTGCCCCTAAAATCGAAACTCCTTGTTCTTCACCCATTTGAATGGTAGGTGTAGCATCTATAATAAAGTTTGACGAATTAATTACGCGATTTAATCACACAGCTTGCTATTAACAATATATTAATTACTCAGTTAAACTGTCAGTTGGGATTGTATGAGCTGTAATTGCAATAAACGTTGTTATTTTTCACATTCTGGCTAAGTGGGTTTTTCAAATTATGATGCGAGAAGTTTTGTATTTTACAGTTGCATGATGTCTAATTGCCTCCAACGGATGTTAAGTACAGTAATTGGAAGGTATATTCATGAGATAACGTGTATATTAAAAATTATATTCATTAGATGTCATGTACTTTTGTAATATAATAAGCAGTCTTTCTTCTTGCGTTACTAATTATAAAAAGTCCCCAAAGCATTTAAATCCCTGAAATGTATGGTATTATTGGCTAGTGATTTCGGGGCTACGGCGGTGAGCTATTTAAAATTTAAAAAGCGAACTCAACTTGACATTTGACAAAAAGCTGATTATGTCGTCAGTTTTTTTTTCTTTTTATTTGTCCGTTGTAGAACGAGAGCCCTTTCAGCCAGGATTAATTTGGGCGTTTTATAAGGGCTTAGTTATCTCGAGGGCAGAGTGTTCCAAACGGGTTGTATTTATCGCTGCCATTATACGTTTTATTATTTAATTTATTTAACGCCTTCGGTTTATCGGCTTGTCTATTAAATAGTCGACGGGATAATGCTATCGAAACTCAAACATTACTTAGTCTTATACCAATATCTAAATCGATATATTTTTATTTTTCTATTTGCAGTAACTAGGACATTATTTTAATGCTGCAATTATTTTAATGCTGATAATGAACTTAAAAAATAAGTAATTTAAATTTATTTTAATGAAGATTATGAATGATTTCTATTATACAATATCAGTTTAGCCGCGTTTGAACGTTAACGATTTGTGTTTAAATAAGAAAGTATTTTTATATTTTAAATTTAAATACTTTTAAAATATTAAAACGATTCTACACAAATTTTAAATTTATTATTTCATTTACGATGCTCAGCTGCTCTGTGTATAAAATCCTTTAAAATGCTAATCATACTTGTTATTTTAATCTCGATAAGAGGCATTTGTCTAAGAATACACTAATGAGTTCCGAGCGCAGCTGAATTAAGAATTAATGAGAAATTATAATTGAGCCAAGATTACACGGCCTACGTTTGAAATTCATTAAGTTAATTAATATTCACGGTTTTAGGAGATGCCATGTATGTGTTTAAAATTAATTTTAACAAGAATATATTTTTTTCGTTTATTATTTTCTCGCGTATAATAGACGCTATCATTCACTTACGCTTAATTTTTGCCTCATAGAAATCGGTTTTATAATAGAAATTGAAAAGAAATACCTAGCCATTCGAAAAACTCGAATTTAGTTATTTACATAATGAAACACGATAATCAAATGTCATTTTTAATAATCAATTTTATTAATATTTAACATATAGTGTATTTTTTGTTTCTTTCCGATTTTTGTTTTTTAAGTATAATAGCTTTCACTTGTATATCTTATTTAATTTGCATCGCAACTACCCAATTTATCGTTGAGTTGTATATGAGAATGAATTAATTAGACTAATTCTAAGTAAACTCATATGAAGTCGCGTGACGTGGCTGCGATTAGCACAGTTCCCAGCGCGATTGTATTTCAGATAATTACTATTTTGTAGCCGATTTGTTCCCATAATAAAAAATAATTAGCCTAACCAACCGTTTCCTTACAATGTTCAAGGATCACAATAGATGAAGGAGATTTGTTTATTTATTAAACCGCTATAACACAGAATACACTAAATTTTGTTACAATAATTATGTCATTCATTAAGTGTTCGTTCGTCAAAAAAATAAATACAATGCAGAAATGTAATAAAAGTTTTCTTTCATTATTAAATATTTGAAATAATTAATTTAATAATGAAAGTTAAAAATAGTTAATTGCAAAACTAAGGGTACCTATATTTTTTATGCTACAGCCCTAAGCATATAATCAACCCTAATCGAACCCACAGAAAATTTGTTATTTCAATCTAAAATAAATTTAAATAGGGTATACAATATGCCTTAACTTTTAAATCTAGCTCTATATACTGATATAATAAATAGGTTATTATATAATAAATAATAATAATAAATAAATAAAAATCTTTATTTCGAGCATCCAGGACTCATATAAAAAAAATGTTAGTAGTATACAAAGAAGCTTCTAATCTAGTGTTAGTAACAATATATTCTGATATAATAATTATGAATAATATATAAAAATATTGCAATGCATTAATTATTAGTAATTTTTTTGTTTTACATAGGTATTATAATACATATATAAAATTAGTTTTATTTCGTTTTTTTTTTGTTTTTGTAAAATATTGTTGTAAATAGGGATGTATGAAAACTATGTTACACATATACTATTCATAATATCATAAATACTGAGATTTATAAAAATATACAGTAACATTAAGACTCCATAAACGTTGTCGAAGAAAGCGCATCGACTGCATTTTCGTTGATGTCTTTTCTTAAGTGCTACGGAATGCTACGACTGTCATTTAGCACTCATAAAATTTTGAGTGCCTTTTTATGTTTGTTTATCTGAATATATTACATACGCATAGTTAGAATTATAATGTGTGGCTTTTGATGTTCTATATTCAATATTTTTATTAATCAAGTCTCAGTCTGAATATAAAATTTTAATTTTGAAACTTTATATATTGCTTAGTTTTTAAATAAATGATTTTATTTAAAAACTAAGCAATATAAGATCTAGTTAACAAAAAAAGAGAAAAAAGTTTATGTATTGATTTAAAATTTGGTGCGAAATATAAATATATTAATGTAAATAAACATATTAAGCCTAAATAGCCATTTTGCCTTTTGTATTATAAGTCTTCTTCTTATATTATTGCTATGTAATAGTATTGAAATGTATTGCCTACTTAGCTAATTAGGTATACTAATTGTCATCTACGATGATGACACCTAAGTAGTCTCGACTGTACAAGCCACGTGCTTTAGTTATGATACAGGACTATAGGTGTTCTTTTAGGGCAACTAGGTGCTTGTACAGGATTGTAACTTTTTTTAAAATCTGGTTGCTAAAAGCCGCAAAATCTCATGCAAAATCAATTTAGCTGCGCATCAGACTTATTGGTATTTATAATAAAGTAATTGGTATTAAAATTCTGAAATAGAGCTAGTTAGCGGGCCCCTCGGCAACTATTCACGAGAAAAATCTTCAGATCAATCATAAAAGAATAAAAGTATTTTAAATCTCTTACTCACACGTACACTTATTTATTGATATTTTCTTAGAACCTTTTCGTGATGTATTAAGACTAGGATAGCGGGCGTTGTGTTGTTTGTGATAGGGTTTATGAGGGTAGTTGATGTGACTACTGACTAACCTGGCGAGTCTGTCGCCGAGCGGTCGGAGTCGGAGTCCCTGTGCGCGCTGAGGTCACGCGGCGCGGCGTCGTGCAGGATGTCGGTGATCATGAAGCGGGTGCGAGGCGCGCGCGCGTCGCGCTCGTCGCGCTGCACCGTCATCGCCACGGCGCCGCCGGCAGCCGCGCCGCCAACGCCCGCCGCCGACCCTCCCGCATCCAGCGCGGGGCGCCACCCCCGCCCCACGCTCAGCACCTCGCTCGCCCCCAGCTCGCTCGCTGCCCCGGCCCGTCACCGCACCAGGCACATCACCGAGACAACACTCAGATCAACAGACCACTTCCTCCAGTCTTCTCCTAACGCGCATCGCCGCACAGATAACGTAGTTCCGTCCCACAGGTTCACACTTCTCGACAGTAATGCGAGCGAAGAAACTTTTCGGGTTTTGTTTTCTAAAGTCCAGCAATTTACGCACTTAAAATTATCCGTTAGATTAATCTGACTAATCAATGTTCACTAAAAGTTATGTAGAGTTGAAGTCCCTAAATAGTTTGAAAGATCACAAAAAGTTCGCACACGGAACAGGTTTGCGGTAGTATCGTGTGGTGAACACGACGCACTCCCGCGGAGATGTGGAGAGCGACTGAACGGCGCTGGTGCGGCGGTGGGCAGGAGGCGGCGCTGGCCAATGGCGGCGTGGCGGGCGTCGCGGCCAACCCCGCGCCTGGGCGTGCCGCTGCCATGTTGCTAGCGCCACCACTAATGCTCTTTTTGCCGACTCGCCGCCAGGGAAAGCTCCGCGCGGATTTAAGCTTTTATACGTGGATAAAACGCTTTTATGGCAAAATAAAGCGTTCTCACAGCGGGATATCGCACTTTATGACAGCGTTTTACTGAAAGTTGGCGACACTATACTCTAGTAATTGGTTCACGCCCGCCAAATTGAGACTAGCGTGTTGAGCTTCAAAATTACAAGACATTAAATAAGCATATTTTTACATTTATTAGCAGTATAGTTATAATAATGATAAGAGTGTTACCATATTACGTTTTGTTGAAGGTATTTAACAAAAACAAGTATAAAGGTAGCGTAAAATATTATAAGCCATCAGTAAGATTGAATTTTGGCGGTATCTGGGAAGTAACTACATAGTGAGCCAACCCAGTGAGGGTTGTAAAAATGATAATGTTTTATAATATTAAAATCAAACTGTCTAAAAGATTTATTTTTATTGCTGATCCCGGGCTGATAAAAGGATGAGAGAGAGAGAACATGTTCTAAAATTGGGATATCTATTCACCTACCAATACGGGACAGAACTAAAATTTAAATCGTTCGTCGGACGTTACTATGAACAGAAATTGAACTTGCTCGAAGTAATCGCACCCGTTATACCGCAGTATAAGTTCCCAATAAACGACGGAATTAACTTCAATATTATCTCTTACACCTATTTTTAATGCCAACAGTTTTTTACGTCTTGACTGATCAAAACTATTTATTACTTATAGTTTAATCTTAGTGGTCTTAGCAGTAAAAGACGCTTGTTACTGGATAAAATTACTCAATTTTGTATAAACATACCTAATAGCTGTAATTATCAAATAGACATTGTTTCTCTATAAAATATGTTAAATTCTCCATATAACGTTAAACTATACATATCTACCTATACCTATTATACTTTGTACGCTTGCATGTTTGTAATATAGGAATTTTATTAAGTATTTACAATGCCTGTATACAAATTATAAAGAGTACATTAATCTTTTGGGTATTATTAACTATATTTTTACTGGAGAAATGAAACTATAAATATTAGTGGGCGCCCAACCTATTGAAGTACTATATATACCTAATAGCTAGAAAAAAACGATCAAAATCCAAATAATTGTCTCACACATTTTTCAAGTACCTAAGTAAATTTCATTTAAATAATATTAAAGGCTTAGCTATGATTGTACAAGCTAGAAGTAAACTATTTCCTGGTTGATTGTCGTATATTAATTCAAGAAACACTTATAACAGCAACGACACTGGTTACATTATTTGATATCAACTTGCTATGCAAATCACGTTAACCTCGGCCTGTTCCTCCATATACGATCAAACAGCAATTACTAACAATAGGATACGTTAATGTTCTAATGAGTTGTCGTGCAATTCTCGCCTGAATGCCATTCCCAAACAGGCTAATGGCTAGCAAAAACTGCTTAACTTCAGCAATTGCAATTACGACGTCACACCACACTGGCCACGGTTGCTCTAAACAATTAAACAACAAACTTGCTTGCATATTATTATCTTTACGCATACGATAAAATGGTTATGATATTTCTTAACCGTTACGGCTTAACGCATATCAATATCTTTCCAGAGATTTGATGCTAGGGAAAAATACATACTCTTGTAAATAAAAGCTTTCAAGTAACCACGTCGTTACCTTAGTTATAAGAAAGTAAGAATCAGGGATAACCTTTTCCTATTCTATCTAAAATTATATAGTTACCTAGTAACTATTACATTGAAATAAAAAAATGCACTTACATTTTTTGTAAAGTCGCTCAAAGTCTTTAAACAATAGTTGTGTAAACGATTAATTAAAATTCTGATATTTATATACAGTACAAATAAAAATAAAGAAGTGGTATAGGTAATTAACACTCTTCCCATTTCTGTAACTCTCAGAGTCAAATTCTTCTAAAATTTATTTCGAAGTCATTTTCATTTTCTCGACAAATTTTATATCAAATCACAATTTTCAGTGCTACGAACCACCAGCGTTTGGACGAAAACTGCTAAGAATAAATACGGAAGTCAACTTATTACTATTAGCCTTTTACATTACTGAACCTAAATCGTTTTTAATTGTTTACATTATTTTACATTTAATTTCTTGTATTGACAGGGAAGATGCAAAATGTGATTACAACCGATGTACTCCCTCGTCGCCGGCAGTGCTCAGTATTGTCGCCGAGGACGGGGCGGGCCCTGCATTATGCATTAGTTGCAGATTGCACTACACCTTCATACTTAATCAACTGTTTTGCCGTTGTGCTCAACTGAAAGCTAAATTTAGATTTCTATTTTTCTTTTCATATTGTTCACAGTAAACTTAATGCAAATTAAAAATATAACCAAAATAGGTTTATTTTTTTTATAATATTTTTATCTACTACTTACCTGTTTATACCTACATTTTTAAGTAGTTTATGATTAAACGGGACATACCTACTAAATTTTACTACTACATGCATACCAAATTTCAAAATTGGTCCAGCAGTTTAGCCATGACAGCAGAATAGACTTTTACATTTATAATACTAGCTACGCTCCGGGGCTTCGCTCCTGTGTGTTTTTCCAGGTTATATATTCTACCCGTGTATAAAATTTCATAACAATCCGCCCAGAAGATATTGCTTGAAAGAAAAACAAACTTACACACATACATCCTCACAAACTTTCACATTTATAATATTAGTAGGAAGTAGGAAGGATTAGTATGGATAGTATGAGAGTATGGATGTGTAATTTATTACAAGTCTGTGTAAGTTCTTTTTTATATCACACTTAAATATTGTTATTGATTAGCTTTATAGAGTCATGTATTTATAGATATTACTAACCAGTTACCACCGAACTAAACCAAAGACTAGAAAAATAAGGAAAATATAGAGTTACTTTTTATTGCGTGCACGTAGAGTTAGTAGGCAAGTTCACCTTAGCCCTTAGCCATAAAATTATACATGTTGGATATGTTTTTGGCGTATAGGTTACCTGTAACCTAAATTGCAATTTAATAAATGCTAATTCTTATAACCACAGAAAAGTATAAAACATACTCATATTCCCTATCCAGGTTTCAATATTATCATTACTTCATAATTATACACAGGTTTTTTTCTAACGAATCAGTTTGTGAGTATTCCTATTTACCTCTGACTTTTCTAAGAAATACAATAGGTTCAAAGGTTTCAAGCCATGACAGATCATTTGCCTTCCAAATATTTATATAGTGTGTGTATGTGTATTGTGAAGTGGGGATCAGTGGTACTCCAATGGATAAGGTAATTCTCAGAATTTCTCCATAAGGTCCCAAGTTCGAAACCTACTCGTACCACGTGAGTTGGTATACCAACTACGACATCAAGCCAACACATTTTGTGTTTTTCCAATTAATTGTGTTACTATGAGCATATTGCATCTTCCATTAATTATACGCGGCCCCATGCATGACCGATGCGGTCGGTGGGCCGATGGTGCATCTTCAGTATGAATATGCGTGTACGCATACTGCTGCGATAAATCTGTCAGCGACGTATTGATGAGCCGTAAGGAAATTATAGGCTTTATTCAATCGGCTATCTTTCATCGGGGTAGCAAAAAATATACAATAAATAACTTCTACTTCCCGTTGTTTACCGCTTTATGTGCTAATAACGCAAAACATTGAGTAAGTAAAAGCGATGGTACAGATCACTCAACCTACCTTATTCGTTGAGATCTCACCACTATTACCGCAACATTACATATTCATGCAGTGTAACTTGACATGCAGTCGACTGTACCGAGCAGATCACCCTCTTAAATTTACTTTTAACACGAGTTTAAGATTTCTATTGTTAAAAAAACAAGTTCCTAGTGACTTCAGTAGTATTTTATTTGAAATTAATTAGTTGAGCGTAACGAAGAATATAACTATAAAAACTTCCGTCGTAAAAGTAATCGCTTGACGTAATAATCGAAAGTGATTGGGGTTACGACGATAAATTAATAAATCATTAATTTAATTAAACAAAAAAACTTGCCGACTTTTAGTGTTATTTTAGTGCTTACAAAACGTTATTACTAAAAGAGTAGATGGAGTTTTATACACAACATTATGTAACATAATGGATTCATTTTCCGGTTATGCATCAAAGTTTATGAGACTGCAGTATTGAGTAGTACACTGATGCACCAGTAACAAAGAAATCTAAGTGTAGAGAAACACGCGATCTTGCTTACTAGCTACGTAAAATCCACATTGGTAGAATTAATAACCATTTTCATGCTGGTATTGTTAAAATATAATAATAAAACTAATTAGGTATATTATAATTTGAACATTTATTTAGTAGTATTATGAGCGTAATTGTTACATACAATTTACATTATTTACTGTAAATTAATGTAAACAGTAGAAAGATACATTAAAATTCTTTGTTCACATGCTTGGCAAATGTTTCGGCGAGTCGTCATACATTGCTTGTTATTGTTATAATGTCTTGTGTTGTGTTGAAACTCACATTAAAACCAAGCGATGTACTTACATTCAACCAACTGCATGTCGAGTTATGGTATATGGATTTTTAATGAAGCGGCGGTAATAGCGACGAATTTGCGATGAATTTAGGTAGTTTGATTTAGTGTTGACTGTACGCTGAGATTTGTCAGGGTAAGCTTCTTCTTCTTATAACATTGGTTTCCGACTGTATTTGATTAAGGCATAAGCTTCAATAGTTTTAATTGTATCTTGCGTGAGATACAGTGAGCAAATGAACAGTTTCTGAATTGCTCACTCGTAACAATTCTCCTGGTGTATATTCTGTGGTATTGTCGCAGATTTATCTGGAATTAACGAGACAGCGCGGTTTCACGCAACGTTCAAAATAATTTCTTCTCCCCATTGCGTTGGTTGGTTGCATTGGTTGCGTCACCTCTACTTCTCCGCTAATAACCCAATTAGTTTAGCTTAGAGTAGCTGTTACTTACAGTGCGGTTAAAATTAATTTATAATGCTTTAAAATTAATAACGAAGACTACTAATAATTTATTTTTTATATATATTCTTAAGGATTAGCTAAGTATTGTGTTGCCAAAGAAAATACATTCAAGAATCTTTATATTGATCTGGCTGTAGTGATATCTTCATCTGATAAGTAGTCCAATAGATGTATTCATTTTGACTCTGACAGGTAAATTTCATAGCTATTAATAACAGATTCGTCATAAAATAACTATTGATTACTCAATGACAAAGTTTCAGTTACTCTTTATTTCTGAGTTTGTTAGGTTACTATAATTTTAATTTTTTTTAAGGTTAAATTGATGATTATAAACAAACAAAGAATATAAATAAATGTATCTGTCTATTTTCCCGCTGCTTCGCCCGCGTGTATTTTCACCCACCATTATAGTAAATTGGTGGTTGATTTTAAAAATAGAATAAATTGGTCCAGTGGTTTAGCCGTGAATGACAAACAGATAGACAAACAGGCAGCCTTTAGCGTTTATAATATTAGTATGGATTTATTGCTCACCATTCATTATGCGCGCTCTACAACATCTAGCTTAACTCTATTACTGGAACATAGAGAGGAGCAATTAAATAAGTATTGTTAAGTCGGAACTAGTAAAAACATTCGCTAAATTGATGTGCGACGCCGGCTTCCTGATAATGAGTTATTTTATTGAAATCCAAGTACGTCGAGTCGCGGTGCTAGCTGTCAGATATCTCATATGAGCATACTTAGTTTAATTAATTATAATTACGGAATGTTAAGTTGCTGATGTTATGTTAATAGTCTTCTTTTATTGTTAGAACGTTTTCTCAAACAATAAAGATTGGTCACGTTATACTACACAAGAAACTAACTCACTAATGAGGATTTACTTCAAAATCCAATTTAAATATTGAGAGCGCGAGGAAGTAAATTACAATTGCTTCACATTAGTAAGTTTTAATTGCTTTTTATACGAAAATGACGACGTTTATGCTATAACGGGATTTTTTAATTTGAGATACTTATTGTTTTTTCTTGCTTTCAGACACTTGCGTAATTAATTTAATAATTAAGATGTAAATGTGCAAATGGTGTTTTGCACATTTACATCATATAATCTCGGCAATCTTAAATACTTTTTTCTTTACTTCTCGATTGAGTTTAAGATATCTTGTAATGTTGAGTATATGTAAAAAGCATTCTATTTCCATTTTAATTTTAAAAACGCGTACGAATGCCATACAATAGTGGTATCATAAGAGTTACCGACATGTTTACACGCCCAACTCGCTAGAACAGTGGTGCACTACGATCTCTGCTCGACATTATATAATCGAACACGTGGGAATAAATATATCTTCTGTATTCAATCGACTTTAGCAACAACAGCTTCGTTACGCGCAGCCAACACGCTATTTCGTCTTAACACGAGGTCTGGCTGTGTTGTATGTCTTACATGCAGCATTGAACATCAGCTGAAGCGTGCCCAGCCATTTTGATGTACACATTACAGTTTCAATGGATAACGCTACATAATTATGTGTATTAAATAACAGCCATTATGGAAATCAAGCGCTGACTTTATATGCAGGTGCGGATCGATGGGAAATTAAAACTGATGAAACCGCTTCATGAAGAGTTAATGTTGCAATAACTGTATGTATATGCTAGTATTCGATGCTTATATAGTATTTTATACACACACCTACATAGAAAAATTAATATGGCCCTTAGTTCTATAGCAATACTTACAAGTTATAGTGAAACACCATATAATTTTAAATATAACACACTTCCTCATATTTACATGAAACTTTGCAAACTTTATGCAGCTTCAAATGTTAACCGCACCGGAAACCACCAAAGACCAGTAAATACGTTTAATTAATTTATAAAACAACAGTTCGTCGAAAAACGATAAGAACTAATTACAAAATAATCGCCACATGTCCGATAAACGTTCTAGTTTTGAATTTATTATCTATTCAGATTATCGTACTAAGAAGTAACATAAATTGCAAAGAGTGGTCGCCATAAAAGCGGCATGGTTAAGTTCACGATAAGTTTTTCAGCGGCGCGCGCGGCAGCACAGCGTGAAATTATCGCTGACTCGGACACACGTATTGCGCGCGCATACTCAGGTAATGTTACCAGCTTCTTGTATATTTTAAGTACTTACTTTATCTAAAAAATCAATTTTTACTCCTAAGTATATGCTTAGACGCATTCAGAATACCTAATAAAACTTTACAGAACAACGAAAAATATGACATGTTTTAGGAAATACATATAGCATGCCCTTTGCTAAAACTAGCTCTATCGCTAAGGAAGCAACCGTGTAAACGCTCAGATGAGAGAGAATTTTTATACCTGTTTAAAAAGGTACACTTGTAACTTCTTTCATTTAGGCTTCGTGGACGCGATACACTAAGAGACTAGTGAAACTAGAAAAGTCGTCACCAACTATGATGATATTTTCTAAAAATTATATAGTTGGTGTAAATTTTTCTATATCAATTTCAAGCTTCTAACTATTTTACAATATCAAACCATTAGCCTGGCAACACATTTTCATTAAACCGCATTCACATGCTCACATGATAAATTTTTCAATAAACGTTTTATAGAACTGGCAGCAAAGAAACTAGTACAATTGTGAATGCATGTGAGCGTGAAATGGAAATTCAAATGCTATATTACAGACCACAATAGGAATTCCTAGAACATTTCTTTGTAGGGTTTTATATTCCTGGCCCATAATTAAGACTTAATAACTGATTAATGGTATACTTACGTATTTAATTGCAATTATGAATTAACTTGATGACTATTTAAGGTTCTCATAGTCGACGAAATAATTTTAAGTCTTTTTGTCGAGCGCGGAATCGAATCGAGATACAATAGATAAACAACTGTTAAGCAGTAGTCAGCTACCGGTGAGTATCTAACGAGTAGCAATATTATTTTTTTATTTAAAAATCTAATAACAAGAAATGTAAATATTCTCTACATAATCAAGTTTTCTATCACTAAAAGTCTCGAGCAAAATGTAATTGTTTCATTTTATGATTAATTAATAGATAATATGGAAATCACAAAATCGGTAGTCCATCGAGTGCAATTTCCACATGCAAGCATGTCGATACTACCTCATCTGATACAATAAAATGTTAAATAGTCTGTGTAAACCATAGATATCTATGTACTGCACCAATATTCGTAGTTTTTACGGCTACGAAAGTGTAAGGAAAATATTTTATTCCACGACTCTGCCCGCGGAAAAATATAGTCGTATCACTTACCATGCACTTCTCTAACTACTTATATGTGACTCCAATAATAACCCCAATCCAGTACTCACTTCCTTCAATAGTATTTTATATTTTTTTTTGTTTTCGTTATTAATTAAAAGAAATTGCTAAAAATATGATAGTGGCGTTAGTAAGTAGCATTTGCCCAGCAAAGGATAATGCAGTAGTTTAATCAATTTTTATTTCGTCAATAGAATCAGTTTATAAATAACTACTACAATTAACAAATACAGAAACACTTACAGAAATAATATTTTTGCTAATGATAAGAGTGTATTACGTTTATAATAAACATATATTGCACATATACATTTGTAATTTTTTTTTTCTAAGATTTGTGTTCTTAGAGTAATTAATAAATAAATAAAAAATGTTATATGGATCATAGCCAACAACGATAAATATATATGAACAAATGACACCGATAGAGTTAGCCCCGAAGTAAGGATACTAACTCAACGATACTATAACATATATAGATAAATAAACAAGATCCAGGTCAATCTGAAAAATATTATTTTCCATGTTGACCTGACCGGGGATCAAACCCGGGACCTCCAGTGTAGCGTAGTCCGGCTTGATGACCGACCACGACGACCACCAAGGTCGTCTAACCATATTGTTCTTAAAAAGTTAAATGCTTCATGCTATAAAGTGTTTTTAAAATTTGTCACAGTTACAATAAGTCAAATATTGACAGAACACTTAGCTTAATGTAAGCATTAACTTATTTATGTTAGATAAGTACATTGAAAAAACGTTAGAAAGTAAGATAGTCTTGGCTGGCTATGATGTGGCTAAAATCCTTATACCTAACACATTCTAAATTATTGATAGATCTTAATAATCTTATGACAATTAGGAATAAGTATGATTAAAATGTAGAAAAACCCACAAATCCATAAAGCATTTGGAACTTGAGTAATACTATATGTCACGCACGATGCGTAGCTATAATAGCGCATATCTTTATCTAAAACTGCGCAAGTGCGCAGGCGCGGATAAATGCTTTAATTTAACCCATTTACCTTACGTTTGTCATTTGTACGATTCTTAGACATTGCGTAAGATTAGGAAATAGTGAAGGTATAAAATACGTTTTTATACAATAATTGAACTATTTTGTGCTAAGAAACTATTTAAGTTTAAGTACGTAAGGTGATTGTATAAGTAAATAATATGCTGTGTATGTATTTTTTGATGTTTCATAAAACTGTATAAACGGTGATATCAAATCGTATTCCTATATCAGTGTTATATTGAAGAAACGGATATGATAAGTACCTACTCACTATCTTTTCCCAAAGATCCGGTCAGAGATATCTACTTTTGCCTTAATGATTATCAAACTCTAAGAGTGGGTTGCACCAGTTAACTTTAACCAACGCAGAAAAACGCAAAATACTTACGCCATTTTGTTTAAAAGTCAGCAGCGTGCAGGTCAGTTTTTACTCACCACACGAGCTAAGCTTCTTCTGGGTGGAGTTTCTTCTATTTGTTTCTCGCTGTTTGACTTAACCTCACATCTCCGCATGTTTCCAGCTGCGCACGGGACTGGGTGATGGGAACGTGGTGATGCCCGGCCACGTTGGCGTCAGTAAATAACCTTAAAATTTTGAAGATTCGACTGTGATTTTACAACCGCCCGTCTTCCTGACGTCAACTCTCCTCGGGATTGCTATTGTTGCCTTTGTCGTGTTTCTTAGTTGCCTCGTACAACATCCATGGGAAGATATGGAGTAATCCTATTCTAGGGCGGAACCACGCGGCACGACTTTGACTATACTGTTTGAATTCTTGATACGCATATCCTTAGGAATTTCATTAAATTCTACATTCATTAAAGTTGTATTTTTTGTAGGCATTTCAAAAATTTGTCATACATCAAAATAATCATAAACATAAAATTTAACGATATATTATTGAATGTTTTTTACTTCTTTTACTTTTTCTAAGAAGCGGTGGTGATGTCATGATGCCCGCCTGTGTATAGAAAGGTATCATGTTCGTGTCCTAATCGTGCCATATGAGTTTATATACCAATCTAACTCATATATATACTTATAGTAGTTTTCATAGACCACCACTTGCTTCCGGTGAAGGAAAACATCGTGAGAAGACCTGCACACTGGTGGACAGTTTAGGTCCCTAGTGTGTATGCGACTACCTGCCACTAGATGGCGGTAAGTTATGTCAGATGCCTTTAGGCGACTTGAATAAAATCTGATACCAGTATTAGCAATAACACACTCGATGTGATAATGATGACTTCTAAGAAAAAATATACACCCATACGAGTATATTTCATTTGAGAACATTTTGTGATTTTATATCCTTGGTGACTCTCTATCTAATCTAATACGAGATTTTACGAACAAAAATAAATTAACCTAAATTTAGGCACATTTCAAATCAAACAGTCACATAACCATCAAATTGATGTTTCGAAGTAGTGCGGCCGGAAACGGCATGGGCGCGTAGAGCGGGCAACAAAATAATGAACAAAAGTCATTATAAGTGGCGAGATGGCCGCGATAAGGCGGCGGTTAGAGTAAACGCGCTTTTTTACGTTAATTAAACTTACTTCTGTAAACGATGATGGTCTCATTATCTGCATTAAGCAGCGGCTTAGTGCTTTTTACGCAACGCTGCGCCCGCGACCGCCCGCGCGGCTCTCAGACCCGCGTTTAGCGGTAAATTGCTTTGCCATTCATTAATTCTTAGAATTATAAATCCGACTATTTTTTTATGTAAGCCAATCTTATTTATATATTGTCGTATTTGTCATAGAAATAGAGTTTTTAACCCCCGACGACAGAATGAGGAGTTATAAGTTTAACGTGTCTGTTCGTGGCATCGCATTGTAACATCGAAACGGCTGTAATGCGAATGCTATACAAAATTGATGAAATTTTGATTAGTCAAGCTCAGTATATGTCATCTTTAAAGATAATGCAATTTTCCATTACTAATAAAAAATGGAAGAAGGGACTTGGTTACTCAAGTTTTGCTATTTATTATACGGCTACGCTACATTGGTGTCAACTATTATATTATGACTACCAGATACCTACTTGAATTTCTTATTTTACCTGCCTTGGTAGCTATAATAAGTACCTCATCATTTTTATGTCTTCTCCTCATCTTAATATTGTTCTTGCTTTCCCTGAACTACGAGTCCATGAAATTAGGGAAAAGGAAACCTACTGATAGAGTACCGAAGTTAGTCGATGACATTTCGGCTTGGTTGAGTAACAAACAACCATATGAGTACCTTTGCATTTATTATATTAGTAGGATCATTAAATCCTCAACTAGCTCAAGATCTTGAGAACTCGTTATATTCAATACCACAGGAAGCGCCCGCGGTGTGCACAAAACTAATTAAGTCGTAAAAAATAATTGCTTTTGTTTACAAAATCATTAATGCATTTAAACAGCGATATCGTAGATGTTTTAGGTTCGTGTTTAAGTTAATATACTTTATGGCTAATTAATTCCTTTTTACAAAATAACGTTTACTATTATACGAAATGGACACATCCTTCGGTTTGCTAATTTGTTATTTCTTTAATAAAGAAACCGATTTATTTTATAACTCGGTTATGTTCATATCTTGAGCTTGATTTATCTATGTTCTTGGATATTTTTTAGAATTGACCTTGAATGAGTCACCTGAAACATTTTGGTTTTGAATTGATAATAATAAAATTAGGAATTCGAATCAAAAATCGAGCTATAGCACCATAAGTATATTACGTCGAAACTGTGGAACTGAAATCTGAATACTTTCTATGGGCAGACCTCCGCACATATCAAAATGCAGACATTAAATGTTGTTTTAATTTGATTAAAATGATCAACATCTCACTTAGATCAATTTTAGACCATATTTCATAATATATATGCCCCATATACTTATAAAGCCCCAGGATGCCTAGGGTGGAGGCCCCCATAGAAAATAAAACCGTGCAACGCAACTTATATCCAACGCAAAGGACACATGATAAAAACAGATTCATTACACGTTGCCACCACAAACCAACTGGTTTATTATAACCATTAATAAATATAATGACAATAATTTTATAATTTCCGAATGAAATATTTTATGAAACGCAAAAAATAACTATTGCTATATTCTTATAATGACGACAATAGGTATTATTTTTACATTAGAAACAGGGAACGAAACATTTAATAACATTAGTGTAATTTACGTGCTATTGTTGCAGTACCATTGCGCAAACACAGAATTACGTGACAGTTTCCTGTAATTAGGAACGTAATCTGCGATAAATTCTATTTAATTTCTCATAATTCCGTGTATTTAATGTGTATATACCAAATACATCATTCAAGTACTACCTACTTTATAATTTTTAAGCTAAACCGCGGACAGGCTGACACGACAAAACTACAAGAGTTCTTTCTCTGTAAGACTTCGGAACAAAAAATCCTGATATTTAAGTAAATATATATAAAAATAATATTTTGTAAATACTCAGGTTTTTAAAGTTACATTTTATTCAGTAAAGTAAAGCCCCTGTAGATATCCTACACAGCGTTGCAATCGCTAGTCTTCATAATAAGAGCGAAACTAAGGGAAGAAGATGAAGTAAGGAGGTATACCTATAAGAGATAAACATGAAATCAGGCTACTTATTATGCAGTGCGTTAGTATGCATGGGCTGGGAGCGGCGGCCCTGGCGTGGCGGAGCCCTGCGCCTGCATTATGAGCTCCATCTGCACATAAACGACACTCCGATTTACAAATAGATACACAACCCACTGTAATATATTTTTCCATAATCCCTTTCAAATCGAGACTTAATTCAAAATTAATGGCCGACTATTTTAGCGATCGAAATTTGTCTCGCTACATTTCCATTTAACTGAATGAAATTGCATTGAGTACCTATTTATTAATGGGTTCAAAAACAGCCCGTAATGTCCCATTAATGAGACTGTAAAGAACATTATATCCGATATTAAATATACGAATCGTGGACGTAAACACTGTAATTCCGTTCCGAAAATGTCAAAATAGCCCATTTCATTTGTGATTAGAAAAAAGCCAAAGGAAAGGTTGACATTCCGACTTTTTCTCAGGGACATTTCGACAAATTAGACTATTATTAGTTGCCGATCACGTCGTAGGATGCTTTTAATATTGAATTAGGGGAACCTGTGGTTACATCGCCCTTAATCGCCCCCGCGGCTGCGACGGCGTATTAACGTTATATCCACAGACGTGTAATGGCATAAGTAATAATAAAGAACAAATGACACAAAATATTGTCAAATTATAGGCTCTGAAAGCATGGGTAACCACTTACAACGTCTGCTGGTGATCCCGGTACAGTCGGCATCCGCAGCGAGTGTTGCTTATCTTCGAGAAGTATTTAATTAGGAATACATTTTTCAACGAATAGCATGTAAGTTTAATTGGGCATTATATTCATAATGTTTCCGCTTCATGTTTGTGTATTTCGTTTTTAATGTGATATATTGGCAGATTGTATCTAGTGTTATTCATCGTTGCAGTTTATATTGAGTAATTAATAAATATCCAACAAAAAAATCAAATCTCATAAAGATAAAATAACTCCGACCTGTCAATTTACTTAGAGAGGACATCGGTGGCGCAGTGGTAAGTATTTTCCTCTGAACCGAGATGTCCCGTGTTCGATCCCCGGTCGGGATGGAAAATGATCTTTTTCTGATTGGCTCGGGTCTTGGATGTTTATCTATATATGTATTTGTTATAAAATATAGTATCGTTGAGTTAGTATCCCATAACACAAGTCTCGAACTTTGGGGCAAATCAATCTGTGTGATTTGTTCTAATATATTTATTTATTTTATTTATTTAAAATATCGCTCCAGCTCCAGATACCCTAGCATAAGTATTATACTGTTTTTTTTTCAGACTTGAATGTTAATATTAAACCTTAAAGTCCTTAAGGTTTCCTACTTTAAGGATCCGTTTGTATTGCCATCGATACAAAACTATACGTAAATTATATCAATAGTTCTCGTTTTTGGGCACGAAGAAGAACCAAAAATGGCTGTGTCATATTATCTTAGTGGATGACGCCGAGCGAGCGTCTAACAGCTGCAACTCTGCTCCTTGATTGTAGTATTTATCCTCGATACGAATCGATTTCATACGATTTGTATCGACTGATCCGATCGTAAGTTAATAGGAGCTATCTCGGTATATTTTTCGGATCTCCGACCGGTCATTTTGTCCGTACGTGACGTGCTTACACGGAAAACAAATCGTTTGAATAACATTATAACCATTCGGATTATTAAATGTTCAATTCTGTGAGAATTCGAAATTTCACTGACGTGCTGGAATGCAAGACCGATTAAAATGATGGTGTGAATTGAAAATAATGAAAGAAAATATTAGACGTACCAAGGTAATGATGAATGTTTGATAAACTGATTCAATCGAAACGTTACTCTTTCCTGTGCGTAATTAGCTAATTTGGGGACCTATGGTGCGAACTATTCCAACATTTACAAAAACAACATAGCAGACATTCTTTTAAAAAAATTGTTTATGAGTTAATCAGGTCAACGGTTGTAGTGTAGACATGCTCTAATTATTAAGTTTGTATAAATAGATTTATTTCCTTTGAAATAACTGAGATCGTTTTATCGAAGTTATATCAGGACATTCAAGTGTCTCGTATGCTAATTGGCTTCTTAAAGCTGTATTAGGGTCACATTACAAATTGATCTGCGAGTATCACGGGCACTAATTAGTTTGGCGCCTCTCAGTACGACCTATACATCTGCGTAAATATTACCTAAAAACTTATCTTATTTAAATCAGAATAAAGTACAATTTATAATGAAGTAAGTCTTATAATATTAAGAGATTTAAATGTTGTACACTTAACTTGTTCATTAAATGAGGGGAATTAATTGAGTGTTACATAATTACTTCAATTATGTATTGTAACAAACCCATATCTTAAGACGATATTTTTATTATATATTTATTAGCTTTAGTATATTCACTACAAATTTTATTACATAATCAGAATAGTATAGGTAGATTAAATATGATACAAAATTTATCACCGTTTTTGGCGACGCGTCGTCGTTTTTGACTTTTAATAGCCGATTGTTAGACAAGGTTCAAAATGAATTAATTTCCATGCGTTTAAATACGTAAACAGCTATATCCGAGTTGTGTGTCAAACATTACACTTTTTATTTCGATATTAATTGAAGCTTCATTCGAGAAGGAAACAATTTGTATGAGTATTTCCCGAGCGAGATTCCGCATCTTCCACCCTCTATTCGGATCAAACATACTTTATAGGTACTTTCTTGAAAAATTAAAAAAAAATATTTTAACATTCATATCTTATCGTCACAAACATTTGTCGTTCCATTAAATGTATCAAAATATTCAGTTTATTCACAAATACTACGGGTCGATGTCAAATGGTGGGCCAGTGTTGCCAGTGCAAACAATATCAACCCTGCCGATTTACCGGCAGCTTCGAGGAAAACAAAACTCAATATTTGTTTGGGATTGGGAGCTATTGTATTGAACGTTTGTACATTTGATAAAATCAAACATAGGACGTATATATATTATACTTACATACTGGGTCTATTTTCTCACACTCTCATATTTAAAATGTGATTGCGAGCAGATACACGAGGGATAAAAATTAAATTTACTAAAACAGTTAATAAAGGTTTTTTATTTATTTGTAAAATAAAAGTATTTTAGGACTTGGATACGCACTTTGTGTTCTATTCTATTCCTTGACAACAAACCCTGCGTTACGAATTTCATCAAAATTGTTTGCTTTCATAATTGTATTATTAGATTTTATAAGATAAATTTCTTTTTAAGTAAAAACTTGTGAAGGATAGTCACATTTCAACACTATTAAAATATCAGTTGCCTGTATATATTATTTTGAACAACGCCAACTTGATGCAAGTACAATAAGGTGCGCGCACGCAATTTTCTATGGTCGATTTAATCCATAATAACTAATAATGAGTTGTAATATTGGTCGTGCAATCAAGCGAAATAGTTACAAACAGAGATTGCTTGATATTCACAGTGTGTATCGTAATTACGGACAGATACAGCCAATAATATCTGGCAATTATACTACAATAATGTTTAATAATGTATATTAAAAAGATAAGCATAGTTTTTGCACGTAGTGGAGATTTACACCAATGGGATTTTTCAGGAAATCAAATAAACTTTGATATCTACTTAAGCATTTTAAACATACTTAGGTTACTATTTACTTATATTCACATAGTAACCTCTAATATTGTTTAAATTTTTTCGCTAAAATTAACACACACGAAAATTGAGGTAGACATTTTAAATCATTAAGTCGCACTCAACAAAAAATCATGAATGAACGCTAAATGGTCACTTAGTACCGGAAATAGTCCCATGACGGAATAAATCAAAATTGCACTATGGTCTGCAACCACTCATTAGGTGACTGCGAAGAGCCGGCGCCTGACTATTCATTAGTTTCACCAGAACGCCGAAACTACGAGGCGGAGACACCAGGCTAATTGAGCCTAATTTACCTCAATCGATTGACGACAACTTCCCAAAAGGCGAGGTTTGCCAAACAGCCTGCGGATACGGATGTGAACGAATAAATCTCATTCATTCTATTATTTTTTTCAAAATATTGTTTTCGAGTTTAACTAGTCTTGATTTGTGTGTGTTCTTATTAATTATACCTACTAATGTGATGAATAAATATGACTGTAGTGTTTAGTTTAAAAGCGTATGCAATTTCTGCTAAAAATTAAGTTTGGAAATAAAAAACGACGCAATTTCAATACAATAATTTAACGAAAATTATTCAACGATAAAAACTTAACTTCAACTTTAAGAGTTGTTTATTTGGTATACCTACTACTTCAAAAATAAATTTGGTTGCTTAGTTCAAATTGAAAGAATACGGTGTGCCGTTTCGAAGTTACCACACATTGATTGACACCGTGATAAAGATATTAAGTTCAAATAAAATTGCGACATACTTAATTATTTTTATTTACACGTGTTTAGCATTAACTAGCAACGACAAAGCTATCGGTAAAAATCACATTAAATCAGCATCAAGATTCGAGTCTCATCACACAATAAGGAGAGAACAGAAGTTGGATTCTTCTAAAAAACGTTTTGTAGCTTTACCAATAGCACTTTTAGCATATATTTATTTAAAGACATTTTTGCAAACACATGGTTTATATATTAACCCAAAATAAATTAAAAATATGTATGATTGGTAGACACACATGGTAGATTTAACGCTATATGGCTCTACCAATCCACCATAAGACCAAGTAGCGATAAAGTTCATCTAATAAATAGAAAACTTAATCACCTAATAAACACAAATAATACAAATAAATAAACTGAAAAGTACATACAATTCACTTTACACAAACTTTTCAGACGGAAATACTTTAATAACTGGAATAACTTTAATTGATAATTTCGGCACCGATAAATTTTAAATATGCAATATACGTAAACAATGTGATACCTAAGTAATTAAATTTAGTTGAAATTAGTATTTTTTAATAAAAGACAGATCTACCTACTACCTGAATGAAAGTATGTAATAATTCATCAAAATAATAGGTAGACACTAGCGACACCTAACATTACACATTACAAATTATGTTAGGCGGTATGCCTATTCTGTGTTTTCAATATTCTTTGTCCATACATTATCGATCAACGCGACATCTACTTTCATGAGCCCGTGTCATGCTTTTAACTCATTCATAAAATGCTAATGAAACTAGTTCCGGATTGTTTCTGCTAATTTATCGCCCCCGGCGAACTGCGACCCGTTATTGTGCCATATATTTTATAATTAACACCTGGCAAAAACATTTTATGTGAACATTTTATTCTAACGACATGAGAAATTAGCCTTTATTTTAACGCGACGCGTGTCTTAGCTTTTTATGACAAAATTTTATGTTCATCCATATAACGCGCTTTAAATGGCGATTTTCGAAGTAGAAATTGTATTTATATATTCAAAAGTTAATAACTTTCACATTAAGAGGTAGGTATTACTAAAATAGATATCGCTTTAAAAGATTCTATAACGGAAGTGATGCATGTTGTTATCTAGCTGTTCTTTTCCATGTCCACATTAAAACCAAGGAATAAATTTTCACATTTGTTTATCAATAAACAAATTACTTTTTGTTAAAATCACAGTATATGTTTTTCGTATCTTTAAAACAAGAACCTTTACACAGCTTTAAGTCTTAGGTACAAATGTGAATATGTTTAGACTAATGAAGTTTATCTTTCGCTATCACTGATTTGATATGTTTTAAGATCCTGTAGTTGAATACTAGAAACGCAAAGATTTCATCATTTATCAGTGCTACAAATCAGCATTGCCTAACCCTATTACAAAGTACTAATGGAGATAAGTCACGATCACAAATAAATGACTGGCTCATCCCTAAAGTAACACTTGGACATCACGATTCGAATTCGAAACTAAAACGGATATTTAAAATTGGTACAATAAAACGCTTAGGATCAATAGGTTTATCGGGTCCACTTCCTACAGCCTCGCTAATAACCAAAACAAACAACGACGGACAAAGGGAGGCAAATAAGTCCAAAAAGTGCCAATATAAAAAAGTGTGCCCGTTTTTATAAGGCAGCGAGCAAGTGTGAGGTCGAAGCGAGGAATGTTGGCGCCTGTCTGAGTACGTATACCTGTCCGTTTATCAATGGATTGACAATAAGATGAAAAAAAAACAAGAAAAAGTATCAAAAAGACGCTTCATCAAACCAACGCGTCCGGCAAGGGTTGTCGCTTACGGACCCACTGTCACCTGCTTGCAGAGCATTGTTAAGTAGGTACCAATCATTAAGTTTCTCTAATGGGCAAACACGTAATCTTGAATCCTGTTAGGAAATCGGAAATTATCATAATTAAGCATTTAATTATCAATAAAAGATACATCCGTGTCTAAACAATAAAATTATCCTGTTGCGCAACATCTTTTGTTAAAGTAGCCGCGATCCCACCACAAAAAGAAAAATCAATCTAATTGGGAAATTCACATCATATAGACATAGTTAATACCATCTTTACCCAATATAAACATTTTTTCAGGGACTACACAAATCCCGACAACTTGAAATAGGTAAGTTATAGTTTTTGATATGCAGATCGATCCAAGATAATATAGCATTTCTTACCCGCGTTGGCAATAAGTTTGAGACATTGTCGCGTGTAGGGCGTAGGCTCGCCACCCCGGCGTCAGAGGACGTAAATATCTCCAAGTAAAGCCTAACACAACTCAAGATGAACACGACAAAACTGATAAGGGCCCGCCACGCCTCGCCGAGACATCCCAATTTAGTACCGGCCCTGAGATAACGCTATTATACAGCTTTTAACTATAAGGACGATACGCTAAATGTGTTAAAGTCGCCTCATTGTGGCACTTTTACAGGCCGATAAAGGAAGAGTTAGGAGATTTGGCACCTGCTGTGTTGGTGTCATTAGCTAGATAATTTTGAAGTATTATATGTAGTAATTTCTTTTAAGTTCAAAGGTATGAAGACATATATAGGAAATTTTATCATTTTTCCCTAAATGTATCTGTGTGTGAAAAAATTTGGTCATACAAATCATAACATACAGATATAAAAATCAAAACGAGTACGAAAAATAATGAATACGAGCGCATGAGCGCCTAAATTAGAACATCGACTAGGAGTTAGAACTGTAGTCGCAGTCAGAAATCTGTGGGGCAGATCGTCACTTCTTGCAAAGATGAATTTATTTTAATCGGTGGGGCAGTTCATCACTTCTTTAAAAGATTAATTTATTTACATAATACATAAGTACATGTAACTACAATAACCATAGACTCTACGTACGAGTCTATAGTCACACGCAGAAAATTAGCAGTTATTATTCTTATGTTAAAACTCTTTTTGATATTCAGATTGAAATCTCAATTCTAAGTTAAATGTTAGTATCTTAATCTTAAGTTATATAAGTGTAAAGATAATAATTACTACCCACCACCTATACCTACTTATACTATTATGAATCTTTATCATATAGGTACTAAAAGGAATAGTTCAACCTAAAGTAAGTAAGTGTAGTTCGGATAAGAAATACTTTTTCTGTCGAATCGGATGACAACACAAGCGCCGTGTGTGATCAACTTGGCTCAAATATCCGTTTAAGTAATTGAGCGAAAACGACAAGCAACGCCATTCAGTGTGGATCTAATGAATGGGCCCCGAAAAAGCCAATTTGTAGTTTTTTTAACACTTCAATTTGTGCCGTAAACCCCAAAAAGGCTCGACCAAAACCACAATCGAATTAGTGTCCCTTGTTCCGGAGATTAGGGGACCGTCGAGTTCTTATCTCGGTCGTTCGTTATTTTATTGGCTTGTATAGAGTAAGTCGATAAACACGACGCATAATGGCCCATAATGAATCGTCCTCACCAGCGGTTTGACTAATCATAAAGGTTTTATGGGTGTCGTATCTGAGTAGTGAATACTCGATTTATGATACTTACTCGATTCTTCCTGTATCATACATTTGTGCACATACATCCTTATACTAAAGGCTAAGTATACTGTTTTGACCAATCCAATCAATTGAATCACTCATGATCCGTTTATCATAAATCGGAATTGCGTAAATATGATAGTTATTACAACTAAGTATTGCATCGGTTTTTGAAAAAAATAATTAAAGTTATACTTCATAGTCTCTTATATAAAACGTCAGAATAAAAATTCTTAAGTAAATACATAATATATAAGCGAACCAACATTTAAAACCATCTGATGCGATATGAAGAATAGATAAAACACTCTTAAGTCTGAAATATAAATTATGATACGGTCTAAATAGCATAAATTATTACAAATTGCATTTGTAACTGCTTTATGTACTTCCAAATTATGACAGTATAAAGAATTTGTCTACGAGTAGAAAAAGGGATAAATTAAATGTCTTATAAAAATACTATGCCTTTATATAGCGAATATAATACAGATAAGGTTTGGTTATAATATTCCATTAAAGATTGTATTATCTTTGCTCTTCTCTATTTTCCACAGTACCTACAGGTTTCAACCTGAACTAGGAAATATTCAGAGTCTCACTAAACGTAAAAAAAATAAGATCAAAAGCGATTTCTGTTTGGGAGCTCTGATGTCTCAGTCACAGACAGAAATGCAGATATACAAATAAACAAACATCTCTTTTTGGGGCCAAAAGGTTTAGTAAGTAGAATCAACTGTATTTGGTATATTTATGCATTGTCATAAATATACTAAATATCAAAGATCAATTTAACAATGATGAAATGACACCAAGCTTCGCACTCGTTGCTCACAAATAACGAGCGACATTAGTATAATATTAACGAACACATAATGGTGCACAAACCGAGTAAAAGCCCTATTCATAAGGCTAATTAAATATGAATTAAAATGTCTGAAATGTCAAATTGCGAGGACGCATAGCCTATTAGTGAACGCTGGTGGTCACCCACCAATTCGACAAGAGCAATCAGAACGTAATGTAATGGTCACATAGCTCGACTATGATTCTTGTACGTTAATTAGGACTTGTACGTTAATTACATGAAGTAAGTTTCGATATGAAAATATCGAAACTTACTTCATGTAAAACCAAAAAGACAGAATTTAACAGTCGATACTTTCCCTCTACTGTCTTGTTCCATCTATACTTGGGGTCAGCTCTTCACGTCCAAAGTTAGCTGCTATGCTGGGTCGTTATCTCTCTCATCTCTGCAAGTATTCCTAATGGTTGCGTTCGGAGTTGTGAAGCCGCGTAGCCCAGAGTCAGCGTAAAAATTAACATACAATTTTGAAGATTCGGCTGTGATTTGACAACTGGCCGCCTGTCTGACGTCAACCCTTCTTGGGTTTGTTATTGTTGATTATCAATTGCCTAGGCTGCGTGTCCCTTAGTCGCCTCGTACGATATCCACGGAGGATACGTTATATTATTATTTTTCACGACCGACTTATCCGCTCTTTATACTTTATAGAAAATATTTTTAGGTAGACATATTCAAATGTGATCCGAACTTGTTATTCGTCGTCGTAATATGGGATCTTCTTTTACACATTACACTTCGGTGTGAGAGTTGTCCACCACTCCACGGTTCTCGTGAAATAGATGCCGCTCGTTTTGCCACTAATGACTTCCTGTATTTTTTCATATGCCAATTATTTCCCGTGGGTGAGCAGGGCAAAGACAACAGTTTTTTGAATCCAAGCCCGCTCTTCCATTTTCGATTTAATTTTGTATCATTAGGTATGTTGCCCTGTTAATGGAATTGTAGGTGTTGTACACTAATAGCTCGTCAAACTATTTTAATTATTTATTATTGGAGATGTATTGAATTTTTGATATTGTTTGAATATTTTTATAATTAAAATACTCCTACTTATTTTATAGACCTCTTATAAACTTGTACATCTTAAAACTTTACAACCATTACAAAATTAGGCTCAGCTGCGACAAAATATTAGTCAGTGTCCAACCGCGTCGGAATTCCTAAATACCGGTTGATTCAGACAATGTCCTAAAAACACAATAAATGAATTAGGCATAATAAAGTCTTGGCCGCGGCGTCATCGAAACAAATGTGCTGGACATGTCGCCGCCGCCCACGCCTGCTTCACCTCCGTCACTTCATAACTTACCTAATAGACACCTAACGATTAGTACCACAGCTTTTATTGGTCTCTAATACGGTCACACATTTTATATTTAAATTTTAATTAAGGTTTTAGTAGTTGGAGTAATCGGCTGTATCACAGGATGACATGATACATCTCTAATCGGTCTGTAGGTTTCAAATATATGCTTCAGTCTTGTAACTGTGTATTTGCAGAAATATCACTGATTATGCATCATATTAGTGGAGTTTTTACAAGATTTTAAATACTTAGCTTTATTTGAATTTTGCCAAGTTTGAATAACGAAATATATGTGGCGTGATAATGTAGCATATGTATGTACGTACGATATGTTGGATAGTATAGTTTTATTCATTTTACTTCATATTTTTTTTACAAAATGACATTTTTGCCACAAACTTTTATTCTCGTCAGAGAGTTTTTTTGCATTCAACTTATGACAAAAAGACCATGTCCATGCCGTAAGCCGTTGAGAAGTTCTCTCGTTGGGAGTCAATACAGGAAGCACAATCATGTCATGCTTATAATACTGCATTTTCATGGTGGTGGGAAATTTCTTATCTGCAGGACAAGTGGAAGTACGTGAAATTTAACATGCAAGAATTGATCACAGGCAGACAAACATCGGGACAGGTGAAACTATGTACATAAAAACTTGTAATAACAACTACTTATCTATAACAATGCAGAATTTTAGTTCTTGACATAATTTTCTGCATACCACTATGTATTTAGTTATACCTAGTTCTTCCCCCTTTAAAAATGTTTGCTAGACATAAGCTTCTCCATGCAGCATTAACCGTAGCCCGCCGGCCACGGAAGACCTCGTCGGAACACAAGAGTCTGTTAACGGCAAATATTATAATTATCCAAATTGCCTGCACATTATACCTTGTTTGTGGAATATTTGCAATGCATAGTCGCCGTGGCCTCCGCACGTTCGCTAACCATTTAAGGGTGAGTGAAACCGCAAACAATTACGCATTGTTATTCGGAAATGGCATAAAACGCGGTTGGAATGGCCCTTGTTGCGAACGCTCACCATTTGGTGCCGACCACTTGATTACCCACTTTAGTGTTGTGATGGCAAATAATGCGAAATTAACGCTGTAAGCTTCACTATGATCCAATTGAACATAGTTATTTTTTTATAATAATTAAGTAATTATTCTTGCGCTTCCCGTGCGTGGCTTTTGTCATTTAAAAAATATGAGTATGAACAACTTTGGCTAAATTCGAAAATTATACACTTGAGGTACAATCTACTATTGTCAACTGCAACGTAGGTATAACTCACCTACAACTTGTCAAAGAAAATACAACTGTCTTTCTTTCTAAACGATAAGAAATGATAATTCCGGGCCTATTTAAATCATACGTATGTCAGTCTACAATAAAACAAAAATAGGCCAGTGACAAGTCCATTTAAATGATGATAAACGAAATAGCACTCTGGTCATGGCATAAGGATCAAACCCAAGTAATGCTGGCTTGATGTTTGAGGGGTACCGGCGACCGTGCGAAAGTGGAGACGAAAAAGCAGGATCCTGGCCTCCGACGCTCAATGACTGTGAAAGGATCCATTAAACTACCATAGTACATTAGAATTTGATTACATTTTGAGTCAAATCTTTTTTATACTTCTCAGGAAGCATTACAATTAGGTACATCAAGCTAAGTACACAATTACAAGTGCATGTTGTAATTGTTGCACACATACGAAACTTAATCACAATTGACACGAATGCAGTTATGCTACGCTATAGTACCTACAATACAATGTAATATGAGTGAATTAACAACGTACGTTTGATGGCTAAAGTACGATATGACATAAAGTATTGAAAATACAGGGATAAAGCTGCGTATAATGTAAATTTTAACAACCACAAAAAGACAGTTATGAACTCTGAAGCACACTAGAATTTAGGGATAAATAAAATTAAAAAATAGCCTTTATTTCTGTCATACACTAAGCTCACCCTAATACCCAATGTGCTCCTTTCCACATACCTCTGGTGTATAGCCAGCTTGTTGTATGCCTTTTTTCGTAGAGACTACGTTGGACACGGTAAGCATGGTATAATAATGACTTTATCATATAATTTGCATTCAGTATTTACATATAAATAAATATTACATTTAAATAATACATTATGAATAAGTAGTATGAAAAAATTCGTTGAGTTGTTTAAGCACTGCAATTGAAGGATACATATCAGCTACATAGCCTCTGACAGATATAATAATTGTAATGTTACTTTTGACAAGTATTTATTCATTTATCCTTTCATCCCACATTTTACATGCATGGTTTTCTTCTCTGTTCTTCTAGGAGGGTTTTGGTGACTGACTGTATGTAATATAAGTATATAATAAGCTAAACGTGTGATTATTTTTATAGAGCTACATTTAATTTCAGGTATTCTGCTAAATAACAAACAGTATCAAATCCAATGTAAAATTGTAAACTTTTTATTGCACATAAAAAATACATATAGAGAAAGCAATAAAAAAGAAATGCGTACTAAAGCGAATTTACCAAGAAATTGATTTTTTTCCAGTCAACCGAATGTGAAGAGAAATAATATTGTTTCATTGGGCTTGATTTACGTACTTTGTATATTTTGCGTCAATAGTGGTGTGGATGAAACACGTAGACAAAATGTGCTGGATCGAGCCATGAATGTACGTGACCGATGTGCAGGTGTATATTATGTCGATCTAGCTGGATGCGGAAATCGGAATTCTAGTACTTACAGGAATAGTTGATCTTATTTATTACCTACACGAAGGCAATATTTTACTTTTGTAAATGTTACAAATTAATTATATTTTAAGTACATTATATCCATCAAAGATAAAAGAAATATTTATGATATCCATCCATCTTATATTCAATTCTACGAATTTTATATTTTCCCGAAAATTTGATATCCCTTTCAAACTCTGATATCGTAGCATCTCGTAGGCATCGTAGATATGTTGTAGCACTTATATACAAGCACATTATGTGCACAAAAAATTTCGCTAACAATAAAAAAATAGTAGTAAATTGTTTTCTTAACTCGTATTTAGTACATATAAATGGATAACATTCAACACTAAACTTGTACAACCAACACTAAACTTGTAATCGGGTACAACCTCCTAAGGTTGTTTCTGTGCTTGTATTCAATAGTCCATCGGACCCATATCATTGGACAAATATTTGTGATCACAAGTACAAATATTTGTTCGCAGCAATCAAACCCAGGACTGCAAGATAGCGGACAGGCGGGCGTAGTGACCACTACGCCACTGAGTCTACCTAGTTAATTTCCGTGTATGCTAGTTGTAAGTATAAAAAATGCTATAAAAATAATTGGTATTAAATAAGGCAGATAATCTTCGGTGGTTCATCTGAACAACGGATAAATTAGAAAAATTAACTTAATTACGAGTTTGGTTTGCTTCGAAATGAACTGTTGGATACTTCATCGAATCGATCAATCAATTGCAAAGTTTAACGACTGAAGAATAGAGACTGTGAAATAACAGACATCCGCTGCGGTGGTATTATTAGCTTATCGTTCGTGGATCGGCTGCGATCGTGCGCAAGCGCATTGGTGAGTGCCGCACCAATGGCCGTCGGTTAGTACTTAGAGGATCGATTCTTTTTAGTTACGAGTATTACAATAATTCCGACACGATTGCATCTGATTGCGAAGATTTCAAGATCGTGAACTACACGAGCTATTACTGATATGGCGGTTGTGCCAATTATCGCTTCAGGGCTGCAACGTACCCAAATGCCTACAACTTACCTGTAAACTACTATCATATTTATTCTAGGGTTTCGTACAAGCAGACAAAAGGAGAAAAATTTAAACCAAAATAAAATTTTGTTAAGATATCGCCAACCGACGATTTGTCATCAGCGTGCAATTCTACGCGATATTATATAGATACATGAAAACTATCATTTGCATCACAAAAGAGACATTCACAATACAAAAAAATTAAAGACAAAGAAATTATGATAAACGAACCAGATTATGGTATACGTGACCAATATTACTTATAAATATCCATATATGTATATGTCACGGCTAAACCCCGAAATGCGGCTAGACCCAGGTGCAACTGGTCGCAGATGGTTACACCTAGACGCAGCTATCTTCGGCTAGACCTAGGTTTAGCATTACAAATTCAAAATTCTTTATTTAATTTAGGATGATATACATCACTTATTGACGTCAAAATTTCGTTATCACTCCGGTCACATCTAGTTTCCTGCTTATCTTTACCTAGGTATAACCATGTACATCAGGTTGCACCTAGGTCTAGCCGCGCTTCGGGGTTTAGCCATAACATATATACTTCTAATTATATAATAGCTAGTCATATTAAGTGTATATTCTAGTTATATTAAAACTTCACAGCCCTTAATTTGAATTACAATACGACAGAATGAAATCAATGCACCGCACCAATGCGATCTAGGTAACCTAACAACTTTCTCGTTCATTAATATCCCAATCCCATAACCAGAAGTCTCTCATAATAATAAAAAAGGTCGGCAGAACCGAAAGCAATATGCATAATAAAACGCATTATATTCAGGAGAGCATCAACTTTGATGGTGTAATTACAGTCGGTAAGACGCCAAAGCTTCAACATTACCGGCGTCAAAGGAGCCTAACTATCAACTAACTGCTAATTAGTTACGTCTACGAGCTGCCGCTCCAGACAAATATAACGACGTTGCTGTTAATGACATCTTACATACACAAGGTAATTTCAAACCGTCAAACATCAACTTCTTCGTTTTGACAAACCACAAAATCTTAACGTTAACTACTGCCTTTCTGATTAAAAGCTCTGTCAAGCATGACAAACTTTTCATTTTTGGATACCTACTGTTATTTTGATAAAAATAAATAGTTGCCAGCATGTAAGTTATAACAATAGCTCTTAATATCATCGTCAATTTAGCAACGGAAGCTTAAAAACTACCATTGGCTAAGGTTTAAGTAAAGTTTTTACCAGCGTTTTATAGCCTCACCGCTAGATGGAATGGAACCATCCTCGTACATAATCAAACCACATGCGGGGCAGTAATTGCCTCTGTATTCAAAGACCCGCTCACATCACGCCGTATAATGACAAAAATAGTCCAAAAAATGCCTCCGCATATGAGATATTTTTTTCAGAGTTCGCGCGCTCGCACGAAGCTAAATTACGAAATAAAAGATTAAGTTAAAAGATCAATAAACTTAATAAATGATCTCAATAATTGTTGTATTACGGATACAATGGAGCGGCGTCGTGAAACGTCATTAAGGCGCGAACATCATTAATTTTATTCGCGGCTTTCTGATGTAAAGGCAATGGCGTCTGTCAGATTTGAAAAGAAGCGCTGCTGCCACCTGTTGGTAGCGCGGTGAATTAGACATTAGACCCCGCGGCGTTCCACTTGATACTGCCACTGGAATGACTCGCCGAAAAAATCCTTTCAATTGGCAATATTAATTCGACACACGATATAATTTAAACGAAATTTTTTAAATACTAAGGATATCGATAAGAATAGAGGCCAAACATTTTTGGCATTGTAGTACCTAATTAAATACGTTTTAATATTAAAGCTATCTTTTACATTTTGTAGCAACTATAAACTTTGGGATTTTGCGAAATAGGAAAGTGCCACATAATTGAACTTTCCGTAATCGTATGAAAGAACTTATGAATGACCAGATACGATGGACTAGGATCTGTAGTGGCACAATGAACAAGTAGATTTGACTGGCTGACTGACTAGCATAATCGAACATGCACAGGATTAATAATGTAATATACTCTACAAGTAATCTAAGAAAATAGTTACCTAATTGTGTTTATGCACTCTCATTTCAGTACCAAGCGGAACGCATTCATAACAAAAAAGGTGACTGCCAAAAAAGTTAAAGCCGCCTTCAGATTAGATTTCTTTTGGTAGCTAATTGCTTTTTATCAAATTAAAGCAATTCAGCCGGCGGGCAGCTCGGATGATTGATAATGTTTGAGTCCGTATGTTCCAATAGTTTACTGAATAAACTGTTGTAATTCCGACTAACGTCCGCCATTTGTCATGAGGTTCATCCCTACAAATTCTCGGGCTTGAGCTGATCCTTAAAAAGTATTGTGGTCGTCGTGATTGTCTTGTTTGTTACAAATTAGCCGTTAATTAATATGAATTGTCCTATATTAATAATTCATATAAATGAATATAACGAATTATTCATACTTAAACGATATTGTCAAACAAATCAAAGACAAACAATATGACGTCAAGTAGGTAGGTGCCTTAGGAGTATCACAACAGTATACGACATATACACATTAGATGAATACTAGAAAGCTTACATTTTATAAAACAAAGGTCTATGTCGCATTTGTATATTCGCGATACGCTCAAAAACGTATTGTCATGCGGTTTTCACAAATAGATCGTGTAATTCCTGAGGAATGTTTAGGTGTATAATTTGTTATGTTTTTACCCAAGCGAAGCCGGGACGTGCCGATAGTCTACAATATACAATGCATCATATAGAAACTTCAAGAGGTACAGGTTGATTGTAATTATATGGTTGTGTTGATAAGTTGGTATACCTGGTTGGTTGGTATGGCTGTAATGTAATTGTTTTATTTAGCTTCTGGCTGGTTAGCTCAGTTAGGTTCAGTTAGGCAGTTACCAGTAGGTAGGCCTTATACCTACTTAGCCTTAGTTACATAGGTAGGCCTTATACTAGTATTATACTCTAAAAACATTGCTTTGTGAACTATTCTAAAATAGTTCAAATTAAATTGCTTTAGGTAACTGTTCATTATCAAGTAGGTAAAAACTTTGCCTTTGGGTTTACTAACATTTACATGAACCCCGATATTTTTCAAAATTAAAATTAATGCTTATAAGGATATATAGTAATCTGTGTTTCATTTATTTTAGCAGTAATACACAACACTAGTGCATACCTATACACAACAATAAGTAATATGATAAGTAGTAGATACCTATATGATTATTTAAGAGTTACCCAATGGAAAGTATTTAGGTAAAAACTGTATAAAGTCGAAATCGATTTCTCAACCAATCACACCTGCCAATACGCATTAGCAAATCCACATTTCATTACGGATCATTAGTTAAAAAATCCGGGTCTATTCTCTAGACATCGTGGCGTTTTAAACTTTTAATTAGTGATGGCCGAATGCGTTAATGTAATCAAAGCTCGATACATCATACTCGCTATCGCTCCGCCTCGGTTTGATTAATAATTCTAATGAGCGGCGGTGCCAAACGAGTTAATTAAGCGTTTTTTAGCCGCGGCATGCCACTGCCCCGGTAAACGGGCACATCAATCACAGCTTTGAGCCCGCCGCCGAATCTTAATGATTGAAATGACGGCTCACCCCGGTGCACTCTGACCGAGATAATGCTGCCAGCAGCACGCCCACCACACCTTCCATTTAATTCCAGCCCGGTAATTGCCAATCGGTCGACTCTAGACACTGAAAATAAAATCAGAACAGAATCAGAGTTCAATATTAGCATACTTATTGTTATATGTACCTACTTATAAGTAAGCAACTAATACACGCATGGGAAGTCAATTTGAACATTCTTACATCATACTTACTTAGCCTTAGTTACATAGGTACCTAATCAAAAGTCACACACATCTTGTGGCACAATTTCGTACTGCGAGCTTTTCGCACTCACCATGTTGCTGGCCGTATTATTGTTTATTCAGATTTCCATTAAGATTTTAGACTAGTTAGATTAGTAGATACATTGCTCTGCCAGCTTATAACGTTTATTGTCTGTAATGTAAGCTTATGCAAATTCCTAACAATTTACTTAGTTTTCCGAGAGAAATTTCAATAAAACGTACGTAAATGAACAGAATTGAACATGATCATTACTCCATTCATATTCCAAGTACACAGCATGGCGAGTGCGGCGCGCGGCGGTGGGCGGCTGTCGGAAAATATGGCGCGTTCTAATCTGAGCTGATAATCCTGCCGCATAAACTAGAGATGCAGGAAACTGACGGATTTCTTGCAACTGATGTTATTGTACTGGCACGATCCGAACCAAGAGAAATGTAGCAAAACTAATATCGAGAAACCAAATAAACTTAAATATAGAACAATTTACCTATACCTAAGTTGCGTTTAAAGTAGGTATTCTGATTTTATAAATAACCACTTGCTAATTCATTCAATATTAAACATAATTGAAACAGACCAAAATGACTTTAAGTTATGTAAACTTTTGCAAAATTCAAAAGACGACAGGTGTACGACAGCCAACAAAAGTCCACTCGACTATCATTAGTATCTCTACAAAAGGCGCGTGCGCAGCAAACCGCAACTTCTGGATGACCTGAATTCAATAAATACTATAATTTAATAATTTTATTTATAACTTAGAGGGCACCACAATGCCCATTACATTTTGAGTATGTATAGTCTGACAGCTAAGATAATAATAAATAATAGTAATGTTATTGTTTTAGAAGAACGGGATCCACCAGACACAGGATTTTATTAACTGAACTTAACCTCTACCTAATGCAATGAAATGTGCTTATAGCATAAATTAATTATGAATATTTTATCTCAAGTTGCGTGTCCATTGATTAGCCGTAAAGACTGAAGAATTAACTACAATTTGCTGGGGACGAGTGCCGGCGACGTGACGGGAAGACACTGTTTATTCTGTTTACCGTGCATTCACTGTCGTCGGTACACCAGTTAACTACAAAACCCTAGATATGACAATTAATTGCAATATTGACCTACCAATTTGACGTAGTAGTTCAAGTAACAAATCAATCAGTGTTTCAATAAATTATTTTCATGAGATACTATTAACTAGTCAAAGTTAAAAGTGTCGTCGACTAGAATAGCTAGATTATGGCCAAATGGAATCCAAGACGAAAACGTCATAACGCTTATAATTCGGCGTACTTACATTGCTATTATTTTTGGGTAATTAAAAACTTATCTAATTTGTGACATGTTTATCTTGGAAGCAATAATTGAAAAAATAGATAAGCACTTGATAAAGAAAATAGCCTAAAAATAGTTTGAACCGCGAAAGCGGAAGAGACAAACAGAATGATAGACAGACCGACTTTCGTATTTGTAATATTAAAAAACGGAGTATGAATAAATGGCATATGCCGCATCCAGACTAATTCCTGATGCCCTGGTGTGAACTGTCATGACTCAATCAAGTCACATCATTAGTTCATTACCATAGTTCGCAGCTCCAAGAGTGACATGTCACCACTGCTGAAAATATTAACAGGTATTTATTTTTCTTCTCTTCCGTTACTGAAATCATTTTCAAAATATTATTAAAATCAGCTTTGTAAAACATAATAAATAAACCTGCCTCAGAAATCACACTGCCTATTGGTGAAAACCGCATGAAAATCTAGTTGTATTAGAATTTATTGCGAACAGACAGGCAGACGAGGAAGAGGATTTTGTCCTTCCTTATCCTTACTATTATAAAGTCCTCTACCGCGTATGTCTGTCTCTCTATCCACGATGAACTCAAAAAGATAGTGTGACTCCACATAAAACTCCCCTTATGTGTATAATTTATTATGTTTTTACCCAATGCCGACGGGCCGCTAATTTTATAAAATGTAAGGATATCTTAGCATTAATATTTATTAACTATGTACAGAAGAATATCATTAAATTCAGGTAATAAGTACTTGTCTTGTTGTAGGTATCATTGAATTTTGCCAACAATTTTCAGCATTAGCTATAGCGGGCGTGGCTTCTGCATCGAAGCACCATGGAAAGAATAACACCTGCCAGGAGTTCACCCAGGGGTTGATGTTCAACGAAACTCTAGCTGTCGGCTCCTGGCACCTGCTCCACTACAGCACTGACAAGGCCAACGGCTCGGGGGACTCGCGTTCACACTGTATCCAGATCATACCGGTCACTGATAAAGTAATAAACTATTTCACCTGATGTTAACTACTTTTTTATAGTGTGCAATTTCAGTGGGTACTATCAATCGTCGTTGAAAGTTAATCAATTATAATTTTTTTGTCAAATGATATTGGACAAATAAAATGATCGGCCGCAAAAGTTCACAAAACCCATCTGGATATTCCATTTAAAATAAATTTCTAAATAACATTAAAATTTTCAGCATTGCACCCAAATTCAGAATATGCACAGTTCTAAAAAATGAAAAGATATAAGTACCAAAGCATTAGGGTCATTACCAAAGCATATTTTTTAAAAATATATAAACAATCCCTATAAATGTCAACTAGAAAACAAATAACGATAATTTAGCTTACTTCCAGGACCGGAGAGATCTATCAGACCTGGTGGGGAAGTTTGTGGAGAATCTGAAATGGGAAAACCTGACTCTGAAGATGCAGATACCGTGCTCCGCGGCAGCCTCCAATCGCACCCGTGATTACTACCTGGAGAAATTGGAGAATGACGGCTCCTACAGAACCTTGCAAATACCTCATACTACGGGTATTATTGAGTACTAATCCATTTATTTTATAGTCATAGTTTTATAATTAACTGGACGACTGAACCTCAAATATCGCCGTATCAACAAAGCAATTCCCTGTCCATGAATGTCTATAATTCCTATGTATTCCACAGCAAAATTGGACCTGGCCGAATTCCACCGCTACCCGATGCGGTTGAAGATCATTGAGAACCAGTACCTGGGCATGATGGACTGCCATGAGAAGTTTCTGTTCCTTCTGGGCAAGCACCCGCCTGGAGGAAAGCCTGTCGACGACCGACTTCGCAAGATGATTGAAATTTACTGGCCTGAAGACAGAAAATAGTATCAAAATAATTTTTGCGTCTAATTTACAATATCTATAAATACAAATAGTAAGATTACAGTTAAATCTAAACGTACCTCTAGTATGTTTTTGTTTTGCAGTTTAATTGTCGGACACATGTAAAAAAAATAATTAACAAAATATTACAAAAGTAGATTTAAATCTACTTTTGTAATATTTTGTTAATTATTTTTAGCCGATGTTAACATCGGCTCGCAAACTAGAGAACCTGGAACATTGTTACTGTAAGATTTATTCTAGCATTTTAGTAGATAAGAAACCTGTAAGTATATAAGTAGTAAATATTTTCACAGCTTTACACAAAAATATACCTATCTTCGCTGTCATAAAACGGTCATAGCAACGATTCAAAGCAAACAAAAACTCAAAGTTTCAAACAATAATCGCTTCAATTAAATATTCTACAAAGTCAAATGACGTAAATGGACAATTAAAGTGTAATTTTGGTGTAGTGGTGCGGGGTGTTTCGCTGAGTGCTGGGGTGCAGGCGACACAGCGCGAGCGCCGCGCGAAACCTTGGTCCTTGAGTCTGCTATTTATTTTTTATTAAATCGAATAAAAATATATCTATTTCCTGTTTTATATATAACGTTATCATTTAGATAAATTATTTATTTGTTCTGCTGTAACACACAATTTACATAATAAAAAAAACTCGAACTACACTAAACATTATGATAAACGCTACCCACTTAAATTACAAACACGTAGCAGCAATTTAACAATAAAAAATATACTCAATATCGAACAAATACTAACAAATAACTATAGATACTTAGTAATTAATACCAGTTAAGTACCTATACATTCGGTAGCTTTTGAGATTAAAATTGACGCTATAACATAGAGATTCCTAGGTACATAGAATCTAGATCCTAAGCCACCTTCATCATAATGAATCCTTGATCAACATTAAGTTACTTATTTTTTTGATAATACAGACGTTGTAAATAATATAACAAGGCATATCATATCAGTTACAGTAATTTTCTCATCTCAGGATTTCAACGATATAATTTGTATTCCTTTATTAAATACAAAAATAATAAAAAGATATAGTTAATTTATTGGCTGTAAGTAAAATCTAGAAATAACAACAACTCATTACAACGAATGTAATGTAACCAAACAACCGGCTTACTTCATCGTCATCCGCGCCCCACAACACAACCCCTGTAAAGTACAAACAACTAAAGCACCACTCAAATTAAGTGTGCCTCGATCAACAGTCATTTTCGGTTACAATTAACCACACATTTGAGTGAAAAGTCAACCACCCACTCCAATTGATTTATTGTGTTTTACGAGTTCCGCCATTTTGTGTGTGCCTATTGTTAGAACAGAGAATTAGTTGGTATTCGCTGGAAGTGGAAATATAAACATAAATGTAGACTGAATCACACACCACACAAATATTACTTGCATTGCAGTAGCTCTAATTAGCTACTACAGGTTTTATACAAGTGTACCAGGCTTCTGTATAATTGAGGAAATTTTTTAAACCTATATGTAGGTACGTTTAGTTTAAAAATAATCTATCTAAGATTGGTACATATATAGGTACATTTAAGATAATATTAGGCATATTTTCATTTCATTTTCATTTTTAGGCATGTTTCTTAATTTATCTAAATCCAATCTTCGTCTTTCAAATTCAGGTTTCACATCTAGTACAAAAAAAATTTGAAGATCTGTGAAGCATGGCGTGTGCCGGCGAGGGTGCAGCGCTGTTCATTTGTCTAAACGCAGTAGCGATCTGAAGGGCCCTCGACCGAGGGCTGGGAAAGTGTTGCACTTTACAAAAATGCTCCGCCACCATTGTTCTCAAACTGTGACTTTTTTAACATCTCGATTTACGTTATAGAATAAGCATTTTAGGTTAATTTACTAAGTTAATTAACTACGTTTTAATTTTAATGCATTTATGTACATACTAGCTGCGCCCCAAGACTTCGCTACCGTGGGAATTTCGCGATAAAATGTATGCTATGTGTTATTCCAGGTTATATTCTACCCCGTACTTATAGGTAGGTACCAAATTTCATACTTTACCGTGAAAGAGTAACAAACATACATGCCTACACACACATCCTCACAAACTTTCGCATTTATAATATAAGTAGGATTAGGGGTATTTTATAGGTATAAAATACCCACCCCTAATCCTACTTATATTATAAATGCGAAATAATTATAACACAAAATTTCAACCGAAATGTAAATTTTCTCAATAAAACACAATGTACTTAAACACTTTGTAAGTTTTGAAATCATACTTTCATCTTTCAGCGATTTCTTGCGTGGAAATAGTCACGATATTCCACGACACGCCCCGAACACTCATTATTAAAAGTTCAAATAATAATAACAGCTAAATAAAGCCGATAAAAATCTGAGCCTGTCGTAATCTGTGAGAAAGTGTAATTTTCGACTGTTTGCCCCCTGTATCGATGGAAAAGTTTTTCAATTATACCAGAAGACCTGTAATTAGATATACTGAGAGTTAGAAAATAATTGTAATTACGTTGCTACAACGAAGTAACGGAGGCAAATGAGAAATCGATTCACGTTTTTCGTGTTTCTTCTGAAACAGGTTGATCTTGAAGTAATTATATTTATCTTAAGTATATTTAAACATAACCTGTAGAAACTAATGGCTAGAGATTCTGCGTAATTTTTATAATTTTCTCGGTTTTCAAAGAAAGCAAATACGATGGTAGGTAAGTTTTTACTCTTTTATTCAATAAGTAGGTACCTCCCGTATGTAATAATTACTACCTAAATCTGGTTTCATCCTAGAATATGACCATTTCATATCCACCCGTGGATGTCGTACGAGGCGACTATAGGAATTTGTAACCTTGTCGATTGAGTCAACGATAACATTCACCAAAAAGGGTTGACGTCAGGTAGGCGGCCGTTTATAAAATCGCAGCCTAATCTTCACTTACGCCGGCTTCGCAGCTCAGGAATACGCGAATACCGAGAAGAAACTAGAGTCTAAATACTTAATTATTAAAGGTTAATACTTAATTTTTACAAGCTTTTACGAATTCTTAAATATTCGTAATAATATTATTTAACAAGGTAACTATTATGATTTTTTCATTTGATATGAAATGTTTGCAATATAATTCGAGGAACACAGCACAGCACAGCTGTTAGCGTGATTGCGTCGACGTTCACGGCGGCGTGCCACAGGACCTGCAATTATCTATCAATTCTATCACACATGTTAATTGTTGGGAAATTTCGACCGCCACAACCACGGGGGTGACTTTCTGACTTGTGGGAAACCGCCGATTGCCAATTAAATTAGACAACTGTTCCATTATACACAACAAATTCCTGCCGCCGCTAATTCGAGGTTCTTGTACCTGTCACTCGCACTAGCTTTTAATTAGGGCCATTTATTAAAATTATAACGCTTTTTTTAATTTCCCATATAGAGGGGAGATATTTAATAAATCAAATTATTTCATGAAATGATCAAATTTTTAGTAATTAAACTTATTTATTGTAATTAACAATGGGAAATGTCTTATGTAATTGAAATTAATTTCTGTCATGTATGTATACTTACCTACCTAATTATAAATCTGATCTACGATTTACTAGTAGGTGCCTAATAAACTAAAATTTTTTGTAGGTACCTAGTTACTTGAAGTCTTGAACCAAATTCCCACTTCGCTTATAAAATTACATTCTACCGCGTTATATTATTTCTGTACAAACGTCCGGCCGTTTGGCTGAGCGTTTAGCGCGGAGGTAAATTCCTCAGATTTGCATACCTAATCGACTAGTTACACGCGCGCGATAAGGGAAATATGCTTTTCAATGATTTATTCCAACTATACCTACGTTTATTAGCCCTAAACGAGCAAATTTATGGTGATTGTGGAATTTATGACTGAAAACGGCATACATTAGCGGCTAATGAACAGGCCTATTATTTTGTTATGGGAAGAGTTACTTAGTAGACAATACCCTTTTAGAAATACTGAACAAGCTTTCTAGGCATATAGATCATACCTTCTAACATCTAGGGCTACTAGAACTAAGTATTTTTTGTTATTACAAATTGATTTAAAAGCGCTAACATTTATAAATAAACCTAATGATTTTCCAAATAGCATAGCAAGGAAATAACATAGCAAGAGCGACTCGCTCTTCCTCATAGTCGTATTCCTCATGGCTGAGGGTCGTGGTCATTACGTGGAAATAAACACACAATAACTTTCTTGGCATTAGTAATGGAGTGGTTTGCAATTGCCTTCTCACATGTGCAGATTTCCTCACGATGTTTTCCTTCCGGAGCGACTAGCTAGAGTGTCTATAATCTAGCCATTCGCTCTTCAGCGAATTCAGCGTTTCTCTTCTACTAACTCAGTATAATAAAATATAACGGCACCAGCCGAATAAACCGTTTGAAAGAGATACATGTACCCAACAGAATCGTTAAAACGACAATTTTCTCTAATTTCGTTAGTAATAGCATATGAATTACAATCCATCGGTTAACAAACCGAGACTAAGTACGGCCGAATGTTTCCGCTCCCTCCGCCATTACAGAGTAAGGCGATAGAATTACCGCCGACTGAATAATTTGATAGGGGAAATGATTGATACAACAATCACATGTGAATCAGAGTCGTGTAGGTGCGATTAGACCCCACCACCGCGTCAGAAACGCCGCCGAACTCCTCGACAATTGCTCACCGACGATTTAATCAAGTCCTCCTAATGGCTTCTCTCTTCATTAAATTGTAATAATGGATTAAGTTTTTGTCTTGCGGTGTGTGGTAGGCGTGTAAGATGAATAATCCAGCTGATGTTCCATATTATTTTATATTTAATTCATCATCGGAGACTCAGAATTAAATGATCCTACGATATGAAAGCGCAGGCGAAATAACCTACGAGAATCTCATGACATAGTAAAGATTTTCAAAAATATATACGGCAAACAAATACGTTATATAGAATTTCTTCTTATATTGGGCATAGGTATTATAAATAGTAAACTTAATAATATAAATAAAATTATTCTACATTTACCTACTGCGACAAAACACGTTTTGCAAACGAAGGGCCCAGCGAGCAAGTAGCGAGGCGTCGTTTTAGGCGGGCCGCAGTCAACGTGTGGTTAAAATGTGAAATAACCCGGCAAGTGTATGTCGGGTCACGAAATGTTTCCATGGATTTTTTAACTCGTAAAGTTATAAAACCAACTTAGGTGTGATAGTTGTCCTTATAGTTTCTTTATATATGGGTACTGAGGCCGTAACGTTTATGTTTGTATTCCTAAAAACTTACGACCAGTTTATTAAATCCAAAATCGTATCTAGTTCCTCAGTATGTGTTTCCGGTAAATACCTATATGATCCTATTAGGTTCACACCTATTTAATAATATTATCTGTACTAAGTAATATATTCTATTTTTATGTTTTGCGGATTCATCTCTTTTTTTGTGTGGTAGTGCCAACTTGTTTGGTATCACTGAAAATCAACGACATAGCTCCTCGTCATGGCACAACTTTTGTAGATTTGTTGTACATTAAGTATGTAATGTAAGTACCTCTATAAAACTGTAACTGTTCATTTTCTTTAAATGTATATTTTTATGCTTTGAATAAATTTATTCCTAATACTAAAATGTTATGTTATCTTAATACTAGCAATAAAACGAGTGAAGATTGAAGAATTATATACACATTTATTACAGACGCATACAACAGTACACAAAGTATAAACAAGTCCATATTACATTGTTTTTACATCTATATACATAAATTATTCCTGACGCGTGAACAGAAGCAAAGGAATGTTTTAAATTAATAAATAGGAAACGAAGAAAAAAAAACGAAATAATAACGAAGAGAAACGTTAACAGCAAGAAAGACGATTGTATTTCATTTAAAATCAACGTACAGCAGCTTAGCTTGCATTATTCTTTAGTAATATAATAAATTCACAAATCAGTAGCAATGATTTTTGTACGAAAATTTTCCTAATTCACTTTGTCACAAAATAATCATCTTAATATTCTTATCAGTAAATGAGATCTTAATAAGTAAAATTGGATATCGTTACATATGTCCACATCAGTAAATTAGGTGGTGTCAATTAAATTTGATACGGTACCGCCGTGTACATTATGTCGGACAATTAAAAAAAATACTAATCAAAAATATCTATTGCTACAACTATAGCTGTGTGTGCGGCAATATCATAATTATGAGACTGCATTATATTACTATCACATAAACCAAATTCTGAAGGCCACAAACCTTTAAAGTGCCTTCATTCTAATGAAGGCACTTTAAAGGTTTGGGCCCTTATACAACACTTAACAAAATATACTAAAGAGCGTATTACGTTAGAACGTAATACGCTCTTTAGTATATTTTGTTAGGCACACTTTTGAAAAAGGTGTGTTGTTGTGAATTGTTCATAACTAATAGTAAAATTCAATGTCTACAATGATCATATTTGTGTATAGCTTAACCAGATTAAAGTTATATTAATGAAATGAAATAAAGTCAACATTCGTTATAATGGTACACAATTATGTCCCAAAAAAGAAACATTATAATTTGTCAAGTCTTTGGATTATGAATCGACTCTGAATTCATGTAACATATAGGTATACGGCTGAATTATTGAGTGACTACCATCACATTCACACGCCAGGTCGTAATACTAAATGCCACAATAACATGATTTAACATTACAATCTCTAATCGAAGGCGCACGTCACATGATGTGAATCAGCCCCCTCAGTCTATCACAACATTCCAATGTCCTGGTATAATATCAGTCGAACATCTAATACACAAACTACTTAGAATCTTTTTTCACTGAGGTACAATATTGTGATTATATTTTATAATAACATTACAAATATCTAATGTGATCTACAACAATTTAACAACATTTTATAAATTTTGTTAGCTATTTTCATTATACTCGTATAATATAAAATATTGTCGTTGGTTTAATTCAATTTATAAATCAATTCAATTTATAAATTTATAAGCAATTGCTTATTTGATTTAGAAATCGTTGCAGCAAATAATTTTCGTAAAGTTAACTAAATAAATACATTTTAACTGCAAAATACGAAATACTATACAAGAAAACTTTTGGGCTCATGCCCAAGAACGGAGGGCGATTTAAAGTTCGCAACAAACTTAGTTCTATTAGTTTTCACTAAAGTAGTCTCGCCACAATCATCTCCGTCGGAGACATACAAAAGTTGACATATATTGATTTCAAGTTAAGTTTATAATTAGAGTCAATGAAGTGAAGTGAAACTATCGTTTTACTGACTCGAATTATAAATACCAGCTTAGACGAAATAAGATTATACAACTTATTACTAAACATTCAAGTTTCATCTGTATAATGTACACATTGTTTTAATGAACAGGTATTATGAACCTGTAAATATTAAAAAAAAACACGTAGAAGCGATGCCATTTCTTTAACATAGGAAAAATATTTGTGTTGAAAAATTCATGTCACGGGAATATCGTGTTTCGTGAAAATCGTGCCTAAACTGCTACTGTACTCTTGGATAATAGCATTTGCATCACATTTATAATTCGACATAAACACGATGTTGGACCGAAACATTAAACTCCTAGTCAACATTGCTTAATAACTAAATATTTGATACCTAGATAGGGCAATCTACAATTGTGATTAGACATATTTACACTGTAATTAATACAAAACGGCGGCATTACAGGGGTTTTCAAAATGGTCGTCCGTTCTGCGGGCGGTCAGGCAGCTTCGGCGGCACATTCGGCATCGGTCGGCTATTAAAAAAATAAAATGTTAATTCATCTTCACTTAAAAAATCAGCAAAAGTAACTTGTATTTACAATACAACAATACTAAATATTTAGAATAGAACACAGTAAAATTTAAAAAGTTTTGAAAAATATAAATATTTACATAAAGCATGAGTACAGCTATAAAAGCCCCGTGAGAACCGAACATTTTTATATAAATATTCCTAGTTAGCCATGCAATAAATGGTAATGAAATGAAAATAATCATGATATAAGTAAGATGTAAACCTATAGAACTTATCGATTTCAAAAAATAGATTTAAAAATAAATAACTACTTTATGTACACCTACTTATCATGCTCTATCAGAATACAAGGTGCACAAGTATGTAAGTACTCGATATAGTAAGGTAAATAACATTAGCAATATTATGCACATGCACCATTCCCAAATTCATTTTAATAAATTATTTTAGCTAATTTCTAATTATTTACATATTTCAATAAGAATTAGGAAAGTCTGGAGGCAGTTTCAGTTGAGGTAAAAAATGTAAGTAAGAAAAAAGTACCTTATCCTTATTGAAATAAATAATACTCTATAATACGTTAATATCATTTGAGCTTACCTAATATCCTTTAAGGTATACAATCCAAAATAATATAAATATGAAGCCAATTAATATGCGATAAACTACTGGAATAAATCAAACATCTTTTAGTACACATATAGCATTTAATTACTCTATTTATACAGCATAAGATTAACAATATTCATAAACTATATCAAATCCAACAATCACTGCCTATACCTTTTCGATGGTACTAACGCTATTAACAAGAGAGAGCAAAACGTTAGATGATTTGATATTTTCTTATAATATTTTGCTAATATCGATAGAGCAATGAGACAACTACAGAGCGTTAACATTTCAATGTGAGTAGGAACTCTGTTTGCCCTCCGTCGCAGCTTGCTGTCCGGCGACTACGCTGAAGCGAGTCCGTGGTCCGTGGCTTGGCTCTCTTCCCAATACCAATCCGAACAATATTTGAGACCAACAGTATAGATACACGAAGACCATATATGCACGTTCACTGCCTCCTCTCTAATCTCAGAAGTATTCACTTATTCCATAGAGTTTCAACTGCTTAATCTTAGACATGAACGACAAAAATCGCAATCAATAAACTAACATGAATGGAGTCTGCCATGATTACGATGCGACGATGATAATTTTAGAGATTGAAATGCCCGTTATCATTACATTTAATAACGAATAAGTATCACCATCAATAAAACATTCTAATAATTGACCAAAGGTATTGCAAACAGCAACAATAAAGGGACAGCTGCTTTGGTCTTAACCGTTATAAGTACAATATTACATATATTTTTTGTTATTAACTCTCAGAGTTCATAAGTGTTCGTCACCTTTATCAGATACATTGTTACATGTGTAAATATACAACAACAAACAAGCTGGGGTATACGCTTCGAGTAAATGCATAAAGATTTAAAGATTATACGTTTGGTCACTACTAGACGGTGGAGGAGCCGCCGTGGCTACTAGAACAGCTACCTAGACATAGACGTGACAACTCGTGGCAGCTCTACGCAGCTAGCTCTACGCGAAGGTGTCCAGTGCGCAAACATCAACAAATGAACCGTTTACATTTATCTAGCACATTTACAAAACAATGATATGCTTGTTTGGATCCCCGAGACTCTGATTCCTTAATCAGACCCATCTTTGATACCCTCTGGATGCCAATAAACTACATAATTCGTCATACATCTATCTTAAGCCACTGAATATAACATTTACAATTAATTACATAACATAAATTTAATTACATAACTGTACTTAATAATTAAGCTAAATATGTAATCCGTGTACATGGGTTATAGCTTCATACATCATAGCACTATCAACAAACATTTGATTCGAAGGTAATACTGAACATACCTTATAATTTATTTTATAATGTAATGGAATGTAAGAAAAATAACTTCTATGTTTTTTTTTGTGATCTTCAAAACTTCGTAATCAATATTTTCAAGTTTCAATTTTGAGCAAAATTATTGCAAAGTCGTTACCATCTGCATCATTCGTTCTATGATATTTTTACAGAAATTTTAAATACACTACGGTAACTTTATGTATCACAAGCAGTGTTCAAATTATTGCGCCTTTGAAGCGCTATTAAAACAGGCAGGTATACACTGTGGACAACGATTGCTTGTCAGTCCGTCCGTGCCCACTGGCATTATATTGAACCAAAAGTTATACTCTGGCATTTAAAGTAGAAAATTATTCTTAATAAAATGAAATTACCGATTATTCTATAGATCTGCAATATGATATAAGTAAATTAGGACATACTGACAATCAACAATTTGGATACGATTAGTAAATAATATGTGGAAATCTTATTTATCGAGTCTACATATATCGACAATATAATGGTATGAAAGCTGTACATGTGTTCCTAAATGTTTGACGACTAATTGTTTAAAATTTAGCCCCTTTGAACATGTTACAAAAAGCAGACAACGCATATGTGATTAACATACAACGACATAAAAATAGTGTACTTTACTGACAAAATTGATCGTAAAGCTCACATACCCACGTAAGCAACGGCATACGAAAAATAGCTTTTATTGGAAGTTACTAAATTACAATACATTCATCGTTAAATTCGAACAAATAAAACTTGCTTATGGAATAAACATTCTGGTATTTAAAGTCCACAAATTGTTAATCCACCAATTACACAGTGTTAGTGTAAGACAGAGGTGGGTGTTAGGCGTTTAGCGTACAAATGTGTGTGTGCGATTTACTTGAATCTGGCGAAGGCGGAGCTGAGCTCGTTGATGGCGGCGTTGGTGACGGCCTGGCCCACGGCCTGGTTGACCTGCGCGCGCATGTGCGGCGGCAGCTGGTTCATGGCGCCCGCCGCCGCGCCCACTGCGCTTGCGCCGCCCGGACGCCTGATTGCGTAGTCAATGTCAAGCACATGGGGCATAAAGTAACTACAATTTAATCTGTTTTTTGACTAATCTTACTTTTTACTTAGTTTACATTATAACAGGATTACTTTGTAATCTAAAGTAATCGAATTACGTAACTAAATCAGATTTATAAAGCAAAATAGAGAAATCCTAGTAAGGATCCCGATGTAACAGTAATGCATGGTTAGATTACTTTTTCCCCATCTCTGTTAAAAGCCGTTCCCCATTGTCAGAAAGTTGCACTATGAATTGCTGTATGGCTGATATCGATCAAAAATTCTCTTATTACTTATTTTGCCAATTTTGTGTAGCACTTCCAGATTAATTTAAATTTAAAGTTCTTGTTAAATTATTCATTGATATTTATCTCCGTGTTGTAGCCGTCGCAACAAATGCTTTTAAATGGAGAACGGCTAAATCATAAGTCTAAATGTATCGACATTATTTGATAGATTTAATACTATGACGTTTTGTATTAGTCATACATAAGAAAGCGACCCATTCTAACACATTGTGCTTATAAATATTTTATAATCGTGCGTTTTAGAACAATCCCACAGCTTCTCTGTAAGACATTTTAGAGTAATGTAACTGCCATAATCTATATACGTACATTAATACAAAGTAAATACAAAAATATATAAAAATATTCTTACAGCGTAACTGTGAATACGTACTTTCTCTCATTCACATACACATTTAAAATTATTTAAGTTTTAAGAAATAAAAGATTTGTCATTTATTGTCATATCATTCAGTCACAAATTGTTAATTATGAAAATTCTAAAATGAAAGTTAAACACAAAAAATAACGAAGCTATGAAGATCACATATTCAAGTGAAAACAAGTTTACATGCAGTGCTATTATGTAAAAAGTTTTGTTACAAATCATACATATTAGAAAACCATACCATCCAAATAAATAGCAACAACACAAATTATTATTTTAAAAAAATATATTTTATTTAATTTGCATTCAATATGGTAAGAGCCTTGTTTTGTGGCCGATGTTCTGCGTATGTTCACAATCCCCGTCTTGTCAACTCTATCACATCAGTAAGAGAAAAAGTGTATATTTTTTAGACATCTATTTTGACTATTGAAATGGGACCTCACTTCAGACAGCCAATATTTCGATGATTCCACAACCGTTTACTGTTTATTACAAACAAAATATAAAATATACTTATATCAAATAGTTGTTCTTTCTCAGATCACTTCATAAGCGGCTGCCTGCAGGAGATACAAAAATCTGCATACTAACAGATATAATGTAATTTTTACTATTTATTTAATAATTTCATGGAAGCAACTTGTTTTAGACATATCATAAGTATAGAGCATTTACATGTCTAATAATATTGTATACAACATATGTATAATTTATTTATAAATCTTCCGATACATTTGTTAACTTACTACAAGTTTAGTGACATAGCTATATATTGATTCCATATATTTTGGTAAAAAGTTTCATGTCGCAGGCCATCGTCTAAATGTCTGAATTGTAGTCTAGTATACGTGCAATGTATTAAGTTAACAAGTTGATCAGTGTTAGTACCTTAGTTCGTACGTAACTTATGTTAGTTAGTTAGTGAGCACGCGCCGGGGCCGCACGCTTAGCGCCGCCTGCGAAAACAACCACACAGCTCAAAGTTTACACCGTTTGTGCTACTTTACTATATTGTTTTTCTATTTCATTTCAATGGCTTGAAATAACTTTTACAATGATTCTTTGCCCTCATTTATATCAATATCGAAATATAGAAATCTTGGGTAAACAAGACTAGAAAAGATACAAACTAAACTGTAATTAATAAGATGTATATTTGACCTCAATAAAAATATGATGTAAATTTGATCTCAATAACATGACTGGTCCATTTCAGTTGAATCTTTAAATAAGATAGCAACGTATTTACCACATACTAGCACAAATGGTGGCATTTACCCATGGATGTTAAATATATATATATATATCATAATTATAAACCTCCTAAACATATAAAATAATTATATTATATATAAATATAAGCTGATAATAATAAAATATGCATCATTATGGCTGTTACATCACCCAACATAAATGCCTCAGTAATAAGCAAAGCTCATATTACTAAATAAATTCATCACAAATACGTTTGTCATCATTGTATTTTATCATTCCATTTTCCTAGTAATAGTGTCGCCGACGACGACACCACTCCCACCATACAAAAGTACCTATATTAATTGAAATATGACCTTTATAGTGTCTACTGAAGACATACTTTAACAACAAATTAGCAAACTGCTTATTTACAGCTCACGTGTTGTCAGTGTGTGAAATATCTTTAGTGGATGTTCAAAAGCTTATTTTTTAATAACAGTTATTGTGTTGCGTAGGAGATATGCAGCAAAGGTTGGCTGTGACCATTAAACGACTACTAGGAGATTGCTCATTAATAAAAAAAAAATGGACGAACAAAAACTACATAGTTCTCTGAAATATGTGTGGACATACTACTCGATTTAATAATTTGAAGCAATAATAGGCATAATTTGTCTTTCTTGTTCTATTTTGTCAGCCCACTGTGAAAAGTAGAATGGTGTATAAAAATCCATCCTTATTTAAGGTGTATGTACCTAGTATAAATACAAATAAAGACGACGGGCTGGCATACCAAAATGAGATAGAAGATACTCATACATTTTCCTGTCCCATCTAACATAAAGCGGCATATAAAGATTTGTAAAACACGGGACGAAAGATGTTACTATACCTCATTTCCAATGAGGTATATATTACTATATTCTACTATCTGACTATATTCTACTATCAACATTTAATTTAGTACTCACGTGGGTATGAGTGGCGCGGGCAGGCCCCCGGCGGGCTGGGGCCGGCCGGCGGGGGGCGGGGGTGCGGCGCCGCCCGGCCGCGACGGCAGCGGCGGCGCCGGCCGACCCGTGCCCGGGCCCGGCGGCGGCGGCGCGCCTCGCTGGCCCATCGAACCTGATGGGAAACAGCTAAGGTTATTTGATGGTAACGATGAGCTCACAGTCTCTTTTGTTCTCAGTGGTTTCTCTTTCCTTTGAAAACCTCATGGATATTTATTTATTTGCGATATATCAATCTGACACATTACCCTTTATATGAATAAACATAAATTACTGTTGTTGAGCGTCAACTGAATAAATTGGATGTTAGTAAAAAGGAGCCTAGGAATAGACAATTGCCCGTGAGTCAGACAGTGACGGGTTAGAGGTGCAGGTGGAGCCTGTAGGCGTGCGACGTGAGCGAACGCCACCTCACCTTGCTGCTGGGGCGCGGCGCGGCGCGGGCCGCCGGGCGAGGGCGGCGACAGGCGCGGGTTGGAGTCCAGGCGGCTCTCGAGCCAGTCGTTCTTAACGGGCGGCGGCACGGGCGTGCTGACGGTCGCCATCGACACGTCGCCGATTATGTGCAGCGCTTCCTTGCAAGCGTGGTACATTCGCAACATTTCCTCTCGTTTCTGCGCTTCCTCTGGGGATTCTTCCATCATTTGTGACTGTAAATAATGAATAACGAGAAATTAATACTCATACTTTCACATTTTAAACCGGGTCTCGCTTAAATAAGCGGTACTGTCATTAAATAGTAACACAACATTAAAATTTATATAAACTAAACACAGAACATAACCTAATAAGCCCACCTGATCACCAGAAGCGTACAGATGTGCTAAGAGCTCCCCATTTATAAAATCTTTGGCGTTATTTATGATGAGCATCATTATGGTCTTGGGTACGAGATCCCTCGTCGTCTTGGTCACGATGCGCATGTAAGAATCCACCAAGTTACGGATGGTCTCCACCTGCCTCTCGAGCTGAGGGTCCATGCTGCTTGTGCCCGCGCTATCTGAACTCTGAAAAAAATTACGCATAACTCAGATAATTGAGTTTATGGGTAGAAGACCGCTACATTAGGCATCTTTGTGGAGTTTGTATCGCAAATAGCTCGCGCGTTACGATGCGTAAAATGGAATAATCCTCACAGGCTCTTGATTAAACATCGGCTAGAACGAAACTATGCCTACCCGATCAAATATAATTATATACATAAAAATGATGGAACGTAAAAAATAATTTATTTTTTCGTATTCACTCCATCACTGTTTACCGAAGTCTGTACGTATAGCATATTATAAAATAAAGTAGAAGAAGCGTAACGTTGCATAGTGTCTAGCGCGTCTGTATATTATGACACACGGGATTTTTACGAGCGAATAATGAAAATGAAAAATTTCAAGTGAGAGGGCTTTCATTATCGTAGTACTAATTAGTGATAACATTTACTATATTTAAAAATGGAAGCGCTCAAATTTCGGCTCTTACTTGCTTAGCTAACTTACAAAATACGTCTGTTTGGACACGTTCAACTGTGCGTGTTCACATTTCACAAATCAATCTGGTAAGAAAAGGTGAAAATCACAGTGTGTCAGAGTCATCGTCAATGAACTTTCACGCTACTAACTAGCATTTAAATACAGTCGGTCATGCAAACACATTTCAACATTTTACCTGTTTTGCTGTACTTTAATTAAAAATATGTGTATCAAATAATCCAAGAACACAAATACATCACTTGTTAGTTGCCCCATACTCGCAATATGGAAAATCTTAAGCTAAACATTCAATGCAAAACCGTGCTATGACTAAACAGTTTGATGATGAGGCCTAAAACAGTAAGCAGGCATCTTCCAAAATGTCATGCTTAAAACCAAATCACCGTCGCAATTTTGAAATCCCAATCCAGCGACTAAAGGCTCAAAATACGAGTGACTTACACTTCTCCTATTTCCAGCCCACCCCCGGAAAGGCAGAAATAACTAAAATGAAAACATAAAACATGCTAAAACAAAAAAGAAAAATAAGTTAGGGATACATCCCGTAAAACAGCACATTTAAAATCAAAGAATATACCTTTCCAACGTCATTATTTATGCAAAAAAAATTGTATAATCAGTATCGAAAATATCGTAAAAAATTAAGAAGATCAATCAAACCATTTATCATATAACACATATTGTATTTTCAATTTCCGTTTTCGATATAATTTGTTTATCTCAACATAAAATTAATACCAAATTGAAAACCGTTTGAAAGTTGCAATATGGGTTAACACAAACAGTTACGAAAACAGGACCTATCTAATATGTACACACAAGCTATTTTAAGTATATTGTTGTATATGTTGTGCTAAATATAAATTAGATGCATTAAATAAAAATATTTAAAAAAATATAGGCAAAACTGAAATAATAATAAAATAGGGTTATTTATGTACATTTAAAGAAATAAATTAATTTAAAGGGAGTTGTTTGAGATGTTTTAAAATGAATCAGATCTGATGAAGTAAGGTTAGTGTGATGTGTGTTCAAGGTATATCTCAACATGAACAAACCTCCGATCCTTCGCTCTGAATAGCATGGCAAAACAACAAATTTTATAACATAAAACTGACATATACACTGTAATACTTTGTATATGGAAACTTTAATACAAAACGGGTCATAGTAAACATTATTATAAAGCAATATATGTAAGTATCAAGCTGGAATATATTATAGAGCAGGCACGGAAATTGAATATGCAAAATGTGAGGGCTATACATACTGTAGATCGTTTTGAAATCAGAAAAGCTTGCAGATGTTGCTGGGAGCTTTGTTGGTTCATTTTTTGTTTACCCCACCCAATTGGATATATAAGTCAATGGATCGCACAAATGTTTTGGAACTATTTTAATACTTGTTCTTTTTTAATAAATTTTGATTTAATAAAATATTGCTATGAAAAATCAATTTGACAGAATTATTCTCCTCCATGGTCAGGAATGGATGGCGAAGTATAGAAGACACCTTTGTCCAGCATTGGGATATCATACACTAATAAAAACGCGAATATTCCCGGCAACACCCGAATTTATAACCTGCAAGTTTTTCTGAGTTAAAAACGGTCTATAGTTTGCGGTGCTCACATTTTGCATACTAAATTTCCTTCAGTGCCTAGTCTGATAATAAATCATGGGGAAAGGGTTTATAATAGAACATAAGGGTTATTATAAAAGAGATATAAAAGATACAGACTGGAGCACAAAATAATAAAGAAATGATAAGAACCTCATCTCCGTTAGCTGCCTCGGAATTCTTCTCTGGGTACACGCCAGCGCGTAGGAATGACGCTTTCCACGAGTCCACATCGTCTTGTGTCTCGCACGACAACTCCAACTGCTTGTAATCCTGAAATAAATAATAAGAATTTTATTATAAAGGAATCATTCCATTGTTAATTTTGTACAGACTATTATTAGTAGTATAATATTACACAATCAGGGCATTAAAGATGGAAGTAAAGGGTTCCAGGAATAGAGGAAGACCTAAGAAGAAATGGATGGAGTGTGTCAAGGATAGTATGAACAGGAAAGGGGTATCAATGGATATGGCAAATGACAGAACGAAATGGAAGGAACTTGCATACTGTGCCGACCCCACATGAGTGGGATAAGGTCAAGAAGAAGAATATTACACAATCATATGTAATGTACGCTGTCAAAACATTTAAAAATTTTAAGCTCGTAGAGATCTTAAAATGAGATATGATAATGGAAAAAATATTAAGCACCACAAAAGTAATATTTACACTATACTGTCCAAACCCCGGAGATGCAGCGTGCTTACTTTGGGGTAGACCTAGGTTCAGTATTTATCAACCTGGCTAGACCTAGATGCAGCCGGTCACAGAAGGTTAAGTATAGGTGTGAGATTAGGTTTACCTTGTATACGTTCCTGCCCTCAGGGTTGAACAGAGCGAACATGTGTCGCCGGGACATGAAGCCCTGCTCCAGATCCCGCAGCTTGAGCCCGTCGAGAGGCAACATGTACTTCTTTTCCCGTTCCTCCTCGTCTTTAAACCACGAGATGCTTTCCGATGTCAATACAAACCAGTAATCGCGGGATCCACCTGGAGACAGAATATAACATTCAAGTAAATAACCAAAAAATAAATAAACATTATAAAGTTTTATTTTTCTTCACAAATCTGATTCGCCGAGTCGACACGCTAAGAAGAAATAACAATTTAAAATATTTTGTTTGGCAAATGTAAATGTCTTTAGTAATTAATCTTTTAGAAATGTAATATTTTTTGCACCTTTCATAATGCCCAAATTGTGTATGCACATGTATCCTTTTCTGATGACTTGGTTTCCAAGGGCCCGGTGTCCCGATTTAGCAGCATTCTCAGACTGATTTTGAGCACTGTAATAAAAAAATAAACGTAAGCACTTCGTAGCAGGATTTAAAAAGGCACGGGCAGTAAATTGATATTAAATGTACTGGCCATGTTGATCGGGCGGGCTCGAGTTGGGGTCTTCATTATGTTTGTACCACAAGGGCGCGCGTCGAAATGAAATAAAAACATTTCATTAATAATATTGCTACATTTTCTCATGCAAATCACACAAAACAAGGACATTAGAAATGTATTTACTTGGCGAATCCAATGAAATCCTCGTGGTTAGTGTTCATATACGCGAGTTCGCAGTCGATCAGTAGTACCAACTGATCCTTGCATGATTGTTCGCGAGAGCGCACGTGCGACATTATAATGCGCTCCGTTTCTTCGCGTAGACGGGGATAGCGGGACATCTATAAATAAAAACAAATGTATGTCTTATTTAATAATGACAATTTTAATATTATCATCACCCGGTACATCTGATAAGAAATATTAACACAGTACGCAGACGTAAAGTTACATTGCATAAAACTCTATAGCAATAGCGGTGATTATGCAAGAATTTTGAATAACTTCATGTGCGATCGACTTTACTTGCTTACACAGAAAAGACCTTGAAGAGTGTAAAAATGTGTGAAATGAAACATGTCATTCCATAAAAATATAAATTAGTCTTCTATACGACACCTACGAGGATTTCAAATCAATAGGGTATCGTATATTTCTGACTCACCCTTTCAGTACAAATGCGGACCACATTGGACAACTCCTGCACGACTAAATCGACGCACTTGATACAAGGCTCCTTTAGTCGGCCGATCTGCTTCTTTACTATAGCCTCAAACGCCATGTCTGGGGTGAACAACCCAACCTGCAAAATACACAAAAAACATTCAGAAATCAAACTACACATTGTCATTTTGACATTTGTGAAGTTAATGTCCTTTTTGTAACTCCTTTTTGTAACTACCGGCTCAAAGTATAAGCAACATTTAATTGGAAACTAGTTGGCGTCTCGGCCTCCACTCACGCGTTTATTTTGGGATAAAATACCTTCTAAAAATACCTGATATGTTTCATTGTACCTGTATATTCTGTACAAAACTGAATTTGATGGACAAATTCAGTCCAGTTCAGTTCTTGTGTTTCACAATTTTTTGCGTTTATAAATACTATTAGGCTTGCACGAATTACCTACTGGACAAAAAACCATCAATTTAATTCAATTGAATTTAATCAATACTAATATTGTAAAAAGATAACATTTTTGTTTGTAATGGATAAACTCTAAAACAACTGGGCTGATTTTGATGAAATTTGGCACCGACATAGACGAAACCTTCTAGAATAACATGGGCAATTTTGATGATGGTTTTACCCGAGCGAAGCCTGGATAGACCTCTAGTTCTTAAGATAAAGACAGAATAAGTTATCAAATAAATAAGCAAACACAGTTTTACGTACCCTAATACCATGAATATTCCGGATAGCAAACGCGATCTCCCTACGCAATTCCTTCTCATCAAACTCCATCTTGACGATCTCGAATGGGAACCGTTCATGGAACAGTCGGTTGATTTTAGCACCACCAGACAACTCGTTGGTATTGATCTGAGCTGACCCGGACCCTTCGATGGTACGCTCGAAGTCAGTTTGCAGTTGCTGGATCATTCTGTGAATATAAAACTTATATTGTGTGAAAGACGGACAAAGAAACACACATTCACATTTATATTATTACTATGGAAGTATGGATTTAATGTAACACTCACTGCAGCATAGCCTTGGTTTTGATGGAGGGGTCGTCCGGGCGGAAGTGCTTGTATTGGTCGACATCTTTCTCCAACGCCAGCAGCTGTTTCTGCAGCTTGTCCCGCAGCCCGGGCAGCGTGTCGCGGATGTGGTTCGTGAGCTGTTGGTTCAGCACCCGCTGCAGGTACGGGGTTCCCAGCCGGTCGGCAATGTGTCGGTATGATGGGTGGCTACGGAATATAAACATTATATTCACTATGATGGCAAAGATGGTGATCCTAATTTCTGTTGTAACTATAATATATGACATAGAATGTTAATATTGAAATGTAATATTTACACAGAAATTCTGAACATTCGAGGTAAACTTTTGATCTGAAAAGATGACCTTTGTATTCATCTGTATGTGTATCTAACTATAATCGGCAATACAACACTTCTCATGTTGAATGCGTCCATATGCTGCGGTGGCCACTTAGCAGATGAGCCGCATACCTATTTCCGTGTTAGTATAAAAATAATATTTACCTGAGGAAGAATTTCCTCTCAGCAGCGAGGGCAGCGGAGATGTCTTTCCTGCCGTCGATGTCCTTCTGCGAGCGGTTGACAACGCCGATGTACCCGCGTCGGAGCGGCAACAGTTTGTTCTCCAGCACGTCGCGCGCGTCAGTCCCCTCGTCCATCAGATCCAACTTGGTTATCACGCCGATGGTACGCAGACCTGTGATGTTACGAGATGAAACTTAATCCTATACATACTAAAACAGGAAAAGTTGAAACACTGAGTAGGTCTGATTCATGATTTCAGTACCCAGTTTTCAAGGTCAGATAACTTTAATACACCATTTTCTAATATATGCTTGTATTAGACGTCAATCAAAAGGTCGTAAACATTACACATACATTTTTATGTGACAGCTTCCAAGTTAACACAATGAATGTCTTATTAAGTAACTGACCTTGGGGATCGACTTCTTTGGCAAGTTTCAAGGCATCACTGTTAGCCAAGTCTGTGTTGGCCGGTGTGACGGCGAGGATGAGGCAGGACTCGCGGCGGATGAACTGGAAGATCATGGCCTTGATCTGCTGCTCAATGTCTACCGGCTGGTCCCCAATCGGCACTTTCGTCAGCCCAGGCAAGTCGATCAGCGTCAAGTTGAGAACTGATTAGGAAAATTTTAACTTTTAATTCAATAAACGTAAACAATTATGAACCAAGGCCGATATCATCATTCCCATTCACGTAATTGATGTAATAGGTAAATGAAATCGATTTCCTAATGCTAGCTAATCAAAAGAACTATTGAATGCGATAACGGATGAAATATTTATTTAGGTAACAATATATTTCATATGTATGAAAGTATGGAAGGCTGGTATGAAATATTTTGCAAGTAAATTGAATTAAAATACGTCTAAAGACGGAAATAAAACCCGTTATTTAACAATTTAATGAATTAATAAAATAAATAGCTTGTTAGAATGCTTTTCAAGTAATTTTCTTCTTCTTGTATAAATTATATGGTACGGAACCAAGAAACCTGGTTAGGTTAACAATTTATGATCAGAACTATCAGAAGTAGATATTTTCATAATGTGTGTTTTAAAACATTTAAAAGCATCGCAGATGTTGGTGATGGCGACTACTGAATCTACATACCGACAAAGATAACAGAGAAAATAAATAGAGCAATGACGCGATACATCTAGCTATTCTCGAAGCAAAACCAATATACTATTTATTATTTATTACGTACGTTGATTGAAATCGAGTACAATAAAAGTTTATGTGATAGGGTGCATCATCATTAATCTACCTATAGTAAATAGATTAACGCGAAACAATAACTTGTGTATCATCAGAACAAAAGCACCGTATATATCCAGTATAAACTATAAGAACAGCATACAATCATTGATAAGTTTATCAAATGTGCATGTATATGACTCTTGTTGTAAATTACTGTTTTATATTTGTACTGGATCCCTAAATAGCTGATTCACGTTTTAATCTTAAGTCTTACTCCGTTTAAACGAAATGCAAAAAAGTAATGAGTATTATCATATCGAACCATCAATATTTTGCATACATATGAGACAATGTAAAACCATTTCAAATTACGCATTTTGTTTAAAACAATGTTTTATTGGACTGGGTAAAATATACATATAAAGTTAATCAAAACTTCCTTGTACTAGTAACATAATAAAACAATTAAAATACGGATCAAAATGTGGGCAATCATTTTACTTAAATAATTTAAATATTTGTCTGGCTTTAAAAAAAACTTTCATTTTTAACTTCATCACAAATTTGATGGTGTTAAAATAAATATGTGACTTCGGGAAGCATCCCGCTGAGTGAGTGAATCACAGTTTGATAAGATAAAACTAGATGCGTGGTATGACACTATATGATAAATACTATCTAGCAAATATCTGTCCCACTAGTAAATGACATGGACAGTTAGGTATATTTAGTTTGTGTAGTATGTACATAAAAAGAAATTTCAAATAAATAAATCATTATTATAAGTACATATTATAGTCTTTATTAGGTATCAAAGGATAATCTCAACAGAAAACAACGCAAACACTTATACTAGATTTTTTGGAAATGTAATGATAGAAAATATCTTTACAAAAGAATATTACAACGTTTATTATTACATTCCACCTCCTGTTGATGCCTTGCTTCCTTTCAATTAGAAGGGCATTGCCTTTATTTAATGAGTTTTATTACTGGCATGAAATCGTCGCACTCTTTTTGTCGTGCACATTAAATGACACTAACTAGATCTAATCACAAAATTAAAATCAATATAAAAAGGTACCTTTTGTTACACCTTTTATTATAATGTTTAATCCGCCTTGTGTCTTTAATTATTTTATTTTTATATTCCTCTCTTGTCGCAATAAATAATATTTGCATTCTATATTCCTATATACAAATTATCTTTATGGGCTATTTCAGTTTACATTCTACCCGTGTACCAAATTTCATCCATATCCATCCAATATAATAGCGTGATTGAGTAACAAATATCTATTATTATTATTTTCGTATATCCATTGTACTTCAATGACTAACCGTATATCAATATAATAATACCAATTAAAATGGTCGACTCTACGATGAAGAATAATACCATATAAATAAATATGTTTGTAACCAATATAAGTCACGCCATGAATGACCACATTCTGCGGGAAAAATCTCGTCTAAATCTATAATACCGCGAAGATACCAATCTAACCTTGGCTAGTTAATCTCACACCTCACCTCCGGTAATCCAGACAAGGCACACGCACTGCATATAATTTCATAACAGTTATCTTCATCATATTAAAACCAACTTGACCTTAACATAAATATTCACATGAATAATACTGATTACATTCTCTTCTTCTAGTATATAAAATACATATATGTATCTATATAACATTTCAATTTGTTCAGCAACGACGATGGTTACAGACATATCCTACGGTTCATATTTAATACCCACAATAGGGTAGTTGACAAGGTCAGATAATTGTAAAAAATATATATAATCTAGATAAAATAGATATACCTATTCAAGATCATTATGATAATTCAGACTGTAACAATGCAGCTAGATCATTAAGCGAAGATTTAAAGTTGGTTGTAAAGTCCATTTTCAAAAAGCATGTAATTATAAAAACAAACTCAACCGTCTTAAAAAAACTAAAATTTTATAACAGCTGTTGAACAAACATATATTTCTTTGCAAAAATTTTAACAAATAACAAATTGGTCGTGTCATTTAGTATGGAGCTATTGGACGAGTCCAAAAATGTGTGATTTAATGCTATTTTGCATGCATTGTGTTTCTATTAATATAAGGGCCTTCAAATAGTCATAACAACAAAAAAATGTCAACTGGCCTATTTCAAACCCATATTAGCGTTTAAATTAACTCAATAAATATAAGGTTCAACATGTTTTAAATAACAATCGTAATAACTATGTGAATAACTATTTACTTCTGATTCCAAAATTACGGCATTTGTGCTCCATGGGCACAAAAATGACAAGACATAACTTTTTGTTTTCATTTTGTGTAATTATCTCTTCAGTTTGCCAAGTTCATTCGAAACATTATGATGGATTAAACCTTTAAGGGAAATTTATGGGGCTGGTTTAACCCCACCAGCTACACAAATTTCCCTTAGAAGTGACGGTATATATCCATACTAATATTATAAATGTGAAAGTGTATTTGTTTCTCTGTCTTACACGTCAAAACTAATTAACAGATTGAGGTGGTATTTGGTGTGGACATTGTTGGAGAGCTGGAGAGTGTCATAAGCTACTTTATACCGCGGGGGAACCGCGGGCAACAGCTAGTAGTATATTTTATTAAATTTATAACTGGTATAGATAGTACTTATAACACACTAGCTGTTTCCCGTGGCTCCGTCCGCACACCAATATTCTTGTAAGTTCTCATTAGTAAGTTAAGTAGTAAGTTAAGAAAATAATGGCATAGGTATCTTTTAACCCAGGAAATAGTACAGTTCCTATGGGAAATTCAAGCGAGCGTAGCCACGTGGAGAAGCTAGCAGTTTATAGAAAATGAACACTAACCATTGGGGGAGTACACGCGCAAATTGATAGGAACCGGAGAGATGCCCTTGTTCGATCCCGTGATGCGGTCGGTCTCCGCTTCGATCTCCGAACGCACCTCGTTGAAGTCCACAAACTTCTTGCCCTTGCAGTGCAGGAACTCCGCATATTCTGATAACAATAATTTGCTTAATTGACTAGATGATCCTTAGTTACCAAAACTCAGGGGAGCCCCAACATCGTCCTAAAACTTGTATGAGTATACAAAGAACACTTTATACGTACTTGTTATATGGGTAAATTATATTCTTATATTGTTGTTGTACTCTTTATTTTATATTCCATTTCAACTTATTCTACAGGTTTATGCCTCTTCTAATGTCTAGCTCAATCTAGTTATAATAATAAAGGCCGCTATGTGTTTCTGTGTGTGTATATTAATATCCATTCATCGTGTAATTACACCAAATAACTCTGAGTTTAGTTATAATGGTGGTAATGTGTTAATTAGTCATTTTACCATTCAAGAGCAACTGAAGGTTAGTCACTGGTGTTAGTATAATATGAACTGAAAGAATTGCTCAATGATCAGATGGCAGGGAAAGACTTGCCGTATTTTTTCTAGATGCTTACGTGAAAACTGTTTATCTCAAAATTATAAAAATTACATTCGATGCCCTTTAAATGTACACCTCACGCGATAAAGAATGTATTTTACCTAATGTTGCCCCAAAATACAAAATATTTTATTAACATTTTATTTAAATTACCATCTTCAAGTAATATACCTACTGAGATATGTGTACAGTCAAGCATATCAAGCTATCCAAAATTGCAAATTCGTCGCCGCCACTGCCGCTGCATAGAGCTCTATGCAAGGGAACTTGACATGTGGTTGATTGTACTAAATTTCAACTCAATCGGTTAAGTAGTTTCGGAGCACACTAGCTGATAAGGTAGAACACACAGAACATTCGTTTTTTTATGTATATAAAGAATATATAGAGATGTCGTAATACAAAAAAAATACTACAAGGATTCAAATATAAATAAACTCTTTTCATGTAAAGATCATGCAACTTCCATCATTTCTTAGAATATGAATTTTCATTTAATGGTTTTTCAATTTTGGTGATAATGTGAAACAATACAAATATCATAATATGTATTTTCACTTGCCTGCATTTGCATTTATGAGTTGCAGAATCAAAGGACGACGTGTTACTATTCCAGAACCTCGAGGAAGGAAGTCTCTGAAAGAAAGAAATGTCACTGACACAATTTTTATTTTCTTTTTGGTGTGATACACATACAAAAAAAAATGGCTAACTATGTTAGTTCCTATAAACACCACTCATATTTAGCTTTCCTGATATTGCCTAATGTTAGGTACATAGACACAGACTAGCTTCAGTTTTATTATATGTGTGTTTCTGTAGGTAAGACAAATAATTAGTTAAATTCGTTTTGTATATCTTCAAAGCAAAAGATAAACATTAAACTAGCTATCTCCCACAGCTAGAGGCAAAATGTATCCTGAGCACTTGTCATAACAAACTTTTAGTTGACACTGAACTGATTTTGATGAAATTTGATTTAACTGTGTAATAAATCTCATAATAATTGCTTGGACATTAACATTTATACTATTAGCATAGATCATATAAATATAACAAGACTACTAATAGTAAAATAAATTATTAAAATTAGTAATTATAATAGAACTATGATAAAATATCTCAACTTTATAAATCCTTGAATTTAAGCTTGTTGATGTCAGACAATTTACAAAGACTCCATGACTCCGTGACTATAACTAGAATGAGTCATACAAATGATGCTGTTTATAAGGTAGTAATTTGTCTGATAAACCAGTTTCAATTAAAATGTGTGTAAAAGGAATTATGACCACAATAAATACATATATATGTATATATGGGGCTAAGCATATTTGTTTGAACTGTCATACAATGACCTGCATTCATTGTTTTTTTTTGTCATGAAACATTCATATAATAACATTTGATATTGTAGTAACAATGATGTTATCATTTGCAGTTGATATAATCATTGTGGGTTATCATATCAATAAACATCACAAATACTTGGAATTTTTTTTTTAATGAGGAATGAAATACATAATTATATGACTTTTAAATATTACTGAAAATTATTAAAATTAACTGAAAATGTTAGATAATTTCTTATGATAAATAGGATTTCAACAAGAATGTTCTCAAAGTATAGGAGCTATAATCATTAATAACCAAAATTCTAACTGTTCAAATTAAATGAGGTATCAGAAACAAACATTTTAATATACAATACATGAACAATCCCGACTAATATTATAAATACAAAAGTAAGTTTGTTTGTTATCTCTTCACACATTTTCTACTGGACCAATTATTATAAAATTTGGTCACAGGTAGAGAATAACCTGGAATAACACATAGGGTACATTTTATCCCGAAATACCCATTAAGCAAAGCCCCGGTGCACACTGTTAAAATCAATATCCTGTATCATCAACACCTACAGCCCTTTGTGAACCACGGCTGGAAGATTAATTATGAGTTTCCAGTATTAGTCCATAACATTACAATCCTTTATTCTTATGGACTAATACTGGAATCTCATATCGTATCTCAATGTCACATCATTAATTTTTAATGCTGTCTGTTTTGTTTCAAAGAATCTGAAGTTATGGCAATATTATCAGATGAAATACACTTTGAGGTTACAGAAGTTAGCAAGGATATTTTAAAGATATGTCAGTAAAACATATTTTGATAATGATTCATGAGTTGTGATAATATAGCCCATATATTTAGTTTGCTGATAAAAAGTCAACTCAAAATTAACCATTATTCAAACAGATTTTCTTTCAATAAAAATAACTTTCATTCTTTATTTTAAAAAGGGAAAAGACAAGCCACTCTGTCAGAGTTCTTTCCAAAGTAACTTTCCTGGTAAAATAGTAATAAAAGTGTCCAAATTCATTTTTTACAAGATAATAATATAATAATTTGTACTTTTTAAACACTAGAAGTATAATAATTTTGATCAGTATGTAATGAAAGTTATAATAAGAGCTAAACAGTTTTTATATGTTTAGAAATATATTTAAAATGCATGATAGGAAGTATCAATACATATTACTAAAAAATAGTGTATACAAGGATAAAGGACAAAGACACTCTTTTACCAGTCATTGAATTCCACTTATCATTTGCTCAGCGACTCAAAGCTAAAGTAACTGTGACATATTAGACCGAATATGTGCCTCACCTGCCCACAAAATTTTCTAATACAGAACTTTTTCCAGCGGACTGACCACCCACTACTGCAATTTGTGGAAGATCTAAAGACATGTGCACGCCCATTTGCACAAATGCATCTTGCAATTTGTTTACAATCGGGATCAACTGCTGCATTCCGAAATTTCCAGCCATTTTTTCTAATATACATTAAGTTTCTACACTTCAAAAAATTAAAAACACTTGCTCATCATCAATTCATCATCGATAAACTAATACATTTTTCAATATGGTGGTGGGTGGTTACGTCGTTATGTCAAATTATCTGACAGTTGTTAAAAAAATATGTCTATCTCTTTTGTGTCAACGTCAACAAAAAGTGACAGACGATAAGACAAAATAAAGAGGTTTGTACATAATGTTAATTCTAGTGCGCCAGGCCAGAAAAATCGATTACAAGTAATTTCTGATTATTTCACATCACACATTCGTAAAACAAAAATTTATGAAAATATCATGGAACTGTAGAAAATACCTAACCAAATGAACTTCGTAGAAAATACCTAACCAATGTCATTTCATATGGACCAAATCAATAATGTTTGACATGCGCAGTAAATATAGGGCATGAAAATAATAATGTTTTTTTTTGCATATATGAGCATACTTTCAACTAAATAACTGTAAATATGTTATACATAATTATACATACAAATGAATTCATTGCACGTTAATTCCAAGCTGTCGTAGTCTATGTTCTTTTTAATACTAAACATCTGTTGTAATCTCATTCATACGTTTTTGAAGTACAAATTTTTCATACATTTGTTAATTGCATTAAGCGTTAACGTAAACTAACTTTTAATAAACACTGTATCACTTTTATTTTTAAACAACAAAATAAGAATGCAAAACATGGAATGTAATAAGAAGTGTGCCTTCAACTGTTATTTCTGATCTATATAATCATCTTGTGTAAAAATTATAACAATAAAATGCATTCTTTGTTAGTGAAAATATATACTGACTGATCAATATTAAAGAACTAGGTACATACCTGCCCACAAAATTTTCTAATACTGAACTTTTGCCAGCAGATTGGCCACCAACAACAGCAATTTGGGGTAAATCCAATTGCATGTGCACACCCAATTGTGTAAAAGCATCTTGAAGCTTATTAACAATTGGAATCAATTGTTCCATTCCTATATTCCCCGACATGGCTGCCGGTTATCTCAGACACTCCTCGTTTTATGAACTTCTCCGCAGAGCTTCGCTTACTGATTTTTCGTTCATCAATATGCTTCAAGTTTCCCAATGCGCAAGCGTAAACGAAAAGGATAGTAGAAGACTAAAGGTCATCATATCGGCTAAATATGTGATAATTACTAGTTGCGCAGCGTGGCTGCGCTTCCCTTGGAATTCTAGACTAGAACATCATCATTACACTATATTACTTACATCAAAAATAGTTTTAATATGTCTAATACTTTCATCCAAAAAGCCGTGCTGTATAAAGCTTACTCCTAGTAACTAATTTATTATTATTAATCATTTTAGCTTTGAATTTAATTCATAAAACAAGTAAAATTATCCTTTTTTTATGGTGCATATTTTGATTCAATTTATCTGTGGGATTAAGATATAAGATTTTAATCTTATATCTTGACTAAGAATGAAATACTAATGTTATACACGTCCGTCCCGTCATATTATGAATTTCCTTTTTTGATGTCCCAATCACTGAGCTAATGATAAAATATGACTAGTGACCCAAGATAAATAGAAAACCCAAAACATAGTACCTAGTCTTCGCCACTTGACAGTATTTCTGTTTTTGTAGCGGTTTTTATTTAGTATGTACCTAGTTACATGTTCCATAGTTGGTTACATTAATGGATAGGTAGGTACATAAAATGTAAAAACAAGTTAGAGGCTATACGCCGCAAATAGTAATTAAATAAATAAATAAAAAGTGAGTAGGAAATAATATAATTAAAATAGCAATATAATGTAATTATAAGTAGAACGGGACTTTCGAGAAGTTAAAGGCTAGGTACCCGCTGCAAAACCTGCAAATAATTGAGTGTGTAGCTACTTAATTTAACTACAAATTATGGCGCTAGATGGCAGGTCTGAGCTCTTGTCTATGGGCGATGTAGTCTTTGTGACGTCACTCTATTGATTGTGAAAAGGAAGGAGATCGTCTTTTGGTGGAGACGCCATCTTAAAATAAAGTGATATAAGTTTTTGGTAGAGTAGAATAGAATAAAAATCTAAAGTAATCTTTATTGTATTAATAGTATTCGAGTTTAGACAATTTATATTTCGTAATACCAAGTATAACGGACCAAGGTAGATATTTATTTTGTTCTTGTTGTTTCATACAACGACATAAATTAGTTTGTTATTTACCGTTCTTCTACTTCTATCTTGTCAATACCGTTATTTAGTGCAAGAATATTATATCTCGTAATGATAATGTAGTGTCTATAGTGCAACATGGAAAGTAAGAAAAATTGATTGTCATCGATCCAGCGTACGGATGTAACACGTCAATAAACTTGGAAGGGTTGGGCTGCAATAATGTCTGTGATGTGAAAGTGATTCGTGTTTTTAGTGTTTAGTGATTATTTGAGTAGGCATCGGTGCCTGATTAATTAGAAAGTACAATTCTTAATATATGAGTCTAGTGTAAAGGCTGTGAAGTCTATTACGTGAACGTAAACTGTTGTGAAGTGTTGGTTTCGCTGGTTGCAGCTGGTGGTCGGAGAGAGGGTGACCTCCTGATGGTGTGTACGTCGCAGCATGTCTGCACTCTCGACGCCGGGCGGCGGAGGCACTACGGCGCAGACGAAGCCGACGTCCGGCAAGCAAAAATATCAGAAGTTGGATATCAATAGCTTGTACTGCACCAACCGGGTTTGTAAAACATTTTATATTAGTTTTTATATTTTACATAGAATTGTGTAATGACTAGTTTCCAGGTTTAGAATAGGTAAAATATACACCACAGATTATAGCAAGGTAGGCAGAGCTTAGCTGCATTTTTGCATGTTGCTGAACAAATGCAAACTTTACATTGTACACATAAAGAAACCAGCATTGTGAATATACTGATATGGTTACAGTTGAATGGGCTGACCTTGGCATGTCTTGTGGATAGAACAAACTGGCAATACAATGGTCGTAAAATGTTGACCTTGCTTCCTTCTATAGGGAAGTAGGAATCAAAATACATAGTTAGCTGGAAGGCTTGTAGTAGCCTTCCATGGTCCATTATTACACTCAGTTTAATAAATACTTGAGATAATAAATTTTACACTCTTATTGGCCTTTGTTGGGGAAGGTCAATGAACTTTTGTTGGTTTGTACATTTTTATTTATATAATTACACATAGTGATATCAAATATTAATTAATCTGTTGATGAAACACATCTTTTTATATGTATATAATAACCTCTAATTGTATTGTAAATGACTTTCAGAACGAAAACTCCGAACCATCCCTAGTAAAATCTCAACTAAGCCGCAAACATGGAATGCAAAGTCTTGGAAAAGTACCTTCGGCAAGGCGTCCACCTGCCAATTTGCCATCTTTGAAAACAGAAACTGGTCAAGATCCTAACGCTAAGTAAACATTTTACTCTGTGTATTATTTACAAGCATTATTTTTATTTTATTTTATGAGTATATAATCACACAGCTTCATAGTTTATTTGAACAAATTTCTGGAATTAGGAGTCAATTTTCAAATTAGTATAGTACTACATTCCATCCCGGCTTTGCTTGTGTAAAGACCACAAACCTTTCTCAGGAATCACAAAGTCTATTGGTGAAAACTGCAGTGAAATCCATGCAGGATGAGGATAGTAACATTTGTATTTTTCAAAACTGACCTTTGTGTGTTTCATTATGAAAAAATATTTTTAAAATGTTTTATCATTTTCAGTTCTATTTCTGCTGTTACTACTAGTGTATCTACACCAGCAACATGCACCTCTCAGACTGTTGTAAGTAGTCTCTACATGGTGATTTCTTATACATTAGCATTATTTTATCTACATGCTCAGTCCATGGTACTGAATAACTTTTCTCTAAAAATTGCTAAAAAAATATCAGCTGATCCAAATATTTTCCACAAGTTAAATATTTAATTTTGTATAGAATGGCAGATTCTTTTTATTTCTCAATTTCATAGTTACCTCTATACTAAAAGTTGGTAAGAATCATGGACTGAGCATGTAGACAAAATATTGCAATGTATTAAAAGTCACCCTGTATATCTTGTAATGAATGTCAAATTCTATAGCAATTTGTAATATGTACACAAAGTTATACATTTAAAAACAAAAATAATACATCTGAATTACCATCTATGCTTTTGCTATACTAGGGAAACATTTTAACTAATATGTCAGTGTATTATGGGTATGGGCCATAATATGTATATTTGGATATTCACATTTGACTTTGTAGCTTTTGCCTGTAGATTCGCTTGCAGAATTTACCACAGAACACATCTGTAACTGTATGTATGCAAATTTCATGAATAGTTTATAATAAGGACTAGCTCTGCCCTGGGGCATTTATAATATTAGTAGAATGAAGAGGTGACAATCTTTAAGTACATTTATTAATATTACAGCCTACAACATCCATCAGCAGTGTGGCTGCATCTACATGTCCGAGCGGCTGGGTGTCCCTGCCTCCCCCCTCCTCGCCCCACTTCCGCACAGAATTCCCCTCGCTGGAGGCAGCTGCACAACCCTCACACCGGTCTTCAGACCATGCTACATCTCAACCACAACTCAGGCCACAAAGTAAGTTAAATTTCGTAGGCAAAATGCACAGAAATGATTTTGATTTAAATAAGCAGTATTACTGTGAATTAAAATAAAAATTAATAAAAGATAAATTGCAAATTGCAGTTCATGAATGATGAATTTTAAAGAAAACACTTATGTACTTACAGAACCCATACTTTATAATTTACCTACACTTAACATTACCTACCTATCAAGGTAGGTAGGTGGTGGGTGTAAGAGTTTAAAGGTTAATTTTCACAAAAATAACCTAATGGACAACAGGGGGTTTCCCCTGATTCCATTACATGAAAGTTTTTTATAATTACGTAATAACTGCTATCGATCAGTCCTGGGGGATTACATAAGACTATGTCTGGTCGAACCCACTCCTCTAGTTGATGCAGCCATTCTTAGTATGTATCAGGAATATAGGTTCTGAATGTCTTTGGCTGTTTATTGGAGCTAATATTATTCAATTCATAATGCCAGCTCATTTGGGCTTGGCAGAGCTAACTTTTGCGTGCCAAAAGGGGCTTTAGTAGTAAACCACGGAGTGTTAGGTATATTTCTTAAAATGCACCCTCTAAATGAGATGTTAGTGTAATATTAGGGGAAGACAGGTGAAATCTTACAATTCAATTTTGCAGCAGATATCTTCAACCAATTGAGCTGAAGTGTTGTACATATGTTTAATTTGGATGTGACAATGGATTATTATGTTAAGCATGACCTGATGGTGCACCCAGGAATGGCTTCAGATGTTGGAACTCCTAAGTTTTTTACTGCGTGAAAATGTTTTTGTGACAAATTGAATATAACAAGATCTCTTTGATAACAATAAAAGCTTGTGTCAAAAATGATATTTTTGTAAAAACCTTATTTTTAGATTCATGCTTTAAAATGTAAAAACGGACCCTTTTCTAGTCGAGATAGCAGTGGCGTTGTGTTAATGTTGTTTGTGTGTGGACAGCGGAAGGCAGCTGGACGTGCGGTGGCGGGACGAGCGTGCGCTCGGAGGTGGCGTCGCCCGCGCCCGCCACGCAGCAGACGCCCGCCTTCCGCGCCATCCTGCCCTCATTCGTGAGTACTCCTTGCTTGTCGTCGTCGTGAGAGATGTTGTTATGCACCCACTTCAACATTACAATTTTTTGGCAAATTTTAATATTAATTGAAACACCGTGAATAATATGAATAACTAGCTGCTCCCCGGGGTTTCGCTCCCGTAGGAATTTCGGGATAAAAAGTATCCTATGTGTTATTCCAGGTTATTATCTCCCGTGTACCTAATTTCATAACAATCGATCCAGTAAATAATGCGTGAAAAGGTAACAAACATACTTTCGCATTTATAATATTAGTTGGGATATACCGTGATAAGGACAATGTTTTCATCTATCTATTAATTATCATCTTGTCAATCTACCAATAGTATGCAAAAAACAATAATTTTAACATTGGTTTAAAATATTAAACCTACATTTTTCTTACTGTACCGGGTAAACAAAAAAAATTGTAATATTAGGTCCTTACATATGAAATTGGCGTTTGGTATAGGAGAAACAAAAAGTCGAATATTTTTTAATGTAATATATTTAATCAAAGTAAGAACCATTATTATCTCTGCACTTTTGCCATCTCATAGGTAGTTCATTGATCCCATTGCTAAAAATAGATAAGGTTTCAAAATTTAAGAAAGGAATTAATAGTAGGAAGAGTGGAATTCGCAATACTATTCACACAAGTCAGTGGCACACTTAGCAAAAAAAGAAATAAGAAGTGAGTTTATAATTGCATCATTTTCAACAAATTGTGTGTTATAATACAGCTGGTGAAAGGTAGCGGAGGCGGCGGGCTCGGGCTGGGCGCGCTGGGCTCGCTGCCGCGCGGCGCGACGCCGGTACCCGGAGCGCGCGCGCCGCGTGTTGCCGCATCCGCGTCCGCGTCAGCCGCGCCCCGCGCGCAGGACATCCTGAGTGCGCGCCCCATCCTGCGGCCCGACCAGATCTCCTCGCTCGACGACATCAGCCGCGACGCCGGCTGGGCGCAGCACGACGACATCGATTATGAGTGAGTTGCGCCGCATTTGTGCCACATTCTCATTTCCAATTTCAAATAAAAACAAAATTTATAAAGGAAGGAATGGCGAACCTCGTAACTGGAGAAAGCTTATCTTTGTTTGAGTTGCAAGGATTCCTCAATTGGATACCGTAATATATACGTATTGATTTCTCTACTTTCTTCCTAATGATAAGTCTGTATTTATGAAAAAGAATTTAGTAAGAAGTTACATTTAACAAAAGTAACCCTTTTGTAGAAGACGTATATTCAATTATTTTAAAAGATTTAATTTATTTTCGTTTCAGTCAAAAATTGGACTTTTCTGATGGAGAATCTTCAGCGCCAAGTAAAGCTAGTAAGAATAATAACAGGGCCAGTATTGAAAGTGAACGCGTTGACACAAAAATTCAGGAGCTCACCGACGAGGAGCAAATATGGGCTGAACGGCGGCAAAAACAAAACAATGAGATGGCACAGGTCATTGCGCGAGCGCGCCAGCGGAAGGAGGAGGAACAGCGACGACAAATGCGGGACACCGCGCCTCTGCAACCCAAAGACTCCCGCGACAGAATAGACCGGGACCGGAATGATAATCGCGATAGAGAACCTGACAACAGAGAAAAGGAGAGACTCGACAACAGGGAACGCACCGACAACAGAGAAAGAGATCGCTTTGATAATAGGGAAAAAGAACGGAACGATCATCGAGACGGCAGAGAAAAGGACAGGAATGTCGATAACAGAGATAGAATTGAAAGCAGAGACAGGTTCGATAATAGAGAACGAGACAGAGATGTCAGAGACAGAGAACGCGAGCGAGACAGAGGGCGAAATGATAATAGGGATCGCCAAGATAGTGATAAAGATAGAATGGACATGCGTGATAGAGACCGAAACGAGAGAGATCGCGGCGATCGGATGGATCGGGAAAGGTTCGACAGAGGCTCTGACAGGGCCGACCGCGACAGGATGGATCGCGACAGAGATCGAGACCGGAATGACAGAGACCGCGACTTCAGAGACAGAGACCGCGACTATGGCCGAGATCGAGATCAACCTAATTCCGCCTTCTCCAAAACGTTCCAAAACAACATGCCACCGCGGTTCTTAAAGCAGCAACAGAATCGCCAGCAAGACGACCAACATAAGGGTTGGGCATTTTCAGGGAAAACAGCACCCAGACGTCAAGAGCCGCCTCAATACAATGCGCCAAGACATAATGGACGCCGCTCATATTCAAGGTACGTACTAATATTAGAGTTTATAATAATGACACCTATTATCGCCAATTTAAGGTAGACTCCAATTGCAAATGCAAAAATTAAATATATTACCCATTGATAAATTAGTATTTATTCACAGAAAGGACATCGCAGAATTTGGATGTGTACTGTATATGTACAGTACACGTCCAACTTCCGCGATGTACCGTATACAAATATCAGTACACGTCCAACTTCCGCGATGTACCGTATACAAATATCATTATATCTGTGTACTGTATACAAATATCATTATATTTTTTATATTATTTTATTTTGTTTCAGAGATTTTTCTGACCGTGAGGATGATTTTAGAAGAGATAAAGATGGACCTGGGCCGCAATGGCGGTCTGAAATGCAGGACTACGATAGAACAGGCAGGGAATTAGACAGATCTAATTCAAAAGATTCCTACAAGGAATATAGTGACTATAAAGATAGAAGAAGTGAATCTGACAGGAAGTCGATAGATAATTCCAGTGGTATTGAACACAGCAGTAGAACAGCCGCTGACAAATTGACTGAAGTATTCGAAAGAAAAAGCATAGGAATCACTGATTCTTTTACGGCATCTGATTCAGCAACTCCAGTGCAAACAGCAGAACGGCGAACACCGCCTTCGGCTGCTGTCCAACGGGAATCATCTGAAAGAGATTTTGGAAAAACTTCGTGGGCTGAAATCACTCAAGATGAGACATCTACTTATTCAAAAACACCTACAGAAAAACTTGCACCGGCTAAAGAAACCGAGCAGCTATCAAAAGATATAGTGGAAGATAAATCTAATTTCAATCAGCAGTCCTTGTCTACATCTACTCAGCAAACTATTTCAAATCATCCTCCTAGTGGGAAAAACTTTGTTCAGAATCAACAAGTACCTCAAATACATCCATATCCTAATATTCAATCACAACCTTCTGTTCCTATTCATCAATCTCAAACTATTTCCGATACTAATCAAACTATTTCTAAACCTCTTTCTAAACCTTCAAATCTCGATTCTAACAATCCTCAAGCACAGTTACAAACGTCATCAGACCTAACAGCGCAAAATTTGAGTAAACCAGTGTTTTCGTCCCAGAAGTCGGAGAAGGACTTATCAGAATCTGAGTCTATAGCTTCCAAATCTAGTACCGATCCATCAGGACTAGTACCCGTCAAGATGAATGAGGCGCATTCAGCAGAGTCTCTTCAGACCGGCGGAGACGCCCAAAAAAGGTCCGTCGATGACAAACGCGGGGAGAGATTTAATAACGAACAGCTTAATAAAATTTCTCTAAAAGAACCAGTGGAACGAAAGTCCAGCGGATCCGGATCTGAAAAGAAAGGCAGAGGGTATGGTGGCGGTGGGGGCGGGGCAGGCGGCGCGGGTGGGGCCGGAGGGTTCGCCGTGTACAGCCGGGGCTGGGGCCGGGACGCGCGCGGGCGCCGCTCGCAGCGCAGCTCGCGCTCCAACAACCGCGCCAGCGAGTCCGACGGCTCCACCGACGGCGCGCCCAACGCCGAGCGCAAGGAGCGCCGCAGGGCGCCGCGCAGTCCGCGAGGGCCCAAGGGCTCGGCTGTCGACCACGTGCCGCAACCTGCTGATAATGTGGAGAACAGAGAGCCTTTCGCCCCGCGCGGCCAGCCTTCCCGCAGAGGCAGAGGAGGATTCCAGGGCGCGTCGCGTCCGCCGGCGCCCGCTAAAAGGGTCACAGGCTACGGCCCACCCAACACGAAGAGTCCTTTTAGTCAAGCGAATCGAGCCGTTAAGGATGACGACGTCAAAGATGCGCAAGGAGAAGATAAAAATAAATCTCATTCCAAACCACGGACGGGTTCCTCCACTGGGCGAGGTCGGGAACGACGACCGAAAGGTGCCGGCGGCCCGTTCAGCGGCGAAGACGAGAACTGGGAGACCACATCTGAACATTCCGAAGGAGGTACGAATGCTCGACGCGGGCGAGCTGGAGCGCAACAGAAGGGACCGCGAGGCCAGAATAATCGGCAAAATAGTGGTCGCCATCCGCAAGGAACGAAAAAAGACATGCCTGCAGATAATAAGACTACTGAAGTAATAGAGGCTATGATTGATCTTAAGATATCAGGCAAAAAAGACGATGAAGTTGTGGACGATGGGTTCCAGGAGGTTCGAAATAAGAAAAACTCCAAAGACACCCGAGGCTCCGCCACAAAAGATGAAACCGTGAAACAACCCAGATCTCATTCAAACCAAGGAGGTGGCAGAAACGGATCATCTACTAGAAATTCGAATGATAAATCTAATTCGCGAGGATCGGCACAAGTGGTAAATAAACCGACTTCCCAATATGAACGACCGCGTCAGGCTAATTTGGCGCCGCGTTTCGTTAAACAGAGGCAAAAGCAACAAATGGGGTTAGTGACCGGCTTCGGACCTGATACTGGCGCTGCGCCGCCGCCACCACCGGTCAATGCCTGGGATAAACCTATATCGCAAACCTTACGCGGTAATGTTGAAGAGCCTGTTGAAAATGTGGAGAATAAATCTAACCAGTCCAGTCAGCGTAGTACGCCCGGTGAAACGCAAAATGTAGTTGAAATAAAACCCGTCCAGCCGACGTGCATTGTGCCCACGGATAAAACTGGAGTATTAGATGGAGCTACTCCCCCTGTAGAGACTATCATATTCGAAAATACGAATTATAAGACTGCACCGCCCGCTGAAGCATTAAAACAAAAATATCAGCCTAGTGCTAACACTGCCAAGCCTCAGGGTGAAGAGATTCCAACGGAATTAGATACGCGTCAAGTAGCATTCAATGGTGAGGTTAGATCAAGGCCAAGATCTATACAAGAACTAATGGCCGATACCAATAGACCGGGATCAGACGCCGAAGGAACACTGGGTCTACCTATTACATTTGACACATCTCAAAAAGCTGAAGATTCTTCAGATATGAAGCTCGATTTTACATTCGATACAGAGTCTCTTGGGCAGCTCACTGAGGATAAAACTGCCAAATCCCTTGGTTTACCACGAGGTGTACATATGAGTACGTCAAGCACTATTTCTCCGCTGGCTGCAGATCTCAATTTAAAAATCGCTAGTGTGAAAAAAGTGTGGGAAATGCCTGCAGTGGTTGAGGGCAGTGAAGAGTTACAATTCCCTGGTTTTGAGGAAACCAACACAGAGACGGGCGCACCTCCGAACGTATGTAAAGTGAAGCCAACGCAACAGTTACAATCGCCGCCGCCACAACACTACAATCACGTAGGCTACCAGGTAAATAATCTTTGGAATACCAAAGTTTAATAAAACTATATTACTTTTTTTTACCTATTTATATTTTTCTTTTAAATATCAGAAGAGTTTTCAAAATGCTGAAAATTATGAAATGATATTTCTGCAGGGCGGCTATGGTGGCTTGTCAGTGCCGTCGCCTCCAGCGGTACTGTTTAACTCGTCGCAACAGCTGCTGGGCTCCTCACAGCAACTGCCGCAGCAGGGCGGCTTGTACGGGGCATTCTTAGACCAAAGTCGAGGACAGTTTGGGACTTTCCCTGGAACGCCATACGGCGCTGGCTCGGCTGGCCCTTACAACTACCACCAACAGCCACCGCCAGATGGTATGGCCACAATGTTCCAGAGCCTTCCTAATCAGTATCGGATGGTGAGTGACCTCAACTGTAGATGTAGTAAAATTATCAGATTATTGTATCAGTATGTTAACTATTTCCATTAAGAGATAGTGACACATAGGAAGTTTAAATGAAACTTCAGAGAAACTGGACGAGACAAGTATAGGGAAACGAGACGAGACATACGCGACAAGAAAGTAAAAAAAAAGTAACTCAAAACGGGAAATTCGAAAATTTAAACCAAAGACGGGAGACGATGCGAATCAAACTTTAGGTTATTCTTTAATTTCAGTACTGTTTTGTGTTTTGTTACGTGCAATAAAGTTATTTCAAACAATAAAATTTTACCAGCCCTGCAGAACATGCAAGACTGGTAAAATAAAATTACTAAGAGAATCAAAGTAATACTTTGATTCTTTGTTTTGAAGGGAAATTCACGCGGGCGAAGCCGCGCGCAAAACTAGTTAAATATTACATATTTCTGTAAATTAAAATTACAGGCGGCAGCTGGTGGTGGGGCAGCTTTTGGACAATCAGGACAACTTGGCAATAATCCCAGTACAGTCCTAATCTCCAGTACTTCTAATTCTCTCATGTCTGCAACTGTGAAGCCTTCCAGTCAGCAAATTGGTGCTATAGGTATGTTGATTTAAAATATGCCTAAATGTCACCGAACCTAGCTGACGGCTGATAATCAGTGCTGGGTATTTAGCCGTTTTTAACCTATTGTGATGCACACACACTTTGTCTCAACTTTTCAATTTAAGTGCATGTGTGCTCATAATAGACGTTGGTGATATTACAGTTCTAGGTATCTTATGCTTTGCTAATTAATTCGTCTTATAAATATTTTGTTCAATAATTTGTTCGCGGCCATTCTCATCTCCAATTTAATGTTTTGCGTTTATTATCTATTCCATTACTGAAAATCGCGATATTGTTACGTAGGTAGTAAAGGCGGCGGCGTGGGCGGTGTAGGGGGCGTTGGCAGCGTGAGCACGTACCAGCAGCAGTACTTGGGCTACTCGGGGCCGGTGGGCGAGGCGCCGTACTCGTTGCCGGGGCTGCTGCCGCGACCGGCGCCTCCCGCGTCCTCGTACTACTCCCCGTACCAGCCGCCCACCGCTCCCGCGCCCACCTACCCGCTGCAGTTCACGCAGCCCGCGCAATCTGGCGCCTTCGGTTCACAGTTTATTTCATCCCAGTTACAAGTCGCCGCCGCAGTTCAACAGATGCAGGTTGGTTCTTTACATGTCGCACATTTTTTAAATCGGTCTGTAATCATCGATTGACAAAAATGATGAAAGAACGCATGAAAGGAATTGTTTTATATGAATTGGCATGACGACGTTGTTATAACTGTACTCCTTTGTACAATAAAGGGTACAATAAAGAGTATCTATCTATCTAATATATAGATATATTTTATTAACACACACATAGTACACTATGTGTAAGGTTTTGCATAAGGGTCATGTCCATCAATAATATCAACAATGAAGTAGGTAGGTGGTGGTATATTATAAATGATAAAGCTAATTTTGTTGTTCAGCAACAATACCGCGCGCCGATGCAGCAGCAGTACGCGGCGCCCCCGCAGCCGCGGCCGCCGCCGCAGCAGATGAAGTCGCCGCTGCACGAACACGCCAACGGGTTCGCGCCGCTGTGCGAGTCCGCGTCGCCGACGCCCAAAGGCAGCAAGCCGCAGAAGCCGCCGCACTCGCCGCCGCAGCACAAATACCACGCGCCGCCGCCGCTCGTGCCGCCGGCCATCACGCCACTGCAGCACCATCCACCACATCAGCAACAGGTAGTTATAATTATATTTTACAAATATTGTTTATTTGTTATGTGGTCAAACAAAATATGTTGCTCCTGACACCCATTGTAAGTTTGTGATACATAATATTATTTGGTTTAAATGAAAAATATAAAGTTTATTATCTTTAGTTTGGTTCATTAGTAGGAGAGCCAAGAGCGGATTTCGGTAGTTACTGGAGCACGTCAGATTAAGATCATGGAGAGTTTATTTCACCTTTATAAATCACTGGCTTTAGCCCGCGCTTCGCCCGCGAAAATTTCCCACGGTAACAGTAATTTTTCCGAAATCAAAAGTACCCTATAACCTTGTCCATACTTAAAAGTATATGTACCTATGCAACATTTTAGAAGATTAGTTTAGTAGATAGAGCGTGAAGAGGAAACAAACTTACTTTCGCATTTATAATATTAGTTACCAACAGCCTCACTGTTAAGATATGAAGCTATGACCAAAGTTGGCCTTAATCGAATACATTTGTAATCTGATTGATAATCAGATTTAAAATAATCCTGATTGCATGTCACAGCCGTGAACGCAACCAAAAGCACACAATAATGAGAGTTTTCATGTTAATCAATTTGCCAATCTTAACTTTGCAAGTACCTCCATACCTCAAGTTTTCCTCTTGGATCAACGTGGTACATTTTCTAGTTACATTTACAAAATTTTAAGTAGAGTAAGGATCCGGCTACTATTTCTATCTAGGCATGTGGAAATACAGACGATTATCAAGTTTTATCATTGTTCTTACCAGCTGAGATTTACAAATATTCATGCGTATATATTACTATTTGGGAATGTACCTACACGTACATATATTAACACTAATACAATTTGGAGTTGTCCGTATTTCTTCGCGCCATAAGTCAAAGCCAAAAGTTATCAGACTAGCCGACATAATACACGCAGTATTTCCGACCGTAGCAAATGATGGGCGGGAACAACGGGCGGTGCGGCGGCACGGGCGGCGGGCCGCGGGGCCTCGCCCCCCGCTACCCCGCGCCCATCCAGCGCCCGCCCGTGCCCGTGTACCGCGCGCCCGCTGCCCACGCCCGCCATCACGCGCCCCGCCCCAACCACAACCTCTACTACCACCACCACCAGCGCAGTGAGTACTTTTTATAGTTTATTTTTAGTTTTAGGCCTTGTTTCACCACTTTCATATTATGGGATCAGGACAGATATCTTTACAAGTTTTGCACAGGGCTAACTGACATCGGAGTAAAATCTACAGAATGAAAGATTGGTGTTAATAGTGATAAAATTTAATCATATCCTATAAAATCTGGTGATAGGTTTTAGGTGAATATTATATTTCAACATTTTTATAGACGGAGCCGGCAGCGGCGAGCGGGCAGTCGACGCTGGAGAGAGCGCGGGCGCAGGAGACGAAGCCGGCGAGACGGTCGCGTCACCCGACGCGCCGCCGCCCGCCGAGGTCAAGGCCGAGTGAGCCGCGTCCCCCCACCCGCTGTCCACTGCCCACGAGGTCGCCTGCGCGGCCCGCGACGCCCGGCGCGTCGCATTCACGCCCAACTCTCAAACGCGTAATGCGACTCGGCGATGCCCATTTACACATAAGGTGTCGCTAACTTTACTAATATTGTTATTTGCTGACGGAACGGACGGTCCGATTGCCGGCGCTAGGAATGACAGTGTCGATTTCGACGATCAGACGTCGCATCGCGTGTTTGAGTTTGAGCCTTTAGGTTTTCGGTATTTGAATTAAGTCGTAAATTATGGAAGTGATTTTAAGATTATATAAGATGTGTACGAATCGATGCGCGCCGCGGCTTCGTCGATCGAAGCTCGCCCCTCGGGCCGGCTGCGGCCGACGTCGCGGCGGTAGCGGCGCTCTGTTTGTATGTAAATATATTGATCGGACGGATATCCGGCTATTTGACTGTTACATTTAAGTATATATAAACGCGAACGGTCGGTGGCCGAGCCGCGACCGATGCACCGAGGGCTCGCGTCCGATTGAGCGTTGCCTCGACCTCTCACTAGTGAATATGTAGCGACGGTTTTACAGAACGCATGTCGATGCAATATAAATGAATAATAAATGTAATTTGGAGCGAAATGGTTGAATGTCACTCGGCAACGCTGAGAAGCACTCATTTAAACTCCATGTATCATAACCAATTATTATATGCGAATAAAATTATTATGACCGAATACAGTTTTGAATTATTTTTACTACTATTTTTCAAACCTACACACTGGTTGCATTATTTAGTCTTAAAATCCCACTATAAAACGACCTTCACCGAGCTGGTTATTGGATAGAAAAGTTTATATCCAGTTAAATATTTAGTCAATAAATATATTGATACAGTGCATATATTTATATAGAATATTCTGGAGTGAAAATTTTCAGACATGCTATTTTGTCTGAAAATTTTCACTCCAGAATATAGTTAACAAAAACAAGGTATATCAAATTGTCAACATTTTGCAAATGGGTTGCCAAAAATTTGTCCTTTTTTCATGCGTGACGTTTGCATATTCCCTATAGACCTAGTAACCAGCTCTGTGAAGGTCGTTTTAGTGGAATCGTATACAAAACGGCAACCTTGCAACTAGATGGCGATAGCTAGTCGTAAAAGTTATATGCTTTTAGTCATTGACAATATGAACAAAGAAAAATGCATGGAATTAGTACGTACTCCGTACAACTGAATCCATGGAAAAATACTTTAGGCGTCTTGAATAAAATTGATGAATAAGGAGCCTTCAGATAAAGAAACAACCCACATATATAGCATGGAAATCATTTTGTACCATATATCCTGCAATGTGTACATAAACACAAATTAACCTTATGGTCAGTCATACCAGTATGATTAGAAGGATATATATACATTACATACATCCTCCACATAGATCCCCATTAGATGTCCCCGAAATCCTTTAGCCGCGATTGGTCCAAAGTTCCAAAAAATTACAATTTGCGGTTGGTCCAAAACATACGATGTTTCCAAAATTGTATAATTTACATACTAATCACATCTTTATCCCTTACGAGGTAGACAGACATACATTCAAGTGCAAATGTGTTTTATGGAATAACAAATAAAGATTGTGAGAGACTGGTGTCTGAACTAAGCAGAGCCTGTATCTCAGAAGACCAGCCTCTCCCCACAAGGAGTAGGAACAGCAAACACTTGTCTTCTTATATAAATGAAATATATGTGCTTAACTTCTATACAAACTACGCAAACGAACTTATACACCTATACTTACAAATATACAATATATATATATATATATATTGGACCATTCGCGCCTAAAGGCCCGTAATCATAGTGGGATTTATCCCTACTTCGCAACTAGTATTATAAATGCGAAAGTAAGTTTGTTACCTCTTCACGAATTATCTACTGGACCGATTGTAATGAAATTTGGTACACGGGTAGAAAATAACCTGGTATAACACATAGGGTACTTTTATCCCGAAATTCCCATGGGAACGAAGCCTCGGGGCGCAGTTAGTTTTTTATAATTGGCACTCTGTATTCCCGTTTAGAAATATTTAAGAAGACAAGTGTATGTCTATTAATGATTTCGTATTGTATATGTTTTCATAAAGTACAGCAAAGAACACTTCAATTACGTTTGCTGAATATAATGCAAGTGTACTGAAAAAAACACTCGTGTCCTGTAATTTTTTTTTAATTTCCCACTCGTCACCGGATTGTACAAAGTTGGGAGTGACAAGCGTGAGCGACCGGCTAGTTTGGCAGCTGATAGCCAATAATAGAATTGGTAAGGAACCGGTTGTAAAATGAGATCTGAATCCTTAAAATTTGAACTCTGACTTCGCGCCGTCACAGCTTTCAGGGCTTGAAGGAACATGGAAATAGTTACCTAGTTCACAGTTAATGTGAGGTAAACGTACGAAGCTGTCGGCAGGACTCGAACAAAGCAAATCCCGTCTGGCTGTTGACCTTCGTTCATTGCACTTTCAGCTTCAGTCCCTTGCTTGATGCATTATTTATATACACATAGGTACCTACCTGAATTTAATTTAGTACTAGGTTATCTATAGAACAATTATGTTTTAACCTACTGTGTTGATGCCTGTGAACCTTGTCCAATTATGTGTGTAGATATAGGTAATGTTTTTTTAAATATTATTGAAAGCTTTTCTAAGTAGGGGGTAGGTGACATGGTTGACCCATAGATGGCCAAGTCTCTTATCTCTCTCATCTTCGCGTGTTCCCGAAGTCATTCAATTAGTTGCGACTCACAAGTGTGTGACACCCCTGGTGTTGCAGGCAGAGGCTGAGTGACCATTTCCCATTATTGTTGGTTTTGCCTAACGTCATCCTACATTGAGAACGCCGTATTAGAATATCGGCTGCCTATAGGCAGCCAATATTCTAATACAGCGTTCATTAATAAGGATAAAAAGGGAGGTGGACGAACAACCTCAAGGCAAAAAAACGAAAGAGAATTTGGAACACTGAATTTGCAATGGCCGTAGGAAAAAAGGGCTTTATATTCCTCTCTAACGACTTTAGAGAGAGTACATGGACCGATAAAAACCAAGGTGGAATATTTAGCTTCGTGACTAACATTGTGTGTATATATATATATGAGCAATAACAACAACTAATTGAGTTGTGTTGTTCTATTCAAACCAAATTATTGACAAAGAATTATTTCCAAAGATGATAGAAATGGTAACATCGGAAAATAGGGGGGTAACCCAATGGATCCTTATACTGCCCGAACTGAAGGAGCCTAAGCCTAATAACTTGTTTGCATGAAAAGGCTCAGTTAGAAACTGAGGAGGATTAGAAAAATAGAGAAATCAAGCTAAACGACTTATTACTTAAGAGATTGGACTATGTAGTTGGAATTTATTCTTTGTTCCGTTTCAAAGTTTCTTGTAATTACAATGCTTAACTAAATGCTGAGCGCGGTGACCGGTCAATTAGCCTTAACGATTCATTAACAAAACCAATGGATTCCTTTAAAATATGAAGTAATTGCTATATTTAAGAACTAATTTTCTGTAAATGTCTCCAAAAACTGGTACTATAGGACGTACGATGATAAAGAGTAAACTTAGGTGTAGCCGTACTTAGAAAAATACAAATTACACTTCCTGCTGTGCGAAACACTAGTCCTGTCGAAAACGTATTATGCAGACAATATTTTCGATCACTCCATATTGGCACGAACGCAGAAAACGATCCAACGTGTCCAAAATGCCTGTGCGTGCCCATTATTGTTTCCAAATCCACCACGCTCACATGTTAGTCCATTTCTAAATCAAAACAGCCTAATATGTGCAATAGAAGAACTGTTCACTTTGCCACTTTATTTTTTTGCGTGTTGAATGAATGTGAGCCATCATATCTATATAATAAAGTTAAAAAAGGGTAAAATGAGAATTGCTACTGTCTTATTAGTACCTCAGCACAGTACACTGCAATTTGCCGCCTCCAATTAGAAGAGAATTAGAATTAGAAATTAATTATAGGTATATGTATGTATATTGTAAAAAGATAACGTACGGCGGCGGCAATGGGTAGGGGTACACCTATTGCCGTCCGTTTATTTTTACCTGAAAATAATTAGGTACATTATTTTTTGTTTACGTGCGCCCCGATATACAATACAAGACACAAGAAAGGACGAGATAAAAGTACCTACCTACCTCAGGTAGACAGTTTGTTTAGGTACTTTTTAAAGAATGATTTAGGGAGCTACATTTTGTTTATGACTTTGACACAACGTATAATACAAAGAAAGGTAACGGTAAAAATCTAACATAAGTACTTTACATAAGTACCTTCTTTATTTACATTTGTAACCGAACGAATTAGACAAGTTAGCAGAACTGAAAATAATTGAAAGGTGCAATTGCTTACCCGGCTAATCTTCGTGAAATCAGCGCAGGCATTTTCCTTCTAGAGTGATTCATACGAAATCGGACGTACCTATGCCTATATTATTCTATCTCTTGAAACTAATGTTGTTGATTACAACAATTCAACAAAACGTAGCAACTATACGTCCATTGTTATAGTGGGAGTTAGTCATTCATTGCATTTACTGTTCAGTCGCCAGTCGCCAGTCGCCAGTTCTAAGCGAGACCGTCTGGTCGCCGTGGCAATCCAATGCACATCGTTCACACAAACTTTCACTTCGTCTAAATATAAATAAACAGTACAAAAATAAATATGCCTGTTTGGCAGCGTTATAATAACTTTCCCGGTTTATTATGCATGTGGTGACATTACGCTAGTGATACAAAGTGAAAAGGTTGTGATGTTTCTTAATTCGAATTAGTTCCGAAGTACAAAGCACCTACAACTATAGTGAGATTGAGTTACATCTTTGATTCTGTTTTACACAGAATTTATAATGTAAGTGAATAATATTAGAAGAAAAGGAGTTTATATGAAAAAGTAAATTTCTGAAGACACCGAGACAGCAGACATGGGTAAAGAAGAAAAAGATTACGGTAAGTTGTAAATCTACAGTTTACCATGAATATGTGTTTAAAAAAATGCCTTCTAAATTATATGTGTATAAGAAACTCTCAATACGTAGGTACAGTCCGAGTAATCCAATATTATTACCGTGGTACAGACAAATTTAATACCAGAAAATGTTTATTCGATTTAATGTAGGTAGTTATTGTACATACTGTAAAATTTAAATATGTTTACTCTCATTTTAAATATAGCCAAATACGAAAAGCATAATATTCCCTTGTTCGCTGACTCGTAGTCTACGAATAGGTAGGTAGGTACTTTTTCGTAGTTATAGCAGCAAAGTATATAAGCACAGGTAAATTTATAAAAAAACGAACAAAAAATCGATTAATCGATCGACATGCGATCGTAGCCCTATTCTTTCTTCAATTAGATATAATGTAATGCTTCCTATGTGGAGGTTCCTATTCCTCCAATTTAATCTCACCTACCTACCTAGGTACTTACTCGATTTACAAATCCCGTAGTTATAACTTCAATATTGGTGGTAAACAACAATAATCAATGTATTAACAATTAAAGCATAAAACGAGATCTAAACTTGCGGTTCCAGGCGTTTGTAAACATGCAAGTACAAAGTTATCTTATATATGCCATTGCCGAAACTGTCGCAACTCGCATGACCTTGTATTATACGTCGTACGGCACAACTTGGGCAAATTTGATGACGACGGCCTGAGGGACTGAAATCTTTACCGTTTATATAAGCTACCTACGATGCCAGGGTTTTTTTAAAGCTGGGATTGGGACGATACGAACAACAGAATGATCCCAAGATTATATGGTTCACTTGGTTATCCGATATTACATCGAGGGAACGTATTCAATGGTTTTACTACCAAACATCATAAATACATTTAACTACATCACCTCATGCTTTCTGGCATCCCGCCAAGGTTTGCCGGGTAACCATCAAGTCATAGGTACAGAGAATTACCCACTGTCCCTATTTCCCATAATAATGATGATTGTTCGTTACTATGCCGCACTATTTACTTATTTTATCTGGCAAGGAATATTGTTCCGTTCAATGTGTTTTACAATAATCATAAAGGATATCAAAATAATGTACCCTTCAGCTGGCAGACACTAAACGAGATAAAAATCACATCTATATATACAGTATCCAGTTCTTACACATATTGAAGAATTGATTTCAACAAGGAAATTAATGATGATAAAAAAACATTTGTTTATTTCTAACAGTTGCAAAGAGTAGAAGAATTTATTAAAATGACTACTTGTTTGGTAAATAAAACATGGAAGGGATAAAAGTCAGAACACAGAAGGGAAAATTTTGAAAAAAGGAAATATATAAGAAAAAATGAAAAACGTAGTCCACGTAGATATCTTTAAGTAAACTGAAACGCTTGGTGCAAATTTTAATTTATACGCCAATGCTAATGTGTTGAACTAAAGCGGGTTTATTAGCAAACAGTCCGTTTACGTCACCAATACTCGTTCTGATTTTTAAAAAAATACAACCTCATTTCTTATGCATTATATAGCTCTCGTAAAAACTACGCAATGTTCATATGTGACTGAGTTCGGCGATAATGTGTAGGCATTACAACTTAGATCCAATCCACGATGATAAGTTCCAAACATCGATTTATTAGGTTAGGTACCTAACATTATGTAACAATAACATAACTAACATCTTAATTCAGTTTTACTACTTATATACAAATCCTGGAATATCATCAGATAATTTATTTAAAAATACATAGTTAACAATACTTTGTAAGTACCTTCACGGATTCCCAACTGTTTTGTCTTTGCAAAATTACGTGGGAATTACAGTGACGCATAATTCCTTCATAATGTTATTGTTATAAGAACTGATAAATCGATTTGTACAAGGGAAACATTTGCGTGATTAGATCGGCCGGAAGTATCAGTACATGTTGATACATAACTATTATTTAGGTAAGTAGGCTAGTACATAATCTAGACCGAGATGTATTGTATGGATACTTGTAAAAAGACCTTCATTTTTCTAATGGAAGCACGGCACTATCTTGCAAAATTTGCAAACCGATGATGAATATAAAATTAATATTGCAAGCATCAAAATAATAATACTGTAATAATAATAATAGGTACATGTAATTTCCTCGTTGATTGCAAGTGTATAATAATTATAAATGAATGGGAAAAGTCTAATAGGTTAGTAAAATAATATTATTTTCGCAAAAGGTACCTAGTAAAATGACAACTAAATATTAGGGATTAGGATTAGTATTACGAATGTTAATTTATAATATATTCGTCAAAATACGTATTATTTCATTTAAGTATATTCGGTACATATTCGAATGAAGATAATACAGTCGTCTTCGGAAATGATCCTATATTCCTTTGATAAAAAATAGGAATAGCTTAAATGTAATCCACTTGTCTTTGTATTTATTTGTGTCAAGTCCGCATCAAGTCAAGTCCACATAAAATTAATAAATAGCGAGCGATGCGCTCGCGCACCGAGACGGTCACTGTTCGTCCCATCCGCGCAAGCAAAATAACGTAAACATGCTACCTACCGTATCTTCACGTCATCATTTTCTATCGACGCGACATAAAGCCGAGACCACGAAAGAGCTCCGATAATCACGTTTGTTTATCTTTGAACTACACATAGAACTTTTTACTATACTGTGGAACTCTTACTTACTATTGTGTCTGATGCATCAGCATCAGACACAATAGTAAGTAAAATGATATAAAATGTGTCGACAGTAGTGATCTACTGTCGACACATTTTATACCAAATAGCCCCGAGAGTAGGTACCACCTATCATTTTTAGGGCTCCGTAGCAAAAACGGAACGTAGTCCGTTCATCCGTATGTCACAGCCACTTTTTTCCGAACCTATAAGAACTACCTATACTGTTGAAACTTGGTAAGTAGATGTATTCTGTGAACCGCATTAAGATTTAACACAAAAATAGAAATGAAAAACTATACTTAGTAGAACTGAAACTCAGTTTTTTTATCAAACCCATACGTGTGGGATAGGATAGGTCTTCAAAAATGATATTGGTTTCTAATATATTTTTTTTCAAAACTGAATAGTTTGCGCGTGAGACGTTTCCAAAGTGGTAGTGTGTGTGTCCACACTGTAACTTCTAAAATAAGAGAAAGACAAAACTCAAAAAATATGATGTACATTACTAAAACATCCACCGAAAATTGGTTTGAACAAGAACTAGTAAGTAGTTTTTTTTATAGTGTGGAACTGTGGATTAAACTTTACTTCTCACAAACATGCCAGTGGGCTGCTGTGTACACAAGTACGTGGTAAGCACCAGTGATCTCAGTGGCGTGGTGACGTTACCTCGTAGATTGTGTAATGTCCGGCCGTTCTAGTGTTTTATGGTTTAATTCTTTGTGTCTTGTGGAACTAGTGCAGTAAACGTACTAATGCTTTGTCAACCAGAGATAACGTTTCCTACCACCTTATTAAAATTGCCTCTGTTATCAATTACGCACATAAAATAATTAATATATAAGGCATACCTTCTATATCTTATTATTAAGAGAACTCCTATCTACACAGCCTTATTTATCATGTTTCCGTCTAAACAAACATCCATATCGTATAAAATGCTGTAGATAACATTTTTTCCTTTATAAGACTAATTTACAAATGTTATTTATAAGTTGAAAAACCTAAACGAGCAGAATTTCGTAGGTATTTTACTTAAAAACCTATGTAAATGCTGAGTACGACTTGTTAGCTTACTATGAACCCAGAGAGTTGAGGTTAAGTTTTCAAGGTTTGAAACCAAGAAGGCATTTTGTAAATGAATCCCGAAAAAAAATGTACAAAATAAAATTTGATATTTTTTTTGTACATTTCACCTATCCCTATTAAAACAAAAAAAATGTGTCGAATAAAGACAGACTAATTAAAGTTACTTTAATAATAGCCATTGTTATTTAATGATTGTGAATAGGAATATTGAATAATAGCTGCACTTCGCAGTGTTACCCGCGTAATTATTTAAAAAGTACATTAACGTTTTTATGCACAGTACCTATGCATCAGACATTTTGACCAAATCCTAAGGGAATCGTATACTTTCGAGATAAAAACTCCACCCTATGTGTTAATCCAAGGTAACAGCTACATCATACAAATTTTCATAAAAATTGACCCAGCCGTTTGGATGCGAAGAAGTGACAAATATAAACATACAAACTTTCACCTTTCAAGATTAGCGAGATAAGGAAGTTCGTTTTTCCATCGGTATTAAATCTACAAAGGCTTAGGACAACCATTTACGCTTCATTACACTTCATTGCTCTTACACATACAACATTTTGTTGTATGTGTAGTGACGATAACGACACTACAAGTGCATCAAGTGGAGCAGCCGATAGAGTGTTCGTAGATTTAATTGCTATCCACGACGTGGTCCTTCCACTTCACGTGAATCACAATGGACACTATGGAGAGGGATTAATATGCAAAGAACATTTTAGATTTGAGCAGTATATTATTTTATAATTAAGATATAAAATTAACCGTTTTATCAGTCTAATAGATAACAGAAAATTGAAAAAAATAGTAAACCCACATTGACAAAGCCTTGTTATAGCAAGAATATATCACATAACAAATTCATATTCACGGGAGCCATGGACTTCATGTTAAACGGAAAATAATTACAAGGGGATTTTTTTACAATTTGTAAATATCCTGTTATCTGTAAGGGACTGATAACAGCGAGCTCATGATAGTGCCGTGCCACAAATCGTCCGCTGTGAAACATTTTCCGTGATGCTTCATCGTGTATTTGAGAAAATAATCTTGGTAAAATGTGGTATTGTGTACGGATATAAATAGAAAACTGTCCGCCCATCTTTAATATGGGTTGTTGTGGAGACTGTTGCATACCACCAAAAGAATCTCGTAAGTACCTACTACGTTGCATTTTAATGGCTCTGTTATTTACGATCAGATAAATACATAAGGAAAATATTTATTTCGAATCAAGAGGGATGTACAGTAGATTTTCAACAGATAGGCCACTCGCATATACTCACCGTTTTCACTAAAGTATGTACTTATTCACACACACTTGACACACACTTCCCGGCAGGTCAAGTCTATCATGTAAATAAGTAACGTGAAAGGAAACCTATTAAAGTTGGAAATTAGTATAACAGGGATGTATTAGCTGTGTCATAAAAAAATACATATAATATTTATGAACCACGCCTAGGTATCTAAAAAAATATACCGTAAATATATAGTAACAGATTGGTGGCATTAGATGGAGAGACTGATAGGCTATCAAATATGATAGTGTTTTATATGATTGAGTACAATTACCCGACTGCAAAGGAAGGCAAATTTTTCACTCGTAGGTATCTTGTGTATTTAATGTTAAATGGTGAATGGATTTACTAATATACACTAAATAAGAAGAAAAAGCACTTTCAATCAATTTCGTATTTCGCGATCTTAATAAAAATTATGGTTTCAGGGGAACCGATCCGCTATGACCCGGATTTCAATGGACCCATCCACAACCGATCATGCACGGATGTCTTGTGGCTTATTTTGTTTATCTTATATTTAGGAGTTTGGGGTTTCATTGGATATTATGGTGAGTATTTTATTCAATATATATATCGCTCTAACAAAACAATATCAAATAATCCCACTAAACAGAATACACAACAAGTAAAATCTTTTTGGAACACTTCCATTTAATAAATATTTAATTATATAAACAAAAGACCTCGCACAAATATCAAACATACGAGACAAAAATTTGCTAAATCTTATTACTTCTTTTCTTTCTTTGTTAATCTGGTAATCGTAAACATTTTCAGCTATGACCCATGGAAACATGCAGAAACTGCTTGCGCCGATTGACTCCAATGGGAACCGATGCGGACTAAACTCATGGTTGCAAGACAAGAAGTACCTGGTGTTCTTTGATATCACGCGTTGTCTCCAACCAGACACGCCCATCACAGGCTGTCCCACACCACAGGTAAATAACAATACGTTTGATTATAATGATACCATTCGTTAGAGCGATTTCCAATGAGATCTGACGTGAAGCATACTTTGCTCATTTGTTATATGTATGTACTTATTAGACCAAACCCTAGGTTATAATAATAATCTTATATCCTGAACCTAATATACATTACATAAAAATAAATATTAGTCAACAGACAGATATACATATTGAGCATATACATGTACTAAGATCACTTTTATAAGGATTCGAGTATTCTAGGTCTGCGTGAATCAATGTCCGGACAGAACCATAAATTTTGAGAAAGAATTAACAGCAGCAAACTTTAATGAATTGAAGAGCCGCATGGTCTGTAAATATGATGTGGACATAAGTACTTATGAAAAAGCAATGCAAAGCATAAGTGAAGAAAAATGCGCCAAGAGCGTTCTGAAAAGTGAAGCAGGTATATATATTTTATATAGCGAAGCAGGTATATATAGATATATATATTTTATTTGAGAGAATTTGAGTTTTTTTTATCCTTTTTTGGTGGCACTAACTTGCTTGGTATTTAACTGGAAACATTTTATATCAAGTTCTTTTATTGTATTTGCACTCTGTAAATTGCATAATCATGAATGGCGAATTCGATTTGACGCCTCGTAAGAATTTAACGAAACTTACTGGTTGAATTAACATAAAAATAAGCAATTGTGCTCTTTCAATTCCTTGATATCAGAGTGAGTGTTTGTTATATATTAATAAGCGTAATTCAAAAACGATGAAAGGTCCCACTCAACTAGCCTAATGCTAGGTTTGCTGAACTCTAGTGCTATTTCGCTGCATCGGCGATCTATCTACCATGCCACGTTGTGCCGAGGCGGCCACGGCCAGCTCTCGATGGACAGGCAGTGGGTCAGGCGGGGCGTGCCTTCGGAACCCGGAGAAGGCGCAGGAGTCCCTGCTGACCAGGGCCACAGCCCTCGACACCTACGTGGGCTGGATCACAGCCAGCTGGGTCACCTACTTTAAGGGGACCGAGCGTGATACCCACATTGTAGGTATCCTGTATGGGCATCGGTAGCGGTCAACCATTACGCATGTCATTCGAATGAGCACTGTAGTTGTAGACTGATGCATCGTAATTCGTAATAATTTGAACTAATTTGCACTGTAGAAATTTAAAATTTTATACGGATCCCTAATGCTATTTTTAACCAATAACGTCCTTGCATATAACTACTTATCTGTATAGAATGTAGAAACAACACATCAACTACAGTTATAAAATAAAAACAACGTAAATCTGTTTTATTCATGATGCTTAAAATTTGAAGAATAACGTATACAGGGCACAACGTTTTACAGAGTTATTTGTTAAAAGCCAGTAAGCGCCGAACCTATGTAAAATGAGATATGGTAAGGAACAAAAAGAAACTATATCAAAACTCGTAGAATAAACGTTGTTGTTTATGACGTAAACTTCCTAAGTTCTGCGTTTACGAGCTTTCTGGTGTTGTACAAGTAACTTTGTGAAGCAGTGTCATATTCATTGTCATTGAGATAAAATATAGTTGTTTCCACATAATACACCAATGCAACCCTTTTAATCTTAGTTGGATGGCACGTATTAAACCTTGTAATCCTTAAACAATTCTGTACCCATTGCTCTCTAACGCCACCTTGCGCATGTTTGGTGCTGGCGCAGTGTTGGGGCGGTGCTTGCCCACCGATCTGGACGGAGTGGTGCCGGACAGCACTCAGCAACAAATCGCAGGCTCAGCTAATGAGGTAAACACACCGCAACTAATTGGCATGTATTTTATTTGAAGCCCTGAAGACGGTGATGCGTAACCGATGCAAAATATTATTGCATTTGACCTTTATATTTTAACTGCAAATACAGAAGTAATTATTTTCACTCCAAATCATTTTAAACGAACAAGATCATGTAAATTAGTTAGTACAGTAGTAATCATAGTCATAGAAAACGAAATTCCGTAGGTTTAGAGCTTCAAAATAGTTGTAATTGTCATCCCTTTTTCTTGAAAATTAGAGTTTGCGTCATATTTTGTTAGATTGATTCACCGTTTGTTCTGATTTGTGAGCACAACTACGAGTAAGCTGACAAATAGGGATGCCAGTTCGACTGGCAATAGCAACAAAACTGTCATACTTGACAAATATAATGCTGCACACTGCCTATACTGGTACTTGTCAATTACAGGTAGGCTGTGGCAAGCTACGCTATACCCGTGGTGCTGGATATAATAAAATTGAAGAAAGGCCAAATTTGTACATTGGATATATTTTTTTAATTCTTCATGGAATAAACTTAGTTACTGATATAGATGACGAAAATATAGTTTTGGAAATTTTTGTCTGTTTGTCTGTCTGAACACGCATCACTCGAAATCTACTGGACCGATTTGCTTGAAATTTGGTATGTAGGTACCTTATATACCGGGTTAATATCTTAGATACATTTCATCCTGGTAAATGGTCAGGTTCCCGTAGGATAATTGAAAAACTAATTATGAATCAAAAATTCCTCAGAATCCCGGGTAAACGTTTTATAGACATTTCATCCCGGAAAATGAGAAGGGTCCTGTAGGAAAATTAGATACATTTCATCCCGGTAAATGGTCAGGTACCTGTAGGATAATTGAAAAACTAATTATGAATCAAAAATTCCTCGAAATCCTGGATTAACATCTTATAGACATTTCATCAAGGAAAATGAGTATATTGGATCCTATAGGAAAATTAAAATAACAATCCACGGATCCAGGGACACAGGACGGGACACATTGCAAAAAACATGATGGCACAATATGTAGGAAACGGTACGGGATATCTACTTTACATTACATAGCAGGAAGCGGGACTGGACAAGTTTACGGGATGAGACACGCAGCGGAAAACAGAAAATTGAACTAAAGATGAGAAAAAATACGAATTTGAATCATATATGTTTACCAGTCTTACAGAGTACGCGATAAAAAAAATTACTGAGATTTTGCTATGAAATTCACGCGGGCGAAGCCGCGGGCATAAGCTAGTAGCTTAATAAAACTCCCGTAGGAAACCATGTTATCTCACAAATTCCTTTGTGGCACTTGCCCTCTATTATGATGTTTGTTATAAAAAAGTAAGGATCTCCTTTCAATATTAATATACAAGACCAAAACATGCGAATAATGATGACCTTGCTTTTGAATTTAGATCACATCTTTTCTCACTTTTTATTTGTTAACTCAAATTACAACATTAAATATTCAAAAAGCATAACTCCCTCCTCGCAAAGTATAAACTTTGTTTACTACTTGGCAGTTATCCGCTCAAATCGCTCAAGACATGGTGCAAGCACGCTGGTACATCGTGGGAGCGGTGCTGATTGTAATACTCATCTGTTTCGTGTACATCCTCGTGCTGCGATGGGTGGTCGGGCCAGTTGTATGGACCTCTATCGTCGCTTTCCTCATACTACTTGGATTCTGTATGTCCTATCTCCCATTTTTTAATAGTGGGTCTATATTTTTTTAACCTCAGATAAAAGAGGATGGTTTTGAATACACTTCAGCAACAGAATTAAAAATTGTTTCTAAGAATAATACTGTTATTGTATACATTAAATTTTAAACTTCCGCATTTAATTACATATTATATAAGTATAAATAAGGTACAAGTATTACACCCACACGTTATGTTATTGCTTTCTTTTGTCGTTGTAACACGACCGAGATATAAATAAGAAATATTTAATGCCGTGTATTTTATCTATATAAGGATATTTATTTAGTCTCAAATTCATAACTTATAGACTGACACTAATATTGCCTACAGAATCGTTGAATGATTGATTTTTTTTCAGCTTGCTATTTATGCTACAAAGAGTACAAGTATTATCTGGCGAACCCTGTACAGCAGATCGCTACGTCCAACATCAAAGGCTATGCAGAGTCTATAGTAAAGACGCACACGTTTTGGTTGGTCGTCCTCATTATTGCAGCGATTGTATTGCTCATACTGACGCTTATTGTCATCTTTCTGAGAAACCGCATTGTTATTGCCATAGCTTTGATACGTGAGGGCAGCAAGTGAGTACTGGTTAATTTATTTTCTCCACTAACATTTCACTATTAGATTGGCTCAATACCGATCCAATTGAAATTTTTGATTTACTGCTGACCGGTTGAAGATACACTGTGCGGTTGTGTGATGTAAATTCATGGTCTCACGGTTTTTTCGTCACAGAAGTAAAAGTACTTAATAAACTTAGATTAGGAAAAACTCCAAATTCTGTGTTAATAAATGTCGAAGTAATGGGTAAACAATTTTGCAACTGAAAAAATACTAATTCATATATTGAATCCAATCATTGTGTCATGATGTTTTAGAGCTGTGTCGGCAATCAAGTCAACCGTATTTTTCCCAATACTGCCATGGGTCATGCAGTGCCTTACGATAGCATACGGAGTCTTCGTTCTCATGTACATCATATCCATGGGAGAGAGTCTCTTCAGTGTCGTCAATAAGAAAATCGACCCCGACTGCGTGTGCAATGGAAATTATACGGTACGAATAAAACGATTTCGTCATTATACCAATTTAAATAAATAAAAGCGAGGTCATGTCGTCAGCCATTACTTTGAGGAAGTTATCTATTTTTATCTCTTTCCGAGTCATCTTAGTAGTCCTCTTTCAATTATATCCTAACTAATATAAATGTGAAAGTATAAGTTTATTAGTTACTTCTTCATGCATTACGTACTCAACCAGGTACATAAACTCATAGTACAGAGAAGGACATTAACTAGATGCCTTAAATCCCGGAACAACGTAATGTTCTTGTGGGGAATTGATGCGAACAAAACCGGGGGCAAAAGTCTTACATAAATTCTTACTTATAGTCTCCAATGATGTGGACTAGACACTGGGCTTGTTTTAAGTGAAGGATACATTTTAATCTTTTTTATTATGCTTATTTCAGGATTACGCCAGCTGTGACCCAATACAATTCCAGTTGGACTGCCATGATTCCGGTACCATCTTGCCTTGCAAGAAAGCTATTTGCTACTTCACTGGACTCGATTCACCTCATAGTGTCGTCTATTTACATCGTACGTCAAATTTATTTTTTATGATTTTATTCGTCTAATAACAAATACCTTAAATAGCTTTATGAACTTAATTTGAGATTGAGATTTATTATTTGTGCAACAGTGGGCAATCTTCTCGGGTTCTTTTGGACAATGTTCTTCATAAGCGGGTGTTCAGACATGATGTTGGCAAGCACCTTCGCTACCTGGTACTGGACTTTCAGGAAAAGGAATCTCCCCTTCTTCACCCTCACTGCCGGAGTTGCGAGAACAGTGCGGTACGCATTTTCGACTTTCTTTTATTTAGAATATATACCAACATCAACATGTACAACAAAACTTTCTTTTTTATACAGTCGTTGTAACTATCTGTAACAGGATTTTCAGTTCATTATTTAGACGACTCCCGTAATCTTGCAAATGGGACCGGTAAGTTCATGGTGGTACCTAGTAATTCATATGAAATTTTCAGCTACCACATGGGTACTGTTGCCCTGGGATCCCTCATCATCGCTATCGTTCGGATAATACGAGTGATACTAGAGTACATAGACCAGAAGTTGAAGAAGTTTGACAATGCCTTCACTAGAGCCGTGTTGTGCTGTTGCAAATGTTTCTTCTGGTGCTTGGAAAACTTCCTCAAGTTCATCAACAAGAACGCATACATCATGTGCGCCGTTCACGGAACTAACTTCTGTGCCAGTGCGCGGGACGCTTTCTCCTTGCTTATGAGAAATATCGTCAGAGTTGTTGTACTGGACAAGGTAATAACCTATTTTATCGCTACTACATACGTAGTCTTATTTCATTTTTTATTTCGTGTTCGTTTCATAGAGGTTTTTCTTTACGGTTCGGGTCGCAATATGGAAGTTTGCTAGATGAATCATGAATATCTTCAATAAAATGTTAACACATTCATAAAACTTTCAGGTTGCGGACTTCATCTTCTTCTTGTCTAAACTACTGCTATCCATCGGAGTAGGCTTTGCAGTATACTACTTCTTAGATGGAGAAGTAGTCTCGAAGATTACTGGGGGCAAGCATTCACTGTACCTCCACAACAACTACATTCCAGCCGTCTTTCTCGGGATCATCACGTATATCATCGGCTCTATATTCTTCCAAGTTTACTCTATGGCTGTGGACACGCTGTTCCTTTGTTTCCGTAAGTTATCAAAATATTATGATATCTCATAACATGCACGCCCATGTAATGCTCGTTTTCATAAGTCATTTATATACAGAAATGTAATTTAAAACTCTGTTTTAAAATGATACTCAAATGTTTTTGTTTTTATTTCAGTTGAAGATTGTGAACGTAACGATGGATCTCCAGAGAAACCATACTTCATGTCTAAAAATCTTATGAAAATTTTAGGAAAGAGAAATAAGAAGTATGAGGATTAAGTGCCAAATATTTGTTCACAATGGTTGTGACACTAAGCATGTAGTTGATTGAATGATTGTGATGTGTGATTATAAATACGGAACCCTATAAAATCCCAAGACGAAAGTATATCAAAGTAGTCGAATCAGTATGTAACATATGTATTCAATAGAACTGCATTTTAATGATAATACGATGGAAACTGGAAATTAAAAGATGTTCTTGATTTCAAGCATCACATTGGTCATTCATGTGTAAAAAATATCATTTTCTACATACAACTATTTATATTGAAAATTTATATGAATATTCAGTATTTTTTATTATTATGTTATTTAGAAATATTGAAACGAATTGCCAAATATTAGACCTATATGATTTGTAAGCAGGTTTATAAAAAATCTTATGATTTGTTAATAATTAAGATTTTTATAATAATGTTTTTGGCATTTTAACAATTATTAAAAATCAAATCAAGGTAAATAAATATATCAAACAATAATTTTGATACGAAACTCACGATTTTGATTGTGATAAGTCTACTAGATTTAGTTATTATTAAATAACTACTTTCTTATTATTTAAAGGTTTTTTATTTATATCTGCTTACTAGCGTTGAAAAGCGCGAAAGTCACAGTTTCACCACAGTTTTGTATTTTTCGAAACTTTCAATTTAACAAATAAAATAAAGTAATTTCCGAAATAACCATTGTTGCTCGACTTAATTTGGCGGGCGGGTGTTCATCTTCAACACTACTGCTTACTTGCCACTTTGATTTATTTTACTACAGTTAATAGCTAAAATAGTATCACTTCTACTTCTATTCAAAAAGAAACTCACAGTTGTTACTCTTCCATAATATTATTTATTCTGTGCTGTGTTAAGAAGGCGACATCCAACATTGCCTCAGGGTCTAAGAGGTCCTTGACCGCATCATACTTAAGGCTCTCTTCATAAGCAAACATAATACTTGTATCATCTAGCATCATTTTGGACGCCACTAATGCCGCAATGCAATTCTTCACTCTGGCCATGGCTTCTCTATCTGATCTGCTGATAGGCTGAAAACAATATAGCCACTACTGTACTATATACATTACAATATAAACTAAACTAAATATTACATAATGTAAAACAAAGTCGCTTCCCACTGTCTGTCTATCCCTATTTATGCTTTAGATAGTGGTTCAAGACGAATGTTTAGGTGTATAATATATGATGGTTTTATGCAACTGAAGCTGGGACAGTTATAAATAAACTTTATAAGCCACCAACTGGAGAACCCTTCTGTCTTATAAAGTATTGAAAATTTTAAATCAAACCACTACTTTACTGAAATAATCAGTTTTATATCATAGTTTGCACATTCAAAATGTCAATCAATTACTATTTTACCTGTACTTCACAACTGTCAACATCTTCCTTATGCTCCTCCATCATGGTCTCCTCTTTCTGGGTGCTGATCCACACATATCCATTGTTTCCAATTATAACTGATACTCCACAGGGCAAATTGTGGAAATGATTCTTCCTTCTTTTAATCAATGAGGGAAATACTTTGACCAAAGTGCCTTGTGTAAGCTGAACAAAAATATTATTATTATTACTAACTGATGGATACAGGAAAAGAAGAAGGCCTAGGAACCTAACAAGAATGGCAAGAGAACACAAAGGATAGGAATGCGTGGAAGAAGTTAGAGGAGGCTTTTGCCCAGCAATGGGACTTAAACAGCTAATAAAAAAATATATTACTATGAGCCATCAAATCACGGGCACCAGTGCAAAGGCCCAGCACTTATAAAAATGTGAAGAATGGATGGAGGCATTATTTCCATTTGTTGGATGAATAGATAATAAAAAAAATTATGGACTTTATAGAATCATAAATTAGTAATATTCATAACTGAATTTTCATGTGTGACACAAATATTTCTACAGTTGAAGTGTGTATTTTTATCTTTCATTTTTCCATGAAACAAAATGACTTAATTATAATCTTACTAGCAATATAGACTAGGGAATAGCAATAAATACTATATTTATTAAAACAATTTCACTTTTCATTATCAAATGAATTCCAAGTGTAATACAGCAAACCAATCACATTGAGGTGTGGTTGTCAATGCGTCACATTGTGATTGGTTAGCTGTGTCTCACTGCAATGCGATTAAATAGGTAAGTTATTTGCTATTTAATTCTAACTGATATGGACTCAATAAATAAATTCTGCTCTACCTTTCCATATTTTAAACTTCTAGTATGTAAAGAGAGGGATCCATCAGAGAACACACTCTGGACCTCCGCACTGATGAGATCTCCCTCCTGTAGATGTTTCCTCATCATTTGTTCATCTTCAGCAGATCTTCGACGCTGTTACAAATGTTAGAATAAGAAAAGTTATAACTCAATAATAGGATACATATAATTTATTTACAAAACACACTTATACAGATATAAGTATCAAAAATATATATGCAAAAAATTATAGAAAAGATATGTACTTAAGCATATTACAGATAGGTAACATCTTAGTATATGTGGGCTATGAAATTCCAGCACTGATTTTCAGTTAATAGCTTTTGTTTCATAAAAAATAATCTAATTAAATATCATACTAGAGGACTATCTGTAGACTATGTAGAGGTAAGTAATAAAATTAAACACGATATTTATAGAGTTCAACCATCGGGTTTGACTCACCAGTTCTCCTCCAGGAAGATTAACTGAAGATAACTGAAGAATTGAATCAAGACGTGAATTAGTCTCGACTTTCCATCGCCTCTGTTGCACTTCCAGAACTCTGCCAACCACCACATCACCGATTTCACCAACGTACCGACTTTTGAGTGGTCTTATGCATATAAGTTTGTTTACTTTTTGCATGACACCAGCCACAGATGATTTGAGGCAATCTTCGTCAGCGTAAGTTCCATGTCCACTGAAAGCATCATAGTGACGTACCTACCTAATTATTATGTAACAAAACGGTAAAACATGGGCCCATAATTTTGAAAATATGTACATACCGCATAAAATCTTGCATGCCCGTTATAACCTCACCAGGAGTGTAAAAACGAGGTAATTCATTAGAAGAAGCCACACAATGGTTTACTCGTTCAGAAGCTAACTTTATAGAGACGTGTCCAGTCATTTTTTAGTGTTTTGGAAATAATAATAGAAAAAGAAAAAATCTAAGTAATCGATATCTATTTGCATTAATCTATCACAGTCACAGATTGTTTTTATTTGTTTGGTTGGTTATTTTTTTTTACTGGCTGATATGTCATGTATGACAGTGACAGTCAATCGATGTCAAACTAGAGAAAATAAGTTTTTTTTAATATAAGTCTTCACAATCCTGAAAAGAAGACCTACGACCAGTTTATTGATTGATGTAGATTAAGAAAGCTATAGACATCGTAGTTATAACTACGTAAGATATAAATATCTTTATTTTCTTTTAAGAAATAAACATAATTCAAATTTCAGAATTTAGATTTCGAATACGGAATAGGTGAAGATTAGAACCGGGACGGGACAGAGTTATAGTGTATGTAAGTGGTCACACGAAGTGTGCTCGATGAACTAGGTACGCAACGCAATGTTTATGCATTCCGGTTTTAAATCTACAAAAAAAACCGGATTCGCGTCGGCGCGGCGACGGCAGGCATCTGTCCTTCTTCGGCGATAGGATAGTGAGTAGCTGAATTACGTTTTATTTGTCTGTAAAAAAATTAAATTGACATTGGCAAGTGATACCTACTCCAATACGTCACAACGTTAAAATAAAATTGGTAGTAATACTACATAGACGAGGATATATTTATTTATTTATACTTCGATAGAGCCAGATAGAGGCCGTAAATAAAGTATTTTGCGTGTTTCAAAAATAAATAAACTATAAAATGTCTGGTGCCAACGTAGCACCTATAACTGCTACTGACAGCTTGTCCCAAGCGTTAAAAGCCAATATTATTCCTAATCAGGAATATTTACTTCAGGTAACGTTCACAGCTTCGTCCTACCCATTCAAAAACCTAAGATCCTTTAATCTAAAGCATACCAGCGAAGTAAAAACCGGAGGAAACGCTGTTTTTATGGGCCTTTACTGGACTAACAATCTATGCTCTACTTATACCTATTTTTATTAAGAATGTAACTTCCAATACAAAATCTATTCTAGGGCTCCGTTTTGGACTCTGCTGTTGAAGTATTGCTACATCGACTCCGTGGGCTTTGTGACAATGTTGATGCTGGTCCAGAGACTTTCAATGATCAGGAAGTTTGTTTCAGTTTACGAGATCCTAATCAACAGGTAGGTAGAATAAACAATGTTGATTCAAAATATGAAATCAATTATTTATATAATAAATAATTCCTATTTAATGCCTATTAAAATTCTTATCAAAACTAAAATGATTATTTTATTTATTAGGCTGCACCATTGATGCTTCGTGTTCGTAAAGCCCTGGATGCACGTGACATGCCATACCAACTGCGGTACATCGGCCAACCAGACCTAGGAGACAAGAATCGGCCTACTGTTGTGAGATCCAGCCTTGACATCGCTTGCAGTGGCATGCTGCTAGATTTCCTCAGTGAATTGGGATGTAGAATTGAATTTGAATATAGTGTGAAAGGTAAATTATTATATTTTCTGAATTCTATTCTGGCACTATTTATAATGTTGATTTCATTATTGCCATTGATGCCAAATTATGAACCTTTCTTAGGTGACAACTCACAGTATGCCACTGTATTCAACTCAAACTTCTCAAGATTATTTTAAGTGACCTAAATTACTATACTAACTAAACTTTGATGTTTCAGGTTACATGTTCAGAAAAGGACGAATGAAAATTACTGTTGCAAAGGTGTTCAAAATATCCCAGAGCTCTATGACTCCAGAGCCGATTTCTCAGAGTTACTTAGTAGAGTTGTCTGTAAGTTCATATCTCTTTATGTAAACTTGGGTATACTTTTACCAACTACCTCTTGAGATGTGCACCACAGCTTTGCTTCAGTGACAATTTCATAAGTCTGCATCAAGATACATTTTGAATAATAATACGAAATGTACCATAAAGTGCTAGCTTGATATTGTCACAAAGGATATTCATACCAGACCATTGGTACCTACTAAAGATGAAAGACTGTATAAAGTGGAGAAGAGAATATAGGAATGAAAACTGTGAGCCTTATGGCTGAGCCGATGCTTTACGGCTGAGGAATTAACAAAACGCTCGGGTGCTACAGAGAGATTTTTGATAATCACAAATTATATGCAACTCTTTGTCATGATACCAACAGCCTATTCCAACATGGGCCACATGCATGTTTGCTCAGTAGTATAAAAAAAAATTATACATTTCAGGTACTAGCGCCTCAAGGGCAGGATGCGATCGCGGAGGATATGCGGCAGTTTGCGGACCAGCTGCGGCCGCTGGTGCAGCTAGACAAGATCGACTACAAACGGTTAGGGCACATGCCGGTCACTTAGCCCATGTTCCTCACTTAGGCCGCCTTTACATGAGCTTCGGTCCAGTCACAGAAATCTGAATATTTAGAATGGCCTAAAACATATAATTTCTTGGTGTTGATGTCAAAAATTTTCTAGTTGCCTACAGGCATTTGACTTTTTCAATTTTTTAAATAATTTCATTTCATTGATATAAGTTACACAGTGATGTTCGCCCACTCGCTCAATCGAATTCTTTTTTGTAACTGGTGTTCAATATTTGTAATACTTTTACAATAATAAAAGAAATAAGTATGATTCATAACATTAAAACTAATCTATTTAATTTAAATTCAGATACGAATTTCTAACTTTTGTGTAACTTGTCTTTAGTGATTGAGGCAGTGACATTCATTGATAAATCTTACTTATTTATTCTATAAAGTCATAATACACCATTTCTATTTATATATTCCGATTTCTATGATTTCATAGTGAGATTTTTGTGTAAAGACAGCCTTAGTTTACAAGAATACAAATATCGATACCAGAAATATTTTAAAATAAGAGTTTGAACTACCGAAAATGCAAAGCGACTGCTTTCTTTTCTAGATTTGATAAGGATAGGTACATTACTTAACTACTTTTTAAGTTTTTTTAATGTGTAAATAAGGGCTAATGATACCCTTGCGTTGCGTGCACCGTGGTCATATGACATCTGCATTTTTGTATGCATAGTTAATAGCCAATCCATGTTTAATATTATTAATTAAAGTAAACGTCTCCGCGTTTTTATTTCCATTAAAAAGATTTTTATCGCCTATAGAAAGAGATAACGCCAAATAAATGTACAAGCAGAAAAAATAGTCTTGAAATTACATATTTGAATTGAATCCCACTTAGTATTATAATTATGTGTGGATGTTTGTTACTCAATCACGTTAAATCGACTGAACGGATTTCAATGATATTTGGTATACGTGTTGATGTATCCTGGAATAGCACATAGAGTACTTTTATCTTTTATCCCCAAACTTCGCACGTCAGCGAAGCACCAGGGCGCAGCTAGTATGTTGATAATGTTACTTTTGCAATCAGACTACTGTTATGGCAATAAAATGTACTTATAAATATGTATCATGATAACTCTTAATCTGTCTGTCTCTTAATATAAGTACATTTAAATGTAAAATTGTAAAAACAAATGGAGTATCTAATTTAATTTTACCATCTATAAATATGTCCTTCCACCACTTTACATAATGTTTGTAGTATTTAGGAAAATTAAGGAGCTCAAAAATATATGCGTTTCACAAACAAACGAGTTAATTATTGAATACTTGTAATTTCAAAAAATCTGGAATAGCACATTTTTGTTAGCCTGCGGATGTAATGTCCACTACTGGACTCCTTAGTCCACCCGTCGTCCACCCTCCTCTTACTTTTCCGCCAGTCCACGGTATTCACGGTCATTCTTTGTTGATCCCGCCATCCTTAGTTTGCCCCTTCCCTTCTGCATACATCTGCGGCCGAATGATAACTAATTCTGCCCATCGCATGTGACAGACGTATGCTCCATTTCAACCTGGCCTGGTGGTTTGGCCTATCTATGTGCTAAATTTCAGGAAGGCAACTTGTTCCGCAATTTGTCTATAAGACAAAGACCCAATATGCTGTGCTCCATACCTAGTTAGCAATTGACTTAAACTTAGGTAAAAAAGATCATGTTTACACCATAGGTCAGGATGGCCATTCCATAGAATCGGATTTCCGAATAGCACATACTTAGTATAGTATAGTTATCTCAAAATTCACAAGGAAGAAGGGTTAAAAGTAAAATTATTTAAATCAAACAAATTAAAAGCATACATATGAAAAAAAAAATAATACAATTAAATTTTCAACAACAGTTCACGTCACTTCAAACTTTTCTTCATTTTGCCCACTTTCGAAACTAAACAGAATGATTTTGCATAGTCCGAAACCTGTTTTCCAAATAATATAAGAAATTCCAAATAATATGAGAATTTCGCAACTAGTGAAAACTGGTTTCGAGTAAAGAAAAAAACTTCCGAATAGTCGAAACTAATTTCACGAACGATGATGGGAATGCCAGATTTACTGTGGTCAACAAAATGTTTTAATGCAGACAATAATGTACAATCTTTTTCCCATCAATATTTTTCTTATGAAATCGAAAGGTACCGATCCCCTGGTTTATCAGCGAAATCAGGATTTTTCTTCGACATCTTAATAATGAAATGGTCTTCTCCATAGTCTTCGTCTTCGCGTTTGAGACCGTGCACGTAAGCGAAGTTACCGAAGAATAGGCAGCGGTCGTAATTCAGTGGCACAAATTCTAAAACATGACGTTATTAAAAACTTTTTGATATTATATTCCCGGGACCAATGCTAACTACATATAAACAAATCTCAGCAGTAGTCGTGGCGAAGTGCGTATCCTAATATTATAAATGCGATAGTAATTTTGCTTGTTTGTTAAATCTTCACGCTTTATCTATTGAACCATCTTTTTTTAATTTTGCATACATGTAGTTCGAATTATGGAGAAGGACATATGGTTCCTTTCATCCCGGAAAAACTGTTCCCGTGGAAAATTTTGGCGGGCTAAGCCGCGGGCTAAAGTTAGTATTTAATACATTTTTCATTTCCCATAACCGTGGCACAAATATCCTGAGTAAGCTTATGCCAGTTCCACAGTATCGCGGCTGAGTTTGCTGTGGAGTGGTCATCAACCAGTGGATTCGACATACATTATTTGTTTTTCATTGCACTGATTAAAAGCTCTCATACAAACTACGCAATGTTTATGCATTCGCGTCGGCATCTGACCGAGTTTGGCGCTAATATGTAACCGGCATTGAAACCTGGCCTAAGGTCGGCCTGGAGCCACGCCAGGTAAACTATTAAAGAAGTGATTAAATTTATTTTATCATATCATTTTGATATATGTAATTATTTATATCTGAAGAAAGATAGCGGTTTATTGCTGGGCGTAAAATGGGCATAACCGTTTCTGCCCCGGCGTTAACTCATCTATAATTAAGTAAGTACCTGTGCCTTCAATGCAGTTGTAGAGATCCATAATACAGTGGTTGTCGAAAATGAACGTAGCGTTGGAGACGAGGTCGAACGCGCAGATTTTCTGGAAATATGTCGGACACACACCACATCTAAGGATAGAAGAGGTATTTAAAAAGGCATTCAGGTCGTGCTTATGGTGCACCCAGAGTCGACTCCCAACGAGGGAACTTCTCAATGGTTTACAGCACGGACATGGGTTTTTTTTAAGACGTTAAATGCCACCAAGATCTCTTTGACGACAATAAAAGCTTGTGACAAATATATATTTTTGTAAAAAAACTTGTTAGGTGGTACTTATACAACGACGCAAAACTACTTAAATTGATATTATTATTGATGTGTCTACTATTTCATAACTACGCTCCCGTGGGAAATTCGGGATAACAAGTACCCTATGTGTTATTCCAGGTTATATTCTACCCGTGTACCAAAATTTCATAACAATCGGTCCAGTAGAATTTGCGTGAAAGAGTAATAAACATACATAGTTTAGTAGGATTGGTAGAAAATTATAACCTATGTCCGTCGGGCGCTGGGTTCTGTTTGAAATCTAATTCTGACATAACACTGCCGCAGAAACCTGCAATAAATAAAATTCTCATAAAATAATACAAGATATACCTATTGCTCAGAATTTTTGGCGTAGCTCTGTACGGTTCGCTACAAATGTCTACGTTTGTGCTCTACGACGCTACATGTTTGCCTACAACTTTGCTACGAAACATTTTTGGCAATATGAACAAATACCCGTAGTCAGCACTACTACTTACATAGTATCTTTTTTAGGGTTACGTACCTCAAAAGGTAAATCGGATACAAAAATAATGCTCTCTGTGATCTACTGTCCTGTCCACCTATCAAAACAGGGGGAAGGGGTTCACTTGCGCTTTGGCTAGTCTGACTGAACACTACCAAACTTATAAAGTATAAGATACACTCAAAAAGTATGAATTAAAATTTTAACCGGTAAACTTACATAGAATAATGATTATGTTCCATGGTATCAATTGACTAACATTCATGACAGGTCCAGCAACTACAGCAAATCATTGACGTCTGACATCTTTATCATTTTAATTAAATGGCTCACTGCAATACATAATAAAAATTGCAATGCCTAATGAAAAATATTTACCATACATTCTTTATTGCTTTTTAGGTTTTACTCGCAGATAAACATATATGGTATTGAGTCCGTAATAAAAAGTATTGCACGTAGATCAGTCAAAAAATGTTGGCAAAATCTGCTTTGGTTAGTAGTCCTCGTTCACAACTCGGGCCTACATTTAACTTAAATTTTGGTGAATGTGGCTGGAGTGTCGGAAAACATGTAAAGCATATTATGGTGTACGAGTCGTGAGCTAGATCACGTAATAGCGAATATCACGACTTATCTAAACCGCATCAACGATTGACTGTGGAGGTAGGAGCTACAGAGATGAAGCTTCAAGTTAATTTAATATACAATATCATTACAAGCTGATGTAACTATATGTTTCCACTGTTCTCTTATGTACAGATTAAAATGCGAATTTGATAATACCGCCTTCAATGTGTAAAGGGTTGATGAAATGCATCATGCGCAATGTCGTCGTCTCTGCTTATACATTCGAATGAAATTTCGCTGGAGCACTTTCTCCAACGTTGTCAATTTCAGAGTTTGATATACCTTGCCTATTACCTAAATAATAAGACTATCTTGGACGACTGCTAAAGTAAAATGTAGCGAATTCACGAGGTAGCTCATCTTCTATTTATATTTATCTTTATTATCTTAATTATTGCGACGGACACCCTCCGACCTCAAGGTGCTGATAACCGATTGCGGGTCCTTTAATGATCGTTCAGTTGCTTACCTAACTCAGTGATATTCGTGATTTACGTCATGGCTATATTTGTATGTTACCAACTCTCATATCATACCCATTCGATAAAGTTAGCTTTTGCCCCTCTTACATCAAATTAAAGAACAAAACATAAAAATAAAAGAACAAAAGTGCATTAGCCCAAGTGTTTCTTTATGCTTTAAGCCATCTTATGGGAATATTAAATGACCCAAAACATGTATGGATCTTGACATCTTATTTTTATAAATTTAATTCCATTTGCAGTTGATTCTGAGGTCTTTCAACGTCAATGGTCTTTGAATTTTAACGTTTTATATTGATAAGGCACGCAACCATCTACTTCCCTAATTACTTCTTTCTTTTCCTCGTACATATTGCGTCCTTTGTTTATAGAATTATCAAATCACTATTCATTCAAGGCTTTCCATTTTAGGTGCCTATTTGAAGATGACACGAAGGTGTCAAGTATGAATTGATGATATGAATTACGAGTGGTACGGCGATTCTAAATAAGGGACACGATTTATTTTATATGCGTAATACGTAGATAGATAACTGAGTAACGAAACGATAGCATGGGCTTGCGTGGACAGTTTGCTTTATTAATGTTCCACTCAATTAACCAAGTATGAAATAGCTTATAAATTTGTTATTTATTTAGTGCATAGTATGTATTGTTTTTCTCTTCGTATATACTTTTACTTACATAGGTACCTATGTGCTTTTCAGAAGCATATCTGAGTACAACATTTAGCCATAGTAAAACACATCAAAGTGATTATTAGGTATTGGATCTTCACGGATAAGCTCCATGCAAGATAAGTAGACATTTATCAATCATAACTCGTTAATCTTTAAATCGCCTGCCTAAAACCTTAAAATTGAAGCCATTTCCCCTATTGTGTGATCACGATGTGTCCAACCGACGTACCAGACTCGGCGGCGGCGGCGCTCTTTCGAGCCTGTGGTTCACCTTGACGACCACTCTCCGAGCATATCCCTGCACTCTGTAAGTACTAACCGATTGATCATTCGAGAACAACGCCTAAGCAGTATAGGAATGTTGTGATTACGTAATACTAAATGAATAATAACGTAAAATACGGTATTGTAGAGCTATAGATTTAGTATTTATAAAAATTCAAAATATTACTCAGGCAAAGAGACAAATCGACAAGCTTGTCGTTAAAGTTATCTTTTGCCAAGCTAAACGAAATACCTCCTGTACCCATTTATAATGAAATTCTAGCTAAGTAATATTATAAATGCGAAAGTAAGTTGCCTCTTCACGTTTTATTCTACTCAACCAATCTTCTTGAAATTACCTGACTTACATATACCTAGTTTGAAATATGGAGAAGGACATAGGGTATCTTACCTTTCATCCCAGAAAAATAAATGTTAGCTGAAAATTACGCGGGCGAAGCCGCGGGCAAAAGCTAGTTTATTATATCACCCTTTATTTATCGATAGGGTCAATCATAAATCTCTCTTACAAAACTGGCTTAGATAATATAGGTAACAATTTCTAAAGGCATGCATGCAGCTGCAGTAAATGTGCAAATATATGCTATATTGTAGCGATATCTGTTCTAATTCCCCATCACGGCACAATCATGCAGCAATCACGGTGATTAATTGGCGTGCGTCAGTCAAGTGTGTGACAACGCGGTGGTAACCTGACGCCCGACCTTCAACGGCTCGCTGCCTGCGTGTCTCTGAACTTAATAGGCCTTCAATAATGCCCTTATTATGCCCACGAAGCTTTATTCATTGCACATATAAAATATGCAAAATATCATTTGTTGTTAACTGTATGCACTTTGCAACATTCCAATAAATTGCACGCTGTGTCGTCTCGCCGGTCTTCTATGACATTATGTTATTATAATATAATATATTCGTTATATTATAATATATATTTTTTATAAAGTAGGTATCACATAAACATATCATGAATATTTCGATTCGAAATAATTGTCGTTGATGAAATCGGAGCCTCCAGTTAGGGCACTTAGGCAAAATTGGCGTCACGCCACTCATGCCAAGTTGCCACATTTGACAGCTGCACTGCACTGCCTTATTTCATAAAATATCCAGGATACAGAATGGTATCTTGTCCGTCCCCATCTTCTCTAGTACCTAAAATGTACGATTACTTTGATCTAAGTATATAACTTCTGTTTTTTTTAAGCATTGGTTCTGAGGTAGACTACGTTGTACCTACTATACTTACATGAGATAGGTAGGTACTTAAGATAAATCAAATACTTGAAAAATTTGTTCATGTTGTTTTTGCATGTTTTCCTAGAAAGATTAATTATATGTAAACAAAGTAAACAAAGATATTTGAATGGGCCAAATGATGTGAAATATATAAAATTTTAGCTGCGTCCCGGGACTTTAGCTCCCATAGGATTTTAGGTTTTTATAAAAAGTACCCTATGTGTTATTCCAAGTTATATTCTACCCATGCCATGTGTCAAATTTCAAATACACATAAATCCTCACAAACTTTCGCATTTATAATAGTGGTAGTTTTGTACTTATTTGTACCTTATGGCCCTAGCGAAGCATATGAAATTGTGCATGATTAAATAAAACATTGTTGGATTGATTGATTAGATTAGATTAGATTGTCCTGTTGAGATCCAAATTAGTCGTCCTAGCCGGAGAGATTTCGATCGGAATTTTACTAATTCCTTTTTTCCCTAAAACTTAATACACGATTTAATAATTTTGGAGCTAAAAGCTCAGAAAACTAAGATATTAGGTACATTATACATCACTGAATAAATTTTATTTGGTTACTTTAATGCAAATAAAAAAAACATTAAAAGATTTGAAAATCATGATTTTATTATATCACCCTTTATTTATCGATAGGGTCAATCATAAATCTCTCTTACAAAACTGGCTTAGATAAATGAAAAGAAACAAAAAAATCTTAACTTAGTATATAAGACACCAATTATATTGCTAAAGTGGCCAAAATACTGTTCATTATTATATTTATGTTCATATCGATAACAAAATACATATATAGGTATGTTGTGTTATAATTTAGGAAGTATTTCTTATATGTATATACTTTTAGGAATAAAAGCGTGCTGACATAATGGGTATTCCGTAATCAAGAACACCTCTGCATTATTAGATAAAGTTTAAAGTTTGTACCTATCTAAGCTTCTTAAATTTGCAACCGGAGGCGGAGGTGCAGGCGCGGCTTTGGCAGGCGCCACTTTCTTTACTCGCCCTGACCTGACCGGTTGTTGCCAACACGCTCAATACCTTTATAGCTATTTTTTTATTGGTCATTGCATATAAAATGTACAAGTGTGTTTTCATAATCAAATTATTTCAGCTAAATTCTCATTACGTGATTTATTTGATAGTATACTAAATTCCTCCTCTAAACAATTAATAATGGAATTTCATTTTAAGATTTCTTCATATTGATTTCAAATTGTAGAGTAAATTTGTTGGCTCATTGCAGCAGAACAGTAAGTTAAGGAATGGAAAACGCATGGATATCGCGTCGAGTTAATTCGTATATGTTCATTAGTCATTCAAGAGAAACCTAGGCCCAGTGGTAATTTATACGGTGGATTAGACCACTCTCCATATAAAGTGCGACCCACCTCACCACCAGTCGCAAGTCGCAACGGCCGAGCAGCGCTCGCCGATAAATTATCTACGCACACCAACCCAAGCTCGTCATCCATATTGAACATACGTCGATGTGTGTGTGTGTGTGTGTGTATCATACAGACACTTATTGGAAGCCTGTGTGAGGTGACCACAGCGCCAGTTCACAAATTAAAGAACTTGCAGAACTGTTTCTTCATAAAGTGAAGATTCACCAAAGTAGTAAAAAACAACAACAATGCTGGCCATTGTTTTTACCGTTTCACGTTTTTTTTAAAGAGAAAGACACCATTAGATATGGAAGATCTCTAGCCTAAATAAAATTAAAGGTGAATGCTGAAAAGACAGAGTTTATTTTATTGGTTGATTTTTCTCTCTATAGGTACATATTTTGTGGCGATCCATCGGCGCTCACTTCCTTTGTGTTGATGATTATTACACACACGATGCGAACGTATCAGTTCGATTGAATCACGGACGCGAGGATGCGAGCCGACGTGAACAAAATGTATCTCGCCTCACATCGGATAGCTTCGAAAAACCTGCTCCGACTGAGCCAGCGATACATTTTACCTTCTTTCGACTTGTTTGTTTTTTCTGTTGACTCATATTCTACTGTACAAATAAGTGTTGAACTGCGCTTGTATATTGACTTAGTTTTGTGATGTCTTAGTTTAATTATTAGTAAAAAAAAAGCAGCAATTACGTATTCCAATAACAATAAAAACACTAATATTTTAGTAGAGCTTTTTGTTCGTTGCGTTCATTTGGTAATTATTGGAAAGCTATCTAAATACCTAAAACCCAGTAAAAGATAATGTACCTAAATAAGTACTTTACAAAATTTACATTTTTGACAAAAGATTTTATTGTTGTCAGAGAGATCTCATTACATTCAATGTGTGACAAAAAAATCATGCCCAATGCATGCAGTAAACAGTTCCCACGTCTGGAGCCGTTCCTGGGTACACCATCATAATAATGCATTGTGATCCAAACTAAACGTGTGTACAAAATTTCAGCTTAATGACTTGGCGGGAGCACTGCCGTGCCCCCAAATCGGTTGAAGGTATCTACTTCAAATCAAACTTGAGTTGCAAGATTCCACCCGAGACATAAGGCATACATACATTGAAGGTATCTGGAATAAAATCTTGCAAAAATAGTTAACTAGTTGCAATAAAATCTGAAACTGGTCTAAATTGGTTAATGATGTTTGAAGTTGCCCTTACTACTGCATTTCTGCACACTGACTCATCATAAATTAAATTCTGTCAAAGATAGTCGGACTATTATGCTGGATGTTGCATGTGTTAACCACAAAATTGTTTTTATATGTGTTGTTTATGTGTGCGTCAGAAATATCGGTGGTATGGTATCATTTTCCAAGAAGCGGTGGCGCAGGCGCAGCATTGAAGTGAAGTGCGGTGGGTGGGACGAGGGGCCAGGGCGCAAGTTGGCGGCGGCGGCGTCAAGCCCATAATAATCTCTCTCAGGGCAGAAGGGAGGGGGAGCGCGGGCGCCGCCGCCGGCCCTGCCAGACAAGTTGTCGCTGAGCCTCGGGCTGGGCTGGGCCCCTGCGGAGTCCGGCCCTGCCCCGCACCACCCGCACACCAAATTGCTTGCTTGGCGCACCCAGCTAACCAACCAGTTCAACAATTCAATATTATTGTACTCTATTCCATTTTAACTCACTTTACTCCATCTTACACTGAAATTTATATATTTTACTTAATAAATGCTCCAGCTAAGTCAGTTATATTTGATTAGACAACAGTTCATGAAAAAATACCGAAATACAGATAAATCTTCTCATCGATGTTGGCAATAAATCTGAACTTAAATAGTTTTTGCATGAATGCAATAGATTTACCAGTAATAGTGGTGTCGCATATTTCTACAATGACAAAAGACTGACTCATTCTTTGTTTCGAAATCTGGGTCATCTACTTCATATGGACATGCAACTATTGATAAGAAATAACCATGTTGTAATAAACATTAACATTGACCGCTCTGATTTAGGTAATTAAAAAACTACTTAATATAACTATTTCACAATACAAGTATTTTTTTAGTTCATTTAGTAAGTGTATCTCCTCTGTCTATTGAAAGTATTAAGATTACATCAAACAGATTTTTGTTGACGACGTGTAGGATATTTCTGGCTTATCAAAGGCTTACAGTGTCGAGGAAGATGATCCTGTTGCGCCACTAATATTTACGACATTGATTAGACAAGCTTTTCTCTCGGGTGGTCCACATAACTTCAGTACGCAATGCACTATCAACGGAGTTTATCAAGAGGGCAACATACAAAAACATGAAGATGGATATTTTAATGACGGCCGACCGATTTGAAAAGTGCCGGTGTAACGTTCTCGACTTGACACTTAAAGTCAGGCATTGTCGTTGTCGCATATTGCTACCCATTTATTTTTATCTTGGCGTGCGTATGACTGGTTACTAACTCTTTATGTAACGATAGCTGAAGTACCTACCTATTTTCTTTGGCACTGGCCACAATGGCGTCACAATGTTCCTAAAAAAGAACAAAATGTTAGCCACCGCGGTCCAACATTGACCCTTGAGCTAAAGTGCCTATTTTGCTAGCTATTTTGCATTACCTACAGTTTCATTAATTACGCATGCGAATAATGAACCCCACTGTATAATATGCACTGCGTGCGATTCTCTAGTTACTTAACTACATGGAATCGCATCCATACTCGTATTTAAAGTTCAATTTACAGTCTGCTGGTGTAAAGTCTTATATCGCAGTGGCATCCATTACAAATGTGTTAACATAATAAGTGATAGGACGGTAAATTATTACATATGACAATGGGATGTTATCATAACATTTAGCCATTTGTTAATTGTATTTTTATCTCGGCGCTTAGCGTCAGCGCCATTAGGCGGCTTAGCTATTTTAACTGAAACGAAAAAAGTTATATCATATTTAAAGATTCTTTGGCAATGAGAATTGTGGACAGGAATGTCACGGTCGGTCATCGTTCATGAAAATAATTAAAAATTGTCCACTGTCACACACTAACCCTTGTTGCAAAGGTGGAACGTCGCCAAGGTTAATGACTAACGGTGAAAATGCCGTTTCATTAACTCTATTAATAATTTATGTTGTCATCTACAATCTGTCTAAATTTACTGTTAATGCAAATGTTGACATGGTAAAGAGAATATGATGATGATACCTATGATGAACCAGAATAGAATTAGTTACTTTGCTAAAAGTAGCATTAAAAATGAATACAGCTCGTTACGAACAATACAATATTTTGATTACAAAGGAATATAATTAAATGATCATTATATTGGAATAGTAAGAAGAAGCGGGCAGCATATTGCGTCTATCACCACAGCATTATCAGCTCCGCGGCTGGTGTCAGGGGGCAAGTTGATTGCGCCGCTCGCTTCGCATTCATGTTTATTTACAGTAGGTATACACGTCTCAACGGCGCCGCACTCTCTGATCTCGCCGAACGACTGATATCAGCACTATCAGCACAGTGATATCAATTAACGAGAACTGGCTGCATGTATAATTAGAGGAGGACTATTGCACGAGTTCCGAGAAGAGCTACATTTTCTGAGAGCATATTTGGGGCGCGCAAGGAACAGCGGACAGTGGACGTGAGCGATGCGAGCTCGAAGCATATTATAATTAGTCGAAGCCGATGTGAGTAATGGCGTCGGAAATAACACGCGAACGACGTTGGCGCCAAGCAGTGGCCCGCGGGTGTCATGATGCCATCACACCACACATGCACAGCGCGGTGTGCGGCTGCCGCCGACACGTCTGTCTTGTGACGAGCTATTTATGTCCTGCGCTTATGTCGAGCTGATTTATTTAGCAATTTCAGCCCTCGGAGACTTAAAGGTTACTTTGCTAATCGCTATTCTTAACAGGCCTAATGCGTAAATACCCAGTTTTTAATCTACCATGGCCTAATTAATATATACTTATATGGGCGTTGCGATTTTTTTCAACATAGCTTTATTAATATAAAGGAAGAAACAAGTCACATAAACCTCACTGTGGAAAGCGTTAATGAAAATCCTGGATATTTCCATAAATAACTTAATCATCCATACCATAGATACTAGTTGCTCCCTCCTACTTGAAATCAAAGAACTGGCGGCTCTCTAAGGTTTCATTCGTAGAGATATATTTACTGCGCCGGCCGCTCCTTACACGCATATGCATGCAATGCACCACACCTACACCGGATTACAACCTACTCGCAGTAAAACGTGCACGAATTGCATCAGTTCCATATACAAGCGCATAATTGATTTCTTTCATCGGAACGGAACCATCAGTCAACGACTGCATTTTGGGCAGTGACATCAAAGCAAACTAAATTCGAAGTGATGGCGGCTCGTGCCTACAAATAGGAATTTCTGGAAGAGGCAAACAAAAGACACCGCGCTTAATTATTTTCTGTTTGCACTGAAGAAACAAACTCAAAGGACCCCCATCCGACTTAATACCCTTTTGTACTCTCAGGTAAAGATAATGAAGAGTTTATTTTATGATATCCGTTTGTTGAGGAGTCACATAAAGGATTAGGTTTGATAAGCTGTTTATAAACGATTTCCTTTTTCTGTAACCAGTTAATGTTTTGTTTCTGAAAATCTTGGTTTGTTTGTAGGCGATTGTGTTGGATGATTTGTTTCACATTTTTTGTAACTTTCAAATTAACACCGATAACATTGTCGGTGTCATTAAATGAACACCGTCAGCGTTTACAATAATAGATTTTTGTAATTGTGCAATAATCAATTTATTATTAAAATCTATTGCAAAACACATGCAGCTATTATAGAATATCAAGAAATAAATTTTATAAAGATATAAACAGAAATGAGACTGGATCAATCTTGCCCATGGATTTGATAGGCACTTCACTACTTACCTAAATAGTTAAGACTAGCGGCTCATCCCGGCTTCGCTCGGGTAAAAACATAATAAATTATACACCTAAACCTTCCTCAGGAATCACAGTACCGATTGGTGAAAACCGTACAAAAAACCGTACGGTAATTTTTGAGTTCATCGCATACAGACAGATAGACGCGACTTATTTTAAGGATGGCACGTATACTTGATTTTTGGCTTAGGTCCAATCCAGTACTATAAAAAAGGTCTATTGTTGTTGTTTTGTACCTTGTTTTACTCGAATATTGTGCCCACGTAACTTATCTTACACAATAGTTTGCATTGTTGACTTATCATAATTTTCTGAAAATGCTTAAACGTTATTATGCACCTTCTAATGTATCCCTATACTTTGAATACTGTGAACAACATGGAATTTTCCTATAAAATTCTATATCTGGAATATTTTTTGTTAACACTGCTTATTTAAGTAGGCACGATTACATCGACCGGCTCATACAGTATGTATTGGAAGCCTCCATAAATCTTCAACAATATCTCGTTCATCATCATTCTTTCAAACAGAAGAATTCCGCTTTGGCGATTGAAAGCACCTTGCAAAGTCACGACAACTTGATTCGCATCCTTTCTTTAGAATCATTCTGACATTATGTGAGGATGAGGATTGTAGATTTCACTAAACTTGGAACCGAAATCTTTGTTTTCGAAATTGATCAAAGATAAATGAACTTTATTTGGGACGGCTAACGTATAGGATGCTAGCTCTATTATTGTAAGTTGTATGGGAAATGTTAGTAGGTACTAAGGCAGTGCCAAAAATACTGTTGCCATCAGCCTGCTACAGCTTGGGTTTATGAGCCATCGCGCTCATCCGGCAGCCGTAAATATCGCAGACATCTGCGAGTGCAGCAAGAAGATCACGGAGGGTCCGTACCAAAAATTAGATTTAGAATTAATAGAAATTAAATTAGAAAACTGAGGCTAATATTTAAGAAATTTGTGTCTTCTGCGTGAAATTGTTAGTATACCCGTCACGGAAGAACCCATATGCTTACTGATCACGTAAAGTTTGAAGCTTTATAGCCACATCTCTCTAGGTATAGGTAATATTAGATCGCTAGCTTTCTGTTGGACTATCTATAATAGCGAATTGATTAAATCGAAATTTGATTAATTTACACTGCGGATTAAATCCGCCGTTCACTAGGGTCCAAAGAGACCCACTTGTGGAACTAGAGTTCAACGATAAAACTAATAGTCAAATGGGAAAAAAACACTAATAAGATTAAATTTAGAATTACCTAGTCAGATCACACTCGCTAGAGATATTTACAATATCTCGCGGTAGATAATATTAATTAGGTTTATCTGGCCTAACTCTAACCTCTAATATAAAGCTAGTTACAGGCGATTTGAACGTTTCCTTGTTGAAAGCTACGTTACTGCAGCTTCTATACAATACAAAAATAATTTATTTTTCTCCACAATCTAGTAATCTTACACGTATTATAAACATAGATCTATTAAAAATTAATAAAATACTATATGTATAGTCTATGTAATTTTCTACTAATAATATGACCACAGAAAAATTTGTAATATTTTTCTATTTTCAACATATTACCTACTAAGTTCTTTATAGATACACTAGCTGATGTCTGCTACTTCGTTCGCGTAACCGTTCGGCCAATTTTTGGTAAGGTGTCAAAATTATTAGAGAAATTTAATTGTACAGGCAAATGTAACGTAATATACCTATACATACAGAAGATGCTAATCAGATTGAAAAAGTATATTTTCTATAGTTTAGCTGAACTATAATGACTCTTCTTCAGGTGTTCCAGATCTCCGATTTTTATACCTCTACAGTAAATGCTCATCAGACTGAACAAGTTTTGTTAAGTCTTCATTTCTATATCCCCTATAGTTTAGCTGCACCATCATGGGTCTACATCAGGTGTTCCAGATTTTCGATTTTTATATCTCAATAGTAAATGCTCATCAGGCTGAAAAACTCAATATTTCCTATAGTTTAGCTATACCGCCATTGTTTTCGATCAGGAGTTCCAGTTTTCAAAATAATTTATACCCTATATATTTATGTTGTTCAGTCCTCCTATTATTATATGTTGCCTAGGATTAATAGCTATATAATAAAAAAGTTTCATTAAAATCTGTACAGTAGTTCCGAAGATTAGTGAGCACAAGATTTTTTTTTCTTACTCTGTTGCTGTGGCTCTATCGCCTAATTTTATTTTTATGTAAATTTATTCAACAGGTACAGAATTTTTTTTTCTACTGTTTTATTATAATATGTATAATAATAGATAATCCGAGAGTAAAAGAGCTCTACATATTATTTAATTTTTGAACCATATGGTTATTATTTTTAAATTCCATCGTCCTCGAATGGTTGGTAAAATTTGAGTGAGCCTTATGAGACACCTGTGTGACATTCCGATTCCGAACTCTACTCATTTTCAATTTTACAAATTTTCCGAAAATTTGCGTCAAACAACGCACGTCAGTACGACATCCCGGGCGAGCACGAAAATACTTGTACTGTACAGGGACTGAAATATTTTAAGCACTTGCAGAAAACAACAGGTACCTGTCGTTGTGCGATAAATATTGTTGACGCGACCTGGCAGCCTGTAATTACCAAATTACTCATCGTTCTAGTGGAATTTCACCAGCACAAAGTGATAAAATTAAGTTTATCTAACGTATCTATTAGTTCCGAGTGCTTGGGCCATGTGCATGCAGCATGCAGCGAATCGCCGCGCGCCGCCAGACTCGGTGTCGCCTCCAGCCCTTACCAGACTGCGCGACGCCATTTCTTCCCCACAACACAACATAAATTCACTTAACTACTTTCGTTACACGTTTTTGTACTTTTTTTATACACTGTCCACATGTATGTGCTATGTTGTGTCTGCCAGGGCACAGCATTTGCCAAATCTTTATGACCTGTCTCACATTTTTTTCATATTTACGCAGAAGTTAATATAAATAGGAAGTAGTTAGATCTTGGAATATAAGTAATTAATTGTATATATACCTATATTAATTTTATTATCATAAATTTGCAAAAAATATGAAAAAAAATATGTGCGACAGAGCAGCAAGACAAGGAATCAATCATTAAATGATACATACTGTACTGTAATACATTACAGTAAATTAAATATATTAAAATTAATATATTTTAATATACCTATAAAGTTTGTATGTAAATGTTTATAGATTAGTGTATTTTAAATTCACGGACGTGTAAAAAAGATCTTTTTTTACACGTATAAAAATATTTTTTATATGTCCTTGTTTAAAGTTGTTTTATATAGTTATTTTGGTTTCCCTATGTCTATGGAATAGTGTGGCAGACATCAAAAATAATACTTTTATTTATTTAAACTATATTGCACGAAACCTTAGCACGAAACACAATTCGTCCAAAAAAATTTTTGTTGACTTGGTAAAATAACGACCAATATGAATTGAAAATATTATTTTGACGTATTGAAATAATAGAATATTTCAATAAGAAATTATTTATTACGAATATTTTTTAATGAAAAATATAAGAGATGTGAGTTTACAGTCCGTGAAAAAAACACGAATTATGTCAGGTAGAAAGGGCAGCGAAGCGCCGGCGCTACCTGCTTTGGTTGAAAAGATTCGGGTGATTTGAATGAAATACAATTTTAGTAAACAATTCTCTTTATTAATATAAGAATAATTAAAGTCATAATAATATATGTAATCTTGATAAATGTGGGTAAGCTTCTTTAACCTCACATATAAAAATACATTTTTATATCTTTACACAAAAATAAGCTATCATCTCAAGACGATAACATAATGCACTATGGCGACGTGTAGTGTACGTTAAGGCACGATAATGGAGGGCTACGCCCCAGGTGGCGCCAGGCGGGCGTCGGCGACTAGATCACAGAAGGTGCGGGGCTGAGCCCCGGCGGCGTCCTCTCATCTGAGCGGAGCCGGGAAGGAAGGCATGGCGGCGCACCAGCGCGGCGTGGGGCACGCGGTCAACGCGCATCCGCCCGCACTCTGCACTGGCACGAACGCGGACACGTGCACGCCGTTAGATACTGGCAGTGAAGCCACTGCTGGCCTCTTTTCCTCTTCATCTTCTTCCCCGAGTAGGTATGGCCGGAATAGTTTAAAAGGCTTGCGTGGAGGCTCTGGTGCAGAAGGATATGTTGGATGAGGCACTTGAGATGAAGCCCTTCGTACTGAGAGGTCTATTGGCTCTGTGGTAGTGATAGCTATCGGTACAGTCACAGGTATAGTTGCTGGCATCGGAGTGGGCACCTGTACTGGCGTGGGAAGTGTGGCGGGCGGCGGCGATGGCAATCGGGCACTTTCCGGTGAACCAGCCGCGTAAGGCGGTGGTGAAGGCGCTGGTTGCGGAGCTCGTCGTAAAAGAGCCGCTCTTAGTGTGGGCTCAGCTTGTAGCCATTTTTGAATCTGGCGACGATGAATGCCAAACTTCCTGGCTGTAGCGCGTTGATTACCGCGACATTGAGTATCGCGTCTATAGGCCTCGAGAACTTGCAGCTTGAATTGTGGTGGGAATATACGTCTAGAGCCAGCACGACCCTCAGACCGGCGGTCAGAAGGTGTGGGGGCTGAATGTGTGTGGGCGGCGGCCATTTCGCAATGAAAACGTGTGCGCGTGGCGGCTGTCGGCGCCGAACTGACTCGTTCAACGCGGCAAGCGGCGAGGATGTTGGCGGCGCGCCGCTGCCCACCCGACGTGAGTGTGAGACGCAAGCCTCGTATACCGATAAGTCGTAGTTCACACCGGTGCGGTGTTACAAATGACGGTTCATGCCAACCTGTGGTCTATCCATAATTATTGTATTCGGAGATCTCAAAATAAAGGCAATTAATATCTACAAATATATATGTAATTAATTTACAGTCAGTTTATATTTTAATAGTGTATATTATTATCTAATATACATATAATATTGCGTAAGTATAATATAGAGGATATTGGGAAGGAAAATAGTCTAACGGAATATCGCCTTTCAGTCATATTAATCTAATAATTTCGATTATTTTATTATCGTCAACAATTAACAGTTTTCTTCGTAAAATTGAATGAACTGTTATCTTAAACTTTTAGTATTTATTAATTTACCACCATGAACCTTACTTTAGTCAGTAATCTCGCCTCATTCTCGGCGTGAAAAAATGCCGCAAGTGGGAGCCGATAGCTCGTAGCGCCACCATTTCTATCCTTGTCAGTCACGAAAGGCATCCAAAGAAAAAGTGAGATAGCATATGTCCTACCTACCTCGGTCGCTGCCACATCCGTTTACGAAACAAGTTTGCATGCGGCGTTGCCGCTTTGTATGCGCGGGCGGTTCATGAGTTTAGGTGGGGGGGGGGCAGTGCGGGCGGACAAGAATGTGCACGGTGTGTCAACGTCGCCGACAGCGGCAGACAGGGTGTCGCCGCCGTACCGTCGTAGACAGGCCGTCGCTCGACGGCGCTAGCCCCCTCCTGTACCCGCTCACACCCGCGCTGCCCGCTTTGTACATCAACAAGTTATTTCGACTCAAAGTTGTGAATCAGCAAAAGGTCTCAAGTTAACGCCGAATTCTAGCGCTTACAACCTTTTAGATCACAGTAAGTGACTTAGCGCCATCACTGTTTCGAGGAAAAGTTTTTTTGTCTGAGTGCGCCTGCCGTGCCTACCTTGCGTCCGGCGACCGTGAAAGCAGCGACCAACTCACTCACCCTTTGCAATATTTTAAAACATACAATAAAACTGAAAGTGGTTGGAATTTGATGTGGTTTTCATAGGTAGTTAGCTCATTGTCTGATATTGTTTTATTGCGATACGTTCTTTAGAACCCAAGATATAGACAATAATAAGAACACGAAATAAACACGGGCGAAGCCGTAGGCAAAAGCTAGTACATCATAAAGCGTTTTTCACGTTTTATCTAAGCTTTGAGCTCATTTTTGTCTAGTTAGTTAGGTACCTACTTGTTTGTAAAATACAAACAAGTACCTAATAGAAATAAAAATTGAATGAGTGAGTTATAATTGGAAATAAAGATCTATTGTTTTAAAAAAGACGGCATATTACTGTTTACGAAAATCATTCATTATAATTATTTCATACCCGCCATGCTGATGCACATGGTTTGGTAAAATTACTATACTAATACCCAAAAAACGGCCCGTCGTCGGGTAAAACCTAATAAATTATATCTACACCTAATCCTTCCTCGGAAATCACATTATATATTGGTGAAAATCCGTGTAGTAGCTTTCAATTTTATCGCCAACAGACAGAAAGACGCGGCAGAGATAAGGATTATATTATCTATCCTGTCTTCGCACGTATAAACTAAACTATGATTTGTTTTTTTATTAATAACAGGTGTACCATAGAGTGTACCATAATAATGAAATTATTTTCTTAGAACATAGGTATGTACATAAAGTAAATAGATCTACAAGCACAGGACCGGGTCATCCTACTATCAAGGAGGAAAATTGTGGGATTTTCCTCTTAACTTGCAATTGAAATGAGAATGTGGATTGTAATGATGGCACTAATGATTGACCTCATTATACTCGTGTTATCGAGGGCTAGACTTGTGTACTTACTTATACATATATGCAGCGCCGGACCCCCGGGCGCTGCATAAATGGTAAGTACTCGTACACAAGCTCCCGTAGGAATTTCTGGATAAATATGTTACATCTGATTATATTCCCCCCGTGTACTAAATTTCATAAGCCCAGTAGATTTCGCGTGAAAGAGTTACATTTCTTTATAGTATTTTCTCTCATAGTTACTTAAAATTAAAATAATATCGAGCAATATATCTACTTAGACGTGAAAACGAGTCAGCGGGCAACAGGTTAACGATGAAGTTATTGTGTCTGTCTCATTAAAATTAGTAAGTACTCGTCAATTTTTTTGTAATTAAACATATTGTACCAAAAACGTGTATTTTATATAAGTGTATTATATGATTCTAATTATAGGAACGCACAAATTAACTACAATTTTTACACGGCGGTTACCATTGTTTAAAACCGTATATTTATCGTAGATACCTAATGTAAAATTATTTTTAAATGTAATAAAGCTGAGCAATTGAACCAGAAATCTGAAAATTATACGGAAACAGATATTTAGAAATGGCATCGGCTCTTCGGTATATCCCACAGTATATCCCGATACCGTTGGATAACACTGAAATAATGTTTATGGGAGCAAGCTAACTTCGAAACACTGAGATTTAAAGCAATTACCTACATAAAGTTCGCAATAAAAAAAATTGTAAAGTGCTATCCACAATGTCACTTAATCTCGTGCTTTCCGAGAAAAATAAAACACAAAATACGTGCCCATATCCCGCAATAACCGATATACATCCACGTAGAGAAATGTTTACGCCACTGTGTTGTAGCCTAGAACACGCCATATGAACAGATCTCAGTTACATTTGAGCACAGTAGCCGAAGCTCGTCAGCATCAGTCATGTCATGTGATCGTGGACACGAAGCCTAGACTAGAGCCGGCTGTTTTATTTCAAACTAGGTAGGTACTTAATTCGCTCGATTAAAATTAATCTATCGCTACTACTAATGTGGGGCCCGACAGGCGATGACAAAGTTGACTAAACAAGATTTTTTATGTACTACATACATGTACGTGAATGAATACTTGTAGTTTCTCTCCCACACACGAAGGATTTCCACCCAGCCGCGACCAAACTCCTCACTCATCACTCATAATAATTCACTAATAATTACTATGTCTACAAAATTCCGGTTTTGTGAGTTCTTACGGTTTTTAGATGCTTATGTTAAATAAAAATTAAAACATAACAAATAAATACTTATAATTTATAACATATAAGACGAATAATCAATACATACCTATAATAAAACAGTAGAAAAAAAAATATGTACATTGAATACATTTACACGAAAACAAAAATAGGCGAAAGGGTCATAGTAACAGAGTAAGAATTTGAAAAAAAAAAAACTGTCTGTATATCTGTTTGTCTGTTTGTACACGCTAATCTCCGGAACTACTGGAGGGATCCGAATGAAACTTTTTTTGTTAAAACGACGTACATAATTTTTTTGTTATATAGCTATTTAAGTCTGGGCAACATATAGGGTATAAATGATTTTGGAAACTGGAACACCTGATGGAGAATTATGATGGTCCAGCTAAACTTTAGGAAATAAAGACGCTTAACAAAACTTATTCAGCCTGATAAGCATTTTCTGGTGAGGTATTAAAATCGAAGATCTGGAACACCTGAAGAAGAATTCATATTTTTTTAAACAGTTTGGGCACAGGCATATCGACCTTTCGATATCGACGGGTGATCTATCATTGAAAACTTGCTGACTGAACTGACTAAAACTCCCATTTATGTATGGAATATATATGCCTGCGGACTTATGTTATTTTCTCTCTAATAATTTTGATTCCTTACCAAAAATGATTCGGCTACGCGAACGAAATGGCGGGCATATAAATAAATAAATAAGCAACATAATTTAGTTACAATACAACAGAGTTGCACTGCCCCAATGGCGCTTTGGCATGGTATAGTTACAAATGGTTACACAATTATTACTTTTTGAATCACTACATTTACATAGTAAATCATCGATATAGTATATCCTAGGTCGATGTAGTAAATTATTTTAAATAATACAGACTGGTATAGAGATGTTTCACAATTATAGTCTCAGGAAAAATTAAGGATACCTAATTGTTACCTACTATTTCGATATGGTGTCCTTTCCTGAGTCCCGGCGCTTGCGCTAGCTCGTCTTCTGAGAAATATGTACCTATGTATTTTGAAATGTAAACAAAAACATGATATAAAAGTCTACATACGAATAGGTAGGTAGGTACAATTTATTTTTACTGAGATTTCCATAGAGCTAGTTCGAGCTAGTAGCTAATTCGCTGAGTAGGTACTAGCAGCCACCTGACAAGCAAGGTCATAGTACCCAGTAATTTAATCCACCATGACATCATGGTGTTCGCAAAATATTCCATCGTTGACTGAAGTTTTTGCCGACATTCGCATGGGGCCACGCCACTCTACTTGCTATGAAAATATTTTTCAATTATAAAATATGTATACGCACAGAAGTACGTATATGACCATATTTTCTAGCAGTATAACAAATAAGAATGGTGGGGTTAGTGCTGTAAAAAAATTTTGTATTTTTATCATAATCTCAAGAATTACAATTAGAAGAGGGAAAGGTAGAGACTAAAATAGTCTCTCCTATCAAGAGCAGTCGGAGCAGTATCTTAGTAATTGAAAAATCTCTTCATTTAACTATAATTAGTCGTGAGCTATTGATATTTTTATTTGAGTTATAGGAATGCTATAAAATATTTGTAATATTGAACAGACAAGCGGCCGCCGCTCGTAAAATGAGCTAATCAGTCCCACAGACGCTTCGACGCCGCGGCCTGCTCGCCATACCAATGATACACCGACCCCTTTTTAAATGGCCTAAATACCAACAGACACCATCGTATATTCAATCTTATTACTGCCGAATAAATTACAATTCTTCATAACACTCCAAAGCCTTAAAACATCTTGCTACAAATCGCCGTCCATTGTGGGCAACATCTTATATCCATACTACGTATGAAAAAATTTGTATCCTTGCCTAACGATACAAAGTTCATATTTCAATGAAGATAGCATGCTCGAGAACCGATGGAGGCTAAAGTGTTAAGCACACGTGCGTTTCAAGCATCACCCAAATGGGGACCAGTTTGAGCCACATAATATATCTCCAGAGATCGTAGCAATGATAACTGTATCAATACTGGCTCTGTCGGATCTTAATGGACTGTAAGACGCTTCATTAGAGCCTCGATTGTACGAAGGAAATTCATAAATTTTATTTTAAAAAATGTAAGATGCTCTCCCTGATTACTACCTGTTGTGCTGTTTCTCTTTTGCATTCAAAATGTTACATAGTATTAGTAAATGAATTAACTTAAACGGAGATTAATTGACCGAGCGAGCGAGATCTACAATTCGACTTGGGGCAAAAATACATTTTTTGTATGTATCTTTGTAACGCTATAACTTTCGAACCTTTGGTCTGAATTTAAAAGGTATGTAGGATCTGTCAATATAATTTTAAGTTCGTGGGGCAACAAAATCGGTTCAGCCATTATTGAAATATTCACAATTACCCCACGAACTTAAAAATGCTATTGACAGACACTGACAGACATTTACATACCTAAATAGGTACATACATACAAAAAATGTACTTACAAATGGGATATTAAGTACAAAAACTAAAATCATAGATAGTTGATGCAGATGCAACAATGGACTTCGTGCATCCCAAATGTTCCAATAGTCTAGTAATCTAATTAGATAGTGTTAGCAAACGGAACCAAGTATTATTTTCATCAATGAGCATCGGAAAATTTGATTAGACCTCGAACAAACAACACTATCATCATAACAACTTAATCAGGTAGTATAAGTGGTGATACAGATAATATATTTCTTTAAGATATCATTCAGTATTTTTTTGCAAAAATGTAATGTTTCATCGTTAGAGATATCGTAATTCATCTAAGTCATTCATTCAACGCGTGACAACTAGTTGTTTGCCACGAACTTAGACCTCGCGAACACAATAAATTTTAATGAGTTTTTACAAAATTGAGAATATTTCAAAAACGGCTAATCGATTATGTTTCCCCGTGAACTTAAAAATCTATTGGCAAATGTTACATTATGTAATGTAATGTAACATTTTAAATAACCTTTTAAATTTCATCAAAATCGGACCAACGGTTCGAAAGTTATCGCGTTACAAACATACATACAAAAAATGTATTTTTGCCTCAGATAGAATTGAAGATTGCGCTCGCTTCGCTCGTTCGGTCAATTATGACTATACAGTATGCAGTAAACCGTAAAGTCGTCAGGAGCTCTTGGCTGCACCAGTCATACATATGCATTTCATCCAAACAAATTTTTTGATTGATTTAAGCATACACAGGGACAGACAGACAGCGGAAAACTACTTTTTTATACTATGTAGAGATGCTTTGTTGCCGACCCAACTGTACTGGAATACTTAGTTATAAATTCAAACTGATGCATTTCATCAGCATCATGATATTGACATGAATCTAAATTAGTATATTGTAGGTATCTAATATATACATATTAGTAACTTATTTATTAGCAAAACCAAATATTATAAGTTCCGATATTGAGTTCACCAAGTTTCAATACAGAGATAGGTACCACAATTCAAGATAAACATATCACCGTCATGTTTGTGTAAATCGAGGAAAAGTTTGCGCTAATTCTGATTAAATGCTGATGACTGAATGATTTCCTTGTTATAAATACATCTATAATCATTCAAGTTTGTTGGGTCTGCCTCATGGTCGACTCTATATTTCCTACTTACTCCTCTTTTTACAACGTAGGTACTAGGTGTCATTACACATATTACACATTATTAGGTGTCAGCTAGCAGGTAATAAGATGGCAATAGACGTAAAAGTCATGTCAGATGTTGTCGATAACACTTGATTCAAAAAAGACGACAGGTGAAATTTTAAACATGTCAAAAGGGATTATGGATATGTGCTGGCAATAAACAAAACACAAAATGATTACATTCAAGAAGTATTTTATGTACTTATTGAAATATATTATAATATTGTTACAGATACGAATTAATGAAATCAAGTGTGATCTGTGATAGCAAAGCAAATGGCGGTGGTGGCGAGACGTCCGGTCGGTGGCGACCGGTTTGCGGCCGATTGGACGCTCATCTCGACCTGCTCACTTACACAAGCTCCATCGCCTCATTCAACACATTAGCTTTCTACTAGGTATAAACACGAAAACTACTCATTATATAAGATTTCCAAATTATACTTAATAATAAAATATTTAAAGAATTCCGGAACCTTGCGCTCTTTGTTGATGTTATTTACAAGATGGATATAAAATTTCCTATTTGAAGAACATACGAAAGATATAGCTAGTAAATTATTAGCAAGATACTGTGCAATCAGGATCTCCAAGTACTCAGTTAGGTACTGAAACTACTGCAATAACTGGGTTCAAGGATCAAATGTTATCAGCGAACGTATTTTGCTGCGTATATTACATAGAGCACTTACATAATTTCTAAATATATTGACTATCTTGGCTAACATCGTAATCATTTGGTTCGTTTATGGCTTCGTTCGCATCACAAGTTAAACCATTGTCTTTATGCTATACAGTATAAAGAGTGTTTGCACGCTTGCTAGGTTCTAATCCTTTGTGCAATATCGCAGGTACAAGTGTTTCATCTATCGTATCTAATTAATTCGGTCAGGGCAGGATTTATAGATGGAAATGACGGTTGAACTGAAAGCCTTTTTCAATTCATGTTAAATTAAATACCTAGATTATTTATGAGATTTGATAATATCCACGACTTTATCTAAAACTTTAATCTTCATCACACGACGTTGACGAATTTTACGTTGATACATTTGATAAAATAGGTACTGTCATATTAGCATAACAAAAACAGGAGGTTCATGACCATGAACTAACAAAATAGAAAACATCGATATGAGAATACCTATCATATCCACATGTCCACAACAATGTACTTAATCATTTCACATCAATAATTCAATTCAAGGCATATGCCGAAAAATTCCGTCTTTCAAATATGTACAATCTTATGTACTTAGAGATAAACAAGGTTGTGTCTAGTCACGGATTGACGGAAAGAAAAACTACTTCATTTATTATATAAAAGTCTAGAAAAGTATAGAAAGACCTATAGGAAAGCATGGCTATTCGTGCTCCAATTGTATATATTGTACCTATAGTATGCTAATAGAAGGCAATTTGTGCATAAGGGAAATAATAATGAAAAAGACACTGCGTGAAGACTGAAGGCGTCACGTGCGCAGATACACAGGCTTCAGCACACGTACAAGATGTTTGCGAATCAATTTAGCAGTCATTCACCATCGAATGTTCACTTGTTATAGCACCTCTAATTATAGAAATAAGATAGCAGCCGTTTGCACCTTTGATAAAGAATACATAACTAGCGGCCCATCCCGGCTTCGCTCGGGTAAAAACGTAATAAATTATACCCCTAAACCTTCCTGGGAATCTATCTATTGGTGAAAACCGTATGAAAATCCTCGCAGTAGTTTTTGAGTTTATCGTAAACAAACATACAGACCGGTAGAGGACTTTGTTTTATAATACGCAAAGATATTATTTAAAGAACCTATAAAGGTACTTATAAGCTTAACTAATGTGACGACAGCTCACGACAGTTGCATTGGACTGGGCATGTAGCAAAGATGCCTGGCCTGAGAATGGGAAAAGCGCATTTCCTTTTTTAAACTCAAGGACGGCAAGTTTCGAAGATTAGCTTAGCTATAGGCATATATTTGTAGTTTTCAGCAATATCAATGAACACTTGTAAAGTAATCGGAAAAAAAACGCTACCGAAAATCTTAACGTGCATGCGCTGACCCTACTGTTGTTTATACATGCATATATATAATGTACTACAAAACTATAGGATTTTAGTAGATCCATAAAAAAGTCCGCGACACTATACATCTATCTTTTATAATTAACTATAAAGCATATACTACGTATAAGGCATTTTATATGTAAAAAGATAATAATGTATATTAAAAGGTGAATTTTGACAATTATTACTACACAAGCATATTAATCCTTATGATTAAAAGTTTCTTCATCATCAAGATAATTTCATGAAGATAAATTTTGTCCTTTATAGCACATAAATTGGATGAAAAGATTCTGAAATATTGTGGAATTAAAAAATACACACGCCAAATTATTTTATGTAGGTAGAGGTAACTATATATTGTTATACATGGCACGCGCTGCCGTGTGAAGCCAAAAGATTGTAACTTTGAAAAACGTATTTTGAGATATTTGACATTATATTTTATACTAGATCTTGCCCGAGGCTTCGTTCCCGTGGGAATTTTGATATAAAATATAGCCTAGAGTAATCTGGATAATATAGCTTTCTAATGGTGAAAGAATTTCTGTAATCGGTTCGGTAGTTTCAGAGATTACCCGCCTCAAACATACAAACTCACAAAGTCACAAACACTTACCTCTTTATAATAATAGTATATAGATGTAAAAAAACTACTAGTACTATACAGTTACAAAAAATGCATTTAGAAATTACTGACAGACACTTTAATCTTATTTACCTACTAGCTTTTGCCGCACGCGTGAATTTCATTTCTTAAAAGGAATCGAAGTAAAATTTCAGTTACTCTTTTATCGCGTATTCTAAGACTGGTAAAATTTATTTATTACTATGATTAAAATTCGTATTTCTTGTCATCTTTAGTTCAATTCCACGTTTCCCGCTACGTGCCGCCCGATTCCACCAAATTGTCCTATGTCGTTTCCCGCAACGTGCCCCACTCCCGCTTTCCATAACGCGTGCTGAACATTTCATGGACCTCTCTTCAAAAATAATAAAGTTTCGCATAAATTTCCACCCTTACATCATTCCCCTAGAGATGCAATTTTGAAAATCTAATTAATGCATTATTATTTTTTTATCAACTACAAATTTAAATAAAACATATATATAGATTTGTATGTATGGATACGGTTAAGTAAACCGAACCCTAGTGGTCAATTGAAACAACACAATTGCTTGACTCGCGTTTTATTATGGCTGATTAATACTGATTATGCGCAGATGTGAGTAACGAACAGTTACTCGATCGTTTCGCGCGAGTACATGATTAGTGCGATTGCTCATGAATAAGCAATTACGATAAATTACCAACAAGCGATCGCTGTACTGTAGTAAATATCAGTTACGTTGTATTTTGGCCGATTTCGTATCCGTCGAGAGCGCCTACGTGCGTCGGCACGCGTTAACAGCTTGTATTTGCTTGCTAATCTATAAGTACGTGGCCATAATGTTAGTACCTAGGTAGGCAATTCATGCATATGATAGCGAATAATGTGTATGTGTACCTTATTATAAATATCTAGTGGTACAATGTTAAACATCAGTATTTCAGAAAAACAAAACTTCATTCATTTTTAGATCATTCACCCTCTTTAAATAAAATGTCAGTAGTAGGTACTTACATATTTAAGTACCTTAAATGTCAGTAGTACATATATGTATTGCCAAAGAAGCTCTAACCAGGGAAGAGCTAATCCTTATCTTAACAATTCACCTACATTGCTCGAAATTATCTTGTCACCATTCTGACCTCACTGAGACTTTCTAGAATTACACCCACAAAGTATTGCATCGCATTTGTTTGTTTCCTTTGTTTTGTGTTGGCGCCGCCGCCGTCGCCGCAGCGGTAGCCGCTGTTTTAGAGCTACACTACCTACCTACTCGATGCAAGTCTATAACGAGTAACCAAACCAAGCTGCAAATATTCCATTGTTCGTTCTGGATAACGAATGAGCTACCAAAAATTTGTTATTTGCACTTGCTATACTAGGGAAAAAAAACAATTTAACTATTATTATAGTTCGTTCAAAGAATTTGCTTTTTGACAGCTTTTACACAGAATGACTTGGTTATCCATAAGGGGTATGTTGGTAGACTTCGTTAATGGGAAAGCAAAATATTAAAAAGCAAAACCTACATACAAATATTGTTGTGACACGTGATAATATCTGGTATGTAATCCTAGTAGAACGAGCGCCGGAGTTGTGCAACGGTCACCGAGCGCCAGCAGTGGCGGCGCCAAGCCAGCTCGCCACGGCCATCTATCTAATGCAATCGTCTATTTTGGGCACCAGACATTTGCTCTGATCTGATCGACACCCACACTGTATCTTGTAAAAGTGTAGGTAGTACTAGAGAACATTATACTTATATATAATTCTTACTTGTTATTAGTAAGAATTTTAGCTACTTTCAGACCTTTCATATTTAATGATAAGCCAATTTTTAAAAACAAGAATTTCTTAATTAGGCAATTCTATAACAAGCAAAGGTACCGTTAATTACCGTTAGAAGGTTTAATACCTAACTATTTAGTTAGGTATTAAAAAGAAGACAGCGACGAAGGTGTAATTTATTTGCGTTCTGTATTTTCATATACAACGTTTCATCGGAAATTTCTATAAGTATATACCAAATTACGTCGATAAGATCCGATTCCTATCAAAACGACCTTCAATATCACTAGTTATCTTATCAATAAGAATTTCAGGAGCGGAGCGATGATGGCCTGTTGTTTACCCCGATCTTTCTATTGAATGCCCCAATGCACGTAATCACTCACACGGTATAATATTCACAATAATATCATACCGCCACAGGCGGATGTAGATAACATTTCATCGCGTTGACATCATTCGAGTCGAAATGCATTCGACAAGTTTACGGACTAGGTACTAAAAAGTAAGGTAGATACTTGACAACGTGGGAATTGGAATGGGATTTAAGCCTGATAAAAGAAATATTTCTAAAGAAAGTCTTAAATTATGGTAGCAAATAGGCAGTAACAGATAATTTGTTTGGGTAAAAATAACTACGTGAGAAAAGGGAATCATACCTATCTCAGAGTTTAATAGAGCCAGGAGTCCGATATAGCTCATGTTGACATCTTGATCACAAATGCGTTAGTAACATAACGTATAAATACATATAACCATGGTTTTAGTAAGCACTTCTTCGGAGTACCTACAAATTCCATGCATATAACACACTTGAAGTTGACAACTGTGACACAAAACGTCGGAAAACACTAGTGCCATAAGATTTGGAGCAAGTGTATAGAAAATAAATCTACGAGTTAGTTAAGAAAATCGGGCGCAAGCCAGCAAATGTAGTAAGGTGGAAAGGCAAGTTTCACGCAGGTAGGTACATGCATGGAGCAGCAGCCAGTGAAGGCAGCTTAGTCGTCGCGTCGGTGAGAGGAAACCTGTTTGGAGCTCGCCGCCCGCCGCGCCTCCGCGCCTCCGCGCCTCGTCAGCGTGGGCGTCTGCACCGCTGCTGTGTTGGCGGATCTACTCTACCTGTCCTAGGTGGGTACTTACTCTATCACACTGAACGTTTTGATTGTCTTTCTTACTAAGTTGACTTAATCTTCGCAATGACTAACATGAATCTACCCAGGTAGGTAGCATTTTTTGATTGAACATAATGTCGCTGATATAATTTTTACCAAAGTTACCAAATGGGTAACATAGATAACAAATTATATCAACTTTAATTTTTATCCTAATTAATCAGCAATTAACGTTTTTGGTTAATACATAATAATCAACAAATAACAGTAGACCCAATCTTTAAAGCCGTTCTGGCTTCTAAAATCATTTTGTAGCATTAAATAAAAACAACAAGTTTGTTGTAGGAATAGGTGTCAAACCAGTTATTATTGTGAACAAAAAATAACTTGAATGGCTCTGCGAACTGCGACAAATAAATAAATTTAAATTGGGATGCGGCAAAATCTTTGTCGAACGGAACAGGTTCTCATTTTATTTAGAATCTAGGTAGGTCCATTTAAAGGTGCGACAAAAAATAAGGTGCCAATAAAAGGACGGAAACCCATTGTTTGAATATCATTCTGGTATCAGGAATTTCAATGTAAAAAGCGAAGAGGCTAAGGGTTTCTTGTATAGAATTGGACGGCATGGAATACAATGAATCCTTTGTAAGCGTAGGCGCCGAACGGTCTGGCGGCGCGGGCGCAGTGGCGCGGGCGCGCGCCTCTCGGTCTGGCCCTGCTGTACGCCCGCCGCGCTCACTCGTATGAACACATTCGCTTTGTCACGCACATCCATGATCCCAATATGGCGCGAGTGGAATCATGAAGCTAAGCCGTTGCATGCACGCTTACATCTACATACAATGCAACTTGTAGCGAGAACCTTTTTGTGCCTTTGACACGCGTGAATAGAGATTAATAATAATATTAAGTAAGTACCTACCAATATTTATATTACGCAAAGCACAGCGCAGATGGCGCTACTGGTACAACTAAGGTACACAAACATTGCCAATGGAGGCAAAAAGCGCCAATTTTCAATATTGTTGCAGATTTACGACCAAAAATACCTTCTACGCAATCGTGGTGCGAGTTTTAAGGAAAAAGGAAGAATTTAGTGGATTATCCTGAAAATAATAACACTATGTTATGGTTATGTTCTGCATTATTTGGTCAACTGTGGTCATATAAACTGATATAAACTTGATTTTGACTGAAGATCTTACCTGTATGAAGTCCATATTTTAATAATTCTTTACGTATGAAGTGTTTCGAGCTTCTTTTCGACCGTTTACTTGTTCGAAAATTCTACAGCGTGAGGCGTATCCCATAGTTTTCGAAGATTTTTTATCTTATGGAAAACTATTTTTCCCAATATATCGGCACCCGAATATGCTACGGGCAAAAAAGGCGGCAAATCTTTTGTGTACTTAACATACAGTGCTGTACTCTGGCGTGATAAATGTGCAGTAATACTCCCTATTGACAAAGGGTCAAAAATATACCTACGTATATTCTCCATTTATTGCCACAAGCATCTAATTCTAGTAAGTGTATGTATGTACTATAGTGATGACCTATGTTTTACAATTACATGCAAACCACATCACGCCACCTTTGAGTCATATCTGCTCCACGCAATATGTAAACGCAGTACGCATTCAAGTAAAAACACCGTAGAATAAGCATCGATCGACTATGATAATGATGAGGCATCACCAGGTATTCCAGATAAGTACTTCCTGCGACGACAAAATATGCATATAATAGCTGAATAAGGTAGGTATAATTTATATGCATAATTAACTAAGTACGAATATTGTTTGTCTGTTGTGATAATCTTTGTTATACTATGTACTTAATAGGTATAATAATGATGATATCTATGGAAGATATGCACGTTTTAGTTTTACGTAGGTATGGGTTATTAAAGTTATTAGTTGTTCGCCACGAACTTAGACCTCGCGAACACAATACATTTTTACAAAATTATGAATGTTTCAAAAACGAAAGAACTTAAAAATTTCATTGACTGATTCTACAAACATACATACAATAAATGTATTTTTGCCCCAAGTAGAAAGTTAGACCTCGCTCGCTTCGCTCGCGAATACAAATGTTTTTTACATTTTTATTTTACATATCAGATATAACATCAAATATCTCAAAACACCTTTTTCAAAGATACAGTCTTTTGACTTCAATATAATTATAGGTATCTACATAAAATAATTTGGCATGTATTTTTTAATCCCACGATATTTCAGAATCTATTCATCCAATATTTATGTGATGTAAAGGACAAAATTTATCTTCATGAAATTAATTATCTTGATGATGAAATAACTTTTGATTTGGATTTGCTTATATAGTAATAATTGTCAAAATTCACCTTTTAATGTACATTATCTTTTTACATATGAAATGCCTTTTCTTATGATATTTTCATATGCCTGATCTTTTTTATGGATCTACTAAAAACCTATATTTTTGTAGTACCTCATATGCATGTATAAACAACAGTAGGGCCAGCGCACGCACGTTAAGATTTTCGGTAGCGCTTTTTTTCGGATTACTTTACAATTCCTTGATATCGCTGAAAACGAATTTATTTTAGAACAAATATTTGCCCATAGCAATCTCGGATAATGTAGCAAATGGTGAAAGAATTTTTGAAATCGGTTTGGCAGCTTCGGAAATTACCCGCCTCCAACATACAAACTCACCTCGCGAAAACAATATTTTTTCAAAATTGTGAATATTTCAAAAATGGCTTAGCCGATTTTGTTGCCCCACGAACTTAAAAATTGACAATGACAGATCCTACAAACCTTATAAATTTCATCAAAATCGGACCCACGGTTATCGGAAGTTATCGCGTTACAAACATACATGCAAGCATGCATGTTTTGAGATATACATGCAAGCGGCCCAAGTTTTTTCGGGGCGTACTTTTTGCGTAGAGATGCGGTTCGGCTTCGGCAGACAGGATATCGCGACGTGACGCTCGGTTGCGGCGCCCGATCGACTCCTTTCCAAGAAATCACGCGTGGCCGCGTCTTTGATCTTTTACTTCACTCCTACAATATATTTGAAATGGTGTAAGACTAGATAGTCTTACACCATTTCAAATATATTGTAGGAGTAGGTAGCCTAATTTTGGAAAAAGTAAACATGATTTTGGTCCTGCGTATATGAACTAGGACGAAACCAATGTATCCTATCATTTGTATCCAGGTTTACAACACCTACTACTTGCATGTATTTGCAGAAACTTAGTGTTATTTAACACTAAGTTTCTGCAAATACATAGATAGGCGGTAATTTATACAATACTACGAATGTGTTCGTGCTTTCTGGTAGTTGTTTACATCGCTCTGCAGTTAATTGGCCCAGGCCATATACCATTAAAGGCATGTTGTCAAGAATCTAGCCTCTCGGCCTGTCGGTCGCACAAACAACCGGTATGCAACCGCTTTCCTAGTGCTTTAATTACGTCAAACTTTATCGTCTTACCAACTGTGGGTTTATTGTGCAAAATATAATTTCGTAAATCGATGATTTTTTTGGTATCTCATCGCTTTCTCTCTCAGTTTCTTCCTTAGCCATAGTGTTCCAGGGTATGTTTTCTATCTTTTCCTTCTCCACATCGCACGGTCTTGGGCCCCCTTTATCACCATTCGCGTGCTTAAAGTATCGTCAATTCAATATTAAATATTTTAGTTTACAATCATTTTTTCTTTCAATCTGTAATCTGTTGTTATGAATTTTATTTTTTTTTAATTTAATCTATCTCCTACTATTCTCTGTGTTTGAATTATTATTTTCCTTATTTGGAGTAACTGAAGTTTGTTAAAATTCTTAGAGTTACATATCAAGATGAGGAGCGATAAACAAAAAAAAGATGCCTGCATTCCATAGATCCCGCCCCGCCCTTGCATTCCTAGATTGTTAAAGTCATAACGCTCGACTAAGAGAAAGAATGTAAGCACAAAAAATAGATGGGTATTTCGAAAATTAGATCATTCTTTAGTTTCTTGAAAATAGCGACCACTCCATAATAAAAGAGCCTCTGCCAGAAATAGTTCAGGATGGATGGATCTAAAATGATGTAATTTTATTTTATGTAAGAAGAGAGGTAGTTAAATCCTATTTAATTTTGGGTTTATTTGTTTAGTTGGCTTTATACATTGTACACCAATTGAAACATACCTACTTAACGATTAGGATAGTTTTAGTTCAATTGAGACAAGTCAGAATTTCCTATTAATATTCTACTCACAATATTAATGGGGAAACTAGCTACTGGCCGCGGCTCCGCTCGCGGCAAAGTTTCTTATGTGTTTCCATAAAAACTTCAACCCTAATAGTAGCCGGTAGAATACTAGTAGTACTAGGGTTGATTTTTGATAAAAAATTAGCTTATGTTTGACCTCGAGTCTCCCTCTCTGTTCTTAACATGTTCTAAGAGGTAAAACATTTGCTAAGAGACATTTCTATTTGTGCCATGTATGTATGTGTAGCAACTTTCACATCAAATGACCTAGATCTGTTTATTTTATATTGTCTCTCCTCCTCTATGAGTGAAACTCTTTGGAAAGGCTGTTTTTTGCTCTTACCAACCAAGGTCCTTTGGTACTATTCTGGGGCGAGATTGCGGATTTAAAAATTTTGGGAGGGCCTATACTTAGAATTGAAACTAAAAAGTTTTTTTTGCAAACCCATACACGTGGGTATCTATGGATAGGTCTTAAAAATGATATTGAAGTTTCTAATATATATTTTTTTCTAAACAGAAGAATTTGCGCGAGAGACTTCCAAAGTGGTAAAATGTGTTAGAAGTTACAGGGTCCCCCTGTAACTTCTAAAATAAGATAATGATAAAACTTAAAAAAATATTTTATGTACATTACTATGTACACACCGAAAATTGGTTTGAACGAGATGTAGTAAGAAGTTTTTTTTATACGTCATAAATAGTAAACCACAATTTACCTTTCATTCCATCAACGCAAATATAAAAATATACAAAAATCGATCAACCAAGAACTGTTACTTGCTGCTACGGAACCCTTCATGGGCGAGTCCAACTCGAACTAGGCCGCTTTTTTTTAATATACTGTCACTGATAGAAATATAATAAACGCTTGAAATAAGTTTTTATGGAAATCCAAGTTGAAAAATCTATATATTCTGCTGGAATAGAGGCAAATGCCTTACACCTGTCTCAATCAACACAAAAGCGAAATGCATGCTTCATCAATCCACCACGTGTAATACAACTAATTGTGCTCGGATTCATAAGCTAGACTAACTCGACCGCGCGAATGATTAGCAACTGGCATACCGTGTTCATCAGCTTTCTGCCGTAAAAAGGAATCCAGGACATCAAACTTAAACATACATGTCACATATTAAAAATCCATTGTTTACAAACGTCTCGCAAGGATCACTTGGATATTGAACAACCGTCAAACAGGGATGTTTTTTACGTAGACAAGTATTACTGTGCATTTATCCCGCCAGAGTGCAGCATTGTATGGTTGGTAAGTTGGTATTCGGGTGCCGAAATATTGGGAAACATCGTTTTCCAAAATATACAAAACTTCGAAAACTATGGGAAACAGCCACACGCTACAAAATTTTCGAGCCAGTAAATGGAAATGGTCAAAAATATATGCTCGGAACGGAACACTTCACACCTGATGACTTATGAAAAATAACACTAGATGACGCTGTGTGTATTTTAAGGTGCGCCAAATGCTAATAAACTTTGCAATAAAACACTAGATGGCGCTGTATGTATTTTAAATGTGCTACAGATATTTTAATTCAACTATCCCAATCCCATTTTAATACGAACTGTTCTCGAGGGAAATTAAGCGGGCGAAGCCGCGGGTAAGCTAGTGTGAAATAATAAACATTGAAATTGTAATTACTTCCATAGAATTACTTAAATGTTTTACAACTAGAGTATTTAGATATCAATCCTAAGGTACTATTAATGCTAATACATACTACTACTAATACACTAGGATAGGTGAAACTAATTAAAAAGTTGCAAAATCACTTACTTTTGAATATATTTATTTACACAACCTCCCACACTTCTTCAAAGGCAGTGCACAGTTTAGCACAAGTCAATGCAGCAGATAATGGGTAGTTACTTATAGATATTACATCTTCAGAGTAATCTACTTCCACTTTTCCATGGGCCATAGCTCCTATGATTAACACTACTGGCTCATCTTTAGGAACTAAGTCTCTGCAGTTTTGGACCACTTTGGAACTAAATGACATAGTGACCTTCTTAACACCTACTGGTAGGTGAGATGTAACTGGGTTTTTTATAACTTTCAACAATTTCATAGGACCATCTGATGCTCTGATTGCAAACTTATGTAGTAGTTGAACTGAAAAAAGTGCAAATGAGATAAATATAATCTTCTTTTGTCATATTTCGCCTAATACTAACCAGTAGGATGGTACATAGATACATAATTTTATTACTGCTTATATAATGATATTATATGAGCAGTTCTAATTGATATGTGAGTATTTCAATACATACCCATTAAACCTGCAAATCTCTTGAATGTTCGTGGTATTCGAGTCTGTGGGTTTATTTCTATAAGGACATTTTTTTCTGTGTGAATATACACCTGAAGTAAACCAGCCCTATTCAACGGTGAGTCCATTAGCATCAAGAGAGATTGATGAGTAATGTCAGGACGACACGAACCAGGATCACGATCATTTTTCCGCAAGATGTTGGCATGGTCATCACAGTTCAGCAATTCAAAGTTGTTTCCTGTCTATAAAAATAAAATTACCATAATATGCTAAATGACAGATTGAAAATAAGAAAGATTTTTGTCTACTATTTAAAACACTAAACATTAACAGAGATTACATATTTTTTTACAAATGTCTCTAATTTATTAACATGCTCAAAAACATGAAATAAACCTACATTCCATATATTTATGAAATTCATTGATTTCCATACATACAATATGTAGTTGTTTTACCTCGCCTACTACATTTTTACAACTAAATTTTTAGTAATACTCACTTTCACGGTCTCCAATTGTGCGTTTTCCAAAATTACTATAAGTCGTTTCTCTTGCTTTTTTATGTGTGAAGTAACTAAGTGCCTGGGTATTGGGTCAAATTCAAAATCGTCATCTTTTGTAGCCAGTTTCCTTTTCTTACCCATATTTTATATATTAAATTTTGTCAACGATATTAACTAAACAATATTTAGAACACAAAAATCCAGATAGGTAGGACTATCCTATGATAGGATAAGAACCAATTATATTTACCTAGGCAGACAGTGCAAGGCGCAAGCAACAACACAATAGACAAACACGTGCTTTTGTTTTGACTTTCGGTTTTGAAGTTGACAATGATTTTTGAGTTTTTATTTGACAATGATATTAATCATTGTCAACTTACTTAGTTACTGAAAATGCAGGCTTCCTGTTTTATCCACAACGAAGTTAATGGGATTCGAAATTGGCCTAAATTGCTTCGAGAAAAGGATGGTACCTACGGTCGTGCCACTTTTTTGCTCGATTTGCGGGGGCACTGCTATGCCCCCAGATATTGTTGAGAAAGTCATAGCACCCCGTTAAGCTGGGCATTGACGGTCACTTTTACGCGACTGTTGAACTCAGAGCGCGGGGCCCTTTCAAAACCTATGGTCGAACCACTCTGTAGGTTGTACCATGGAATAGGGAATATTAGGTACATTTATTCCGCCCGAGTACAGCACTGTATGTTAGGTACACAAAAACTTTGCCGCTTTTTACTATGTCGATTAAAACCTTAATTTTAGAGAACTTTATTAATCATTTCATTATGTATGCATATTCGGGTGCCGAAATATTGGGAAAAATCGTTTTCCTTAAGATAAACAAAACTATTGTACTCCTCACGCTGTAAAATTTTCGAGCTAGTAAACGGTCGAAAAGAAGCTGGGAACACTTCACACGTGAAGACTTATTAAAATATGGACTCATATAGGTTAGATCTTCAGTCAAGGTCAAGTTTATCAGTTTATGACCACAGTTGAACAAATAATGCAGAACATAACCTAAAGTAGTGTTATTATTTTCAGGATAATCCACTAAATCCTTCCTTTTTCCTTTAAACTTGCACAACGATTGCGTAGAAGGTATTTTTGGTCGTAAATCTGCAACAATATTGAAAATTGGTGATTTTTGCCTTCATTGGCAATGTTTATGTACATTAGTTGTACCAGTAGCGCCATCTGCGATAAAATGCCCGATGCTCCGCATGTTACTCCCTATTTGGATTCTGATTAGGAAACCGAAGTGTGCAGCAGCATCAATCATAGCTTGTCAATGTCAAAATCAAATAAATAAATCTGTGTGTGTGAGATAAGGTTCTATAAGGTAGGTGTGAGAGTGAGATGCAGTGAGATGTCACCTTAAAGAATAGGTCGTGTCACAAATACTTTCAGTCCTGTGGTTCCTGTAAAAATCAATCTCTATCGTCATCTTGCTCTCATCAATAAATACCCTATAATATCAAAGAGTTTATAACCATATTGTTTAACATCATCATAATTAAGTTTCTGTTACAAGTCCAATGGCAAATGACCGGGAAGTTCTACGCGAAATATGGGACGGAAAGTTACCCATTTGTTTTCAACTAGATCAAGAAGAAATTATGGAAATCCAGCAACCCGACCCATTCTATGTAATGGTCCCTCGATTAAGCTACTTTCCTTTAGTAACAGATAAGGTAAGTATCTAGCTAGACATCCTAATACTTTGATGCTATCTCGTCTGTTAGCAACCACGAAATTATTAAAGAACAAAAAACATAGGTATAGATCCCTGCAATAACAACGTTGCAATGAATACTATACTTATTTAGTTCTGGTAAAATACACTTCTTCACCAATAATATATAGAGAAGCATGTAGGAGATAATCAGAATCTACTGAACCTTATACCTGTATTCTAACAAAGTGCAAATTGCTTGATTGATTGTAATCAACCAATTTCCAGATTATTTTCTCCAGTAGGTAGTATTCCTGATTGACAAAGCACTTTTTATAAAAAAATTCCATGAGAGTAAACTCCGGGAATCAGCTAGTACATAACAAAATTTCTAGTTTTTAACTTTGCCTGTGACTTCAGCTGCATTTTTAATGTCAATACAAGTATCTTGGGATCTTAAGCAATATATCACAATGAAACCTAAACCAGATTTTAAGTTAGACCACTCACAAAACAACTGAAAACCGCATCGCATTCAATCCTGTAATTTAAAGTTACAAAAGTGTTTTTATAATAATAATAATATATAATAAACCCATAAATTTACTTAAAATTTTAATATCTTTTCAGATGAAAAGGCATTTCCTGCGATACATATCCCAAGAAAATGCAGATAATGAGATGTGGCTTGATTATAATGGGCAGCCCTTGAAGTGGCACTATCCTATAGGCTTTCTTTATGATCTGTATTGTGGCAGTGACCCGCAGCTGCCTTGGACACTGACTGTGCACTTCACTAAGTTTCCTGAAGATATTCTTCTTCATTGTCCCAATAAGTAATGATAAGAATGGTTTTTAATTACTAGACATCTGTCCATGTTTTGCTAAAGAATAAATATTATGATATTTGTATGGTTTTAGAGATGTTGTTGAAGCTCACTACATGTCAACAGTCAAAGAGGCTGATGTGCTGAAGCATCGAGGCCAGGTCATGTCCACAATGCAAAAAAAGGACCATAACCAGTTATGGCTGGGTTTACAAAATGGTAATCCTTTTAATATATTTTGGAAATATGAAATCATTAAAATGTTGGGTCAACTCAATGGGACTTACAGCTGTGAGGAGCTTTGATGTTGTGAAAAGATTCATTTTCAGACAAATAGGGTTTTTTTTCTTCTAAATTTTTGACAAGGCTTCAGTGCACTTTGTGTGACTATGTCAGCCTCATGGGGGATCTCTAATATAAACTTATCTAGCTTTCATAATGCTTGTCCACAAGATTGGATTTAGCCACCTGTGATAATGGACTGCTCAACACTATGTATACAAATAGGGGTATGTGCATGTTATCACATATCAGTTATCACTGACCATAGTCAGTGATATTGTGTAATAATGTGTTATGTGGAGAATTTACTGGTGTTAGCTCCCAATAAATAAATATGTAACTATTTCCAAATAAGTAATATCTTAATTTTGATTTTTACATTATAGACAAATTTGATCAATTTTGGGCAATAAACAGGAGGCTAATGGAATCCCATGGTGATAATGATGGTTTCAAACACATTCCAATTAGAATATACTCAGATGAAGGTATTTGCTGTCAACGTTTAGTCAACCCCAAGAATGCAGATGGCAGTAGAAAAGTGTTACAGCAAATGATTGAAGATTTTTATCCAGACAAAATTGATGGTTAGTCCTAAGTTTCCTTTCGCCTATTTTCATGGCACTAGAACCACGAAAATTATTTCGTGAATTTCACATACTTACATATTATAAAACAAAGTACATAAGATAAAGTAAATAAGGTACGGCGCGATTTAGCCAATGATTATTTTCGTTAAATTAGTTTTTCTTAAAGTTTAGTGTAAATTTCAACTCGAGTATGATCCAATTGTTTATTAATGTTTCTTTAGTTTTCGATGCATCTCACTCTTGTAACTTATACTACTAATGTGTATCTAGTACCATATAACTTCTGGCTATTGTTTTTCTCCTCTTTACATGCTTGATATTTTCAATTTCTTAATTCTCTTCTATCTGTGGAGACTTTTAATTGGCTTCCTGTTTTTAACTTTCATTTCTATTTATTTGTTCTTTAGCTGTAAGTCTTCCTAAATATAAATAAATAAACAAAAAGTCCTCCGCGTCTGTCTGTCTGACACGAGCGAAACCGGGTCGCTAGTATAATCATAAAAATGCAATTGTTAAATTAGCTAAAAACTAGTAACACCTGACTACAAAAATCAACTAAGACAAAGCAGGTTCAGTTCCTAAAGGAAATGCAGACAACCTATGCAGCAGTCTGCCATGTAATGAAAATTAAGCTTTTATGTGAGCAATATTCAATCAAATAATTTAAATAGTTTTTTTCTTACAGTGAAATTGAGGACACATGGAGTAGTTATCCCCGGTGATACCCCACTGCAATGGCTCTCTGAACACATGAGTTATCCAGACAACTTTCTGCATTTTTGTGTGTGCTAAAATGACCTAAGAAGTAATTATATTTAACTAATGTTAAATTGTAATGATAAGTTATAATAAACTATTTATAAATGCATTCCTAAATAATTTGTGTTATTTCAAACAATGGAAAAATGGTAAATTAAGAAACAACAATTTATTAGAAATATTAACAGTGATTTTATCACGAGAGGGTGTTATTAATTATACAAAATAAGCTTCTATTTTTTAAACTTAGCAGATCTGAGATACTTAAATTAAGATCCAAACATAGGTGCAAGAAAAAAGACATATGCAGGTACATGATTATGGTTTGATGGGGATTGAGGAAAAGTAACTAATTTAAAAATATCACAACTATCCATGTATAACATAAAACTTGTATGATATATTTCAACCCACCTACTAGGATAATAAGAGATTTTAACAAAACTGTGAACATCTAAATTTAGTAAGATTACTGATTAGGTGTAATGGTTGAATGAATATAGAACGAACGACCCTAAAAACGATAAAAATACACCGAATTTACTGGTGTTGCATCACAAAATTGCTTACAGCATCAACATTCCATTTTTAGATTAGATTCAACAATATGATACAATCACAATTTTTCAGAAAATCTGTTTAGATGTGCAATTAGCTACCAAAGAAACATTATATTAGTTTATCACAATACTTTAAAAATATATACTTATTTATAACTAGTATTAATTTAATTTACTCTTAAATTTTTGTATCACATAAGGAATGTGCCTGGTAAATCGTTTACAACCATTATTTGCAAAAATGGGTTGATCTTCACTTGGTCCATATGTTATCACTGTCAATGCTTCACTGAAAAAGAAAATAAAATTAAATGCTTCAAAAATATATTTTTTTTATTCCATTTTTACTCATGCTTTTATTGTTTTCAGAGAGATCTAATTGCATTCAATGTGTGATAAAAAGTTATGCCTGTGCAGTAAACCGTTGAGGAGTTCCCTATGTCTGGAGCCATTCCTGGGAGCACCATCCGGTCATACTTATCATCATAATAATGCATTTTTATCTAAATTAAACATATGCACAAAATTTTTATTGAATTGCAAGATTGAAATAGAAATAAATTTATTCATAACATACTAATATATATCACAGGAAATTAACAAAATGTTAATATTACAAAGTTACATTAAATATGCTACAAAAGGGTACCACTCAACTTGTGCCATGACGCTGATTTTCAGTGATACCAAACAAGATGGCACTACCAGAAAAGAGTTTGCAAGATAGCATAAATTGTTTTTATTAAATGCTCAATCAGATACATATCTGATTGAGCATTTAATAAAAATAATTATATCTGATTGATTAATTAATAAAAACAATTTAAGATTTGACTTAAATGAAGTGACAGATTTAGAGTTTCTAATTGGAGGCGGCAAATTGTTCCAACATTTTGTGGCCGCATAATGAAAGCTGCAACAAACATATTGCACCCGAGACATAAGGAGCTTTGCAAGTTAGAGCAAAAAAGCTTGTAATAACTTACGCCATCATTTCCTCAGATGGATTCAATATTCCATGAAATCTAAATTCTGCCAATGCACATAGCTCTACATGATTTTGCTCTAGAGGTAGAAACGGTATGTAGTGATCAATCAGATGATGTGCAATAGTAGCAGACTTTTCTAAACCTCCTGTAAAAATATATAACAATAAATTACATACCTGCAAAAACCTTTAAGAAGGTTAAATATTTTATATATTGCATGCAATCCATAGTAATATTATTGAAAGTGTGTTTGTTTGTCCGTCTTTTACATCAAAACAGAGCAACAGATTGAGATAATTTTTGTTTTGGAGATAGTTGAAGAGCTGAAGGGTCTCATAAGCTACTTTATGCCGCTGGCGGAGTCGCGGGAAACAGCTAGTCTTAACAAATACATTACCTTGATGATATGCAGTTCTTCTTATAACAGGCTCAAAATTATGGAATTCAACTTCGTTTCTCTTGACCCCTTCTCCATAAAGTTTTAACAAATTAGAAGCTATCTCTTTTCCACCAGTGTTAGATATAAAAATAAAAATGGTATCCCTGAAAATATGTTTCCTAGTAAATACTTATGTTAATCAGGTATATGTTTTCATTGCTCTCAGAAATGAAGGTTTTTTGAATTCCTTTTCTTGGTAATACACAATGTGTATGATAAACCCTGATTTTTAGTAAAAACAAATGAACTAATTTTCACATCTTACTAATATTATAAATGTATGTATATATATAAATGTATGTATATATATAAATGTATGTATATATATAAATATATGTATATATATAAATGTATGTATATACATAAAAAATGTATGTAGTCATGCAAAATCTACTGGATGAATTGTTATGAAATTTAGTACACCAAAATTGAAATTCAAAATTGGTGTACAAAAATTTAACCTGCAATATCACCTAGGATACTTTTTGACCTGAAATTCCCACAGGAGCAAAGTCCTGGGGTGCAGCTATAATACAAATAAAAATCATTTATTTCCGACTTCAGTATGAAATACAAATTAAAATGAACAAATAATCATTACCTATAATCAACACCATCAACAGCGTGATGATGATCTAGCATTGGCTTGATTGCATCCAGCACAGATGGGCACATATCATGGATTTCATCAAATATTATCAAGGACTTTCCACACTTCTTTACTATACTGTTTACATTTGTGATCAGTTCTTGCTGAAAACATAAAGAGAGATATCACTTTCCTCTCCCTTACTTTTACCATGATAACATTCTTAAATTTTATATTTCACAAGTCTTACTTTGCTTTTTTCTAGATCAGTACAGTCAAAATCTTTCTTTCCCATAAATACTTTTACAAATTTACTTTGCATTCCCTTTTTGTATAACGCTTCAGCTATCATAGTTGCAGCATAGTTTTTACCTACACCAGACCATCCATGAAGGCTTATTACCAAAGCCTTCTTATTCGCTTTATCTTTATTATATACAGACTCTTTGTGAGCCCGAAGAATATTCACTAATTCATTAACAAGGGGCTGTCCATACATTTTATCCGATAATGATTGTTTTAGTTCTGTAAAGAAATTAGAAGACATTAAATTAGCAGCAATTTTACCACAAAACAAAAATTCATAAAATTCGCTGTTTCTCACTTAGCAGATACAAGAGCCAATATTATAATATTGATAGACTAGGTAGATACTTACTTTCCAAATCATATGGTACATGATCATCGTTACAACACTCCATAAAACGACAAACTGTATTGTCTTTAATAACATTATCCCATTTTAACCACGCTCCCGCCAAAGCTGCAGCTCCGATAGACAATGTTATTATTTCAGTCGTAGCATAGTTTATTTCATTAAATAGAAGAAGAAATGTTGTTATGACATACCATTTTACATGATATATATTCAAATTCATATTTGTATATACCTAGATGAATAAAAACAATAAAATACGATAAAACATAAATATTACATTTGGAGTGTATAAACGTATGGGAGTCGATTGTAAAGGCTATTTGATGAATAAATAAATAATAAGGCTAACCATTAGGCAAACCTATTTAGAAGAAAAAAATCATTTTTTTTTCCCAATTTGTTTTTCAAATCACTCACACTCATTCCATAATAAAAGTACGGCTTACTTTACTCCATTGCTTTACCTCTACTTGGCAGCTTGCTTGACTGACATTGACACATTGCGCGCGGAATTATTATGTTATTACCAAGGAATGATTACAAATAACAAATGTCAAAATAATGACATAGAAAACTTGACCTATTTGCTTTGTAATAAAGATCCATTAAAGATCACATTTCTGGCAAACTGTTATTGTCTTAAGCAAGAAAAAACTCTCTACAAATTTTAGACCCAAGTTTAAGAACGCTTCTTTGCTTATTCGTAAGCATTCTAGTTTAGTACTTATTATAAATTATTTCATTACATAGTAAACAGTTCCTAGTCCAACAACTACAGCATAAAAAGTGTCCGAAAACATAGGTAACCTAACCTAATGTCACTTTAGCGCGACGACAGGACCATGGAATACGGCATATTACGCAAAGCTCAGCGCAGATGGCGCTACTGGTACAAACGTTGCCAATGGAGGCAAAAGCGCCAATTTTCAATATTGTTGCAGATTTCCAACCAAAAATACCTCGTGGTACGAGTTTAAAAGAAAAAGGAAGGATTATTGAATATGCTTTCAGTACACTACGCTTTGAGTTTATTATTGTTTGTCAAGTATTTCGTAGTAATTCATCCAGTTGAAAGAAATACTTATTAATTATCCATGGTAGGTACTCCGTACAAAGTACTTGCTAAATCCATGGACAGGACACAGACAGCCATGGATTTATTTAGTAAGTACCTACTAGTCAGCAGGCTATAGTGACATTAGGTATATATCATTAGGATTTTTTGACGTTTTGTTGGCGGGAAATAAATGCACCACGATCGTAGATATACCTACGTCTATACTACGTAGGTACCTTAGTGTCTTATTTTCCCGTTTTTCCTCAATGACATGAATAGACACACTTACCTACGTGATCAACTGTTCAGTGCTGAATTTCAGTCTAGTGCGTGGCATGGCCCTTACAAAATTCAAGATGGAATCAGGAGTTCAATTACTTGCAAGATTGTTCAAGAAAACTGACAACGTAAAAAATTTTTACACTCCTCTTTTTCAGACGGGACTTAAATTTGGCGAAATAATCGAAATGTATAGTCAAATTAGTTTAACTCCTCTCATAACTGACATAATTTGTGAAGCTTTACTACCGTCTAACCTAGGAGGACCACATCTAAACATTCTGTTAATTTGTACAGACGGAAATATGGATTTCAATATGTTATTATCATGTTTACGCAAGAAACTTTTAGACAAGATACCATTGTGTACAGATATTGACATTGACAAGTTAATCCAAGATGTACTGAATAATTTAGCAATTTATAAAGTTTATGATGCCACCCAATTTTATACAACAATTCATAAAATAGAAAGCATCATGATAGAATACCCTGATACATCTTTAATTATATTTCATACTTTAACAGCATTTTATTGGTCAGAACAGGGTTTCAAAATAACAAAAATGGATTTTTATATTAAAAATTTACTTAAGTTGATAAGGAAGATCACAAAAGATTACAAAATAACATTATTCTATACAAGGCCTGAATATTTTAGTTCAAGCAAAGATACTATAGAAAATCTTGAAACTAGCAGTGAACATTCCGCAGTAGACAAAGTGAATTGTAGGATTCAACTACTTCATGTTGATGACTGCAAAAATTATCAAGTAAACGTGAATAATTTTGACTCTCACTACACAAAATATTTTAATATAACAGACAATCATTCTTTGAATTGGATATCATAAATGTATTCATGAAATTAATAAACATACCTATTACAATTTAGCTAAATGATGTTTAATTAATAAATAACCTAAATACTATTTTTTGCTTTAACTCACAATATCTTATGGAATATTAATGAAGCAAAAAAAACTTTTGTAACATAAGTACTAAGTTGTATGATTTGCTTAGTCTGCTAAAAAAATCCTAATGTAGTATTAACATATATAATGCTAACAGCCATGTCCCATTGCTCTCAGATGTGTGTCTCCATTGTGACAATGAGGCACATTGTAGCTCCTGTTGTGCAACATTATTTTCTATAGGTTTTGACATCGACATAAATATAAACTTCATACATTCTACATTGTTCTGCATTGATCCATTGGCAGAGCACAGCAGAGAAATGGGGCATGGTCTAATAGTTTTTGTTAATAAATGTAATTAAATGTACTTAATAAAAATACAATAATTTCTTTGGATTTATCCTTAAAAAACTTTGTATAAAGGTAAAAGTGCAAATAATTTATACAACATGGTTGCATGAGCTATGATGATAAAATAGATGTGTTACAATTATAATTTTACAACTTATGTACTTATGAAAAAAATACTTCAAAATACTGAGATCAATTCCTTATATACAAAATTTTAATACTGTAATCACATCATAATATAAATAACATACATAAAGACAGTGAAACCATGGCTAAAATAATTTAGATTCTCCCATTTACTTATAGTGTGGTAATATGAATAGCCAGACTCTTGTACTGTAAATGATGCTTCAAACATAACTCCCAAGTATGCAAGGTGAATAATGGTGATAAGAGAAAACACTGTATTTACAATAATTGCTAGTAAACTATTTTTTTTATATTTATGATCACATTGTTTTAAACAAGGATTTGACAAACAGCATATTTCTAATGCAGATGCTACTTTGTATCTAAAATTATATTCTACATATGAAAAAGTCCCTATGCTCAAAAGCACTGCTGAAAATTGGAAATTCCATCCATGTAGCAATGAAGAAACAACATAAGTAACAAGTATAGCTGTGAACTGGCCATAGCCCTGACATGTTTTAAATATGTAGTTTTTTAACCATTGATGCATAGGTATATTCCAATATATAACTACTTGTACTAAAGATCTGGGCAACTCAATGAAAAATGGTTTTGTAATGTGGAGTTCAGAATGACAATCATTTGTCAAACCAAAGCCTGCACTGATCATAGAAACAACAGACATACTTGATATAAAATAGTGTGACATTCTAAAAGCTTGTGCATCACGGTAGGCTATTAACCATTTTGAGGTGTGTTCATCTATGTACCATGGGACTATACAATTTGACAACACTAAAAATAACATAGACATTGAAAGATAAAATATAATCAATTTAAACCATCTTCTACTTAGAAATTTTACATCTAAATATTGACTATAAGAATGATATGATATCCAGGGACCTAAAATACTATTTGCAGGACATAACAAGTAGCCACCAAATTCAATAGGATTGATCATTTGCTTGAATAAATCTCTATCCAATTCAATTGCCACAGATATTATTTTCATAGCTGCTATCATCTGAACTCCCCTTATTTGTTGCCACATTTTAGGGTTAACTATATAAACTTCACAACACAAAAGAAATGAAATCACTAATGTACCTGTTATTAAACCTCTCCATTTTTTTGTTAAAAAAGATATCATAATTATTGACAAGTAAGAACCAGACGTTAGACCCACTGTCCAGAAGAATGCCGGGCCAATGCTGTAGTAAAGAAGAAAGCTTCCTATAATTAAAGATAAACTGTGGCGCACATTATGAGGCAACGATACAAATTGTATGATAAACCGTAAGATGAGGTTTGCTATGATTAAATCTTTTGCGAATTTTAATCCTTCATATATAGTTGGTTCACCGCACAACGTAATGTACATCCATGTGCTTTCGATATACTCATCTTCATCTTCCACGTCCATTTTCATTTTCGAATGGTTTAATCATGTAATATTGACTCCAGACCCAATTTGCATATAGTTCCACACGGGTATGAAATTACTGTTGGTATTTCTGTTTCATAGAATCCATCGTCCTTTTCGTGAGAAAAATACAACATGAATTTGAATGAAATAAATAGGTACCTAGCCAAACAAATCTCGAGAACCACAGTCTGTACCTAGGTAGGTACCTACTCTACCAATGACTCTACCCTAGGTACCTATTTACCTTCATGGTAGGTATACATGTACTACCTACAGACAGGCTGGACTGGAACCTTGAACTTGCATTTTGAAATTACTTGACATTGACATTCTTAACTTCCTACCACACACACTTGGTTGGCTTGAAAGAGAGTGAGCTTTTATGTTTTATTTATTCGGTTATGAAATAAATGATAGATAGGTAGGTATGTTAAAAAAATCGAAAATTTTCTATTCTGTTATTCGGATTAAGTTGGGCCGGGAAATTATATGGAAATCTATCTTATTTGGTTACACTAGTCAGCCATCTTACATAAAGTTTTCGTGGTCTGGTTGGACAGAAAAAAAATATATGAGAAGAACCCATAGATTTATAAGGGTCCGCGCGAAGAACCCTTCAACCAACGCCGTAACCGGGGCCGCGCGCAGGGCCCTTCTAAATCTATGGTTGAAACCATGGATGTATAAATAAATAATAAATAAATATATTAGGACAAATCACACAGATTGAGCTAGCCCCAAAGTAAGTTCGAGACTTGTGTTATGGGATACTAACTCAACGATACTATATTTTATAATAAATACATATATAGATAGATAAACATCCAAGACCCGGGCCAATCAGAAAAAGATCATTTTCCATCATGACCCGACCGGGGATCGAACCTCTCCGGGACCTCTCGGTTCAGTGGCAAGAATCTTACCACTGCGTCACCGAGGTCGTCAAAATAAAAAATAATATTTTTTTATACGTCATGGTCATGGTCGAAACTATTTTTCGTAACATTGGCTGAAAGTAAAAAGGATTTTTAGATATCTGCCTAAAAGGGACCATAAACTTAGGGATTGCGTTTCGCTGAGCAAATTTCCAGAATTCCACCAAAGCTATCATATCATGACGTAACACTTTTTTGTTCTTAAGATGTTTCAAGAAGGAGCAAGCTCAGCCAATCAACTGGCTGATGAAGCCAATCCCAAGAGTAACGTACATACGTAACAAAAAACCGCAGAGTTGAATCAAAAGCCGGGTCTATCTATCCTTGAGTTAATACTTATTACAAGTGAGTAAAGTATTAAAATACGTTTCAAGTTGTTGTCACAAATATTAACAACGTGTTGCAGGGCAACATGTTGTTAATATTTTTCTGACTTGGAAATAAAAAGATATACAAAGTGTTCTCATTTTATCATGTCTATATTTAAATCTTTAGAACTACGCTCTGCTAATTCAAATCATATCATCCGGTGAAATTGTTCTGTGAATCATAGAAGTATTTTGGTAGTGTAATGAAATTAGTTTTTTTAGATACTTACCAAAATATTTTTTATATTATTAATAATTATAGTTTAGTCGATACTTAATAGTTTTGACGATAATTGAATGAAAAAAATCGCCGTTGATATAAACCTAACCCATGGAATTAGTAGGTACGAAGTACTTACTAAATCCATGACCTAACCTAATCGCTAAAGTGGCAACACTCCTCGGTTTGGATTTGGTTGGTTCCATGGAATTAGTACTCCGTAGTATTACTAAATTCATGGTTAGTTCACTGAACAGAACAAAACTAGACGTGTTGTTTTTTTTTTCTGGGAAGAATCCCAAACAAAAGTCTACCACGTATGAAAAACTTCGAAAACCAACGCCGTAAAATTTTCGAGCCAGTAAATGATCGAAAAGAAACTCGGAACACTTCACAAGTGAAGATTTATTAAAATATGGACTTCATACAGGTTAGATCTTCAGTGAAAATCAAGTTAGTTAGTTCAAATAGGTAATGCAGAACATAACCTAAAATAGTATTATTTTCAGAATAATCCACTATATCCTTCATGTTTCCTTTAAACTCACACCACGATTGCGTAGAAGGTATTTTTGGTTGTAAATCTGCAACAATATTGAAAATTGGCGCTTTTTGTCTCCTTTGGCAATGTTTGTTAGTTGTACCAATAGCGCCATCTGCGCTGAGCTTTGCGTAATATGCCCTATTCCCAATCAAGAAACGTCATCTCTATGGAAACCGAAAATGTGCGGCCATTGGCGCGGCCGGCGTGGGCCGGCGCATAGGGCCGGCGGCCTCCCATCTGTCATATTTTGTCTATGGTCATTTTTATCATTTTCTCACTGCTCGGCTTGCTTTGCTTCGTCGTTTTGCTTGTTTCTCTTGGCTCGATGTGTAATATGTACTTAGATAATCAGAGTATTTGCAGTGCAGTTGCAGTTGTAAAGAATTGAATGAAAATATGAGACATTAATTATAATCTTACTATTTACGAAAGAAACATAAAACCGAGTGAAAGTGTGATTTGAAAGACTAGCATTATTCTTGTTGATCGGACGAATAATCTAGACTATGATTTAGTGATTATATATTAATCTTCATACAACGATGGCTAGTCCATCCCCTCAAAGTAGCCCTATGCCTCCACCGCAGGCACCAAGCCCGATGGGTCCGCCAACACAAAGCCCGGCGCCACCGCAATCACCCCACAGTCCATACAATCAGCAACATGTTAACGGACCGCCACCATCTCATCCTCCTGGACCGGGTCAGCCGCCAATGCCTAATCATATGTCACCATCTAATCAACCATCGCATCCTATTCCTCCAAATGCTAATGGGCCACCTGGTGTACCACAGCCCCATCCGGGTATGCCTCCTAGTGGACATCAAATGCCTCCTCATATGGTGGGACCTCATATGCCAGGTCCTCCAGGGCATCCAATTGGTCCAGGAGGTTCACATCCACCAGGTCCAAATGGACATCCAAACATGCCTGGCAATCCTCCTCATCCTAATATGCAAGGGCAACCACCACATGGATATATGCAACACCAAATGGGACACATGCCTCCTGGCCAGGTAAATCCTTCTTTATTGTTAAAATATAATTTGTTATATTCTTGCTGCTTGCATGCTTAACTGGACAACTGAACTGAACTGCTGTGTACATACCACTAGCAAAGAGTGCTTTATTTAAATAAATAAATAAATAATTATTATTTATATGTACATATGTTATATTCTTAGGAATAATAAAAAATAGAAATTACCTATAAAGATGGCATGGTTTTTTATTATTCAGCTTGAAGCCGTGTGTAAATACAGATATTGATTACAGTGCTTATTATTGTAATACTAGCGGGGCCCTGGGCTTTGCTTCCATGGGAATGTTGAGATAAAAAGTACCCTATGTGTTATTTATTCCAGGTCATATTCTACCCATGTACCAAATTTTACAATTGGTTCAGTAAATTTTGTGTGAAAGAGTAACATAAATACATATATCCTCACAAACTGTATTTAATATTAGTATGATGTTGACATATTCGGCCATACTTATTAAGTTAAGATTTCACTTGACAATGGCAGCAAATATAGTAAAAAAAGCTTGTCCTTTTTTTAGAAGACCAATTGCAAATACCTTCCATCCTTACTATGGCCGATGATAAAAGAGACATAAAATACTTGTAAAAAATCCAGTAAAAATTAATCTTGTGCTTCTCAATTTCGTTTTGAGAATTATTATAATAGCATAGAACATTTTTGTCATCCATGTAGCTGGCATGTCAGATATAGAAAATTTCATATGGCAGCTACCAACATGCCAGCCTAAAAACTTCCATAAGAGCAGAAAGCAGAAAAGGGGCAGTGCTTATTAACACTTTCGCGCGATAATAAACAAGCTCCTGTATGCATCTTCAAAATGGTATAGAATTATGTAAACTAGGTGTTACAAGGAATAGATCATAACTAATTTAGATCAGATATTTATTGATAGTAGAAATAGAAAATTTAAAACCAAAATACACTTTGTTTTGATGGATACAAACAACATGTTTTTGCTATTAAATAGTGGACCATAAATATTTCTAGCTATAACTAAGGTTTCCTTGATTATTGTAGTAAATTCCCTGGTCAATGGTTCAATATCTTTAGGACTCATTAGGATTTCCTCTACATTTTGCAAATGCATCATATATACAATTGGAACATTCAACTTTTTCTTTACCCAATCACAACTATTTCCTGAAAAATTATCTGAAGAAATTGCAGACATAAAATTTATGAAATCATGATCTAACCAATAATTATTCTGAATTGTAGCTACTTTGACTGATTTTAATGAAAAATAACATTGTTGCGATTTGGTGATTAATCATATATGTCATCTAAAAGTATACTTACAAAAATATTTTGATGTGCGCTCATATAAGTATTTTACTCTATGTTCCGATTGGACCCTGTGATTGGCTGATCTCAATATAGACATCTAAAAAATAATTTTGCAAATAGTAAGTTGCCACTTGTGAACACATGGAGTACCATGTTTCCCAAACTACATGGTTTCCCAAACTAATAGTAATTAGTTTGGGAAACCAGTTTGCTAAAGATATTTTATAATTCTTCATATTGTTGAAGTTGTGACTTGCTGTATTATCATTAAGTAAATATTTGTGGCATTCCAAGCATTTAGGTGCTACTTGGATGGTATTGAATTAAGTATGTATTTAGATATTTAAATAGTTGGTGTATCATATGGAATAAAAAAACGAACTTTATGGACATCTATTGGAAAAAATCATATAAAAAACAGATTGTTGGGAAATAGTCAATGAAAGTTTGGAATGTATAGCTAAGGTTTTAGTTGCTGAACATACAATTGCAATTTTCTCTCATTGTGTACATGATTTTGAGAGATTTATTGTATGAAAAGGTAGCCCATTCCATGTTGCATTAAAACTGCAAAATGCCAATTTTGAACCTTTTTCCACAAAATCTCAAATATATCTAAAACTAGAATCTGTTGTAAAGAAAAGTATATAAAATGAGAAATGTTTACCATAACATTATGATTACTTGAATAGTCTAGTGTGTGTCCATATGGAATTGTTATAATTCTTTGCCCTGAACCTCTGAGATTAATAAAAGCCATCAGTTTATCAGCAATAGAATTGACATATTCTGAAAAAGCCTTTGTTTCTTTTTCAGATAAGGAACTTGGCCCAATATACAATGAATAGCATATGTTGTCATCATCTGTTATGAAAATATATGAAGCTGTTAATAATGTGCAGTTTATTTATATTTTTAAATTCATGCCAAATTCCAAACTTACTGTTTTCTCCAAAAAACCAATTTCTGTCTATATCTACACCTATTGCATATTCTGAATCATCCCTACATTTTGTCTGAGGAAAAAATGCATTTCTGTTTTTTACCCAAAACACATCCTGAAATAAATTAAACTTAAATAGCTAATTTTTTGTTAATTTTATTTAAAAGTTGTGTCTAATAATCATGACATGATTTATAGCCAAAACTGAACTTTTGTTTCTGTTCCAGTTTTGGTTGAAACTGAAACATTTTTATACAAATTTATTTAGAGAAGCAATAAGAAGGAGAGTTCTAACTGCATCCCTCTTAGTTTTCCATGTCATATACAGTAGGCAGTGTACATATTTTGTACCAGCTACTGAATCGAATCCCAAAAACCGTTAAACATTATGGTTCTCAAGAAAATATTGGCCTATGCTTTCTTAAAAATTGATCTTTTGTGGTTTGTGACTTTTATTGGATGGCTGGTGTTCATGGATTCTCTCCACCAACTACGGCTACTCTGCTCTTTGACTTTTAATTGGCGAACCTGTCTTAATTCCCTACAAATATCTGTAACATCTTTCACTTTTTTATACCTGGCAACCCGCATTGGAAGCTTGTTTGACTATTTACATAAACTATTAAAATACTTCGAAACTGAAACATCATTTTTGGCCAAATCAGAATATTTTGTTGGTCACTTTCTATTATAGGTTAAAGGTACCACTACTTGGAAGACTTTATATAAATGTGGTATTCAATTATATTATTTGCCTCAAGCAATGTAAATTTGTAAGCTGACTCAGAAATGATTGCTTTTAAATTAGATACCTTTGCCCAGCTGTATATATACCCATCTGGATTTGCTAATGGTGCAAAATAAAAGTTATAATATCTGTTTAATTCAGCTAAATCTGAGTCGTGTTTTAAAATCTTATTAATAAAATTCATTAGCACAGAAGGAGACAACCAGTCACCCCCTTGCTCTCCACTGATAATGAAGACTCCCGGATTTTTGGGATTGGTTACCATTTCCAACACAAATAATTCTATTTTGTCAAAAGTGCGCGATATGACTCTTTTCTTTATTTTGCTAGTGTCACTTGCTATATTATCAATTTGATCCATTAAGTTCGTGTAATCTGGGAATTTGTCTCGTTTTGCAAATTTGTCTCCAGGTAATTCATTTCTTTGAATATCACCAAACCTGTTGAAATGTTCACATAAGTTCATAGTGTTGTGATATACCTACAAGAAGTGCCTTTAGTTTTGTGTACTAACGTGGGACCAAGGTTTATTGAGCTGTATTCAATGTTGTTATATTGAAGCATAGTCTCAAATTCATTTGTACAGCAATCATCTACTATTACATCCATTGCTAGAGCAGCGTCATTTGAGAGACCACTTAAAAATATTATTGTTTTGTTTTTTACAGATAATTTATATAATTCAGATCTCTGTTTGGAATTGAATGCAGTCACTTCATATATTACATTTTTTCGTGCTAGTACTACTAAAATATTATAAATAATTCCAAAAGTACATATGTCAATTAGTTTACCCATTCTTACAATGAATGATTCAGTGTGGCTAAGACTTCAATTATTTTTTTAAACATTTAATTAGTGTCGCGGTATTACCTATAAATGTAAATGATGATAAATTACAGTTTTGATATTCTTTCTCTCATATGAGCGTGTTACCGTGTTAATGCAATCACGCATTCACTTTTTAAGATATGAAAAATTGCTTGAAAGATGAGTAGTTTAAAATATTCGGTTGTAGTTTTATGATCAGCTGCTGAGCTGACGTCAACACTGTGGGAATGCTGTTGGTTTAGGATGGGTCGGGCGGGAGCCACACCGCGCAGTTTTGCTACTTTATCGGAGAGATGTGTAATATTGATAATTAATGCTTCAATATTTCAATATCTTTCAGGGTCCGCACCCGATGGGAGGAGGACCACCACCCCCCGGAAATGGACCGCCGGGTCCTCCAGGCGCCCCGATGCCGATGTCGGGTCCACCGCCTCATCCGGCTCACCCTGGTCAGGGAATGCCGCCCGCCGGCGCCGCGCACATGCCGCCTCATCACGCCATGATGCCCGGCCAAGGACCGCCTCCACACGCGGCCGGCCCGGCCTACGGACACGGCCCACCGGCCGCTGGAGCACCGGCGCCCCCCGCCGCACAGGGTCCCCCGACACAGCCTCAGCCCGGAGCCTCGCAACACCCACCCGCGGCTCAAACACCACCTCATGGGCAAGGCCCGCCGCCACCAACGTCTTCCGCTAATGGAGGCCCACCTTCGTCGTCTCCGATGCAAGGCTCACTGACCACTCCCGGTCCAGATAATTTGAATGCTCTCCAAAGGGCGATAGACTCGATGGAAGAGAAAGGTCTCCAAGAAGATCCCCGATATTCGCAGTTGCTCCTACTTCGAGCTCGATCAAATTCGCAAGATCCCAGTAAAGGGCTATTTTCAAATACCCAAATCAGTCAGTTAAAGTAAGTACTTATATTTGTGGTAATGGTACTTATGTATCATAGCCTAGTTGTGTATCTATTAGGGTATAAATGTTGTAGCTCGTTGCTTTTGAGATAAATAACAAATAGTAACTTTCATTAATTTACTAAGGCTACAATAGTTTTTGCTTAATTAAAATGGCCTATTAGTTTTTGCTTTATTAAAATGGCCTATTTACACATCAATTATGCACTTAGTCAATTAATAATTATATGTATAAAATGTATACATACATACATTTGCATTTCTTTAGGCGTTAACTTTCACCACGAGATCAAAAATAATTTCAACAATCATACTATTTTTAGGGCTCAAATATCGGCATATCGTAATCTGGCGCGCAATCAGCCCGTGCCGCCGGACACGGCTTTGATGGCGGCGGGCAAGCGCTCGGGCGCGCCACCTCCCGAGTGCCCCACGCCGCCCGCCGCGCCGCCCTACGGCGAGGGCCAGGGCGCGGCGGGCGGCAAGGCGGGCGGCGGCGCGGCCGGCGACGCGGCGCGCGGGCAGGGCGGCGCGCCGCCCACGCCGCTGCCCATGACCGGACAAATGGCGCCTCCTACTCAACCGACACCGCCTCTTGTGAATCCGGTATGAAATTTTACTAATTTTCCGCATTTGCCTATTAGTAATATCGCGCACCGTCTGTGTGGCCGCAGTGGTGTAGCGTGTGTCATCATATTTGTCGGTCATTTCATATAATTTAAGTACGTTTGGAATTATTTAAGTTTGCATGAAAAAGGCGATACGGATTGGCACGCGGTTGCTTTGAAAAGCACTACTAACAACCGCCTCCGCTTCGCTTCCGGTTTTAGTGTGTGGTCGTTAACGATTGTCTCGATCTTTCTTTTCGACTAGATATAAAAGATTGTACACGATTCAACTTCCAAATTCGTTGTGAAAATCGAACTGTAAAATTAACATACAGCAACATAAACTCAAATAAACTATAGTTCTAATATTTTCTCCACAGCCTATAGGAGGCGCTCCACAGATACGAGGCCCTGCTCCTTTGCAGCGTCCGCCAGGGCCGGGCACGCCTCAGCAGCAACCACAACAAGTAATATATCTCTAAATTGGGCTAGAATTTAGAACTGGAAATGGAGACCATTTGGTAAAACAGACTGCTTGTGAAAGTTGACCGATCAGGATAGTAGGCCGATTGTACCGGAGGGCACATTTGTTTTGCAATTGACTGCGAAATGAAGAAAGGGCTCGCGCTTTTCGCTCGCACTTTATATTTCTCTATCATTGAGATCATTACACACTTGCGGTCTCTCGCCCTATCTATTTCGGCCGGTATTCGCGCCGTAAGTCTGTTTGGTACTAGAAATATATGTTAAATCTATTTGATTTTATTTTTATTCATATAGCCTGGTGCGCCAATTCCGGGTGCTAAGCAGAATCGTGTCACAAGTATACCTAAGCCGGTTGGCCTCGACCCGCTGCAAATATTGAGCGAGAGGGAGAACAGGTAAACTTATCTATAATTTTTACTACTTTGGAATAATGATGATTATCCTAAATTCGTTTAAAATAAATAGAAAATATTTTTTTTTTCAATTATCAATTCACCGTAATGTAACAATACTTATTATTTTGTAAGAAAAGGTAGTTTTTGTTTAGGATCGCGGCCCGCATCGCACATCGCATGGAGATATTGTCCAATCTACCCGCCAATATATCGGACGACCTTCGTCTCCAAGCTCAAATCGAATTGAGAGCTCTGCGTGTGCTCAATTTCCAGAAGCAACTTCGTGCAGAGGTAATGATTTAATCTCTTTTATTTTTTTTTTTATATATAAGAAATTTCTGTTTCAAATGCAAAATAGATGCAAGAAAATCTCTTTGGCGGTTTGATGAGAAATTATATACTAGTTATTGAGCGAGGTCAGGTGCCGCCGTCGGCGGAACCTCAAGATTTTATCAAAAAAACAAAAGATTTAACAATATGTTTTACTGCGCATAATACAGCAAATACCAGTATACACCAAACCGAAGTAGTTTTTGCCTGAAAAAGTAGCAAACCAAACACCCTCACAAACTTTGACTCTTGTTATTGATGCCTGATAACACTAATTACAATCTCGAACGTTCTTCTCTTAATTTTCCTCTATTAATGTATGTACTATATTGTGACTGATTCTTGTTTGCACTCTACATTATATCTGGGAGAAGTTTGACCTTGATTGAATTCAGGGTTCACGGTGTTACTGTTTATAAAACGGAGGTATGTTTTGGTAACATAATTACGTATCGCTGACAGATACTGGGCCAAGTGCGCAAGGACACGACCCTGGAGACGGCGGTGAACATCAAAGCGTACAAGCGCACCAAGCGGCAGGGCTTGCGGGAGGCGCGCGCGACTGAGAAACTAGAGAAACAACAGAAACTGGAGGCCGAGAGGAAACGCAGGCAGAAACACCAGGAGTTCCTGCAGACTGTGCTGCAACATGGTAACTAATCAATTCTACTTTAATTTTACCCTTTGCTTTGCATAGATATTTTTAAGTGACATCACGAATCTCGATGCGTTTTATCAAAATGTTAAATTGAAAAAGTCAGCCTTTTATTAAATATTACGTAGGTGACCTACGTAATATTATTTATTGTGCTGACGACACCAGTCTTATTTTAATATTATACTTATGTAAATAAAATAGGTTTATTGAATAACTATGAATATTTTGATATGTTCAGCGAAAGACTTCAAAGAGTACCACCGCAACAACGTGGCCAAGATGTCGCGTATAAACAAGGCTATAATGAACCACCACGCTAACGCTGAGCGCGAGCAGAAGAAAGAACAGGAGCGAATAGAGAAAGAGCGAATGAGACGGTGAGGACCGCTTCCATTTTATACTAGCCCACGATTTTCTCCACGCGGAATTTACTATTGTTAATACTGACTGACGGATATAAGACGGATATATAAGCACCAGGCGTTATATCAGACACAAAGTCGTATTGCCTGTAAGGCGCAGTCAACAGAGCCACGAGCAACTGGTGGCCACGACTCTCAGCCACGAGAGCCATATCACTGTCGCATTGATCTGCAACTGCAAAGACTATATAAAATTTCATTCAGCTAATTTAGCGTGCAAAAGGCTGAAATTTAAAAAAAATCTGCCCCGTTTAGTCCTTTCATCACGATTTACTGATCGCAGAATAGTTGTATCTGATGTTCCACGAGAAAAGGTACCATCAAGGGCAGAAAGTCTAACTTATCATTCCAGACCTGATCAGATCAAAGTTTATTAATATTGTTTGCGCAGTTTGATGGCAGAGGACGAAGAAGGCTACAGGAAGCTGATCGACCAGAAGAAAGACAAGCGTCTGGCGTTCCTGCTGTCGCAAACAGACGAGTACATTGCGAGTCTCACGGAGATGGTGAAGCAGCACAAGCAGGAGCAGCGCAAGAAGCAGGTCGAGGAGGAGAAGCGGAAGCGGGTGAGTGTAAAGTATTTCAAGCATTCATTTTTAATTCATTATTGAATGATGCCTAGCTTCTGGCAGAATAGCTTCTTACCTTCGCAATATCCTCCACATTGAAATTCAAAATGCAAATCTGGAATGGTCAATTAGGAGCATATTTACTACAAGTTGTTTGGAACTCAGCAAAGAATTGTAAGTAGCGGCCGACACCGCGCCATTCGTGATTTTAATATCCATAAATGCAATATGTGCCGGGTAGCGTGCGTTACGTAGCTTGCGTAACACTTTCCTGTTCAATTATTCAGCTATTTTTAAATAAACGGTAAATTTAAATGGTAAATTAATGACAGTGTTTTGGAGGGGTCCAAAACACTGTCATTAATTTACCAATTGAGATGTAATTTATCTAACATAAATACAATACTTGCTTATATTGTTTATTTTCATCACGGAGCAAATATAAACCCGGTGTATCCGCCGCAATGATACATCTTGGTTACATATACATATCTGTTTACTTTGATGTTTCATATTGGTTACAGAAATCCAGAAAGAAGAAATTACTGGAGGGCGGCGAAATCGATGCTACGGACGATAGCTCTCAAACTTCAGATTCGCGGGTCAGTGTGATGGATCCCAAGACTGGAGAGGTAACGAGTTTTTCGAATAATATAAGTTTTATTATTTATGTAGTAAGTACATTTTTGACGTGAAAATCTGTAAATGCCATTTCTTTTTAATGCTTTGACTTTGACAATGTTTATTAGATCCTGAAAGGTGAAGAAGCACCGCTGCTGTCTCAACTGAAGGACTGGATGGAGACGCACCCCGGCTGGGAAGTGCTCTCCGACTCCGACGACTCGGACGACGACAGCCAGGACGATGATGGTTTGTCTTCAAAGAAAGAAAATTTATAAGTCATAATATCAGAGCAGAAATAGGTAATTTTGTTTTTATGCTCTATTTTTTTCTTTCTCTGACGTATTTATTTTATTATATATATAGAAAAGAAGCGAGATAAGAGGGACGGCAAAGACGACAGAGAGAAGACAGAGGAAGAAAAGGCTCGTGACATGATCAAGAAGGCTAAGGTGGAAGACGACGAGTACAAGACAGAGGAACAGACCTACTACAGGTGATAGCGGACTTCAGACCTTATTGCTTAGAAAATAGAGACAATGCATTGATGACTGTCAAGGTTTTACAAAATTTATACGCTTTATTAATTTCGAATAATTATTTCAGTATTGCTCACACGGTCCATGAGTCCGTCACAGAACAAGCCAGCATTTTGGTCAATGGAAAACTCAAAGAATATCAGATCAAGGTAATTTTATGATAGTTTAATTTTAAACAAATTTCCTCTATCGACGACCGGTTTTGTAATGTTCAGCATTATGTTAAAAAATAATGTTTTTTAGGGTTTGGAATGGCTTGTGTCGTTGTTCAACAACAATCTAAACGGCATCTTGGCAGACGAGATGGGTCTCGGCAAGACCATCCAGACGATTGCATTGGTTACCTATCTTATGGAGAAGAAGAAAGTCAATGGACCATTTCTGATTATTGTACCACTGAGGTAAGAAATTGCGATATAATCATGCCAACATATATCTAATCCCATTCGCAGGTAATGGGTCGACGCAGTCCTCTTTTCTTGTCATACAACAGTGTGACAGAAATTAAGGAAGGTCGGCGCCGGTTTCAAGTTTAAATCCTTGTGACAATAGACCGACATGTCGGTCGGTCGGGGAAGCGACTTTGTTTTAGGTCCTAAAGTTATTAAAGATCTCTAATGAATTAGGTTATCTTTTCAGCACACTGTCCAACTGGGTGTTAGAGTTCGAGAAGTGGGCGCCGGTGGTGACGGTGGTGTCGTACAAGGGCTCCCCGCAGTCGCGGCGGCTCGTGCAGACGCAGATGCGCTCCACCAAGTTCAACGTGCTACTCACCACCTACGAGTACGTCATCAAGGACAAGGCGGTATTGGCCAAGGTTGGTGTTCTGTCCAATAAGGCCCGGCCACACAGAAGGCAACCTATTCTATATCCTGTGCAAAAAATTATGAACCTACAAAACAACAAAACACATACTGACTTCACTTGTTATCGCAAAGAAACACAACAGCACCGCGCGACGTCTGAGTCATTACAACACTCACATGTACGTTTAATAGCCAATACACAATTCATATTTCTCTATATATGTTGACTTTTATACCCTTACTGATAGATAAATCTTATTATTATAGAATGCTTTTAAAAATAAAATCCATGTAACCGCCAGGTGCAATGGAAGTACATGATAATAGACGAGGGCCACCGCATGAAGAACCACCACTGCAAGCTTACGCAAGTGCTGAACACGCACTACATCGCGCCGCACCGGCTGCTGCTCACGGGCACGCCGCTGCAGAACAAGCTGCCGGAGCTGTGGGCGCTGCTCAACTTCCTGTTGCCCTCCATATTCAAGAGCTGCTCCACTTTCGAACAGTGGTTCAATGCGCCCTTCGCTACCACCGGAGAAAAGGTGATGTCATATTTAAAATTAATTGTAGTTTGGATCGGAATGTCAATAATCTGGTCTGAATGCCACTTTGTAATATTTTTTAAAGAAACTAAAGGAGAATCTTACTGAATTGTTAAATAGGTGGAATTGAATGAGGAAGAAACGATCCTGATCATCCGTCGTCTGCATAAAGTACTGCGGCCGTTCTTGCTGCGGCGGTTGAAGAAGGAGGTGGAGAGCCAGCTGCCTGACAAAGTGGAGTACATCATCAAGTGCGAGATGAGCGGCTTGCAGCGGGTGCTATACAAGTAAGTTATAAATAGATAAAACTCAATGGCTTGCGGTAGAAACAGTATGGCCGAATTTGTAAATCTTACCTAAATGCAACTTTCTTTCAATGGTTAATTTGTAACTAACCCACAACTGGGTTAGGATTTCGAGTAAGGATCGGAATAGTCGAAAAATGCATTAAGTTTTGTTTCCTCTGAATAAAAGCCATTTTTACCTTCTAACTCTTTTGTTTAATAACCAAAAATATCGGAATAAAGAAAATTGTGTTTTTTTTTTGTGCAGACATATGCAGTCGAAGGGCGTACTTTTAACAGACGGGTCAGAAAAGGGCAACAAGGGCAAGGGCGGGGCGAAGGCCCTCATGAACACCATCGTGCAGCTGCGCAAGCTCTGCAACCACCCCTTCATGTTTCAGCACATCGAGGAGAAGTTCTGCGACCACGTCGGCTCCGGCGGCACTGTCGTCAGCGGGTAATGACAAGTGTGCTGTGTACTCTAAGGGCCTGCTTCACCACTTGCTGATAAAGTACCTTATAGCCTAATATGCGTAAAAAATTGAGCGAGACAATATAGAGATTTGCCACCAAAATTGCCAGAGTTCGCAATAGACAGAAACAAGTGGAAGAAAAAGTTAGAAAAGATTGTTGCCCAGCAATGGGTCACAACAACCACAGACTAGATAATAAGAAAATATAACATTACCTTATGCCTGCAACTTTACATGTGTGAATTTCATACAGGAACAGCAGTTTTCATTTTTATAATTTTAGCTATGATAGTTAGAATTAGGATAATTCTCCATCGTAAAAAATGTAGTTTTGTGGTTTTTTCAGGCCAGATTTGTACAGAGTATCAGGCAAGTTCGAGCTCCTGGACCGTATCCTGCCCAAGCTAAAGAAGACCGGGCACCGAGTCTTGGTGTTCTGTCAGATGACCCAGTGCATGACCATCATCGAAGACTACCTCTCCTGGAGGGGCTTCCAATACTTGAGGTGGGTTTGAATCATAGCGGTATTGGGTTGGTTTTAAATATAATCGCCTTGTCAAGTGGGACAGTTGGACAAGACAACAGATTGAACCACTCCAAATCACACAAATTATTATTATAATGAACCTAGAAAAGGGAAAGGAATTCCAATTCAAAAGTAAAATATAAGTTATTTATGTATTCATACGTAAAATGCACTTACAATAGATATCAATATACAAAGATCTTATCTACCTAATTGATTTCGGAGGCATCGGTTTCAATAGTTTAAAATTGTTGACAGACTGGACGGTATGACCAAGGCGGAAGACCGCGGGGAGCTGCTGAAGAAGTTCAACGACGCGAACTCTGAGTACTTCATCTTCCTGCTGTCCACGCGCGCCGGCGGCCTCGGCCTCAACCTGCAGAGCGCCGACACCGTCATCATTTTCGACTCCGACTGGAATCCGCATCAGGTTACATACGATAAATCAATTGCTACATATTATTAAACAAACTCGCATATTTAGACAATTCATTCACGAGGTCTTCGTGTGAGAGTATTTATATCTGTCACACTTTCACGGCTAGACCGTAAAACGGAGCGACGCACAATGTGTTTTGTGTGAGGAGATAATTGCGGTGGAGAATGAAGGACATATTTTTGCCGCGAGGAAAAGATGATCTATGTTGAAAACACTAACCTGAAGTTAGATGTACAAATGTGTCGTCTGTTTGCATCCAGGATCTGCAAGCTCAGGATCGCGCGCATCGAATTGGGCAACGCAATGAAGTGCGCGTGTTACGACTCATGACCGTCAACTCTGTCGAAGAGAGGATTCTCGCCGCTGCCAGGCAAGTTCATTCTACTTTCTTTCTTATTTCTCTATTTATCTGAAACCTGAATATGAGCATTAACCCTTTGCATTCACTCATTATCTCCTTCATTTCACTTCACTTTTTAATTTTATGGCTCCATCGTTTAGCCAAACTATTATTTTACCAATTTCAAGGTTGAGAAAATCACTGTGATTATCACTGAATTGGCCTATATAGAACCTGAAACTGTTCCATGAAATAGTATGAAAAAAAAACAAATTATTGTAGAAAAGACGGAATTTAAGGCAAAACTGCCGACCTATAAGTGGAAAAAAGGCCAAGCATATATCAATAAAAGTATTTTATTTTTTACTTGAATTATAGGTACAAATTAAACATGGACGAGAAAGTAATCCAAGCCGGTATGTTCGACCAAAAGTCGACAGGTTCCGAGCGACAGCAATTCTTGCAGAGCATCCTGCATCAAGATGGAGACGATGAAGAGGTAAATAATAAGTCGATTTGACGTAACCGTGTAACTAGTATCATTCTTGCTTGGGTGCGCCAAAGAAAAATTATATTTATTTCTGCAGCCATTTTCCGACAAAAATTAAAATGTTATAAGTAAAGTAGATAGTTAGGTGTTGTGAGATTAATGAAAAGTTTTATCAATATGTGTTTTTATAACAGCGAGGCACTTTTTTTTTCTGCCTTGATTGAGGAGATGCATCTGACTACTATTCCAATTTGTATAATATTATACCTTATTTGGTATTACTTTTGCTAATTACGAATATTTATAGAACATATTTTCGAAAAAATGTCAGATGCGTCTTTTCAACTGTCGGAAGCAGAATGTCCATAACAAGCTTTGGCTTGGCATCGTAAACTGCAACTATCCCAACAACAGGAGGAGAACGAAGTGCCCGACGACGACCTGATCAACGAGATGATAGCGCGGTCGGAGGAGGAGCTGGAGATCTTCAAGCAGAGCGACATCGAGCGCAAGAAGACGGAGACGCAGTCGCGGCTCATCGACGAGTCCGAGTTGCCCGACTGGCTCGTCAAGGACGACGACGAGGTCGTGTGTAACAAGGTAACGTCGAATGTACTAAACGTATAAACGACACGTCCTGTCCTTTGACTTTTATCCATAGATAATATGGATATGGTGATTATTGAAATAATTGAACAGGTCGACAACAGCATTGTGATAATTTATTTTCAATTTCATACAAATTTTATAAAAAATATATAGTAGCACAGTTACTATCATTAACCACTGAAATACAGGGTCAAGGCTGGAACTACATGGACGAAGACGAAACTCTGGGGCGCGGGTCGCGTCAGCGCAAGGAAGTGGACTACACGGACTCGCTGACGGAGAAGGAGTGGCTGAAGGCGATCGACGAGGAGTTCGAGGAAGAGGAGGAAGACGACGACGACGATGAGGTGTTGGATAAGAAGCGCAAGAAAGGGCGCAAGCGGCGGTGAGTTATATAGAGAAAGCCAGTGTTTCTTCGAAAAAAATCAAAAATTCCCAAAAATACTGAACTGGATTGTTCGATTTTAAAAGTGCTTTATGAAACCTAAATCATTTAATATGTTGTTTTGCTTCTCTTTTCCAGGCGAGACGATTCTGATGAGGATGAAGTCCCGAGTTCATCAAAGAAGAAAAGCAAAACGGAGATAAATTTGTTGAAAAAACGTTTGAAGAATATAATGAAGAAAGTTATTGATTATGCCGACGAGTGAGTATTAACTTGTATTGATTCTATAAGGCTTTAGGAATCTTTTTTGTGAGTTTTATTACAAACCAAATTCTAATCAGAACAACTTTCCTCAAAGAAAATCTTGGGTGAATAAGTAATAAGGCAGGTGCACATATAACTATCACATGTGGGACAGGTTTATATGCCCTCGACTCTACATTGCATTATTCCAATTACATTACAGAAATGGCAGAGTATTGTCGGAGCCTTTCATGAAGCTTCCATCGCGACGCGAGCTTCCCGATTACTACGATGTCATCAAGAAACCATTGGATATCAAGAAAATTATGAATAGAATCGAGGATGGAAAGGTAAATTGCAGCCAACATTTGAATAATGAATTATTAAGTTATTGGTCTATAGCTTGTAATTATTGGTCACAAGGCGTGATTGGAAAATTATATTTTGATTAATTATAGGCCATATTACGCAAAGCTCAGCGCAGATGGCGCTACTGGTACAACCAAGGTATACAAATATTGCCAATGGAGGCAAAAAGCGCCAATTTTCGGCACCAAAATATGCTACATTGTTGTATATTTTCACAAACGAATACTTACATAATGAAAGAATTAATAAAGTACTCTAAAATAAACGTTTTAATCGACATAGCAAAAGGCGGCATACTTTTGTGTACCTAACATACAGGCGGGATAAATGTGCAGTAAAGGAGTATTACTATTAAGAAGTATGATTAAATTCAATATAATTATTCTGTTTCCAGTATAACGATATATCGGATCTCGAACGGGACTTCTTTACTCTATGCGCGAACGCCCAAACATACAATGAGGAAGCGTCGCTGATTTACGAGGACTCCGTGCGTTTGCGCAACGTGTTCATAGAACTGCGACGGCGATACGAAGCTGGACAGAACTCAGACGAATCAGATGATAACGAGAAAGGTGGGTTGAATATATAGTAAATAACATGCGAAGCGAAATAAACTTAACTTTCATACTTACCTTCACATACCTAATTTGTTTTACTAACTTATTAGTTAGTAACAAATTTATTTTTGTAGTAGTGTTTAGATTTGTTCTCACTAGTTTTATAACCATGTCTAATGGAACTATTCGAATCTAAAAAGTATCAGTAGTTCCTTGTTTGCACTTGAACTATAGTAGTAAAGAAAATCATTCTCAGTAGTTCTATTACAAAGTCCAATGGAGCTACTGAGAATAAATATCCAATAAAACTAATGAGAATAATCCATGATTTGCTTATTGTAATCTGTGTTATTACAGATGATGAGGATTCGGATGGTGAGTCCAACCGCTCAGTGAAAATGAAGATCAAACTGAAAGGCAAAAGTAAGAATACGCCCACCAGGAAACGGAAGCAGCGAAAATACATCTCTGACGATGAGGACTATGAGGAGGATTGAACAGCTGGCTGTTATAGAGAATCTTAGATTGTCCCGACGACAAAGAACCGACAGATCAATTTCTTTAGGAACTGAATTCAATCAAATCTACTTCTGTTCAAGGAAGCTAGTATAAAGCCCATAGTACTCGAGGTTACAAAAAATCCTTACACATTATAAAACAAAGTCGCGTTTGTCTGTTCACAATAAACTCAGAAACTACTCTATTGTCATGCGGTTTTCCCCAATAGATAATGTGATTCATGTGGAAGGAACCGGGACGGGCCGCTAGTATTTAAAAACAATTAATTTTTAATATTTGTACTCTACTTCTCGACAAAAAGAATTTGGGACATCCTTGTTTATTTAAACATACTTTCAATATTCAGTGTTAGCCCTTTTTCATATTTAGAAGTAAGATTTCTGTAGCTCGCCGTATAACTAATAGATAATATAAGTTTAACGGGATTATGATTTTTTTATAGTTTGTAAGGTTATAGTAACATTTTAAAAAGAAACTCACTAGAAATAATATTTTATTTCATAATTTATATAACCAAACAATTTATGTGCTTTCCCAAAATTTTACAGTGCAATGACTTTGATATTTAACTGTAATAAAATCTTAATTTCTTTTGGGTACATAGTTCATGTATGAAATCAATTCAATATGTAGTGTTGTTTTAATACTTTTACTTGTCTACCTATTTGAAAAAATGTAGTAGAATAAGATTGAGCTTAGATATATTAATAAAAGTAATAAGTGAATAATATTGTTTTATTTACTTAAGTATTATTCATTTAGTTTTGAATCTATCATATTATTACATGTGAGAAATTCACTTTTTGGTGTTTTTAAGTTTTCTTATTTCTTTCCATTTGAAATCTCCCCACTTATACTCAACTCCATGAACTGTGTGCATGTGCTTGTTTAGGCTGGAACTATGTGTGAAGCGTTGAGCACATGTTGGACAAGAGTATGGCTTTTCGCGTGTGTGCACTCTTCTATGCCGCCGTAAATCACCTCCCGTGTAAAATGTCACTTCACAGACATGACATTTGAACATTTTATCACCTGTATGTCTGTAATAAGATACATGACAAAAGTTAATATTTATTATTGATAAAAAAATATATTTATAAATTAATTTAGTTATTTTATAATACACTAGCAGAAATTTAAGCTGATGCATTAGTGTGTCTTGAATTTGGAGATTTTATCTTGTTCTTAAAACTGTAAATATATGATTGATTTCAAAAGAGAAAGGCCATTTGCCTATAGTCCATTATGCTATTGAGTAGGTAAACTATAGTTATGTCAGGTCTAGTGTTTTGTGACATGTATTATACTTTATTTAAATAAAAATGTGAAGGTGCAAGCTCATAGAAATTGGAAGAAACAAATGGCTTATTAAAATGATTAGAAAACATTATTGACATTTACATTTTCAAGACAATAATACTATATTACCAGTTGTGTCTGTGCCACCTTTGATTTCAATTCTTCACTGCACAAAGCTTTAGTCCCATTAAAAAAATAATATAAATTGCTGGCCCTACCAGAACAATGTGCTGCAATGTCACACACTAATGTGTTATAAAGATTACCTTTTTAAATGAATTACTAAGTTTTTCTTTGTATGAGTTTTGTACCCACATAGATGACATTCCACTGTTTTTTCTGTACTATGTTTCTTCCTATGGTTTAGTAATTCTGAAGATGTAACAAAGGTATCTCCACAATCTTCACAGTTGTAATTGCGAATGTTGTAATGCCGATGCATGTGATCCTTAAGTGACTGTTTGGATTTTAAACTTTTTTGGCAAATATTACATATCAAATTACCATTTTCATGTACACGCAAATGATTTTTCAAAGTGAAAGCATGTTTAAATTGTTTACCACAAATAGAACAAGTAAAATAGGTGGTGTTACTGTGAGTTTTTTGATGAGCCGCAAGACTTGATGATTGAGTAAAGGTTTTCCCACATTCACATCTATAAGGCCTCTCTCCATCATGTATTCGCATATGATTGACAAGTGTCTGACTATGAGGAGTGGAGTAAGAGCAACATGTGCAGTTATATCGCCTAGCAGATCCAAAGCCTGTCACCTTTCCAATATGTTTTCTATTTTGATGCATTGAAATATTGTGTTTCAGCAAAGATGTTTTTGATTTTAGGACTTTCTCACATATTTCACACTTATAGGTAGAAGAGTTTTGTAGATTTTCGAAAACATACTTGTCATTGGTGGCACATAGAGATTCTGTCTCATAGTTTAAGTCAGGGGGTTCAAGATCGATTGCTTCATTTAGTACACTACTTTCGACCTTCGTTTTGTTTTGCTGAGATGAATCAGGAAAGTTGATTTGTTGCTTATTACTAACATTGGTAAATTGTTTTAGATAAATTTCAAATTTCTCTTCAAATGTTATATATTTTAACCTGAAACTGTTCGCAATGTTCAATTCCAAAATGCAGCTCTCACAAATCTTTGATGGTAAATATTTATCGAAACTAAGAATTATCTGAAAACACAAATAAATTCTCTCTAAAGCATTCTTGGAGTCTTCATTGTCGGAAGAAAGATCAATTCCACATTGGCATGCCTGAAGGCATATTCTGCACACATTTTTTATTTCTTTCTCAATAGTAAATGCAGAAAATTCAGTCATCATATTATTATTCTGCATTGTAATATCTAGGTTCCACCAGAGCATATAATTCAACAAAGTACAAAATAACAATAACAATAATTAAACACTGATTGACAAATCTGACTAGAGCTGAGTCGATCGTGATTGATCGAGTTGTAATGATTCGATCACTACCCGTGATCAAGTTGCGAATTTCTAAAAGATTCTATCACTAAAGACACTAAAGTCTTTTTCGTTCAGTAGCATGCGGAAAGAGATAAGTAGATACGTCAATCGCTCGTTCTCGGCAACCTGACACCTGCATTGATTGGATACCTACGAGAATCCTGGAATCGAAACAGATATTATTTGGTAAGGACCATAAAATTTATAAAATAATTATGGTCTTAAAAATAATTGTTATTTTAGAATTGCGTGATTTACTGCAAAGAGATCGTTATGTATTAATGCTTACTTTCTTGTTTTTAATAACATTGTAAATAGAAACTTAAGAAAATCGATATTTTAGAAATCTAACTTTTAGGACTCGATTCATCAGATTACGATTGGATTCGCGGAATGAATCCCACTTTCGAGTCAACCCTCTGCTAAGCAAACCATAAACGATAATGTAAGCAAAGCGCTATAGTACTACTATTACACTACCCTATTTTGAAAAATTAAATGTTTCTAGTGTTTCATTAGTAGGGATGGGCAAATAATATCGATATTTTTCAAATGTATCGATAAATATTGACTAAAAAAACACCGATATTTCTTGATATATCGATATGTTCTGCGCAATAACCTATACACCCTCCATACTTTTTTTTTAGAAATTGGATTGGTCAAATACATGAGCAGACAGCAAGCTTTAAAAAATATATCGATTTTGATAGGTATCTGAAAATAGATATATCGAAGGAAATAATATCGCTGATTTATATTGTTTTTTTGCCCATCCCCAGTCATTACGACGACATTTATAACCATTTCTCAATCTCTTTTTTCTTTTGTAGTAAAATATTATTGCATGCAAATGCTAGATTTTAAACCGAAACGCGGCGTGAAGTTTGGTGTGATACCCTGCGTTCACTAAAATCCAACTTGGAGGTCCATCACATAATTTATTTATACTTGTTTTTAAAGAAAATATTTTAAAATATTAAGATTATTTTGTACCTACTAATCTCGTGATTTTGGTTAGAGGGGTTAGTTTTAAATTACTATTGTATTTGAAGAGAGTAGGTACACATAACTTGTTACCGACGCCACTGACCCAATACGAGCAAAGAACGGTAGGTATAAAAGTTGCGAGTTGAGAATGAGACAAGTTGTGAATAGGATGGATTTGGATCACACCACATATATAAAAACATAGGTAATGTTCTTATATCTGTGTCATCACACCCATTAGTTAGATTACTTTTAAACGGATTAATCGTAATCTCTATTGATATTATCAATCAGATTACAATCGGCAACAAGTTCGAATTTCTATTCAATTAAAGACTTAAATCCCGTGAAAAGTGGCTTTATTGTTAAAATTAGCCACACTAAGCTTCAGCTTGAGCCTGCAGCCTTTTGATGAATGACGCCTTCTTCTGCTTAATCCTGTTCTTCCTCTCAGCGAGGGTGAGCTTGCGCTTGTTCCAGCGCTTCTGTTTGGCAGGATCTTTCTTTTCACTCTTCTTTTTGTGTGATGGGTCTGCACGGATGGCTTCATGGGCTTTCTTGTAGATGCCTTCAATCTAGTAACCAATTTGTAAGGATTAAGTTGTGTGACTATGTGGATATATATAAAACTAAAAATGTATATATGTATTCAAGTAAAAGAATGTAGCAGTGAAAGCGATTTTAAAATCTACTTGATATCAAAGGTTTTTCCTTACGCTGCTTTTAATTTAGTCCAATTTCGACACTGTCCTATCTTTACAATGGTGGAACAGTAATTTGATTGGACGTACAACAGAAATAAAGATTAACCTTACCGCATCTGCTGCTACTCCAAGTTTGATGTATTTGCCAAATTGTCTTTTGAATGAATCTTCATCTTCTTGTTCTAGATTCCGCATGTATTCTGCTATGTGTAAACCAAAGATGTGAGACCTAAAAAAAATGTACAAATGATAATTTTAATAATATTATTTGTCACATTAGTAGCATATAATGAAGAATAATGTTTGCAAAATCGGTTTAAAAAAATATTTTTTTTTCGACAACCAAAAACTTTACAATATGATGTTGCTCCAATAGGGCTGCCTAATTACCAGAGATTCTAGCAATTAGTGGATGAATGGAGCTGAGAAGTTAACAAAAAAGAAACACACCGATGAACTTCAGCATTAAATTTCTTGATTTCAGCATCATAACCAGGGAATCTCTTGACAGAGTGGGGAACATTGAGACCACCATCAACAGCACCTTTCATGGCACCAAAGACTCTGGCCCCAGTAGTGGTACGTGCTAAACCTACATCAAGGTAACATCTGTAAAAAAAGGGACATTTTAATAATAACAGATTTAGTCAAATGTAAAGCTACAAATCAATAATATTATTTCATAGATCAATGGTAATATTATTATCCACTTCTAAACAACCTAAATTAAAATATAGAAATTGTAACATCAATAAACACAATACCTGAATGCACCTGGGCCATTGTCTACTGGTTCCACATTGTATTCATCTCCAGTGACATCAGTTTGGCCAGTGTAGAGGGAGTCGAGGCCCAGCCTCTGCAGAAGACGGCGTGCCAACAGCAGCCCAGTACAGTAAGCAGCCGCATAATTTGTCAGTCCGACCTAATACATAAAAAAAATATAAATTTAAACTTTGCATACCAATTAAAATTTTACATAAGATTGTTTTACTTATAATTGATCAGTATTGAACATATGGCAACATGATTTATGTGATTGTACGTCAACTTCAGACCGCCCGTTCAAAATCATCATGATAATTATTACTCAATTTGTCTTTGTTGATCTTACATTAAATAAGAATCAAGTTTTAAATTAATGAATGAAATTGTTCTTTTTTAATACTTACTTTAATGCCATACTTTGGCAGTTCATGAGAATAAGCAGCGCACACAATATGGTCTCCTTCAATGCGAGAATAGGCAACCTGGGCAGTCACATCCTTGTTGGAGAGGCGAACAATGAGGCGGTACTTGGGTGTGTTGTACTTGTTCTTATCCTAAAAAGTAAATATTTGTTACTGTTGCTATATACCTAAAAAGGATATAATAAATATGCCATTAATATTACAACATTAACATTACCTGAACAATGAGACGTTTGCGGGCATAATAATCAGTTTTTCCTTCACGGCGCCTCTTGAATTTGACCTGGTACCTCTTGAAGTATTGTTTGTTCTTAACTACTTTCACAAAGCCCTGTAATAATGATTTGAGGTTAGAAAACATCGCTATTCACGGTACAGTATTTTCAGTCTTGAGTTTATCAGAGACACTTTATAATCATAAACGCCTTATTCGAAAACAAAACCGAAAATTACAACACAGTAAAACACTGCACTGTACATCAGTTTAATTTCTCCTGAGGCATCAGATGACGCGCATGTGTCGGTGTTTCATCATTCAATTTCAATAAAACATTACAAGATCGTTGTAAGGAAAAGAGATTTTCTAAATTTTTAAACAAAATCTACTGCCGACTGTAGATTTTGGTTTAATTCATAGTAGGTTACAATAAAAGGCAATTTCATAGGCATATACGTGACATGCCTGAATTCATCAGAGAATATAGAACTAATCACAAACTTCTATCACTAATTAATTAAATATAAACTTTCACAATTTACACTGAGTCATCTTCACACGTATATTTTTATATTTCGAAGCTCACCATTTTAATAAATTACGGTGTCCCAGCGACACAAACGTGAGCACAGAACACCTTCAAATCGAAAAAGATTTTTTTTTTCACCTTTGACGTTTTGCTTCATATTTTTATGTTAATCAATGTTGCCATAGTAGGCATGTTTCTTTATGGTTTGGATCCACGGGTGATCCAAGACGTGTCGATATAAAAACATTACATTGAAGGTTTTTGTCACGTCTCGCCATCGTCACGTCATCGTCGAAAACTGCGTATTAAGGCAGGTCCACACTTGATCATTTTCGCGTATAATATCTCCGTCGCGTGGCATCGACGCGTATCATGGTTGCTAGTGTGGACGCAAAATGATCACGATCATGATACACTTCATTATGCACCCCGATCGCTATATAACCGCGTATCTGATACGTGTCGTATCAGAAAAGTGCCAATTTTCAATATTGTTGCTAATTTACCACCAAAAATACCTTCTACGCAATCGTGGTGCGAGTTTAAAGAAAAAAGAAAGGATTTAGTGGATTATACTGAAAATTATAAGACTATTTTAGATTATGATCTGCATCAAGTTTATATCAGTTTATGATCACAGTTGACCAAATGGTCAACTGTGGTCATAAACTGATCTTAATTGTATGAAGTCCATATTTTAATAAGTCTTCACGTGTGAAGTGTTCCGAGCTTCTTTGCGACCGTTTACTGGCTCGAAAATTTTACAGCGTGATTCGTATCCCATAGTTTTCGAAGTTTTTTTTATCTTATGGAAAACGTTTTTTCCCAATATATCGGCACCCGAATATGCTACATTGTTGTATATTTTCACAAACGAATGCTTACATAATGAAAGGATTAATAAAGTACTCTAAAAGAAACGTTTTAATCGAGCAAAAGGCGGTAAAGCTTTTGTGTACCTAAAATACAGTGCTGCGCTCTGGCGGGATAAATGTGCAGTAATACTCCCTATTAGTAGGTAGGTACTACTTACTAAATCCAAGGTTACGCTCCGCAGTATGGCCTTATTTTACCTCTTGCAACATTGATTATTTCACTGTCAATGTCACCAAGTCCCTACGTCAATGTAAACAAAAATTCAACTCTTCATCTTCGCTTTCGCTCGTTCGTTACAGTCGCTAGGTATACACTAAACGTTACCTACCTAGATAGGTACCTACACTAACTATGGCTTCCTCGTATTCATATCCTGAATTATTTTTGGCGGGTTTTATATTTACCTTGCCATTTTTATATGAAAAGAGTAACCTTTTCAGATATTATTTCAAATTTTTGCTTTACTATGCATATGTTTTAATTACTTGTACTATTTTATTACCAGTGGTGTTGTTATATCCAAGGGATGTTACAAACCTAATGTAAGTTATTGATTTTTTTTGTTCATGTCTACGTTTACTTTAGTATACATTTAATTGCTTTATAAATATTAAAATTTTTAATAAATCACTCTTTGTACAGCGTTGCTTCCAGATTTTGTCGCTATGCGTCTTATATAGTTGGTATAGAATGGGAATTAAGAGGTTTGGAACACTGGGATAATGAACAGTGCTATATAGTAATATCCAACCACCAGAGTTCTCTAGATATTTTAGGTAAATAAATAAATATAATTATGTGAAATATTTACTGTCAAAACAATAATTTATTTTTTAATTGTCATACTACTAAATAATTTTCTTATTGAAACAGGAATGTTTGAGATGTGGCCTCGCATGAAACGATGTACTGTGGTTGCAAAGCGACCACTTATGTTTACTGGTGCATTCGGATTTGGAGCATGGCTCTCTGGACTTGTTTTCATTGATCGTCTTAAAACTGATAAAGCACGAAAGCTAATGAGAGATGCCACAGAGAGAGTGAAACAAGAAAAGGTAAATACACTTAGGTCTGGTATGGTCAGTGACTGCGTGCACCACAATTTGCATGGACACAATTTATTACACATTCACCAATATGACTATATCAGTGTTCATAAGGATTTGAACACTCATTGTCAGCACATGCTACCATAAAACAAAAAATTGTCTCATACTGTGCTGTTTCTTATATTTTATTCAACTTTATACCTATGTATTTATATTTTCAGACAAAACTGTGGGTATTTCCTGAAGGAGCAAGATTTAACAAGGGCAGTATACAACCCTTCAAAAAAGGAGCATTTTACTTGGCAATTGATGCACAGATCCCAATTATGCCTGTTGTGTTTAGCCAATATTATTTTCTTGATAATGAAACAAAGACATTTGAACCAGGTATAAGTAATTGGTAATATAAGTAGGTATAAGAAGTTTAGTATGTTAAGTACTAATAACTAACTACCAATCTTTGTAACATACACTAACTGATTAATAATGTTATCCTGAAATTCCCTTGTAAAACAAAACATACTTTTTGGCAAATTCTATTGAATATGGCCTCACAGCATCATAATTTAAACTAACCATCAAAGTCATAAAATAAACTTACTTATGTAACAATTTAATTCAATAGCCTTTAATGCTGAAAGATTTACACATCAGTTCACATGGGGTTTCATTTCTCAGTGTGTCCTTCTGACACATAGGCCTCCTCCAAATCTTTCCATATTTTCCTATCTTTTGCAAGTCTGACCCATAAGGTACCAGCAGCCTTTTGGAGATCATCTGACCATCTCTTTCTAGGTCACCCTCTTTTCCTTTTTGCCTTGAAGCGTGGGGTCCATTCTGATATTATCACTGATCATTTTTGTCTCCAATCTCTCATGTGTCCTGTCCATCTCCATGTTTGTGTCCTGGCTCTCTTACCAACATTCTTAATCTTAGTAATTTTTCTTAGATCTACTCGCTTTTTGTGCCTAAAATCCCAGGATGGTTCTCTGACGTGTAATGAAGGTTTTTTAAGTTTTTCTGTGTAATAGCCCAAGTTTCATATCCATAGGTCATAATTGGTAGTATATAGTTGTTAAATATTTTTCTTTTGATGGTGATACAGTAATATTTGCTTGTCAATATATTCTTGAGTAACCAGAATACTTTGCATGTATTTGTTATTCTTCTTTCTATTTCTGTAACCATCTGGTCCCTGAAACATGCAATCTGTCCCAGATATATATGTATGAGTTGACATATTCAATTGGCTCACCTGTACCAAGATTGTATGCTTGATGCTGTTAGTCATCACCTTAGTTTTTGTTTTACTTAGGGTGAGCCCTACTTCTTTGCTCTTTATTGCAAGGTCTTGTAGCATTTTTTCTAAGGTCAGAGGATCAGTTGCAAGGAGCACCAAGTCATCAGTGAAGATGGTTCAGATTAATTCCATTGATGTTTGCTCCGAAGTCTTATGTAACTTACTTAACTAAAATATTTTTCTTATATTTCAGGAAAAGTGGTGATAACAACTTTGCCTCCAATTCCTACTAAAGGGCTGACTCGTGATGACTTAGATGCACTCTCTGAGCAGGCTCGAGACCAAATGATTGAAGTTTTCAACGAAAGCTCCAAAGATTTAGTAATACAGAACAAAGTTGTTGTATAATTACACTTCCTCTTTTGTAAGAGTAAAATATGTAAAAAATGTAAAACAATTCCATAAACAGAGATTTACCCTAATGAATATTACCTAAGAAAAATATTGATGTCCTCCTGGTATACTAGTTTTTACAATCATTTTTTTCTAGTCACATAGTACCTGTTTGGTTTATATTCCTTGTTGATTAATGAGATAGTATTATTTACTCATTAGTATTATTATAGTTCTAAGTTTTACTTTACAATGATTGTTATTAATTTTTCTTATAAAATTATGCTCTTAGAAAATCTAGTCAATGAGCTTTTTATAGCCCAAATTATTTAATTAAAGTAAGTTAAAAAATCTCACTAACATACTTTGTCACTTTCCTACACATGGAAATAATCCATTTTGCTTTAGTTTAAAATGAATGAAATATGTACATTTATCATTTTTGGCTGTGTAATATACTTACATAAGTGTCTTTAATGGTGAGGTTGTGAGAGTGTTAGCAAGTTTTCTAGTCATTCATCATACATCAATTCTACATTTTCATAATAAAACAGGGTTGTATAAATTGTCACAATAAATGAAAGCAAATTAATTCGAGAATGTTAATAAAACTTCATCTCATTTGCATTGATAAATAATAATCTTTATTAAAAATAATGAATGAGCGAGAAACACATTTTTTGAGAGTGCATTCACAGATAAAGTTATATATTAAATATTTTAATCTTATACTTAATTCTCAAAAATCTTTAGGTATAACATTTCATTATATTGTTGTACTTTGAAATTACATAAATGTAAGTTGTAGTACATCCTAGTGCAACATCACTCGATACCACTCTTCTTGGGTGATGATTTTATTCAAATTTAATTTACTTGTGTAAATGAAATTTGAGTAAAATTTCTTCCTCTCGGGTCTGTTGGAAGAGATTTCTTTAGAAATAAGCAGTACCTATTCCACTTTTTATTTTTCCTATATAATCTGTTCGTGTACATGTACATAAACTGGTAAATAAAAAAAAAACCGCAGCGACCCAACTACTGAGTATAACCGTGTTAGAGTCTTTTAGTGCTAATTTTACCAATGTCCCATTTGTATCACACTGTACCAGGGTTACAAACTAAATTGATATGTACAATCTACATCAAATAGTATGAATTATACTGAAATGGCTTGTAGAAATTTTGTGCAAATAAATGCACTTAACTGAAATCTGCTTGGTTTTATTTATATTGATGAATGTTTTTGTGTATGTACCTATCTACATTTACACTGAGGCTTTATACAAATATTATTTCTTTAATCATTCCACGACTCTCCCCAACCTTCATTTTCGTCTTCATGACTTTCTGGAACAAAATTCAACTTGCTAGTAAAGTTCTGAATTAAATCGTTTTGAGCAACATCCACAACAGTAGGTTTTTCTATAACAGGTTTCATATCTGCAAAGAAATCAAAATCTTCATTACTTTTTTTACGGCTGTCTATCTTTTGATTTTTAATGTCCAACTCGGAAATGTCTACAATATTTTTCTTTGCTTCCAAAGCAGCCTTTTGAAGAAGGGATGATCTTGCACTGCTGATTTTCGTTAAAGGATTATTGGAGGCATTCATTGAACTCCCATTCAGATGTATCTGTTCATGCTCAGTATTAGGGATCAAACCATTGACATCCTCCGATTCTACTAATACGAGTTTATGGTTGGTGTTGTCCCAATCACTCCAGTCTTCTTCACTGTTTGCTTTGTTTGCAGCCGATTCTAAAATCTCATCATCTATAGATTCACCTCCAACAGGGGATGGCCTTTCTATGAATGTTTCCATGTATACAGGTTGTTCAATGCCATCAAGATTAAATGTATCTTCAGAACATGGTAAATCTCGTAATGGTATTTTTGCTGGAAATGTTTCTTTTTCGTAAAGTTTGTCAGATGTTGTCTTCGAATTAGGTCTCCCGTCTGTAAAGAACTTAGATCTTTGACCGCCAATCACAGTGCTAGCTCCTAATATTGGCACTAATTCACTCAAACATATCAGCGTGGCAGATACTAAGTTGTCGTCAGTGTCTTTGATGCCAAGAAGTAACTGAAAATTAAAAAGGTATCTCAACAACCTTAGTTTTTATATTATAACAATTCAATTGATAAATCAATATGGTCATGTAATATAGAGGGTCCATATCAATTTCTTTTTATTCACAAAAGTCAACTGTCTTATTCACAAAAATACCAGGTAAAAGCGAAGCATTTCCAGGCCACATTTCCACTGCAGTGGGATAAAATGGTTGCCTGTAAAGTCGGTTTTACGGGCGAAGATTTTACGTGACAATGTCTTTTTACGCGCGCGGCAGACCGATCATAGTTGAGTGGGAGAGAGACGCAAGGCATTCGGCGGGCCTCTCTCTCGTTCGGTGACTCATCGTAACGTTACCGGGCGTTACACTTTTTCATAAGTGACTCCCAGCCGCAACCTAATTTAAGACGTTGTCACGTCAAAACGAGCTAAAAAAGTAAAATAAATCACACATACTTCTGGCAGAATGTGTTGAGACAACTCATCGTGTGAAAAGACGTGAACAAATTTTGAGAAGTGAGATAGCAACAAAAATCTAATTTGGCTGTCCCTCACTCCAAATAATTGCATCAATCTAGGCTTCACATGTTCTTTGAAGATTTCAAGTCTAAAAAATCCAGTATTTTTTTCATTTTGAGATCGATCTGTGAAAAATATATCGTCATTACTTATATAATCAAGTTAGAAGTTCGCATATAAATGCGAAATTGTTCAGTTTTCCCAACAAAAAAGTCAACACTTCCAACAAAATTACAGGTTTTTTTTGTTAACTCTTCTATTTTATTGATATTTAGATGGGAACATTATATCTGATAGAAAGTTTATACTTTAACAAAAAAACCTGTAATTTTGTTGGAAGTGTTGACTTTTTTGTTGGGAAAACTGAACAAAGAAAAGTAAATGAAATATAGTTTACCATTTTTTGGTTTGAGAATATATGGTATAACATTTTTCCGAGCAGTTTGATCCAACATAGTTAATCTGGACAGAAGCAGACCGCCAAGTTGCTTAGCAACAGTTTCCTCATCATAACATTTTAGATTCTCTAAAATATTACTAAAGAACTGACATTTTTCTTCTTCAGTTTTCAATGGTAAGAAATTTAAGAACTTGTAGATAGTTATAAATTCATGATTGAAGAAATTGTGTTGAAGTACAATTGGTAAGTTTGGTCTATGCGCGGGATCGCGATGCTGCAATAGTTCCTGGCAGTATCTCTTGAATTCTCTCAAATGTGGTACTTCATCTGCAAAATAATAATGATTAGGACGCAGAAATTGAAAAATCATATTGTGGCGAAACTGTTTTTCGAATTCTGCTTTGCTAGCGCAGTATCTATCTGTGTGTGTAGCATTGAGTGATTAATATGTTGTTACTTCTTTTTATATAGGTATCGAGGTACTTGTACGATTTTAAATTATCTATACTTATAATAAAACTGTAACTGTCTGTACATAGGAGATATTTACGAAAAATAAATAGGAGAGGATTATTTAGGGTCAATAGAAGCGAAAACAATTTTTTTTAGTATATTTTTCTGTCTGTCTATTTGTACGCGCATCACACAAAATCTACTGAATGAATACATGAAATTCGGCACAGAGATAGAATGTGGCCTGGATTAGAATATAGACTACTTTGTATCCTAAAATTCTATCCCGAAAGGGGAGAAATAGGGTGTAGAAATTAGTATGAAACTTTTGTTATTTTTGAAGTGAGACACGTACAATTTTAGATTTACGTTCATCTTTAGGTTGAAGTTTCAAAAACAAGTTTGTAATTATTTATTGTATAAGTATTAGTTTCGAAAATTTTACTTTTAGTTAAGAAAAATACGGATAATAAGTTTTACTACCTGATAATAGATGGCGCCACATGTGAACTCATAAAATTGAAAATAAAATCGTCAAATATATAATAATTATAGTTCCCATTAAGTTATTTTTTTGTAAGAAAAAATATACAGTTTATTTTACTCTCGCCATCGAACTTTCACCACTGAATACAGAAGCTGATTCGCTTCAATTTTAATCTGATACAAGATGGGGCCACAAGGACATAAAAAAAGCAATGTCGATTCGAGTGTCCGCCTGGAAATTATATCTATCAAACTCGAAATAGGTACGCACATAGGAGCTTTTGGATTTTCAATTCGAATAAAACTATACATTTTTCTTTTGCCTTAAAGGTATCAAAACTATGCCTTTCCGAAAACGAACGACGACGATCGATTTGACGACCTCGGTGGCACAGTGGTAAAGTTCTTGCCTCTGAACCAAGAAGTCCCGGGTTCGATCCCCGGTCGGGTCATCTTCTTCTTAACGTTTCGATGGTAACACTAAATTGTTGCGGCCCAGAAATTAGCCACCCTAATCGCGTTGTCGGTGGCAGCCATTAGATCCTACTGCGTGCATTTATTTAGACACATAGGGCATGTAATCAAATGGGCCATTGTTTGCAACGCACCACACAAACGGCTCAAATCAGTGCCGTCAGAGATCCTCCATCTGGACATATTTTCTTTGCTCCGACCAACCTGTGTCCGAAGTTTATTTAAGGACTTCCAGGTTGGCCATGGCAATTTATGCCCCGGTGGAAGGCTCTCGACTGGTGGCACAAATGGGTTTGGCAGAGAGACTCCTTCACTCCAAAGGTTGCACCTTGCTTTTGATGGCTCCAAGGACAAAGGCTAAACACACTTGGTGAAGCCATGGCGACGTTTTAGCCTTTGTGGCACAGGGATGTACCCAAACATTGGGTGCCGGGTACCAGTAGCCATTTTGGTCCTCTCTGAGGAACTTGCCACACCCCTACGGACGTGCGATGGCGCTATGCCAGCCAGTGAATACAGCAGCTTTACCGGGGTCAGTTTCAGGCAACCCGTAATGATCTGGCAGGTTTCATTTAAAGCCGTATCCATTAGCTTTAGGTGTGCAGAGCGACTCTATACAGGTCACGCGTACTCGCCAGCTAAAAAAGCTAGCGCCAGTGGTCCACACAACTTGCGGCGATGATCCCCATTTTGTAGTAATGAGGCGTTGCAGGAGATTATTGCGAGCATGCACTATTATCATATTTGTTCGGGAAAATTATTTTTTCTGATAGGCCCGGGTCTTAGATGTTTATCTATATATGTATTTGTTATAAAATATAGTATCGTTGAGTTAGTATCCCACAACACAAGTCTAGAACTTACTTTGGGGCTAGCACAATCTGCTTGATTTGTCCTAATATATTTATTTATTTACCTAATCTATCTTCCGTTTCTACGCACGCTTGAGAAGGTTGACAGAAAGTCGACCGGATCGTGATGAGCGTTTAGCTTCACAGCGTTGTCTAGATCACATTCTTTGAGACTCTTTTGAAAGAGAATCATGTTTGGATACTGCCTCTCGATCTATATCAATAAAATATATTGACTTTTCTCAACTTGGCTTAATAAACATACTTATATGCCCGCAATGTGCTGCCTCGAAATGGCACGGAGAGCCCAGAGGAATGTGTTGTTCATCAGGCAAAGTTGAACTGCCACTTTCCAGTGGCAGTTCAACTTTGCCTAGTTGTTATATGGAGAACATCCGCAATCAAAACTAGGCCTAGCGCGTTCCAAACGACGTTTTTTGAAGCCAACTTAATTTCAGAAGGCGCGTTCGTCCTTTACGAGCATTCACCTTTAAAATTCATAGCCAAGTTTATCATATAAATAGTTCATTGGTGTTGACTGACGTTCCAAAATTTCTGCAAATATACTTTGTACTTAGACGATTATCAAGACAGATTTGATGCTACTGAGGCAACAAAAAACAAATCCCGTGGCGATTTCCGAAAAACCTGTCTCTTATAGGTGGCGCTAAATGCGCTTAGTTAATTTCAAATCGATAAAGATTACATTTGGCAGGAAGGTATATTATGGATAGGAGACGTCCGCTAAGAAAGGAATTTTGGAAATTCTTTCCCTAAGGGCGTGAAATAAGGGTTGCAAGATTGTAAGAAACTTCTTCAATTTATAGCGCCATGGAATTTTAGATTTACATTTCCAAACTATCCAAATCCATTGCCGTGGGATGTGCGATAAAAGACTGCCAATAAATGTTTGTAAATAAAATGTGAGGAGGTACAAACTACCAAAGTAGTTTGTACCTCCTCACATTTAATTTACTTAACAAATCTTGAAATTTCACATATCAGTCGCATGAGTACGAAGAAGGGCAACCAAAAAGTATTATTCCTGTGGGATTTGCTAGGAATGACTCTGCAATATTGTATTGCTTTATTTATTCATTCATACAGTCATGGACACAGAACAAAGCACTTCTAGCTTCCAGCCCAATAATTACCATTAATTTTCCATTGACAAACATAGAAGGTTGCAGAAGCACATCTGAAACGGTCATGCTTTTCCCATGGCCTGTAGCATGTTTGCGCGTGTCCAGTGCTAAGAATTTGTTTAGTTTCCAAAATAAATTTCAGATTTTTTCAATCCTATTCCATTTCGATCTCAACTAATATCGTAATATTTATTTTATCTAATCCTAACTAATATTATAAATACGAAAGTAAGTTTGTTTGTTAGCTCTTCACTCTAACTCAACCAATCTTCTTGAAATTTTTCATAGGTACATATAGTTTGAAATATGGAGGATATAGGGTTTGGAAATTAAATGTTACCGTGGGAAATTTATGCAGGCGAAGCCGCAGGCAAAAGCTAGTATTAAACACTTTCAATATGAAAGATCATTATTATTGTTAGCAAAGTCGTTATGTCGAATCATTGAACAGGGATAAATTGGAAAACATATTACCATCTTTATTATTCTTGTAAACATCTTCTACTAGAACAGCAAAACCATATTGATCAATTTTGGAATTCAGCTCACAGGAATCTTCATTAGGATCTACAGCTTTGTCATATCTAAAACAAATCATACACATCATACATGAGAATAGTTGTGACTATTGCTTCTAATCCTAATTGTAATATTATAAATGCGAAAGTAAGTTTGTTTGTTTCTTTATTTGTTACCTCTTCACGCTCTATCTACTCAACCAATCTTCTTGAAATTGTGCATACATATAGTTTTAAGTATGGAGAAGGACATAGGGTACCTTTCATCCCGGAAAAATAACGGCTCCCGTGGGAAAAATTAGCGGGCGAAGTCGCGGGCAAAAGCTAGCTACCTATAAAAGCGAAAAACACTGAAGCTTCGTTCAAACTGACGCAAATCCCGCGAATCTTAAAACTACTGCGCCGACGAAGATTAAATTTGGCAATTTGGCAAGAAGGTAGATTGTGACAAGAAGACGTCCGCTAATACAGGATTTTTGCAAATTCCATCGTGAAAATTCGTCACTTTTGAGGTGAGACATAATTTTAGATTAGTAAAAAATAATACTTCAATAATGGGATTTTGAAAATTGCAACCCCATATGGGTTGAATTGGGGCTGCAAGTTTCAATATATCAAACTTAGTCATGTTTTAAGTGAGATACGTGAAATTTTAGACACAAAAATTGTATTTAGTGAAAAATAATATTCCGTTAACTTTGAAAATTACATTCCTGTTATGGGGGTGATAAATAAATGACACAGATTGAGCTAGCCCCAAAGTAAGTTCGAAACTTGTGTTATGGGATACTAGCTCAACGATACTATATTCTATAACATATTATAGATAAACATCCAAGACCAAGGTCAATTTAAAAAATATCATTTTCCATGTTAACCTGACCGGGGACCGAACCCGGGACCTCCAGTGCAGCAGTCCGGCATGATGACCATTAGGCCACGGAGGTCGTCAAGTGTGTATATCAATAGTGGGTGAAAGTATAAATGAAATCTCATTATTTTTAAGAAAGTAACATGAATTTTTCGGTTTAGGTACGTTTGTGGTTAATAAAAAAGAGGACGTGTCGAAAATAAAAGAGGGTTTGCTGTAACGGGAGTGGAAAACGTTGCAGGACGAGACACGTAGCATGAATGTGAAAAGACTTTTACCAGTCTTACTGAATACAATAAAATTTTACTACGGTTACAGTACGGACTACGATTTAGGATGCATATTCACGCGGGCGAAACCGCGGGCAAATGTTAGTATTATATATACAAGACCCTGGTCAATCTGAACTGAACCTGACCAGACCTGGGGTTGAACCCACAATTATTTTTGCACTTTAGAACAGAACATAGAGTCATTTTGTGTGTTTTTTTGTAATCGAAGACGTCAGATACATACGTCATAAAGAGTGCTTTATTTGCTAGTGAGCAACCATAAAGCCTGTGGCACAAAGTGTGTGGACTGCACAAACCATTTAGCCTGTGGACTGAGTCGAGTTAAGTCTCCCTAGACTTAACATTGGCACGCGCGACCCGCCCACATGTCCCTTCCATGTGAAGTTTATTATTCCGTGATTAAAACGTGATTATATCTTACCTGTGTATTCTAGCATGTTTTAAGTATGCAGAGGTCAGTTCAGTGAAGGGGCACAAATATTGCAACCCGCCTAGTTTCCATTGGCCATCACCTGTCACATATATTGCTGACACACTTACATTATTATGTGACATACCACCCTGAAATATCATTAAATAATATTTATAATCAATCCATTTTCCTTGAAGGAGCAAATGTGCATAGAATGCTCTGCACATTTGTTGCTTCTTAGCTTAGAAAGGGCTGGCTCCTTCAAGAATGGCACATTCAACAACTGTATATCTGTAGCCTAAACTCCATCTTGGCTAGACACATTCTTGCCAGACAGAGTCCCAAATCAGAAATTTTATTTAAAGTTAGATAGCAGCCTGCACTCCGTCTCATCTTTGCTCTGGTAAAACCACAATAAATTACACATCTAAACATTCTCAGGAATGAAACCATAAAAAAAAATTGTCCAGTAGTTTTGAGTTATTATTGCATTCATACAGGCCTTCTTTTTATAAGATGGATATCAGAAAAGTGTAATTGGGAGAAACATACTTACCTGTCACATATATATATATTACATATATATACATATATGTGACAGGCCAATGCAAGCCAAAAAAGAGTCTTATAAGTAATTATGGAAATTATACATAATTATAAATTAAAAGTATGTATTTAACAATATTACCTGTTCATGTAAAAATACCAATGCTCTTAGAATATTGTTAAGTCCAATACATTTTTGAAGTGGAGTCTGAGCTGTTAAAACTTGAGAAAGAGGTTGCACATACTCTGTGGCTAAATGAAGAGTAGATCTTTGTTGCCATGCTGATATGTACCGAACTATACATGGGTGCCGATACTTAAGTAAATTCTGAAATTAAAAATACATTTGTATTTCATCACTTCATTGATGACTAGCTGTTGCCCATGCCCATGGCTTCACTCACATAAATTTTCCGGACTGAAAAGCACCACCTTATATAATATAAACTACATCTATGCCAAATTTCAAAAACATAGGTTGAGTAGATACAGTGTGAAGAGGTAACAAACTTATTTTTGCATTTGTAATATTAGTTAGGATTAATTTCATGATAATGGAAATTTCTATAATATTCCAATTTGTTCTTACATTAGAAAACTTTTCCAGTGGCGTAGAAACTGCCCATAGTGGTCCCAATGCTGCTTGTCCTTTGAATACGGATACTGAACCATCACCCTTTAAACTAAAATATCGACAACTATCTTTTATAGTGGCCTGATATTGTGACCAGAAATCTGTTATCTCTACAGCCTTTTCCTCAACTTCTAGGCCTGACAATTGAGAATTTTCATTCCCCATCATGAATTGAAAATTAATTATTACATATTCATGCCTAAAAATGTAGGTATGTATTCATAGGTACAAGAAATGTATAACTAAAAACAAATTAACAAATCTTGTCCGCAGTTTCAAGTTCACATCACAATACACATTTCTACACTACACAGGACAACATTATAGAAAGAGTTCCCATTGGTCAATCAAAGATTAATTAACATGTGTTATCACTTTATTTCGCTGATTTATAATGAATTTATACTTTAGGTGACACCCATTAGAAATTGGATTTTGGTTTGGCAATTTTGGCATAGGCACTTACTTTGGCAATTAGTAGCTAATGTTGCCAGCCGGGTCCTATCTTAAGTTGCCTAATAATAACTAAAAAACCTTTTTTTTTTTCAGTGAAAATACATGTAATAAAAGAGCATGCAAATAACTATGAAGTATGTAGATCGTAGGTGATGTATATTCCGATTTCTGCACGATTTGGCACATAAAATAACCACTTATCAAGTTTTACATACCTAGAAGAATTATCGAAAATTCTTTGTAGGCATTTATTAATGGCAGTTTCAAAATGTATGATATATGGTTTGCCTTTTGACTATAGTTAATGTAATCTAGAAGTAACCTGATGTGGTCAAAAGTAATCCTTACAAAACCAGAATAATATTTTGGCAACCCTGGGTACCTACCCGTCACCTATGTTTTGACATTGACAATGTATTGATTTTTTTATATATTTTGCTCGGAGACTCGGAGACCGGACGATTTAGTACCTAAATACTTCGTACAAAGTAGCTACTAATTCCTTGCCGGGCCCTTCTAAATCTATGTTGGAGACAAAAAAACTTTATAGACAACTAGCTTCGCCCCGGGGCTTCGCTCCCATGGGAATTTTGGGATAAAATGTACCCTATGTATTATTCCAGGTTATATTCTACCCGTGTAACAAATTTCATAACACTCTGTTAAGTAGATTTTGGGTGAAAGAGTAACAAACATACATACACACATCCTCACAAACTTTCGCATTTATAATATTTAGTAGGACTATGATTGGGCAACGCTGAACTGAGTAGGGGTGATCCTCCTACGAGGAAAGTCCGCGCGGTCTTAAAACCGACGATGGCTTTGCTAGCGCGCGGCGCGGCTGTCAAGTGTCAACTTCAAGAAACCAGGAAATTACCTAATGAATGAAAGGTACCTAATAAAAGAAATAAAAAAATTGGTCTGAATTTATTTTTCCAGCATAATGAGTTCGTTATTGAAAAAGGGCATTTTTTCGAATCCTAACACCGTTCGTAAAACGGTTGGAATATTTTGTAATGCTGTACGAAATCGTAAGGATATTTTCTGTAAAATACTCTATAAGTAGTATAAAATGACTGTTAGTTACGTCATACGATATTTTCAGACTGGAATTATCAATACAAGCCTGGCCCTTATCCCAGGACTATGGAAGAGCGAGCTGCTGCAGCTAAAAAGTATGGGATGATACCCGAGGAATACCAACCTTATCCAGAGGAAATGGGTTATGGAGACTACCCCAAGCTACCTGATATTGGAGCAGACTCCAAAGATCCATTTTATCCATATGACTGCCCAGAACTGAAAAGAAACTTCAATGAACCGGTTTGATAATAATGATTTCATAATGTTTATATTGACTGTAAAAATCTTCTACACTGCCAGATAGAGATGCTTTAGCTGCATGGCTGTAACCTATTTTGCATACAATAAAAACTGTACATAAATATTTAATCTAGCTATATATACTACTAGCTGTCTGGGGCTTCACTCCCATGGGAATTTCAGGATAAAAAGTACCCTATGTGTTATTCTAGGTTATTTTCGTATACCAAATTTCGTATCGGTTCCTTAGAAAATGTGTGAAGAGGTAACAAACTTACTTTAGCATTTATAATATTAGTTAGGATAAACATCCACATACATAGAGAGAAGCAACAGATTTCGATTCTTTTAAATAGTCTGATTCGAGGAAGGTTTAAGTACTTGTATATAATTTATTATGATTTTACCTGAATGAAGCCAGTACGGGCCTATACATTCCTTCTTTGTTCATATCAAAACAAAGTAGTGGAATATTTGGTGTGGAATAGTTGGAGAGTGACAGGCTACTTATTACACAAATTGAATATTTTTTATGTACAGATAATAATTTCTTAGCTGCAATAATTTATTTGTAACAAATTTCCATAAATAATATTTTATTTCAATAATTATTTAATTAAAAATTTATTTTGATTTTTAACCTACCAAAAAAGGAGGAGGTTCTTAATTTGTCAAGATCTGTAAATTTTTTTTGTCATATTTTATCTTTTAAGTAACTAGACTGTTACCCCTCTTTATAATAATAGTATAGATTAGAAACAAAGTAATACTCAATACAAAATTTATTTTTCAGATGCATGCTATCTCTGAGCTTATTGGAGAAGATCGTTATGATATTAGTATGAAACCAAGGTTCTCTGTTTTACATCAAGCCTTATGGTTCTTAGGAATGATTGGAGGATCATTTGCGTTATACTTATTTTTGGAAGATTACAAAATTGGGAGACCAGTCACTTGCAAGCAATATCCTAATGATGGACCCCACTATTTGTTTGCACCTAAATAGATGCAATCCATTGTTTAATATGATTTGTTAGACACTAGCCACATAAAGTATTGTGTATAATATAATGGTTATTTATTTCATCAATTTAGGGTTTACCCGCGTCTTCCACGTGAATTTAAAGTACTATTATCCAAAATTAAAGTCTGCTTAACTGGATAACTGAACTGTACATGCCATAAGCAAGGAGTGGTTTATTTAAATAATTTATTATTATTATTTATTTATGTTCTTTTAAATGATAAAAAAATAAAAATTAGCTACAAAGATGGCAATGTTTTTATTGAAAAAAAATCTTATTTTTTATTATTCAGCTTGATGCTGTGTGTAGAAATTAAGATTGTTGATTACAGTTAAACTTATTGACAAATAATTATTATTATGTACATATACAACAGTCGCAGCTAAGGCAAATCCTAACTTAAGTACTAATATTAATCTACATTATTGTAATACTAGCTGCGCCCCGGGGCTTTGCTCCCGTGGGAGTTTCGGAATAAAAAGTACCATGTGTTATTCCAGATTATATTATACCCATGTACCAAATTTCATAACAACCGGTCCAGAAGATTTTGCGTGAAAGAGTAACAAACTTTCGCATTTATAATATTAATAGGATTATGAACAAGAAGAAAAGAAATCAATACAGATTAATCTTTGATTAAGCTATACATTAAAAGGTGTTTAAAACCAAAGAATAACAAGTGTTTGAAACAAATTGTGTATGAGGAACCTCACAAATTTAATAAATGTAATTTTACTATTTAGTAAAAGCCCTGAAAAATGTGTAAACCCAATCTTACAATTTGTAAAAACATTACAAAAGAGATAAATAGTCAAATGTGTGTGGGCTCACTCAGTTCTCAGAGGATAGGAGATTAGTAAGATCTTGGAGTTACAAATTTGTGAGATCGGGTAAGTATACAATTTTTTTCAGATTTTTTGCGACATGGTAATTATATGTGGCGTTCCATGCAAAAGGGTACCACTGGGCAAATTATAGATTCTGAGATATTTGTGATTATATGGAAAATTGGCATTTTGCAAATTTAATCGATTTTAATGCAACATTTGCATGTTTTCATACAATAAATGACTCTAACTCAACATGATAAAAATGCAATTGTATGTTTAGTAACTAGAACTCAATGTCCGCATCCCAACAGTTTGATTTTTGTAACAGTAAACATTGAATTTTAATTTACAATAAATGTGAATAATATTAATTGTGTTTTTATTCCATCAACCAACAACTTTAACAACTTATAACTTTGATGAATCAACTATTTAACTATCTTAATACAGCCTTAACTCAATATCATGTAAGTGGTGCCTAAACTTGGAATGCCACAGTTATTAAACTTGTGAGGGTGCTCACTCAATGCCCTTGCACACTGAAAAAGAAAACAAAAACCACAAAACTGGTTTGTTGTTGTATAAATATAATGAATTTGTATTTCACTTATAAATACTAGTAAAATATTCATCTTCCAAATCATATAGGTCAGCTGCAATTTCATCTCTCAAGGACATCAATTTCTGGTCACATTCCTGTTGTTTTGTTCGGAAAAGTTTAGAATTCTGTGTGATTGCCTCGTTGACTGAAGGAAAGTCATTCAATATTAAATACTGTTTGATATCTGATACTAACTTCATTAAAGATTCTCCAGCTCGTACTGAAATATTCAAAATTATTAGATAAATTTGGTAAAAAAAAAATACTTCATTATAAGGTACCCAAACATTGCAATGCAATGCGAAATGTAACCTAACAACCCGCCCTGGCTTTGCTTTGGTAAAACCACAATTAAAAGTATCCTATGTTACTCTTGAAGGTTTTGTCTATCTCTGTAATTTCATTTAATTCTGGCCGGTAGTTTTTGAGTTTATTCATTACAAAAATACATTTTTTTCTCTTTATAATATTGTAGTACCTATGGAAGTATGGATTGACATTGGTAGTGCTGCCAGCTTTTGGACACTTGCTGCAAGGCAACATCTTTAATGAGCTAAACAATTTGTAATTTTTTTTCCTTCTAAATTTTTGACAAGGCTTCAGAGCACTTTGGGTGAATTTTTTAAAAAATTTATTTTTGAGTGCAATGACATGCTGTATACACATCGCGCAGAATTAGACCGGCGCGTTTGCACCGGTTCGTAAGGTAGATGTTTAAATATTAATTACCTAATAATATTATATTTACCTATATTAGCAGCCCGGACTTGCATCTCAAATGTATCTTGCTCTATTTGAGTCATTCTATTCAGTTGAGATTCATTTTCCCCTCTCTCGCCTTTAGCTAAACGTATTATTTCTAAAACAGAATATACGTGCAATTTATTCACTGACAATAAATACAAAATTATAATCATGCACCTAGTAAGTTCAAAGTACCTTCAAAATTCTCGAGCATACTTTTAACATCTTCTTTAAGTCTTGTTGTATATGATTTCAGCAATGCTTCTTTATTTTGAGGAAGGTTCCTGTGCATTTTTGTAATTATTATTATGTTACGAAGAAAGTAGTGTATTGTATGTCTACACTGTTGTGCTGTCTTTATAAGGCAAATTGGTTAGCTATATATTAAACACATAAATGGCGTACATTGCATATAAATGGAGTTCACATCTAATGCAAATTAAAATTCATATCTAATGCAAGTTAATAGAACAAGTAATCTGTGAAATTCTATAGACAAGTAAACAAGCAGGGCAATGACCAAAGAAAAATAGGACATGACAGTTTCATTTGTCAATCAATCATTGACAATGACTTCTTCTTTGTGGCTATCAAACTTCTTCAATAGAGCTTATTTTTACCAGTGTCGAACTGACAATGACGGATGTGAGTGAATCAGTATTGCCCTATTCTAAGATATTGCCAGATGATCGCGGGTAGGGAGGTAGTAGTAATAGGTAGGTACTTAGTCATAATCATAACCAGACGTATGATGTAGAATGAAAGCTATTTACTTTTTATTTTCAAAGTATAGTGATGTAGTAATCTAAACTTAGTCTATAATCAATAATGCTCTCAATTTTACATATTATTAATAATAATAATGTCATGACGCCGGGGGCGTCAGACTGAATTACCATGATTTCGCGCCCCGCAGACTCACCTCTCTACACCCTTAGACGCCCACGTCAATGTTGCTCTTTTGTCACCAGTAGCGGTGATTGATTTGAGGGGCCCATCTAGAGAGCGGCGAGTCACCTCACCACATGCCACTTAATAGTCAGTTATCATGATCATGGCAGGTGTCCGAACTCTTTGCAATAGCCCATTTATAGTCCATTATTCTACAATAGTTCACATTCCCGCCAAGGCCTGCACGTAGGGATACCATTTCAATATCCGGGAGTGGGTTTTGACAGGAGACTTACATAACATTAAAACTCTCCAAGGGGCCTCTACGTGTTGGATCCATATCCCCACGCAAACTTCTCAAAGGACCGGACTTAGCGCCGTGAATTCCAAAAGAGGAGAAATAATAATAATATATCTTTATTCATGTTACTTAAATAAAAGTTACACAATAGACCTTAAAATTAAGATTTAAAATAAAATAAAACAAAGTATAATATTAATAGTGATCAAAATAATTATAAACAATTAACAAAATTAAACTTACTTGTACACAACTAATCATATGTATATAAATCATTGGTAATAATAGGTTAAATTACAAAAGAAACAAGTAAAATTATTCATAATTCATTTATTTGCAAACATGTACAGCATAAGGATTACAAAATATTGTGCAATTAAACATGTACCCAGTGAGGGTGTAGTAATTTAAAATTAAATTCAAATTAAACGGTCAATGTTTACCATTTTTTCTGAGTATATTGAGATAATTCACAATCATAGGCAGTTTTGTCATTTATCATCTACCTAATAATATGCTTTCAAAATGAGTAATGATTTGAATTTAATTATGAATGCAGTGTCTTTTTGTTAGACTTCAATTTTTTCCGGGCTTTTATTATATACTAGCTTTTGCCCGCGATTCCGCCCGCGTGAACTTTACAGCAAAATCTCAGTAATTTTAATATCGCAGACTCTGTAAGACTGGTAAACATATATGATTTAAATTCGGATTTTTCTCATCTTTAGTTCAATTTAAAGTTTCCGTTGCGTGTTTTGTCCCACAAACTTGTCCAATCCCGCTTCCTGCTATGTACTGTAGATATCCCGTACCGTTTCCTATAAATTGTGCCATCATGTTTTTCACAATGTGTCCTTTCCATTTCCCGCTCCGACTCCCACTCTCGCTTTCTGCAACGCATACCGTCCCATTTTCCATTTACGTCCAGTTTTTTATTAACCACCACCGTCTTAACGTGGTCTTAACAATTGGACCACCACAGCTTCCTATTATGATAAGCCAGAATTACCTGCCGTCGAGGCCATCCCTCAACTGTATACAGCGCGCCTATACTTACGGTACCTACGTAATTGTATGTAAATTACACAAATCATGGCACGGACAAGTTATTTTTAACTCCCGACGCAAAAAGAGGGGTGTTATAAGTTTCATGTGTGTATCTGTCTGTGCCATCGTAACTCCATTGTAGCTCCCAAACGAATGAATCGATTTTTTTTTGTGGCATGGATAATTTTATCCCGAGTGTTCTTAGCCACGTTTCATAAAAATCGGTTCAGCCGTTCAAACGTTGTAGCGAAATGAATATTGAAAGTCGGGGTTTTTTTAATTTGTGTAATAAATAAACTGTCACGCGCTGAATGCATATTTCAACAAAACAAAAATAAAGTTGAATGCAACAAGATCTCTCTGACGATATGCTGACGATAATAAAAACTTGTAGCAAAATTACATTTATATTTAGTAAAAAACTTTTTGTGTTATGTTTCTATAAAAATCAAAACTTCGTTTTAGTCATAAAGTGGGAATATTCTTTTAGACGTAAGGCGTTGATGTTTATAAATCCAGTACTATCTTCCGGAGAAAATCCACCTGCGACGTCCATTGAAACTAAATCTTTGTTGTACATACTCGTGGAACTCTTCCTTGACAACACTGATACTGAAAACGTAAGAAAGCAAGTAATTTTGAATATTATTTTAATTTTAGTGTAATAATTTCCTGTTTGATTTTTTATTTTTATGAAGGTAGCTTGTACAATTTATTTATTTAGGTACCTTTAAATTTTTTTATGAAATAAATTACGATCTTTAACTTTATGAATATTGAGAATATTCTACACTGAAATAGTTCTTGAAAATAAAGATTTTTCAATGAAACGAACGAAAAACAAATAATAATATGTTGTATGTATGTCAAAACAAACAATGTTTTAGATAAAATAAACACGCTTCCATCACGCTTGAATCTCTGCAGCAAGCAACCCAATGTCTGTGACTGAGACTGCTTGAAAAAGCGAACGTAATTTTATAGGTAAGGCTAAGGTCAAGAACGTGAAAAAATTAATTGCTTTGGTGTTATGTCTTGTTGCCTTGTAACACAGGTTGTTTATCAACTAATCTTGACCATTCTCACTTCGTTGGAGTATCTACTAATTCAATGACCATTCTTAGTTTTACTTCTTTTTTAGTATTACAAAGGCAAAAAATGTGGTTCGTCAAAATTCCGTTTTTTTTTTCACTTTCTTGACACACTGTATCTACATAGTAACAACAGAAGCAAACGCTTTTTCAGTAGGATATCTACACATTACAAAAAAACTACCATACCATTTCCTTTGAATAACTGTACTGTTACAGTACCAGTGACATTTTCTTGAGATAATTCTAGACATTTTCTAGTGTAATTACCCTCTGGTGAAAACCAGAAACCATTGTAAACAAAGTCGGCCATTTTATCTTGTAGATATTTTTTGATACTGTAAAAAAGACACAAGAAACTGTTAAACATTCTAAAAACAAGTTCTTAGAATAAGTACAAATTATGAAAATAACTACAGCGAAAATTTAAATAGAAATGAAAAAATCTAAGAAATTTTATTAGATTTCAAATATATTAATATATGTCGCTTTCTCTCAATTAGTATAGATGGTATATTGATGAAACATATGTGTGTGTGACAACATATGTTTATATCGCCCTCTTTGTATAATTTTTACACTTTTTATTTTTCAAGTTACCTACTTCTTCGAAAGTTAGGTCATATTTCTCGAATGGATTAAGTACAAAGAAAAAATCAATCGACATCCCTATTGCTTCTATTTTATTACCCTGTAAAATATGTTTTGTCTCTTTCTGTCAATTAAAAAAAAAAAAGAATTATTGTGTATAGGTACTAGAACTAAATTCTATCTGAGTCTATCATTAAAGAAATCGTTTATCAGTTAATAAAAACTTGAGGTGCTTTTTAAATAGATTTAAAATTAAGCTTTTATATTGATTTGAATTATATTGAATTTTGTTATAAATTTTCGGTGCTATACATACACAGCATACATACTATACTATTACCGAGTAAAGCAGTTTAATAAGCTGAGCTGTGTGATCTGACAGACAGAAATCTAACACTTTCGTTATACATATCTTTTAGAAATTATGAGCAAAATTATCAATACATGTCTAGCTTACTGGTCTAGTGATTTGTTTCTTAGTGCATGTTTTAACTTTTTTTATGAATAAGAAGGTTAGTAAGTAAATTCTTACCGCAACACTTCTCTATCTAGACAATATGCTTCTAGATCGACATGTCCAACATATAGAATGGTTCCAGCAGGAGTTTCATATAGGCCTCTTGACTATAATAAAATTAATAATTATCTACAATTTATTCACGTTAATAAAAATAAAAGTGATAGTCGAAAAACGCATGCACTGGTTAGTGTTTGTTAATTTATTTCAGTGGGCAAACTCACTATTTGAAAATTATATTGAAGTTCTAAAAAACGAATACACACGGATTACTTAACTTAGTCCTAAATCTGCATTTAATTATCTGTGACTGAAGGCATCTAGGTTTAGCCGTTATAGTAAAGGCTAAACCTAGGTCTAGCTGAAGATAAGCAGCATACACCGAGGTGTAATTATTTGAGACAGGTTGCATTTAGGTCTATTCACAAATAAGCAAGCTACAACTAGGTGTAATAAACTGAAAGCGGTTGCACCTAGATCAAGCCGACTAAAACTAGGTGTGGCCACACTTCGGGGTTTAGCCGTAACATATGTTATTTACTGTTTAAAATATACCTTGAGTCCAAGGAAACGATTTTCCACAATGTCGATGCGTCCAATGCCGTGCTGGCCGGCTAGTTTATTGAGTGTTTCCACACAGGCCAGTACACCATGCACAACTAAGGGTTTTTCCTGGCCACTAGGGATTCGGATCGAATTTGGAATACCTACAAAATCGGGTTACTTTTAGAATTATCAAAAATTCCGAATGTAATTAAGCGTGCGTGAAAGTAATTTAAACTTTGGTTTTCAAGTACGATATAAAAGACAGATTTACTTTGCAAAATAACGATTTACCTTTAACGAAGTCGACATCTATGGTAGTAGGGTAGTCGACGGCGTCTAGGAGGTCACGAGTCATATTGTAAATACCTTTGGGTGGAATAGCAGTTGGGTCTTCAAGGACACCAGATTCGTAACTGTATAAAACAAAAAGTTAACCGTTAAATTAAACATATTACTTTAAACTGATAATTCCGGAGGGGTAATCATAGTAGGTATAGTTTTAACTAATAACATAACTAGATATTGCATGCTTGTTAGAGAGTCACAGACAGACATGTGTTAAAAAGATAACATCCTAACTTTCCGTTAACTGCTTTCAAAAGCAAAGAAGCAAATAGGTACCTGATGTGCATGATGTTTTCGTCGGTCGACCACGGCTCTTTAGGAGTTGCCGACACTGGAATGTTTTCCTTTTTCGCATATTCTATTAGATCACTTCTTCCTTGAAATCTTTGGAAGAATTCAGGGATTCTCCAAGGTGCTATCACCTGATGATGAAGATACAATTACTTACACATCATAGAGTACCTACCTAATATTTTTTTAATGTTACATAACATAAAACGACCTCGGTGGCGCAGTGGTAAAGAGCTTGCCTCTGAACCGAGAGGTTCCTGGGTTCGGGTCATGATGGAAAATGATCTTTTTCTGAATGGCCCGGGTCTTGGATGTTTATCTATATATGTATTTGTTATAAAATATAGTATCGTTGAGTAAGTATCTCATAACACAAGTCTCGAACTTGCTTTGGGGATAGCTCCATCTGTGATTTGTCCTAATATATTTATATTTAAAATATGTAACGATGTATGTAACGACATACCTTCCCTTCAGGCCAAAGGGAATACACGCTTAATTCAAAACGAACTTGATCGTTGCCTTTGCCTGTGGCACCATGTGAGATATATCTGAAAGTTATGCAAAAGATTCCTTCATGATTCAATTAGGTCACAAACAGTTATACCGAACCTGGAAGTGTGTAGAAGTATACCCAGCCGCCGTAATTTACGTTTTTAGCTTTTGGGTAGCGATTGGACGGTCGTTATTTTTATCATGTCAGAATTCCGCATTTGCAAATTTCAGCTTTGTCGTTATACATATAAAGCTTGAAACTGAAATAATGGAAGCGGAAAAAATCTTCAATTCTCTTAACAGTTTTGACCTTTATATGTATGCCACAGACCATTTAGGGCTAAATGGTCTGTGATGTATGCGGACAACGCTGAATTTTGTTAACGTGGAAATTTATCGCGACGTAAAAATTACGCCTGTGCGAATGACCACCAACTTAAAAGATACAATTCAATTTACGTACTTGGCACCCAATTTTTTTGCTGCATTCACGATACCAACAGATATGCAGGGTCTTGCCAGGGAAGTCCCTAACAAATATCGGTTCTCATAAACAAGGCCCATTTGGATAGCTGGGAACATGTAGTTGCTAATGAACTCCTCGCGTAAATCTTCCACAATAACCTAAAAGTTGTTTAAATACATCATAAAGTGTTTTATTATATAACTTAATTATAAAAAAGTAACTTTCATAGTCCAGAACCACCTTCAAAGAGGCAGCACACACCAACAGACCACTGAAATAATATTAGTAAAAAGTTCGAGCATCACTCTCGGTGTGCAGTGTACCTGTTTCAGTGTGCGTAGTGCGACTTTTCTATTTACATCTCACTACCGAGTCGACTCGCAGTGAGACGCAGCTAACCAAAGTGCGCCATTGTGACGCGACGACAACCACGCCGCAATATGATTGGTTCGCTGCGTCGCACTGCGAATCAATTCGACAGTGAGAAGTGAAATGCAAACCAGCACTTCGCCCTCAAGGCAGTGTAATTTATATATAAAAAGAAATCGCACTACCTATATATGTATGTACCAGATAATAGACTAGTGTGGAAAAAACGTGAAACTAATGCGAATGATCGTGAGAACTTACATCTTTAGCTCCAATTGATAAGGCCTTTAATTTAGCTTTCTCAAAATGTTCGTTTTGTCCCACATCAGCTAAATAGCAGACGACATCATAATTTTGTTGAATTAACCTGTATAAATAGTATCATAATAAAATGTACCACATCATAATAGAAGTATAACAGACTGAACTAACACTTTTGGCACACACATGTTAAGGAAGATTAGTAAAAGTATAAAAGTGTACCATTTTAATATGCAGCTAGTATCCAAACCTCCAGAATAAGCAAGAATAACAAGATCCTTAGCCATTTTTGACGTTGAGAGTAATTAACGATTTCGAAGAGACTGACCAGTGAACAGTTTTCTGTCGTAACAATAACATTAGATAACCTTTGGGCCATTCATATGTAATAAGCAGATAAATTTATACTAGGAGTTATGAAAGTAAAACAAAAATTGATGATTAAATAATTTAATGAAACTCTTAACAATCCAATACTGATAAATTAACTGTGTTAGATAATATTACCTAATGTAATTGCACAAGTTAGCAGTATCATGACTGCGGCAATGTTGAATATTTTATGAGATTATGAATTAACCTTAATACTCGCTGGTGCTACTTTTACAACCAATGCTAAAACGATATACAATATGTAGCCCTAATTATACGGGAATACATATTTAATAAGGTATTGAGATTTGCAGTTATAACAATTTTACAATTTTAAAATTTTCAGTTTGTAACGATTTCCTTGTTAGAAAATGCAGTTTGTCAGAACCATATTCTAGTATTACGAATGCTAATAGAAATTTAACATTAAGAAGAGTTCCGAGTAACATTATAATCATCGAATCTAAATACACAACAACCGGTACAATATTGGAATGTATAACTAAAACCAGTACATACAATTTAAAAATTTTGAATATTTAGATCGAAAAGTCCTATTTTAATAATACTAGCGAATATTAGCTACATAGAAACATTTAGATATTATTAAACTATCGGTGCATTAAGTTATCTGTAAATATGGGGCAAGTTATAGAGCGCGTTCCGAACAATTGGTATTATGAAATATCCATACAGTTTTTCTAAAATCTAGCATTTGGCATTAAAATAATGAAACAAGCATTAGGCTAATGAAAAAAAGTGAGCGCAATTAGAATTATGTTGATGCGTCCTGCTCTTTTAATCTCTAAAATAATAGCTGAAATTTTCAATAGTATGTTTTACTCACAAATAACGACTACGGTTCTTCAAATTCACAATACAGTTCCTCCTTCAAAACATGTTGCAACATGAATGATCAGTCTATTGTTAGATACATATAGTATCACCATAATAAAAATGTTTAAACATCAACTCGTAATAATAATAAAAAGAAAACAATATTATAATCTTACAACTAAATATCAATCTTTTGCAAATTCAAAACATTATAACAATATATTCTACATACTTGCAACAAAATTTATACACAAATTTCAGTTTATAATTCTTGGATATCACAAAAAATAGACACGTTTTTATAGGTATAATATGAGTCACGGAGAATAGATATTTTAATGTAACTTTAGAATAAAAAGAAGTATAAGATCATAAAACCTCACCTATTTATCACATTGTACTACCATAACATCAAATCGCCAATACTCTAGCCTATTCTTGGTGTCTATCCCATCAAGAAGTTGTAACATGATCATGTCAGATCCTTACAACGTGATCATCCCCTACTATGTCAATAAAATGCTAATTTTGAAAATCTATTAAGTCAGCACTAGACAAGGCAAAGTTACTATAAAATTAAACTAGGCGGTAAACGTTCGAACAAGCACATATATGCGTGTTGTTTAACGTATATTTCAGCTTATGGTAGTTGTCGACAGATGTGACGACATTTTATAGATTCCTTATCTCGACCGATCCTTAGTTACACTGTATCATTTTCCGTCAAGTTTTCAGATGTTCATAGCATTTATGTTGAAAATAAACCATACCGTAAATGCGCAATGTGTGGCACAAGTTTAGGCGGTGAGGGAGCTGAGGTCGGAGAGGAAGGTGTCGGGCGTGAGGATGTGTGAGGACCCGATGATTACCTCCCAGTTTTTGAGGGCGGCCGTCACTTCGTAGCCGCAGCGGATCTCCGAGAAGCATACTCCTGTTAACAAGACACAGTCGAATTACCATAATAATGTTTTACTGAAAAATAATTCAAGGTTAACAATATTTAATAATCTTGAAATTTTCTGTAATTATATATGTCTGCTTTCGTTTCTGACTGGTTCCAGTTAATCATTAAATTCGGCGAATTCGAATTTAATGATTAACAAACTGGAATATGTTGGAAAGAAGGCATCTAAATTTAAATGGGTGGGCGAAGTGTGCCGCATGCATTCAGAGCGATGAATCTAAAAGACAATTTATTTATGTATAAATTGGTACATATACCTACAATGGTTCGCTGGTATTTATAATCAAGCATTGATTGGACAAGCAAAATATCGTGGCGAAGATCGTAAGTACTTTTTAATTGATTTTATCAACACGCCTATCGTAAATAACTTACCGCCAACAATAAACACGAGAAGACGTGGAACATTCTTGATGGTTTGCTGAGCTTTATCCTTGTGCCAGTGCCCATATCGCACACTGAAACAAATAAAATTACAATGACATAATTCGGATTATTTTACTAGCTGCCCGCGTTAACAGGTGACAATTATGTATTTTACCTACAATATGGTAGCTAAAATGACAATAAAGTGAACACTCTGTCGTATTGATATTGTATGGATTTCTTTATATAAAATCTAGTGAATTTCCAATGTTCTGGGAGGGATTTCGACGACTGTGTGAAGTGGAAACGAAACAGGACGTGGAAACGAGAGCGAGAGAGAGAGAGAGAGATGATACCTAGTGGGCGCCTGGTAGCCGGAGGTCTGCGCGCGGCCGGCCAGGAACGGGAAGTGGCGCTGGTCCAGTCGGTCGTCGATCGCGTCCTCGATTATGTCCTGCCGACATTGTAGTGGGGTTAAAATACTTTTACATCTCTCATGTTCGGTAAGTAGGTCCTTATTACCCCCAAATGGGGCTTGTAAGTGACCAATTAGCGCTCTAGGGTAATAATGAAGCTAGAAAAGCCCTAGGCGATAAGTAATTAAAAAAAACCACTTCACTCTTTCATAATGTTCGCGTATATTTAACCATCATACTGGCAATAGACATCACGCATTCTGCCCAACGACCATTTCTTCTTCATTTCAATATAAATTTTAACTAATTAAATTACCTTTAGAACGGGTGTCCATCGCGACATTTGGTAAGTTTGTTCTGTGATTCTCTCCTTTCTCGGCACTTGATATTGCTTCTTTCTGTTGCCCTGTAATAAATAGTTTAATAAGTAAATGACAAACATATAATAAGTCCATATAAAAAGTTAATCTATTATGCTTTTACATTTAAATATGTTGGTTGAAATTGGGCATGGTGATAATTAAATGTATATAATTGACACAGAAGGGGCTAGAAGTTTGGAAATTAATAAATTATGAGATGTACAATGATTTTTACAAACTTTAACAAGATGAGAGATTGTAAGTATATATTTTGCACCCATATTCTTATTTTATATGACCTTTCTTTATATGGTTGATGGTTAGATAATAGCTTTTAGCATTTAAGTCTGGTTATTGCATTTTTACAGATTGTGCATTAAAGTTGAAATAAAAAGAAAATGAGACACTCGGGCACGCACATCGACGACGACGTTGAGGCCGAGGTTGGCGAGGTTGAGCAGCGCCTGCTTGTCGGAAGGCTCGAGCTGCGCGTGCGTCACCAGCTTGTTGAGGTTCTCCTCGGAGATGCCGTTCTTGGACATTATGTACAGCGCGATGATGCGCATTTTGTTGAAATTGGTCACGTTCTGCAACAACAACGTTACGTGACACCCGAAGCAATCGCGAAACGTGATATCATATATACTACTAATAGAATATATTATCTAAGACGAGTTCGTGTAGCCCCGCCCTATAATAGGATTACTCCATATTCTCCTGTAGATGTCGTACAAGGCCACTAAACACAGTCTTGGCAGCAGACAGGCAACAATATCATTCCCCAAGAGGATTGACGTAAGGCAGGCGGCCGATCGTCAAAACAGAATCTTCAAAATTGTAAGGTTTATTTCTTACGCTGACCTCACAGCCCGAATATAACCAGGAAGAAGCGAGAATGAGAGAAACAGAGTATTTAAAACTACATAATATTGCACTTTTTACTAGCCTTTAATATTTCATCATGACATTAAAATATTTTTCTAATATGAAGCATTCAAGATTTCTCGCGTTTAATAGCGAAATATATTCATTTACCTGGTCTAACAGTACAGGCACAATGCTCCTCATGTGATCCTTGATCTTCTCACCTTCAGCATCGGTTCCCATTGCCAAATCCTGAAATATACATATTTTAAAATGCATTTTTGTGACATGTAGAAGCTCTGTTAGCTTAGGTGGCCGTATTAATATAACTCATACGCTATTAGAAATTGAATCGAACCTGTTCCACTTTGCAGAGTTTGTCGACATATCCCTGATAAGCCTTCATGCAATCTTCGGCAAGCTTCAGATGCGTCGCGTACTTCGACAACTCCTTCTGGTACTGAGGCATTTTCTTGATCATTTGAGACAGGTCCCGCATTGATTGTTTGTCGCCTGAAATGAGAATAAATAGAAATAAAGGCTTTAATTTGTAGACTCATCAATATTCATCTCACCATCCCAATATTGATTTTTCTATTGTCATGAACAAACATTACTTAACGATATTTGTTAGTATTAAACAATAAGAAGTTTTGACCAATAAAAGAGAAACTAGATTTAACGACAGGTAATTAAAGCTATTGTGTATCTTTGGGAATGCGTTACGTGAAATTGTTACCACGGTTTAAACGATTGGGATAAAAATTCCTGATAACGCGACGTACACTACTTCCTTCCAAAAGTAATGCTAACAACAATAACAGACATTCGCTCACCACCACCCATGCGTTTGGATTCAGTAAACTTTTTCAGATTCTTGGTGACGGATGTGGAGACGACCGCTATGTGCTGGTGCCGCAGTTCTACCCAGAGCTCATCATTCTCGTCCAACAATACCTCTTTCATTTGCCCTTGAGATGCCTCGTATCTGAAATAAAATACACACGACATGTTATTTTTCAAGACATCGGCCCAGCGGTTTAGCCTTTTTTAGTTTAGGTTTCTATTGAAAGCATGATACACAGACGGACTCGCATCTATAATATTATTATGTATATATTTACTTATAGACGTCATTTTCAATGGGCAGCAGATCATAGGCCATGGCTTGCAATGTGAGCTCGTGCAGCAGCGGCGACACGCAGTCGAACCCGCGGTCCAGCACCAGCAGCTGCGACCGGGCCTTCTCCGGGCCCTCGCCCATCGTTGGCTCGTCAGCCTGATAATTAAAAACACCATTTTTTGTAAAAACACTTATACTCCATTTTCATAATTCATACAGTTAACTGTTGGCCTTGATACTGACTTCACAGGCGCCTATGCCTAGACTGCACTGCCCTGTCGTTAAGCGTCGTCGAAAGTCGCAAAGTCGGTGCTTTTACTATATAAAAAAGTATGTTAAATCAGCAAATCAAATAATATTTTAGCCATACACTCTAAGATTGATTGATTAAAGGATTCACTGTATATAAGTACCATAAAAAGTAATGTATTGTAATGCATATAGGCAAATGAAAACATAAGTTATAAAACATTATGTGGAAATATGTAATATTAAGTAATAGTATAGCCAATAGTCTCGGGTGTCACTTTTAGATAAGTCATATATATTAACTAAAAAAGAAAGACGGTAATGCAAACCTTGTATGCATCCAGCTTCTGTTGAATCAGCTGGGCAAGCTCCACATTACGCTCCCAGTCACTGAAACAATACATTGTTTTTCTAATAATAGGTATTGTTAATAAAATGTGCCTCCTTAGAAATTATGTAACCTATTGCAATTAATTTCACTCATTTATAAAATTTTACCTATGAAGATTTGTTAGTCGCACCAAGCAACTGAAGCCTCGACAAAAAATAGAAAAAAAAAGATTTGTCATTTTCCTTGGAAGTAAATACAAAACCTAACTTTCACTTAAACATAAAACACAATTATAATGTCAAACTTTATGAGCTTGAGAAATGAAATGTTCATCTATTTTTTAAACGTAGAAACAAGACAGTAACAATATAAGAACACGTACCTGCGATAGCGCACAGACGGATACTCTCCGAGTGTGGCGCAGAGCGTCGCAATTTGTTCGGCGATGCGCTCCATGTTGGCGTTGCGTGTTTGCGCCAGTGCTGGGTTGTACATGCACTGGAAGGTCTCCGGAGAATCCAGGGAGAACACCTGTGAAAGAGTAAACGTAATTATGTTTTGAAATGATAAAAAGTTTTTAGATTATCTTTTTTAAACTAGCTTTTCCCTTCGGCAACGGCCACATGAATTTCTCAATCCATAGATTAAGGGCAGCTTAGGTCTTTGTATTTAATTTCAAGATGCTTCTATCAGACAATAGACTATTTATTCTATTGTAGTTTTTTCCTTTTGGTTTATAGGTAAACTATCTGCGCCCCAGGGCTTCGCTCCCGTGGGAATTTCGTGATAAAAAGTACCATATGTGTTATTCCAGGTTATTTTCCAGTGAACCAAATTTCATAATAATTAGTCTAGTAGATGATATGTGAAGAGGTAACATACAAACTTACTTTCGCATTTATAATATTAGTTGGGATACATTTATAATATTATTTGGATATATACTACTAAGAAACAATAATGGTTTCATTACGAAAAATATGTTAGATTAATAAGAATATTCACCTGGCTTTCATAAGGCAAAAATGCGATGTTAATTTCCTTCAGAGTTTTGATTTTTCTTGCAGCCGAAGACTTACAGATTTCATTGAATAATTCCTCAGGACAAACTAATGCAGCGTGTAAAACAACATAGCAAATATGTTACAATTCTTCATTAAAGTTTAAGAAAAAATAAAGAGGAGACATCCTACAACGCGTTTTTTTAAAAATAATATAGACAAACCTGTTGTTCATATGGAATGAAAGCTATGTTGATTTCCTTTAATGTTTTAATATATTTAGCTAGTCGACTACGTGATATTTCATCAAATAATGCATCAGGGCAAGCTGTAAAATGAAAATAAAATAAAATTGTAAACGCAAATTAAAAGGAAGCATGAACATAATATGAGAGTACTATGAGTAGCACTTTAACATTACTTGAATTTTTGTTTACAGGGCACATCACAGAGTCAAAATATATTGACACAATAAAAATTTACAATAGCTCAAAAATGTTTTATTACAATTTTGGTCTCATTTCATAACTTGTAAGTATATAGATGATTATGTTTTAATTCTAAAGGATCCATGTATTCTGCAATGAGCCTTGTTAGGATAAAGAAATATTGAATAAAAAGAAAAATCTAATTTGTTATGTCATACCTTCGGTAAAGAAGACATGGGCAGCTTTGTACATGATGCGGTTGCCCACTGAGAAGTCATTGATGAGGGCATGGACCGACTTCTCACATGGTGTGATGAGATAAATACCATCCATGGTACAAAGTGGTTCTCTTTTCTTGTGAATATCTTCTACCACTGAAAATACATATATTTAAATATAGTCCCTATGTATGCTTAGATCTATGAACACAGCATACACTTGATGCAGCTAGATGGAGTGATTCAAGGTTTAGGTGTTAAATTTATTATGATTTTACCCAAGTGTATGGATGGACCACTAGTTTGGAATAACTCATAACTATAAATCAGGTACAATAAGCTATTTGGCTTACTGATCCATGATATTTTTACTTACAAGTAATGCCTTCTGCAGAAATATCATGCATCTTGCAGCATGCAGATACCATTCTCATGGAGAGTTGATCCACTATCAAGATCCTCCATTCGATGCGCTGGGACTCCTTTCCCTTGGGACCGCGATAGCGGATCACCTCATTCATAATCTCTGTAATAATCCATCAGTATTATAATTTTAGTTATAAAATTTAATAAAAATTTTAATTAAATATTGTCATATCTACAATTCTTCATTCTGGTGAATGACCAGCAACAAGTCATGCTGGTGAGCTGCAAATACTTATTGCCATAATATGGTGTTAAAAATCATACTCAGAATCAATTGTATTACTAAATTTATCTTAGCTGTGGCTCTTGTTTTTGCATTCATCTAAACAATGCCACAACAAGCCTTAAATTCACAAAGCATAGCAATATACCTATATGTTATCGAAGCAGTGAATGACGTAAAGCAACACCCCACCCCACTGCCATGGATGACACAAAAAAATCAATATTTGAACTATGTTTTCAGGCATTATCTGTACATAATTCTCATGTACATTATTTGTAAGGATCAACGTCGTTATTATATGAACAATTCAGCCAGTTTTATGTGTTTTACATAAAGTAGTAACTTTACTAATATTATTATCAAGGTTTCAACGTACAGGAAATCAGCCTGATGTTGGTATAAACCAAGAATTGTATTTTTTTCAGTAAGTTTGTGTCCAAATACTGTTTATATTTTTAAACGTTGCTAAAATTGTTAACAAGTTAAATAAATGAAAAATTTTATTTGTATTCATCATGAGAGTGGGAGTGTTTATAAGATTAGTCATCAATGTTGATTCATGGTGTACAATAAAACAAATATTATAAATCCTAGGGTCCAAAATAAAATGAATATCCTAATAATAAATAGTTATCCACTGATATCCAATTAAATTATATTTATTTTTACTTACTTTGTCCAACAAGCGCTTTTAGAGCCATCTTGAACAGTAGACTATTTTTTTTTTCTTTTATTATCTGTCAGAACGAAGTTTGGCAAAGGACTACAATCAAAATGCCATAAGAAGAAACTACTTGTTAAGTTTTATGTTTACTACATATTGATGATTAATATTCAATTTATTATAGAAACATCGATATGGATTATTCATTCAAAAAACTATATAAATACAATAAAAAATGAGGCAGAAACACATCACATGGCCCATGGCACAGATTATATATATTAGGCGAGTCAGGCACGCGCGTGGTGACAAGAAAATGGAGATCGATAAAGACAAACAGAGACAAAATATATCGCTTTTCTTTTCATTGTCGTAGTACTCGTCGTAGCAAATCGTAGCAAAGCAAGATCAGAAGTTTAGTTTTTTGTATGCTTACTACGGATGTGGATGTGCTAATGGTTAGCTAGACAAGTCTATTGCACGTTCGTATACAAAAACTTTTGTAAAATATTATGGATGATTGTTTGTGTTCAACGAGATCGATGAAAAAGGTAAGATTTTTATTTTTGTTAGTTTATTTTAATATAGGTACTTCAAGTTCTTTTGTTTATATTACATCAAAAAGAAAACGTTTATATTTCAAAGTTGATAAAACAAAACATGATGAAGGGTTACAATTTTTAAAAAGATTTATAAAACATGAAGTATTTTTATCAATGAAATGCTTATGAGTTATAGAGGGACTGTAGAAAAAGCGCTTTTACACCGGCTCAGATATGAAAAGTAGATTATTATTACATAAAAATAAAAATAGGCGATAAAATCACGCAATCGCAAGAATTTGAAAAAAAAATTTGTCTGTCTGTATGTTTGTCTGTTTGTACACGCTAATCTTCGGAACTACTGGACGGATTTGAATGAAACTTTTTTGTTATATAGCTGTTAAGCCTGGGTAACATATAGGGTATACATTATTTTGAAAACTGGAACACCAGATGGAGAACAATGTTGGTACAGCTAAACTATAGGAAATATAGAAATTACGACTTAACAAAAATTGTTCTGTCTGATGAGCATTTTCTGTAGAGGTATAAAAATCGAAGATCTGGAACACATGAAGAAGAGTTATAATAAACAGAGTAACAATAAGAAGAGTTCAGATAAACTATAGAAAAAATATATAATATATATTAGCATCTTCTATATGTATAGGTATCGTTACATTTATCTGTACAATTATATTTCTCTAATAATTTTGACTCCTTACCAAAAATTGTTCGGCCACGCGAACGAAGTCGCAGGCATTAGCTAGTCGGAAATAAGTAGCTTTTTATTCGAGTAAACAAATATTATTTATAAAATACTAGCCGCGCCCCGGGGTTTCACTATAGTATAGTATTAGTATAGTATAGTTTCAGTAAGTTTATAATAGAATAGGTAAATAATGCTAAATAGGTAAATAGCTACAAATTTCAGCTTACAATAGTATGCAACGAAATTTTCGATGATTGACAAAGTGGTTTTTTCTTGGCAGCAGTGAAAGTGAGGTGCCGCGTTCGATGAGCCAGCTGCTTGCCAGCCGCTGTACCGATTCTGCTGCAGATAGTGAAATGAAATGTAGTGTTAATGTGATTGGTTCCCAATTCAGAACTCTTTAGTGATTGATATCAAAAGTGTTGTGATTGTAAATGAAATATGAGGAGCAACGACTTGGTGGTGATACCATATCCGTGCCGTGCCGAAGGGTGGCTGGATAGATGCGGTGAGTTATATTTGTAACCTAGTCAATCCTGAGTCTGCATTCTGTCATTATTTATCTTCGGCTCGTTTATATTTCAATTGCATTGCGTGTTATTTGGGGCGATTTACGTAAGTTGTGGTCGTGGGTGTAGCCGATGACTGCACTACACGCGTGCATTATTACTAAAGGCCACATTCTTTAACAAACCTAAACATGCGTTTCCTTTATGCGTATATCTTTAATTTAATTTTAAATTTAAATAAAAAAAAGTAATTTATTTTGAAATTTTTCTGTGATGGTTCCTAAGATTTACTGTTAATATCGAGATTTCATGTATTGTAGTAGTAAATAGAAATATACGTATTGAATAACAACGTATTATTTTATGATAAAAGAGGAGAAAAGAGGTTTCGAATGAGGCGACTCAAAGTCCCTGCGGCATAAATGATAGATAACTTGACTCTTAATTTATATTCTACTTTTTAGATAGTTTCATTAGTTCTTATGATTTTATATCGGTAATTGCGATATTGTACCGTGGCGGTTGTCTCGTCGTCTTCGTCTCCATCCGGCAAATATAAATATTGACTTGACGCCAGTTACAGTTAATTGCTTTAAAGATCCTAAATTGATCATTTGTGCTCATTTGCAATTGGCATTGTCGATCAATTTCATTAAATTTTAAATTATTATTATAGTAGCCTAAGACAATTGTTTGTGTAGTGCAAATGTATTCCTAATCATAAAGAAAATCTCTAGAAGATTTAGAGGCTAGATTGCATAAAAAAATATCATATATAATTTCCGGAAAAAAAATCGTGTGATATGAGACTTCAGTTGGTTACTTGACTGACGATGTCAGATATATATCTGCTTATAATTCATATTTCCATTGTTATTCATGCAGGTCCATCTAACTAATTAGTAATAACTTTCCTACGCCTGGCCGGACCTTATCGCCAAGAGAGCAGCAGGTCGCTCGCGTATGCCCTACTTATAGTGAAAATTATACGTCGCTGTGGTTTTCTATCGAGTTTCGGTCCACCACGCTGGCTGCAGTTGATCGGCTCGCTTTCTATTCTTCTATAATTGGGCGTTGTTTCAGATTATATAAAGGAATATACAAACCGGAGGATATTGGCAGTTGAGCATTGAAAAAGATTAGCTAAATAAGAAATTTAAAAGGAAATGTATAATATTTTAATTTCGTAATTCCTTCTGAGCTGGATCTACCTAATTCTGAGTATGAAGTGATCGACAGATCATGGACGGACAAATCATACTTACATGGATTTTATATTTGTTTTTTTTTTATATATAATAATAATAGTCATTTATTTGCCTTAATCAACAAAGTATGTTAATACATATAGGTACAAAAGAAGTACAATAAAGGCCGGCTGGTCCATCTTCCTTCCGGGAGGTTATCCCCGAACTAGACAAAGGTCTGTATCTGTTTATATGTAAAATGGATCCTAAAATGTGTCGAACTTACTGAAGTAGTGTAGGTAATTTAAAAAATTATAATAATTGAATGCTGTAAACTTACATAATATTTTCAAAATTACTTAAATTCAAAACTGTGATCATTTAGATAATACTATATACGGTTCAAGCAAGAACTCAATTTTCCTGGTGACTTGCCGACATACTTATAAGTTTGAATGGATGGAAGATTTCGTAGTAAAGGCGTTTTTGTTGGTGATATCATCTTTCTTAAAATCAAGCAGGTATACACTTCATATTGAGGGCAATCTACTTTAGTCTACAATTTTAGTAATTGTATAAGAAACTACTTGCAAATACAATGTTAGTGTCCGTGGAATGATAAACCTCTAATTTACATAATGTTGAACTTACACACACAAGAAAGTGATTGCTTCTAGCCACATGGTGATAAATATGCTCACATTATTAGATCAGTAAGTAGAGTTAATACTTATTCATGTGTAAGTGAGTATTGTAATATAAGCTCCGTTAGTTTGTTGCTGTTGGTTGGAGTGGCCGGAGCACGTGCCGCGCCTGCCAATGACACATCAGTAGAAAGTAAACTCTCGCGATACCTCTATGCCCAAGCGCAATGTTGTCTGCGCCTGACATTATCCGGCCTGGGAACTATTGTATTAACGAAAAACATTAACAAAATAATAAAACACTGAACTTTCTAATGTGCCTCTAGCGTTGACATTATCGCATTTTATTACGTTGTCATTCACATGACCCACGTAATTAGTTAATGAGCTATTATACAAACTTTGTTATGAGATTTGTGGCGACTACTCTTGAAAGTTGAAATTTATTTTTATTATTGTAAAGATTGCTACAGTTTAGTTCCAAGATAAAATAAAACAGTGTGATTTTCTCATGAAAGTCATACTCTTATATATGCATCTTAACTGCCTCACAAATCTTTGGGGTGGAAAACTATGGGGTGCGTGGCAAAGTATTATAATGAGCGCTATATTGGGGTACATTTTGGAAATTCGTGCACAATTATACTCCTCCGGAAGTTAAGTTGAAGGGGGACCCTTCAATTGCCGGACTGTCGTACCGTAAATCACGCTAACTACTAGCAGTGTCCGACTCTTTATCAGTATGATACCCATTTACCACATGAATTGCACCAAATCTGGCAAGCGGTGCTATAAGAGTCTATGATGAAACTTGTATTGATCTGACGTAGACAAGAAATATTTTAGGGTATGGCAATGATTGGTCACAGTTACAGTTATTTGTTCGGGTTAGGTGCGCCAAATGACAGTTCATCTGTGTACACACCTACCTACAGCCTGGCCTGGCATTGCATCACATACAAAAGTAGGTACCTAAGTGCATTGCGCAAACCGACATTTCCTTGTAAGTGGAAGTCAAACTGTGTAAATATTGAGGTGTATAAAGCCTTTCCAATTTTTTCTTTGAAAATATTTGTCAGGAAAGTAAACTGTCCTATTTTATACTTAATTGATAAATATAATGATTTGTAGTAAACTAGGAGACTAGCTGCCTATATAGTTATTTTGTATATTATATTATTTCGGATAGTCGAAATGTGACATTGAATTTTATATGACAAGTTATACATGAGTACGATATAATTAAGTATGTGATGTATTGAATAATGATATTATATTATTATACTACTTATATTTACAAGTTGTGAGGTCGTGGGGCATTCCTCCCACGGTCACACAGCTTATCAACACAACTGGAGCAGGGCAGTGATACAATGAATATACCTAGTCATATTTTCTATCTTCTACTACACATATGCTTCTTCTTCTACATATTTTAATATTCAGACTACCAACTCAATCTTCAAACTACTTAGAAATAACTTTCAAATAAAGAATTTTACACTCGAAATTATTTCGCATATATGTAATGTTGCCTTTTAATTTTAACTGACCTGACGCAAGGTTCACGTGTGATTGAAATTACTACGACTGGCCAGTATTCTGTATATCTATGTATATATCTCTATAACATTTTATTAATGTTTTTAAGTAGAGACACTATTACTATTATCTTTCTACAGAGCGATTTATAAACCTTACCAAATCTCAATAATTGACTGGTCATTGTCATGTTGTCGTCACGTTATGAAATGAAACTGTATTAGAAATTAGATACAGAACACAGTGAAGATTAGCGATGGTGTCAACGGAGTAGTCTGTGCGGAGTAGTCCCTGAGATATAAGGTATTTCAGGTGATATCAGAATAGAGCAAAAATTACGGTAAATTGTCAGATAACCAGCAAACACAAGTTAAATAACATATTATGTGACTGACTATTTAGGAACCTAGAGACTTCTACATTTATCAATGCTAATGATGATAAATTGTTTTAGCATTCGGAGTGACCTGTGACATACAAAGAAATACAGAAAGATAATATTAAAGCAGTTTAGTTTTCAGTTCAGATTGATCGAAAACACAAGTATCAGTAGATTGTTACAGGTGAGTCGAGGGCCGTTGAACCGACACCTGTTGCGGCCGAGTGTTGCATCTCCAGTTACCATGAGAACACAGTTATGAAATCAATACTCTGCAGCTCAGTATATGTGGGAGAGAACAAATCACTGTGTATTTTTATCCTACATTTTATAGTAATGCTGTAAAAGTTACGTAAAGCAGAACGGTTGAAATCAATGAGAAACTTTGTGCCACGGTGGTGATGGCAACGCAATAGCGTGATGTCACGACCTCGAGCTGTAGACAAAGAATTGTTAATTCACATGCACCCCTGAGCAATCTCAGATGGAGACCTCTTTCGTTTCGCGCCCTCCGACATCCCCTGTGCATTGAGCCTGAGGGCAGCGACCGCCATGTCGTCATAGGAAGCGCACCCTCGTTACCATGGCAACGCTCTTCCCGCGTACATTATTGACAGACATCAGAAAATAAAATTTTTACAGATTGGTCACGTTCTTCATAGTCGTATTCCTCATGGCTGAGGGTCGAGGTTATTACGTGGAATGAAACACACACAACAACTTTCTTGGCATTATTAATGGAGTGGTTTGCCATTGCCTTCTCCATTTCACACACAAGTTAATAATAATCAACCAGTGTGCAGGTTTCCTCACGATGTTTTCCTTCACCGGAAGCAAGTGGTCAGATTGGTATACAAACTCATGTGGCACGAGTAGGATTCGAACCTGGGATCTTTCGATCCACAGGCGGGCGTCTTAACCATTACACCACCACCGCTTCCGTTGGTCCACCACCGCTTGGTCACGTTACTGTAGCTTAATGCTGATGCTGTTATGTACAAATGTTCAGTGAAAGTATTTGTGTTATCAACACAGCTACAGTACTTATTCAGTACCGCATGAAAGTCTTTTGGGATTCCATTCTTCAATATATGGAGATATAATACAATATCTGTATTACTCATTATTGCACCAAGGCGGTAATTTTGGATTTATTTGATTTGCTTTCTATCTTCTGATTTTTCGTTGACGTTATTGTGTGTTAAGAATTAAATTCACATTCGCCAGTTTGATCATAAATTTATTAATTACTCAGATGTTTGTTCTCTGTCACGTTTATTTTAATCAGCAGGGCTTGTATGGATTTGTATAAATAATATGATAGATATATTGCAGGTATATTTTATCTCCAATCTCTATCTATCTCTATCAGTCAAAATTTTTTTAATTCTGGAGAATCCTTATTTGTGAACTTTGTCTACACACCCGGGCACCCGACCCCATTGCAAACTGCAGACTTGGCGCGTGCGTGTAATGATATATTTTAACTGGATTTAATGCCGCCAATGACGATGTGTTCATTACTGATAAGCAGTCAATGCCTTTGTGGACTCTGTCGACTTTATTGCCATTTTGTTGCATAATGTTCTCTGGAGTAGTTATTTGTAATTTAATTATTCAAATATTTTTTTGTGAATAAGATGATTTCTTTGTTTTTTTTTTACAATTAAAATAATGTTTGCAAAATATCGTGAAATCTGATTAAATAGTATTATAATTAAAGGGTACTTATTATAGATCTATCTTTCGTGACTGTACTTTAAAAAAAAGATCGCGGCGGATTGAGAACCTACTTTTTTGGAGTCGGTTATAAAGGGATAGGTAGCCAAAGATATCTGTGAATGGTAGCCAAAGATCAAAAGATGTGAATGGACGATTTTTATTACGGAACCATTTCTCATAAACTCTGCAGCAGGCATCGGGTTGCTTCCTGCTTGCACATTTATTTGGATGCACGTGTGCAATGTTGTAAAATGTTATTTAAATAGCTAATGACTGTGCCGCAGTAGAATCACGTTTCAGATACTCAGAGAAGGGCAATTAAGAAAGCTGAAGTAAGTACCTATCTTGCACACCTAGTGTACAAGTTTCACTTGCTGAATTTCCTATGGAGTAGCGTACTCACAACTATGCAGTACTTTATCTTTTGTGATGAATGGAACATATTTCTTTTATCTATGAATGGAACCCTTTTTCCTTTTTCGTACTCTTATTTAACTATATGTTCTTAGTATATGATCTGTGTAAGGTAGCCTATTTTGTAAAATAGGCTACCTTACACAGATCAGTCAAATCACATATATACCTATACGCATAGGTACGTCTAAGTACTCTTTTTTCTAGGATATTTTGTAAGTAAATATAAGACGGAACAGGTAGTGAAGACGGAATCGAATGACGCATTGTTTCGGATCAATTCATAGAATTGATCAATTAACCAATACAAAAAATACATTAAATATCGTGTTTATTTATATTACATTTGTTTCTTTACTTAGTAGGTAAAATAGACTATAGAGAGCTCTGCAAACTGCAAACACCAACAGTGGTGTAACTAGGTTAGTTGGAAACTCTTCAGGCCATTATACAAGCCTAGAACCATTATATGTATAAGTAATTTAAAATAAAATGTTGAAAATTAATCACCTGAAATGTAATGCGAAATACGACTTGATTGCGTACATGTTTAATTATTCATTTACTAACTATGTAGACCACGCAAGAAACACTCGTCATGACTATAGTTTAGATCAAGTGATATTCACTATCATACACTATCAAGGAATACGTAAATAGATCGACATTTAATTTATAATATTTCGTAATTTTCAGCTCCGTCACTGAATTATTTTTGTAGTACAGAACTAGATCGAGAAGTAGTACCAAAGCTTAGATTATTTGTATTCGTTGTATTCTTTCTAAACCCTTTTTTAAATGGGAAATACTATATATAATTTTTTAGTCCTCATAAATTATCTAGTCGAATCTAAGAAGAAGTACTAGTACCTACCTACTTATTCTCATTTAACAAATGGTTGAGGTTTAATTCATGCATAGCAAGCAATGTGTCAATGTGAAAAGCTTGGTATAGGAATAATCAAGATATATATGTGCTAGTATCAAGCTCCATCATGGTAGAAATGAATCTTACTTATTTTTAGGAGAATTAACGGCTATATTTACGAATTGGTCTTATCATACTATATCCACTCATTTAGGAAGTTTGTGAAAAACAGTACTATACGTATTGTATCCACTCCCATATGTGAATTGAGTTAGCAGTTATATAACAATCGCGACCTTGACACGCTTATTGAAATGTAATTTCAAAGTCAAAAGAACTGGTTTGTATAATATTATGCGTCAGCCATCATCAGCCATGAGCACTACTCGTATGGGCAATGGCATATATAGGCAGACGAGTACGATGTCCATCGTACGCCTTCATAACTTTAAACTTTGACTTGGCCGGAGCAATTAGACTACTTATCCTTAAGAGTGTATAAATACAATTAGACAAGTCATAAAATAATTTAAATCTTTTTCGCAATGTTAGCCAATGTGGCGTGTGGTCATATAAGACCAGGCATAGGACAGTATGCCTAAAGGGTTATAAAAGCCTAGTAAAATCTTCAAAATTTGATGGTTGATTTTTTGACTCGAAACCTGGGCTTCGAGGCGACACTGCTCCGAATGTAACCGGGAACACATGAGGATTAGAGTGAGAGCTTATTTAATGTAATGAAACGATATAATAGAATATTTCGGTCGATCGTACTGTAGTCTATTCCCATACCTAATTTTCCAAATAACTGGCAGCTGCATTTGTAAGGTAAAAAAGGTTTATAATATTTCAATGTTAGCATGTAACAAATAAGATTTTTTAAATGAACCTAAGTAACTAGACTCTTGATTAGTGATATTATTTTTTTCTTAAGTTTATGACATCTTCTTCCAAAACTTACTTACAACGTTAGCATACTATTGTAAGAAGTTTATTTTTATAGTTACTGAGCATAAAATCTAAACTGTGTTTAGGTATATTTGCCAAATGCGGCTTCGTTCGGGTAAAACCATATTAAAGATCTAAGCATAAATAGGGACTGACAGACAGCGGAAAACGACTTTGTTTTTATGCTATCTAGTGATTTACCACATTTTTATTAATTTATTGCAATATTGAGAAAATAATGAAAGAGGAAAAACAGAATAGGCGCAGCGCGGCAAGCCGCGATCCGTAATAAGTTATTTTTATCCTCTTTTCTAGAAATCTCCCGGCGAAGCAGGTAATAAAGCCCCTAGATAAAATATTTCCTACTCAGCTCTTGCTCACTGGGAGCCAATTTGAAAATGTTTTATTTCCGAGTCCTCCTCCGAATGATAATAATCTGCAATTTTCAAAATCAAAAATTTTCATTTAAAAAAGTGATTTAGTAACGTAGGTGTAAATTCTCACCCCATATCACATTTTATTAATAGCAGCTTCTGTTGACCTTGGTTTTTCAAATATTAATTAAAATTCTTCAATACGCATATTATAATAATGGAACCATTAAATATTAGCATTTTATTGTTTTAAAAGATTTTATTACAAACAATTATGATTTTAACACGCCTATGCGTTATTATATACCTAACATACCTACGAATAATAAACGGGTACTATACTTTTATGTAAATGCATAGATAGATTAGGTAGTGATTTTACTTCCTTATATGATGCGATGCTCACGAACTATGACTAGAAACGTAAAGATTAAGACATCTAGGAAGTCGAATTATGTTAGCAAAGCTGTGGCAAAGCTAACTGGATATTGGTATACTACTACACAGGAGTAGGATCAGTCTCACAATAATGTCTTCCGCTTTCTAAATAAAATTCGTAAGATGCATTTTATTGCCCGATACATCTCAATCTTGTATAGATATCAGAGAATTCCACAAATAAAAAAGGAGTCACGCTAAGAAATTTAGACGTTTATGTCCCTGTTAATTGATTTATGAAAAGTGTGACCTCAATGCGGTCTTGTCTGCGAACTCTCTCCCACTTGTCTTTTATTTAGATATATGAGCGTTTCTTCGGTGTCTTCCGCAGCCGTTGAGCATCGGAGACCAGGGTCCGCCAGGACTTGTCTGAAACAATGCCCGCTTATATTTTACTATTTGAGTAGGTATTTAATATGGTGGGATTTGGCAGGCCTCAATTAGTGATTTGGACTGATTGATAGAAAAAAATGGAAAAGAAAATTTAGAAGAGGTGATGGTTTTTTCGAGTAGACTAACCTTACATGAAAACAAAAGCGAAAGTAGTACATTTTTCATTACAACCGTATTCGGAGGGAGCAGGCTTAATAAAATGGTATATATTTTTGGATAGATCAACGTATCTAACGATCAAAAGGTATCGCGAGTTTTATGATAGTTTTACTCATCATAAAACTCGCGTTTAGCTACTGTGTAGTAATCTTAAGTGTAGCCATGTAGTGTTGCTAATTACCAAAAACAATTTATGCTACTAGATACTTTTGAGAAAAATAAACTAATTTAAAAGTCACATTAAGTGAGTCGTGGCGTGAGCGCACGAGCAGTAGCTTCAATTTGAATGGCTAACACACTTAACAAGAAAAAGCGTTTGCATTATGCTTTACTGTTCATACATTCAAATTATATTTTGTAAGTCACTGCTATTTAATTGGTAATAGTCATGCAAAAGCATAACTTTGATGATGTAAACAATTTTAATCACGCAAAAAGTAGCGCATTATCGTCAAAACTGTTACTAAATATTTTGTTGGAGGTTGATTGAATCTAACTATCTATTTTAAATGATCATGATTATGTAGGTACACCACTAAACATTTCGATTTGAAACCCATTCGAGTTATAGATATCGCTACGCCCGAGGCTATATCTAAATATTCGAAACCGTTTCAATTTAATTTGAATAGGCAGTGTTTGTGCAATCAGGGGTCCTCGCGTGCAGACTGCCAACATCAAAAGCCGCAGGCTCACAATCTGTTTAAAATCAGTTTTATTCATTCTGACAATTATATAATGGACAGCAAATTTCACCTGTTGTCCTGGTTGCTCTATTTTATGATTTCATTAGCGTCTATGAGCGAAAGTATAAAGCGCTTGCAAGCTAACAAATTTCTGTCTTGATCTGTTTCATTTACAAATAAGTTTTTGTCGTAAATAAATTGGTATTATATACTAATGGGTAAATATATATTGCATACAGTAATAACAATTTCCAATTGGCAAGAGTCAGCGCTAGTCCATTGGTAAATGCTCTTTGTAAATCGTACTTTATTGAGTAAAACATTACGTACATACGTCTTGAGGTTGATAGTTAATTGATAGTTTCACGCTATTTATATGGGAAGCTGATCAGAATAACTTTTACACGAATTGAACCAGCAAATGTTTTCATTTCATGACCGACGGTGATAACTATAAATGTTTTAGTAAGGACCACAGAAACTATGAGTACGTAGGTAGCTGTAACGTGAAGTTAAATAATTTTAAATGGCGTACCTATTTACCGCATCTATGTACCGCAGTTAACATAAGAACTGATCTAATACAAATCGAAGGTGTCTCTACTAAGTAGGTAAGCGTGGTGTTGATATTTAATTTACCTGCTCGGTGTTCTTGTCAGCTGCACATTAATTGAATGTGTGGGCAGCATCAAGGCTGACATTTATATTGATACAACCTGCCAATGTACCGAGTACACCGATGAGATTATTCAAATTAAGGAAACTAAGTGCTTGTTTCTATAAACAGATAACTGAAAAAATTGCGCAGTTCAACGGACTCTACGAAAGTCGAACTCGGCGATAGTAATATTCAAACCTTCCAAAATCGGCACAGTCACGATGTGCAAATAAATTAACGGTACACTGCGAGGTCGACCCGTACGAGCATCCGTCAGCCACATGCCGTGCTCCATACCGGAGGCGTCCAAAGCCTGAGGCTATAGGGAGTTGGACACTGCGGACGTATGGGACGGTATATTAGACATGATCCACAGGACATGATCTCATCGTGCCACATCTGCATACAAAGTATAATGAAAAATATCAATTGAATTATTAATTGTCAATAAACAGGTGGTGGTGGTATTTTGATTCAATGTGAATAAACCTTCAATAAGGTAACTAGTTTGGATTGGTATGGGTGATAAAGTGGCGTAGTAATTATAATACAATTGCATACTTAGGTACCCAACATGGTTCAAAGTTTTTAAATGAAATTCAGTTGGTACTAGAACCTGTCGCTAAAATTAGTTTCCATAAAACTGTTTATTTTGGTTTCACAATGTGTTCTCTGTTTACACATGCTTGCTCGGTTTTGTTAGCACGAGATAATACCTATTTAATACGAGCAGATTAGCATGCTACTTACATGATACGAAACTGGCAGTTCAGAATTGTATGATGGCACGAGGCAGCATATAGATATTTATGCCTGTCATCCTTGGTTAGTTAGTTTTAATTTAAATTTTCTACGGATCTTAAATGGGGCTTATTATTGCATCTAATACGAGAAAGAGTGTAGACTGCCTATATCCATGAATTATACATATATTCCATAAACTATTTAGAAATAGGCATTATATATTCAATATAATTTATACCAATTACGATTAGGTAATCGTGGTGTAGTCAAGATAGAATAAGCCGCGAGTTTTATACACGGGAGCAGTACTTTTTTTTAGCATAATTGCATAAGCGAAATTATTGTTATCAATTTTATCGCGCATTTTTTTTCATACTTATTCAATACTACTTTGAAATAAGAAATATAAAATAAAGCGCCATCTATTGAGTTAACTGTATTGAGTTATATGGGGCCATCTATTGTCCAATAAATGTACTCAACTGAACATAAATTAATTTTTAAAGACATTTAATGCACACAAATGGCGTGACACATTACTTACTTAGTGATGTGGCTACTCGCCGCTAGATGGCAGGCTACTAAATCAAAGTACTTTATGGTGGCTACACGCTATCGCTCATAGATTTAGAATGGTGCCCCGTGCGCGGGCTATCGCCATAATCAGACAGATGCCGACGCAAATGCATGAACATTGCGTAATTTTATGCCGAATCTGCAAATAAATAAATACGTACTTAAGTTATTAAGTACTTATAAAATAATATCATGGTCATGTTTAAGTAGAAAAATCAAGAGAAATATACTACTTTATTTCTTAAGTCACACGGGAAGTTATTATTTGTTGACATCTAAACTCCGGCAGATGGGTCCTATCCAGTCGCAGAGTTCAGTCAATATTGGAGGAGCGAGCGGGTAAATAATATTCCCTGTTTACGCTGCTTGCACTGCCCCCAATATTTACAAAATAAAGAGTAACGTGAATCAACATTAACTCATGGTGTTAAATTATAATCTTGGGAATCTTCTGCTACGGGAAACTACTTATTAGCTATGTATAAACTTAGAATAAGTAATAAATGTAAAAGTCAATGAATACCAATAAAAATAAGTATGTAAATATACGGCAAATCGTTTTTTTTTTTAATTTCATGAAGATCAACATCGAATTAATATAATTTAAATTGCAATTAAGGACATTTTATGTTTTCATTAAACATATACTTACCAAAGTAACTTTAGATTTACTTATTTGTTAAAAATGAATTATGAAAATCCACTTCATTCGATCTTTCTTATAGAGTAGATCTTGTTTTATTCTAACTTTAGAATTAGATAGAACTAACAAAATTGTCACACACACACACACAAGTCATCGAATTCTTAATTTTACCGTATATTTATTAATATTAGGTAATTAGGGAATATGAAATAAATATACTTACCAATAGGTACACAATCTGTTCATATCATGAGTCAACCTTTATTCACTCGACTTATGAGTTATTCACTCGACTGCCATAGTTTACTGTGAGTAAAATATTTTGATTCAAGTTCATAAACAGGACAAATCATTATATGCAGTATAAATTGAACAGTGAAAAAGTTACGTACTTACTTAATTACCAATACGGATTGTCATAATTATAAAATGGGTAAGACTTGGGATTTGTCTGAATTTATCCAATAGTCATTTGGTTTCCTGATAATATAACAATCACGCTACTAAGGTACCAAATAAAAAGTAAAAAGTGAATTTGACCTAAGTATAAAAATATTAAATGAATTAAATATAATTTACTATTAAAAGTAGGTATGGATGAATGTTTCTGAAAATGGAATAAATATCTATGTAGTACGTATTGCATATGATTCGGTGTATGTATGTAATTTGTACTTACTTATAAGAACATATTATTATACTAACTACGCCCCTGGGCTTCGCTCCCGTGGAATTTTCAAAATCTAATGGACGTTTTGTTAAGAAATTTGGTTTATTTGAAAGAGTAACAAACATACACACACATACATTCTCACAAACTTTCGCATTTATAATATTAGTAAGTGGGATAAGTAACGCACCTGAGATGACAGAATCAGAAAGAGGCAGAAAATTTTCTCCGTTGATCGTACTAACTATTTATGTTGTAAACTTTTTTACAGCATTCCATGGTGAAAGTTCTCTTCACATGAATAAATGAGCCATCCCGTAGGTGTTAATGACAGATCGAGGCGTGTCAGAATAGCGAGGTTCCTCAACCCTGCAATAATTACTCAGAACAATAACACCCACACCGAGCACAGGCGCTATTCAAATACAAGTCGTTGAACCTACATATCCCGGCTTTCAAAATGGCAAACTGATGAGTTTTTATAATTGAATACATTTGGTAACCACATGTTGATTAACATTAAGTTTATATTATTGTCAAACATGCTGGATGTGTAGGCTGACACCGAATCGTCGATTATGCCTAAAGTATTTATATGTAAAGACGATTGTGTGTAAGTTAGATCTTCATGAAAAGCTTTTCTTCAAAATCACTGAAACGCAACATTCATGGTATTCCTTATGCCGTTAAAATTTGCATTAAATGAAGGTAACGTTTTGTACATTCTACTATCTCGCAGACTTTTTAGCCTGCACACGAGTCCAGCTGGCCCACATTGCTTCGTCCCCATGGATTAAGAAAGCGGTACGATATTCATTTGATCGGTTACGGTTTGTGAAATTAGATCATCATGTCGATGGGTTAGCGGGCCACCAGCCTATGGAAAGGGTCAGTATGTGTAGAAATGTCATAATTTTATAATATAACAAACTCGTTACCTAATTATGGGCAGCACACATATGTATAATTATAATACAGATAAATGACATCAATACCAAGTAAAACAGAAAATCATAGATCCTTCACGGGGTTCTTTATAAGGTAAGGTAATCTGTTATACCCATTCGTCGAGAATGCGCGGTATTGTGTGCAATATTTATTGTACCTACGTACAGTTTAATTGGAACGAACATCCTTAGTTTGATTCAGAAGGGCTAATAGTTAGAAAAGCCCATAGCATCAGAAAACCATTTTTAATCTTTCAGCCGATATCCATTTTTCATTTAATTTTGTCACAGTTTTGAAATGGCAAAACTTTCAATCTTCCATGTAACTAGCTAATTGAAAATTGTTAATAATTCTGACCTTATTACCTTATTTAAATGTTAGGTCCGTGTCGAAGATATCGTTGTTATAATACTTTATTTAAAAATATGTTCGATATGTTCGCTGTCGCGAATAACCTCAGTATCCTCAATTAAATCTCATTAAGCAATACAGCCTTCTTAAGCAATATCAATAAACGCGTGAACGCTATTGCAAATTTTAAATGTCATTGTTGTTATTCTACCAACAAGAGGTCAATTACATAGTAACTGGCTAGGGATTGTCTGTACTGTAACTAATGAGTAAGACTATGAAAGAAAACAATGATTCACGGTGATTAAACAATTTCATTCGCCGAGTTTTGGCCGTTCACGACCGGACTGCATTTTTCGCGATAAGAAGCCTATTGGTCCTGATTGTCCAGCTCATCTCAGTGTCAATAATTGAATAGGGTTCAGTAGTTTTTGAGTTTATCCGTTGAATATGGAATATAGCAGCGTGTTCAGTCATTACCTAGGTATAACATATACAAAACAAACATAATTGATATACGAATAAAATATTAAAATAACAACTTTGTACACTTTTCCCTTTGAGTACTAGTAGTCCAAAAACTCTTAAATATAATAATCTTGAATAAAATAATTTATGGGCGTTGTATTATTTATTTATAGAGTACTTATAGTATCATCGATTGAATGTAGTGGTCATATAAGTAGAGTTCTGCAGCTCTTCATAAAGAATATAAATAAACGTTCGTGAGCTACTGGCTATCAACACATCGCTCCCCTCAGCTATGTATCCATTGTGATGCATAATATAAAATGTTGCGAGATTAAAATAATAATAGCGGCGGCGTGATGCTCCCTCATAGTCGTTTATCTAGCAGATTCTATCCGCTCAAACTGGTTTCACTTACTGGTGTCGATAGCCGTTTAAACTCGGGGTATTGGCTGCAAAGAGCAATAAGAGATTCCAACGGCAGCTTTTGTCCTAGGTGAAGTTCTCATGACTAAGGATTTGACATTTAGTGTTGTCACGGTAACGGTCTTTGCAATGAGTGTTAGTAAGCAGCTGCAAAGCAAACAGATGAGTGAGGCAAATCCAGACATCAGCGGCTGGTGGCCCTCCGCGCGGCGCAACACCAGTCGGCCTGAGCGCGACCCGGCACGCGCACCTATACGCAGCGCGATTCTAAACGAATTTAAAATCGAAACATTCGAATACAACTGTCAGATTCGATTGACAGGATCGAGTGATAGTGTTGTGTCTAGTTAAGTGTTGGTAAACTTACGATCATTGTTTATATAAATAAATAAATGCTGCGGTCGGGGTCTGATAAATCGATAAATTCACATTTCTCGAACGGTGTAATTGAGCTCATTCGTGAAAATAAACATTTGGGTTTAGAGCTTTTGAAATCGTTTTCCGTTATGCTTTACAAAAATGCTTATTAGTTTTATCGTTTGTAATAAATAAACGAATTTTAACAGTTTGTAATAAATAAACTGTTAAAATTCGTCTGCTTAGGGAGTGTCGCAGGACAAGACAATATGTTACAGATGACCGTTTTGTTCTTTAAATGGAGCGCAATAAAACCAACATTTAAAAATGAGATTCAACGACATCTTCACTTTAGGAGGAATTAATATATTTTAGTCTTACTTTAGACTGTTCTTCGCAATATATGGTCAGTGATTATACATCATGAAAAAGGCGACCGACGACCTGTAGGCATGTAGGTAGGTCCCTATAAATAACACCCAGTATATTTTGTGTAAGTGATTGTATCATTATTTAGCTTGTGGGGAGTAAGGTTGCTTGTAAATCTACTTAAAATATTTTAAAACTGTATTACATTTATTAAATTAAACATTAAAAGTTTTTTGTAACAACTTATATCTATTCATAATTACCTAAGTAGTTCTTTTTGGTTTTAATAGATTAGATGGGCACAAATCATAATACTACATAAGTGACTCTTAATTGCAAAAGCAGTATGAAAGACTATGAACTATCCAACCGAATCTCTTTCTGTCATACACCAGTCCGAAGATTATGACCAACGTCGAGTTAAACCTCGGGAGATTTTCCACAAGTTTCATTTGAGGTCAACTTTCCTCGACGGCGCATACAAACATAGCTCACTTTGATCTAGGCCTTTCAAAATACTCAACTTTGTGGTTATGTATATTACCTAGGTTGAAATTTTGTTTGTTAATACATCTAATTAATACGTCTTGTTATGAATAACATAGTATTGTATTTTTTTATAATTATATAGGAATAATATCCGGACTAAAGAATGTTATTATAACTAATAAACAAGCAAACGAAACTTTTATACTTACAAGTAGTCCATTCAGGACTTTGTTTAAGTTTTCAAAACATAACATCGCTGTTGTAAAGCTAATCGCTGTTATTGTGTTAACGTCGTCGCGACTGCACATTGCACATGTTACTCATACACGACTTTCTGTAACTATAATTTATGGCGTTTTGTTCAATTTTATGCGCCCTTCTTGCGCCTGCGCCGTGTGTGCAGTTCGTGGTGAATACTTCTTTGTTAAAACAAATTGGTGTGAACCTCTGAGAATTTGGGTATAGATATGGTTTGATTTATTTTGCAATTTCATCTACACAAAGGAATCTTATTCAATAAATGATTTTGCTTCTTTTTCCTTGCAAATGTTTTTGAAAATAATAAAAATAATGTTATAACAGGACAAATTTCTTCTTTATTCACTTATATAGAATAGTAGAACGAATGGTCCGTAGATGTATTCTTACCAATAAACTTATACTCTTAATATTCTTAGATAATAAACTTGAATTATGAGTACATATATTATATTAACGAGACAATAAATAAAAAAGTTTCGTGTTAAATCTTGTTATTGTATATGTAGGTAGTTATGTGTTCAAAGAGCAAACACTATTGAATTATGAGTGTTTCGGAAAAATTAAAACGTTACAAAATTTGAATCTCATTGTATCGCGCCCCAGTTTAACAGATGTATAAAATGAATTTGGGTTATATTACAATGTCCGGTGATTTGTTTAATGATAGATACAATTTAGACCGAGGCTTCATATGCTCAATCCGAGGCTTCATATGCGGAAAAAGTTATTTTCGTTCATTGACCGTCGTTTGGTCGGTGTTTTTGTCACTGTGTAGTTGTAGCCTCAGGTTTTCGTATTCGAACGGTGTTAGAATTGTGGCACGCGCCGCTTTGGTCCGTTAAAGTTGCTTTAGAAAATACCTGACTAACAAAGTACTTCACACTCCATTAATGAGGGACAATCGTTTGGCACTGTTAAATTATTAAATTCTAAAGTGTTGTGTTAGCTTATGCTAAAACATCGCTGAATCAGAAGTTCAATTAGGTACGTTTTCAAATATTCTCAGTTACGCACAATCCAAGTTTTTTTCAACAATTTTCTCCTTTTTTTTATTTTTAACATATTTTATGCGTTAAAATTACAATCGAAAATGTTAATTTAAACGCATTGCTCGATCGAACTTTTTCGATTGTGAATTTGCTAGAAAACCTTTGAAATACTTTCCAACTTTTACTTAGGTGACTTTTTATTAGTTACTAAAACTGAAGACAAAAGATAAAAGCTTCGATAGAGCATTTTGAAAAAGTTTCTGTGTTAATCCACAGCGTCAAAGCGGTCACGAACTAACATCTGTTATTATCAAGCCGCTATAAAAATTCCAATGTACTTACAAAATAATTGCGTTTACTAAGCACGACTACCAGGCAATGACCTTTCATAGTATGCTTACAAGAAATTTTTATGCAGTAATTACAGTTAAGTAAGATGCCATTGTTGGTGGACTCATCAAAATCTCGTATATGTTTGGACACCGTTTCATGTGTATTAATATATTAAGTATTATGGTTAATCTAAGTTAAGAAGAAAACAGTAAGAAATACAATTATTGGTGTCGAGATTGGTCTCACCGGTATCGGAGTACCGTAACACCGGATTTGCCAGACACCTGAATGTACCAGTCAACGTAGACATGTCAATATGTCTAAAATATCACCGACTCGTTTGTGATGCTTACGTGAACAAGCAAACTCTGGAAGATACTGCGCACCGAGCTAAGATTTGTTTTGAGAATCCACAAAAATGTAGGTTTTATTTTAAACTTTGTTATAGTACGACCAACCTAAGTACATAAATAAATATCATATGGAAATGGTCACTTATTTAGGTTAAATGAATTTGTATCCCAAGCATATTTTGTAAAGCATACTAGATCTGTTTGATTACACTATTTGTCTTATGAAATCGTACTTTTATTACGTATAAGATTTGTGGATCATAATTTTCAAGAAAACAATGAATGAGTTAATTATATCAGAAACGTGTTGTATCAAATATATGTTATGTCTTCATAGCCTTAATGCATATTTGAACAGTTGCGGACGCCGACCGCAGTGAGATTATTCTGTTACTTCCTTTAGATAAACAATGAAAGTGTGACATAAGATTTGTATGAAGCGAAAATTTCGGACGTGCGCTGGTGTGTAAAACAGTTTTCCTCATTCCGTTAGTGATGGTGTTTATCCGCAATGCCAGATTGGCGATACAACGTGCTGTCGACGAGCGAGGCGTACATCAACTCTGAGGGGGCTCCCGGGGACCCGCTAGCCGCCAGCTACCCGCGCCGCACCGACCGCTCTCGCCCGCCTCACACATGCCCGTATACAACCATATTTCTTGGAACACGAGCTCATCATAGTCCCTATAGACTACAGAGTGATGCTGGCGATCCATATGCAGATGTATACTCAGTCGATCGATCATCAAATCTTACAGATACATCTAGCTTCGCCCATTATGAAGACTGCCGACAGAACGAAGACATTTTACCAGAGGATGGTGAACACAAACTGGCAGGTGGTGTGATGTTACAAGTTCAAAAAGTGCCATATACATCTAGTGTATTTTACGTTTCCACAAAAACGGATACAATAGGCAAGGAAATTGTAAAAACAGATGACCTGTTTCTCGTTGAGGGTTGCGATTCAGATGCTCTATCATCTTGTACCTGCGATAGTTTTGAACGCTGTGAATTCGACTGTAGAGATTTCGAGCCATTTTCGGATACTTGCTGCTGTGATCCGCTGAGCGATGGCGTATGTAGTCGCAGTCCAAAAGAAGTTGATTCCCCGGAACATTTTTGTGATCGCCCGGCAGAAGATGACGGAGTATCCGCTCGAAGTGATATGGAGGGACTAGACTTAGCATTGTTTGAACCTGCCCAGTCAGAAAATTATGATAATGGACCTGAAAATTCAGTTTCTACATCGGTAGCAGCGGCTCTGTGTGGAATATTGTACTCTTTGCCACATGCCAGCACTGGTAAGTAGAAAACAAATATTTTTAAAATGTATTATTCGTCATTAACTTATTTTACTGATTACTGATAATATTTGATGGAAATTGGTACTTGGATTAGGTAGGATACGGTACGACCTGTGGTAGATATCCCCGTAGATATTATATATTTCATTATTTTACGTGGGTCGAAGCCCGACCCGAGGCGTGGCTCACATTTTTTCTGAATGTAAGTTGGTATTCTGGAGCATTCAGCATGATAACCCTCAATTAAGGTGATTAGGAGTGCATCGGCCGGATCTCGCTTCGCGTCGCTATGCCGGCTGCCGTGTGGTCTGCGTCCGACGGACCTGTATCCGATACGAGCAACGGTGTGCTGCCGCAAATTACTATCGCATCAATCACTAACAGTCATTGTCATTGCCGCGGTAACAACTTGCGATCCTGGAGTGACAAACATACACAGAACATGTGTCAGTCACACCATAATGAGCAAATGGTTCATTCGTTACGTGGACCTAGACAGTGGATAGTCCCTATAAATATTCATGTTGACGTGCCGAGTCAAATTTGGAACATTATTCTCATGATTTATATTAATTTATGCAACAATGTACTAATTTATTACGTTTTTGAAGTGGTTTATTTATGCTTATATGGTCTGGTCACTCGCGTCATCTTGTACTAATTATTATTGGTTAAAATACATATGCTAGACTAACTAACAATTAACTACATAGCTAACAAGGCAAAGTGTTTCATTGAATATCGTTTCATTGAATATAAAGAAATGGAATATATTTTTAATCGTAATCGTTATATTTTGTACACGTGCTGGGATTACTTTCACATCAAAATATATATTTTGGGTCGTTCACTTTAACGCATTCTTCGTTACATGCTGTACATTGCGGAAGTCTGCTGAGATCGAGCGGCAGGTGGCAGCTCAGCCACAAACTTGCGAACCGTTAGAACTCGAAGTTTGTAATTACCGGCCCAGATAGAGGCCGATTGTCGGCTCACATGCAAATTCTATAGATGCGCCAAACGATAACAGAAATTGTAACAGTCACATGAATACACAAGCTTAGCTACAAGAGGTAGTTAAATCCATTACTCACTTGTTCCTGTTATAGCGAAAAATACGCACCTGGTTACTTATATTGTTAATTAATTTCCGTGTGAAAAATGTTTTATATAATCCATTCATAAAGAATTCGTAGCATTTGATTTATTTAGCCTTGTAAGAAGGTACTTAATACAAATGAATAATGATCAAAATTTTCTGATATACTGAATTAGAAACTTAGAAACGACTTTACATAAAACATTAGAGTTCATTAATATTTTATACTTGTTTACTGTAGTTAGTACATTGTTTTGCTCAAGTGTTGTTTGATTTCGAAACTTGTTTGCATTTAAGTAATTCTTTTGAGTTTAAAGTTGTTCCGAGCTGTTTAACAATAACTAAAATGGACATTTTGCAAACTAAGTAAGTAACTCATGAAAAATATTAAGAAAGTTGCAGGGTCAAATTATATTTACGACGTGTGTCACGATTCGGTGTGTGAATGTGACTAATGCATGGAATTCGTTAATTCCTACTTATTTCATGGACTCATGTAGGCCAAAATGTTTTTTTTAAACTGAATGTGAAAATCGATACACTTCACAATAACAATGCAACTGCATCTGCACACTAGCGCCAAATAACGGAAGAATAGTTGACATGGCCAAAATCGATCGGACGATGATCATCACATTATATTTATTTATTTTTAAGTATATTCGCCAACCTTCGGAGTTCACTTTTTATTCCAATACACACTAAACTAAAATAATTCATAAATACGAATCCTACCTATAAATTTCACCGTTTTGTTTTCATAATCAAAATTGACCGTGGGAGAGTTAGTTTTGCTGCTTGTTCTACAATTCACAAGTCAGCTTGTGAATTGTAGAACCTTTGTGCAGTCTCACAGACACTAAATACTTGACAAGCCAACGTCACTGGGTATTAACTCGGAGTTTGCGTAGGTACCTAAACTCCGAACTTCGCATTGTTTGTGTCTCAGACCTAAAAACAGGCATCTTGCTTATTGTGGGCCGTTGTACGTTGTTCATTTGTTATATGTTTGATTATATTTAAGTAGGTATATATATGAACTCAGAAATAATCACCCGTTTCTTTAGCAGTCGCGTAAATACGGGGTGTGCCCGAAGAAAATACAATTTCATCAAAGCAAAATTTATTCCTGTAGTATGAACAATAAAATTATATAATTTAAATTGTAGTAAATATAATAAATTCCATGTATATTGAATATTTCCATATTATTCGTGGGTATCGTGAACATCAACACCGTCGACATATAGGTGCACAAAATTAACGGCTTTGTATGGTTGCAATTTGACATGAAGTCATTTATATATTTATCTACTGTTTGTAGTCGCTTCTCAATCCGTTTATAAAAGGAAATTAGAAAATACGAAAATTTTCTCATTTTTCAAAAAATAAAAGTTTTGATATTTTTTTAAACATAAAACTTTTAGTACTAATTAAGTAGTACCCATATCAAAATGTTTTAACAGCATGGACAAGCAAATACATGTACATCTATCTATCTCTGTTCGAATACCTTCACTAATGTATGCCTTCACTTACCAGTTTTCTAGTTAGCTCTAAGAGGAAATAATCATGTTGAACTTGATCGGGATGAGACTGGAATACTGGATTCTCGACCATTAATGATGTAATCGTTTACTTATACTTTCTAATGAGCACGGTCTTCCTGCACTGTCTTAGTGACAGGAAGGCACTCGCGTCACTACCTCCATGCAGGCGATTATTAGTCTTTGGTACTTTATACCTGTGTGTTAAGTATATATATTTTATGGAGAAAGCTTGGAGAATACATTGTTAATACAGATTATTAGGGGAGGACTTTTACTTATTTGTGGAAGGAGTAATTGACATCAAATTGATATAAAATATGAGGTTGATATGAAAAGGCATTGAAACGTGTGAAACCCTTGTCCCTTGTATTAATTTTTTTACAACATTCTCCCGAAATATTTATGCAAAAGGAACAAATAATTTAAGGACAATTAAATTTTTCACATAAACCGACGCTTTGTATGTTGTGCTTGTCTGTCTTTTGCAATAGATTTATAAAAAACTAGCGCCCCGTCCCGACTTCACTCGCGTAAAAATATAATAAATTATACATTATACCTTCCTCAGGAATCACACTATCTACTGTTGAAAACCGCATACAACTCCGTGCAGTAATTTTTGAGTTTATCGCGAACAAACAGACAGTCAGACGCGGCATGTTGTATACTATGTACAAGGATTATCGGGATGTTATTAGTGTCGTAGTAAAATTAGACAATTTATAATTTACCTTACATAAAAGAATATTAAAATTCACAACATTCATAATTAATTAAAAACTAATGTTAGTATGAGGTATTAAAATATTATATAAACATAGTAAACATCCATATTCATAGCAGTTGGTTAAAATGCAAATTTTAATGTTATATTATAGGTTAATCTTACGATCGGCTAATATTAAGGTTATTGGTGTATTTATACAAGAAAAAAAAGGTCTGCTCTTTGCGCAAGCTCAGAGAATGTAGAAGCTCATGAGATTCCTTCTATAAGATTTTTATTTAAAAAATGCTAGGTACGACGTAAGGACAGTTACTGTTCATTCTGTTATTTCATGTAATGGCGAGCAATTTGTGTGGGAAACACGCAGACAATACGGTCACGGAATTGAGTTTACGGTATCTAATTATATTATAATATCTGCAACTTATGAGTTGCCGTTTTACTGTGCTCGAATGTCGTTACTTCGGTCGATTATAATATACAAAGTAGTGCATGACATTATTAAATAAATAAAGTGTCATTTCGAGTTTAATTTGTTTTAAATAATTATAGCTGAAAACCTTTTAGACATTAAGATGTGAGATGCCTGAGACAGAACCTTACGATAAACATTCAGCTTCGGTGAGCTTGTCAACCAATTTTATGAAGAAGTAACCTACCTATATAATACTTGTGATTATATAGGTGATAGGCTACCTATAGATACTTGTGATTCGATACTATTTTGAGTAAACCTAGTTCTAATTGAAGATTTCGTATCAGAAAGTATGTGATTGTAAACTACACCAATAATTGACGTAGCGTAGTAATGTATGACCAATATTTACGCTTTGTTTCTGCATGACGCGACTGGTCGTAGTTTACAGAGATATAATATCCGATTGCGTTCAAGGCGAGGGTGTATATTTATTTTTTGTGTTATTGAAAAAGTGAACGCCTATTATTTTTGGTACCTTGTTTATCCTTTACAATATTCTATTTATTAATACAAAAATCGAAGGCCATATAATGTTAGGCACATTATACGGCCTTCTATTTTTCTTTCAAAAGAAATCTATTGCTACGAAGTACTCTCTTTTAATACGAAGTGGTTTATACGAAGTTTGTATGAACACATTGACATAGTAATACGATTAAGCTGTTCAGATTGAAATATGATGCTGTTAGTGACTCCTTTAATAGTCCTCTCTATTGGTCAATAGGCTCAGATTGCATAAAAGATAAATGGTCGATTTCAGTAAACACGAATCTGAAATATTGTTTCGATGAAAAGTATTGTTGGCGTCGCTTCGGGTAATTGTGACATGCTGTTGGGAAATGCCGTGTGTGATTGAGACTAATTCAACCAATTTTTCATCGATGCAATCAGCCTTCTTGTGTCTTTGCGTAATATTACATAGTATCATGGGTGGTAAATTATTGAAGTACTTACAAATTACCCTTGTGGATTTATTAAAAACACCTCACATTAATACAGAGCTCTTGTGGAGTCACTGTTTCGTTCCACTCTCTAGAAACGAGTGTTAAGTTATTCGTAGTTGATGCCCACATTTAAAATATTCAGATTTACTGTTTTATGATTATTTTATTTTACAACTTAGATGCAAGATACTTGTGTTACATAACAAGTTACACACATATGTTTGATACATAATATAAAAACAATAAATCGACAGCAAAATAAACTTCCGGTACTTGCCCAATTTGAGTTCTCGTCACGATTCACCATACTTGTTAAGTGAGTTACTGTGTCATTTTTGTAATCAAATACATAATTAATCGTTTCGTTGCGTGGTGAGGTGGATGCGTTTAACATTCAGCTTGTAACATCATCGCATGCTTGCGTTTATCAATTTCGAAACTTCTAAATGTCGAGGTATTTTATTAGCAGTCTTTCATTCTATAGTTATCAATTAGGTATATACTACATAAATCATTAATAACGTACGTTATTGATTGGATTTTATCATAAAAACTTCAAATAATTCGCTCAGATGATCATACCCGAAAGTAATATATTAAAATCGAATAGAACGGTTTTAAATGGTTGTAATAAAACTTTTGTATTTTTGACTTGTTAAGTGAGGTCACAGAATTTGTTATTTAAATATAATTGTGAATATAAGCTCCACAATTAATACTTTTCATTAATTTTAAAATCCATGCAATTTTTATGCATTCACCTTTATGAACATTTCAGTATTAACCTTCACTGTAGAGGCTATTGTGGGAACTGGGTTTATAATGTTAAGCATTTCGGATCATGTTTCAGTTTATCTCGATACTCGATTAAGTTCTATATTTTCTATTTTTACCTAATAATACAACGAAATGATTTATTTTAGGGCTTTCTTGAGGAAATTGAATGTATATTAACGTTAATTATAATATTACGAAACTATTGCGTAGCAATAAATGAAAATGGATTCAAACTATGTTGAATGTTTTGACGACACTTTAATGAAATATCGAACTCTGACTCCACCCATGTCGATTACATTGCAAGCCTTTGTAGTGAGAAGCAGATTATTGATACAGCATTCCGGTTTCTCACAAAATATTTCTCAAAATGTCAGCGAGCAGCTGATGGCGACTCGGCGCACGCGCCGCTGCAGGTGAGGTGACAGTGGCCAGTGGCCAGGTACAGGTCCAACTGGTTCGCTACGAACAGTCAATTCTGTCGTCACCTGACATTATGTGATACTCAGTAATTAGAATATATATTACGGATTATGTATGCCAATTATAAAGGTAATATAAATAATAAAACTAAGAAAAAATATTTGTTCATGCATGGAAATCTTTTCAATATCGCCAAAAATCTTCATATTTTTAAATTCATAAAAGTAGGCAATGAATAAAAATAACTTGTTTATAGACCATGACATAATTTTATATCGAATTCTACAATTATTATTTTTAAAAACTAAGACGATGGAAAAAATAATTACCTACCTGCTTTAATTTTGCAAGAAAGATTTTTCAATTTACATTTTTTCGGATCCTCGCAGTCAAAAATGTTAAGTTAATATTTCAGCATTTAAAAAATGTTCATCATTTGCAAGTTACAACAAAAAATTTCATATTCTTTCAAAATAATGAGCCAGTATCGTCAGTATCTAACCAATAATGGGAGGAAGTATACGTTTCATGGAAACCCACAAGCGCCTGAGCATGCAAACACGTTTCCGGCAGCGGCGGAGAGCGATCAATGAGAAAGTTGCGCATGTGTCAAACAATACTAAGGTAAAAATAAACTTGTGATGGACGTTCGATTTTTTTAATCCATCTTATTGTTCTTCTTGGTATAATAAAGTTGCCTTGCCTCTGAACAGTTTTCCTTTATTACATTCTTCATTCCTTTGTAAGAATACAACAAGACTAAAAATTAAAAGAATAATAATAAAAAAAAGCTTTTATTTAAATGTTCCCAAAAAAATTAATGGTTACATCTGCAATGTTCCGCCATATTGGATTTAGAATGACGTCACATTATTTTTCGAGTTACTCTGAACAAGCCCTTTTCTTTGATACCCCTATTGTAGAAATGCATTAAAATAACTATTCCGCCATCTTGGATGGTCCGCCATATTGGATTTAGAATGACGTCACATAGCTTATCATGTTTTATCATCCAAATTAAACGTGTATACAAAATTTCAGCTCAATCGGTTGAAGAATATCTGCTTCAAAATTGAGTAGCAAGATTCCACCCGAACAATACATACATACATTACAAGTTAAATACAAGCTTTTAAAAAGATGAGCATTTTTAAAATTCTATGTTGCCTTAAAACGGGTTATGAATGTAGAACATTTACGCTACAAAAAGATAAGCACCTATTGCTGTTAGTTTTATTCGTTCCTTTAAAAATAACAGTTGTCTAAGTTTACGAAGGGAGAATTATTAAATTAAAATCTCGTTAAGAACTAACCTGTCGAGGTCGTCGGGTTTCCGCTATACACTACAATACAAATAGACGCGCGCGTGTTATCCAACACTGCATCTTTGTTACATCAACCGTGCAATTGTGGGAACCATATTGCATTTGCTTATTATTAGCGTATTGTTATGTGCTTTCTGGGTAATAAGAGCACATACGTACCTATGTGAATTAATGTGAAACGTTTTTGTGTTAGACGTATTCGATGCAACTTTATTTATGGGTTCACGTTAAGAGGTACATATGCCTATGTGCACTTGGCTGTGTTTTAGCGTTGCCTGATCTCACCACGGTTCCAATTCCATGTTAATATTTTGATTAGATCTGTAAAACAATTAAAAAATAGAATCCATACAAAATAAAATTTAAGTTTGTTTTCTCTCAGAATATCTCAAAATAAATCTGTAAAATGTTGCAAAATACTGCCTTAGTATATTTCGAAATATTATGTGGGTTATGCTCACAATATCCTATTGTCAACAATATTTTAATGGACGTACAATTAAGTCCTGTTGCACTAATCGCTGGTGCTAGGAGTGGTCGAGTTAATTGTGTCATCCAACTAATTTATCGCCTTTCTCTATCGTTGCAAAGGGCCTGCGAGGCGGATATGCGCCTACGCATTTTGAGAATCAGTACACCACGGCTAGGGTTGCCTGTTGTTTATATTTTTTGACTATGATAAACGTTGTTCATTGACGATTACAGTACTACAAAAACAAATGTAGTATAACTTTGAGTTTTGGAGAACTCACACGAACTTCACAGCTGACTCTTTGGATTTAATACCCATAAAGATTTTTTTTATTACTGAGTTATCCATTCATTGCCAAACGTATTCGACCAATAAAAAAGGGAAGCTATTATAGCGCACATAAAAAGCATTGTGCATGAATCTAAAGTATTTTATTGAATAAAGGGCTACTTTTTAGTGGCAGCGCCATAGAGGGCAGCGCCTAAGTTGGGCATTTGTATGCGTGGCACGGCAGAGTCGTGACGTGACGGAGCCGGCGACACGTATCAGAGTGTCGTCAAGTAATCGCCTGTCAAAATGTACTACCATGTTGTACACACAAATGCTATGTTTGTGGTACTTAGATCCTAATCATAACTAATATTATAAATGAAACATATCTGGGGGCAAAAGCTAGTTGTGTATAAATTACTTTATTTTAATCACAAACTTGCTGCTTCAGGATCAGGATTTCCGGTCTACTCCAGCTATCTAGAAAACAAGGAATCAGAATAAAACCTACCTGTTTACATACTTACCTGTTTAATATTTTTGCCTTGTTCAAACCCTAGTCAATATAAAATTTACTTTAGCGATACACTTCTGCTCTAAGTGGCCGCAAATTACACGTCCAACGTTCTATACCTGTTATCTAGCTAGGGATATTATAATAAAATGTGCAAACCTTTCTAGACTTCGAAATACACTATTACACTTTAAACGAAAGAGATATTGCAAGTCAATTTTCATCTTTTTTTTCTCAATAATGATATATTATGCTTGTTATTTTAAAATCTGGTTTCAATTTCGTAATCGTAGTACCGTTGTCTGCTACAACTCAGTGTCGACTCAGCTTAACACCAGAAGATTTGACACCCACGCTCCAATCAGCTTGACGGGAAGCTTTACATTGTTCTTAATGCATGAACGTGACACTCTTAAAAGATAATGTATTACCTAATTTATTTATATGAATACCGTTGGATAAGCCGTTTCAAAAAATAAGCAACACCGGTGCAGCGCACAACGGTGTAGGAAGTTATAAACGATTATTATATTACTATTAATATTGCAAAAAATATTCATTTTGAATTGGTAAATACAATCTGTCTGCAAGATCTATGGAATTATGTGCAGCAGATAGATAGCAATATCTGTTTGGAAATTTTCTGCTTGCGCGAATAGTTGACTCGACGAGTTTTCGAGCGAACAGTGATAAATTTAGATAAATACTGGTGTTTAACTATATGCATGTGTGAATGTGTATGCAATGTATAATTTTATAATCGCGGGAGAATGCAGGGCGACGCCCTTCTCCTCGGTCGACAACTGACCTTTAGTTGTACCAGCTTGGGAACCATGAACCAGGCAATGCGTTTTTCTAGCAATCAAGTTAAATGTTAACAATGTTAATAAGTATACTGACTGTGTAACACAGAGGGCAGGTTACCCTACGCGAGCGTAATTATATATTGGACACAGACTGACACTATGTGTAGTGTAAAATGAGTTATGTTATAGTAGTAGTAGTATTGGCTTAATAGTTATAGAATTCTACAACTATTAAGCCAATTCCATATTCTATTTATATGTATAATTATTAAGCTTTTGCTATTGCTTCTCGTACTGCGACTTCTCTAAGTTTCATATAATTATAGTTCTGCCATGATATTGGATTAAAAATATTCTATCATTTTGACGCAAAATTCTCCATATGCGCTTCATCATGAGATTCAAATGTGTCTTCATCTTTTCACTGAGACTGGTTTCCGGAGCGCATCGTAAAATCAACATTTTGCATAAATCAAACACAGATGGTGCGAATTGAGAACCAGTACAGCTTAGTCACATCCCGACGGCCCTTTAGCTCGTATAATGTAATATGTAAGGTAACTTGTATGTGTTCACATACAAGTCTTACTCGTTCGCTTGACGAGCCGCAGACTGCTCCTTTGGTCATATCCTTTAAGAGCATTAAATCTTCCATTCCGTAGCGCCGTAACAAGGTGCCACAATAAATTATTTGCAATCTGCGGTGCCACTGGCTGGCTACGCCCTGATTGCTCATTTACGATTGTCGTATATTTTCCACTTTGCAATGTTCCCATAAATCAAAATATTTATTTGTCCTTACATGTCGTAAAAAGAAGTCCTTGTTTCTGTCCGACGCGTTTGTCTTCAATTATTTTGATGATTCATAAAGTTCCTCCTTTTGTTTATTTTTTGTCGTTAAAACCCGTTTGTAGTCTATGGTTCGCCAATAAATGGTTTAAAGGTTTAGGTGTATAATTTATTATGGTATTCTCTGAGCGAAGCCGGGTCGGCCCGCTAGTTAATAATAATTAATAAATTATAATCATATACTCGTAAATAAGAAAATGATTTAGTCTGTTCGTTTGCCTATGCTTTTATGCATTACATATTCAAGCGATCATAAAAAATATATATAACACGGTATTTCTCGTAGCAAGAAGTAAATTTTATATTATTATTTTGTATTCTTATGCCGGCTCCACATCGTCACCTAACAGATCGCCAAACTTTCGCGGATTCAGTTTACATTGCTGGTTTTTGTTGCGTTAAATAAAATCACTCATATTAACTACGCAATGTTCACACATTCGCGGCGTGTCATAATGTACAGGCAAAAGTTTTTCTACTACATACATTGTAAACTATCACAGCGGCTTTTCCTAAAGCGGAGTCGAGGCAAAGTGTGCGTGACCGACTATGAAAGATAGCTCGATGCTGGACTGAAGGGTACTTCAGAACCACAAGGGCTTGGCTCTGGGCTTTTTAATGGATGTAAATGAGATATTGAATAATAAATAGTTTTTGAAGAAATAAGTCACTCACCATTTGACAATAGTAGTATATTTTTTACAAAATATCATTTTAATTTGATACAAGCTATGCAGCTAAGCAAGCTAAGCCACGCCCGTGAAGTAAATTTGAGCTGCTACCGTTGAGAAGTTCCCTCATCGGGAGCAGAAAAGTCGTAAAAGAAAAAGGCATAAACAAAAGACTTAAACGAGCTTTTATTTGTAAATCCTAGTTTGGAGAGTAGGAAAGCAGTGTTTGGAGTAACATTCATATTGCAATATATTGCAATTAATTTAGGCTCGGAGGATGGCCCGTCCATAGTAAATGTAGACGTGATTTTTTTACACGCTCTAATATTATATTATAAATATTGCATCCTCAATCTTCATAGCATATATAAATAAAATACGTGCTGAGGGTGAGCGTCTAGACATATGTTATTTTAAGCTTATTAATACTCTGATAATGTATTATTTTAAATGTTTCAGCTTGAGGGGAGACTTGTTGACTGATACAATCAATGATAGCTAATGGCTCCTGTGGGCTACTGATAGGGCTTAACTATAAATGATCAGTTTTCTGTACTGTGTACTGAATGTGCCGTGCGTACCATTCTATGCTGTCGTAATAGTATCCAATTTGCAACGACTTTAAGAAGATTCTTGTGCTGTTGAATGTACCTTGGGATATTTATTTTTCTGTGCAAGGCATGAGTCAGTGTTTAATAGATTAAATGGAACGCATTAATCCTCGCTGCAGTGCGGCGCCGGACTTTTATTAGCTGAATAAGTGCTTCAATTACAGTCATTGTCCTTTAAATGCTTCCATAGGAGCTGACGTTACGTCCACCGCTGTGGACGTGTCCATATAGTGGACAATGCTTTGGACTTATTTTTTAGAAAGTTTCATTCATTTATAATTTAAGAAATAAACCTTTGGATTGCGTTAATAGTGCAATGTTCTGTTTACTCAACAGATGACTATTTAGTATCAAATAAACGGTATGCTTCACTGGCACTGTTTGTATTTCCACTCCTGGGAATATTCTTCAAGCAGGCGAGAGTGACTAACACTTTTCTGTTTAAGTATGCATACGTGCATGAGTTACTGTTTACATAAAACTTCACTATATCACGTATTATGGGAATTTTTCATTATTGCTACAAGGAAACTAAATAGAAATTGTGGTTACGTATATTATGCATATTACGTTGCTGTAGAGTACATATACTACAATACTTTTTCTTTTCGAGTCGATATGGCTATTTATATAATATGAGAAAAGTACATGGTCTATTTTATTGCTTTGTCGTTAGCCTTATATAGGTCCTACATGAAACAAGAGGTGGAACAGTTAGGACACGGCAGTACGTGATCCACTGACTGCACCATATTTACAGTAGCGCCACTTCTCCTGGTTTTCTTACAATTTATATATGTAAATAATAATGCCAATTCATCCTACATAACGAAAATAAAAAATATCTTTTTTTATAGAAAAATAGTACCAATGAAAAACCCCATTATACACATTCAAGTTCTGGTTCTACACAAAATTTATATTATTTACAAAGTTTTAAATATACATAACTATTTAATGGTATTTCATTTCGATATGAAGAAGACTGCAAGTTCTAAGTGTATTTACAGGATTTTATTACATTCGTATTGCATCTTGTTTAGTGGACATGATTGTAATAAATTCGTGTTATATATGTTGTAATACAATGTAATTCAATTTACTGTAATAATGTTCAATTAAGTACGGAGTAGTCCACTTGTGCCTTTCACTTCACCATTCGAGAGCCATAACGCAACGTAAAATACTTAACAAAGGTTTTCAGTTTGTATTAGGTACATTTTACATAATTTTAATATATAGCTATAATTATACTATAAGTAAATACATCATAACTGAGTAAATTATGTAATGATGTGGTAGTGTTATGGAAATTCATTCGTATTTTATTTGCAAGCTTTATTTAATTAGTATTACTGACAGTGGACGACCTTCAATGGTAACTGTCTCAAATATCAAGCGTAAAGCTAAAGATCGCTGGACGAGTGTGTCTGCCAATCAGGTTGAGTTACTGACGCCCATTAATATAGAAATTAAACTAATTATGTACATACAGACCCAATCAAGACTTACGTATAACAGTTGGTTTTCAGCATAACTGTTCTATACTATGTAGTATAAGTATAGGCATAATGTGTAATCTGTTGAATTAACAACAATTAAATTTTATGATATTAAGGGCGTGTTTCACCACGTTCTCATGAATATCATATTATAATGTATGACATATGAAGTAACAGCTAAATAGATCTGCTTGAAGTGATTGCCCAGTTAAGCCCAATCCAAAACTTGTGAAACACAATTTCAATTTTTAACTCTATCTGCTCGATATATTACATAAAGGGTATCGGATACTTTATCAGCAAGTGGTGAAACAGGCCCTAATATTCTGAAACTGAGGTACAAAAGAGTCTGTGAAGGTTTTGTTTCTTAACAAACGATTGATAATAATGTCAATGTTGTAGACGGCGCGGCCAGCGCAATCGGCGGATCAACGCTGGGCGTGCCGCCTTCCTGGGAGCCCTTCTACTGCGTGCTGCAGCAGGACAGGCGCACCCTCACCGCATACACCAGTGAGGAACTTGCTGTAAGTATTGCTTAAATTTATCCTAGTAAGTAAACATGGTCCATGAGTTCAACAATATTTTCTTACTCATCTCGATCATCTCAATTCTTCTTCTACCGGTCAAAGTTGCGTTACCGATAGAGATTGTATGACTTATTACTGAAATTTTATAACGTATTACTAATAAAATTTTTTATATAGACATAGTTGTGTAACAAAATTATTATTAAACTTAAAAAACATCATAACTAAAATGAGGCGAAACAATTTTCGACAATAGAACAAAAAATATGACAGTTTGTTATTATTAGTATTCGTTATAATTAGTGATTATATAACGTGCCGTGAGGTGATATATATGTCGTGTCTTTTTTGATTTGTTAATTTATAAAATTGCCCGAGTTTGTAAAAAAATTGTTACAATGTACTCCTTCAATTTTGATTACACTCTCTTTAATGATACTGTAAAAATTTTACCAGTTTTCTTTTATTTGTAAAATTGATTTAGTTTGTTCCGCTTTCCTTAACTCAAAAACGTTTCGCAGTCTTTGAGGTGGAACCATTTAATTGTACGCAAGTCATTGTACTTAACTTGTCATTATTTTGGTAACATGCACGGCTACGTATATACGGTCAATAACCATAACACGTTTCAAGTGAATCACACAACCATTATCAAATAAAATGTAGTTGATTTATAGATTTTCGCATTAATAGTTGTTGTTTTCTCCCGAAAACAACAGTGGAAAACAATAGAAGATTGACGTTTAGTGCATCGAACGCTGCAGGTGATCCTATAATATTATCAATGTATATCAATATCCCTAATGGATACGTGAACGTAGATTCAGAACTTAAACAATACTGAGAAAATAGAATTATAATTTGAGTAAAGTTTTTGACTAAACATAAACCAGACACTGGGTCTGGTTTATGTTTAGTCAAAAACTTTTTTTGAAATTGAAAGTTTGCCTTTTTTAAAAATTGAAATACATGCCTGCCTGTTAAATTTGGTCTTTTGGTTTTTCTAGCAGTGTAAATTATATTAGGTAATTAGTCGTTGTCGAACTTAGGTATAATTGAACTACACTAAAAGTAGTACTAAAATTAGACAAAGATTATTTATTGGAGAATAAATCGCCATTCATACTCATATTACTGAAAATACCTGCTTCAATTTTATCAAATGGTGATATGATAATAAAGAATAACTTCGATAGCTGAAGTATGACGGCGACAAGCCATCAGCCGCGATTAAAGAACAAATGGGCTCCAGCGTGGGCTGCACTCACACTTAGCATAAATCAAACCAGCTGCTCCGCTCATCTGAAAAATTAAGATGTATATACACTTAGTAAAACCAGATAATGTGTTTATAGTACGTACATTTCTTTGAAGTTTTAACTAGAACAATGAATTTCGGAAAGTTATGCAACTATGTTATGAATAGTTAGTGCTATAAATAAGTATCTGCATCATGCAATATACAAACAAATTGAGTTTAATTTTCATACAAAAAAGGTAACATTAGTTTCCAAGGTCTATAATTTTGGTGAAACAATGCAGCGGTACTCAAATAAATAACACGTACTCGTAATCTTAATGGCTTAATGATGATAAAGCGGAGGCAGCTACATGCATCGTCAGTACTTGCATTGAGCAGTTGCTTGCAGGATGTCTTCGAACAATGAGGACGGAAACGTGAATGGTTGCGTTCCGCTTCTCACGTACTGAGACGTTTTTAGACCGTATTACCTGATTGATTGCGTCGACAGTGTTATAACAGTATTATAGGCTTCATTGATATCTATTGATGAATAAAAACAAAATCTATTGCTTTAACTTTATAACAGTTGGTAATATTGTAAATCCTTTGTAGGTAAGTCATTTGTTCATATTGTAAATGCTTATCTGACTTCTTTAATAGCTACATAACTTCTACCATTTGATGAACATAACGTGAATGACGTGTATTTTTTCTATAAACTAGAGATGTTTTCTAGATGTTTGTAGTCTGTGGTGGACATCAAAATCTGCGTCAGATCACCAACTATATGTATTTAATTTTATTAGACGAATAATGAAAAACCCATAGATTAAATAATATAAGGTATAAGTAGTTAATGGCAAAAGTCAAAATTTTATCTAGTAACTAGATACTATTATATCGGAAATTAATATTAATGTATATTTTCTATTGTTGCACGCGACAGTCCTTTCCGGGTTTCTATGTGGATCGTCAGGTAAGTTATTTTGAAGTGTGTTTATGTCATAATTATTTTCTGAAAACAAATATATATAGTCATATTATTCTTAATATCAACACACGCTCAACATTTTACGATTGAAGTTTAAAAAAAATCGACTTTCACGTAGTGACAATTGACATTTGTTGATTTCACCATAACCATTCCATTAACCAATTTATAAAAAAATGCTATAAATCTAATCTGATATACTTATGGTACCAAGTTAACTTTCTACCTACCTATTGAAAGTTAGGCTAAATTGTATGTAATCGAGTATGTAGATCATGTAGTACACATGTGTTTTTCTTGTAATAGTTTTTTACTTATATTTATCACTGTACCTAACTATTTCGCAACAGAACCTGGTTCTCGTGATCAAACTTGGATCAAATAAGGATCGAATTGTTTCTTGCATTGCAGTTGGTTGAGCCCTGAGGTCATACTATTCTATAAAAGGCCTTATAAAAGGCCCTATACTGTACCAAAATAGTTTGAGAAATATTTCGCATGGGAGTACTGTATAAATTATAACGCAGTTAACAAGCTACTTTTAATTTTAAAAGCAATTAAGAGCTGCAATCATGATTGTAGTATTATATTTAACTGTAATAGCAGTTTTATGGACTGTGGTTCATAGGATACTAATTGGAGTTCATGATGTCATGGTATTAATAAACATGTGCGCGGTGAACCATTGCGAAGTTCACCAGTCGAGGTCAGTTCAGCCAGCAACGAAAATCACTTCTTTTTGGCCTCATTGTAACAATTTTTAGGAAAATTGTCTCTGGTTTTAAATTTATTGGCTGGTATGCCAGAAGAATGTCCATCATCGTCAGTGTTGCGGTCAGGCACAGCACCTGTTTCGCCGCAAGTTTCCCCTGTGATTTGGAACGATAACAGCCTAACAGCTGATACATGTTACATAACCTGACAAACCGGCTTTGGTATGAAAAATATTTAATGATGTTTTTAACTTTTTTGTCCATTGTGATGTTGGCTATATTATTTATTAAATTAGTTATATATAACATTAATTTATTTCTTTATTGGACAATATTTTAAAATTCTGCAATTACTTAGTTGGCCTTTTTTGTCAGTAAACAGGCTTGACTAATTGAACTACGAATACGAAATACTTAATTCATTGTTTTATGTATATTAGATATCACATTAATCTGTAATATTTAACCTGTATAACTGTACTTTTCTATCATTTGGGTTGGACTAGCGGGGGTCGCTAACCTATACATACCATTTCTTGCAGATTTACTGCCTCTTCGCCGTAAAGCAATTGATGTACACAATTTTAGTACATGAATTGTACATATCGATAGTTTCTAGCACAAGAGAGCGTTTAATCCCTAACACTTAACTGAAAACGAGTAACTAAGCTCTCAGCTGTCTTACGATTGTCACGGGCTCTACCTTTTCAATCGCAATACGAAATTAGTTGCTTAGTATTGACTCTCCTTGAAAATAAGAATCTTATTATGCTCAACGTTAGTAAATAAGGGTATAATGTCTCTGTATTATATACGATAAATGATTGAGTCTATTCTTTCATTGTTATCTTGAGTTGAATGCAACTGCATGGCAGCGCACGTCCTTATTGATCGAATGATTGCAGCTTGTTCTGTCAGGATGCTGTGTGCGACGTAACGGCATCTCGGACATGTCTGCAGTTGCATCGGCCGCACGTGCGCGTGTACAACCATAATACAACCTTATGTACATCTATCATGTAGGTACGCGAGGTTAGATAGAACTTAGATACTTGCATCCCTGAATTAATACCATGTGCCGCAATAAAGCTTTACTTGTTGATGTAAGTATTTGTGTATGTGAAATGTTAAATAAATAACTGAAATAAAAATTGAGATTTATCTTTGCTTGCTTGATGCTTTAAATAATCATAATAATGTTGACGTCAATTAAATAAAGCATCCGATCCATTGCAATGTTTAATATTTTCGGTTTTGTGATACATGTTCTCATAAACTAAGTATTTTAAGTAAGTGTTGAGAGAGTGATACTTATGAAAAGACAATTCTAATGAAATAAAATATTTTGCATGAACCTATTTAAATAATGAAACGTAATAGTTAAAGGTAATACATAGGGAGGCCGTTGCTGATGATTTATGTATGGGATATTCAAATAACTGCTTTCGGTTGTAAATGTTAGCAGAAATCCTTGAACGACGCAGTACTTGTATATTATTGGTATATAAACTAACCTATATGACCTGTTCGTTCATTTCTAGTCACATGGCGTGCAGTGCAGTTACAAATGAATAGTTTCAGAATGCACGATGGAGGCATAATTAGCAATTAATTACCGAATTCCCTTGTACGGAATTCGGTAATTAATTGCCAATCTGTCGGAGGTACCATTTCACATATATACGTACTTAGTACAGAAACTGCTTTATTTGCATTCTGTCCATATAGTATCCCAGTATATATATATGAATTGAATATATATTTATATGGAATAATTTTATCGGTTGTTAATAAATAAATAACTATATTAGGACAAATCACACAGATTGAGCTAGCCCCAAAGTAAGTTCGAGACTTGTGTTATGATATACTAACTCAACGATACTATATTTTATAACAAATACATATATAGATAAACATCCAAGACCCGGGCAATCAGAAAAAGATCATTTTCCATCATGACCCGACCGGGGATTGAACCTGGGACCTCTTGGTTCAGGGGCCAGCACTTTACCACTGCGCCACCGAGGTTTTCTATAATAATTTGTTCCTGTAACCACATTATAATAGTCGGTTATAATGTGGTTACAGGAAAACAATCGCTAGAAAAGAGCTTATGGTTTCCAAATAGCTGAACGTACATTTTTCAAAAATTGCTAAGAACACTCTCAATTAAATTCTCTTTCAAATAAGAAAAAACCTTGATCAAAATAGGTCCAACCGTTTAGCTGCTACGATGTCATACAAACATACATATATACAGACACGTCATATTTATAACACCCCTCTTTCTGTCGCCGGGGGTTAAAAAGCTTAAATGTCTACCTAAATCTCTGTTTTACTGGACATTTTCAAGTCTCGTAAACTTTTCTTTATTGACAGGTAACGTTTATCTTTGACTTAGCTTTACGTTTGTGTCTACGGTCAGCAACGTTCTTGACGAGTCAAACGACGTTTAATGCCTTCCAATAAATAAATATAATAATACGTGAAAAATTATCTTTTCAACAGTTATTCTCCTTCTGGATATTAATACAGGTATTTCGATGTAATCAGGCTCTATGTGATATGATGCATAGTAGTTAGTTGCAAAAATCCAAACACGTATATTATATATTTTTAAGAAATTTACAGAGATCTATACCTATATTGTCTCTTTTGTAGCTCACCACTCAGATATATTTGCGTGAACAAATAACAGAGTTTAATTTGTCCAAATGAGTCTGCAGATGGGAGTAGCCACATTGTGACAATTATGCGTTAATGACTACTGACAAAGTCGACCTAAATATGGCTCAAGTTGGAGTTGGAATTATGATGGTGACGTCATTCGGCTCTTACGAATTTGGAGACTAAAATAGCTGGTAATATTAAAAAGAAAATAAAATTTAACAAAGATAGCACTGAGCTAAATTTTTCGAGATTAAAACGTTCACTATGTTAATGCCTTGATTTGACGGTATTACTTTTCAAACGAAAATGGAAAGGTGCGAGGAGTGAAAGAAGAAAAGCGGGACAAATCAACTTTTCAGTGCAAAACATACCAATTTTGAAGTTACGGACATTAATTTCTACCAAATCATCTTACTCACCGTCCATAAACCAGTATTTACACATTTAACAGGTTGTTTATTGCACGGCACTTAGTGGTTCCATTCCATTCATTTCAACATAACTGTATATTTTTGAATGTGATATGCATACATTTTATGGGCAATATAATTATTATATTGATATGCAGGATATATGGAAGCAAGCGGTTAGCTGTAGTACAGTTGGTTTGATGGTTTGACCTCATTTGAAAATAACATAGAAAGATTGATCTTTGATTACTGCCTAGTACAGTTTAAAAGTACATAGCTAAAGCTTAAAATGCCCCTGAGCCCTGTCAATTTTGATACACCTTGATGTGATGCCGACATTTGAGAGTTTCTAATTTCACGGTGCTTTCTCCGACCTATTTATAGCTCCATTAGTAAGCAACAGTACTGGGTCTATCTTAATTTTATGATGAGCATCCACAGTAGCTAATAGGGCACATTGATGTTGCATTTCAGCGGTGTGCGTGTAATGGAACAATAATCTTTTACATGAAAAAGATAAAACAACAATAATTCATGTGAAAGATATTTAATGTCCTCTACGTTTATTTCGTTCCAATTTTATCGATTCTATTCCGATAATGCATGCAGCTGTATTTCCATTCACACTAAGATGTTTGTGGATATATTTAAATAGTTAAAAGGTCATTTAATATAGTCTGGATACTTAACCTTGGCTTAAAATATTTTCCAATTATTTTAACATCTTTGTGCAAATATCATGCCGTTTGCTGTCGTTTGGCTGAGGACTTCTGTCTGGCATTGAGCTTTATTGTGCTACAATCAGATTTTCCATTTTTCTGCTTCGGATATTTTAATTATGAGATATTTGCACATATTAAGTTAATATTTAAAAAATACAAAATTTACTTAACCATAAATAATATCTAGTAAATCATCAGTCAGATTCCGTATAATATGTCTGATTTTGTGATTCTTGCGAATACTAAATAATATCAATTTAAATCACTTATCAATCGACACTTACGCACACAGTTATAGGCCGACTTAACATCTGGTCAGATAAATTTCTCATAATATGGATGGCGATGACTTGCAAGGCTCTCACAATAATTTAGGCCACATTAGAGAGGACAACGAGGACATGATATGCGCTTGATTTTAACGTGTCAGGTGACAATTCCACGTCACGCTCCAAAGAATGCAAGTATCATTACAGACCAGAGTATATACGGCTGTGTGTGTGTATTTTATATCACGTTCATGTAAGAATATTCAATTGCATTATTATGATAAAGGATAATGAGAAGTGCGGATTTTCTTTAGAACTTAGGAAATGAAATATTTGTTCGAATTAATATAACGTTCAAATAAGAGTTTGATCATTACATGTAAAGTTCTCATATTAGTGCTTCAAGGTAGATTAAATGTCATCTGTTAATTAAATACAAATTATTCTGATTAATTTATACGACTTCTGTATTTTCTATTTATTCTGAAGGTGTTTAAATTACTTGGTTGTTATTAATTTTGATATCGGAATATAACTTTTTTGAACAGAATATGAATTATCGACAGAAACGATTTTTCTTTAGTTGAAATTAGAAATCTACTTTTTCCTTTCAATGAACGGCAATCGCACAGAAAATTAACGCGTTGAAGCATAAATCCTGTTACTTCAGAGACTGCCAAATTTCCTAAGTTCGTTCTTTGCGGAACTTGTTTTTAGATTTTTTTTTTATTGGTCATAAAATTCTTGCACCTCAGGTGTTGTAATCTACAGTCGACACATAAATCTTCCCTCATTTATTGCAAATGCAGTAGCAGATAGTTGATTGTAGCTCAACGTGTTACATTAGTAATTATATTCGTAATTACTTACTATACTATGCTTAAAAATTGTAATGTGACCTAAGCAAAAAGCCTTGATCAGATCCGGTAAACGGTAAGTCTATGCGGGTTCCCACGGCTATAGCTTGCTCGTAATGGACTTGTAATTCTTTTAAATTAGCATAATGTAATACTTACTGTATGGCATAAAGCATCGGAGACCGATACATCTACCGCTATGTAAGAAACATTGCCATCGAATATATACCTACCTACTACTGTATGATCAAACTAGTTTTAGTGTGATAGATACTAATTTGAACCTTATTTCTGTTTAAGTATAAGTGCTAATGGTATAGTTTGGGGAGAATCCTAAAACATGTTCATTTTGAAGTCAAAAAGTATATTCAACCAAACCACCGTCTATTCAGAAATAATTGCACCAGAAAAGCCAAGCCGCAATGCTTGATCGTTTTATGGCTCTATTTCTGCACCGCAACTCAAAATGTTGGCTATTAAAATCACTTCCACACTTCGCCGCGTACAAAAACGACCTCAATCAATTCAATCGAAGCATGCTACGAGTGCATTTATCGGCAGGCAGCTGCTTGCTACTAACTGCTGCATGCGGGCATTCAGTCGCTGATTATGGATTGACATATGGATCCGGTGGTCAAAAAACGTGTGATATGTATACAAATGACCCATGATAAATATCCACGTGGTTCAATATTTGAAGCATGTTTTAAGACTGCTCGTATTCTATGTGAGTGGACCCAATGTCTATTTTTGCTGCAGACGATGCTTTTTTCGTTGTTTATTTTACGACTAGTCGTGAAGTCGTGATTCTCTACTTGAATGATAAACAGAAGCTGATCATTTTCTCAATGGCATTTTTTATCATTCATTCCTAGATGTAGTATGATATATTTTATCTTTCTAATACGTTTAATATGGAATGTGTCGTTTTATTGCTAACATCACCACTGTCTGATTTATTTATGTTGTATTTTTTATTTTCGCGTCTTAGAATACTGTTGTAAATAAAAAGTTCTTTGTCGGGCAAACCTACGCCGGTAGCGATAATCGCGGTTTATTGGTATTAGTCTGGTATATGGTCTATTCCTACTCACTTTTTCAGGGATATAAACGTAGTAGATAACCCTGTTAGTGCTCCGTCCATGTTTCTGTTGATAGTTGAGAACTCTAATCTGCATAACCTGTAAAGACCCTTTTGGTGTTATTATTATAGTTGTACTTTATTTATCATCCTCAGGTAAATAACAACAGTGGTGAATATTCATCAAGAAGTTTACCCCGAGTGAGATTAGACAACGGTGGACATCCGGGTGCTGCGGGCGTGCGGCTTCGTTGCTGGGCCGCGCCACCTTCCATCACTGAAGAAGAGGTGGAAGATGAAATTGAAGAAGATGCGGTGTCGTTGCGGGCCATGCCTGCACAAGGTATTTTGTGAATATTTGATTTTTGCTGTCTACAATATACTGTTATAATTTCAAAGACTTTGCAGAACTTGGTGGTTCCGATGTAGGTACGGTTTTCGCGGTAATAAAAAAAGCTCTCACACAAATAACGCAATGTACGTCGAATCACGTCGCGGGTTGCCATGTCTCGTTGACGATGTGTACCCACTGTTTCAGACCAGTAGCGCCATCTTGTGTTTAGTAGAATGAATGAAAACCCGCAAATAATTTTAACAGCTTGATGCTAGATGGCGTATATAATTTTAGTCTAGTTATTCGACACTAGATGGCGTATATAATTTTAGTCTAGTTATTTGACTAGATGGCGCATATTTCTATAAGCTTTATTTAACGTGCAACTTTCAGTTACTCAATACTAGATGGCGCATATTATTGTTTTAATTTACTCGACGCTAGATGGCGAATTTACAGTGCACAGTTGGCACGAAATAAATTAGAATAGGCGGCGGCGTTGCGCTGATAAATCATGCATATAATTAAATCATTAAAAATTTATATCAGTTGAATGAATATTGTGTAAATAAACTGAAGAGATCATATTAATTTAACTTAGTTTATTCATAGCTTGATATATTCAGTTAAAAATACCTAATTCGAGTGATTATTATTGTTAAACGCAATGTAATAATCGCTTGGTAGTAACTGCTATATTATCTATGAATTGAAGAGAAGAAGATTTGTCATTGCGTAATATCTATAATGGGTGGACACAAAAGGGCGCTCAAAGTAACGCGCCCGCGCATCGCACCCGGCACCAATCGATTACTCGAGTTTCACGCCCCTCCTGCATACTTCCATTCTTCTTATTGCCCCATTACTGAAGATCACAAGTATCTTTAAGTTTAGGAATCTAAACAGCTACATTTTTTTGTGATCATCGCGCTCAGATTCAAATTACCACAGGCTCTGTTTATCAACGTCGCTACGTCGTCTTGAGCTTTAATATTTTCAACGAACATTTTATCATAGGTATTATGTAAGAAAATATATCTTTGTATTATTATGTCATTGACATCTATTTTTGGCATATTTGGTACAGGGATTGAAATTTCTCGATAATGTAGAAAAAAATCGTATATTTTTGTAATCGTAAACGTATAGTTTGGTTAACCCAAACAGCTAACGGCGCTGTTAATAAACGCATCTGTTTACAAACGCATTTAATTCTTTCAATCGTTCTCAAAAATGAAACATTAAATATTGTAAGTGAGCTCAACGTTCCTCTTTATGGCGGGCGCCGGACCCTTCTTTCGCAATCGAGCTAAAATGGGCACAATTAGGGCCCAGCCGTTTTTAATTGACTGACACCATCGGGCCCTCACACTCTGGACTCAATGACAATCAATCTCACGTAGGTACACTGAGATATCACTGTTTGGTTTGATCAATTTCTTGGAAAACTGCATATAGAATACAGATAGGTTGTATGTAAGTACGTACAGATTAGTTAATTCTTGGTAACAGTCCGAGTACACTCTCACTGTTCACTTGTAGGTATGATTTGTAAAAATTATTCGTTTTCCTTTCTATCTGAAGAAGATGTATATAAAAAATCGTATTCGCAGGTATTTACAAAGGAAATGGTACGGTACCTAGCTCATCAACAATAGTGCAGTATTGTCAAGGAACATGATGTTCAACATAATTACATTGTATGCAAAACCAAGTGACTTTGCGACTCAACCGTGAAATTATGTCACGCGGGGTGACTTTAACTGATTTGTTCCCATCCAGGAAGACGCAGGGAAACGTCGAAAGAGGTTATATTTCATGTATTAAACTGAGACCTAGATCTAGTCCAATCGCGATTTAGCCTATTCGTCTACCTAATCTTAATGATATGTAGTCATAAAGCTACTAATCCCATAAGATCGATAGAAAATGTTATAAAACCTTAAAACACCCCCAAAAATAATATATTTCTATAAGTAAGGAAATTCGATTAAGACACCTTCCAAACAAGAAAAAAAAGAATGTCATTCATCACATCTGTCCGTGCACGATTTTCTTGCCGATTACAAAACTCACGCGAAAAGCAATAGTAATAGTTTTTTAAAGATGTGTTTTTTAAAGATGTGTTTTTTAAAGATGTGTTTTTTAAAGATGTATTTATGAAACCGTGTAATAGTTATAAAAGCTATGTACTGTTTTACGCGAGCTAATTAGTTTCTATTTACATTTTCTTAATTCATAAAAGAAGAATAAGTTTTAATTGATGAGAATGAAATGAAGAATGGAAAGCGGTTCCAAACAATTTTTTGGGCATCACACAGTTTATTTGACACGATGCGATGTAACGAAATATCACCCTGCTAACCTGTCTCTCGTCATGCCAAGTTAGTCGCTTAACAAAACACGAGAGTCGATTGACGAGTCCGAAATAACTGAGCGGTCTTTGACGAAAACGAAACTCTAATTTCGGTCTCAACTAAATTTTTTGTCAACCGTCGTTTTTCAGTAGTAATTTGTGGTGCAACACAGCAGCATATCGAGTTACCATTTAATACGTAATATTTAAATGATTTAGACTCGTTTGTTGCTCTGGCACTTCATTCTCTACTCTCTACGTACATAATATTTGATTGGAGATCTCTGTGATTTGCATGAATTTAGAGAATACACACATAACTTATACATTATACATAACTTTCCCCGATAACGAAAAGGGTATATAAAGTAAAGTAACTATGATGATTTCGATTTGACAAGCTTTTATTCAACTCGCACTGTACGAGTATGTATGTTCGGGTGTAGTCTCACAGCTCAATTTTGAAGCTACTCGATACTCTTAAAGCTTAGCTAGATATCTCATTGAGCTAAAATTTTGTACAAATCTTTAGTTTGGATGACAATGCACTATTACGATAAGCATGACCTGATGCTGCACGCAGGAATGGCTCCAGACGAGGGAACTCATCAGTTTACCGCAATGACTTGATTTTTGTTACGTATTGAATGAAATAAGATCTCTATGAAAACAATAAAAGTTTGTCTTAAAAATAATATTTTTGTTAAAAATAATTAAAAAAAAAAAAACGTTTTAGTCACAGAATAAGTAGAGTGTGTATCTATTTGTCTGATGTATTACACCGAAATGTGGTCGTGCTCACGTCTATCAATCAAAAGTGCAACTAATTGGAACGGAGAGTATCACGGCAATTAGCTACTAACTCCATTTTTAATTTGTGTTTATCATCCTGCATAAAGCATAAATTTTCACCTGCCCTGGTTCTGTCTACTTTAGCAAATATGGCGGTTTTCCGTATTTGATTTTCATTAGTTTTGAATGTTGTTTAATTTTCTAATAAACCATTGTATTTTCAATCAAAAACATCATTTTCAAATCATATCCAGAAACTGTAAATTTCGCGTTTCGATATCAGTAGTCTTGGCTACATCCTTTCGGTAAGAATTTAGCATATTTCATACCTATGTGTAGCGCTAGAACCGTAAAGAGCAACAAACTATAATATCCAGTACATTCGCATAAAGAAACCTCACACTCGCACGGACACGGCTCCAAAGAATACAATAATTTGTCTAGAGGCCGCTGGTCTGATGAACTCTGCGGTCGTGACTCACAAAAGGATCGGCTAATAGGGAACCATGGGGCCACCTCGCCTCTATTCCGGTGAATAATACTCATTCTGAATATTAATAAACAAAGCAATCGGCCAATAGCTTCAATCAACCAAACAATTGGCGTCATTATAATTTCGAATACAATATTGAAAGGGACATTTGGGATTCCTGGTCTGGCCCACAGGTCTGGCCTAGTCATAATCAGAAAATTACAAGGAATTGGTAGCGACTGAACAGGAAAATTCGATGTTATTTATACATAGATAGCATGTTATATATACGAGCTGTTACACCTAACCTATAATGCAGAAAAAAAATCCAATCTAAACACCTAACTATTTATTACTTTCACTAGCTGCATTTTTATCTCCCATCCAAGTCCTGTCATTCAAACTGGAACTTATATCATATAAGGAGACCAGAGGCCAGACGATGGTATTGAACTTTCATGAAAGCAATGTTACTATTTGTACGTAGGTATGTCAAGAACTTTCGAGTGATCAGTTAGTGACTCCTAATGTGGCTCCTTGAGTCAACATGATTCCAGTCTTGTAGTTATGTTATTTGAATGATACGCTCATATGGGTATTGATTGTTCAATATGATTGAAAATAATTAGTGAACATTAACTATAGGACATATATTTAAAGCTCCGGTGAAAACATCCTTTTATAAATACATACATAGGCTACATAAAACGGGAAATCTTTATTTTACTTATGATTAATTTACTCCAAGAATTCCCGAAATTCCCACTACACTAGAAGTGTAGCCATGGTAGAGCTATTAAAATGTGCACATATAATGATTTGAAATAATAATATTTTTGGTATAGTACACAAGTTGACATTTTGCTTACAGATGTTTTCCCCAGACGACCATTGATATTATGGCGGCCCCGAAATTTATTAAACGGGGTTCCGACGTTTGTCACGTAATATAATGATTTAAGCCATTAACAGAAACTGTTTTATAAAGGGCGTTTTTTTACCGTTACACGTTGATAAGTCATGACAAATAATATGTGGTTAACAGTTAAATGAGCGCTTGACGAATCAGACTAGAGACATAACATTCTGTAGTTATCTTGGAATGTAAAAGTGTAGCACTATCCTTAAAAGACCATGTATGCCTGATCATGCATGACTCGGTTAATGACGTAGCTAGAGGATATCGGAGTTGAAGATACCAGCTACGGATTCTGACTGTTATATTTTAGATACTTTTTTCCATTTGATGGACAACCACAATGCATCATATCAAAAGTGACTAAACGATTATTTTCAAGACGACGCGACGTAAAAAGTAAACATTATAATCTTTAAGACTAAGTCTGTAAGTAAACGGCATATGTTTGAACATGGCATTTATTTCGCTTTAGTATAATTTAGTAAAACCGACTCGTGCACTTGAATATTTCTGTCCAGTGTTTGACGTTTGAGACACGAAGTTTCCGTCGCGGCACGTGCGTTTCTCGGAGCTAGGTGCAACTTCTAATATTAGTCTTCATTACTAATTTTACTAGAGAAATATGACGTACTTGAAATTTAAGATAATTTTTGGTGCTTAATTTTATTTTATTGCTTTGTACTACTGACTATTAAGTAAAAACATACAAAATAGTGTAATCTTTAAACAATCTAAAATGTGTTTTTTCTGTCATAAAATCGAATTAAGAAATAGAAACTAGAAATAGAATAAAATATAGTTATTTTGTCATGCAAATAGTAGTAGTGATTTCCTTAAGTAATTGTAACTGGTTATAATAATTTAAATAATTACTGAACTAGCTTTTTATGTAATGTATATTGACTAGGTAACTTTCGCAAACACGTTTAATAAAGTGCAAAAAGTGGCAGTCTATCACCGCTTCATGTTTTCGTATAGATTTCTGTACTTAATAACATGACACACATCACCAAGATTGATTTTGATCAAGCGATATGAAGATTGGAGAGAACATAGCGGGCGACGTCCCGCTAGTTTTCAGTTTTTCAGTTGTGTTCATTATTCTAGCGGCTTACTTTACGAAGCATTCACGATGTCGCGATGTCAGCCCATAATGACTTACAAATTAGCAACGAATTTGCGGTTATAATTACATAATCTTTTGAAAAATAAATTTATCATGTAAAGTTATTTACGTGGGTGACATTAGTTTATATATTTTTATGCACATAATTTAATGATTTTACAAAATGCAAACCTGTATGGCGAATCATTCCTAATCTGTCGAAGATCTGCATCAAAATAACAGTTCTATAATTGAAACAGTGTGTTTCTATTATCTCGACGCATTATCAATTAAAAACGACGTTTATCATCAATACGAATGGCTTCGTCCCCATATCAATAGCCACATGACTATAGCAGACTTGGCGTCGTGCTTTCTGATTCACGGTGGTATCAATATTCGATGCGGATGCATTTCCACTGTTCTTTATCGGCGCAGAACGCATTGATGCCTCATGTTGCTATTGTCTCTGAGAAATATGTAGGGTCGCCAAACAACAACGCTTCTACCTAGAAACATATACTAAACTTAATCTTGTTTATTATTAGCTTTTTCCTCGTTGATGTTAGACCACAGACATCTGGTTGTATATTCTATAGTATAGTATTTTTTTAAGTAAGTGTATTTATTTAATTCCTCAATAATATTTAAATTTTAAATTTACAGTCAGTGTATTAGGATAAATGCATAAATAAACATGTAAATAAATAAATATTGTATTTTCTTTAATACTAAATGTATACTTTGAAGAGTGGTCTGAATAGAATTATTCGAGAATGCAAAGAATTTTATATCTGTCACGAACGCAGTTGAAGACAACTCGCTTCGAGCTTTCTATCTTCACTCTTTATTAACTTTAATTAGCGTCAATTGTTTTTACATGAAAAACTATAAAATATTTTAGTACCTACCATATTTTTAGTGAAACTTATGAACAATGTTTGAAATCTCTATAAAATGTGAGAAGAATCGCGACTTTCTATGTGAAGTCGATTGTGTTTAAAGTCATTTGTTGATCTCATGCGCACACTTCTCGGTTTGAATGTTAATTACTAATTGGCGGAAAATAGTTAACGATTGTTATGAATGTGACGCCCCTACTATTCTCTGATTGAATGGCAGTAGCTGGCAGACGGCCGCCGTCCACGCCGTCAGTGTGTAGTCTCGCTTACGAACAGCGACACATCGATCGCAGGCGCTCTAAACAATTTCAAATAACGAACACTTTTCTTTTTAAATTTTAATTTTTGAGTACTCGTTACTTTTGCGGAAAAGTAAGTGAAGTACTCACATAGTGCAGTGATAGTGAAGTGATTTTATCAACATTTTTACGGCAATAGTAAGGTTTCTATTGAAAAGTGCAGCTCTACTATTTACATTCTACTGTGATCCATTGATCTCACAAGTATTTACTTGCTATCACTACGTTACATACGTTATGGGTGATATATAAACATTTAAATAGTCATATATGTTTACATATTTGATTATAAAACTCGATGTTGATGTTTTTCAGAGAATATTAGTTAGCTATTCTGAATTAATTTATCGATTTGTGACTGGTAATAAACTGGAAGCTCGAAAATTATATATAGCATAACAATATTTCAAAACAGAACCTAACAATATATACATAAACAATCTTTTAGTGTAATATGTCACATAAGGTTTTCAAAATGAATAAGCTCAAAAATTACTGGATTTTTTATGAAATTTGGTATAGAGACAGACGAAACGTTCAGGAGCAACATAGGCAATTTTTTTATTATGTCTTAACCCGAGCAAACCCGGGACGGATCGCTAGTATGCAATAAATGTTTAAATAACAAAAATATTTGTATTTCATATTTAGCCCATATATAACACCAAAGATATTAATTCAATTGACTATAATGCGTTTTTCATTGAAGAAGCAATAAATATTTATTGGATGTCGTCGATAAATATGTTATATCCAATCTGGGCTACTATTATCGTAGGACTGCTTCCATAGAGATTGGGCTATTGAAATGATATTTAATATTTCACGAGGAAATCGAAGGGTTCGTAGCGTGAAGAATTTATTTGAGTCATCAAAGGAAAATGTTGGGAAATTCACCATTCTGGGATGAGTCAATTAGAGGACTTCCTACAATATAAAGAGATATTATTATTTTTTGCCCTGGAACGACGTAAAAGATGATAAAATAAATTGACTACTACAAATATGAGAACTATGCTAAAGAAAACATTATATATAATTTATTTCAATTCAAAGAAACAGGACGTTATTCATGAAAATGAGAAGTTTTGTTAAGTTTTGTTTCTGTCAGAAGTCTATTCAACTGTCCGATGTTAAAACAAAAGTTGCGATACCCGACCCGCCTAGGAGGAGGTTGGAGCCCTATAAAATATTCATACGGATTTTCCCAGCCTCTCGAAGGGCTGAATCGGAATGAGATAACTTCAACAAAAAGCCCATTCATCAATGATTATGGTGATTGAGACCACATGCGTGGGAGTGAGCCAACAGTTCTAGCGGTTCTAGTCTACAGTCTACAGATAGTTCACACCACATTATTACGACTAAGTTTATTTTTTAGGTTAGGCGACATGTATAACTTGTTTAATATCTGAATGTAATGTGTTTAAAAAACAATAAAATTCCAATCATTAAGGTAAATATTTATGTAATCAATTGTTTTCATTTGTAAAAGTATAGTATATATATCAATTTTATTGTTTGGGAAAAATAAGCCACCGAATTGTAACCAAATAACATGTCAGGTATTGCTGTCAGTACATACAATGAATGATAGATCGTCTAAATAAATAACATGTATGCATTATAAAAGATGATAACATAAGAGGAGGAAGAATAGACAACAATTAAACTTAAATATCATGCAGTGTACACATGAACTCTTCCTTGTGAAATCTAAAACTTACATTACCATTTATGTTTAATGTGAATATGATGACTCCACTTATACACTATCGTTAGCAAACGCTGATTTCTCTGGTTTATTATTTTTATGAAAGTGGGTGAAAATTGCGCTGTTAAGAGTGAAATTCCCATGACTTGTCACTAAAAAGTTATTGTTCACTTGATTCACGGTCAACGCACATATAGCTATAAATTCACCACTAGGGGATAAGGGTAAGGGTGACTGTACAATCAACTGCACGTCAAGTTTTCTGCATTGGATATCCGTGAGTGGTAATAGCTACGTTGCAAAAAATTTGTGTAAAGTTCATTTTAACAGACAATCGTGAAAAGGTTTGCATCATTTTAATGTGGTGTAGGTACATCTCTTATTTTTACATCTAAAGTTTCTAGTCAACAATTTCACTTGATTTCAATGTGACAATTAATATAATATTAAAGAAGTGCCTTGTTTACCTTGACGACTCACTGCATTGTTACGGTACAGTTGGTGAAAAACAAACATATGACCACACGTTTATCTTATTATTTACCCAAGTGTATAGTATAATACAAGGATTTGTAGCTACAGGTAATTTATTATGACAATTTATGACTATTCAAAGTGTTTTATATAATTCATTAAATTACAGGAACAATATAAAACTAGGTAAACGATGGCCGAAAATAATCCCCGGGAACAGACATTTTTCTAAATGGTATCGCTCTACATCCTTTTCGTTCTTCTGACAACGAGAACTATTTGTGCAATATAATTCGTACTACTAAGTACTGAGAAAAAGTACGTGAAGAAAATATATGAATACACAAAATCATATTCGTGGAAAATATATGTCATTTCCTCTCAACTGATCTTATATCGATACCGCTTTACCTGCCCTGGCATGTGGTCGCGAGTGTCTGAACATCTAACGTAACGATACAATTACAAATTTCATGCCGATGATATAAGAGATCATTCTTACACGGTATTGCATAAAAATGACGTGCCACCGATCTATTTTGTGCGATAAATGCATTTGTTCGATTTGCGAATATCGATGTGGCGCGCATTTCCTACGATATTACGCAATATTATACGATTAACTCATATAGTTGGTACGAAAGCATAGATTTACAGGGGTTCAAAGTTTTCAATATGGTGATATCATAGATCATAATTGCAAATTCAAATTAAGCATAAAAATTACCTGTACAAATGTACTTTGACGACAGTTTTGTTTAAGTCTTGACTATAAATAACTTGTCTAGAAAAAAGACAAGAAAATATATCATACATTCGGAGGTTCAATGAACGACTAATTGCTTTTATACAATTTTACGTATTATCACCAAGTGATATCGTCTCTCCACATGTCGTTGTATTAGCCATATTTATTTGATACAACATGGGCATTTAAAAATTAATATTCCAACAAAAAAATGAATATTTATATTCCAACTAGATGCTATGTAACGTGTTGACATTTTTTCTCTATTTATAGTTTCCAATATACAAACGGATTCCGATTCATTAAAAAAAAAAAAAAAGTATGACTTACTTACTCGAATAGTTCGTCGATCATTAATATAAACAAATATACTTGGTACAAGACTACTTAATTAATTTAATGATACGAAAATTAATGTTGTTTACGTGTATTTATGTTCTTAACTACAAATCCAACAAAGTTAATTGACGGCTGTTAATTAATGCATATTTTTTTACTATCATCGCAGCGATCTAATCGGTGACTTTTGTAGCACATCTTAGGATTTTGTATCTTATACAACACCTCTCTCTTCATTTAAAATTCTTATCATAAGCTTAAACTTGTCAAACCGCCGAGTGTCAGTGAAACTTGCATATCAGCGAAAGTTGCCATCGGCGGCATATTACGAACGCGTTCATGGAAATACATAATTTTCCTTTCGATCACATAAATTTCATAAAATTATGATGTTAGCGAGAATGCCACTTTAATTATCTAATATTTTTTTGTAGTTTTATTAAATATACAATCGATCCTTTTTGGTTTGGCTGTGGAGTCGTCGTCGCTGTGTAATAAAGTCAATATATTCATTCAGTTCAATGAAAATTTCAATTATAGCTTTTATAAACATAACGCGTCCGTCCCTGTACTATTCATATTTGTCTTAACTTTGTATAACTAGGTTAAAATGAAAAAGTTCCATGAGTTGGTGAGTTATTAAGCCGGGTGCACTCACACTTGTCAAATGTTTGACACGTTAAAATGGTCTAACGATAAAAAATAAAAAAAGATTCCTTTTGTACCTTTTTTACAAATAAATAAGCGGAATGTTCTCAGTGAAATCCCGTTTTTGAAATATGCATATTATATTGTTTTTAGGTTTTAGTTGGCGCGAGGCGTTGCTAACAACGCGTGGATTGATATTTGCAATTCAAATTGTTTCCAGCCGTTTAGGTGAATATTTTTGGAATGAGTACTGGGTTTTGCAAATACTTAGTTATACTTATGCATTGAAAGTTGTGACTAAAATAGAAAGTACCTACCTAAATTCTTTTTTGGTTAAAGTAACATTGCTTTCATGTTGACCATTCAGAATTAATTATAATGCGGAGCAAAAAGTTTAATTTTAAGTATAAAGTACATACGAAGATTTTGAATAGAAAAATAAAGAACTACTTAATTGGCTATGTAATATCTACGGCTATTTAATACCCACATAAGTTTCAAAATCCACCATAGGTGGAATCTATACCTCCATCCTAATATATATATTAAGAACAGCTTCTCTCCAAACCCCAACATTTCGATAGACACCGGGAGTCATTTAATTAAGTGGTCCGTAAATAATTGGGAAGCTTTATTAGGGAAGGGTGGCGTAAGGTTTGCAGTTTCAGCCCCTGGCTGCACCCCAGGGCAATACATTAGGCTTTACCAACCCCGGCGTGACCTAGGCCAGGCCCCTCGGATCATTGCTAGGGTGAATCCCGTGTATTGGTTCCGCTAGATAAGCAACACATGCATGTAATTCTCTTATTATTAATTAAGACGGAATCTGTATTTTTTCAGTTTCATGATGGGGCGTTGCTGGGTGATTATTGTAATTGGCAAAATTAATTTCTTGACGGAAAGTGTTTATACCAACATCAACCATCTCACTTCCTCTTACGATTACGACATCCACATGATATGAAATGGTCCTATTCTAGGTTGGAAACCACACTCTTCAAATAATTGTACATTCCACAATGTAACTGTTATTACAATGGCTTCCTTGGATTATATAAAAGATTAAAATGTAAACTTATGGATGTAACAATACGTTAGAAGGTACGTGATAATAATAATTTCTGTTGTTGATTTGTGTATCAAATTCATGGGTCAATCAGCAACTCAGACACAAATATTGATAAACAATCCACGTGTTTATTTACAAAACAAAACAATTAATCATATATTATGTCAATTGACCCTTCTAATTCAATAATGTTTATAATGATAACGTCTGTTGCAATAATTATAACGTTGGTGCTAAACAGTAGCGCGATAAAGATTCAAGGTTGGTTTGCTGCGATACTAATTGTTATTCCGGCTCCACATTACTCGCGAACAGTTGCCAAATTTTGGCGGATTCGGTATACATTGCTGATTTTTCATTGCGGTAAATAAAATCACTTATACAAGCTACACAATGTACATGCATTCGAGTCGTCATCTGTCCGACTTCGGTGATAGTGTGTAGTAATGTAACGTATTACAGTTGCAACGTTCAGCGAGATCTGTTGGTCCACAATCGCATTCAAATCTAAGATTCTAATTGCCGGCAACAATTGTTTATTTAATGACTTTTACTATTGTCCTTATGTTTTAAGTACATTTAAATGCGTAAAATTACAGTAATTTAACCGAGTTCTTTGTAAATAAGTCGTATTTTTTGTGTTAAAATGAAATACAAGCATATCTATACCAGTTTCGTGACTATGTTTGAGTGACAAAGAAGTATAGTTATTGGTTGATTGGTTTGACGTAAGAGCCATAAAATTACACGATGATCGATTGATAAAACCGAAATTAATTACTGAATTTATTCCTGAAATGATAAATAATCTAAATAAACTCCTTAGCAAGTCACTGTATAAAAACATAATAACTACATAAAAGTCTACTTATTAAATTCCGACCAACACACAATGTCAGTTGTTATATTTAAATAAAACTCGCATATGCCTTGTGTTTTTGTTGGACGGTTTTTAATCTCACGTGGCGTATCATGTCAGTAATACACATCGACCAAGATTGTGGTTCTTACATACATTGCTTAATTTTAATGTAATATTTCTAACAACACAAGGAAGAACTAAGCAATGTACTTCGATTTGCCGCGATCGTGGCCGATGTGTAGAGCAGGCGTCAGAAGCACGTGTTTCGCAAGCTGATCTCGCCAGTAAGAGGCACACAGGATATTATTATTTGATTAGCACAACGGATTATAAATGGACTCAATGGGCAGTCACATACGACCACTAAGATCATTGTTGGCCGTTATGAGTCCAATCACGTTAACCCAGGTTACGTTGATACTGCTATTTATTATTCCATTATAACAGTTGGAATTCAATATTATACTGCTGGTAATCAACAGCATTATTATATAAATAATTATAACTTTTGATATATTTTTAATAATAATTTGAAATCGATGTGTCATCATCTTCTAAGTTTATTTTTACTATTTTTAATAAAATCGATGATGTCGTTCTAAATAGAGGCTGGTCATGATCTCATACGATTATTTAGTTACATGTTTCACGTTTTTTAAAACTGGTTGCTTTGTCATTTGTATTAATTACTGTTGTACTCATTTACCGCAAAGAGTAAGAATTATATGTTGTTATTTACTTACGGTTTCTTTAAGTTACTGATCAGGCCCTTAAAATCATATAAATAAATTTTTCATCTCAAAAGTATTTTTTACAGAAGAAATATTTAATTCGCTTGTAATTTCTCTAAACCAAAATTCTTCCTCGTGCAAATGATATGATTTTTCTAAAATATTACAGTTATCCTCCGAAAGTAACGTACACAATAAAACACCGTTGGCACATATCCATCTGTTCGTTATTATTGCGTTAAGGCACCTATAAACTATTGATGACTAATTCAAGGCTAACACATCATAGTTAATGGCTGTCTTCACTGACATAGCAATCAATGCGACAAGCCACGAAGCCATACAATGACGTTGTACTGACTTTTACTATGAGATATGTTTCTCGTCAACTATGAATGAAATATCTCATAGTGGCAATATAAGAAGGATATGTTCTTTTCATTTGTGGCTCTCATAAGTGTAAGATCATAACATTTCTAAAACAATCGTGTTATAGTATTAAGGGTATGACTATGTACTTTTTATTGTTTTAAGGCAGCAGGGTATGAGACAAAGAAATGGCGTGTAATCGCTTTTCTGTTAATTTATAGCCGTGTCTGTTTGGTTCTTCAAACGATTTGCATCGTTCCACGGAAATCCATCTATTTCGAGATGCAGGATGAATCGTAAATTGCAGGTGTACTTAGTTGATGCTAGGCGGAGCGTGTGGGCCGTTGGGAAGGTTCGCTCTCGAGCTGAGTACGTCGCCTACGAAGGCATGAGGATGACTAATCTCCTTACATATTTACGTCAGAGCCTACGTTATTACGTCTTGGTGAAGTATAATTATAGCTTACATTAAAGTTTATGGGAATATTAAAGCTTTCATTGAAAATTTATACGCTTTTCATGTCCGGTTAGTCGAAAATGATGATGGTACAGAAATAAATTTGCATTGTATATAGAAAAGCAAAAAAAAACCTAAAGAATAGACTAGTTAGCCACTTATCCACAATTATTAAAATTCAACATAGAAGAAGGTATACCTCCATCATATATATATATATATATATATATATATATATATATAGAAGTGGTCCGTAAAAAATTTTGAAAAGCAAAAAAAAAAAACTAAAGAATTGACGAGGTAACATACAATTTCCCGGTCATACACATTGTAATAGTTTTTGACATTCGCCTTCTGCTTAGAAACAGTTTGAAACTCACAAATCAAACATCTCAGTTACTTGCAACAGTTTCCATAACATCTAAAATTCAACGCCGCGAGTTTATAAATAAGGTATTTAAGTTTGGTCAGGTGCACGGGGTGCATGATGTTGAGTTTATTCAAATTTTAACTAAATATCTGCTATTACCGCATTACTTTTTCTTACTTTTACTTAATTTGCTCTTATTCTTATAAGAAATAATTATTAGAATAGACGAAATCATTGCACAGCAATAACTGTATTTTCTTAAATTGTATAATGGAGACGACATTAATATCAAAGATAAATTATAACCAATTCTTTTGTTTCGTGAGATATGCAGTTGTCGTTTTGGAAGTAACGGCAAGCGGGTCCATAATTACAACAATAGTTATTTTTGCAGTTATTTTGGTTTAATGACGTAGATAAGAGCTACCGTAGGTCTGTCGGCGCGGGCGCTGCTTACAGTTGAGTCACGATTTATAATTTGTGCTATTGTATGCAAACAATTAAATTACTGTGTGAAATCTATTAGATTGTGGCAGAGGTTAGCAACGAGAGGCAGCTCTAGAACAATAACAAAATAAGTTAATAATTACTGTCAATATTACGTGATGCAACGTCTTACTGACGGAATGTAACAACAATAAATACCGATCATCGTGCTCGTTAATGAGGCAACAGAATTTAAACAATCGATTACAGAATACCAGCTGCCAATGATTGTAAGTTTTTTCTCCGCTCTGTCTAACATTACGATATTTTTCTCCTCCACCAACTTTGTGCTATTGCTGTTTATTGAGTGTAAGATTCTTAAGATTTCTATACATTATTAATCCAATTATTACCTATTTGTAACTTCGCTTTAAATTTGTGTCAATGCAAGCTGCACTGCTGTACCCTTACTTCGTTGTTAGGATTCCATCTCACTTCTGTATTTCGTTTATACCTACATGAAATCATAAGAACAAGAATCTTTCCTACTGCATTAAAATTGTTAAAATCTTGCCAGTACAAAAAGCGGTTCTTACTACTTATTACTGAATGCTCGCTCAGTATCACAAAAGCTAAAATTAATATTGTTTGAAAATGTTTTCCTGTCTTTTGGACCAATGAGTAACCCAAGAGGGGCGCTGCGTGATAATAATGCTCAGAAAAAAGTTGATCGTGTTCTGTTTTAATTAGGATTTCGTTGTTGGCTTCTCTCCAGGGTGTGGTGAGCTCGAACAGAAGGTGTTTTATGTATGACCTTCTTTGTTAAATGTTAAAATAATAAAATCTGGTTAACCACTGAATGTCTACAAGCCATATATTCTTAAAATGACGCTAAATATACAATAAAATTGGCATGCTACTGTTTCGTTGCCATTCTATACAGATCTTTCATCCATTGTACCTATACATATATTTTCTTCTTCTGGCTATTAACTATTTGATTTTATATACTTACGTAGCTTCAGAAGGTCATCATGCATATCTGTTTGAAGTATTGAAGATATATATTTTTGCATATAGGACTGTAAAATTCTCCTTGTATCAGATGAACTATTTGGTCTCGACAGAATATTGTTTTTGTTTGACGACTATCACGAACGTAAGCAGCGTAACGTTGAAAGCGCACCTGTGATTTATTTCTTAAAGTGTCACGGACTGTTATGTGTTCCAATTTGCCGCGGGCCATAAACTACGTGATGCGCTTTCCTGTTCGTAAGTCGTATACGGCTAATCATATATGGACCTAATCAGATCGAATATATTTCCGCATGAAAAAAAGAAAATAGTCTTTAGTGCATATTTTTAATGATAAAACGCACTAGTTAAAGTTATTACGGTTATTCCCCCTTCCTTAGTAGTTTGTCAATCACAATAAAATTAGTTTTTCGTAGGACGAGAACTAAGGCCCCTATATCGAGCCTCGTTGTTACATCTTATTGCGACACGATTGCCCGGCAACTGATTTATCCGCCAATTGTCGGCATCTACTAGAGTGATCCTTCAATTGTTGCAATTTCCAATATAAACCTTACTAACGTTGTTAAAACGTAAGTAGAATTGTCGTAGAAAGTGATTTCAACAAAGGTGTATGAAAACCATGTGAATGAGTTTACAAAGGCCTAAAAAGCCTAAAGTTAATATGTGGAAGGCGATAATTCATAGGAAAAGGAAATATAGTGAAGTGAGTTCATGTGATCGCGAATCTTACGCCGCCCTAGCGGCAATGCAAGGAGGCAGTGCTGCTACGCTACCGCCATCTCTAGACGCGTTACGTGCATGTAAGTATTTTGGCTACTCGCCGCTAGATGTCGCTACAAAATGTTGATATGAAATAATTCGTGGTTTTTGTGTGACACAAACAAATTACAAATTTATAACTACTTAATTCTTGAAATTATGTATTAAATTTAAAAATATTACCAAAATGTTTACGTTAAATTACACTTTAAATAAGTTCATTGACTGTAACTTCAGTTATATTCACATACTTTGCTTACTTTTGAATATTTATTTTTGAAACTTTTCAATTTGTATAATTAATTAATCGTCCTCTTTCTTAAAAAGTTTTCACTAATAATTCCAGCTAACTGATCAGCGCTTCGTCTGAGGTATCAGTTATGGGAAAATTATGATTCATGCTATTGTCGTGAATGTCGAACAAAGCAGCTGTCCTCCAAATAAGGCTGGTCTTTGTGACAGTTTGCGGAGCTCGCCAACAAGTCGCCAACCCGTGTCGCTACTCGTAGTACAATGCTTATATTTTAATAACTCCTCTTGATTTGTCTTTAAAAACTTAAAGAAAAAATAAATTTTCTTAGTCTAGTCCTAAAATTACCATGGATGCGGTGTGTAGACTGACTATTAATTTTAAATTATTATTTTTGAAAAATAAAAAAAAAGACTAATAGTGGGCACAAAACATAGAACTCAATACAATCCCTAAGTGCTTTTTGGAGTAATTAATATTTTTATAATCTTTTAATTTCCTCATCATCACCGTCTTGAATGTTTAATATATATATACTTCCATATACTAAGACAGCTTGTTCTCAGAATTCACATTTATCCTTTTGTATTATTAAATTTGAACAATAGTATTATAAAGGAGCATTAAGGACACTTGGCTTGTGAACAAGCCATTTGTCTTCCATAATAAACAATGCATGCGCATTGAAGTAGGCACTCACTTATCACAAATACCTATCGCAGTTGACGAGAACGACAGGCGTCAGACAATATGGCTCCCACGACACCGTTTCCATGACTTTACGTAAATCCACTAATTACTTCGTTTGCACATAACAATGAAATATTTCTTCATTTATACACTACGCTATAATGGCGAACGTTGCATATTATTATCATATTTAAACTTAACAATTTTCAATTTACGATAATTTACACGTATAAAATGTATGAGGTAGATATTCAGTTAAATTTATGATTTCTAACAATCGAATTGTTTATACAATGCATTAGTAGATAATATGACACTATGTTTCCAAAATTTTTTTCTTAATTAGTACCTATTAAATGTTCTATTGCTGGGCAAAACCCCTCTAATTTCTTTCTTTGACCTTGTGTCCTTTCTTTTATAAAAATGCTTTTTAGATCAAAACTGTAACAAGGTGGTTAGGTACGTGATCTAAGTAGAACTTACATGTTTTTAAAACTAATTTAATTACGGAGTTATCAAAGTATTGTTTTAATTTATCCTTTCCCACACTACAAAATAAAAAACATATAATTGTAGATTTTAAAAATATACCTATAGTTAATCATCATATACAAGGATTATAAAGTTCTGGACTAGTTTTTTATCTAGCCTGTAAATGTTGTGTTGGGACAACTGTCTGCTGGGTACTTTACCCAGCACCGGGACACAACATTCACAGGCCTCCCCCTTTTTCTTATAATTATATAATAATAATATATAACTATCTTTGTAAATTCTGGACATTTTGGGGATTTGTCGATATCGTCCCGCCATCTCCTTCTCGGTCTACCTCTTCTACGGGCGTCCGGTATTCAGAAGGTAGGTTTTCGCCCACCTTTCTGGCCGCATACGATAAACGTGACCCCCCAGTCCCACTTGAATTTGTCAGTTTTTGCACGTTATTAAAAGAACGCTGTCCTGTGCTGTCTGATAATCCTTGTCGATTCGACATAAGCCTTAAACCCTGCGTTATATCTAGTCCGGTTTTATTTTGTAAAAATGATTTCATAACTATGCAATGGTTAAGTGTACCCACACAAAAAGGCCTGAATAATGTGCCGATTGGTTGTAAAATTGTTTGTGAGCATCAGCGTTGGGAAAGAGCGTGTCGTAACTGGGACGGAATTCCGTTGCAAGTGATACATTTTGGCAGCCATTCAGTGCAGTGTTTGTAGTACAATTCCAAGGTTTACTACCTACCTCTTATGGGACATGATGGAATTAATTGTCAGCTGACAATGCCAGTTAATCGTCCTCTATGCACATTTTAACTAATTTGTTTGTTTGTCATACATCTTATATTTACTTACTGATAATATTTTTATTTACACTGAATTAGTATAACACATGTGTCAATCGGCTTGCATGTGTAATAGAAAAACTTTAGCTATAATATTATTATGAATGCTGGCTGGCTATAAAAGCTTAATCAAATCCGCTAAGAAGCCGAAAGAAAGGTCTACACAAGACATTTTATAAAATTTACCCCACAAAGTAAACCATAATGGGAATATTCATGAAAGACAATGAGCGAATTCTTGTCCATTTTCCAAAGCTTCTTCGTTGCCAAGCGTTTAAGGGGCGTAGGCGCAATCTATGGCGCAAAGACTTTAAGGGCACTTCGATAGCCATAGCGTAAATTCGTTTAATTTACGCATCCAACTTACCTTATTTTAACGGAACTTTCATTTGTTATTACAACTTTCTCCGGACTGGGGTCATAAACACATGCAAGAATAGAATTGCTTTGTAGACACATACATATCATTCACGCAAGCTCGAGCGGTTTACAGGTTTGACCCACATCGACCGGCCATCGCCCCTGCCGGCTCTGATGCTCTTCAGGGATTCAAACAAACAGTTCTATTTATTTCGCCACGTACTATTAAACGCAACAGAAGATTATTTATCCATCATATGGTATATATTGATTCGGATATTAAATTAAACATGATAATTTTATTTCACGGAATGTGTAATAATTGTGTTTGTGTTAATTTGTCTGCGTTTTACGCAGAGAATTAAGTTTATTATTTTGTCTTCATTAAAAAATCTTAAGATTTTTTGATTACTATATGTATATCTTTAGGTAAGTGTGTTATATGAGTTTTCGTATTTAGAAATATTTGATTTTTGTATTCTAAATGAATGGTAACGTAAAATGAAGTGACCATGAAAGCAGTGATTTTGCAGAATCTTCCGGGACTGTTCGCATAAATTAGTACTAATCCGTATAGCATGACTCGTCACGGATAATAAGCTCGTCCAGTCTTTGTCTCCGAACTGTACCAAATTAGCCCATCCGTCTTCTTAGTACGAGACTGAATGAACTCTTTCATCTTTTAGGTCACGATATGCTCTGCGATTTTCCAACTTATTTGCTTGTCTTTCATGTCTTTGTGGCAATAGTTGAATATACGTTACATTTTATATATTGAATATAAGTAATTAAAGAAGTAAACTTATAACCGTATTTTAAGTAGTTTGTTTTTTGTGTGAATCGATTTTTTTAGGAAATGTAAAATGCATACAGTCATAATACAAATGCATACAGACATCAACAAGCTATGTTTGTTATCATTTAAGTATTAAATGTGTCACTTTAATGCAAACAAGTTCTACCTCCTTTTCTAATCTCGATCTCTCGAGTTGAAATGTGATTTCTGGACGCCTTATAAGTCTACTGACCTTACCTAGAAACGTACCTTTCTTCTGAAGAGAGAGCTGGCGACATAAAAACATAAGCTGCGCTCGGAAGGTGATCATTACTGGATTCCCATAGTTTTTCTTGCTTGTACTTGTGTTTCTTTGATTGGCCCGAGACGCAGTGGTTCGCTGAGTAGTCGATATCGAAGTTTATAATGAGTTCACATTTTTCCTTATTTTTTTTTTTATATTTCGAAGGAGAAGCTTTTAATGCGAAAGGTTGAAGTTATATACACTTATGAGGGTTGTAGTTATATCACGCTGCAAGTTTCAAAATAATGTGAGTGTAGAAATAACTTTCAAACATAAAGGTAGTCAGTTTACAAGTCTGCCTACATACGAGTTTGTTTTCTATAACCTCCATGTTCCAAGTGAGTCAGCTCATTCTGGATGCGGCTCGCACTCGCATTACGGCAAAGGCCAGTTACTGGCAACTGATTAAATTTTCACTAAAATATATGTATTTATATGGCTTTACATGGATAATTATGGATATATTGTTTCTTATAGGTCTATAGATAATTCTGTAAAGGCATCATTTTAGATGAATGATGATGGGATATTTGAAGCCACTTTATCTGTTAGGTAGAGCCATTGTGTGATTGCAATGTAATATACAACCATCACTCTTCTAAAATGATGCCTTTACATAACTTAATTACAGCTAGTAACAGTTTAGTTAATGTGCAAATTGTAATACATACAAAATTGTATATTACAATACTTTTTTTTATTGTTGCAGGTAAGTGTCCATACAACTGCAGTATATGTTAATGCATAGTGGATAAATTACGTATTGTACGGTAAGTTTACTAATAGTTAGTAATATATAGTTGTAATGACAAAATATCGTCTACACAATAATAGCAACCCTACAATAGCAATGGAAAAGATAATATTAATATTAAGATCGAAAACATGGAAATGAAACAAAACAGGAGCATTAATTTATTCGAATGGCCAAACTTTATCTGTCTGTGATTATATTCGATGTTACACTCTCTAAGCAGCGGTTTTTATCAAATTAATTGCAAGTGCAAATCTAGCATAATTTTGAGACTAACCGCAGTTAAATATCCGCTTTCATTAAGATATTTATCTTTGTATTGTTATTTTTCGCTGAGTTGCTTTTCTTCTTTTACACAATACAAATTATTTTCCATAATGTACGTTTTGTTTAAAATATATTTTGTCTCAATTATAGTTTATATCGAAATCGATAAGATTTAATATCAGAAAATTGTAAGTTTGACTTCGTTCTAGTGGGGCAAATAATTATAAATTAAATATTTCTTTTGGAAGAGTCTCAATTACTGATAATGCTATTTAAAAAAATAATTTTCATCAAATCATCGATACGGTTGCGTAGTAATAGTAAAGGTTTTGGTATTTTTTTATTTGACTTGCGATTTTATTAATGTAGATTATTATCTATCAGTCAGTAAACAAGGAAGAAAATTGGTTATAGTTAATAAATTTAATATTTATTTAGATTTTATTTTTGGCGACGCATGTGGCAGGGTTTTTCTTATTGTGAATTTATTGACGAAGTGAGTATTGTATTTTCTTTGTGCCTATATATTTTGCTTATATTATATCGTGATTAATAATTAAAATTGTAGTACTAAATTAGCAGAAACATAGTCGATGTTGTTTTGGCCATGTCGCGACGCGTTGCGCGGTCCGCGCCGGATATCTGCATAATATGACGCTGCGCACAACGGTGCACCGTTACATCGCTGCATCCGCTCATCACAATAATGCTAATATAGAAGAGTCACTCAAATGCTCAAACTATTTGTTTTATTTCGTGAAAAACCTGCATCTATCTGTAGTGCTCTTCAAGATCGGCTTAAAAGAATAATATTGATATGCCGTTTCATGGGTACCAATTAACATTTTTACACAATGTCCATTGTCTGTGTATGTCGCGATCAATTCTGAATTTTCACTATTTTGTAGTCTCCGCTTGAATCAGACTCTGACTCGCCAGTAGGTTTGTTTATGATGTTATTTTGAACTCGACTTGGACACGCGTCCTTTTCATACGGCGGCATTTGAACACGTCCTGTTATTGACTTTCATACAACGTTACCAACTTATTCAATTAGTAGTCAATGTTGTGATTAATATTCAGTAAAATAAAAACGATTAGGTCACGAGTTATTGTTTCATAGCTAACTAAGATAGTGTTTAATTAAATTGATAACTTATTGACATAATTACAGAAGCCCCCTGCAATATATTGCGTTGCGTTATGATTTAGTTTCTTTATCAGGATTTTATATGTCGAAACAAAAATATGTTTCTAATTTGGCCTGTTTTTTAAAGTTCCATGCCAAAAATATAATCCCCGCAGTACAACACGGCAATGCAGATGTTCCATATCACGCGTACAAATTGGGACAGGCCTTCGTTTTGCTTGTTGCTGAGATTTTATGTTCTACATTTGACATGATGTATAGGTAGAATTCGAGTGGGTGTACTACAAAACGTACCATTGTATTCCGACACAGATTGTGGACACGTTGAAGGCCTGTCATGTTTCTTATCTGATTAACTTGGGGTCAAAGAATCTAACCTTAACGTGATTCGAGTGATATTCACTATCAGTGAGCATACATCTAATCGCGCCGTGCTTGGCCACGTGCGCCATGCCTCGCCACGTCCTGTGTTCGTTCGTGACTCAGTGACTGCCGAAACAGGCCTAGTCACAACCCTATGTCGAATACGCGTTTTCATTTTCCGTTTTGTTTACGCATCCTTCCTTTGAAGACACGTTAAGCTTTCTGTTTCGTTATATGTTAATTATAGCCAAGAAAAGTTTTGTTAGGCTGCTTGTTTCCGGTGTAACGCAATAAATCCTGTCCAGTTATAAACAATCACATCTATCTATATTTATATCTGCTTTCAGTAACAGGGGATTTTTATGCTTCATTCCTTTTAAAACGTAGACAACTCTGCAATCAAAAGAAGTTATGAAAATTGCATGCAATAAAAATATTTCAAAACGAAGCCCTACATTGTAATGCGAAACTATCTCTCGGTTGCATCATTATATTGCGCGAAGATATATCGGTTTGGTTTGTGGTACACATTACTTTTTCATTTTTGAATGTATTTTCGTGTCTATAAGCGCGGTCATACCGTATATTTATGCTACTGTAGTTCATATAATTGTTCGTGCTTCCGTTAATTTTGTTCTGGTGATATCATAAATGTCATTTTATTCAAGTGCGATCCCAATCTTTTCAATTAATTATTCGATGCCGTATTTGAAATGCATTTATAGCGAGCATTTCGATTCTGACATGTATATGAGCGACGATGAACTGGAATATCTTGTATCCGGTGAGTACCAGCACAAGACACAAATTCTTTTCGACTTTCAATAGCATATGCATGTAGTAAAATTACGAATGCTCGCCACACTTAGCTTTTTAGTATCGGATCCTCTAATACTAAGTATTCATAGTAATATATGCTATATGCTATATGCTATATGCTATGTTATAGGAGGGAGACCTTTGACCAAATCCTAATGGCTGTAAATAAATAAATAATGTATAACTATGAAAAAAGAAAGTTAAAAGTTGATTATACATATATGAAAATGCGCGCGAAATAAATAACATATTTGTCTTATTTATTGACTTTTAGTTATTACATTGGATTTCATTGTTGCATTTATGTAACGTGGCCTGAATTTGTAATTACAATTTACAGTTCTATCAATTTAGTCCATGATTTATTTTAATTGCCAACAATGCAGTGTCAATGAACTCGTTTATTCAATAGTACGCGCTCGTATTTGGGGTCCTGCGGCGCATTGATAAAGTTTATCAATGTTAAATTTTTGTGGAAAGTGGAGTGGTGGGCGCACCGGGCGCGTAAGGTTGGTAAACAGTGTAGTCGACACGAGGCGTTGCGCTCCACGCCACGCTGTAACGCTGCACTCTGCTCTGCTAACTCTCCAGTTAGTTTTGCTCAGTCGCCAGTGTCGCCACACGCGCCCACAAAGCGCAGGAACTCTGCGGTTTGCACAGATAGCTACAAAATCTATTATACCGGTTATGGACCACAAGTGTTATACGACTCCGTTTGTTCTGTGACAAATACTTTGACCATTCAGTGCTTATACAGTGTGTTCTTTTTGTTTCTTAATTCCATATTTAAAATTGTGTCGTATAAGGAATCGGTTTTCTTTTTAACATATATCATTTATGGTATGTTAATAAAGCAAATTGTATATGCCCACTATACTTTTAAGAGGTTTCTTGTAAACAAGTCAACGTAAGTCGCGTTATATAATTTCGTTGGTGAAATGTTCTCTGCAAGCTTTCGAATTCTTGAAAATTGTTGGTTTAATGTCAACTTTAATGCAAAGGTCAGTGCGGCTGAGGTTGACAGTGGCCCTGTGAGGTACTGTTCCGTAATGAATCGATTAATAACTCGGTGTATTGATTGCCCCCAGTGGCCTAACATCATATCACACGTCGTTGGTTCGACGCCGTGGAAGAGGAACCTAAATATAGCCACATGCAGAGTGTGTCATTTGCTCCGGACGGTCACCCTTTACGATGGCATATATTTACATGCTCATATATCACGTTACCTACTCGAAGAGGTTGTGTTATACATATTTTGCATCTGTTTGTCTGTACTTATTTACTCTGACAAAGACGTTATTGACGAGAGAGGCCAGTTGTATCAGCGTTTTAAAACAAGCATTTGTAGGTTATATTTCAACGTGTACATACAATAAATTATGCTAAGTACTAGGATACCTTTAGTTTCATAATTTCATGCCTTGTTGCTTTGACCTTAACATTATAAAAACAACATATTCTCCGCTTCTCGATTCGCTGAGGAAAATTTGTTCATAATTTTCAATTATTGGAAGTATTTTTCTTTTTTAACATCTGTCTTGTGTTCTATTGTATCATGAGCCTGAGCATCGTGATTTGGAGGCCAGTATTTCGCGCTTCACTTGCCATCAATGAAAAGACGTTTAGTCACACACGAATGAGTAAAGTTGTTATTGGACATTTCTATCTGAGATTAGAATATTTTAATGATCCATCTATTTCGACAAGAAATGAAAATTTTGTTCGAATGTTGATTTCCTGATTTCTTGCTATTTTTATTTTAGAAGCAGTTTGTAATATATTTTTATAATTTACTTTATTAAAGATTCAATCATCGGAAAAGAGTCAGGACGACTGACGAAGAGGCTTGTGCCTCTTCGTCAGTCGTAGAAATTAATTTAAATAAACTCGTAGAAATTTTGTAAACTCAACAACAACTGAAACAAGAGTTAAGGATAAGAATAATAAAATTGCATCTATATAAAATTACAAGTAGAATGCGTTAAAAAATTCACGAGGAGCATCTGTCGCGCCGGGTGGTACGAAATCTCGCCTGCACATGTCTTGTGCCTCCACGTCTTGCAACTGCCAAGACGGCATCCCGCTACCTGCTCCACAAACCATTGTTATCTCGCTCCCTAGTGCCCGACCAGCCCACAATGCGGACCTGCTTACCCGGTTTTGTTCTTACAATAAAATCTTATTGTTTTCAAGTGTATTATCAGTGACGCACTTGACTTAGAGTAGGTAGACTCATTCTATCCGTTTCTCTATCGATTGTTTACCGAGGAAGGAAACTACGTTTAGAGACAGGATACATAAATTTCTAGTTTTGAGCAATAGTCTATAATTACTGCAAATGAAATGCGAACGTTGTAATGCGGTTGCAGAATGTCTGCCATCATTGTCAGAATACAAATGTTTACATTTAAAATGCAGGTAAACGATTCATAATGGGCGACGGTTCATGTTATTTGTCAATCGGCACACGTCTTCCCCATAGCGTGCATTATTCCTTGAATTCAAAGATAATTTGATACGGGTCTTGCAACTGGAATTCCATCGACGTTATTGTAGAACCATCTTAATATAAAATGACAAGATCAGTTGTTTAATGTGATTGTGTCAAATTTGTTTACTAAAATGTATCGAATTCAAAAATATTTATTGCAATATAACTGTGTCCCTGGCTGAAACGGAATATGAAAGAAAATCTTTACATAAATGTTTTGATAAACGATTCATTATCAAATGATGTATTTGTAGAAGAATTTGTTGTTTATATAAGAGTTTCCTCGCGGGTAATATAAATCGCGGTGGCGACAGATAAGTGCGTGGTTATCGTCACCAGCCGAATTCCCCGAGAAGCGATAACGCCCGTGAGAACATGCATCGTAGGGATAAACTGGGATTTTTTGGGAACATTCGAGCGCAATAAACGTTCGTCAAGTTGATTATGGTAAAAGCTTTCGACGGGTAGAGGGACTCTCAAGTGGAGTACTGACTTGAAAGGTATATTTGATAAGTCTTTAAAATTATATATTCATTTTGTAATATACCAAATATGTTCAAAACATAAAATATATTATACATTCAGAAGCTAACTCTCGATAAAATATAATCTTAACTGTACACAGCAGTCAAAATCTCGTGAAACTCCTTCGAAACTTGTGTGTGTGTGTACGAGGTAGTCTCGATGGGACATCTGGCGAGCTGTGTCCTGAGAGGCCTCAATTTAGTGTTTGCACAATAATTACAGAGCTGGCGAGGTGTGCCAGTAACATGAACCTGAATAATCACTGACAATAACGGTCGACTAACTGCTGGCCTCTTTGTGAGACAATATGAAATTACATACGTCTATATAAGAAGGATTAATAGGTTGAAATAGAAGCTTTCGAATAAAATCAAAAATATATGGTTTTTTGGAAACCAATATAGTAATTTCTGAATTTAATCGACCAAATGAACTTGTCGAAAAAATGAACATTGAACCAATATTTATAAAGTTGTCAGTTTGAAATCAGTCCTTCGGCGAATAATAGCATCGTCAACGTGGAACAGTAAAGGTGCATCGGCAGCATATTATCTGTTTATTGGTGTGTATGTAAACAGTAAAAATTATGAATTACATATGCATAATTTTTAGATTAGGGTTTCTTCACACTGCGGTGCAAATAGACGCGGCGAAATTTATATATTGGTCTCTATGAGAACGACATTTTTAAGTTATGCAAAACGAAAGACAATGAGGTATTCCAAACCTACTTATGTAAATGCTTCGCACCAGTTATGCTTGGACTCTTTTTACTTCATTTAGATATGTGGACTTTCACTATATAATTCAAAATTGTATATATTCTTAAGTATTTCCTATTTGGGTATTGCTAAATTCTTCAGACCTCCGGGAAAACGTAGAACGACCAACTGACCACTGAGGAATGTCAAAGCGTTATTGAGTGAGAACTTCAGGTGACAATTTTCGCGGAGCCCTGCCAATGGCGACGCCTTATTGGTCAAGCGGCGGCGGTGACATCGCGGTCATTCCCCGCACTTCCGGTACCTACGGCTCCCGGAAATTGACGACCAGTCACTGGTAAACGGTTGTTCTAAAACACGGCTATTATATTAGTGAAAATGTGTTTAAGGTTTCCAATACATGTACATTCGTTTAACAGTAGGCACATATAAAATTTTCTTCAGCCATTCATAAAACCAACTTACATGTCATTTGGAATATTTATTTTCATATATCACATAGAATTTAAAGTATATAGTAAGAATTCTGTACCGCATTGCAATATCTGCCAGAATCAATGTTAAAAACAGATAAGCTGCCTTAAGAGTTCAGAGTTGAGATAAGTGAAAGTTTTATGTCACTTTTCAATATCGCTATTGACGCGTAAAAATCGAGGACGTAACTGCGCAGGATTATTATATAAAATGCATAATATAGTGAAGTAACTTTATTGATAAATTAAGCATAACCCTGCTTTATGCAACTATCATCATTATCTGTCTACATTTAAGGAAACTTGCACGCAATAACGTGTTTCGGTTAAATATCTCAGCAGCAGTAGTGGGTTTATGTATATGTAAATATAGTCTGCAATTATTCATTTACTTAGTTACTTGAAAATAGATTTGTTTCCTGTCATGTATTAAAATTTAGGTTATTTTTATATAAATCATCTTTAAAATCAAGAATATATGTTTAACTAATATATATAGTTTAGCTAATTTATCTACAAAGTTTTTCTGTCAGTATCTTGGCATAATCCGATTGAACTGATTTCAAAGGGCAAAAAAGGTTTTAAACAGCATTTGCGATAAGATTTTTGCCTTATCCAACTGATTCGGTGCAATCGTTTAGTCACGAATTCTATTCTGGATAGATTTGTCCGCCGACCATTACTGCTGTAATATAGTTTCTTCTGTCGATATAGTTTCCCAGGATTTGCTATTCACTAAATTGGATGCACTTGCTAATAGACAGAGCTGTATTATAAATATTTGGCTTTGTCGTATATTGTCTTACACTAGTGGTAAAATTTATTTTCATGGAATTGCATAATGATGTTATTTATCTATTATGTATATCTATTATTTTCATTGTAGTTACCATCAGTCTCTCAAATCACCATAGTGAAGAGTACATAACAATGTACTCACATTACACTTCAGTACTCGTACACACACATAGACACATAGCATCAGTCACCCAGAATTGATTTTATAGAACTCAGTTCCATCAGAACTTATTGCGTAAGACGTGACATTTAAACCTTTCCACTTTCACTTAATAAACACTCAGATCTCGCACAGTACGAAGTTCCTATACAATTAGTATATACGCTATATTACTATCTTATGTGAATTGCAAATTTAGAGAAACTTGAGTATTGTCAGCCGTCTCGTACGTGCGTGAGTACATGTGAACAGTGCACCGCGGCTCTGTTGTCTACCATTAACTTGGCTAAATCATGGCATGACTGCTTGTTCAACCTGCTTTACCAGTTACCTCTTTAAATCCTTTAACTGTATTTCATAAAATATCTATACTGTTTTATGTGAAAGTACATCCTCCCTTTCTCTTAGAACTAGGATGTAAACGTTCTATAATATTCCATACTTAACACTGAAAACCTTTGTAGATATTGTATTTTTAGTTATCAAAATATTTCAGCTTTAATTTCTGAAATACTTATTGCGAATGAATTAAGTAAACACGAAAGTTTATTTTGGCATCTAAATGTAAATTATGTGAGCGTCTACATGCTGCTGTTCCTGTCCAGTTTTCATTATTTAACACCGACTATGATGTAAGAAACACATTATAGAATGTTATTATGAGATAATGGAAGTATTTAGATGACTGCGATCAATCTCTATTTGATTATAGGTAAAATAGATAACTCCATAATATCAATAAGATAATTACTATCAATTTCAGGAAAACGGGACATACGTCACATAAATTTAAACAAACTATAAATTTCTTAACCTATTGAAAAGCTATTACAATGTTTATAGGCGATATTCGGGAGCGTGTTTGCGACGCCCTGGCCGGATTCCAAACATCGCTTTATTGCCTGTTTACCAGCAGACGTCTCCTAAAATCATGCCTGTAAATCTGTGCCATCTAGTTTTATCGTGCTTGTTACCTGGATGCCTGGAGCACTGTTTTTTAAGCTCAATGGTTGTCGCGCCCGGTCGGTGATAGTGGCGGTTAAGTTAAGACGCAATGATCGGTCATTGTACGGATGACCAAAATTATCTTGATCTCCACCGTGCTTCGGAAGGGACATTAAGCCATTGGTATCGGTTGTATTTGCAACTGTTAAAACCATCCAATCTGCAATGGGCCTGCGTGGTGGGTTATGGCCGAAACTCCTCAGTGAGGATACTCACTGGCAAATAAATAATTTTTTAGTCAAGGCAATATAGAAATAGTTCAGAATTTGAATTTTCATTGCCGCCGTGATGCGGTATTCTAATGGGACGGACATAACCCACTTTAGAATACATAAGGCTACCTCCCCCACCCACGTGCTAATTTCACTGATCGCAGTTTCTTTTATAGTTGGCTCTCAAATATCCTCAAACACTTAATGTAGCGAATATTATATAGATATTAAGAATCAGCATTTAACTGATATTATAACCTTTTGAAATACCCCTTCAACAGAGAGAGTTTGTAGTTACATACAGTACATGCTACTTACAAATGTAGTTAAATTTACTTCGTAGATTTAACTTAAATTTTATTATAGACTTGTTGTCATATAATAAAGTAGGTCAGGTGTAATATGAAGCAAAGTAGGTAGGTTAGGTAATGCACGCATTGAGTGCGTGCCTAATCTCCTCCATTGAGCATTTGCAGGGGACTGCAGTCTACTTAACCTACTACGGTACATCGCTTACTGTACTGTGAATTAATCTTAATGTCCACATACTCTACAACCTCTTCAGTCATTTTCTTCAATTATTTCCAACTCATAATTTTTTTCTAAATGGGAAATAAATAGTTACTTCTTCATTTTATTTGAACTTTCTGTTAATCATTTGAAAGAGTCACAACAGTTTACTTGTAGTTTCCTTTGTTGTTGTTAATCTTGTTTTATCTTCAAATTACAAAGAAAATAGATGACATTGAAGCCTGATTCAACTTATCCCATAATTATTATGTTATAGCTATAATTTTTCTATCGATTTATTCAAACAATATATAAAAATACTAGTGGCATATGATTCTGTCTTTGCCGTTTGCATAATGAAATAAATACTATCGTATCGATTTTAACAACACTAGCTCATCCACCTCCATTATATGTACATATTATTATCATCTTCCTGATCAGTTTCACTTGTAGTAGGCCACAAAAATGCACTTATTTAGTACATCGGTTGGGTGGCGTCCGCTGCACGCACATAGCATTCTATTGGCACACTTCTCTTCAACGAAAGTTCGTTATATATTCCACTTTTTGCGCTTTCCTTGCGAGACACCGCTTCATTGATCCACTACTCTAGTAGTATTTGTTAATGAAATACGGTAATGCAATCGCTTATTCAGTTTTACAAAATTTGATTGATGCATGTTCTTTTATGCTTCAGTCATTTCCTTGTCTCTTTATTATTTTAATAATCATTATCATTATTACCCTATTTTCATTTTTTTTGTTGTTGTACAGTCAACAGTAGTAGTAGAAACTCTATGGCGCGGTAATAGTGGTGAGTTTGCAATAAATTTGGGTAGGTTGATGTGCTGTGTTGACTGTACATAGTTATCGTACTCGCATACATATAATAATATTAAAAGTCTCTAACAACCTCTAAAAAACCATAATTTATCTTATAATGTCTCCTAGAAACACTTGTGTAAAATAAGTTTTATTTTAATTTATGCTAATTATGACACCGTATAATGATGTATAATTACTAGTTTATTACCCAATTATTTTTTTTTAAATTTTGGATTTAGAGAATGCTATTCTTTACTATTCGCTTTCGGTTCCTATTTTATTTACAAAGATATTAGAGAACATTGCGCAAGTTTCGGTTCTGCCAAGTTCAGCCGCCTACCAGCCGCCTCCGGCCCCGCGTCTCCTACGCGCAACTGATAAGCTGTTCTCACTAACTACATCTGTTGAGATTAGTAATCGGAGACACGGATTCCATCTGCTTGTTGTGTTGTCAATGTTGTTTTGTGTTTAACTATATTTTTTTCAGGTTTATTAAAAACGAGATTCTTGTTTGTCTTTTGTTAAAACTTGAAGAGATTATTCATAATTAGATCAACGTAATTATAATTTACCTATTTTAATTGGGAAAACTTTTATAACCTCTTTTCCCCCCATATCTGTATAATCATATAAATACCGATAATAAACAATATCGTGCTTTAACAATAACAACAATAACATAAAACATGTAAATAGCCGCTATACCACTTCTCGCCAAGGCCGTCATCTCCTCAACATATCGACGTTGTTCATTCTTAACGCCCACTTAAAATCTTTACATTTAATTGTTCAAGTCCCAATTCTCAATTCCTTTGACGTCTGATGGCCAGTTGCATTTAAAATGCTCAATATTTCTATTTTCTAAATCAATGCATTCCAGTTCTTTACACCCGCTTTATGTTATCGGGGATCAATGATTTCAATTCGTGTCCGTTATCAAAATAATTAACTATCCCTTTTGTTTTAAGAGTTAATACAGCTAATGCGGTTTCAGTGATTAAACCTAACCTGTTGTTTATTAATTTGGATCTTTTCCACTTTGGTATTCTTGTTTTTTTTTTCTTTACACACACATATCAATTACTCGGTCTGGTCAACGAACCGTTAAAGAACTAAAAAACAATGCGATATTATTTTATTCACACGCTGTGTCTAATAAATTCATACACTTCATTAAGTTCTCCATAGAGTTTCATATGACTTCCCTTTTTATATCCAGCGCTATTTAATGAGATGCTTTTTACCCGTAGAATCTAGCACCCTAATATGTGCAGTCGACATTCCAGCCAGTTCCTGTTTACTCGTCTTCGCTAGTGGGCTTAAAATAATTACACAAGTGCGTCTGTGTTGGGTCTTTTCTGAATGAGTTCTTTTAGATATGATTTTTAGATCATTCCTTTTCTTCCTTATGCCCTTTACCTATTTTGTCTTAGGTCAGACTTTCATGTATTCTAAGCTCTCTCTCTTGTATCGTACCAGTCATCATGTTGGACCATCGTGTTGAATGATGCTTATTATGTTTTGTACTATTTAGGAGGAGCCTGTCATTTTGTGTCGTTAATGTATATCACCAGATTCTCGTTGGTCTTTTTAATCCTGACCTCATATTAATTTCATTCATTTATCTATTATATTGTTTTTTTTTTAATTTATGCAAGGAGCCTATCCTTTTATGAGTTATTTTCATAAACCTGTTTTATTACGATCTGCTTCCGTATTAAATTTATTTATCCCGGGTGAATTGTGGCGTGAAGAAACACCATCTGCGCCATGTTGATTATTGGAGCACGTTCGAATTTCAAACTGTGAATAGTAAATAAACGGTCCGACATGGAGGGCGAAGGCGTGCGCGTGCGCCGCTCTTGCTTCACTCACGTCTCCTCAGTATGTTCGTATCTCCGGATGGAGACAGTCACGCGGCTCTTTATTCATATAGAATCTATGTATATTGGTAGGACGAAAGTGTTAACGTTTTTTTCGCTGAAGAAATTGTGTGCCTTGTGGAAATATGTCATTTAAGGATACACAGCCGATTGGTGCCACATCGTAGTTTACCCGTTCGTGACCTGTGTGTTTATTTTGGTGTCGCTCTATTTTCGTAATGGTGCTCTTAGTGTGAATAAATACAATTCTTTACCGTCGAATACAAATGTTTTGACGTTATTCCTAAGGAAATATTTCTGTAATTTACATAAATTATTTGTGCTTCAGTACAGTTGTTCCTACATACTTACATAAACACCTTTGTGAGTTTGTGTATACATATAGACACAATATTACATTACTATCCTTGAAATGTAAGTCGAGAACGTGATATCGCAACTTGACTCATCCATCATTATAAATCTGAATCAGTTGGTAGTATGTACATAGGTATCTAGTCAAATACGATTCATGTAATACAATATAAAATAATTTGCACAACAAACAAATAAACATAGGTATTTTATAATGATATGCTAACAGGAAGTTATGTTTGGTTACATAATATATTTGCACATCGTTATTTACCTAAAACAAAAAATGAAAAATAGTAGGGATTATATATAAATGAATGATAACAATATATTTTATAATATATATTAATTTTCCTAAAAGTAATTGCACCTCTATATATGGTCATTTCAATAAGATTCTTATATGAAGAATAGCTTAAAATATAAATTCCATTTATTTATTTATAACTTATCTCCTCAACATGACTGAATATCGATCAAAGAAAATCCTGCAAGGAAATCGGAATACTAATTTTTTCACTAATTTAATTGAAGTAATAAGAATACCTAGAAATACAATACGAAATATCTCTGTAAGAAACTACTACAAACGTTATTAAATTTTACTGCGTTTTTGTATCAAAAGCGAAAAGTGTGATTTTGTTGATGAATACTTATTTTATTTTCAACCCTGTTGTTATTTTGCCCGAAGATTTGTATCCAAAGTTAAATGATTGCTTGATGGATGAACGATCTTATTAAGCTATATAAGCTGAGAAGAACTATTTGGCTAGTCCATGACATGAGCTCATCGCTTTAAATCTCCTACTCCACTTCCATCGCTCCAATTTTGCGCATTTGCGAATGGCTATATCCGTTGTAAATCGACCGCATCCTTCGACCATCTTTCCGTTGAACCGCTTTATATGATTTATACCTTCGCCATCATTAGTTAGCATGTCAGCGATTGTTGTCAGCGGATGTATTTTATTTGCTTCAACAACCTATTCACATATTTCTTTTATGGAGTGAATCAACCGGCTTCAGACATCGACTTGTAATTTCTTAGTAAGGCAGTCAATTAACGCGTCGACATGATCTATTCTTGTATTATTTAATTCGTGCATTTGAAGACTGCCTGTTAAAAATCTACAAGTGGCACTCATTCAACCTCCGCCGTATTATTAAAACAGATGTTACCTCAAACATTTGTCACATCATATCATGATTTCACGTCGTAGGGTTTAGTCACGACAAGTCTCTTTTCAACACCATTATATTGTTTAAACTCCATTGGCCTTCGCGTGCTAGCAAAAAAACTTTGAGGGCCTGCACGCCACCCCTTACTAGACGCCTTGGTTATTTCTTATCTTGGGAAATATCACTCATGTGCCGGAAAGAGTTGGCCTTATGCCAGCATAATCCAACGTCTCATTACGTATATATCTACTGTTCCGTTAACTAAAACACGTAAATAGAATTTACGATATAAGTCTGATTACTGGGTAACAAAATAGTGGTCATTTATTTTATTAAAATAGAAGGCAGTACCGTATAGCTTTTTCTGTGGCACCTGAATGGAATCATAACAAACAATATTATGGCTACCGCAGTCGTTCCGGGTGGGCAGGCACCTTGAGACGGCCTTCAGAACAATGCTGTGAAATTACTAAAACCATCTTTTCGAAAACACTCAGCAGTTGAATTACCATAAAATTATTTTCACCCAGAAAGAAGAAGAAGTACTCATTGGTACTTCTTCTTCTTCTTGTATTTAGTAGTATCATATTTTGCTTCTTTTAAGTGTTGTCAGCACTGCACGTAAATTTCCTCCATTTTATTAATATTCTTTAGAGCTTTAGATTAATTATCATCATTATTGTTATTTCAACTACTGAGCATAGGCCTCAATGAAATTAATATAACTAACTAGGGTCTTAGCAGTGTATGCATAATACTAAACTCATGAAAGTCACAAGTGAATTCCGTAATTTTCTCTTTGCTTGATACACGTCAAGTCCCGCTCCCACACTGAACTTTCCACTGAGACAATGGCTCGTTTCAAGATTTCACTCTTTTTGTCAACGCACTAACTAAGTGCATTCGCTGTTAATTAAAACTAAATCCGTAACATCTTCCTGCAATGACGTTTGACGTTTGTTTCACTAGTTACATAAAGTCATAAAAAGTTACACCTTCCGCGTCGAACTTACGTTCACATAACTTTTTTTAACACACGCTTGTTTTTGAAGTTTGTACTCCAACTGAATGTTAGAGATTTTCCTTAAAACCTGATTTTTTTCATTCTCGTTGGCCAATTTTGCTATCTAATTAACTTTAATTAGCTTTGTCTACAGGATAATTATTCCCGTGTCCCGTAGCAATTTTGGCGAAATTTCCTTACTTTGTTAGAATAATTAAAACGTTCATTGCTATTGGTTAAAAAACTGCAGGTCCGACAATTGGTTTTTTGTGTGAAGCAATGTAATTTGTTACGGTTGTTGAGAGGACAATGGTCAGGGCTGCTAGACTTGGGTAACTTCAGGGCTCCCATTATTTGAGTAAAGGTTTATTACTTACAATAATTTCAGAGAAATGCTGAGAAAAATGAAGGATCAACATTCTTAAGTTTACGTTTTTCTTTAATAATTTACTCGTGTAGATATTAAACGAAAACGTAAATTAACGTAAGGTAAACGTAATGTAACGTAGGTACGTTTTACGTAAACTAAGCAATAGAGTAAATGCGAATTTCATTCAAAGTGTACGTAATCGTTTGAATATTTATCTATTATAATTATAGTTATAATTAACCCCGTAAGTCGTGATACTGTATGCACGTAATTATAATTTGTTCAGCTGTACTAATACACACACCTTTATTAGCCTTCGTAACAAATTAAAGCTCAGTCAGTAGTGAGCCCTTTACGGTAGTTTTACAAATCAATCAGTAGCTATCGGGTAACAGACCTTGGGAGAATACGTTTACTGATTCGTCAAGGTTTCTCAATCAAACCAATGAATTTTGGTATTTGTTTAAACGCCTACGACAAATAAGTTTGAACAAAAATCTACCTACGGTAGATATTTTGTGGTGCTTGTGTACACAAAATTATATGAATAGACGTTGCATAACTCATGGCATGGAGTACTTGAATAGGTCCACGACACAAAGATGCAGAGATGTTGTCTTTTGTTCGTCTGCCATTCATTAGCCGAATGTCGCTAGTAGGCCCCTTTCTGAGAGTGCGTTGAACTGACATTGTTCCATAAAGACGCTCGTGTAACATGTTTACGGGATGTCAACGAGTTTTTGGTACTTACATGGAAGGAATGCACCAATCGCTCATTTCAGACCTGCCGATGGATGTGACATGTTTCATGCATAAACCACTTCGCTGAACTGACCTGGCTGTAATTCCTTCTAAATAGGTACAGTTGCAATATTTATATTGACCAAGGATGCTTTTTTTAGTCTTAATTGTATAATGGGTTGCTTAGACATGTTGTTTTAATGTGTTTTGGCATATTGATTTGATGTTATAAAGGAAGATGTTACGGAATAAATTTTTATATGATATTTAACTAAATGAACTAATTCTTCTTTTAAGATACACCTCCTACTGCAGAATCAAATAAAACAAAGACATATGTCAAAACACTTCAATCATATTATTTTATAAACAAAGTGGTTTTATTTTATCTAGATTATTAGCGCAGTTGATCATTGAACGACGATTGCAAGGTCTTTTACGATAACACCAGATAAAGCACGAATATGGAAAACAAATGACAGTGATGTTTAAAAAGGTGGACTTGTAACACGTTAGAGATAAACAACAATGACTGATTAATCGAGTGAAGTGTCAGACGTCAGTGAGTGAACAGTCGAAGAACCTAGTGTCAGTTTCATCAGTGATACGGTTTCCTTTTCTGTGGATTGTCGGGACATGAGTGAGGATGAGTACAGAGCGACGCCTTTCCCGGAGTTTCCACTCCTGTCTGAAGGGTTCGTCGACCGAGGAGGCGGCCGATGAAGATGAGAGTTGCTACCACTCTCTAGGTGGCAGGCATTCTCTCAGTAGACAACCTCAGGTGTACGTAGAAGATCTCACGAATGTCTCCCTGGCAGATTTTGAATCTACGCAGGATGAGAATAATGGTTTGTACATTTATATAATTTTTGCTTTTTATTCTCGTGTTTATAAAGTGCTAGCTTTTGCTCGCGGATCCACCCGTGTGAATTTCATGGAACGGTTTTACCCGGTACCAAACACACAAACTTACTTTCGCATTTATAATATTAGGAATACCTTTCAGTCAATCCGATGACTTGACCCTGATTTATATAAAAATAATCACGTGTTCTGCTGTTTTATTACATTGCTTGTTGACATTACACACGGGATGTAACAGCAAATATAAACAAAACATGTTTTATTGTGAGAAATTTTAAGATTTTTAAAGAAATGGAACTTGGCGCCTTTACATTTAAAAATTAACATATGCAATCTGTTTGTTAAATTATGAATGGAGTTGCCTCGTGTAATAAATCTCATGAAATAGTTCATCCTAACCCATAAATAACAGTTACGTAAGTCTAATAAGTTGCACATATTATGTAACTGTGCTGCATATAAGGAAACCGCGACATAACTGTCGGCGGCTGAAACCGCACTATATGTGAACACTTCATGTCTGTCCAAGTAGTAGTTATTTTAAACTTTAACGCACATAAAATAAGAACTAACGGCTCTGCGTTATTATTCTAACCCTTTTGTTAAGAATTTTATAGCGCGGAATGAATGAAGTCTATTATAGGTATAATAAGAAACGCTTCCTATATACGAGTTGATCAAATTGGGATAAGATTTTCCGTTGGATTGATAATTTATTTTTTATTATATTTATTAGCTATGTAAGTATAACCCATGTACGTTAGTCAAGCATGCCTATGAAACTCAATCCATAAAGGACCGAGACCAAACCATTCCCAGACTATGTAATGCTCAGGGTAAAGTTGGGTTGGTCGTGGGCTAAATGTAGGTTCTCATGATGGATATTAATAGAAACACAATAAGTACTATTTTTTTTAAACTAAATTTGTGTAGTTTTATGCGAAAGAAAAAATATATATAAAACACAACAGCAATATTGCATGTACAATGTAAATACGAGAATAGGAGAAATTGGTTAACAGTGAAAACTTGTAAATGGCTTTATTGTTATTTGTGTTAGTGCTTATTAACTTGTTCAATAACTGTAAGTTTACTTGAGAAATAAATAAACAAATAGGTAACAAAACGTAAAATCTTGATCTTGACATTGATTCGCTAATGGCATGATTCATCTCACTGATTCGAACGTGAGTACGTAATGCCTAATCACGTAGGATGCACTTACGCTGCCTACACGTAATGAAGACTTGATAATTTACTACTTAATAATATTCAGATTATTGCAAGTGGGTTGGATATTTTGAAACATTCGATCATCAACTCGTGTAATTATTATTAATTTCGTATTAATCTGCACTTTTGGAAGGTTTTGTACTGTTTCACTTGTGTAAGGCCTGATTAGGTGGGACGAGAAAATAATTTATTTCGCAAACGATATTTATGTTAGTTTTTTCTTATGTTTAAGTTTCACGTACATTTGAATCATTTGATCCCTAGTGCACCTGTAAGGCCAACAGGCGCGGGCGCAACCACCGCTCACATCCGCTTCCTGTGTTCCTGTCCCTGTCATATCGAATCCTTTTTAGTTGAAGTATTTGCTTCCGTCTCATTCTCATCGTCACGCAATTTGAACACACTACACAGCACGATAAAATGTTTAATAAATACGTATAATGAAACAAAACGATGATTGCATTGACTTTTATGAGCGTCATGCAACGAAATATTTTTATACATCTATTTGCATCAGTTAGATCAGTCATGACTGATACTTCTGTTAGTGCGAGAGTCATCATAAAGTTTGTCGAGAAGAATAGAAAAAGCGTCGTTGTCGTACGCACTCTTATTTTGCATTGCATATTCCCACAAGAGTTTCTCATTATTATTCCGATTTTGTATCTGCAATTGATTAAGTTATTTTTACGGGCAAATAAATATTTGTTTCGCCTCATAAGTTCGTTACAACTTGCGGTGCACTTTAGTCGTACGAGTAAGTAAGTACTTGTAGATAATTACTACCCAGTATTGGATCGTCCATCGTGGCCAATCAAGTGCGTGTGGCATTATCTCCGATGGCATCTCGTTTGCAGGATCTGGTTTTTGTGAGCAGCCTCCATCTCGAACGGAAGCCGAGCTGGTTTGCGCCTACAACCGCCGCGGCTTTGTTACGAGACTTGAATGAATTTCTGAGGGGCAGGAAATAGGCACACGTGTTAATTGATAGCCCAAATATAAGGTGACTTGGTTTGCTTTCTCATGAAGTTTTTATACTTATACTTCCTCATGGGTTGGAATATTTTAATATTCACCATAAACGACTTTATTCTTTTAGTAGGTACTATATGTATTATAGACATCAGACAACATTAATAAGTTTAAAATGTATTCTCTCTTTTACTTCATTTATATATCAAACCAATGAAGAAAACGATTGTGTACTGGCAATCAATAAATTTCTTCTATTTAAAATTATAAATAGAAAATCATGCTGGTCATTTCCATTGTGCGGTTATTTTTTTAATCAATGTCAATTACATTAACTATGGATTGCATTGCTGATTCCTGTAGCTGGTACACTTCGCGCGGTGGCTCTGTACAATTAACAAGCATATTGTGTCAATTAAAACGTCCCGTCGCGCTCGGAGAGCTCCGTGCGACCCCAGCATGAGATCATTCGTGATCTCATCATAATGCCGCAATTACCATTTCAGTGTATTTACCGCAGATATCGGAGTTTTTACGACGTCGTATTATTGCAGTCTATAGGACAAATATAAATAAATACTGGCATAAACTTTTTCCACTATTAATTTTTAATTTAAAGATTAATATTTCCAATGGCCTTACAGGCTTATTGTTGATTCGGTAGCACAGGTAATTCGTCGCCTCTTTTACATTTATAAGTAAGAATATTTTTGAGCTAAAAGAAAAAAAATATTATGCCTATATACTACTATTTTATATATTGTACGGTTATATAATAAATCGTTAAAATTTTCTATTTCATGTTTTACCCACGATATTATTGTTTATAATTTAAGTATATGCAACTGATGTTTTAATCAGAGAACGATAGAGTTGCACGAAAGTCATTGCTGCGAAGGCATACCTACGATAGTCTTTTCATAATTTCATGTGAAAAATTAGTAATATAGTTTAAATCTTACGATTTCATTTTTTTATATGCTTTCGGGATATAATATTACCTTTGATGAAAATATGACAAAGACATCAGTGTGCGGACATTGCTCTTTCTAATTCAGGTTCGTTATTTGGCGTATTCTTGGCAGTAATGCGTCGATGTCATCAGCTCACACGGTCATTCATAAATTGGTTGATTCATGCCGAATTATGCCGTTTTTAGTGCGTGTTGATTTTTTTCCTCTATATAAGACAATAAACATTAAATGCATTTTATTTGTTAAAAAAAATATATAGTTTCTCATATTTATTGGTAAATTCTTGTAATTTACATACATAAAAAAGCCATAATTCTTTTTCAATCAAACATCTACAGCAAAACACCACGTCGCGTTATTGTCGTATTATTCTTTTATCCTATTTGATATAGGTGTAATAACTGAAATTTAATAATGGAATAAAGTCTAACACAATATTGGCGTTCGCTAAATCGTTATCGCATGTGAAAAGTGTGCCGTACGCAGGAAATGATAGTTCGCATGTTAAATACCCGCTATCTAATAGCTGTTGCAACTTGCAACCCGTAGTTAAGGATATTTACATAATATCAATATATTTTTGTTTACTTGTCAGTTTACTTTTTATTATTTCAGGCACATTTCAGAACGCAATATCAATGTAAAATGAATAGTGTGCTACAGGCACATGTTTAAAGTATGTATTTTTCATTATTATAATTTTTAAGATTTTATGTATTACGATCATGATTTATTATTATTTTTTTGTTTCAGGTAAGTAACCAGTCAAGGGAAAACTGAACAGTGAATATGAAATGGTACAGGTACCGCCATCTATACTTTGTTTTTGAAAAGTTCCGCTACTCGATGATAGAGGGCGCCATAATGCTCTATACTACCGCGGTACGGTGCTACTCGAAACTACGACGATTAAGCAGTCGTCGCAGTTTTTGTATTTAATTTTCAAGTATAATAACTAGGGTTTCTTTTGATTTTAGTACAAATAAACCTTATCTAACTCTAATCTGACTGGCATTTTCTGAGCTGGCATTCTGGCATGAGTGTGTGTCTGGTGAATGAAAAGTCTCGTCGTGTACTATTTATTTTAATATTATCTAATTCTAATCAAATGAAGTAGACCTAGGTATGTACTTAGGTCTGTGTGTTGAACCATAACAAAGTATAATCGTATTTAAATAACAATATAGCCCTCGGTTTGAGGCTAACAATGCAGGAACCAGTTTGTGGGTTCATGACCGATCGCCTCTCGCATAATGCCAAGCCTTCGAATCGTGATCGTGATTTATTCAAGTACGGTCAAAAGTACACCGATCTACCTATATAATAGCAATTTCGCCGCTATATCCGCTGTATACTTTGCCTTTTTTATATTCTCGCTTCTTTTTTAGAGTCAAGTGTTTAATCACAAAATCTTTGTATCTATGTTTTAAGACGAATACAATATTAGAAGCAACTGCAGCAATGATATCCTACTGAGACCTCGTGTCCTCTTGATTTTGTGATACAATAAAAATCTGTATTATTTGCTTATATTGACACCTTAATGTATTGAAGAGACATAAATTAATATATAATAAATTGGGTAGATTTTGTTCTTATCGAACATATTCGATTTTTAGCGAGTGAATCATTCACACCTTCTACTCATTGTTGACATGGCAGCGTAGGTTAGATATTGCAAATAAATCAATCGATTGGTATTGTAGGCGGTACATTTTAAGATGCAGTGCAACTTTCAAGCTATGACTAATTTATTTAGAGGCAATAAAATGTTAACCGTATGCAGCAACGTTCAATAAATCTTTCGGTTGTATCATCTGTACCGTGAAAACGTTAATCGATAACATTGTAGGTAAGTACTACGTTTATTTTAGAATCTTTGGTACCTACAATGATATAGAAAGTAAACAAAAAGCACCGGCCGGTGTACTGCTGCCCTCCGATTCATTACAAATTCTTGTATTAATTTTATTGGCCTAACCTTATTGTATATACTATGTTATTAGGTATTATGACAACATAAAGCATACAATTTGATATTTAATCAGTATTCTCCAAAGCCTTGGCTCGTCATAACGTCAAGATTGAATTACTGAACCCGCATTTCGGTGACTTCCCAAATTTTCACACAAATTCAATTATTGTGCTCACGAGATACAGTATTACATTAGTTGTTACATGCATGGACTTGAGCTTTATATAGTCGTAATAATGGCGATTTTAGAATGAATTTGGGCAGGTTGAGAGCTGATTTACTGTAGTTATGTTTCAAAGTATCAAATCTTTGTTGGTATAAAAATGAAACGCTAGTTGTTAATAGAGAGAGATAGAAACCTAAAGTAAAATTAATAATAACTTTAGGTATAAAACATAATAAATCAGTAGCAAAATTGTGGAGTCAATTAATTGGTGTTAGTTCTCTGTATTTCGAAATCCAGGAAGGTACAAACGACATATTAGATAATAAAAATGTTAAACTCGTAACTAAACTATAAATAATAATTAAAGTTTATTCCGAAAAATATTGAGGTTAAATGAATTACATATTCATTTTCAACATCTTACTCTTAAGGCTCTTGTACATACTATTCAAATGGTTCTACTTCAAACATTTCTATAAACCCATAAAACTCTACATTTTATTAAACATACATTTTATGTTTTATCATCAAAATAATGTATCACAGAAATCTAATGATGGTAAATAAATAAGCTAATTTTCAAAAACATAATTCGCATTATTGCGTGTTCAATAAACACGCAATGCTGCAACTACTGTCCACTGCCCATAACATAACCCACCGTGAACTCTACCAATGCTGCAGTAAAAACTTGGCGAGCTAGTACCTACTCAACTTGCCCAGTTCAGTTAGTGGAATACTGGTCCGAAGACAGCCGAAGTGCTCCGGAGATCGCCGAAGGGTGCCAACATGGCCGCCGGAGCATGAAGCTTGTCAACAAAGTTACTCGACTACGACTGCCAAGTCGGCCGCGCGCCTCGCGTCTGTACAAAGACCGCGAAACTAAAGTGCAGTGAGATATAGTGACAAAATGTGAACATAGTGAAAACATCTGAATATAAACTTAATGGAATTTTCTGCGGTTTGTAGAGTTAGATACACGGATCGTAATTCGGTACGCACGAGTTGCAGAAAGTTGTAACTTATACCGAGTTACTGTGTGCAATGTAATGAGGCATATAAGAATGTTGATAGCTTTATCTTTACTTCGGTGATTGGCTATTTAAAATACAGTAACATTATACATTAACGTGTATGTAGTTAATAAAAGTGTTGACAAATTAATAAATTCTGCATATTGCACACAATATTTTACTTTAGAAAATGCATACTATTGACGTCGGCATATTTCTTTTTTCATAATATCAAATATTAGTGAGATATTTGATTTAATATATTAAAATAGGGTCCATCCTACGCACTTCAGCAAATATATAAATACTAATAGTCTATTTAACATTTATTGGTTAAAGTACGCGCCTAGAGATGATATTTAAATAAATATTGATATCATTAAAGACTATAATGATACATAAACTCATAGAAATAATGAAGATTTATCAATGCGTAATATTGCAGTATACACTCCTTCCAACACTACAATTTTAACTGGCCAGATAAATACTGGAATAAATAATGGGTCATAGTTTTCCTTTTACGAATATATTTCCTGCAAGGGGCACTCTCGCTTCAGTGAGTCATATTAGAAACTTGAAGATCACATGCACATGCACAGTCCACCCCTAAAGCTGCACGTGCCCACAAGACTTGTTACACAAAAAGCAACCCGACCGATTTGTTACGTATTGTTACGGAAACAATGGCTCATATTTCTCCCGAGATACTTTCATGCCACACGTGCGGAGAATGCAAATTCAGCAAATTTATTATTTGTGTTTAAATTATTAACAACGTAAATTGGTAGAAATAAAAACATCCTTTACGTAAATAAATAAGATTCTTTCAAGTTACTTAAAAAATAAAAGACTGTGTCTTACATAAGCGATACGAGTAGATAGGTCGATAATAGATAGGTCCCAGATTGTTAATATCTGTTTACGTTTATGTCTGCCTGTAGTGCTGTAAATACACGAATTCTCGATATCACCCCTCCTAGGAGGGTAAACTGATCGCTCCTGGAATGCGTAGGAGAATTGCGTCATCCCTTGGGATATATTGGCGCATATTTAGACGTCTATTAGATCGTGACACATAAACAAGTAGGCGAAACGTGACACCAGTTTTAATCTCTGGCATTGGTAGATGATTGTTAAGTGCTTGTTAATTCCAGATGTAGGTAAACATCAACAAATATGATAATTTATTTAATTCCCCTAAGTTCACTATCGTGAAGACATCAACGATCAACAAACCAATCTGGATTACATACGTTTAAGACTGAAATTTATTCTATTGAATGAGAATTCATACTTAGGCAAATCTTACTTATCCAGATCTCATTGTATACAAAACCAACAGTCTCTATTGGTCGTTCGATAAATTCGTATCTCCAGCAAATTCCTCGGCGTTAATCTTCTTAGCGAGTTCGCAGCTTCGCTTTGAGGGATCTTTCAAAGGATTGAGATAAAACCGCTTTAGTTACTGTTTCGTCTTTTAGATCCCAATTCACATTTTGGACATACAGTATTGTTATTTGACTGTAGGTTCTTTTTTGTAATAAAAGTATGTGACTTGATGAATTAGAATACAATTTGATTTAATTTTGAGAATTGGATACTCTGACACAAACATTATGTTTCAAATATTGTTGATATAACATTACATTTTATTATAACTATTTTAGATGGAGGTGAGGACGAGGTTTCGTGATATTTGAACTTAAATTTAATTAAGATGGAAAGGATAGATAAAATGATCACATTGACAGCAGCGTGTAAAAAATACACGTAGGTGTGATCCTGTTCAGTTTATCTAAACACCCACGTCGGGTTATATAATGGACTTTCTAAACACGGGACTTGGAGTTTTATTTGAGAATATAAAGTTACGTCCACATGAGTCACCGTCGGAGTCCCATCGGTCGGTGTGGGTCACATTCCAGACTTGTCGCTGGCGGCAGCGGCGCGGGCGCACTAAAACCGGACCTACTACGCCGGTGCCGGTTCTTGCGATCTTTTTTTTCTCAATATCGTTTACATAATTCCGTAAGACTATCTTCTAGGAGCAGTCCATAGATTCGTATCAGATTTATTATTTATTGCTTCCTATAATACTTCTCTCTTCGTGCATCAAAGATTCGTATCTACAATAACAAACAACACTTTTTCTATTTTGACATTGTTAAATTTCCTCAACCTGCATAAGAATCAAGGCCAACCGCCAGCGGTTGTATATTCCCGAAGAAAAGGGGACGTTATTTTTTGTCAGCCATCTGTTGCTCGCAGGTGTCTCTTTACATACTAAGCAGGTGATTTGAATTCGCCTTTCTTACTAGCCCTTAAGTTTATAAGGATATTCAGAAATGAGCGACAGCCGCGTGGATCATCCGTTGTTTGCGTTTCCGTTCCCTATTTTGATTTAACCTCAACTTTTTAGTGAACATTGTAAGGAGGCTGTTAAATACTACCACAGACCAAATAGTACTTATGTGTGTTCTAAAATTTGCAGACACAATTCGTGGTATGTAATTATGTATAATCTTCATTTTATAGCGACATTGTACATATAAATTACTATAATCACTAACTACTTCGCTAGACTTGAGTCTCGAGGTCTTAGCTGTGGAGCTTTATGTGCTTACCTTAGCATATACCATAATATAAAATTGCCCGAAGCTTCAAACAGTAAATTTCGTTTAATTCCGCGATATGTACAGTTATTGACATAATACTGTTTCCAAAGATATAACGATATAACTTATCATAGAATATATTTAATTTACAATTTAAATGGCCGCACCATATCTGCCTTGAATAGGTTTAATAATGTATTATTAAATTAACGGTATTTTATTTTGTGGAGTAATTCCATATGTTAAAAAATTCAAGGTTTCCAAGTAACTTTTCATTCTCGGTTCACAAACATATCTCAGTGCAATGTATCTACCATGTGAAGTGCCCTTTGTCTTAGGTCAAGCTTCATTGGCTATGATTACTTCGAGTCTAATGAAACTTAAATAGGCAATAGTAATATCTTAGCAAAAACAATACAGTGAAGCTTAAACAGGCCTACCAATCCTGCTTAGTTGGGTTGTTTTGATAGCAATGTCAAATTTAACTTCCAATAAAGAGAAGTATTTTATTGTCCTTCATTATTTATTTAAATGTATAGTTTACATTAAAGGATAAAATAAGTTTAAGTATGGAAATCCATTTGATATATTATAAATGCGAAAGTAAGTTTGTTACCTCTTCACGCATTATCTTCTGGACCGATTGTTATGAAATTTGGTACACGAGTAAAAAATAACCTGGAATAACACATAGGGTACTTTTATCCCGAAATTCCAACGGGAGCGAAGCCCTTGGACGCAGCGCAATAAACTTCAAGGATAATCTTAATTATCGACATTAACTATTACATTGTATTACACATAATTATATATCCCAAATAATATTTGCTAGTCACAGATATAAAAACATTGCTAGCAGATAGGGTTATCTCATTGACAATAACTATAGAGGCTATGTGGTAATCTCATCCTGTCGATATTTTTATTATAACCAAATATATACCATTATCACAGCTGTATTTACGTTTGATTTTTAATTAATTTCACTTATCTATAGTTGGCATTTTAGGTTCACTTTATTAATAATAGATACCATAGTTAAATTTGTAAATAAATATTCGTAATGAGCGCATGAGTCACACAGTGTTGCCACTACATGCGAATTTAAACTCAATTCGGGTGTTGATTCATAACCACGTTGATTCGCAACGATTCCTCGTATTGATTAGCGATTTGTTGGAACTTGTTAAACTTGTTTGCTTTAACAGTTTTTTCATTAGAACACATGGGTTTATGTTGTGATTTTAAATTCTAATAATTTCTTGAATGACACCACCAAATGAGGTCGTGGTAAAATACCACGTAAACCATAACTTGCTTTTTTTCCAAAAGTTTAATTTTATTTCAAAACATCACAACAGACTGATTTCATTATACACAATCAACAAAATGTTGATATTGACCTTTCATTGTGGTTATGATAATTCACCTGAAGACCATCACATCTGGTCCTGATCTGACCTTGTTTTGGTGAACGTTCTCGCTGCGTCCGCTAGAATGGTCACGATTATGACTAATAACTATGTATATTACTACCACATTTGAATCTTATCTAGGTATTTTCCCAGTACCTACGACAACATTATTTTTTCAGAATGAAAGGGAAATTGGCTTTGTAGATGTGTAGATAAAGATTGTATTATAAAATAAAATATGTTTTCGAAAACATTCGCATTTATAATATTGTTAAGATTCAAACTATTTGAACTGGATAGTCATTGTTAACATACTGATTGCAGAAAATATCTTTCTAAAATATAAAATCGTAGTAAAGTCATAAAAACTTGTGTTAACAGTAAAACAGTAAAAATCAAAATATACCTTTCGGCTACCTCCTGGAAAATGACCGCATAAATTTTACAACCCGTTGTGAAAAAGGAATTTTAATTGTTTCTTAGTAACTAGTCGCAACAAAAGATTATTGAATGAGATAAGATCCTTTATGTACTTTAACTAGAATAATAATTAGTTTCGCCAGGATCTAACCACTGTCCTAAATCAAGCTCTCCTGTTTCAACCGGATGCTCAAAATAAAACTAGGATTTTTTCTCTTATCATTAGTTCTGAGATTTACAATCTAAAATCTCGTCAGCGTGTGACCTGTTCTCGTAAAATCTTTTGTAAATGGTGCAAATGTTTACCTTTAAGAACCTCTTTGTCGTCTCACTGCGTACAGTGAAGAAAATCGTTGTTGCTCAACGCCAGTTGCCCTCACGTTCACAGCGCTTAGTTTGCATTATACAGCATTCTCGTACTCTTGAACTTTAGCTACAGCTTACAAGAAAGGGCATTTTCTTTTTATGGCAAATCACGTTAGTAAAACTTCGATACCGCCGGCTGTTCGTGGGCCCGTCATGTTATCCATACAAATCGCGCGGCAGCCGCGGCCGGCCTCATTTCGGAGGCTCTTGTTGTTTGGCGACGTGCGCTTCTGTAACTAAGAGCTTTTATCTTGACCCTCGCTGCCCTATATCCCTGGGGCGTGATGACACATTCTTTGGTTATTTGCGTTTCTTTATCATACATTTTGTAAGATTGCAGTATTTTGTAAATTGATGTTTTCACAATTAAGTATAATTTTGGGGAATTTTCCAAAACATTGTAAATTCCGTATTTTTATATAGAGACAAAAATATACTTCCTTATAAAGTCTTCTGAAGTAATTTCGAATATACCCATTTCCTTGAATAGGTATCAATTATACGTAAAGTTTATGTGTAAGCAATCTAATTTATTGGTTAGCGTTGAGTGAAATGAACTAAATGAATAAAACTCAAACGTAAAACCAACGAAAGCAAACAAACAGTTATTTGACCGCAACACGTGCACATCTTATGTTGTACTTTCACATATGGGGCTACATACTTGCATTACGTACTTATTTAAATACCTAACTTTTATCGTTGTGTATTTATCGTCATTTTCAATTTTATCGAATTAATGACATACATGAAAATGAAATCTAGCGATCTAGATAGACATCATCAACGTAACCGGCATCGGACTTTATACGAGATCATAACTATATGTAGAGGTAGATGTATTAATTCAAGATTTAATCTATCGCATTGGTTTGTCTATAAAGATAGATTTCAGCGTTTGAATAAGTTAAATAAATAATGAAATAGACAATTGGTCCATGTGGCTATAAATATAACTTAGGTAACAAGCTTCATCATCCGTAGGCCGCGGAACCATCTCAGGTTAACGGGACCACGCAAGTTAATGATTCATGCTTTGCTGTTGTGCTTCGATCAATCGGAATGTAGAAATCGTGTGTTATTTATTCATCTTAATCATGTCGTAATCTCCTTACGTACTTATATTAAATTCGTTATAGATTTGAATCATGATTGCAACCTGAACCTATGTATATAGAATAATATTGAAATGTATTGCTCACAGCTATCTCTCATTGTTAGATTGTGCTAAAATTTATGACATTGGCAGTAAAATGTAGTCATAATTTTAAAGACAGTACTAACATCAAAATATAGCATGAGTAATTAAAATTATAGTTTATTGGCAATACATCTAAAGTGACATTACATGTTCCTAGACGGTTACTGGACTGCGGGCGCCATCTTAATGATCAACACTTCCGCCTCCAGCAGAGCAAACGCGCCTTCATTTTATTATTCGTATTTACATATTTTCATTTTAATGAAAAAATATATACATTCTATACACGTATTACCCATTCTCCTTATCTATGATAATTTATTTGAGAATATCAATATCTAGATCGATAATATACTCGTATTACATGTTTCCACATTCCATCAAAAAGAGAGATGGGGCACAACAAGCCTCGTTAAAACGGTAGCTCTGGATAAAGTGCTTCATAATGGTATAACTCAAAATAAGGATACGATGTTGGTTTTGCTGCTAACGAGTTTAATACCACACCGCGTCGGTCTGAATCACGGGCAATTTACACGAGGTATCGTACTTAGAAATAAAGGGGGCGATAAATTGAGTATAAAATCCGGAATTAGGAGTGCAAATGCAATGAATCGGTGGGAGAACCATCATGTGTTATTTTCTCATCTGATAGTTTATACAGTTGCTAATTTGGTATACCTACGAATTGTGGATCTCTTTGGAACAGAGTTTAAAGAACCAGGAACCAGCGAGCGGTGTAGTGACTAAACGGATCATATACGTACTGGCAACAAGCCTCCAGAGCACCAAATTTGATTTACATAACTTGCTTAGTTTCCATAACTTTCTCGGAGGAAAGTTTGTACGCTTTTGATAAAATAAAGCCTTATAATGCCCAGGCTGAGGCTTCTAATTAAGTGTCGTGAACTATAAATTTTCTTTGATACCAGGCTTTGTTAAGTAATTGCTTCATCTCGGGCTCGGTGAATATTTGGGTCCGACGTATTGACAAGTTTGAGCCCTCTCATCGAGTTGTATTGATTGATAGCTTTACGCTTCCTTCTGATTACTGTTGTTAGCTTTGATGGAAGATAGATTAAATTGTTTATAGATGCAGCGGGAGTTGAACAAAAAATACGAAGATTAGTAATACAGAATCAGAATACTGTTTGGACAGACAGACGGAATGTTGGTTGGATGTTATGATACCATGTCACGTAAATCATCAAGCTTATTTGGCAAGCCGCAGTCGTGGTAGACATAACAAGCTCGCTGTGTATTCCCGGTTAGGTTCGCAAACCTGTCTTATTATCAGTCTCGGAGCCTGCTCGAGGAAGTCTTACTACTCGTACATCCGCCGTACAAGCTTTAATCGCCTTAAGCCAAAGCGGACATTTTGAAATTAAATCAAATAATACTAAACGTCAACACGTCAAGTTACTACATTGCTCAAGTTCATTTTTTCATGTTTTTCTTTCATGTTTTATACGATTATTCCATATATGATTTTTCTTTCTTTTCTTCTTATAAAGCAATTTAAGATAGCACGTAGTCGTTGTTTGTCCTCGACTGCAAACATCTGTAGTTATAAAATAATTGTATGAATAGTAACTTCCTACATTTTTACGCAGTAAACACCTATGAAATTGAACTAGTGACGCAGATATTTCATTAGAATAGCCATGGAACAGGTAAATAGAGCTCGCATGGATAAAAGTCGTTAAAAATGTTCGGTGTTATAGCTGCTACTGCGGATCTACAGGCCTCTGTTAGTTATTCCGTTCAATTATCTTTAGACACACTCGATTACCAGGAGTTAGTCATTCAGGATCGGCTTGTATTGGTATTAATTTCTATGTTGTAGCCCACTTCTGAAAATTGTCGTAAAATTAAAAGTCTACCTCATTTACTGACAATTAAAATATTGGTCCAATTGTATAAATGTGTTCAATAATAGAGTCATGTTATTTAATTTTGACATTATTGACAGTATTCTACGATTACAAAATGCGTATAATTTTTTATTATATTTTTTGCAGACAGTACCATAATTTTATACCAATTATGATAGTTATCACTTTGACTGCATTGCCCGCGGTACTCACATTCTGGCAGCTTGCGGTCGGAGTGACTTGCGAAAGCTCGCAACAACTTTCGCAACTATGCTTAGTTTCATATCACGTCTGGCGCCATGCACTACTCTTTGTCAGTTAATTATAATTATGACGCATATGCTGAAGTGAAGAGGCCATTATTCGGACCATTACTGCGAAATTTCTTTCATGTCGGCCTCTCTTTGTTATCAGTTTGTTGTTGGTTTGTTTTTGATATCATAGTAAATTCAAAAAGTAATAAGTTCTAGATTTAGTTTTTACCCTTGCTCTTTTTTTGCCTCGGTCAATTACAAGCTAATCAAATTAGGATTTTATTACGCTATTAATTTATGCGAAAATGAAATGTAGCAGTCAATCAAGTTCTTCTAGTATTAACATTCAAGACTTTATTATTTTCTTATATTTTTATAGAATTTAAACAACATCATCAGTATATCTTTTTAAATATAATTTGGTTAATTAATTATTTATTAAATTCAGGGACGGATGAATTGCATTTTTGAAACAATCAGTTTTCGTAGCACTCGAACATAAAAACGATCGTCGAAACCCACATGTCACTTTACGATTTCTGTATAATTATTATTTTATAAACATTTGTCACGAATGAGAAAGAAAAATACGTGTCCAATTTATTATTCCATTCCCGAGCTGACGAGCAAATTACGCAGATAATTCCTCGTTGGGTAATTTGCGAGGAGTCCGTGAGAAAAATATCTCTGCACCATATCGCGCTGTTTTATTTGCCCTCGCCTGTCTTACACACTTGCGGTCTAGATATTTATGACATATCGTACTTTATATCAATAGAGACATTATAACTTTGATAACCGTAGGCTCTAAAAAAAATTAAAAGTATTGCTTCATTAATTATCGCTGTATTTGAATACGCCCTATAGAGCTCAGATTCCGAAGTGATTAGTGTAGTGATAGGTTGATATCAATTTATAACTGTTTTAAGAGTAGTGGCCATGACATAATTGGTATTATAAAATCTCGTAAAACAAATATCGTATGCGGTTGATATTGCATACCGTGGTAAGAATAATCAGATTTCTGTGGTGGTATATTTCCAAACAAGTTTGAAAATTAGAAGTTTGGTTTTGTGTAACGAGGTTCTCTTTATCTAGTTTGACACGTTTTAACGCTAATGACAGAAATTATGAAAGTTTTAGATAAGGTATTAAGTAATAACAACATTTACTGATGACCGCGTTTTAAACGGTTATAATGGTTATTATATCTTATAATGTTTGTAATAATACTATTGCTGAGAAACAATTTTTAAAATAAGTTATTTAAACCACGAATAAAAACGCGTTAGTCTTAGTAAGGCTTTGAATGACACAATATGTGTCTTTCAAAGCCTCTCTAGATCCACGGTACCTAGGTGTTTCCACAAAACGGACTATTTTATTGAGTTTAAAGACCCATAGATTGTCAGTCAGCCAGTTGCGCCGACGCTGCCTTGAGTTGTGCTTGAATCTCGATTGTGCTCGCGTTAGTCACGCTCACGCCGCCACCGGCTGGCAGCTTGCAGGCTGACGTTTCCATTCTTCACATTTTATTTTTATTTCGAAACCTGACTTCACTGACATTTTCCATTCTCTGCGTTTCCGCTCACATCTTCTAAATTAGTTTATCACAATAGTTATGAATCCTCACATCGTAAATACTTATTTAGCACATCCCGCTGAAATAACTACATATGTAAATTTATGAAATCTGTCTCTAAATACAGTTTATTCGCAAGTAGGCAGTTTACTTAGGGTTGGAATCTAATTTTGTCTGGAATGAGAGGCGTCCATGGAGCCTGACGGTATCTGTGTAGAGTTATCGCGAATGTTGTGTTAATCACATTCGTTCCGCAAGCGTTAGTTTGTTGAGCGCTCGATAGCAATTTAAGATCACATTTGCTCTGAGTTCGCTTCTTTTTTACGTCCCTGCATCCGGCAATTTTATTTGTGTTTTGTGAAGTTTGGCGTGCTACGTATTCTGTTTCTACATGATATCTGGATAATACAAGATATCTTATTTGGTACAACTAATAAAAGAGTAAGATTTACCGGTTTAGTTTCGCAGGTGATTCATATAAATTAAATGCGTGTGTTTATCTCAATAAATGTAATAGTATAAGAAATAAAGTGCTGAGAAGTACACAGTCTTTAATATGAGCTTTTTTGAATGCAAATAATATTTTAAGTTATATTTGGCATGTAAATAACACTTTGTAATACATTTAACTGTTCATGTTGATGCCATATACAAACCGCGTCCCCAATAATAGCTTCGTCCTTGTCTATCCTAGTTTGCTTGCACACAGAGAAAGACGAAACACACGCGTATGTTAATTAAATTAACTGATTCGCCGGTTGCTGGCTAATTGCGTACACTCGCCTAACCTAGGGAGTCTCTAAAAATATTCGCACGATACCCACCACTCCTTGTTAAACGCAAACATATGGCGTTTGATGTGTCTCTCCATGTCGTTCCACTCATATCTAATACATGACATTTTTTACACCATTATCTATTCGGGTGGAATCTTGCAAAGATTGAGCTGAAATTTTGTACAAATGTTTAGTTTGAATGACACTGAATTATTATAATAAGCATGACCTTATGGTGCACCCAGGAACGGCTCCAAACGTGTGCAATGGTTTACTGCACAGACATTATATTTTTGTCACACATTGAAGGTAATAAGATCTCTCTGACAACAGATAAGAGCTGATGTCAAAAATATTATCTTTGTAAAAAAATATTTCGAATTTGTTAGTCTATGTAATTTCCAGTCTTAAATTGAATTACGAGTATTATTAAAACTGGTTTCTTCATAATTAATTGGTAATTTCATTGTAAGAAGGACATAACACTCGCAACTGTATGTATGATTTAATAGAAAATATAAGTTAAATCGCTTTACCAGACTTTTCTGCCGATTGATATTAGGATCAAAACATGTCATTCAAAGTCATTCATGTATCGGTACTCTCCATTGATATGGCTGTATCTAATCGGCGTTGATAACAGACCGTTCCATATACGTATGGTGGTTTTTAATCAATATATTGAGGATATTATGGCATTTTGTCTTCTCACATGTGTAGTGCATCAATCTAGGTGTGTGTGTGATTCGTGCAATGTGCCGCACTACATGTCTAGCCTTGAAAATGTTTCATTACCTAACCCTACAATACAAGTAAACAAAAAGCGAATTACAAGTTATGCATATACATATATATGTATATACATATATATAATGTATATACATAATAGTGTTAACGATTTCCTCTATTTTTGTATAACTATTCGTAGACAAAAATAATGGTACCTTCTCAAGTCATGAACGTGATTCAGGATTTTTATACGGAAACAAGGATAATATGATCCTATTACGGAATCAGTGCTTGGGCAATACTTAATTTATCGCTTCAATTAACACAATAATAAAAAGGCAGTAATCAGTTTCACTTAAATCTATAATTAAGACGTTTGGGTTCATAGATTACCCAGTCCTTGTAATAATTAAAAAGTAGCATACGAAGCTAATTACATCTTAATAATGTATGTACGATATATTTTAATCTTCTCATCGTGATGACATTTTTATAGATAATAACCATAATTTACTATTTCATTGCCACTAATATATTTAGATGATAAAACTTTCAACATTCGTAACCTCATTGCAATTTTAGGAACTTACTTAATCATACCTTACTTATCGTGGTATTCGTTGTGATAACTGACAGTATTAGTAAAATGAAGTGAAACTTCAGAATAGTTGGAATTGTATCGAAGCGAAGTGAACACCCGAGATGATGCAGCGAAACACGTTTGAGGAGGCCGAGTGGTCATAATGCGGCGTACATCCGCCACCATGTCCAGCTCTCTGTCTTCAAATGTCTCGGCCTCCGGCGACGACCAGGCGCGCCGGCGATCCGTCTTTTACGTGCCATTGTTTGAGAGTTTTGACAATTATTTACCTCTTACACCGGAAGAAAGAGAGGCTTTAATAACCGGCCAAGACTTAGACAGCACTCCCGTAAAACCAAAGAGACGAAACGTTTTGGATAGTGGGAGGCTCCACATTCCAACTCGAGGCGATTCGTCATTCACTGAAAGTGAGAGTGATATCAGTGTTCTAAGTCCGGAACGCAGATTTCGTCGACCTTTGTCGTCGACCGTGAGCTCGAACGAGGCATTGACGAGAGTGGGCCAGCGTGAACTAACAAGTCCCAGGCTAGTTGCTGAAAGCGGCCTCCTAAGGCACACGAAACCCAGATTACGAAGTACGACCTCATGTGAGCCACGATATGACAGAATTTATTCACCCATGGGTGGATCGATCTCATCTAGTAAACTAAACAGTTCCACGTCGAATATCGGCATCAAAGCAGCAGCAAGGAATCCTATATTAAACTCTAATTTATGTCTTATACCAGATTCTCCTAAATTACTTACTCCTGGCAAAGAGAAGTCAAAAACATTGCCACAAAATTTAAATACGCCATCTCCAATAAGAGGTAGCAGTAGCTCTACCTCAATTTTCAGAACACCAAGAATCACAGTTACACCTGAGAGTCCAAATAAAAGTCCAGGAAAGATTTCAGGGCTGAATTTTATCCGTCGTTCTAGAAGTACAAAATTATCGAGAAGTAATTCATTGCTAAGAAGTATAACAACAAGACATATAGAAGAGGGATTAGACGATCAGACTGCTGTTGTTACGGATCTAACCGATGACTATGACAAGTTCGTAGACGACCATGGTGGTGAGAATGAAGTGATAGGAGCTCTGATCAAGAAACATGAAGCTCAGATGGCGAACAGTCCTCTGAGTATTCGACGTGGATACCTGGATGTTGACGATGATGTCGCTGTGCATTCTGGTAAGGAAAATAATTAAAAACTTATCTTATTTACTGTAAAAATGTCCAGGATGAAACAATGATTTTAGGATGGACATCAAGTTAAACTTGGGTATTGCTCGCGCAGTCTTTCCCTATACTCGTGAAAGCGTTTTAGTGATGAATTTATAAAAGATTTGTTGCGCAAAGCGGGTCTTATGAAATTTTGCCATGATTTTAGATATCGATCTTTGTATTAGGCTGTATTATATTTCTGCAATTTCCAATTACCGATTGTGCTAGACAATCGGTAATTGGAAATATAATTATAAAATCAAGAGTATGCTTATTCAGTAGTTCAATGCCGATTGTCATTATAATGAACGAAAATAAACTGACTTCAAGTCCATTTTGTATAAATAAAATGTAAGCACTTCCTTGAAATATTATCTTGAGATGAAGTTGTTTAAAAAATACATATTACATACTAAAAATTACTGGGCATATATGCTATATATCATTATATCACAAACATCCCGTGACTTTAACATGAATGACTTGCCGTTACAAACTACTGTGTCCTGCTATTCATATCGCTAGACAATGCCTACTAATTATATGGGCAGGAACCAAAGTTAAGTGTGTCTCTAAGAACGGATTGTCATCTCTTGTCGTAGCTATTATGAAAACTGGAAGTCATTTGCTTAACATTTGATCTCGCACAATAGAAGGTTATTGTGAAAACTTTTGCAATATACGCGTGTTACATACAATATTTCTCTGGCAATGTAACATATATTGTTAAAACACGTGCTGTAAGCAAGGTGGGTAGAGGAACAATAACAGACACTGTCAAATGAAATAATAGTAAATTTTTAATGTTTTGTTCTTTTTTGTAACAGATACGGCCATAAATAAATTATTTGTCCCCAAATCGGCAATGGTTAAGGAAATAGTCCTCTATTAAGAGAAGGCACGTCTGACAATAAAATAAGCTTGAAGTTTCATACATATTGTTTTGAATTTAGGAACCTTCAAATTCTTTGGAACAATATGTATGATTGAATGAATTGAATAGTTGTTTGCCTTCGAAAATAATGACCGTTATTTAGTGCTTGTGATTTTAATATTCTGTCTGCATCGTGGTACAAAATTTAATGTACAATACATGCAAACGTTTGGAATACATTGTGTGTACTACTATGTGTGATATTAATATAGAGTTGCTTATCATCTAGCACAGAAATCATACGGCATATTTCCTTATCATTTTTCTTGTATTACTTAGTATTATTTCTCTCAGGCATTTGTTATATAAGTCCGCGACATTTTCCAAACAATACATGCAGAGGTAATATTGAGCACAATCTTTATCGCAGTGCTCCCTGGTGGGCGTCTTATCGTCCGCTATCACTACAATACAACACAACGATTGCGCCGCTAATATCGCATTGTACCGACTCATTTTTTAAAAACAATCAGCTACAAGTATTTTTTTAGCTTTATACATTTTTTAGAACTCTGTATTATGTTTTTATAATTTTCACGAGCCTTGTATGTAAACATAAAATATGGATTTATATAGTTATATTGAAATAATTGGGATTATTGTTATACAATCCGATTCGATCAATAGTGGCATGTATCTTGTTCATCTGATCTATAGAAAAGGCAAGGTTCATGGATGCTAACGTAATAACGGTCCGTCTTTCTAATATTTGCTGATCAAGAACTTGTATGATCTCCGGTCTGGCTTATCATTCTTTGTAGTAACAATTTGCAAATCATGGAAAGTTAAACTTACAATTTACACTCCTCATTGAATAATTGCACTGCCTCATTGATAATTACTGCTGTAAATGACTTTTAACATAATTATACAGGGTTACTGGTATGAAACGCAAAACCTCTTACTACTTGGGTACATCAAAAAAAGCAACTTTTACCTATTCTACGACTTTTCGTAATTCGTAGTTTTTTTTTTCATAAAAAAAGTACAATCTAATTTGCGATTCTATTCATACACATCTTAACTCTATGTAATGGCCAAGCAACACGAGACAGTACAGTAGAGTTATGTAGCGGGATCGAACATAGAGTTAACATGTTATAGAAACAACATTAAAACTAAAAAAGTTTTTTTATTTTATTTATTACGTTTAGACCAAAGTCGTAGAACAAAAGATGTTAGTCTCAATGTGCTTTGCAGTCCTTTGGAAGGTTATACGTTAGATACCAGTAACCATGTATAAGAAATAAATAAAAGGTCAATAAAACTGCATATCACAACACAAATTGCGATAACAGTTCAGTCAAAACTTTGAACTGGCTCAAAATGTTAATGAAGTATAGCTATAAACGAAAATTCATATTGTTGTACAGTAAATCTATTCTCTCAATAAAGAACGAAATGTTTTTCTTTCAAAACATTGCACGAAGTGTTATGCTCGTCGTCACAATGTAAATCAATTTCGTACGGGTTATAAAGATAACTGGTTTGTGGTTACATAAGAACAACAAACTTCATAACAAAACTGAGGGGTTGTGTCGTTTTTTCATTTCATTTCCTTGCTCATCCCAAACTAGTTTAATATGTTTTCTCATTTCAACCCAATTACCAAATAAAAGTACCAATGCATATCAAAAATAGGCATGGGTTGAAAAAAGAAATTGAGAAAGTAGAATCCTTGCACTTGTTTTTATTGTACGGTTTCCTGTGATATTCTTCGTCTTCTTTGCGATTTGATGATAAATATACAAACGCTCTGTTGGCCTGCGGTTTTATGTGTACATAAACATATTAATAAATTAAAAAATGAAGATAATTGTTACTCTACTCAGTAAGGGAAAATAATGAGTAGGTTGATATGCTACAGGATGAATACGGAACAAACAAACTTGAGCAATAACGGGGATGGGCCGCAAGTGACTGTTCACACGATTATGTCAGTCGTTCGTTGACACCGCCATGTTTTCTACCCCATGATCATTATGGATTGTAACTTTGCCGTTTATAGTTTATCGATTGTTTCAACAAAACACGTTTTAAATATTCTTTATTTATATTATACACAGGTATATTCACACAGAAAATATGCAATACTCAAGGAATTATTACCTGTCTCTGGAACTATCTGTGGGATTAGAGATATTTTTTGTAAGAATGATAAAAGCTCATATTAATGGGACTTTACACGAATATTTATATTCGTTGTGTCCAATATTTCTACAGAAGTTGCATTCATCATGGTCTCAGCTAGACTTCAAGCTTGAAAAAAGTTTAAGTGCATTTTAACTTAAAATTCACACCACTCTGCTAATTAATTTGGCAAATAAGATTGAACTACAGGGTTCAACCTTCAAATTATATGTAAGTAGAAAAGGGCACACATGCAGTACTTGTACTTTCGTCATTGCTCGCAGCAGCGGTCACGGGCGACGTGCGCGCAACTTCCGCCGGAAACCACGCCACACATACGTCTGCTGTTTATTAGAATATCCATGTTATCTGTTTATAACGGACTGTCATGTTTGTGTGACTGTATCCCTTTAAGGCAAATTCACAATATTTTTACCTTATAGATCTACGGTGTTGATCCACGATCTGATTAGGTAAATTATTAGTCAAAGGTTCGCAAGCAACAAAGTCATACGGGAGCTTAATATTACCTGATACACTATGATAAAATTTCGGAACACATCTCGTGTTCTGTAATTTGGTAATAAATAAATAAGCACAAACGTGACAGTTTCAATAGTCTATCGATTATAAACATCAGCTGGACAATCACAGCAATTTCGTAACAAGGCTATGCGTGCGTGTTCGTGAATCAATGTCAATTGAAGTCTATAACGGTGCAGTCTTCATTACACGTGATTTTCAATGGAACTAACAAAACAAGTATTTTTTTGTTATATTTAAACCATTTAACTACCAGTCTCAGGAAGATCATACTTAGCAGGTTTAATCTCAGAAGCTGGATGAGTTATAATTTAGAAATGATCAAGATTTATAGTCTCGCATTGCCAAAGTATGGATGGCAACTAAAAGGTGTTCATTTACGTTCAAAATCATTATGGTAAGCTATTCTCTTGACAATAACCTTAAATTTAGCGTGTATTAACATCATGTTTCCTTCTTTACAGACACTTCATACGAGAAAGCATGCCGCCGAGGCTCTGCCCCCAGCACGCCGGTGCCCGGAGCGCAGCCGCAGCACAGCCCCTCCCGCCTCGCCTCTTTCTTCTTCTCAAAGAGGTCCTTCCGAAGCAACCCTCTCAAGAGGACCAAGTCTGCCACAAAGCTGGAGAGGGAGCGCGCGCTGGCGGCGGTTCCAACGCACCCACCAGGACACGCTTTACGAACTTCAAGGTGAGTCAAAATATTTGTTTAGAAATTAGGCCTTTACAGACAATTTTCTAGTCAAATTCATACTATTAGAAAAACACTTCTATTTCTCTCAAGAAGAGAATGTTCGGAATAAGAAAACGTTTCAGACGACTACTGCTCAGAAGAAATGTCGAATGAAACTCATTTAAACGGGATGAGTTTTATGTACATAAATATTACAACTCTCTCTCTCTCACTTTTCGACATCGGATTTCCATTCACAATCATTTATACAACTCTTTCTCTCTCTTTTCAACATTGGATTTGCATTCACAATCATTTATATAAATTTCAATATATTATTTTCCTGTTGAAATTACTGATAAAAGCAGGTCGAATGTTAGAAAATAAAACCTTAATGGAATAAAACCATTTAATAATAAAACTGTATGAGAATTCTAGTTAACAATATACTCGGTAAAGACATAGCAAATTGTCTTATTATATCACCACCTTGTCGCCGGAGTTTGATGATGATTGGCTGACCCTGGAATTGTACTGAAACATATAATTGTGACGTTCTCAATCAATATTTATGATGACAAAATTATTTGTGTCAGATGTAATGAAAATGAATTTAAATTTAAGTATGGAAAAAAGCTGTGGTATTTTTCTTATAGATGTAGAAAAACTAAAATTACAGTATTAAAAGGCCATTTCATACGTAAATAGAAGCAACTGTCTCAAATGTCTTTGTACGTACACAATATAACGATCAAAGTTATAGACTTCAAGGGTCTATAATATTAACTTGTGATTGCTATCTGCCGTCATCGCAAAGCCAAATTATAGGTGGAATACTTGCGCACTGCGAAGAAAATTACATGTCGCTATTTCTATTTTGCATATTTCTGTGTCATGCCATCATAGTTTTTTTCATACCTTTTTAAGTTACAATTTTTGGAATTTGTAAAAAGATAATATAATGTTGTTCAGAAATGTTTAGCCTTAACTAACACATGATGTGATTATGCAATGAGTCTGCGGAGCGGTTAATTAAACAACTGACAGTTAACGGCCTTTCATTAGCAGTAAATTTACATATGTACATTGTAGGGTTATTATGTCTGGTTTTATATAGCAGTGTATACGTACACATAGTTGTTTAGAAGCCAAATGCGTAGCTAAGGTCCTTAGCTTCATCCATCGCATATTAAAATTGAGAAATTTCAATAAAAAATAAATATGAGTGTAATATTTCCCAAATTATACTATTTCTTTTTTAACAGCTATAACATGTCCCACTGCTGGGCAAAAGCCTCCCCTCTCTCTTTCTACGTGTTCCTTTCTTTGGCCTTCTCCATCCAATGTCTGTCGAATTCCCTAAGCTCATCCGACCATCTAGTCCTAGGCCTACCTCGCTTTCTATACCCGTCAGTTGGAATCCAGGTTGTAAGAAATAAGTGTCAATAACATTTACAAATAAGGACTTGACAAACAAGTAGGTACTAAGGTCATTGTTAATTCATCATGTGTTTTGATTAGCTTTTTTGTATATATTTTATATTAATATACACTAAGTTAAATTTTGTAGTTTAGTATTAAAGTGAGTAAATTTAAACATAATATATTTGTTGTATATACATACAGCTGTAATAGTTTCCATAAAGTCCCAACAAAGTATACACAATGGAAAGCAACAAGTCCATGTTTTAGCGACATGTCGTGACCGCATCGCGTTATGCACTTTATAGGAGTGTCGTGTAAACATGAAGCATACAGAAGTAAAGTTAGATTATTATTATTTTTATTAAACGATTATATAAATCTTTTGATATATGATAATGAGTAAGGTGGAAGCAAGTGAGATTTGTCAGGATCTTTGCCTAACGCCATTTTCACTTTGCTCGGTTTTCGATAACCTAATTTTTTTTTGACAATTGACACCCTTGAAGTCATCAAGGGTGACTCCTTGATGATATCAAGCTAGCACTTCTAGGGTTTGCCCTTTTCGGGGCCAAGAAGAAACGGCATAGCCAAACATTTGTTGCCTATGTGATTTGTTGGTCACTAGACGCATTTCTGTACTCTCAATATTATCAGCCTCGACGTCATACGTACGATAGACCACGCCCCGTCTGGTACGTTATTTACTAAATGCCCTCTAATTACTTCCCTGACAATGTTAACGTTATATATATGTAGGTATATATAAAATTTATATACTTATATGAAATGCCACAATGTCAACAATTTTAAGGGATTTCCCTTTGGAATAGTATATAACGAAAAGTGATCATAACTACAGTTCTGTATGTTGCAGAAATGTATTTAAAGTGTAATTGACAAAATGTTGGTTCGATGGATTTTGAAAACAGATGAAAAAATAACATCAATAACCAAAGCATCTCTCAAGTTATAGCCAAAAATATATTATGAATCCCTGATAGTTCTACTCCAACTTATTTTAAATTTTTCGCAATTTTGGCAGCTTATTAGACGTGACAAGAGATAATAATAAAAGTATTCTTTCGGAAGAGTGTTCCACGGATTAGGAACACTTCCGAAAACATACTTTTAATATTATCTCTTGTTACGTCTAAGAGGTATTTCAGTTATTAAACTATATACTACGTTATAATGTTGTAGTTATTTATTTAATGTTAATATATGTTAATATTTAACGCTTTAATTTGTTTTATTTTTACATGTTATATAGGTTTGCAAATATAGATGCGCAAATATTTCGCTATTTAGTATGCGTTAGAAAATGCTAATAGTTAACAGCAAATAAAATATAAGTACCTGTTAATTGCAGTATATGCATTTTCAAGTACAATTTACAATAATACGTCAAGCAAGCCAATTGGTGCATGCTTCACCAAGCGTAAATTAGTTCAAGCTGCCGTTAATAATTGAAGTAAACGCGTTTTTTTCTCGTAAACTATATTAACACTTGCAATGCATTTTATTTAATATAAAAAAGCTAAATGCACGATGTTCATACAATTAATACTTTTTGCTAATTTAGAAACTTGTTGGCACATCTATTACTTGTATAATTGTTTTTTATTCAATACTAGCCTGCCGTCCCGACTTCGCTCGGGTAAAACATAATAAATGATACACCAAAACCTTCCTCAAGAATCATACTATCTATTGGTGAAAACCGCATTCCAAATCCGTGTAGTAGTTTTTAAGTTTATCGTGAACAGTCAGACAGACGCGGCAGAGGTCTTTGTTTTGTAATATGTAAGGATAAAGATATTTCGAATTAAGTATAATTTACTTATAAATATGAATATTGTTACAGATCTCACGAAAGCCTTTTATCAGCTCACTCGCCTGCCGTCTCCACCATGGATTTGGGACCCCCCAACCAAGTAAGTACAAATTTCAATTGAAAAGGGGTATTCATTTGAGTTATCATTAAATTATAATATAACACTTAATTGATAATAATATATTGTATATTATGGGTTATAATACGATCTTCGAGATTTCATGTTTCTCTAGAATTCAACTTAAAAAAGTTAAGTAATGTTTGTTAAATGGCTTGTACTCGTATTTTCTAAAAGTTGGATTAAATTCTAGACCAGATCAGGATCCAATTGAAGTCTCCCCATATTCTATTAATATAAAATGACAATGAGTTGTATGCCCATATTCTATTAATATAAAATGACTAGATGAAGATAAAAGATCCAAACTTATTTGCCTAGAATGTATGTATGTATCTAACTAATATGTATTCAAGCATGTTACCACGTTTGTGTGAATTATAAATCTCCAAAGAAATTAATCTCATTGTAAATCTGCTAGATCATAGTGTAACTATTGATCAAATAAAACCATTGAACAAGAACACAAGATTTTTATTGTTTTAAAAGCAAATGTCATTGATTTTCAGGTGGAGATCCGAGCTCTGCATTCCTCAGTGTTAGGTAGAGCACACTGTTTTGCGCTGAGCGCTGAGAATCGCCCACCTCGATACTTCGCGTGCGCTTCACGGAAGGAGCGCGACCGCTGGATATACAGGTAGGTCATCAATCTATCATAGTATTCTTAATTTATTTGCTAAATAAAATTTCTATCAGGAAGCTTAAAGAGATTGTCTGCAAGCCCCAATGAATAATTAAAACTGAAGCAAAAAATTTCATGTTCCAACCGCAGCATATTCTGCATCTATTTATGTTTTAGTACCTATATTCTTGGATAATAATTTTTAGAATGCTCAAAAGGAAGTCAACATTATCAGGAATAGAGGAAAACCAAAGAAGAGTTGGATGGCTTAGGTACATAAAATAGAGGATAAATAGGAAGGACGTTTTAATTGAAACGGCAAATGAAAGAGCATTTAGCTCTTTCATTTGCCGAAAGGAAGGAGTTAACATATGTCTCCTTACCTGAGTAGGAAAAAGGTCAAGAAGGAGAAGATTCTTGGATGATTTCATCGTGTTCAAAATAAACCTGCATCCAAACATACCTTTCACATTATACGTATTCAACACGATAGATTGCTTTAGAAAACATTTAGGAACGAAACAACATTATTCCCTTATTTGATATGTACGCATATAGAAACGCTTTAAAATGATTTATTGCTGACAAGTAATACCACATACAGGCCGTAACGAATCACATATACAGAGCTCAATTACGCTTTTTACTGACGTTTTTCATATATGTAGGGTACATAAATCGTGAATATTTCAGGAGGCAATAAGTACCCACACTTTCTATTCATTTAAGTAGTGACACGATGATTCTCTATCGTATCACTATCATGGGAGTACGAAATTGTCAGTGTAATCCTAGGTCATGGATTTATTAAGTACTTCGGAGTACCTACTAATTCCATGTCCTAGGCACAGTCCTAGGTAAACACAGCTATACTGTATTATTTGACAAAGTTTTTCAAAGCGTGAAAAATTACACTTACCATGGCAACGAGTAGTTTGTTTTACTACTATACCTATGTGCCGATGCCAGCATTATGCTTTGTTCCTTGGCCCGCTAGTAGGTGCCACTGGTGAATGAGGCCCTTTCATTACTGCTAATATGCGAAAAAAGAAAATGGAAACATAAAATTTGCCTTGGACATGGACTGGACACGTACATACCTAGCGAATGCAGTCGCGATATCCCTAACTTTCATATTTTATTATATTTATATTTTCTTTTTTCAATAAATGTGTGTATTGTAACAGCTTACGGCAAGCGGCGCGACCCGACGAGATCCGAACGCGACGATGCGAGCGAACTGTCAAATTGTGGTTGTTGGAGGCGAAAGACATCCCGCCCAAGAAAAGATACTATTGCGAAATCTTACTTGACGACACGCTTTATGCCAGGTAGGTTTTCCAAGAAGATTGTGGCTCTCATCTATTTACATCGATTTAAAATGAGTCCCCTATAACTGGCAACTGCTGTAACTGACGCAGGTCAGACTGAAGTTGTTAATAAAGTTTTAATATATTATTATTGCCAATTACAAAGATTTATTTTCGTCGATGCCCTCTTCTATTTACAGCCTTTTGCTACCATTAATATTTATATCACCTGTTATTCAGTGAAACTTGTTGTTTTGTTCAGGGTAATATCTATAAGGAAAACTAAGAGGTTTCCTGTAATATTCAGAAATACTTATTTGCACGAAATTAGTTTAATCTTTGTCTACGGAAAAGCAACTAAGAAATCGTGCCATAAGATTAAACACTTAAATATTGCTGTTTTTTTACCATAAATACTGTATCACTGCTTTACCTCTTCCAAGATAAACATATAGATATTGGGTTATATTTGTTTTTAGTTTCACAGTTCATAGTCGCATTTACAACCTGATATCCTAATCTTATTTTTTTCTTTCGGTACCAGATTAATTTTATTTACTAACATAATTTTTTTATCTAGATCATCATCAAAGCTGAAGACGGACCTGTGTTTCTGGGGCGAGGTTTACGAGTTCGGCGCGTTGCCGGCCGTGCGCGCCATTCACGTTAACGTGTACAGGGAACCGGAGCGGCGCGCGCGCAAGAGGGACAAACACGCCCTTGTCGGTAAGTAAATGACAGGCGACCCTAGCACAAATGTTATCATAGCCATTCAGGACCCGTGCTGGTGCTACAGAAGCCATTGAATTTGGACCCGCCACTCCCTTGTGGGATATATTACTACTAGCGGTATCGAACTAGAAAAGTTTAATAGAAACACCATCAAGTGTAACAACACACCATCAAGTGTATCAAGTGAAAACATATTTTATCACCTATCTGAATAAATCCTAGAATTAAAACTTCCTCCGCGATTTTGGTAAAGCAGTGATGGTCCAAACAATAAGACACCCGCTGCAATCAAAACGTCCCAGGATTGTATCCTACTTGTGCCACTAAAATTGGTATAGCAATGTGACTCATGTAGGCATAGTTTCAGTGAAAGAAAACGTCGTCGCAAACATGTTTAATAATATTTCTCTCTATTTCAGGCACAGTACGTATCCCTGTCGACGACGTATCATCGCGATACCTCAACGAGCGGTGGTACCCGCTGAGTGAGGGCGACAAGCCGCAGTCCCCCGGAGGCCGCAACCCCGCCCCCCTACGTCCCGCGCTCCGCATCAAGTGCCGCTACCAGAGCGTCGATGTACTGCCTCAAGATCACTACGCCCGCTTCCTGGATTACCTGAAGAGGAATTACAAAAGGCTCTGTGAATATTTGGAGCCGGTTATAGGTAAGTTGCGTTAAGCACAGCTATGTCAGATTTGCCCAGACATTTGGCACAAAACAAAAGAAAAGCCCAGAATGTGCCAGTAGATTCTCCTCCCGTGCAGATTGTAGAGATTAATCAAAGGGCTATAAACTGGAGATTCTTCTCATAGGCCATAGGCTAGCAATCTATCACTATTTCAATTCCACCAAGAAGCCCGCCATACAGCTAAATGTGGCCTCCCGAGTTTCATCACTGGTTGCTTTATCTGCTCAGTAAGGGATAAAGAATTCGAAGAGCCTTTCACAGACTTGCTCAAATAACTCTCCTCTTTGATTTACAGGGGTAAAAGCGAAAGAAGACATTGGATGCGCACTGGTGCTGTGCATGGCGGGCGCGGGGCACGCGCCGCGCTACTTGGCCGACGTGGTGGCGCTGGACGTGCGCCGCACCGGCGACCACTCGCTCACTTTCCGCGGGAACTCGCTCGCCACCAAGAGTATGGAGGCGTATCTCAAGCTCGTTGGGGACCAGTATCTACAGGTTAATAAAAGCTTGTGATTAAAATGTCATTTTTTAAAAACCTTGCTTGCACTGCCCCGCACTCCTAACCTCGTCTACGTGCCCAACTAGTTTTTGGAGTTAAGGATTAGAGATTCACGTCCGAATGGATCACTCGCTCTGCAAGAAATCGAGGAAGTACAAAAGTACAGACTCAGTCCTCACACGTCGGGTCTTTGAAGGTGAACTCGGCCCTACACTCTTGTTGGGAGGGCACAGAACTGTGTCAAAAATGACATATTTGAAAATTACAGGACACACTTGGCGAAGCAGTGTCTGCAGCAGCAGGCCCGGGCGCGGCGGAGTGCGAGGTGGACCCGCTGCGCGCGGGGTCGGGTGCGGCTCTCCGCAGGCAGCAGACGGCTCTGCGCGATGCGGTCACTCTCGCCTGGAGGTCTATTGCTTCCTCGGCGCCGAGGTTCCCGCCCCCACTCAGGGATTGCTTCGCTACCTTCCGCGAGAGGCATGTTCTAATTTAATAGTACATAAATAATTACGTCTAAGAGTCTAAATATATATATTTAGACTTAAGACTTACTTCTAAGAGTCTAAATATATATACTTAGTTTGGCATATATTTTTTATGTTCTCTTTTTCTTACTCAAAATTGATGTTTTAGCTTTCTAGATCAAGTTACCCAATCAGCAAAGTAACTAAGAAACAAAATGTCAAAAAATCATGACTAAGAGCTAATTGTCTATCTCACTGCTTTGTGTAAAGCTTATGTGGTAAAGATTTAGATAAAGAGCTGGCTGGTGATTAGCATACTCAGAGCATCAAACAAAACAATCCATTTTGTATTTACAATTTTATTCATGCTTTGTTTAATTTGTCTATAATATTTTGTTGTAGGCTTATCTCAATGGGACGAGAAGACATATCCGACAACTTGATAAGCGCTTCTATATTCCTTCGGTTCCTCTGCCCAGCTATCTTATCTCCTAGTCTCTTTGGAATCACACATGGTAAGTATACTCAACCTATATCCACTTACACAAAATAGGCATATTATCTTTAAGGTGATTATTATATTATTTCATCGATTCAACTTTAAAATATGTAAAATCTAAATGACACACGTTGTCGATTTTTTTCTAGAATACCCGAACGAGCGCGCGGCGCGCAACCTGACGTTAGTTGCGAAAACACTGCAGACTTTGGCAAACTTCACTCGATTCCAAGGCAAAGAGGCATTTATGGAATTCCTCAACGACTTCCTGGAGCAAGAGGCACCAAACATGAAGGCTTTTCTGAGAGCTATATCTGTAAGTCATTTTCCATTACTCCTTCGTCGTTATAATTGTTTGGAAGGCAAGAGTAACGTGATATATTTGTCAAAGAGCCTATAGTTGTTTACTGTACTTATTTTACATATTTCCCTACAGACGCGACCGCAAGACCAACAGCAGCAACACCAGCAGCCTCAGCCTCAAGCGCAGCACGAGGGCAGCAACCGCAACTCGGCCGGGTCGGAGAGCCCGCAGGCGGCGGCCGTGGACGCGGACCCCGAGTGGGCGCCGCACGTGGACATCGGCAAGCAGCTCGCCACGCTGCACGGCCTGCTGGTCGACAGTCTGCCGAAACTGCCGCCTAATAGGATACAGGTGCGCTTTGATCCAAACTTCATTCGAGATTTATCATTAAAGAAAAAACTGTTATGCTTAGACGACGTAAAAAAATAAAAAGGTTATTATGATGACTGATGATTATATATATACAGAAGACTTAACAATAATAATGTTTATTACGCTCGGGTAAAACCGTAATTAAAAAAGTAACCAATGTCACACACAGTGACATAGGCTACTTTTTCCAAATTTATCAAATATCTGTGTGCCAAATATTATTAAAATCGGCCCAGTCGTTTTTGAGGTTATTCATTATAAATAAAAATACAAATATTTTCTCTTTATAATATTAGTATGGATAAACAGGACTTGGGCACGAATCAATTTTTATTTTTAGAAGTTGAAACATGAGCTTTTCATAAAATTTTACAGACACAAATACTGCATTTAGTAATGTGAATTCCTTTCTTTCCAGGAATTAGATCCATTATCTGATATCCTAGATGAACTGAGCAAAAGGTTAGTGAGCAACGATTTGGGACCTCCAACGCAGATTACAGATAACATATTTAGGTAAGCTAAATTATTTTCTGGAATGCTTTACAAATTTTATAATTGCACTCCAAAAAGAAAAAACATTATTTTTCATAATTTTAAAGATAAACATATATAAATTATGTTTTCTTGAATAAATTATATCATAACTATTTGTCATTAAAGCTTATATAAACTTACGTATACGTAGGCCGATTGAAGTTTCATGTATTATTTGTTTCTAGATTTAACGATCCAACTTGTAATTCAACGCCTGCAAAACCTACCAACGTAGAAACTCCAACGAATGGCCAAATAAACAGTAACTTCGCTCACAGTTCGCCTATTATGAATAAAAATGGTGTCCAGTTTAACATTAGTCCATCTAAGTCAAACGCCGAAGAATCAAAGTACAAAAACTCATATGTGGCTGTATCCAAATCACCCAGTTTTAACTTACGATCAGCAACACTGCCCAGAAATGGATATGGCTCAAATCAAAATGTGAACCCTGATCGGTATAGTTCCCAGTACAATAGCCAAGAACATTGCGTTAACCCGAAGGTATTACAGATTGGTTTCGGTTCTGACCAATATCCCAAAGGCATCAGCAATGGGATCAGTGAAAGCTTGGAACGGCGATTTCAAGACCGATACAAACCCAATAATTACAATCAGCAGACGCATTACCACAACTCAAACTATAACAGCACGGAGAGATCCCCAAGCAGCGACAGTATCAATCACAATTACTCTGTCAAGGATATGCAGAACATCATAAAGGAAACTGCCACTTTAGAAGAACTATCCGATTTGTTAAAATACGCTGATGATTCAGATATTGTTGACGATAAACTCATGAATAAGAAGAATTTGGCTCAATCTAAATCGAATAATAATAATATCGTAAATGGAAATAAAACTAACTACACTAGCAACGGATCTAATGTTTCTATTAGTGGATTGTCTAATGTTGCAAGTTCTGGATACCAAAGTATCGCAACCTATAGCCAAAGCTCTAGTCCCATCGAAAACACCGCACATCTACACCAAGCATATGAAAATGGCGGTCAACCCATGAGTCGCTACTCGCAACTGAATTACCAAAAACAGAGAGATAAACAGTATTATGATAACAAAAATGACAAATTTTACCCAAAGAGTCCAGTGCAACAAAAAATTGATTACGATATTCAAAAGTATGGAATTCAAAACTTTACAACGGCAGATAATAATTCACAGTCAAACTCTAATATTAATTCAAAAATTGCGCCGTTAGTTTTTACCAACCCCGTATACAATATGGAAGACAATCGACAAGCTCAGGAGAAAAAGAGAAATGACAACAGAAACTCTAAACGTTGTCCTTGCGGCTCATCCAGTTCATCAATAGATGAGGAGGGCTTGAGCACAGACAATGTGGAAACAAATTCTGAAGAAGGTTCCACTAACTTCAACGACGACCAACAGAACCGCAACAATACCCACCGAAAACTCACCAGAGATAATTGTAATTATGAAGACGTGTACCAAATGAGCAACCATAGTCACTCCCCGCGCACAAGGGATGACGAATCATCGAGCAATTCGCCCAGTCTACGGAAGAGTAGCAAGACGCGAATGCCTAGAACGAATCCTATGCTCTCTTATTCCACAAATCAAAATCAACTAAATTTAAAACATTTCGGCCAAAGAGGAGAATCATTATATGAGAGTAAACCGCATCACATATCTACAGATTCCGGGTATCCGATGAGCAGATCTGATTCCAACGTGGAAGAGGTTAATAAAGAGATGTACCGATTGCAAATATCAAGAAGCCAGAAAGCGCTTTACAATATGGAAAACTCGAAGAACTCTCCTGAGAAATATTCTCTTTCTGAAAATAAGATTCCAGAGACAAATTATCCTTTAGATAGAACATACTCTGGTGCGAAGATGTCAAGCAGTAGATTGAATGAAGACTTGGAAAGGCATCAAGACTATTATGGAGTCAGAGAAAGAAGAGACTCTCCTCAGACAGTGTTCAATAGAGAGTCACAATCGAGCGAGGCGAACGACAGAGCTGCGATGCGGAGTGAGAGGGAAATAGGAGGCCGCGACAAACTGCAGCGGAGGCTCAGTCTCGAGTCTGCGCGGGAACTTACAGACAGCTCTGATGATATGGAGGACACCTTGTATAGTACAACAGGTAGAAGACGCGCCTCCAAACATCAAAGAACAATAGAACAGGTGATTATTTGATAGAATATAAATTTTTCAGTTCTTTTTTTATATCTTTTACCGCCATTCCTTGTAAATCGCCCTTAATTCATGTGTATTTTTTGTCAATACGAAATTGAATATGTGTATTTTTTGTCAATACGAATATTCATACCCTCACCCGTAGTACTAATTAAATTTTAATATGTTTTTTTACAGTACGAAAGAGAAATTGAAAGGCTGAAGTGTTCAGTAGAACTGTTGCGTGGGCGGTTACCGGCCGAACCTGGACAGGATCACACAGATGCAAAAATGAAGGCTATCATATCCAGGCATGTTTTTTGAATGTATTAAAAATATAATACATATTCATAGCACATTTCGTTGTGTTTTAGATTTAGAGGTATCAATAATATATTAATCAATATGAATTTTCAGGTTGATATGTGTTGAGGAGGAACTACGACGCGAGCAACGCAAGATGGCGGCCGCTCTTTCACACAAGCAGCGAGTGATCGAAGCGCAAGAGCATCGCATCGCCGCGCTAGACGAAGCCAACACCCGGCTGCTGTCAGCTCTAGTGCACCTGCAGCAGCGCGCCCCCCACCCCGCACCCGCACACCCCCCCTCACACAATAACTCCCATCCCTCCCCACACTCACATCAAGAACTACAGATTTAACAGTGCCGGGAAACCGATATATTTTAGGCCCGGATGAACAATAAAAACTACGGGCCTCAGACAACTTTAGTGTTAAAAATTTTACTTACTTGATATTTTTTTACGAAATTAACTAATGTTCGGTCTCAATGTTCGGTTTCGTCATTAGTATACGTACCTATATAATAATAAACAGTAAAACGTAGGTAGGCAGATCCTGTTTCGTAGAAGAAAAAAAACGAAATTACCTTGTTTTGTGTTACGCCACAGTCTTACGCACAAGAACTCGTTTTTGTAATATAAATAATTGGCATTGTTTTATATATGTTCACGTAAAAATATGTACTTTGTTTTGTTTCATGTATTTATTTAAACTTTGAAAGTCTCCTTAAAATATACAATAATATAATCAAAACAAACACTCGTCAGGACAAAGATTTGCAAATATTTGCATTAGTTATTTAAATGTTTCTAATGAAAGGTTATTGATTGGTGAGGTTTTATATTAATTTTAACATTGTAAACAGAATCACAATTGTTTTGCCATTTATCTTTAACTTTGTTACTTTGTTTCATTAGTTTAAATATTAAAAATGCTTTAAATTACATTAATGTTCCGTTTTGTATCAGTATTCGTATAATAATATAATTAACGGTTTGATTGTTCGCGTCATGTTTGTTTTCTGTAGCAATAATACCAAAGACAATTGAATATCCCATAGTCTAGAGTTGTAGTGGAATACTCAAAACCACTACAACTGTAGCCTTTAGTGTTGTATTTTAAAATAAAATGTTATAATTTTATGTAATAATAAGTAAGACTTGTATAATAATATTCTTAGTCTTTAAAACAGTATATGTGGTATGAATACAATATTTTTAATACCTGTGGAGTATTATAGAGGATTTGTATGGCAATGTAAAGATGTTTAATGATTGGACGAATCGAAATCTTTTTTTCTGCAATTCACAACAACTTAGTTGTTACCGTGAAAATGTAAATATACTCGCGTAGGTATAATGTTATACTTATCACATTAAATTATGGACTTATGTATTTTTTAGTTTTATTTTCTACAAATCAATGAATGGAACCTCTCGTACGTTCCGTTATCTCTTATGACAGCACACACTATCATCGACATCGCAACAGCGTAAGCGGTAGTTTGTTTGAGGCCTTTATTTACCGCAACGAAAAACCAGCAATGTATGCCGAATCCATCAATATCAGCGAACTGTTTCGCAACAATGTATAGCGAACATTATATATCCGTAAAGGTCCGATATCAAATAGATCTGTTATGTACATGTACGCGGAACATTGTTTCATTTTGACCAAATTTTGTAGTAAGAATCTAAATTATCAGTAGATTTTTCACAAACGGACACATATTTCACACCACCTTGGATCTTTCTAGTTATTTACTTTTAAAAAATGGGTTTAACCATTTTAAAGACCTATCTATAAAGACATCCTGTACGAGCTCTACGATGAGCTATTCCACTAGGCCCTGCCAGTTAATTACAGTTCTATGTATGGATTTAGCCCCCGTGTTTTTAGCCGTTCGGCTACGAATCCCTTAAGATAGTAAAACCTTAAAAAATGCAAAGACCTACAACAGCATACGATAGTCGATAATATTTAATCATCATCATAATATTTAATCGTCATCATATCAAATCATGAAAACATTGAGTTATGTCTCGTATTAATTTTATCCTTCGTCCGGTTCTATGCCATCAGGAATGCAACAATAGCGATTATTTCGCAGGACATCTTTTCTCTCTTGTGCTTCTCTCCTCGAGTATGGATGCATAAGCATCAAATCTTCCATACGCGCATATAAATACGAGAAAAATATTTCCCTAAATTTTTTGTCTGGAAAGGCAGCTTGGAACATCGTAGCCCACATTAAATTTGATAATTTAGCTTGAGATCTAAACAAAGCCAGTCGGTATCGTTTCATGAACAATCTAAACTTTTCATTTAATTTTTGTTTAAATGACCAGTTTGTATGTCCTGCATACCGAGGATCTTGGGGCGGTGAAATGTGCCCAAATCCTTTTGTAGCCATAGCATCGAGCAACTGCCAGTATACGCTGCTTGTCCGTATCTTTTCCTGTCTTTCTGATTGAGTATATGGACCGTAGATGCGTTTTCGCATCCATTCTCTCAACTCTGGAGCTAAGTGTATATCTGGTAAACGGGCTGCTACATTGACGCGCCTCATTAGTCTTAATGCACATCTTAAATAGTCTTCAGGCTTGGGATTTTCTCCCAAGCAAGTAGTCGATGATCTTTTTGCTTTCTTTGTCTTTTTAACCTTTTTATCTGCTACTGTATCATCGTTCACATGCAGCAAACTTTCAGTATCCCAAACTTTTTTAAATTCTTTTTCCACAAAAAGTTGTTTATCGTGTGTGTTGAATATAGTTTGGTAATTAAATTGATATGGAATATGACGAGTAGGTTTCTGAAAATATGGCAATTCTTCTGGTGGAAAAGTGCCTTCATTTCCATAATCGAAATTATGATCGCAATAGCATTTCGTATTTTTAACATATTCAATGACAGAGTTGTTCCATTTCTTAAGACAATCGCAAGGGTCAGGTTTTGGCGGAGGCGGTTTAGCGCAGAACCCACAGTGTATATTAATGTATTCTCCATTTAAATATCTGTACCCGCCGTGAATTAAATATCCGAGAGAGGGTAGTATTGAAACTGTACTTAGTATAAACACTGATTTACCGTGTATATAAGAGACACCGCTGATAGTGTACTGAGCATTCCACATGCCAGTACTTGGTGCAACAGGTTTTTTTCTTCGACCACCCTTTTTATTACCTGCCATACCCATTCCATAACTTTTTTTCACTTCAGTAAGAGATAATTTTGATCCACGCAGCTTGCTTTTTGATTGTGTAATAGTTTTCAACGTCGTCGTAGCTGTGACTGATGAATATGGTTCTATACGAGAAAAACCTGCAAGTTTATCGCAATAAGACCGTGGCAACCTCTTGGGCGGCGGTGGTGGTGGAGCAGGAAGAGCTGGAGGCTTCGGTATAGGTGGTTCTTCTTCAAACGGCTCGTTAAGGTCATCTAAGTTAGGTAGAGGCGCGGGGCGGGAGGGTTTCCGCCTTGGTGGCTCGTAAAGTACCGCAACCATTTTTTGTAAATATGGAGACGCTAAAGTTTCTTGGGGTTTCTTTTTTGGCTTAACAGGCTTTGGTTTCTCTTTAACCACTGGACGAAATCTCGCCCGTAGCAAAGAGATCAAATTATTTAATCCTAAATACAGTATACTCGATAGCATAAGTTTAGCAGTTAGCTCATAAGAAAATTTTTTTCCGTCAATGGAGTGACCATAAGTTAAAAGAAAAAGATATGCGAACATTTCTTTTGGATCATGGCGTCCCATGTAAACACAAGTCATGAGATCATTCGCCGTAGGCCGAGGTAAAATGCCAATTATTTTCAGAATGCGAGAAGTTCTCACTGGCCTCCCTTCTAGTAGGTCTTGGTAAATGCCAGCTTCTAACGTATCTAAGGCGTCTCTTTGAGGTACGCTGAGTGCGTGATACCAGGTCGGTCCTACTTCCCTTTTAATACTTCTGAATATTTGCCTATCCCTTTGTTTCCTGTATTGTTTGAGATCGTCCATAAACGTCTGTTTCTCGCGCACTTGCCGCGCGAACACGATCTCCAGACGACGCTGGGTGCGCTCCTCAACACTCGACTCCGGGCCATACTTCTCATAAACCATCGTGTATTCGACAGTAAAACAATACAATTATTTATGATTGAAACAAATATTATAATCTTAGGTCGTTGGTTATTCTAAGGTTCAAAAATTTCAAAATCTACAGCAATTTAGAAAAAAAATCGCATTACACAAATTTTAATATAAAACAGTCACAATAAAGTCATAGTTACTTTTTTAAAATGACAATTCTTATTAATTGTTATTATTTTAAAATTACACCTGAGCATAGAGAAATTATTTTCAATGATAAATATGTTATCAATGTAGGTATTATGGACATAGCATAGAACCATTACATGTTCTTTGCCAGAATCAGGTGTTCGTCTGTTTGCTGTATGGGATGTCGCCGTAAAATTATAAACACTATTATTTCATAATCTATCTTGCCTTTTTGTTGATCTTGCTAGATTATAAACTGTACAGTAATTGTGTAAAATTACTTCAAAGACAAGCTATAATATGTCGGACGGGTACAGTCATGGAATTAGTAGGTACTTAAGTAGGTTAATTTAATAAGTACTCCGTACAACGAAGTACTTATTAAATCAATGGGTACAGTACAGCGCAATTCAAATATGTTTATTTGATAAAAAGTTCCTATACAACGACTTCCATATCTATGGATACGATTTGTGCTGCCATCTAACGTCGAATAGCATAACTTCAAATGTATTGAGGCCCGTGCACACCTACTCGTATGAAACACAAGCACAGCAATATTGTATGAAATTTTAACGCACGTATACGTGTAAAGAAATTGAAAAAATACAATTTATAAATAACATTATTCATAGACCAGATCGGAGAAAACATCATAGATTGCTACATTAATCTATGAATAATGTTGTTTATAAATGGAATGTCCTGGGAACAGAGTCACTGCATGTGACACGCGTGGGCCATGCCTACGATCAGCTGTCTAAAACTCGGCCGGTCGAAGACCCGGCGAGGGTGAACGCCCCTACCCGTCATCCATCACCTAAAATATATTCCCTCATTCATAAGCGCTGCTGAATTCATCTTAATATTTAAACCTCATAACATACATTACCATCTATCAATCAACTACAGCTTCGCCGCTGATCCCGCAAAATGTAAAATCTTTCAGACGAAGTCGGCCGTAACCATTTCCCTACCGGAAGTACAGAAGTCAAGTTAACTGGGTATTCATAAAATACTAGCGGTCTGTCTCGGGTAAAATCATAATAATTCACACACCTAAAACTGCCTCAGGAATCACACTATCTATTTAAAAAAACCCGCATCAAAATCCGTTGCGTAGTTTTAAAGATTTGAATCACACATAGGGACAAACAGACAGCGGGAAGGGGTTTTTTATACAGTGGATGTAATCTAATCGTAAGTATAATTATTTTAATGAAATAGCCGCTGTGCAACTCTGTCGGCGTACCTATTTCTATTTTCATTTGTAATTTTTTTCCAGTTTCGTTTCTTCTGTAATATCAAAAGGCTTAAAAATCCATTTCAAATGTATGTCCCTATCCTCTAACAGTAGTGTATTAGAATCTGCTTTCGTACGGAGCTTAATCTATACATATTAGGTGATTTATATCTTCCGTGAATGGAGTGTTGACGTAACTGTATCTTACAGAATTGCTATTCAATACGGAAATTATTATTATAACTGATACATAATACATGTAACGAAACGATAGCAACAAAGGGCTTGTAAAAAGCGTCTAGCAAAGGAATGGTGATTAATAAAGTTGTAATCAGCTAAAGAAAATTAATATCGTAAATACCGTTATATGAGCATTATCGAAGAAATTGAGATCATGTATGTATGTACATATTTCTGGTCTTATTCATTTTATAATGTGTTTTTTCCTTTTTTATATAATAAATAACATGTAATATGTAACATATTTTATAAAAGCGAATAAGAAACGATCTTATTATTTGCTTTTAAAGTTTAATAGATTATTCCTAAAAAAATTAAAACTTTAAATATTTTTACATTTATTCTCGTAATTGGACTACGTTTTAACACACAATTGTATTAGTGTAAATTGTATTCAAGAATGGACGATGAAATAAATAACAACCGCATGATTCACAATCTCAAGTACTTGCTGCCAGTTGACGACGGAGATGCAATCGAACCTAGATTAAAATGACTCATTGATGAATTAAGCGTGTGATCTTGCAGTCAAGATCACACGCTTAATTCATCAATGAGTAGAACTAATATTACCGTATATCAGGCTATGTCAGTACATAGCCTGATATACGTTGATATAGTTATTTCGTTAAACGTCATGACGACCTGGAATAGCGAGTTCTCTCGCAGGTGTACGAGGACACGCGACTCCAATTCAAATGGGATAAGGGATGAGATGAATAAGCAAATAACAATTAAAACCTTTATTTTCTGATTGATTACTTATATTTTTGCTGTATAAATTGGTCATGTATGTTATGAGTACTAATTGAAATTATATTCAACTCTATTCTACCCTTTAAAAATTAAATAAAAAAAGGTTTACAAAATCAAGAACTCAGGTTAGAAACATTGGTCGATGCTTATACACCACGTTGGAAGATCACACACACGTGATGTGAACTTTCCTAATAGAACGTGAGATGTGTATCGCTAGCTTCGCTAAAGGTGGCTTGACGTTCACTTTCCTGCCAGGAAGCATTGCAGCCACTTTCACTCCATTCAAGATCAGTTCGTTCCGCCTAGCGCCTAAGCCAACAATAACTAGGTACCTACTTAGTGCTACCTAAGACCCTCTTTTGTTTTTCTATTGTCTCTACTGTAATTTCATCTTAACTAATCACATAGAGAGGAATGTCAGGAGAATATTTGATTGGAAGTTTCGATTTTTATTTCTACTAAATATACTTAGACTATCAGCATGACTCGCATCAGGCCCGCGTGGTGCGACATAGCTCATAGCCCAAACCAAAGACCTTATGCATTCATAAGGCCAATGAGGATACATTATAATGCCTGATGGCGATGAGATAAAGTATATGAGAATTACAAATTATTTAGTTGTAGTACCTAACAACTAAATAATAACGTTATTGACATGCACTAAATAGTAATTTTGTGTATGTCAATAACGAAAGGTCGAGTGTACATTCTACCAGAAGTGTATTTAGATATCAACGTTATTTCTCTAAAAATATTACTTAAAAACAAATTCAATCATATATTAATTATTACCAACGTTGTGAAATCTGTCAGTGAATGTAATAAAGACTTAAGTGCCCATTAAACTCATGTAAAGCGCAGGAGCAACCTTCAGTGGCTTTCTCCAAATGATTTCAGGCGCCATTTCTCCAGAGGTCGTTGACCGCTCTTATCTTGTGAGTCTGTGTGTGTGCACGTGGCTTGCGCTTGCGCCGGCTTCTACTTGTATTGTAAGATGCATATTATGCAATGATCGTTGATAACCGAAATCTTATGCTTGATCTTCAGTTTGTTATTTTTAGGACAGTAATAAAGTTTTTGAATATATTTATAAATTACCAATTCGATTATGATAGGGTTGAATTAATTGTGTTAACAAAATTTTTGATATCTTATGAAGAATGATAACTTTTTTTTCGCAAAATTGTACGCAATTCTTTTTCAAATAATTACACAATTTGTCAACATTATCATAGGGATAAATATAATTCAAGTCTTAATATAATATCTGAGTATTCGGTTAAAATATAAACAAAGTAAGAGTTGACATATAATAAATATTTAGTTTTTGAAATGCTTATTCTTTAGTTTATTTCAGTTTACACATAAAATACACATCGTATTTCTGTCGGGTGGCACGTCTCTATTCGTCTTAAGTAAATCATTGCTACGAGCCGGGTATCCTTTGACAAATTTTATACTGAAGGGAGGGACGCCCAAATATTGGGTGAATAACCTCTTGATGGAGGAGGAGACATTTTATTTTTACCACACTATTGCTAGTATCAAAGGCCTACTACGCTATTGAAAGAAGTGTTTTAATTAGATATGGCCACCCAATGCTTAGGGCGTTTCGGCGGCCTCGTTAGTCAGGTTAGTAAACCGTAAAGAATTATACCTACTCTATTAGTCTCTAAAAAAATAATTCATGATCTTTTATATATTACGCGATGTCTAAAAAAGATGATATATTTTTTACTTCAAGTTGTGCAATATTTATTTTACATAGCTCAAGGAAGAGCTAAATTTTTGGCATTTCTTTTGATGACTGTAAGCTAAATACAATAATGTTTGAGAAACTAAGTTTTTATAAAGTTATTGAACTTTATATTAATAATAAATATCTAAATTCAAATCTAAAGCAAGTCATGGGAATATCCTTCTAATATTTCATATTTTGTGACTTAAGATGTATGTGTGGAAGTTACTCAACCTCGGATTTTTTAAGAAATTTTCATGTATCAAAGTTTAATATGAGGAAAAAAGGTAATTTAAATCCCGAAACATACCTACACAGGAGCGACGCACCAAGGCGCAGCTAGTTTAAAATAAAACGTTCGACTATGAATGACAATGAAAGTTAAACCAACCTTATGTCAGTTTCTGTTCCGAATTCCATGACCTCGACGACCTCTGAACTTGGGGAGTCACGTACCCTTGACTCAAGCAGATGAGGTCCTTACCCTGCTATAATTAGAAAACGATAACAGAATATTTTTGTTCTAGTACGAGGAATAAATAGTGACATTGTAATATGTTTGAATGTCAATTTGTTAGGGTAGGGTAATATTTAACCCCAACAAATTGATAAAAAAAGAACTGGGTACTAAATTCTCAAAGACCCTTCGTTACCTATCTGATTTTATTTTGCGGAGATTAGAAAATTGTTTAATTTTTAGCAGATACTAAAAATTGTTTACGTAATAAATCATAAACATTGTTCGCGGTTTCTAATAATAGTTCCGTATCCCATGTCAATACTTGATCTGTGACATTATACATTGCACTTCTCAAACCGTGCGCTATTGTATCTGTGTGATTACAATGGTTTTCCGGTAGTTGCGTCTGTGTGTGCGTACTGTGCGGGTGTGCGTGCAGGATCGCATTACAGCTGAAACTCGGGGCGCCTGCCGAAAAGTGCGGTCGTCGACCCGGTCAGGACCGCGGCCGTATACTGCGCTCGAACAATTTGTACACTTTGTCTAACGAGTTCGGATCGGATGGGATGGGCTTTGATAGTTATTCTTTTCTTGCAATTAGTATATTTTTTATTTTATCTTGATCGTAAAGTTCATCACTATATTTGGATAATAGTAGGCGACGTTAAATTAGATTTTATGTTCTAGGGCAAAAAAAAATATCTTTGCCGCACCAACAACAAGACAAAAAGGTGCATGCAGCCTGGTACGTTAGAATTTACAATAAAATGTTCATTCTAGAAACTTTAAATTGATATTTCTATTTATTTCCTAACTTGTTGTTTAATTAATCTACTGATTCGAATGTGAAAAATTCGTAATTGTTTAAAGTTGTGCATCGATAATATTCTTTAAATATTAAAATATATATAGGATAATTCCTTTTTACAATCCTTTGTACTGTCACAAATATACTTATGATATCTTTTCACGCAAACTAGTAAAAACATAAATTCTTCACTCGTGAATGCGAACAAGTTAAAACATGACTTCATCTAATTACAAACACAAATTGATAAATCGATTTTCCGTAGACAGAAAAATCACGCACAATGCTTGTGTTGGTTACAATTTTTTCACGCATACATGACGCAACTAGAACCCTGATATTACGTAGCGAGAGCATTTATTATTCGTTTCAAGCCAACAAATAAATGAGTTCTCGATTAATTTAGAACAACAAAACAATGCTATGATAGTAGTTGCCAACCGTTATCAAAGTTCCGCAAGTGTCAAGAGCATGCGAGCGGCGCACAAGGCCCGGTGATATATTTGGTGACATTGAACTGCGTCCATTGCCAACGACCTCGGTCCTTCGAGTTTGCGTAATCGTGCGGAGTCCTGCGTAGTACAGACCCCATACAAACATTACAAACACATGGTCTCACATTCGATATAAGGTTATTGCTTTTAACCGTCGTCCTTTATGAATCAAACTGCAATTATTTCACAGATATTTTATATACCTAGTTTCCCATTAAGTAGGTAGTTATTTATTTTTAAATATTTTGTTCCAAGTAATTGTAACATTTAACATCTCAAAATATGAAATATTTTTATTGAAAATATTCTCCTTTAAGTAGCTAGGTATTCGAATAAAATACGGAATCGGAGTTCGAATATTCTCCGTTAGAGCTCCTAGAAATACCTACCTACATGCAGCTTTGAATTTTTTTTATCAGATTCAAATTCTCATGACAATACAATATTGATTTAATATTCCGTTCACAGTGTAATATATCCGACTAAAGCAGTCGACAATGGAATGCTTTATGGCTTTTCCGATTTCAGTTCGCCATGAGGATGTGCTTGTCCACCAGCCACCAACAGACAGAACTTGAGAAAGTTTATTATGTAATTTGATTTATTTTTAAGTTTCAATTTCAATAATATCATAAATTAACTATAATAGGAAATTTGACAATTGGCTTTCTAAACGGAAATGATAACTATAATTACTCACATAGTAATGTGTTTAAGAGCGATGCCCCATTGCTCATTGTCGCGGCTGGTCGTTTTGACATTCGTTTCAACGTATGTCAACGTACGTCAGTGTCAAAACTTATACAAAACAACGGAGCTACAACGTGCTGCGTCGTCGCAACAGAGCACGACTGAGCAATGGGCTATAAGGTACTGCTACGATATTTCCTTGGAGCTTAAGCTGGAAACGAGGAAGATTGTTTCAGTAATAGCTAGCCTTTGAATAGTCTATAGGTACTTTATCATTAAAAAATTATCAGTATTGGAAAATGACAGGTATTTCTATGCCTGGTATTTTCCAATACGGGGAATTTATAAAAAAATTCCCAGTATTACATATTATACATAGGTATATTATATATCAAATATATAGGTACCCGGCCGCGGTTAGGTAGAGGCGTCTTACATCTCTACCTAAGTGTATTGCCGCCGCCTAGGTAGGTATATCGTTATTATGCTCGCTAAAGAGAACTTGTACTGTGATAAGAAATACTCGTATATATTTTTAATATTTTACATGTTTATTTTTTTTATATTTCTATAAAATGCCTTATACGTTATTTTTGCCCTATTGATATAGTCAAAATTTTAGGACAATTAACAAAATTACTCTTTATGTTATTTTGTTCTATTATAAACGGATTTTACTTGCAGCTTGTAGTATATAATACCTAATAGCTCGTGGTATTTATAATCCACAAACTTGAGAATGCTAAAACTATTTTTATCTCTTGGGACTTCTATATCTAAGCTACCTATTTCCATTCTACAGTGAATATTGGTTGAATGAGTATCACGAAGCATTGTTATTGTCTCTGCAAAGGAGGTCAATGACATATACCCTGTTTTTGCCTGTATCATCAAAAGACGAAATTGGTGATTCAACGCCCAAAATCACATGTTAATGAAATGAAATGAAATGGGAAGACGATATTAAACATGTTGAAATATTGTTAAATTATGAATGTTTTGGAACTTGAGCTGTGAATATCAAAATTTACTTATTATAAACGTCTCTGTCAAGTTTTGATTATCAATTGTCAATTTTGATTTCTTCACAATTTCATGTGCTGCGCTGCTATTGAGAGTGGATGAAAATGACGGATCTGAAATTTTTGTGGTTCGCGTGAGGAAAACGCCGGGTTGTGGGTCCGACCGTTCCTGTTCCCGGCGAGGGTCCCGCAGGAGTGCTCCAGGCGGGGTGTGTGCGGCAGTGTGTCGGTCAGTCACCGCTGTGCCGGCGCGCCGTGCGCTCGTATGCTTGCGCCCCTGCCGCACCGCTATTGTTCCGACACCTTCTATGTTTATCTACTACCCTCGTACTTGCCTCTGTAGTGAGAACTATAATAGTGACGTGATCTTCTTTTCAGACTAGTGATCTTTTCAGTGGATTGTGACCGTTTATGTGTATGATAGTGGATATAGTGACTTGCAAGCAAGGATTGTTATATCGAAGGATTTTGTTTGGGATGCTGCAAAGGACTCTACTGCTGTGTTAAGATTTTCAGGTGTTGATTTTTTTACTATAGTAACTGAAACTTACTAGCTTTTAGGAAAAAAGGGGATATGATGTTATTACACAAGAAAAACAAGTAAGTAGTTAAGTTAGTAGGAACTAAATGCTCAGAAGCCAATTACGCTGTGTAAAGAAAAGCTGAAGAAAATCGGGTCTTGAAACATAACACTCTACATTGCTGTGAGGTCGAAGAGGTTGCCTTTAAAGTAACTTTTAGTAAATTTTCACATATATTAAAATTCCCTTGCCAATATGGTTCTCTGACTCAACGGTTCAGATGTGTAAATTAATTGACAATCTAATAATTCCGCATTTTTATAATTTTCTTAGTAGGTGATGATGCAATTCTTTGTAGGCCTGTAATAAGGTAGGTAATAATAAAATTTTACTAAAATGTAATATGAAAATCTTCATTTCATTTATATAAGCAAAACTCAGAATACCGATGTGAATAGCACCATCAGCACCAATGTCTCAAGCGAAGAAATTTCCTAGAAGATCTGCTAAAGTATTGTGATTGGATAATCATTGCATTGTTTTTTATCAACAGTTCCAAAATCGTCTCACTTCACTCCGGTCTTCTAGAGATGAAGGAAAAAGGCTGAACGAATAAAAACGCGGCACAATAATAAAAATGTAAGTATTTTTTCAATAATATCTTTATACCTAATACTTAAATTAAAATTATCAATTAAAATTATTAATTAAATTTATTTACTTTAGTTTAATGTTACTGTGACCTTACTCAGGACTACATAAAACGATATGCATTACAATATAATCAATAATATTTCGTTGAGCGTAAATGATAAATTTTATGATGATGGCTCGCGCCCGCCCTCGTTCTGCCTACATAGGCCAATAGCACGCCCAGCTTGAACAAGCTACTTCAATTTTAATAATGGAGGCGAATGCACCTTACAAGCATTGTACTTATTTAAAATCAAGTGATGAACAATCAAACAAATAATATTATCTTTTGAGTGCTAATTTATTGTTGACTAGCTTTTGCCTGCGACTTCGTCCGCGTTTATTGTGTGCGTCCTTTGCGCGTGCGTGCGTAATTTTTGACAATATCTCGGGTTATTTGAACTTATTTGAAACGCATGAAAATCCGTGCTTTAATAGGTACTTGCGTTTATCGCTAACAGATAGGCAGACGCGGCAGAGGACTTTGTTATATAACGTGTATAAGAATAAGGATAGTATTTCCTTATCTTACCGTAGATAGTTATCTTTTGTAATGATATTTCGATATATTACAATACTTTCATTGTTGTGAAGTATCATGTTTCAAATTCAAAATGAAAATGGTGTATCTTTTAATTAAGATCGCATGGCTTTCTCTTCCATTGTGAACTTCAGCTTCGAGTCTAAAATGGATATATATAATTTACAAAATTGTGGAATATTAAAATTCATTTCAGTTTGACCGTAATATATTTGTATTATTATTACACATATTAAAAAGACACACATTATATACATGTCTTGAAAAGACTTTAGGGAGAAAGATACTTCATTCTCATTAATGATTTCGGTTCTCTTTAACCTCCATTGTGGAAAAGTGATAATTATTTAGCCAAGGATCATATCCTAGTAAGTGTAACCTAAATAAGTATATAGCACTTCCATGGGTCAGTAATAGTTCATAGCCTTCTCTATCTCACAATGAGAGCAGGGCCCTTTACGACATTTTTCGTGGACGTAGTTGACTTTCAATTTGAAGTTCTAGATTTGTTGGACCTTTATTTTTATGTGATCATTTGTATACATTGAAATAATTTAATACATTAGAATAATACATTTAAAAAATAGCGACAAATTCTGTTGTTCATTTAAACAAACTGTCATTTCCACACGTAATTTGCCATTTCTCTGTGAAAATGAGACCTAAATAATCGTTTGATACCTTGGCGTTGTACTCTGAGCAAATAATTAACAAATCGTAGTATATGAAATACTAGTTGGGCCCCAGGGCTTCGCACCCGTTGGAAAGTCATCCTCACAAACTTTCGCATTTGTAATATTTATTTTAATTTTTTAGTCCATTATTTTCTCCTTGAGTTTGTGTTTGTATAGGTTAACTTTAGAAAACCTTATGTAACTATTCATATAGTCGGTCAGGCTACGGCTTCAGAAGGAAATTCGTAAGTTCAGTTTCACTTGAATAGTCGGTAAAGAATAAGGATAAGTATAGATTAAGCCGAAGTACTGGGAAGTGCATGTTCCCGATTTGAGAAATTAGTTGAGCTATAAATGTGTTCTAAACTAAATTATTCCATGAAGCTAGTTATTCTATATCTGCTCGCATTAGTCGTGTGCTATGTGTAATTTCATGCCGATATGTCATCTATTGCTAGGGTATTAGGTGAGAGAGTCGCGTGAATGATGCACCGCGGTTTATTGTTGCGGGAATAATGCACTGGCGGCAGTAGTTTACGAGGTCTTTCACCGGCCACATTATATAGGTCAGCTAGATTAGCAACGCTCCCCACTTTGTAACCATGTAAGTATATACTTACTTGTTTTTCTGATCTTGTTAAAGCCAATAAGTATTATTATATGATAGGTACACTCTATATTACATTGTGAAATATAAGCGTTATTTTGGAACCAGATTACGACAATTTCAAATATTCACAACCATGTATGCATTGATTATGGATAAATAACAGTAATTTCAATTCCTAAGTGTGTGTGAAATTTCGTGATCTACAAAGATTGTGTTTCATCTGTTGTCTATAGGTATTTTTGTCGGATTATTTTTTACGGAAAACATTAAATCAATTATTTCTGCAGAAAATTTAATAAAAGATGCAAATTTAATTAGATATACTCGTATATGCGTTCCACAATTGACTTTAGAAGTTTTGAAGATTGTAAAAATTGTGTCTTTTAAATTGGTTTTAAAAGTTTAGGCTAATCAAAGAATGCAGGTTTGCAAAAGTTTGTACCTATATTATTAAAATGATTATATAACCTTTTGCGATTTAAATTTAGATTTAGCGTTATCACAAACGTGATACTAGGTTAATGTTTTCCCCTGGCGTAGCCGTAAGGTCCACAGCGACCTCAATATGCCGACCATTGTTTCAACTGCTTATCGTGTTATACTACCATAAGTACTTAATTTACCATTTCCATGTCCCATATCTACGGTCATAATTTTCTTAGTTTTCTGATAAGTAAATATTTACTTATGTTTCATACCTCATATTACACTCACACAATCTGCATTTCAAATTTAATATGATACCTATGTTACCATTATTGGTACCTACTCTGTAATTGATTGGTAATTATTTAAAAAATACTTCAAATTTTCACAAGAATTAAACTCCATTGTGAACATTGACCATTATGAACGACAAATTATTATTATGGAACGCCAATCAATCGTAATAAAATTATTATTAAGATGAAAATATATTTCCAATCTACGTATTGACAGAACTAATAAAAATATGGGATGATAAAATTGTACCAGGGCGACAGCAATCGAACGGAGTGCAGAGTTCACGTCCGGACGGCGACCCCCGAATCTGGGGCGGCCTGAAGTCTGACGCCTTCGTAATGCCATTATTTCCACAATCAATCCATTTTGAATCCAATGGAACCCGATCAACGATCGCCAGGGACACGTCTGACCCAATCTAGTTTTCAGTTTAATGTACTTAGGATGTTCGTTCAATTTTCTTGATGAGAAAAAAATCTTTGTTATTCTCAGCCCTGAGGACAATACTTGCTGTTTAAACTGTTTAAATGCGATTAAAATTAATAACGTTATCCGATATTTTATAAACTAGCAGCAATAATCGCGATTTGTGGAATCAACTAACGGTTTCTAATAGAATAAACTACAGGAAAATGTAAATGATAGAGTCAAAATTAAAAGCCATCAAACTATATGAATTACTTACTGATATTATTCAAATTAATTGGATATTGTCAAAAATCAGTTAGTGTTCAGTGTTCCACAATTCGAAATAGAATTCATAATTAGCTGTCGCAATTTCCTGAGCTTCACAAATATCTTTTTAGTCTCCATCACGGGCGGGCCATCAGGGCCGCCGCACGAGTCTCCGCCATGGGGTCAATGTCCGCCGATGGTATATAGGTCAAATAAAGGCGCCTACTCGTCTGTATTATACCACCCTGCTACTTGCTTCGGGAATTCAGCTGAAACTTGTTTCTGCAAAACTGGAATGAAACAATTTAACTCTTCTTTTGTCCAGAGATGAACAATTCGCTGATTTATCATAACCGGTTGTTTGCAATAACGAATGATTTATGAATCGCTCTTAAATGCACACGGAAGGGGGTCAAATTTAACGTATACGTAAAATAACATAATAATCAAATCAATTCAAAGTTTTCTCCAGTTCATTTATATATATTAGAAAACTGGTTGTAAGTATTGTTCCTCTATAATTTCAGAAGCCATTCATATTTCTTACAATAATGATATTTTTATCTAGTTTATGAACAGAAGAGTTCCTGATAGGAAGGTCGCACACATGCCTTATGTTTCATGTATTACCCTTAATTCAAATGCTTAGCAGCTGCCACGCCACGCATGGAAAAACAGTGAACACTTAACCTCATTTGTTATTTAACTGCATTATAGGCCTATCGATTTGGAAAGTTCGGATTGTGTGTGCATCCGTTCCGCATTAGATGCGCTACAGATCAGTCGGATTATACTGGTGCATAGTGTTCGGCTGCTGCACTTGGGCAAAAGGGAAAGTGTTGCTTCCTGCTCACATGCGGAAACGTTAGATACGTAACTGTGTTTTGCGACGAGGCTTGTGGCATGTTCATAGATATTGATAAATTAATGTTATCGCTTATTTTATTTTGTTTTGATGTTATATGGTATACATAAAAATGAAATCTAGAGCGGAAATACCAGCGTTAGTTTTTCCTAAATATGAAAATGTCGTTCATTGATATGTATTGTTTTTGTTATTCGTCAAATACAATAATTAAGACGTTATACAGGTATGTAAAAGCATAGGTACATTTTCCTAGCATTTTCCATCTAGCCTTTTAATCGCTTTCTACGGTAGTAGTTATAAATGTTTTCACGCAGATCTATCAAAGTCTAGACCACTTTCGAGGTATGAAAAGCGAAATATTCTCGCTTATGGTCGGATGGGGGGTCATCGCGCTCATCATCGGTTTTACTTTCGACTTCGACGGCGCGTCATGACTCTCACCGGCCGGAAACAAACCATCGCAAGCGCCGCATCTGTAACGGTCTGAGATGCACTACTGCACGCTATCATATCCAATCCAATTATTTTTCATAGCGTTTTATTATTTTTGCCCATTGCACATTGAACAAAGTTATTCCGGCAGCTCTCTGGCCGACTACATTAAATAAATTTATGGCTAGCGCCACTTTCTGGTGACATGTGTGAGACTGAGGTCCCCATCCCACCGTCCTTTGTACCAAGCGCTACCTCTAGGAAAGTAACGTAAAATATAATATGATATCTGTTAAAAATTTAATAATCCTAGGTATTGTTGTATCTTAAACACATAAAAGTTATAGATAATTGCATTGTAATTTAAAAACCTTGCTCTCAATTCGTAAAATATGATCTTAGAAACAAATATTTGACCTATAAAGTCCAAGAGTTCAATTTATGTACCGTTAGTTGCTGTACCTGTCCAGTGGGTAATAAATATCAAAGCCAGCTTAAGGCAGTACAATTAGTGCCCACAGAATGGGCAAATGCTTTGCTCTGTGCTAGTGACAATCTCGTCCATAATATATTGATGAATCTTGGTTTGATAGCGATAAATAAATAAATGATGTTTGAATTTAAATAATAACGATTGCAGGGATTCATATAAGCTGCGATGATTACTATCATAGGTGCATTAAAAAAACAATTAATTTTTTCTTTACGAGTTCGTTCAAAGTCCACACAAAGAAGAATCATGGCTAGATTAAAATGTTAATTTATATAAATATAATATTATTTTCGTTATATACCTACATTCTTAACAAATAAATATAATAATATTTGTATATATCTTTCAAACACAAAATATATATACAGAATGTCTATCAACTAACTATAGTATAGATAAATAATAGTGCAAGAGCCAACGCCGCTTTGTTGTGCATTAGCCTACCGGCGCGGGCGCAGTGCAGCGTGGCTCTTCCGCATTTGACTTTCACTCTGAATGCGCGCTGCAGAATTATATTGCATTAGGAAATCTAAACTACGTAACATTGCGGAGAGATCCGATGTTTTCACTCGTCATTAAACCTAGTACACATTAGAGAATCATAAGATTGGGATATGAGGAATAGTATTTATTGCCCACGTGTTGTGATCCATAAATTTTGTAATCTAAATGCATTTTAATGCATGCTGACTTTGGATGTAAAGTGTTCATATCAAAATTCGTAATATCGATGTATATTTAAAAAAATGTATAAATAATTCTTCTTATATAATAATTCTTCACTCTTAGAGATACTTTGTTTTCATGTGTTATAGCGATTACAGAGGATATTAATCACAATATTACTCAATTATTTTTAGAGGAAAGTTTAACTAAATGATATGATTTGTGGGACGGAGCATTCTGTAGTTGACGAACATATTATTGCTGTGTGTGAGAACGTCGCCTTATTTATACCTTTGAATGTTCAGACAAGTATGAACTTATTAGCTTTGTATCGAAATTGCATTTATTGCCTTTCTCCGAACGAAGCAATAATTGCAGATTGCGTCTCTGAAGGGAATAGTTGATTGTTCGGATCTCACTAATGTATGAAAGTGAACTGTGCTTTCACACGTGACTCATGGCATGGACGATCTTTTCACTACAGGAAAATTAAGTGAATTTGCGATACATCCACAAAATTTCGGTTCCCAGCAAGGACTGCTGTCCACGGTATGTCCTCCATGCATTTTGAAGTCTTTTAATCTGAATTGTAATGCTTAAATTACAATAATGAGGTGAAAATAGAAATGTTCGTTTGTTATTGAAATTTTTTATTCTCGTCATAGTAAGTCTGTCTGTAGCATCAATATTCATAAATATATAATCGTTGTAATCATTTCTAAAAACACAATAAATAAGACCGTAAAGTAAATTGCACATTGCAATCAATATATTATTGTAGATAGCTGTTAGAAAGCTCTTTCCCGACCATTGACTCTATTTGGATTTCTTCTTGTTTCTGTATTTTCTATAATTATGTTTGTATATTATTTTTATTTCATAAGGATTATAAGTTCGCCTTTATTATTATTATTTGCTATTCACACCATAATTTGTACAAACAGTAAATGCACACCGTTGTGGTGTGCCTTTTTTATATCAGATAAACTTGTGCAATTCGGTTGAGAAGTAGTACCTAAAGCCGTATCGTTTATTAAGATAAGTTCTAAAATATTCTTCCTCCTTCCTATTTAGATAACACTTATAAAAAATATATGTGTCGTAACCGTCATAGATTTTTACTTGCAATTATAACCAGTTTATTAAGGGTTACACAATAAATCGTGGAAACCGTAAGATAACAAATTAATAACTACAATATTTGTGATTGCTGGGCTCCATATTGCAGAGTCGCTATTGCCTTATCATCGGTGACCTGGTATAACAAGGCTGATGATTTAGACAAGATCCCAGGCACGCTAGGCCTTACTCATTTCCTCAAATATAAAATAGAATAGTGTATTGGTAGCTGAGGTGAAGGACGTTCCCAACATGCTACTAACGATATCTTTTACACGTCGAGAATGTGATCCCGTGTGCCATAATGTGTTTATAGATTTATCATCTAGAAATTAATATAGCCAAGTTTGAAATGATCAATACAAATAATTTGACGACCTCGATGGTGCAGTGGTAAAGTGCTTGCCTCTGAACCGAGAGGTCCCGGGTTCGATCCCCGGTCGGGTCATGATGGAAAATAATCTTTTTCTGATTGGCCCGGCTACATGGGTCCGGACCCGTGCTTCACCTAAGTTCTCCACCTGGGTGAAGCACGGGGACTTCTAAGGTCCCGTGCTCCAACTGATGACGTTATTGTCCCTTAGTACAGTCAAGTAAATAAAAAAATACATAATTTAACAAATATTTAATCAATACGATTTATTTAATGATATATGTATTTGTTATAAAATATATTATCGTTGAGTTAGTATCCCATAACACAAGTCTCGAACTTACTTTGGGGCTAGATCAATCTGTGTGATTTGTCCTAATATATTTATTTCATTTATTTATTGTCTTTCATAGAATATTAAATTGCCTCTTATACATAAGAAAAACTCTCAGATGGGCATGGCATTTTAGCCTTGGTCTTGTCTAAATGCTTAGTTGATTCAGCATATATTCGTTCGTACGTACATTCTGTACCTTAACAAAAACAGACACATTTTAAATAGTGATATCTTGGCCAATACTAAGTACTATAGGATCTTGGTCCATTTAGCACCGTTTGACTTAGGATAAATCAGGACTCAAGTGCTCATTTACCTCTATCTGGCGGGATCTGAGGGATTTTCTCGACAGAACGGACCGGGTTTAGCCAAAGCCGGCTTACCACTGTTAGTTTCGAATGCATTGCGAGCTGCTCCATCGGGCGTGTAGTGCATCCTCCATTTATCCAATATGATCAAACTCACGTTAGCTCAAACTAATGTTTATTCCATTGATCTCTAGACATTTATTGTAATTTATCGGCCTATATATCACTTTATAGTTTTTGAACTCTAGTTCTAAGTGCTTTTCGATGTGATTGCTACCTATAGCAGTCACCCGGTAAATATACACAGTATGTATTAAGGATATTAATATATGGTGACCATTTTAGATAAATAATGTCCAAGAAACCATATTTTCTGCGGATGCGTGCTATGGCGTCATTACGTGTAAACGAGCAAATATTGCTAGAAAACTCGTACATCACGAATACGAAATGGTCTAAATATAGACAAGATTACGCAGCAAAGGTCATTTCACACCTCAATGGTCGGAGCAACCCGGAAGAAGCAACGCACGGGAGCGGAGCGATGACACGGCGACGCAGACGCGCGCGAGACGGTGACGTCACGGGCGCGCCGGCCGCGGGTTCATCGCCACATCGCAGGCCAGGTGCGTTCACCGCACTATTCACTGTCATATTTATTATTGTTTCCCATTTCCATGACTTTTCGTTTCCTATTTATGAAGGAAATCCAACGGCTAATAATTTCGAGCAGAATCAATAATATACCTACCTATATAGGTAATTTACAAACTAAATGTGTGCTTTCACAAGAAAACTACATTTCCGTTACTCTATTTAAGTAGGTATAATATATAGGTATAATAGGTAGGTATAATATTATTTTTCGTATAGATCATTATGATACAACTCTACCGTCTCTACTATAGATATAGACTAAGTTATGTAGTCCTTGTTCCAATTTGATTGAAAGTTTTAACACTATAATATTTGTCGTACCTACAATATACTTAGGTACCCTACTCAAGTTGATAAATGACTCAAGAATTTTCTTTTATTATATTTCATAAGCGGAAGTGCTATTTATTTTCACAGACCCACCAGTTAGGTAATACCTAACTGGTTGGTAGGTAATACCTAACTGGTTATAATAACTTTACTCAAACTTACAACTCCATCAAAACCAAAATTAAATAAATGTGACGATTGGTTCCAGCGTAATAAACCGTATTTATAAACGGTAGGGTAATTGATTTGAATAATCGTATGGAAAACTGTGTGAGGCGTTATGTCTGCTAGAGTGAGATGACACGACATCGGTGAGTTCCGCGCAGCTGTGCTAAGGACGGTCGTTGGCCCCGCGATCGTCCGCAAGTGAACTCCGAATCTCGTGTGCGTTTATTTATCGTGCACCTTCGGCCAAACCGCAGTACTCGCTCCACATTGTCTTTCGTGATAAGTGACATTCGGATTTCGGATGCAGTTTCGACCACCCACGTCAAGGTATTGTGTAACTGGAATTCATGTTTGGATGATCTTGTCTCGAATAACTCAATCGTTTATGACTTGTTTAGTGATTTGCACTTGGGATTCTATTACTTATTACTAGAATATAGTTGAATACATTTGACACTGGAAGATTAGCAGAACACGCAGTATTTTCATATTTAATTATCTAATATCATATAGGTAGGTAGTCATCGAAAATTTACTTGTTTATTTGATACTATTAAATCGTATCTACCTATTGCATGAATCCTGAGTAGGTCTAAGCCTACTTAATTAATAAAACATTTTTTATTCATTGGGGCTTACATTTTTTCATTTAAATTTTCACAAATAAAATTTACCAAGTACATTCAAGTAAATGATGTAATAATAAAGATAGGGTAATCAATAAAATATATACGATGATAGGTCTGTAAGCGCGCTCGATGACACTTTTTATCGCGCAGATAGGTATGGCACGTTACCCCTGCAAATATTTTTATCTGTATACATATTTGTTTTGGGATTTGTAATTGAAGTCCCACATCAAACCACAGATAATGTTAGGTAGATTACACCAAATTGACCATTATAAATTGAAATATACCAAGAATGGGTTGGTGTCAATTTTCAATCTACCTAGATATCTACAAATGTTCGCTTTACTAATATAAGGGCTAACACATTGTGTCGTTGCAAAGCCAAATTATCTGTTTACATAAATAGGAATTATAATCATGTGGTCAGTTTTAGCTAACCATATTTACGGAATATGTTCGTTCGGCCACTGTATAAAGTGTACAATCCTAAGATTTGACATGTCACAGACGAATATTCGAATACTTCAAAAGTTCCAAATATATAAACATCTTCAATTAAGCACATTATGTATATATGTTCGCGTCAATTTAAATACAAGCCCGACATACCACGATCCTCAGTTCAATGCTCTACGATAAACTACGATTTAAAATACGCGTCGTCTATTTATGAATGTGACGTTTAAAACAATAAAATTCATTGTTCATCGGTTCTAAAAGGGAATTCAATAGAATTGCTATATATTGACTAAGTTGCATATCGTGAAAGAGGACTTTCAAATCGTAGTTTACAAGTAGGTACCTATACTAAGAAAATAAATACATAATATTGTTTTAATATCAATTGCAATTACGTTATACCTTATACAGAATTGGGGAAAACACTTTACTAGCTTTATATGTATGTATTTTAGTGTTGGTGTTAAAAATAAGTAATGTATGTCTACCGATCGTCTCAGTTCATACAAATGAAGGTATTTACATAAATATGATTGAATCATGCCAACCCTGAACCACACTGAACTGTCATGGCCGCAGGTCAATGACTTGACATTGGTACCAGTCAGTGTGTTTATTAGATTCGGAATTTAGGTAACGTCAGCGGTGATATCACCAACTGATTGTTCCAACGCACGTGTTACTATCATTATTATATTCGTGTCAAATTAAATATAGGTACCTCTAATGAGCAATATTGTTTTCTGCAGTCCAAGCCCAGTCAGGTTAAATTAATTGAGCCACTCTTTGAATTTAATTTAGGTACCTATAAAAAGGACTTAAGGTATAACCTAAGTCATAGTGCCTTAGGATTTTTTGTAAGCGACAAAGATATTACTGATTTTATTCTCATCAACTTTTATTACCATATTTGCAATAATGACGCATTACTTGAGTTTACCGACCGATAAAACATTTTTGTCAATCAACTGCTGGTCGAGATATTTTATGTAACTAGCGGCACGTCCCGGCCTCGCTCGGGTAAAAAATAATAATTGACCTACACCTTCCCCAGGAGTCACTTTATCTAATGGTGAAAACCGCATGAAAATCCGGGCAGTAGTTTTAGAGTTCATCGCAAACAGACAAACAGATGACAGAAGACAGAAGACTTTTTTATGTATGTAAGGATTATGTGTATTTTGAACAATTTACCTAACAACGCTAAAGCAGGAAAATATTATAAAATAAATGAAGAACACTCAGCCGCCCACCCAATTCCTTCACTGGCGCTTTTCCGGGGTAACATCCTCAGCACCAAAGCGTATTCTTCCTTTTTATTCTATACTTTTCAGATCATTGACACTCATAATATTTTGTATTTACATTTTTTACTTCTAATCGCCAAGTTATTGGCTTTATAAACATTTCATACAGCTGCGTCAGTTGCGTTATCACAATGTTCTATGTTAACCTGGCTATCTTAGTAGACTGATTCATACCTTATTTACGGTAATTTGTATTTTGTTACATATATTGTGACTTCTTGTCGCCAATTGATTAGCGCTATAAACATTTTATACTTACTGACGCTTATTGTTACTAAATGTTATCAAAATATTCTATGTGATGTCGTAATCGTTTCCAAAACACACTGATTATACATTTATCTACGGTAATTTGTATCGTGTTACATTAGATCTTCGATCGTTGTCGCCAAGTGATTGCCGTTATAAACATTTCATAACAGCGTCGCTTGTCATTAGCGTGTAAACAATGAAGTGATTGGTCTGTTATCGCTACATGTGGATATCGGGAGCCAGGAGTCATTGTCACGCCGCTGTGTACAGGCCATTGTGCCGTTTGTGTTTACCGGTCTTATCAATAACATTCGACCAGCCGGTGACACAGTCAAAGCTATGCGATGAACGACCTTTCTGGTTGAATGAATTTCCTTTGCGATTAAGCGTCGGGGCCCAGGGACATATGAATTAATTTTATCGATGCTATATCTATAGGTATAACAAACAGATTTCTTTTTAGTTGTTGTAATAATTAAACCAGATTTTTTGCCAGAAACTTTTATGACCATAACCAGTCTTGTTATCAAAATAAAGTAAAGAAACCGAAAGTAAACGATTTTGTTATTTTAAGAGTTTATGTACCACCGGGCTGATCAGATCACTATTATTATTTATTTATATACAAACCAATTAAAACAAGATGGGATATCGCATCGCGTATCTTTTAGAGTAGCTCTGCATTTACCGGAGCGAGTTCAAGTTCGGACGGGCGACAATGAACTTGGCCGGCCGTGACTCATGCATACCGGAGCCATCAGTTACGAAACCATAAACAGTGCATCTGTGCGAATGCAACTAACATGCAACCAAGACATTATTACAAAGATATTATGGCCAATGATTTAGCTGAATTCCAAAAGGATCTCAGTTATTGTAATTTTTGTTCAATCATCTTACTTGCAGAGCAAGTCTCAAAGTTTTGTATATGTTTTTTTTTACGTTTACTTCTTTATCTCTTTAATCTAGTTATTCTTTATCTCTTTCATTTGCGTGTGTGTGTTTGCCGTCACGCAAGTCATCAAGTTGCAATTTTAGGGTTGGCCCGTTCTGCGAGGAGCAGGCGGAAGTGACGGCATGGTCAGACATTTTGTTCCCTACATTTGGCGATTTTCGTAAGACGACGTCGCATCAGCGCAGGCGGCACTTTAGTCTCTGGATTTTATCTTCTATGTCAGGTTTCATAAAGGTTGTCACAAATGTGCGAATTCCTCACATTAGTGCACTAGTATAAGCAATATTTGAAAAATATGTATTTTATAAGAATTTCCTCAAAATATAGCATGTACTTTTATACAATTATTAAAGCTTGTCAAGTACGTATTAATCTTTATTTCGCAATCGTAGTAATTGTTTCTACATGGTTTAAATCCATCTAGTTGTGGATATGTTGATCACATGGTTAGAGTAATTCAATACGTATTTTATATGCGATTAACACAATGTTATGACAATATATCGTACGATCACCTACACATACTACCTCAACGTATGCGCCTCGGAGGAAATCGAGACAAAATATTATTGTTACAGGCAGTGACAACAATAATATAGCAGATAATGTTATCAAACAAGAGCTCAAGTTTGCTATGGCCGTGACATTGGATACCCCGGTGATATCACCCGGTCTTGATTCCACTCTGGCAAGGTTTCTAACTATCTCAGTTTTATTTAAATCTATAGTCTATTTATATGCTCTTTCTCTATCACCTGAGTATTCCCGGTTTGTTCTTTAGACATGAAGCATTGCAGACCAGTGTCCGTTTTTATATTTTTAGTTCTCAATCGTATAGTCTTCGGCATTCTAGATTGTCAGAATATTGAGCATTGTTTTTATTCTACTGAGCACGCAACCAGACTTGAAGCCTACATGATGGGAAGTGGTCACCGCAGCCTATGGACGCCTGCAACTGTTAAGCCCTTTTTGAAGAACTTCATGTTGAAGTCTCTAGAGAAATCCACGGAACCGTGCACTACTCTTTATTTTTGCTCATTCCACAACCGCAGAATACGTGGATGGAAAAGCATACAGTAGGTGCAGATTTCTATGAAATTGTATATACAGATGCCTAGAATACAATCTGAAATGGCACATAGTATTTTGTATGACGAAATTCCTACAGGAACGGAGCCCCAGTCTCAGTTACCTCATCAAATTACGCGATTCGCAGGATATAAATAAATACATTCAGTGAAATGTCAACATAATGATATTAAATCTTGCTCCTTTTGATCATAATTTAACATCGTTGCCCTTGACTCATTATATGGTCATTACAGTTCCGGATATCGATAACATTGTTTAGTGGATTGATAGCGAGTGAGTATCAATATCCAGCATTCATCAACTTTTCATTATTAATTTTGTACAGTAAATTTAGAGAACGTCAAATTAAGTCTATTTTCTTGGAAAACCGAAAAAACATGAAATACAAATGCATAATTATTTGTTAATTTTTTGATACAGTTTTTGGTAGGTACCTTTCTGTTTATTTATTTAATAGGTATAAAATTACAATACTTCCAGTATTGTACAATCTGTGGCAAGGGTAATCCATTTGGTGAAATTGTAGACCAAAGGGATGACCCTTGCTGCCATAATCAGTTGAAAATTTTGAACATAGCTCATAAGAATGCCGAAAATTCAACCCGAAGATCTCCGAAGACTGCCGACTGGTCCCGTAGGAGTGACAGGCGAACGCTTTCCAAAGGAACGCGGAAAACGCCGGGCACATGTTGAAAATACGAGTGGGCATTGACCCCGACCGCGTCGGCTGAATCTACAGCTGTTGCTGAAGTTAGCCCGGTGCATCTCGTGATGCGCACATTTAACATCGTCTCGTCTAGTATGTTTGATCTATTAGACTTGCATCTAAATCTGTTTGGATGTACCAGTTTTCCCTATTCTTGGCTTGGCAAGAGAGGTTTTAACGATTATTATATAATAAATAAGTTGACCCCATGCTTGATTATATTTTTCAAATTCAATTCAAATTCAAAACTCTTTATTCAATATAGGATGATATACATCACTTATTGACGTCAAAAAAAATTACTTAAACTAAGTCTACTGCCGACTTCCAATCGCGTGGCGCGGCGCGGCCTTTACTCCAAAGACGACCAATAACAAATGTAGGTCTTATACATATATTCAAAATTAAGAGGATTAATTCACATCATTAATATGTTAAAAAAAAATGACAAAAAAAAGTATTATATATATATATATATATATACAAAACGTACAAAACGTACAAAACGTACGTAATCATGTCTTAAGTCAATTACATATGTTATTATGATGCTGCACCATGCTTGGGCCAAACATTTTGAAGAGTATTTTCGAGTAAATGTATTATATTTTGATTAATTTCAAAATATTGATGAACTGTGTCTAGAAATGGTGTTAATATAGAACCAAATAAAAAAATATTATAAAATTAAATATCTTGTTTACTCAGCCTTAACGCAATTATCTTCAAAACTTTTCCACGTCTGCCATCCAGCAACACATCGTCATATGACACGAACTGGTTTTTGTATGTACATATAATTAGAAGTATAATTTTTACTAATTTTCTTATATTTTCTCACAGTTCTCTCTACAACAAAGAAAGTGTCTGTAAAGATTTCAGGAAAATCTAATTAACTTAATTAACAGTTGTTATCTAGTCTGTCTTAGTGGTTTGGCATTGCATTTCGTTTTTTGTTGATTCCTTCTTCATTACCCATCTTATTCGTATTCCTCATGGCTGAGGGTAGTGGTTGTTACGTGGAATGAAACATACGCAACAGCTTTCTTGGCATTATCAATGGAGTGGTTTAACATTGCCTTCTCCATTTCACACACAAGTTAACAAGAATCAACCAGTGTGCAGGTTTCCTCACGATGTTTTCCTTCACCGGAAGCAAGTGGTGGACGATGAGAACTACTATACATGAGTCAGATTGGTATACAAACTTATGTCGCACGAGTAGCATTCGAACCTGGGACCTTTCGACCCACAGGCGTGCTGACTGTCAATTGTCATTACCCATGCTAACTGATGAAAACAAAGTAGCAGGTTGTTTCATGATGTTTCTGTTCACTGAAAAATACCGGTACCGGATGATAATCTTAAATCCGAATAACACCAAAACATATTAACAAGACCATCATCGCCCAAAAATGTGTCCATTTTCCTGCTCGCTCGTCTCCGGGATGTGATTTATCGTACAAAATTTAAAGGCAATTAAGTTTGACGCAGTTTTAAATGGAGCGGCGGATGTGTCCAAAGTCTTGACAAATTTCTTTAAAAAGACTTTAAAAAAACACACATGCACAGTGCATTTGCATATGGTTAATTTTGTATGGAATAGGCTATTTTTTTAAGAAATCTGATAATATATGTACTTATTTACTATTTTCTCTACCATTGTTTAAAGTCAATTCTGTTTTCCAGTGGTGCTCTACAACTATTGACCTTATGCGATTTCTAAATTATAACCAAACAATATTACGTTTCATTTCCAAAACCATAATCTTCGATTTCATTAAAGGACTCATGAATTTTGTAAATATTTCATATATATTTCGATTGATGGCCCGACGAAAGATCGTATCCACTCTAATCGCACTTGTCGGCTTTTCCCAAATTAAAAAGTTGCCGATTTCACGCGTTGCTCACCGCTTCCGCTTGGATTTATTTTGTAGACACAATTATTTGTATTTGAAAATAATAATAATCTTTAATTTTAGATAACTTGGTTGCGTGTAAAGTAAAAACTCGATAACTAAATAATTTTGATTATATATTTAGTTACATTTTGAGATTTCCTCATAAGTTTATATATGTGTTATATCCACATAAAATCGCTATCCAGCTAAACGTGGCCTTCGGGTTTCGCGACTCTTGGATCTGTCAACCCCGTAAGAAATAAAGCTTTGATACTGTGTCTGGGATCTGCAAATAGATACTATTTATTTGTTGGATCTGGAGAGTATGATCTCGGGGGCCCACAAAAACATAAAAAGATTTATTTCCAATAAAAGTTACTTCAGGAAGTGCTAAATTACATTGAAAATTTTCAATCCCCTTTAAGTGCCGATTCACAAATGCATCGCAAATCAACAAATGCTTTAATCATCGGCTTCCAGTAATGGCTTGCGCCTAATTCACTCTGAGTGGAATGATTTGTGTCGCACACGCATCTAGATTGCATTAGTGCTGATTTGCTGCCCAATCCGCATGCATATCCATTCATTTTCATTCAGTTATCAGTTTCGACTTATTGGAAGTTAATTTTGTAGGAAGTAGGGAAGTATTTATCACGTCGTAATTTATGAAATTACATTTGTGACATTGATTTCAAACTGGAGTAGCTATAGTTATGCAAAAATAGTTATAGTACCTATTTATAATATGACTTAAAATAGGTTATTCAAGCTATGATAACTATAACTTATTTATACAATCTTTATTACAAGCGTCTTACTCGTCTCGTCTAACCTTTCCTGCTGCCCAGACTGAGCTATATCTTCGTAGAGAATCAATAAAGAATGATATGGCGATAGATCTAGCAAAGTAAATTGTGACGTTATTGTGTTTTAAAAATAATATAAATTAATACGTAGTATTGTTTTTTTTTTGAAAAAATGAGCAATAGGTGCGTTGCTTTATGCATGCATGCCGCAAAGCAGTCAATTTGATTATAGTCAATATGTATTCAGTACAGAAACTTAGTTTTGAATGTGTAGGTAATGAGTCTGGTAGGTTATATCATATTGATGAGAATTTCATATAATATGAATTCAGTACAAATAAACTCTGTTCTATTATGATAGCTTTAGAATATATAAAGTTCGCGATAGGAGCACACTATGTTAGTATTTCGGTAGAGCGCACCGGAAAAGGAAGCGCTAAGGAAGGTCATTGAACTGCGCTTTGAGTCAATGTCAGCGGCGGCAAGGCGTGGGTCCAAGATTCGGCAAGAACAAGGGTGCGTTCAGTGGTACGGGGTAGCAGGGTGCAACTGTCGCAGGGTAACGACCGCTGCGGGGTCGTCGGCCGCCGCCACGCGGCCGTGCGACCGAGCCATCCGATTGATTGGAGCGGGATGGCATTACCTCTTCGTACCCTCACGGTTTAACTACCCCCGTTCATTATAGGGGAAATAACACTTTGTTCCGTAACAGATAAGGTGCGATTCAGTTTGTCCCTTTTATCTCGGTTGAGGCTTTTAGAGACTGGTCATATTGAGGTCGCTAACGCACACAGAAGTAATAAGGGAAGTAGTTTTGCTCAAAATATTGATTTTTCCGCGGGTATTGCGGGTCGCGTGGTGTGCGGCGCCTGCGTGTGTGCGTGTGCGTGCGTGCGTGTGAGTGTTCGTCTATTTTGGGTAGAGCACGTGGTCGTGGTTGTTGCTTGTTGACATGCGTTTTTATTTTTATGGCGGCTTCGCGGCTTGATCAGTTAATTACGTCACTGTTTTCGCTTATTTATATTCAACATTCACCTACACGTGAAGTCAAAACAAAATTTTCTTGCGTACCAATCTATGTTATTTAAAATTGTTTTATGTACGAATTTGGACTTTTTAAATTTATGTAATTTAATGTAGATATTCAATTTGAATGAAATACACTCGGATCACTATCAGCTAACTAACAGCTTAGTGAATCTTTCATTTCAGATAAATTTCTCTAGAGCCAATTCGGATGCTTAATATAAAAAGTTCTCAAGGTTCACTGGACCTGTGAAGTCCTCCCATACATAATGCATGTAGATGCTTACGTATTTCTATAACAACGGGTTTTATTCGTTGAACACACAATTATAATACAAGTAGCTATAGCTACCGGCGCACACGGGTTTGGTTTTCACGCACACATGCGCATTCAGTTACCCTTGATTTTGCCAGCTCAAGGTCTCTACCCTCCTTCGGGACCTCTCACACCCCTGAGATTTTATATAAAGCTATCCCTCTCTCGAGTGCGGACAATCCCGAATTTGGACGACAGGAGCTGGGGTCGATGACCTCAAGCAACATACGTATTGGTAAATAAACACTGATGTAAGATGTTATCATATCCTAATCTTAACCAATTATAAATGCGAAAGTGAGTTTGTTACGCTTTCATGGATTAACCACCTACTAAATCGATCATCATAAAATTTTACAACTATTCACCTTGCGAATTGCTGTGCGAGATAAGCACTGATCAAAAGAAATAAATAACTAAGCAAATTGGCTCTACAAAAGGAATACAAAATAGGGAAATACTTACGATATATTCTTTTATATTTATTGAAACAACTTGTGAGCTCTAACGATTAAATATAACGTAAGTATCTCTTTATTTTGAAGGAGTAGGTATATTATGTTTTTCAAGTCTAACATTTCGTATTGACAACATTTTATTTATTACATCCAAGAAGTGCCCGATGGCTTCATAGATATTATGCGTGCTACTGAAAATTAAGAATGTCTAGATATCTAGATGACTTAATATCTAGACGATCGTACAAAGTAAAGAAGAAGAAACAGGAAGGAACTCTGGGTCCGACCTTCTGTGTCTATGAGGAAGTAATCGCTAATATTGAATAATATAGGAATAATTGATAAATATTTTTATAATTTATAAATATTTAACTCATTTCTCATTTGCATATTTAAACATAAACAGATTCTTGAAAAAAAGAAATTATTTGTTGAATTAGAACATAAGTAGGAATACCGTGTTTACATTTCAATATTTTGCATATAAAATTATATCAGTTTCGTTAATTTTGACACCTGAATAATACAAATATTTACTACGATTTTATAATTAATTTTGAGGACTCATTATTTAAAATTATAAAATATGAATTTTATTGAGGTCTAAATAACAGTGTCGTTTGTATGTATAATATTAATTGCTCGAGAAAAAATACTTTTTAACCTATCTTAAACCAGTGATAACCTGTAATTGGCTTTCCGATTTAACAGTATATATTCAAGTAAACACAGCTGTTGGTTATCCTAAAATAAATAAATACCATCAATACATAAACATATCATCATATTGTGTATTTAGTAATAAGTATTATAATAATATAAGTTCATTGAATAAACCTTTAATTATACCAGTAATGTGCCATAATACACCCGACATCAGATTTTATTATTGATCCGGAAACGTTAAAGAACAATTTATTTAATGTAATTTAAAAGTATTTAATATCGACAAAAGTAATATAGTAATATCAATAGCAATTAAGAAGTTTATGTCGACATTGTGACTCGTTTACTAAGCCATCCTTGATTGAAAGGATACATAGTATCATTTAGTAGTTAATTTTAAGTACATAAATTATGAAATATGTTTTAAAAAACGTACAAATGTGGATTTCTGTATCAAATCTCAATACACTCAACTCTATTATTGCAAATGACAAAAACTAATTATGTAACAAAACAAACAAGTGAACGGGTGGCATTGCGCTTCAGAGCGCTTGACTACTGGTGGTGGGAGTAGGGCGTCCCCGACCTACCCCCCAGGACCTACGGTAACGCTGCATCGATGCACCTCACATCTAGATATCTAGACATTCGGCTCGTCTGGATAGGACACCCACGTACACTAACGCAACAATACAGACGGACGTGGCCACAGTAAAATGCATGTGTTAGTGACATTGCAAGCTATACGTATAATGTTTTGCGATTGTTAGAATATTATTTATATCTTTGGGATGCACTAATTTGTTTTGTTGATTAGAACGGGGAAAACTTGTTCTGAACTCCCTTGCTGTTGTTCTTTCCAGTGCATATCGGATTAATAAAAATATCAGTTGTATACTGCAGCAATTTGTAGATTTAGATGAGGTATATGAACAATTATGTATGTTAAAACTGTAATGCAACTGTCAAATTTGAATTATATTCATATTGGATTTACAAAAAAAAAGTAAGCTGATGTCAAACAAAAGCTATGACAACAGCAGTAGTGCAACTTTCTTTGCAATATTGATATTTGAATGTCCATGCATCTCAGCATCTAACTTGAGAACCGCAATAATAATGTACGTGATAAATATTCATCCGTTATATATATAAAAGTCTAGACCTATCCCAACAAATCTGAGTGACCCGCACCCGTGTTAGTATCACAGTATGCACTAACTGCACACAGGCGCAATTTAATGTTTACGTGAAGTACAATTATGCGATCGGGGTGGAGGGTGGCATTTTATACGCCGATATATTTTATTCGCATTTGGATATGTGCTGCGATTTTTACCGAATTGAAAAAATGATGCATGCTCGTTTGCCGACGATGCTATAAAAGTAAACTTTTAGTCGTCATAATTCAAGAATGTTAATTTACAATCACGAGTATTCCTCCATTTATTAAAATTAAAAAAGTAAAGAAATATATGTAAAAAACATATTAATTTTATCTACCAACCAACAACTAGGTACATCATAAAGTATATCTTAGAGCGCGAGGAGTGCTTCTACGATAATTCGTAGCAATCTGCTACGAATCTACGACTATGCTACGACACAATTTTTCCTAAAATACTTGGTTGTTGTGGTGAATTTTGAACATTATATTTCTTTTGTTTTTTTGCAATAGCTTAATTTTTTATTGAAATGATACTTTTAGTTTGCGATATATATACTTGTCATTTTTATGGATTAAAATATTCTACCGGACTTTCCATAAAACTGAAATGGTAACATTAATGTACAACATAAAATAAAGAATTGATATAAATATTCATAATATGAAATAAAGCCATAATGGGGAATACAATGAAAAATAAAATTTAAAGAAAATTATGAATTCTTCAAGAATATCGTGGAAACGCGCCATCTCTCGTCGAGTAGCGGTATCAATAATATTTCGCTCGAGCTTCGGTAGAGGGCGACAGTATTTAATCCACTTATGAATAACAACTTAAAGCCTGAAATAAATAAATGCTACTGTAATATTCTTAATTTACACATGTTCACTATATTTGAATGACGTTTTCGCGGAATATAATTATGAATTGGTTTACACGTTGTTCGTTGCCTATAATAGTAATGAAGTTGTGCGAGGCGACTAAGGAACATGTAGCCTTTGCAACTTATAGGCAACGATTGCAATCTCAAGGAGTCTCGACGTCAGGCAGACGGCCGGTTGTAAAATTACAGCCAAATCATTAAAATGTGAAGGCTAATTTTTACGCTGCCCCTCGCTTCGCGGCGCCATAGCGCCGAATGTAATCGGAATTACGGAAGTATGAGAGAATAGGTAATTGCAGGATTCTGTATTTCTTTTCATAGGTACTCATTTCATTCCTATACATACGAAGTAAATAACTTATCTTTTTTTTTAAGTCACAAAATTCAATGGGCTTGACATGTGACGACGGACGTGAAATTGTCTACAATACTTAATTAGTGATGTTTTTAAATAATCTAAAATATTCACGCACATGGTTAACGATGTTATTTTGGTATTGTAGAAACTTAAACATGTTCTCAGAAGCTATGGGTTAGGAGACCAAGCAGCGACGCACCAAAAGATGACTAATTTATTTTTGGGCAATTTGCCAAAATTAAAAGCGAATATATGACGATGACTTTGCACCGTGCAAACAATTCAAAGGTTACTTTGAAGAGTTTTTAATATTTTTATGAAAAAGCAATTTATGACAAAGACTGTGGTTTTTATGTAAGATATTTGATAATATAATTAAAGTATCTGAATTCTGTCGTAGTGTGTATTAATCAATATTCGTTGCCATATGTAAATATAAGAGCGAGTAGGTAGGTAACTAAAATACAAATAGGTACATAATATTACGATACAATTTTTAATAAAATTAATTTCAAAACTAAAGAGAAAGCTCTGGTGTACGTGACGTGACGTGTACAAATTATAAGTTTTCAATTTTATCATCAAACCTATTGATGTTAGTTTTTTGACTATTGTTAACATTTAGTTCCTAATAGAAAAGGTTTTCACCCTTTTCTGTTTTAATAAGTACTGATATTTTAACTTTAAAGCGGTGGTGGTGTAATGGTTAAGACCCCCGCCTGAGGATCGAAAGGTCCCAGGTTCGAATGGTACTACTCGTGCCACATGAGTTTGTGAGCACATGTATAGTAGTTTTCATAGATCACCACTTTCTTCCGGTGAAGAAAAAACATCATGAGGAAACCTGCACACTTGTTGATTATTAACTTGTGTGTAAAATGGCAAACCACTCCATTAATAATGCCAAAAAAGTTGTTACGTGTGTTTCATTCCACGTATTGACCACGACCCTCAGTACGACTATGAAGAAGAAGAATATTTTAACTTTACTATTTTTGGAAATAGGAATTTGGATTACCAAAAGGGTATCAATCCACGGCACCTGCTTCCTCGTGCGGTCGTTATCTGCTGGCGGGATCGCGTGAGGCAACCCGCGATCTATCAAGATAACCCAATTTCTATGGGAAGCGTGTGCTGGGACATGTCGAGTTGCCCACAAAATACTAAAATTATCCATATTTCCCTTAGGCACGTCCACATCGAATTCTTGTGCAAGTCATATCTATCAAAACTAGTTGATATATTTCTGTTTTACCACAATATTAAAAGGTATGTTTAATGTACCGCAGTTGTAGGAATAAAGATACTAAAGTTTATACTGAAAATAAAAAATAGAAAAAATATAGTGGTTTCGACATGTCAAATAAAACGCTATTTAAATGTTAGTTAAAACTTAATGCCACAATGTTGCCAAATAACTCGCCGAACTTTGGCGGATTCGGTATACATTGCTGTTCTTTCATTGCGGTAAATAAAAGCACTACGCAATTTTCGCGCATTCACTTCGAAATCTGTCTGGGTTCGGCGACAATGTGGAGCTGGAATGTATTAATATGGTGCATGTGTTAACATACACTACAAAGAGCTTGCATACCAGAGATGAAGAGGAAAATGTTAACGAGCGATATTTCTGTTGTTACTTTATTTTGGAGCAAAAACAAACATTGCATTGTGTTGTTGTGCTGACTTTTCGCCGTAGCAATCAGATAATGTTATGTAACTTGCGTCGTCAGCTTTACTTCAAAGTAAATAGTTTGATATATTACCAATAGCAGTTTTTTTGCCAATTGTGAAAACAGTAATTTATTTAATAAACTAACATAAATCCTACTAATATTATAAATGCGAAAGTTTGTGAGGATGTGTGTGTGTACGCTTGTTACTCTTTCATGCAAAATCACGGACGGATTATTATGAAATTTGGTACACGGTAGTATTTAACCTGGATTAACACATATGGTATTTTTTACCGAAATTCCCATGATAGCGAAGCCCCGGGGCGCAGCTAGTATATAGTAAAACGGATTAACCTACCCAATTCATTGTAAATTCTCCGCTAACACGCATAAAGGACCATGGAAGGTAGCTTTATGTACTGGCAACCTGTGTGCAACTCACCCAAAACGCGAGACTTATAAAAATAAAATCTTGTGTCACTATTGCACTTCTCATTCCAAAACAGACGTGGCTTACGCCTTCTTTATTCTTCTGTGGACTATAACCACTTTTTTTTTTAATTAACAAAAGACTTGGCTGTATGGGCTAAGATCCTTTGCCTCCTCAATGAAACAAGGGAATAAACAAAAAAAATGCACTTCTCATTGTTTGACATTGACAGCATAAGACAAAAATATCGATGTTTCATCTTATCATTTATTATTGATGTTTTAGCATTTTATTCATCTAAAGTATCGACATTAGATGAATAAAATGATAAGACAAGAATTTCACGGGAAAAAACAAGTCTACATTATCCTCATGCCTTTAAGTTTTTATGAACTTGAATATTTTAAATTCAAAGTTACATATTTTCTATATTTCGCACATCCAGTTTTGGTACTTATGATATTTAAAATATGGCTGTTTCAGCCTTATTATTATTATTTTTTACTGGCGACTCCATATTTGTAATACTTTCCATAAAATGTAATCCAAAATAATTAACCGATTTACAGATTTGTCGGGTTATAATTTCATTACAGTTTAATAATTGCGCGCAATATGCTGATACCTCGGTATCGAAATTTGGGGCTCCGGTATTGAGGCTACTCGAGTTCATGCAGGGTTCTAGGACACGCTGTCGCAACCATCGGGTTTGGACGGCGCTCTTATCTCGGATCTAGTAGATAGGCTTACAGCGTATCAGGTGCGGTGCGGTGTTTACTCGCACAATTTGTTAAATTTGTTCTATGTAAGTAATTATAAATGCGAAAGTACGTTTGTAACTACTTCACGCTTTAACTTTTAATTAGAACTACGGAGAAGAATTTATTTACTCCGGAGAAACGTAGGTTTCTTGCTCGTGGTTTTTCTTTTCATGAGACATTACCATGAGAAGCGAAACCACGAGCAAAAGCTAGTATTACATAAACTAAATAAAAATACTAAACAATGTAAAGTTAAATTATTATTATTATTCAGAAAACTAAACGACGACGGGACAGAGATTTTTGTCAATTTCCCATATCATCATCAATTGCAGTAATACTAATTTCCAAGTTCTAAAAATATTTGAGTTATTTATTTATCTAAAACTCAGCAGTTCTAATTGTGTGAGACAATAAATCACTAGTTAATAATAACATGTATCTTGTCTCATGAAATCCTAATGCATTTTCACTACGAAGGCCGACCCTAAGTGTCTGCAACATGATATGAGCCAGTAGAAGACCAAAATTATGCAAGCGTTGTCAGGCAAAGTTGTTAGCGATATACAAAATGATCCATAACCTCCTTACAGAACATTGGCCTAGACAGTTCCTGAATTGGTAAATACATTTATCAACGCCGATGTAATTATTCAATAACAGATAGCGGTGAAAACAAATAGAGTAGGTTATTATTATTTTAAATATGTTTTATACGATTGTTATTTTAGAATGCTATCTTTTCGTTCTAAATTATTCTTAAGATATGACAACATATTTGTGCTCCGTCCTCGTTTTAAGTTTAATACTTCCTTCTTTAAATTTAGTTCTCTTTTGTCGTAATAATGTATTATAATTGAAGTCTGAAATGGTTTTTATTTACTTGAACCATCTATAAGTCGTATTCTCATAGTCGGAGGTTAGTGGTCTTTACTTGGAATGAACGAGTTTCTTGTCAATATTATTGGATTGGCTTAACATTGCCTTCTCCATTTCATATTCTACATGACAAATCAAAACTATACTACGATTTATGGTGATTTTCTTCACCTAAAGGAAGCGGAGATCGATGGAAATTATCATGCTTAAGATAGATTGTACGTCATGACATGAGCAAGATTTGAACCTGAGACCATTTGGCTTAAAATCGGGCGTCTCAACCACTGAACCACCACCGCTTCAAATAATTCATACTCTTACATTAAATCTATGAATGATGCGTTAAGTTGGCAATGCACTCAAGGAGAATGGTGAAAACTTTCCATTTCAAAGCAACAACCTTGAGTATATTGAAGCATACGAGTATATTGATCTAATAACAAATGTGTGCCACTGGTTTATGTCTTTGTATATACCTAGGGTAACGTAAATATGAAATCTAAAGTAGTAATATATATTTATGTATATAGTAATTTAGTTACATATAATATTTTTTAACTATCTAACCACAGTCATACACAATTATAATGAATTCTTAATTTGGGACAAAATCACTTTAAAAAAAGTTTCTAAAAGAGCACTAAACTATCTTTCAAGAACTCTAAAATATTTAACTTTACTTTCAGTTCAACCGGCAGCTAATCCTAGATCGTAGAATAGAAATAGATAAGTTTTATATGTACGTGTGAACTGCACTTGTAATGTAGTTATGTGTGCAATAAATACTTTGTGTATCCCTCTCTTTCCTCCTCGACATTTCACTGATAGCTATGGCCTCGTCTAGTCGCATCTAATGCTGGCATTAGTCCGTTTACATTGACTTAGATCGCCAAGTCACTTGTACTAATACTGGAATATATTTATTACAATTTTACTATTAAATTTGATCGCGACTGGCATATTTAGGTAGTAATTGAAATAGCAAATATAAATTTTTCAAAATTAAATGTTTCAAATGTAATGGATGTATTCGATATTTTTGATATTGATAAATCATATTTACCCACGTGGTCTTCTTAACTACAAACAGCAGAGCACTGAAAAAAGTTATGATATTTTTTTAAATTGATTCCAAATTGTGGGTTATTTACAATTAATAATTATGTCGAAAAATGGTTTGTATGAACAGATGTTTTATTATAAACAGATTTTTTACGGTCATTGGCACGGTTAGGGTTATGAGGAAACCATTACACTTTTTGTCGGCCGTTTAATTTATATTTGTTTTATTTGTTTCAGGTGAGTACATTTTTGGAACGGATGAGTGGTATGCGCTTGCTCTCATTTTTCCAAATGTTTTATTCTGCAATTTTTTTACTTATTTTCATAATAAAAATTCATGAAACTTGATGCCACAGTCACATGATGTCATTTACATTATAATTTTAAATGTAATACTTTTAGTAGATATTTTATATTATGTATAAATATCATTATTTATAATATAATATTCATCATAAAGATTGATTAAAAGGGCAAAATTGAGGGTCTACGATTTCGTAGCATTGCTACGAGCGTAGCTTTACGTGCTGCATTAATATATTGAAGACCTCATTTTGAGTCATTTTCCAAAATTTACCGTTAAGTTTAAGATTAATCTAGTTTATTTTAATTAAACTAGTAATCTATAAATTTATAAAATTTACGCAAATTCGCGATAGCTAGCAATATGGAGTCTGATTTTTCTAAAATTAATAATCTAATATTAAATCATTGCATTTTATATTGATTATTATTACATTTTATATTGAGTACTAAAAGCATTGAGATCAAATTACAGTAACCGAACTTCAGATCAAATTCGTTTCTTAAAATAGTTTTTCTAATACAGCGTCAAGTACTGGCTCAAGTGCGCTGGCACAGCAAACGCTCCTAATGTCCCTGTAGCGAGTGTTGACTGAGGCGGAGTGTTGACCGGTATGTAGGTTACACCGCGCGAACCGACGAACCCCCCGCCCCTTGCTTGCCGCACCCCCTCGTAAGCCCTGCTCACTCCGCACCACACAAGTACCCATGATCCGTGCACTTTTCAACAAGAAAATGTCAAATGCACTCTTCAGTACAGAAACTTCAGGACTGTTGTTCTTGGATGCTTTGTTTTTCCAGGTGACCTACTCATACTGAATCGCCTATTTGTGTGTCTAATAGTATGTTATATTATAATTGATTAACTATAATAATTTGTCGATACAATAAAAGACTGAAGATTTCTTTAATGATTATGACTTATGCTATTTATCTGAATTAAAACAGTAAACAAAATGGTCATTTTTTAAATTTAAATATTCTTCTCATTCAAAATGCTAAAGTGCAGTAGCCTTTCAATGCAGTAATTAGTAACAGCGGAAAATAGCCACGCACACAGTCCTATACGCGGGCGCACACGCGGCGTGTCCTAACTGCCACCAACCGGACTATTATTGGTTGGGTCTATGCATTATATTTATATCAACCCGTGGTCACTGGGGCAAGATCGCTCGCTTCTTTACACTCGCAATAAAAATCGTCCAAGTTCGAGCGCGAGACCGTGGCCTGAGAACGCGCGTTCTACATTTTTGCGAAAAAGTTCCGCATCAAGATCACCAGCAATTCGCGTGATTCATGAAGCGATTTGTTTATTTATAAACAAAAGAACAAAAACTTTCTCTTTTAATTATTTGGTACCTAAGTAATTTAAGGAGCTGAATTATCCCTTAGTTAAAAAAGTAGACCTCAATAAATTATGTATGACTTTGTAAGGTTCATATTTTTAAAAATTGTTAATATATTGATATCTTCCGCCACATCTCTAACGACGAAGTCATATGACTCTTCCATGTGAGTCATAACTAGTCCGAATTTTATACCAAAATTAGAGCAGAATGACTCAGTGCCCCAAGAAAAGTAATTTTTTGCCAGTTCTTCCCTTCATTGAGGTGTTACTCATTATCACTTACCTTCAAAAGATAAAGCCTAAAATGGAGATAAAGGAGTGACCATCAAATTAGGAGATCGACAACCGGCCGTGACTCGTGTTTACACGACAATCGAAGCGTTGAAGGATTTCTGTGATAAGTTGACACAGATCTATGATTTGTGATGGTGACCTACAAAGTTTGTATTTTGTTGTATTTATTGGTAGACTTTCGGGTTGATGAATAAAAATAAATCCAAGTGGAAGCATTTATTTTTGTTCGTCAACCAATTGTACAATGTTGCACAACCAGATCGGTGAAACTCACTCCTTTATAATAAAAAATAATAAACCTTTTATTATATGTTTATTTTTATCTTTACAAGTGTGAGTCATAAAATAGGTCCTAAAGCTATGTTTCATTTGGTGTTTAGAAAAGTTTACCCTTGTTTGGAGACTAGTTCTTGAAATAGGCTCCTATAGGAACTTGTTATACAGGTAGCTTTTCAAATCAGAGTGACCAACGTATAACTATTTTTTGGATGGACTTTTATCTAATTTTTCTAGCGTGCAGTAAATCGGGCACTTTATGCACACAAATGCACTTCTCTTTGAATGTGTTCCAGTGAAAGTGCGTTCACAATATCCAAGGTTCCTGCTAACATTGCATTGCTATAGAATTTGCGGGTACGTGTAACTTTCCATTTTAGCTGCTGTTAATTAGGAAGCCAATTGATAATTCTTGTAAAACTTTAAAGGAGGCCAACACAGTTTACTAAACGGTAGTATTATGATCTCTCCTCGTTACTTTAAAATTGCCGCTAAAGTGAAAACAAAGATTTACTTTCTACAGTTCAAGCAATGTGGTTCGGTATCTGCGATCATAGATCATCATTTGTGAAGACAAAGTTCACAATGGTAGAGTGAATAAGTGAGAGGTTTTATGCTGTTTAATTTTCAAGTTAACGTTATAACGTTACGTTTAATTTAAATTTAATTTCAACTGTTATTTGATATAAATTATTACAAAATCCCAGATTATTCTCTCCAGGAGGCAAGATGACTGGTGAACTCGTCGCGTAGAATTACTCTCGCGCGCACTCTCGTTTCAGAGACTACATATGGACTTCAGTGTGACCTCGCCATAGTATCCTTAGATTAAATTAATTTGCTTCAAATATTTCATAATCATATAATATTAGGCGAAATGAATGTAGTAATTATCTACCTTTATTTCACCTATTTATATATCTTTGCGAGTTACCTCGCTCATTCTTATCGATCAATATGAACTTATTTTAACAAATGCGGATGTTTCGTAAGAGCCGAGGCACGGCGCAACTTGCCACTCAAATTGTTCGGTGAACAATAACTTGATTAACTTTCATTAGATGAATTACAATGTAACTTTCAGATAGTTTATACATTCATAGGTTTGATGAATAGATCGATGTGTCTCTATTTAGTTGATCATTCAAATTTAAAATTTGTATGAAACAATTTAATTCGGACCTGTATTTGTAGTTGTTATTCTAATGGCATGTCGTTATTTACCTCTTTCCTCTAAATAAATTTATTTTGTCAATCATACTCTAACAAGACAATGAACATACATACATACATAAGACAATGAAGTTTTATTTACTTAATGCATTGGTTATATGAATAAGGCTTTAGCTGTCCAATTATACGGAAATAGTTTCCATTTTTGAAATTATGTTGCTGAATGGGATATTTCGCGAAAAAGAAATGTTTTAGTAGCAGGATATTTTGAAAAAGGGAAATATTACCACCCCAATTGATATTGTCGCACTGCCTAGGTATAAGTGAATAGATTATTATAAGAATGCAAAGTGATAGGTTAGTTAGTGTTAGTGTAGACAAAGTCGACGTACATATATCTTCTTGTGATTCGCTTTGCCAGTAAATCGGAGTTGTTTCATTATGATCTAAGGCCGCACACTGCATGAGGTCAGGTCGTGTACCTTAATGTAATGTATCTATGTACTTGCTAGATTGACCATGATATTTCTTGATATTTTGTTAACTTCCTTGATAAAACTGCGAATGCGGAAAAATCTATGTTCAATTAAAATCACAGTAAGAATTACAAAACCAATTTGGACACACTTAGTGTATGGAAATATTTTTTTTAAAGTATTATAAAATTGTATCAATGGATAAAAGTCAATTAGTAAATTACAATGCGAGACTAAATTTTAATAAGTTATAAAATTCAAGTAGGTATAGAAGTAGGTAAAACATGAGTTTCGGGAAGTCGAGTGACACAAAACGATAAACGATATTTAAGTCGAGTCAAGCGACACAGATCATGATTCTTGAACTCATCTTCTACGAAACGTTTTTTATGTTGGCATCATACGCGTCCGGAGTCAAAATTGTAGTTTGGTCCAAGTTGTGATAAATGATTTTAATTTTTTTTATATTTTTCTCATTCAAGTTCGATTCCGTTTACTGACTTACATTTATCGAAACTAAACTGAACGATAATCTATGGATATACTTATAGTCTATACCCATGCGTAATTTGTATATTAAAATTTATAATGAATAAAAAAGATAAATGCATGAATTCTCAAAAGAAGACGCGGTTTTATAACTAATATCGGAACACGCGCCTTTATTATCTTGTAAGTTTCCGCAGACATTTGCCATTTGCGAACATTATCAATTTATTCTTAAATTCAAATAATAAAGGATCTCTCGCTCTCCTTTGACAAAAGCCACGCTATTCCCACGTGACTTGCGGCGCACGCCCGCGGTCGCCGGCCGGCCTAGTTTCGCGCTAGGAATAGGCGCCGCCCCCGCCGCGTGCCCTGTACAAGCCAAGTACTAGCTCGTTAAAGGACACACAAAGACGAGCACGCACACGTGCCCACACATGTATTTTTGCGACATGAAATAGAATGAAAATATTACTAATATGGTTGGCCCACGGCTTTGTCCGCCTGAAATACTTCTTGTACGAAATCTTAATATTTTAACCTTTTGATAAATAATTTAAAGTCTTTTAAAGTTATCTTAACACTACCTGACATTAAAGACTAAAATACTTTATTCCGGTCCACTTACTGCTCAACAGCATCTACGAAATCTCTAACACCATCAAACATGTGACCACATGAGTACTTAATAACGTGGCATCGTAAAACTGCGCAAGCGTACAAAATAAAGTTTATTCAGAAAAATAGTGTGGGTTATTGTGCATTTGTGCATGAACTTTATGTGTATCTGCAAAGATAAAGAATGGAATGGAAGCCAAGAGTTAGAGGTTCCATGTTTGGTTCTTTATAGGTATCTCACTCAAATCTTATGACCACTTATTGAGCGACAGGTGAAATTTTTGTCTTTTCAATCATTTGTGCATTCCTTCGCCTTGAAGAGTATCTCTGAAATTCCATTTGAATGAACGCTGATATCGTTTTTGTGGTTATATAAAATCTGGGCGGATGTCTATAAAATAAACCTTTGCACTATCTACATTTGTAGTTTCCGTTGCATCACAAATGCCTACACGTATACGAGTATGAATTTATTATGACTGCGTTGGTGCATATGTAGGGTTGTCTTGTCACCGATTAAATTAATATTTCTGATTCAAAAGTTATAGAGCATCACAGGCATTCTATTTGTTAATCTATGATCACAGGCATCTGACGTTACACTTTATAGTCTAGAACAATTGTATTAAATAATAATAACTGTTTTATTTAATACAAGAACAATATGTTGTAACCTTGAGAAAATCCGGTTGGACTCCATTATACTTTCTACAAAATTAATCTGTCAATTCATCAAGTAACTTTCACCTTTTCTGTATTAATTTTGACATGCCATTCTTCTGATTCTGGCACGTGAATTTTCAATGTTTTGTTTCAATTTCTAGTTTATTAAATAATTACCACTGGTACATTAATTGTATGTTTTTTTATTTAACTTATAAAAAAGGCTTCCTTTTCTTCTGATGAAGAGAGCGCTGACAGCGCTGTTGAACAAATGTTTGACAAGACAAAGAGTTTTTTAATTGACTTTCGTCTCTAATTTTTATCATCGGGTCAAAAGGACCCCTGTAATCAAGCAAATAGGCTTATGTTTTATTATAATTATCGTTTGAAAAAATACATTTGCCTACCCTAACGCAACTGCTTGTCGAATGCAGTTCAGAGCAGTCCTTCGACTACAGGAGCTTATGTGTGCGTTGTGTTGTGAGCCTATTTACTAACACACACAAAAAAACACTGCATGTGCTAGTATAGATCTCGTGCACACGTCACACGCACATTGATAACTTTGTCTAGGCACAGTCGAGTATTGAGCTAAAAATATTTGCAATTTCCTTTCGACTGCATACTGCATTGACTGCACTAGTGTTGTTTTGTTATTTAGTAACAAATTAGTATTGCAGATGGTTTTTGCGTTTGGACAAATTTAAATTATAAAATCCTGTACTATTTTCAGTTCACGCGAGGCCCGATCGGACTGCAATCCTATTATTGTTCAATTGTCTTTATTATCTCGTAAAACTTCTGAAATACACAAAACATTATACAATATAATTCGTAGCCAATTAATAATATTTCGCGACATACATATTACTGAAAACTGTCTAGATGTAGATCTAAGCCAAATTTTGTTAAAATCGGATCATTAGTTTTCGAATTTACTAACTCGCTACAAACATAAAAAACAATATGTAGATGTATATAGTAGATTACACATGCAAAGAATTTGATAAATACAGACACTAAATCGGACGATGAAAACGGAATATTCTTGCAGAAATCCTTTAAATTCCAAGGGATTTAAAATTAGACCGCTCAAATCTCCCGAAAGATCCACGTGGTCCGCGATCGCCCCGTCTAACCCAGATTCCGTCGGCTCCCATGGAACATCACGATCAATACATGGTGTGACCCGTAAAAACTCTATAGGGGTACATAGACGGGGTCTGTTCCTCGTGTAACGTGAACTTCGACCTGGGTTTTGGAGGTCATTAACATTTGAGCGATCGGGTCGCGGATCTGGGTCGGTGCGTCGTCGCCTGCAGCGTTGCTATAACAACGCGCCGCCGCGCCGCCGAAAACGACGCCTACACCCGGACCCCGCCATTGTTTAGATAAAATTTTAGGTTATTTCTGGCGTTTCGTAACTCTATATTTGCGTACATGTGGTTTTTTAACTGCCAATGTTGGTTTTAGATTTAGGTTACCAGAGTTAGGAAGAAATATAAACCCACGTAGGTATCTTTATAGTTATGGCAATATTTTATCTCCTCTATGTTTTATAACAGAGAGGTTTGTTTATGAAGCTTCAAGCAAGCAGATTTAGCACATTCTGAATTTTCTACAACATTTTAACGACGGTTATAGGTCGAATGAAGTCGAAGAATGACAAATTGTGCATTAGAAACTGCTTTTGTCTCATTTTCCTTTGTCACCCAGGAGAATTCAATAAATAATATAGTGGGATGGCTCAAGTAACCAGTCGAAGGGTCGTTACCTTGGTAACAAGTGAGCCTTTGCAAAGGGTTAAAACAATCAGCGGTGTTAACAGGCTGAGCCCGGACGCACGACCCAAATAGATACCACGACAACTGTCGAGTTAGTGACAATTCTTATTCATTTAAATTAGTAGTTGAAGATGATACGAGTGACATTTCAGGTAATATTACGGGGGTAAAAGCTGGGGCTGTGGCTTTAACTGAAATTCGTACTTCAGGATCAGCATTACTAAATCCTTATGCTATTTATATAATACGAACCCTTGGTTGTCAATTACAGTATCGGAGGCAAGTACAACAGACCCACCACCTAACGTCCAATTGAACACAGGTATCTTCCAGGTTATAAAAGTTTAGAAAGAGAGGTATTTCACAATCAGCCTCGAATTGCTGATGATGAAATACGTCTCTTGTTGCTCTCTTGATGCTGATGATGAAATGTATTGACGATGAAGTAAATGTGAAGTTGCAAGATCCAAAAGTATAGCTTTTGAACATGTTAAAATAAATAGTATTAAAATATGAAAATTGTGACAGCGCCACATTTATCTGTGGCTCAGTATATCTACGCGTACATGCGCGTGCTTGCGTCACTCCGATGCTAGAGGGACCTGAAAATAGGTCAAATGGGGGCCGATGCCGAACCACTGTCACAGTCATACTATAACTACAAATATGTTGACTTGTCCGTTTTTACGTTACAAAGTCCGGGCGGCACGTGGAAAATACTTTAACTCGAGCGACCTTCACTCTTTGTACATGTATTATTGGAATATAGTTTTAACTGATTGCGATGACCCAGACTTCCCTATAGGTGCTAAAAGGCTGGCATTGGTAATTATGGTGAATGAATTCATCATCATCATATATAAAAAATTATTTCAAATATTTATAACAAGTGTTTCAATAATACCGCACAATCTGTGTGTAGTTTACTAACCCAATGAATGCACAAAAAACGCTTATTGGACGGATAATTACATATAAATATAATAATTTAAGCACTCGTGTAAAAATTGCGCAATTTTCGTGCAATCATCATTTAGAAACGTAAATAAACAATGCTTGCCATCTCGTTCCCAGTTTGTTCCAGTTACTTCCATCCGAAGTACAGACGTCCAATTTGCGATTTAAATGATTAGCTGCAAGCCAAATTCGTACAAATGGATTGCCTACAACGTTCGCTAGAGATAGTATAAAAATAAATTAGTAAACTGTTTTGCGCTGGAGTTGGCCTTAATTGCCGTGTGCTATCCTACTAATTGAGTTCATCTCATGATTAAATTAAAATACCGTATTTCCTAGATACTATTTTATATTAGACCATACATTGCCGCTAAGAGGGCTCATATAATTTTCAACTCATATGTTAAAAGTTATTAAAATTGAAGTCTATAGAGTGTCTTATGCAATATTTAAGTTACGATATGTAATCTCACCTTCCTGGCTAATTTTTAAAATGTCAAGTAGAAGAAAGATAAGTCTTAATAAAAATAATAATAAAAATTACAAAGAGTCGGAACACTAAATCACTGCACTGACTACAAGATGGTGGATGATGGTGATGTTAATGGCATAGAGAAGAATATATACAATTCTTGTATAAATATAATTCTCACTATTCTACTGTTCTTTCCTTAGCCACGGGACCACTTGTAAATATGCATCACAGTCACAGATGATATTACGTTAGTGACTGAAGTATACATACCTAAACCTTGATTCAAAACCTGAAATACCATTATCTAATTGTGACAAAATGTTAATCACTACGCCTAAAAAATAAAGGAGTACAATATCTGTAAATTCAAACGATTCAGATATATGTGAATGCAGGCGATTCAGAATTCTGAGGGCCCCTGACATTGGGCTGTGACCTCAAACCGCCTTTTGGCAGTCGCTTCGCCTTGGCATTGCAGGCCGGCGCTCAACTTGCTCAAAATTTATACAAGTAATTATTGACTGGCCTTTGCCTTTCGTGTATTTTAAGTTTAGCGTCCGCATCGTCTATGTATTTATGTATAAAATAAAACTTATATATAGAATTGGCTCGCTGGTTCTGCTTTGTTCCTTGTGTTTTTGTGACAGTCGATGTCACTGAAGAATATTACGCTGCTAGTAACATATCGTAGCTGGTCCAAGTACGCACGCGCTGAACTGAACTACTTGAGATTACAACTACAACCTTACTTATTGAGAAATAAAAGCATATTATATTCGTCTAGTTATTTTGAAAAGTTCGTGTGATTTATCCAGCAAATCATTATTTTTCCTTTAATATTATCTCAATATTTGTCTATATGGCATGTATTGACGTTATCGACACTAAGCAAATCATCGCTTACCATTGCAACAAAAAATTAACAAAATATTATTACAAAATTATTTTTAGAAAAAATAATTTAGTTAACAATGGACTATTGGAAAGTTATTTCTAATTAACGATTTTAGCTCGAATTTGTACTTTCTAATCCAATAACATTTGTTGAATAGAGAAAGTCAAACTAAGACAATGTAATCTGTAAATGCGCTTTAGAGATAGTGCATTATCTGTTTCTACTTGCATAAATAAATAATTGAATTGAAACTATTATAAATAACAATAGCAGATTATTTATACTAGGCTACTCTATATTAGTAACGAAACCTTTTTATCCCTATCATTGCCGCATGGTGTGAAGTTGCTTATTGATTTTATTATTACCCACTGCTGGGCAAACGTCTTTTTTTGGTCTTTTTCCTCCGTTCTTTGTACAATGCTCTTAAATCTGACCAGTCAATGTATGAAGTAAAATTTACATTCTTTCTAAATAAGATACAATATAGTATATTACCTGCTTAATCCTATTCTATTGATTTACTTACAATTTCGGTAGGTAGGTAATATCAATTACGTAAATTAGTATTTATTTAAATATATTTTTCTATTCATATTGACATATGTAATACGTGATGTATTACATATGTATTACATTTACATCCGGAGAATTCAAATATATTACGAAGAAAACTTATTTACCTATATAATATGCATCAGTTTTAAGATGTATAATTACAAATTTATTTCCACGTAATAGTTATCAATATATGACACGTTCACAAATAAAAACTAAAACTATAGAGAACGGTATATAATTCTCGAATCGTCAATACCTTATAAATTCTACAATCTCGGTATTAACTCCGTAATTGGAACTATTGATTTATGAACGTACAAATGTCAAAAGTGTAGGGGTGGAGAAGTTTGTGATAAAATTTACCTCTTTATCAACTCGTTGTGACAGCTAACAATGAATCATTTTGAAATCATGTAAATTAGTTACTGATGACCCTTGACTTTTTCTGCACATAAAAAATTTGCAATTCTAAATGAAGCACTGGATGCACCCCATGGTATAGCGCGTGCGCGGCGCCCCAGTTTCAACCTGGAGGTCAGAAGTTCGTTCCCCGATATGTATTGATCGGCCCCGACGGCGGAAGCGGGACTCCGGTGCAGCGGACATAGCTTGTGCAGATAATACCCCTGGGTAATACTGGGATTGCCCCAAGGAGGTTACCCGGTTACTTGATCGATCAACTACTTAAGTTATAGATCAGTCGAGATTGCTATGGGAATCAGTTTAAATTGAACATCAAACGCCGGTTTGAAAAAAATTTTTAACAAGATATTGAGTGGCAATAACGCTAGACTAAATACGTTCATAGAAGAGCCGATAATCAACTAAATACACGTGTATTTCAGCCGAGACACACATGACTGGACACCCTACTCCTACTATATGGCGCAATGTCCTGCGCAAGTTTTCAAGTATCGATTGAAAAAAAAAAGATATCCAGGGAGGCTTGTGTCGAGCAATTGATTATTTAACAAGATTAGCCAGCCCATGCTGGTGACATTGAACTTCAGAGCAAACAAAAATCTGGTTTGTTGGCAATTAAAGATAGTTGATTACTTTAAGTTTTAAAAAGTTTCGGTTGGTCTGGTTTTGGTCGGCATGGAAGACTGGTATAAATCTTCTCTATGTAAAATTATGAAGTGCCATAATTGAGGAAAATAAATATATATCAGGCAACTAAAACTAAGAAGTATGCAATAATAATAGGGTCCCGTTGGTTGTCGATCACATATATTATGAAAAGATAGTAAATAAACCTTATCTGTCATGTTTTTCCGATAATTAAAGAGCTACTGATTTTAACTAAACTTGACAAATGCCAGCATTACATAGAATAGGAGTTGGTATCAACTATGATCTCGTAATCCGGTTACTCTTGACACTGACATAAAATAAGTGGGCTAAAAGCTAAAAGGAAAACCATAGCGACGTGATTTCCAAGATCGAAACCTGACGTAATTATAATAGTGAAATAAATATAATCTTATTAAAAAAACATTTTAAAGACTGCTCATGCTATTGATGTTGTCAAATGTAGTTGGTAGCTTTTCAGATGACAGCAAAAAATATATATTCATGATACATCGCTAATGTATAATACTTCCCAATACGGAACCCTTCATGTGGGAGTTTCACTCGCACTTTGCCATTTTTATTTGGAATAGGGCGGCAAACGAGCTCGCGCCTTACCATATGGGAAGTGATTACCGCTCAGGAACAACTGCAATACCAGATACATCATAGCATATATCTCGACCTAGCTTCTGGACAGTATATTTGATAATTAATATGTGTTTACAGATTAATACACTTTGTGTAGATTTAATTTAAATTTGTGTAATTTGTGATTAATTACACACTTGTATTTGTGTACTGTTATGTTGGTTCGTGTACAAACGTAAGAAGTGTAGTATATGAAATAAACAGTTTCAATTAAATTCTGTAAATGAAAAAAAACAAAGCAATTACGATTTAATCTAAAAAAAATGATAAAAACCACTGTTACTATTGTTTATTATTATAATAAAATATCGGTTTTATCATCCCGATATAAGTAGGCCCCTTAGGTGGGTCAATGACGGTCGTTCACCGCTGCACCCGCACGTGTTGGCCTCGCATCCCTCTCCTTCTCCCCTTCAATCCATACCCCGCCTCACCCCCCAAATTATCGTAACCTCTCAAATCGTAAACAATTTTATCTTTACTAATAACAAGGCTAGGCAATTGTCTGATGGTTACAGAGCGGCCTTTATTTAGAACTTGTTTATATGTAGATACCTGTTACTATCCTTTTATCTTATATTAAAAAGACAAACAGTTGAGAATGATAAATTAATACGATATACGGTTAAATATTTGGATAATGAAGCTCGCAAATATATGTAGCTGCGCCCGTGGGAATTTCGGAATAAAAAGTGCCCTATGTGTTAGTCCACGTTATATTCTACCCGTGTACCAAATTTCGTAAGAATCCAGTAGATTTTGAGTGAAAGATTAATAAACATACACACATATATCCTCACAAAATTTCGCATTTATAATATTGGTAGGATATAGGATATAAGTCCTTATATGCACAGATAATTATCCTTTAATAGCCTCGTACGACAGCACGCGTGTGAAGTAGTGCTGTTGTAGGGCTAGGAGGTATATGTCACAATCTCCTATTTTACAAGCTTTTATTTAACTTGCAATATGAATGTCCCTATGTCTATTCGGTTGTAATCTTGCAACCCAATTTTGAAGCAGATCCTCAACGGATTGAGCAGAAATTTTGTACACACGTTTAGATGACAATAATGCTATGTGATGTAAATATGCTATAAAAAATATGATAAGCATTCCCAGATGGTAAACCCAAAAAATCCCAAAAAATGCTCATATTTTAAAGTTACAATTATTTTTCAATGAAATTTATATATATTTTTACGTTCTCGTGTTCTACGATCTACCAAATATTTTCGTTATTGGAGAACGTGACGCAAAGCACTTGAGTTTTATTGAATCACTACATTATATCTATATATAAAATAACTGTTTCAATGCCATATTCCCGGAGATCTCTATATTTATCAGTCTGGCGTCGCCGGCGCGGGGTGCGGGGCGGGAGGGGAAACACTACCGCGCAGGTACTATTAGGTAGGTCAATGACGTTCGTTCACCCGATGCAGGCTTCGCGTACCTAGAAACTAGGGCAGCTATATAGCACCCTTCAACCATGTACTGCATTTAAACATCCCCTATGTATCGATTTCAGTACTTCTTTTTACGCTCGAGCGTCCACCTTTGATCCTTTTAACCCGTTTTAAGATGAAAGGGTGTTTTCAAACGGACAGGTTTTTGTGTTAATTTAAAAAGTGCGAAGGTCAGGTTTTTTACATTTTATTCTTTCAATTTTGTAACCATACTTCGAGAATTGAATAATCTAGCGGTGCGAGTACATTTACAGCACTTAAATTCGACAGGATGTACTGTTTTGAATTGTCCGTGTCTCTATATATGTATAGTTTGACATAAACATATATATGACTAACTAACTGAGGAAACTTCGCTCCCGTGGAAAATTCGGGATTCGTGGAAAGTTTACCATAGGGTAAACTTTCCACGAATTTCAGCATTTAGCATATATTTATTAGCATTTACCAAGTAGATGTTGTGCGATTGAGCAACAACCATCCTTAAACACGCACATCCAAAATTTCGTATTTAAAATATTAGTGAGAAGTGGGATTGACTGTTGCGGTAATAGTCACCAGAAACTCGTATTTAGTAACGTTTCTTAAATCTACGCATGCCGTTAGTAAACGCAATCAGAATGTCTAACTAAAGGTAAATTTATCATAATTTTCTCATCTAAGTGCTTTTCCGGTTTCTTACTCAGCCGTTGAGCGTCGGAGCCAAGGCTCCGCTAAAAAATATCACAGCATTCACTCATTTACCTTTTAAATTTTCAATTCAAGATGTTCTGCGTCGTCAACTACACAATGGTCACACAATATCGTGAGTTGTTATCGTGTCGGATAACCTTCGCGTTAATATTCTACTATTATTTACTAAAAATACCTAATTACAAATCAATTTTATCACATAAACAGGTTTATTATCGAACACCGCTGGCTTACTGATAATAATTGCTTGGCCGTGAATGATCAATGGAGAATGCATTCAATATTATCAGTTGCTAAAGTTATTGTATTTGCAAAGAGTAAATACCTTAACTAATGCTGGAATTTCATGCTTATATAATAAAAGGTTGTTATAAATTTGATGTCTAGGTCTATGGTGTCATATAGCTCCTAAAAAAATTAATCGATTTCGATTTTTATATGGTCTTTATTGTTATCTAACATCAATGCTTAGTATTTAAAAAAACAAACAAAATACACAAAGTAAATAGATAAATATTTCGTTATGTGATCATAGTGCGAAATTTAAAAAATTGTAAAAAAAAAACAAAAGTATATGTTCAAAAGCCAAAGGTTGGTTGATAAGATATTTCTAATTGCTTGTGTTCTTTAACAGCATTCAGAAGTTGCGATAATCTCTAGTAGCTTTCTGAATATGTTTGCGTCACGGCTCCATTTTCAGTATTGTTATATTCAGTATAAATGCTCTAGGATAACGAAAAACGAACGACGACCTCGGTGGCGCAGTGGTAAAGTTCTTGCCACTGAACCGAGAGGTCCCGGGTTCGATCCCCGGTCGGGTCATGATGGAAAATGATCTTTTTCTGATTGGCCCGGGTCTTGGATGTCTATTTATATATGTATCTATTTATAAAATATAGTATCGTTGAGTTAGTATCCCATAACACAAGTCTCGAACTTACTTTGGGGCTAGCTCAATCTGTGTGATTTGTCCTAATATATATATATATATTTATTAACATCTGCTTGTAATGGGAAGAAAATAAACTGAAATAACATATAGGGTACTTTTTAATCTCCCAAATTTCCCACGTGAGTGAGGCCCCGAGGCTACATTAATACAATAACAATCATAAAATAACTCAGGAACGCGTGATGAAGTGAATAGCAACTGATCACTCCCATGATAAGTGTTCATCGATTGCTTCGCTTGTGGAATCTTAAATACTTCCTCTTGAAATATTTAATTTACTAATTAGTGTGCCACATTCCACATATTGAGGCAAAGTGAAGCTACCATAATGTTATTATGTCTCTTTTTTAGTGAAGGAGGTTTTAATAGTAAAATATCTTAACTATACTTTTTTAGTATATATCAGCATTTATGATTTAAGAGTCCTAAATATAGAGCAAGAAAGGGTGTTAACTCACACGAGTGGTGTACTCGTGAGTTTTCTTCAAAAAAAACCTGCTATATACAATCATGTTCTTTTTAAATTATTGATTACATATTTTAAAAAAACAATTTATTCAGACAATTGAATAACTGAGCTAATAAATATTTAATGCCAGATCAAATATATCAATTGGTCGATATTCAAATTTTTACCTATTTGCTCATCTATGAATGACCAAAATATTCAACGAACTGCAATAGTGTCTTGAAAATAATCCCATAAAAGTTCTTATCAGGAATTAGAACGTTACGTAAGGTCACATGTGGGCTGACGTTGGTTATAAACCTATTGCATCGATCGAGTACAAAGTGCAATAAGTACCAAAGAGTACTGGAGCCTTCGCCCATGTACTTGTAAAAGTAGATAGAATGTCTAAGTCAGCCAGGCCAGTGCGAGCCAAGGCTAGGTTGCACAACGTCGCCAAAGGATTTTATGCCCTATTCCTTGCACGCTATGGTAAAGTCCACAACGCAGATGTATCTCAATGACGTTCGTTGACTCGAGCGTTCGATGTCGGCGCAGTGCTGTTTTCCTTCTCCGTTTTCATGCATTGATATATTAGAAACTATTGAAACTGTTTACTATACGACTATAGAAAAACCCTAATTTTATTTTATAGCATATCTATACTATTATTCGAGAGGTAAGCGTTTGTGAGTTTGTATGTTTGAGGTGGGTAATGTCCGAAACTACCGAACCGATTTTTAAATTCTAACACCATTGGAAAGGTACATTTGCCAAGTTTGCTATAGGCTATATTTTATCTCAAAATTCCCACGGGAGCGAAGCCCCGGGCAACATCTAGTAAAATATAAAATATCTCCACTTTTTTAACATTTTATATTTGCAGTTATTTTTCATTTCTTCTCCGTACTATATTTTCACAAAATGGGTCTTGTTATTAATCACTAATAATAATGTATATTAATGATTATGACTATGACTGTCTAAATTAATGTTAGATTAATTGAAATATCAATTGGGTACCTACATCAATAAATACATAGTCTTCGTTACTCTAAACGGTAGTTCATAATCGCATGAACACTACATTATGAAAACTATTCAAATTAGTAGTCACTGAAAACGTGAATGTGACTGTTGGACAGACGTGTAAAAATTAGAGGTATTTGGGTTTTAAGACCATGGAGTACCAAGGTCACCTAGTATGAGCGATTCCGTGTTCGCTCTTCATTTCGAAACACATAGTTATTTTAAACGGCAGAAGGTTTGTTTCATTTGTCGTCTTGCGCGTTACAACACCAATCAACGTAGACCCACAGCGCCTCGTTTCGTATCGAGAAATCGGTCGAATTTGCGAGAAGCGTCATAGGTCAACTTGGACTGGTCAATCCTTAGGTGAGGTGGCTTGGAACTAGGGTTGACAGAAGTCTAGATTTCTAGTTTTAAGTTATGCATCTTATTACAGCTTTTTCTTAATTTTTTGTGACTTTATGTCATTAGGACCTATGTATGTTGTATTTAAAAAAATGCAATATAATGGTTACCAAATTCAATACTACATCGTTAGTTTACATTAAAATAATATTTCCCGAGTATGTATATCAAAATAACATAATGGGGCGATGAGGTAGTGGTATTCATCGCGTAAATACGTCCTGACAACCCTAGTCAGAGCTCGTGACCTAATTTCGCAGCTGCTGGTTTCAGCAGCGCTCGGGGCGCTGCGGGGTAGAGCGGGTGCGCGGGCGGCGGGCGCGTGTCAATGCCGTTCGTTGACTCCGAAGCAGCGGCACCGGCGCGGCCTCCGCCTTACATAACCATCGACAATGAGCGCTCACCTAATGCGTGTGATGTACCATGTACCTACCCAAATGCTAGCCGTCAACCGTAGCTGATGTCGAACATTCTCAATTTCACCAACAAATTTCCATTATATTTTCAGTAACTCGACGTCTATTAGTTGAAATGATTAATACGCTAATAGGAGGGCATGCATTTATCGATCAGAGCTATAAATATGTATAATCGACAGCGAAGTAAATGTACTGAAATTGTAGTAGTACCGATGATTTTTTTAAGTAAAAGAAAATATTTATCTCGAGCTAACCATGTTCTAAGGAAAATGGTTTGCATTGCACATATCAATATAAGCAACGCAGCGAACATCCATAGGGTGTAGAGTTGAATGGAAGGGGTGGTCTTTACAAAAAGCATCGCTGTGGAAGGCTTCAGCAGGGGCGCAACAATGGCCGCGTGAGGGCGGGCGGCGCGGCCCGAAAGTGAAAGATCAGCGATGCACGGGCGTGGGAGGGGGCGGGCGAGGGGCGCGCGGCGCGGGACGGGTCGCGAGCGACGTCGAGCGCCGCCGCTAGCTCATCGAGTGCAGCGCGCCGCAGCCTCACGCAAACAAAACTTTAGTTACTAACCTACTTCCGTGCGGGCGCCAACTGCGAACGCCACTCTCGTCGCCGCTGTGCGTGTACCACAACCACTACTACGGTCCTATGACACGTTTCAGTGATGAACTGTTCTATGAAAATGATTGAGTAGACTACGACGTCAGTAACTTTGAATGGACGCAAACACTTTAAGTCTGACCGGCCGGCAAGGGCTGAACAAAATGTTTTATGGTGAGATGACGTTGTGTACGTCTTGTACAAGCTTTTAAATGTTTACTGTATTTTCTTTCACGTTGGCATGCACTTCGCAGTCTCGTCTCGTTTCATTCATTCGTTTATTTATTATTACGCGAACACGCACACACCGCACGTACACGTGATTATCTAAATGGTATTAATTTATAGAGCTCAAATCTTTCTTATTGGCAATATATTCCTGAAAGTAAATTTACCAAATAGGTACACAGCAACTTTAGCGTATGCATTTAATGAAAAATAAGGAATTTTAATTTTAGTTTTCTTATTTTGCAAGTAAGCATTTATTAAATTCATATTTCAATTCATATTTGCTAGCAAAGCTATACTATGTCGTTCTTTTACAATTTTGTTCCCTTCTATACTTCTGTGTTCTACTTTGTTAGTATTAGTTGATGTATTGTTTGCTGTCGCAAGAACATTCCCTGTATTTTAGGCTGTGCAACATTTTCTTCCGTCTAAATTTAAGATAAGTTTAAATACAGATTATGTAGAGTCAGTTTTTCAGCGCCATATTGAATTTTATTTTTATCTAGCAAACTACAGATAGAGGCTCCCTCTATCGACACTGGATGGACTGTTTTAACAACAAACATGCTTTTCATTTGTTTATATATATTGAATGTAATTATATTGTTGAAATTTTTTAAATAACAATGACGTTATTCAAGTAATCCTATTTTTGTAGGTACTTAATAATGGTTTTTATATATAAAAGAATTATGTAACGACATCGGTTTCTTAATAAGTTTTCCTATCTGTTGATATAAAGTATTTTCATACAAATATTATAGGTATAGTTTGTTGATTTCCTTTTAATCATATCATTACTTTAAATTTACAATATGCGGAGCATATATTTCAAGCATTTTGTATATTAATTTAAATTAACAAATCAATAGATATTTTCAATCATACCAAACGGCCTATTATATCATTAACCCTTATTTTAGTCACTACATAGAGAAGGGCTCTATTTAATTGTATGAGTTTTGGTCGAATTTATGGAAATAATCTCTCTTCATATAGATGCAGATATGTGCAGATTGGTAATAAAATATACATTTGTAATGGCGTGACCGCAATTTAAGATTTGTTCTTTTATCTCCATTATCAGTCTTTTTATTGTCGTCTATTGCCTCATAGTTTTCATTCTGTGTACGTTTACACAAAATGGTTGTCGTAGAGGAAGATTCCCTTGAGCCCCTTGACAGAATCGTCAATCCTAATAAATTTATTAATTTTAATTAATTAATGATGATAATCGGGCAAATTTAAATTAATAATAAAGAAATTTAAATAAATAAAACATTTTATTTCTAATTGAAAAACAATAATTAAGATGTTTGTTTTTAAATATTATAATCTATATTATTATTATAAAGAGGTAAACGTTTCTTAGTTTATATCCTTGAGGCCGAAACTACCGAACCGATTTCAAAAATTATTTCAGCATTGAAAATGTATATTATCCAAGATTGCTATAAGCTATATTTTATATAAAAATTTCCATGGGGGCAAAACCTCGGGCAACATCTAGTGATTAATAAAGCTATCTAAGTTGAAAATAAATTAAAGAAATTATTTTCTATATAAAAACATAATATATATGTATCTTCCATCATCGATCAATTGCGTTCAGATTTTCAATGTTTATTTAAAATTAAAGAAATAAAAATTTACATATATATGTTCAAAAACAAAATATATAAAATAATGCCATAACATATAAAACATATAAAATAAACATATAAAATAATAATTTCTACAATATTACACAGCTCTACATTGATTCAAGTAATAACATTGGTATAATATACGAGTAGAGCTGTGTAGTATTGTATAACTAGCATTTTTTTTTCAAAATCGTGAAACTTACGAGAACGCATAGTACTAGTTGTAGTACTGAAGTGAGTGCGTAGATTACACTAGTGTGCGTTGATTGAAGTGTTGAGCTAACACTAGTGTGTTTTTTGACGAAAACTCGCACACTTGTTTACAGTGCGGAGTCTCAACAAAAACTAGGTCGGTTCAGTGACCTATATGTTTATCTAACGATTGTGTGCGGCGCGAATATGGCCGTACACTGTCTTATCATCCGCCTATCACTGCGTTCGAGTTTCGTTTAGGTTATCTCAACCTGTCTCCTGCACTATGCGTGTGCGTACGGATAATTATAAAGTACTGTGTCGCAATCTGGCATTGATTTTCAAAATGTTTGCTGATGTTATTAACGTACTCGCTGTGATTGAATAGGGTTTGTACCTACCTTCTGTTTTGTGTCGGTATTTTCAAATGACCTTTGCATTTGTCGGAATACCTTGACTTGGTAACTTGTACAGTCAATATCAAAAGGCCCTTATTGCCTTCTTCCCTATTACAGCTTACAAATGAAACCTATTTTAGACATTGTTTTAGATATTGATGCATTGCAATTTTTGATGCAATCTCATAAATCAATGTTTTCAACTAGATTTCCCTTATTGCTTCAATTAAACAAAAAAAAAAAACAGATGTTTTTTCAAAATAAGTAAACAGTAATATCCAGTTTAAAAGTCATTTATTAAACATATTTCGAGTTCACTAAATTATCATATCAGAAGTTGAAAATAGAGACACATTTTCTTAAATACGTGTTACTTTCTCTCACCACAAACTACTGTAGCAGATATTATCTTTTTGACGTGTGCTCTCCCAAAAGATCACGATAAACTTTACCCTTAATTTTTCTTTTACAATTTCAACTTTAAGTATTACCTGCTACAATACATTTTGAGATGACTGACGTTACAAAAAGTTGCTACATATTCTACTGTCAATTTCCCAGAGAAAGTGACAACCTTTAGAATAAGTACAACTCATATATTTATGATGTTTCATTGCAAATATTGCAATATATCAGCGACTGATACGTAAAAAGAAACACAAACGTCAGATTAAAAAAAAATCTTACTTCTCTTCCAGCCATAGGACACCGTTATTAAATAACTTCTCCTTTACTGAATTTTACTAAAACACAATATCTATATTGGAATTGGGTTATGGGTTAAGTTTTTTGACATATTCCTTCGTGCTCATATATTTTGCTGTTTTAAGACTTTTGGCAACTCAAACGGTACATATACCTCATATTTTATATTTTTTCTAAATATACTCGAATTTTATATATTGCATCAACCAATTTAAACGTAACTTTTGCAGTCGCATTCAACACAATTGCGATTTGTGACCACAATCATGCAAATTGCAAAAATCTTATAAAGCCACGCCGTCAGCTAGTGCAGCAATTATATACCAGCAACCTAAGCTGGTTACCTTCAAACGCTTCGAGCTATCGCCCTTCATTTTCGTTAGCGGCGTCCACACTCCGAGGTGAACGTCGATCTCAACTCAATTCATCACATCCCTCCATCTCATTCTCACTCCTCGCAATCTGATGCAGCTGAGCGAGACGCATTACTCAGTTAGACATTGTTATTATAGACTAACACGCACTGAGGTCGCTTTGACAAAACGTCTATGTGTCAACGAACGGTGGCGATGCAAGGTGACGCATTGTAGCTAGGAATTTATTAACGTAATGCATTGCTGCTACCTGCGTAATCACGTAGAAAAATTCATTTATACACGAACGTAACGCTTACATAAATATAACGGGTTAGTTGACGCTTTTGCTGGCAAAAATCGGTCAAGAGCGAGTCGGACTCCCACGACAAAGGTTCTGAACCACCAACCCCTTAAAATATTTAAAGCATAAATAATTGCGCTCGTTTGTGTAGTATGCCATAAAACACAAATGTAAAATTGTAGATAGCAAGAAAACTTTTCATATGTGCTGTTTGATTCTTTTATTTTATAAATACATAAAAAATACATATCTGAAGCACCTTTGAAAATACAGGTGACGCAAGGTGTTTTCATAACATAACTTAGGCTAATTTCAATTCAAATACATAAAAGATATTGTATCTCAATTTAGAATACTGAATTGGATCACCATAATATGGAGTATGTTACAACACTACGTTTGTTATTCAACATAAATATTTTCTACTTTCAGGTATACTCGAATGATACTCTGTATAGTAGAAAGTGTTGCCAAGAATTAAACCACTCCATATCCACACGTAGATGACGTATGTTTTATGCATCACGTATGCTGAAAAATTACTCTTTGTAAGATCGATGTTTGTAGTATTAAAGTAGTTAAGCGTCATGTAAAAAAGTTTCGCTCATAACATACAATCTGCATAAACTATTTTTGACATTATAAAAAGTATCTGATTCTGAAGAAGTATCTGACTATAGTTGGAAAATAGCCTATTGCGACACTAATGCTTCACCTACGACTATCCTATTAAAGTCGAATGTCAAACGGGATCACTCGGGACATGGGTTTGGCTCGGCCTAGTTTCATTTGAAGAGCGACAGGAACCGCGGTTACGTATTATGACTGTAATTTATGAACTCGCTCAACTACATGCACTCGTACAAATGGCCCTAGAGGATAGAACTCGTCTGTTGTTAAACGCTTTTAAACAAGGGGAACTATGTTATGAAAATAACTGAATTACCTATCACATTTAATGCCATAGGCATCATTAAACTTTCACAATTTTGTGCAAGTAATTTCTTTAATTAGTATCAATTCAGATGGACAATTATAAATATATTCATCAGCCTCATGAATGGCGATGAATGGCACAAATGAGTACAGTCATTGTTTGGAAATCAGAAATATCCTCTTTTCCGCCAATTCTAATTTTGTATTCCAAGCATGTGGTCTGGCTGTTCTGAGCTTCTGATATATATGTAACTTATGATATTATACTCTCTGTTTGGTAATATTTTTTGTAACATGTATTGTACAAAAATATCAACAGTTATGACTAAATTGTTAACATTTACAAACTCTGTACTATGAAACAATATGGTGTATGACACATTGATAATAACGTCTTCACCTACGCTTTTAAATGTTGATTGTTAATTACTAGATGTCTTAAAATATAAAGTGGACATAAATGCAGTTTACATCACAAGATGTCGGGTTTCCATCAATCTAACCGGCGGATACAGTAGGCGATCCCACGCGTCGTCGCTCGTCGACTGTGTTTCGGATAACTAGAGATGTAAATGTTCAGATTATTATTTACTTCAAACCTACTTACTTCTTGCTAATTTTACTAGGCAGACATACTTCATTATTGGTTTACTGTTTTGAGGTGAATTGCCATATATGTATCATTTTATATTTTGAGTGTATAGTGTATTGTTTAATCATCTTAATCCAATTATGACGTATGGCTCTGAAACATAACTAATATATTTTTAAATGGATTTGTTATACATGTCACACATGCTTTTTAACTTATCGAAAAAAATCTGGAATCCCGCTCGATTCCAGATTTTTATCATCTCATTATTGTTTTCAAAAATAACTAATATCTTACCCAAACGAAATAAAATGTTTTAGAAGAGGTGATTATTTCGATATCATTGTCTGCAGTCCTCTGTGACCCACCGCTGGGCATAGGCCTCCTTCGTCTACGCTTGGTCTACGCCAAAAGTCTCTGTCCTGGTCCATCCTTATCCAGTTTTTGCCAGCAATTTCCTTTATATCGTCGACCCATCTATTTGCCGGATGTCCTACACTCCCTTTTACATTTCTGGGGTTATGCCACTCAGTTATGTACTCCACTTTCCAGCTCGTTCCTTCTAGCCAGGTTCGCCCCCCAGTTCCATTTTAATGTTGCGACTCTGGAGACCAGGTCTTGAACTTTCGTTCGACGACGTACTCTCCAGGTTACGAACTCGATCTTGTAATTTGATAGCCCTTTGCGCTATCGCAATCTTGCATATGGCTCCTTTTGTAAGAGTCCCTGTTCCGGCAAGGGAAGGCACACACCAGTATGTCCTTAAGCCATGAAGAGGTGTATTTTTAAGCTTTGCAGTACTTCTCTATTTTTTAAAACGTCTGATAGTTTACCAACTACTGTCGATTCTAACCGAGAACGTCGAACGTTGATAATATAATGACCTCAAATATAAATCATATTATTTTAGTTTACGTGATCCTATCGAAAGATTTGTAATCAAAGTCGTTTGTGATTAGACTACACCTAGTCGACAATATGCTATTGTCGACTGTAGTGTACTACTAGTTTAGAAGTTGTTGACGAATAAATCACGAGTTCGAATACAATGGTAGTCACAATCGGAGTAATCTCAATCGCAGCGTTTCCCACGCAGAGCCGGGTTAAGCAGCCTTGTAGCCCAAACCTTCGTGACTGTACAGGAGTCATGGACAACTAATCTCTCAAGAGTTACAGCTCATTGACTCGATGATGCAAATTTTTTAATTATTATTATACAGCGTTTGTTAGTTTTACTAATGTTTCTATCTGATTGTCTCTGCGTCTGATCAAATCATACTATCAAGTTATCTCTCTATCTCATCTCTGCGTGTTCTCGATCAAATTCAGGGCCGAAACGCCCCGTAAAAAATAAACCTTACCAACTGTTTTGAGAATTCGACTGTCATTTTACAACCGCTAAGCGTCATCCGTTCTACCTGACGTCATCCCTCTTTGGAAATGCTGTTGTTACCTATAAAACTACAGAGCTTTGCTCCTTAATCGCCTCACATGAAATCTGTGGGAGGAAATGTAGTTATTCTATTTTAGGGCGAACACGTAAATCAGCCTAAATTGAAGTAGACGTAGCTTTACAAACCTTATCAATACAAGTACCATAGTTCAAGCTGCAAGATAAATCCGTCATAAATTAATAATACGAGTACGTATTTCGTTTAGAACTAGAATTTTTGTTTCGAACTACAATAATACGTTGAGCATTTGAACATCAGTACTGAGCGCAAATGGCTGATAGTATTCATCTAGCCTTGCGGGTGAACCTTTGTGACAATGTAGCGCGAGTCATGGACGACGCTTGTAATAAGCGCCGTAAATGTACAGAAACAGGGGGCTTGATTTTAAACAGTGTTACTAAGTATATTTTTATGACTTGTTTCCTAAATATTTCATTTAGAATATGAACATTTTTGAAATGCTTCTTGTCGCTAAATTTGATTTTATATGTTTTTATCGTAGCCATATATGTAGAAAGTCAGTATAATCTAAAAATAAATCAAAGTTGTCATGACGAAAATTTCACTGTTTACCTTTAATCATTTCGTTTTTACCATTGCTCTATAAGTTAAGGTGAACGCTCTTCTAATAGATCAGTCTAAAACTAAATCCGATACATTCTTATGGAAAGTGAGCGCAACAGATCTATAAATAGATACCTGACCTTTCGCTCATTGGATGCGTCAGCCAAAGTTACATGATGTGACGTTACCCACACAATAGTACGTCGTCGTGTGCGTGAACAAAATGCAGGTACTTGATCAGCGGGCGTCGAAAGAGAAAGTGGTCAGGGTCTTGGTTATGCTCACCTCCTACGAGTACGTGCCCATACTAACTAGACATTTTACTGATATCGATAAACCCCGGAAAATAAACATGCTTTTCGAACCACGGCCGTGATTCTTGCGACCCCAGTTTTTACTTTCACCGAGATCATCTTGTCGTTAAACCAGCGTAGAAAGTATAAACGAATGAGCCATGCATTTATTGTTATGCAACAACAACAATTCATGTTACTTTGTATTTTCATGCAAATAAAAGTTTATAATAACGTTTACTTTTCTTAACAAATACTTAGTTATCTTAACAATGAAATATACCTACCAAATCAAATAATCCTGAAAAACAAGAACTGTATGTATAAGTATTTGATTATTCGAAAAATTTGCGAGTTGAAAATTTGGAGAATCATTGACGAACAAAATCATATATCAACACGTCAAAAGGAAACAAAATACTATGGAAGCTAAACGTGACTGCCTTACGGGAAGTACCGTAAGCTCCGTAACAAGTTACACAGAGTACCGTTGCGGTCCCGCGCCACGGTGCAGGCGCACCACGCTAGACAAACCACTCTCGATTTCAATCTGAGTCTTTCATCTCTCTCTATTAACCGGCTGTCGGCCTTTCTTTTTAAAGACAATGAACCTTCTTACCATTTACTCGTATTTATGTTTAATTATAGCGCGCAATTATTTCAATTTTAAAACTAAGATAATTGTCTGAAACAGGATTTTAATATTTAGCTGAAATTAAACAAAAACGAATGCTTCCAAATCAGGTTACGGCTATTTAAGTTACTATATATAGTGTTCAGCCAAACTAAATTATGGAATCGGCGCCCACACACGGTTGACATCGCCGTATGGTAAAGATTTTGACCCGGTGGTGTCGACCGGAGCGGTAAAAATAAAGATAAAATCTAGTGAAGCAAGCACTCCAAGTTGAAACCTTGACCACGGGAGGCTGACATTAACGCACGCCTTTCACGGTACGCTCAGGTGGACGTTGTATAACTGACTTTCCATTTCTTTGGTTACATTAAAACCTCGTATAAGATATGCTACTTACTTAGCTCTTGCAGACTCCGACCGCGTATGTGGTAGTTTTAGTAAAATTTTAATATTTGCAGATTTTTTAAATTACGGAATTAAATATCACTGGTAAATTTTGTAGTATTTTTCTCATTCGTTTATGTAGCGCATACGCCTTTTACTTCTTTTTATTCATTTCAATGTATTGTTCAAAATTATTTTTACATTACTTACACTTATAGCTACATAAATTCTGCTGAAACATCAGATTCAGATTATTCCAAAATGTTCCCTAATATGTGTAGCACAGCGAGGAAAATTGCTTGCGCAGACTGAACCCCGTGTATTCGCCGCTTTACTCATGATGTCTTGCGAAACTCGCGGACTCGCCGAGTTAAGGTCGCTGATGTGTGGCAATTTTCCCATTTCGAAGAGAAGCTAAACCTTGACCTAGGAATATTATTTTATTTCGTCACCCAGTCTCAGTCAGTCAGAGCGCGACTCTGATGTTAATTTGCAAACTTTTATATATCTAAATGTAACAACTTTTTTAACAAATTGATTTGTGTTAAATTTAAGACAAAAATAGAAAAGCTAGATAAAGGACGTACTTAATTAGTAGAAACCTGGAATTTTTATGACATCCATTTTTCAGCGAAATCAATGTCGTATTCATATTGGTAGCAGTTAACATGAAACAATTACGATAGGGTGTAATATAATCTATGTTTTATAGTGGCCTATTTCAGGCTTCTGTAAACATATTTTGGTAGAGTCCTCGTTACTACATAAATAAACATCCATATTTAGTTTCATCAAACCACAAAGTTTTCCGTAAACTAACGTACGCTTTTCCTTTGCTGGATCTCATTTCCATGCTTCAGCTGTAACTCCACTTCACTTGACTAGATGGCAGCACCCGCCATAGGTCGTCGGAGGGGCGCACAGGCCGCGGCGCTTGCGCCACATCGAAACTTTACGCAACGCGGCCGTTCACCCCGGAAGGCATTTTCCTAGCAGTTTCTTTAGCAGTGTGTTACTATATCGAGGTGGCGTGACTTACTCGCGTGTTGGATAACGCTACACCCTCTAAGGCCGGATCTCCACAAACTGCGGAGACCTAATTCTCTTGATGTCAATTTGGGCGCCAGATGCATTTCTTGCATTGCCTGATGAAAGTAAATAGAGCGCGAACAACTCGTAGGTGATAAAGATTTCTACATCGCTAACATCTCCTTATGATGTTGTTAGCTTTCTTCAAAAAAGTGTTAAAGATATACATTTGCTTTGGAAACATATTAATGATTTGAGTTAGTTATTTTAAACATAGTTATGCAGACATGTTTCAGTAATTATGATGTTGGAATATTGAATATATTTATGATTTTTTGCACGCATAATTAATTGCAGCTTTTAGTCGTAAGCATTTCCACGTGAACGTTTATTTTCGCATCGTGTTTACAACCTTGCGTGTGCGTCGCGATGACTGACTGACCGACTTACGCGTTTCTTTGAAAAAAATAAATGTTACTTTAATTACTCAATGCGAAGCGTTGCTTCGAAGAAACGATAGTTTTTATCACTTCAACCGATAAACATAAGTTTTCCAATTTAAGCATATCTCATTTTTCACAATTTACGTACTCGCTAAGAAACCACAAATGCTAGAGTTACGTTTTTTTCCGGAATAGAGAAATGTTTGCTTAACTTTCAGTCAATTTAGTGATAAGTTACTAATAATAACCTGAAATTAAGTAAAATGTGCTCATACATTGTGAATATTTATTAACAAAATTAACATATTCAATTCATTGTACTTGTACCGTTTCAAAATTTCATGTTTAATATTGTAATTAGCAACCGATGCGCAGATCTACGGTAAATGTATTGTTTAACTTTAGCATCTGGTATTCCGCCATGCGAGAGGTTAGACATTTAAATGACACCGAAATAAAAGTGTTATTGTCAGAGAACAAAACGTATTGCAACATCTCTTCGGACCGATTTAATGCCGCATGCCGTTGACTTGCAACACACTTTCCGAAATAGATGACACGGATAAACAGGGAAACTGAACATAATATTTTCCATTCAGTGTGACTGCGCCAACGCTCCTGGTAGGGTTGGCGACGAAAATGTCATGCGAAACCCCGACTTTTATCATTGATCATTCAGTTTCTTATATACGGGATTAGAATGTTCAAAAAACATTAATAGTATCTAATACTATTACTGTTTTATGTGCAGGTTTAGGATCTACTTTTCTTTATTGTATCCTAGTAATTTTCCAAAAGATTGTCTAGAAGAAATTTTCCAATGTGATAAGACCTCCTTTGGCGCATGCATATAATTTTAGTATTTAATTGTATAATTTTATGTTTTGTTTTAAGTATATGAGTAAGGCCTTTTGTCCTGTACAGTTTTGTTTGTTTTCACGCAGTGGTTACCAGTACTTATCACTACTACATATTATTGTAATGACAAACCTTTAAAAAGTATATACAATTATACATATATAGCCTTTATAATAATAAGTTATTACAAAGGCAATTGCTTTTATTGTATTATATATATTATAAGTGGTCAGCCCTACCGCTAAAAGTTCTCAGAGCTGGTTTTACGGCGCTCCTATGAGGAAATTAGTTTTACTGTTTAGGTCCCGTGAATATTTCGCAACCGTGTGAGCTCGTGACAAGCGACTTTGTATGAAACATTAGTTTATAGTTGTATAAACTATTGCGAAACATTCACGGGAGTAAAGGAAGAAACGGATTGGTAAAAAGTTTATGATAGAACCCAAGAAGGAATATTTCTGTCTTACTACCACTTTATACCATACTAGATGTTGCCCAGGGCTTCGCTCCTGTGGGAATTTTGATATAAAATATAGCCTATAGCAATCTTGGATAATTTACCTTTCTAATGGTCAAATAATTTTTCAAATCGGTTCGGTAGTTTCGGAGATTACCCGCCTCAAACATATAAACACACAGTCACAAGCTCACAAACGCTTACCTCTTTATAATAATAGTATAGATTACGATATTAGAATACATTTCAGTAAACTTAACAACCAATTTGATGAAAAAGAAAAATGCAAAATTAAATTTCACTTTTGATACTGAACGAATGCAAACATTGAATTACGTTCTATAAAGGAAAGGTGTCGTGTGTGTCAAAGAATATTTACATAACTAACATTGCCATCCACTGCTTAGTGCTTACGCAAAAGATGCACATGGTTACGACATCTATTGCTCGTATGATTTTGAGAATAAAAGACAACTCGTTAATGCGTGTTGTGGTGTGTCAAGTCACCCCAAGAAACCCTGTTAAGTCGAAGACTGCTTAAACTATAATACATAATTACCTTTCCCTTTGGCCCCAAGTTTAAAAAATATACATTTTCACGCATTTATTGGTTAAAATTTTACTTCAAGTGAAATATACTCGTATCAGCGACTGGTCACCGTTGTCTTGATGTTTAGAGTAATATACTTTTTATTAATATTCCTGTGTGACGTGTGGCTTCTAGACGAAATAAATATAACCCTGTTCCAAGACACTTGTAAACATATACTAACAAAGCTATGGCTACATTTTATATCTGCATACATATAATTTTCGATTAAGAGCAATACGGCATCATATATTCTCGCTAAGTGTGCAAGAATAAGCTATTAAATTTCAATTGCTCAACGCACTTCGATAATACTACAGTAATATCTAAGTACATATATATCAAAGAATTATTATAAAGGCAGTACTTGCACTATGTGTAAATTCAGTCAAAAATAAGACGCCAATTCTACAAGTGAACCGAGGTTGTCTTTATTTGAATCGACATTGACAACTTCATACCTTACATTAATAAGCTTTATCACGCAAATGTTTAATGATAATTATAGCTAATAGATTTATATGATGAAAGTCATAATCAGAAGTCCAATTTAATTAAGCATGAACCTGTAATTTTGGTCTCGTTTTTAAGTATATAGCCCAATCACATTCGCTCATGCGCATCACCTTGCCCTCGCAGTAAAATTTAAAATACTTTCGATTTCATAACCAAATCGACAATGACTCTCGTACAAAACTGCTAAAAGCAACTTGACCGAAACTTGAAGTCGAGATGATCGCGGTCTGGCGTATTGTTGTATTGTTGCTCAACTAGACACAAGTGCTAATACCCGTAAATTAAAACATCTCTTTAATAATGCTGTCCCAAATAAACAAGGGTAAAGACCTTTTACGTAATGGACAGTTACGTGGGCCTCTCACTGGAGGCAATGTCAGCCATTGCAATACTATTTTGACAAGCAAAGTGCTGCGCGCAATGGAAGATACTCTCGCCTGATAAATTTTAACAAATTGGACCATTGTGTTTGAATTCTCGAAGTAAGATTTCGATCAACAAAAATTTTGCTGGTCATGAAAAATTTTGTAAAATTATTTTTATGCTGTCAAATCATAGTTCTATAATTTGTATAATTCTTTCCTTTCAGTTCAATTAACAGAACGTATTTAATCTCCGAAAGCTGAAAGATACGTCATTGAGCCTCTCCTGTCTGATTTCACAATGCAGCCAATAAATACATTACCAAGGTTCTTCTAATGCCTTTGGTTTAAATTCGTCTTTTGTTTCGCTAGTGTTATGTGCCTAAAAAGGTCAATGAACAGCCTCGACGTTTCTACTACTTCACTTCAAATTTTATAACGTCATTTAACTCATTCGCCTATGAAACAAATTAGAATAGTATTGCATGACGTTAAGGTTTAAAATTCCTCCTACTAATCGCGAATAGAAGCCGTTTCAGACAGCTAACAAAACTATGATGTTATTGTGAACCCGGTCGTAGGTTAAGTAGACAAGACAGTGCAGTTTAAACTCAAACGCATTGGTATTAAGTTTGAATTTTAATTGCAAACTGTGGTTAGTTTAGACGTTTCTCCTAAATCGTGGGTTTTGGCAGTGACGGCCAAAATGTTAGTTTGTTTATCATCAGCGTGCGTTCTTGACAGCGAAAAAGTGAAAACGTTGTGGTTGTGAAACCGGCCGCGAGGCCCCGATGGCGGCGCGGTCACAACGCAAGTTATGTAATAGGAAATGTGCTGTGGTGCACATTTTTATTTATATCATACCACATCACATGCATTGTATCTTGGAATAAAATATATAAGTTTGTCTTTCGCGACGGCAGCATGTTTGAATAAAAAAATCAATCTGCAATCAATTTGCTAACAATGTAATTCATCGTGTTTAATATTGAACCTTTATTATACTTAAGCATAAAATAAAATACTTCCCTAAGACTAATTAATGAAAAGACATGTGTTAATGCATTTTGATCCGTTAAGAAAAGTTTTGATTTAGATACCGTGGATTTTCAACGTCTTTATTATATTATACGAGTATTATTAATTAATTAAAGCAACATAACTGTCGAAAATCCATTATCTAAGCTTAGAAACATTTGGACTGACATTTTATATATATAAAATGTGCTATGAAAATGTCTGCCAGACTAAAATTGGCCAGCAACATGAACGCATGCCTTCTTGGCACAATATACAATAATTGTCATTCTTGCACACCAAAATTTATAGCACAATGACGACTGTGTCATTGACACGAAACTATTGTTTATTGTTCATTTCGAGCACTTTACGCACTTCCTAATCGTCAATGAATTATTTTTAATGTCATTCCCAAGGCGGCAGATATAACTTTAAAACAAACAACGATTCTGACATGATCATTCGAGACAAAACAAAATACAGGATTCAGAACTTATATAAAATGATGTTTAAAGTATTTATTCCGTATAAATCTATTAGCGTAGCAAGACCAAGTTTTGTGAAAAGTCGGTAAAAGTTTTGCGCTAGACAGCGACAGACTTCGGGTGTAACGACTTCACTGAAACTTTCCTAATTTGCAAAGTAGGAAGGTTGCTCAACACCACCTACCCACAGCTGGAGACCGGTAAATAACAACAGTTTCACTTTTCACGGTCAAGAATTCGGTGGTTTTTATTGGTTTTATGATTTATTCACGATGGATTGTTAATTTTCAAGGAGGCGTTTATGTAGCTCCAACTAACATAGTAATGTATACGTTTTTATTCAAATATGTGAATGAAAAACACCTGTACCTACGGCATCTGAGGACATCTGAATAACATATTGAATTGTGAGGATTACGATATCGTCACGTACTATGATTAATTTTGATTACTTTTCTATGACCGATATAAGAAGAATAAAAATGATAAGGATATAAATGTCGAGGCTATTGTTTTTGTTTTTGAATAAGTTTAATACATTTTCTAAATCACTTTCACATCCTATGGAAAATTCTGCTGTTTTTGTTTCCAACGATTACAAATTTGACTATGAGCGCATTCGGTTAATAAATCATATTAAATCGCACTCTTATCAATCAATGCCTCTGTCGATGCGACATTAATCAATTTTTGTCAAATTGTGCAAGATAGTAAGGTAGGTCGTTCAACTTGAAGTAGATCACCCAGTCTGGAACCGTGTGAAAAACATCCGCATTATCGATACAATGAATTTCGTCGATATGACCCAATAGTCTACAGATAAACGTGATGGGAACTGTCGTCGAAACTCGCTTTTATATGCAGGTTGCGAAATCTTTTGTGTTCTATTTGATACACTACAAATATTAGGATTTATTTCATATTAATTTTTACCTTCGCCAAAACAAAAATCGCTATTGAAGAATGAGATATTCATTGAATTTTTCCATGGAACGGAATTATATTTGACAGAAACCAAAGTGATTAGTAATTCAGTTTATTTTTTTGAGAAACATGTACGCGTAAACAAAATTCTTTGGAAAATAAATAATACACCGAATAAATAATATCGTAGGTAACATAAAAAAACACAGTCTTTGGATTAAGAAACAAAAGGGTTGTTGTATTCTTGGCCAGATCTTGATATACATGTAGTGTTGCTGTTTTGGATAATTTATTGCCAAACACTTTTGTTCGTATCTATACCAATCATAAAATGTATGATGAGTTTGAGTTGAATAACACAAAATATATTTTTGGTTAAATCCCATGGGATGAGATCGGGCAGTTTGAATTGACTAAAGAGCCGCAATACTGTGGTTCTGATGTTTTTTTAATGTACATATAATTTATTTATTTAGATTAGTATCCATTTTTTTTTCAAACTTGAACAGACTACGCGTTCGCCTTAAAAGTGATCAATTTCAAAGCCACTTGAAGTATAGGTTCGGCTTGAATAATATCTTTGTCGAAATGTTTACTTATCTGCCATCGATCGTGTTTGCTAAACCTGTCAAACGTAGTTTATATCATTGTGTACACAGACTTAACTTTTTCTCAGGAAAGCAATTTTGTAAATAGAAACATTAAATATCAAGTGATATTTGAATTTGTTGTTTAGAAAACAAACTAGGAATTTTTTTTTAGAAAACAAAATATTAAAATTAAATCCTGCCGATGATAATGTACTTCAGTGTGGCGAAGACTTATTGTTTTCTGTTCGGAATGGGGTTACGCGGTCCATCTCACTTTCACCCATTCCGAGATAGGCCAGCCGCACACCAGGCACCATACATAGCCCGTTGCGTCAACATCTCGAGTGGCCGTGTTTCGGGACTAACCCAGTTTGTTGGCTTCTTGTCTAAATATATAAGCGGCTACCTGACTACGCGCATACAACCCAGCGCCAACGCATACCTTCGGCTCAAAGTACAATCCATGTGTTCCATGGATATGATGTTGCTAGAACGAGCTCTATGTGCAATGCGTATATTTTTTATTTAAATTACTTATGTCATATATTAATAATATTACTTGCATGTTATAACAATTTATAACATGCAAGTAGTGTCTTGAATTGAAAAAAAAAATTAAAAAATGCATTCCTTTCGAATCTACAGATTTATGAAGTAAGGATAAACAATATAACAGTAAAAGATGATATGTTCAAATTATACTAACCTAAAGGGATTTGGGTACTCTGCAATAGGTACCTACATCATTGTGAAAGTATTTAAGGTAGCTACATCAATAGCTCATTGTTTGAACACAATGAATCAGAGGCATAATCTAGGGTACTTATGAATAGCGAGCGATGCGAATGAACTCTGTCCTAATGTAATCCAACACCGAAGTATGCCATCGGCCTAACCTAACCTTTCAGACCAATTGCAAACGGTCAACTATATAGATTACATGCTGTCATCGTGACAAATTAAGCTCCTTCTGGTTTGAACGAACCGTTTTTTATAACTGATTGAAAATAGAATATATTAACTTTGATTATCATGCGTAATCATTTGTAAGTAAAAATATCGTTAACTAAAAAATGGATGTTATTAATGAAATATTCTAAAATGGAGTAAACGTGCCGTATTTAAACCTAATTTTAAAAATATCCTCACAACATTACGTAAAGGCGTTGTTTGTACTAAAGTTTTAAACTTTAGTAAGGCTGTTATGTCTTATATTCAATCTCAGGCGACAGCTCTTTAAATATATACATTGCTCACAAAATGGGCATGGCTCATTAAGTACGAGCAGTGGAGCATCCGCGTTGAGAGATCAAAAATTAAACATAGCACAGATAGTTAATGTACTTAATTGCAACTCAATAAAGAAATACAAAAAATTTGCTTCATGTCAGCGGGACCTTACGTCTTACAGGAGTCAGAGTGAATAGATGACAAAAAAACGAAAATTTCCCAAACAATGGAACTTTGCACATTGCAATATGGATTAGGCATTTTATTGCCCCGTTCACAAAATTTTAAAAAATACATCAGTTATCAGTTTATACCATCGTTGCTTCATGATCATGTGAAGGAGCGTGTGCGCATGCGGCTGACCTACTTACAGTTGGCGACGGCACCCAGAGCCCGACCACAGCGCACATGGCACTGTACAATAATCGTCATTACCTGCACCCAGCCCAGTACTAAAACATCGCCGCTGATTACTAACAAAATCCCTTTCGGCAGTTCAACGACCCTGCTATCGAAATCCGCACACTCACACGCCTGTCCTCGACTCTTCGGCAAGATAAAAAAAAATGAAACAAAAAACATCTCGCGTAACGGTGAATGAACATCAGAGAGAGATAACGATATTTCGGCAGTGTACTCGTTAACTGTAAGGTCGGCTACGAAAAACACTGACGCAATTTTTACAGCGTACGTAATTGAGCACCGACGGTGCGGGCGGTGTGTGCGTGAGCGCCGAGAGCGACGCCCGCGTCCGCCGAAACGGAGGCGGAATATTTAGGTGAAAGTGTTTCGAATTTCGACATGACGACATTCGCGCGCAGTCGTTATCGTGATTTTGCCGAATCTAGAGGTTCGAAGAGCGCGCAGATGAGCGCGACGCGACTGCGATCCGCGCCCGCGCAACTTACGTATTCGTTCCGCAGGAAGTGAGCCCCTCGCATGCTGAAGTCGAGTGTTTGAAAAACTATGCTGAGAGTTGGTGTATCGAAAAATTTTCGGAGACGCAAATTAAAAAGGTGATCGGTGCATAGTATACTGGATGGAACTCTGTGTGATGTGCTAGCTATCCTGACAAGCTGTCGGAGGGCGCCAAGCTGGGGTCGGACGAGGCGCTGGACGCCTCCGCGCACGCGCACCAACTGCAGACAATGACATCCACAATGGGTAAATATTTAATTTTTGTCGAAAATTAACATTCACATTATGTTGACTAACAAACTTCTTCATTGTTGCTATTTTTCTTAAATAAAGAGTCCTGTTTTTTTTTCTCATTAAAATTTAACATAATTTTATTATTTATGTTTTATTTCTTAAAATGTTGGTACTCATATCAGTGATTAAATGTGTACATTTTCAGGTGTGCAAGATTATGTATATTAATAATTTGAAATCACATAACTTAAAAATGTACATACTTAATACTTCGAACTAAAGTATTACATTAAAAATATCATAAAACAATATTCCTAACATCAACTTAATCACCAACCGCATTATTGCGACTACATTGTAGCACTCGTAGGCCGTAGTCCTGCTACGGCTGGAGCTACGAGCGTTAACAATTCATAATAATTATAAATATTGTATTGTAACAATATTGAATATATATATTGCATCAGAATATACATTAACTTTTAATACATATAATTAATTACATCAAATTACCGACTAAAATAAATACATATAGTGTGTTTAATACTATCAACTTCAGCAATGCAATCTTATTGTATGTATCTAACAAAATAAAGTGCATTATAATTATACATTTTATTATCCATAGTTCCATACTGTAGTATTATAAATGTGAATGTGTGTTTGTTTATCTAACTAAATAATGTTAATTATTTAGTTAGATAATAAACTATTATCTAACTAAATAATACGACCCACTATCTATATGTTTTACATATTAATACTAAATACATATATTGAGACAGTCACTTTTGTTAGTAACAATCAAATTTTTAACTGAAAATAACAAAGAGTTGCTATAAAAAATCGTCGTGTTGCGTTCGTAGCAATGACTACGAGATCTCGTAGACAAGTGCTACGAATACTCTGCGCTGTGATACTTCGCTTTATTAAAATCTGTAAACTGCCACTGTTTTTATCATAATAATATTAAAGTTTCATATTTTCATTGTATCTGTATTATAGTATTTGTAAAACCTAAAAAAGAATCTTGTGTCTATCTATTATGTTCTAAAATTAAATTAGAAAACATGAATCTAATTCATCAATTCGAATATTTATTCTAGTTGAAACAAAAGACAAAACTTTTAATTTTAGCATATGACACCATGTCAATAGAGTAATGGGAGCATGTAACAGTGTCACTTCCTGCCGCTTATCGTCGCACTCCCACAAAGCACTGAATTAGAATTAGGCTAATGAACTTAAAAGCAAACTAGAGCCTTGTCTAATCAGTAAATTGCTTTCTAATTGAAATGAGATTAAAAAAGTCAAATTTTGTGTTTTTTATGTTCTATGTCCCCCAGATACGTATTTTTTAGATTAACATATGTAATTTTATACAGTCTTCAATTATCTTGAAGACGGATAAGATGACTGATCCATCTGATGATAAATCTAACTTTGCAATCTTTTCCCTATAGTCGTACCTCCTGGCCGATATAAACGATGTGGTTTGCCATGGCAATCCAGTTCATACTTTAGCTGAAAAATCATCAACTAGCCGCAAGGGTATTTTCAAAGAATCCCCCTTCCTTTGTTTTTATGGCTTATGCGTTATTTTATTTCGAAACCAATCTCGCTAGATAGCCGTGACATTCGCGAATCATCTCGTGGATCACGCTCGTGACTACATAATCATTCCGATTAGTCTAACAGTCAAACTTTTACTTTCGTTACAATATGGCCGCCCTTTGTCTATGGTCTATGACTGTGCGGGGTCGTTGCTCCCGCGCCATTATGCTGTTGCCGAAATACGTTTTTTACGCTCACTTTCCAATACGGTGAAAGCGAAGTACCTACCGAATGTCACTGGTTCCTTTCATAGCATTGTGGTGGGTGGATGTCGATGGGTTCAAATGGTAATAGGCGTGTTCGCTCGCTTGTTAGAAAACTCATTGTTATCATTTTGAATACATCAGCTAGGTTTGCATTTTTGTTGTGTTTTCACTGTCACAAATACTTATTTCAATACCTTTGTGTACTTTTATTAGAATTGAAATTAAAAAATATTTCATATTAAATATTATTTATAGAATAAACAATAGAGAATATTTTTTATACTTTTACAGGTTCTAAATACATATTTACCTTCATTTAATAACATATCTTTTATATTTTAATTATTTTATTAATAACATTTTTTGACAACCTCTTTGGCGCAGTGGTAAGGTTCTTGCCACTGAACCGAGAGGTCCCGGGTTCGATCCCCGGTCGGGTCATAATGGAAAATGATCTTTTTCTGATTGGCCCGGGTCTTGGATGTTTATTTATATATGTATTTATTATATAAATATAGTATCGTTGAGTTAGTATCCCATAATACAAGTCTCGAACTTACTTTGGGGCTAGCTCAATCTGTGTGATTCGTCTCAATATATTTATTTATTTATTTATTTATTTATTTATTTATTTATTTATTTATTTATTTATTTATTTATTTATTTATTTATTTATTTATTTCTCGTATATTTAAACTTTTACAATATACAAAGTTTTTCATAGCTACAAAGTAAGGTTTGTAAAACCTCGTGTACAAGCCAGTCCTTTTAAAGAACTTTAACGATAGAGATGAGATGCAAATAGTGACTGACAAGAAGTCAGATTACATATTTTCAACATAGCATTACTGCTTGATTTACTTCGACATAGTTTACAAGTATAACAAGTAATGTTGTTTAAAACAAATAAAAAATTGTTTAAACTTGTATCTTGCTACTCTTCAACATTAAAGAACAATATCTCACGTTTTATGTGAACTTGTTTTAATTAGGTTTTGTCCGTTCGTTAAATATTTAGACTTCAAAAATCATAGATTTACCGTAGTTCAAATTTAAAATGTCAAATCTATGTTAAAAATCTCTATTACGTAATTCGATAAATTGACTTGAAATTGGTTTAGACCGGTTTACTTTATTAAAATATTGAAACTGAACTCGAAACCAGTACAATACTGTACAAGCAGTTTTAATATTCACTATGTAAATATCTCTACTAATTGCGAATGTCAATTCAATGGAGCAGTAAGTTAGTCTCAAGTGGACATCTCATTTGGTCAGGTAAAGCCCAGGAAGTGGTATGGTTCCGGCCGCAATGTCAGTGCCGACGCGAGGCCGACTGCCCGATTCGGACGACGACCGCGGCGGAGGCTTATCCGGACTTCGCTTTGATTGTTTTTATTGATTAATAAGATAATTAGTCTAGCTTGGATGTTATATTGTCATGTCATTGATGAATACAAAATAGTTATTATCAAATAGACTATTTTTTTATAAATTGCTCTTTCGGAAAGAAAAAGTAATCACTTTGGTATTATGCAATCATGGCAGTGTTTTTAATAATATTAAAATACGATAAACTCTGTGACTTTTCTGATTAAAGTATTTTCAGAGCTATTGTCGTAGCTCTGTAAGAAAGACTTCAACGCGTTATGTAAGAATCCAAAGGAAAAATTAATGCTGTAATAAAAATTATTAAAAGACGAAATTTCCACTTCGAATCAGTTTTCGACTCGTAATGTCTTGAATGCTATTTATTGATCAATGTGTAACATTTGATCTGATACGGCAATGAAAACTCAATCGTGCGTGCGACTTGGCCTCTTGGAAGTGAAGTTCCAAAATTGAAATCCTACATCGATTCGTGTGGATTTCGGCCGTGAATGCGGGCCTTGTCTCCAGCCTCCGCACCTGTGCCTTGACATTCACGCGCGTGTGCGACGCTAGTCCATTTCCAAACACTTCCGACCTAAACACTTCCTATTTTAAATCGAAAATTTAATATTTATAATCCAAGATCTCTTTGACTGACATAATAAGTCTCGCGGCTTCCTCGTTTAATATAAATATGGATGATCTTGTAATAAGGTAGTCCGGTAAGTGCAGAGGGCCGCAAAAAATGACATTGGAAGTTTCCGTGATAGATGAATGGCAACGTTGTTGTCGCGGTTCAAAGATCAGGCGATAGAGGTTTTGGAAATTTTAAATTTATATGTTACAAAAATATTTAATTATTTTTATGTCTCTTGATATGGTTGTTATGGTAATCGGCCATGTTTACAAATGAAGTCAGTGTTTTTATTAAAATATTTATTTCAAAACAATTAAATTTATTCCAAGTTGGAAAATAGATTTGCAGGGTTGAAATCTATAACAAAAAATATAACCCTGCATAAAAAACAACAATTGAGCTTCCATAAACTGTAACTGGAACAAAAAAGCTTTTTTTATTAATCAAGTTATATTTAAACAACAAAATGGTGTGTCATCTCTAGAAATATTTACTCGATAGATTCAAATAATGAAAACAAAGACCGAATGACTTGTTCGAATTGATTGTGTGTGCCGCCAGCGACCCTGATCGAGGCCGCTTGTGCTTGTATGTGGAACTTCCTGGATGCATTGGCTATAGGACAATTCAAGGAGATATTATCTTGCGTTGTGACCCGCGGGAATAGACCGAGACTGTGGTTAGATTAGATAAGCTTAAGAATTTTTATTAAAATAAACTTCTATAACTTCCAAATAATTCGTTACCACGTTTCAAAACAATAAATATGAAAGTACAAAAATTTGATCCGGTCCATCTATTACATTTGATGTTGGTAATTTTTATTCCAAGTATTTACAGTATTTACTCGTAAAAATTCTTATTTAATGAAACTAAAAAGACTTTCATTCATCTACATAGTTACATTTTAATTTATTTAAGTTTTATACCAGACTAATTTTAAAAAATATTATGCGAAGTTTATAAAATTTGAGCAACGCAATAGGACAGGCCGACATTATGCAAATTGACACAAAAAAGCGAATTATTCCGTTATTTTGCATTTTGCATTCTGTCTATTGTACCAAACAGAATCGCTTCCTACATATTCACGGAAGTCTAATATAGTTTTGACCTCGCGTTTTATTTTAAGGGGTTATAAGTAGTCTGCCGACTGCTGAAAATTAGCATCGAAATACCGTTGTCATGATTTTACTATTTCACTATTGAAATTTATCTCGACTAAAAATATTTAAGTATTCTAAGCATTTAGCGTTTTATGTATATCATAGTTCCTTTTTGTCTTCTTGTCATAGAATCTAACATTTAAAAAAACTATACGAGAGTAAAAATTCTAATATTCAAAATAAAAATACTATTCAAAGATATTTTAAAAAACTATTTATGGAGCCCGGTTACTTCTGCTTAGAGCACTGCTAGTAAACTAAATGCTATAAGATACTGCGATCGCGAAACCTCGTCGCGACACCCGCGAATTCCACCTCGATATTTACGCCAGTATCAAGGTCTTTGACTCACTGTGTTTATTTTCGGTGACTCTAGAGTTCGTTTATCTTCGTTGATGAAATAGAATTTGAGATTATTGCACTCTTATTGGATTTGTTTACGCTCTAACTCGAAATAATCTGCACGGGACGCTCCGGATGGAAAGCTGTCTTGGATAATGATATAAATAACATCACTAAATAAACAATAACTTATTAGAAATGCTTTTGTTTATATAGGGAGGATAAGGACGAATGATTATAAATAAGACAATTTTAGAGATATCGCACAAAAGATAAAAATGAAAATAGACTATGTGATCAATCATATTAACTTTAACTATTCATTAACATGAATAATACCTTCGGCAACTACTTGGAAATATTTGAAAGTTTTACTGACATGAAAAAAGGGTCATTGAAAGTAATTAGTCATTATGCTTTGCACAAAGTGAAACTTTCTTCTTTACACTACATGTCTGTACACGTACTACACTTCCTTTTTTATTATTCTTTTAAGTTGAGCTACACGTGTTCTCCTGCGGCATGTGATTAGAATACTAGCCCTAAAATAAGACCACTCCATATCCTCCCGTGGATATCATTCTAGGCGACATATGGATTTTAAAACCTAAGATGCAGCAAAAACATTCTTAAAAATGTAATGCTGCAAGAAAAGAATGCATTAAGCAGATTGCCGGTCGTAAACCCACAGCTGAATATTCTATTATTCGTACTCTTTTTTTCGAGCCACAGCCAGTACCAAAACTAAAACACACTCAGTTGAAAAAGAGGGAGACACACATGTATTCTCATGAAGCATAGAAGAATGCATGTGTCTCTCTTGTGACTTTCCGTCAATGAAACAACGAAGGCCGCATTCCGAAAGCTGATTTAGAGGTTCGGAATAAACTGTAAACGTTTTGCCTCTAACATTGTATCTTTATCTTATTTATCAATCTATATTACAAATACATCAACCACGACCTTGTTCGTTATACAAAACAAAGAACCTGGACAAGAAAATGGTATATTTAAATGTCAAATATTAACCATGACACTTGAACCGCTTGTACAAAATCGCGTTCAAAAAAGTTCTTAGTGGAATTGGGAAATACTTATGTTTTTCAGTCAAACACGTGCAATCCAACGTTGTTTTAAAAAAAATACCAATCGTAAATACGCATAGAACACGTCATACTTAGAGTTCTACGTATCGTGTGTCAAATTCTTAGATGCATTTTTACTGACGTGTAGTGTAACTCAATCGCTTATCAAAAATAACAATTTTCTTCATTTACATGGTTAATGTTTAAGTCTCTGACGTCATTCGACGAGCAAAGCAATTTGTATATAGTTGTGCCTCGGAGCTAGGCTACCGTGGGATTTAGGGATATCATACAATCCTTTGTCTGACATAAAAAAATAAAAACTCAGCCATGTTGTTAATCTGAAAGGATTTGTTTTTTTTATATAAATGCTATGAATATATGAAACAAAAAATTATACTAATTTAAAAAATTATAATCTTAAAAATGAGCTGTTATTTCTACCAAAAAAAAAAATCGGATGCAAATATTACCTCATCAATAACGCTATCGGGTGTTCAACCGCGACGTGTTAAATCTATTTGCAGGATCGAAATGAACCGTAGAGTTCAAGAACCCTCGCTGATTGCGCGAGAGCCGATATCGGTCATAATGACGAAAACCATACGTGACTGTGACGCACCTAGTACAACAGTTCTCTCAGATTCACACGCGGCGCTCTCTGACGTGTCCATCGTTGTGTAATCTCTGGATGTATTCCGCTGTTACCACAATCAATCGAGTATTTAAATGTACCTACACGCACGTTACATTGTCGATTGTACACAGTTAAACTTATAAAAGCACAATTGTTATCGTCTTCACCATTCATACGTTCAACGATACTTCTTAAATATTTTGTGTTACTCCCTATTTTCAGTCGCATCTAAAAGATATAACAGAAATGGACACATATGGTTTTTCAGTAGTATTAGTATTGTATTTTATTCCTTTTTCTATAGCACATAGCAGATATGTCACAAACTAGATTGCAGATTTACTCACGACATTTTCCATCACCACAATCAGTTACTATTAACATAAGTCAAATTGTAAAAAATCAGGCGTATAAAAGGTTTGATAACTTATATCTTTTCATATGTATTTCTGTTTATCTGTAATAAATTTCTAAATTTTCCAAATTATAAGCAATCGGAGGAAGAACATAAGACTCTGTTCTAGAAAGATTTATCGTAAGAAATTGTTTGTTTTATTACTCATATCTACGTAGTTGTAGACAATCTGCGATTACGCCAGTCTGACGTCAAATTCGAATCTCATTCCGCGTTATCGAAGCTGTAAAAATCGTCTACGTACCTCGCTGAAAATTGCAAGATTTTAAATAAAACTTGCCTGCGCTCGCGCTGTCTCGTAGTTACGCATTGTAGCGGGTGACATTGACATTGAAAGTCGGACATGATAAAAAATATAATTTTAATTCCACAATATAAAATGTGTAACATCTGTTTCAATATACCAAATCGAGTAATTTTTCTGTCAGGTCATCAAAAGTTTAATCTGATGTATTGGACCCGACCCAACTTTACATGAATAATTTATTTTGAGGTAACAAAATGTACGACCGATACCCAACAGTCTCCGGTCCATTCTACGTTGAACGACCTAAGTCGTCACCTGGCTACAGTGAGTGAACTTGATATTTTTTTAATTATCTCATATGGCGTCATGTGTTGGCACGATATATTTACATGTTCGAAATTCAATAAATAATTTATACCAATCATATAACTGATGATACACGACATAGTGACGGTATCATCGTATGAAAATTGTGTGTTAAATGTTTTACAATTCAAATAATATTAATATGTATTAACAATAAATAGAAAACCTATAAAATATTATTTTTCATTCAGTCATACATTACGAGATGGCCTAATCCTCTCGAAGTTTAAAAAATTACTTACATGCCAATGTAAATTTTAGCTTCCGTGCAAAATCCGTAACACTCAAATTGGTCACCTTCAGACGATTAAATTAATTGACCGTTTCCTGGAACTGTGCCCTTGTTAATTTAAATTGATACTCTGCCAAGTTTATTGACCGATTATTAAGGATGCCCATCTATTATTATTTTGAGATACAATTGGCGGCAAATCGAAATCAAAATCAAATTATTTATTCAGAAATTAGGCCTTCACAGGCACTTTTCACGTCATATTCTAAATTAATCGAGTTAATACTCGAGTAACATTATATCGATATACTTGATTATAGCTTATAAAGCTTATAATAATTATAAGCTTTATAAGCTATCATCAAGTATTTAACAACTTGGTTATCGGTAGAACAGAGAATTCATAATCAAAATGATTTAATAGCCACCCTATTTTTAAGTAGGCTTATTGATATTAACAATCTTTATAATAACTCAAGAAAGGCAAGATTTACAATGATTAAATTGAAAGTCAAGAATTTTCGATTCATAAATAATACTCGGTTAGAAATTTAGAGCCAGAAAATTAGGTGGTTGTTTCAATGTCGTTCAAAACAAACAAAAACACATCGAACAAAAATTACCAAGAGATTGACCAAGAAATTGCGGATACTATATATCTTTTAACAAATAAGTCTATCACTGTTGGACATTGTTTAGAAATAATTGCCCCATTTAAATATTAAGTAATAGTTAATTTCACCTAAATTACATTCTGTGTTTGATTTAAGGTTAAAGGAAAAATGTTATTGCTGACTGTAGCTAGTTATAAAAACATAATCATAATTATTCGTTTCTTAACTATTTGTGATTGTCAGTTATGAATGAACACTTCGTATTCTTGTTTAAAAACCAGTTGTGAAAACAATAATAAAAAAGGGTTTTTCTTAACCAGTTAACAAAACTTAGTTATGAAAGTGCACGGAAGGGTATTTCTTTTTTATTATGTCTTTCAACTATCTAGGAAATTTTGTTAAAAAAAATAAGTTTAATATTGTTAAAGCTTTTTGAACCACTTTATTATACTGCCAAAAAAGTAGTGTTAAATACCACGTAATAATATAAAAAACAGCATAGCTTTTAAATAGGATTGAGAAGAAATCAAAAGAATTGAAAGAAAGGTAAGGTTAGTATTAGGAAGAAAAAAGGTGTGATCTATTGGGCTAAAACGTATTTTTGTTTGTCTTCAGGAATAATGACACTCAGCCGCGGCCCGTGTGACCTGGACAACATGAGTCTGTTCCAAGACCTCAAACTAAAGAGGCGGAAAGTTGACTCTCGATGTAGCAGCGATGGTGAGTTCTTTTTTTTAGTAAAATAGTTTATCTAGAGCCTGAACCTTTTTCTAATTAATTATTTTTACTATACGAAAAAGAGCACAGAGTTTACAGAAGCATTTATATTCATTAATTTACAGCAAAGTATTATATTATAGCTACAATATTTTCCCAGGTTATCATAACGTATTTTAGGTATAAACCATTCTCTTATTTACAGTTATCAAAAGGTGTTTATATTTCTTCACTACTTATAACGAACTTGTTTGAAGATTCACAATTCTACGCGCGAATCACTATCACTTTCAATAAAGTACGAGGGGAATACTTATTCACGGTGATTCATCTTTTCCTATTTATTTTGTTAATCAGGAATATTTATTCCTGATAAGGCTTAATACTTGTAGTATTATATTTACGAGTACGTGAGGTCTTTTATATTCAAATTTAGCAGCGAATTTATAGACAATGCGTCATAATTGACTTCAACGGAATGATGCTAACATTTAATACAGAATATAATACTTATTATTTTTACAACAATCGGTGTCCCAAAATAAAACATTGCTTAAAACCTATTATCTTCCTATTTTAAGATAATACGTAAATGAATATAACATTTTAAGGTGTCTGATTCAATTTTCTTACGGTAGATGACATGAGAACGTTTTAAGACATCGGTCAGTACCAATTTATGTTTTACTTTAGGTTCTGATACTAAATAAGAATGTATATTTGGTAGGTATGGTTACAGATATCGCTTAACTTCACGCTTGCCTATTATGTATCGATTCTAACTAAATCAACAATATAATAAAGTTAGTAATATTACATAATAAGGAATTGGTAAATAAATTAGTGTTTGATAATCGTCGTCATTTGCCGAAAGTTGAATAATCTGCGTCACGAGAGAGCCGGTCCGGCCAGAGAAATGCTGTAACTTTCACTCGCCGAAAAAAGCCAAGTCCGGTTCCTCGACCCGCACAATGTCGTGCACGTTGAGAATAGAATAATATACAAAAGAAACGCATACATAATTATATTTAATCATAAATTCATGTACTTACACGAAACAAAACTGGATAGTTGGAGATGGATTTATGCTGCTTATTTCTGAGTAATCTCTGCAGAAGAAATGGGTTCTAGGCGTGTAATTAACTTTACAACTAAAAGTTGATAACTAAAGCATGAACTTAAAAATCCTACAAATTACCTAGAAGCGTTGATGAGCGAAGGAGTGATCTGCATGGACGGATAGAACGGCTTGGTTAGGTTAACAAAAGAAGACATGTATGGTTAAGAATATATACAGACTAATTTATTACAACAAACTTAATTGTAATGTGCGTATTTGATTTTGTTAACAAAGTGATATCGATGATGTCATGTGTGGAAAAAAAGTAAATAATTCATATATATTCGATGAATGTGGAATAATCTGTAACAAAATCAAAAATTAGAGTCTAAATATCTCTGCGCATGCGCATTAATTTTTTCTGTGTGCGCAGTCCGATTTGTACTTTTAGCATAGCATACAAATCCTTTATTTTTCTTGTGTTATTACCGAAATAATTCGCACTTTTCTTACAATTATTATCATTGTAGCATAATGTTCCTTTTTGTGTTTTGTTTGAAACAGGGTAAATGTGTCTCCAATGTGTATTTTCCCAGTATACAAAAATGTTACGCATTACATCCATTTAACGTTAACTAAATGAAGGTACCTTGCTTCTTGGGATCGGTTTACTATATTACATATTTTAGTTTTCATTTAAGCTTGCAAAGTGCTACTATTTCTTGACGTGAAACTGCTTTCACCAACACTTTCAGACAAATGAGCCTCATAAATTGTCGAGACATTTGACACTCGGCTAGTAGACGCTGCTGATTTTATCGAGTTGAACGTCGAGACACCGCTTTGTTATCGATTCGTTCCAGTTGAGTGCATTAAATTCAAATACGTAATACTACAGATATATGAACAACTAGTAGTTAATTTTGATAATATCCGAGAAAAAGAGCTAAATTGTTGACATCCGTTAAAAATAGCACTGAATATTAAATTGTATCTTATTATCATTAATTTCTTAGACCAAACTTCCACCAATAAAGTACGCCAAAATACTAAACGTGACTTTCGTGGCCTTGACTCTGTCTACCTCGTAAAGAACCGTAATGCTTTACCTGTATCATAGACAAGAAAAGTCTCAATCATTTTTGTAATATTATAATTTTACCGTTATCCGTTGTACCACATTTATTCAAATCACTTATTTATTTCCTCGTTTTAAAGTATATTATATTAACTCGTTACATAACAGTGACGTCGCACAAAGTCACAACGAAGAAAGTTTACGTAAACTTGTGCAGAGGTGAAAGTAATAAATTACGTTGCCGTAATTATTGCTATTGCGGCCTCATGAATAACTCATGAGAGAAAGAAAGATTCACTGTCATACAACGTAACATTCGAAGCCGAAGGCGTCAACCGGCGTCCTAACTGCGCTGCAGAACACTACACAACGCGATGTGACGCTAAAAGTGAAAGATAACAGCTGACAATGATAACAAGCTACAACACAGACCACACGGCAAGAAGGCTACACGTAAATAAATACATACGTAATGCTTGATATTGTTAAATCGTGCGCCGCGTCGCACAGTCTTAACGTATTGGTAGCTTAGTTAGGACGCCATGTCAAGGAGTTCGTAAGACATGAATAGCTTCGTTTTACAACACAAAAACGGATGGCAGACACCGTAATCGAAAATGTAAGGTTTTGCAAAGACTTTTAATGAGTCCTCGCGTGAAAGACTCCTAACTAGGCTACAAGCATGAAAAGTGAAGTTATGTTTGTCGCTAATGAATAGGCTCAAATAGGTGACACAGGATTTATTAATCTGAGCTAGGTAATTGAAATGGGTATGAGGTGAAAATTTTGTAGCAAAAAGCAAGTTAGAAGGTATAAAGAAAAATAAATAAAATAATGGTTTGATATCAGCGATTTTCCGATTGTAAAAAACCTTTCCATGCGAAGTCACGTGACGTGGGGGTGTGACGCGGCGAAGGCGTGACGCTTTAGTGTGACGTCACGGTGACGCGCCCCTTGGTGACAAGCGCTATGTGCGTGCGTCCAACAGTATATGTACTTACATTATATACTTATCGGTTATTCTGACAATAACACAATGTCTATATATAATGACCCCACACTTTGACTGCATCTATACGGCTGATGTATTTTTCTTAGGTCTATCTCTCACTCTCACCATCGCGTGTTATGTGGGCGGGGCTATGATGCCGTGAAGCCCGAAGAAGAAGATCTGCACCTGCACGTGAAAATCTTAAAACTTTATAGATTTACCTGTGATTTTACAACTGACGTCAACCCCTCCTTGGGAAAACTATTGTTGCCTATCAGCTGCCAAGGCTATTTGTCCCTTAGTCGCCTCGTACGACATCCACGAGAGGATATGATCATCTAAAATATGATAATTGGTAAATTTGTATTTAAAGTGACGCGTTAACAAATAACTACCAATGTAAGTACCACATTGACACGTAAATAAAATAGAATAAGTTCCAAATGAAATTTTTAAACCTGCATTATCATAAAATAACTTAATAGAAACTCGCATTGAACCATACACGGTATGCAAAACGCAGTTAGTCGATAAGAGAACTGCGTTGCGAAAAATAGTAAGCTGTAACAATTTCGGTGTCGATGTTCTCATAAACTGAAGGTCTGCAGATAAGCAAACCGGTTAAAATTACAATTACTGGCGTCAAAATGAAAAAGGCGTATTTACTTGAACTTTGCACCTTTTATAAATATGTTTCAGGTGTCGTTTGCGTTGAATATCTTCATTTAAAGTATTTGCATAAGCTAGTGTTAACGCTCTGATTGTTTGATTGCTGGTATATGTATGAATGATACTTGTTTTAGAAATTCCAACCCTTATCTTCTTTGGGATTTATTCCAGTTTGATATACATAAGGAATTCTACATTTCTTCTATTTGTTTGAGTAATACAATACAATTAAATATATTAATATCTGATGGGGGTAGTTATGACCGGGCATAGCGACACGTGGCGGGCGGCCCGCTGCGCCCCTCAAGAAGGGGTGGGCGCAGTGCAGGGGCTGTGGTATGAGTATGACCTATTTTCCACCGTGTCGCTGACCGCATACGACCTTCGGACTTGCAACGATCGAATGAATGCCCCGACCAACCGTCTAAATAAAAGAGTTGCATATTACGCAACCACCGGCACAACCAAACCGTTATTGTTGTCGATTTGCTGTACTTCAATCTCATCAGAATCTCTACGTACTAATAAATTTTGAAACGTTGCGTTGTTAGTTTAAAATTTTATCAGTACTCATTTTAACTATCTTACGAGTACCAAACCTAATGAAGTTTTAAGTAGTATGTAATCGATAGCCACTTGCCACTTGCGAAATAACTTGAGAAACAGCCACTTTCCTCTCGGTTTAGGTACCTCGTTAGCATTGCCGACCTAACAACTAGTAATCAAACCGGGACGTTTATCTAGGCGGCCTAGCCTACCTAGAACCTATTGGATTGCATCACCCGGCTAGAAAGATCGGTCCCCACCAATGATGTGGTAAAGGACGCGAAGTGAAATAGAGATCGTCCTCGAAGCGAGAGCGGTGCACGCGTTGCACTATTCATTGTGCGGTTGCACTTCGCACGCACGGCCGTCTGAGTGACCTAATAGTGGCTGGAGGGAGGGACCGGGAAGCACAGCGCGGGGAGCGGGGGCGCAGCGCTCGTGCGGTAGGTCGGGCTCACTGCGCGCGCCCGCCGCCCGACATCGCGCCGTCGACGCTGGAAAACTTTCTTCGCGACTTTTCCGGCCGTAAACAAAACCGCGAAAATTTTTGCGCTCGCGTGGCCCTCCGCGGTGACGCCCCGCGGATAACACAGTGTCATGCCGAACCGCGACAAAAATAACTTTTCATTATTCATAAACACCTCGCGGACAATTATGTGATAATTAACATCACTAATCCCTGGAGTCAATGGACTGACGAATGTGTTTGGCGATGTAAGCTGGGTTACGGGAGAGGGTAAAGACTTCGCCTATGGATTTAGTAATAAAAAGTCGGTAAAGTTTCTGATTTAATGATAAGTGAAGTTCTAACATTTGTGTCAATCAAATGCCTACCTAATATTATATGTAGAATTACTACAAATTAGTAAAAAAAATAATAAGAATTGTTATAATGAAGCTAAGTATATTTATTTAGTTTCTTGTGCATTACAATTTTATTTCAATAATCAATATTTTATATTGATTATTTTAATTATAACGCAATTTATCAAATACGCAATTGTTGTATGACGTCGAACCCTTTGTGATGTTGGCGCGCAGGCGCAACGCTTCCGGGCGCCGCATCTGCGCGTGCGCCGCACCGCTTTCACTTTCTCCTCGCACGCTGCGCGGCATCTCGCGTTTGTGCCTAGCGCGAAAAGCTTATTATATTCTAAAAATATTGAACATTTGAACCATTATAACATTGGTACAATTACAATCGATCAATTAAAAATAATCGCAAGGTCTGTTCATATTAGAAATAAAATCAACAATTCATTTCTTTGCACATAATTACTGCAACTTTCTGTGGCCGCGGCCACCGTTGCGGCGTTCACATCGTGACGCAACCGGCTAATCTAGTCGGCGTCGGGAAGTGCAGTGTCGCGTCCCTGCGTCTCGCCCCGCGCGTTTTAACTACGATCAAGCCGCGCGGTCGTTGACATTTCACCTAGTTTCTATTTGTCGCTTCTGAAAACTCTACAGTGCTCTTTTTCATTCTCGCTGCGAGGTCACATGTCCGTGTTGTTAACGAATTTGGTGTGTCCACAGGCGAGTCAGCCGCCGACACCAGCACGTCGTCGCCGGACCCAGGCCCGCCTTCGCCGCGCATGGCCGAGGCCGGCTGCAGCACGCCACCGCATCCCCCGCCCGTGTTCGATGGCGGCGGCTCACCGTCGCCGTCACCGGCGGCATGCCATCCCACCGTTATACGCTCGGCGCCACCATACTCAGTCATCAAGTTTGAAGGAACACCTGCTCCAGTGAAGGTTGAACACTCTCAAGTCGGCGTAAAGCATGAAGCATCTTCACCTTCTCAGCTATCATCAGTGAAGCTGGAAGGATGTCAACAGGAACCACCCCAACCATACAGGCCACGACCGCTTGCACCACCACCACAGGGTTCACATTCGTCACACTCGCCTGGTCCCTGGCCGCCCTCAGCGTGCCTAAATGGCGTGAAACCAGAATTAATAGGAGGACATTTCCCAACGCAATCATTAGAACTAAAAACAGGTGCGCGAGGTCCAGGGCAATGGAGAGGAACTCCCGCAGTAATTATGGGAGAATCTGGAGGGGTGCGAACTATGTTTTGGACGTTACCACCTCCTGCAACAAGCGTAGAACCGGCAGCCAGTGCGTCGCATACGCCGACGCCACCAACACCAGATCCAGCAACATGCAGTGAAGAATCCGCCGCCAGGCTTTTACTAAATCTTGGTGAATTGAGGCGACCTCGTGGGCCTCCGCTTAATATGGAATTATTATGGGCCGGTGATGTATCACAGTTACCAGCTCATCAACAGTTGCATGCTTTGAATTTGAGTGCAGCAGCAGGTGGTCTGCCAGGTGCATCGCCAGTTGCTGGAGCTAGTTCGTTGACACTGCCGAGGCCAGAGCTCCGAGCCTATGCTCCGGAGGCGGAACGAGACGAAGACGAGCAACCAATGATATGTATGATATGTGAAGACAAAGCAACAGGCCTACACTATGGCATTATTACATGTGAAGGGTGCAAAGGTTTCTTTAAAAGGACTGTGCAAAATCGACGCGTGTATACATGCGTTGCAGATGGTGGCTGTGAAATAACAAAAGCGCAACGGAATAGATGCCAATATTGTCGTTTTAAGAAATGCATCGAACAAGGAATGGTTTTACAAGGTATGTTAATAAATAAACACGTTTTATTTGTAGTTTGGTAAAGATTTTGGATCAATTGATTATTATATTTTTTTATTTACAGCTGTACGAGAAGATAGAATGCCAGGTGGTCGAAATAGTGGTGCCGTCTATAATTTGTACAAAGTAAAATATAAAAAGCACAAGAAAGCTAATAAAACGGCGACAACGTCGAGTCGGGCATCTCCGCCTGTGAAACCTAAGGAACCATTGCCTCCCCTCCCACCGCACCTCGTCAATGGTGAAATTCTAAAGACTGCTCTCACCAACCCTAGCGAGGTAAAACGATCCTTAAGGAACGACTTGATATTTTAATAGGATAAAATACTCTTTGCCAACTAAAACTTTCATCTTTCAGGTGGTTCACTTAAGAGCACGACTTGAAAGCGCCGTGTCTTCATCGCGAGATCGTGCAGTGCCACTGGAGAGAGCGCTACACATGATCAAAGCTCTGATAGACTGCGACGCCATGGAGGACATCGCGACCGTCCGACATTTACCAGACTTACTACATGACACCTCGGAAATTGGCGACAAGCTCTGCAAGATAGGTGACTCAATAGTTCACAAGATGGTGGCGTGGACGAAAAAGCTACCATTCATTATGGAAATACCAATGGAAATCCACTCAAAATTATTAATGGAGAAGTGGCATGAGATCTCAGTACTGACAACGGCGGCGTATCAAGCGATGCACGGAAAGCATGCGCACGCGCCGCCTTCGTCGGACCATGAACATGATTTTATGCAAGAGGTGAGTAATTTCCTTGTATACACAATTAGTAAGGGTTGCTTGTTTTCGAGCATCGCAAGCTAAGCAGTGCCGAGAGCGAACATTTAAGTGCACTCCAGGTCATGCGGCTCCAGAGACTTCCGCCACATGCGCCGGAGTGCAGTTACGTGATCCGCATCGGTACTTGCGCAACCGCGGTAGAAAGTCGCCGCTGCCAGAGCCCGCTGCATTCGGACACGAGCACATTCGCTGCATAACCCATGCTATTAGAATCCTAAAATAATGCAGTGTCTCGGACGTGTCTATTGTCAATGTGGGGTATGCGCTGCATAGAAATAGACTTCTTACAACTCGCTTTTCTAAATCATATGCCACTGAACTGTGACATTTGTTTGCAAATACCACATATTTTTATTACATTTGTAATTTTCATAGTAGAATAACAGTGTGTATAGTGGTCTGCAAATTACACGTGGATTATGTAAACTGCAGTGGTGCGGTAATACGGTAGTTACAGAAAGTAATTTTCATTGTCTAGAGCATTTCCTACTCGCTTACATGCTCAGCGTTACGTAAATGCTATCTATGCGATGTTCATTTTCATATTTGTTAACCCTTGTTATTATAGTGTATTGTAAATATTCGCAATGACTTACAAAAGTTATGTATTAGATAGATTTGTTATGTTCTTTTTTATCTTTGATTCAACTTGTTTGTCATAAAAGCCTACCAAAACTTATATAACATCATTCGAATAGCATTTCTGTCTTTGAGCATATATGTGGTTTTAGATTTGCAAGTTAAATCCAAGTTGTTTATTTTTGGGATTCTGAGACATTTCAATCTATTCTTGCTGAGTGAAACTATAATAAAAAAATAATATGCAAGGTGACACCAAAAAAATTACATATTTCCGTCCAGGTAAATGCAAACCTGCGGACGCTGCAGAACTGCCTGACCTCCCTAATGGGGCGACCCATCACGCTGGAGCAGCTGCGACTGGACGTGGGGCTGGTGGTGGAGAAGATGACACAGATCACATGCGTCTTCAGGCGAATCCAGCTCCGCATGGAGGAGTACGTTTGTTTGAAGGTCTACATACTCTTGAATCAAGGTGAGATCTTTTCCTCGAACGAGGATTGCAATCCCAAGAAAAGTTAGAAATAGAAAATATTTATTCTAGATAATATCTATAATACAATGTGGTCACAGTAGACTAAAAGGAATTTAGTGGCCACCGTTTTCGATTTAATCGACGACGCTTTGACTACATTATGCAATGGAAAACTATAATATTTTCTACTAAAATATTTATCTGGTGTGACATCTGTTAAAAATTTTCGGATAAGAAATAATATAAATGAATAGGAATATGGCGGCGCTAGTGTGCGGGGAGTAATCACTTTCCTACTTCAAGAGCCTGTTTTAAAAAGTATATAATAAAATTGAAAAAGAAAACAGGCAACATAATTAGGTGAAGCTCCTTGTGCGCTCAGCCCCATGGTGGCTCGGTTCATTACTTTTGCATGTCAACGCACTGTGGGATGTAATCCACTTATATCCAGGGGTGCATCGCCCACTTCATATAGGTCAGTTACTATTACGCAACCAACTCACACGTACCTAGTCCAGTGTGGAGTATAATCACTATACTCATTTTCCTTGTTTATTGCAAAATCTATTCAAAATATATAGTTTATTAAGTTGCTACTGAAACTTCAACCACTTAAAATAAACATTTATTTGATCTTTAAATTTATTATTATTTTGTAAATCAACAATTAACTTAATTTTGCCCCTACTATTCAGATTATTAATTACAATGCAGTGATATATTTAACGATGACATTTAAATTATAAGGTCACATTTGCAATAAGTTTCGATTTTGCGGAGATCATAAAATGATCTAATTTATTACAGCTGACCTAATACTAAAATGATATTTTATTACTTGCACTTTTGTTTGACCAGCAAAATGTTACCGTTCGAATACGTCTGTGTATCAATTGGTTTTCGCGATAAGTACATCAAATTGGCTGCTGCACAGACAATAGAAATCTCTATAATAAATCGAAGCTATGATACGACACCGAGCTCTTTATTATTATTATGATTTATGTTACATGTAACCTAGTTTGGTTGGAGACGACTGTCAACTCGATTGCGAAATCGAGTTGAGTTAGAAATCGAGAATCTGTTCAAGTTTACGTTTCTGGATTTTAAATGATTCTTCTTCATTTGTCTGTAGTAATAAATATATATGTACTTATTAACATAAATAAATCTTAGAACCCTTTTGTATTAATGCGATAACTTCTAAAAGTGATACATGGATATGATTAAATTAATTAATCTTAGTAACCTATTGATAAAGATTATGTGTGTCTCGAATTAATTATGCTGTGTATGATAACTATGAAAAATGTGAGTAAGATTATATTAGAAAAAAAAGATGAAACACTCGTCCAACATAGATGCGTCATTATACAAAAATAGTGCAGCTTCGCCGCGTACCATAATTGTCACAGTGGAAACTATGACATCCTGCGTTATCGTGGACCGCTGTAACTAGGTCGCTAGCGAGCGTTTGAAAATTATTTTCACTGCGCACGCTCATTTATGCTACTTTGTTTATCAATGTAAGAAAGGCCGCGGTTGAAATATGCCTATACTAGTTATGTTACATTTCACAAACATGTCGTTTTATAAGTATAAAATCATAATAAAATTAAAAGAACAGTAGAATAAAGTCATACGAGTTTAGAACAGTTCAATATGTGAAAACAAACAACAATTTGACGTATATAAAAAAGAGAATGGTTGTATTGTAATTAAGAAATATCGACTTCACGGATATGATAGTTTTACAACAAGACAAATAGGTGTCGGCAAAATCGACTTGAATCTGATACGATATGTCTAACAGATAACCTACTTACAAATTCGATTAAATCACCGAAAACTTTATTATTATTTATTATTAGCAATATTTTTATCAAGTTATCACTTCCCTTTGTTCTATCACAACCTTGCAAAAATAATCATTAATTTTGGGAATTGGGTCACAGTAATCATAAGAAATGTAACCGGGGGATTACATTTATAATTTCTATTGATTAGCAATGTGTTTAGTTCAATGTTTTGATGGTAATTTCTATTCGTGCCACATTATAGATACTTACATTAACTTAATGTCTAAAAAAAACTATATATCTTCAATTGGTTTTTAAAAAACAGAAAGGAAACTAAAATCAGAGCCGAATCTACAATATGACAAAATCGTATAGTTTTATCAATAATCTAAGTGTGCAAGAGCATAACAAGGCATTATCACTCAGAAACGCAAAGCGTCGCGTCGCGTCGACGTGCAGCGTATTGTCACATTTGTCACTCAAGTAGGGCCTCCCGGGCAACCAAGTTTGAGACATCTAAAGTAAGTGCGATCAGGCTACTACGGAGAAAAGGAAAGCGTTTGCGCAACCGAAGCATAGATACTTCGGTGAATGTGTGGATTGGTTACAATATTGTGGATTGGTTATTCTTAAGAATAACTGTTAGCCATTGAGCAATCAATTTTCAAACGGTTTCTATTTAGTTGGGCGTCTAATTAAAGTAAAATATTCGTTAAGTATCATAGGCGCTTCAATAAATAAAACATGTTATTATATTTGATCCTAGTGATCAAATGGCATTATTTCCATGCAATTGAAACTCACGCTTTGCTTTGCCAGTTCAGTATAAGTAACTAACTAACATTTTAGAGAGAATTGAGAAAATAAAAACATAATATCTACAACAAACAGCGCATAATTGGGTACAATGAGTGTGAATAACGCAGAGTTAGTTACGTCAGATGGAACGGGACAGCATTTCACTCTCGGAGCGGAAAGCGCGACGCGGAAGGCGCACTTTCTCTTTTGCGCAGTGCGGGCGCAGGGAAAAACGCCAGACTGCGCTGGCGGTTCTCGGTACCGCTGCGCAGACCCATTTTACGTAACGATTAGCTATGCAATGTTATCTCAACAAATGCAATGTTTTTTTTTTAATATTAAAAATGCTTGTTTTTTCACATTAACAATTACTACCAAATGTAATTTTTTTGTAGCATAGGTATATCTAACACAGCATCTGATGAGTAATTCTGTAGAGAACTTTTTATAGAATAATGATAAATAAATAGGTTTCTGAAATATGTACAATACTAGTTAATAAAATAAAGCTTTAAATACATTTTCTTCTCCAAAAAAAATTACGTAATATCATTCATATCTAATATGAACTTACAACATATGCCATAACATCAATAAAATACCTTCCCAACCAACTGCATTCAAAACGTACACATCAATTTAAAAGATGCTGCGTTAAAACGGCACACATAAAACGAGCGCGCGTACAATACCGTGGAAATGCGCGCGCGAGTGAGCAGGATGGCGATAGTTTGTGAGGACGCCAGCGCGCTCGAGCGGAGGTCAACGGCTAGCCGCGGTCGTTGCCCTGCTATCGGAGTGACCTACTGAGCGCGTGACGTCATCGCCGCACCGCGCACTCCATTGGCATTGGTTAACCGGTGCTGCGCTGCCATCTAACGCCATCTAGAGGCGAATAGCGAAACAATGCAAATAGTATGACCATTGGAAAATAAAGGAGTTTTCTTCCAATTTTATCCGCCTTATCAAAAACAACCGTTGGGATTTGATTTTTATATTTTTATATTTGGGCATACATAATACTTTACCGACCGCATGTACTTATTTATTCAGTTATTACTACAATTTTTAACAATATTTTTTTTAATGACAATCAATATTTATTTTCTTGCAGAAGTGGAACTGGAGAGCATCCAGGACAGATACGTGCAGGTCCTGCGCAGCTACCTGGAGCACATCACACCGCACCACCCAGGGAGACTGCAGGAACTGTTCGCCAGGATACCAGAGGTAAGATATATTACCAGATTGTTACCAGATTCAGTCTTGTAGATTTTATAATATTAGTGAGATTACAAGGATACGCATATGCATACGTAGATTGTTATACAAGGTTAAAAAGGAATCAATTAGGTACCATACCAAACATCCGAATAGGAAATGATATATTATAAGTATTTTCGAAATTTATTACCGTTACAATAATAACAACCAAATATTACGTAACATAATAATTTCTAACTAAATTTAACGATAAAAAATGCAAATACACAATGTTATCTCATTAAAACAGTCCTATTAAGTCCAAAATAAATGTTGGTTTAAACCAGAATTGCAAACACCCATAGAAAGCTTCGAAGCGAATATTTCAAAATGGCCGATGTTTTCACTTTGCTTTCAGATCCAAGCCGCGGCGAACTTGTTGCTGGAAAGCAAAATGTTCTACGTGCCCTTCGTGTTGAACTCCGCCGAAATCAGATAGTATATGGCCCAGCAGGGGGTATAGTTCTCGATGTACGAGAGGTATACTCCGCGCGCCCGCCGCACCCTCGTCTTATGATTGCCGCACATCACACCGACCTGTGTTCAAACCTACGATCCAGCACAAGAGTTCGTACAAATTCTACTCGGGCATGGACAAACGGCGTCTCCACAGGAACCTGTTCCAGATCCAATTAAACAATCTATGGCAGCGCGGGAGACGTCCAATATACCAAAGTCGCTGGGTTAATATCGGATGGAAATTGGATGGAGTTCGAATGGTATTGGGTATGCAAAACAATAAAAAGAGTCTTCACCGAGTGATTCGCTCTTCGCTGTGTAACTAAGGAAGTGTGCATACAGACAATTCGTAACAATTGAGTTTGCTTCTTTGGCAGTGACGGGAAGTGCGAGGACAGTGCGGTACTTTATATATCTTTGTTGAGTCGATGTGTGTAATGGTTTTATTGTTTAGTAGAGGAATTAAAACGTCCCAATTGACAGACTGATTTATTATTAAATACTTAGCAATTAGGTACCAGGGACTTGAATGCGTGTTTTATATGGTAGTGTATACTACATAGTGTTAAATAGATTAAAATATATAATAATGTTACTATTTAAATAATTGTCAGACGAAGAATTGCATAATATATTATTTCTGTAAATATAGATTAATGTTAACATTGTAAGTTGTTTATAGAACAGAATTGTTTCTTGTAAATGAAATATTGCTGTTTTAATTTGCATTTTATATTGTGTAGGTTTAACCAGTAGACTAAATCTCGCTGGGTGTGTAATACGGAAAAATTTAATTTAATTTTGTATGACCTGTTCTTAATGTAAGTAGCACTAAGTACCTACTCTCAGTGTTTACCAAGACTGCTTGTATACTGTTTATAAATACACTAAAATAGCGTGGTTTCGCTCAGTTCTCGTAGTCACAACTTTTGCATTTTTATTGTGAATATTTTCGCATAACACTTGTGCATCATAATACGTTCTTAATCATTTCGAAACCTTACTGGTCTAATTAGATGTAAGCAACCGCGAAACACGTACATATGTAAATATAACCCCAGCAGGGTTACAGATTGATTAAAATGGGTCTCAGTTTTACTAGACTTTGTACTTTGCTTCCTTTAAATGTGTTCAATTGTAATTGTGCTCAATGCTTCATTATTTTCATGTCTCCATTGTCATTCACACATACTATCAGTAACCCATTTGAATGTTAGCAATTTTAATAAAATACCCATTTCTGAAAATCTGTATCTATCAAAGAGGCTTTTTTGATCCATTTTTTCTAGTTGTCTCCGAGGAAAATTCATTAATTTCATTCATATGCACCATATGTACATGATAACAGGGCGCACAACTAACCCACATCCTGCGATCAATATTGCGACAAATCATACACAAATACAATATCGAAGTACACACAACACCTTCAAGCGCACCATTTCAAAATTAAACATTAACTTTATGTAAGTCCTGATGACCCAAAATAACCAGATTTTCCAAACTAACACTGTCTATGGGCACTGCCTTTTTTGAAGTTATTTGCCGTTATCGTTATTAACTTGTATTAATCATTAATATTAAAATTGTAATACATACGTTCCAACAACGGTGAACAGTTACCATTAGAATTAGGAAGGCGGTCTCGCCGTGTTTTAGGTAAATTAAGTAATTACAACCAAAAAGTTCGTTCTAAGGACTTAGGTTCTAGGTAATTAAATATGCCTTAGCATTATTATGCTGACGTCAACATGGAGACAATATCGTGTCCAAAACTAATAAATACCTACAACACACATTAATTACAGTATTAAAGATAAAAATGTGCTGGTTCCTGGATAGTCATTGCAGATAATGCTTACTTGAGATAGATTTGGAAATTTGATTCCGTTTAAAAATTATTATCTCTTTCTCTACGGTCTTTTTACTTCGGTTATGTAAAGATGTGACAAAATCGTAGTCCGCGGAATTAACACCAGATACCTAGCTGATTTCAGATGACGTTTACTGTAGTTTCTGAAGTAAATACACATAAGTTCCAATAAAACAATAACATTGAGCATCAGACCACAAGAATAAAATCACCATTTACTTGTTAGAAGCGGTAAAAATATAAGTCGAAGTTCTTACCGTCCCTTCTTTAAAAGGAATTTTTAGCATAACCTATTCTATTTAAAACAGTTTCGAACCGAAGGGTTTATTATAGGATCCTGTTACCTGAATGAGCGACACACGTCCGTTCCTCATCGTGTTACCATTAGTTAAGTGTTAGTGTTATTAAATGTGTTTTGTAAATTGTAATATTAGTTTGAATACAACCAGTTACGATACTGCCATCAAATGCCTAAATAGTTTTCAATTAATTTTGTTAATCTTTGAATAAGTACGTTTTAATTTAAGTTAATGAAGTTGAAATTATTAGTTAATTGTGATAGTTGAACGGTGTTAGTCGGCGTTGGTCATCCGCGCTGACTAACGTAGGTCTGATCGGTCTCATACAAACGTGAGGGGTCGCCTCTAGCTTCAGTGCAATCCCCACGACAATTGGATATATTATTATATTTATTTATTACTTTTTCTAACTTAAACGTATAATTAATTAGTTCATAAAAACACCATCCGAACAGAGGTGTTAAATCTAAAGTCTGAGGTAAAGATGCCTTTATAGATTTTTAAACATGTAACGACGGGAATGGTAAATATTATCGTCGTCGAGCATCGTTCTAATGTAAATGATAAAGTAAGTAATATTGACACTTATTTTGTTAGTATAATAGTCTTAAGGCGAAACTAACGGCAGTGTATTAAATTGGAAGCAGTCGTTTAAGAATGTTATTGGCGTTGTACAAAGGATAGTATTGTTAGTAAATATAAACCAATTGGCGCATTACTGGCGAGTACCTAATTAGTTAATAGTACACGGAAAGCCCACAGAGGCTATGCATCCATATGTAAATACAAATTATTGGATTATAAGACGAGAGCCACTCATATTTCGTTGCTGTTCTAATTGTTTTGCTCGTTGGTATCCTCAGCTTTTTCGCCTTTTCAATATTTTACAATATACTCTAAGCCCGACTTTGTGCGCGATCTGCCTGTGGTGTAGTGATGAAAGATTATTGATTAGGTATTGTATTCTTGAAAATGATTGGCTACCAGGCTGCTGTGTCACTGGTTAGTATTTCTCGATAAAGTTTCATTGCAAGCGATTTCTCACCTAATCCTACGCGCTTCACCACTGAGAACTATCGCGCACGAAGACGTCGAAGAATACACAAAATTGACTGAACATAAAAGTGTAAACGTTATGATTTGCTTCTGCTTGTTGTTATAATTTGTACGTAGACATCGTCGTCTTAGCGGAATTCGATTACGGCCGGTTTTTGATACACTTGTGCCTAACACTTATATAACTGCACACCTTATTGTCACCATCGTAAAAGCAGGGTTAGCTTAGAACAGGGTTTCAGCTTCAATATACAATTTTAACGTGAGGTTTAACACGAATTAGCGACTATAGAATGAGTATCCTACGATCTGCCGTGACAAACCAATCACCATTTTAGAACCTATATCACAAAAACTATAGCATACATATTATCCACAGCACATTTAGTAAAGGCACAAGTTATTCGACCGCCAGCAAGTAGATAATACTGCGAAAATATTTTGACTGATAAATAGTAATTAAACATAATAATGTAAATGTAATATAATTTAAGAGTGTAACAAAAACTTAATGCATTTCTCAGTTTCTTTACAGTCCATAGAAGAGTAATTAGTTACGTCTAAGATATCATGACGAAATATTTTCACATTCATAGCATAAGATTTGTTGTGTATAAAAATAGCGATTCATGAGTATTTCGGGTAAAAGAAGGGTTAAAATTGTGTACATTAGACCTTGTAATAAAATAGTTACGAGTGTAAATCCGTAAGAGAATATATATTTGGAAACGTTGACGAGTGTTTGTTGTATGTAATTCGTGTAACAGATGGATATTTGGACTCTAAGTACATATTAGATATCTATTCTACAAGTTATTCTTCATGTTTTATTCAAATTACAGATAATTCATTGAATATTTACGTTTACATGAACAAACACGTTTAGCTTTTCATACTAATTTATTGTGTACACGATTTTTATGGCAGTTCTCACTTTCTCTTAAAAAATAGTTTAGTGCATTTGCTTAAAAGTAATTGTTTTCAAATATATATGAAAAAAAAATTTACATGTTTTCTACTTTCACTATTTTCTCTGAACATTAGTCGACAGATGTCGGTAATAAACTTAAACATTATGAACTAAGCGCAGTAATACGAGGGTTAAACTAAATATATACCTAGTGAAAATGATTTCACACACTTTTTACAAGCAGTATCATAAAAAGTGCCTCGATTAGATGAGCACATTTTCATAGCGACAGAATTTCTGATATTTTCTGGCAATATTTCGTCTCAGTATCTACGATAAGCATTGTTATTGAGACGTGACATTGACTTAATCGACACCCTTTTCAGAGTTCAATGTGGTCGAGGATGCTATTTCACGTATTTTGTTGGACTCGCTCAATATCAAGACTTATGGCTTCAGAACTAGCATATACTTTAAGTATTATTGATAACTTAGAGTTCTATGTTTACATATAGCAAATCAAATTAGTTTCTGATTGCAGTACTGTTCTCGATGGATCTAAGGCTGTTTTATTTGACCAAGTTAAGATGACTGTTTGTGGATACTGAATTGTATTGTCTCGTTCGAGTGGTGCGCCGGTCGTTAGTCAATCGAAAGTGTACGGATTGCCAAGAGAAGTTACCTACAGTTGTGTTTAGTTAGCGATGCATAACGTGTTTGTACTTTAATTTGTTTTTTAGTTGTACTCTTGGAAATCAATGGTTAATAATTTAAGAAAATAAAATGTATGTGAATTATAACTGTTTTTATTTTCCCTAATACTACTAAGGACGTCATAAAACAATGTTATTCGTACCTATTCGTAACTCTCACTAAACCTCGAAAATCGTGACCGATTTGAATATCCTACTGATATTAAACGAAAGTGATGATGTATGTGTGTACTTTAACTACGTTTGTTACTCTTTTGCGCAAAATCTACTGGACCGATTGTTATGAAATTGATACACAGTGTATATAATCTGGAATAGCATATAGGGTACTTTTTATCCCGAAATTCCCCCGGGGCGCAGTTAAAACATTATAAAATCAAGTTTTTTTTATTCTTGAACTTTCCCGTTTATCCAATCAACATAGATGACAAAATAAAAGAACTATGATGTTATACTGTTCAATATTTTAATTTTACCCGGATAAGAGTACAACTGCGTTGCAAGTCAAATAAATAGCTCTACACAACGCAACGCACGCTGCTACGTACGCCTACAAAATGTGCTACAAGACGGCAAGCAGAGTGGGTGGGAGGTGCTACGACTACGATGACTGCTACGAAGAATAAACTACGTATGAGTGTTTTTATTTACCGCAATGAAATACCAAGACCAGCAATGTATCAGCATATTCAGAATCTGCTGAAGTTTGGAACAGTGTGGTGTGAACTGTTTGGCAACAGTGTGGAGCCGGCATTAAAATTCCAAAACCATTTCCTCATTTTGGCTTTTGCAGTGGCGCCCTAATAACATCAGATTTTACTGCTATCTGTTGTCGAGTAGCTGAACTAAAATTCAAATGATACATGCTGCCATCTGTATATACATGCTCGAACTATATAGGTATACACAAATGAGTAAAAAAAATATTTTATCTATTTTCTATTTCAATAATATTAATAAATTATCATTATGTACCTATTTATACCATTATATATGTATAAATAATACTAACTGTTGAACAAAATTAAATATTCTCGAATGTTTATGCTATTCGTCTCATCTTCTATGCCCGCTATACTCATGTCAACAAAAAATAAAAAGTAAAGAAACCCTTATGTCAAAAATCTGCCGACCGCCACATGTCACGGTAGAAATTACATTTAAATTTAATTATTTTTACAAATAAATCATAAAAAAAACATGGTGAGTAATGTTCACAATATGAGTTCGTATTTTCAATTCAATATAATAGTGTAACATCTCAAAATTGCATTACCTGCAGCCCAACAAACCTCAAAACTAATTTGCGTCATGTTGTGTGCGATTTTGTTTTAGAAACCTCTTATGCTACAAGGGCACGAGCGTGCCATCACGCAGATCAAGTACAACCGTGAAGGAGACTTGCTGTTTTCAGCAGCGAAGGATTCCAAGCCAAATGTGTGGTGGTCCTTGAACGGAGAACGTTTGGGCACTTTCAACGGCCACGGTGGTGTGGTTTGGTGCCTCGACGTAGATTGGCAGACGATAAACTTGATCACGGGTGGAGGTGACAGTTCCTGCAGGTTTGTAATGAATAAACTAATCTAAATGAATTTTGGTTTAAAGGATCCATTGAACAATTCAATACAGATTAACCTGGCCCTAATGATATCATCCCAACAAATATTATTATAACTATATGAAAATGATTTTATTAGTTTAACTACTCAGTGGCAAACAAACATGAAAGGCTGATGATGAAACATAAATTTTATTTATTTTGAACATCAGTATGATTCTAATAGGAAGTTAATTGTACATGTTGTATGTAAAAAAGAAATTCATCCCAATGTAATAAACAGTTGTTTTTGTTATATGAACTTTTTTTACATTATTTCAATGTACTACAAAACTAAAAGGTGAGATCAAATTTTCTTTTAGATTATGGGACTTGGAAACAGGGAAGAATATAGCTACAATAAAGACAAATTCATCTGTGAGGACATGTAACTTCAGCTTCAGTGCCTACCAGGCCGCATACACCACAGATAAGGCTATGGGACATCCCTGTGAGGTAATTCACAATACACTATCCTGGTATTTGTAATATATAACATTAGAAGACTACAGTTTTTTTTAAGTAATAAACCTTTAAATATTAAAGACAATGAATTGGCCCAATTTCAGGCTTACTATTTATATTTTTGTCAAAAACTATTTCCATATAAGTATAAAGCAATCATTCAAATTAAGATACTTAGCATGAAACTGTGTATAAGTTTGACTGAAATAACTGACTATAATTGGGATGTTCGTATTGTTTACATTTTAAATATTCCAGGTCTTTATCATCGACACCAGAACTATTGATGACTCCATTTCCACTCAAGCACCAATCCTAAAGTGGGAGATCACAGACTCGAAGGTCACCTCAATGGTGTGGGGAACACTGGATGAAACCATCATCACAGGTCATGAAAGTGGAGATCTCAATCAGTGGGATCTTAGGGTAAGAAAATTCAATTAAAGTTTTAATTTGAGAAAAAATGTAGGAAAGCAATCCCTGATTCTTAACAGCTGAAGAAGGAACAAGATAAGACTTAGATAATAATAGGGGGGACCTATTATAACGCGCACGCGATATAAACTATAAAGAGGTCATAATATAAACTATAAAGAGGTCATAATTGCGTGGCATTACAAGAGTATAAGTAGAATTAAGGTATTTCACATATTTCATTCCAATTAATCTAATAAAATATTTAATGTATTTTACAGACTGGCAAAAAAGTGCATTCTATCAAAGAGCACACACATCAAATCAATGACATGCAGCTGTCCCGAGATGCTACCATGTTCATCACTGCTTCCAAAGACCAGACAGCCAAACTGTTTGACACCAGCTCTTTGGAACTACTCAAAGAGTACAAAACTGAGCGACCCGTGAATTCTGCTGCTCTCAGTCCTATCCTAGACCATGTGGTGCTTGGTGGTGGTCAAGATGCTATGGAAGTAACAACTACTTCTACTCGTCAAGGGAAGTTCGATGCTCGATTCTTCCACTTAGTATTTGAAGAGGAGTTTGGACGTGTTAAAGGACATTTTGGCCCAATCAACAGTTTGGCTTTCCATCCTGACGGAAAGAGTTATGCTTCTGGGGGTGAAGATGGTTACGTACGGGTACAGAGTTTTGACCAATCTTACTTTGATTATACTTTCGATTACAACCGTGATTAATTTGTGAGTATTAATAACTTCCAACTGTACCTTCTTGTCTAAGTAAATATAAATAAATGATTTCTATATTTTTTTCATTTTCTACTCTATACACCACCACATTGAGTACACCATTTATTTCATAATAAAGGGCAAACCCTTTATTAATATCAAGATATTTATTAACAAAACATAATATACTTGGGCCCGCTATTCTAGCTCAGTAGTAGGCAGCTAGCTTTACCTTTTTTTACATCTGAATGGAAAATGGGAAATGATATCAAATTTTAAAGATAAGTGTTAGGAACGAAAAATGATAAATTCAATACAATATCCAACAATTTATTATACAAAATATTTACTTAATTACACTTGGGAATACTTGCTGTCTTATTGTTCTATGTGTTATCACTTTACTTATGATCCTCAAAGGAAGTATGGTGTGGTGTGTTGTGGAGGCACTTCACGTTCACTGTCAGGGACAGCTTGGAATATTTTTGGCGTTCTGTCATTGACGGTCTTGAATTCCAATATGGAAGCCACATTACCGCATCGATAGCAGTAATTAGGAGCTGACCAGACTGTTACCAATCGTTTATCAAACATATATTTGTAACCTGAAACCAAGAACACAACTTATTAAAAAATATTTATTAGTTACATGTTGCCCGGAGCTTCGCTCCCGTGGTAATTTTGGAATAAAATATAGCCTATAGCAATCTTGGAAAATGTACTTTTTGAAAGGTGAAAGAATTTTTGAAATTGGTTCGGTAGTTTCACAAATTACTCGCTTCAAACATACAAACTCACAAACGCTTCCCTCTTTATAGTATAGGCGTGCGGCATTTAAACTGTGTTTAGCTGAAGCCTTTTTTATGAATGAGAGATTAATACTATGAGATATTTCTTTCAACATTACAACAAATAATAATTAAGAACATTTATTTACCTTCATTTACGAGTTGATGGGCTCTGCATATTAGATTTAGGTTATTATAGTTCATAAATAATTCTGTGACGTAGCTCCCAAACAACCAACCTGCACCTCTGGGGCTCACTGACCTGGAACAAATTAAGGAAAATTTATTATTATTATACCTTTTATTCCATGAGACCATATCGATCATTGCCAAAAAGATGGTTGGAAATTAAAGAGTGCCACCAATTTAACACATTAACTTTTAAGTAAGTACATATGTAATTATATCCAAGTCTCTTTTCAATTGTTATTCTAGGGTCCTTAAATAACGAGGTCCTAAGCATAAGAAAAGATTAATATTGGTATACCTGCCAACTAATTGTATGTCAATGTTTATTTACACAAATAGAGTAAAAAACATACCATGTTTTGACTTCAGCTGGATCTGACCACAGCAAGTCACAGAAGGCACCTTTATGTGGTATTTGTTGATTCCTATCAATACACCTGATCTGATCGAGCATAGAGATCTCTGGTGATAATCCTCCGTGGACACACAGAACTGTTTCATCTATTAACTGTAATGAAAAAATATCTACTACATAAAATTCAAGGTAGAGAAAATAATTCTAGTTACTGCGCTAACAAGTTCTAGACTCTTAAGAAAAACTTGAGAGAAGACCAGAAAATCAATTAAAAAATACATACCGCTGCCACAGTTAGAAGGTCAAATACTCTGCAGCAATCTTTCCAGGCATTTGCATTACCATATTTGTTGAGGCATTCATCATAGAAACCATACACTTTTGTGATTTGACAGGTTTCATGATTCCCTCTTAACAAGACTATCCTGAAATTAGATGAGAAAAATAATGATATCAGGATTTCCACTCTAGTCAACTCTACATATTTTTAATGTATTTTTCAATTTTTTTTAGTATTAGCAAAAGTAGGCAGCAACTATTTATTGTCTCTAATTTTCATCCAAGAATTTCTTATGAGAAACCTGATTGCTTTCAGAAATTCAATGCCTAAATTAAAAGGTAGGCATAATCATATGCCTAAATGTAAAAGGTTGAAGTTTAATTCAATATTTTGTACAGATTCCTTAATAGTACATGTAAATATCAAAATTATCCCATATTTTGTAAACTGGTTGAGCAATTTTGTTGAAACAATTTTTTGTATGAAAATTTTATTGAATCCATTTTATTTTATATTTTTTCACTCCATTATTTAAAAATTAGAGGGTGTGGGGAAATATTTGCTTCGGAAGTAGTAAACTACTTCCGAAGCAAATATTTCCCAAAATATTAGAATAATCAAAAAACTGTTTCAGCAACCTCCACATTTTTCATTGCTATCTTAACAATTTTATTTTTCAACATCATAACAGTTCATTACAACTATGTACCAAATTTCAACCTTATAGTATGCATAGACTATAAAATGACTGTGACAATAGACAGACAGACATGACAAAGTTCTGTTTTTGCCATTTGGTTATGGAACCCCAAAAATCACCTTTTCTGTTTACAATATTAGTAGGACTGTGAATTAGCAGATAAGAATTTTATAATTAGTTTCAGATATTTATAGACAACATACCTATCTGGGTAACGGGCTTTCAGAGCCATAAGTAAAGTCAGTGTTTCTAAACTGTAGTAGCCTCGATCGACATAGTCTCCCATGAATATATACTTTGTGTCTGGTACTTGGCCTCCCTTGTTGAACAGTTCTTCTAGGTCATAAAACTGCAACAAAATTAAATAACTGTAAAGTTTAGGGTACACAAAACAGGTTGTAATGAACACTGTTAGGTACTTAATGTATGAATAGGAAAATCAATATTTTTAATAATAATAAGCCTGTGAATAATAAAGGGTGATCATGGTAAGGAAATTAGATAAAGAAATGGGAGTACTGAGTATAGTCAGCTGTATCTATTTTATATCCTTATATTGATAAAAGAGACATAGTCGCTGAATTTGATTTGATCTGAAGTAATAAGGACGTGAATATACCTGTCCATGTATATCTCCACAAACGGTTACTGGGGTCTGGACCGGTTGGACGTTGGGTTCCTCCAGCAACAGATCACAGACAATGTTGCACAACTCCCGTAAATCATCTTCTGGTAAATATTTACACCTCTTTGCAATTTCTATCCATTTATCCACGTCACACATCTTCATTTAATTCAGTAGGTAGAGGCGTATCTTGTGTATTTTTTATCAAGAAAGCACTAGCAGACAATGAGCAAATGACAAAATCACAAACCTGACTGACAGATGAGATGACAGCAATGACAAAAAAATGTCATGACAGAAAATCAACTATTTTTCCGAATCGACATCTAACATTTTATTATTATTCAACAAAAACATCATTCTGTTTCAGTTCAGTATTGAGAGTATCAGTGACCATGAGCATGTACCTACTAATTCCATGTCAGCAACTCACGCAAGAACAAAGAAAACTAACGCAAGCGCAGTACTTAACGCAAGCGAGCGAAGTAAATCAAACCACACGTACTACAAAATACCGGACCTGCTCGCGGGGCTCTTTAAGACTACGAAATCGGCCCTTGTTGGTAGATTAAGCATTTTCTATTCTTAACATACTCAGAATATATGTAACGGCAAAACAAAACATTTTTCAAGCCAAGCAACAAGAGTTATTGTGTAGGTGACTTTTCATCTATAGATCACGAAATGGTTAATTCATTTGCCCTCCCTATTTCGCGCGCAATTTCAAATGAAACCCACCCACGAATAAATCGAATAAATTAACGACGAAGTAGAGCTGAAGTGCATGTGCACTTCATAGAACCTAAGCTTAGAACTAACAGCATATGAGCATACATGTGTGAGCATTGTATGTCAGTTACAGGGCAACCAACAATATTCATTGTAAATAGGAGCGAAATAAAACTTCAATTGTATACTAAAAAGTTTAATTAACGTGAAAACAAACATGCAAATACATTTCATAAATGCTATTACATCTTGTTATTCTTGTGGTGCTGTCGATATGCTGCTGTGAATAGGTTAATAAAAAATATTATTATGCCTAACTTAATGCTAAAAGCATATTGTTTGAAATACAACAGACAGATGCACAATGGGACGGATCAATGTTTATAATTTTAAGCAAAGTAAGATGCAAATATAAAAATGGCATACTTATACAAAAATGTTTTTTTCAAATAAAACTAAGTAGGTACATTTAAACCATACATATAGGTTATTGCATATAAGTAGTTTTACCTAAAAACGGCTGATATTTGATGTAACAATAATACGTGGTGAAATAAACACAACAACCTTTAGCAGTAAATCACTAGAAAGTTGCCAAAGCATTACCAAAAAGCATTACCAAATCACAGAACGCTACTTAATTTTTATGACGATTTATAAAGTAACAACTTTTCAACAAAATACCATAATGGTGAAATGACGACGAATGACCATAATATCCATTATAAAACGTCATTTCTGATACAGTAAAAAAGTTTAAAATAAATAAATTCTTGCATTAACAAGGTGATAGATAACTAAAAGAATTATAATCTAAAAATTTGATTCAATAAAACAACATTACACTTAGTAAAAAGCGTGTTTAGCAATTTCGAGTTACATGCCATCGACTTTTGAAAATTTTTACCATTTTCATTTATAAAAAAATACTTAAACCCGAGAGAGTACCAAGTGATCACAGATTCTGAATGTCCGTTCATATCAGTACAAAAGTAACCAACATGTTGCAACGGATTCACCTATATACTACACAAATTATGAAAGCTGATTCATGCCCATTATTTTGTTAGACGATTACAGTACTTCTAGTCTAGTTAAATAGTAATGTTTAATTAATTTAACCATGAGCATGTACCTGATTTCACTTTGTCTATAATACCAAAGATATGCTACAATTACTTACTAAGAATAGCTTGACGGCCAGTACTCATTAAATATACAAATGCATAATTGCTTTGGCAAATGGAAAGGTAAATACACAACCAGTCCATAACGTACAATGAAACAGTAATAAATAAGATCTGAAAATCAACAATACATGAGTACTGACAATCAAAACTGGGGAAACGCGATGTCGTGCGGACTGTAAAATAAGTTCTTTTAAGTGCCCCTAAAGAAGAAAATAATAGAAATTAACGGAAAAATTAAAAAGAAATTACGAAAATTTCAGTCCCTTTTTATGGTCAACAAATTAGATATAAAAAAGTTTCAGTGTTCTTAATTAGTAGAGGCAGACAATCCTCTATTTTCTTCTTTAAAGTGCATGTTACAAAAGAAATATCACCCCCTTGTCACATGTTTATCCCCATATACAATTATTGTAACACTGAACACATATGTAGTAGTAATATATAGTGAGCGCCAGGTGCCATTTCTTGAAGAACCAAAAAGACCCTGTTATGAATGGTTCAAGCTACAAATACTAGACTTATCATTACGAGATACACACTTCGTACTTATAGAATATAGAAAAAAGCTTGCGCAAACAAATAATAACATATCGTTTATTATAGCACAATCCGAAAAACTACAATTTCAAAGGAAACTTCACCTTATTCTATTTGTATGGAAAAGCGATAGTCATCATGATAATAACCATAGTTATTGTCCGAAATAACTAAATTTGGAAGTATATGGCGTAAACGCGATTTTTCAGAAAAGTACCAATTCATTATGACAATGAAAGCGGTGTGCCACATCAAATCGAATTTTCGATTAAAGAATGCATTGAAATGCATTGTTAGTATGCATTGAAAAAAAAAAATGTTCTATCGTATATTAACGCCTAGTTGTGAAAATCAGCGATCGAGCACATTAAAGCCATAGTAGTGGATTAAAAAAATAGTTTTTTGAAGAATTCGGCTGTTTTTCTAAATTCCTTTTCATCTACAAAATTAATACGAACCACCAATATTTGGTAAACTGGTAGTAATTATTCTTAAATTCATCAAATGCAGAGATCGCTAGTAGAGTTCATAGACACAAACCGTTGCCGTAACTATATGTCACAAGAGTGTAAACCTAAATAAGTAAAATCCGTCGATTTCGATTCGCGGTCAGTTTTTTCGCATAAAACTGGTTCTAGTTTATGTTAATTTTAACTACAAACAATTGCAATACTGAGGTAATAGAAGGTATGATCAACAAATAGCGATAGGTGACACGCAATGTAAAGAACGATCGATGATTTGATTTTAGATTTCATATCCTATGATGATGTAGAGACGGTTACAGGATTGATCTCGAAAATGTTAGACAATGTCACGAAAACAAGACACCTAACTAATTATAGACAAAACTGTGATTTTGAGATTCAGTAAACGGTTAACAATATTTGGTGGATATAATCGCTGTTAGAAGCGCTTCTAGTAGTGTTCCTTACATTGCGTTCGGAAATTGACATTAGTGATTAAGGCCGGCCATTCACTTGAACTGGCCGAGCACGAACGCGTCCATGAGCTTGGGCACGTGCTCGTCGATGCCCACGATGTCCAGCACGCCCTCGTGGCTGCCGTCCGACGTGCCCACGCGGTGGGAGGCCAGGGACATCACGATCAATCTGAAAATTAAAATAACAAACGTAAAAAAATCGTTACAATTTATTGGAATTGTGGAATCATTACAGTAGAGATATTTTGAGGCAGATTAGTGGTGAGTAGATTATTATGTAGCTTAGTGTGATAAAGCTATCCGCGCACATATTTGCAGCATTTTGGTGGTATTAGCGTAAATTTCCGATTTCTAGGCTCCGAGAAAAAATGAGTGGATTGAATTCAATCAACTACTAGTTGATTGAATTTAATAAGTAACTAGTTTGAAAATTGTGAATTTATATAGGTATGTTGATATTATGAAAAAATATGCAAAGCCGGCCGCGAACACCGCGAATGGCTATTTGGTTTCGCTACTACTTTTTTCTCCCCATTATTTATTTCTCTTTCGACACTGGCCACTTCGTATATATTTCGCGCCATAAGTTAAATTGGCTTTATTGCACACAACAGTTACAGTACAACTTAAACATAATAGTACAGAACTACATGAAGGCTAGTTGGAAGACGAAAAGTGGGTACGACTAACATGTCTAGCTTCAAAGCACTCACTTGGCATCCATAATGCCGGATTGCTGGCGGTATCTGAGCAGCGCGCGCACCGGACAGTGGTCCGGCACATCGTCCTTGGCCGGCGGCGGGCCGTAGCGGCCGCCCGGGCCGCGGCCGCCGCGCTCCGCCGCCTCCAGCTCCATGTAGCGCGTGGGCCGGTCCACCATGTTGATGAACACGTCCACTTTCAGGTCGTTGTTCGCGGCGTACACCATCGGGGCGTCAAGCTGCACGCGGCCCAGGTTCACTTGCTGTGGAAATTACGACGTTGCATTTATGTGTTGCAACATGTTAAGCGCGTGCTCGTCGAATAAGAAATCTTTTTAAGTAATATTAAGTATCTCTGCAAGTGAATATCTGTATATTCTTTTGAGAAAGAAATTTTTAATTCTATTAGCGAAATTGCTGCCGTTAGCTACTATTGAATCGCATTTATTCAAAAAATATTATGGTGCAAGTAGCATTCGATTTACTTGAAAAATAGGACTTTTTGTATAATACTGAAGACGCGCGAATTAAACCCTTCTTTTACGCGGACGTTAGTCGAAAATACCCGAGTATACTCACCCTTAACACAAACTCGGCCTCGTCGATGGTGCTGAAGTTTTTCTCGATGGAGACGAGCTGCAAGCCGTCGTCCGTGAACACGGCCAGCTTCACATCGCGCTCGCGCTTCAGGATTTGCAGGGCGAGGATGATAGCTAATAATAAATTACTATTATTTTCCTGGCACTTCATTTATATATACTACACTTTTTCTACTACAATTTCCAAGATCTATAACGAACTAATATTATATTAAAAAACAAATAGTTAAATTTGAACAGAACCTTCGATTTCCTTGCGTTCATAATGCATAATTATTATATTGTTTAGTAAATTAACGTCTGGCTGCCCCAATAAAAATAATAAAGCCACAAAATAAAGCCCCAAATAAAAAAATAAGTCATAAATATGCACATATTTTTATGACTTATTTTTTATTTGTGGCTTGCAATAAAAAAAATCGGCCTACATAACTAATCACATTAATAAAGATCAGCTCAGTTTACCTGCATGTCCGGGCGTGACGTGCCTGTTGTAAAAACATTCAGCAAGCAGCCGCTTCTTGTTCTTCTTCTCCGGTTCGCCGTCCCCCCCACCCGCGGAGGCCGTTGGGGTGGTCTTAGTTGAGGTCTTCTTGACTTTTTTCGGGACCACGAAGCTTTTGCAGAAGTGACGACCTGGGCAAATTAGGAAAGCATAAGCAAAACTAAGATTATGTTTATTATACTTTTGCTATAGAATAGCAAAAGTATAATATTATTCTTATAAGTCATTATTATAAGTTATTCGTCGCTTTGTTGTTTGGTTAAATAAAAAATAAACCAATTAGCCTTAAATTATCCAATCTTTGGGGATTTGACCTATTAACTAAGTATATTAACCAAGTATTAATACATATTGCATTGTTGTGTTTCAGAAGCTTATTTATGTGGATTTTCAAAAATTAACCATACTTTAAAAAAATACACGTTTGGTGAACGTGATTAACTTAAATTTTAAAAATATAAGTATTTCAATATACTTCCAGGAATATAACACTAGTGCCGCAAGTGACTTGAACAAACTATTACTAATAAAGATCGACTTACCTTTAAACATGTGGTGTCTCATATCCATCGTGATCATGTAGCGGGCATTAGTTGGCGGCGTCAGCACCCAGGTCAAGTCGATGAGATTGGTCAAGGCCGCGATCACCGCCTGGTTAGGAGGCTGGTCGATACCTAACGGATAATAAATAAACTCTATTTGTTCTATGAGCGAAAAATAAACATAACAGTGTACATTACATAACTTTTACTCTCGCGCAGGTCTAATCAGTCAATGGAAACAGAATTAAACTGGAGATTCTGCAATAGACTACCCAAATAGCGACTCCATATAATAAGCTCCGTTATACATCAAAATGTGGATTATCAAAATTAATGTGTTTGCATCTATTATTATGTATTGTCACACCCGAAGCCCTAAAAAGGCGAAAATTATCTAAATAGGAAAGATTTATATTTTTGTATTTGTAATGAAGAAACTAAAAAACAAAAAAGAACTAATAAAGATAGTTAAGACCCTAGGACTATACAGAAGTAAATTAGACTACCTTTTATTGAGAAAAAAAACGCAGACTAAGTCGCGGCCACTAGTCATAAGTAGCGCGGTATATTTACTTTGCTAAAGTAAATATATTTGCTATGCAGTCAAGGCAATAAAAATATATGTGGAAACATGAATCGCCTCGTTGATCTAATTAGCGGTTATTGATTACTAGATCACTAATGGTCGCGTGTTTACAATGCGTTTAAGTGCATCCCCACGCCAGTACGAGAAAGAAGTCCAATTACCAGGCGGAAAAGCGAAATGTGGGGCATAATATAACTTATTTATATATCTGTAATACAATTATATTTTGTTTTCATTCCATTTTTATCATTTCTTTTCTCTCATCTCTACTTGCTATGTTGTGGGTTAACTATCATCTCTTTATGCGATCCAGTTTAGGACCGAAACTGATCTGCATCACAAATTTGTACCATCAAATCAATTTTATTACTAATCCTGTTCAGTTCAGGATCCTAAATTGAACTGTTCTTTCATTTAAATTATTCTCCCAAAAAAAACAGCCTCTAAATGACTATAAAAATCATGGCTTTAGGGCGAAGCCGCGGCAAAAGCTAGTTTTTGTTAAAAAGTAGTATCATCCTTACCCCAATTCTTGACCTCCTTGGGGTGTCGCCTGGTGACTATCCACTCCCACGTACCGGTCTTGCTGTCGAACATCTGACGAGTGCGACGACGGATTTCCTTCTCAGCGGCCACTTTTGCTTTTTCGTGTTTCAGAGGCCTGTTCATTGCACGTTGGAATATGGTTAATTAATGTTTTATGGAGACCGTTGTTCAATTTTATCTTAAAATCTGTACTAAATGGTAAAATATTTTATTTACTTGTATAAAGTAATTAATTTTTTCTTCGGTTGATTACCCAAATGTGTAAGAATTTCTCTAATGTAAAAAAACTATAATAATAAACTTTTTATGGATTTCAATTGCCAATTACAGTGTATGATTTTAAAATCTTAAGTTAAAGCTATAACTTATAATCTATGCAGTCACTGATTGTAAGAATAATAGGGTAGATGAACAATTTTTATTTTGGGGACTATTCAAAGGCCCTTATATTATTACAATCACCAGTTAAAGAATTACTATGATAATAACATTGCTTTCAAAGATACAACAAAAACAAAATCACACATTTTTGGACTCATTGTCGAATTACACTCTAACGTAAAGTCACAATAGATTAATATTGTAGTGAAGAAAGGCTATGTTTGTTAGGCTACCTTAATGACTTCTTAACATATTTTTTTTATGATGGTTGAGTTTATTTTTACAATTTTATTATTTATTTAAATGGACTTTCCAACCAACCTTCTTTGTATGATCCAGCGGTATTGTTAATGGCTATGAATTTACACATTATATATACATATTTTTTACAATTTTCTGACCTTGTCATCTACACTATTGAATAACTATTGTGTAATTTTACATTCGCAAGAAGGTAAAATATTGGGATATCTTATATTAAATATAACACCTTTTTATGTACCCAATTCTTTTGGAAATAAATTAATTTAAATAACCATAATCACCTGCTCTTCTTTTTGTAGTTACACAAAGCAATGTACACAGCAAGTGGAGTGACTTTGGACTTCTTAATGACATCTTGGTTGGTCAACAGAGAGACAAGAATAGCATTAGTGGTAGAGTCATTGGTCAAAAAGCCCATGTTGTGGATACGCTGAATATGGTACAGAAGTTCTTCTAGGCTGAACTGAGGCAGAACTGCATTCCAAACCTAAAAGAAATACATATAACTCCCATCAAATGAATAATCTTCAAGTATGTATGGATAGTCAGGTAACACAAACTCTTATATACGTATTTAGGTGCTATGATCTCTTTTATTCACAATCGAAATATTTTTGTTTATAGCATTAAATCACAAATATCTATGTTAAATAAGTGATAATAAAAAAGCTCAGACAAAAGTAAAATAATGACAATATACTCTAACATAACAAAATAAAAATAAAAATTAGTCTCTCACTTCCTGAGATGTAAGCAGATGTCCAGGGACGTGGTCCAAAGTGAACTTATTTTGAGTAGCAATGGCCGCGGCCGCGACTGCATCCTCGCAGTGACGCATGTCCTCGACCTTCTGAATGTACTCGAAGATCTCCTTTGTGCCTTGCGCTTCACCAAGCAGCTGCTTAGCTCGTTTCAGTCCAAAAATCGCATACTTTACGACAGCATCCCGAGCTATAAAAATATACTTGATTCATTACTCCTTCAAATGTTGAGGATCGCTATTTATTACTCTTTCTATTCATGTTTAAAAGATTATAGGTACTTTTATTTTATAGTAGCTAAATTCTGTATTACAAAACATATTTAGTCACACAAAGTGCACTCAAGCTTTGTCAAAAATTTAGAAGAAAAAAAAAACATTTTTTTCAGGTTTTTACTTATCTTTCTTCTTTATAGGGTTACCTCTGAGAGTGCACAATTTTATTACATAGTATTAGTAGGACCTCATAGATAGGTTAGGATACCTCGTAGGTAGGGATTTGTAGGACCTCATATTCAATCATTCATTGCATCCTCTCCAAATCATCAAGCTAAAATATATGAGTTATTAGCATACCATGATCATTTTCAGGAATTTTCACATGTGATTTTCGAAGCAGCGTTTTGTGGGAGCGACCATGACGTGCACGGACCCGAGTCATTTCCTTGGCTAGTTCCATAGGCTCCTTTTTGAGATACCAGTCCTGAACATTCTTGCACCATCCCCTGCCATTACCTAAAATACAAGAAAAAGTTAATATTTTTTCCTAAATTCAATTGATGTGTTGATTCTTTATATTCTACTATAATAATGTTTATTTGACATGGTATCTTTCATGATCACAACATAATTGATTTGTGTACAATATATATTTAATATATATTTAATGGGAAAAGATCGCAAGGCAAGCCGAAGGTGCGATGGTCTGACGAACTGTCCGCCTTTGATAAGGATTGGCAACAACTGGCGAGAAATAGAAGTGGTTGGAAACAAAGAGGGGAGGCTTTTGCCTAGCAGTGGGACCTAAGAGCTACATAAAAAATATATATATTTAGATTTCTATATACATTTTCATGATAAAAAAAGTGTTTAATAATATTGCACAAAAAACAAAACATACAGTAAGAATGATAATTTCTTAATACTTTCAACATTTATAAAATTAATTATTATATGATTTAAAGAGTACTTACCTGTTTTCAGAAGCCTAGTGAATTTGTTAAAAAGCATCATCTGTTCTGGTGTTTTACAAATTTCAGCTGCAGCTTTATATGCAGCTTCCTTGACTGGTGAGGCACCAACCAGCAAACATTTGCTAAGAGCAAATGCAAGGGTATCAAAGCGAGTATACCAGCCATCCTTATATGCCTAAAAACATTAGTCATTTATAATAATATTATAAGTACATCTAATGGAATATGAAGGTACATTAATAAACCAATCAAGAGGTAAAAATAACATGAACAGGTAAGTACAGAAAACAATAAATTGCAAATGAGGGTAAAATAAATATTATTTGTTAAATTAATACCTTTACAATGATTTCCACAACATCAGAACCATGAGCGGCGTCAGCAAGAATTAAATTGATAACAGGCAGTTTATCTGCCTCAAAATACTTGTGAGACGCCCAGCATCCAGGGAAATATATCGGAAATTCATTTCCAGTATGCAAATACCGTATGACCCGGTTACGTAGTGCCGGATCAAGTGGCTTCTTACTCATTTTCACTTAATTCACTGCTCCAAATACACTATCCAAGCCTTTTGAACTGTGTATCAACATGCAGCAGTGTATGGTAGCGAATTCGAGGTACACTGCGCACAATTTGTTCAAAACTGTGAAATATACACACGAAGGTAAATGCACTACGCTAGAAAGCTATTAATTTTTTGTCGGTATTCGAGTGAAACATGTGCCACAATAAATTGAGGATGTGGCCAGAAAAAATTGACAATGGAGGCTGAATACAAATCTTCCAAAACTCCTGTTGTAATAAAACTAAGACACATGCGTATTTATTAGAAAGATATGAATTACAATTGAAATACGAAAATCACGACCACAATACAAATAAAATATATTTACAAAAATATTTCTGTATTTTTTCCTTACCTCGCTTCTAGTCTCCCCTACCTCCGTAAATAATTTATTGATGACAGCCAATTTGACATTAGAATGACAGAAGAAAATAAAGCCGTGAGCCGTATACGTAATCATCATACACCTACGACAATAAGTTACCGACTATTCGAAGTTCTTATCATGGACTAACTTTTGCCCACAACTTCGTATGTGAGTAAAAATCCATTTTCCGTGAGAATTTCAGAAAATCCCTTCTTAGTGCTCAACTCCTAGGAATCTACACATCAACTTTCAGCTTTTTACGCCCAGTAGTTTCGGCTGTGCGGTGCATTATCTGTCAGTGAGTCAGTCATTCAGTAACGCAAGAGTTTAATATATATATATGTAATAAATACTTCGTACACGGAGTACCTACTAATCCCATGGCCCTTATATCATTAGAAACACACTCCGAAGTGCTTACTAAATCCATGGAAACACTAGTGAAAAAATTACTGTGACAATGACAAAACTTTCAAAGATATGTTAGATTGCAACTTACTACTAGGTACTTGTTTTGTTTAAAATGGTCTACGTACGTGGTTCCTATATTACTGTTAAGTGATTAATACAAAATATTTTATACTACTGCTGACGTTGATGCTCACTGTGGACAAACCTCTGTGGTTTTTGTCAGTGTTCTTATATTATGTACTATATATATTTGTTCTTTATATGTGAAATAATAATAAAAAAAAATATGACAAAAATTAAATCACACATTTTTTGACTCGTCCATACTAAATGAAATGTTCGCTAAGAAAGCTATGTTGGCAACTTTATTGTTGGTCGACACACAGGTTCGACAGCTATATTAAATATTATGTTTGTGGTAATGACTTAACAACATAATAAAAGTTGTTACAAAAAATTTGATTTTTATAACTTCATATATTTTGAAAATGGACTTTCCAACGAACTTTAAATTTTTATATTTAGATCCAGCTGCATTGTTACAGTCTAGGAATTATCATAATGATCCTAAATATATCTATTCGATCTAGTTTATATATATATTTTTACAATTTTCTGATTTTGTCACTACCCTATTAGGCTACGTACAGACAGTTCAAACCACATATATATCTGTGGTTTAAACACAGAATGGACATTACATGGAAAGGTTTAAACGTGGTTTAAACCACGGAATAATGAACGGTGATCCAGTGATTCACGTGCGATACTAGTAAAAATCCGATGAGCGCCGGTCGCTCGTTGTTCATCACACTGATTATAAATTCAGAGTCAAAAAGTGTTCGGACAAAGTAATTTTCACTTTGAATGAAGATAGAAGGACAAACCAGTTCGGACCCTAATCGGATAAAATAGGTGATTTGGTGTTAATGTAAAATGTGTACATGGAATAGGGCATAATACGCAAAACTCAGCGCAGATGGCGCTACTGGTACAACTAAGGTAAACAAACATTGCCAATGGAGGTAAAAAGCGTAAATTTTCAATATTGTTGCAGATTTACGACCAAAAACACCTTCTACGCAATCGTAGTGCGAGTTCAAAGGAAAAAGGAAGAATTAAGTGGATTATCCTGAAAATAATCCGACAATTTTACAGCGTGAGGCGTATCCCATGGTTTTTGAAGATTTTTATCTTATGGAAAACGATTTTTCTCAATATTTCGGCCCCCGAATATACTACATAATGAAACGATTAATAAAGTGCTCTAAAATAAACGTTTTAATTGACATAGCAAGAGGCGGCAAATCTTTTGTGTACCTAACATACAGTGTTGTACTCTGGCAGGATAAATGTGCAGTAATACTCCCTATTAGGTACTCCGTTCATGGTACAGGGATTCTTAGCTCTGCCTTCACTGTCAATGTCAATTTAGCTTCTTTCACTTTTTTTGATGTCAAAAATCAATTCCTTTTGGTTTTGTTGTGGATACCAGAAGTATCTGTATACCTTAGGGATACCTTAGAGAATAGATCATAGTAGATACCTACTACCTTACCTACTGGATTTTGGATTGATCATATACAAAATATTAAGGAGAAGAACAAAGGAAGAATAGCAATAATTCTGTTTATTGCAAGGGTTACCTATATAGTTGAATCAACATTATTCTCTCATTTTATATATAATTAACCCAGTTTATTTTTTTGGAACAGCGATTATTTACTTCACAGATTCCATTATAATTATCACAGAAGGGTCTACATGAGTTTGGACATAGAAGAGGCTAACGAAACTCAACAATTGATGCAGAATGAAGGGGAAGAAGAAGAGCAGAAAGTGTGCAATTCAGCTATTTCACCTGTTACCAGTAACAAGATGTCCAGTGGAGCGGCAAGTCTAACTTCAGGGAAGCCTCAGGTGCAGCCTAGCTCCGGAAATAATAGTTTGAACGAGTCAACTAAAGTCTCATACATTAACGAAAGACGGTTGCATCGGGATTTAATGAGATCTAATTATAACAATAGACCCAAACATGTTCCTAAAGAAACTACTGATGTAAAGCACATGGAAAAAGCATTATTGGAGCTTCTGGAAGATTTTCATACTGGGAAATTAAGTGCATTTGGCACAGGTTGCAGTATGGAGCAAATGATTAATGTTCGGGATCAGCAAGAACATTTAGCTAGATTACATTTCAGACTTTGTGCTGATGTTGAAAAGCCAACAGATGATAGTTTTGAAAATTCTGGTGCAAGAGATAAAATGGCTCAACTAGTACAAAGTTTAGAGCAACTGTCAGCGTCTATTGAACATCTGCATTCAGATGGTACCATAAATATAGATAATGGCAGTTCTAAACAAACATAAATTTTAAAAATTGGTAGGTACCAAATGAATGTGTTGATCCCAATAAATACAAGAGATCCCATATACATAGGATTAGAAAAAGAGAAATGTAATAAAATGTATTTATGTAATTTGTAATCAAATGATATTTATTGTTATTGGTTAATTTTTTTGATATACAATATAAGTTCAAGACTTACATATGAATTTAATTTCACTTATATGACTATTTCAAACTGGAATTTGCGATCCTAACATGGTATTAACAATTAGGTATATACCTAACCCTTATGAAGTTTTTGATACATACATGACATCAGAACACAATACATACACTGATTTTAGTGGTTTCTAAGCTTTTGGCCTGTTAAAATTATGAATGTTTTGTTTTAGACTCTGAAATTTGACAGAGTATAGGTACAAGACAAAAAAAGAGGAAAAAAATATATTTTGATATTATGAATACAAGTACTTACATTTGGGACCATGGAAGTCTATAAGGGGATATAATTATTATTTTTCGATTAATGGAAAAAATATTATACATACTGTACTGTCCAACGGTCATAGCTTAGGTACAAGGATTCATATACTTAAAATATAAGCACCTAGCATGTAGGTGTAAAGATATGCATATATCTTTACACAAAATTACATTGTTTATCAGTCATATATAAACCATAATGGATTTTTTCATGACATATTATGTAATGTCATGAATATATACACTACAAATTATATGCATGGATTTAATAAGTACTTCGACGGAGTACCTACTAATTCCATGATTATATCTGAATCCACAAACTATACAGTTAGTAATAAACCTAAATGATCTATGAAATCAACTAATATCTTCTTACTAATATTGAGAGCTTGACAGATTTGCTTTCTATTATATTGAAAAATACTATTTATATTGAAAAAAAAAAAAGAAAATTAAAAATATGCCCAGCATACTTATGGTGGGATAATCAAAATTGATAATATTGACACTTGTGTCAATTGAACCTTGGTTCAATTTACAAAAATATCTGGTGGTACCCACCTTTTTTTAGAGACTTCCTACAAGTAGGACATTTTTTGCCACTTGTTTTAAATGCAGCATCAATACATTTCAAACAGAACACATGGCCACATATTGTTGAAGCTACTGCATTTTTTGCTAAGCTGTCCATGCAAATAGGACAATCACCCAATTTTTTTCGTGGTGATTTTGGAACAGGAGGTGCAGTGGGACATGTCTGCTGTACTGAAGATGTATGTGGATGTTTATCAGTTCTGTTGTTTTGTTGTTGATTATTATTTATATGTCTACTCCTATCCTTATTGAGATTCCTTAGCTGAATATTCTTGAAAATATGTCTGTGCATATCACATGTATGATGTTCATGATTTTTATCACATATCCTCTCATGTGGAATGTCAGTATCCGAGTCATAATCTTGTTGTCTATTATTTGTCTCATCTACTGAAGATGTATGTAGATGTCGATCAGTTCTGTTGTTTTGTTTTTGGTTATTATTTATCTGATTACTCCTATCCTTATTTAGATTCCTTAGCCGAATATTTTTGAAAATATGTCTGTGCATATCACTTGTATGATGTTCATGATTTCTATTACATATCCTCTCATGTGGAATGTCAGAGTCCGAATCACAATCTTGTTGTATATAATTTGTCTCATCTACTGAAGATGTATGTGGATGTCTATCAGTTCTGTTGTTTTGTTGTTGGTTATTATTTATATGACTATTCCTATCCTCATTAAGATACCTTAGCTGAATATTTTTGAAAATATGTCTGTGCATATCACTTGTATGATGTTCATGATTTTTATTACATTTCCTCTCATGTGAAATGTCAGTGTCTGAGTCATAATCTTGTCCTCTATTATTTGTCTCATCAGCTGTGTGATGATAATGTAAACATTTCTTACATCTCTTATATAATGTTTTTTTTTTCTGCCGTCTGTGAAGATAATGTGTTTGATGACTGGTGTCTGAGTCATCATGGAGATGGATGTAATCATCATGCATTATATTTGTATTTTGTTGATGAGATTTGTTTGAATGATTTTGTGGGAGTATGTCCTGTACTAGAATAACACTGTCATTTTGATTATTCCTCCTTGAGGAATGATGTGAATTAGTTGAGTTGTTAGTACCTACTATCTGTGACAAGTCAGCAAATGGCTGCAGTGTTTCAACATTCTCCCTATTTCCAGATCTTGGTTCATTTTTTTCTTTGTCTAAATTTGATATTGTAGTGCAATCAACATAAGTTACAGTATTAATGTCATTATTTTTATCTTTTGAGTACTTATCAATAATAGCTTTGTTTTCTGCTAGTATGTCATCAACATCTATTACTTCTGTAAATTCATCATAGACTGAATTATCATCAACAGACTTACTATAACAATCATCATCATCAATTACGATTGCTTCACTATTTTGTAATTTAAAGTTTTTCTTTTTAACATCTGGTTCAACAACCTCTATGCAATCAAGTATATTATTTACATCAATATTTTTTCTTCTAATTGGTTTGCTGATCTCAAAATCCTCATCAATCACAATGGTTTCACAAGAACTTTGAAGAATTTCAACATCATCATCAATTTTGGATACATTTACAGTGTTAACTGCTAAAGATTCTTTATCATTACTTGCATTTAGCTTTAATTCCTTGAAAGTAGTGTTTGCTTTTGATGTATTTTCATTTGAGACAGTTTCACTTGAAAGACTCTCATTGAAAAGTTGGTCATTTCTATTGATAGTTTCTCTATCTCTGGATGTGCTTGGTAATGGCGAAAATTGATGTGGTCTACTATTAACAGAAGGAGATTTACTTAAATCGTAATCAATAGTCTTATTACTATCTGTACTGCCGTCACTGTGATAAGATTTTTCATAGTCTTTCAACCTTATTGTTACATCATTGTTTTTAGATGCTTTGTATCTTTTGATTTCTCTGTTGGGGCATTCTTCTTCCATGCCTTTATTTTTGTTTCTCTTTTTAGGATGTACTACAGGCTCAGAGGAGCCATTATCAGGTGTAGGATCTGGTAAGTTTGAAGTAAAGTCCATCATTCTATCAGCAATTTTTTTTATTGTGCTTGGTGATGTTAAATTATTTGATGAAAATGAAGAAGGACTTACAGGCAAGTCGTGTTCTTTCTGGATAGTAATTATTTTGGGTTCTTCATCATCAGAGTCTTCAAACATCTTCTCAAGTTCCGACAATGGCGGCATGGGTTTTCCATTGTCACAAACCTTTGTGCTACTATTATATGTTAGATTAGAGGATCGAGATGATTTTAAGGTGCGACCACCACAGCTTTTCAATTTTTCAGTGAGTTTCCTGGATTTTGCAATATTATCTTCTCGCTTGGAACGCGATTTTGCCGCTGGACTACTAGCAGTTGCACTTTTCTTTTTTAGTTCTTTTCTAGTTTTTTTACCAGTTTTAGACATTATTAAGTAATAATATGTAAGTATGTTTACTTTAGTTTCAGCTTCGTGACAACGTACAAAAATATTTTGAGTTTTGACAGACGATACAATCAATATAAATAAGGGTGCTTTGCTTTCTTAGACAATCTAACAACTTAACATACTACTACTAGACCGCTGATATTAACTGAAGAAGCGTGTGACACGTTGTTGGTGCACAAATTTTGACAGATGGTTGTGAACGTTATGCCAGGCGTCTTAGCAAGTTATGTAGTAGGTAATAAAAACTTAGTCTATATTCAATCATAGGCTGATATAGCATATTAAAATTTTGAACATATTTATATTCTGAATCTTATTTTATGAATTTTAGTTTTCTCTAAAATTTTCTTTCATTTAGCAATCATTTTGGAATTTTTGTTTTATTTTGATTTCTGAAATATTATATTCTAGGAAACTGGATTGTAATAGAGATATTAGACTACCTACAACATTTAACGAGATAACGATTTAAGGTAACGATTCACTTTTCAATCTCTTTTACTTAAAAAATTAACCTCATGTTTTATATTTTATACATTTGTGTTCAAAACTTTAATAAGTATACTATTTTTAAAGATTTATTTTTATTTATAAGATGCTATTTTTGTATTGATAAATGGATAGGAGCACTCTGTATAAACCATGGAATAGGGCATATTACGCAAAGCTCAGCGCAGATGGCACTACTGGTACAACTAAAGTTTAGTTTAGATGACAATATACGATAAGCTGTGTGATGTCATTCGAAATCCAATATGGCGGACCATCCAAGATGGCGAAATAGTTATTTTTAATGTATTTCTAAAGGGCTTGTTGAGAGTAACTCGAAAAATAATGTGACGTCATTCTAAATCCAATATGGCGGAACATTCAAGATGGCGAAATAATTATTTTTTTATGCACTTCTACAATATGGGTATCAATAGAAAGGGCTTGTTGAGAGTAACTAGAAAAATAATGTGGCGTCATTCTAAATCCAATATGGCGGACCAACCAAGATGGCGGAATAGTTATTTTTTATGCTATTCTACAATATGGGTATCAAATGAAAGGGCTTGTTGAGAGTAAGTCAAAAAATAATGTGACATTATTCTAAATCCAATATGGCAGAACATTCAAGATGGCGGAATCGATCAATTTCTGAGTCTGTTCAGCAGCTGGCTAGGAAGCCAGCCATAACAAAAATTAAAAAATAAATTAAAGGAAAAAAGCTTTTTTTTTTAAAGCTTTTATTTAAATGCTCCAATAAGAAGAAAATACAGTTTTCCTTTAAAATTTTAATTATCAACTTGTCGCGAGGTTTGCGTAAGAACCTATAAGTATTTAACTCAAGTACAATTTTATCTTCAAAAATCTTTTTTTAGTTTTTTTTTAAATTTATTTTTGACTTATCCAATAAACTAATGTATAATACATTAGTATTAAACAAAGATTACAGGTATGTATTAGTGATGTTGTACTGTCACTAATTAAAGCGATCGTCTTGCGCCGTCCTTTGTTTTAATTAGTTTCACCGCGAATATGCCTTATTATTACTCATACAAACTAAGCAATGTTCATGCATTCGCGTCGGCATTAGTCCGAGTTAGTGCATTAGTCCGGCGATAGTGTGTAGCAGGCATATGATTCAACTGCGAAGCAAGCGACATCTGTCTATCCTAACAGTCTTCAAACCCGTTATTGCATCACCAGCTGTTTACTAGAATTTAATTTTTTGTAATAAATAATTCAATACAAATTAAAGTAAGTCAAAAAATAAATGAATGTAATAAATCTTTCCCCATTTTTTGTTCAATGAATTCCATCAAATGGCAACATTTAAATGGCTGATTTACATTGATGATTTCAACATGGAATTAGTAGGTACTCCGAAGTAGTAGGTACCTACTAATACCATGGATTTGAACTATTGGTGCACGCACATCAATCAACCAAAGCAAATGCCTGCCACATTAAGATCAAGCCAAAAAACAGTATCAGTGTTTTTGATAATTTCAGCTGTCCAGTTAAAAGGTTGATCGGAATCTCATGAAAATTAGAGACATTGTAATCTTTTCACGGTAACACTTCTGAACTAAGTAGGATTAAACGTATTTAGCACTTGGTGTTTTTCACGCGTCGCGTCCCAAATGGAGGGAAAAGAAAGATTCTTCTTCAACAAAACATTGCTCTTTGTGGTTTTTTATTGTACTTATACCGTTTATAAGCGCGGCTCCATTGCTCAGTGGAGCACGACTGAGTTGATTTGACGTTAGTCCACTGCCAACGCAAAAATTCCATGGAGGTGACGTACGGCGACGCAAGTCAATGTCAAAACCTATGGAAAACAACGGAGGCGCAATGTGCTGCGTCTTCGCATCCGAGCACGACGGCAAATACAAGGGGGCCTCGTTCTATTGCGGGATTACCTTTTTTAAATAAATGACCTAAACAGGGGAATCCCACAATAATCTAATCGCTTTAATTAGTGACATAAGCTTAGCACCTGAGCTAGTGACAAGTTGATAAAATAGCACAGGCCCTCAGCCGCAACGTCCGCAAGGGCGCAGCGCAGCCTAGAAAAACATAATAGGAAGTTTCCTACTACACACAGTTGTGTGTGAACTGTGTGTCTTCCGTTCAGATTTGTGATTTTGTATGGAATTATTTGGAGGGCTGGAGGGTAACATGGTAGGTGTCGCCGTAATAGTAGTAGGTACATGCGAAAATAGAGCCACATATGCCAAATTGAACCATATATTTATATTCATTCAGTTTTTAACGATAATGATCGAATGTAAATTCATTTGTTACTGAAACTTTGATGACGGCATAGAGTCGATATAGAGCATGAAGTGGCTTATATAAGAGAGGACACGCTTCTAGTGTGTCTGTGACCAGCCGTACAATGTACGTGGCGTCTACGGTCAGTAGCAGATCGCGTCGCACTCCGCGCGAGCGTACTCACTGCGTTACGAACGCAATTCGTGAAAATTCTAAATTCAAATAGGTACAAGCGCTTATTTTACTTAACAGAAATATTTTTTATCCGGTAATGCAAATTCTAATTTTATTTTATTTGTCTCTCAAACAGTACAGCTATAGGACGAATATCAATCAAGTTATTGAAAAAAGTTTTGAATATTGCATGAAGCGCGAAAGCAACGATAGTGGTCGTGGGAAAATCTATTCGTAAATTTTGTGTTGTTTTCTTATTTGCGTGTTCGGTTACGCGGATGGCCATAGTATTTCCAATAATATTTTATTTATAGCATAAATTTAAATTACCTTGTTGTTCGATAGCGTAATAAAAGTTTAAAGTAAAATTGGACATGATGAAAGTGTCAGATAAGAGGCAGGCATCGCATCGTAAATATTTTACTGTACATGAATAAATTTCACGAAATAGCTAATTTCTGGAGGTCTCTTGAAAATTTGAATGTACTGTTATCAGATGGAATAGGCAGCACGAGTAAATATGCCGGTGGTGTAATCAATATTTCTTACGCATTATTAATACCGAAGCAAAAAGTGGCTTTAGAATGATTCTATTTTAGACCTAAATGCATTGGCATAAGAATGTAGGTATGTTTGATCAGCAACTATTGTGGTTAACTTATTCGTGAAAGTGTGAAACGCGATAAATTTAATTATGTTATTCTTTGTTACTTTGGCTTTATAATATTAGAGCGGAGAAATGTACCCATATATGTATTTTATTGTACACATAAAGTGTACACATTTCCTGTGATTATAAAAACAAAATGCCTATTCAATATTTTTGAAGGTTCACGCGTTTTCATGTTAAATGTCATAAAAAGGACGCATATATAACAAAGGAATAGGGCGGAAAAGATGCCTCAACATTCACCGATCGAAAGACAATCACAACATTTTTTTTCGTGAAGCTGCCACGTTTGCTGCTACTCGCTACGTAACTAAAGCTGCTACACAGCCTAGCAAACAAGCATAGTTTACAATCGTAGACCTGCTACGCTCAATGCTACGGCGTAGCAGTAGTTTATCCAACGTGCCTAACGTATTGGATTTAATAATTATTTATGTGCTAGCTACATATGGTGTATTTTACCTTAAAATGCATAAAAACTGTTTTTGATATCTTGCGCACAGTAGGATGATTACTATTGCGTTCTAATAGGAAATCGTCGAGTGAAGAAATAAAAAGAAAAAAATCACGTCGTCGCTCCGTCTTTGAAGTGGATACTTGTGTTAGAAAGCCTTAGAATTTTAGTTCCTTGGTTTGCCCTTTAGATTATTTTTTTAATTCTCTACCTTATGTGGAGGCTTTCTATTTATTTAAATATCAATCGAAGTACTTGAAGATTATATCTGTATATACCTATATGACGGCAAAGTTGAAGGATTAAGCTATTAATATAACTCATGAAACTAATGTTTCAACTGAAGAGGCAAGTTACCAGATGTCAAACTTCCATGCAGATAACGAATTAGTTATGTAACAAAAGATGGTAAGTGGTGATAAATCCATATTATTAGTACCTCTTATCCTTTGTTCGGTGTACGACAGATACTGTATTGGAAAAATTGGTGATTTTGCTGATTCTGTTTTCGATTGATCCTTCAATTAGATATAAGTAATATACCTAGTTTTTTCTTACACATATTTAACCTTGAAGAATAAAACCCGAATCGAATATCTTATGTAAACTACTAGTGTAGGGTCGTATATCCAAATTATCGCAATACCACTCTATTCCTTGGTATTCGTAGGTAGCTGAAGGCGTGATTAATGGAAGTTCTAGTGAAGTATGCATTTTCTCTTTCACTTCACTCGAAATTCACAGACATGTAAAATTATTTAATAAAAATTTTATGAATGAAACAAACAAAAGCCGTTTTGCCATTGCGTTCGAAGCCAAGGGAGTAAGTTAGTAATAAATAAATAAATGGATTTAAAAAACAGTATAGTTAACTTAACGAAAGCTCAATTAGTATTAAATATAAGATTAAAACAAAGCTTTCAGTTAGTTTAAATTGATAGAGACGTTAGTTTAGGAATTCCCTTGTGATTCGATTAAAGTTATTTAGTTTCGATGAGTTTAAAAAAGATAATACCTAAATACTGGAAGTCTTATATCATCTGTGACCTAACTAAACTTATTGAAGTATTAATGAATACAAAATATTTTTAAACCTATGACGCGCAAAAAATGTGATTTCACTACGCTTTACTTTAGCTTTTTATACTTACAAAAACGAAATATACATTTTTTTTCCTTTCCAATTTGATTGTTCTCAATAAAAGCGTCCTCGGAAAACGACAAGAATGTTCTTATAACGAGTCCGTCTAACCGCTCAATAAAGGGGTCAATGCGTAAATATACTATAGAATTGTTTTCGCAAAGTTGTTTTCGAGCTTCGTGTTAAGGTTCCGTGAAGATGTAATGTGAAAGTGAATCGATTAGTGAAATGGAGAGGCGCTCGGATGAAGGCAGGTTACGAGCGTCGGCACCTCAGGAACAAGGTAAGTATTTGAATAAATAACAAGTTCTCTACTGGCACTTAGAATTACAGCAAATTTCAGGTATTTATGTAAATGAAAGCGAACTGTGCGCCGCTTGGAATGGGATCTTTAATTTTGTAGTGTTACTTGGCATTCGTAGCTTGATTTTGGAGCTGTTAATGTGAGTTATACACAATAAAAAGTATATTTTTAAGGAAAACATAAATCAACAAAAAGGAAAATAAATACCCGCTATTAAAGCTACTAGTTTCAAACGATTATACACATTGCTAATTTAAATGTGCAAATATTTTGTTTTCGCTATTTCGGAAATTTATCTTTCTGAAACTGCTTCACTCGTTCATTTAAATGATTTGTTCCATTTCTTGTAATGTACGAGTAGCCTCGCCTAGTACGAGGGCCCTCTTCTTGAAATACTGCTACCAAATATTAATACGAATTTAAATGCTGGTCCACGACCAGCGCCTAGAATAACATATATGTAAATTAATGAATATATTTACTTATTGGTAAATATATAAGTACACAAAAATCATAATGGTGGGAGAAAATCCTGAAATGTTATATCAAAATGCGTGGCTACTATGTGTGACTCGAAATAGAGATGTAGCGATATATTGCGCCGGTCCTAGTTATACATATATATACCTTAGACATATACATACGTAATTGTACAGATGAGAAATCTGTTATGTTCTTTATGTAAACATTATTTACTTTATCTTTTATGATGAATATCTAACTATATTTGTATATGCAAATTAAATACGTAAAAAGTGAGACTTCATTCAGATTGGTATTTCGGAGATCAAAGGCGCTCTAAAACCAGAATGAGTAGGATTTCCTTTGTGCCGACAATTAATTAGAGATTCCTTGGCGCAAATTCTAGCGTGAGATAAGGCAAACCGCCCAGTGTCAAAGCGAATAGGTGTGGTATGAAGATGTTGGCTTTAAAGACCAGTCTTTGGTGAACCAAATAGTAATTGTTCATGGAGTCTTAATTTGGTCGCTTGGTCACACCCCTTGGCTTAACTTGGTCGCTTGTTAGACAGTCTCCGCCGGAGATATCTACTATAAAACCGCAGGCGCGGATTTCTTTTACGACGCTTTACTTATTGCTGCACTTAGTTTGGGTTTAGATACGTAAATAACTTAGAAACTATAAGTTATCTAGGTGAGATACTTATTTACTGTTTTATTCTAAACTTAGATGTATTTTTTATTTTTAGAGATATCTAAAAAGGTAATTTTTATCATTAATAGGTTCATTAAGTATGTTATCTGTCTGTGAAGTCCTTTTTTCAGGAATGAAAGGCAAAGCAATAAAAATATACAGCATATTTTTGACTTAGCGATTTCAGAAAGGAATTAAACCTATGAGGACAAGGAGCATATGATTTATAAACGAAATTATTTATAAGGCACGTAGAGATGATATAAACAGAAAATAAAATAACTAATTTATTGTTCGTGTAACTATAAATATAAACGTAGGTAATCAGCAGGCAGACGCATTGCCGATAATAATTTTTACTTCCTTCTCATTTTCCTTGTTATGTTCTTATTTATATGTGACATGACCCGAAAGTTTCACCGCGACGAAATAAATTTGATAGACGAGTTTTGGCGCGACCATCGCAGACTTCTAGGCAATATTTCCTCAACTTTTTTATTTAGTGTAGCTGACATAAACTTCGTGAGATGGGACACACCAAATTTCATTAAATTATGAATTTTTGTTAATAGCGTTTTACCTTCTTACTTACGTAAACGAACTTTATTTTGTATTTCATGGTAGGTATATTCAGGTAAGAAATATGAGTACAAAGTACAAATTATGCAACATTATCATTGCTCGTTAGACCTTATGCCCCATTTTGAAAGCCTATTTCAGAAACAGTTCAGATTATCGCCTAGTGGTTACGTTTGATAAATATTAATATTATAGAGTTGGGATTTTATGGCGTCGTTATTTAAGCCATAAAACGTTATATTTATTAACCGACCTTATTCGATGTACGTTTCAGATTTATGGCATATAAGTGCTAATAAGATTTTGATTGCTTGTTTAAATAACAATGATGAGTACTTACGCTGTTTTTGTTTTTTTTTTAATTTGTTTTTTTTGCGAAATACCTACCTATATGTTTATGTGAAATGTAACAAACACAACGACTACCTGCGGGTAACATTAATCACCAAAAAAGTAACACCACATTATAAACTTACTATAATGGAATATAATGATAATTAAATAATAAGCCGATAAATAATTAACTATAGGGTGCGTTTCATCGCGATCAGATTGATTTGTTTGTTAAAACTTGCACAGTGATAGCTATACCTAACATTGGAAAGCCCGAGGCCGTGAATATTCTGAATTTTCCGTTTCAATTCACGATAAAGCAATATAATTCTCCGATTCATAATAGGAACGTGAAGATCGATTTTCACGTTTCACTCGCTGCAAAGCATCATAGTTACATTTTGAAATATAAGTTTGCACATATTTTATACACAGCTAGACAGTTATACTATTCATTTATTAAACTTTATACTAAACTCAAAATACCTAGGTTTTGGGACGGTCGATGGAGGAAATACACTATTTAGAGAATTACCGAAATAACAATTTATTCGATGAAAAAATTAACTGCACACTTTCAAGATAACTGTCAGAAGAGAAACAAGTAGTAGCTCCTTGGTATATCTATACTTTAAATAGTTCCAAATAATACTTATAAACAAATGGCGAATACAGCTTACCATTAGAACAAACAGAAAAAATGTGCGGACTTACATATACTTAATTATAATGATAATTATCATCCCGATAATATTATGTTAATTATAATCATCATGACTATAATCAAATAAGATATATACAAAACAAACTACATAAATATGAATATATTATAACAACATACGGTGGTATAATACAACAAATTCAGATGATTATTATTATACTGATAGCGGAGTATTCTATGTCAAAAGGCAAAGATTTTGAAGCTACCATGGAAATGACGATTGTATTTAGATATTTGTGCTCTTTTGAACAAATTTCATCTACTGCATTTTGATATGCATGCGTACAGGACCTATAATTTTAAAAATACATAGTTATCTGTAGTAGATATTAGTATATAGTTACTAAGTAAAATTGAAGGTACACCTACACTTGTGACAGCTGCGTTATGTAATAAAAATACCCCAGGCTCTATAAACCTCCACCGCGGGTCACATATACTATACATGGCTATATATGGTATAGGTATGTCAAGTCAGACCTCAAACGTCGAGATAAAGCTGTCGGAAGTGGGGCGGAACTGTCTGCCCTGCACATTGTGGGGACTCTTCACTGTACTCACTATATATGCGACAGTTTGTGCTTACGCCGTGTTGTTTGTTATGATACGTGATACAACAGTATTGTTCATTTGTTCTACATTTCAACTACACGGACTATAGAATGGCCGTCAATTAAAATAAGAAGCTGTTGTGATGTATAAGTATAATGTGTGTGTAATACAATGTGAACTGGTCATTCTGATAAGTGGACTTTCTGCGAAGTGGCCACATTGCTGGACATGTCGCGAATTGGAAATTCTGCGTCTAAATCTCTGCCAGCATATTCTATCTTATGAGATTATTGCCATTTTCATTCATTTTTTGGTGACTCCTTATCCTACGCTTGCCTAAACAAATAATTCAAAAAGGTTTTACTTGTAAGTTCACTATATTTTCTCTTATACGATGATATGTAATTTCACGAAATGTTATGAGTACCACCAGAAATTATCTACTTATATAGTGTAGGTAATAGGATTAACGAGGGTTGTCAGGCATCTGACACATCACTTCACCTTCTGGAATATTTTGAGGCGTATTATAGTAATATTATATACCTATTATATTATAATGTTATTAATTAAAATGACAATCAGCATAGGGATGGGACACATCGGAGTTAACAAAGTTAAGTTTAAATAATGAAACATGCTTATTACGCAACGCTAGATATTAATTGCTGATTATACGATGTATAATCAGCAGTTCAAAATTCCATGCATAGGTATATGAAAGAAAATGACCACAACCTGTACCTAAGTTGTCGATTTTGTTTTAACTTAACAACTTAGAAACACAAGGATTATAACAGATTCGATACAAACTAACATGCAAAGCAGCTATCGACTATGTAAAGCTTATTAAAAATTTCATAACGAAAAATTGCAACTCTAATCCTGAATTTGTGCTCCGAAAATCCTTCGTTTGAATATCCTTTAATCAAAGGATTTGCGATTTGAGCCTGATATTTACGTAAACAGTGTACAGTAAAATCGAACAATATGGATATATTATATATAATAAAAAAGAATACAAATATCTACATACAAGTTAATAGCCCATCAAGGCGCTACTCGTTTACGAGGCGACACACACAGAGTACATAGCCTAGGCAGCTGAGAGGCAACAATAGCATTATAAAGGAGGGTTGACGTCGGCAGGCGGCCGGTTGGTAAATCACAGCCGAATCTTCAAGATTTTAAGGTTTTTTGATGATAGAATACATTTCGTCTACTTATCTACTTGCAAACATTATAATGATAATGTTTTCGGATTCTTATATGGACATCTTTTGTTTTATTGTTGCTAATTTCAGTGAAACCAGAAAATAAATCTACATCAATCTATCATTAGAAAATGTTTTAAAAAAGTATCTCAGATTTGTTCATAAAGGAACATTTACCAAATGTACAAAAATTATGCGGAACCTGTATTATTGTAGCAATTTGGCTCACTTGTTAGGTTTGATTACTTGGAGCTTAAAAGCTTGCTCTGGCGTAATGACTGAGGATTTTTCTCGTAGTAATCCTGGCTTTGATCAAATTGAAACCTTGTAAACCTTATAAAGAGCTATGAGCTTTTCACCTCTAATGGAAGTAATCAAGTTTAGTTCATATCTTAGCCGTAGTTGCTTAGGTATTGTTTCAAATTTGTCTATAAGAAAAGAAAATAAAAGACGTCGACGTCCATGATAAGACTACCAAGAAACACTTTTTTAATTAACTAACGCGAAAAACGTAATAGGCAATAGAACCGACGGTCAGTGAGAGGAAGGCTAATGTTGAATAGTTAAATAATTTAAAAGCGTTCGCTGACAAGCTCAAAAATAGATTTGATGCGTGGAAAAAGTAGGGAGAAGATTTTGACCAGAACTGAGACGTAAACAGTAAACTCGTGATATGTCATAGATAAATTGGTTTTCAAATACTATACCTAAGTAAATTATATAAGTGTTATTCGTTGCGAGTGGGGTGGAAGGTGAATACGTGCACCTGTCTTCAGTCTTAATATTACTAATACCTTCAATGAAATGATGCATGAAAAGCGCTGCAGAACATATTCATGGTAGGTACCTATATTATGGAACTACAGGACAATGAAAATGTTACGTCCTTTTATCTACACGGCAAAATGGTTCGTTTTACATGCATTTTAGATGAAAACGTAACAATATAGCGGATTACAACAGGCGCAGTATTTCGCTTATCCGCGGATATAATAGCGCTGCAAATACCAGTGGCAAAAATAAAATTAAGGTCCGTTAACGTGGAAATGATCGTTTTGGATGATTTGCATTTAAAGTGGGGTAATTTGGGTCAGTGGGCACAAAGCGATGTGATGTTTGCCCTCGTCCGGAATCCTCTCATTTTCAACGCCTCCGCCTCAATACTGTCCCTTTTTTAGCAAATACCGAAAATAATCTTATGTGTTTACGTAATGACACTGTGATTTTAAAAAGTCGATGGGACTATTAGGTCGCCTTTTTAAAATCACATTATGAGAACGTAAACTACCTAATACAAAAATGTAAAAATAAATTACGTCCAAAAAGAACTTTCACAGTAGTTCGCTTAACTTTTTGAGTGAATCGCATCAAAGGGAATGTGTCACCTATATTATATAGCTCATATTCTGATAGAGTAGTATATAAGAAGTTGTATATCCTCTAGGTAAGTAATAAAAGCTTTTCTCGATAAAAATTGTGGTCATTTTATTGCACTCTATACAGGCCAGCACCTGCCCATAATATTGCAGTGGTAAATATGTGCCGTGAGTGCAGTAGTAAATATGTTACTATAAAAACCTATACCTCTATAGGAAGAATCTCAAGATTTACTAGAAAATCTTGGTAAACAACGATATACAACAAAACTACAAAACACTTTTCGGGCTTTTACCATTAATAATTAATACAGTACACAAACAGAAAGTATAAGAACAGACTATAAATAAAGGTAAGTCTAATCTAACCTATTTATTTAAGTTACTTAGGTATCCCAGGAAAGCTGTTGTTTAGATATTCTTATTAGTTATTTTCAGACGAGATAGTAAGCAAAATAAACTGAATAGGTAAGGTGAGGCAGTCAAAAATCAACAACATCGAATGTTATCTCCTGGCGTTCAGTATGCTGAATTAATTCTACTGGGCTAATATTGACCGCATCCAATTTATATGCAAATCAGGTAAAACCGAGCCAAAGCCAATTATCGTCTAAAAGTGCTCCTCCATGTGTTCTTTGAGGCTAGCTTTCGGAATCAAATATGTATTTAGTAATCTGACATTCTATTCTATCAAATTTAAATAAAATAGGAATCAATATCAAGATACGCCAGCGTTCACCTGGCTAACTTGACAAACGCTACTAATTTTTTTACCTACATATTCCACCCTAAAGCCTAGTTTCGTAAACCAGGAAAGTTTTTTAACGCATGAATTTTAAAAAGTTAAGCTACTTTTTAACATCCAAGTTTATATGGAGTCAAGAGTACTCGCTTCATGTTATCTTACAGAGTTTCACACATAAGGATCTAGGAAATGCGGGCTCGCTAAGCTACGCTGCGGACGCTTCGAGATAAAGTTTTTACAAGGCACTAACGAGAATTTATAACATCCTCTTCTATATATTTACTGAATTATATAAGTATAAATATATAAAATTTTTGTTTTACAGAAACGAGCAATTTGTTTTATTTATGGGCTTAAGCCACGGGATTCCTTGCGAGAATTATTCAAATCGATAAATATTATGACTGTTGCATCTCAGTACATCTTCGACGTACTTATTTTTGTTAAATCTAACTTACACCTGTATAAAACATTGAGCGATGTTAACAGTGTAGCCATAAACTTTGTATGAACAGATTCCGACTTAAAAAGGTTAGGCGGTCTTTCGTGGGTCAAAGTGTAAAATTGTTCAATAAACTCCCTGTAGAGGCTATTAACTTGCCAATGCCAAAATTTAAATCATATATTAAAAATGCTTTAATGGCTAATGCTTATTACACGATTAGCGACTATTTAAATGATAAAAAACCTTGGACCCTTCCTAAAACTTCCACCTCTCACACTTGATTTTAATTTTTTTATTATTATTTATATATTTTCTTGACATGTTTATTACATATATTTTGACATTTACTTGTAAAACATATACGTGATTTGTGATCTTCAAGTGTCTGAAAGTAACATAGGTATCTATTATGTTAGATTATGGAGATCGAGTATGCCATGCACTCGCGCGTCAACTCGTGAACGGGTGCTGCCGGGGGAACTGGTTAGCTCGATCTTTTATTAAAAGTTTTTTTTTTGTTTGGTTAATTATACATATATATATAAGTATATATATTTTCCTTTCATCAGCACTTGATCACAATCATAATATGTTTCAGTATACCTTTTGACCATGTACTTTATTATGTACTTACATGTTATATTACTGATAAAAAATTATACATAAATTTATATTTAAAAAATGGTAAGCCCTTCTGGCATAATAGGGACCAACACTGTTTGAATGAGTTTCGTTCGGCATTTCTTCTCAGCAGTGGTCGTTCCGAAATGCTAGTAGTTTGTAGCTTTGGTAAACATCATTTAATTTAGATTATGACGTGAAAAAGTGCCTGTGAAGGTCTAATTTCTGAATAAATGATTTGATTTTATTTGCTTGTGATATATCTAGCAAGGTTAACTAAATGTATGGTTAATTAATCAGGGGTTTTCCTCAACTTTACTTTATAGTTAGTATTCTTATACTTATTGAACTTGAACAAAAAAGTAATTTGTTGATTTTATTAATATACTTAAAACTTATGATATATTATTTTTGGGATACACACCGATATTGTAAGTTGATGTTATTGATGATTATATTAGAGGTATAATATTATATTTTATTAAACTTTCGCGCTTTCGCCGTAGTCGCCGTAGTTGACGTAGTCGCCGTAGTCGCAACCAGATTCTGCTGCCACCACATCACTCTGCTGGCTGCGATCACGGCGACTACAAGGTCTTTGAAACGTCAACAACATAATAAAAGAGGTTCGTGCTAAGCCCAAACAACAATTTGTCTTAATACCCTTTCTATTTATTGAATGAAAATATTTAATGTTAGGAAAAAGTAACACTAGTCGTACCTAAACTATCGTTGGAGATATTTAAATATAGATCACCCGGCAATTTTCCTGACAAGAAAATAAACAATTTGACTGACATAACAACATTCTATTCTATGTATTTAATAACTAACAACTAATATTGATCGACCTAAATTAATCGAAAGCTCTTCATGTGAATGAATTGGGTATCGAATATCTTCACAGTTGTAACGTAATAAATGCTTGTATTTAGCACTATTAGCAATAAATTTCCTTAAAACTAGTAACGTAGACGGTCTCGGTGGCGCAGTGGTAAAGCGCTTACTTCTGAACCGAGAGGTCCCGGGTTCGATCCCCGGTCGGGTCATGATGGAAAATGATCTTTTTCTGATTGACCCTGGTCTTGAATGTTTATCTATATATGTATATATTATAAAATATAGTATCGTTGAGTTAGTATCACATAACTTATTTTGGGGCTAACTTAATCTGTGTAATTTGTCCTAATATATTTATTTATATGTATATTTGTCTATTTGTCTATTTTGTAGAAAGAGAAAAATTAATGTAGTAGAGAGGATATCTATGCACTTGTACTGGATAAATACATTTAAAATAAATTCATGAATACTGTAAATCCTACAACAGGTAGGGATTATCCCTAACTACTTTAATATAATATATAATAAAACAATAACACCTTGTTATAACTTAAGATTACATCAATCAACGTCCATCTATCTATCTATCCCTGAAATCCTTTCCTTGGCCTTCATTGACTAGGTGTGGACATGGCGTAACACAAAGATAAATTTGGCAGAGAAGATGGATCCGAATATAATAAAATATATACAAGCCATAAAGTTTCCACTTTCCAGTACAAAATCAAGGCCGTGCTAAACACCGCCGGCTGCGATTAGGCCTCGTTCGCATATCAAGAGAGTTAAAAAATCAGTTGGACGTTGGCGTTTTTATAACGCTTGCTACATAGTTGACATTCGACATTTCAACAATCTTTCAAAATCTTCTGACAACGTCCAGAATACATGCTCATATTGCATAATAAATAAATAATGAATGTGTGAACAAATGAATGGATACAAAAATACTAATGTTCACTCTGTGTGTTCACTGCAATACTGTTGTTCAATTGTCTTTCTTATATTCGCATTCGACGGGTTGGGCACTGAAAAAACGCTCGTTCAAGCAAGGCCTTGAAGCCATTTAATTTCTCCATTTCAGTGAGGTGAAGTGGAAATTGTAATTTCTTTGTTTACGCCGTTATAAGAACTCAATCAAAATACAGTATTGAGCTTTGTATAAATAAACAAATAGATATTATAAGTACCAACGGCATTTGCATTCGTGATATACAAGTATTGTTGCTATTATGATGTCAAGCCCAATATAGATTCCAGCCACGAACACCCATGCGCACCATACCCATACGAGCTACGTGTATTTCGCGTCTAAAATTCATGGGTGGGCGCGGATCGCGACCCACGTTTTCTTGGGGCTCTAGGTACGTTATATTTCCCCTTTTTAGGCAATTTTTTTGACGCCCGCAAACAAACATTTATGAACAAATCTCCTAAATTGAGCCGCAAAGTTTCATCGAGTTGCGGCATGTTATACAAAAGTTATCGACGTAAACATTTCGGGATGCTGTGAGCCTGCGTAATATGAATTTTTTATGTTCTCTGAAAATGAAAACGGACGAGGCAGCTCATTGTTTTACTTGCTCATATTAGTTGGCGCAATGTTTGTTATAGAAGTTCTTGTTTGCGCAGTCCCGTGTGGATTGTTGGTGCCTTCTGCAGTTTGGAATGTGTGGTATGAGCTACTACAACATGTGTGTAACGTTAAGTTGAGTTGTAAAAATGGAGAAAAATTGGCATCAAACTTCTAGTTACAAATTTATTTTGGAGATAAAGATAAAAAGAAAAAAAATGAAATAAATAAAAATTAATATAGACAGAGAGAGAGCTTGATGAAAAGAAGGGAAATGTCTCTATCAAGTACTCTCTCTCTTTCTCTCTCTCTCTCTCCCAATATTGAATTGGGAGTGTAAATATACAAAGATACATCAGTAGACAATGTACCTTACAAGCCTTATTTGTAAATCTTTGATACAGCCTGGATTATTAATTTATTCCATCTCCTTGCCGAAGCTCTGAAGGTATCGTTTGAAACGTATTACCCTTATTCAATAAATGTAATTCGCTGGGGAAATATGACGAATAGTGAATATCATGGTCTGATATCTGGCTGTTGTTAACTTGGGATTTTGATCCTTGTGTACGTTGAAAAAAAAATATAGTTTCCAAAATTTGAAAGAAAAAATTGTTTATGTACTTAATCCATCCTGTCATTGCAAACAAATTTTTGAACTTTACAAGTAGGTAACTAGGTATGTATCTAAAATGCACATGACTAGCTGTGCTCCTCAGCATTTCTATGAGAATTTGAGATGTCACATATCATATAAACATCATAAGGCTATTTCCATGAAAGTTCTAACTTTTTGTAGTATGAGATTCCGATATTCACCCTTTGGCGCGGTTTTGAGTATTCTGCCATTTGTTTTTTTACGAAGTTCACTGCTTACAAATACATGGGTCGTTCTCTATAATATTACTTAAAAGGTGTTCAAAGTTTCCCAAAGGTGCATTAGAAGAGGTACAATTACCAGCAGATTGGGTAGGGTCCCACTGGGATTCGACTGTAACCGTGTACGTGATCCCGAGAGCTAGGTCTATTATCATTATAATCGCTGATAGCTATAGTAAAGTAATAGCATTAATAATATTCAGGCTCAATGTCATAAATATTAATTATTTTTCAATTCATTCATTCAACTTTATTACATTGACATGTAAAAGACGGACTTACTTAAAACCTGACGCATATTTTATCTCTCTCTCTCTCTCTCTCTCTCTCTCTCTCTCTCTCTCTCTCATCTTTGCATGTTTGGTTGTTACGTTCGAGTTGTGAGACCGAGAAGAAGAAATTGTCAAGATTCGGCTGTGATTTTACAACCGGCCGCTTGCTTGACGTCAACCCTCCTTGGGAATGCTATTGTTTGCTATAAGCTACCTACGCTGTGTCTTTCTTAGTCGCCTCGTAAGACATTCATGGAAGGATATGTAGTAGGTTCTACTCTAGGGCGGAACCACATGGCACTGTCGCCACACGCATATTTATAGGTAGGTATTTTACTTTAATTTAGACTTGTTTTAATTTAGACTGAGATAGATCGTATCATTTAGGTAAGTGAGTAGCAGCTTTTCAGTAGCATTTTACCAATTTAAATTACACAATTGTGTATTGTTGAATTTGAAATAGGATGTCTATATATTCCTAGCTTTGAATTTACGTTCACATAAACTGAAACAGGTCAAAGGAAATTCAACATTGGACATCTGGACATACCTTTGTAAACTTAATGCTAACCTTACTCGGGTGGACAGTGCAGAATACAAGTACTTATGTTTTTGTTTCATCTCCTAATTCCTCTACGATTCACCGAATAAGCTCCGTCATCATCATCATCTCTAAAGAGGAAATATTTTTCACATACAATACAAAACCTTAGGTATAGGTAGCCTTAGGCATCACTACTAAGGTTCTTATTTTAACATGTAATACTGTACTATTTCTTGCATCTTATTTCATAAACCTTAACTTTGAATGGTTGTAAAAAATGTATAGAATTTATTAAAACGTCATAAGTTAAAAAAAATGAAGTTGGTATCAAGTTTGGAATAAAATAAGGTACTCGATGAATATCTTATACTCATATGAACCCTACCTAAATGATATAAACTGACTGACCTGTATTTCTTTCGCAATCGTGATAAACTAATACATTTTTGTACCTTGGACTAAACCTGCCTATTGATTTTATTTCACGGTTTTGAGTGTTTTGTTTTTTTTTTTTACAAATATTGAAGTCGTTTTATTTTTTTTTGTACTTATGTATTTAAACATCATCGGCGTGCAGGTTAAAGTCAATGTCAAACTTGACTTGTGCAAAATTAGTAGGTACTCCGTACAAAACACTGTGTAATAACAACCACCCTACCTTGTCACCCTTTATTACAATAATAATAACAAATTGTTCTTACTCCGATGCATTTTAATTTCCCGAGGGGAATGAGACAAGTCTCGTTTTTCTTTTGTTTTGCCATTACCACCGCGACCACAGAAATGATAATACTGCGACCGAGAGCTCTTTCATATTATTGGGAGGAACTGCTTCACATAGCCTAAAGCATATTTTTTTGTAGTTGCAACTTTATATTAAAGCCTTTGTCTCGTTAACGTTGTCAGATACAAATGTTTATCAACAAAATTACTGCATCTGTTTTAATCTAACCATATTTATTTATTACACTTTATTGTTTCAAGTAAAACCATACTTTTAAACTTTGAACCTAATGTTAAAAGCATTATCTCCCAAACCCACCTATCCATTAGGAGAACAAGAGAAATTTGTGCGCCGCAAAAAAGTAACACAATAAAGAGATGTGGTTTCAAATTTTTTTAAATTTCTTTTTCAGTTGACGTGGTGTCTTGAATATACATACTTACATTGGCTAAAAGTTGGCAAACGTGGCGAATTTAACGTTTGTGGGATTTTCCTTGTGGTAATTAAAAGCTCATATTCAATCCACGCGATATATACGTTGATTAAGGTAAGCACCACTCTGAGTCCGCCAATAATGTGTTTTTAGCTTTATAGAATAGTAAACCAATACAGGATATATGACTTGGGATTTTCTAAATGAGTCTTCATCTCATACAATATTATTTAGGATCAGTTGAGGCAGAGATTTATTTAGACATATCTATATATCCTGTAACGGTTTACTATAACTATGGATAAATGATTCAGTGACTGCAGTTGTCATACAGATAAGAATGAGTTGTAGCAAAATGACGCATTGTCTAAAGAACGCATTTAACTCTAGCTAGCGGATGTTCACCAAGCCCGCACACCGAACGGTGAACATCCCATATCGGTTCGTATATACGTACAGTCAACGTACAGTCACATCAACCTTCACAAATTTATTTAATGCCAATAGGCCACTATTACCCATTCTGAAGCTTGAGGAAGAGGGAGGTTTTAAAATAAAATAAAAATAGTACATGCGTGTAAAACTTTAGGCATTAAATATATACATAGTTTATGTTTGGTACTTATAAAGTGTTATACATTTTCATAGTGTGCGAAGTTATTAACAACCATAGATTTGGATGTTTAATGTAAAGTAAATAACATAGAATAAGATTCGAAATGATCTATACACTCGTGGTTTGACTGTGGTGGCGTATCAGACAGATGACTTGAATTTACAATTTTGAAAGAATATCGGTAAACTGACGGATGGCGTTAAATGGGCCTGTATCCGGCCCGTCCGGCCCGGCGAGTACCGGAAACGGATCCCGGATGCAGCATACATCCCACCGCAAGCCTACAAGTGCTTTGAGCCGTGCCGTAAGACTAAATGTCACGTGATCTGAAACAGAATAGTCATAACATTTGAAATACTCGTTGAACACGAATAAATAATAATCTCTCTTCATGAAATGACATTTTATTATTTATATACATATTAATAATATTTAAATATTTGCCCACCGGCCGACACCTCGCTGGATCGCTGCGCCGACTGGCAAGGTCGTCATGGACGTGGCTACTGATTGATACGTTTATATGTATATACTTTATTCAACGATAAAACATATATACTTATAAGAAAGAAACATTTATTTGCCAAAAACATGAATACAAACATACAAATTGATGTCAAAATGAATTAAACCTACATGTTTTACCGAATATAGGTATGCAAATATAAATAAATAAAAAGGAGCATGCTGTCCATTACAAATAACAAAAAAAGAATTATAATGTATACTAGCACTAAATTCTGAGTCTATCATTAACCAAATCATTTAAAGTACCTATAATAACATTCATCAGTTAGTAAAGACTTGAGGTGCTTTTTAAATAGATTTAAATTTAAGCTTTTATATTGATTTGGAATTTTGTTGTAAATTTTCGGTGCCATACATATATACTATACTATTACCGAGTAAAGCCGTTTTTGATGGGTGCATGCATAATCGATAGATATCTCGATGATTCCTCAATACAACATCAGCTAGACGAGGGAATAAATGAGGATTGGTTTTCACAAATGTTGCTACCTCAAGTATGTAAAGTGACGGAAGTGTAAGAATTTTGTGTTCTTTAAAAAACGGCTCACAGCTATCAGTGCTTTGGAGTCTAAACATTGCGCGAATACAGACAGCGTTTTTGCATTTTAAAAGCTATATCCTTATCCGTCGAATTGCCCCAAAAAATTATTCCATATCTAAGTATTGATTCCACTAAACCATGATAAGCTGTAAGAAGCGCTTTTATATTTAATTCAGAGAGTTTAAATAGCACAAGCACCGAACTACTAAGTCTTTTACTAAGACCTAAGCTTTTCCAATTTAATTTAGAATCTATAGTTAGCCTTAGAAATTTTGTTGAATTAACTTCTTTCAACACATGGCCTTGATATTGTATTTTATAAATTTCCGTATCAAGCGGTCTTTGACTAAATGTATTATATTGGTTTTGTCAAGATTTATCTTTAAGTTATTACATTTATATTTAAGTTATTTGTTGTACATTATTGTATAGCTGTTTTAAAATTTTACAAACATTTCTTGATCATATTTTTAATAAAATAGAAATTAAAAGATCTGAAAGTGTTTTTTTCTAAAGTTGAAACAATCATATTTTATGTGGATCAAGTCTTTTATCCATCTTGAGAACAAATATTTCATTTGTATTCTAATACAACCGAGATTACTTTTGCGGTTCGACGAGTTTTGTTGTTGAGTATGCATAAGAATTTCGTTCAAAAAAGTATCTTCTCAAGGCTGTGTAAACATTTTTTGATAAAAGAAACATTCTACTCGTACCTATTTTCCTGTGTGGTTTGGTATATATAGGTAGTATAAAAAGCCATGCTCCTGTTTCGCCGTATCCGCAATGATTTTGTTTACGTAAAATTTTATTTACCTTGTTGTGTATGGGTTGACGTTTCCTGCCACAATCTTGCAAGATCATAAATATTTATGTTTACATATAATAATCCTATCCTACAAAAATGTATAAATGCGAAAGTTTGTGAGGATGTATGTACTTATGTTACTCTTTCACGAAAAATCTACTGGACAGATTGTTATGAAATTTGGTACACGTAGTGGTAGAATATAGCCTTGATTGAATAATACTTAGAGTAATTTTTATCCCGAAATTCCCATGTGAGCGAAGCGCAGGGGCGTATAAGTAGAAAATATTTATGTGTAAACTAGTAGTTTACATATAAATATTTTCGTAAATACTATCCGAATTAAGGGTATCAAATAAAAATTTTAACTTCTAGAATACCATATTATGAAAACTAGCATGAGAAAACTAAAAAGTAAAAAATATTAATTTAAAAACATAAGTTTTTATAAATAGATCACTTTTATGAAAAATAAATAATAAGCTAAATAATATAATCATATCGCGAAAAAAACGAATAATAAGTTTTTCTTATAATAGAAGCTTTAGTAATTCCTTTTTATGAAATTATTATTGACCTAAATACTGACCTTTAAATGAAATCTTATTAAAAAAAATAATAATTTATATTCTCATCATTTTCTATTTAAAATGATAAGTAGGTTTTGTGTCACAGTGTGCAACATATTTTTAAAACAAAATAGACATTATTTAACACTTTTTACTTGTATAAAAACTGAAAGTAATGATTGAATAAAAAAGATATTTAAGTTAAAATTACGATATAAATAATTCTGAGTCTAAAGACGCGATATTCGCCGACAACAAAGTCAAATAACAGCTAAAGTCTGGTAAAGTTGTGACGGCCATCTATTGTGTCTGCGAAAGTCGAGTTTTCCGTCCATTGTACTCCATTGTGCAAGGGTCGATAGAGTATTTTGCGAACTGGTTATATGAACTGAAGCTACGAACAAAATTGTTTAAATTTACCTAGAGTTTGTTACAGTATTTTAACAGGGACAGACAATTTTATTATTTCTTGATCAAAAAAGTAAAATTGTGTTTAGTGGTATCACGGTATTCTTGGACATTTCAATAAAAGAAAACGAGTTGGCATAATACATGCGAATATTAATTTAGAATAAAAAAAATCATAAATATAATTTATACGCATTAACACTAAACATCCTGTATGCAGCTGTACAATAATGTCATGCTCAGTTATTACTTTATATAAAGTAGATGATTAAAGTACTGATATTCTGCCACAACCTGATATACGATCAATGAATAAATGTACATATTTATTGATTTTCTAGTTAAAAAAACAATGAAGTATCAATACGTAATGTAGTAAGTGACACAATCACTTTACAATATTTTTAAATATCAATTTTCTGACTTTGTAACCTTTTTTTCCGCGCCCTCTCCGCCCTTATCGGGGTCGTGTCGGCCCTTCGTCTGAATTCGTTATCGTTCATTTATTTATTTTCAAAATGTTTGAGCATTTATTTATTTTTCTGTTAGTTTCCAGTAAGTATTTTTTTCTTCTTAAATAGTTTAATTCTCATTTATGGTTTGTTAAAGTCAACTTTTGTACCTGAACATATACCGACGACCTCGGTGGCGCAGTGGTAAGGTTCTTGCCACTGAACCGAGAGGACCCGGGTTCGATCCCCGGTCGGGTCATAATGGAAAATGATCTTTTTCTGATTAGCCCGGATCTTGGATATTTATCTATATATGTATTTGTTATAAAATATAGTATCGTTGAGTTAGTATCCCATAACACAAGTCTCGTACTTACTTTGGGGCGAGCTCAATCTGTGTGATTTGTCCTAATATATTTATAAAAAAAAATATATAGTAATCTATAATATAGTATGTATAGTATGAATATTTACGGAATAAATAGTTATTTAAAAGTCAATAATATTCCACCCACAAGAGCATAGTTCGTATTAGAAGAAGTAAATAATGTTACTTAGGCCATACATCGAATCATTTAGTTTGTTTTAAAATGGTTGAGGTGTTTATAAAAAAACACAACATCCCGTAACAAAGCGGCTGAAGCTATTTCCGAAGGATAATGAAAGGTATATACTTTTAATACGTGTTTTCTGGACGTTTTACGCAAAACCGTTTTCCGAGCAGGGTTGTAACTAATGATATTTTCTTTAACTTTTAAAATACCTAAATCGTCGTACTATGATCTGAACTTAATACAACTTTATAGGACGGTATATTACTGGGAAGGCTATTTGAAATTATTTGTCTGTGATAAAATCAAATTGGCGCCACATGCAATAACGCCTATAATATTCGCAATTCACACATTCTACTTTTATTCACTTTCCGTAATATCACCTAAGGCCCCTTTATCCTACTCACATTAAAATGCAGCAGCTCTATAGTAAATATACAGATGTAGTTATATCTTATCCCGTTATAGGAATAACAGCGCGAAGAGTCGCAATACTGAAGCTATGCTTCACGCAGAGAGATGGCCTTTCATTTCTCTCCAATATAAAGATATTCCGAAAAAACCCGTTCGGTGAAGTTTTTAATGGTAAAAAACATTAAAACGCTTCGTCTATATCTATCGAAATTATGTATGAAAAAACGAACTCATTATGTAAATACAAACTATCTAAAACTATGTTTTTAGCACACATTTCTGTGTATTTAACGTTCGGTAACCCTGTATGCGAGGAAAACGAGCATGCACGCTGAATAAATGAAGCGCGTAAATGAACACCATCGCTTCCGCGCGGGACGGTCACTTAAAAATTAATTCGGCTAAAATGTTTTCAATGTCGATCTCAATGTGCAATTTGCTGTTTTACTGTTGTTCACGTTGATATATTTTCATTTGAGATGAAATATTTGAAGTGATAAAGAACAAATTGAAGGTTTATTGAAAGCTTATTTATAATTGCATACACCTACATACAATTTTTGAGATTACTTTGTTTTGCTCTTCAATATAAGTCTAAACAAGTACCTAAATGGCAAAATCAATTATGGATACATCATAAATTAAATAGATAACACACCGATCACACCGTGCACACGTTAACTCAATTTGTTTACTAGCTATTGTTAGATAGCTCAACCCGTGGTTGCTTATGTTGGACCTTGAATGAACTATATGTACTTATTCCAAATTTCCAAAACTGTCCCAGTGGTTTAGTCGCCTCACCGACAGACAGAAACAGAAGAATGGAAATATGGATATAACCTCACTGAAAAAATATTATCCAAAAATTATTAATTTACACACACTTATAAACTACTATACACTTATGAAAATGTAGTGAACTAAGTAAATATTATTGGATGATGTAATAAAAGTTCCAAAGAGTAGTTTGGGCACATCGCCGGCGGGTCGGACCTGTTGCCGCGTCATCAAATATGTACCAGGAAGCTGACTCGGTGAACTACCGGTTACCTGCACTGGGTTGTTAGTCTACTGAATTATACAATATCTTGGTATCCCTTGGTATATCGTATACTGTTAGTTAAAATAAAGGCCTTACTTTTTTCGATAAGAGTTATTTACCTATTGTCAAAAATAAGTTACTTTTTACAGTATAACTCAATAGGGAATTGAATAGCTATTGTTTTAAAAAGGTAATTGAAATTGCTAGTTAATTGAATAGAAATTGGTTAGAAGTGTAAAAAAGCCCAAATTTCAATTTAATAAAATATGTATTTTTTATGTAGATTTGCCAGGGTTTTTCTTGTCGAATTACCGACGAACAGTCAAAGGAATCCCATTTATATCGAGGAAAACCTACGAAAACATTCGTAGCTTTGCTACGAACGCTGCTACAACTCGTAGCACTTTGGATCTACAATAACTATTTGCCCATGAAGAATTAGACAAGTTCTTCTTAGTATTAACTATGACTATTATTTGAAAGTATTTGCATTATGTATCCTTTCCTCGTGAACGTTTACAGTATTAACTTAATTTATTTAACTTCCATGCACAAAAATACAACTTGTAAAAGTAATATAGGCGGCCTGGATAGGCTTATTAAGATATTTTAAGGGAGTATAAAATTGGGGAAATTCCTATGAGAACTAAAAAAATGTATTTTAAGGATTACTACTCGCTCACTAGCGCCAACTCACATTGTTATTAATTTCTTTTATTTCTTAGCGAAAATTAAAATCGGCCCAGTGGTTTAGTTGTGAATGGGTGACAGACAGACAGACAGACTTTATTACTGTTCCGCACTATAAAACCCTCAACCTGACATCTGGAATCAGGATAAATATGGAGAGGATAGAATTTTTCAACATCTTTTAAATCGGTTTACCATCTTAAAGTATAAAACGCATAGCCTGCGTCTTCAATAAAAGTAAGAAAGGAAAGGCATTTAAGTAGTCAGTAAACACGGCAGTTGGCAAGTTCAAACAGATGCATTTATTACTCGAGGATTTGCCAGAACCGGGCTTTGAATAGCCGACTTGAGAGTTTGAAGAATTTTATTGCAAGTCTGTGGAGTTTATTGTCTGCCAACGACATTGAAGGTATTGTTATGGAAGAAATACTCCATAAGTCGAATGGAGCTGACACGAAACGAAAGGCAAATTCTAAAATCCCTATATAACCTATAGCAATCTGGTTGACGTACCTACCTTTCTAATGATGAAATAATTTTTGAAATCGGTTCGGTAGTTTTGGAGATTACCCGCCTCAAACATACAAACGCTTACCTCTTTATAATAATAGTATAGTATAGATATGATGAAAAAATATGTTTCGGGATAACTTCTGGACAAAAGAAACGTTTTTAATAAATTTGGCAAGCGAATAAAAGTCGATAATGTGTCTTGACATTTAAAAACTGAATATAAACAAAAGTTAGCAAGTTTAACATCAGTTTTTTTAAAGTGAAATCGACTATAGAACTTTCAATATTTCGGCAACATTTATTTATTCTCAAAGTAATAGCTACTTACTTAATGGGACTTAAATACCTACCAGAGCGATAAATCCAAAAGTTGCATGCGATACGAGTTTTACACATGTACATTTTAGACCTGAGTATAAATTAACGTTATATTATGTACCCACATAACATAACGTATCTAGTCTTTTTCAAAAACACACCACACGCGAGGTGAAACTTTTATTTTATTCGCATAGCTAGTAAATAAATGTTATTATGTGTGTCAGTATTACTCTTTGTGGCATAATATTCAAAGTGATATTGTTCATTAAATGTGTTTATATTCCTCTAACTCCGCTCGCCTTTGACAATAAAACGTTTATGCAGAGCCGCTGGTAATTGCTTTGTTAAGTTTTTATTCACATGAATAGAGAAAAAGAAAAACAATCATCATGTTATGACTTTACTAGCTGTCATCCGCGGCTTCTCTCTTGTGAGAATTTGGGGATACTTTTAATTTTGACTTTTGATTCATAAAACTGGCGTATTCAGTCAGTGAAGAAATTTATTTTGAGTAAAAAGGTTTTTATTTACATTGTGTAGTGTTATATTTATGTGTGTGGGTTACATAAATAAAAGTTGATAATCATTATTTTTATTCTGATAAAACCTATCATAAAAAGCCTAGCTGCCACTTGGGGATCTTGATATCCCATAATAATGAGCCGGACTACGATATATTTGGACATTGACACGGGTTCTAAGTATGGCTGTATATAACATAAATTTTATTGTATGTTAAAATATTTACGAGGTATATGCTACCAACTGTCGTAATGTTGATGCTTTTGATCTCGATTCATGAATGCTAATATATACGAAATAAACGCATTATTACCGTAAAAGTAGTTTCTACAATTTTTAGCAGTTTATTTTTTCTCTCTCAGCTGATACTTTTCACGTGTAACCAATTAGTGATGAGTACATTGTTATATATTGTAGCTATTGGTATTTTGTAACGTACTTTTCAAATTTTAATTGTATCAGGATTTTATGCTGTGCACGTAAACATATGTGTATAATCTACAATTTTGGAATTCGGCTAACAAAATGTTGCAAATTGGCCCATTTGCATCCAGTCCCAAATTAGCAGGTGCTTGTATATTTGTGCAGCGTGGTTCTGCTGGAGGCTTCATTGGATTCGAGCCAAGCTGTTAGTGCTATCTATCGTTTTAACTTAAATACTGGCCAAAACAAAGGCTTTAACTGCAACATTATCACATTGTATATTTTACTTTTGAATATGGATAAAACTTTGAGGATATCCGACATCTGATAGTGACTGTACATTTTGATATGAACAATAAGCAAATTAATATTATTGTTTTTGGGAATGGTGTCGATGAATGAATTGTTTAGAAAGTTATCTAGACCCGCGTGTCTAGCGGGGTGAGTCGACGCAATACTCAGTTTAGTGCGTCAGTACACAGTTCAAGAATATAATTTTCATTTTATTAAAATCATTATAACACTGATTCTCAAAGTCTACAACTTGGGAATCCTTTTTTAGTATCGGGCCATAACCATTTCTATAATCTAAGCACTACTCTTAAAACAACAACCGTTCGTTTGGCGAGTTACGTGACTTGAATTTTACTTTCGTAGGCAAATCAGTGGCAACCAGCATTTTAACTGCCCGAAATAGGTATTCGAGAATGATTTATAGTTTCCAATTTTGTACTTATTCTACTCTTTAAATATGGTTATTTCTGAAAATGACTTAATTACATAAATGTGTAATGACTCTACGTAGACAGTAAATAGGTACGAACAATATGAAAAACAAAATCTAAGCGAAAAAATGCATGAAAAGAACAAGTAAACAAAGTTTACTTAAGTTTATTTCTGTAACTTTTATACAATATAGCCCATCGTTTTAGTCAAACAATGATATATAATGTATATATATTAAATTATAGTGGGTTGCAATAGTCCACTTTGACGTTAACTTTAACCTGTGCGCCGTTTAGATAAAACTACGTACTTTCCATTTTTCAGCGCAAGTTAAATCAACGTCGAATTTAACTGGTGCAACACACCCCTAATCTGAAAAAAAAAAAAATAAACACGTAAACATCGTAATGGATGGAATGCATTACGGACGCACATGTGGTTCAGATTAGGATGATAAGAAGAGTAAGCTAGCGACAAATGGAGGTCGGATGTAAGCTTTCATGACACTTATTTTCGAATGACCTGATTTCGTAAACAATGCGTGACATTGGAGGTCCAATGAAAGAGGATATGTTCGGAGTAGTAAATAAATAAAGGGTTGAGAGAAATGAAATTCATTTTATCTTGTTATACTCGCGTCGCAATTCTTATTCTCTACATGTTATTATTTAACATGATCATTTAACAATAGCCTTTTCTTAATATTACTCAGTCAGTACATCGAAATACATCAATTTCTAATACATATTTATAGCGAAATAAAAAATAAGTTTTATTTCGCTATGTCTATATTTTTGTATGAAAGAGTGAACAAACGGAGAGCAAACTTAATTTTGTAATGTGTTATAATATACATTTGTATACCCGAAAATTCATCTGCTAAATAAGCTACGGAAGTTTGGCTCAAAAACTCACTATATACCTACCTTATATTTAAATCATACATAGGTATGCATAGTATAGAACTTGTTCGTTGAAAATCTATGTTTTGCTGTATTATAAATATATCACTTGTCAATGAACTGGACGATTGATGCAGGTCACGTACGTTTGTTTACTTTATTGTTTACATTTACATTCAATGCTAGCAAAACTCTGAGCTTTATTTATTAACAAGTTATTGCGTAATTGATTCCCAATTATTTATTTAATGAGTCAATTCTTTTTTAATTAAAGGCTGTTCACAAGACCATGTTTCATTAAAAAATAAATAGGACTGTAAATTTAAAAGTATACATTTTTATCTCAATTCGTATCTAATTATTCCTTTGTTTTTCTCAACCTCGCGAGTTCCTGGTTTCAAGGCAGTGGGTCGAGAATCCCGAGGTCAGTATAAAAAATACAATTAAAAGATTTGTAGAATCGGCTGTAATTTTACAACAGGCTACCTGCCTGACGTCAGTCCTCTTTGGAAATGCCATTATTACCAAGATTATTATCCCATCCATCTATACTACATCCAAGGAAGGATATGGATTATTCTATGGCGGGACTTGAGGTATATTTCATACCTGGGAAGGATAAATTGTTCCCAGAACAGTTATAACGCTGATATTGCACTCGTAGAGCTGTCATTATACACCAGGTACTCGCTTGATGTGGGTCCTCCTCGTGTCACATACGAAAAAGGGAAATATGTTCAGGAATGTGGTATATTTTCAGTTCCGAGATACCTATCTGGGATATAAGTATATGAGCCAAAGAACATTTCAATGGAAAATAGACTACCAGCAAACAATTCTGAACCTTTGCTATTGTGAAGTAGGTATAAAAATGAAACCGCGGGCAATTCATAATAGCGTGCACTTACATAATATTACTATTATGTAAGCGCCCTTTGTTTCGCCCATTTGAATTTCCCAAAAACTTCAGCGGGCAATTTTTTTTCATAATACTGCAATACCACGTGAGTAGGTACAATTGATGATATGACGATCAGGTATACGAGATGGTGCCTACACAGATGGGAATAGCATGATAATAAAATAGGAAATGAGATAAATTGGTTTTTAATATTCAGTTTTTAGTACTATAGGAATATAATTGTTATAGTAACTTAACACCACTGTAACAACCAAGCTTTTAGTGTATATATGACGGTATCAGATATACACTACATTATCTATCAAACGTGGGCGATTCCCAATTATTACCATTTCATGATATCAGTTACGAACTTTATCCTCGTATATCAACAACACATTCCACTTGGTTTTTCTCTGTGAATTCATTCAGTGTCTTTAAAATTATAGTAGCTAACTAATTAATATGTTTACCTATTCAATGTTTGCTTTAAATTATGTTGTATTTAGGTATTACGGTATTGAGCGTAATGCCTAAAATGCAACATAAGGTAGGTAATGGGTAGGCGAACTCAATGAGAAGGCCACAATGCATAAAAGAAAATCAGGTACGGTAAAATAAAACAGGTCGATTTCTTCAAACCTATATGTACTCGTATGTCATAAACAATGACGCTCAAGCCGATGTGAAGACGATCCAAAACTGAAGACAAGGCGAAAAATCATAAGAAGAACTGACCTCCAATAAAACGGGATGAGGCAAATTAAAACATTTAATATCAATGGTGTCATTTAAGTTCCTTTAATATCTAACACTCCCGTAAACTTTCCGTCTCACAACAAGACCTTCAGCTATCAAAATAGGTCATCAGTGTGCACAGCGAGCCTGATTATAATCATAACAGTTGTATTATATCGTTGAAATGACAAGTTACCCTGCTTGGACCTCATTCTGGCAACTTTTCAATGAATTTCGATAGTTTGATGTGACTATACAACTTTTTACTGAATGTCCTGTTAGCCCAAAATGGGCTAAAACTTTCTTAACTAGGTGCGAATTGCACTTTGTAGAAATGTGCTCTCTATTTTAGTTACAGATTGAAAAATAATAAGCATGATATTAAATTGTCCCCTTGCGTTATCTTAAAAAAATTGATTTCCGTGCTCGTACTTCATAGAGAATTTCCGGTTCAAGACCTAACATAATTTATTAGCTATAATACAGTGAAGTCAAAAAGAAAATTGTTTTTGGTGTACTTAATTTACGTTGAAGCGTAATCCAAAAGATTGGCAGCAACTTTTATTTCAGCAACGATTTTTCGTTTAAAAAACTGTCGCAAATAGTCCCCCGCAGAAACAGAGCACGTACATGCCCAGTTGTTCAGTCGTCCGAAAGTTTATTGCGTTAGGTAGTGCCTCTTTTGTTGGTTCAAAACTCGTTATAGTTCTACTATTTACTTTTCCAGATGGGCTTAAATATCTTGCGAGTATACGTCTGTTGACGAAGGAGAATCAAATAATAGTTTTCTTCAACTAGTACAACTGGGGGATTCGTTGGTTTGAATGGGATGCAGCCGCATCCCGTTCAACGAACAATAACATTGATATTCTATTGTCTTCTTAAACAATTTCTATAATGGTACGTTATACCTCCACACAATGAGACATGTTTTTTTTCGAAGCGACTATAATAACGAAGAGCCTTTGGATGAAGTCTACGCTAAAAATGCAATAGCAGTTACAAAATACACAGCGGTATAAAATCATACAGTTAAATTGAAATACAAATATGCTATTATATGTTTTTACCTCTAGCCAGAAAAAAATATACAGTGAGGAATTGTTACATATAAAAGGCTCCTACATTTATGACAACGAGTTTCGTGTTCTATTTTTCGAGGGTTTTAAAAATACCTGTATGCTTGTTACAACTTTTTCCGTTATTTTTTGCACAACAGAATTGTTTGTTTTTTTTTTCTTAAAGGTTTGTCTTAAATTGTTCTTCTCAAAACTTTGTTTTTTCGAAAAGAAATATCAAGCCATACTATTAAACTTTCCATGTTCCCATAAATAGCATGACTCTCGATATATTCGTAACATAATGCTTTTCTAAACTGTACTCCAGGGTAAAGTGAACGGTAGATCCCATTTACTTCATTAATTTATTAGCTTAGTTACGTATTCATGTTATTGGAACATATAACCATTTAGACTAAAATTTGTTACTGCAAAAGTAATAGCTATAGTAAATGTTTTTAATTAACTAAAGTGCGTTCAAAACGTTATATTGTTTTAAATAGTCATCGATACAGCCTTCAAATTGGAGGATATATAGTATTCAAGGTAGGTTCAGTCAGACCCCAAAGATAAGTTGTATCCCAGGGCAATAAATATCAATACTACTTGTTGTATGCATTAATAATATAATGGGGACGTCCATACTTATGATAATTTTCAAGCAAATGTATTAAAATTTAAGAATATATTCAAATTCTACTCATAATCCTGTTTTTGTTTTCCCTAATCATTTCTTAACCAGTACACGGATGCCAGCTTATGTACTTTGCTATTAATCCAGCTCATCAGGCTCTCCAGGCTTTTTTACATTACATGCGGATCGAATAATGCAAATAGCGTCTGTATACTTAAGATATCAACAGAAATAAAGGTAAATAGAAATAAAATTATATTTTAGATTAAACATAGAAATTGTTTTCAATATCATCAATACATATAATAAAATTGAAGAAAGGCCAAATTTGTACATTGGATATTTTTTTATATTCTTCATGGAATATACTTAGTTACTATCAGTAACTAAGACAGTAACTAGATGACGAAAATATAATTTTGGATTTTTTTTCTGTCTGTCTGTCTGTCTGTCTGAACGCGCATCACTCGAAATCTACTGAACCGATTTGCTTGAAATTTGGTATGTAGGTACCTTATATACCGGGTTAACATCCTAGATACGTTTCATCCCAATAAATGGTCAGGTTCCCGTAGGATAATTGAAAAACTAATTATGAATAAAAAATGCCTCAGAATCTCGGGTTAACATCTTATTAGATATTTCTTCCCGGAAAATGAGGAAGGTCCTGTAGGAAAATTAGATACATTTCATCCCGGTAAATGGTCAGGTTCCTGTAGGATAATTGAAAACTAATTATGAATCAAAAATTCCTCGGAATTCCGGTTAAGATCTTATAGACATTTAATTCAGGAAAATGAGGAGGGTCCTATAGGAAAATTATAGATATATTTCATCCCGGTAAATGGTCTGGTTCCCGTAGGATATTTGAAAAATTAATTACGAATAAAAAAGACATTTCATCCCGGAAAATGAGGAGGATCCTGTAGGAGAATGAAAATAACAATCCACGGATTTACTTTAAAATTTTGTAGAAAGGTGTAAACAGAATATAAACAATTTTTTTAATCGATGAAAGTCTGATATAGATATAATTAGAAGGTTTGTTACCTTTTTTCAACTTAATTTTGTTATATTTTAGTTTTGAACATAAAGATAATAGATGGCGCCACCAAGACTTTTAAAACGCGCTATGGTTTCGCTCAGACAAAATGATATAAAAATGATATTTCATTGTATTCATACAAAAATTGTTATCAGTTGTCAGAAGGACTTTCTATGTCTACTTTCTTTCTTTATTAAAACTAAATTTATAATACTACAATACCAAATATTATAGCCCATAAAAACATTATTAGTACTATAGTAATATTAGTAAAATAATACAAATTGTGCATACATATGGACCAATGGTGGGCCTATTGCTAAGCAATCTCTTCCAGCCAGCCTTTGGGTAGTGAGAGAGGATAACAGAAGAGGGTGGGTGCATTTTGAGCGCAGTATGTATCAATATATCAGTATAAAACTCTTCCGTTACTGAGTGACTGACTGACTGACTAATAGACAATGTACACCCGAAAGTGCTGGACGGGAAGCTGATTTTTGGCATGTAGGTGAGCACTACGGGAGCGATTTTTAGAAATTCTACTCCGAAGGGAATGAAAGGGGTGAAAAATTGTAAATATGAAAGTTCTAGTCCCATTCAATTCACCCCCTGGGGACTTAACATAATTTTCAAGATAAAAAGCTGAAAATTGGCACACTTACTTTTTGTAGTAAATAACAGTAATAGTAATACGTAAAACGTCATGGAAAATGGGACGGCACGCGTTGCAGAAAGCAGGAAATGGGAAGGAGACACGTAGTGGGAAACGGGACGGGACACATTGCAAAATATATGATGGCACAATATGTAGGAAACGGTACGGGATATCTACTTTACGTTTCATAGCAGGAAGCGGGATTGGACAAGTTTGCGGAATGAGATACGCAGCGGGAAACAGGAAATTGAACTAAAGATGAGAAAAAGTGCGAATTTGAATCATGTTTACCAGTCTTACAGAGTACGCGATAAAAAAATTACTGAGATTTTACTATGAAATTCACGCGGGCGAAGCCGCGGGCAAAAGCTAGTTTCGTAATATTGGATATGACATATTTGTCGTGGTTTCTTTTCCTTTAAAAATAATACACTCTCTCTCTCTTTTTGATCCTTTTGCTTAAAATTACAACAGTTATAAAAATAACTTATTATGTTTGTTTATAGCCTACGAAGGATGTAATACCTTAATTTCACTAACTTCTTGACTTTTATCAGAATACATGGAACCGTTATAACCCGATTAAACTACAGACATGGAAACCTCCAAACTTTCGCCGGCATAATGGCTGTGCATAATGAATTAATATTCATTATGTAGGCCTGAAATTCAGCTAATTTGTTCAAAATTATCACTTATATACAGTAAACCATTTATTAAACCAGTTTTGAAGATCGGCAGGAGTATCCTACATACAGTAAAACGTAAATTCACTATAGCTACCGTCCAAATAAAAATGGCAATCGCTCTAAATTATGTCGTTTTGAGTTTTAGCGGAAAGATAGGACTCGAGTGGGATTTGAACCCATGACATGACCTGACTTCAACATACACAGGGCACTCTGCTTCAAAGCCTTTGTATCTGCCAGCTTCCTGGTAGTTTGTTTTATAAAAAAACTTTTGGACATTATCAAGTTAGTGGAGTAGGAAATAGTATCATAGAGGAGGCTATCGAGCTTAAAAGCCCAAAACTCAATTAGTAAGAAAATTGGGAGCACGTTCTGCTCACTGTTCGAACGTGCCAGAGCAAAATGGGCGTCGCCCTCGATGTGATAGTTTCCATATAAAAACTTAATTCGACTAAATATATGGGTCAAGGATTAGGTAGCTGAATGGCTGTTAGAATAATATAAAGTCAAATTTATTTACATACTTTATAAAGTTTCTATTATATGCTATATACCTTCTATATCAATATATTTAAACTCAGTATTTGATTCTAGTAATTCTGACTCTGTAGATTAGCTTCTACTAGTCCTTACGGGACGAACTATATGTCTTATATTTTCATGGACCTGCTACGAGTCGTAGCAAGGATTGTAGCAGGTCTACGACTACTTATAAACGGATTCTACATATAATGAGCAAATTCGTGTAACGGTGTATGTATTTTTGAAAATAATTTCGTATCGAAGTGTGTAAAGCAGTAACATATAGTAACGTTCCTTAAGTTCTCTTCACTACAACACGGCACTGTTATGTGTTATTTCATACTATTTATTATCACAACATCCTGATGTACGCATTACACGAGGTATTCTGGATAAACAAATTTAAATAGACGGCGTCCTAGCTCAGCTGCAAATGCGAAAAGACAGCGCGACGCGGCGCTTGGTATTATCGCCGTATTTCTCGAAATATGCATAGGGTAACATCGTGTCGGTAGTATTCCCCTGCTCAGTGAGGACGCCGGATAACAGTAGGTCAAGGATTAGGTCGTGGTCGTGTTCGTGCACAGTGGCGTTAATCGCCGTGCTGAGAGCGGCACAAAGGGAAGGCACCGGCATTCCGTTTTGGGCCGGACGCCGGTTGGAAGTGTTCAGTAGTTAAGTCTAGTGTGTACCGCGATAATGTCAAGTGGTTTGCATGCAAGAAGCATTTTCACTCAAAACACATGTGTAAAACAGTTTTTATTTTATTTTAACGTGACCACTTATTGACTTTTGTGATTTTTCACATTAATGTATGTAATTGTATACGTGTAATTATCATCATCGGTAAACCTTTATGTCCCACTGTTGGATGTAGGCCTTTCAGGTTGTTTGTTACGTGTAAGTATTTTCCAGATAGTCGTAGATATAGGTAGAAAATGTAATATTTACTGATGTATAAAATGACACTTTGGACATTATAAATGGAACAGGACTAACCATTGCTACGATGTATTAAGGTTTAGTATGTGTTTAGTATATGTATTTCTGATAAAAAATCTATTATTATAGTTATCCTACCATAATATATGGTAGAGGTGAGATAGTATATCTTAGCCATATAAAGAAGATCCACACAGTGAAATATACGAACCTTTTTCTGGATAAAAATGAACGTGCTTATAGTTGAAAGAGTATACGTAATTTGCACAACTTCGACATTTGTGTACGATGAAAAGGGTTCATTGTGTTTATTTAGGTAGTTATTGGAGCAGTAAGTATTTGTATTTACAAAACATGCGATAAATAAACTTGCCAATGGCTTTTATTATTCCTAGAAATATTAAAAGCCATTGGCAAGTTTATTTATTTAATTATGATGTAAATGTATTCCTAGAAATGTCAAATTAATAATTACTAGTTTGTCTCTGCTTCGCTTGGGTAAAAACATAATTAATTATATACCTAAACCTTCCTCAGGTATCACACTATCTATTGGTGCAAACTTGATGAAAATTCATGCAGTAGTTTCTGAGTTTATCGCATACAGACATACAGATGGACGCGGCAACGGACTTTGATTATATCTATTAATAAATAAATAAAGAGCATGCATATTATCATATGCTTTCTATGACGAAGTGTCGCATATTTTTAAAGCATATATTTGCAAAAGTGCTCATTACAGATAACACGTTTTCTCGAAAGTGTATTTAAAACTGTGGCAAGTCTCTAATGAGGCCATTCTTTGCAGACGCGGCTCCCACTTGGGAACAGTTCACGCGAGAATCGAGATGACATAAAGTTGAAAAATGAAGAAAATCTAATGCCAATATTAATTTCCCCGTATATGCGGGATATATCTGATTTGTATAAATTATTAATAATGTGTTTTAAATTAAGACAAAATTAAGAATGTACACTTACTTTAATGAGACCCGTCAACCATTGAGAGATTGTGTTTTCACAAGATAATGTGAAAGTTCAGAACAAAAAGACTTCTGAAATGATAATATGAATTAAAGCTCTTTAACAGATACCATACTCCGAAAGTGTTTTTACATAATGTCATTTCGTCACAAGTCTATAATGAGGTTATTGTTTGCAGGGACTTCCCCCTCTTGGGAGCAGTTCGTGCGGGAGTCGCTAGTCCAGGCGGCGTGGCCCGTCGCTCTCGTGGCGCCTCCGCGGCGTGCCCTCACCGTCGACCACCAGTGAGTACTTCATCACAAGATATGAAGTTCTTAAGGTCGTTTTTAAATCGAACTATACATTAAATATCCAAGTTTATATACTAAATAGTATATATCTACGTGGCATACTAGTGGTTGTGTTGTAGGTAGCATGATTTTTTACGATTTCAATACATTACTGTGTGTTTCTTGTTATGAAAAATTCACTTATTCATGAATCTCTGACACTGACAAGTGTGTGTCGAAAATATATTCGTCCTCGGAATTAAAACTAAGGTAATTTGTACCTTTAGCGACATTACCTACGGCTTCGTAGTACTTACAACTAGTAAATAAATAAGTAAAACAAGTATAGGCTACAAATTACAACATTTTCCCGCGATCGAAATCAAATTTTCAGAAGAACGAAGGCAGTTTGAAGCACTAGACTACAAAAGTCATGACAAATTTTACTCTGTTAAAAAAGTTAGGTAGGAAAATAAGCATCATAGCAATTTATCAAATAACGGAGTACAAAGGAAGGCTAATGCCAGTATTGCTAAATGGCGTTGTTGGCATGACTCGCATTTATCTTATAATTATGAATATCATACGCTTGTTTAATTACTTAGAAACTACAACGACTTTGTAGTAGGTAATACAAAGCAGAGTATTTCACTAAGAATATTTATCCTTCTTTTGACTTCAGATTATTTTTATAAACCGAGATATTTACGGGGACAAGCGTTTTAAAACCAATATTTTAAACATTAGGTCACTATGGAGGTCATAAATATTTAAGTAAACGCATATTTTTGGATCAAGTAAAGTAATATAAAAATAATCATATTTATATTTCATTTGCCTATATAAATAGCTGAGTCATGTGAGATCTTTGTTATAATTTTATTAAAATTACATTTAAAAAATATTGTACTTGAAATTATTGCAGCATAATTACCACACAGTAATTGGTGTGCCTTTCATTATAACTTCAAAAGCCCATGGGACGATAGTCATCCGATTATTCAGAAGTATATAATAGGCGATTATTTATATTAATTTGCGATTTTATTTTACATTGTTTTAAAAGACTCCAACTCAAAGAACTTTGTCTCTCTCTCTCGCATCTGAGCTGGCTTTTTCCGCTGTGATTGAGCTTCCCAGGGTCCGCGTTTTCCCAATTTTAGTCTCCACTTCACACGGTTGTCGAAATCCCTAGATGTTAGATCACTTATTATGAAACTGTTTAAATACAAAAATCTTTATAATGTATAAAAAATATAAAATTTGTGTCGAAAAAAATATGTAAAAAAAAATTCGTATTCGTAGGCGACCTACAAATATCGTAGCATGTTGTGCTACGAAAACAGGATAACATCTATTATATCAGTATTGCGAAATCAAGCAAAATAATAGTAAAATCAAGGAAAACGTAACTTAGCAGCATGTTTACGTGAGTACTATTTGCGCCTCAAGGGTTGTGAGGTAGGAATGAGATAAACAAAAAAAATCTCATATTTATACGGGTCTCCCTCATTCACTAATGCGGCCAGAGCCACATAGTTTCTAAGTAAGATTTATGAAGGTAACATCGTAGTACTCAAGCTGAATTTGATGAATGAGGTGTCAATCGATTTGCTGTTATTTATCTCTGTTTTTAAACATCGATTTAGGACTAGAATTTTATATAAACAATGTCTGTGATTTTTTAGTTTAAAACGAATATTATTTATTATTTCACGGAAAGGGTAACTAACATAATTACTCATATCGGAGTGTTTCTTGTTTCATTATCAGTTAGGATGCCGCGAAACCCAATATTTACAACTTTGAACTGCCTACCTGACGTCAACACTTTTTAGGATAGCTGTTGTTAGTGACCTCTCAGCTATCAAGTCTTTTTAATCCTTACGACACACACTTGAGGACTCGCAGTGATGTTATTCTAGGGCGGAAACTACCCTGGAAAGGGTAAATAATATTGTATTGTCATTATTGTGTCAGTACAAATTCGATTCCGCTTTGAAAGGGCAATCTAGTGACGGCTGTCGAGAATGGAATGTGCATGTTTTTGTACACATAGTATTGCGACATCTGTGTGTATACGCGTGGACAGCGCGGAAATTAGATGTTCTGCATCACGTGACTGGAATGCCCGCGAGCGCACATATTTCAGCTAACATGACGTAATTATGCGGGTGGAATTAGGTATTCGATTGGATTTATTTGATATACTACCTTTATCTATTCGCGCTGAGGTTCAAGTACTTACTATAGGTATTTTATTGTTGAATTTTCAGCATGTTTTTCAATTCAAGGTAAGATTTTATTGTTTATGCATTTGTTTATGCCATGTCTGTTTTATTTGACAATAGGAAATATCCTTTATACGAGGGTTTTTATCTTGAAACTGTAGACTCATACATAGGTCGGAGTAAAGTTAAAATATAAGAGTTTTAAGTGAAAAGCAAATTATGAGTAAAATCAGACATATTAGTACCTACATCTTGAACAAATTGACTAGTTTGTACAGTTCCCTTTTTAATTTTTTCTTTCATTAATTGAATGAATTTATCGAAATACATGTGGAAATAAAAATTTGTGAGATACAATGTACTCTAATCTGCGACTGTACCTTTTAAATCAAATTAAGCAGCAAACTTGTGAACTTGGCTCTGCTTTGATATGTAAGTAGATAAGTTGTTTCAAAAGCCGAGTTAGGTGCTTCATAGTAAGTAGTAATAATAGTGACCAAAACCAAAACCGCAACAGTAAATTTCAGTGGCTGGAATGAGAGGCATGTATTTTGGGAGCCACAAACCACCGTGGCCACGAGCGGGCTTTCTACCGTCATTTTTGTTACGTTAATTTTTAATGGTTTTACACGCGTTGGTCACAAATATTATTTCCAAGGCTGCCGATGCAAATTATTTTTTTATTACTTTTATTCTTTACTGGCTTTTGCCTACGGCTTCGCTCATAACTTATTATTGTCAATATCTCAGATTCTAAGCAACGTATCGTAAACCTATACCAGACTTCAGACGCTATACAACTGTAAATCTCATTTAGTTTCATCCAATAGTTTCTGCAAACAACAAACACACAGACAGACAAAAATTCTAAAAATAAAATGTTTTGGCTTCTATTAGTCCCATAAACACCCCATTTAATATCTCCTATGTATGTACAGACATAGCCCACTTACAGTTTTATTATATCTATAGAAGATAGAAGAAATAGGTTAGCTTTTTTCCGTGGCAGTTAGGGTGTGTGAAAACATAGTATATATGTACCTGCCTATATACCATTTTCCTGTAATCGTCACTGATGTTAATTTTTTTTTGAGGTAATAAAAAACATCGACGAGAATTTTATTGCGAATTGAGAGAAATAAAGCTTATTTACCGGTCTTAAAATGTCGTTACGCAACGTCTATCAAATTCATTTCGACAAACTCTAGTGGTAATGGAATTTCAACTAAGAATGATTAACCTTTTTTGAAAAAGGTAAACCAAAGCTAAAGTACTAAGTACTTATATCACAAATTGGTTCGAAGAGCTAATTAGTTCTCTCTTTATCATTTGGAAAATATGTATTTTAAAATTTCTTTCTTTACTTATATAGGTGTATACATTATCTATATACTAATATTTACTTATCTATAATCGGTAAGTGGGCTATGTCTGTACATAGGAGATATTAAAGGAAAATAAGTATGGAATCTTTTTCCCAAAAAGATTATTAAGATAATTTAACTTAGCCAAAAAATTTTATTTTTAATTCTTGCCTGTCTATCTGCATGTTGTATAGCAAATGATCTAATTGAAAATCTGAACCCAAAATATTGTTATGAGCATGTGTCCACACGTAATAAACATGGGCGAAACTGCGGGCAAGTTAAATAACAAATATTTTGCATTACATTATAAACGTTTGCATAATCAGATAGACATGGGTATTAAATTTATTCGTGATACCTCATTTGAAGGGATACAAAAGAGGACATTGCCCCGATCCGAATTGCTAATACCCAATCTGTCATTCAGCGCCGTGGCGAAGATAAATCTCGCGACAATAGATTTAAGAGTCATTATTTATCCCATGATACGAAGCGTGAATCCCATAAACAGAAATAAATGAGAAAATCTTTTTACTTTTTAGTGACTAATGGGAAATCTATGGTAGATATATACTAAGCTTTAGACAACGCGTAGGTAATATCCCAACGCGGTAGGTACAAAAAATATTAAAACAATTATCCGAAAGTAATTATATTAACCCATCTGTACCTAATATGAAGCAAAGCGCGTTGCAGTGTTATATTTATTAGCAAAATATAGTTAAAATAAAACTTCTAATTTGAAAACGGCATCACATTCCGCTTGCTCTATCATCGAGACAAAATTCGCATAAATATGCTACCATTTAGTATTTATGCGGTATTTTTATGTATAAAATACCTTCTTCTTTATGAGTGTGATCCACTGCAGTGAGCAAAATGAATAAACATAATTTCGGATTCATTAAATATGCGGCACACGTTTAGCGACCCGACATCTCTTTAGAAGTCCAAGCCTCCTTTAAAGAATTCCATCAATGTTTGAGAGCTACCATTCCAAACGTTATTTATTATTTTATTAGTGTTGTTTATGTGAATTGTGCGCTGATGTAATAAATTCAAACGAAAGCCAACCGGGTCGCTAGTGTGAATATTAAAGGCGCTCTGTAATAAAAGGAGACGCAACGTCAGTCGTATACTTTCAAATATTTAGCAGACACATTCCCTGGTACGAGGCTTCGCCAGACATTTTATTCCTTGAAAACTACACTGAGAATTCAAAGTGCCGGCTCGTCTACGAGACTTCTAATAACGGTTGAATAGATTTTAAACGCTTGACTAGACAGACATTTTTTATAATATAGTAAATTTTTAAATGTCATTTTTTAAAGTTAATCTAATAAAATATGAGAAATAAAAATCGTTTAAACGTAATCATTTATAACGATTTGTCGTAATAAATGACCTACCTATAGCTTCAAAGATTTCATTTTAAATTACAGCAGGTAGTAAAAATATAAATCATAGATATAAAATACAACAGATATCCTAGGATATTATCTGGGGATATGAATCATATTGTCAAACCTTTGTGGCTGTAGCTTTCTGAGAAAACCTAAGTGCAATGGAGTGCTTTTATCTTTGTCACGGAAAGCGTGACAGTGAATAGTGTGATAAAACAGTCAATAGGCAAAATAGTATGTGCTTTTAATGTAAATATTTATTTTGTTTATTAATACACATGTTCTTAGGACTCTGTCATTGATAAATAGATCGCGCTTGATACTAGATACAGGCACTCGACCAAGCTCGATATTTTTGATTAGGCAATTTAATTTTCGACGTGTCTAATAAAGGATTATTCGCATTTTCGTTGTTATTGATGCTTTGTTGTTAAAGCTGTATATTAGAAAAATATATGTTGCCCGTGGCTTCGCTCCCGTCGGAATTTTGACATAAAATATAGCCTATAGCAATTTTGAATAATGTGCATTTCTAATGGTGAAAGAATTTTTGAAATCGCTTCAGTAATTTCGGAGATTACCCGCCTGAGTCATACAAACTCACAAAAGCTTACCTCTTTATTATAATAGTAGGTATAGATGAGTAGAAAGATAATTTCTTACGATAAAAAACTATGAAAGTTTATTCTAATGAACTTGAAAGTGACCTAATTGTCTAATTCAATACAAAGATGTACCGATCATATTTCATAAAATTGGAGTAACAATAAAATGAAACGATGATAAATATTTCACATTTACTGTGAATTTATTGTGAAAGTTCCAGTTTTAATGGCAGATCAAAGCCGATTGCCCCTCATTCAGTGGCGATGTCAGCGGCATTCGACAACTGTCATAAAAGACTTTAATTACGGCCGAGGGGACATCCGTCCATTTTTTTCATACAAAATAGATAGAATTTGGCACAGAGATAGGCGAAACGTTCCAGAGAAAGTTATCCGAGCGAAGCCGTTACGGATCGGTATATATATATATATATATATATAATAATTTAGTAACCAAACAGACATCCAAAACGATTTTATTATGGTTCAATTTTCATGAGGTATGGATTACCTTACCCTAACAAAAGAAGGGAATAAAAAGACGAAATTGAAAAGCTTTGTGTGAAACATAAAAGTCGATCTCATCTCGCTATTATGTACGAAATCCACCAAACATATCGATTAAAAAAAAACACTACTACACTATGTTTAGCCTTAATTTGTATGATAAATCATTAAATGAAACTAATTTAAGTATTTAGAGGATAGTAGTGACTCTCCTCTTTCATTTAAAGATATATTATGATTTTATACATGAAAATGCCGTAATGCAAATTACAGCTAAACAACAAGTTGTTTATATTTTTTCTTATGTATTAATTTATTTTGATTAATTTTTTTTAGTTAGTAATTTATGGGGTATTTTATTGTTATATAATAAATCAAATTGATTTTATATTCACGTCGTATACATAGCCTATGTCACCCAGTTACAATATAATAGATATGGCATTTAAGAGTTATGATGGAACGATATAAAGAAACTAACGTACATACATGCATACATTTATAGAAATAATAAACTCTGAAAACATAATACTCCATTTTTGGGCGTATAACTTAAATTTACCCATTTAATTATTAATTTATTAAAATTAAAAGACTTGCAACTAATAAAAAACTTCTAAGTATCGGACGTCTGTTCCAGAACAAAGGGACTACTGAAGCAGAAAACCGCGTTGCGTACAAAGTTTGGATATTTTCTTTGGTCTCGTTTGACAAAGATAAATTACGAACTGTTGTGAACAATGTTACTCCCTCAATTTAATATTGCTTGTATCCACGGATGAGCAATGGGGAGAAAGTTTATATCATGTAATATGCAACTTTTAGTTGGCCTAATGTAAACATTGTCAATAAGTCTAATTTAGATCACACAGCGTAGTAATAAGTATGTATAACTACAATTTTACATTGCAACTAGCGGAAATTAAATTGGATTCCCGATATTTCCATTTGATTAAAATGGAGCTTTGTGTCTAAGTACATTCTAAACATTTTCAAAAGCCATAGCTCTAGCATTTTTTAAGCTTGCGATTAATACAGGGTCATTTACATTGTGTATGCTTGCACGGATGATAAAATTGAGTCGGCATCCAGAGGAATCGATATCAAAATATGACAAAAAAAATTTGAGCTCTCCCTTAGAAATCGGTTGATCATCTGACCGCACTCAGTATGGAAAGTCGAAATTTTCTTCTCATTTAGTTGATTCTTTATTTTGGAAATCGTTGTATTCTATGCACTAGTATACCTATAACAAGTTTCCCTGTATGTTAAGTAAGGTATAATTTTGAACAATGGAATTGTTGAATTTATAAGAATAAATAGATAGGCATTTAACAACAAACTGAAAATAGACAAGCCAGTTAGCTAAATATAGTGGATGCACCTAATACAACATTTTGTTTTACTTATGTAACCGTAACTATCAATATCAAATAAAAGTGTTTATTGCGAACAAGTTTCTGCCGAAGTGATGAATATTCCTTAGAGAGAGAAACTCATAAATAAACAACGTCACAGAGCGGCGACGAAACGAAACGTGGCTAAGTAAATAAATGTCCCGGATAATAACGTGTTTTTACCCGACTCGAGGGAGAGTTGGTAGCTTTCTAACCCGCTGTCCTAGGTAAGCGGTGGAATAAGAGTCGATGCGAAAATATTAGTGGAAATGCATTATTGACGCATTGCATCATGTAGCATTGCCGTAAAACCTAAATTTTTAAACACATGTATGTACCTATATGGGATTATAGTATAGTATTATTCATTTGCAAATTCATAAATTTTATATGATACCTAATGCAGTGGCGAGTAATTGAAAAATTAAAAATTTTGTTTTACATTGTTTCGTCATCAATCATCATCATGACATCAAAAAGAAGAATAAAGGCCAATGGTCTACTGAAGTAAGCAGGAGTTAGAGATTTGGTCAACCCATCTCGCGATCGAGGACGTTTGCGAAAGTTTAACCACCTATCTTACTTTAATGAATCAATACGAAAACCTGTGCCGTCCTTTGGTCATAGTAGTTAATTACGTGGAACACGGTGACGGCGAGTGGAGCCTATTGCTGCCAATTTCCTCTTTTTGTACCTTCCTTTGCTACACGAAAACACAATTCAATTTGAGGACTAGTTGGCCGATTCTTTTGTAATAAAATAATCCTACGATTATTAGCACATTCTTTGACTGAAACAAGGAAATTGTAGTTAAAAAGCGGACGGAATTGTCTGCCTCCTCCCGCACTCCGCTTTTAACCTATTTAACTATAAGTACCATACTTTTTTTTGACACAAGTAATTCATATTTTTTTAATTTATAAAAAAATATTTTTACTCAAGTGAAACAAATAAAAATGTTTTCGAATTATCCAAATAATAACACCGCGATAATAGTTGTATGTTTTATAATAGTTGTATGTTTAAGTTAAGTTAACCAAACGATAATTCACAATTATAGCAATATTATTTTACCCAAATATCAGATCACTAATTCAAATATAATTGGAATGTATGTTATGTGAATGATTTTAAACACAATTACACATATGTATATATATATCGGAATTGTCAATACAAAATGTTTATAAAAAGGGTTCTTGTTTGTAATTGAAAAATGTTTATAAATCTTTATTATCCTATAGACTGTGAAAAACTTAAAGCCTGACAAAGTCTGAAATAAATTCGTATTATACATCTATGGACCACACCTAAAGTCCTCGAAAACATACTATCTAGTAATAGTAGTAGAGTTCTGGGATAATACAGTGATGATTAGCTCAGACTGACCTACGGAAAATAAATCATTATTGTATTTATTAGCAATATATCATTAACAACCACTAACTACGCTCATAGTGCGTTAATGAACTTAATGGATTTCGTAACACTCATGAATAAAAATCATATTAATCTCTTCTTCACTTACAAAAGATTCTCTCTTTTCACAAATGTTACAAATATATTTTTCTTTTTTATTTAAAGATTTTTTAGGTAATCGTTTATCCGATAGAGCCCAACGCTGTCTACGAACTAACTATGACTAGACAACTATACATTTACGAAGTTGGTTCAATATAATAGGATCATTTCCCGCAAAATATGGCAGGTGAAGCGAACTAGCACTAAGGTTCCCACCTCGGCGGATAATAAGATAAGTTCGCCTTCTATCTCGCAGCCAGGACGTGTAAATCTACTCTCGTCGAAATTCTTGAAAATATTACTTTGTTGTTCGGGGTGAATTTTCGCACAACTTACGTTAACGTGTGAGACGAGACGTTGAACGAGCAAATCGTAAAATCTTTTGATCTCACCAAAACTTTTTTATGAGAAGCGAAACGTTTGACTTCCACGAATCTAAATGTTGATGAACACGTTTGATGTTGAAACGCGAAAATTTAATGATTAATATTTTATTCTATATTAAAATTATAAAAAATATAAACCACATAAACATGTAAGTTTGATTAAGGTAGGGTAAAGGAGCAATTGAACGATTTCAAAGTCATACCAAAATTAGGTCCAAAATATGTGTATGTCCACATACGATCAATATGTGTATGAATTGTTCATATGCCAATATGATAAATACTAAAGAAAAAACCTTTAGAAGTATTCTAAAGGTTTTTTCTGAACCTTTTTGAGTACCAATTAATTCCATGAGAGAAACATCTAACTGAGTTGAGACAGGATGCGACAACCACGGCGCGGCGGCCGGAAGTTTGGAAGGGCGGCGAGTCCTCGAAGAACGGTAGTATTTGGTAGACGTTTCCACTGTCGCATGTGATATTGATTATTTTCTAATAATTTATTCCGTCATTTCCGTTTCAGAAATAAATATGCCTTCCGGACGTTAGTTCCAAATTAAATGCTACTTCCAGATTTTCGGTGTACCTAAGGCAAAAAGTTGCCATTGCTGATATTATATATTTTTTAATTAACTACCAGAAGATAAAACTCTTCGAAAAAAGCATTTAATGATACCAAGTAATGTTTTCCCATGGTTGTTTCTAAAACCTAACGTTTAGTTACTGACTCGTGTCAGGAGTCGGGTGTCGCTTCGCTCGTCGCACGTCGTATCTCCAATTAGATCTCTCTGTTTGTTTCCAATTTCCGATGGCTTTTCAGTGCTACAGAGGAAAAGGTGAGAAAAAAATCAATGTTCCGTATATTACATTTAAAAAACTACACATAAGGGTAATATCATAGCGAAATAAAAATTCTCGTTTTCTATCAATACAATTATACTACTACTATATTATTTTTCCCACTACAATTTTTTTTTACATTCGGAATCAAAAGTAGTATGTTCCACATGGTTAAAAGTAATCGAATCCAACTAGAGCTTAGCCTAAAAACCTTGTCGAGATTGAATTGAATTGATTCCATTCGAACCTTGTTTAATATTTACAGCTATGATAGCTAGGACAGCAACGCCATGGCACTGATTTAATATTTAATGCCAGCTCCACACTGTCGCCGAACTCAGACACATGCCGACGCGAATGCATGAATTTGTAGTAGCGTAGTTAGTATAAATGCTTATATTTGCAGCAATGAAAAACCAGCAATGTATACCGAATCCGCCGAAGTGTGACAAACTGTTCGACGTCAGTGTGGGGCAGGCATAAGAAAACAAGCCGCAAATTGAGTCGCCAATTAAAAATAAATAGACCAAAATCAATGAATAGCAGGACAGCCTGGACACACATATCCTTACTTCAACCCCCTTTCTTATACTAAGTATGTGCTTAGTGTACAATAAACAAATTATAGACAGTCTATTCTATAGGCTTAAACACAGCCAGATTATTTGTAATAAGTCGGCGCATGCTCACGAGGTTTCGAAGTAGGTAATACTTTCAAATACTATGTACCTAACATAGCGGATGGAATAGATAATTGGTTATGGCCAATTAATAAACTACGTTGTAATATAGGTAGGTACCTACTTTGTTAATTAAAAAGTACCGTGCTTCAATTGTATGGTTAATTAACAAATAGAACTTATATAAGTATTATAATCGAAAGTAGGTGACCTACTATAGACACTATAACTAGTTCATATTTACCTATGTACCAGTGAATGAGAAAACGTAATTCGTTAGTACAAATGCAATTTGGGTAAGTACGTAAGTTTTGTCTCCTCAAGCCATCCATATCCAACCACAATTTTATGTATCTTAAAAATACTGTGATTAATAGCCATCCCGAATTTATTAATATTATAATATATACATGTTATGGAACGACGGTTGAGAGAGTTTTCCCACGCGTAGGTACCTTAATCTTGTATCCTAACTAAGTAAACGCTTTTCATAAAAGCGTGAGTTTCCGCATGTCGCCAAAATATTTCACATTATAAAAGGTAGAAATCTATGGTGATCTTGGACTGTTTGATTTATCCGTTACTAGCAAATCGGCTTCGCACGGATGTAAAATTATGCATATAACCTTTCTCTTTGATCACTCTATCAAAAAACCTGCATCAAAATCCGTTGAGCACTTTTAAAGATGCAAGCTAAAGACAGACAGCGAGAAGCGACTTTATTTTATACTATGAAATCGTAATTTAAAACCAACTGTTGAGTTTGTATAATTCATAAGTATTTTTCAACGGTGCAGTATGATTATGATCGTTTATGAAACGTTTCATGGATGTTTGGGTTTTGTATCTTATCCTAATTAATGATCCTTTACCATTGAAGGAACAACGGATACTTTTATTGTACGTTCGAAATTGAAGAGAACTAAAGGAACCACTAACATTATTTATTCTCAGTAGTTCCCCTAAAAATTCCAACAAATTTTTGATAAAAACAAATAAGTTGAAAAATCTGTTGAGAATTCAAAGCGGGGATTAAAAGGTCGTTAAAATAACACGTTTAAGTTATAAACGTGTGAATAGATATTTGTGAATTTGCTGCCTTGGTAGTACATAAAAAGCATTGTATACCGAAATTTACCCAAGACAGGAGCATATTCCCAAAGCGACGCTATACTTAGATACAGCAAAGTGCGAAGCGAGGTCGAGCGCTATTGACACAAACTATATCTCGAATTTATAGAGGTGATAGCGAGTGTAACCATTTGTAAATACACACCAATAATACGTAACAAGGTATTTGCAAATATTAAATTAAAAACAATGATAAAGGCTTAAAGTCACCTGTTTTGAAAATATTGATGTGCATGACATGCATAAATTTAAATTTTCAGTTAAATTCAATTAAAATCTTTACATATAATAAAACTGTAAGTGGGCTATGTCTGTACATAAGATATTTAAGTAAAATAATTATAAGGGGTCTTTATAATAGAAGGCAAAATATTTTTTTAAGAATGTTTGTCCGTCTATACTTTTGTTCGGTTTTCAATCCAATAAAAAAAAACCTTAAAATTTTACCAAACTAAACGAATATGATTTAGATTGTCCTACTTAAATCTAAAATACATTTTGGAGAATCTTTTTATTGAAAGGCAGTGTCGTTAACCCTAGATTAGGCAAATTTTCGCCCTGAGACCAAATCAAATAGAATTTGGTTGGGGAGGAGGGCGGCGCGTTGGGCGGTAGCGTGAAATGAATCTGTAATTGATGAATACAGACCCAGGTGGGGCATAGTGACGATGGTGAATCGGTGACGAATGCGTTCCATGCTTTAGGCTCACTTTCATGCGATTTACATAATTGAATGCTTGCTTGCCCTGTGACTTGAGTAGGTAGACAATATGTGAAAATATTTCAAATAGACTTGAACAAGCATAATTTATTCTGCTTATAAAGATCTAAATAATGAAGAAGACAATAATTCATCAATTGCAGTTTTACATTGTGTTGTGTAGAAGGAGGGCCAAGACAAGACAATATCCCGCCGCGTGACCGCACCGCGCGCAATCGTCGCAATCACGGCTCTGTGCTGTGCAGATGGCCGTTAGAAAGCGGGGAGAAATATCTTTATTTATTTTATCGATGTCATGTCTTTACACGTTGCAGCAAATCGATGGTACTTAGTTAGGTACTTTCAGTGATATGACAATTAATACACAGTTTAGGTATAATAAGAATTTGCCCGCTTGTTTTTGTGTTGAAAATTCAATCGAATCTCCTATCAAACTTTAAGTGCAAAAAACACGTTTGAAAATAATCGTGACAAAAACTAAATAATACTAGAAAATAGTCTAATAAATAAAATATCGTACCATGGTCAGAATAATATAGAATTTATAAAATATCAAGTTGACCTATAATTTCAAAATTTTAATAATAAATTTTAATATTTGGTAGGCTGAAGACGTTGATGACTGTATGGGAATAAACGAAGTCAAACAGTTATATACATACATTTTCAGAGTTTCAAAACGATAGATCCGGTTTGTTACAGTAAGATTTATGTTTTCAGTGGACGTTAAAAATGGCGCGCGCCATTGTCCGCGCGATATGTTTATCTTCACCTTACATACATATGTTACACAATCACGAAATGTTTCCGGAAAATATTTTGCAGTGGGATTTTCTTTGCATGAATATGTAACGTGTCTGCCACAGATACATTATGTTTTGGCTTGTTGGTTTTTAGGTAATTTTTCAATGTCGCCAATTTTCTCCTTTTTTAAAATAACGACTATTTCCTTCAAACTTGGTAGATTTCTGATATACTTGTTTAGTTGAGTTTAAATCATACATATGACATATTTCATTATTTTCAGTGTATCAGTTCAAAAGCGGACATAGGTGAGTCTAAATTTGTTTGTAGTGTGATAGTGAGCAATGCAATTAGATGCCACTGATATGAGATGCAGCTTCTAGTGCTATTTGGATTGGGAGCGTGTGACAAATATTAGTGAATTAGTCTTAATGTCTAGCCACACTAAAATACACACTGTGTGTTCACTCTTAAATTGAACTTTAATAGATATTAAAAATTCACAGCACACATATAAATATAGTTTTATTATTGTAAGTAACCAGAAACTCACCACATAAAATATAATAGTGAGTTATAGATTTGAATCCGTAGGGTAATTAAAGAATTAAGTAGATACCCAGGTACATAGGCAGTTATCAGATATACAATAGGTACAGTGTACAATACATAGGTATTGTTTACATAGGTAAAGAATAGGTGGACTTAATGCCAAAAGCTAGCTAGCCATAGGTCACATTACCTATAAATAATGCAAATGGGCGCAAAAATAAACTTAAAATATAAATAAGTACCTACAAATTTCTCATATACAAAAAATGTATAATTTTCTTTGAAATCTCATGATCTAAGAGTTATTGACAACAATGCCCTGCGGCTTCGCTCCCCTGAGAAATCCAGGATTTTTTTCAAATAATATGTCACATTATGTAGTTCCAAAGATTAGAACGTTAAAATATTTTCATATTTTGTAGACGATTTGCGGAAACAAAGGCTGTAAATAATTTACTAAACAACCTTACGCTTGTGCGGCTGTCGTGTCTGTATGTTGTTGTTAGCTTTGCATCAGATTAATTGCATGCATAGTTAATAGAGCAATTGCCCTGAATACTAGCGCCGCGCTAGCAAAGGAAGGCAGTGATTAGGCGCTATCAGGGATTCAATTAGACCTATGCAACGATTCACTAGAAATTTACATTACAGAATTCTGTTAAGTTCCAGAGATTGGCTAGTTTAAACACAAATTAAGTAAAAATAACCTATTTTAATATTTATTAGCGCCTATTAGATGTGGCCGACTATAATATGTGTAGCTATTTCTTATCTCAAATTAATTAGTCTTTCCACTCGTAATGGAGAAAAGAGAAATAAACTAAGTAAGTAGGTACCTAAGTACCTATGTCCTGAAAAAAGGACTTGCTAAATCGAACACAGGGCATCAGTAAGTGGTGGACTGTAGCTGTAGTACCTACGCTTGCAAATACAACATGAACTTTACTGATCAACACTAAAATATAAATTAAGCTATCTAAATTCCTTCACAAATTCACTTCTCGAGGGTTACACGAGGCTCCGAGTCTGCAACTAACAACTACAACTTTCAGCCCCCATTGTATTTCATTCAGTTAATTACCTAATTACCTACATTAGACACAGCTGTAGAGTTCTACGATTGCAGATGTGCTATTTATACATTGTAACGGGTTAAAATGTTGTCAATTCCCACGTCAATATCGAGTGGAAGTCCCCACGCGCTTCGACTTCAAATCCTATACATTTTCTAACAAGAGAAAGAACAAATGCACTAAAGTTGTGGTCTTGACACTTTCTTGGATACCTAATAAAAGAGACACAAAAGTAGTTTGTTTTAAGTGCTATAGCCAGTACTGTACTTAGCTTAGTACTGTTTATCAAAGTTCAGTTGGTTCAGCGACTGTTTGAAGATCGCATTGTGTTGTGATCTAGGTACTCTACTGAGGCGATAAAAATGATTAAGTTTTGAATAAATAAATAAATAAATGCATTTATTTCTCTTCACATAATTTTGAAGTAAAAGAATGCAAGCTCGTATCATACCTAGTCAGTAGAAAGGGTGAAAGACATGATTGTAGGTAGTAGCAGGTTGTACACCCAGAAACGGTTCAGGAAACACGGACAAATTTGCTTATACCTCTGTATTAAGATAAAAGCTTCTTACTGGTAAAATAATTTTAGAAATCGGTTGGTCCGAATATTACTGCCTCTACACACAAACTATAATATTGTTTTAGATTTGATGTCAACCATTTAAATTCTATACGGAACTTAGCAGCCGATCAGAATGATTAACCGAGATCAAACACACATCCCCAATCACTATAGCACATCTAGTTAATAGGGTATACCAGTAGCGGGCCGTGCTCAATGTTCCATGCCAGTGGGCCTCAGCACTCGCGGCGGGAGACTGGGGCTGATGACTGAAAGCAATGCCTTATCCATTTATTTATAGCTTATTGGATTAGATTCAAGTACTAAGAGCATCAGTACAGACGTATCCACCCGGAGATTCGTAATTTAGTTAAAGTGACGAGTATTTATAATCGGATGAATGGTTTTTGTGGAATACTTGTGTTTAGTTATGTACGAGTAACAGTGGTTTTTAAAGTGTGTAAATATGACATTATTCCTATGTAGTCAAATGAACGAATGAGTTTGAATTTTTAATTTACTCCCTCTTAGCCAGGACATAAATGACAAGCTGAGCTGTTCAATGTTCTACAAATAATAGTGTAAATTACTTACTTTAAATATATAATATATTGAATATAAGGAAATAGAAAAAGAGTGTAAAAAGGTAAAACTTAAAACATTTATTAGCTTAATAACAGATACTTTAATTGGAGATTTCTCTCACAGGGATCAATCTCTCTGCAGGTAACAGTTTGACCACACAATCCGTACAGTAGTCAGTCCCAGCATTGTCTGTCCACCTTGCGCCAAGAAACCCAGACTTCTGACAGCCCACACACATTGTTTTAGTCTGATATACAGGTGCAGTCTCATCTAATATCCTCTGCTCCTTTGCTAATTTTAGCAACCCTAATTTGAATTTAATACTATTTTTGTTGTCATTAGGTGCATAACTTTCTTGAGTATCATTACTGTCTAAATCTTCCATTTTAACTGGAACATGCAATTGAGGAAAGAATGTAGACTTCTTGTAAAATATTGACTTATTTTTATCTCTAGTCACACGTTTTGGTGCTCTACCAGGGATTGGTAAGCCAGCTTTAGCCAATTTAGCAAAATACTTCTGAATCCTACACATGACTTGAATTGGTGTTCGAGTTCCTAAATCTCTTGCTATTTTCTTATATCTCCGTGCCTCAATGGGTTCTTCTGGGTAAATCTCTAGAAGTTCTTCTAATCTCTTTTGTTCCTCACATGACCATAATTGGTTGAATGTCTCAGGTTTACTGTCAGTAAACTTCCTGCCTCTCACCTTTATGGTGTCTAATTCATCAGGGTTGGGCTTCGTATCCATAATTCCATCACTGTCAAACATTGACGGATCAATACCATATTGATTCCAATCTATATTAGGCATATCAGCCAATGTTGGTCGAGGTGGAAACCTAGCCTTACCTGATTTTAAATCTTCAACAAATTTTAATGGGTCTGCTAGGGCTTTGCTCTCAGCCTCCGCGAGCTGCTCAATGTCTTTCAATGCATTCACTTTCTGTGCCTCTAGTTTGACAATGTACTTAAGTAGTTCACAGTAATCTTTGTTGCCTCGCAGCACAAGGTGGTCAGTCTCAAATGCAAATTCCCCATCAGATTCTATGTTTTCAGACTCTGTTATATCTAAATTCTCCATATTAAATTCTGAAAATAATATAATACATATTAATATCATTATGAAATGAAGATGTATTAATTACTATTAAAAATAGATATTATATTGAAATAATAATTTAAAATCACTTAATATGTCGTCCAGTGTAAAATTACCAAGTAGTCCTAAAAGACTGAGTATAAAAATCAAGAACAAACTAAATAATGTTCATCACAAGAAATGTAAGCCCGAGCACAGGAGCAGTTCACTTGAGGGATGGACTGGACGGTAAGTACCTACGTATTAAAAATACATTCAATCAAGATGTTCTTCATAAAGACCCTACTATATAATCCTCATCAACACAACTGTATATAAAGGTATAAACTCACCAAAATTGTTACAAGTGTAAAATGTATTACATCCAGTCGACTAATTTCATTTAGTTCTTGTATCATCAAATAAATGTGACTATTTTATTGGTTTCCAAGCGATTTTAATGTTAGTTCCTGTTCCTATTTTTGGTCGTCCAATTCGTCCATCCATCGTTATTATCCTAGTATTTCTTATTTATTAACATTGACAATCACAGTCAGTACAGTGAAGTGACAGTCTAGACAGAGACAGATACAAACGGCACAGAAAATATGGATGCACGACACGACCGGAACTTCATTTAGCGCCATCTACTTCTGTTGGTATATAACTTTACCTAAACATATTTATTAACTTAAAGTACCAACAGATGGCGCTATCACAACTCTTAGTTTAGTAAATACTTATTGGTACACACACACAAACTTTTTGTTTTGATTTTTTCCGACAGATGGCAGGCAATTTTAAGAGCTATTTTGTACCGGATATAAACATTATCGCGATATAGTTTGGCGAACTTGTACTATTTTGTACCGGATATAAACATTATCGCGATATAGTTTGGCGAACTTGAGCACATTCGACTTACATTGTTGAATTTTTATTGCGATAAATAATAGAAATAGAAATAAATTTATAACATACTAATATACATCATATAAAATATAATAAATATCATAATAAAAGCTCTCAAACAAACTATACTATATTTCTGCATCTGTTGAGTGCCGAAATTGTACGTAGATAACCGGCATTAGATGACATGCCGGCTATACACTACTAACTAGGATTTACACTATCCTTACATATTATAAAACAGTCCTTTGCCGCGCTGCTCTGTCTGTCCGCGATAAACTCAAAAACTACTGCACGCATTTTCATGCGGTTTTCACCAATAGATAGTGTGGTTTCTGAGGAAGGTTTAGGTGTATAATTTATTAGGTTTTTACGCGAGCGTAGCCGGGACGGGCCGCTAGTTATATAATATATCTATCTATTGCTGGCTACTGGAAGTATTATATAATCTGTGCTGTCGCTAAACTCGGACAGATCCCGAGGCGAATGAACGTAGAACCTAAACACTAAGTACATTGAGTAGTTTGTGTTAAACGCAAGAAAAATCTAATTCGAAACTATTTGTAAGGCGAACTGTTTTCCAATACACTGAAAACTAGGTAGGTACAGCGCGGAACACAGACTTAATACATACTTATATTAACCGCGGATCAAGCAGCAATTAGGTATTATTAAAAAACATATTTTAAATATCTTTAGCAAAAATTGCGAAAAAAGAAAGCTGTTAGAAATTATCTGGATACCTAATGGCCTCCTAGTAAGTATTATTCACATATCAGTGACTGAAAAATACTAACTCAATAACATTAAAAATATGTCAGAAAATATTTTGGATATTAACCGATCAACTAAGGGTTTGGCATGGCCATATACACTCCTATGTATTTAGGTACATATACAGGTGTAATTCTTATATGGCTATTGAACCCTTCAGTATTTCGTGGAGTGGTGATTTTCCGCCACACGGTTTGTTGTTTTGTTTGATAGAACGTGCGTCACCTTTAGTGTAAATCGATTTTAACGTACTCAAATATTATTCTCCGATTCGATTATAACTTGCCTCGTAGCCTGTCACGACCACAAGAAGGGTTCCGTTCCAATTTTCAATTCAGACAAACTTGCCCTTCGCGTCTAACTTAAGATAGGCACTTTACTCATTTTTTGTGGGATTTAGATAAAAAATAATAATTATTAGCGACTAAACAGCAAGGAGCTAGCTAAGAGCTAGCAAGGAGTGTTTTAAAATTCATAAGTATCCAGAATACAGGTAAGTATATAATAAGTAAATAAATATAAGTTAAAACGCATAAGTTAAAGCTAATACAAAATAGAAAAACTCATACGATAGATACACATTCTACTACTTATAAATATTGCATTAATTTCTAAAATACTGAAAAATAACACTTGTCAGAATTCCATGGAATTATGTCGGTATAACTTTTACAATAAACTTCGCTATGGTGGCATTTCCAAAAGTTTTTACCAAGCTTTGCAAATATGAAACTTAGTGAAAATTCGGAAAAATCCGATAAGAGATATTTCGAATTTTCTATTTCCACTCGAGCAATTCATATAGCTTTGATAAAATTTTATGCAATTTTAGGAACCGGAGTTTTCTGCAGCTTGGACAAGTGCCAAGCACTGCCTATATCAACCAATCGACTATGCTCACTTGCCATACTAATGCAATTAGTTACCTATGTGAGCCATTTTCCTAACATATGTCTCGTAACTTTTAATCTAGCTATCTGGTTGATATTTAAAAATATTTAACATATTCTTAAAAATATATTATACAATATTTTACACCAATACCACAAATCTTTATCCTAACATATTATAAAGCAAAGTCCTCTGTCGCGTCTGTCTGTCAGTTCAGTCAAAAACTACTGTTCAGATTTTCCTGCGGTTTTCACCAATAGATAGTGAGATTCTGCTTTTGACCAGCCTCTTTAGACAAAAGTAGTTGTTTTGACCGGATAAGAGTTTTGACTGCAACATATACCTACACTGAGATCATCTCAAAATACAGTTATTACTATAGTAAAACTAGGTTATATAGGTACGACCTTACCCCAAAAGTCCCCAAACTCATAATGGAAAATATATGAAATAGGGTAGACCAAATGGGCATCAAAACTAGGTTTGGACATCTTACTCCAGAGTATGTTCTTCTTCATAGTCGTATTCCTCATGACTGAGTGTCGTGGTCATTACGTGGTATGAAACACACGTAACAACTTTCTTGGCATTATTAATGGAGTGGTTTGCCATTGCCTTCTCCATTTCACACACAAGTTAATAATCAACAAGTGTGCAGGTATCCTCGCGATGTTTTTTCTTCACCAGAAGCAAGTGGTGATCTACGAAAACTACTTATATATGAGTCAGATTGGTATACAAACTCATGTGGCACGAGTAGGATTCGAACCTGGGACCTTTCGATCCTCAGGATTAACCACTACACCACCACCGCAGAGCTTAGCTATTAGGTGGGCTTGCTGTTGCCTATTTATCTAGGTAGAAAGCTTTTAATTATATCAAAAGTTTAGAATCTATAAGTACACCTAACACTTAATGTTGAAATATTATTCATATATTTACACAATTTATTATTTTTCCTGTAACGCAATAATCATATTTTTGTTATTAAATAATTAAGTTTACTTCTGTGAAGTTTGTGTTGTGGTTTAGCTCACTCAATTAGGAAAATTACCTCGAACGTGCACCCACGCCCGTTAATTGCGTAAACGTTTATGACACCATCATGTAAATGTGAGGGTATGTGTGTATTGTATATCGCCTCTGTGTTCAAACATAATAAATGTTTGCCTATATTAGCGCCAGAATACAGTAATAGGTCAAATGCAGGACAAATATATTAGTGGATCAAAAGAAGAACAAGCAAACGCAAATAATAGTTTAGAACAAAAATAAATCAATATCTTAATTGACAAAGCGATAAGAGTGGTCACTAATGTCACGAAACGACTCAGAAAGAAGAAGAATAAATTTATTTAAATAACTTTTTTATTATATTTTGTAACAAATGTTTATATATAATAATTTCGAACATTAAACTACAACTAATTTAAAAAAATGAAAACTAATTGAAAATAACAAACTACCTACATTCTTAAAATAGGATTCTTAAAAAGGTAAGAGTGAAATAACTAGCAATGATCAGCAATGTCAATTATTATTAGTTAAATTATGTAAAAAAGAAAACGCCACACTTCACAATCATATTCATTCGCGAAAACTAAGGTTTTAAAAAAAAAGGTTTGTTAATTTTCTCACAAACTTTTAATGGTTAGTGAAACAAATCTGTGAAGACCCTTTTTTCAGGAATACCTATTTATCAAATTCAAACTTTCATCAAAGTTCAAGACCATGTATTTCTTTTCTTCTTATTATTTAGCCTAACTGATGCCATTTTTTCTCCTAAAACGCTCGTGCAACTAATATTAATTTGATTCTAGTGAACTGAACCTTTTTTACTTTATGACATAACTGAGAAATTGTCTAGCCTGTATAACGCGAGTAGTGGATGCCTTGAATCTGTGCTCATCCACCTGAGTAAACCCACGTGAGTTTAGCCCTTTGTGACTATAACAAAGTGTCAGTTGACCTAGGACACCCCATGTTTATTTTAAAATCCAGGAAAGGTGACTAGAGGCATCTTTGAAAAAGTCAGTGCTTTTATGAGACGAACTTTATGAGTGACGAAGTGTGTGTAAGCTAAGGTCTGATATAGGTACTTATTACAAAATATTTCGATTAAAATAAATTTACTCTCTAAAAATATTGATATTCGTAGAAGGTAAATTATGGAATGAATTTTTCGATCAGAATTCCGAATCAGATTTATCGAAATTAACAAAAAGAATTTGCTAACATCTTCACAAATAAATTTTATAGGTAATCATAAAAAATATTTTGATATTATTTTACTATAGGGTATAACCGTATCTTGATCAAGATAGTACAAATATCTAATTTCAGAAGCCAACTAGTGAATTCGGGCACACGCTGTGCACGCGTTAAGCCACTTTGTTTTTTCACATTCAGACAAGATTAATGACTAACCTGGATCAAAAGACAGTTAACAAATGTGAATCCAAGTCCAAGAGCAAGTCGGCCTCACAAAAATAGAAAGAGATTTTCAATTGACCTTCGGTAAAGAAGGGTGTGTCACGCAAATTGTGCATATTACCTATGTAGACCTATAACATTTTGCATAATTTACTTACTACAAAACTGCTCGTCAATATTACAAATCACAACTAAAATAATTAATTTCAAACCAATATAGGTAAATCAATTGGTAAAGATATAATGGCAAAGATATATAAAGTTTACATAAATAAAATTTATGTAAAAGAGGTACGTTGACAATAAGACATTGGAGAAGCTGAAGTTTTAATATTTTTGGATTATTGACACTAAAATGAATTGGAAATTTGAAAATCTCACGTTGATACCTATATAAGCAGAAGTTACGGCATATCTTGCTTATGTAGGGTTCTATCCATCGATGATTTTACCTTAAAATATGGAGTCATCTTCACAAACAAGAAAATAATACATATTTGTAGCGCAAAAAATATGCCTCCGTGTTATATATAAGTTAAAACCAACCGACTCGTGTAATATAGGGACAAAACACATACTTTTTTGTGAATAAGAGGGTAAGAATATTATATATATCATTATCCTTTGACTCTTGTACATAAGATCAGAAATATCAATTTATTTATTCCCCATTCATATAATCACGTCAATGGGTAGGCCGCCACACTACGACACCATACGAGTTTTAAGGAGACACAGGAACAGGGTAGAGCGTCCCTCGAAATAGCGGCCGAGACGACGATATCCCACGAAAAGCTTTGATGTCCGAATTGTGATACTCTTCGTATAATTTACGCTCCTATGAATTGAAATTACGTTTCTTCTTCGTCCAAAATGACGATTACTGTTACCATCCCGCTACAAAGATCATAGATACATGTAAAATATTTCCGCTTCTGCAAGTATCTTAAAGAAAGATAATTGACGAGTCTGTGTAATACTATATCTGTCAGTTACATAGCATATTTTATTAGTTATAGCTATCAAATGTATAAACCTATTTATGTTTTAAATTTTTTAAAATAATGTTACTTACTACTTGTACCTAGGTACTATTCAAATGTGGATACTATCAAAATTTTGTTGATAGCTTTATTTTATATTAGTGTGCGTTGACCCATATTCTTCCGGAAGAATTAACGCCGCGCCGCCGGGTCACTAGTCGAACTCTATAGGCTATTATGTAAAGTTAATCAATTATTATCAGTTAACTTCCCTAGTATTTGTTCAATAAAATGTAACTGGAAATCCCTTGTCTAGCGGAATTAGATTGTAGCCTATTTACATAACCATACACGGGCGCGGTTACCGCCCGTTTGAATTCTCAATCTTCATTTATTGCTGGAAATTTCATTGTGTGAAAGAAAAATGGGCACGAATTATGTGAGTGGACTATTTTGTATTGTTCCTATCTGTCATAAATATCAAAACAACCTATCGTGTTGTTTTCATATTTATGACTAGACTAAATAAATTCCAAGGTTTGTTTCCTTTGTTGACGTTAATAAGTATTTTGGAAAAAGAAAATAAGCTTATAAAAGTTCTATAAGAGTTTAATAAGGGAAATAAGGGAAATTTCCTAAATTATGTTACTGCTAACAAGGAATAAGCATGTGACACCCCTGGTGTTGCAGACGTCCATAGGCTACGGTGACCACTTTCCATCTGGAGGTTTTGCCTGTTTGCTTGCCTAGTAGTAAAATAAATTAAAAAATAACTCAAGATACTCGTTGGGAAAAGATTCCATAAAGGGAAGCTTACAATTTAATAAGTTTCCTCCTTATTTTCTTAATAATAGTTTTAGTTTAGTACAAGCATTATAATTGTTTAAATTCATAAACTGTTGCATATTAGTTGCAAGTATGTAATTAATATATTATATGTATTGACAAACCGAATCAATGGAATATTATCCGATGGCTGGAATACAAAATGAAACATTCTTGGCAAACAACAACTTTAAAACAACAATTTTACAAGTGCATTGAACTGGCCTGATTTTGAGCCAAAGCTTTTTGGGGCATCTGCAACATCCATTCACAATCTTGATCGCATTTACACACTATCAAAGATTTCTACAAGTATTAGGTAATATACTTAAAATAGGTGTTTAGGAAAGTCAAACTTTCCTAAACGCCTATTTTAAGTATAGTCAAGAAAGACTTCGTGATTTTCGGATCGGCATTATAAACTAATAAGCGTTTTATGCTATCTTGTAATTAAATTTCGAAAAAAATATTTCTAAAAAATTAGAGAGAATTAATAGGTAAAACATGTGCTTGCCAATTTATATAAAATTAATGAGTAGATTCAATAAACTCACAATTATCAAACAACAAGGTTTACGGCGTGTTTGTAATTCTGAGTCTATATGATATACAAAATTATCCTAATGCAGGGGAGTGGAGCTACGATGTGCATAGGTAGGTGTATCTATGGGTAGTAATAAATACTCAAACGACTGTTGTTCAACTCCTGGTAACTATTAACATTCACTTAGCTATTAACCGCTGAAAGTATCCCCAGTTCCTCGCGCATATGCGCCGTGGTAGGGGATAGCGATGTCATAAGGCTAAGGCGGGTAACTCTGGGAGCCACCAGCTCAGTCACGTAGGGACCGCCGAACGCGATGTGTCTCGCTTGCCCCACTCCACCTTGCGCGGTACAGCGCGGACGACAATGAACTTCACAATAATAACAAACTTGTTCCAAAATATATCAAAGTTGTGCTAGCCTGCCAGCTCTTAAATCGAGTGAGTTCTGCATCCACAGTTGCCGGCGGACTTGCGTTCGCGTGATGTAACCAGTTTGCCCCCATTTACTAATGCGATTGTTTCTCACTGAGTGAGTCAAACCTGTCGCCGATTGTCTCGAACGTGATAACTAACACGTGATCGTCGAGTTAGTGTAAATTATGGAAACAACGAGTGTCTGAAGCCGTGTGGACGAATGGATTTAGATAAAAGTTAGAGCAACAACTTTGTTGGAAGTTATCGAGTCATGTGAGATTGTATTATATGTCGAAAGTTTAAAGGCTGTGACACACGTGCGAATGGTGTGCGATGGTTCAGCGATGCTGTGCCTGGAGTCGTTGATGGCGCGGTGGCGCGAGCGAGGCGAGCGAGCGGAGCAAGAGGAGCAGAGGCGAGCGCGGTCGCGCAGTCTCTGCTCCTCTGCGGCGGATGGCAGCTTGCTCCAGCTCTTGCATAGAAGAGCTAGCAGCGCTATGTAAGTAGCTTTAGAATGTCATCAATTATATGCAATATAAAACAAAGTTAACCAGCCAATCTGATTATGCTAATCCCCAGGATAACAGAGCATTTCAGTGACATTCCTTCCAACCAATATTAATTTTGTTAGACTGACTTTCAAAAACGCCCATCAAACAGTTACTCCTCGTCTGAAAATATCTTTTGAGCATTTTGTTTTATAACCTAATATACTACTATAAAAACTTACATTTTTACATTTAATGACTAAGTTCTCTTCCCAAGTAAGTCAGTTTTGTTCATAATTAAGTTTTCTTGTGAAAACATTCGATTAGTAGTTCATTATGAGAAAGCACCTATTGGTGAATATTTGTGAAAATAATCTAAAATATGTCCCTAATATATCTATATATTAGTATCTAACCCTGGTTGAAATAATTCAAGTGCTGTCCAGTGATGATAACCAGGGCCAAAGTTATTATATGATCTCTCTGCACGAAACGACCTTACGATTAAATGCTACTTGCGGCGGCCAATCCAAATACGCTCGTATATCTTGACTAATTCCGTTCAAACAAAGTTATAACTGTGAAATATAAGAATTTCATTTTTATATAATGAAGCCACTCGTTTATCAAAGTTTCCTAACAGCAATTTATAAGTCCGCTATGGGCCAAGTCGCAGCGTATAAAAATTACTTCCATTACCGCTCAGATAACGCATTCGACGCCCCTGGTCAACATGAAAAATAGGAAAAGAGCGAATTGGACACGCGTGGTATAGATTCCGTAGTCAAAGTCATTGTACCTAATAACTATACATAGTATAAATACTTGTAGACTATGGGAAATCTACTCCGCTAACTCAGTAAACTAAGAAAGAACTAGGGTCTTCTGATAGATAAAAGAGGTCTTCTTCTGCCCGATTCACCCTCCAAAAGCATCAGTATCAATATGCATAACGCGCTGAAACTATAAAGGAGCGTACTTTTACATTTTCTTTCCCGTTGAATTTGTCAAAATAAACAAATTTTATAGAAAAATACCAAATTATACTTTCGCCTTTGGAAGAAACAGCCACTTGATTTTTTTTTTATTTGGTTGAATAGTATACTCCACTATTCATATATTCAAAAAAGTGCACAGTATTATATTTAGTAACCGCAACCAACACAACCCAAAATAAATATAATATTTACTTGAAGAAATGTTTTTACGAATCACAATAAGAGGCCTACTTTCAGAACGTAAAATGTAAATTAGCACTAGCTATTTAAAAGATTCCGTTTCATATTATGCTACAACTACAAACTTTTACACCACTGGTTTACAACATGACTCAGACAAATTGGCCCCTGTCCGTCACTAGTCCACACTGGCATGACTTGTGTGGTGATTTGCAACGATGTCGCCCTAGTTTTTGTCGGTTCAAATTAGGTCAGTCCGGAGGGAGATTGGCAAATAAGATGCAACGATCCGGAGTTCCGATGCCTACGGAACCAAACGTGAATACGTGAGCGTTTTCTATAACGTATTTATTTCTATTTTCTCCTTAATAGCCTTCTTTATTTATAGTAAGTATAGCCAATTTTTACCAATGTATCCTGCATGGATCTTTATGGCACTGTAATAGCGGCGAATTTTCTACGAAGGTAGGTTGTGGTATTCACTGTACAAGAAACGGAAAAATACTGGTTCGCAATAATACTAATGAAAGTCACTGTAGCGCAAAACCTTTTTCACTTTAATTCCAATTCTGGTGAAGTTATTTTTAAAGGAAACTTATACGAATGCGTTGATGGTTTTGTTATACTTATCATTCAATTAATGGATACACGTTTATTACATATCTAATTGAAATCTTATTTATTTATAAAATTAAATATAAAATAAAAGTTTGATTTAGATTTCATATCAACATTAAAAAAATATATATTTAATTAATTTAACATATAGCGCTATCACAAGTATGATTATATATTAGATAATTATATTTTCATATTCAATTATGAAATGTTATAGAAAAACCTAATGATTTTCCAAATCCCGCTTCTGTTGTATAGGATATTTTTATTAAATCCCAAGAAAAATCCGCTACAATTTTACTTCGAAATAAGAATACCTGAAGTTTATAAGTTCCAAGTTTTTAAAGAGACTATTATGCAAATAAAATCTAAACCGCAAGAACCGCTGTAAGCGATATTGTAATCTCTTAACTTTTACACGAAATCTGTAAACTCTTATTTACTGTCAATTCTTATTTACTCTCAGATATTTTTAGAAATTAGTCCGTATTTCATATATTTAAATAGTGTCACTACACTATTTAAATATATGAAATACGGACTAATTTCTAACATTAGGCACTCCTAATGTATGCCAAAAGTTTTAAAAAATCATACACATACCACCACTATATTGTGTGTATTTTTTCGGAACGCGTGAGATATTTTATGAAAGAATAATAATTAATTATATTCCAAATAGTTCCTTTTTATAGCTAGCAAGAGGATATCGTTTTTTGCGGAAATCCTTAGGGAATTACTTACGGAATTTGACTGCGTCGTCAGCAGGAGTCAGGTAGACATTAGCAATTGATCGCTTTCTTAACTTTTACAAGGTACTCTAATAGATTAACCCTTGGGAAAAGTGAATGGAGACAACGATTTTTCAGTATATTTTTAGCATGAACACCAAATCCAAATAGAATAAACGGCAAAAACTTAAATTAGCAAATAAAATAGCAAAAACAGCCGGATCTCCTACGATATATAAATCACACACTAAATTATACTAGTTTTGCTATTGGCCTTCCAAATGTATGAAATAAAACTCCACCTTGGTTTGATTGACAGACTTTATAAATTCATGAACCAAAACGTTTTGAACATTTGAATCTTAGGGGCAGCCTATAATCCTCTTTTATTACCTACAAAAATTATATATACCGTAATAATGAACATATTGTAGAACTGCTGTTCTAAGGCCATCGACACGTTTTTATTTCTTGAAAGTTTTAAATTTTAGTATGAACTTGTTTATTGCTCACATAAAGTTTAAAGTACTTGACAACAACTTGGCCAGCACCTGCAAGCTGCAAATTCCCCAGATAGTCGTATGCATATATTTATGTACATACTGCATTAGTCGTTGTGCGACAAATGTATTATCCCTGTCTCTCTCTGCTAGAACTATACACATAACTACGTATTGATAAAAGCTTTTATTTTCTATATTAATATTATGAACTGATTTACCGCGGTTTCCCCCACTATGATAATGTTTTTTTTTTCATGAGAACGACATCGAAAAGAGTCAAATCCTATTTATAGATTAGTATATAATATATCCGTAAGAAAAAAAGTATAGAAATAAATGAGACCTTTTGGAAAAGACGTAGGCGCGAAATGATCACAAATGTTATAAACCTAAAAAAATATACTCAAAATTGTGTTTGCATTAATTTTGGTTTGTCTTAAAAAACCAAATTTGATTTAAATTTACAGAATGGCACCAGGCTAAATAGTATATTACAATACCTTTCATATTGGCCTTGAGATAATATTTTTAAATTCCAAAAATAGATGCAACATTTTCAACACTCACAGACCTATTATTTCTCAGAGATACTCCATAAAGTATGCTAAATGAACCGGAAACTGGAATACATAACGTTGAGATAGGAATATAAAGCAAAGATATATCATTATGACAGCTAGAGTATATATAGGAACATATAAATAAACAAAGCTTCTTATTCTTTCGCATTTACGAAAGTTTATGAGTTTCATAAAAGAAAATATTTTTTTGTAATTTTGTTCACAGGTTTTGATCACTCATCATAATTTATCAGGATTCCCGCTCAATATCGAATGATCCGTACATAAATCCTCTAATACCATTAGTTCAGTTTATAGTAGTATAGCATTTCGCAACGAACTTTAGTGCATTTTAAAATCATAGTAGTTCGGTAGATGAAAATCATTAAACTTACAATACATTTCGTAAATTTCAATAGACGCATCGTGTCGAATTGGGCAGTGTCACTTTATTGCGCACCTACTCGTAGGATAGGTAACAGCTTATACCTAACGTGATAGATGAGAATATGTCTATCAAACGGTATTTGTGGTAGGCGAAGACATCATCCATCTATATTTCAAGATTTACCGGAAAAATGTCCCTTTCTTCGTTACCAATAAACCAAAATGAATGTTTTTTATTTACATTACATCATTAATTTCGATATTTCTATGGCTACATTAAATGTCTTTTCGGAATTTGTTAGGATGATGATCCAGGGTGATGGTTAAAGGTAAACCACCTATTAATTAATAAATAAACTTTACTTGTGCCACGAATATTGTAACGAGTGCTGAAGTGTAAAATGTTATTATTAAAGTTTAAAGTAAAATTAGATACTGAAATAATCCATACAATCGTCTATATTTCAATATAGATTATTATGATTATTTCAATCTATTGAAAAGAATTTTCTGGTTTGCGATACTATACTATACATATTACTACACTACATTTCAACAAACATTCAAAGACAAAATTATCATTCTTCAAAAATTTGAAACCACCAATTTGTCTATTTTGACATAAAGTCATATGGGAGGGTGCGAAACAGAGATACCCACATGTCATGGAGCGAGATACAAATCTCATAGGCGAAGGTATTGCAGGAATACCGAGCGCAAGCGAACCAGGAAAATATTACTGTAAAAAAAAAAGTTGGTTATGCTTCGATGACCTAAAAAAATAAAGTACCTAACTGTCCTAATTTCTCATATGATACCGAAATATGATTAATAACTAAGAGTTAAATTGTTCCAGTTCCAGACATTTTTTTAAAGATGATTTGAATGATGATTTTGATGTTAGGAGATCAGCTTACTTGTACTCGTATGTCATATTGCATCAATTAACTTTAATTCATTTAATAACATGATTCACGTAATCACGTGACTTAGTGAGAAATAAATTAATTTTCGCTGACCTAAAATGCTAATAGCTTAAGGTGAATATTTTGTGATGCAAATGTATGTTTGAGGGTCGAGGAAAAATTCGTAGAGCGATAATGAATGTAGCACAATCGTAGCACCGTAGCCCGTAGCATCTCGTAGCCCGTCTACGAGATTATTACGAAGGGTCACTCTCTCTTGTTATGATTATGAGACCCTCATTACGATACGGAAATGGTGAGTCAATTTTTGAGGTCACTTTTTTGTTGTTTTTTTAACCTTTAGAGTTTCCTATCCGTTGGATATAAAGGAACCCCGTAAATATGCCTCTGATGTCCGTCTCTTCGACCGTCAGAGGGCTTTTTTTTAAATTTAAATTGGTAAAAACTGAAATCACTTATTTACTAATTTTTAACTGTGCATTAATAATATGAGTACTAAAATAACTACATTTTGAATGTTGTTTTTTGTAAACATAATTGTGTCAATTTGTGAATTATCCACACGCTAAAAAGTATCGTCATGACCATACACATACAGCCACCAGTGTAAAGAGTGCCATCGAAACCCCATTATACATGGAAGCAGGTACCTCCTGAATTCCCAAACGATAAGGTCGCGGCGGAGTGGTGACGTCATAGATAGCTATCAGGTGCCGCCCGTAGCGACGACCTTCGTGTCTGTTTTGATTTTTTCTACCCCGTTCTAACTTGGAAGATTTATTAGATAAATAATGATAAGTGTCTTCAAAAAAAGTATTTTTTAAATGTTGTATTTGGACAGATAGCCAGTTATAATATTATAACATTCATTACGTATATTTTTAATTTAATGATTTGCATTGGCTGTCGGGTTTAATAAATCGCATTATCGTACATCTTACGCCTGACAAATATTACCTTATTTATTTTAGATTAATGTATGAATAATCTGAACATTATACCAGAATATACAAGTAATAAATTAATCTCGAATATACCTTTTCTTGTAACATTTTAAATACTTAAATGTACATATAAAGTTCCGACTTTAATTATGGTAATTCATTAAAAGGTGGATCATCAGGTGGAATCTGAATTATGTCTGTAATTTTCATAATTCTCCGGCAGGAATATACTTGTAAGTATTTCGACGTACAGTTAAAAGCAATTTAATCACAGATGTAGGGAACGTGATATGGTTTAATTCAAATGTTAAACGAGTATTTAATTGGAGTTTTATCGTGTGTCGTATTCAATCTGTAATGGAATTTACCAGGTACATTTCTTTAGACGCATTTTAACTTCAAATATATTAGTTCCACGAAACGTGTATTTGTTTCCTTATTTTTGCACATAAGTAAATAAATAATATTCTCTATTGGAGAACGGATAAGCTCACACAGTCTGAGGAAACAACTAAATGAATATTATATGGTAATACGTCTTGATACATGTCAAATAGTATGATAAATGCGATCTAGGGTAAGGCAGTTATGAATGATATAAATCGAAGCGTGCGAATCGGAGACGAAAAAGTATGAAAGCGGACCTTGGGCTCCGACACTCAATCGCTAGAAAAGCAATCGGGAAAACGCTCAGATGAGAAACAGATGAATGTAAATCGATTACTAAAATAAAAAAGCAATAAAATTCCTACTCATCATTAATTATTAAAAATTCATTTATCTGTAGCCAATTAACTTAGAATAAAAACGCACGGTCCTTATTTTATCAGAGCTAAGGGATTTCACGCTGATATTAAGTATGACTCATAGCTTGTTAATTTTTACGTATGACTTTTTCGAACACATTATATTTTATCGAAGTCGCAGGGCTACCTATCATTTATCTATGGTACTCGTATGATTATTATTATTTAGACTCCGATATTTTCATAAATATATTTGGCTTAAAATTTAGGACTATTTTTAAATGATAAGTTAATTAAACGGTTCCAAATTTTGTAAAAAAGAAACATTTCTCTTCAAAGCCTTCACAAATAGGTAAACAAAGCGGTCATTATTCTCGGAATCCGAAAATAACATTTACTCATACATCTCACTAAGCTCGCCATCAACCATCGCTAAGCTATACGAATGGGGATTACATTAGTGGCAAGTAATTTGTGTCGCAAAAAGATTGCTTTTCGAGTAATTTTGAGTATTTTCAAAAATAAACAAAATTGTTGAACTATTTTAAAAAAACCTTTTTACAATTGATCATTATCAACTTCGAGCCATTGCTCGAAGAAAAGTATAACCTATATTTATCATATATAAACAATTTCTCTCTACTCTTTATTTTCGAGAAATAATAATATACTTATTTAGAACAGTAGTGCTACATTATATTCTTTATTTGTGGTTATTTTACTATAATTATACTATTAAAGTATCCTCTAGACATAAGTTAAAGACATTCACCACGTATTTTTTTCTAAATATCGCCTAATTGGTAAAAAAAATTGAAAAATAGAATATAATAGTATGTGTGACTTTTCAACGGGTTTTTAGACTAGATCAAAAGAAGGTCAGACGATTCAATAAATATACTGCTAGAGGATTGTTTATTCAGTAAATACGTGTTAAACTGTACAAAGGGGAGGTCTCCGAAACTAAGTGGCATAAATAACAACGATTAACATCAGGATCAACTGTAACTCTCTCGCCGGGAACACACGGGATTAAGCACTATTTGGGGTCTTTGTGTAATAGTTTGGTTTATAGTCACCTGGTATAAACTGAAGGGTGGTGGACATATTTTCATAATATTAATTTATTCCATGAACAATTCACCCACGAACATAACGAAAAAATAAAAATACTGCAATTTATTTTATATATATAATATAAATATAAAATGAGCATACATTAAATATACATATACAATTAGCATGCATAAACATTTAAATTATTCTATTTTATCAATTATCTGTCTCATCTGAGCGTGTTCCTGGTTGTTATTTACAATTATATCTACTTGTATAATTCACACAACACACGTCAGTGCTCAAATGTGATTACCAAACAAGCGCTGAACTTTACTCGTTATGTTTACAAAATTGAAACCTACGTTTATACGGCTCTCATAGAATTCAAGCCGGCGGAAACGCTCGCTTCAAAACATTTTCACTGCCAAGCCGCGAGTATAGACTGAAAAATACAGTATGTTTTGCAATACAGGTTCCATTTACATCAAATTAGTTGGTGACAACAACTTAGTTAGTGTCGACCATAACTTAATTAGAAATTTTATCGACGTGTGTCTATTTCTTTAAATAATTTAGTTACACCGTTGGAAAATGTGATCAAAAAATATCAAAACTTGACAATTCGAAAATGTTAGAACTTTAGCTTAAGTTTATTTAAAACTAGCTGCGCCGCGGGGCTTCGCTCCCATGGGAATACTAAATATTTTATTTTATCTCACATATAAAGAACAAATAATATAAGAACACTGACAAAAACATAAAATTGTGGATTAGTAACATTAATAAATTACGCCGATCCAATAATAACGACTGCTCGAACGTTACATGTGAATTAGTAGGTTCAAGTGTGAATGTGGCAAGTTAGGTAAGTACAAGTCCTTAACCATATATTCGGCAATTTATAATGTCATTAATTACGTCAATTAAAAACAATCAATGGTGCAATACATAGGTAATGTTAGATAAACATGCTGTCATTGTCAAGTTGTTATAACAATTTGTTCCCACACAGTGTGTTACGAAATGTTATAGAACATTTGTTGTCTCTTTTCTTAAATACATTCTTAGCAAAAGAGTATCAAAGACGGCAAGTGTTATATAAATGTTTTTACATGCTATGTGGTGGCGCCTTAACGTATTCTTAATCATTACAAAACTAAAACACCTGAAACTTTGTAATATTGAAGTAAACCTTCGGTGCTTGTTATGCTCGCAGATTTTAATAACTTTTGTTTAATACCTTGCAAGTTTGTGGGGTAAAGTTTCCAAGATTGATCACCCTGTTCGTTCAGTCACCGTGACCTTACCAAAGACCTTGGAGAATATTTAACTTTGCCACGACATTTTTGATATGTAGAATCGTGGACTGTTCTGTAGTCAAATCGGACATTCTCAAAAATAATTAAAGCATGGAGAAGAACAACCAAACATGAGCTACATTGTCAAGAAAACTTCTTCAAAAATCAGTAGCGACAAGAAAATGGTTTTTCAAGAATTTAACAATTTCGATCGCCTTCGATCGGTGCAAAATGCAACTTCACTTGGTGTATACGAGTATATAATTATTACTTATAGGCATTAGCTACCCTTTATTTGACACGTGATTGTATTACAAGCAGTGCCCGTGTGGCGGTAATTTGATGCATTGTTTCCCGCCAAAATGACTAATATGACTGACCTAGATGTTAGCTCGGCTTGTTCGAAATGCATTTCCTCTGAAGTTGTGACTGAAGTCACAAAATAAGAATGGCTTTGACGCGAAGTGATGATTGTAAACCAAAATAACAATGTTTATATGTTTATAGCATTACCACACTATAAGAGTCAGAATCGAAGTATGTTCAAAATAGGTATTTTTAAATCGTAAACCTGGACTCGTATCTACCTCGCAAGAGTCACCGGCATTATGAGGAGTTATGTGGGTATCTTCTATTAAGAAGATTTATATGGGTAATAGATGTAGATACCTGGATACCTAGGACTATAAGCTAAGTGCTCGTAATTCTTAGTGTTCCCCGACGCTGCTCAAAACGCGCTCACGTTCCGCAGAGCGATATGATCGGTTGCTTTTGCCCTTAATATCTCGCAAATTACCTATGTGATTTTATGGAGTTTAGTAAAAGTATTTCCTCTCTTTTTATTTTTCCGCCATCTAGTATTTCTGGGCCCTTTATGCTATATCACATTTTACTCTAGCGGTCGAAACCTCTTGATATACTTATTAAACTGGAGGTTTATTGTATTTGAGATAATTATTTTAATATTAAAATAAATAATTTCAAAGTATTGCAAAATGTAACCAATACGTCGTTATTTTGGCCATTTAAATCTGATCCACCGAAAAACAGCATATTTGCAATTGTTAGGATAATTGGATATATCTGTATTGGCTTAAAATGTTAGCATAGCTATCACGACCGCCTATGAATAACTGACGCCGAAAAAATGTTTTATCGTTTATTTGATTTATTTTCCAACGTCACGAGTTACGAGAAAATAGGTGCCTATAAAAATACCTATTAAATGTAATTTTTAGACTATGTTATGTATGCCTAGTACCTGCGGAATACTAAAGGTCATCACTTAACAAATTATTTTCACTAAAATTCTTTATTTTTGAATTACAAAATGTCGTCAATTATGGCACCAAATAACATTATACAACCCTCGTTGTCATTTGTATGTATATCGGAAGTATGATGTAAATCTATCTTTAGGATTCAAATTCAAATCTCACGATGCACAAAGATTCCCTTTTCCTTAAATTTCTGCAGTAAGTACAAATACAAAAAATCTGATGTGCAAAGATAAGTACTTCATTTATTTGGACATTAAGCACCGATAACAAAGGATACGAAGGAATTATGGCTAACAAAGTCACAAATTGAAGATCAACATTGTATATTGTGTAGCCAAACATAGTTCTGTACTATCATGTATTATGTATATATCTATGATCTGTACAATAAAACTAAATTCAAGACAGTTGAAAGTTTAGCTGCGAGTTTTGCCGACGATCCCCTTTGATAAATCGCCATGTGATTCTGACCTGAGTCGGCACATAAAAATAAGGTGCTCCATAAATTGAATTCTTATACCGTCTCGAGCATTCCTCGCGACAGAAATAGGTTTTTGCCCGAATAGATTCAAAAACTTCAGTTAATTCTCATATTATTTCAAAATAGTACCTGAACCTAAAATAGAAATATAGTTCCTTTTCATTTTTTAGAAGAAATGAAAATAAACGTAATTGTTATTATTATTATTAATAAAACTTTATAAACAAAATCAAGGATGATATGTTACGAAGTTTAGATGGTGTGAAAATATTTTGGGTGTTGGGATACTTGCAGTTTTGAATCTACGGGGGAAGAAATCCATTTCGACGCTCGACGGATCTTATCTCATCGACTTCTAACGACTTATAATCTCAAAAACTTCTGAGTACACAACACTGACAACTAATTGTCAGGATAATTTAAAGGTCTCCGAAAATTTCATTGTTAATTTATTTAAAGGTTGTTTTAACCCCCAAATTTGTATGCCGATTTATTTATTTACATTGAGAAGCATACTTGAACAGGGGCTTTCTCAATTCTCTAGAGTATGCGCCACTCTACATTTCAAGATTGTGTCAAGAAGAGCACAGTGCATGTACATTATGTATTACTTGTATAGTTAGGTAATTTCTAAAATCGAACATGTGTCCCTTTAAACCGACGTTAATTAAGTATTTAAAGCACTTTTATCTAGTACTGATCAGAGTACAATTTGGTATTGTTTCAATGTGTAAATCTTAAAAAGTATAAATTATAAATAACTAATCTATAATATTGATTTCTCGAATGCAAAACTACCTTTCTACCTTTACATAGACCTAAGATTACATTGCAATATCCCCAGATAAGACGCTTGGCAAAACCAACTATCAAAATTCGTACACCAACATGTCACGCGTTTTCAGTAAATATCAGCGGTAGTATTAGTTCGTGTGTTTTGTAGATCTTTCTGACAATAATAAAAACTTAATTCAAAATTACATTTCGACATACCTAAGTATCGTAATAAAAAATAGCCTGTAAGGAATGGTTTTAAGGAAAACCTAATATTTACTAAATTCATGACAAAACAGAAAAATAATTCGACGAAAAAAATAAGACGAATTCATTCAACCATTCAATTCTTGTTGAACTGCAAATAAAGCTACAAAATGGAACCTTTCTTTAGTTTGTTTATTTCAATTGAACGACATGAAAGGATTCCTTCAAGATATTTGTTAACCTTTATATTTTTGCTAGCAAAAGGAATTATTCGCTTGAAGGATCCGAGACACTGTAATGAAGTGATGCAGCTTTATTCACATTTAAGTTTTGCATATGTGTTTTGAATTGCGAATTGTTTAAATGGTATTTTTTGACATACCCGTTCCGGGCTAATAATTACCCTGCACGTCTAGCCGAATATAGAGAAACACGATACACCTAGGTGTAAACATCCAAGACTGGCTGCATCTACGTCTAGAACATATATAAACTACACCTAGACATACAAGATACGTACGTAACACAACGTTTGCATTGCAGTAGTAAAAACTGGCAAGAGAATATTTTTTAATATCCAATCCATATTAATTATCTGTCCAATATATTAGTAATTACTTTTCATACGGTTATTTCAGATCTTTATTGTAGTGATATTTATTGATAACTAAGAAAATAAATCACAACGTTGGTGAAATAAGAGGAAATGTCTGAACCAGGAAATTAGCTCTCGACTATCTGGTTTTATTTCATGTGGGAATTGACTTATGATTGTGTGTGGATAGTTCCTTTTGCTAGGTATTATTAAAATGGTTGAAGAAGGCTGGAGACAGGCAGTCGTGGATGTAGATGGAGGAAGCCTATGTCTGAAGACGTCTAAAGAAGAGGCTGCTATTAATTAAAGTGAAACGATTGACGGACATCTACCACACGTCGCCACATTCACACAGATTGCAACAAAGTAAGAGAATATATATATATATATATGCTTGACAAAAATTATTCCACCATTTCTTGCAGTAAAATTACGTAAGTACGTTATATAAAATATATAGTATTTTGCGTGACAGGTAACAGACAAGTGCAAAATAAGGACGGAAAACTGCCACTAAAGTATAAATTCGTCGAGATTGCTATCAACCAATAAAATAATTTTTATTTTTACAGATACAGCTACGACAGCTCATAAACAAACAGATCATAAAACGCTGTATCATACTATAGACCTTGCGTTTCACGAAATTAACAATATTTATTTCAAATATAAGAATTATATCGAAAATGATTCTTTCAAGTCCATCTATTCCTTATTTTGCAACGTTATAAGAAAAAAAATTGCCAGCTGCTTCTCATCCCGCGCAATTTGTAAAACTCAATCAAAGGAAACAGTTATAAAAAAAGGATTTTTTTTTTCATCAAATAATAATATTATTATTATTATTGTCATCGGGTCTCAACAACATCATATTCAAGTGATCACCTTTAACAGTGCAGCATTAGTCTTATCTAATAATTGCATTGAGGTATAACAAATAGGAATTGCAAAATGGACATGACATTGACCAGCCTGTATATCATCCAGTGTATGCAACATATGCGTTATGAAATCTGTTCTAAATCTAACTTTGAATTCCGAACCCTGTTAAATAAACCCAAGTAATTATTTGCTGTCGTCTATTTAGGCTAGAAGTAGAGTAGCAGCAATTTGAATAGCTTTAAAAATACTTAATTAAAGCAGCCAATAGTGAAAAAAGTGGATAAACGCGTTCAATACGCTTTTTCTCTCGACAGAGATTTAATTAAATAAAACCAATTTTTTGCTCTTACAGTCGACAGCGGGTGCCCTTTGATTCGTTTAAAATTATTGTTTCTAATTTCATTTCGTCAAACGTTATTGGCCTAAACTTACAACGCACAATTATTATCTAGTCTAATAGATTTTTCTGCACTTTTATAATTTGGCCTTATAATTGTTAGCTACAATCTCTATTGTAAGACATCCTAAAATCCTAAAGTCGTGGAATTTATTTCTTTAGACTTAACAGTAACCTAGTTTAATAATATTTGAGACAAATTTTCTTATCAAATGTATATAATAATAATTTCGAAATGTACTTCAACAGGTCAAAAACACAAGTTGGTCAGCAGGGAATGCAGGGGGGCTGAGCCCCCTTGGGGGAGTCGAGGGGCGATAGCCCACCGCAATAAAAAAATAATATAGATAACAAACCTAGCTGTGTCGGTTAGGTTGGATCAGTATTGGGAACACACTAAACTTCAAACTATGCCAACAAAAGTGAAAATGGTTAGGTTTGTATATGTGTCCAAAAAGTTAGGTTAGGTTGGGAAGAGCCTATACTTACTGCATGATGGTAGGTAAATAAAGATTATTCCACATTATAGATTAGGCGTTATACTTTTGTACTTAATTGTTTAGTGTAAAACATAATTAAACCATTATAAATATCAGAAGTAATAAATTATTTGGACCACTGACTAATTTGAGAATAAATTAACGGCGGTAAAATGTTAGGATAATCAAAAATAGGCTATACGAAATAAAAAGCAAAAAGTTTGTGTTCCTACCTAAATTAGTAATACAAAAGAATACGGGAACCAATAGAGACCCGTCGACAGGAAATCAACCATTATTACCACACCATAGAGGTCTGTGCAGGGTAACTTGACATGCGATTGAATGTCGTTGTAAACGTATTTGTATACTGTTAGATAAATTTACGATGTATTTAACTGTATGTATCATATGCCAGGCTAGGAATCTATCTAGTAAACGCAGAGTAGTAGCTAAGAGTACGTCAACTAAAACATTTTTTGATTACTTTAAAATTTTGATACAATCTTCATAAGGCAGACCATAAGGAGTAGGCCGGTAGACCTCAACAAATTGAATGGAATATAATGAAGAATGGAATGAAAGTAAGTGACCCAGCTGTGTATAAACATTAACTACATTACAACATACAAATTAATAAAAGATTTAAATCAATATGAATATGATGTCAATTTGGAAATGTCTAGTCTTTACCAAATAATGAAATGCCTAGATATACTCAATCGAGAGAAACAATGGGCCAATCTACTAACAATATTGAGTTAACAATCGCAAATTAAACGCGTAAAAGTTTTTCGCAAACAACGGTGGGCTCCAACGACAACACCACTCACAGCCTGCAATTAATGTGGCAAATTGAAATAAAACTTGTTTCATAGAGAAATTAATGTTTAAATTGAATCCACAAGCTGTGCTGCGGGTAAAAAAATTAGGCAGGTATTACATTTTTCATTAAGACAAGCAGATTAAATAATTACTTATGGCTTAGATTACAGAAATTATAAAAGTACTTAGTATTTTACTAGCCTTCTTCAGGCAACTAATCATATTTTACGGATATCTACAAAAATAAGTTTGTGATGAATCATTAAGGTGCTATCTCTGTAGATCTGTTTCAATCTTTTATTAAGAAACAAATCATTGAATGTAACTTTGCCCGTGATCTTAATTGTAATTTGCTTATAGTTGATGTTTGGTTACATTGTAGATGCATAGGCATAAAAACTCAAATATGAGCGCTATTTTTGAAATTGTAAATAGGGGCAGTCGTTAGCACGGTAGCAGCAATCGCTGAATTTCTCATCTAATCAAGTTCACTTCACAAGTTTTGCTTATCTGCTTGTTCTGCTACTAACTTACTCGACACGCTCTGGATAATATTTATGTAGGTACTTGCCAGTTAAAATCTTTGGCTAATGCTAAAGAGTGGAACTTTTATAAATTATTCGTAAGAAAATCTTGTTTGACCATAACTCACTATTACAATGTCAAAGAACCTTGGAAAATGTTATTATTCCTTTATAATTAGTATGATGCTGTGTATGTTTGGAAAAGTTTTATATTTTTTTTAAATCAAGAAAATTGAATGTACTGTATATCGGTCTCAGCCATATTGAAGAATCCAATATATCAGTGCATGAGCACTTTTCCTTGTCGTCATTATGTAGTTGAGCAGTTGTTCCAAAGTATGCCATACCGTAGCCACTTGCCTGTTATCCACTGCTAACTTTGCGAAAGATCATAATAACTTGAATCGATATTTGTTCGTCATATTTCAAGTAAATAAACTTTAATGCAGCAACTTCTTACTTCAAGATTGCGCTGTTGTAGCTTCTAGCTGAAGAGACTACCTAAATAAATAAGTATTGTGGATAGCGATGATTTTTTTTTTCACTATGGTTTTCTGTATATATATTGACGTTCTATTATACTATAGTAGTATTTTATCAATAACTAGCGGCCCATGCCGGCTTCGCTTGGGTGAAAACATAATAAAAAATACACCTAAACCTTGCTGAGGAATCACACTAACTAGATTATTATCATTTTTGGATTATCGCGAACAGACAGACAGTCGTCTTAGAGGACTTTGTTTTCTAATATGTAAGGATAGTTCATTTAAATCTGGTAAGTATTACAGTTCAGTTATCTACTATAAAGTACGTGATGAATCTGCTTAAGTTGGTATCGTAGCAGAACATTCACCGAATATGAGGATTGTTTGTAACTTTTATGTTTACAATATACATTTGGCTAATGGGATTATATTATCGCAAGCTAAATGTTGGTAAACTTAGTGGATTATTTTAGATTTGAAAGAAATATAGTAAGTTGGTAACTACAAATTATATTACTTTATCAATTAGTAAATTTAAAAATAAATTAGGTCACGTAATGTCCAAATTGTTAAAAAAACACAATGTATTTTAGAATCTGTTCGATAAATTTGTTTTAGTAATTAGTGGAAACTTAATTGGTTTTTGTGATATTCAAGTTATATTGTATTGTTTTTTAATAAAACTGTTTCCCAAATATTAAAAAAGTATCGTATTACATAAAAAGGCAATACCAGTACCATACCAATACTACCTAACTCACCCAATGTTACCATGTTAATATTATTAATACAACCTATAGGTTATAATAATATATATACCTATAGCTAATATAATAGCTAGGTATACCTAGACAGCATAGAATGTATCAAGCATAGAGTGTATTCTATGGTAAAACAAACAAGCAGCACTCATTTATCACGCCATACAGCACGCGCCATGTCCCAATTTACATGCGACATGTAAATTCCAGCCGCATGAATGTTTAAAATCGGCGCCACACAGCTGACAATAAAAGTGCCCGCATGTTTGCTATGAATTAACACCGTTATCTATCACTACTAGAATGGACTGGAGAGATATATAGAAAATGTTTCGAAAATCCAAAAAAATTATGACAAATCTTATATGTGTTTCTTGTTGGTTTCGCCAAAACGGCTTTTAATTGTATTTAGTATATTAAGTGTAGTGCAGGCGCCTTTTAGGAAATATATTATATTTTAATTTCAGCCAATTCAATTTAAAGGAATCTAATACATCTCTTATTTTTACTCTGATGGGGGCCTAGACCCTCCGACCCAGCCGAAGATCGACTATAGGTTTATATTTGTTTAGGACAGCAGCTTTTATAGACAATCTCCCGTTCAAACTTAAAGGGATATTATACTCAAATACGTATTTCTACAATAATTATACCTACGCCTGACTAAACAGTTGAAATATAAATATTACAGAGACAATGGTTACAATAGGAGACTCTTGCTAGCAGGCGTTGACATAATTTCTCAGTAAACCTTTTGTTCTCAAAATTTCTACACGTGTGGCCGTAATGGGTGGGCCACGCACTTGATATAGTCAGGACTAAGGTTCCGTATATATATTGTTATTTGGACAACAAATTCATTTCCATTAGATGAGTATAATTGTTCTACAATTGTGACGTTAGATACCAATTGTATGAACATTGAAAAAATATATATTCACACCAAAATGGAATAGCTTGAATATTTACTGACTTTATAACTAAGTAAAATTTGGTGCTTAAGTAGATTTAACCCTAATCAAACCCATACGGTTTGCGAAATTTGCGTAACAACTTTAAACTTTGCATAATTTAACATACGCGGGAACTGATCATACTATATGAGAGGTGAACTAAGTATATTGAGCTGTCTTTTGTCTGGTTTCTGTTTAAAAATGTACAATTTTTTGGTAAAAAAAAAAACACTGATATGTTTTTCACTTATTACCCAAAAATAATCTTCAACACATTTTGTAAAAAAAAAGACAGGAAAATATCCGCTATACTTCGTCAAAACTGTAACGATAAAAAATGTAACAATATTATTTTATTTCATTATTTTATTGATTCACTATTATTATGTCTAATGTCTTAAACTCTCTGGACATCCTAAAAATACCTAATTTCTTTACCATTCCGCTCAAGGGTTATATAAAATATAAATTTAATTACCCAATTTAACAACCACGACTAAGTCAAAACATGAAATAGTTTTCAATAATTCTCGCATTCTCGGAATTCATGTGGCAGCGTGCATGTGCATTGCGCATTGCTCAGTTCCAATGCACCATCCTGTGAATAAACAATAAGATCGTGATACCCACCCGACTATGTAGTCGGGTCTACTTTGTAGACGTCTACTGACACAAACCGTAACCGGTGTGATGTTTTATATTATTCCTTCCTATTTTATAAAATTACTAGCAAATAAAATATAACTATAATATAATAAACTGGTTGGATTTGGCATTAAATACTAGACAAGAATATAAGACCTTTGCCCAGCAATGGGAAGGAACATGTAAAAAAAACTACTATAAAAAATTTCTGCGACGACACCGTATTCTATCAAAGTCATCATATCACATCATTGTCGATATTTTAGAGAATTATTATAAATTTCATAAAGATCATATGCGTATTGTCTGAAAAAATATTCTTCTGCGTGACACTAGTGCGACTGAGAGTTGGCGCCCTTTTTCAAGCCATTTTTCAAGAAAGAACAAGTGAAGTCAACGATGGACTCTTAAATCGACCGTAGCGCGTAGCTCTTACTTTGTGGATCAAAAAGCCCCATAATCTTGTTACAACAACAAACAAAATATCAAACAAGAAATACTTGGGACGTGCCCGAACCCAGCCTACCTACATTTAGACGTCTATCTTGAGTCGAGGACTATAGAAGAGCATATTGAATTTGAGAATCAGCGTAGAGGTCACAGCCGAGGGCCTCCGTAAGCGATATTTCAATAGCTGTACAAGAGGCCACAACCACATTTAAATATTTGAAATTTTATAGAATCTAAATGCTAAGCTTTTAATGATTGTTTGAAAGTATGCAGAAAGAAATATTCTTATACGCCTATATTTTACTTATGCTGTTGTAAAATGAATATAATTACTTATATTTGTAATATTATTTCAGTAATTATTTATTTCCAAAATAAACGGGCTACGGAGCAAACAGTTTTTTAGAATGAACCGAAATAATCGGGCGATAACCAGTATCTCAGTAAACATCTGAACATAGAACGGACCGAGTAAACAAGGGTTCAAGACTCGATTAAAGCTAGCACTGCCTCGACAAAAATGTAAATTTCGGGACACCTTTCTATCGAATTGGATCAGCCACTTTCATTATTCGAGGTGCTTATTATGTAAATCATACCATATTTATGAATGTTGTTATGATTAAAGAACAAAATAAATATTTGCAACTATTTAAGAGCATTTTAATAATGACTGAAATTAAATTATATTACTACATATTTCAGAGTTATTTTGGGTACATCGATAATGTAGTTAATGTCAAAATGTATTAAGTTTGTTCTCGCCTGTACAAGAACATTATCGAAAAATGTATTTTAAGAGTAAAACAACTTTCGCCTTTATGTCATTATTGATTAAAAAAAACAGGGACGCAAATTTAATCAAAAACGAATTTGACTATAATGTAGGATTTATTATAGAAACCAATTTGTTAGTTTCGATTCGAGTGGTATAATTTAAGAGACAAATGAAAAACAGGTGGAATGAAGTTGCTCCTAATACAAGATTGGTTTTTGTTAAACGGGAATAAAACCTTTTGTCCTGATTAGTCTCCAGGATAAAAAGCTAACAGTTTGGTGGAATTTAAGACTTTCGGCGATTGGGAAAGTCTATAGGACAAAATTCAATGTTTGATACACGAGTGAGTCCAGAAACAATTACTTAATTTATGTTTATTTCATTTATATGATATAGTTATATTTAGTAGTATAACGTTATAAGAGATAAGCTACTTTTTATATCATCAAGATGCAATTAATCTCATCAAAGTTGGCTCAAAATGTAATCATAAAATATTCCTATGTACTTATGAGAAATCTCAGAAGTAACAAATATAGTCATGCATGTTCACAGTTCAGGGAATTCTCGTCAGAACTTTATTAATTTCCTTCAGTACAAGCGAAGAGGACTATCTGCTTAGATTTGAGGAAAACTTTTATCCTCTTTGTAAACAACAATCTTGACATTACAAAATATAAATCCTTAGGCGAATTATATCGCTTTAGAATTAACTTAGCAGTAGTAGATTTACAGTGTAATTTAGATGATTTTTAACTGTTTTAATATCGGATAATAAATAACTAGTGAAAGTAAAATATTGATCAAAATTTTTATTTGCGACTACTTATTTTCTTAACTAAGGTACTACTACCCTAATTAAGATGTGTAGGTACGTTGCATATGTATTAACACCAATTAGACCTACGTTTCATTTTAGATTTACTTATTCTCTGGTTTTAACCACCTCGTTAAATAAATCTGAGAATTTCTCACAAAGAAGCCACTAAACCACCTCAATATACTGGAGACACCTAAAGGGTACCTGTCACTGAACGGCATGCTTAAATAAACTGACAATTCAAAATTAAGAGAGAGATAACTACGGGTAACCAAAACTAAGGAAATACCCAAACTTGATAAAATACACATTATATCATTAATTTTATGAATTGGGTTCAAATTGAAACGGACGTTGGACGTTTGATTTTCACCAGGAAATATTTGACCAAAAAAACATTGTCTTTCTAGTATTTCACGACTTTAGATGTGATACTGTATTTAATAAAATAAACAAAGTTCAGTTTCAGTATAAGACATCCCTTATGTGTTGTGGTGACATTTCACTCCACGTTTTATACCAGACATTGAGACCACAGAAATGCTACATCAAAGCATCTGAAAATTCCATAAAATTTTACTTTGAAATACAGTATTTTTAGCGCGCATACATACATACATTGTTAATTAATTTTATTTGCTTACAAGAATAAAGTAAATGAGTGAATGTTATTTATTGTTCACAGTTCGTCAGCGAGCGAGTTGATCTCCCGTCGAGGGGTATTCTCCAGAAGGCAGTATGGATCTGTGGAACAGGTAGGCATATATTCATACTCGTAGGTATAATAATAATGGAGTAGATGCCAAATTTTATTTTTGTGACTTATCTAAAGTCCATATATTATTACAAACACCGCAGTGCTGTGCATAATAATACTGCTTTCAAATATATGACAGAAATAAAACCACACATTTTTTGACTCGTCTAAACGCTCCATACTAAATGACAATAAAATGTGACGTCATGATTGAGTAATATCTTCGCAAAAAATCTATATTATAATACGGTATTTCTTACACTCCATTACAAGAAGAACCAAGGCTTACCTTGTGTAGACATGATAATAATTTGATCGAATTGGTGTAAACTAAGAGACATAAGTGATTTACAAACTGATAGAATTTCGTACCCATTTACTGAGCAAGTTTCGGCTATTGAGTAGTTGTCAATCTTTGTTTGCAACCTTCATGTTTAAGCTTAGCTTTACACTATTATCAAGAATAAGCTAGGATTAGAAATTGAACATTTCGGATTAGCTTGTTCACATATTATGTACAGATATAAAAATAATCATATCATATTTTATGTTTAGTTTACTATGTGTATAAAAAAAGATAAAGTATTACATACTTATTCGTTGCAAATAGCTAGAGCCAAGAGTTACAAAACTCGAAGCGAATGAATGATGAAATTTTAATTATATATTTACTCGGTTTACATTCGATGTGTAACAACAGCACTCGATCGAGGTCACAATAATACCTTCTGTGTGGTAGTTATCACGTACACTCATCGATTGTTTACTCGATCGTTTCGGATGTTCGTCCATATTTAGATCAATGTGTACTTCACTGACGAATACTATTGAAATCAAAAGATATTAACGACGCATTGTTTATTAAAAAAATGTGAACAAACAAATATTTACGATGTCCATGCCAATGCCAACGACCATGTAAAACGTGTGAACAACGAATTTTGATGTTATAGGCTGAAGACGAAACCGGGAAATCGCTCAAATGAGAGAGAACATATGTTCTCTCTCATTTGAGCGATTTCCCGGTACAGAACTCCTCGGTTCGAACATAACTATTAGACAAACGTTCAAGTGATATCGACAACTAAATGTCATCACAAAAATTTTAAAAAGAGTACAAAATTTAACTTTAATAAATCAAACGTTTGAACCGTGTTCATAAATAACTCATGTGAATTTTCCCGATAAATTTATTTGAGGTCGCAGTATAATTTTACAAGGTTGATTCAAGTTACATACGAACAAATCAACCAAAATAAATATCTGCTATGAATGTAGGAAGTACTTTGTTGTCGACATTAAATAAATTGAACAAAATTTTACAAACCTTTACACACTAACATGACGTGGTAAAAATATATATTTCTCCCTGTTTTTTTATATAAGCGCTTTACCGGTTGCTTCCGAGCGTCTGCCAGAATCGAACCCAGGGACCGTTCCCTAACTTTTCTTTATCAGCTATGCAGCAAATATTATTATGCTTTCTTCTATTTATTTATATTACGCCTTCAACCCGTTACACGTCTAAGGTTATATTTCTTTTAACAAAATTGTATTAATTGTCAGCACGTGCACCAAATACGGTACCGTCCGCCAACAAGAACAGGCTAATTAATTGTAGCAACATTTCTTTTATACCTTGTTGCGAACAAACCGTTAATATACATATACCAAACTCGCTTTCATTAGTATCTTGACTCCTGTCAGAGGAATGACCTTTAAACGCGACATCATTTCTGTTATTCCTCTCATTATCTCCGAAGTGATCGTCAATCTACATATATTTATATGATTTATTTATTATAAAGTTTTATAGAATTTGAATTAGATTTCCGCTTAAAAAAATTACCAATCAATAAAATAAAATTTTAAATTATTGATTTCGAGATTTAAATAATGTCAACTTAATTGTGGGTTGGTCAAAAAAAATACTTAGGTGGCTATAAATCTATTCGGACCCACTCTCACTTTGTAGATTTTCTTTTAATATTAAAAGTACAGAGTGACAGATAGTTTGACCCGCAGTCAAACTTAAAAATATTTTTCATTTTCTTGCAAATTTTAATATAAACTGTGCACCTGAGCTTCGTTTTGTATACTGTGTTTTTTATTTCGTTAATTAATATTAACAAAATCCAAAAACCCATGACAAAAATAGCATATGAAGGCCTCATATTATTAGATAGTGTATCTAAAATACACACAAATCACATTATTAATGAATATACTCGTATTACAATACTAAAACTAAGATAAAGGATAGTAAAAGCAAAATTAGGTACCTACATAAAGATTAAATGAGGGTAGCTTAACATCTGATCCGGGTCCAGTAGCCCTTGTCCATCTGCCCTTGTATAATTAGTTACATTTTTAACATGGAAATGGCGTTTATTTTTTATATCATACCATTTACGAAGGATACGCATTAACTAAATAAAAATATAACACAAACTTATTTATTCTCTTGTAAGCATGACCTAGTATAAGATGCTATTTTTACTCAAAAATTGAATTGTTTCGAGTTAACAATGTTTAATCGAAAGTAATTTACATGTACATAAACGAACATAATATAGTTTGTTAACACATTATGTTTTACATGGCTTCGCTTTTATCGTAGCACGTCGTCGTAGCAACTCGTAGCGGGGTTCTACAACGCTACAAGTGTTTTGTATGCATGTACTTAACTGTGTTGCCACAATATTACGGAACTTTACATACAATAATGTTGCACCCAGTCAGATCGTATGGTCTACGCGAAATGGAATAAATATATGAGATGAAAATTTAACAATGAAGCAAAAGAACAAGTCGCATAAATAAAAATAAATTAAGTTAATAATTCAATGTCAATAACCCGAAAGGGAACTAAATTCAATCTCGCAAAAGCTAATAAACGTATTTTTATTAAATTTCGAAAACGGGTCCTAAAATTCAGACTGGAGCGAGAGCGAGTGACGCCTCGAGACGCAGCTAGATTTTGTATATAATTGAAATACATTTGAAATTTGTTTGAAAGTTTAATTAGTAGTCTGAACAATTATGACGACCTCAAGCGACAGTGACCCAGTTGTCAGCAACTGTCACTCCCAGAACAATGTTGCGTAATATTCTTTGAAATATTATATTAACTTACTTTTCCTCAGTTTATTCGGAGGACTCGCCGAGAGACACATCTGTAAATCGCCTGTTTTGTGTGTAGATATTTTGAAATAAGCAGTAATCGATCTAAAATAGTTGTTTTGAAGTTAGTACCTACTCGTATATACCTTGTGTTGGTATGTAGCAATTAGAGCAGTATTTCAGAATGACGTTTTCGAATTTGATGTTAGTTTTTGTATTGGATCTTCAAAATAACCAATATATCAATATGGCTGCACTAATCCCTATCATTATTACTATTCAAATATCAAATTCGCTTGTTTCTTTCTCCTGTATTTATTGTATTATTATTACGGAACCAAGTAAACATTATTCGTAGTATTATATCGGTTCTTGGCAGGTAGGGTATTAGCCCTGCAGCGGTGAAATGGATCTAATTTAAAAATAGCTTCTTAGCTTTGAACAGATTTAACGGAGTCATTCACCTTTTCTTTTTTCCAGTTGCATCTTATATCTATTTTCATGATCTCGATGTTCAATAACAAATTTGTTTGTGACAACTTTTTACGACAACGGACGCGCTACGAAACGAAGACTTGTAAAACGCTTGAAAAATTATATTTAAAAATACTTAATTATTATCCTACTCTTTCCTAATAATAATAACAAAAGCTATTCATGTGATTGATCACGCACTGGTCACCGCGGGGGTGAAGTAGAGATGAAGGCCATTCAGCTCTTAGCATCTTGCTCACAGACGCAGCCGGGTACACACGCATAGTGCAATCTGTTTTTTTATAGTAAATCTAAATTATTGGATTATATATTTATTAAGCAAGTCGCATCTTTTATTTAAAATAGTTCAATCCTGAACGGTGATAATAAAACGGATTTATTACTGCTACAATAGTTATAATTTATTAACTGATTATGCTGATTATACGTCTTACTTATTGCATGAAAAACGAGTAAACTCTTAATAATAATATGCTGCCTGTTTTTTTCAGAACGTTTACTAATAGCGAGTGCTTAGCATGAGGTCCGCTTTTTGTTCCATTTCGGGAAATAAAGTGTGATTAATAAAATAAAATTAACATGACTTTTAAGTCATGTAAGAGCACTTTTAGAGTCGAAATTTGACACCAGTATCAGCAATAACACTAGTAAGAAATAACTCGAACAAGAACGAAGAAAATATAATATACCTAGAATATAATATACCTATATATATAAATATACCTAGTCAAACCTCAGACATTGTGTTTAACTTGATACGCAAATTAAACTATACTAGAATTTCATCGAGAGTCCTAGATTTGATTTCGTATACAATCGATGGCCATACATATTTATCAGTCTATCAGTGACCCATACACAAGCTAATATATGACTGGATATAGTTGGTGTTAGTGAGTGGGACGTCGAAATCAGAATTTCAAATTTTTGTTGATACAGTTTGGATAACATGAAAATTGTCTTTTTATGATGTGACATGAAAATGAGATAAGTATTGCATATCCTGTATAGTTAAACAACATCATATAGTTACAGAGCCCGTTTGTTATTGGCAGTGATTGGCTTAAATTCAACTTTTGATGATACGTGATACAGGTTCCGTGGATACCGAGCATGGGCACCAGTTCTCCACACCACAAACCTTTTATTATCTTTGTATAAATTTTATTACTTCTTAGCTGTGATTAATCTTTAATTCTGTATGAAAATGGTTGTGGATAAAAAATAAATAAACGTTTGTTATTATTATTATCTTGAGTTAGTAAGTTATGCATAAACACAGTATATGAATATAGCGAAATATATTTTTCAAATTAAATTCATATTATAAATATAGTATTCTTATATTATTGTTTTATTAGTTTTGATATTAGTATTGAAGGTTGTGCTATTGTTGCGTCAAACACAACAGCATGATTGATGACTTGATTTTAATTTCCCTTTGTCGGTCTACATACGTTTGATATATAATTAGGTTTCCCAATTAATCAAACCCCTGTCAGTCTGCAGCACAAAGCACTGAAAGTGCAGAAATTCATATAAACATGTAGACATTAAAAATAGCATGTTCTAAAAGTAAACCAGACATTATGTACCTACAACTATATACATATACAGTATGTCATAAGTATTTTACATAGGTGGAAAAATAAAAGTTGTACCTATTATTGAAAATCCTTTTTAAAACTGTACATCGGCATGTCGAGTGATATATATATTTCTTTCCATTTTTTATGATTTGTCTCATTACTGGTAACTTCTATTATACTTAATTCGGAACAGATATATATTTTTTAATCTATAGAAGTAATTTTAATATTGATATTTTATTAGGCTAAGCTTTAGCGTCTAGATTATCTCAACCATAAACATTTTAAGAATACTCGATATAGTTATTAATAAGGTTAGTAATAACTTTCTTAATAGGTTTCTTTACTATATGCTGTGAAAGTTGAGCTTCATGACAGGGAGAGGTTAACATTTAAGCTTGATTTGGGATTTCAAGGCAAAAAGATATTTTGAAATAAACCTTTGACCCTCGAACACAAATGTATTGTTAAATAAAAATGTTGAAAATTTAGCAATAAACTTGTATTTTATGCAAAACTTATTTTATTCGTATAAAAGTAATAGGAAAAAATTAAATTGGATTAGTAAGATTTAATTTGATTTAAGTTTTAATTGAATTGAAAATTAGTTAATTAATTGGTGAATAGTATTATATATTTTGGACGGCCTAAATACATAAACAAGAAGACCGTAGTAATCGACCCTCCTGTCTGACTGCTTTTAGAACTGTAAACCTCATATCAAGATGCTCTGCACGAACCTCCGTGCGACGACGGAAATACAGGCGAATTTGCAAAGAGAAACTTGAGATATACTGTCGACCGTTTCTTGCTTCTTCGCTTCCAGACCGGCATAGAAGATTATTTACTTCGCTCTGTTTCAGTGACACAGAGAGGATCTTGCCCTCCAAAACTAGATTTTTTCACAATTATCACACATTCATCTGCGCCACTTTTTAGCAGTCGCATGGAAGATTATAATACAAAATTAACCAGAATTATTCGGAATTAGTCAACAAATTAGATGGATGCATCTCACACATCACGGCTGAAACACAATCTGGCAGCTCGAGTAATGCCTATAATAAGTCGGGCTAATCCCACCTTCATTAAAACGGCTTATTCTCCATGTGCCGTCGTTCACTATAATGAAGGTCACATCTTTATGACAGATCAAGCATTTTTGCCGGGTTTTAACCCCATGTGGAAAATTTCTCGCATTTTATGTCTAACTTCCTGTTATTAAAGAGTTAATAAAAACCGTTTACTGTAGTGATTCAAGACTGAGAAACAAGAACATTTTGGTTAGAATCAAATTTTAAAAATTATATTAAAATAGAATACTTCTCTTTTAATATAGCTTATTAGTTTTAACTTTAATTAATAAAGCTCGTGATGATAATAACCACCATTATTAAATCAAATAACAATACGGAATTCGATATGAAAAGAAAAATAACTTTGAAGATCGCGATTCACGAAGCCCATAAAGTTGTAATTTCTCTTGTTGTTTCAAAGCGAATGACTTCGATTCGCAAACCAAGACGGCGGCTTCAATATATTCAAAATCCAGGCACATTTGTTATTGACGAAGTTTGGAATTTATTCCAAGTCGTGCTTTTCCACTCACTTTCCTCAAATATTTTATTTGAAACTCGCTAAATTCGCTTTCTGTGAACAAGGTCAACGACTCATCTTTAGTATAAAGTTACTGTGCCCGCACCATCCCCGTAATGTCAGACCCAATTTTGTGTCACTAGCGCAGTTCGGCCAATTGCTATGGCCAGCCATAAACTATCATCCATACCTAACTAGTTTTATCGTTCTAATATTCTCTTTCAAACTGGCACGAAATGTACGTAAATAACGTACTTGACTCTCTAGCTAATCACTTGTTTTTGACGAGGTCTTCTTCTTCGAAGCCATTTTTCTCAGCTGTTTAATTTGGACCAACCCCAACATGCACTTCTCTCATGTAATCTTCAGTTAATGAGCCTCATATTTCTCATTTGAGGTAATATTAATATAATGAATTAATTACAACTATATTTATCCATTTAGCAGCACGAACGAGTATTTTCCTTCTTATTTTAGAGAATCGTTCGTGTACTTATTACATAAAAGTTAATCAATTTTAATTTCTTCATCAAATTTATTAAATGTAAGTTTTATTAAGTTCTTACTTACGTAGATTAGATATTTGAATTAAAAATGACAAAAATCCGAATCATTTAAAAGTATATAATAGTTTAATATTAACCAATCCTTTCAATTATTCTTCAAAATATCTGGTGATCCAACTGTACTCATGTCCAATACCGAAAAGTAAGATATATAACAACCATGATCTTGACGAATCATATGTACGTACATATGATCATAATATCACCGCAAGTAAAAAACAAGCTATATACTTCAATTCGCCACGATTTTGGTCATTAACTTATATCTGAAAATATGAATTAAATAAAACACCATATACCTAATCTGGTATATTCTAGTTGGAGAATATACCTAGGTAGTTGCTTAATATATAATCGCGTAAACCATAGACTAGAGGGAGAATAATAAGCAGTAAAACACACACACTCGGGACTCTTAAGTAGATACTAAATATAATACTAATATGAATTTAGATTCTGCCTAAAAATAAACAACAATTTGTTTTTATATTAACACTAATGTATTTCTTGAAAGTGAGCTCTACAATAATGGAGCGTGGAAAAAATAATGTGTTTATGGAAATGTCAAAGTATAATTTATTGTGTAAACAAAGCTAAAACGTTGCTTTTTGTAGCCACTGTCGTATGTAATCTTTGTTCACGTGGGTTTTAATTTGTTGAATAAAAAAAATTACATAGGAATTCCAATTTACGGATTTATGTCATGTTAAATGTTAGAGTAAGTCATAGATAAAAGAAATATGTTTTATTTATGCCGTAAGTGCAAGTCGGGCGGTTGGGTTCCTCTTATTTAGATAAAATTGTAATTTCGACTGAGTAAAATAATATATGAGAGTATTTAAATAATCACACGATAATTTAATTTCACTTTAATTGGTCAGTTTTATTAATTACGAGATTTACTTTTTTTTTGGTCTCATTAAAGAATATTAGAAATGCTTTTAGACTCCATGAAAAATTTTGTTTTTGACATTGGAAAAAAGTATCTGATTTAACTGGTTGGAGAAGTCTATCATGTCACACCATCAACGGCATGCAATATTTGGAAATAAACAAATGTTCAAAATTTATTAAGTACAATTTCTATGAAACTCGCTACTATTATCCACGGCGACTTTTTTTTATACATTGGCAATATTTTGTCTACATGCTCAGTCCATGATTCTGAACAACTTTTAGTACGGGAGTAACTCCGAAATCGCGAAAATAAAAATCAGTTGTTCTATACAAAATTAAATACCGTGGAAAATATATGGATCAGGCTGATTTTTTTTCGTGATTTCAAGGTTTCTTCCACACGAAAAGTTATTCAGTACCATCGACTGAGCATGTAGATAAAATAATGCCAATGTATAAGTAATCACCCTGTATTTGGAAAAAAACAGTAATATCTAAATATATTAGATACTCAATTTGTTTCTAAAAATACTTATATATTATTGTAGGTAGATTCCATGGCTTCTTATTATTTTGAAATCAATTATTCATTAGAATTTAGAGATATCCAATAAATAGTAGAGAACCCAAAGGGAAGCTTATGGAAATTTCTATTGACTGAATGGAAATTAATGAGCGAAGTTTTACATTACTTTGTGCTTCAGAACCACTAATTAAAATTTATTTTTGTCATTTATTTGTTTACAGAATAAGATATATTGTATCCAAAAAATTGTCAAAATCGAAAATTGACAATCAAACGTATTCAGTGACTTACTTGTTCTAATATATTTTTAGTATTTGCGAAAGGTTTTTAATGCAACAAAACGAATTCTTGAAAATGAGGATATCAATGACTACTTATTGTACTTACCTGCCGGCTGTTATCTGCATCAAATGTACATTATTAAGCTATGGTTTTATATGACGAAATAATCATCTATACAAAATAATCATTCTATATAAACCTTGATCCAATATCTAGATCTATTTTGGACAAATTTGGGATCTAGATTACATTTTGACTAATCTCATTAGATCCAAAATAGATCATGGTATTGGCTAGCTAAGCAGATTGCTCATTAGAGGTTTCGTTTTGTTTGACGTTTTGCTACTAAAGTTCGACGAACTGACGTTCTGCCAGCTTGTTTTTTACTTGCGGTGATATTATAATCATAAATAAATAAATAAAAATAAATATATTAGGACAAATCAGACAGATTGAGCTAGCCCCAAAGTAAGTTCGAGACTTGTGTTAGCGGATATTAACTCAACGATACTATATTTTATAACAAATACATATATAGATAAACATCCAAGACCCGGGTCAATCAGAAAAAGATCATTTTCAATCATGACCCGACCAGGGATCGAACCTCTCGGTTCAGTGGCAAGAACTTTACCACTGCGCCACCGAGGTCGTCAAATCATCATATGCACGTTTTTTCGTCACGATCTTGGTTGTTTGTGTATATAAAGATGTAGCATAGATGTAGTATCTTATTTTTTGGTATTGGGCATGAGTACAGTTGGATCTTTAGATATTTTGAAGAATAATTGGAAGGGCGTACAGGATTGCTTAGACTTTTTTATCGGGAAGACAAAGAACTAACACATTGACAAATCAAATTCTCTACAAGCAAATTGAGCAATATAATCCTCTATCTCGCTCGAATTTCACCAGAAAAAGAAATCCCCGAGCACAAAAGGCTGGTATAATGTCCAATTTGCATGTAAATATTTGTTCTTGTTGCAGCTGTCGAGCAGCGAGGCGACCGGGGCCGTGGACGCGGTGGTGCGGCGGTATCGACTCGAGAACGGGAACTCGCTTGGGGAGAAAGACGAGGTGACGATTTACCGATATGCGCGCCTTGTGTTTTGTGCTACGTGTTGATGTTTAGCTAGTGTGCTAAGAAAATACTGGCTGAAAATATTGGTAAAACTGTGAGGTATCGACTTTAACGGGATAAGGATGAGGTGAAGATTTGAGAATATGCGCGCTTCGAACTTAATTGACGATATTTACATATCGCATCGAAAATAGATTATGTTATGTTAGATTTTCTTAAAATATAAATCGAAAATCTACCCTGTTTAGTGTTATATTAAATCTACCTTTATACTTTTTTCTTTTATCTACGAAATCTACTCAATCGATAAAAATAATAAAGTTTACCATAATAATGAAGTATATTCCATGGGTAATTTGTATATTTTTTACTTTTTATTTACCTATACATATTTTTATTTCCACAATTTTATATCTTACTGGAGCAGTATTCAATATAATTTTTACATAGTATCCAAGAAAATTTATGACGGTCATCCCGAGGGTATCGAGAATTAAGGTTTACCCTTATGATATTTACATGCTTTTATGACGGTGCCTAACAATACAAGACTAATATCCATCTTTATAACGAGATTCTGTTCGGTATGTATAGGTAACAACCTATACCCATTACCTAGGGTATAATTATGTTTGGCGACTAGGAATGATTATTTTACATATTATTAATAACGAATTATTTAATTTTTGTGCTATTTATATGACCATTAAGAAAAAAACTTTTTATTAATCAGTTTCAATTAAATTCAGACCGACCCCATAATCAAGATTCTGGCTTACCTACTTAGTTTAGTCAAAAAAAAAGTCCAGAAAGATAAAATATCCACTGACCTAGAGTCAGTGGTTATTTTGTTTGTTCTGTATTCGGAAAAAAAGACTAAACTGTAATTTATTTTTTAAATAAATTACGATTTGAATTACGAGACGAGATAATTTCGAGAAACTAAGCGCGATTGTCGGTTTGGAACAACGTCCTTTATTGCAGACGACCGAGGGGATTTCTCCAGGCACCAAACAAAGGCCACGGGACACGAGACACATTCAATCAGATTAACATACAATTTCAAATTTCTAGAAATACGACCGATTCTATCTGTAGTTTTGCAGCTAGCGATTCTGTATGTGATACGCCATAATATTTTCATGAGAAGGTAACTTTTTGTGTCTCACTAATAGACATGTTTTAACACCTGGAATATATAGAGGTAAAAGTTTGAAGTGCCGCTCATATATAAATCTGGCTATGGCATTTTAGGTCTCTATATATGTCTTCAACTATTTTAAAGTTATTTTTTTTATATTATATAACAAGAAACGTAAAAGTGAGGTGCGTCTTTTAACTTTTTTCGACCACCATTGTTTAAAAGACAATCCTGAGTGAAGTAATAAAATCATTGTCGCTTTTACAAATTTGTTAAAATTTGTGACTACATTTTTTTGGAAAAAGCACCAAATGCATCCTCCAGGCATAGAGTATTTTTCTTTCATGGTTGATCCTCAACTACCAAAGAAAAATACTCTAATCGTCGGTTAAAAAATATATTTACTGAATAGATAAATCTGAATCGCGCCATTATCCTACTAAAAAGTATGTTAAGGGTTGCCATGAGACGTCCACGCTAAACTACATCAGGCAAAGTTAGAACGAAAGCAATTACGGTAATCCTTAGGCGTAATGGCCTTGGCATTACAGTTAACTGGGGAAGAGATCGTTCTGGATCGGAACTATTCATAGTAGCTAAGTGCTTCTATCATCTGAGATAAATCTATCAACTGAGTTGTATGAATGAAATATGACTAATCTAAAACGAATCTAATCAATACATACCAAAAGCGTATATCCCATCGTATTAATCGGCTCATTTACTATTCTGAGTGGTCTGTGGCTATATTTCTCAAATTATATCTTGCTTAGACATGTTACGAAAACATTGAACACTCTTGAGTGTTCTAGGATTACTAATAGTTAACATGACAAATATAGGTTTTCTAAATGTCAAAAACTTTAAACAATATGGAACTTTAGAGCGTCTTCACTATTATATTATTGAAATAAATCTAATTATTGACATTTGAAATAGGATGCGAATCCCATTAATACAAATTAATAACGATTTTGAGAAAAAATAAAAAGGCGCGTAGTTAATATCTTTTAAAATGAAAGTGACATTACATTTTCGTATTTTGTTATTTAAATACTTTTATTTTATTTATATGTATCGAGGAATAACATATTGTTCTGCACTATGAATACGTCTAGCCGACCTAGGTGTTGATATAATTTATATTTTTTATATTATGTTGATACAACAGTGATGGAGAAGATATTTTTTAAGTTTTGTTGACTTAGTGACAGAGAAGAAATAATCAAAGATGTTCAGTCCGATGTCGTTGGTCCGTTGAGACCTCACAAATACCTACAGACAGACACTTGCTTTAATTGGCAATTAGAATAACTACCAGACCGTATTAACCAGATGCTACAATATATTCTAAACTAGACATATTTAAAACTAGCTTTCGCCCGCAGCTGCGCCTGCGTGTATTTCACAGAGGTTTAATTGAGTAGATAAACTAAGAAGTAGCAAACAACTTACTTGCCTCAAAATTTATAATATTAGTTGGGACTATATTTTCCCAGAAGTTTAGAAACCTATTAAATAGGTGCTTTTCTTTTCAGTTGTTTGGCCCACCGAGCGCGCCGGTGCTTGAAAATCCCGAGTTTCAGACGAGATGGTACTTCAAATATTTTCTTGGGAAAAGTAAGTATATTTGATTTATAATAATTTTAAACAAAGTTAAATAAAAAATTTTGAAAAAAGCCACATTCACCGTGAATATGAAACTTAACTTCAGCCTCGCGGAAATGGCGAAACAATTTCCATTTCCCTTCCGTTTATTGCCCTGAAAGCATTTTATTAAATCAGTTTTTCTTTTCCTCGTATTTTTCATTTGACTTAAGATACTAACGTAAGATACCATTGCTATTAGAGTCGACTAAAACTAAAATTTTTGGGGAAAAAAATATATTTGAGTTATATCCAGAATTGATAACTCACTGCCGGTCCTAGATAAGCGAGCGAAAACTTCACGACGCGTGATACTGAACAATTCACCACGAGTTGTTATGATATTGAGATTATTGAGGGATAAAGGCGCACTGCAATGCCTTGCCGCGTTTGTCGTTTAGCCAGAACACCGGGTTAGGGATATAGATATGTTTGACGAAATATTTTCGGACAAATCCCTCGCAGGTCGACTGGAAACTGATCGCTCGCAGCTCTGCTAGTAGCGACTGATATTACTTCCACACGCTTCACACGACCTCCTATTTTATTTTCAATACATTTGTCGCTTATTTGCTACGACAAATGTATTGCTTTACTCACCCATATGATCACAACGGTTTGTAAGAAAACAATATAAATAGTATTTACCCTAAATTAAATAGTTACCAAAAAAGGCATCTCAAAAAATGCTTATGGGTTTAAAAAATGTTTATGGGTTTATTTATAGTAATTTTGCAATTTCTTCCTCTAGTCGGACCGTCGCAAACTCAACATAGGTACAGTACAATAGTAGGGCTTGCGCCGGACTTTTTGGCAATCAAAAAATACGATCCCAACTTAAACTACAAAGGCTTTAAGCGCCTTTTACATAAAAAGAAAAGAGAGAATCACCACATCTTTTTTTCCAACGAGTTTATTCACATATGAATATCGCAATTACAGTTTTGGTGAAAAGTTTTAATAGCTTTTGTTTAGTTGGTAAAGTTCCTACGAGGGCAAATTTCAATATTTTAATTTCATTCATTCCTCTCATATCGTAGAGTTACGAGTAGCTGGTAGCTTCTAGGAATCAATAATTAACTTTATTATATAATAACTGAGAGACGCGCTACAGAATATAAACCGATTTTCATCATTTTTGTACTCACATTTTAAATACTGTTTGTTCATTTGATGAAATCGTATATGTTTTTTTAATTTGAATTGAACTTACGACCTTTTGATCACCACCACTGCTTCTTCTCTTGTCTCATAATCTTATCTAATCTTTCATTAACTTTATATATCTCAAATCTTGTATGTCATTTCCTTTAAATATTAAAAAAAATACTTTGATACTTTAATATTGTATATTTATAAAGATTGTAGTAATAACAAAAACTATTTGCTGTAGATTATTATGACGGGATTGTTTGGAGCAACATCTGCGGCGGACGTGAGCGATAACAAATCCATTACCCCACGTATTGTGTAACTCGATGAATAACCAGATTTGCGAACAAACTCCCGTCGCGGGCGCGGCGTGGAGTAGCTGGAGAGTAGTTTTCGAGGCTGTGTATGAATAAAATAGCCGTAACCTGTTGATGTCACTTTCTAATTTATTTTATGAACGGAATCATAGATCGCCACGTTCTGTGGGTTGGCAGAATTAACTAAAATGTTAAAGTTAGAGAGTAGATACTATCTCATTTATACTGTATCAGTCGGAACACGCATATTTATATATGGATAGAAAATTACTATCACTACACAGTATAAAACAAAGTCGCTACCCGCTGTCTGTCTGTCCCTTTATATGCTTAGATCTTTAAAATAACCCAACGGATTTTGAAGCAGTTTTCACTGATAATTAAACAATTTATTCCACAAGATATATAGACCTCGTGCAAAACCGGGCCGGACCGCTAGTTAGTCATAAAACACAATGAGAATGAAATTATAACGATTTAGAAAGTTAATGTAGGTAGTAAATATAATTTAAGCAAGAAAAAAATAGATACATCTCTAGTGTGATTTCGTAAAGATATTTCCTTGCTTCGGGAAAACTTCAATGTAACTTTCACAGAAGGTTTTAGTTTAGGAAAGTAACTTGGACAGTTTGCGAGGTCGTCTGTTATCGACAACAGTGATGGGTTCAGTCAACTTCAGTCACATTTGATTTGGGCATGTCGATTTTAGAAATGTCTGTTGCGATATATCATTTATATTTTGTTTTGTTTGATCCCTGCTTCCCTGGAGGCTTCAGAAAAGATTTAAACTTTCGTCTACGTTTTCTTGTTTCGTTACCAACCAACACTTTGATTCCACTTAAATCTTTCTCAGCTCACTTTTAGCATACATAAGTGGTCATTTCCATTTAATAAACCAAATTAGGTAGGTAAGTAGCGTAATACGTAACTAGAAAAACATACAATTTGACAAATAATAATAAGTAGTATTAAAGGTTCCTAAATAAGTTCATGAGCACGTGCTCCGGGTAATGCGGGTAGTATTCAGGGGTGGCGTGCATTACACCCAGGCACCGAGTATTAAGGGGCGCCGATACATATTTTCAAATACGAAACATAACAATGCAAGCACTGCTGATTGGCAGCCGAAAAAAAGTGAGGTATCCATGCAGACGATACGGTAATTTTATTATTGTCGCGAGTTCAAGGAGTGTTTTTTTATCAATTATGTTTATCTTTTTTTTTATATATATGTTTTTTGTTAATATATTTCAACTATTACTAAACAACATTATAAAAAACAAAGATTTACAAACTTTATGTTCCATTTTGATCGTCTATTTTTATAAAAGAGGGCGGCAGAGTATTACATACGGGCGCTACATGGACTAGACCCACCACTGGCAAAGGCGTTAATATTTATCGAAAGCTCGACCTACATACCACACGCATTACCTGCACTTCTCACGCACACGTACGCAATAATGTTCTTGACCACGTTACCCCTCGCGGAGCAGACAGGATCTTGATCAACATTTAATCACACACTTAATTTGTATATATAGTCGTGGCCTTAGGTTGATTTGATGTTTTCTGTAGGGGTGGCAACAGGCATCGCTCGACAGATAACTTTCGTATGAGAAACCTAATTGATACACCGAAATCAATAATAACAGTTGTGGAATAATGACAACGTTCAGAGACTAAACAAACAACGCAAGTCTAAACAACATTAGGTTTGTAGTTTCTTTTAAAAGTTGTTTTCGTTTTCAGCAGCTTATTTATTCTCTAAACTAGAAAAGTACTGTCTGGTAATCTCATTTATAGTGCAAATACTAGGCATGGACATGGATCCAATGTATGTATTCGGTATAAATATTCGATTTTCATTATGAATAAGACGCTTTTTATTTTCAATTCAGCAGTTGTAATGTAACTAGTTTGATTGATCGAAGTTTTAATAAAACTTAATGAGAGAGCTTTGTGTACTTTTAGTTTTATGATCTAAAACCACGCGAAGTTATCGTTCATAATAAACCACCGGTTACCTGCCGAGGTGGTACTGAGTACAGTCAACAGCATTGTAAGTTGACTTACGTATACTTAGTATGTAAATGAGCTCGTATTGATTCGTAACCTTTCGCACGATTCAAATATCATATTTGTTTATTAAATTGTATTGTCACCCGGCACAAAATGGAAACAAGAACTAAGTAATCTTGACAATAAATAATTTATATTATTATACAACTGTTTTTAAGTATCCAGCTAGCCACATAAATAATCTTGATTATTGAAAAAAAAATCTGGTTTTTATCTTAGCATTTTCACGCCAAAAGTGTTTTCCCATCTCTAGTAGATACCAGAACAAACTTAATTAATTTTAAGCACTCCAGTCTCTTCGGACTTTAAGTGCACTGTCGTCACAGAGTTATAGAAGTGAGTACGGTTAAGTTGGGATCAGGAAATACACGTAGGTTTTCCACTGTTCTCGTCTTATTTACCAACTTAAATAAGTTACTTGTAGGTAAACGTGCTGTGAGAAGAGAAATATGAGGTGTAAATTAAATAGAATATGTACCTAAAGTTAAGATTATCATAATATTAACATTAAGATTTTGAAACCGAATTGCAATCTTAATTAATACAAATCTGAGGGTCTATCAGAATTTTCTTAATATATCACTAGAATTCCTTGTATGTCGCTTGTAGAGGTGAAGTGTGTCAGTGTGAATACGTGTCGCAAGGTTTGTTTGTGTTAAACTATTGTTGCTGGGGCGAATAATAGTGTCCAGCCAACAATAGCTAGTATGGCATGATTGCGGAAGCTCACAAACTAGTTAATAACAAATTGTATCAAACTTTGACCTATACCTGCTTTACATAAAGGAACAATTGGTAAAGGTATTCCAACCGAGACTTCCAACAACAAGTAAAAAGTATACCTCACTTGTCTCTGCATCACATGACGACCGTGTCAGGTATCCGAGGTAAAGCGGCTGCGTAATAAATTATTAACTTAATCATTTTAAATAAAATTTAGAAATTTACGTATTCGAATTGTATGAATTTATTAATTCTGAAATTGAGGCCTCGCTACAGTGCAGTTAATTGCCGACATCATTTACTCTTGTACAATGCATGGTTCATCTAATGTGGAAAATTGGCCAACGAGCAATGAACGTAATTGACGCTGAACTGTTTGAAATGAAATATCGGATTAGCCACATAACTACTACGATTCTTCACATATCCCGAAGCAAGCGGAAAGTTGGCCATCCCAAGCATACTTAGAGGCGCACAATCGCGGCGCGATGAAGTGAAGCGATTAGCTAGAAAAAAAGACTATGTGTGTTTGGTACGTAATTTTAATAACCTAAAAATCAAATGTATGATGAAGCTTGCTTAAATAGTAAATTCGTAAACAAACAACTAATCTCGATACAAATAAAGCTGTTTTCGCTGGCTCACGATTTCAATACGATTGATGGTAAATATTTTTACATTCTGATAAAATGACTATGAAAGCAATTTGGGGCATTATAGGTATATTTATGGTATCGGTGTTCTATGCAAAGCAATCGTTTTGATTTGGCAACGTTCGGCATACGGGACGTGGATTGGTTCCGGATGTCAACAAAATTAAGGTTAACATCGTAACTTGTCCTAAGCTGTTTACCAGCGCAGGTAAAATTTGTTCTCGTAATACAAGCTTCAAAATGTTTCGTCTTTTCCATCATAGGTACCTCAACTGAAGTGAATACTGGACACAATGGATGTAAAAAAGAAAAAAATAAGTCCGGCAACTTGTAATAATAAAAAAAAATGACATTCTTTAATTTAGAAATTCAATTGAAATTTCCCGCAAGATATTTAGTTTTATTGTGATTGTATTTGTAAAAATATTGTGTTTTATGTAGTTTTGTTAGGTTTTGCCGGTACTTATATGTAAATTTTTGTATGACAAAACGAGTGTTGTGTTGTAGTGATATGTGAATTGAAATCATTAACAGAAATATTAATGTGGCTGTTTTTTACAGTGCACCAGAATTACATAGGCGTAGACGGCAATAGAGAGCCCTACTTGCTGAGTGTAGTACAGGAGGGCGGCGCGGGACTTTTACGAGCTATCCTCTTCAACAAAATGGTGAGACAACGGACTTAAACACATTCCATCATAGCTCCTCCACACGTCAGCTGCTTCCATCTATGAACTTTATTACCTTCAGCATAAAGTTCATTTTTTACACTTACCTAAATGTCGATCGGCTTTCTATTTCCTGTATATGAACTTATACTTTTGGGTTTATTTGAATTTATTTTGTGGCCTTACACACAATATAAAATATTATTCCTCAAAAACTGTATACCCTCTCCGAGTCGAGCAAATTATTATCGATCAGCTGGGAAAGGATATTTGGAATACTTTTGTTGTTTATATAGGGAGCTCATAAAATCTACTTGCCTCCGAGCGCGTGGAACATGGGCAGCAACCAGACCCCTAGCAGACCTACCATCAAGCAGATCCTAGCGCAGTTCCCGGCCATGGAGAGGGTCGACAAAGTACCTAGAGAGGTAACAACTAATCATAGATTTTTTAGTTGGCTATTATGTCCTACTGCTGGGAAAAACCTCCCCTTTGTGTCTCCAATTTATCACTCGCCAATTATTTCCATTTAAATAAAATAATGAAAAAAATTAAATAAAATCTAAAGAAGTTTAAATAAAATAATGTTAATATTATGTTACTATTCTGTAAAAAAGATTCCTCAGTTATATATAAGTCTGTGCCTCAGTTAATCTTCTTGACAGACAGGACAAAGCCTGCTGAATATAATCCCATCAGTGTGCAAACAAACTGATTGTGTCATCCATTGGTCTGCCAGCTTATATTAAAAAAATTACAATCTTTCATTTACATATTGGCTTTATGTTTTAATTAAAAACAACAATGTTATGGCATATACTTTTACAAAATTATTTTCTGAATCGTAAAATCATTTTGAACGTTTTCCAATGATTTAGTCCCATAAAAGAAGCATAAGCCTATAATAAGTAATGGTAATAGACGTCGTTATCTGTTTTACGTTCGTTTTACACAGGGTAATTATTTTCCAAGTCAAAATGAGGGTTCGGACAGATTCACTTTTATGGTAGTTTTGATCATAAAGCCGTGATGAAAGTATTTAGTAGGAATTTTAGAAATACCTAGCCATTTTTTAAATAATGCTAAATAAGTAGACTCTATCTGTCGAGAGAGGCGTAGGTATTAAATACTTTTTTCCCGATCTTTGAATGTCTGTGATAGAATGCCACGCACGAGTTACTATACTGAAGAAATATTTTCACGCCTTCTTTGATAGAACACATGTTGAAATCTCATAATATGCTTGACTAAACGTACAATTAAAAGGGGTAAGAGGGCAAATCCAATTTTAAGGGAACTTTGGGGATATGGCCTGAATATAATATTATGTCATTTTCCTCGGTTTTTACCGGTCTTGTAAATTTTTACATCCTATGCTAGGAAAAGATTTCATTGAAATAATCACATTTACTTACACTATTATTTCTTTTTGCAGAAAAAAAATATGAAGAAACAATATACCGTTGACTCACCTTACGTTACGCCCAATTGATTCATGTTATATCGGGTTGTCATTATGTTCAAATGATACGTAAAACTATTGACGGCAGTCAATATATATATACCTATTTGCAATAATGTTAACTGTTACTTATACTGGGATAGGATATGAATAAGTTTTTTTATAAAAATGACATAATTGACACAAGCTTTTATTGTTAATATAGAGATTATATCGCATTCAATGTGTGCAGTAAACCGTCGTCGTTGAAACGTCAGCAACATTAAATAATTAAAAGGTTTGCACAGTAAACCATTGAGGAGTTCCCACGCCTGGAGCCGTTCCTGGGTGCACCACCTGGTCATACTTATATCAATCGTAATAATACATCGTCATCCCAACTAAACGCGTGTACATAATTTCATTTCAATCGGTTGAAGATATCTGCTTCAAATTGCGTTGCAAGATTCTACCCGAATAGACATAGGGACATACATATTACAAGACATACTTTTTTACTTACTGTCTTTGTAAAAATGCTTATGTATTTCATGCTCATTTTTACTTACCAATTGAATCTTTGTTTAGATTACGTGTGCGGAGCTCCAAAAGGATATTCTGCTTTTGGAAGAGCAAGAAGGTTCGGTGAACTTTAAAATAGGTGTTATGTTAATGAAGCCCTCGCAGAAAACAGACGACGAAATGCTCTCCAATGGTAAAATTTCTACGTAAATTTACATGAATTTTGAGATATAATTTTTCCCTCTTCAATGCTCGTTTGAAAATAGGCATTTTATCTACTTAAATTTGGTCTCATTTATATGATTTCTTATCGTTTTTTGAGAAAGTCCCACTTAAAAGTGTCTTGTTTTGCGCTGCTGTGTGCTATTTAATTTTAATGTTTTGAGCATATGTACCTATTCGTAATTGCGTAATATGAAAATACGTTCAAAAATAATAAAATGTTAACAGTAACATTTTAAACGCTTTGAAATGTTTCAGAAAAGGGCGAGGAAAAATGGGAGCGTTTTATTTCGCTTTTGGGAGACAAAATTCGATTACGTGGCTGGAACAGATTCCGCGGCGGGCTCGACGTCAAAGGTTACTTTTGTTTCCAACTATCTCTGACAGAGGTTATTAAATTACTAGTTTTACCAGGGCGCGGGTATAACATCAGGATTTATGACAAAAAATGTGATTTTATTCCATACAGCACAAATTTTTTAAACATATTTCAGCAATGGTTGTGTCAGTTTTACCAAGTATATTATCAGCATTTTTTTTGATTAATTCACTTGATAGAAAATACATATAATTTTCAAATTGAATAAGGATTGATTATACCATTACAAGAAATATTTTCTTGGAGCAAAAAGTTTAATTTGCTTTTTCATTAATTAATCAGCGTCGAAAAGTATCTACTGCCGTCGAAAGCATTTCTGTGAAATTCGTAAAAGTCAAGTTCCATCGTTTGCCCAATTTATACCAATTAAATACGTAATTAGTTTTGTTTAAGTAATTTTTTTTTAATGTTTTATATCAGAATTCGAAACATTATTTAAGACAGATGACAAAAAAATAGTTTCTCAATATGTGCATAGTAGTTCATTTTTGATTTACCTGTAAGTTAATATTAATAAAAATAAAGAATATTATAATCATTGGTAAAAAAGCAAATTAAAAAAATATGTTTAAACTATGTTTAGAAAAATTTGGACTAAACACTTCCTCTAAGTAGTACTCCTAAACGCTTTACAGGTGACATGACTGGCAGCCATTCTATCTACACAATGCACCAGGGTCACGAGATCATGTTCCACGTGTCCACCATGTTGCCCTTCTCCAAAGACAACAAGCAACAGGTGAAAACTTATCTACTCTATTCCTCTCTCATCTTGTTCCTAACTAACATTCGGGACTGTGAGGCCGCGAAGGTACTTTCATATAACGAGGCGGCAATAGCGTTCTCTTTGAGAACTCGTACATCAACCAGGATTTGGAGACGTCTTATTCCAAGCTATCAGGGCCTTTTATTTCTTAGTCGTACAAACATTTCAAAAATTACAGAGTGACCATTTATTCTAGGGCCACATAACTCTCATTCAATTGCTTTTAAGCAAATCAGTACATATACATTTTAAAGATATTGGATATCCAACCCAGGCATCAGCCTGCCTGGTGTTCGATTTCTTTTTGTTTATCCAGACATGCGCATTTACTTAGTAATTAATTAGAATTTACATGAGAAGATTAAGATTTAGTTACTTATTATTAAGGTGAAAGCGTGAAATCTCAACTCATCTCTCTCTCGGTGATCTCTAAATCCTAACCGGTTTTCAAATACAAATATTTGAGCCAACAACTGTATATCAAAGTTAGCAAACTAGTACAATGGAGGCTAGCGATCTCGATTTTAATGAGACCTCGCCTGACAGTAGACGACAGTAGCTCCTAACTGTTATTAAATGGAGATTTTCGTTGAAATATCTGAAATTTTGAGTTAAAATTTAATCTTGTATAATATTATCTAAAGTCTAATGACCAATATGATAATTCTGCCAAGAAGAATATCTAAAGAAATTTATGTTTTACTAACTGTGACTCTAAATTTTGTTGTAGTTTTTGTTTTCAATAGTAAGTAAATGTTACATAGTAGTATATTGTATAGATCAGTAGTAGATAGAGAGCAAATACAGGTACTTTTTTTGTACTCATTGAACATTTGACGGGTGGCCTTTTATTAGCCTTCAAAGCTTGTGGGATTCACAAACTTGTATTATAAAACCGGCTTTCTCTGAACACGTACAAGTTGAATACAGTTTTTGAGAAAAACATTTCGGCTCAATCCGCCTACAATTAATCTTTTTTTCTATTGATTGGTTACTAAAAGATTACTTTTAGGTACTTAACTAAATTAATTTTCAAAAAATAATACATCAACTTTTAACTAAATCTTGTCTCGCAACTAGATTTAAGTTTATACCACATTTATCTTAAGGGTATTTTTGCCCTTTTAAGACGTTGTATATAAAAAACTTTTTATAGGTAAAAGGATATAAAAAGTTAAAATGAGAAATATTAGACTTAAAAACTTTTCAAATTTAGAAAATTCATTAACAGCGAAGGATAGGCTGTTAATTAAATTAACGAAACTAAAACAATATTGACACAGACTGTGTTTTCTCAAACATGAATAATCTAACATTGGATTATTTTGTTTTTCAGCTGGAAAGGAAAAGACACATCGGCAATGATATAGTTAACATCGTGTTCACAGATGACTCTGCACATAACACGTTTAACCCCCAATGTGTCAAAAGTCATTTCACTCGTATCCTTTATAATTGATTTTTACTTTTATTATTGATATTTTTATGTAAATAGAAACGAATCCAACATTTAATATTATGATAGAGATTTGACTAATTGAATTAGACTAATTGAATTTATCATGAAATCGGTATTAAATTCTGCAGTCTGTAAATGGACCATAGTTCACCATAGTAAGTATCTATTTTGCATTGTCGCGGAATAAAAGAAAATGTAAAAATAATTGAATAGTACTTTGCTTTATTAATTTTATCATGTAATGAATATATTTAGCTTAATGAGTGTTTCCTAATTTTCGGATGGAAAGGTTTCTAAACACAACGTTCGGTAAGTTCAGTTCAGTTTTTAATTGCATGTCAAAACAAATAGGTAACATTGTTAACGCTCCATGTTGGAGTCCAAAACATGCGACCGCCCTGTGAAAACTGCCGCTCGTAAATATTTTGTGCTACAAATTGTTTTGTGTTTTTGTGTGTTTGCATAAAATTTATCGTTAAAATAAGATCATTGCACTGCACGGGACATACCTACACATATTCAATAGGTAGTCACAAAGATGATTACCTAATGACTAACAAAATTAGTCTACTTAAGTTATTTTCTATTTCATCTGAGTTTTTTCCTAGTTACTTCCTCAACCGATGGTACACATTTTCGCTTCCTCTTCGGGCGTTCGTCGGTAACCCTATTTGACAGACCAATATCAAAGTTTATATAGGTTATTGCATAAAGTTTTACAATTACGAACAATTACAAAACACCTTTCGAAATAATCGTCAATCATAAACAATGGAAAAACATCCCCTTACAGTTTAAAACAGATATTTTCGCAGTAGTGTCAGAGGTGGAAGACGAAGGCTACCGGTTGAGCGTGTACAGCGACGACACGGTCCCGCCGTTCGGGCCCTCGCTGCCCTGCCCGCCCGTCTTCAACGACCCGCAGCTCTTCAGGGAATTCTTATTGGTACTAATACATTAATTGTCATTCCTTATATATAACAATTACCGAAAGCTCAAACTGCCACGAGAAACATGTCATTTCAGCCAACCAATGACATAAAAGCCAACTTTATTTTTTTTTACATCTAAACACAGTAAGTAAATTAAATATTTTCTATTGGAATTCTATACAATATTTATCATAGTGAAAATTGGCTGGTTATTTTTAAAAATAATATACCAAGTGACATTTAAAAACATTTTCCCGTTGCAGGTAAAACTGATGAATGGTGAGAAGGCAGCGTTCCAAACGCCCACGTTCGCGCTGAAGCGACAGCGAACCCTGGACACCCTCATACGGGACATCTACGCCGAGCACTGCTCCGATCACAAGGTGGTGAGTCTGTGCAGACTTTCATATTAAATTTAGACATTAGCCATATACCTATAGGCTACAGAAACTATATACAAACTTTATACATTTCAGCTACTTACATAATTTATTAATCGAATTAATTATAAATTTGGTTTAAATAGGGTACAATTTGATTAGGCGAATATCATAAAATTTGCGTACATAACTTTATGTATAGTAATCAACCTACCATCTATTTTTAAGTAACTCCAGATAGGCACGCGCGGATACAATCAAACTTGTAAGTAGGAGACTTCATCGATGATATGGGAACCCATTCGATATTACAATCAATACACATTAAGTAATTATAAAGTTGTATCGCAATAACTTGTTATTAGTTAGACACGACTAAATTTAATTACACGGTAGTTCGCGGCACTCTGCCGAACCGAAATGAACAGAAAGTTCGTAGTTTTGACACCTCGTTGCAACTTAGAATTTAGTTCAAATAATTTATCATTGTCTATCTAACTTTAACATGGCAATATTATATTACAGAAACAGCATGTTGTTGTCGTTTTTGGATTTGCACACATGGCTTTCTATACGGATCACGGATATCACGAATCTTTATTTACTTGTACTTAACTACGTTGAAAAGATGTTACCTACTTTTTCGACCTCGGTGCCGCAGTGGTAAAGTGCTTGCCTCTGAACCGCGAGGTCCCGGGTTCGATCCCCGATCGGGCCATAATGGAAAATTATCTTTTTCTGATTGACTCGGGTCTTGGATGTTTATCTATATATGTATTTGTTATAATATGTAGTGTCGTTGAGTGTGAATCCCATAAAACAAGTCTCGAATTTACTTTTGGGCTAGCTCAATCTGTATGATTTGTCCTAATATATTTATTTATACTCCTCTTCAAAGCGTCTACTCACTTGCAAAATAAAGGCCCCTTTTTTGCTTTTTAAATGCTCTCACGATAGTTTTAGATTGTTCGGTATCCACGAGAGACAACATTTTCAATTCAATATTATCTCCACAGCCAATGCTATCAAGACGAGCTTTATCAGATGTCTGGTCAGGGGGAGCGGGTGCGGGTGGGGCGGGGGCGGCGAGGACGGAGCGGTTCCTCCACGTGGGGCAAGCGCTCAAGTTGGACGCCGTCCTACGGGGTGACGCTCCCACCAGCCTTGTCTCTACTGGTGCGTATCACATAGCGAATGAAGTCACCACCTATCATGAGGAGCATTAAACGTTTAAAATAGGTGTGTGAAAATAGCGAGAGACAAAACAGTTCCTCCGAGTGGGGAAATTCTCAAGTTCTCAATCTCGGCGAAGTTTACCGCAGAAACGCTTCTACCTGCGTGGTCTCTATTAATGCGTGTAACTAAGTGTGAATGTATGGTCTCCTTCAGAAAATAATGCTTTCACAACGAGCATTGAGATATCTGAACAAAATACTCATACACCTCTCTTCAAATGAAAAAGACATCAGATAAATAAATTCTCTCATATTGACAATATCTGATCAACTCTCATTTATGCTACAGGATCTGGCGGGTCCCGACGAGCGCCATGGGAAGGCAAGGTGTGGCGAGCGGCGCCACTTCCAGCGACGCCTGTCTGCGCTGAGCAGATGACAGAGGGACGTCTGTTGCTGTCCACAACATCTAACACGTATATTTTAGAAGGTTCGTCTATGTTTATTAGATATCATTCAGACAGGTTCTACACTGTGAAAGATATCACGAGACGGAAAAATCAGGTCACATCGGCCTCAAACTTAGCGCTTAGCACACCCCTGACAAAACACAGTTTTCCAAATAGTCGCCCTTTTTACAGAAAGCGGAACCACCAGGGTAGTTTTAAGATGGGAAGGTTGTGTGCGAGCAGCTCGAGTGAGCGAACGAGCTGGCCTCTTCCGAGTGGGACCACGGGTGATAGCGGGGGGAGGGTCGACGACCGGCGGGGCGGGGGGCGCGGGGCTGTACGCGCTGCCCGTGCAGGAGCTGTGCGCCGGCGCCTGGGCTATGCGCCCGCTGCAGGACTGCAAACACGCTCGGCTGCCGCGCACCAAGACCGCGCATTACTTTGATTTGTTAGAAGCAGGTAAGACATTAAATTATTTTTCCCATTCCCCCCCCCTTTGATTAAGCCAGTCTTTTCTATCATAGGCCATCGTAATCCAGTTCTTGCCAGCAGTATATGGTTTTACAAATCTTATTTTTCTAAAAGTGAACCACACCAATTAACAAGGGCTTAATTTGTAGCTTTCATCAGGTCATCAGCGTGCAGGTATTTAGGTAGTCGTCGGGACACCTATTAATAGACCAATTTTAAATAATATTCCTGTAAAAAATCTTGTGAAAAAGATATGAAAGTAGGTATACGGCAAGAAAATATAAATCAACAATGTTATCAATCAGAAAGGTAAAATCAAATTGAATAAAACTATTTTAATTTTCTTAATCTAAATTTGATACTATATCCTTCATCAGTACTAATAATGTACCTATGAATTTCAGGAGAAAATGGGAAAGCATTACTGGCTGTCGCGATTGGCAGAAGAGTGATGCTGATGGTGGAAGAAATAAAGACTGATAATGAGATGGGTTTCGAATACACACATATCAAGGTGACAGCATTACATATTTAAAGTTAAATAATATTCCTTTAATTAAAACATATTTAATTTTTAAACGACATCTACTGCTGAGATAAAATGAAAGAAACCTATGCCAAAAGGCCTATATTTTTTAAAATATATTTTCCCCCTAATACTTATAATAAAGTACCACAGTACGCGGTCAAGAATTTCTGTATATAAAACGTGTTATAATAAAAATCGAGTGCCCATAATCATAAAGACATATCTTGAACTCCATCTATTAATTTCAGGACATTCAACTTAGTGAATCACCAGTATTAATCAAATTGATGGACGGCGAGGTGGCAACGATGGTGGTTGGCTACAAGCACCATTGGGAAGTCTTAGAATCCGGTACTGGACAGGTAAACTTAACAATCTTTTGAAAAATAACTGCCTCACGTAAGTATAGCATTCGCACTGACAAAGTAGCAGATGACTAAAAAGAAATAAATAAATTCTTCCAAAATAAAATATCTTTATCTTTACACATTATAAAACAAAGTCCTCTATTGCGTCTGTCTGTTCGCAATAATCTCAAAAATCTGTGATTCCTGCTGAAGGTTTAGGTGTATGTATACCATGTTTTTACCCGAGCGAAGCCGAGACTGGTCACTAGTATGATATATTTTTTCTTCTCTACCATCTCAATAAAGCTAGTGTTATCGTCAATGTACGTGAAGGCTCAAAATATGCCCACTACACGTCAGTTTACCGTTGACCTTAGCCGTCGACCCGACACATGTTAGGGCACTTCGAACAGTAATTTTGTTTGTGAACAACAAACATTAATATGTACCTGCCAATTTATAGATCAGCATATAGATCTACCTGAAAAGGGAAGGACAATTCCTCATATTTACCTAATTAGATTTCCTCTTCTTTTTTCTGCTCATAAGTGTAAAGTTATGAAGGATAACTACCTATGTCAATGGTTTTCATTTCTTTATTAATCAACTATTAATCATAAACATACTTGGTTTTGTAATTTAAATGAGATAAAGAAATCAAGGCTCAATGCCCAACCGGGACAGAGCTTTTAACAACTGAGCTATACATACCGGTACGGTCGAGTTCTTTTATCTCATTTTGTCCTTTGAATTAATACTATATTACTGTAAAATATGACTTACCAGCCGGTGAAACGAGCGGAAACTTCGGAGGACAGCACGCCGCGGCGGGGGACTCTGGTCAATGCGCTGAGAATCGGGGACGAAAGAGACGGTCAAATTGTTTTGTGTTATAACCGTAAGTTGTAAAAAAATACATACATTACCTATATTATTCTTAAATTCTCCAAAAGAAAATAATGCTTATTATAACGCAAAAGAAATACTACTTCAAAATATTGGTATTTACAAAGATGTTATTTTCAGATACATGTCATTTTGAAAGACTAACTACGAAAGGGCTAGAGAGTGATAGTGAATACGATTTCCATTGGACGACAGTACCGGCGGCAGTTGGTAAGATCATTTTATTTTATTACACTCATGATTTTAAATATACTTTCAAAAATAAATCAACAGCCTTTATCCAATGAAAATAGATTGTGACCAGTTTTTATTAAATATTGCAGTGTGCGCGTTTCCATACATAATGGCGTTTGCGGAGGATCTCCTCGAAATCCGGCTGGTGGCCAACGGGTCGCTCGTACACGCGGCCTGCATCCCGGGACTCAAACTCATGTGCGGTCGGAGAGTAAGTAAACCGATATTATTTATGGGAAAACTAGCTTTTGCCTGCGGCTTCACCCGCGTTTATTTTCCGGGATGAAAGGTACCCTATGTCCTTCTACATACTTCAAACTACATACGTAAGCAAAATTTCAAGAAGATAGGTTGCGTAGATAGAGGGTGAAGAGGTAACAAGCAAACAAACTTACTTTCGCATTTATAAGTTAGGATTTAGTAGACATTTAGAAATGTTTATATACATCCACTCCGATGTCTCTCTTGTAGCATCGTAGCACAAGTCGTAGCATTCGTAGCACTATTTCGTAGCAACTACTTTAAAACCGTAGAACGATTCTGAATCATTTGTTATCGCTACGCGCCATACTTCATTAAAATGCCATGTGCATAGATAGATTATTATATACTACTGAGCAAGCAAACAGGCGTACGGCCCATTTACAATATCCAACAACATTATAAAACCACAAAATCCTTACAGGGTTTATCTGGGCATCGGCTAGTCGCTGTTATTATATTTAGGTTGGTAAAATGTTTTAAACTTTGTTTTAATATTAACTACTATTTCTTCCAGGATATCTTCTACGTAGCGTGCGCCCCAGAATACGTCCCTCTAAGTCGCGAGTTAGATCCGTGTCTGATGCACGACTACGAACTAGTCCGGCAGATGAGCAAGCAGGGCGGGCCCTACTCCTTGGACGAGGATGAAAACAACGACAATAAGTTAGTATTTTTACTTATACATACACTATGGTCACTACGGGTACACGCTCACATAACCTTATGGTTATGGCACACATACGGTAATAAAATATATATATATATATATATATATCCTATCCATATATATATATATATATATATATATATATATATATATATATATATATATATATATATATATATATATATATATATATATCCTCTCAAACTATCGCTGAACTGGAAGAGATCCCTTCATGGTTTAAGTCCGCCATTGTATGTTATGTATGTGCTTTTATCATTTGTTTGTTGTACAATAAAGATATTACAAACAAATAAACTAAACAAAAAAACTAAACTTGGCCTCCTCAAAGAAAGAAGAATCCAATACTACTTGTGTTTAAACTCACAACACTAGTTAGACTTTATGGCAACAAAAAATATAATATGTTTGATATCCCAGGAGCCCGGCGGCGGCGCCGCAGAACAGCCGCGGCTCGGAGACCAACTCAGCGTCGAGCCGCAGCAGCTCGCTCTCCTCGGAGCAGGACTGCGCCCGCGCGCGCGCGCCGCCCCTCTGCCCGCCCTCCTCGCCGCAAGGTACGCGCGTGCTCCCGCCCTAGAACAGAACCACTACATATCCTCGTGAGGACGTCGTACGAGACGAATAAGGCACACATAACACCCGACAGGCAATAATATAGCGTTCTCAAAAAGACTTGATGTCAGAAAGGTGGTTGTAAAATTATAGACAATGTGTATATCCTGTCCCGTCATAAAAATAGGCATTATCTATACCCAATAAATGAAAAAACGTTCTGTGACGGTTTATGCCATATTTTCCGTTTTGATAATTTGAATAATCTAGAATACAAACGGTGGCTATTGGCTGGCATACCATATACATGTGACAATAATGATTCCATGCGAAGTGTAGAATAAAAATTAGAAAAGCAGATCGAACTCCGGCGAATGACGAAAAGTAACCGGGGAAACGCCCAATCCATCGATATCGAGTTTCAATATCCAAAAGATAGTAATTTAATTTTGGAATTTCAGTTCTGCCGGAGAACAGCGGGCGCTGCGTGCGCATCTACAAGATCCCGCAGAGCAACCTCAGCGCGGGCGCGTATCAGCGGCAGTCCGTGTCCGCCGACCAGGCCCTCACCTCCTACTTCTCTCATAGGTACCTTAACTTGATTGATAATTAAAAGATTATATTGATAGAAAATGAGTTATTGAATGTCCGGACTGTACTTGTTGGATAAATGATACAAACGATTGTGAGTACGCGTCCACGACGATGTGGCGAAAAATGTTAAGACTGTTTACACCTAGCGCAGCATGTTTACGGTCTGATTTGAATTGAATCGAGCATGTTTTATGCTAGTTTTCAAATATTTAGGAAAAATATAATAACAATAAATTACTCGTATTGAACATTTCAAAATATACGTTTTAAAGACGTAGTTTTTCCATTAAGCTACTAGAATAAGAATATATTGGTAAAAATACCCTTTTAATTCCTAGATATTTCACATTGTAAGAAGTTTAATTTGTTATTATAATATGCCTAAATTAGAAATTTGAGCATACATATTTTATACAATTTTCTCTATATCTACGCTATTTCCGTGTACATATTCCCAGGCCAAATAGTATCAGGCAGCGGCTAGCGGAGCTGAGACTCGACAGCAAGTCTCGCGGCGGAGGCGACGACGAGACTTTATAAGATGACCACTAGTGGGCTAGTGCTCTCAACGAAACGGTGCACAATTTTAATAATCACTTTAGTATAGGTAGGTATTCAGTGTTGTTGAACTATTTGTCACAGGAACGAGCATTACGCCTACGTAACAAACTATAAATACAAAAACTCGGCATTACTCTGTTGAAGTTTTTTTTATAATAAATAATAATAATAGTAGGATGTATTTAGGATGATATACATCACGTCGTCAAAAAAATACTTATAAACAAACTCTACTGCCGACATCCAAAGCGCAGGTGAAGAAGAAGCGGCGCAACAAACTTCACGGCAGCCTTTTCTCCAAAGACGTCAATTAACAAATGTAGGTCTTATATCACATCTTATGTACCTTATCTTATGAATAAAGAATTTTTATTTTGAACTTATTATTTTGTGACAAAATTGATACCTTCACCGTTTGATTCGCCGGCTCGTAATATGCGAGCTCGTAAATTAAAAGATTTTACGTGAATTTTTGTTTTATAATATCGTATCGTAAATCGTAACAATGCTCGGTACTATTACAAATATTATGGATATTACGTTGTAGCATGTTAGTAAATGTTCTCATAGATTGTAGCGGCGAATGAATACTTGTTGCAATTGTGATAAATGAGTAGCGAACAAATTATATGAACCTTGGAGTACCTAATTTAATTCAATTTATATATTTTATTGTTGTTGTATCGAATTGATATTTTACCGAAATATACCTGATATGATACGCCTCTAGGGCAAAAGCAATTTATGGATATTGATTACATATAAGTATGTACTGCACAAAATTTAATGCTCAAGACACAAATGTCTTATTGTTCAATATGTAAGGTAATTGTTTAAGCAAGTCTTAAACTTTGCATGAAATTGTCACTAAGTTTAAAATATTTAAAATAACTTACTATCTACAAGAGTGTACAGTACGTTACTGATGTCTATACAAATATATCATAGTTTATAATTTAGTTAAGATGTAACTGAATCTCGTAGTTAGTGAAGTTCTAGTCAAAAGCGCCATGTAAGACATAAAAGTGATGTTTAATAGTACCTACACTAACATTAAAATACTTAGCAATTTATGCCCAATCATTCAGGGTTTAAACTAATACAATTTTGAAATACATTTTATAAAAACGTCTCTTTACATTAATTTATGCATGATTGGAAGACGTGTGGATTTTAAAAAACTACATTACCATTTGTCGATGTTACTGCTAAGTATTTATAATTGGTGGTAGTGCATATGTGGTATGTGATTAAGTAGGGCATAATATTATGTCCAAACAACACATTATATCTATTATATTTTGCTCTAACAGTAACACTCATCCGTTACCACAGAGTTTTGTTTCTCTGAATGATTCGGCGTAACTTTATGTACTTTATCTAATTGATAAGTGTGTGTAAAAGACTCTTATCTCTTGAATGTCTATTCGACAACAGAAAAGAAGTGCCATCCAAATTTGGTTATCTTTCTAGATTTTAATATAAAACTGTACTATTTTGCGATGCAAGAGAATTGAAACCTTATTTAGATGTTAATACAATACTAATCTTCAATGTAAATAATAAGCATTTTAGTATTAATCTTCAAGATTTTACGTACCATAAGTACGTACCATAATTTACTGTTATACTAGCGACTACCTAGTACTTAAAAGATTTGATCTGGCGATAAGACAGTTTTTAAGTAACTCATTATACACAAAATACACCTTTCAGTTAGTAACAAACTCTGGTTCGGTTCTGAAAACCAATATCCCCGTCTCTAACGCTCTATCAGTTAATAGCTAGCTTAGTAGAATGCATGCAAGGCAGGCTAAATTAAATTAACCTTATTGTGGTAACTAACCTGGAGTCTGAGTATTACATTGGCCTAGGTACCTATGTATACTGGTCATTAAAAGATAACGTTTTAGATATCATGCGAAGTTTTAGCATGTCTTAATGTCATGGGAAGTTGTAGGATGTCTTGATGTCATGCGAAATAAATTTACTATAAAAAAGATGAAAAGAACCAAACTGATAGATGTAAGTTATAAATGGGAGCTTTCAAGTGAATGTCTAGATAGGTGTTATAATTCAGCCTTTGTAAATAGGTAACCAATAAGAGGCCGTCATTTGGCTAAAATAAAATGGGATTGAAAATATAGAACAGCGAAATCAATGTACTGTTGTTATAATAATTTATGATATAATTATCAAATATATACCTACCGGTAAAATACAGTAGTGAAAGATAATTCTTCATTTGACCGATATGCAACGTGAAGTATGGAAATAAATTATTAAGACGTACATTAAATAGGGTAGGTATAAGTTAGCAGCATATTTAAATAAGATTTTATAAAATATATATATATGAAATATACCTGTTTAAGAAAAAAAAATGTGTAAAAAATAGACACATACTGTACATTATTTTCAAAATAAATTGTTATTAAATATTTAAATATTAATACCATAAATTATAACGTTTATTTTTATAAGTCAAAAAGTACAAGAAAATTGTGAGTACCATCTGAAATACCTCTGTTGAAATAATATCTACAGATTTATTTATATATTATTATGAAAATGTTAATTATCCCGTATTAGTAGTTTATTATTTATTGTAATAAGGCCTACCGAATTGCACGTAGGTACGTCCTTAATTTCTATAAAGATTGTGATAAATTGAATAAAAAAAAATATAGAAATCAACAGTCAGAGATGTATTTAAAATCTATGTATTATATGCAGAATTATATAATGTAAATAAAAATATTGCTATTATAATCAAATCAGCTGTTCCAAAAACAGAATATACTTACCTTTACAGATAAGGGATTTACTGTTATTTTCTCTGAGATTTAAAAATAAATGTCTGTTCAATATGTCTACATTTTATTTCTAAAAATATACTTACATAATGTATACAAATGTACTAGTCAAAAAAATATTTACAACAACTTAGGTTGTTGTTTCAAAGCAGTTATATCTAAAAATCTTGGTATGTCGACTGGTGTGGGCTCTTTCGGGAAAACAGGACCACCTGGAACAAACAAACAAATCGGCTTACAAAAGGTGTCTTCTGATATCTATACAGAACCTAGATAATACATATATTTAAATCCCTTGACTTTGGCAAATAATATAAGTATAAAATGTTGTTTTTTTGGAGGATCTACAAAAGAGAAACACACCTTGCAATAACTTGTGCCTCTCCATATAATTTCTTGTAGCAAAGGACATGTCAAAAGGAGTAGACTTGGCGGGCGCCTGAAACTGCGGCGGCGCCGGCGCACGCTGTAGGTACTTGGCCGCGAGCTGGTTCATCTTCATACTGGTGTCGGTCGAACCCGCGTAGATGTGCGGCTGGTGGATCCCAAGTGGATCATCACCAAATTTTACCCTGTAAAAATGTTTGATGACTTCACTAAATGCATAGCTATTTTATATCGGCAAAAGCATATATGAAATACTATTACTCACTCACTCAACTCACCTTGAGTTAGATTTAACATTAATGGTCTGAATATTTAACATTGCTATAGAAATGTTTGTAAACATTGCTATGGAATAGTTAAAGTTAAATCCCCAAAACTTTCTTTGCCTAGCCTATTTTGGCACATGCTAACATTGTCCTAATCCTAACTGTATTATGTTTTTACCTTTTAGTCACACTAACATTAGTTTTGTCGATTTGCATCTGAAGACAATGTTGACGTGTGTTTCGATACAAAGCACTAGCTGACGAAGGCATGTCAGAGTCTTGCAACATGCCATTCACATGTGTCTGAAAACAAACAAATCATCTAATAGATGCAAAACATTTTTTTTTTTTGTTTCTTTTTGTGTTTTTTGTTTTGTTGAATATTGATCAGCTTACCATTACTTTATTATAATAAGTCCACCCAACATTGGATTGGTCATCACTGCCATTATCAGAACTGTAAAAAACATAAGTTATAATTATTATTTGATAAAAGTTTCATACTTAGTGTACATAATAGAATCAAAGTTTAGGCTGAAAATTACTTACTCACTGTAATCCCTAACATCTAGATACAAAGTCTGCTCAGGAGACATGAGTGGTGTGGTAGCATTATCCACCTGAACATTGTACAGGCTAAACTCGTTAAATGTTTTCTCCTCATTATTGCCAGTCATTATTTTACTATTCCCATTTCCTTGTATATTCTTTCCCACAGGTGCAATACCATCCAAAAAGTTCATGTTAATTGGTGATTTTGACACTACTTCTTTGATACTAAGCTGGGATCTGTTACACTGTATTTGAGAATTTTCCTTTTGTTGCACCACCTCCTTATTTATAACTGTTGAAGTCCTCACCATTTCAAAACTGGTCATAACTCCGATTGATATCTTATGCTGCTCACTGTTCATAGTCTCTACTGAGACATGTTCTGTGGTGTAACTCTGAATAGGAAGGTTTGTAGGCCTATTGTTACCAGAAGAAATAACCTTATCAACTTTCTCTTGAAGTAACTGTAGTTGTTCATTTTGCAGCTTGATTATTTTAAACAGATCTGCTACTGTAGGCTCTCTCTTTTCTTTGACACTAGTCGGTTTCTGTACCTCATTACAGTCAGTGTTCTGGATCTGCTCATACTTTTCTATAGCCCATGATTTTTTATCTACTGTATTCTGTGGTTTAGGTTCACAATATGTATTTGAAGTGTGACAAGGAGGATGTGTTTGTTGAGATGTCCGACATGCACATTGACCACAGTTGCAGCTGGGTGGTAGTACCCTCATACACTGGCATAGAAGGTTTGAAGCAGGTACATTATTTTCTAAATGTCCTTTGTCAATAGGCACATCACAAACTCCAACATTTCTTGTACAGTGATGACAACTACAGTGAGTTAGGTTACTTTTGCTAGAGGAATTAAAGATAACTGGCCTTTTGCTCTCCATTGTGCTTGAAGTTGAATCTTGTTGCCCGATTTTCAGAATGTCTAACTTTTTACTTGCAGGATTATTTTCCTTTTCTAAAGTTAATCTATTGAACTGTCTATGTAAATTAGTGAAACTTTGCATTTGTAACTTATTTAACTTTCCCTTGGTAATAAAAAAGCTATTGTCCCCATTCATCTTATTCGGAAGATTCTCTTTACTTGCATTTTCAATAGACCCCAAAACAATGGAATGTGTGGATGGTGTGTGTTTGTTGTGTTGTTGAGGTGGAACATTATCTTTGTCATCATCATTGTTTGAATTAAAAGGTAAATGAGGCTCAAATAATTTTAGATTCAGCGGGGGCTTCCTTGGCTCATGATATCCTGCATCCAACATACTCAGCTCCAATTCACTCGAAGGGCTCCAGCTAGGCCCTGTACTAATTGAATCATCTAAATTAGTTCGATCCACCAAAGGATAAGGAGAACAGTTACTGGTTTCAAATCTATGCACTGGATCAAGCGAAAATGCTACAGGTTTGGGGTAATCGTAACAGAGACCTATATCTTCAATGTTTACTCGCTTTTCGAGAAAAGGGCGAGGGGAGTGACACTCTGAATCGTTCATATCGACGGTTTCACAGGCAAGAAACCGAACTTTCTTCATGAAGAATGCTTATAACGTAAGTTTTCAGCATAAAACAATAAACAATGATAAATAAACTAGTATGAGACACATGATATAATTAAAATCAATTTTATTAGCAAAGTAAAAACAATTAATTATTAGGTGATTTTTAAAAACTAGATCAACACAAAAATGCAAAACAACAATACAAAAAAAAACGAAGCCGTAATTTAAAAATGACATAACATTGACATAAATTCTTAAAATTGACTTTTTCTTTTTTTTTTACTGTCAGGAATCAAATTAATTTATGCCATGGAATTAGTCACAGACATAAAAATATTACATTGAAGGAATAGGGCATATTACGCAAAGCTCAGCGCAATTATACAACTAATACATACATGTAGGCAAAAAGCGCCTATTTTCAATATTGTTGCAGATTTACGACCAAAAATACCTTCTACGCAATCGTGGTGCGAGTTTAAAGGAAAAAGGAAGGATTTATCGAATAGGCTTTCAGAACACAAAGTGTTAAATACAATACAAATTTGCTAAATGATTCAAGTCCATAGTAAAACACAATCGTGATCGTCAAGCACATGTCTAGCACGAAATCGGAATATTTGTAAAAATGTCAATATCTAAGTAGGTTATGTCACTGTCACTCAGTGTGGATGGTTAGGTTATATTTTTATGTTAGTTTAATTAAATTCTTACAATATATTACAGTAAATTTTATACACCATGAATAGGCAATTGTTGCAAACATTTAATCCACTTACTGTGCTGTCACGTTCGAAGGGATATAAGGCTCCAGGTGGAATACGATATCCTGGTGGTATAGTTTATTATCCTAGGTAAGTAGTTTTATAGGGTTCCATACTGTTTCCCTACACAGTATGGAACTACAAAGGGCATAGGGTAGGTATCTATCAATCTGATATGTCTCTCTATTATTTTTTGCTATTTTTAATCTGAGCAGATTCACAAGAGTCTGTCGGCTCTGCTGCCCTGAACTTTTTATTATTTTCTTTGTTTTTGTGAGCACCTTTTGATTTAAGTATATCTCGAGAAGTGTAACATTTACAACTTTATTTTTATGTATATTATTTAACTTTCCCTTATTTTCAGAAATCCTGAAACATACACTGACCCTGAATATACACCATCAAAATTGTTCAGAGTAGAAAGAATCAAAACTTCTAAACACTTCCCTTGGTGGCAGAAGAAAATTTTAGATGAATTGAAAATCAATGAAAAGGTATATATGTTTTTTAAGAAGATAAATGTTAACACTCTTAATTATTTTTTAAGCCATAGAAGTGTATAATGCTATTGCTTCGTGCCTCTTTTGCATATTTTTTTCTGCATGAATTATTCCTGTAACTCTGTCTACTGAAAGGAGCCCAACTCATACCATTAGGAAACCTGCTGGTGTGGTGCAACAAGTTTTGTTCATAAAACATACTTAATAAACAATACCTAATTTTATTTTGTATATATTATTACATCTATACTCATATTTATTATAGAATCGAGTCACTGTTGTCAAAAATATTCCTGAGATTAATATGAGGTTGTGGAAAGTGAAGCATCTTATTAAAGTGACTCCTATAACCTTCCCATATGGAGAACCAACAGAAGAAGATATAAACTATACAGTACTCAAGGAAAATGGACAGTGTCTAGTTACAAAAACATTAAAGCCACAAGAAAGCCAGATAGAAGCATTGGATAAATTTGACATGGATGCTAAAAAGATGGACTCAACTACAATCAAAAAGGATTCAAGAGAAAAATGGAATATTGGTTTTTCTGGTGGATTTTAGATATATTTACAAAATTAATTAGTAATGTAGATTAAATAAATGTATTTAATTTCATTAATACTTTTATTAAGTTCATATAAAAAGAGCTACAGTATTTTTTTATTAAGATACACCTACTACATGTTAACTTCGAGTATTTTATATGGTTATGTTTGATACAAAATTGTGTCATATAAGGAGTCTAAAATGATTCCATGGAGAAATACTTAATCACACAAAATAAATGAACAATAGGTGAACAAATGCAGTCAACTATAAATTTTATATAAAATTAATTATATATATATAAATCTTATGCTACAGAAGGGTGAAATACACAAATCAATATTGAGCTAATAATACACAATTTTGGGAAGTAAATAATTTATTTCTTTTGTATTTGCTATTATCTTAAATCTTTACTTCACTCTCAGGACTATCTGCGTTTTTCTTATTTAACAGATAGTTGAAGTCATTTGGAGTTTTAAAGTAGTTCTCTAGCAATATAGAATGTTTTTTGCCAAGGCCAAATCTGGCATCACCCCAAGAAACAACAAATGTAGGACTCAGTTTCCTAAAATCATTCAAATGGAAGTGATGTTTTTTGATAGAATTGAAAAAGTGTCCTCTAAATATAGCCAAATAATTGTCACCATCTCTGTACAATCTTACTACATATTTGGACAATAGTATTTTAATAGCTGTATGGAATATAATAAAAGCGCCTAGATATACTAGGCACTCTACGGCACTGTTTGCTATTACAACATCTTCTCCAAGCACCACAGGGTCGTTCATTGTTGCTACATCAAACTGAAAAGCTGCATAATAGATAGCACTGCAGCCAATCGTAACTGTGGAAAATGTAATATACGCAGATAAAAATTTTAGTGAAGGCTCCATAGGGCCCTTGTAAATCAGCTGCCATTTATTGGAAACATTATCCTTTTCTTTCCATCGGTCCTCTGTCTCCGAAAACTTAATTGGATGATTAAAATTTATGGCATATTTTGCAGTTTGCAAAAATGAATATTGAGACCGTTGTATTGATTTAAATAATCTTATGCAGTTCATTATACCGTTATAAATAAATATAAGAGATCTAAACTTAGGACATATTTTTCACATAATCCTATAGAAGAGAGGTTATAGGTAACGAAATGTTATCAAATGCTATTCATTACTAATGTCAAGCAGACAGTGGCAGGCAACTATCAAAATTGACATTTTTATTTTCTCGGTAAGCTAAACATGAAGCATGCATTATCTCAAGGTACCCGACAAAACAAACTTTTTTTGTACTTATTTGTAGTATTTATTTCTACTTCCTACAATTTATAGAATAGATGTCACATTAACCTACATACATGATTTTTAATACATTTTAATGAGATTGTGGCGACATCTACCACGCCACATGCACAACGGCGCAGATGTAAAAAGCCGACCAAACACAACGAATAATAAGCCACACAAGTGATCCAGGACACTACCGACAGATGGCACTATGGACTCACTATGGACAGCTAACAAGCCTAGACCGCGCAGACAGTGCGTTTTCGATTGGAAACATAAATACAACCTCCGACATAACACCGTCGGCCGTGCGGTTCCCCAGGCGCAACACCTAGCCTGGCGGGAATATCTTCCCTTTGTGGCGGTCGAGCATAATCACCTAGCTCCCGCTACATGATTAAAAATTTTGATTTTGAATGGGAATCGAACCCGGTGTGATCTTAGCAAATGTGCTACCAAAATCGATAACAAGTCGATAACAACCTAAAAGCATATATACATACTACCACCACAGAAGAACATAATTACATTGTAATGTTCTTCTGTGGTGGTAGGTATATCGTGAAGCGGTAGGTACAGGTAGGCCTATGATATAAAAAGTTAAAACTGTGAAAACTATTTAATTCTCGGCGTATGCTGGGACATTTCAATCACATTCACAGATCGAACTATTTAATTCTCGGCGTATGCTGGGACATTTCAATCACATTCACAGATCGCGCGATTCGAATTCCGTGCCACGAGTTTGTGCTTCCGGTAAAAGAAAACCCTATATATAAGAAACTAGCTTATGCTCGTGGCTTCGCCCACGTTATGTTTCCGGGATAAAAGGTACTCTGTGTCACTTTCCATATTTCAAACAAAAGTACATGTATGAAAATTTCAAGAAGATTGGTTGAGTAGATAGAGCGTGAAGAGGAAATAAACTTACTTTCGCATTTATAATTTTAGGATATTCATATAAGTATTTGTGAGGAAAACATCTTAGAGAAACCGGCAGCACGTTCGTTGAAGTTGAATGTTTAGTTCCTAGTATGATATGGCGGTAGGTAATTAGAATAATACGTCAGATGCCTTTAGGTCATTTCAATAAAATCTGACGCCAGTGTAGCTATATGTATGACACACTCAACAAGGAACAAAATCTTTTGGCTATGCGTCGATACATATTCTTAGATTTTTAAGATTTAATATTATTGTTAATTTATGCTTTTTGCTATACCGTGCTATTCTTAATCTTGACGATGGCAAAATAATCGTTTTGGTGAACGATGTAATCATAACACAAGAAAAGAAGAAGTCTTTTCTCATCTAAATAATTCCGAAAAAGAAACATTTGCCCAAATAATTAGTAAATAAAGAATGTGTCCTAGAACCAGCCTCAAGTAGCCACTAAAAAGGTTTTTAGCTCAAAAGTGTGCTCATTGGGTTCAACACAAGTAAAGAAAAACTAAGTTATTGCGTAATAAATTTATTCATGTAAAACGTTATTATATTGGGATTGGGATGGGGATGTCTTTGTCAATATCCTTTGAATCTTCAGACATAATGCAGTCGTAAACAATATAGAAATCCCATATATTAATTTATAATTAAATAATACTTACTTGTGTTGAAGCAGTAATCTAATAAGGTAAAATGAAAGTAACAAATGATAAAATATTATAAATAATTAACTAAATTAGTACCTAATTACATTTTTGTAACAATTTCTTGCGCTCTATTCACACCGAGCCAATGAAGACGATAGAATGTGTTTCTATTTTAAACATTACAGTATGCCAATAACCCTTTCCTACCGTCGGGAAAAAAGAGAAAGAAATACATTTGTTTGTGTGGACATAGCAGGCGGGCCCTAGAAAAAAACAATTATATTGTGCAATATGAATGAAAAGCACTGGTCCATCTTTTACCGGAAGAGTCGCTACTGTAGAATAAGATGGCAAGAAAAATAAGCTTTCCAATTTGTTTCAAGTATTCTGTCATTCATTAATATTGCACTAGAGGCAGACTTACACATACATTTGAATCTAATTAATTACATTACATAAATAACTGTCAATAAATTGTGATGTAAAATAAATTATATACAATATTTTGTATTATTACGCCATTTCACTTCAGGAATAGGGGGCACTCATGGAATTTGTAGGCATTAAAGAACTCTACACTTCACTTCCTATGTTCCTTCATACTGTCTATATGTTATGCAAACTGTCATAAAAACAGTTGAAAATTACCCTTAGAAATATTAATTTTGAATTTTATAAATAACAATTGAATAAAGAAAAAATCAAAACTATCAAATTATCAACCTTATCATAGTCAGGTCAACTTGCCTGAATATTTTCAGTAACAATTCACTAATCATTCACATATAAATCGATTTTGCAGTAAAATTTTATACACAACTAGAAAAGGTAAGTTAGTAAAGACGTTTGTGGGGATCTCAACTTGTGGCTCAGGCCCAAATGGGAAGGACTGCATACATTGTGTTAATGTGTGTAATGGAATGTCTATTAATGTAAAAATATAAAAGTATAGTTTTTAAATTAGTATTATATTGAGATCTATCAACAAACTTTTCTTACAAAATATTTTTATTTCCATATTTTTGTTATATTTCATTAGTAAGACAAGAAAACAAACGTCAATGTCAGTATTATCGCGACGCGCCTAGTGAAATTATAAATCTTTTGTGGTATTTTCACCAGTGAAATCTCTATATCTGTCGCTCTCATGCAAGGCTTATTTTTAGTGCCATTTCATTGATGTATCTACGTACATATAAAAACACCCGCACAATGTTAACGATATCTAGTCATAGATAATATTGCCCAATTGTGGAAAATCCTTAAAAGCTAAAGAGAACAAACCTTCCTATTACAAAAGAATACACTATGTTATTATTGCTTATTCATATTAAAACACACGCGTATATCACACTCTACTCACGTTTTAAGTATTATTTCCAACAAATTTATTTTTATTTACAGAACTGTCAGTTTTAGACTCTTCATACTTAGAAAATAAATATTGAGCGAATAAATCATCTCTGACATCAACATGTTGATGTTTTAACTTAGCTGGGAGTTTTGGAATGTTACTCGAATTTTGTAGTCCGTTTCGAATACTGGAATCAACAGCCTGCCCTTCGCTGTTATTGCCAGTTTTGTTGTTTTCTTGCTCTTTGAATGAGGATTTTGTTAGTCCTGCATCCTTTTTCCTCACACTTCTAGGTAATGTTTCTGATTTTAATTTAACTAGTGTTGTGTTGACAACAGAACATTCTATCTGCATCAACGTCACGTGATCGGTTGTGACCGAATCTGAAAGGAGAAATATTAATGTTATTTTTTTGTACATAAGGACACTGTTTTTCTACTGCAGTACATACGACATACGCCTTTTTTATGTTAAGATTTTCGCCAATATATTAGTACGAAAAAATATTTACCATTGCCTCCTCTGGCCGGCAAGATGAGTGCCATCTTCGGCGGCCTAGTAACATTATGTGACACAGCTGGAAGTAAGAGATGTTCTCCTTTCCCGACGCCGACAACATAGAATGTATCGTCACGCCTTTGCAGAGCTTGTAGTAAATCATTCCACTCCCCCATGTCAAAATCGTCCACTGTTTTTCTCTTCGACTTGCGGTACAAGCCTTCGTAGCCAATCACATGATCTGCTATGTCCAGTTCCCTGCGCCTGATTCGACGCAACTGAGACTTCTCTCTTACGTTTTTGCCTTGAATTCTAGCAGTTGGTAACTCTATCAAATTGTTTTCTATGCTCAGTTTGTTGAATAATTTGTATGTGTCTAATAAACCACCTGAAATTAATATATATTGTTTATTTCATTGTGTCCATTGTGAAATAAATTAAAATGAACCAGGCTCAGTATCCAATGAAGCTTGATGTAAAATATTTTCAGCAATATTATTTTTCTACTATATATTAGCGAAGGGCTTGACTTGACCAAATTTAACATAATATCCTTACCACTGATCCTTTCTTCGTTTGTATAAACTTTGCTCTTTCTCCGCGGCACGTCGTAAGTCCAGTTGAGCGTTTTCCCTCCGCCGATCCACTTGTTCAGTTCTCCAGCTATCCTGATGCTCTCTGTTTGGTTGATATTGTTTACCGTCGCATTCTGACAGTCCGCACCATATGTCCTATTAAGTATTTGGTCGTTCACTGGAATATACGAAACTTTATATTTTTATTTGAGTTTCAAATATATACATGCTCAATAGAAGCTGTATCTGACCAATGTCTAAAAAGTTGCCTGAAAGAAATTGCATACTGACCGCCATTAGAGTAAATAATTTTAAGTATTTATGTGCAATAGAGTGTTTCACATTGTTTAAGTGGTAATAACTCTTTGTAGGCTACGATAGAGCTGCCATATTTGTGTAGATAAAAGCCCTTTCAAAAAAAAATAGATTAAAAACTTTGTGGTAAGTAAACATAATAAAATATAAATTTCACCTTCAGCTACATCGGCTATATTATCTTCCGACCATAATAAATGCCGCGTGCTTCTGTGTGGAGACGTAGGGCCAACAAAAGGCTTGGAGTTCCACCTGAGAAAAAATATATAATGATTATAAAACAATGTTGAAATTTTATATTAAAATAAAGTTATTAACTTGTTAGGTACACAATTTGATAATTAGGTATTTCATTTATTTATTTATTTATTCAAAAGAAATACAAAAAGTATGATATCAGTTTCTTTATCTTTAGACTTATAACACTCTCAGAGAGGTTGGATTTATGTCAAGCCCTGAAAATACATTTAGGGGTATTTCGCAGGTTACTTACCCCAATACGTTAAAGTTTAACGAGACCATAAACACCATAGCGAAAATAACAGCGATATTCTTTTTGGGTATCAGCAGTGACGCATCCAGGCGCGGTATCTGAAAAATATCAGGTATTTACACTGTGCTTAATTAATAATAAGTAGTTGCGCTCCAGAGTTTCACTCCTGTAAGAATTTTGAGACAAAAAGTACGCTGTGCTATTTTAAATTAGCCTGTAGTATTTACTTCCACCTCAAGAGCCCTTACTTTTCCACCAGTCACTGTCCAGGGCGAATCAGGACATTCTTGAAGAAAATTATTTCTTTGAAATCCATCCAGTAGATGTGTGCTGATTAACAAACATTCAAACATTAGACATTTATAACATAGTAGGAAGTAGGATAAGAAAGATTAAGACGTTTACACTCATTAAATTTACAAAAATGTAGCTAAAAATAATAATAAATGTAACTGACATACTATTATCATGATGTATCATATTAAACAAATAATCATGAGATAGTTATTACATATTTACCTTTCGGCCTCTGCCGTTGGTTTCCAGCTGATCTCTTAGCAGTTTGTTCTCAAGCCTCAGTCGCGCGATCTCTTGCTGCGCCTCCAATAGTTGCTGTTCGAGGGCTGTTACGTATTCCTTCTTCTTTTGCCGTGATTGACAAGCTGATTCACTGCAATTCATGTTTATATATGTGTATGATGATCTGATTAAAAAGCAAAATAGAACCAAGAATGGCTTGTAATGACCAAATAATGGAGAGTAAGAGTGGTGTTGTACAGGGAGGTCAAACGGTCAACGGTGGCTCTGATAGGTATCTCGTTTATAAATGTTAAATGAAATTTATGAAAAATGTATGAGGCAATGACTACTCTGGAAGACAAGTTATTGAATCATATTTATGTTATATCGGAAGTAGAAAATCATAACAATAGCATGAAATCTATTAATATGAACAATGGTTCAAAAATATACACTTGGAAAATGTTATAATGTTTGTATAGTACAAAAACATAATGAAAGCATACCGGTTCTTGATCATTCGCTGCTGCTTCTTAACAGCTCGAATGATCTCAGCATCACTTATATTACTCAAGTTTGCATTTGGGACAGGTATGGCTTCTACATCACTGCAAGGCGACCCATTTTGTACGCCACCAAGTGGGTTAGACGGCTTAGCTAAAACTGGTTTTGGATTTATCACAACATTGCTTCTAGGCGGCGACAGCTGGAATATGAATAATGTGAAATTGTAACAGGATTTCAAAAATCTTTTATAACAGTATGGATATCACTTTTCAAAAACCTCTTACCTTAACTTGGTAACCTGTGCTCTTAATATTGGTCTGTGGTAGGGGAGATATAGCTATTTTCCCGCCCTTTGTACTTTCTGAAGGAATCACAATACTTGGCTTACTATTCCCTAATACTTGTGGCCTCTTCAGTATACTGGGTAGCTTTTTCTGATCAACTACTAATTTAATTTGGTCATTCAGTACTATCTGACCATTTTCTTTTGTTACAGGTAGGGTATTCTCATTGACCACTTTAAAGTATGCATTTTGCAGGTAACTCTTTCCTGAGAATAATTTAATGACATTCATATTAGATAATTTAATAATTTTATGATTTCCTGATAATAATTCAAAGACAAATGGGGAATTCTTAGTGAAATAAATACTCTACAAACAATTTGACCAACCAAGCTTTGGGCAGATGATAATGAATAAAAAATATATCGTGTATATTTAATTTGAAAATTTTAATATCACATACAAAAATACGTTAAAAATATACAATAGTTATAGGACATATACCATAAGGTTATTGTTATAGGCTAAAATTAAGTTAAATGTAAGTTAACAATAAATATATGTAAGTAACTTTAGTAAATAAAAGCATAATAATAAATGCTTGGTAGAAACACTATTTCCTAATGTAATAAAAAAGATAAAATTAATTCTTCCTCAATAATATCACTTTCTTACATAGCATAATGTAAAAATATATGTATTTATGTGTCAACCATACTTGTCTTCTCTTAAAATTTCACACATTTATTTAATAACTTGTGCAAGTAGCTAATTTACATAAAATATATACAACTTGGTGACGGTGAGTTTAGTTATATGTTATGTTACAATTACATTTATATGAACTAGGGCTATATGGACCAAACTAGGATAAATAAAGGAGAGAGCAAGATAAGTGTCACGCAGGGAGGTCAAAAAGATGGCTGGAGATAGAGAAATGAAAAGAACTCCACTGACAATAATGATGTTGAATGAATAAAAAAAACATTTTATATAATCTTACCATTATGGATATTGCTTGATTTGTAAGTTGACTCTACTGGAATATCACAGCCTTCATTTTCAAGTTTTACACCCTGAAATGAATACAAGATTTGAGATATAACTAATACAATTTTCTGTTTATACATATTATAATGTTAGGACAAGAAATAAAAATTACCTTAATGATACCATTTTCTATGGACATTACAGGTCCTTTTATCTCAAATGCATTTGGTTTAGTTTCATCTTTTGGTGTTTGAACTGGCACTACAAAGAAAAAATGGAACCAATTGGTACAAGCAGTTTCAGTTATAATAAGGGCCTGTTTCAACACTTTCTGATATAACATCATATTTTAAACTGACAGATATAAATAAATAACAAATGTGAATGAATGGCCAGTTAGCCATATCCAACGTATAAAACATAATATTTATGTTCAATATTTTACTTATACATATACTATCAGATACTTTATCAGCTAGTGGTGAAACAGGCCCTCAATATGTTTAACCCTTTACAGGATACTTTACATCTACAGACATTATAACAATTATAATTACAAAAGAAGTTTTGTTTCTTGTTTAGTCTCTGTGAAAGGGTTAATACAAATGCATACCTGCTTTTTGTAAAAATAAATCAACATCCTCAATTTTCAGGTCAATTGGTAGTTCATCTCTAAAATTAGTGATCCAATCCAAAGGAGACTCTGATGACTGACGGTTGGATGTACAACAGGAACCACTAAAAATAAACAAATGGAAATTATTTATATTGGAATTATTAAATTGAAGTAAAGGAGTAATGGAATTAATACTTAGATATTTTAAGTAAATTATAATTATGTCTATCTGTTTTTCCAACATTATGTCATTGCATCATTGAGTTTATTTATTCTTCAATATAAGATAACAAGTAGATCAATAAATGTTTTGTTAGATAAATAAAAGGCTGTCTTAGAGTTAATAGATAATATACTTTATAAGAGGAAAGTATTGAGATAGATAGTACTTTTTTGAATCATCTTCACTCCCTGAATCAGAGTTACTACTCTCATTTGGGGAAGACTTGACACTCAGGAGAGGTGAAAATGGCGAGACCAAAGCTGCATCTGCTAAAATTTCACTGGGAGATGCATCTGTTGCATCTAGGAGGGATGACCACTGATAATCTTTTGTCAACTCATCCAATAAGTCTGCCCCTAAAATTATAAACAAATTGATGAATGAATGGATTTCATGAAATAGAGAGAAACCAAAGCATTTATGTTCTAAGTTACTAAAAGAATATTCAAATGAACCCACATACTCTTTGTATGCAAGCTAATTTTTCAATTCCAATTAGGTAATATAGTATCTTTCTCCTTAAGTAGTATTCCTCATGGCTGAGCATTGTGATCTTAATGACCACAATGACAGTAAAATTAAGAAAACAACAATTTTCTTAGGTACTATAGAGAATACTAGTTGGTATAGATTATAAATTTCAGTTGAACTAGTAGTTTAATTTTACAAACATTATTTATACCAAAAGGGCTTTTTACTTGATTGTCCTTCTGATATGAGGTAAATTATTATTTGTAAAGATATTTCAGATAATTACAAACATTTAGTTTGTCGGAATAAACAGATTGATTATGTTTCACTTCCTGTGAATCCAATACACAGAACAATATGGCATGTAAATACTTTGATATTGGATCTATTTACATGTTTTTTCACCTATTGTTACAAATAAAATGTAATGAAACTGTTGCTTACGTGGCTTATATTGCGTATAATTATTAGACTATAAACAGAAAGCTTCATCAAGGACAATGAAACAAACTGAGGTCGATAACACGTGTAATTAGCAAGCACATTGTTGTGATCATAACCGGGGACGTAAATAACGTTAATTTTCGTTGTACTTACCGTAGAGGCAGTCTTTATTCTCAACAAATATATCAATATCCATCAGGGCAGTTTAGCCCGATGTTTAAGACTTCAAAATCACAACAAATTACTATTATTTAATTCAAATCCTTAATACCACACACACAATACCTAGGTACCTACACCATCCATTGATCATTGAATTGAAATTGATTGAGTTTGACACTGACAGTTTTCAGTAGTCAAGTGTCAAAAAACTAAATTATTTACTATAAAGTAAATCACTAAAAAGTAGTCAATCTTAACTTGGTAACCTGCAACCTCAGACCAAGGAAAGTGTAAAAAAAGGAAAACACAGCCACATGTTTTTTCCATTGAATTTTTTGTCCATCGAAATAGTGGGTAAAATGGTAAATCATATCCGTGAAAAACTGTTAACTGTATAGTTTTTCACGGGTGGGATTTACCACAGATTTAAAAATATTACACGTAATTGAAGTAATGTTTGTAAATCTGTGGATTTGCCATGGATTTAGTACGTACTTCGTACAACCGTTGTACTTACTAATTCCATGGATTTACCATTTTTTTCTATCTTTATTAGTCTATCTTTGGCACCAAGTGCGTAAAATGGACCTATCTACCTATTTTTGACAGAGACAGTCACATTTTGTCAGTTTTCGGATTTCCATTGATTGATCGTGTATATTTTCGTGTTAGTAAAACATTATTTTATATTATTAACAAAATGAAGAATAAGAACATTACGTTTCCAAATCTTTGATCGACTTATACTACTCATAGAATTTTTATGAAAATGGTCTAACAAGTGTGTTGCAAACGCCGGTTGCGAAAATGTCTGTCCCTGACGAACACGACGATTTCATATTTCGTCCTCAGCTGCATTTGGATGCCAAGTGGTTAAATCCTGACTTACAGGATGCCCTACATGATCCAGATTCATTAAGTTCTTTGTTTAATGGCCTCATACAGGACAGAGAACTATATTTTGACGCCGGAAATGGACTTGTAAACGGAGCCGGAATTACAGCGAAACTTGGGGACAGTGGCAAATATTATTGTGGACTTCGGGTAAGGTTCCCGATAAATAATTTTTATATTTGCCCTTTCAGCCATTTGTAAAAAGTACTTTATATGCATTAATGAATGTGTGCAGCTTTGTCAAACAATATTTTGAAATTTCCATAATAAAATCTATGCTTTCTCACTTAACATAATAAAACCTTATTATCTCCTATGGACAAAAGTCTTGTTGTTACTATAACAACAATTTAACTTTTTGGAGTTTTTAAATATTTACTATGTATTTGTGAATCATGTAAGTACATATGATTAATTTATTTTACATTTGTATATTGTTTAAGATCTTGACCTGCACCTGTTGTGATGGGCTGTGTGGACCACACTCCGGGTGTGCATGCACCCCCTGCTCTATTCTCTCAGCTGAGGAGGAACTTCGTCATGCTCTTCAGTTAAAAATCAAAGCACCACCACCTTCCATACAAGTAATAGATGACCTCAAGTGGAAACTAGATCCAGGTATTAATAAGAAAAACATCCATAGGTATTTAATTCTTCACATACCTATTAAGTAGTTTTGTTCATTTTGGTTGCCATAAGAATTGAGAAAGAACAGTCATTTGCATGTGGTGGTGGGTATTTTGCTAGCAAAAATAGGCATATTTAATATTCAATTACCAATTACTGATTTCTGTAAAATCTGTTTTCTAAAAGAATTGTAAAATTTAAAATAAAAACTCACAATTTTTGGTGACTGTCATAAAAAACAACTTGTTATTGGTACACATTGGAATTTACAATGTACCTATTCTCTTCATTATTACCTATTTCATATAAACATATATTTATTATTTATATGAAATAGGTAATAATGAAGAGATTAAATGAATACTACCACTACTATAAAAGTAAAAGTATTCAAAAGGTTAGTGTTTAAGTATGCAGTAGTCAAACTCATGCCTCTAAATCTGTTGGACTGTTCTATTCTGATGACTTATATGATTTAATGAACTAAATAAAATGTGCTAAAACTAAAAACATGTGATAATAACAATTAAACATTTTCAGGCCCTGAATGTCTTAAAAATCTCATGGAATCTCTCATATGGGAACAGCGTGTGCGAGCCATAAACACAGCAGTCAGTTGTCCATTAATTTCTCAGATCCGTCGCTTGATAGTGCTGTGCTATAGACATCTTGTAGCTGTTATTAGGTATCACTTTATGATTTCTAAAATAGCAACATAAGATTTTCGTTCAATAATATTTAATATTGTATTTACCTCATTTATTAAATTTATTTTGAGTCTTTTACATAAATTAATTATATTCATAATAGTATGTTTCTGTAGAATTAAATAAGCAATCATATTTGCTTGAATTGTAGTTTAGTTTATGGAAACAGTTAAGTTAAAAATAATTAATTTAACCTTGCAGAGATCAAAATCACCATAAGGAAGTAAAAAAGATCAAATTAGACAAAAAACCTCCACACGGCGTCAGCAATAGAGCCCTTAGCAATGTTGTTAATACTTTGAACAAACCTGTCGACATGAGTACTGATAGTCAAGAAGATGGAGAGGAGCAGACTGATGATACCGAAAAGTAAGTATTTATAATTTGTTTATATTCCTTTTGTTTTTTTATTTATTTTCGTTAAATATTTCCTACTTGCAGCTTTTGTCCAGTGCAAGTATTCATGAATGATATCTGTATTGTTAGGTTATCTCCACAAGTAAATAGGTATTTTTCTGAAAATGCAGATACAATACATACCATATCTACAATTTTCAGGTTTATGCAGCATTCACCAATCACCTTGTTTAACTATACTAATTTATATAAAATGTGAAAGTCTGTCTGTTTTTTTGTTTGTTAAGCTTACACCACTGGGCCGATATTGATGGAATTGTTGAAAATACAATTTAATATAATCATTGTTGTGTAAAGTACAACCAAACCATGTAACAATATTGTGTCAGCGCATTCGGCCTCGCTCGCGTCGGTGCTCGAGCCGCACTTCGCCTCGCGTTGTCACTGGTGCGGCGCGCGTGGCGTTGCGGCGAGGACGCGGACGTGTGCTCGGCGCTGCTGCGTGACGCACTGGACGCGGTGCGCGCGCTGCCCGACGCGGCGCTGTTCGCCGGCGCGGGCGCAGCGCAACAAGCGCCGCGTTCGCAGAAGATATGGGCGGAGGTCGTGGACAGCGCCGCTAAGTTCCTACATCAAGTTGTGGCTGGGTGAGTTACGTTTGTTTGTAAACTCTGTATTAAAAAAATACATATAGAGAAAGCAATAATCATAAAAGAGACCCATACAAAGGCAAACTTATTCTATAAAGGGTTTTATAAAAAACTCGTTATGTTTTTACGTTATATAAAATGTTGAAGTTTTATAAATAAATAAATATATCCTCTGCGATTTGTTGTATCTCTACTCAACCTCAATTTTCCTTACGTTCCAGAGAAGTCGGGTGTAATGTTCCTTTAGGTGATTGGAGGACGTCACTTTGTGTGTGGGTGGAGTTGTGTGCCCGTCGCGCTGAGCTGCCAGCTTTGTTGAAAGCTGCAGATGTTTTAGTTACCTTGCCACCGCGTCAGAAAAGGCAGCCAGATAATAGGTATTGTTATTTAGAGTATATATATAACATATTTTTACACTATTTTCTGATAAAACATGTTAATTGTAATCTAACAGATCTATTTACTACTAGAGAAGTCTGTCTGACAGTGTGCTATCAGTGTTTGATATGTTACATATAAGCCTTCAGATACTTTATGAGCAAATGGTGAATCATGCCTTTAATAAGTTTTATATTTATGCAGTTAAAAACAGAAACCATACATAATTATTTAGCCAATTTAAATGATTGTTTTAGGATAACTCTAGAAGAATGCACCGCACCGCTTGGACCGTTTCTAAGACGTATGGCCAAAGTGCCGGCGCCTAATCCTATTGTGAACAACGAACCAATTACTGAAGTCAATCCTACAGAAATCTATCTTAGGTAAGTTACATTAAATTGAGATTATAAATTTAAATTTGTTCTATTCAACATTTCCAAAATAGGGTTAACTTAAAATCACAGCAAACTATGTCAAACTCAAAAAGTATATTTTTAAGCAGACCTCGGATTTTCAGACATCCGGCTCATATTAGACAATTAAATTCTACTCTAAGAATTATAAAATTTGGCATGTTTATTGAAAAAGTTGAGTATTAATAATATTAAAATTTTCAGGGACCTAAGTTTACCGAGCGGCGACGGCTTGATGGAAGTGAGAAAAGCAGGTATCGCATTACTGTGCCACCTAGACCGACTCGGAGCACCTTTGTTGCCTCCTTTGAAAGGATTTGTTACAGTAAGTTCATATTTTTGAAATAGTCAATGATTAGGCAAATAGATAAAGAGTTGTAGGTAGCCCACTGCCTATAAAAAGAATCTTCAGTTAATAGCACATTCCCTTGATTAATATTGATTACCATATTGTCTCTAATGTCAATAAAATTTCAGTGTACTGAATCTGCCCAAGAAGTGGTTTCAGTTGGTTCTGGACATATCAGCTTGGGAACACTTAGAATCCAGCAGATCGCGTGCGCTGAAAAATTAGCATTACTGTTGACTCAAGAAGGTGCTGTGTACACATTCCCTTATGATACTATGACGCCGCACCTCGCACCAGGTAATTCTTCTTATGTATATTCTATTATATAAATAAAACTGTTAATAAAATTTAAGAAAACTTTATAGTAGATTATATGGTATATAAGGGAAATTTAGATTTTTTTTCTTTAAATTTTTATTTATTAAGGCAGAATATTACACCTAAGATGGAAAACCTTCGCCTCATGCTTTTGACTGTTTCTCCTTCGGGAAAAACGGCAATATGTTTCTCAGAAGTGGCAAATGAGAAACGATGATAGTTGCATGAAACGGTTGTTTACTGTTCATTAACTAGTAGTAACAAAGCTTTATATGTAATTAAAATGAATTTAAAATTCGATATATTAAGTCCTAAAGCACGTTACTATTTTCCAGGTCTAGAAAACAAGACAATAATTCAAGTGGCGTGCCACGGCAGCGGGCGCCACTTCCTGTGCTGCTCGGAGGACGGGGGCGTATGGTCGTGGGGCGCCGGCGAGGACGGGCGCCTGGGGCACGGCGACACGGCGCCCCGCGACGCCCCTGCCGCCATACACCACCTTGCGCACCATGAGGTCGTCAGGGTCACCGCAGGGACCGCCTGCAGGTATATGACATGTTTAGTCTATGCCCCCCGTTTGTACCCCCTAGGATGTCGCTAGTGTTTTTTTAGAAAAGCTATATGTAGGCTAATATACATCAATAAGTTTTTATCAATCAACGATTTGTTTAGGTGTAATTTTTTTTTCAGTGCCGTGATTACATCCCGCGGCGCTCTATACACTTGGGGCAAAGGCGCACAAGGCCGACTTGGTCACGGCACTCTGGAGAGCTGTCTCACTCCTCAGCCCGTATCGTTCAGCGCACATAACATCGAGCGAGTCATCGACGTAGCTTTAGGTAAGTGCTTAATGTCGATTATTTGTCGAATAATCGTAATTGATAATAAAAAATCTAATTGCTTTATCTAAAATATCATAATATTTTTAAATTTTAGCTTTTCAAATTGAAACGAAAAAATCATAATGGGTCAATTTTTTATTTCACTCAAAAGTTTTCCATTCTCAGTTCGGCTGTTTCAAGGCAACATTGATGAAAGTCAGGGCTTAGTTAGGTTAGCGAGTCACATGTCGACATTAGGCTACAGAAGTGGGTGTGCGCAGGCTGGGGCGAGGGCCAGACCCTGTGCTGCACGTGGGAGGGCGCGGTGCACGTGTTCGGCGACAGCGAGGGCGGCGCGCCGCGTGCGCTGGCCGCGCTCCGCGTCTCGCGCGTCTACACCGGCGACGGCTGGCACGCCGTGCTCACTGACGGGTGACCTTTATACTTTAACCTTTGGAGCCCCGGACGATATTATACTGGGGATGCCATGTATAATGCCGTCTGGGGCTTAAACTGTTAATTACTTTGAGTTTATTTATTACAAGCTTTTATTTGACTTGTAATGTAACTATATGTGGAATTAATTTATTCCATTTAACAATAAAACTTTGTTGATCATTTGGTATTCTAAGGATTCGTCCATAGGGTTGCGTTTTCATCGATTTTGTATAAATACTTAATTTTTTCTGTAAGTTTTCAGACAAGTTCATATGTTTCTTTTATATTTTGGTGTAAGTTTATGTAACAATTTTTATCAGTCTAATTATAATATACTAACTAAAGTAACGTTGCTTTTCAGTGGGCAAGTTTATACGTGGGGAAAAGGTGACGGCTATCGACTGGGTCATGGAAATTTAGAGAGCCTTAAAACACCGAAGTTATTAGAAGCTCTACAAGGTACGAATACAATTTCTAACTTTCTTAAATCATAAAAGCAATATTTAAGGTAGCCGTTGAACAAATTTAGTCTTTTAGTACATACAGTAGTATATTACCTTACCATGACGTCACATTTTATTTTCGTCTATTTCCTAAAGCATTGCCAGCGAGTGTCAGTAATTTGGTGTTTCTATAAAAATACTATATCTTATTATAAATGAAATTTATCAATGAAAGTGACATTTAATTACCGTGTTTCATTTTGTGAAATCATTTTATTGAATAGCCAGGCAACTACCTACTTAATTACCAAAACAAAGAAACCCAGGCAAACGACGAATTTTTGCTTAAATCTAGATTTGAATTTAGAATCGCTGTGTTTAGACAGATATTCTGAATTCAAATCTACCTCAAGACAAAAGACGTGAGACATCAATTACGTCGGAAACCGTGGGAGATGTGACGATGTATATTCCGGCAGACATCCGCATCGTGGAGCTGTCGCTGGGCGCGAGCCACGGCGCGGCGCTGTCGGCGGAGGGCGCGCTGTTCGCGTGGGGCACGCACGAGCGCGCGCAGCTGTCCAGGCCCGTGCCGCAGCCGCTGCAAGCGCTCAACCCTTCATTCAAGGCGCACGGTGAGACACTTCTGAAGGGCTTCACACTTAAGAAAGTCGTTACGCGTGTTACATGTCATATAACGGTCAAGTTTCTCAGCCGTGAGAAATAGTAGTATTGGTTTATATATAGTATTGGTTTCGCGTGTCGACCAAACTTGAGCGTAAGATGAGGTCATAGCACACTTCTACCACACTACTCCCTCCCGGTAGACGAGATGCCATATTAATTCCAACAGGCATCCGCATCGTGAAGCTGTCGGCAGATGATGCGCTGTTCGCGTGCCCGTACCGCAGCCGCTGCAAGAGCTCAACCCTTCATTGAAACCTAACGGTGAGACACTTCTAAAGGGCTTCGTGTCGAGAAAGTCGTGAGAAATAGGACTACAAGGAGAAGTAAATTAAAGTCATTGCCATTTCTACCGCATGATTCTTTCCCCCGTAGAAGAGAAATCATAATGATTCCACCAGGCATCCGCATCTGCTATCTCTGGGCGCGAGTCACGGCGTGGCGCTTTCGGTGTGTTACCACACAACGGCCATTATCCACAGCCATTCTCATGTCTATATTAAAAACCCTTATTTTGTTTACCAAATCAATCATATTGTTTCACTTTGTAAATGTCATTTGTTTTTTTTTTATTTTAGGTGTAACATGTGGTCCTAATCAAATCGTAGTATGGAGCCAAGAAAGTCCTAGAGATCTCCCGTCTTCCATGCCATTCGTTATAGATTTATCTGATAGCACTTTTAAGTAAGTATTCTTCTGTTATAGTTGGCTGTTGTGTTCTTGGTATTTATATCAAGGTAAGTAATAATCAATTATGTTCACAGGTTTTTAGAAAGGCTGTTAAGGATAGTAGTGGAACAAAGTAATTCATCACCTATCCAGGAAACAGAATGCATAGCCATTGCTTGTTTGAATCTCCTACGGTTACAGGTATGTTCAAGTGAAACAAATATTTTTGATTTTAACTTTGAAACGAGGAAATCTTTATAAAACATGGTATTTCAGACATTGGCCGCTAAGAAATGTATTTTTAAATAACGTAGCTTTAAAATGGTTGATTGTCTTTTATTTTTCTTATTGTAGATAATGACCAAGAAAATTATAACATTAGTTTGGTTCAAATAAATTGTTCATTTGTGTAGTGATTACATTTTATAATTAACAGGTGCACGCATGGCAATGTTCTCTCGGCGAAGACAACGACGAAATCAACGCCAATGGGGAAAAGCCTTCTTGGTGCAACGGAGTGCATACCGCTTTAGTAGCATTGGTTGAAGGGAGAGCGGGGCCGGCCGCCGCAGCCGCGGCTAGACGGGCGTTGGCTGCGGCTTGGCCGCTGTTGTTACCAACGCCGCAGATACGGGCGCACCATCTCATTGCGCTGTTACCGCAAGGTTTTTAATCGCTCTCTCTCTCTCTCTCTCTCTGAACCCATTTCCGGTTTCTTGCTCAACTGCTACGAGTTCGTACGATTTTCGGCCTTCTTATTAATCAGATTATTGGCACGCATATCTTTGACAAAATCGTCAGCAAAAATCAAAGCTAAAAACCTAACACAAGTTCCAGACACCTTATCTGATTTCTCAGAAACACTCTTGTACGACAACATATAAGTATCTACTAACAAATTGATACTAAGCTAAGGTATCTATTAATTAGTATAATAGCCGGAATCGCAACCTCTTCGACTATGATCGATGATACTAAGTATTTTTAGATCAGGAATAATAGTTTATGAACAATTTTTTTTGAATACTTCGTTCGTGACTAGGTGCAGTGCCGGCTAGTGCGGGAGCTAGATTCATGACAGAACTCCTGGTGTGGTCGCTCCTGGGCGGCGGCGGGCTACGCGAAGCGTTGCAGAACGCTTTGCAAGTCAATCTCTCTGATGCGTACAATCATTTGCAGTTGGATATGTGAGTGACAAAATTTTTATATTCCTTGAATTTGATAGGCAATGTTGTAGGCGCCGGTGCTAGATGTTTGCTTTTTTTCACAAGTAAATTAATTTAAATATTGCCAACCCCAGAGTTGTGGGCTCTTTTATAAACATACTACACCAAGAAATCCCAATAGACCAGACCCTCATAGAAATAAATAAATTAAAAAATATATTTTATTTCACATGACTTGAGCGTCTTATTTACGCTATTTTTTTTTATTTTCCAGAGATTATGACCAAGTTGACATCATAACTGGTCAAAAAGGACCGCGTTCTACCACTTCAGGGGAGAATGGCGAAAACGTACCTGGTAAGTAATAATAAGTAAATTAAATATATGACAAAAGTTTTTCTTATCTTATTATTTTTTAAATTTTACTTATGATGCCAATGGATTTGTTCTCAGGGTGCCCTGAAGAATACCAGTTGAATAATACAGCAATATCCGACAAGGGCGCTTCGGTCCCTCTCATGCATTTGGTACGTAAAAACATATTATCTTAATTATTAACGATCATTGGTCGATTCAAATTCGAATTAGTAAAATTAGAAGTTACAGCCTCATACACATTTAAACTTGATACAAATATGGTATGGTTCAAGGTAAAGCATCTGATCCGCAATACTAGCTGTCAAACTCAGATGCTCATAAGCGCGATAATGAACGGTGATACGAGCAAGACTGACGACCCTAAAGGACATGACACGGTCAGTCCGAGCTGTGATCTGCTTATTCGGTTTCAAAGGTGAGCAGTCAATCAAATAGTTTGTATTTTGCGTGCAGGTAGTAGTTTTAACAAATTTTCAAAAAATATTGACGTTGATCTATTTACTACAAGCATATTAAAACCTAAACGATTACTTTATGAATACTTGCTCAGGTAAAATGTTGGATAGGTTATTCTTTTTTTCTCTCTAGTATCTACTGAATCATTGTAGGCTTATTTGTAAAGTGATAGTAGTTTAATTGCTCAAATTTATTATTGAGTGGGGAGAGTACGTAGTGCTTGCTATTTATCTCCTTATTGTCATTTATTTACTTTTGTTTTGCACAAATACCTACTTGTTGCTTTTTTTTTTCTTGGTAGCGTGTATTAATGTTAAACTCATTTGTAAACATATACCGTTTCTATTTGTGAGGCCCTATAATTGGCTTCAGTGTAACTATTCTTATTTACTATTGTGTTGTTGTTTGTTGCTATTGGTCTTGCTAAGCTAATAAAATAAAATAACTCGTATAGTAAGTTGACGTAGAAATGAGTAGGTACATAGCTCTATTTTCTGTCTTCAGGCGTTAATAAATACGGAAATAAAGACGTAATCAATCTAATCATCATTTTGTTCTTGAAAGTTATGTATCATGATTAAACTTTGCAAAAGTTTACGTTGCCTTTCTTTGGCACAGATAAAATAAATGCCGTTTGTTTCAGACTTTTATTTTGCGAAGGCATGTGGACACGAGGCGGGCGGAGCACCCGCGGCGGAGTCAGAGCCCTACTCACAGAATACATAGCCATGTTGTCGGAACATGTTCAATCCACGCTGTCTTCATTCACGAGATCGGTTCATAGAGCGGATAACACGCAACTTGAGGCACTGTGTGACTTGATTTCTGCTGATATTGTTGGTGAGTTAGTTATAAAATATTATAAAATATAAATATTGTATTAAGATTTTGCTTGTTTATTCACAAATAGGTTAAGCGTACTTTAAGCTAAAATAAGTTTTATTACTATCGCACTATTCATTAATTAACATTGACAGAACGAGATTAAGCATACTTTAACTTAAATTATTCTTAAAGTTTTTTTATGAATAAGGGGGGGAGGGGGCTGTTAACTTATTTTAATTGATCGATCAGCATGGAATATTTGATGAACTATGCAAGTCACGGAAAAAGTGGAAACCTACGGAATTCTTGGGGCTCGCCTTATGAGTCGTGATCAATCCTCCTTATGGAAGGCCATGCAGTATTCCAAAAATGGAAACATAAAAAAAAATGGCTGATGGTGGTTCACTCTGTGATCAAATTGTTCTTAATTTGTTCTTGTTTGTTTGAAAAGCTTTTTCCCAAAATATTGAAAAAGTGATTTGAAAATATCTCCAGTTTTGGAATATCCGAACTTCTCGTTTTGTCACCACAGGTCGTGTTGTGAGCGAATTAGGTGCCTGGACGAACGCGTGCGCAGCGCGAACGCCCGGTGCTTTAGCTGACGCTACCAGTTCCTTGGTTAAGATCGCCAGGGCTTGTGACGACGCAGCCAAAGTGCTGCCTACTGCGATTAGGCTAGACGCCGATGTCCTAGGCTGGCCTGGATTGGTGGCCAAGACTAAGCCACAGAACAATAGTGTTATACGCAAGTATGTATAAACAATGTCTGCTAGAAAGCTATTAGATATCTATGATTGAGTGCCTCACTAGTTGAATCATGATATTAGAGAACGGTTTAACATCCGTTTTATTAAGATTATTTAAAAAGCTATTAAAACCTCGCAAGCCGATGCTTAGTTACAACGCTAAATTAATTGTTGCGTGTTAGTTGAAGGTGACTTTCATTCTCAGGTGTGACATCCAAAACCACACAAAGGAAGGTGGCTCGTGGATTATTATATCTGGCTACGTGTACGACGTCGAAAATTTTGATTGCGCAAGCGCAAGTACAGTGGAACTAGTACGGAAACTGCGCGGTTGCGACGCGACGGCTGCTTTGAGTGTGGAACCTCACGCGGCGTATCTGTCACGCGTCACTGAGAAATGTGTCGGACTGTACGCCAGTCAGATGTATGCTCATCAGTGTACTGTAAGTGTGACTTTTAAATTCAATTACACTTTTAGACCAAGTGCAGTTTATGTTATATGACTATTATTTGTGTGTCATTGTTAACATTAGTATCAGAGTAAAGGCAAAAATTTTCTGACTTGACTTACTGACTTACTGTTATCTAGTGACAGCCATCTAGTGACAATATTAAATTTCTAAAATGCACTTCTTAATAAATTGATTAAACCGACGTTTGGGACATTAACCAACAACAGATGACTGTATGTTGGCACAGTATGTACGTTCCTTTATTTTAATATGATATTATTACAAAACCCCAAGTCGTAACAGTACAGTACAGTTTATATTATGGGGTGGTTTTATACTATATTTATTTTAATACCTGAAATGAAATGACTTTATTTATTAATATTGAAACAGGAAAGTGAGTCGAGCCTCCGAGCCCATCACGTGTTATCGTCATGCGCGTTCAACATAGCGCTGGGAATCAGTCAGTGCGGCGTGCGGCTGGCGCGGGCGCTGCCCACACAACAAGCTGAGCGGGACGCCGCGCCGTACGCCGCTGCGGTTTTCTTGAGAGGGGGCTTGCAGGTTATATGAATGTGTTGTTGTGAACAATTAACTAATTTGGTCTTGTATTTGGAAATACAATACATTTTGTAATTAATTATAAGTATAGCTCTTAACAGCAGTCGATGCTTGTTATGATGATGGCCAGTTATATGCAAATTAGTTTAACATACTGACTGCGGTCTTACAAAGTGTTTACGAATCTCATCCAGCATTACTCGGGCGGCGGGTACTTATACTGCAGATATATTATATTATAGTACTTTTAATCACAATCATATATTCAGGTCTCGCAACTAACAAATCCGTTCGAAGAAGAGAAAGCCGAGGCCCGCAGCGGGTCGTCCACCGGCGGCAACAGCCCCGCCAGCGAAGCCCCGCCGGCCCGCGCCAGGCCTCCGCCCCGCGTCCACTTGAACAATGTACCAAATAGCACCGGTAGTACTGCGGCGGCTCAACGCGCGGACCAACTGTTATTTGCCCTCGCCGAGCCTAAACTACATGTAAATACTATACATATGCTTGAGAGTTTCTAGAAATGATATGTCCCTTTTATGCTTAATATTCGTTATCTAAATTTGAAATATTTGCGATTGAGTAGTGAAAGTAAAAAATAATAATGAACTGCAAATGTAACTTGGAACCAGAGTTAAAACGTATTGTAGTTTGAAAGATTACATGACCTCCAAATTATAACACATTTGTTGTTACTAACAAGGCTAAAAAAGCATCCTGTCCTGAGATATAGAACATTCAAGCCTATATTCCATCGCCTCGACCGGTAGTTGTCCTTTACAGAACTTTTATTAACATACAGGACCCTCTTGCCCTACACCTCTGGTGGGCGTGCGAGAGGCGAGAAGGTTGCGCTCCACATTTCCCTCCGGAACACCCATTAGAAGAGTTGCGGCGCGCAATGTTGGCAGCTCTGCTGTTCCAGGCTGGACTCAAGGAACATGCTTTGGCCACTGCGATTGCCGGTTCGTTTTCTAGTATCTTCTTTATGCCTATATGTGTAACTGTAACCCGCTGTTCGGTCTTGTTTCTTTATTGGATGGAGGAACCGGCTAGATGGACACCGTGGTCAACAGTGCACATCTATCAGTCATATCTGTTCAGTGCACATAGTAGTTTCGTATACCTTTGAATTTCAATTGATTCGGTCACAAAAATATCATTGTGTTATTCATTCAGAGATGGAGAAAGGTGAAGTGAAGCTATCGCCAGCTATGTCGGAAATAGTCAAAGCGGTGCAGCAAAGCAAATGGACGTTGATGAGGACCAGGCAGCAGTTGTCGCGAGGTTACAAAGAGGTAAAGCCACATGCAATAAGGCAATAAATTACTTTTTGTGTGCTTATTGGTTTATTATAACTTTCTCTATATATCCCAAAAGCAATGTAAGTTTATGACATTGCTTAGCGTTATGAAGAATTTTTTTCTTATTTTAATTACTATTCTTATTTCCTCGCAATCGAAGTAAAAATTTGATTATATACCTCGATCGTAAAATCGACATTTCATCCTCCGATTAACTATCCACCCTCAGGTGGATAGTTAATCTCAAAATTTGTCGATTTATGTTCTTAATTTTGAATCTATAATATTTTGATGTGATCTATATTATTTTAAATAAACTTAATATATATATATATATATATATATATATATATATATATATATATATATATATATATATATATATATATATATATATTATGTTCCAGGTCTGCGCAGCGCCGTTAGAACGAGCCCGTTTCCTCCTACACGAGGTTCGCGCGGCGGTGTCGCCCGCAGTTTCGGCGCTACGCAACCGACCGCCGTCGCGACGGCCGCCGACCGCGAAGAGAATCTTCCAGAAAGTCATGCGAGCGTCTAAGACTCCTAGCTTTAATAAATGGTGACAATTTGATTATTTTTTATTAAAATTTATCTTTTGACTCTAATTTATTTAGTCAATGATGCCGAAACCCGTGTTAAATAGAGGAGAAAAAGTAGGAAACGGGAAGAAACTAAGAATACGCTCAGATGAGAGACGTATATTTATCCAGCCAGTAATAACAAATATATTCGCCCTAAAGTTCGTATAAATAAGAATAACTCCCGTAAAATACAAGGCCATATATAATTTATTTCTATTTTAGTTTCGAAACCACCAAAGATCTGAGAAATAGACAAAATAGCCTGAGCAAAAGCATGTTTAAAGCAACGGGAAGTTTGTTACAAGGCGACGCATTGTTGATTAAATCATCTATTGCCAACTGCAGTAAAACTCCTGAAGACATTCCACCCAGTATTATAGTAGAGCATCACAGAACCCATTCTAATATAGAGGCAGCTGGTGACTCTAAAGAATTAGCTAATCAGCAAACGAAATTAATGTTGAAAATAAAAGACAAACCCCTCGAAAAAGATCTAAAGAATGCGTCAAATGACGACGATATGAGAAACGAAGGTCGAAGCGATCTGAAGCTTCCAAACCTCGCAGAGAAAGAAGATATTTTAGACAAAGATCATGATGACAAAACGCCCACAAACGAAATCTCAATTAGTTCGATAAACGATATGACTGATAATTCTATTCTGAAAGAATCTATGGAGAGTGAGAAACAGGTGATGCTGCTCGCTGATGATCTCAAAACTGATCTCATTATGGCTGATGAAGAAAAGGATGATGATAATTCTGAAAGGAATAAGTTTGTGAATGCTTGGGTTTCAAGACTGGCATGTGAAGAAAAAGGTAATATACTTAAATACAATGTTATCACAATCTGAACTTAATGTTATTTATTATGTATCTTATTATTTATCTTCTATTATACTATAAGAAATAAGGATGTAACACGAATGAATTTGTTTTGCATTTTTGTTGTAGATTTGTATTGGCTTTTGGAAGAAGTGACACCAGAACAGCAAAGTTTGACTACTGCGGTTATAGATTTCATTATGACTGAAGATCCTTGTGATATTGATATACTAAGAAGAGCACTGTATTGCCAGGTACTGTGTATTTAGTTGTCATGATGTCGAATAAAAAAAATGCGATGATATAGGTTTTATACATATTTTGTTGAAATACTTTTTCAGGTACAAAGAGCTGAAATGAGAAAAACAGGATACAACATGATAAATACGATATTACATTCCTCTCAAACTATGTCTGAAAGTGTAAAATACGCAGCTTTATCAGGTCTGTTGGGTATCTCTATGGCCTCTTCAGTTCCCAGTGTACCTGTGAAACCTACTATTCCATTGATTCCACCTTTAAACGGGATCGAATCTGTGATACCTTACTCGAAATACATGGTGCTTCTAGAAAGAGCGAAACTTATAGACTTTGTTCTAATAGAGTTAAAAGCTAGAGTATTGGAAGGGGAGCATACGCAAGCGCTCCCGTTAAAGATGAGTGCTAATTACGGAGCACATGCGTTGTTGAATCGTCCCGCAAGAGCAAGGTTTGTTTACTTCTGACATTGGCATTTGTACAAATTAAATTAAAATTAAATATCTATTTTTGTATCCAGTCGTAATTATATTAGTCTACTTTAAACTACTTTTCAGATTTCTAATAACATTATTATCCCTCCTTATTGAGGGTTGCCAAGGGCCGGAATTAGAACAACTTATAAATGGTGGTGCTCTGAGCTCTTGCCTTACACTATTGAAACAAATAGGCGGAGACACATTGCAACATTGTTCTCTAATTTTCCATGGACTGAAAGCCAAATGTAAGTTGCTTTATATTCATTGTAAAAAATAACAACTTGAATCTTACGTTACAATTAGGCAGTCATTTTAAAAAATTCTAACACATTATTCTTTTTAGCGGATTGTTTAATCATTTACGAAGATGAAAGACTTGGTGCTCGTGCAAAAGGCGCTTCACTTTCAGGACCTGAACTTGCTTCATTGATGAAGATTGGTACTAGAGTTGTTAGAGGGAAGGACTGGAAATGGGGCGATCAGGTTAGCATATGATATCTTTGCATACTGTCATATTTAAATACTATTTGGTAGTATTTAAAAATATAATGAGGAAAGAGAAATCAGTTACTTTTGCTGCTATGTTAAGCGTCATTTCAAAAAATTTGAAGGTAATCTTATTACGTATCCTGTTACATTCAAATTAAAAATGCGCATATTTATAATACGTTCTACTTATTTAATTAGGACGGAGTGCCTGGCGGAGAAGGTCGTGTAATAGGTGAGCTAGGTGAAGACGGATGGGTGCGTGTAGCATGGGACGCTGGCGGCACTAACTCGTATCGAATGGGGAAGGAGGGGAAATATGACCTTAAGCTAGCACGGTCCCCTTCACCCCCTCCGTCTGTGGATGAGACTGTACATGGGACAGGTAAGTTAACAAAGAGTTTAGTTGATTCGATCGTAAATGGCATTGGATGTTTTAGTATATTTATATTGTCAAATTCGGTCGATAAAAGCAGTGAAAAAACATTTAAAATGTTAATAAACTGTTGTACTTTCTATAATACCCACATAAAACGTTTTAAGTTATTACATAAATGAATCTGTCAACTGTAATTTAAACATGAACATTTTTATCATGAAAGTAGTGGACAACAACATAGAATGGTGGCCAGTGAGCGAAGTCCGGGCGGCTTGTACTGGGGCCATCCGGGCGATGTGCGCGGCCGCCGGCGCGGGGACCTCGCTGGCGCCGCACTCGCGCCCCGGGACTGTGGCGAGGAGGAATGTCGCTGCGTTACAGAGGAGATTGTTGACACTGGCGCATGCGCACGCTACGCCACCGCCTACGGCCTTCGCTGCGCATTATCACACCGCTTTGGCGTTGCTTAGAGGTGAGCGCACAGATTATATAATTATAGAATATTTCCAAGTTTTAATTTGTGTTAACAAGTTTTGGAAGTGATCTAAATAATCATGATTTGAGAAAATAAAAGTGGTTTTTTCTTCTAGCGAGCGCTCAAAGCCCAGAGATGAGGATATCTTTATGCACGGATTCGTGGTTCGAACTCTGCTACAGTATTATTTCCGCAACAGATAAACCTATTTGTCAAGATTTAATTTATCTCCAAGTGAGTGTTTACTCTGTTCGGTACTATATTATCCGAAAATCAACTCGAAAAATTCTGATTTAACATGTTAATTCCAGATCCAATCACTATGGCTGCTTCGAAGGGTTTTGGTAGAACACAGTGGACCTACTGAATGGCGACGTACTGTCGGTGCGCAATTGTTAGCTCTGATTGGCCGATTGTGGTTGGAAACCCATTCGTCTGATCCTGCGCTCAGGCCGAATCATTTGGCTGTTACACCTAATATGGATGAAGAAGAAGTCGGTAGGTTTTTTATTTGGAAGAAAGGGCTACTACTGTTTCTGTATCTTAGACCGTGATTAATTAATCCCATTCTACTCTTACGTTAATTTAGCAGTAGAATTATCTTAATCATTGAAATTATAGCCATATCTTAAATTAGTACTCCTTTACAGACAACAGATGGCGTGCCCCCGCTACTGCCAGTTACACGGGCGGCACTTGCGCCGCGTTGGTACAACTAGTGCGGCAGCTTCACACTGCTCCACAGTGGCATACTCCTATTACTACGTTGTTGCTGGACAAACTTCAGCTTGCTGCTCAAATGGTGAATAGTTTATTTCTAATAGATAAGACATTTATTTATCTAAATAAAAGAACACTGTGTATATAACCATAAGAAAATGTGCCGCGGTTATATAAATTGACTGTATCTCAGTATATGCAGACATATTCTGCTCAAAAAAAGAGCAGAGCACTGGTTTTCAGATCTACTTGAGGGTAAACGGGGTTGCGCGGACAACGAAGTTTTATACTTTGTTATTGTGAGAGACAGATTAGAATACACAACAGATGGCGTGACATTACGTTTGTTAGTAATATTTTTTTACATATTTTTAGTTATATCCTTAAGGACACACTAATGCGGTATTCCAAATGCTGGTTGTATAAATGACTGGTGCTAAGCTGAATACCCGCGCAGTAAAAATCCAACGGATATACCACGAATGTGTAAGAGCCTTTATTGTAACGTTTGTTTACAGATAACCAGCGATTGGCATTGGTGGCCGCACACTAGTCAAGATTTAACGCAAACGAGTAAACCAATGCCACCTACGCTTGATACTTGTTTAATAGGTATGTATTAATCTAGTCTATAAACTATAAATAATCTGTTTCCTTCTTTATTCTAGAATAAAAAATATATATGTCCATACTAAACAATGTTAATGTTTTCGTCAACAGCTGGTGCCTTGGGAGTTGTGGGTGGAGTGGAATGGAGGATACGGCTTGGGCAGCGAGTATCAGCTGGTTCTCCTCCGAAAAACGCGATCGTCACGCAAATGTCGCAAAGGGCAAAAATCACGTTGGTTCACGATGATAATTCTACAACTAAGGTTCGTATGAAGTAATGAACACAATTCTTTTTAATCTAATGGTAGCTCGAAGTTGAGAACGAAAGCATCTTAATAAATGTTTTTTTTCTCGTAACATCACAGTGAGAAACTATTTGTTTCTAATATAGTATGCTAATATAATATGAAGACTTCTTTTTTTTACTATATCTAATAATAGAAATGAAAATATCTGTAATGTGTTTCGTTGTTATTCGGATTATAATAACATAGATAAATTCATCATTAGCGTTTTTAAAAATAATCTTGTGCATTAAATTATAATTACTGTTTCCATACAGACTGAGTTAAGTGGCATACAGAGTGTAGAGCCGGATCGCCTGAGTCTCCCGCTGGGCGGCGGAGAGAGCGCGTTGCGTGTTTGCGCTGCGTTGCTCGGCGCCGGCCCGCAAGCCAAGCCGATGCATCCACACCATTTACCTGGTAAGCTGAAAAATATAACTGAATTTTTATCTTATCTTGTACCTTGCTTGTATCCCAATTTATTTTCGGTTAGCACTCTTAACAATTTATGATATACATTCTTCTATTATATAAACGGAACATTTATTAATATAAATAGTTTCAACAAAATAAAAGTGGCTATAATAATAAATTCAGTGGCGAGGCCTTATGAAAACACGAACTTATGAGAAATACACCGTGAAACAGTTTTCCTCTTTACTCAAACAGGAAAAATATAATAAAATAAATTATTTATTACAATAACTTACATGTTTAAGTTTTACAATAAATATTAAAAGTAGATAGGTTATTTTGTTTACATGATCAAATTTATTGCAGCGGATATAGACGTCTATGGACTGAGGAAGCAACAGATGGAGCTATTGACTCTATGCGCAGTTCGAGGGTTGCTTACAACACGGACGCGTCTAAGAAAGGTTCTAATGCAGCCGCCTGATAATGCCAGTACGTTTACCACGCTTTACGTTTTTTGAATATAATTGACATTGAGACAGTAATTGATTGAACTTTATTTTACTGTAGTTTCTTAAACAACATGAGAAACACGGTGAAAGTAAATATCGCTAATAAGTTTAATTTGTAGGTACTTTGGAACGTGGAACTAGTCTCGGCACAGAAGGAACTCTGCTTCGACGACTACTGGCCTTAGCCACTCGGCCGAGCCCACTCGCCGCCTCGCATACTCCTCGAGAATTGGCAGCTGCGGCCGTCACTATTATTCAGCAGTTGGCTGCTCATGTCAACGGTAACTAAGTTTTAATAATCTAAGAAAAGCAAAACTATTCGCTTCATAATCGGCGAACTTTGCTGACTTGTTTGCAAATTGTGTAAGTAATTTCTGAAGCGATCAATGTGCTCTTAAACACATTCTTTTATTTGATGCAGGTGACGAAAAAGAGCACGATACTCAACCAGACTTACCTATAATAGACAAGAGTAATGTAATGCAACTTTCACATGGACCATCGACGAGTACGGCGTCCTTGTGTAAGTATTATATTCGACCTTAAATTAAAACGTTACAAGACTTAATTTCCCGTGTTTAGTGCGTTTCATTTTTATTTGTTTTTAGCGCGCAAAGATCTTAACACTTGGGCAAATTCATCGCAAGTGCAACAAGTTATTGAAATGGGGTTTTCAAGACACGCTGTGTATGCAGCGATACAAGCTTTAGGTAACGTATAATAAGACCTGAATTTACCTATGTTTCACAATGAAGTCATATCTATCAAGTACGTAAATAATAACATAGGTACTTGTTATTTTCCAGGTGGTACTAGTTTACCTTCAGTAGAATCACTAGTAGCATATTTACTAGAGCTACCGCAACAAGGCATGGAGGACACAGTGTTCGAAATCAAACCTCACTCCTCAAAGATCGAGAAGAAGCAGACGCCGTACAGATGGCGCAGTTGTTTCGCATCCGAAGACGAGTACGCTCAATATTTGTCTGATGTCATAACTCCTGGGATGACAGTACGGTGTTGCAAAGCATATGAATGTGTAAGTATAATCATAAATATTTTGTAGTAATATCGTAAATGCGGTTATCTAAATGTCAAATCAATTTCAGGTTGCACTTGGCGATGTCGGTCAGGTACAGAAAGTGGAAAGGGATATAAAACAAAATGTCTTCCTCCATGTAAGTTCTGAATTATAACTCAAGAAAAATTGTTTTATATTTTAAACATTAAGGAGTGTAATCCATACCATAGTTTCTTCATAACAGTACATATAGTAGGAAAATAACATAGATACTTTTCTCAAGGTTGAATGGCGTGGTTTGGGTCGTATATTCGGTGTACGCGCAGTTCATGCTGAGGTCGTATCAGGAGGGCCGCCGTTTGCGCCCGGCGATCGTGTGAGAGTGCGAGCCGCAGTGACGCAACCGCGTTATAAATGGGGCTGTATAGACCACAGCAGCGTGGGCACTGTTACTGGCAAGTGTCATTGATGTGTTTTCTATTTGTTATTTATTTTTTAACGAAATATGGCGAATATTTTTTGTCACTGGCAAGTTGTAAAGTACTCATTACCTATTTAAAACCAATATTTGTTTTGCAGCAATATCAACCAACGGCCGCGATTTGACAGTGGACTTCCCACAACAACCTGGTTGGACGGGACAAGTCAGTGAAATGGAACTAGTCACCGATCAATGTAAGTTTTGTTCTTTTTCCTAATGAAAATATTCAAACCTCTTTTTCACATTTATATCTTGTACGTATACTTGGAATCATGCTTATGTTTAAAGCGGAATGGGGTGAAAGTGCTGGAGGAACGGCAGTAGGTTGGCGCGGGGCAGTGCGCGCGGTGCGAGTATCCTCTTGTAGGCCGGGGGCCGGCGCTCGGAGGCTGCTGGACTCGCAACCTCACACCTACTGGCAGAGCTCCAGCGGCACCGGCCAGGTGAGACAATGTATTTAATGGCAACGGGGCAGTATTGTAGGCGGATTTATTTATTTTAATTATTATACATACGAGTGTGTGTCAACGAGTGTGTTTGACTTCAAATAATGTCTGTTCACTCTTCATTTGAAGTTGTTTAAATCGTAGGATTTAGAAACAGCGTCACGGTGAGAGAGGTCCAAACATTGGTAATTAGCTTTTGAATAATTCAGGAAAATTCATTTTGCCCTTTAAAAATTCTTGGAATTGTTTTGGTCCTCTTCGCAGCATTGGATCCGCGTAGAAATGCGTTGCGGCGTGCGCGTGCGCCGCCTCGGGCTAGGAGTGGCAGGTGGGATTCATGGCGCCGCAGCATTAGCCGTTCGCGCCGGCGCCAGCTTTGAAGACGCGGCGCTCGCGCCTCTGGCCGCGGTACCGTGTACACCGGCGCCGGCGCATTCAAGAGATAGACCGCCGACGCATTTGGCTCAGATACAGCTGCTGGCGGACTGCAAGCAGGTATTTAATGTTTTATTGGAGTAAACTGGCAATAATATGGACAAATACATCTTATGTATAGCCGCTTTTAAAAGTTTTTTTAATATTTGTTTTCGAGTGCAACTATATTAATATAGATTGTGTAAGGTAATTAAAATTCTCAACTATGTTTCAGTATTACCCGTGCATTGAAATTGGTATAAAACAAAATCGCAACGTAAATGCCGACTGTCGAGTCCATGGTCTGTACATCACTGGCTTCAGACCAAATCCTCTCTATAATGATGTTCTTATGGTAAGTTCGTTTCCATCACGTGATCCAAATCTATTTTCGACGTTATGTCTTTAATTATATATTTTATTTGTTTTAGAGCATGAATTTTGTAGCTGAAGATTGGATGGAAAAAGACAATCCTACTGGAGCAGTTTCTGCTGACAATAATCCTCCTTCTTTGCCTACTGATTGCCCAAAGGTATATGCAAATTCTATATGCAGTAAAAATCGCCGACTGGATGGATATCCTTTAGTATAGATAATATCAAGTATACAAATAAATGTTATATCTACCGATGTAAACTTGGATATTTATTTCCAGGTTTTTGTATGGGGTCTGAATGATAAAGACCAATTGGGTGGCGTGAAAGGCTCCAAAGTAAAAGTGCCCGTATTTTCTCCCAGCCTCAGCGCTCTAAGACCCGTTCACATCGCTGGCGGCTCTAAAACGCTATTCATCGTATCCCATGATGGAAAAGTAAGTTTCGTTTCTTTCATTTTTGGTCGTTAGCATTTTTTCATTTTGCTCATTCGAAATATATATATATTATTATATTAAGGACAAATTACACAGATTGAGCTAGCCCCAAAGTAAGTTCTAGACTTGTGTTATGGGATACTAACTCAACGATACTATATTTTATAACATATACACATATAGATAAACATCCAAGACCCGGGCCAATCAGAAAAAGATCATTTTCCATCATGACCCGACCGGGGATCGAACCCGGGACCTCTCGGTCCAGTGGCAAGAACCTTACCACTGCGCCACCGAGGTCGAAATAATCACTCAGTGTACGTATTTGATATGTTTAATGTTTAATCGTATTTTCTAGAACTATATTTGAGCCTTGGAAAAGTTTTATGAATCATCTTATATTTTAGTTGTATGCCTGTGGCGAGGGCACTAATGGTCGTCTCGGGCTCGGACATAGCAACAACGTGTCAAGCCCACGAGCCAATCCATACTTGTCGCACGTTTTGGTGCGTCGTGTGGCTGTGCATTCTGGAGGGAAACATGCGTTGGCTCTCACTGCTGATGGGAAGGTATGATTCTTGTCTTTTAAGTAAGAAATGGTACGGAATGGAATATGAAAGAGATATAAATTCTAGAATCAAATTTACCTATAGACTTTAAACTTATTTGTGGTCAAAATTAAATGAAAAAAGATCCTCTTTTGGTCGTTATAAATGAATAAATAATTTAGTGAAGTAAGTATGTAGGTAAACGCGTAAGTTGGTTGTCTATATAAGTTTTTGTACATGTTTTGATAACAGGGGAAAATTATTTAAAAAAAAATGATAAATATATTGGAGTTAAAGGTCTTATGTTTATTATAATTCTCTCATTTTTTAGGTTTATTCGTGGGGCGAAGGCGAAGACGGTAAACTAGGGCACGGAAACCGCCTTACACTAGAAACTCCACGCCTTATTGAATCCCTTTCTGGTGAAAGAGTCGTGGGGATAGCATGCGGATCCGCGCATAGCGCATGCGTTACGGCTAGAGGACATCTGTATACGTGGGGAATGGGAGAATATGGCCGACTAGGTCATGGGGACGATACTACGCAGCTGTTGCCCAAAATGGTAAGGATGAAAAACATGGTATACGACAGCCAGTAAAAAATTTACCTATTTTTGGTTTTGTGGTCCTAAGATAATATGTTGGAAAAGATGTCCTGAAAATTAAAGAGGGATAAAGACGTGATGTATATGTACTTTGTACAGGTGGAAGCTCTATCAAGTTTGCGAGTGATACAGGTTGCGTGTGGATCACGTGACGCGCAAACGTTGGCACTTACGGCTTGTGGGAAAGTATTCTCGTGGGGCGATGGAGATTTTGGAAAATTAGGTAAATATTTACAATGCGAACGCTTTGCATTATGTTGTGTATTAAATTTATGATTCCATTTTGTGAAATAATTATCAGAGATGTCATGAAGTGTGATCAGGATATTCATTTCTTCTTGCGCTAAAATTGCTAGAAATTGCTAGTTAAGAGTTATCTTTCCTAATAATAGTTCTTCACTTTATCTATTATCATCAAATATACTTATTTAAAATAGAGTAATATTTATTTATTTATCTCATTTGGAGGTCGTGGTGGATCCGACGGCTGCGCTGTGCCAATGAACATCGAGAGATTGAACACCCTAGGTGTGGTTCAAGTGGAATGCGGAGCACAGTTCAGTTTAGCACTGACAAGGGACGGGGAGGTATTGCTGTTTGTGATTTTTCCAATAGCCTGAAGCCCCGGCTGACATTGTCTGATAATAGAGACTCACTGGACATTTGACTGTTAACAACATACTTGTTTGAAACGTGACAGACCAAGAAATACTACTTTTTGTTCGTTCTTTTAAGTAACAAGTATCGAAAACGAAGATGTATTAAAAAGTCTTATTCGCTTAATCATCGCGCTCCGGTTTGCGTCGGGCTAAAATTTAGCCTCGTCCAAGGTTGCACACCTGTTTGTATCGTAATATACTATTATGCCGTTCAAGTATTGATTAAAATTGTTGTACAGGTGTGGACTTGGGGCAAAGGCGACTATTTCCGGTTGGGTCACGGCTGTGATGCTCACGTCCGGAGGCCTACCTTAGTAGAAGCTTTACGAGGAAGAAGAGTTGTACATGTTGCAGTCGGTGCTTTGCACTGTTTAGCTGTCACCAGTGATCATCAGGTATTTATTGCCATTAATTTTACTCTAGCCACAGAACCAGTAATAATTGTGGCATAATTGAATAATGTATCGGTACGTTTTATCATATTATCAAATCAATCACCAAGTCAATTTCTTTAAAGTATTTCGTCACCCGTAACATTCAGCAAATTGTTTTGCCTGGCACCTACAAGTAAATAATGTCATTGGCCGTCTATACGATGCTTGAATTGCTACTTTGTCCGTTAACCTAGGTGTGGGCATGGGGTGACAACGACCACGGCCAACAAGGGAACGGGACAACCTGCGTGAACCGCCGGCCAGCGCTAGTAGCTGGAGTCGAAGGCGTTCAACGAGCAGCTGCAGGGTCTTCGCACTCGGCCGCCTGGTCTTTGAGACCTTCTGTTTTACAAAATGATACACGAACACCGCATATTGCTCCGTTTGCATTTCCCACGCCGAAAGACCCGCTTGGCGCGCAGAGCTTAGGTAAGATAATTGATTCTTTAGTGATAAGACACGTTATGGGTTCAAGGTTGTCAAAAACGACACACAAAAGCGTTCATATGTGTATCATTTATTACGCCATTCGTATTTTCTATGACCAAAGTTTTCTATGCTCACTTGGAGCGCAGAGCTTTGGTGAGATGTTATGTTTCTAAAAGACTTCAGAGTAGTTCATTTGAAGGCACAGAGAGAAAATAGCTAATAAAATTTTTTGTTTAAATTCGCAACACCGTGGTCGTATATGACATGGCTGATGGACGAGATCATCTGTGACTGTCTTGACTAGGGCCTTCCAGACAATGTGATTTTGTACCAGCTTTATGGCCTGGTAGATTTTGTTGCGTGTTTGGTTATAAAGTCGCAAAAATAAATATGGTATATTTGTAGGGATAAATAATCATGAATATAAATTCCAGGCTTATATACAGAAGACCCCGTAGTAGAAGAGCCGCAGAGCCCGCGTCCGTCGCTGGCGGCCGCAGCGCTCTCACTGGAGCCACCGGTGGCTGTCCAACACGCGCTTTCGCTTATTCTTCTCGCACTTCATATAGCGCAAGTGAGTATACTCTACGTACAGTTATACTACAGCTGACTGATCTATTTACTTGGTTCCTACCGTAAAATTTCGCTTCCACGCAGGGCTTTATTCCTTTAAAATTGTGGAGGGATCCGGGGAGGACGGGCCGCTCCCAAAACTATCATGTTTTCATATTTTGTTGTCACACGATTGTCACCAATCAAAACTGCATTGTCAACGTTAAAGGCTGTTTCGCCTTTGGCAAGACCTTGGTTAAACTGTGGTTCCACAATGGCAATGTAAGATGATAGCGCAAAACAGTTCAGCCAACTCGAATGGAGTGAAAATATGATATATTTAAAACGCGTATTTATGTTTGTCAGGCGCGGAGTCTACTAGTAGAATCCCTGAAAGCGCACGAGGCGTGCTCGGCTGCGGCGCCCGTGACCGCGGCGCTGGACACCGAGGACGAGGACGCTGAAGGAGACGCCCGCACCGGTGGGGGCGAAGCCCCGGCTGACAGAGCTACTTTACCGGTAACATTACTCTTGACTTAGATCTCTGATACAATGTCAACTGTTACATCCAATTATCTTATTGGTATTACAAATATTGATAAATATGGAAAACTTTAGAACAATTGGACGTATGTAACATATCCAATGAAATTTTATACGAGTGTAGAATAAAAACTTAAACAATACAATCTACTATATCTCAAAATTCCCGTGTAAGTTACAATATAACATAGTGTAATGTAACAAATGAATATTTAGACGTTTACGTTACAAATTTATTTTTATTAATTTAGGAAACTAAATTCAATCACAGGCTGGATCGATTGAATATATTCATGATTTATATTAACAGAGTGGTGCAAGCAGCCCTCTCAGCGGATCAGTGTCCTCTCGACACTCCGCCGTGATGTCATCAAGTGCGGTGTCGGTGGCCGCTGCGACCATGACTGTACAACAAGCGGAAGCGCCTAAAGTAAGAACCACTATATCTCTACTCAGTCTATAAAGAAAAGATTATCTAATTAAGGCCCAAGAAGTGCTGGCTTGACGTCGTCAAGGATAATATGAGTGTCAAAGGTCTGACAAATAGGGGTGCTGAAGGCCGTGCGAATTGGAAAAGAAAAAAAGTATCACCTACAGACTAAAAAAGAAAAGATTCTCATGAGTTTTCAACTCACTTGGAATCGTTTGTAAAATAATGAAACGTTTGTTTATTTATAAGTGTGTTCATCCTTGTTACAAAAAATGGTTTATTTATAGTCAACTTAGAAATGAATTTGCAGTTCTGAGTATGTTTCTGTGTTTGTGCCTTTCGGACCCGCGATACTGTGCTGAGTGTGGGCCGTGGAGTGTTGTATATTTATTTATTTACTATCGCAGATGACACTAGACGACTTCACGTCCCAACTGGGAGAGTCAGACGCGAGAGCGCTGGTGGACCTCCTCAAGTTAGCCGCGGCGGGCAGGATCCCCGACGCGAACATTGCTGTTAAGATTATCACCGATGTTTTGATGGGTAATTGACTTTTCTATTATTTTTTGTTAAACTACAAACAATCAGACTTATTTATTTTATCTGTGTTATTGATTGATATTGACTATATCTATTCCAATTTTAATATATATGAATGCGTGACAGACAGACTTTCGCATTTATAATATTTATTTTAGTTTTAGTAATATTGGTAGTTATTTCTTTCGAACTATCAGAGAAGACTGGATGAACAGTCATTTTGGTAAGATTATAATTTGTGCCTCAATTACGCAACCAAATTCTATGAAGTATTTTTTCTACTATTTATAACATTATTTATTCCTACTATTTTTTTTTAATACCTCATGTTTTTAGCTTACTAATTTTTTGTATTTTCAGCTTTATGCGCCAGCAAGCCGGCCGTAGCAGACATGGTGGTGGAAGTTTGTGTGTGTGAACTGGAGGAGGCGGCGGCCGGCGCTGGCGTGTCCCCCCCGCACCCCGTCACTGTGGACAGCCCGCACCCCTACGCTGATGATACTCACATCTCAGGTTTATATAAGAATTAGTGGTTGAGTAGGCGCGTGGTGCGAGCACCCTCATTTATTGTCTCCATTTCCTTGACAGGCTATGTTACTATGTGACTCTCACGGGTAAATGTACATTATAGTCGATTTTTAGTTACGCTTTTTTATAATCTGCTCTCAAAAACTATTCAGATCAAAAATAAAAACACATACAAAACAACCGTTAATAAGGTACCTTTGCCTGTGGAACGCCACATTTTATTTATAAATTTACATTATCAACATGCATCATGTAGCGGAAAAATCGGTCATTCGGTGCGATACAAAAATATTGAAACAATATCAATATCGCAAACGCTTGGCTTTTAGCAACTCGTACAAAGTTAACGAGGACAGTTAAGTCTTACTTACGTAGTTGTCAAAATAAAACACTGTTACTGCAGGCGTAGTGAAGATCCCCGGCGCGTCGTCTCTCCGCGTGGTGTTCGAGCAGGGTTGCTCCACTGAGCGCCGCAACGACCCGCTCACGATCTCCGACGCTACGGGCCGAGTGCTGGCCACTCGCTCGGGCAGGGAGCCCGCTGACTGGGCGCAAGAGATCCTAGTGCAAGGTATACTATTACCACTCTCTTTCTCTCTCAATTCCAACCAATCATAGCGCGCTAAACCCGTTCGCTAAACCCGTTCGTTGCTTTGCACTCGCTAGTAAAGCGAAACATGTTAGACGATGTGTAACTATCAAACCGAGCCGTATGCGAGGACGAGTCAAGTAGTTTAAGTTTAAGCTAATACATAATTAATTTATGGCCACATAAAAAAATAGAAACCAATCTCAAATTCTTTAATGTTGTAATGTAGCAACCAAACTTGCCACTTTTTAGGTTTAGGCAGGTGGTATGTTAACGTACCGATTTGGTCAAACAGGTGACGAACTACGTTGGAGATTCACAAGTGATGGTTCAGTTAACGGATGGGGCTGGAGGTTCACGGCTCATCCAATACTCCCAACCCATTCAGTTGCTGTAAGTATGCTCATGAAGGAAGGTTCCACTATGACGCACCAACTTATACGTAATACAATATACTCTTTTACTATTGAAACAACTTTCAAAACCTTGAAAAGGTTCCATGAATTGAATAAAGGAATTTTAATCCTACTCGTGAGTTTGTATACCAATCTGACCCATAGTAATTGTGGTTACCATTTCATGACCATTACCATTTGACCCATAGTAATGGTGGCTTCCGATGATAGAAAACACCGTGAGGAAACTACACTCTCCATTGTCTCGTTGGTCATTTATCAGCTAGGACTTGAAAGTCGTCAAATTACATTCCACATAATGGCCACGACCTTCAACTGTGAGGAATACAACTATAAGAGAGATCTTTATTTCCAGGAGAGTGGTTCAGACCGATATGTGCTATCGTGTCCATCTGTAGAACTAGCGTGGCGTTTGTTGGACGGCCCGCTGCTGGCGGCCATATCGAACGATCACCAACTGGCGCCCAGGTTGGCCCAAGCGTTAGCCATATGTGCGCAAATGCCGACTTTGTGTGAGTACTTTTATATTGTATTTATTGATCTTACTTATCGGTATTTAAATTGTCTTTGTTTTGATTGACGGTTTTTGACAGAATGATTCCTTTTATGATTTTGAATGCCTTTGAAGATTTTAAAAATCATGTTAGGTAAATTGAATGTGATCCGCAGCATGGCGGGGTCGAGTCTGGTGCGTCCGTCGTTTGCGCGGAGTGGTGTGCGGCCGCGGAGGCAGCGGCGACGCCGGCATCGGGCCCCCGCCCGCCCTACATCATCTGCCGCAGCTGCTGCAAACCCAGTACGAACACGAGGAGCCCGCGCTCAGATCCGGAACACATTTGATGCATACGCATTATCTTAAGGTTAACTATGTTTAATACCACATAGTTTCAGATTATATAAATAGCCATAACGCCTTAAAAAGAAGAAGCCATGCCATTACATTATTTTTGGTTCGTCTTTGGTATGTACGCGGTGTGATTTGTAATTGCGACGCTGGCCACGGACTTCCGTATCTTTATCATGTTATGCACGTAATTTTACTGTTTTCACAGTAGAAAAATATACATATAAATCACACAAATTGAACTAGCCTCGTATAACTCAAGTCTTCAACTTACTTTGGGAGTTCTAGACTTGTGTTTTGGGATGCCATCTCAACGAAACTATTTTTATAACATATACATTATAGATAAACATCCAACAATAAAAAAATAAATAAAACAAAAACAGATTTTTATATGTCCATTAATTCATTTGACTTTTATAAAATTCTTTCAATATATACTCACAGGAACTAGCCTGGCTAGCATGCGGCCTACGCATGGACACGCGCGTCTGCAACGGGCCCGAAGCGGGCCGTTGGACGTGGTTCAAGAAATATTGTCTATGCATTCGCACGGCCGACGCTCTCATTCGCCGAGTGCAAATGCCCATGACCTTCCTAGCCGATGTCCGGAAGCGGTTGTCCGATTTGGGCGTCTATAACGTGGAAGAGAGTAGCACAGATGCTCAGTACCCGTGGGAGGATAATACCAAATTCACACGGCAGCATGATGAGCAGTTGCTGCATTGGGTTAATAAGTAAGTATTGAGCTCTTAACTAAATCGCTCTTATACATATTTGATATTGTTGTCTCACGTGTGACATTAACTGTATGTCAATTTTGACTGAAATATAAATGATTCGCTCTGCTGTATTCATAAATAAGTATGTATAAATAAATTGATTTTCCTATAATTTTGGATAAACTCAACTTCGACATTATCTTTTAGTGTTTTAATTATAAACTTTAGCACATTTTTAAACTATTTTATAAAAACCCAACAGACGTCCCGAAGACTGGACGGGCTGGTGGAACGGCAGTACCCGCGGTTGCGCGGTGTACGGCTGGGGCCACAACCACCGGGGCCAGCTCGGCGGGGTGGAGGGGGCCAAGGTCAGGACCCCCACCCCTTGCCTCGCCCTCGCGGCGCTGAACCCCGCCCAGCTGGTGGGAGGGGAACAGACTTTGTTTGCCGTCACTCCTGACGGGAAGGTGTATGCTACTGGTAAGAATTAACATTATATGTAACAAGTTTGCAGGTATATCTACGGAATTGGACAAATGTTATAACAATTATGGTGGTACGGCAGTATATCGCTGGTCTGAGCGTTAAAACCATCAGGGGCAACTTGCTTGGGTCAAGGGCGCTAAAGTTAAAACTAGAGGGGGTTAAAGTCAAGACATAACTCTTCATATCGATCCTTCGATATATAAGGTTTTTAAAATATATTCATAAAGTGCAAGCAGTAGTAATTTCGTTTTCAGGATATGGTGCTGGCGGGCGCCTCGGAATAGGCGGCATAGATTCAGTATCCCAACCAACTCTATTAGCTTCTATTCAACATGTGTTCATTACCAAGGTAATTATTTTAAGATCATTTAGTTTCTTGTTCAGAAAGTAAGCTATTTTAGTATAGTTAAATATTTAATAATATATGCTTTTAATATGTGCTTTTTTACAGGTGGCTTGCAATTCTGGTGGCAAACATTGTTTGGCTTTGTCAGCTGACGGTGACGTTTATAGTTGGGGTGAAGGTGAAGACGGCAAACTAGGCCACGGGAATCGAGTGTAAGCATAGACTTTATTACTGAGCGGAAATTTATTCACATTTTCATTTTTAACCTGATTTCAGTGCGTTCCTATTTTAACTAGTAATTATATTCTTAATGGCCAGTATTTTTTTGCAATATTATGTATCAGGAGCTACGATCGTCCGAAGTTGATAACAGCATTATCCGGTATGGAAGTGGTGGCCATAGCCTGTGGAGGAGCTCACTCGGCGTGTCTGACAGCTCGCGGCCGCATATTCACGTGGGGTAAAGGGCGGTATGGACGCCTAGGGCATGGGGACTCGGAGGACCAATTAGTTCCTAAGATGGTAAGATTCTTATTATAGTATGTGTATTTTCCATATAGTCATTATTAGCTTTAAACATATGTTAAATTGGTTGTTGAGTATGTCTACGCACGTAATTTTACAGGACGCAGGCGCCGGCCTGCGCTCACTTTTCTTTATACCTTCGGACATGTGCTTTCTTAAAGCACCAGTCAGTACATACTGTTGCATAGAAATTATATTTTATTTAAATTACACTATCCAGTATAAACCAGTATAGACCAATATTTTTTTAAATATAAAAATATGTTGAATCGTTTCGGATAAGTGTTTTAGTATTGACATGGATACCTTTCTTACATGGATTGAAAGGTGGACGCCCTTTCAATGTATCGGGTCATAGATGTAGCGTGTGGTTCTGGCGACGCTCAAACTCTTTGCATCACTGACGATGACAACGTGTGGTCTTGGGGCGACGGAGATTACGGGAAACTAGGTAACTGTAACACCTATGAAATACAATCAAATCCGAAAGTCTGATTTTCTTAATAATCTTACTATGTTTTTTTTTACGATATTACTGCAACATAGACTTTTTAGGGAATTTACTTTCATGATTCATAAATGTTTTATTTTGGTATATTTAGGTTAATTACCTGTGACGATATGTACTGTGAAAATTGTTTATTTGTTAGGACTCGCAAGAAAAAGCGGAGTTTTTTTTATCACTCCTGTTTCCCACTGAGATGACAGAGTGTAGGTTTCCACTTGGAACAATCAATTTGTTACTGTAAATTTAGTTTAGTATATAATTCTATACATTTTCAGGTCGTGGAGGGTCAGAAGGATGCAAATTACCAATGCGCATAGACTGTCTCAAAGGGTTACGTGTTGTTAAAGTCGAATGTGGATCTCAATTTTCTGTCGCCTTGTGCCAATGTGGGAGCGTGTACACATGGTAACACATTTTAAACTTTTTTGTAAATTTATCCTATCAAATTTAAAATTAATAGATTACTTATTAACGTCAACAATTTACTTAAATGACTACCGACTTTCAAAGCGCAGGTGAAGTCTTCTTCGACTATTTTCTTTAACAAGGATTTTTATAATTTTTAGGGGAAAAGGGGACTACCACAGATTAGGACACGGCAGTTACGAACACGTGCGGAGACCAATGCGTGTCACTGGTATGCAAGGAAAGACAATCGTGTCTATAGCCACAGGTAGGAAACTCATTTTTGTTGTTATAGTATTATTTTGTATAGAAAGTCCAAAACATACAATTCATCGATTTAATATATAACACGATACCGTACATGTTCCATTTCTGTTTTTATAGCAAGTATGCTATAGACAATATAAATAAGGAGTACCTTAAGCGTATTGTCCCAACTAAATATGCTTTTACCATTAAATTCACCGTTTTCAAGAATGTTTTATTTGGAATAATAAAGATCTGTAAATAATATAAAAAGAACAGTCAAACTAACATACGCTTTGTGATAATAAAATATAAACTTTCTAATAGGGAGTCTACATTGCGTCGCGTGTACGGATACTGGCGAAGTTTATACGTGGGGTGACAACGATGAGGGACAACTCGGGGACGGCACTACGCTGGCAGCGCAGAGGCCGAGACTTCTGATGGCTTTACAGGTGCGTACTGGACTATTCTGTATTTTGTTAAATACCTTTATTTGCCATGATAATAATGGTGTGTCAATCTATCGAAAGAGTTGATAGAACTTTGTATCTGAATATATAAATAATGTTTTCTTGTGTTCATTACAATGACAAATAAAACTATATAGTAAGCAGACCCTCTGCTTAACCTCCTTAAGATGCAAATCAAGGTAAACTGTCCGTATAAAAGGTGCCATCGGTGAGGGATAAAAGATATTTAAGCGCTTTGTCTAGTTGCACATCGAGTATTTCTAATACGCGTTTCTTGTTCTTGTATGAGCGAAATGGTATCACGATGTCAATACTTTTCTCTGTCTACAGTTAAATGTGTTTTTGTCAGGGTAAACGCGTAACGCGCGTGGCGTGCGGCAGTGCGCACACAGTGGCACTGTGCGTGGAAGCTGCGCGCGCACCGCGGCCCCCGCCCGCGGCCCCGCTCGAGTGCCATCTGCTGCGGGAGCTGGCGCCGCAACTCGTCTGCAATAGGCTGGTATGATCTATGATGTTTTAGTCCCACCGAAACGATCAATCTACTTTCCCTCTTTGTCTTCGCATGTGCAGACAGAGAACTCAGTATGCGACAAGGAAGAAGGCAACTTGTCTCAATGGCCTGCCATAGGTCGTAGTGGTCTCTGTTAAACTGTGCGTTTATTTTGCATGTCTACATTTTTCTCAAATTTTTCATCACCAACACAGTATATATGTATATCAAAAGAGAGAATTCAAAAGATTTTGCCGTTATGTTTAACAGGTGTTGTTACATCAATTCTCGGAATTGGTATGTCCGAAGCTGCCGCTGTTGATACTAGATGGACCTCTGGATCAACTCAGAACGTTGTTGTTTTACAGCGTCAAAGAAGCTGCTTTTAGAAAGGTGAGAAACGTTATATTTCAATACCATACAAGCATGTTTTGTCTATCAGTACATTTGGTTTCTTCACTTTCTTGACAAGCTGTATATATATATACATATCTTAAAGTATTTCTCACCTGTGCGTTTTTCCGGTTTTGTCCTAGCTATTGAGCGTCAGAGCGCATATAAAAATATATATCTTAAAATATTTATTAATATTATTGTAATGAATATATATTAACTTGAATAAAATCAGGCAATAATGGCGACAATGGTTCGCGAGCGCCAACACGGGCCGGTGGTGGAGCTATCGCGGGTGGCGGCGCGGCGGGCGCGGCGCGGCGGCGCGGGGCTGGCGGGGGCGGCGGGCATGCGCTCCGTGTTCGGTCAGATGGTGGCGCGGCTGCCGGCGCTCACGCAGGACGCGCTGGCACTGCCCAACAGAGTGTGGAAGGTCAAGTTTGTTGGTGAGTGGATTGACGACAGTTGTGGAAGGTCGAGTTTGTTGGTGAGTGGGTGGGCGGTCATGTTAGTCTTTACATGCAGGCAGTAAAACGATGCTCTACTCGCAATATTAGAACATAATTTTAGGGTATTCTTTTAAATATCTTAAAAGGTGTAGTTTAGGCATTTTGATTTTTGGATTAGTTTTCAGGCTGTGACAGTTTGAAACTGCTCCAAAATTAGGTTGCGTTGTTGCTGCGGTGACATTTATATTTTAGGTACATCGGGCGTAATTGAATTTGACATAGAAAACTTCGTTAATTGTTTTGGTGACTTTAGAATCGTTTCACCGTTTGCTGACCAAGCAAATAATAGCCATATACGTAACTTATAGAAAAGTGTTAAAATTGTGTTTCACATGTGTTGGCAGGCAAATAAATTTGGCCACATTTATCTAGCTGTTAGATCAGATTACAATTTGATATTTTATTAGAAAGTGGTGAAACAGGCCGTAATAAAAAACAATTTGGTGTATTCAGGAGAGAGTGTGGACGACTGCGGCGGCGGCTACAGCGAGAGTATAGCCGAGATGTGCGAGGAGCTTCAGAACGGCTCTCTCCCATTGCTAATGGCGACGCCCAATGGACGCGGCGACGCTGGTGCCTCGAGAGACGCATTCTTATTGAACCCCACTGCCAACACGCCTTTACATCTCAATTGCTTCAGATTCTTGGGTAAGACACTGGGGCGCTTCACAAAACTTTGCCGATTTTATTTGCAGTTTTTTTTTGTTCTGAGAAAACTGAAACTGTTTTTATTTTACAAAACGAAGAATATATTTTTTATTGACGCAAATATTGTTTTCAAAAATTCTTTAACCATTATAAAAGTAAATTATCCAAGATAGGCTATATTTTATCTCAAAATTCCCACGGGAGCGAAGCCCCGGGCAACATCTAGTACCTTATAATTTAATTTCAGGTGTCCTAATGGGTATAGCAATCCGAACGGGTTCTCCTCTATCTCTTTCACTCGCTGAAGGCGTGTGGAGACAACTGGCGGGTCAGCCTCTGAGGCCGCAAGACCTGGCCGAAGTGGACAAAGACTTCTTGCCCGCACTACTCTGTATCAGAGACATGACGCCCAGTAATAAGGTATAGATATTATCTGTTATGATCATGATCTGACAACTAGGGATGCTGACGTCCGTGGGAAGTGGAAACGAAAATATAGGAAAGGGGACTCAGACGCGCAACAGCTGAGGGAACCAGGAGAACGGTCAGATGAGAGGGAGATTGTCTGTTATGATCATAGGTCAAAAAAGAATATCCATAAACAATCTATATATATATCCACCAACCAACATAAATAAATAATTATTTTAAAATTTGACATGAAAAGTACTTGTGAAAGTCTAACCAATCTCTATTAAGAAATTCTAACTATGCTTATTATATGCTTTGACTTTTACAGAAAGTGTAATTTCAATTTACTTGTTGTATCCTTTAGGTTAACCTCTTATTTTGACAGTGTACATACAATGTCTTTTTTAACTATTTTATTTTATCAGTTATAATAAATAAATAAATTGCTTATTTCAGACCTGTAACAGGCCATATTATCATTATAATAAATTGTCAATTTTGTTTATGTCGAGGTCATCATGCCTCTTATATACTTCTGCATCCATCCTTAGGACTCCATTGTTTGCATATTTTTATGTGTGATTATTTTCTATCATACACAGGAGTTGCAAAATTTGGAGTTGCCATTCTCAATACCGTCGGCAGCGGGGCACGAGGTTCCGTTGTCGACGCGACACAAACGTGTGACGCCGGACAATAAGGATGAATACGTTCAACTAGCTTTACATTACAGGTACTCTCTCATGCCCACTTTAAAATTTCGAAGATGTTTTGTTTTGGATTCTACCATTCAATTTTGTTTCCTAGACTGCACGAGTTCGACGAGCAAGTTCGCGCGGTTCGCGATGGCATGTCGCGGGTTATTCCCGCGCCTCTCATCGCTCTGTTCAGCGCTTCGGAGCTGGAAACCCTGGTGTGCGGATCGCCTGACATTCCTGTCCACGCGCTGAGGGCCTCCGCTACTTACAAAGGTGTCTAATATTCCATCCACTATTGTTACGTGTTTTTTTTAATTATCATATTTCTACTTTATACCTCGTCTTTTCAAACGTGAAACTTTCGTTGAAATGCAGCACTAAAATTAACAACAATTTGCGTTTACGGAAGACTCCACACGCAAATAATTTTAATTTTCACTAATAATTTGCTTTGATTTATTTTTCAAATAACAATCATTTTATATCTAAACATATGTCAAATTACAGTCTGGTTATAAAAAGTAGAAAACCAAATACAATGGTCGAGATAGGTTAATAAATACCCAGCTTTGCTGTTTCGATATAACTGAATCATATTTGCAGGAATCGAACCCAACGCGCCCCTAGTGCAGTGGTTCTGGGAGGTGATGGAGGAGCTATCGGGCAGCGAGCGGGCGCTGTTCTTGCGGTTCGTGTGGGGCCGCACTCGGCTGCCGCGGGCGCCGCAGGACCCCAGGCAGCGGGACTTCGTGCTGCAGGTCTGTATTGTGACGTCACTGAACACAGCGCGCTCTGCAGGACAGGACGTTACCTTTGAACTTTCTAGAGCATGTACGACGCTATCAAAATGATATAAAAAATCAAGTAGGTATCTTTTATACAGAATGTAAAGGCTAAGCTGTTGTCTAGCTTATTTTTTTACACTGATCTCGGGCTTCGCAACATCACGGCCCTTGAAGACGCGAGAATGAGTGATAGAGGTCAGACAGACATATCAATAGGTCTTTGGGAATTCCAGATTGTTATTTTATAATGTTTGAAACTTTTTTATGTTTCCAGGTTTTGGACAAGTACCACCCACCTGACCACTTCTTGCCCGAGAGCTACACATGTTTCTTCCTACTCAAGATGCCGCGGTATTCGTGCAAATCAGTATTACGAGAAAAATTAAGGTGAGTGGAGAATGATGATGACTTTATTTACTGGAAATCAGTAAATAGGCCGGTAGAGTAATTTTTATAAAAATTTCTAACGAGGTTCAACAAACATTGAGGTTAAACAAATCTTTAAGTAGATTATTGATTTGAACTGATAAATAAATGAGTCCATTAAAAGTGATGTTTGGAGTTGTAAAAAGTGTGATTTTATTGTTGACATGATAGCCACGTGTATTTTTGTTCCAGATACGCAATTCACTTCTGCAAGAGTATAGACACGGACGAGTACGCGCGCGTGGCCCTGAGCGCGGCGGAGCGAGTCTCCTCAGAAGAGTCTGACTCCGAAGCGGACGCCGCGCCTGCGCCCGCGCAACCCTCACTCTACGCCGTCACCAGGGCCCCTACGTGGCTTTAATGTTACCTTACATGTCGTCTGAAGTCGTCAGTCTTATTGCTGTTTTAGACTCAAAATATCATTGATGATGAAGGCTCCGGCCCGATTGCTCCGTTGTCTGTTTTGAAGTCCGTCGGTGGATTAAAGCAGGATTGTATCGAATTTCCACGTATGTCTAAACACGTCAATGTCCTACGTCAAACCTATGGCAACAACGGAGCGGCAACGCCCAATGCAGTCGGAACTTTGAACTGGTTAAATATAGATTATTTGAACTCTATTTGTTAAGTTCACATAGTGCCGTTCCTATAGTAATTTATAGTTCATAACGTAGTCGCTAAAGAATGAACGAAAGTAAGTAAATAAACTAAGTTGAAAAATAATAATATGACGTCAAAAACATCGACAACAATAATAATAATGAGAAAATGCGTAAAATGTGGACTTTGGCAAAAAAAATTAAAATAGGCAAGATTTTAAGGACTGTATTTTCGCGATAATTTGTAACGGAATACTCGATGTTAATAATGAATTTCGGACTTCCTTATATTGTCGAATCAATATAAGTTAACGTTATTTGTGTGTCAATTTCTAGCTCGGTTTCCTTTATAGCATTCCATCCATAGCTTAATCGGTATTTGAATAAGTAAGCCACACCGTGATAGATTAATTTGGCCTTTACGAAAAATTGACAATTTTGTTGAGACATAAAATATACACGCAAAAATGACAATTTCACGTAGTAAAGCCAAATACCAGGTAAATAAGAATTTAAATAGCTTTTGTTTTGCAACGTATCGTTAAATCAGCTTAGCTCACGGTGGGCTCCTTCAATTATCCTCGATATTAAATAAATAATATGCCAATAAAGTTTGGTGACAATTAGTGATTAATATTAACTATACAACGACAAGGCAACACTGCCAACATTCCATTTTTGTCGTATTCTCTTTTAACAATGTCCGAACCGTTTTAATGTTTATGGATGTATGAATACTCATAACTTTATATTCAGTATCAATCATCAATCATATATAATAAATCAAACCACATTGGTTTCTGTCAATAACAAATTTTGATAAGGTTTATTTCAAATTAATATATCAAACATAACTCATTCAAACAAACATTACAGTCGAACTTGCACGCTATTCACAGTAAGTTTACAAAGTTTCTGTGTACCACGGGATATCATCAAAAAATGTCTTTCCTTAAAAGTGTTTATGAAAATATATATAGAAGACTCAATTTTAAAATGTTATATATCGTATGCAAGCGTACGTACATAGATATTATGTCTGCTAAAATTATGTTGCTTTTGTTCGTAGATATTAACGGTTAGGTTGATATTTGAAGGTGAATAGGAGCTTGCAGTGACTGTGATTGTTGCGGTTGAAGAAGGTTGTCTTAGAATTCGCCGAAATTGACCATGTGTGGCTCTTTCACGTTGTTTAGTACACACAGAGATGAGTGTTTTTAGCAGGTTGAAGCCGAAGCGAAGGTGCATTCCAAAATAAATTCAATTCGGTTTACTTTGGTCAAAGCCGGCTGATGCCGTTCTTCGGCCGGAACTATAATTGTTTTGTATGATCAATACACTATACCTATTTTCAATGAAGGACCTTGTTCTGGGACATCTAGAAATATTTGTAACTGGTCAATAAGAATGTACCGTTAGATAGGTTTTGTACTAATGTTGAATTTTACAGAACAAATGAAGAACTAGTCATGTTAATGTTGCAATCCGCTGGTATTTTGGACTTGATAGTTAAGGATATTTAAAAGTTCACGTTCTTTCAAAAGTATTAAAGAAATTAATTGTATTAATGTTAGCAAAAATGCGTCTTTCTATTTTCAAATCTGCTAAGTCCACAAAAGAATGCAATACTGTTACGGGAATCACTTTTAATTTAGATTCCCATACACTTTGAAATTAAAATTAATATTGGGACGCATTTCTTTCGCAATATTTGTTTGTTAGTAAGAAATACACTACGAATAGATCTCGCTTTGCTACATTCATAATTTTGTCTTTTTGGTGCTAGTGCTTCACGATTAGTATTAAATTTTGTACTGGAAATTAGTGGTAAAGCACAAAATAATCGATGTCACGTTAGTAGGTACTATGTAACTGTACTTTGGCTTCATTTTACATCACTAGAATTTAGAAACTTCTTAACCCCCGGCCACACTATGCAATGTCGTAATATACCTCAATGAACTACCTAATACTTTTATTATTCAACAAGGTTGAGTTTAAAGCTTGCCTAATCTATTAGTTAAATCGCTCATGAGATATTGAATCTTGTTTAGGCTAGGTAAAGATTCACCATCAACGAAAAGGTCTTGAGTGAATATACGGCATATTATAGTGTAGCCTAAAATATATATAGTTAAAGGGTAAGATGTATCTATTGAACATTTGATGGGTTTGTCTTCTATTATTTAAATTTCCCAAGTGAAATTACCCGTGGTTAATGATATTTTTCAATGGATACATATATGCCTTGTGAAGCTATATTTTTCCCAAAATAAACTATTCTTGTAACACCAAAGAGTAATCTGATAAGAAAAGAACAACTATTTTCTTAAGACTTTTTTGTCTTACAATTGATCTGAATATTTCTGTGTTATGATTTGTTCAATGCAGCATTATGTTTATTTTATACAAGCCTATAAGTATAATAAATATTTATTTCAATGTGTGATTTTTTATTTTAGACTAATTATAAATAAGTATAATAATTTATTGCTAACCACACTACTATGTATTCAATGATTAGGCAAGCTTTAGATAAAAGTGCATAGACAAAGGGCAATGGGGTGGCCAAAGAGATGCCAGGCCAGAGAGAATCTCAGAACAATATAACTTAATAACAGAGTAATAGGGGAGCACTTGTTCTATTCATCATTGAATGGTTATAACTTTTGATATATATTTTTACACTACTAATATAATATAGGGTTTTATTTTATATTACTAAACAGGAATGCGGTGCCATTTGATGGTAAGTGGTTGCCACAGCCTATCAACACCTGCAGTACCAAGGGTGTCACACGCGTGTTGCCTACTTGGGTCCTAGGACTGCCACAATATCCTGTAATCACACTGCCTCTTTCACCCTTAAAACCGGAATACAACAATACAAGCACTGCTGTTTGGTGGTAGAAGTAGGTGAGAGTGAGGTACATGCAGATGACCACAAATGTCTTGTTCAATGAGTCTTCAAAAACTTTAAGGCTTGTTTTCAGTGCTGACCCTATTAATTGGAATGTTACACCATCAAATAGTTTCGGAAATATGTGGAAAGAATAGCAGGGTCCAATAAAAAGGATTATAATGTTCACATGATTTTAATATTTACTAAATATACACTGCCCTTAATGAAACTAATATCATAAGGCTAAAAGTAAAAACAACAGAAAGTTCATAAAACAAGACACCATTTACTTCTTGGAAGGTTTCAGAGTGAAGTATAATATCAATGCACCAAAGAACGCATATGTGGCCTTAGCAGTCTGTAATATAAAAAAAATGTGTTACACAATAATTTTTGTGGAAATCTTTCGAGACATAATACAAGATTCTTAAAATAGCGAGTAATTGTTGAACTAGAAAGTTAATTGAAAATAATGTTGAAGATGTCTATTTCATACCTCTAAACAAATATGACAGATTTACAACATACATATTGTTTTTTAGATTGAAACCAATTTATATTAGTAAATTATTGCATCCTATTGATATGGAGTTGGAGTAGTGATTCATAACCTCACACAGTATAGGCGGTAAAAATCTTGAACAATTGAACTCACGTTTGCTCTGCCAGCATTGGTTTGGCTGTTGAAGTATTTGGACAAGCCTTTAAGCTGGGATCCATCGACTGAGTCTCCGGCCATTCTGAAAATCACAAAAATTAATTTATATACTCATTTCACATCAATGTAAAATATATTATAAAACATAACACAACGAATAATAATATAATTACGTAATATATTAATAATAAACATAAGTTTACCTGAATTTCTAAAATGTATTCTAACTTATGTAATATTTACGAAGGACACGACTTGAAACAGCACAGTATAGATAATCTGCTAGGAGCAAATGGTGAAGTACTTGACAATGACATCAGTAGTGACTGACTGACTGCCAAACATGAAATCGATATCGATATATTAATCAACAACAACTACAAGAAATTTATAGATAAACCAACTAGATAAAATTAAGGTAAATACCTTAATTTTCCGCACTGCACACTTACCACGATGCTTGTCACGATAGCTTCCTATGAGAGTATGATAGTAAAAATATTCGAATTTAAGTGGAGCACTTTGAATGTACACGTACAAAACACATTCGGGCCTAAACATATTCAAAATGTAACATTTTTGATGTGGTGTGTGTATGATTCAGATACATTCTGATAGGAATAAAAATCAAATACATTTTGAATGTCATAAGTACTTCTATAATACGTGACATTAACAAAATAATCACAAAATTGTTAGGTATATTATTATTTTCATCACAATGGATATAGGTACTTAGGTATTATACAGTCACTCACATCATATAAGCGGCAGAAGATAGTCAAGCCACCTGTAAATTAACGTGTAATTGTAATCAGACTGAATAGATTATAAAAACCTAAATAAGTACCTATCACCTGACTGGATCTGACAATTTACAAAATACCTATTTCGGTAAGATGGATAGTGCCTTCTTGACCAGTGCTGGCAAAATTCACTAGATATGATAATATTGAAGTAGAAGTCAAAACGAAGTTCCGACAATTGCACACTATATAATAAACTAAACTGTTCTCAACTAACTTTGTGCAGTAGAATCACTGTCGCCCGCCGAAGGACCAAATTTTATCGAACGCGAGTCCAACCGATTCCTGCAGTTATTTGCCTGCTACGGTTCTGAGCTGCTGAGGGGGTTACGGCATCCTTCGGACCCACTAGAGGTAGTAACTTACAAAGGGTACTATTTATCCCGAAAGTACGCGATTCGCGTAAGATTTGGTCAAAAAGTCTAATAGTTAATGACGCTTCAAAAAATAGATGGCAATTGTAGGTTTTCACTCACAGTATTTAAAACTACGCAGATTACATAGCAGGTAGTATGATGCAGCTAGTATTATACATACTAATACTAGTACTATAGTATTATAGATACTTACCTAAATGAACAAGTACCATTTTCCTATGTTATGATAACAGTCATTTCTTTTTACTTGATTTAAACAATTTTCTATAGACATAATATGTCGCTAATACAGCACATGTTGCTTTTGCCGTCTGTAATCAACAATTATGCTACTTACATATCATGGCATTTTAAAATATTTAAAAAAAAAAATGTTTTAAAAACTTTGACCTCTCTTAGAGAGTACAATAATTTATTACGCCTATGTAGGATATGAACCAAACCTTTGTCCATCTGCTCCTACACTAGAGCGAGAACCGCATGCACGCCGTATAAAATGACATGCCATTTATCATTATTCTTCAATATATTATTTATAAACAACTATTGCAAGACAAGAAGGTTGATATGAGTGTTGTGTGGCATACTTACATTAGCTCTACCTCTATTGGTTTGGCTGTTAAAATATCGACTAAGGCCTTTAAGACTTGGGTCATCGTCTACACCATGACCTGCCATAATTTTATTTTGTGATTAGATGATATAAGCTATTATCTTATTTTTTTACCTAAAATGACATGCCATGGTAAGCTAACATTTTATGACATGTGAATATCTCAATGTAATATTTTTCTTAAAATGAGTTGGTATTGGATAGCCAGTACTACTAAGTAAAATATATTTTTTTTTTTATACCATAGAGAAAAAATACATGATTGACGTGAATAGGGAGTATTGCTGCACATTTATCCCGCCAGAGTATGTTAGGTACACAAAAGCTTTGCCGCCTTTTGCTATGTCGATTAAAACGTTTATTTTTGAGTACTTTATTAATCCTTTCATTATGTAAGCATTTGTTTGTGAAAATATAGAACAATGTAGCATATTCGGGTGCCGAAATATGGGGAAAAATCGTTTTCCATAAGATAAAAATACTTCGAAAACTATGGAATACGCCTCACGCTGTAAAATTTTCGAGCCAGTAAACGGTCGAAAAGACGTGAAGACTCATTAAAATATGGACATCATAACTAGTAGCGCCATCTGCGCTGAGCTTTGCTTAATATGCCCTATTAAAAATAAAATGTCCTGTCCATCGTTATTTTAAAATTTTTAATTGATTTCATAGCAGATTTTTTTTTATAAAACACATCACAAAATCTTATATCTATACATATAGCATACATTTTAGAAATGTACTTTAAGAGTAAAAATAATAGTCATATTTTGTCAGTCACATTTACATATTTCGGGCAACAGGTTTACTTCACATTTTAGGCAAAGTTTATTTTGAGACTGACTAATACTTATTAATTTTTTTTTGTGAACACAATCATTGAACTAGTAGTATTTATATTTTATTTATCTTTATTTTTAAAAAGAAGTTTTCAACTTGTCACCATATTTAATTACATAGATAAGCGAGCTTAAAATATAGCAACTTATTTTTTTGCAACACGATTATGATCGAAGTCAAGATATCACCTCATAAAAACATCAACTTCATTTGTTGCCCCAATATAATTATAATTAATCTAATAGATGTTTCCTAACTGGAATTACTAAAAAGCATTGCACTTACTTAATGATGGACTAGTATACAATAAAGTGAGATATATCAACATAATACCATCCAAACATTATACATATACTTATAAAAATAATGCAATTTATTTATGACAAAATTATTATAACAAAATGTAACTTGACACTGATTAAGCTAATTAAGTACACATTTGTTTTGAGCACACATTTGTGAAAACTAAAGCCTTATTATTTTATAGTTTTATCATTTCACACAATCATTAAAATCCCTGCATATGTTGATATCGTCCTCAATTCACAGAGATAAATCACAGCTGAGTTAGGACCAGTGTTTTGTCATACAAAGGCATAGTATTGCAGTCTCCCGTTTAAAAGCCAGATATGAACTACTGGATGCCGTCATACCTGGCCCAGAATGCAAATCAAGTCGTAAACATATCCTCCTATATTAATAGGTCCTCCTCCCAATCTTCTTTCTCTCTCTCTGAGACGGTGACTGAAGGTCGCGAAAGCTGCTTCAGTTCTTCGTGTGTCCGTGGGGGTATGGGGTTATCACTAAGGTCTACATATTCAAGGGCGCGAGATCTTGCTAATCTGTCGACATCCACCTCTGAAACAAAAATGAAAAATGCCTATGTGAAATAAAAAAAAATGGCACAGATGAGTATATTATTCACATGTTGTCTTTTAACAACTAATAAGTTACGACCTTGAAGAGATTGGAAGAATTGGGGTCACATAATTTGAGGAAATCAAAACGCCTATACATTTTAAATAGATAATTACTCATCCTAATTGGAATTTAATTGTTGTTTGAAGTACTGATTGCAGTAATTGCTCAAAGGTATTTGACCTTGTAATGATTTCTTTGGTTTAAATTCAGGGGTGAAGTATATGTGACCTTAATTAATTAATTTTTAAAGTATTATCTTTATAATTTTTGTACTAGCATTTTCCAGTCTTATGGTATATCAAAAAGGGAGAGTTCCCCAGGGACAACTAATAACAAGTAGGGTTGTATTTTTCTTTTACAAAAATCATGCACAGTGAACACACTCCTTTTGAAATATTTAGATAAAAAGCAAGTACCAATAATCTGGTTGTGGTGTGCCAACAGGGTGTGGAGACTGGGACATTGGCAGGCAATGCTTGGGAGAGCCACAAATGTGTTGTGAGAGATGTCGAGTCGCTGTAGACACTCCAGGGTGCAAAGCTCGTCCGGCAATTTCGCCATTTGGTTATTTGATAGGTTCAATTCTGAAAAAAAAAAAATTAACAACATTAATTTCAAATTGTGTTTTTGTTGATCTATTTTAGTTGATATTTGTAAATCAGCATGTGTTTCTGACTATAATGGAATTTTATTTATAAAATATTGTGGTCTTTACTTAATAGAATGTTTGTGGTTTCTCCAACATTAATATTACCTCTCATTTCTAACAATTATAAACCAGTATATCAATTAAACTAAACTAACCTGTAATTAAACTAAATTTGACAGCAAACTTTGGAGGAATTTTTGTGATGACATTTCCACTGAGATCACAGCTCTTGAGCTCTGTGTGTCGCATGAGGTGATAAACTGCATCAGGTACCTGCATCAGTTGGCATTCTGACAAATCTGAAATGAAATATTACAATCATTTTAATAATACATATTATTCCATTTCTACTTTTCTATGCTTTTTGGTTGTATTCTGGCTGTGACTAGAATAGGTTTTTAGAATTATGTACTAATTCAATTAAATGGGTCAAAGAAATACATAAAATAAAATCATAATTACTTTTAATAGGGACTAATTTCAATAAACATTAAATTATCAATACAGTTTAAATATAAGTAGAAAAAATAGGACTGATAATCATATATTATGTCTAATAAAAATGTTTAGGTAAATTATAATCCCAATGAATATTCAACTAAATACAGGGTATGCAATAAATAGTGAGTGTCCACTCACTAGACTTGAATCAAGTTATAGTAGATATTCAACAAAAACTAGAATTTGCTCCAAAAATTTTGTTATTATTGGAGAGTCAAGGAGAGAAATCACGATTACGTCATAGATCTACATGTTCAGTAGTAGGTTAAATGCTGAAAGTATTATGTGTGAGATAAAAAGCTACAAAAACTAAACACACAGACATTCGTACCTAATGCTTGTGACTCCTGTGCATCCTCACATCGAAGAACTACGCGAGTCACCGCTAGAGCCATGGTTGTTTGCTAAAATGCTGGGTGTCGACTAAAACCGTGCTCACGACGGGCACTGAGTTATTTTTAAAACCATTGGAAAGCTACCACCTCTGGACATAACACAACGTCGTATGGAGTAAAGTCAATTGTGCAAAACCTTTGCTTATAGGATGACTTAAATGAAGTCTTAAATACACCAATATGTAAATTTGTTACGAAATCATTGAATATAATGTTGTGAAATTATGGTTACCTATTCAATCAACTTTCACAAGTTCACAATCACTCACACACCACACAATAAAAGCCCCATATATTAATTTACTATTTGATAAAAGGTCCATAAAATTGACCAAAGTTTGACAGTCAGCTGACGTTGACGTTTACTCAGCTTTTTTTAGCCTCACAAGATACGTAGGTAGAGGCCTACCTCTACCTATTAACTGATTTCACATTTAGTAGAATGGAACGACTTGCTTCTAACTACGCTTTTATACCCGACTTCAAAAATTGAGGTTATAGTCAGCTGTGTTGTGACAATTTTTTTCACTATTTAATTGTTTTCCTATTACTCCATTATAGTTATTAAAAAAATTAGATTAAAATATGTTTTTTCTTGTTCTGGTGAAAACCGCAAGAAAGTCCGTGCAGTTGTTTTTGAGTTTATAGCGAACAGATAGACAAACGCGGCAGTGAACTTTGTTTTATAATACTTAAGGATAAGGATAATAATGAATCATGTCATTCTCCATCTTACAAGGAAGTCTACAGCGAGTGGACTGACCTCTGTGTTTTTTCTACTATGTACCTATATGGATTAAAATGGCCAACAAAGGCCGACGTGTGTTCAACCGGTTCATAAGTCATAACACGCACGTTTGCGAGATGTTCTATACGTTATAAGTATAATAATTACTTATTGTGTGCGTGTATTAGTGGCGATAGGCCACTATTGAGTGAATATCGATAGTTTCGCAATAGTTGAACTATCGATTGTTTTGAAACTATCGAGTTGAGGCAGAATAATCGATAAGTAGTATTGTAGTTTTGATACTATGGATTCTTCCAGGCGATTGGTATCTTTTTTTTCCATTTATATGATCGAAATTATTTAAACTTTCGGCAACTATTTTCCAGATACGGGTTGTTGTTAGTATGTATCACATGTACCTATGTAATACGTACGCAACAGTTGTTTCCATTCGTCTTCCGCGTGTCAGCACATTCATGACTATGTTCAATAGTTCCAAGTGCAAAGGGTTCTTCCGTGACTCCTTATACTATAGGTATTTCAAGGAAAATGCTAAGAAATAGTTACTAGGTATAATTATTTTCAATCTCAACATACGTAAAAGAATTATGGGAACTGCATTTATAAATAGGCATATTATACCGAAATCAGAAATATCATATTAAAATAAAGTACCCAACTGGGTTCTGGGTGGTTTCGGCTGCTACTTATTTAAAAAAATTTAGTTTATATATAAGCATTTAATTTAAGTCTACTTAGTCGAATTTTAAAGAGATACTGGGAATTTTCATCCTAATACTTACTAGGTAGTCTGAAATTTGAAAAGTAAGACCACTGCGAACTTTTCCCAGAGAAGACGACGGAGTTACGCTATAAGAAAACCAAATCTATAAGTAGTATTTTTAAAATCAGATATGAACAGATTTCCTTTTAATAATAGTATTAGGCCTTTCCAGTTCAGTGTAATGAGTTGACTGAACTGCGCAAAAAGATTTTGCTTCCAAAACACGATCTAATATTAGGAATTGCGCCTTACAGACGGTATCACACAGCGGTCTGACCAATGACGACTTCGCTTATTTTCCGGGAATGGTCTTTATATTTAGACGACGAAGGTTAAAAACTTTATTTTCTTATGAAAAGAAATAGTGTAGTTAACAAGTTATACTATAGAAAATAATTGCGTGTAAAATTTTCCTTTCTTCATCAGCCAGACTCGTCAAGATTTTAAATTGAAAATCGATTTTCCAATTTATTTTTGAACGTATAATTTGAATTTAAGTAGTAAATACCTAGGTAATCGATTATTATATTTATCTCCATTCATAATTTACCAGTTTATATTTTTATTTATTCATAAGCTGATGAAAGGCATGCGCTATACATGTAACTACCAGATTATTTACAAACTTTTGAATTAATTAAGACAAATAAAATTAATCTGTGTAACAAAGGCCAGCAATACTCCAGCGAGCCGACCTCGGCACGTTTCCCAACTTTTGCGATATCTTCGTTTACGAAAGGTAACAGAGCACTCATTAAAAACTACAGTTGCGCAAATGAGGCATATTTCTCTCGTGGTTACCCATCCGATGATGCGACACTTAGGTATATATTTTACAATCTAACCACAAGGTTATTTTGATCCGGTAACCTATAGTTATCGAAACGCGAAAGTTTGGCAAGTACTTTTATCCTGAAATCTTATTAGGAGTAGCTACCTACTCCTATTTCGATGGTATTATTACAAATCATTTTCTTTTACTGGTTCCTCGACATTATCAGCCGTAACAAGGCGCGTAATGTGACAAAAAGTGGTAGAAAGTCGTTACGTACTGGTGTAAGATTATGCGAATGGCTCTAATAACTGCAATTTGTCGTCGCATTACGTCAACATTGTTAGAATAAGATAGAGTTGTGCCATGCTCCATGTGGACATCAACTGTCTTATTCATAAAAAAGGAAAAATCTACACAAAACAGATTTAGAATTAAAGGGTGAGATAAAGACAAAACATAATATTTTAACTTTTATGAATGAGAGGGCAACTTGATGGTGATTTTCGATTAGAATCATTGATTAGTTTATCTTAGAAGATAAAAGTGAAACTGCAATAGTATTAGTGTAATAACTATACAGTTATTACACTAAAAAGTACTTACCTACTACTAGTTAAGTACTTTTTATGTTTCCATTATTTTCATAAGAAGTTCGCGCGAAAACGTGCACCTGTTCCGAAGTTAACACTATATGTAAGTAGGTAACTTAACGTTTATGCGGAACCTGTAGATTAATTAACTGAAATGTGTGTGTATGAGGAAACCGCGATATCCATAACTCACGTAACGCTTATTGCAATGAATGATATGATATATTTCGATGAATAGCCGTGGATTGGGAGGCTAGTGGGGCTAATGTTACCTATGTGCTGTAATAAATTGGGCAACTGAATCGTTGCTAAAGCTACCTATAGTTACTTAGTTGTTGTGATGTGATTGAAGTTCCTATAATTCAGCAGGTAATAATAAGATTTATAATTAAAACTAACTTTTGCCCGCGGCTTCGTCCGCGTGAGTTTCCCACGGGAACGGTCATTTATCCGGGGTGAAAGTTACCCAATGTCTTTTTCCTTATGCAAAATTTCAAAAAGAGTGGTTGAGCAGATAAAGCGTGAAGAGTAACAAAGTAACATAACAAACAAACTTCCTTTCGCATTTATAATATTAGGATGACTCATAAGAACTTATTATTCTTTAGTTTCGTAGGTAATAAAAATTAAGTAGAATCTGCTTAACGTTATAAGTTTATGTAAAAAGTTACGTGGGTAGAATAAGTTTTTGTTTAAATCAAGTATAATAATTGCTTAGACACATGCCATTAACGTTTAACCATTGCCGTAACAAACTCGTAGTTACCTATAACTATTTAAATAATCAAAAGTGAATTAGGAACCTATTTTTCTATATACGTTGGTACTGCTTTTTTCCAGTTGTTTCATAATGTTTATTTTTCAGTTTTTTTACTAAGATAGTTTTAATTTTTATATATTACAAAGTATAAATATAGTTTAATACGTAATTTAGTTTAGTTATCTATAATCTAATTTGCAATATAAAATACTTTATATCTTATCAAAGCGTGGAAATAATTTACCTATCTTTGAAGTTTGAACACGTTGTTAGTAAACAAAACAATGGTTCCGTGTTTGAAGAGGTTTATATCTATACTTATTTTAACTAAATACAGGTAATCTGGAGAAGTTCTAGCTACTGGGGCCATTTTAATGAAGAACATCGTAGACATCGTATTCCCAATAGGTACCTACTTACTACAGAGTAGGTAATTTCTATAATCTAAGCCACCGTGTCAATCCTCATATACTTGATAGTCATTGTTTTTTTGTCCTTCGCTCCGGAATTAGACACTTTGTTTAGTAATCTAATGTAACTCAAATTTTATCATTCTCGCACAGTTAATCAAGTTCACCTACTTACTTCTTATTCAGTAAAACAGATCTTGTAATATCCGATAAGATAAGCATACACCTAGACTAAATAGGTACTTTTAGAAGATCAAACGACAAACGAAAACAATATTTCTAGGATAGTTCGTCAGACTTCAAGCTATCGGTATTATAATTAATTGATGGTTAGCTACTCAAATTAGGCGTGTTCGTTGTAATGATTTTAATTAAGGAGGTAAATTGTTGAATTAATTTTTTGGAGGTTTAGAAACGCGACTCAAGGTGCGCCAGTGCAACTGTTTGCCTTGCAAAAAGAAAGACTGTTTTTTTTTCTGTACAAGCGATGACAGATAAAACAATTAGGTACTTATGATTGTTTTTAATGTCATTGACCTTATTTGCAAGAGAATTGATATTATTTGCAAGTTTTGTTTCAAACTTATCTACTACTTATCGATCTTTTATTGGTATGTTAGCCTTTTATTTGAAGGTTTACTAACCAAGTTGACTATTCTCCTGGGCGTCCTCACATCTTCCAACCACCCTGATAATGGCGCGTCCAGCCAGCCTGGCGCAGATCATCATCGCCGGAGCCCTAGCATCCACGGGCTCCTCCGCCTCGGCCGGCACCCGGGCGCCTCCATCGTACTCTGTCGGAGGTCTCATCACTGCACAATATCACCAACAGTCACTGCACAATTCCTCAAGTTCACGTCACCTCAGGTCGTGTCACAGGAAAGTCTTTCACAAGCTGAAGGATTCACGTATGCTTGGCTCATCTACCACCGCTCCGAAACGCAAATGCGCCTAGGTGTACGGCGGCACTCTGTTAAATTCGAGCGCCGCGTTCATGACCAGCCTTTATATTGTGCCAAACAAAGAAGCGTGGTGCGCGAGCAAGAAAGCAACAATAACAAACAGCTGTCCCGTTCACACTGTCTGCTGCGCAGTAACAAATATTGGCTCGCGAAGACCCGGAAAATGTGGAGATGTATGTACGGTATATAAAATCCTATGACCCTGCGACAAAGGGACATTTCGCGCTCGAATAAACAATCCCAGCCTGGTTTACAGTTGACCGAACCGCATATGTCACGTTTCCAATATGGGCATTGTGATTTGTGATGTCTAAGTATTATCTGATGGCATTGTTTGCGCATTTAATCAATTGAATGAGTAATTGTTGGTTGGATGTGAAAGGACGGGTTGGGGCCGTGTACAATTTTCCGGCCTAATTCCCTGCGCCCTCACAGAGTGAGCATGTATTGCAATTTGTTGCGACTCGCTCGATGCGCACCCGATTGCAGCAATTTAAAAATGTTTGCGTTCTAATGCACGGTGCACGATAAAATTGAACTTTCTCCAACTGTCATTAAGTAGGTAATTTTAGTTCATTGATATCGAACTTTTCACCGATAAATAAGCACCTACAATATGGTAAAAAAAATTCGTAAATGAATTAAAGGATATAAAATTTATTATTATTTAATGGCAAAACCACTCTTGGTACCTATTATATCATTGTAGTTTATCAACGGAGATAAGCGCATCCGCTTTTCTAGTCCCGGAACATGAACGTAGGAAATCCTACTTATACCTAGTACCTAATTAGTTTCAAAATGCTTTCCACTGTATACCTATGTTTGTTTGTCATCGAAGAATTTTAATCAGTGTGGTTGCTAAACGGTCGGTCACAATATTTTAAAATATTATTTAAAATTTTATATATATTTCTTAACGGCCTTGATTAATCCGGTAGTTAGGTATATTTCGTGAGCAACGAAATCAAGAAAGCGAATAAATTTTATCGCAAAAGTTCACGGCCTGAGTCGGCAGATATCCGTATAAATTTTATTTTATTGGTTAAAGTTTACTTTAGGTATTGTAGGTTGTTTTTAAATGCAAACCAGCTAGAATATTAGGTAATATCAAGGAGAATCTATTCTCACTGATATTAATATATTCTATCTGGTAATAGTTCAACACGACTTTCACAGGCTACATCATATTTTACATTTAAGTAGGTAACTATATATTGGGACAAAAACAATAATTTTGTAGGTACTTACTACTTAATTAATTTTGGAAGGAAGCCATGTTTGTTTTCTTTGGACTAGGAAATAGCTAATGAAGATATAGGATTTCCTGTCTTCCATGTTAGTAATGTATCTTGTCAGTGCGACGTGTTGATAGAAGTTCAAGGCTCTCGTTGGCTAACAATACGTGCACACACGTAGTTGCGTCAACCAGGCCGTTGACGTCCCTTGCCGTTCCGATCAACGCACTTATCTGCCTGTAAGCCAAACTAAGACGCAGAATTTCGTATGTCCCAACCTTGAAGTAATGCCAAAAGTTTATTCCTATGTCCCGTGGCCCGATTAAATCTATTTTATTTTGAATGGAAATAAACAAGATATTAGATCTATCTACGCAATTTCTACGAGAACAGAAAGCGAATGTACTTAGATCGAAACAAACTTGTTATCATTGCGTTAATTTTGTGCTCATTACTATCTCAAGATGGAAAGATTTAGGCAAACATTCAGAACACCCACTGCCAACTATTTACGTCAAAAATTGTACCCACCTACTTACTTATGTACATAATGTTAAGAAATACTATTTAACTGTACGAAGTAGATAATAGCCAAATATCTAAATTCAACTTTTATAAATCAAAACACATTGTATTGATAAAAACTAAAAGTTAAATTTAGATAAGTATGGTTATGGTAGGTATATTGTGGATGGGATTTTTCTCCAATTTGTTGTTAGTAAATGAAAATCTATGTAAGCCAATTCCGTCCGGAGTCCTCGTGTCTGCGCCGGCTAGCAATTGACCTCGTTTTCCGAACATCTGCTTTGTGTTGAGAAATTTATTGCATTACATCCAAGAATACTGGCTTGGCGAGGAAAATTTCGCGCCATATTACTGCTTTTATGTTCTAGTGATCCAAATAGAGACTCGTTAGTTACGTGGTCTATTTATTTTTCAGTTAGCTTGTAGATAAAATACTGTCTTCATCTACTTCCTAGGTACAAATATGTATTTATTGTAACTACCTAGGTTTACTAGTAAGAAGTAGAAAAGAAATTTAATCAAAGTTTACCTAGGTCATGCTTGTTATAAATCTAAACAAAATTTATATACTCAATCGTAGCAATAAACGTTGCTTAGGTTTATAACTCAATCATGTAAGACCTATTAACGGATTTCGATGTAGGTAGTCTTTTCTAAAACGCTTGCGTAGCCAGCATAGGTACTTAATAGGTACCTATATCTACCAGTTTGCTGAGAAGTGAGAACATTTATTGGAGTAGTTTCGGGCAACCTATACCACATACCATAACGAGCACAGATTCAGTTCAGTGTATATTTTTTTTGCGAGTTTTAGTACAAAATCATGCGCAACAGCCACGCGTGCGTTGTGAATGTGACGCACTAAATTTTCCACGCGCGACCGCTGACATTTCGCAGAAGTTTTTCGTGAAGTTGAGGTCGATCCTTTGTGCTATTTCAGGAAAACCTGGACTCGAGCCAGTCCCTACCACACGGACACGACGCAGTACACTACGTTCTTTGAACCCTGTAATTTGCTTTACCAAAATACTATCTCGAATCTACGACATAAGCATCAAAGTTCCGTGACGAATAAATTTGTTACCACTGTTTTCAATCCTGTGTCTAATTTTCTTTGTTTAGTATTTAGATGAGTGTATTGCCACCGCCATGTGTTTCCAGTATTAACGTTATTTCTGATGTAGATGTTTATTGCAATGTTAAGGAGTTAAGGTCAACAAGCAGAATCTGTCTGAGGATGTGTGCGTAAACCAAAATACTGTGGCTGCCTTCCAAATACCTACCTATTGAGAAATAAAAAATTACACACACAATATAGGTATAGAACAAAGTTCGTAAACTCGAAATACGACATGTATAAAATTATTTCTGAATGAAAAAAACAGCTCAAACCTTGGGGGATAGTCGTGGGTACCTAAGCAGTCAGTAAGTTATTTCGAGACGGGTAACTAATTCATTAACTTTTTCGAGCTTCTCGAAGGGATGAGAAGACGACGATATGTTAAAACCCACCACTACTGGGCCCGTGGAGGGTCATGGTCATACCCCATCCTATCTTCCTTATCCATCCATCAGGAAAGATAGTACCCCAGAAGTGGTATCATTAAAATGGTTGATGATGATGAATATTCAAATGAAAGACCAAGTGACAATGAATAATAATTTAATAACATCAAGTGGGCGCGGCGTCAGCGCGTTGCTGCGCCATCTGTGCGGCCGCGCAGCAGTGCAGCATGAGGGCGGTGAGTGCGCATGCTCGACTCTCTCCCTCTTCCTCACCCCCCGCGCCCGCATCATCCGCTGATAGCTCCTCGCGGACCGCTTGGAGCTATAAGGGAGAGAGATCGTATAATTTACAAGATTGATGTAAATTGGTGCACATAAAAATGATATCGGATAAAGCGATCTTACGATTCTTTGTTTCCGTGATATTATAAACAAGTCACAACTGACCATCTCGTGTATCTGTTGCGCTGTGAGCCTGGCCGCCAGCTCAGGGGCGCAGTCTCGCGCGGCCGCTAGCAGCGCGTCCGGTGGGAGTGCGCTCCTCAGCGCCGGCTGCAACAAGGCGCTCACGTCGCCCCTCTGCAGCCACGTCGCGCCGCAGCCGCCGAACGGGTTGCCCACTGGCTCGAGAGACTGCTTCCTTTGCGTTAGAAGAACTGATCGTGAAAAGTGTTGCCGTCTCTATTACTAAGAATAGGTGCTGGTTGAATCAGATCGTTTAAAACACTCATACAATAAGTGGGTACTAAGTACATTCTGATCTGATAAGTACTATTTATTTAGGAGGGCAATTTAATAAATACATCAACTGGATAGTCTAAATGAAGATACTACTGTGGATAAACCCTAGAACATCTGATTTATTAATATACTAAAGCTTTTCAATTGATATAACAGTCGCTCAGTCGCTCTAGCAGCAACTTACCTCCGAGACTGCTGCGGATGGTAAAAGTGACTGGTATTCCACCACTGAACTGTATTGTAATTACTGTTTTGGCTGAATAAATTTATTTATTTATATCAGGAACTACCTGGGTGTGTGGCTGGGTGAGGGCGGCAGGGAGCGCGAGGAGGCGCAGGTTTTCGGCGCCGAGAGAGAGTGGGCGGACCCGGCGCGCCGGAGCCCTGCTACTAGCGCGCTCATCGTTCCACCGCCTGGCAGCCAAAGCCAAAGCAAAAATTTGACTTTCATAGCTATATTCCGAATTAACACTGAAACATGGTTTCAGGTCGATTCGGAATGACCACGTAGATAATAAGATTTTTGACGCTAACAAAGATATGAGAGTCTACTTATGCAATTTTACGGTATACATATTTTTCTTGTGGTCACCTTGGATCTTGATCTTTATGTGCTTGAGGAGAAAAATATACAAAAGAACAACTAGGTCGTACCTATTAGGGGAAAAGTTAAGAAAAAGTAGGTGAGAATACCAATAAGTACATAAATCACATAAGTAGGTACCTAGCCAAGGTAGTCACTCTCATTAGGTGTTTGTGAATTTTACGTAAAAACTATTTGATGATACACATGCAGATAACGATAGCGCGAAATGAATTGCTTGTAGGTTTTTGCCCTCTGTTTATGACGGAACAGAGATTAATAATAGGGACAGTGTTCGCAATTAAATCATTAATAAAAAACAAAAGCTACTTCATTTATGCGTAATTAACGTTGCGTAGCCATTTGCCGCCTCTGGGAATGTGTGCCACATAGGTAACTAGTTTTTTGAAACTTCTACTTATAATACTGGGCGTTCGCAATCCTTGGGCCGCTGGACACGCGCGAAGCAGAGCGTTAAAGGACAAGAGCAATAAAAAAATATTTGCTAACAAGGAACTCATAACTACCTCTAATTAATTAGGTATATTTTAATGAGAATCAGAGATTCTTATTTATATTACGTAAATATAGAACCTGTTATAAGAATATTAACGCCTATAAGTATTTGTGTTCGGTCCTAATTTGGGTCGTAGATTATGTATGAATCTCTTGTAAGATGTTTCATCTGAGTATATCTATGCTGTTTCTCATGTGTGTCAACGTAAGGTATCTTATTTTATTTATAATATTTTGTGAATTTATTACTTTTAAATATATGTATAGTGTTCAACCATTTAATATTTACCTACATGCACTATAGTAATAATACTATAATATAGTTATTTGTTAATTATGAAAATGTGTTTACCCTCTTCGTAAACACATTTAAATTCTGACACCTAAGTATGTATGAAATCCTTTCATACTTTTCATCTATTCTTTTATTTACTTAAAACATTAAGTTAATGCAATACAGATTCATATCTAAAATTATCATAGTATTGGAAAATGGAGAGGTAATAGTAACACATTACACGTATTTGTTAAATGGAATCTAGCACAAACCACAAACTAGGTAGGTACTATAAAGTTCAGATATGAAACGTTCAACAGAGAAGGGATAGCCACTCGGAAGTTACACATTTATAAGGGCATATAGACCTGAATATTTTGTGGATAGTTGTGGGGAGTGTCCGATGTTAATGCCTTCGTCAGTATTCGAACAATTCGTCTGTGCACAAAGGAAAGAAAAAGAAAATAATTATGTAAGCTTTACAATCAACAATACAAAATTAATAAATAAATTATATACCAAGCTACATTATTTGAAGTAAAAGCAAATTACTACTTTATTTAATTTGTGAATCTAGAATCAGCAAATTCATTATTAAAAAATATAAATTATATGATGTTAAAATAGCCAATGAAATGAAAAGCCAAAAACAATTATTATAACGAATTTCACATTATTTTCCGTTTAATTGCCATCGAAATTCTATACAAACCTTCCTCATGCACATCCAAAGAGTCTTTTCTCTCAGGCTCGTCTTCGGAGTCAGGGTCGACGGCGTCAGCTTCCGTCATTATTAGCTCAGGTGGAGGACAATTCAGTCCGGATGTATCTGTTAGGCAATGATTACCAACATAACTAATTTAGGTCACAATTTTAGGTTTACATGTTAGCAAATTTCATATTTCATGATTCTTTTATTATTCTAGAGAACCCGAGAGAACAATCAGTCAATCTTTCAATGAATCTTGATTTAAAATCAAATTTTGCGGGCTTTGTAGATATCTTAGTCATCATTTCGATGACTATTCAAAGAGCCCGCACCGCAGTAAAGCAAACTAGGTCATATACTTGAACAATTACCTTCAAGTGTGTTAATGGAGTCATTTTATATTCATCATTTATTATTATCATATTAAAAACTAAAAATAATTTCGAGATAGGTATGTATTTCCTACTCAAGAGTGATGCGGATGCCAACATAGATACAAAATAGCAATATGTGCAATATCATTACGTTTTACTCTTTATTAACGCGTTAGTAATAAAAAATGTGAAGTGGAGCATTCTTGAAGGCTTCCGCATAGACACGATCACGCAATAGACACAGACATCGACTGCTAGAATACGTCTGTAATACTTACATAGCATTTGAGATTTATTATGATATTTGCAAGCCAGTTACTGTTTCAACACTACTTTTTATTATACTAGTTACTGTATGATGATATCAGATCGAGGTACGTAAGAGGTACGTGTAGTATTTTTCTAGATGATATATGAATCGTAGTTAGCAGTGAAAAACAGATCGTTAAGTACAATATTTAGAAAAAATAATTTGTAAACATCGAAATATAAATTTAAAAAAGTTCATATAAAATGATTTTAGTCAGTTTATTTGTCCCATAAACATGTAATATTATAAAAATATATAACATATTTATTTATTATAGAGGTTGTTGCCCCGTGATCGTTAACGTTATTAGTTTCGGACAAAGATATTTGGCGAGATTTCAAACCGATCAACCACGCACAATGTTTATTAAATTCCTTTTGAAGAGGAAAAAATTGAGGACGTTTAAAAATAAATTTTATTTTAATACGCACCCCACCATTCGGACGACGATATGGGTGTTTATGTTTTAGAGAAAACATTTTTTTAAATGAAACAAAGAAGTGATTCACTGCAACTAAGTCGATGAAATGTTGAGTAAATCACCACTAATGTCCCAATTCGCATGTTCCTTGTATTCGCCCGTTTTCTGGGATGAGTAAACTAAAACATCTCCAGTAGTAGGTCATTCTTCGAACAATGATTCATAAAGCATCTATTGAGTCACGTCACGATCTTGGGTCATCGTAATGTTTAACTGTTTGGCAAAAACATACTATACTATAGTTACATTCATTAAGTCAAAAAGCGACTTACACGATCGGTACCTACACGTATATTTTACTTGCTTGTGTACAGCTGGTAAGTAGTTAATTGAATGTTCGCGTGTTGTTTGTTTTTTTTTAAATGTTTTGGAAGATGCATGACTAGTGTTGAAATATGACAAAACTGGCAGCAACCTATTAAAAACTGAAGCGCCTCGGCCTAAGCGAGCGTGGGCGTCGATAATTTACAGTTCTTTTCACTCGTTTTGTGTGACGATGCAGCGAAGAAAATACAATATAATTTCAATTATATTTGTGTAATTGAAGTGGCATTAGAAAGCTAAATAATATTTACCTTGGTCCTGTTTAGGGATACAGGCTGAGGACTCTTGGCACTTGGCTACACACTTTTTATGACAGCAGAGGCCGCAGTTCCGACATTGCATTGCGTCTTTCAGCCAAATCTAGACAAAAATATGGAGCTTTTGTTAATTTTCTATAATTAGAAGAAATTTATGTGGGTCTTGTGTTGGTAAGTCTTGCATCCAGGTCCATGATTATTTTAGAAAATCATCTAAGCACTTTGAATTTAAAATGGCTTGTATCTCTATAAATTTCATCATCCCAATGACTAAATACACTTCGAAAATAGCAATATAGATTAAGTTAGGTCAAAATGGATTGTTACAGATTAATTCAGTGTTTTCAAAATAGCTCTTACCTACTATGTTCCTTTATCGTTAGCAAATCATCGAAAAATCATTAGGTACAAAGATAAACTTTATGCACCTTTTTATTACAGAAGTCGCACTGCGTAGACCTGTGGAAATGCGTCCGGACGAAGTCATGCGCGGCGCGGGTGGGTTTGGGAGGTTTAAGGGCCGAGGGCTCCTTGGAGGGTCGACTGGTCGAGCGGCTGCTGCCCGCGCCCTCCCACTCCCACCACACCAGCGCGTCGCCGAAGCAGAGGCACGGCTCGAAGCCTGGGTGCGACGATAGTTTGTGGCTTTTGCTGAAATTGTATGGGAATTACAGAGAAAAAATATTGTGGTTAAATGATATAGGGCCCAATACGGTCCCTTGAGGTACTCTTAGATTAAACTTAGGTAATTATTAGGTGATTTATCTCAAATTCATATCTTACCTAAATTTAATATCAACATCAGGTGGCAAAAATTGATATCTTTTCATATGATGTGGTACAGTTGAATCTTGGCATTCAGCTAAAAGAGCTGCTAAAGGTATATTTAAATAACCTAGCAATATTTCATCCTTCTCTCCAGGTACGGTAGCCCAAATATTTATGTTTAAATACTTATGATTCTCATTCAGTTTAAATTCGGTTTCTTCGTCAAATGGTATTATTGGTTTTAAGAGTATACTCTTAGTCCAAAACATTTGACATATTTCTACATGTTCGCTCTGTCTCGGGCCTCCAGTTTCAAACAGCTGGTCTTCTTCGTCTAAGGCTTCCACTTTTTCTGTTACCTTGCATTCTGAAGAGTCAGTCCTTATTATGGGGATATCTGGATGTTTAACAGTTTTGTTCACTACATTAGCTTGTCTGAGAGGTGTGCTTGCGCCAGAAGCAGGTGGTGTGCTACCAGCAGAGCTATCGGAAGACTTGTTTTCTACTGAACATCTGCGTTTTCTCAAGCCAAAGTTCCCAGGTCCAGGCTCGGGACCCTTGGAGAGTTGTCGAACGGGTTCTGCCTTTTGTTTTGGTTGAGATTCAATCTCGTTCTGTGTTTCTGAAGTTCTTGAAGGGGAATCTGATTCCTAGAAAATAATACTGATAAGTAGTACATTTTTAAACTTCTTTGAAATGTATTTAAAAGGTGTTATAAAATAGGGAACCTGACAAAAAAAATGCTATGACAAAATAACAATTTGATTTCATAGGACAAACCACGACTATTGTATCACTTACTTGCATATTGGCTTTAGATGTAGTAGCTCGCATGCCCTGAAGCCTTACTCCCTCCATGACCTCTGATACTCTTCTGAAGGTAAAATTGGTCCTCATCCCACGCTTGGTGTCCCCCGCCCCCGCCCCCACAGTCAGTCCCTCTTCTCTCCTGACTCCCCCACAAATGGTGCCGCCACGTCGTACTCGTACTGTTACTGATCGACGTTCAACACATTTCAGCAGCTTTCCTACCTGGTGTAAAAATACATCTTTCTGTTTTAAATTGTTTCATACAAACAACATTTATATATTTGTCATTAAAGATATCTCAGCTTTTTTCTATATGGATTACTTTCATATGTTATTGTCTATCACCAAGAGAAGTTTATCTTACCTTCAGTGACCCATTTATGTAATGGTAAATGTAAAACACGTTATTAGCCATGGCATGTCTCAAGGTAATATTCTGGGACCTATGCTATTTATGTAAACTCTTCTTAAGGAGAGGCATACATACCTGAGCTACATTATTCACTGGTTTGTTATCAATAGCTAGTACAACGTCGTCTCTTCTAAGATCAGCTCTATAAGCGGGAGACATCGGTACCACTGTATCTACCAGAACTATTCCCACTCCTTGACAGCAGACCAGTCCGAGTGGCCCTGATACTGCTGCCAATACTATGTCTAGGACTAGGACACCACGACGAAGAGATACCTGGAAGAAAGTAAGTATTTAATAAGTATTAACATAATTTTAGTAAAATATTTATCTTATTGCCTTAGTTACCAAGGAACCGAATTCTTTGATTTAAATAAGTAGCCACAATGATATTTTTAATATAACTACCCAAGTAACATAATCTGGTATTAAATAAAAGATTTGAGAATGTTCTGAACGTGCTAAAGAAGTATTTATATACAATAACAATTATTCCATAAAACAACTTTTGTAGGCCACTCATTCCGATGTAAACTAGTCTATTGGAAATTGTAAATTCCAGCTCACCCATCCATGCGAGTCCACAGCCAAGGCAGCTCGAACAGTGCCATTCCCTCCCGACCACTGCAGACGTGTCACTTCCACCAGCCTGACTGTCAGACGACCTTGAGGAGTCGGTCCGTCTTCCGTCTCAGCACTACCTGGCTCTGATTTCGGGAAGAATGGCTTGTATCTGAGAAGTAATGCGAAGGTAAATAATTAATTTATTAATCAAGTAATGCAAAGACTATGAATTACCAAAACTAATTTATATGGGTACTATGAAAGTTATGGTCAGTACACGAGTATCATTAGACTATGAACTTCACATGCGATTTTATTGAGATGACTAGGTGTTCATTCATATCTAGAGAATCATCTTTTTCCTGTGTTACTAGATGCAGTCCGCCTAAAAAAGATTCTTAAATTTTGAAGAATCGACATTAACTCTCTCTGGAACATTGTTAAGGCATTTAATTCCTTAGTCGCAGGACATCCTTAAGAGGATATGTAGTGGTTACTATTCTAGAAGATGTCTAAATCATAAGTAAAATTTGCAGTCACCTTATTTTATAATTCGGTAGGGTGTGCCTCTGTGCGACTGCCCGCCTGATATGGGCAGCCACCAGTGACGCCAGCCTGGGCTTCAGCTGCCTGCCCTGGAAGCGTCCGCGGACCCTCAGCTCCAGCTTGGGCTGGCTCTCGAATGCGAGCGCCCAGTGAGTGTACGGCGTGCGCCGAAACATCACGCGTACGTTCCCGCTGATGCTTTCCACTTTGAAATAGATATTGTTTTTTATATGGGTGCTCTCTTTTATAGATAATACTAATATTGTAAATGTTACAACGTGTGGAATATAACCTATAATAGCATAGATAGGGTACTTTTTATCGCGAAATTCTCACACAGCTAGTGATAATTGTAAATACAATGTACAAATACCTATGTGACGTTTCGCCTTATGGCCTTGTCACTTATAATGTGACGTTCCACGAGAACATCACATTATACTAACTCTATAAGAATAATGCCATATATCTTCTAATCATCTCACTCCAATGGTCCGTTTTTATGTCAAAGAAGGATAAATGAAGAAACACATTTTTGCTTTTATAATTAGTATGGAAGTTGTTGTGTTGGATGTTCCGACCACGGCAAGCCTAAAGTAACCAGAACAAACAAGGCGGCGAAAAGAGAACAATGAACATACAGGCATTTTAACATAACACAGTTCTCAATATCTAGTGCCAATCAATCTGCATTTCATAACAAGCAAGCTTTTGTTTGTTTACCAGTGATAGATATATTAGCGATCTTCCCTAGCAGCATGACGGCATCGACGTCAATCCTGAAGTTGCCATCGTATGCTATATCGAAGTTCAGGTCGAGTGACCGCAGTCTGGCGCCGTCGTCTTCCATCTCGCCGTTGAGGAGTCTGATGTTGGTGATGGTGGGGAACTCCGTGCCTACTTCCAAGGAACGGAGCTAAGGCCAAGAAAATTTTAGATTTACATGGATTATAGGGTGGAACTGTGAAGTATCTAGCTAGCGCATCCAAAGTTCACTAATAAAAAACTTAATTGATAGAGTAGTACCTAAGTAATGACATTTCAACGAGATGAAGAAGGGAGCTCGTATAAACAAATTCATATTCTTTATACGAGCTCCCTTGATGTATAAATAAAGATTCAGAAACAATCAAGGACCCTAACAGCAGCAATGGGAGAACTAATTTCAATTAAACTAGGAGAGTTACCGTTAGAGATTCGAAGATCTTTCCCGATGAAGTCTTGGCCAGCAGCTCGGCTAGTTCCGTAGCCATCCTTCTCCGAAGCCAGCGGGTGTCTGCAGTACTTTGTTGGAATATGAACTGCAGCATCGCGTTGAGGGCGCCCTCTGGCGTGCAGCCGGCTCCTCGTGTTAGTTCGTTCAAAATCTCCTAGTGTACAAAACAGGATAGGAAAAACCATGTGATCATCGATAAATTCATACACTGAATACTACTCTATATACTACTAATTAATACACTGGGGTACCCCAGTAATTAATTCGGTTAAAAGGAATGCGAGAAATGCACACGAGACCGGAATAAATCGAGCGATAAATTACGCGTGATTGATCATTGCACCTAAATTGTTACTGATGCCGTTTATATTGACTACTTATAAATATTTAGTTGGATAAAAATTGTATTATTCTTCTTTTCTTTATATTGCTTATTACTTCCCCTGCTGTATAACTATATAGTAGTAGAAGTAATAAGTAATATAAATGCGAAAACCGGCAAATTACGTAGGGAACAAATTTCTGGTTATGCCGCTCCCTCTTGGCGCTGGCAGAAGAGGCAAACCCAAGAAATACTGAGGTCCACTTGTTGATACTTGTTGTCCACAAGGATATGTGTGCCAATGGTCTGACAACTGGGGATACCGACGACCAAGTGGAGACGAAAAAGTAGGAAAGCGGACCATGGGCTCCGATGCTCCAGACGTTGAGAAGAAACCGAGACCACGCCCAGATCAGATAAAGAGAATATGAATATTAATTTTAAGAATTACAATCAGATCTTCAATGAGATAATTTATTGTACAGATGTTTCTTGTGTTCTTGTTACAAACAAAGAATTAAATAATAATTCTTAATTACCAACCGCTGTAAAAGAGGGCTTGATATACGAACTTAGTTCGTAATTATACTTAAACATTAAAAAATAAAGTAAAATAATGTTGGATTCGAAGCACATTTACATTTTCTTATTCCATACGAAACGTATCCGCTAACTTGTTTGTTTAATGTTATTGAGTTCATAAACGAAATTTTACAGTGACCCGAATTGTGGGCAAACGTCAGCAATTCATTACATGCTTTACAAGGGCGATGGCTGAGTAATTAAAGGCTTTTATTAAGGTCGAGCCATCCCGGCTAACTGCCATGTTTTGGTCGCTATCCTTACCTATAATTACTAATTTTGTTTTCACGACGAAGAAAATGATTGTCGGATTTGCCATTTCTAAATTTTAAAAAAGGAACAAAATTGCTTGACAGACATTGTTTTTTTTAATTTAAATACTTATTTCTAACCAGATTCCAATTAATAGAATACCGTTTGGGTTCGACGTCATTCATCACAGATAGAGTGATAATGTAAAAGTAATTTCGCTGAACTGAAGGACTGATGAGGGTAAATTACATCCAAGATAATAGCTTTGTATCGATAAATTGGAACGATGTTATTACACTTTTATCTATAAGTAGAAATGTAGGTATAAGTTGTAACTATTATGGACGGGGCTGTGTGTCCCCGTAATAGATTGGCCCCGATGAGTCTGTTTTGTTTTGAATTGGTGGGAACCTAACTAATGTATTTATAAGCAAGTATTGACAAAATATTTTTGTTAATTTTTGTATCTTTTGATTTGCCTACAAGGTAATGAATAAATGAAAGATAATTTTTATCATGTGTCAGGATCGAAAACTTTTGGCTAAGATTGATACAAAAACAAATAATTTAAAGCAATAAAAATTAATAATGTTTCCTTAGTTGGCATGATCCTCTTTCACCCAGCTTATGTTTGTCGTATCACGTGATCTTTACAGCATTGTTTGATGTCGATTTGAACAACAGTTGCAGCATAAATCGAAAGAAGATGCGCAATGCAACCAAAATTTTGGGATAAAAATACTTAAGGATTCTAAAATAGTGGAATGTTTTTATGCATTGGTAGTTAATTAAATTACAGTCACAATGTTAATTTCAGTACGAAATAAATATTTCTTAACCAATATACTGATTTTTGGAAATAGGTGAAATAAAGAAATGCGAAAGTTTAAATTACTTATCGATAACTCGTTATCGTAGCCGATTATGTTCCTTTCGGACTGATAATTCCCCTCGCAGTTCCAGACTCAGCTTATGTTATGGCATAAGGTCATGACGCCGGTTTTCAGCTGATGGACCGTCTTCGATGGGGAAGCTAAGACCCTATTTAGCTATTAAGCAACTTACCGGTGGCAGCGTAACTGGCAAGAAGCTCTGATCTTCCACCGTCGTCTTCTTTTCGAATGGTCTCACGAAGTAGAACAACAAAGCTAGCGGCAAGACCAGAGCAGACGCCGCGCCGAGCAGAGCCGCCATCAGCAGCCACGTCCAGTCCGGCATGGTGCAGCTGAAATATTAACTGGTTAAAACTGGTGTTCGCAAATTGTATTTGTTGGAGTGTTAGTTGTTGCTATGTTAAGCACAAGTATACTATGGAATCACGCGCCAAGAATAACGACAACAATCCAGGGACTCGATTCTCTCACAAAGATTTTGAATCTCTGAGAGAATCGAGTCCCGAGAAAATGATCGAATGAACTTCGATTGTGTGGGCATCAGGCCCAAGGGGCTATTGCTGACATTTGGTTACTAATCCAGCCTAGGTCTAGCTGGATAAGCCTAGATGCAGTCGGTCTCAAAGGGTTACACCTGGGTGTTCCTACTTGTCTTCGTTTGGAACTAGATTTAGCCTTTATCATTACGTCTAGAACTAGGTGCAGCCAGCTACAGTTAGCCACATGGAGCTAGTATTAGTTAGCAACCGAAGGCGAAATAATCCGTGAGGGGTAATTTAGGTGTTAGTAAAGTTTTGTGAAGTTTCATTTGAAGCGGCGGTGGTGTAATGGTTAATACGCCAGCCTGGGGATCGAAAGGTCCCAGGTTCGAATCCTACTCGCGCCACATGATTTTCTATACTAATATGACTCATGTATAGTAGTTTTCATCGACAACCTCTTAGGATAACATTAAACAAACTCAAGGATAACATCGTGAGGAAACCTGACACAACACAGGCAATGGCAAACCACTACATTAATAGTACGTAATGACCATGACCATAAGAAAATACGACTATGAAGAGAAAGTTTTAAGAATATTGTTATCAAATAATAATCATTTTCCCAATAGTTGCTTAATTCAAAGATACTAGTATTATTGCATTTGTGTTAGTAAAAATAATATCAGTGTACTTTAAAATTTATGGTCGAAGGTTAATTTTTAATTTTAATTAGGAATACACGATCGTCACAATTACCTTTTAAAACCCATGGCTTCCAAATCGAGATATGTTTTATTCCACTTGAGAATTTTTAAGAGAAAATACAATTAGTGAAGACATATTTTTGCACCAATAGTCCAGCATTTTTTTAATTTGAAAGTAAATATTATTATCATTTTATAAAAACAGTATAAATGAGTAGCTAATTTAGGTAAACATACGATAAATGTGAAGAAGAAACTAGTCACTGAAATAGGTCTCCTAACGGGTAATTAGGGGAATACTTTATGTGAGTCATACACTACTTGCATCATATTTGTCATAATTATTAACGAAAAATACGAATCGCTGCAAGTCAATGTAGGGTAGTAGTAATAGAAAGTAAACTCGTATATTAATTATACATTTTTATTAGAATAAAATGAGTCACGTTTTACCAAATCGTACTACTTAGGTTTGAAAGTATATTCTAGAATAAATTTGACGGCTGCAGATAATATAGTGGCTGCTGCCGACGACGCCGGGTGGTAGCACCCTGTCGCCGGGTGGTCCTGCATGACTCCCTTATCTATCTTCCACAGCGACGCGGGCGCAAAGTCCGGTGGAATGAGCATTTCATCGTAAGTAATTGATTCGGAAAAACAGCCGAAACGGGTTTGCAATGCAAGTATATATGTGATCCACTCTTTGCGCAAAAATTCCACGTTTCCATTTATGCTGCAGTAGGTTACTGTAAGCAAACACGTAAAACTATTCTCGGTTGCACCAGTCAATTTTGACGTTAACTTTAACATGCGCACTACGATATTGCATCGTACGCCTTTTTTATGGACGGCGGCGGAGCGCAGGTCAAAGTTGACTGGTGCAACTCACTCTCAGAGATTACATTGAATGTCGATATTTTATACTAACAGCTATTAATAATGCTAACCATATACCATAAACATATGATATATACGTTAACACCATAAAATAGGTATAATTAAATAATATTTAGGTATAACATGAGGTCAATTATGGTCGGTTTGACACCCCTTGGACACCCAACTTGGATTTACATGTGTAACAGAAATCTCGGTTACACATGTAAATCCAAGTTGGAATTTCAGCAACTTTCATCTAAATAAATTCATTATTTCTTTCTAATAACGTTATAAGTTTATGTAAAAAGTTACGTGGGTAGAATAAGTTTTTATTTAAATCAAGTATAATAATTGCTTAGACACATGCCATAATATATTTGTAATAAATTGCCGGCTTCAAACCAGTACATCGAGAAATCTGACTATACTCCACAGACCATTCTATACTCTAACAACATAATTAATTACAGAAAGCTGTCTTATAATTCCTATTATAATAAAAATCTTTTCTCTCTGATTAAAAGCATACAATGAATAAGGACAGATTATTTTAAAATTACCACAACTAACCTATAATAAAATCTTACTATTCTTAAATATTTCTAGTACCATAGCAAAAGGACAGGGGCGGTCGTGTAAAAACAAATAACTATTAGGACTTACTTTGATCCAACAATAACATTATTGGATTAAAATCATACAAGCTGATAAGCCAGGCTTCGTGATAACAAGAGGCGCATAATTTGTCACGAATTTTTTTATCCTCCCTCTGATTAACAACACCGCATTTTCTTCCGAATTTAGCTAACAAGAGAATCCACAATCTGGAAGAAAAAGATGGATTCGATAATTGTTAACAAAATAATGAAGTACATAATAATAATTTTATCTATGGTGGTTAAGGACATAGGACTGTGCTGTGATCCAAAGGTTCTTAGGTTCAAATCATGCTAATGCCACATGAAGTTCTCATAGACCATCACTTATATACTTGGTGAAAAAACCCTGCACACTGGTTGACATTAGGTTTCTCTAAGAATAGCAACTGTGAATCTAATCGAGATTGTGACAATTATATGACAAAAATATCGTTTTTAATGATATACTAATAAATGACACTAGCTAGATACGTAAATGTGTATCTACCTGTTGACCAATCCATACCCAGTATTATTTCCTTTAGCTACACCGTGGACACACTCTGGGTATAATTTACATCTCGGAAAGCCATCTTGACCGTGGAATATAGAATTATCTGCCAATCTATTTATACATCTATCTGAAATAAAAACAAAAGGTTTAAAAAAACGTTGCACTGTGTGAAGGACACAAGGTTGTGCCAATTAGTACCGCAATCATGTCGTTCGGAGGAAGCAATATATTTCGTTTATTACTTGTTTCTCTCTAAACATTTTGACGTCGCCAATACGAAATGTTGTTATCGGTTTATATCGAAAATTCGTCGTAATGTGTTCATTATAGTGTAATAACATTTTATCATTATATTATACACAAGATTTGTTAAGAAGCTGTCATAAAAACAGAGAACACAAAATGCAATTTCTTCCAGCTAAGATTAGGATGAAAAGAGAAAGAAGGGAATAGAAGAGTTTCATGAAACGAGTCCACCAGTTCTTCCATTCAATTTATTACCTGTAACATTATTTTGTGGCACCATTGAGCTTCTTCTGCCAAGTTGTTTAATGTAGTCATTGTAACTGCCAAAACGTTTGACCAGACTCTGAGGGGTTACTTCGGGAGGTTTTTTCAATTTCTTCTCAGGCTTCTTCATTTGAGACAACCACAGAGATTCCTCGTTATACAAATACGCCTCTATAATATAATTCATATATTTTATCGTACAGTCCTGTAAGGCTGTTTGTCCAAGTGGCGTCATCCAAGAAAAAAATCGGACCGAAGTTTTCAAAATTTCTAATTTTATCAAAAAGCATTGTGGGGTTCAAATGATGTCAATGGGCCTATATGAATAAATATTACTCTAGAGAGGTAGTTATTGTAGCATCACATCACTGATCTGCGTCCCATATTGAGAATACCACGGACGAAAGAAGAATGTTATTTGATAATTTTTTGAGAGCTGAAAATCTTAAATTTATTATATATTGTTCGGCCGATAAGAACAGCTGAGAAGACCGTGCGAGGCGGAGGAGAAAAAGTAGAAAAGCGTCCCTGGGCTCCAATTCTTTATGTGTCTGAAGAAACCGAGAAAACACTCACACGAGAGGAACAAGAACCATGGAAGTGACGTGTTTACACTCACTTTTTTTCAGCTGTTTATACGGCATCGCATTAAACTGCGGCTGAGACGCCATCATATGGTAATATTGCACAATTTTCATACTTTTCTGCCTTATGACTTTCAATCTGCTGTTTATAGAGTCCGGTACACCTTTGCGTTTATACTTATCGGCACTGATGAGGTTTACTATAAATAATAAAACTTCATTCCATAAAGTTCATGAAGATTGACTGAAAATACTGAAGAATTTCTTTTACGCCAATAAAATATTTCACCTCGCCTGTTATTGGATTTTGACTCTCTCGATATTGTTGTTGTGTGTCTATATATTTATTTATTTATTTATTACATTTAACATAAATATCATCTACGTTTTACGTATCGATCGAATATACTACTACTTGAGAACTAAAATATAATAGGTATTTGTTTCTATTCAATTATATATAAGTTTTACCTTTCAACATGAAGAATCCAAAAACTGTATTCACATCGATTTCACTGGAATATTTCGTGTAAAACGCAACCAATTTTTCTAAAGCCACAATGTACGTCTCCAAATCAGATGACTTCAAGATGCCTTCATCGTCCATTCCAGGCATGTCATCTTTTGTAGCAGAAACCAACAAAAAGAGGAAGAACAAAAAAACACCAAAGAAACACATGATTTTCTTGAAACAAATAAAATAAAATCAAAGATTAAATGATAAATGATAGTCTTAAATAAGTATAATCAGTGAAAACAGGATTACAACATTAGAAAACAGCAAAATGATATATGTACTCGAAGTAGGTACCCAACTGTAGAAATGTAGGAAAATAAGATTTACAAAATTATCAATTTAAATTCAGTTAATAAAACTATGATTCAATTAGTGACGTCTAATGAAAACTTTATTACTTTATTGCACATAAAAAAACACAATACGACCTTTTGTCCGTAGCCGTCCGTCCCATTTGAATATGAAGTTTATTATTTTATTAAATAAAATATATAGATACCGAAGTATTAGTATTTAAGCTTTAGTATATTTATTTATTTTAAGTAAGTTAATTATGTTATTTAGGTTTATTTAGTTTAAATTATAATAAGTGGAACCTTATTTTACCCGTCTATTCTAAAATTACGTTGACAGAAATTTTTAAAATGAACAAATTTTGGTTAACCTATTATATTTACGGTAATATAGATCTAGAATATAACTGAAATAGCGACGATAGGGGTTTTCATAGAGGGCAAATTAAAGCCTGGAAATAGCTCCGGAATTTTAAAGCCCTAATTAATACAGGGTGGAATTGAATTAAATGAACATCAACAATACGGTTTTTATTGATCAAGTCTTGGCAAATGTTGACAAAATCACGAATAATTAAAAATATGAAAAGTATTTATTTATTTTTAATTTAAGAAAAATGTCGTTGGAGTGACTTAAAAAAAATTTGAACAAGTTTATTTTTTAAAAATAAATTTCTAGTATATATTTGATAGCTGCCGATATGATGGCAGCCGCTCCCGCTGAAGCCGGTCCGAGGCAGTGGGTGACAGGATTGGGTTTATTCTCGCGGTCCATGTTCCAGTTAGAAGGCGGCAAAGCGCTTACTGGCTTGTTGCTCATAGCATAACGTATATTCGTAGCAAAGCAGCCATATTTGGTTTGTAAAGCGAGTATGTGCGCGATCCAGAAGCGCCGTAAGAATTCCACATTCCCATTCAAACTACAGAGCGTTACTGAAAATAAATTGTTGATAGTAAGAATTGTTAAAAAAAAGGTACGGGTAATATAGGTAGACAGTTTCGAAAAGAGTTTCGAAACTGGAAGTCACGTTTAGCTGTATGTCGTGTATATGCATTATTGGTATAATTGAGATTAAATATTGATAGGATATCTATCGCCTATTAAAAGAATCTTCTTTGCTTTGATTCACTTTAACAATGTGCGAGAGTTGAGAACCAACATTCTGTTTGTTTATGCTCCCACACTGGTTATGTTACCACCCGTTATGTCCCACAGCGGTTATGGAAAATCTATGATACTCACTCTGCTCCATCATCAAAATGAGGGGATCATATTTATTCATGCTAATGAACAGTCCTTCTTTAAAGCAAGTGTTGCAAAGTTTGTCAACTAAGGTCGCGTCTTCCGTCTCATTTAACACGGCACAGCGACGTCCGAATCGCGCTTGAAGTAATATCAGCAATCTGAGTGGAAAAATATTAATTGGTAGAATTTTAATTCGATTTATATACAAATAGTTACTTTAGATCACGTACAAATATTATGTGCGTGTGGTCTGAGGGTCCACTTCTTAACATTCGTAGTTTACATTCCAAAGCAATTATGATAGATGAAGTTAGATTTTGTGAAAGGCGAAAAAGTGAGATATTATTTTTTTTTGAAGTCTGCCCGCACAGGGACTCGAACTCAGCTCTCGAAGCATGTGAACCTATAGTGATATTGTGTATAACAGAGTGACAAAGCATGCTGAGGGCACGTTCTTCGACATGATTAATTATCAGACTGTTAACGAAACATTAGAAATAGAGAAGAAAAAGCTTTATTTAAGAACAGTGTAATATTCTGATATCTGTGGAGTGCATATGAATTTACTAAAAATAGTAAAGACTTGGTTTCAAAATTCTTCTATTAAAAAAATACACATAACACAAGGTTAAATAATCTATTTAAATAATAAAAAACATTACATGTACAATATTGTACCTGTTGACCAATCCTAGCCCAATATCGTTGCCCGCTGATATACCATTAATGCATTCGTGGGGCATTATGCAATTTGGTGCGGAAGATGTACCATAGTTTACTGGGTTCTCAGCCACTATAACCAAGCACTTCTCTGAAAAGATTATTAAATATTTATTCTTGTTAAAATACACACAATTTAAACATGATTTCCGTTTTAAAATTAAGTGTCTAATATATTAATTCCCCTTCCACTACAACAAGCTACGAACATTGCTACGTTTTGATCGAGCTTTTGCTGTGAAACTCGTAGCTGGCCTACGACGTAGACACGTCGTGGCGCACGTGTTGATGGCAGTGAATTGGCAACTAAAACAAGAATAGCTAATTCAAAATTAAATTTAAAATGAAACATATATATTTTTGTTTTTTATGGGCTTCGGTAGGGTAAAACCATAATCATATAAACCTAAACCTTCGTCAGGAATCACACTATCATAAAACCGTATCAAAATCCGTTGCGTAGTTTTAAAGATCTAAGCATACACAAGAACAGACAGCCGGAAGCGACTTTATACTATGTAGTGATAATGAAAATATTATAATCAAATCAAATCAATACATGAGTGGGGGATTAATAATATGTCTAAAATACTGGGATATCTTGAATTAAGATTTTTAGAAAACGTACTTAATTATTTTTTCATTATACTAGTGTAATCCACCCACTTCAATAGAAAATGTAACTAATACATAAGCAAGAGAGATATTATAGTGCCCCACTGCTGGGTAAAGCAAGCCTTAGATTATATAAATGAGATAGAGGTTTTTGAAAAATCCGATAGCTCGAATATTTTTATTTGCAATGGCTAAGATTATAAAGAGTACCAGTAAGAGCAAACGGCGGCATCAATCTCCCTAAATTATCTATCTCCTCTTTGTACTCTGGCCAGCTGGAGAAGTGTACCAGAATGTCTTTACTGCCCATCTGTGGGGGGTCTTGAATTTGCGTGCTGTCAGCTTGTTTTATTTTTGATATCCAATATGATTCATTGGAAAATAAAGTAGACACTGGAATAATCAATAACGGTTAATCCGTAGGTTTAAGGTATGTGCACACCTAATGCGTATCCAGCATGTGTACAGCAAAATTGTACGGAATGTTTACGCACATGTACACGCGCGTATACACGCATGCATTGAAATTATATTTAAATGTTCAGCAAAAGCGCTGTGATATGAAATACTATTTTAGATGCGAAAGTATGTCTGTTAAACCACTAGGCCAATTTAGATTAAATTTTCTACGGATTTATATGAAAGCATAGCTACATTTTGCTTTCAATAGTTAAAAATTAAAAAAAAAGTCCGGTAGTTTTTGAGTTTATACAGACAGATCGACACGGGGTTTTTTATATATTTACATATAAAGGTCTTCTTTTTATATATTTATATATTTTCGTGTTGCCCCCTTCTTCACTCGCGATAAAAATTTTGCCTATTTCAATTTCTAGCCATCCAACTATCTCGTGTCGTCATTGTGTTGTAAGCATGGAATTAGTAGTACCTACCATGGTTGTGAAATACGCACACCAAAAATTACATCAATTGTTGTCAGTTGTCATGCAGTTTTGACGTGAAAGAAGCAAAGAAACACAAGCAAAGAAATAATATTGGGATGGAATTATCGGATGAGTTTTGTGAGTATTTTATTAGTGATCGCTTTTTAAGGGTCATATATTTAAATATGATCTTACATTTTTTAAGCTTTTTATGACGTGGCGATTGAAGCTGTGATTGCGACGCCATCATTCGAAAATACGCCACAATCCTCTTGTTCTTCTCCACTAAATTTTTGAATCTGTTTGCCAATGTTAAGGGCAAGGCTTGGGCTTTTTTTATAAGGACGCTGTTGAGGTTCACTGTAAATATGAAACTAAGTTAACTTGAAAATAATATTAGTATTTATTTATCCTTCTATATACATACAGAATACCTGTTATTTTGTATTTTAACTATCTTTAGTAATAATCTGTTCTTCTAATTTTAGTATATCACTTAACAATATTATAGTTATGAAAGGAGCATATTGATTATCAGTTAGGTATAATAATATTTTTATATTACTAATGTCATATGGTGGTTTCAAAACAAATTATTTCCTTACCGTTCATCAGAAAGAATCCAAACACTGAATTCACATCGATCTCGTTTGGATTTTTTACGTAAAATTTTATCATGTTTTCTAAAGAAGTCAAGTACGTATCTAAGTCTGACTTTTGTGGGATATCAGGCTCTATAGTGTCAGGTTTCTTCAAACCCACTTTCCGACTGCCAAACGCAGACACCAACAATATAACAGAAAAATAATAAACAGTGATTACGGAACTCATATTTTCCAATCGTGTTGGACAAAGTTTAAACTTGAAATAAATCGTTATGTAAAAATGCATTTTAAAATTAGCGTAAGATTAAATTAATAGTTGTTTTATGTGCAAAACGATGAATCGTTGTTTTGTTTTCGCTATACATATGAATAGTTCGCGCAAATGCTTCGCGTTATTATTATTACGCGATGTAATTGCATATCGTATGTCCTGCATTAGAATAAGATTACTACATATCCTCCCGTGAATGTTGTAACCTTGACAGCTGATAGGCAACAACAATAATCCCAAATAGAATTTACGGCAGGCAGTTTATAAAGTCAGCGGTAAATCTTCATTTAACAGACCATGTGTTTCGGGTGTCACAATCGAAAATGTTTAATGTTATTAAGGAACACTCGAGAATGAGAGAGAGAGAGACTATAACAAAAACAAATTCTACCTATTAGATGCTCTATACGGGCACGGCCTGTACAATGCAATTTAAGCATGATATTGATTTGGTTTGAGAGCATCTGGCGCCAAATTTCAAGACGAGCTATCATGATGCACGTTTACTATAAGCGAAAACAATTATTTGATTCACTTTAAGCGTCTTGAATAAAATCTGTTAGAAGTGTTAGCAATTAACATAATCCAAAAGAAGGAAGACTAGTGGATCGCAGTCAGAACAAAGTGGAATAATAAATGTTAATAAATATTGGTTGCGATTATGAATTAAATATATCAAGACAAAGTAATTTATTTACCATTTGCTGTTCCACACTGTTCATCTATTGAAAATATTGTTACAAAAATCTTACCCGATATCGATGATTCCACAACAGACTAACCCTCGGACTCAGTGAAATCGGATCATCGCCCTAATTTTATATTCAGACAGACCTTTAGTACTTCGTGTAAATTATTAACAAGTTCCCAAAGAAAATATTCTAAACAACTTACAGTCAACTGTCTCGATTTACCTTCAATGAATCTTTATGCCATGGTACTAGAGGCTAATTCACAAGGATTAGGGGTAAATTGATGTTTTGTTGACTGTACTTTAGCATCTTTAACTCAATACCTATACTTATAGGGAAAAGTAGGACATTTATATGGTAGTCTTGGTGCATAATCATTGTAGGATAAGAATTGTCTAGGTACAACTTTTACTAGAATTTATATATTTTATTTTTGGAATGATATTTGTACTAGTACAGGTAATGGACACTTTATTATTTTAGTCAATTAGAGCTAAGAGATACATTTTGTCAAGTAACGCTGCTGTACGACTCCAACAAAATCCGGTAAAATAGGAGTAGAATGGCTTTCAAATATCTAGTTATATTGTGCTTATTGTTTACTTGCGTATGTATTTTATAGATTTTTATAATTGTAAATTATAATAGTAAATAAGTAAAATAGAGAAGATTAACTTAATATCCAATGCTTTCTTGGCATTCCATTACTGTATTTTCTTTTCGAATTACCATTATAATCACGGTTTTCAACAACCGACCAACCACAAGATATATCCTACAACAAGGTACGAAGTAAGTGCTTACCTACAAAATTACTCGTTGCATGCATTCGTAACTCACCTTAACAGATTTAAGTAGACACCGAAACAACAAAGTCTTACAAACAACAATACACAACAACAATTGACATGAAAATATTAATCTATTAATTATTAAATTGTGATTAATATATAACTATGTTTTAATAAAGAGGGGTAGATTTGTGATGTTGAAAATCATTGTAGGACGCTCGCCGGTGACCGGCGGCGTGTCGCGTCTTTTACATCACTGACACTTTGGTTGGTATTATTTTGATAGGGCCTCCAGGGTTGAGTCTGAGCATGCGCCTCCATTCGCCAATTGGACCAAAGTTCACGACGCTTATTAGAAAGGCCCATATTGCAGCGATGTCGATAAAGAACAGCTGTCTCTTATTTCGAATAAAATTCATCGATCAATCAAAATGAGATGTGTTTTATTACCTCATTGCCCAAGTCGTAATACAGACAGTCAAATTTAGGGTCTTATATTACTATTTGTGTCATTTGATAAAGTTTTCAGAATTTGGCACGAAAATTGCTCCATAGACGCTTGCGCGTGAAACAGATCGATAGGCGCCATATTTTTTAGCCACACACCTGTCCTATGAAACCTAGATGTAGTGGTACTGCAAGAATGAATTCTAGTTCAAACGAATACAGATCAAAATGCATTGACAACGACATCAGTTCTCTATAGAAGATTCATTCATGAACCGTTAACAGATTGTTTACTGGGCAGGAAATGTCAATAAAGTTCAAATTGAGTTCACTACAATCTTTATCATTATAGCCATCATAACTGCGCCATTAAGGTAACATTTATTATGGATGAAAGGGCGTTGAATACACAAAGTTATTTCAGTAAGATTGAACTATTAAATAAATTAATTTCATATTGCCACGGTAACATAGCACAACACAGGATCAATGTACACAATTGATCTTATCGATTCTGATGATAATGAAAACAATTTAACAATAATAGGATCGCAATCCGATGGGGCCGTGCGGGAAATAAAAGATGCGCATTGGATTTAAAAAAAACTAATCATATATGGCGCGTGGCATATAGAAAGGGTCTGGTCAGGAAATGTCTACGACATTCGTAGCTATTGCTACAAGGAGTTTCTTATACGAGCTTTTCGTAGCAAGTATCCGTCCGTCAAATTACGATAAAAATATTTATTGATCGTCAAGGAGGATATGCATATTAATCACAGATATTAGAACATTACGTATTAATAGTCAAACGATTGAGGATGCCGAAAACAGCGAAGTGTAGAAAGAAAAATTGGGAAGCTGACCCGGATCCGACGACAGTTAATGTTCGGAGAAGAAACCAAAAAAGGCTCTCACATTCTTATTATTTTTACGAAAATAACCATTTATGTGGGTTGATGGTTGGTAATCTGAGATATAGGATTCTTTAGTTCAGGTGCCAGTCGCCATAGTCCTAAGTCACATTTTTACTTATTTATTTTAGTACCTTAGCTGTAAACGTACTGTGAAATAATAAATAATAATAAGCGTTTATTATCGTTGACATTTTTAAGATAATAGTCTTAAAAATGTCAACGACCTCTATTGAAAGTGTAATATAGGAAAACAAGCGGTTTGAATAGCAAATGTACAATAACAAAGATTTGCCACTTGTGGAACGTGCCGCGGTTGAGCGTAAATATTTAATTCGTTACACGAGGCGACTACGTTTGTAGAATACTAGTATTTCGATACATTTTAATCGGAAAATATAAGAATCTAATGCCGGCTCCACACTATCACTGGTTTTTCATTGCGGTAAATAAAAGCTACTTATACAAACTAGGTAAGCTATGCTCATGCACTCGCCTCGGCATTTGTCCGAGTTCGGCGATAGTGATTATCCATCCTAATAGATATCCAACTATTTTCCAACTTCGCTTGTTATTTTTGGTTAGTTCCGAATAACCTGTTTATAGTAAAGATGTAGGTGGGTAATTTAATAACTGCAAACATTAACAAGAGATGACATCCAGGGCTAGGGGCCCATCATGGGCGGGAATGTAATGTTCCAACCGAAACTTTTTACGTGAGCAATAAAATATATCAAGTAGTCTTTCGCCTTCCTTATTACTTTTTGATAAGTAAATGGATCATTTTATGACTACTGACCTTTAAAACATTACTTTTTCATTTTTGCGTGTTAACGGTTTCATCCAAGTCATAACGTCAGCGTAAAAAATAATAGGTATATTGTGAGTTTGTATGTTTGAGCCGGGTTATCTTCGAAACTATAGAACATATTTCAAAAATTCTTTTACCATTAGATAGGTACATTATCCAACATTGCTATTGGTTATATTTTATCTCAAAATTCCCACATAAAATGCTGGACATTCCTATATGATTTTATAATCGCCTGCCTGACGTAAACCCTTTTTGGGAATGCTATTTGGGTGCCTATCAGCTGCCAAGGTAACATGAGTTTCTTAGTAACGAATTCCATGGGAGGATAATGATTAGGCTTATTTTAGGGCGGGGCCACGCGCTTTGAAAACATTACTATTGAATACCCAACTTAAGAACGTTACAATTAAACGTATTTCTGTCATATTATTTCTTTCTTATCGAATGAATCTTATGAATAAAAGGCATCTTCCATGATTGCTAAAAAATCTATTTAAATAAAGAAAACAAATTTATATCAATTAACATTTATTAAAATTCAATATAATATTAATAAACACGAGACGTCTACGAGCTGACCGACCTATAAGCACATAGGTGCAGCTATACACACACTTTCATGATTATTATAATTTCACATTATCCTTAAAACGAGTCATGCGTCGCCGACATGTTTGACATTATGCTTAATTTATTCAACATTGCACTATCACTTAACATTAACTTGTTATATAACTTGTGTTATGGCTTAGCTAATTTATGCGTCCGAAAGAGCGGCAACGCCGGGTAGCACTTTACCTGCAAAAAAAAATTATTGTGATACAATAAACTTTGAGACAGTAGTACATAAAAACTTTATTTGTATTTTATTTCATACAATTACAGACAAAAGAAAAAAAAAGAAAATACTAACATTGTGCCACAGAGTAACAAAAAAGGCTACAGCTCAGTTAGGTATATTGCATGCGTCTTTATGCTTTGGTAATAGCAAATAATTAAGGTAGCCTATATATAGAAAAGGGCGCGACAGTATTCCCACAGAAATTTGAAATGTTTTATGTTACAACACACTAGCTAGATTTTTATAATTTATTCTTAAAACTGTTGACTGAAAGTGCAGTGATGACATTCTCATTGAGTTTGTTCCAGACTCGTACTATGTGATTGGATTTTTTTTTTCTCTTGGATCAGATTAGTCTAGAAGGTATTAGATAATTTAAAAATCTTATACCGTACATATTTATTACATAAAATAAATTTCATAAAACGCCGTTACTTAAAAGTATGTAATTCGCGCTTTCAAGTCCAATAGTAAGTTTTCATGAATATAAAAAATTAAAGAATAAAATAAAACTGTGGATCGTGGATCACACCATGACATCATGCTGAGCGAAGACTATTACATTTATACTATTACATGTCCAGTGTTATCTATGTCATGTTTTTGTGCTAAATAAACGTTTTTTTTTTCATAACTTATCACAAATAATCAAAATAATAACAAATATAAAAAATTGTTAATTTGCATATATTGTGTTCTGCTTTTTGTTGGTGTATAACAAAAATTATTTTACGTTTTCATATATCCCCAAAAAGGATAGTTAGATATTTATCATTTCATGGTTTAGGATCAAATGGTCAATGATAAATTCAAATTCAAATCATTTATTCACAAATTAGAACTTCACAGGCACTTTTTCTCGTCAATTTTTATATTTATAGTTATTTCACCCAAGCTACAAACTACTGGCATTTCGGAACGACCACTGCTGAGAAGAAATGCTGAAAGAAACGAGATGACCAGTTCCTTAGAGAGACCAGTAGAGAGTAAGGTAATAACCTCACGACCCGATAAAATGTCACACCCCTGATAATCTGGCTTAAATTGGATTTATCCGAAAAAAAAAAGACTTTAGTTTGTTTTGTACTTACCTTCGAGCAACTCCAAGGAAGCGCCGCCGCCGGTGGAGACGTGAGACACTTTGTCTTCGGTGCCCCATTTAGCGCAGCAAGTGGCCGTGTCTCCGCCACCTATGATGTTATATTTTATTTTAATTTTTATTATTTATGTTATGGTGGTAACAATTTTATCCCCTTTCAAGATAAAATTGCCATTGTTTAAAAAATTTTTTTTTGCATTTTATAGCAATACTTTATATTTCATGCCGATGAATAATTTTATCTTCATCAGAAATTAAACTAATTTCAAAATATGTAAATTCAACGTTATCCTAAGTGGCGAATGGCGAAAGTGTTGAATGATTGTTGACTTGTTGCCCATTGCAACATGACCCCCACCCTCCACAGTTTTATCTTACAACATTTTACCATTATAATGACGCAAAGCTTATGAATCTCCACTTTCTTGTAGTAAACAATATTTTACTCCATTAATTGTCATATATTTTTGTCCCATGTCCATGTATTATTTGTATTTGACAATAGAAAGTGAATTTAGAAATGATTTGACTAGTTGGAAAGTAGCCAATTGATAGCTCAAAAGATAACTTACCAATAATAGTGACAGTTCCGTTGGCAGTGGCCTTCACGACGCCATCCATGAGCGCGCGGGTGCCGCCAGCGAACTTCTCGAACTCAAACACTCCCGCGGGTCTGGTGACAAATTAAACGCAAATTTTGTTTATTTACTCGTATATAATATTTTATAGTATTTACAGTACTTATTTTTTATTTTTTTATGCGAATCCTGGCCTTCGACGCTCAACGACTGAGGAAGCTACTGGGAAAACATGGAGATGAGAGATTGGACACTGAAAGCAAAAACAGCAAAATGTTCCCTATACATGTGATTGTAAAATTACACTTACCCATTCCACACAATAACTTTAGCCCTGGCAATAGGCTCAGCAAAGAGCTCCCTGGACTTGGGTCCAACATCCAAACCCATCCAGCCTTCAGGAATACCTGATTCCACAGTAGCCTCACCCACCTACAAGCAAAAAATATAATTTAAATTATGTAAAAACCTAAAATATAATGCCACTTATAAGAAAAATTTAGGTTATTTTTGTTGTATTTTCAGGTGACTAAATGCTATATTTCTACTAAATTTATATCATATATCTATTGAACAAAAACTTAACACACATCAATCATCTTCAAACCCATACTTCCTTCTTCAACATAACAGTGATAGCTATAAAAATTTTCATTAAAACATTTATTCAGAAGCTAAATTGACCTTGAAAGGTCAAATTTTTAATAGTAATTTTCAAAGCTACATCCTACTGTACTGTACAATGTAATGATCCGAACCTGTGCATTCTCATCAAACTTATCAGCAGTCACAAAGTCAACAGGCAGGTGAACTTTCACATTGTTCTTGACAGCTTTCTCCAGCAGCTTGGTCACAATTTTAGCTCCGTCGGCGTCATATAAAGAGTTGCCAATCTATAATTAAAACAATAACTTTTGAAGCAGTCAATTACACCTTATAGGTCTGGTAGTGAGGGTTATCGGTTTTCGCTTACTAGATGGCACCACTGGCAGTGGAGAGGTCCTGGTAACTATGAATAACTACTAAAAAAAAGCGACAGCAGATGTGCATAACACAAGCATTAACCTAGTTTACACCAGCACAAAAGTCTTTTTAAGTTATCATCATATCACAAATAGTATACATAAATAGAAGATTACTATATTAGAGGTAGAGACAGCCCCTATTATAATGTTCTGTTTTTAACAAATGTACTTACAGCCATGCCCTTGGTCTCCTTAAGGAATGTGTATGCCATACCACCACCAATGATCATTTCATTAACTTTGTCCAGTAAATTTTCAATCAGCAATATCTTGTCGGCCACTTTAGCGCCACCAAGAATGGCAAGGAATGGCCTATGAAATACCAAAAAGAAAAAGCCAATTTAAAGATAGATGCACTAGACTAAGTATTTAGACTAGACTAAGTATTTAGTAGTTTCTAAGCTAAGTATTTAACAGTCCAAAAGTTGTGAAATTTGTACTTGCCAACCCTTAAATGTATTTATATGTATGTAAATTTTCATGAAGATTGGTTGAGTAGATAAAGTGTGAAGAGGTAACAAACAAACAAACTTACCTTTGCATTAGTTAGGGCCTTTGGCATTATTAGTACAATATTAGTTAGGATTAAGATTACTTAACATAGTTGGCATGAAAGGAAAACAAGTAAACAAATTAAAATATATGTACCTCTCTGGCTCATGAAGGGCCTTGGCAAAATACTGTAATTCTTTCTTCAACAAGAAACCACTAGCCCTCTGTTCGAACCCTTCTCCCAACATGGAGCTGTGAGCTCTGTGTGCTGTGCCTGTGAAATATAATCACATGTTTGTACTTCCAATAAAGTAGAAAATTGAGTGTTTATTGTAAATTGATTTGTATTAAAGTAGAAAATAGTTGAAAAAGAGAGTCAAAAAATTTTGTGTCCAATGTCTCTGAAATAATATTGATGTATAGATTTTATTTAAATAAAAAAATGTCATCACCATTCAAATTTTGTGTGTGTACTTGTACTTTTATGAGCTAGGTACCTACTTACCAAAAGCATCATTGATGTACAGATCTCCCAGCTTCCTCAGGCTAGCTCTGAAAGCTTTGACTTTTTCGGGATCAGCTTTGACTTTGGCTCCACTGGCATCAAGACCTTTGCCTTCCTCTTCAACATGGAATCTCAGGTTCTCGAGCAAAATTAGAGAGCCAACAGGTGGGTCAGCACAAGCAGCCTCAACTTCTGATCCAACACAGTCAGGTAAAAAGGTGACATCCCTGAAATGTGAATATATTTGTTACTTTGGGAGCTTGACATATAACATTGTTTCTTTTTAATATTCAAACTGGAACCTTGAACTAAAACACCAAAGGAGATTAATGCTTGTAAACAGAATTAAGATATATTTTTTTTATTTTACAAGACACACTAATGGTTAATAGTTTAGTAACTTTTTATTTTACATTTTAAAGCACCACCTTTTTTGCCCTGACTATGGTAGAGTATGCCTCGAGGCATGCCTATTGTTAACTTTTTAAGTTGTGCTTTGAGGTTGAGGTCACATGGTGGATACAATATTTCAAGACATACATTTTTAAGTACCTAATAGAAAAGCTTACCTGTTCAAAAGCTTTTTAAGTTCCTCTGCAACTGGTTTTAAGGTGTATTTCAGGTTGGCTTGGCCGTCAGGTCTGCCCAAATGTGACATGAGTACCACTGACTTTGCACCCTTGTCCAGGGCATATTTGACAGAATCTAAAGCCGCTACGATACGCTGATTGTTTGTGATAACACCCTCTTTCAGCGGTACATTGAAATCAACTCTGAAAAGTGATTAAACTGGTGTAATACAAAAAATTTACATAACTTACGAAGTATTTATATGAACGACCTCATGTTTAGAAAAATACCTCATTAGTACTCGCTTTCCAGATAAATTTAGAGCATCAATACTAAGCTTATTTAGCGCCATTTTTACGTTTACACCGAGTAATAAAAAATTTAAAGTTATAAAATGAAAAGACAGCGGGGATTTCTAGTAAGAATTTTGTTTGAAACGTCAAGTTTACCCTTGACAATGTCAAAGGGGTCAAATTTGTCAACTAGTGTTGCGATCGATTGCAGGCCACTATAGATTGACTATCGGTGTTGTGGCAATCAATGCGAAATGAACGTATTTCTTATCGCGTACAAACGAATAATGGGCGTACGTGACCGGCGCGGCCGTGGCGTACCTATTAGTATTTTATTAAAATACCTAAAATACAACATATAATTTATACACAGATAAAAAACATTACATGTCAGCCCACAGTCTTTTCAGCCATAGAGAGGCTTATGTTGGCAATACAACAAAGGCGCAGGAGGCCAGGCGGGAGGAATATTTTTATGGTAGTGTTGGCATTACTTTTCACCTTCGCGAAATATGCACGCATTGAGACGCCTGAATTTAGAATGTTCTTTGAAAATCTACGTTGAATTAAATGAGAATCAGTGTATTTGTGTTAAACTAAGTGACATATTCCTTCAAAACTACGATTTGGACTGTTCTTCCTTGTGTAAAAGTGACTGTAGTGGGTGACGACCAAAGTAAAACGTAGTGCGTCTAAAGTGGAAACATGGTGCCGCTAGGACCGGGGCCTGGCCATCCTGCTGCACATCAAACACACGGCGGGCCTTCTACTAATCTATCCGGGCCAAATTCGCTTTCACAAAGCACTCCGCAATCTAACAAGTCGTCAGTGGCGGTAAGTTCATTCCTATCGGTTTCACAGCTTTGCGTCAGTCGCGGGCGGCACATGTTTATGTAACTAACTTTGGATGAGCACGTGCGATTTGGCGCTAATTTTGATAATTATTTTCAGAAGCCGAATTACACACTTAAATTCACCCTCGCGGGGCACACGAAGGCAGTTTCTTCCGTGAAATTTAGCCCTAATGGAGAATGGTTGGCAAGTTCTTGTGAGTTTTTTGTTTAATTTGTTATTATCCAGTAACCCACTTTGGATTTTATGTTGCGTTCGAGTGTGTTAAGTCGTCTTTATACGTTATGTTTTATAAATAGCATCTTTATGTTTTGATGATAGTGGTCATATTGCTGTGAGAAGGTTTGACAGATGTAACGGCTGTTAAGGTACCACTACCAACCTATATGATAATTAACTACAAAAGCAACAAGTTATATGCTTGGACTTGTGATGCAAAGTGAACTTACACAACATTCTTATTATTCTTATTCATTTTAGACTAAGTCAAATTTATTTTTGTTGTACAATGTAGTTACTAGGAAAGAGGTATTACTTTACACACATGTGCTATGATTTTATATGAATATCAAACATATTTTTTGTCTAATTACAATAGTCTCTCATAATACAGCAAAAGTATGTACACAAAGTTATGTTCCATTATAGAATCTGCAATCATTGTTTAAAGTATAGGATGTTCATTAAATAATTATAATAATCTCGAATGTGTTGACTGTGAAATCTTCCACATTATATTATATCGTAACTAGTTAAACTAATTCAAAGTATATATGAAGTAGTAGGGTATTTATCGCTGAGGCCAAATGGTCATCATGCCTAACAGCTATAGGACTTGGTCAGGTCAGGATGGAAAATCTTTTTCAGATTGACCTGAATCAAATATAGTATTGTTGTGTTAGTATCCCATAACACAAGTGTTGAACTTACTTTAGGCCGAAATCAATCTGTGTCACTCAATCAGTGTCCATATATATTTATTCATAGTACTTACTCAAAATATCACTTGGTGATTTATTTTAACCTATCTTTCTACATACTTTTTTCAGCTGCTGATAAACTTATTAAGGTGTGGGGTGCTTATGATGGCAAATTTGAGAAGACAATCTCCGGACACAAGATGGGAATCAGTGATGTGGCATGGTCTTCTGACAGCAGGTTGATAGTCAGCGCAAGTGATGATAAGACTTTAAAGGTACGGCAATGAAATATATAACCCTCTAAGTACATATAAAATTCAAGGCAAGTTTTATTATCTAAAAATATGAACATAACACTACTAATCATTCTCATAGGATACTATGTCAAAATACTGTTTTATCGCTTAATTTATTACTGCCTATCAAAATCAAATAAAAAAATATGAAAATGGTTGACCCTATCTTGTTAAGACAAATAAATTAGGTATTTTAAAAACAATATTGTGTTTAGTTGTAATACAAATGTGGTGTGGAGTTCCTTAATACAAATGTGGACAATACAAAGAAAATAGGTTAGATAAATCTTTTCTCAGGTAGTTGAACTTCCTTATCATACTCTCAAGATAAGAGTGTGTACTTTGTTACTTGTTTGGGAAAATAGATGCTTCACAAACTTTTTTTTAGTATATTTTGTAGGATTAAAGTATTTGTTATTTGTATTGTTGTTCATATTTAAATTTATGAATTGCTTTTCTTATAGGATTATTATTGCAATATTTAATTTTATTTTATTCATAATGCATTTTCTACCATTAGTCCAAACGTTAAGTACCTACCAGAAATCCATAATTTTTACATGCTAAAGTATGTTCTAATTATTTAACTTTAATTTATTGCAGATTGTATTCTAGAGTTGTTATTTAGTAGGTACTATGATGAAACTAAATATGAATCTGTTTAGGTTGGTTGTGTTATATTATATGTAAATCTTGTACCTATCAACTATTAAGTGTCTAGGTAGAGTATGTCTATTTATTATAAAGAACAAGTTAGATTTTCACGATTATATTGTTTTAATGGAATAATTGTTATAGTTTGAAAACTTTACAAAAGTCTTTATGCTCATAACTGAAGAGCCTACTTCAAAATAAAAATATCACAGGTAATTCATTCTCACTCAGAAAGTCAGTCATCTTTGAAAGCCTTGAGTTTGCCTTTACTTAAGGCTTTGTTCATTGATAAAGTAGTATAATCGCGTCATGGTTGTTACGCGGATAGCAACGACCTCGATTTTTTTACTGCGTTTTTGCTTGTCGTATTTATATGCGAGCTTCTTAATATGTAATAAGGCAGGTGGTTAGCACCTTGACATTAATTGCATCAGCTGTTGGAAATATTTTTGAATTTCAATTAGGTACTTGCCCTTTGCCAATAAAGTCGTTATTTTTGTTGTTGAAATTAAAAAAGGTCATGATTCAAATAAACTTAGCATTTTATGGTTAAAATATACATTTTAAAACATAGACAAGTTAATCTAGGATAAGGCCGTTTATGGTGCTCATGTGCCAAAAATATAATTTACTACGTGAACACAAAAAAAAAATTAAGTGTACATTTCGTGTTTTGATTCTTTTAAAAGTCTTATTAACTTATGTATTGCGTGGACACATTTTCTATAAAATTGGGAATTTGTTTCAGGTGTGGGAACTAAGTTCAGGCAAATGTTTGAAAACACTGAAAGGGCATAGTAATTATGTATTTTGCTGTAATTTTAACCCTCAAAGCAATCTTATTGTATCTGGCAGTTTTGATGAGAGCGTCAGGATATGGGATGTAAGAACAGGTGAGACATGTTTTTATTCCTTTGCACCTTTTTTCTCGCAACTTCGTTCATATGAATTTCTTAACAGTATTTTTTATAGAATGAAAGGTAGATGTCCTTCTCAGTACTCTTAGCTATATATATATATATATATATATATATATATATATATATATATATATATATATATATATATATATATATATATATATATATATATATATAGAGAGAGAGTGTGTCAAGTGAGAAATAACAAAATTGTTTTTGTATTTTAATATTAGCCGGGATGCATGTAAATATTTTGTTTTGGATAGAACTATTTTTATTTAAATCTCTATGATTGCATGCATGAAAGTGGCACAAAGTAATTAAATAACAGCTGGAGGCATGTAAAAATGATTTACCACTTTAATCTTAATAACAGGTGTAACAGGTGTTGTTTTAGAGTAAATTTGAGTAGTAATTAAATTTTCTTCATTGAATTTGCAGGCAAATGTTTAAAGACTCTACCAGCACATTCGGACCCAGTTTCAGCAGTGCATTTTAACAGAGATGGCAGCCTTATTGTATCATCAAGTTACGACGGTTTATGGTGAGTGCAATAAATATTGGAGTTATTTTTCTATTGCTCCAACTTTATTTAAATTATCGTTATTTATTATGGAAATTTTGATTATACTTTTTATATTTTTCACTAACAAATACGGTAAATCAAAGTAGTATTATTTCTCGCCTGTTTATTTAGTCCATTCTTCTATGGTATTTGGAAATGATCAATGGTCTACATCTTTTTTCATTTTAGCCATAAATCTAACTAACTTGACAAACTCCTTTATTTTTTTATTAATTTATGTACACAACAAAACCTGTAAGTATAACCATGTAAAAATAGGAGAGTGAGTACTACTTATTTCTAAATGTTCAATAACTGTTATGCCAAAGGTCACAAACCACCACTCCAGTACTATTCTAGTCACTTGTTATTTAGCTGAAGATTGCCACAGATAAATTAAAGTAAATTTAAAAGCGGAATATTTCTATTTCAGTCGAATTTGGGACACAGCGTCAGGCCAATGTTTGAAGACGTTAATCGACGACGACAACCCTCCCGTATCCTTCGTGAAGTTCTCACCAAACGGAAAATACATACTCGCGGCAACCCTAGACAACACACTCAAATTGTGGGACTATAGCAGAGGGAAGTGCCTGAAGACATACACTGGTCACAAGAATGAAAAATACTGTATTTTCGCCAACTTCAGTGTTACCGGTGGAAAGGTATGTATAATATTTTTGTTTTGGTTTAAAAAACCTTATTATTAACAGAGACAAATTGAATGTGTATGCAATTAACGGGCAGTCTACAAGTCGATAGAATCGGACAACTATTGAGTTGGCGATTTTATCAATCTCAAAATATTACTAAAATATGCTAAAGTTTTATTTATTTTACAGCACGAAAATAGTTTCAAACAACTTTCGTCGTGAAATCAATGCATTTCGTCGTGAAATGAAGTTTTTCATTAACAATACAAAGGCTTTTTTGCAAAACAATTTACATAGAAAATGTGATTTAGATAATGATATCAGTAAATTGCACTTATATCTTTTTGGGAAATTTCTAGACGAGGAAATTTAGTATAATGCAGGTTAGATGACCTGAAAGTTGTTTGTTGTATTTAGAATAGTAGTACTGGTATAGAAAATTAGGGTTAATAACGGTTCTGTTTTCGTTTCCAGTGGATAGTGTCGGGGTCAGAGGACAATCTGGTGTACATCTGGAACCTGCAGTCGAAGGAGATCGTGCAGCGGCTGTCGGGGCACACGGACACGGTGCTGTGCACGGCGTGCCATCCCACTGAGAACATCATCGCCTCGGCCGCACTCGAGAACGACAAGACTATCAAACTTTGGAAGAGTGATACTTAAAATTTTAATTTGGTGAGTCTTTGTTCTCTCTCTATCCCGGTTTCTTCGTCTGCCTTTGGGCGTCGGAGCCTAGGGTCCGCTTTTGTACTTTTTCGTCTCTGCTTTGTGAGTCTGCCGATTTTATAAGGGCGCTTCCAGCTCATTAGCGCCACCAAACATTTTTATCTATTTCCTGTAATATATAGCGAAAACAAAAAAAACACAGGAAATAATGCTACACTAGTTAAAGTATTAAGTAAGGCCCGCTCCGTCTTCGCACGGGTGCAACCTTCCTCTTGAATCATTATATCTATTTAAAAAACCCGCATTCCAATTCGTGGCGTAGTTTTAAAGATCTAAACATACATAGGGATTGACATGTCTGTCAAGCGACTTTGTTATGTAATAATTTTGAACTTAAATTACTCACTTAACGTAGAATCCGGCCACGTAATTCTTGTGATCGTTGTGCACCCTATTTTAGAAAAACTTGTTTTAATAATAATAATAGAAATATGATAAAGTGGTAAATCAGGTTTACTGTATTCCCCTGCACCACATATCCCTAATTATCTGTCCGTTCCATTATATATGTATAAATATATATGTGACGTGTGATTTCCGCCCTATATCCTCCTGTGGATGTCGTAAGAGGCTATATTAATTGAAATAAGCCTTGAAAGCTGGATAGGAAATGACAGCACTACCAAATGAGATTGGCGTAAAACGCTGACTGTCATAAAGCCAGGGCCATATTTTCAAAATATAAACATTTTTTACGGCTATGCAACCGAAAACACACTAGGATAAATAAATGTATAGATACAGGTCATTAACAATGAAATGTCTCCTGTCCATGGTGGTTTTTCCCAACGCTCATTGAAAAAGAAAACAAATATAAATATTTTTGTTTCAGGCTTGAATAAGCAGAAGCAGTGATCTGTAAATTATGTGGCTTCATATTGCGAGCCAAAACACCGATTTGTGAATTGTTTAAAAGGAACCAGAATCGTGGTACCTCGCCTTGGACATTAGATGCGGAAATTTTCATTTCTTACCATTTATTTCACAGTGAATGTGTGCATTTTCAGTTGTTATTATAATATACATATTTTTCTATCTGACATACGAAATGAAAAAGATATGAAATATTTTAGCCATTATTTTTAGTTAAGATTGTGTTAAGGAATGCCGCTTAAGAATAACTTGTTGGATACGATTAAAAATTTAGTAGTTACTATGTGTTTTATTTTAGGTACCTAGTACTTATCTTTTGTGATTATTAACAAACATATTTAATTCGCAGATACATTCGAAGATAATATGAACACAAAATCGTTGATGCAGATTAATTAAATTCATTAAAAAAAAAAAGTAAAAAAATCATAAAGTTAACGAGCGTTATATATTAAAATGTATTATAGTTGTACGCGGGACGCGAGTCAATGTAATAAATCTTGTTTATTGATGCTATTAGCTAAAGTGGAAAAATCAGGCCACCATGATGCCTTGAGAAATAGCAGAGGCGTCGGTGTCTGGTTGAACTAAGTAATAAGTAAAAAATAAGTTTATAAGAGAACGTTTGACAAAATGTTTTATTCCGCATTTTTTATCGCTCTTCGAGCGAGTAGCAAATACAATGACACCAAATGTGTGTGTGTACTTATAACGCTATAAAGATAAAGATTATTTATTTGCAAAAACATGAGTTTACATTTTTTTTTACAATGTGGTGTTAAAAGAAAAGCTTAATCCTACATGTTTCACCGTCCACGGGTATGCAAATTTAAATGGAGAGCATGCTATCATCCCACAAAACAAAATCGAATAAATAAAAGTAACTAAATTAAATAAATTTTTATCTAAATCTATCAATAAAAAAATCGTTCAAATTATAATAAGATTTATCAATTAGCAAGGGCCTGAGGTGCTTTTTAAATAATTTTAAATTCTGATCTTTAATTTGTTATGGAATATTGTTATAAATTCTAGGTGTCATACATACAATACTTTTACTGAGTAATGCCGTTTTAGAAGGGTGTAAACATAGTCTATAATTATCCCGATGATTTCTTAACACAACCATCACAAAGGCGTGGGAATAAATGAGCATTACATTTAACAAATATTGCAACCTCAAGTATGTAAAGTGAAGGAAGTGTTAAAATTGTATGTTGTTTAAAAAGCGGCTGACAACTATCAATATTTTGTAAACCAAACATTGCGCGAATACAACGTTTTTTATTTTAAAGGCTAAATCCTTGTCTGTAGAATTTCCCCCGATTTATGTATTTTCGAAATCGTATGGCGTTTGCTTGGTTATATGGATATTCTATTTAGATGTGAAATATGTAATAATTCAAACAATAATAAAAACTAAACAAAGCTAAACAGCTATCTATAAACTAGTAAGTCTATCACTATAGTTGTTCAAGTATTACGCGCGCAGCGGGGTAACTTATAATTTAAAAATGTTATTTTTTTTAACCAAATATTACCGCAAATATCTTAAGTTTCCGAATAACAATAAATTAGGCTGGTAAATACGTTATTATCAAAGTGCTATATACATTGCTACTCAAAGCGACAAAATAAAACACCATTCCTGCCTATAAAATACAGGTAGGTAATTGATTGGAAGCCTCCAATTTTGTCTTGGGACAAAATGCCCCAAGGGTTTGTTTCGTTTCGCGTAGGTACTTTGTTCCGCTCCCTTCATCCACTGCCGCTTGATCGCGGATTACTTATTGGAACATCGTGTTAACATTTTTATTGGAAAGACATTAATACGTTTTGAGGTCCATTCAAGTTATTGAAGAAAAAAATACCTCCTAAGTACGCGGTAAAATATGGAAGATGGACCCATGGACGAAGTTAGCAATTTAGGTACTATACAAACCTACCATATACCTAACGTAGTCTGCGGGTAAGTAGGTTCAAGCTCAACCTATTTTAAAACATAAACAAGTTATTATTATATATTAAAAATATATAAAAAATATTATTTATATATAAAAAAAAATCGTTCAAATTATAATAAGATTTATCAATCAGCAAGGGCCTGAGGTGCTTTTTAAATAAATTTAAATTCTGATCTTTAATTTGTTGTGGAATTTTGTAACGTAGTCTGCGGGTAAGTAGGTTCAAGCTCAACCTATTTTAAAACATAAACAAGTTCAAAATATCCTCACGACGTCGCTTTAAGCGCCTAAAATAGCTACCTTTATATGGTATCATCGCGGCCTTTACGAAGTTACAAACAACATCAAAAGTTTCACGGGTTTCTTCAGTCTATGGAATTTAACGAGTTCTGGGCTTGTTATACTGCGGTATATGCTCGATAGGTTCATCCTGGTAAGTAGGTATATTTTTAGTGTTTTTAAGATTTATTATTAAATTCGTTTTTCTGGGTAAAATTCGAAAATAAGTAAAAAACACTATATTAGCTCAGTAGTACAACTATTAAATAGTTAATCATTGGTTGCAATTTATATAAATCTATCGTAAAGGCAAAGTACACACGGGCATCGTAACAATAGCCAAAAGGCACATAAAGGTGTTTTTCGCCGAAGGCCCCTAATGACGCCTTCAAAATTACGGTCTCAACGAGGGTGAGATGGTCACGCGAACGTGCCCCGAGAATGCAGCGTTTCGAACCAATATAGCACCATATATCTAACTTAACTACCTACTAGATTTTCAACTTCTTGTCTTTCTTAGCTTATACCCATTTGATATCTTTGTAGGTAATTCCTTCTCACTTTTATGTCCCGCTTTTGTGAAAAGCTACTGTGTAACAGAAACCCGCTATTTGATAAACAAGTATAATTTTTAGACAAGGGTACCTACTTATTGTAAAATTATTATTGATTTGACCATTGGCATCGTGGTTTACGCAAATGCGACATACCTGTAATTATTAAAAAAAAAGTAACAAAAACTATTACGGAAATAAGATAGAAGTGGCTAAATTCAGCCTTAAGGGAAATTAGGGAATGAGGAAAGTTCGCTCGGTACCTGCGGGACAGGACAGAATGGGACAAGGATAATAATTGCTGTCACTTTAACCCTTGTAATGGATCGTTTAGCGCGGAATTAACGTGCTTTGGTTAGTTGACGATCGTGTGTTAACGTAGACCTGAATTACAAATACAAGAATGGGATATGTTTGTCTTTGTGATTTTATTTGATTTCATAATCCTGTAATTTTAATAGGTACAACGTTAAGGATGAAAACTTAAGCGGTATTGGGCAGGAGAAATTGTGTTAGATATGTGAGGTCTCATCATTCGGGACGCGTATTGTAAATATAGAAAAACGGGCCCTGGGCTATAATGACGCTTTATGATTATGGAAGATACCAATGCGGTAGATAAAAAAGAAATATACCTAACTACCTACTAATGTTTTGGGTTACCGTACTTCGAGGCCCTGTGTGAACTTCATGACGGGAAAGAGGATAGTGATTTATGACATTACTTACAATTTAACTGTCTACTGCTAAATTTTTATCTTAACCCTTAATTAGACATCGTGCAGCATAGCAATCACTACTTTTGAAATAGAAAGTTTATTATTCATAGAAAGAGAACAAAATAAAATCGCTAGCTGAACCGAAATATCAATGTGAATGCGACAAAATACAGGTCTTGTAAATTTATTCCGCTGATTTTTTAATACTTATTTTAAAATATTTGTTTTTTTACTTATTTTTTTAATACTTATTTTTTTTCAGGACAACATTTTCAGGAATTTATTTCATTACCGCCGCAGTCTGGGCCGTGAAGATGGGCATGTAATTCAATTCTGTCGCCGGTCCGAATGAGGGGACACTCTTTACCGCATTTAGGGTGAAAAGAAAGCGAATTTGTTCGGACATTTAATCATATCAACTGGCTAAATATTGGGCTGTGTGTGTCGCTATTGTTAGACAGAACAAATGTTGGTATCACAACATATCTCAATATACTTACTTGCATCATTAACATTATTATTATTAATGCACATTACTAAATTTGTGTTTAATTTTAGTCAAGACTAGTTTAGTTTTTATCTTAATTTATGATCCACCATGTACATACATTTGCATAAAAAAGATGAACGTCACATATATCATGCGTATAAATTGTTTGGGTATATAAATAAATCAGTGAATTTGTTTCATAGAAAAATGTAAACATCTAAGCGCATTCTGCATATATACATATGAGGAGACACGGGCCAGAATCCTTCAGTGATTATCGCGTAAAGTCTCAGTAGCGCTTGTACCGAGTAAGCGCAAGATTTGTAAGTACAGAAAAGTTATATCTCATGTCTCTATGCTCACCACTTGTCGATAGTTTTCTTGGTCTACGCATTTATGTTGATTCAACTTTTCGTATTCGTAGATTTCGTAGCACTTCGTAGCAATTCACAGTCTCGTAGTCTGTGTTGGTGTGTATTGTTAATTTTATATGATGGGGATCAAAAGTAGGTTGAAATGGTTCCCTTAACAATACATGCTTTGTCGAAAACCTTTTTGGGGTTCCGTACACGTAGGGTAAAAAGGACCCTATTAATATGCTGCTGCTATCCGTTGATATAGATAGGACTTTTCCAATCAATATATGTGGACAAATGAATATAGTCTGACACTTAAAAATTTTCACAAAATGTTATTTATTTCATACACTTTGTTTCTCGATTACTTCCATGATCTCATTAACACGACATACATCTTCAATATTGCATTTATTACCATGCACTTATTAACAAAAATTGTCATCATTATTTAACTTTAATTCCTATTCCTATTTTTATATTTCGCATATAAATATAGGTTATTATTTCATAATTATCACAAAATGTCCATGAAACTAAATAAAAACAAAAAAAAAAACCTCACTCAATTTAGTATTGGCGCAGTACTTAAGTATTTAAAATTGAGTTTGTTTATCCGCTTCGAAGAAGATTACTGGAAATATGCTTTAGCTATCGTCTGTCGAGGTAATTGATTAATTGGTCCCGATCAAGTTTAAGCTACAAATAGATTAGCGGAGCTCGGAGAGATCGGCTCTCTGTAATTGTGATATCTGAAATGTTAATGTTTAAATCCTTAGGGTGGGTTGCACCGTCAACTTTGACGTTAACTAGCAGGCGGCGCGTCGGTTAAAATCACCGTCAAATATTTGACGTTGACTTTAACTAGCGCGCCGCTGACGTTTATAAATGGCATACTTTACGTTTTTCTGCTCATGTTAAAGTTAACGTCAAAGTTGATAGTCCAACCAACCCTTAAGAGTGGTTTGACCACCAGTCAACTTACGTTAACTTTAATTTGCGCGTCGCTACCGTTAAGACGAAATGGTACTTACGTTATTCTATCAGGTTAAAGTCAACGTCAAAGTTGACTGGTGCAACTCAGTCTAAAGCTATTAATTTAAGTTTTTATAAATCATTCGTTGCATTTTTACGTTATAAAATATGTGTAATCTTGCTGCTTATAATATACATGTATTATGGGAACTGGTGTACTAGTAAGTAGTAGGGAAGTCGAGAATACTGTGTTGTAAGTAGAAAACGTGTTTTCTTTGGGCTTGGTATTAAAAGCACCTCATCAACATCAGCTATTTAATCGTCCCCAGTTCTAGGGTACAGGTCAACCTTATGGATGGAACCATTACGGATTGCCGGGTTATAAGGACTGCAATGAAAACCGGGACTAACTCCTATCGCAGTCCGAGCGCGCCATCCACTGCGCCATTGAGCTCCTTCTTGTCCTTGCCAAAAGTACCTCCTTTTAATGAGGTTGGAAAAAAACGATTCGGAGTGACTTCTTTTATTTTTGTTCTATTTTTCGTTTTTTTTTGCTTGGCCAGTAATATTGATTTCCTGGCAGTCACCGCTTCTAAATACATAATTGTTAAACATTATACCTATCTACAATAGTAAAAAAAATGTTTATGTTAAGAATAAAGTTCAAAATAATATAAACTTGTATGATTAATAATTCCTAGAGAAGCTGTAGTCGGTATTCAAGGTGCATTTGTGAAATGCGAGTGCACGCTGGCATTTTAACGAGAACTTTAGTGTAGAGGTTCATTTTACAAAATATATTAAAACTACAACGATAGTACAAACTGCTTAGTAGGTTTATGTTATGATAATGACATAACAGCAGAAGTCATTTTATGAAATAACATTTAACATTTAACCATGGATTTAATAAGTACTACGGAGTACCTACTAATTCCATGCGTTTAACATTTATAAGTTCTTAGTGTTTGCTAGGAAATTTAAATTAGGAACAAATGTATTTTAAATTTAGACTTAGAATCTCATTTTGATAATGAACTATACTCCTAATTTTAACTACACATTTTATCATTAAGTATTATCTGTCGGAATAGGGGCAATAGTTAGGCTTACCCCTCGACCAAAACAAAAGCGAAATACTTTCTATGATGCTTCTTCAGGCCTATACGGAAAAAAAATTAGGTCTCATCGGATTCCTATCGCCATAGGCATGCCGCGTTGTACAATTTTTTACTGCAAAAACGAATCAGGTACAAACTTGACCGTTTCACATTTGAGTGAATTTGTATCATATTATTTGTATTTTATTTTATTCATTTTAACACACATTTCACATAAGTATTTTATTAAAAATCCATTGTTTACAAACGACTCGCCGAGTTGCCATAGAAACAAGGATATGTTGGATGGAAAATCGGACACCAGTCAAACAGTGATTATATTTTCATCGACTATAAAGGTTGAATATCAAAAATGCTATATCTATTTAGCCAGGTATTTTGTAATGTTTTATGATCTATGCATTTTACCACAGACAATTTAAATGGTCTGTGATTTTATGAAATCTGAGTCTGTTATCCACAAATTAGTATTTTTATTAATAAGCTTTTATTTAGTTCCACCAGGCCTTATATTTCTGTTGCCTGTAATCAATTCTTTCAAGTATAATTTCAAATTGTCCATGTCGCTTCAGTGAAATTCAAATTCAAATCTTTTATTCAGAAATGAGACCTTCACAGGCACTTTTTCTCGTCAATTTTTATATTTATAGTTATTTCCAATAAGCTACAAACTACTGGCTTTCGGAACGACCACTGCTGAGAAGAAATGCCGAAAGAAACTCATTTGAACAGTGTTGGTTCCTATCATGCCAGAAGGGCTTACCATTATTGTTTCTTACAATGTTTTTTTCTAGTAATATATAAAACTACACAATGTATTGTACATAGTCAAAACACTACTTATTATGACAATGCATTATTATAATAAGCATGACATGATGGTGCAGCTCAACAAGGAACTACATTTTTTTTTTATTTTATTTCACATATAAAGAACAAATATATATAGTACATAATATAAGAACACTGACAAAAACCACAGAGGTTTGTCCATAACTGTTTACTGCGCAACAGTAAAGTGTATCGTCTTTGCACTCGCTTGCATTTTCATAAATTGATGGAGAGAGAGCTCCTGTATATCGGAGCTGCGGGGCACTCAGCATATTTTATCAACTTATTCGAATCACTGGAGAAAGTTTTTCCTTAGATATCATGAATTCATAACTACATATATATCTTGAATGTTGTGTTCTCAGTTGAATCTGAAAAGCTATGACCGAGTTGCAAGTTGTATAATATTTTAGAATTCTTGTCTAGATCCTAACCGTTATTTATGGTCGTTTGATCCCGTCATTATATGTATTTACTTTTTATATTTTCATTAATTATTTATCCTTACTTACTACGCTTACTTACTGGCTCAGTGACCCCAAAATGAAGCTTGGCCTCCGAAACGAGAGTACGCCATAATCTTCTGTTCTTCACGGAGTTCTGCCAATTGACCTTATTATTTATCCTTAAAGTAGTATTTTTTATTTCACACATAACAAAAAATCCTCTCACATTTTTGTTTAAGTATTCAGTAATGCCGTGTTGATAAAATTCTAACAAAAGGATTAAGATTAAGACTAATTACAAACCTATCGAAAAATAAAGCTCACATAAATCGATCAACGCTTTGGCTTCATGTAAATGGCATTTGCTAATGGCCGAGCTGCACCACAGACTATATAGCTGCACTCAGCTGGACACACCGTGGTAATGGGTCCGCCATAGTTTCATTCATGGTAACACACGCCCGCCGTTTTAGAGCAATTCCACGTTTTGAATAATTCGAGTGGGTGTAGTACCTTTGTGTGAAGAGTTTTAGTTGAATTTGAAAATATTATTGTTCGTTGTTAGATTTTTATGAAAATCAGAATGATTTATTTTTGGAATCTTGTTTAAGGAAAAAAAGATGGAGTTTTTATAAAAATGTATTTGACGGACTTTTACAATTTTAGCTTTGAGAATTCATTCGCGTTAAACGAGAATGATAAGAGGCTTATTTTACGCATCAAAATAACGAAAAGTAAAATTCTCACAAGGGCACAGTTATTGTGGATATATCTCTACTCTATGATATATATAATCTCATCAAAAGCACCTTGTTTTTCTACTACTTGTAAAGCAATAATCTCGAGTTTGTAGGCATCACAAGTTTGCAGAGCAGGATTTTAATGCTTGATTTTTATTAGAATTCCTCAAGAGATATCGAGAGCGAGGAACGCTTCAACAGTAGAGATATTAAATATTTTCTGACACACTGAAATATGGGTGTACCGATTTTGCACCTAGGATTACAACGAAAACATGCGCATGCTACGACCTCGTGCATTGAAAACAGTATAACATGGAAACACTGGCAAAATTTTCAAGATACTCCTCAAACGTTAAAAAAAATTCGTACTTATTAACGGCATTTTTATAGAAATAAGCTTTACATTTGTGCTTAGTATACCAACTTAGACCAATATCACATTCGAATATAATTTCACCAATACGATAGGCTTTATCGAAAAAGGTATATGGCCTATGGTGGTGATACATATGGAACTATTCAACGGTTAGTTAAATTTAATATATAAATTTCATGTAATAAAAAATCAAACATACGTAATTAGTTATATAATATTTGTAACTATGAAATGATTGAATATAGTAAAGTCAAATTGTTTTTAGTCAAAGTACTGGCTGGCAAGAAGAAAAGTATAGATGTTGTGGTGCGCTAGTAAAAATTGAAATTCAATTTAGCCACGGAACCAGAGACGCACCGGGTGATATTTTCTACTTATACCCACGGTTTTTAATTCAAATCACGATCGTGCTCCGCTGCAGGAAACTCGAGAGCAAAAAAGAAAAGTTCTAGAATATTGCGATTATAAAAAGAAAATAACTTGAGCCGCGAAACTAAAGGGTGCATTAAAAATGTTTTTAGTTTCATTGCTTAACTTGTATTTTTGTTGTAAATACTTTTTGCGCTTAAAATTCTTTTCCGTGTGTTTTACGGCAGTTTGTAAGTACTTAGTGTAGGTGTTTTTGATTGAAGGAATCGTGGTTATAATACATAGTGTACCTATTATACCCACGATTCCCGCTGATAAAAAATACAACTACATTTAACTTAAACCTGGCTTAAATTATAATTGTATAGTAAACCAGAATTTGTTTTTGTGGTTTATTGTATTCTAAGCTAAGTGTACATTGTGCCTCTATATAAATATGTTAAAAGTAGTTCTTATTAATACACAATACGAACAACTGTTAAGACATGATTTTGACTTAATATTATACGAATCGACAACCCGATTCAAAGCGAATTCTATTGTGGTTTCATTAGAGTATTAAGCTTATAGGGTGGCCTCTGAATTAATTAAAAGGAGGCACGTAGCAGCCCCAAGTAAGTAAGCTGGGTATACCCCTAATCTAGTGGATTACGTAGTCGTTTCATACAATAAGCTATACACAGGTAAGAATATGTGTAATACACATGATTGGTTCGTAAATTATATGATGTCTGCATACGTATTGATCTATGAAAGAAGTCTAAGCAAGAGCCCGATTGCTCGGGCGCAATTTTTACCCCGCGTTCGATTTTCATGTAGGCAAATTTCAACTTTGAGCTCGTACTAGTACGAGCACACCTTAAAATGTTTGCCTAAATGAATGCTGAAAGAAACTCCGCTCAAAAATGTTGAGCTTTATATGGAGTGTTTGGAGGCGTTGGTTCGTTGTTCTAAAAAGTCCGTACGTTCAAATGACTACAAATACTAAATCGTTATCCCAAAGCGACACTGTGCAATTAATTGTAATTATTACATTATTACAAGTCCCAAATTGTTGACATGTTTTTATGTTTCTTTTTCACATGTATATAGAAAATAAGATTTTATTGGCTCAAGAACACTATATACAATCAGCACAATTCTAATTAAAGAAATATATTACTATCAAATGCTTTCTCTCAGTAATTGTGATCAAAGTTTAAATGGTGAATATACTTATACCCAATTTGATACTTAGAAAATTAATTAGGCGATTTATGGATCAAGCTAACAAACTTAAATCTTCGTCATACCAATTAATATTTTAATTACTGCTTCTTTATGAACTCCTATGAAAATCAACAGACCTTACATTATTAACTTCAGCCAAAAAGACGCAATTTGACGTCTTTGCGTAACTTTTAAATTCCAAGTTAGAAAAGTTTTCGCAACAGTCAATTTACTTTTCGTTAACATAAACTTTGGCAATCGATATTTCATGATAACAGAATATAGGTCCTCGAATATGAGCTTCAGGAATTAGTTAGACTGTTTCTTTCACCGATATGCGAATAAAAATGTATTAATACATATATACTTAAAAATAAATATACTATAAGCACAAATTACAAAGATTTACTACTCTTTTTATTACAATCCCATTAATATTATAAAGTCAAAAGTTTGTAAGTATGTTTGTTACTTCTTCACGCTCAAATGGCAGGGCAAATTTTTATGAAATTTGGTATTGAGGTAGCTGATCCTTGGATTAACACACAGGGTAGATTTTATCCCTGTTTTGCCAACTTCGCCCGCGTTTATTTCGTGCGTCTAAAAATTCTAAAAAAAATGTACAGACATTCACTCTCACGCTCACAGTTTTATTGTAGATTACGTAACCTAGTTATGATTTAAATGAATGCAAAGTTGTAAGGTTTTGTTATTTACAGTTCACCACAATTAATTAGTGGAGCTTTCATCAAGTTACATCAAAAGTTTCCTGCTATGTCAATCGAACCCAGTGTCGTCAGTAGAAACTAAATTATTAGTGGTAACGAAGGTATCCCAAAATTACTTATATATGCAACTAGTTACTTGTATCCAACGGTAACTTGCTAAGTGGTGAGTCGGCTCTGTCCCAAAAGTTCTTCCAGTCCTTTAACAACTTATCTCTAAATTCCATAAGTTTATTAAGCGTTATATCCTCTAACAATATGTAAATTACATACTGTTGACTTTCTCTATATCCTTACGGATCTTGTAACTAATTCTAACTGTCACATTAAGAATAAATTCTTATTCACTAAAGGATACCGACGACCGTACGAAGTGGACATAAAAAGTAGGATAGTGGACCCTAGGCTCCGACGCTTAATAGCTGGGAAGAAATCTGGGTAACACTCAGATGAGAGAGAGGGAAAGTGTTCTATTTATTGAAACAGGAATGTAAAATCTTTGGTATAAAAATGATTACGCGGAATGGTACGCGGAATGAATTCATTTTCAAAATTGCATGCTATTTTATTTGGCCAATCAGCGTTCCCGATGATACAATCAGATGCTATGCGCTTCTGTCGAGAGCGCATAGCATCTGATTGTACAGATCTGATTCCTGTTACAGACTTCCATCCCTATTCATGACACTCCTTTTACACTAAATTGCCAGGAAATACAACAAGTAAGGAATAAAAAGCAGTAATCCGCGTACAATAATCAATTTAAATTTTGTGATGACATTGAAATGTTGTGTACACAAAAAATTCGGCGTTGTTCTGTTTGATTGAACGGCTTATTTAACCAGTTGGCTGCGACATATATACGCTGAAAGAAACTAGGGCTATATCATTTACTGTGAACATTTTACATGTTATATTTATAAACATGGGCAGCATTGCAAAAAGAAATATCTCTATAGATATAGAATTCATTTCCTATTGTGTTAACGTAAAAATGCATGGTGAAAAATCTGCTCGTGGCGTTGCAATTATCGGTCCTTTGAAACACAGGTATCGGGGGTGGGACGCGCCAGTCAGCGACGCGATACATCACTGTTTGGACGCCTACTGACAGCCGCCTTTGCGCGGTAACCGCGAAATTTAAAAAATATAGCAGTGTTAATTTGAATTTTTCCTCTTTTAAATGCGATATTGAAAAAAAAAGCATTCTTCATTTGATTTTTTGTTTATCGAAGCGATTTTGATGTGGTGTGTATTGTGATATTTTATAGTGAATTTACGTATCGTAATGGTTTGGTTTTCTGCAGAATTGGATGTTCAAATAACGTTTTGGTAAGCATCCTTTTTTTGAGCTATTAATTAGTAACTACGTGGTATAGGAACAGATCGTATTTAAAATAAAAATTTCTTGGTACTAATTCACACGAAAGTACTAAAGTAAAAAAATAGGTACCTAATGTCTGAAAGTGAAACTCAATACAAATTGATAGATTGTGGTTATTACAATCAGTAAAAAAAATATTGCTAATTGAAATAAGCTAAATTCATTGCGATAGAAACATACAACTGTTTGGCTGATTGTGTTTACGTATGTGAATTATTATTTGGAAAACACGCCCAAATCAATACATACTATCTACTTGAATGGGAGTTTCATGTATTATCATTAGGTTTTGAAACTAATATTTATTTCTTATATGCATGTTAAACTAAATTTAAATTTTAATGATATGGAAAAATTCATGGCTCGAGTGGGAATCGAACCCACGAGTCTGCTTAACCGACAGCGCTCTTAGCCGTTGAGCCGTGGAGACCTTTCCCGTTCGAGCCATGATATTTTTCATATTCTTATTTAAATTTAATATTCATTCTTGTTTTGACGACCTCGGTGGTGCAGTGGTAATGTTCTTGCCACTGAACCGAGAGGTCCTGGGTTCGAACCCCGGTCGAGTCATGATGGAAAATTATCTTTTTCTGATTGGCCCGGGTCTTGGATGTTTATCTATATATGTATTTGTTATAAAATATAGTATCGTTGAGTTAGTATCCCATAACACAAGTCTCGAACTTACTTTGGGGCTAGCTCAATCTGTGTGATTGGTCCTAATATATTTATTTATTTAAAGACATAATAATTATTTATGAAAAGTTTATCGTACTCAATAATACATTTATGATATATACATATAATATACATAGGATCTACTTAATGCTAAGTATTGTCTGCCAGTTTACCTATCGATTGTGAGATTTTTATTAAAGAATTAGCGGCCCGCCCCTTCTTCGCCTGGGTAAAACTATAATAAAGCATACACCATAACCTTCCTTAGGAATCACACTACTTATCTATTGGTGAAATCCGTATGAAAATCAGGCAGAGGACTTTGTTTTTATAATATGTCATAGGCACATTAGAGAGAGATATAGACTCTGATATAGAAATGATTATTTTTCCTTTGAGCTTATTCTATTTGCGGAAACAAGGAAATAAATATGATTGAAATTTCATTACTCAGAATGTAATTATAGAGTTACGAACTTCTGGCCACGTTGATGGATCTGGAGGTAAAAATTACAGGATATATTTTTTAAAGATTAGTTTTTAGGTAAGAAAATTGACATATCTTCAAGGTATGGATATTTTTGGATGATTATTTCCAACTGTTCAGCATCTTAGATTACATTTACAATTATTCATAAAACTTAAAAGTAGGTAATAGAAATACTTATTCATTGTGACTGATGCGCTAAATATTATTTTAGGAGATCGATCATCGATGAAACCATTTACAAAAATAATCAATAACATAAATCAAATTAAGGTCATTTCATTTTTTTAATTTGTTGCTGTATTCAACCTGATTTCAACGCTGCATAGTTGAAATCAGGTGATCAATATACTTGAGTACAATTATGAATATTATAATATACATGACAGGCGTACAAATATTTGAAATTTTACTTTATACACATACACTCAATTATTTACTTTTATGCTGCTTATAATTTGAATTCAAGTATCAAACAAGCGAAGCAGAACGCAACACTAGCGTTCCTTGTTTGTAAATCTGACTTTGAAGTACAAAAGGTTTCTCATCACAGAAAAGCAGTACAAAGAAAGACAGAATATCAAGACCCTCAAAAGCTTTTTCAAAACAAAAGTATTAAAAAATTTTGAAGCCCTCCTCAATTAGTAAGGTTTAATGTCTTTTTGGACATTATCCTCGTTATGAATGGCTTTTCCTTTCGGTTACATAAGCCCTACTCTCAGTTTTTTCATTATGATTTTATAAATAAACCTATTTTGGCATTCAACGATTGTCAGGTTATTTCGTTTTCAATATTATAAATTAGAGTTTGTCCGCGGGATGCCGGCGTGAATTTCTTAAGAGAACATTTATTTTTCCGATACTACTACGAACTACATGTACCTATGCAAAATGTCAAGAAAATTGGTTGAGTAGATAAAGCTTGAAGAAGTAACAAAGGAACAGAAGTAATAAACGAATATTAGTTAGGATGCGATAAACATAGTCACTTGCATAATTTATACTTATTATTTCTCGTTGTGAATTTGCAGCGACAAAGTTGTAACAGACGGGAATTAATGACATTTCTTTCTTCCAGTTTCATCTGGAGTTTAATCTGATCAAACATTATCTCAACTTTGGGGATTAGATGTAACAGCCACTTTCCAATTAGGGCAAATAGCTATACCAGTAAAATAAGCCAAAAAATCTCGCGATCATGCTGCGAATTTTGAACAAAAAAATATTTCTAATTTTGCGATGGAAGAAGTAATATATTCTCCTGGAATATTACTTACCTGTTATATCATTGAAATTCAACCAAAGTTTCGAGTTGTTTGGCGTAGTCCCAACTTATATATTATGAAATCAAAAGTGAGTTTGTTTGTCACATTCCCGTTTTATCTATCAATCCTCTTTGCGTATCTAAAACGGGATGACAAGGTGTCGGGTGCACGCAGAATGAGATAAGGCAAGTTTTGTGTGAGTTCCCGTAGGAAGACGCGGGCAAAAGTTACTTAAACTTTATTGTGCTATTTATAAAATAACTAGTAACGAATAACGATTAGCTGCAGATTAGGGATCTTTTCTAACCTATTATTCATAAACAAGTTAAATCTTATTTTTATGTAAAAATGAAATGTTTTGTCTCGCTCTGTCAATGATAAATATTGAAAAATGAGATGAAATTAAATTAGGTATATTTTAACTATAATAAATTTTACCTTATTTTTAAAAAAGATGATTACTGTATACATCTGTATACAATAAGTTTTTTAACATTCGATTGCAACGATGTTAACACCGAACTATGCTAGAGAATAGTTCCTATTTATGTGAATACAATACAGCTATAAATCTTGAATCATCGAGTATTTCATCTCACATATTGAAAACCTCTGACTGTATCGGAAAAGTTGAAATGCAGCTGAACGTGACTTAACACAAATTTTACAAATCACTTCGTTACTATGTTGAATTTATAGTTTTACTAGTCACGCCCCGGGGCTTCGCTTCCGTGGGCAATTCGGGATTAAAAGTAACCTATGTGTTATTACAGGTTATATGCTACCCGTGTACCAAATTCACAACCCGCCCAGTAGATTTTGGGTGAATCAGTAAAAGACATATTCATAACATAAATGGTCCCATATAATGTTTGTAGGATGGATTCCTGTGTGTATCTTGCCATTAGCTACTTTCGCAGTTGTGTTGAAACCTGAAGTCATTAATGTATCATTTGACGACCTCGGTGGCGCAGCGGTAAAGTGCTTGCCACTGAACCGAGAGGTCCCGGGTTCGATCCCCGGTCGGGTCATGATGGAAAATGATCTTTTTCTGATTGGCACGGGTCTTGGATGTTTATCTATATATGTATTTGTTACTGTGTGATTTGTTCTAATATATTTGTTTATTTATTTATCAATTCCAAATTTAATTCAAATCGAGCCAGCGGTTTATCCGTGAAACCTGTTACGTTTTCACAGAAAAACAACGCATTTATAATTATTAGTGTGGAAGTGTGGATTTATGGTTTCCAACTGAAGTGGAAAGTAACTTATAAAATACATTTTTAAAATATGTTTCTTTGAAAATGCGAAATAAGAAAAATTCTATATATATAGCTACGACTGTAGCGGTTGTAGCTACGTCGTAGAGCTGCTACGCCGTCGTAGGCGACGTCTACGATTTTATAGCTGCTCATTATTTTTACTGCTATATGCTATAGAGTGGTCTAGAAACTTCTATATATAGGTATATATAGTTTTGATACAAGCATTTTGGTGTCCAAAGGCCTCCTATTTCTTCTTCCATAATAAAACTAGTATTGTTAGTTGTCTAAATCAACGTATGATCATGCCATGTCCTACTAATATTATAAATGAGAAAGTTTGTGATGATGTGTGTATGTATGTTACTCTTTCACGCAAAATCTATCGGACGGATTGTTATTAAATGTACACGGGTAGAATATAATGTGGAATAACACATAGGGTACATTTTATCCCAAAATTCCCACGGGAGTGAAGCCCCAGGACGCAGCTAGTTAAACATAAAAAAGATTGAAGTAGAGTAACGCAGTCAATACACCACCTCTCGATGCCGGGTCAGTCCACTTCAGTCTCGTGATCCGGTGCTAGTGTATTCGCATCGCTCAGCTGAAAAATTCTTATATCAATTGCAATGTATGTATGTAAATATATTTGTTCGACCCTTTCTTTTCGAGTGTCAATTGCTGGTCTTTGAAAACAAACTCAAATGCAAGTTGGTATACAAACTCATGCAGCACGTGTCTGTTCCGATTTCGCAGAGGAGAGGAGAAATCACTCGAGCGAAGCCACGGGCAAAAGCTAGTATAATGTTTTTTCAGTTAAATATAAAATGCTTATATAATATCATCTAGTTACAGAAAAGATACTCCACATAATGGTATTCATGAACTTTATAATTGCAAAGCGAACAATGCGTATGTGACGAATTCCCGGAATAATCAGTTTTCCGTTAATAGGGAACAAAGGAAATGTAATATAGTACGGGAGCGTCGAGTTTGTAACTCAACTTTGACTATAATAGGTGCATATACAAGCTTCGTTTCACTCTGTAGTTATGATATTAATCTACTTAATCTTTGCGTATGCTACGTAACCTCGTCTTATGCTATAATACATAGTAATGACCATGAAGTGGTTCAGTAGTTGAACATCCACTTGGGATCAAAAGGTCTTAGGTTCAAATCCTACTCGTGCCATATGAGTTTTCATACTAATGACTCATATATCATCATTTGCTTACGGTGATGAGGGAAAAGATCATGAAAATTCAAGAAGAGAAGACTTTGCAGATTGCTAGATCTCACACGGAAGACTTTGCAGACTGCGTGATTATTTAGTTCACTGACATTCACATTACTTGCTAGTATATATAGTAAAAGTCATGTCAGTTACCTATAAGCGACTTGACACCAGTGTTAGTAATAATAGACGCGATTATTAGGTAAATAATAGATACGTTACGTGCCTCATCCTCGAACATAACTGTACATCATAACCACATCACAGATGGTCCACTGTGTAGTTAACTAGTAAACGTCCGGGTGTCACGTCGTACCATAAGCAACTTAGCGCTAAGACTTATGTCACGGTAGTGGGGAGGAAGTGATTATAGAAACATACACTACTCTACGTACTATAGGCATAGGTACAGGTATAGTCATCAAGCAATCGATAAAGAATCGAGATTAATTCCCACAGACTGGGACGTCATCGGCGTCGTTAGGATAAGGTTGGACAATGAACTCGTATTGTAAACATAACTCTGCCAGTTACCAGGCCTCCTAGGTGAGCGGCGATTCTACACGATGCGATGCAACCCATTAGTGAGCAACCCGTGTTTTAGTCATCAACAAGACAACGTGTGTCACATTTAATACATATACTGCTCCGCGTTGCGCTGTCTTTTTGTTTGTCGCTAACCTAGGACACCGGGTTAAGGGATATTTCCGACACAATCAATCGACGCTCGATGATATGTTTCAGAAATACGAGGAAGGCTTTCGGAGCGAATTGAGTGATCGTTCCATCAAGCTGTACTTGTATTGATGCTGTATCACACCTACTTCTACGGCATAGAGGTCCATATACACATAGTAACTTGATGTAGGGCTGAATGTACATAGTAATTCATTAAAAAATGACTGTGTTCAGAGTGTTTAAAAGGAAAAATAAACAGAAATTCATTAATTTTGCCACAAAATTTAAATTGTACATAAGTTTTTCTGGTGTGTGAAATAACTCACATTTCAGTTTTCGACCAAACTCAGTTAAACAAATCATTCATACTTCCACATCTATTCATATTAATATGAAAGTGTCTTTATGTGTTTGTTCTTCTTAAATATCAACAAGGAGATATCTCGATAGTGACATTGCCTATTTATATCGCGGGTAGAGCCGCGGCCAACAGCGTGTTAAAAACTTCTACCATTTAAATCAAAAGAAAATTTTCTTGCATGTCAGTTTTGATTTTTACTGCAAATAGTGTTTGCACGCAAACTCACCCAATAATTTAGCTGTCATTTATACCAAAAGTTAATAACATGCATTTTAAAATATTTTATTACAACCGTAAAGTTAATTTTCTGTGCGCTTTCATACGATGCTTTAAATAACTTTTCAGGTAAAAAAAATCCATGTTATTGGGACAGGTACCTATATTTCCGCAAATATATACTACATTAATGTACCGAATTAAATCCTATAATCTACAAGAGAGAATAGGCATTTTTTCAGTACCCAAGACTTCAGCTTTGCTTCCCAGCCCAGCCAAGGTACCTTGGATTAACAAATAGGAAACTTTTATTTTTTTATTAAGTAGATAGCGCTAACGTGCATAAAATTGACGTAAATATTTAAAAAAAAATTACAACGTTTAATGAACCACTGGGGTAACACCGCGGGGTACACCTATAGTTCCAAATATAGCTAAACCATTGCGGCTTGTGGCAGTAAACGAAAAATAATAGAAATAGTTCACGCGCCAAAAGGTGTGATTCGGGTGAACATCAGAAGGTCGAATATCGGGAAATAGGCTAAGTGATTTTTCAAATGACGGGGCGGAGGGAGACGCGTCATTTTTCACCGTGAGACGTACGTGCCGACAGAAAGATCAGGACTGAATTAACTGTTGACAGCCCTGCTATTATGGCTTTCAACTTTTATTAACTTCGGCGTTCGTAAAATGTACTTTTTTAACATTATATAATCTATTGATATTAAGAAAAATACTGTGACGAATAGTAGAATATGACTAAGAATACATAGGGTACTTTTTATACAGAATTTGTTACAGGAGCGAAGCCCTGAAGCGCAGCTAGTGTTATTATAACTTCGTCTCCTAATCACTGTTACGCAATTAACTTTCTACGTTTTTACGCGTGGTAATTAATGAGTTCAGGAAGACCTTTGATACCCTCATACAAGTATGATAAGGTATATCGAGAACAAAGCCAAGATGGATACCACAGGACAGTGAAGGTTAAAATGGGAAACAAGAACAATGATCGCGTACAAGAAAAGTCAACCGTGTAATGTCGTATAGGTATAGCCGACCATCTAAAACCTGGCGCACATATACTGCCTGTAGCGTATACGTACGTTTATGGAATTGTGGCTTTGACGCACACAATTTCATAGAAAAATGCGCATGCATATGCGTAACACAGATGGTGTGCACAGGCCTTACTAAAAATATAAATATGATTACATTTTAACAAAATATGCTAATTAATATATTGTATATATAATATTATAATTCTGCTCGCAAACTAGCGAAACCCTGAATTGTGGGAACCTGGAGAACCATTATTGTAAAGGCTTATTCTACCACAGTGATCATATTAGAGCATATTTGAATAATAATATTTGTGGCCTTAATTTCGTATATTGTAAGTCTATGAATATAATAGAACTATTCTAAAAAAATCTCTATTCTTGGATGTTATAAATTGAACGCATTTTAGAACCAATTTCACAATCGTGCTCCATTGTTTTGAATAGTTTTTGACACTGACGTGTGTTGGCGTACGTCGAAATTTCATACAACTTCCGCTTTGACTGTGGGTGGACGTCAAAAACACGGAGTGCGACTGATCAATGGGGCTTGGATCTTAAAAGCTAGAATGTAGGCTTGGTCAGACAGATGTTACGCTGAGTTACTTGCGAAGTGAGAACTGACATAAATGCCGCCTCGCCCTCCCACAGTGACTGTCTTTTATTTGACGCCAGACTATTTATTATTATTAGCTTGTGAATAGTATCACTTAAAGTAGGGTGCATAAGTCAACTTTGACGTTAACATTGACCGAAAGAAGCGTAGAAAAATGAAAAGTAATCCAATTTATTTAAAACGTCGGTGGGGCGTAGGTTAAAGGTAACGTCAAAGTGGACTGGTGCAACTTAACCCTTATAGGTCAATGACATCTGTATGAGAAAACCTTCAACTTTCTAAGCACAGGGTTAAGTATTATGCGTCCGCGCTGATGTTAGCAATTTTGGCTGCAATAAACTTAGGTATATTTATATTTTTTTATCGTGACTTTAATACCAGTACATCAGACGTCAACCCTCTTTGGGAAATTCAATTTAAAATTTGGAAATTGCAAAAAAAGCGATGACACGCAACGGTTTAAAAAAAATAACAGTGTGGTTCGGTCTGTTGAAAGGAACTTTTGCTAATTGTGTGATAAGTATGCTCTATTTCGTTTACTTTACGTTAAAAAAAATCACTGAAATTTCTTGTTATAGATAGGTATATGATGTAAATAAATGTCTATTTATGGGTGCATCTACCAATTTTCTCAAAATCTTCGTCACATTAACTAGTTTCAAAGTCCAGCGACCCATCTCGACACCCCGTGTCATCAACACGTCGCGGCATTATCAAAACAAAGTGTTTTTCGACCTATCATGGGAAAGCGACCGACTTTACGAAAAATCCAATTTATCCCTAAGTTAGTAAAGTTTTAATAAAATATACAGTGATATTCTACAAAACTACCATATATGAGTCAGAATTGTATAAATACCTAGTCATATAGGAGAATAAAAATCTGGGACCTTTGAACCACTGGCAGACCTAGACCTATACTGCCAGACTGGTACTGCCCAAAAGAAATTTAACCCTTATTGATCATTAACGCTTGTTGTTTTCTTTGCGTAAAAACTCTGGACCTTTATAAAAAAGTTATGTATTGGCCTGTCCTTGTTTTCCAAGTCACACTGCCTGCTGCTTTGTAATATTCCTAGCACGTGTATCATATTATAACAATATTTCATTTCATGTCATGTCGGCGAGAGCTTTATATTAAAATCATTTTGTGAATTGTTTTACGATGCTACCGATTTCTCGTCTGTATGCTATTTCGGTACACAGCTTTTAGCGTCAGAATGTAATTTTGTGGCTTTTACGCCACTTCGTACTTTAATTGAGTGTTCATACAGTTATTGTTTAGTATTTTCATTGAAGTGTTTTAACTTTATATACACTTACATTTATTAGCTTTGTGTTTTTTTGTGGGTTGGGTTTCAACTAGACAAAGTTACTCGAATTTGAAAATATCAGCCAAATTTCACAAGTAAAGAAAAAAAACCTAAATATGGTATTTAGATATATTTACGTAATTATGAAATTTGGTACGTACAATTCCTGAATAATAGTTATTGTATTTAACATTAAAATGATTTAACTTTGTATTATTGGTAAAACGGGTGAAGCATAAAATACAAATTAAAAATGTCTATTCAGAAACTGATAACGGATGCTTATTAACGAGTTTCCTTTTTCCTTTGAGTACGGAACCCTAAAAAGAAGATCTATGTAGAAAGTTATGTCGTCGTTATTATTAAATCTATGAAATCAAATCTATGTTTACGAAGGAAGTTCTCACCGAACTAATTTATGCTATGTTCACGCGATCGTGGATTGTGGAAAAAACGTGACAAGGCTCCAAAATTTCTGATTGTAGTCAATTAAATTCGGGTTCATAATAAAAATGATTGCTTCGCATGTTAAGTAATGGTACACTATGCATGTGTATGTGGGAAGAAATTATCTTGATTTCATTAGAAAGGACGATTGGGACCAGCTTTTAAGATATGTTACGAAATGTCAACGTGATTACATAATACTCGTCTGAATGTGACTACGTGAGAGCTCTTTGGTCCAAATATGTTACGGGCTTTCCGCTAAATACTTCCGTCCCTTTTCACAAAATGACACAGATTACGGGAAAGCGATTGAAAAGATATCGTATCAAAATCAAACTTGTCAGTATTTATATATTCTTATATAACTTAGCTAAATCACGCTCTGCTTAAGTTGAAATGTCTACCATCTATACCGGGCGGAAATTGCATGGCCGTGAGCGATTCTATGTTGCGAGATGTGTGGAAAGACGGCTAGCTATTCAAACATTCGCTCTTATTACATTATTATACTATTTTTTTATCTAGCCTGAGGTTGAGTCCCATTGTTGAGCAAGTTTTAACATTTTCAGATTCGAGTAAATAACCTTTATTTTATTTAGAATTACTATTGTTTGATTGACATAAAAAGTTGTTAAGCGAGTAGGAAGAAGAAATCGTTCAGTAATTAGTATAAATATAGCAACCATACGAATCGAAAATATTAGGTTTTAATATTATAATAAATTGTACAGTATGTTAATTAGGTAGGTAGTGTGACTTCTACCTAAATTAGAAGAGGAAGACCCAAATAGTTTTCTTATATAAGCTTGTCACTATCCAGTTTTCCAATTATCTGCACATCAAAAATCACTCCAATCCAATGCTCTATTGGACTAACAAACACATTTCTCCTTTACTTGAGGTCGGCCCTTATACGTCTCGCCTGGCTACTACTCACTGCTTGTGTTGTCTGAATGATCAGTTTATGTTTCAAATGATTGGTGACCAAGTCACTGGTGGTCGTCCTTTGCATTTTATCGCTTCTTTTAAACAAAAAACGTTATGGAATAAAAGATGGAAGTGGCAACAACTATCAGTGGTCGATGCTAATGATCGGTCGCACGCAATATAGATTACATCGCACTCGCCCTCGCAATTTCCGTGCGATAGTGCGCACGTCTTGCATGCGCGGTGTGCGTATTTTGTTGATTTTTCACAGGGTAGAAGACATCGGTTAGAATAAATACTAAGTTTACCAAAATATCGTATTTACGCGTTGTGTTGAGCAGGTAAAAGTTAACGTCAAAATTGACTAGTGTAACTAAAAACTCGCTTCAAATCAAAAAAATATTTTAGAAAAGCTGCTATATCGAATTACAAATGAGGAGTAGAAAGTCTGAAACCTTTGAAAGTCATCAATTCCAACTCAAAAAGTTATAGTTCTTGTATGGGCATTGATTCCTTTCGAACTAAGTAAATGGAAAAAGTACAAGTATTTATTTGAAGCAAATGTTAATATTTGAGTTTGAAAAAAATCCTAATTACTTACCAGCGCCTCGAAATAATGATGTAGATTTAAAATACCAACAAGGGCGGAACCATAGATTAATCATAGCACGCGCACGGACCTTCTACATCTATGGGTGGAGCAAAGACCTTTATTTCTTAAAAAAAGGTAATGCTTTTTTCTATCTAAGTATCTATGCTCGCTAATGTAAGAGCCCACGCAACGCGCTCTGATAAGATCGCACTCTAACGCTATATCCGTGCGATAGTGACGATAGAGGTACAATATGCGATTTGATTGAAAAAAAAACCATGTTGGTCTGGCTTCAAAATTTAAACATGCGCAGATTGTAGAAAGGGAAGCAACAAGTCACTATTTAATCTCAATTCCACCAATAAACATTCCATATAATGCTTTTAAATGTGGCAGAGTTTTGCAACTCCTGGCTTTGTCTATCCCGCAAGGGATAAGGATGTGACACTGAATCTGTAAATGAAGAAAAAATCGCTTTAAGCTGCCATGTAATAAAATAATAAGTCCAATAAAAATAAGATACCAATTAGCGTAATATTTAAAGTTCCATGCGTAGTTATTAAATATTGTGCTATGGACAATTAAATATCTCACCTACCTGTGGTGGTTCTCCCTTGCCAGAATTGCCTTAACCTTTACAGCAGCTGTATACATTAAAGCTGCTTTATGAAACCATCATCATAAAAGAACACTATGTTCAAAATTACATAATCCTCAAAAGTATTTCAAATCTACATTACGTATCCGTTAATTGTTATAAACATTTGTTATAGTAAGCAAGGAGTTTCGTGTAACGCTCTGTATATCTGTTCACATAATTAATTCGAAACTTTGATTGATTAGAGATCTCGGTTTGCGAATTCAAGTGTAAACCAAAATTATTTCACGCATACTATATATTTTACTGCAAAATACAATACAAGATTGAATTCATCCCAGTAATTTTCCATATTACACTACTGTATTTAATTAGTTATGAGTTTTTTTTTATCTCGCCTGTGAATGTTGTGTCCCACTGTTGGGCAAAGGTCTCCACTTTCCACTCGTCTCAGTCTTTTGTAAATTCTGTAGAACAGAGTACGAATTTGTCGATATTGTCCGGCCAACTCCTTCTCTGTCTACCTCCTCTTCTGCGGTCGTAATGTGGGCAAGTTCATTTCGAGAGGCGCCGGGCTTATATCGCGAGGCTCCATCGAAGTTTTTCGAAAGCGTTTTTTAGGTCGCAATTATTATATAGCAATAATCACAGCAATAATATGCTGTGATTATTGCTATATAATAATTGCTTAAATGCGCGTGGCATCTTACCATTATGCCTTATTTATTAGTTGGTGAAACTAGAGTCTGTTATCAATAACAGACTCTAGTCTTATTATATATATAAACTGTCGTCTCGCAAACGCGTGCAGCGGTGTTTCTACAATATGTTCGCGAATATATATATATATATATATATAGGTAGGAACCTTCCGAAGATGGGTGGTGGAAACGCAACCTTATGGTCGGGGTGCCGACGATCAGATACTGTGCGTACGGCCTCACTGTGATTTAGCGGACATGATTGATTACTGGCCAACACGTACATGTTTCTGCCCTCAAATTATTTTACGGCCCTATTTTATACCCTCGACATGAGAGGGCCGTTATAAGTTTATGTGTGTGCCTGTCTGAATGAATTTCCGTCAGTTAGTAGTTAAGAGATCGTAATGTTTCATAATATGACGTTAGCTGGTACTTTATATTATTAGAATTTAATAATTTGTTAAGTAATTCACTGAATCGAAAACTTATTAATTTTTGAACAATCTAATAACTTAAAAATATATAGATCTAACAGAAATCAATCAAATAGGTATTCGAAATTTGAATCATGCCTAATGGCGATAATCATGGCATGAAAAAGTTCTAGATTTAAGAATACGGAATACGGGTGTTCGATTTAAGGCCTCTGCAGAATGTGAAAGTTGGAGCGACCGCGACCAGCTGAGGCAACCGGCTTGCGGAGGAGACAGGCTGAAATTCGATCAATTATAAAATTGATTAGGAGCAACGACTCTGCTGATCAGAATTGATTTTTAAATGAACTGTCAGAACTACAATATAGGTACGTTTCTTTTCCGGGATTAAAAAAAACTCAAAAGAGCGGTTGGCACGTGCCGCGATGTTTTCTTTCAATTAAATTACTGGCATCTCATCATTAATATCTGCTCCTACTGAATATCTCTTTTTCTGTTCCATTAGACTTTATAATGTAAATGGAGAGGTACATTGGAATTTTTGGAACAGGTTACTTTTAGTATAATTTGTATCAGTCAACAGCACACCAGGTTATCTGCATGAACCTCTATGGCGTGGTAATAGCGTTGAGTTTGCAATGAATTTGGGTAGGTTGATGTGCCGTTGACTGTACAACTTGCGTAATACAGTCGAACTCTGGTGGTTAGATGAAAAAATAATTTTAGTGACTGTAAATTGAGTTGAGGTAGGTACACATATAATAATCGTATAAATTCGTAAGGTATATTGAACAAACAAAGCATTGTTACTAGTTTTTCGAAGTTAGTAGTAGAAGTAGCTGGAAATAGAATGAAAAATATCGATTAAAAAATACTACGTTACGTACAGTCTGTCAAGTAAGTCATGCAATAAAAATCATTTTTCATTCATTCAATGTGAAGAAAAGTATTGTACTCGTATGTTCTCCTCCTCCTGTATGATGTTCTCAACAGTTTGAGCTGAAATTTTGTACACACGATTAGTTTGGATGACAATGAATTATTATAATAAGCATGACCTGGTAGTGCACCCAGTTTACTGCACAGACATGAATTTTGTGGCATGCATTGATTGCACAATCTCTCTGACAACAAGGAAAGCTTGTATCAAAAATGACATTTATTATACTTGAGCCTATTCCAGCGTATTAATTAAAATTGAATTAATTCCATCGTGTGATACTTCTTGGCGCGACCATTGAGTATAATCTCAAAAATGTTTTGGTACATTTCATGAAAAAAGATGTACTTTAATATACTTTTCTTTAGTTTTGACGTTCGTGTCCAGTAGGTTTTTTTTGGCACAACCTCGCGAGATTTTTTGGATAATCAAGTGGTATTAATTATAGAAAATATATATGTAGGTAGTTAACTTTACAAGTCAATTTACAAGACAAATTACATGTCAATTATATAGTTTTTAGCAGGTATCATCCGATCGTAAATAATACTTCATATTACAACCCTCTAGTGAACATATGTCGCCAATACAATGACATTCCCGCCGGTCGCAGAGACTTTGAATTTGACATATTTCGTTTGAATTTGTTCCAGTATCGCAGAGCCGTCAAGCGTGAACTGTCTATGTAGTCTGTTCTGTAACATAGATTGCTATTGTATATGGTGTGTAGTCTACAGTTTGTCTAACACAGATGTATTTAAACTCAATAGGCTATTTTACAACAAGTCAAATCAGATACTTTTACACAGATGTATGATTCCTTATATTCAATAGGCTTTTTTACACCAGGTCAAATGAGATACTTTTTTCTAAATGTCAAAAACGATATATTTTTTTTTTTATGGAACTTGTATGACAGTGATGTCGTAGTGACGTCACTATTTCAATATCTCACATTGAGTCAATAAGCATTCCTAATAAACTAAATGATAATTAAAAATAGTAAATCATAAAATTGATCAATTGTATGTGAATATTTAAGATACTTCAAACATTTTATTTTTTACCCGGTAAAAAGCCTATTGAAAAATTCTCAGTTGATGTTTGTCTTGTCTATGATTTTGTAAACCAAAATTTCTTAGTTAATATTTATCTATATATCATTATCACATATTTCTTAATTGTTTGCATTTTTCTTATATGGTCTTTGTATGTACTCTGTTTTTGAATTGTGGTGTAGATCGTAAGCTTATAATTTTACTACTATGTATAGTTTTACTACAATTTGTTACGTGTATTTAAATAAAAGATACATTTCACCCCGGTAAATGGTCAGGTTCCCGTAGGATAATTGAAAAACTAATTATGAATCACAAATGCCTCAGAATCCCGGGTTAACATCCTTTAGACATTTCATCCCGGTAAATGGTCAGGTTCCCGTAGGATAATTGAAAAACTAATTATGAATCAAAAATGCCTCAGAATCCCGGGTTAACATCTTCTAGACATTTCATCCCGGAAAATGAGGAGGGTCCTGTAGGAAAATTAGATACATTTCATCCCGGTAAGTGGTCAGGTTCCCGTAGGATAATTGAAAAACTAATTATGAATCAAATATTCCTGGGAATCCCGGGTTAACGTCTTCTAGACATTTCATCCCGGAAAATGAGGGGGGTCCTGTAGGAAAATTAAAATAACAATCCACGAAGCCGATTTACTTTAAAATTTTGTAGAAACGTGTAAACAGAATATAAACAAATTGTTTTTATTGACTAAAGTCTGATATAGACATAATGGGCGCAGATGTATCAATATATCAATATAAAACTCTTCGTTACTGAGTGAGTGACTGACAACATACACCCGAAACTGCTGGGCGGGAAGCTGAAATTTGGCATGTAGGTGAGTGTAGGTGAGCACTAAGAGAGGATTTTTGGAAATTCTACTCCGAAGGGGGTGAAAGGGGCGAAAAGCTGTAAATATGAAAGTTCTACACCGTTGAAGTTAGTTACTTGAAAATTTGGATTTTGGTTGTTTACAACAAAGTTATGAATACGTGTTTCAGATTTTTCTGAAAATTAACTCTCAACCCCTTCAAAAGGGGGGTGAAAGATTTTATGAGACTTAATGCAATTTTCAAGATAAAAAGCTGAAAATTGGCACACTTACTTTTTGTAGTAAATAATAGTAGTAAATACAAAAAAAATCTTTAATTTACGTTTGCGGTTAATAAAAAACCTTAAAACGTCATGGAAAATGGGACGGCATGCGTTGCAGAAAGCGGGAGTGGGAGTAGGAGTGGAAATGGGAAGGAGACACGCAGTGGGAAACAGTACAGGACACATTGCAAAATACATGGTATGTAGGAAACGGTATGGGATATCTACTTTACATTACATACAGGAAGCGGGATTGGACAAGTTTGCGGGACGAGACACGCAGCGGGAAACAGAAAAATGAACTAAAGATGAGAAAAAATGTGATTTTGAATCATATATGTTTACCAGTCTTACAGAGTACGCGATAAAAAAAATACGGAGATTTTGGCTATGAAATTCACGCGGGTTCTAATAAATTGAGTGTGATAATAATAAATGTCCTCAATATTCCAATTTTAAATTATCATATAGGTAAAAGTTATTACTTTTATAACGGTTTCATTTAATAAAAAAATTAAAGTGCTGTTCATTGCATCGAGCGAGATGTAAAATGAAAATTACGCTCTTAATTTGTCTTCTCAATCCTTAGATTTACTTTTTCGTCGTATGTAATGATTTTTGCGTTGCGAATATAGTCTAGATAGGTAATAACAAATAAGTCTGGAGATGTTATTCAAGTGGCTATTCTACAATAGAAAGCCATTTTCCAATAGCAACAGGGTCATTGGAAACCCCCAATGTCCTCCTGGGGGTATTATTTTTGGCGCGAGCGCGATTGGGATGACGCCGGGCGAGGTATCTACTCAGTGTGGGACGCGACCTGTTGACGTGAGGTTGCCAAGTGCGCGAACAGCCCATTTGCGGCGGGACTTTTCATAAATTGAACGTTAATTTTTTAAATTCGATTCGGTCTGTTGATTTTGTTTGTGGTCAGGTTTTTAGTGATGTGAAGTTTATGCATATTTATTTGGAGTTTTAACAAGTAAGTGTACTTAACATAAAATTAAATAGGTATATTGTGTATCAGGTGTTAGTTGTTCATTTTATACATAGATATAAATATATTTTAAACTTTAACGTTTTAACGCATATATTTTAAGATTTATTACTATATTGATATTTATTTAATATTATTACATACAAAACATTCGAATCGATTAAGTATTTCTAGAATATTTTTTATTCTAACACCTGACTAAAAGAAACGTATCGTATAATTATTTTATTTCTCAATCAGCGAAAAATGTTGTTAATTAATGAAGGTTCATCGGATCAGCTCTATTGCAAGCTCCTGTTACAGTAAAACAGGATAAATTTCACCTTTCCTTGCTCCCTCTTATTTGTCCTTCGGTAAATTGATTGAACTTAAAAGGGATTTAATTTAGATTTGTTTAATTATAGGTACCTTGATTATTTCCATTCGATAATATGTTTCACTAAAATATGTGCTTATATAAAAAAATATATAACTAGGTATAAGTAGATGCATGTAGTAACACATGCATATCATAATTACATATATAATTTCAGACAAAATAGTTATTTTTTTTGAGTATTTATCATATCATCCTGTATTTTATGAAATAAACATGGAAATGTTATGATAATTATATGCTATCACTCAAGTAAAGATCGGTTCAGTCGATTTGTATTTTGTAGCGGACAAACACGAAACGTATTAACGATTATATAAACAAAACGAAATTTCAGAGGTTTCGCTTCTATTGAAATTTCAGGATAAATTGTATACTTTGTGCTATTCCAGCTATTCCAGTTATAATTCGCCAGTGAACCAAATTCAATCGAAATCAGTTAGTAGATTCAATGTGATTATGTAACAAACATCCTCACACACATATGAAAACTTTGCATAAGTCTATATGCAATGTTAGAAACCGCCTTGTCCGTCCTCAGATAAAACATGATTTAGAAATGGATAGATACATTTATTTATATGAGGTATAAAATATATATAAATCTGTGTATAAAAATTAATAGATAATTTAAATAAGTGCGTATTTAGATTGAAGTCATCTAAACAGATATAGCCGTCTTCGATGCCGCCACCTGTTACGCCCTCCCGCCTCCAAACGTTTTAATATTTATGTGCTACGTTTGCTTATATATTTATAGGATATAGGCTTCACAGAGTATATTTAGCGCAGTAATACATGTAATGTAAAGCTGTCAGGCTTTGTCGGGTCTGCTCATGCCGCGTTTGTCAGTACATTTGTGCATACTGACTGCCTTAATGCGTATACGTGCTCGTTTACTCTATATAATTGTACCGTACGCATTTTTATGACCGTCTGAATCAAATTTCAAATTCAAAATTTAAAAGCAGATTTGTCCATATATACAGGTATACATTTATTTATTATTATATTTTAACGCAGACTATATAAGGTAACAGTTTACCTTTTGCGTTTACTAACTATCGTTTTACCGTTAACTAACTATGTAAATTAAATTAAATCTCCCTCTAGATACATACAACAATATATTTAGCTAAAGCGAAACCAAGCGTATGATTATATTCCTTCAATATCATTAACTCGATACGTGATTCATTAACGCATATCCAAGGCATATTAGGCAAATAGCAAACACATATTAAGCCATATTTGTTCGTGGTTCGTGCATATTCATGATTAATATTCCTAACTAACTTTACACTCAGCCCGACGGATTTGTAACAAGTTGAACTGTGGAAGTTGTTAAATTTCTGGTGTTTTGAGACAACAGTAGTTCAGATTATTATAATCGGGATGGGACCCATTTGCAATAAAATACGTCGTTTTTTATTCCAATTAGAAGACATCTATTTAGGAAATATGACGTAGAAGATTTCGGATAACTTGAAAAATATAACAAAATAGTTGTAAAATTAGACAAAGAGGGTGGGCGACTAGTATTCGTTAAATTCCGTTTCCATTTGAGTCTTTCGGCAACTACATTTTAGCAAAAAAGAATGTATGTACAACGCAACTGGGTGTAACGACAAACTTAACTTAACTTACTGCAGTTCGAAAATTGGACTGAAAGTGAACTGAAATTCAATGGTTAATTTTTACGTGAACCCTGGTCACAGCTCTGGATGTAACCTACATACGAAGATGAGAGAGATAGAGAGATTTGACGAGTGTGAAATGGAGAAAAATCTGTAGGAAAATGGATGGGTTCCGATGCTTTAGGCTGAACCACGGAAACGCTTAGATATACTTATTATGTCGATGCGAGACTGTATATTTTCGTTATCTAGAGTTTCCTACAATCAGTTTGACGCAACACTACATTAATAAACCCTGGTTAAAACTGGGGATTATTTATGAATGTGATAAGCCTTATCTTCGCCAAAGTAATACAAAAATTTTGTTACGCTTTTATCCGGTGTGGCCGAAAAAAAGTTAGGTTTTCAGAACGGGAAATAAATTGTAACTATTTGTAGTTTGCCAAGAAAGAATGATAGTTTATTAATTTATAACTATATTTACCAAAATAACAGTATATCACCTTATCCCAAGTGTCCTAAAAGTAAACTGACAGATAATTTAGTATTAAATTGTATCATAAATGTATTTTAGAGTACAAAAAATGGAGGCAATGCCAACAACAAGCTGGACTATTGCAAACTGAATTCTAGTAAAATGAAATCAGAAATTATGCGACGTTCAATGGACAAGTACTCTTCATATGAATACAGATACGTATCGATCGGTAGACTACAGGCAGTAAGTACGCGGCGAGCAAATAAATAATGCTAGTACGAAAATTGGTGTCTCGATCCTGTACTGGTAATGTACATAGAAATGTACGTACGTATCTATGAAATATTATTATCCATACTAATATTATAAATGCGTAAGTCTGTCTGTCAATTCCGCTTTCACGGATAAACCACTGAACCGATTTTAATGATTTTTGGTATGTGTCTAATTATTTTTTTCAAAAATCGACCTCTTAGTGATCACTCTCAGTTATTAGCTCCAGTGTCAATGAACTGATTTTTTACTTCCCATTTGAGAACCCGCAAGCACATTTGTTGGTGAAGATGCTGAGATAAAAAGTATTACAGTTATTTGTAAATTAAATTGTAATATTTAAAGTAATTCTCGTATATGTCTTCGAATGCTAAGTATTCGAAGGCCAAGGTAACTTAATTATATTTTGTTTACCAATCCATAAAAAAGCCATACTTACTAAGTTGCCATGACATGAAAAATTGAAAAGCTAACTGAGACATATACGAAAATTAATTTAAATTTGATGAGACGATATAAAATGACCTTGGGCAATGCCTTCAAATTAAGTCAAAATATTCAAGATCTTTTCTTTATTGCAATAAGCAAATAAGCACTTTAGTTAATATATATAGTTTATAATTATACTCAGTTATATAAGCCCAAAGGTTCCTTATTTTGACTACTTACTCGTATATGTTCTTCGTCTGTACTTTTTTATTTTGAGACGTAAGTATTTTATTTAACGTTCAATTTATGACTGTCATACGTGAGTTACATTTACCCAAAACAGATGTTTATGGGCCGTTATTTATCTGAGTTTGCCGTTTATTATCTGTGGAGAAAGTAGTTCCATAATTTGTTTCTTATGGCTACGAAATAGGGTATGCATTTGAATGCAGACTTTCGTTGCTGCTCGGATCTTGATGTAAGAATTCAAAATATACAATACATCATCATCATCTCCGCCCCTTTCTCCCTATATGAGCATATGCCTGTCTTCTTTTACGTCAACCTTCTCTATCCGGTTCTAATCTAACCCACGTACGACTTGCGACTTTGGTAATGTCATCTTTCCCCAATTCTAGGCCACCATTCAATACTAATACAAAAAAATACAATACAATACTTAGTCTAAATAAATTCAAGAATAATCTTGACTTATTTTTATTACACATTAAATGTAAATATTGAAATAAATCGTTGACAGATGTTCGACATTCTTGTTGAATACAAACTTAATGAATACACCCAAGTTTATTAAGTTTGTTTCAATGAACATTGGCTTAATTGCAGTAGCACATGCATTGACTAGTCTGTTCTAAATCTATATTGTAGTTTAATCAGTTACATGCAGGCGACCTCGTGACAAACACAATGTCTAAGATTTAATGCTGATTTTATCATTTAATTAAAATATTAGATTAAGCACTTGGACAGGGTTCGGTTGGAATCTGATAGATAAAAATCCTAAAAATTCCTAAAATATTAACCTGAATAAATAACGTAGCAAGCTTTAAAAATTGCATATTTAACACATTTTTTGGTTGTTCCAGGTGAGGTGTAAATGTCAGTAAAAAGTATTGGAAATGTGTAAAGTGTGTGAGTGAGTAGTGGAAGTGTCACACGGAAGCACGGTGGACGGCGGCGGCGGCCGCAGTCATGGCAATAAGTTGACGACTGTGGCCGGCCGCGCCGCACGCCGCTCAACCACTCGCGTGACAGGTGAGACAGTAGATAACATAATGTCACACAGGATCGCTGTGGGCGGCGTAATCATGGCAATAAGTTGACGACTGTAGCTGGCCGCGCCGTACGCCGCTCGACCACTCGCGTGACAGGTGAGATAGTAGATAACATAGTGTCGTACACACAGGTCACACAGGAGAGCAAAGGTCGGCCGCAGTTACAACGCTTAGTTGTTGACTTGAAAAATGTGTAATTTTTACCCGTTACTATATAGCGCTACAAGAATCGTAGCGACATTTCGTACCACTGTCACCGGTACATCGGTATGATGATATAGTTTATACATTGTATTGATATGGAGGCATCTTGAATATACCTTTATATAAAACATTGCAAATCATATTATTAGATATTAGGTATATAAAATGATAAAATAAATGATTAAAGAATCAACCCTTCGTCGCTACACACGTTAGCTATTTAATTCAAAAATCGTTGCGATAAGAAACAATTTCCACATACAAGCAATTTGCGCACGCCTCAAAGATGATTACGAAAGCGGCAATCTTTATTTATGGCATATTTCCATACACGTCCCCTTTAACTTTAGTCAGCAAGCCGAAATCTAATTCCTAGTAAATTATTTTGAGAGGGAATCTGACAGGGACGAAGTGAATTTCGTTAAATCCTGAATTCGAGTTTCTCCCGGAAAAGTTCCGGGACGTGAATGTTTTGGTAACAACCTGGCTTCTCGTATTTTTTTTTGGTTTAAGTTGATGGTATGTCGAAGGTAGAAAAATATAGGATTTATCATGTTACTGTACGATACCAAATTTAGAATTAAATAAAAGAATCAATTTAGTCCGGTTTGTTAAATATACTGAAGTCAAAGTATAGGCAAGCTTTCTCAGTCAGTCTATCAGACAAAGACCTTTGTCTAGCAGTGGACTTCTTGTGACTAAAATGAGATTTGGTAGCCTTACTATTATTAACACGTCACTGAAGAAGATGGCAGTCAAATCGTCTGTCGAGTTTTGTTATTATTTATATTCATATAAAATTTGTTTTATATATTAATTTAGATTTTCCCAAGGGAACGATAATTATCCGGAACGAAAGGTAGCCTACGTACTTAATCGTACTTCTAATTAGGAGGCACAAAATTTCAGAATAAAAGGTTTCAGGTTGAAAAGATAAATGTGGAGATGTGACATACCAGTTACACATTTCACATTAATAATATTTGTTGGCATTGGAATATTGGTAGACGTCAATAAATACTCATAAATTATACAATACATTCGTGAAATTGATAACAATCCAACGGCACATAATCCTTCCCTAACTTGAGCTTGGCAATTTTTTATGGCTGTACTAGGTATATATTGGAAAACTTGCTTACCGTTATAGAGATACAAACTGAAGTGTTTGCTGATTGGTTAATTTTTCAATAAAATTCTGGGCAATTAGCTAGGTATTAAACAGAAAGCCTATTTATAGGCTTTACGTAGGGTGTCTGAAAGGTGCGCTGTGTGCCTGCAAACACAAATTTGTGAAATTACAGATAATGATCTTATTTATTTATCAAAAACAGTATGGCACAAAAAAATACGGTAGTGTATGAGAAATTAGTAGCAGAGTAAGCAAACGTATGTACGTAAGGCTATGTTAACTATGATTATATATAATAACTATGATTGATGAAGCCGAAAGATAATAAATATCAAAAAATATCAATAGGTAGTACAGTAGTAGACAGTCAAACAAATATAACAAAGCAAAGATACTTATCCGCGCCTATATGACAGTAATAGGTAACGCCGCAGTATGACATTATGTCGGCCACCACAACAGTATACATACATACATATTGTGTGATATAGAATACATATTTTTGTAGATCGTGGTGTCCCGGAGATTAATAGTTCTTTGAGGCACTATTGGTACAATGTGTTCATAGTGGTGTGTGGAGTAGAAAAGGCTTTATAGTTTTGTATACCTATCTGTACTAACGATACTTTTTCCTTCAACGTTCGTCAAATCAGTCATGCGGCTTTCGTGTGCGCTGATTGGCTTGTGGATTACAGGAGCACGATCGTGTGTGTATGTGTAGCTTAATTAAAATCACCACAAATGTTGCACAGATTGAATTACTGGTATGCCTTTGTCGCTATTACACTGTAATCGTGCAAATATTATGATGTGATGATGGTACATGAAAATGAATTAGGTATAGTTTCATCAGTGAAAGTAATTCTTGGAATAACATAATTCAATTGAACATATCTTAGTCGAGAATAAAACCGTATTTATTTTAAATATTCATAATCATCACTACATAAGTCGCGTCCCGCTGTCTGTCCCTATGTATGCTTAGATCTTTAAAACTATACAACGAATTTTTTTGATGCGAGTTTTTAAAACAGAAAGTGTGATTCTTGAAGAACGTTTATGTGTATAATTAACCCGAGTGAAGCTGGGGCGGAGCGCTAGTTTTAATATATTTTACAATAAGTATTTAGTAAAATTTTGTCCAACTTATAATGTAGGTAATCAGAATTCGGATTAAAAAAGTTTATAACAACTGAAACATAAAGTCAGTGCTCAGGTTAGTTGTAATATACGCCGGGCCATAGCTTGACAAAGTGGGACCGCATATGTGCGGTTTCACGGCCGCCGCTGGATTCTCGCTACCTATACACAGGATGTCCTAATTATTGCACTTCGTAAAAAATATGATTTAATGTAGAGATACTACTACTAGAGATGCTGCGCATGATGGATGTTCTGATCTAGCTGTTAAATTACTATACCTACTTAGGTATTATTTCAGGTAGGATTCCGATGATTATTAGTATTTGTATGTGTCCAAGTGCATAATTCTGAACATTTTTTTTTAATAATTTGTCAAAGTTTATAATCGAGCATTTAATATGCTTAAAATTATCACGATGCATTGTTAATCTTGGTTTTAAATGTATCATAGCACAATCGAATATTTCTGGATTGCTAAAAACCATATAGGTACCTAAATATAAAATCCTTGCGGATATTATACTTATAGGTAAGGCAAAAAAATATGTATTACAAAATATATCAAAATAGTCTTATTAAATCTATGTTTAATAATTTAGCTATTTTTCAATAGTCTTATTAAATCTACTTATGTTTAATAATTTAGCTATTTTACTTTTATATTTATTACATACATTTTGTTATAATAAGTACTATTAGGCGAACAATTATTGGAAAATCTTTTAGCTTTTTGTATGAGTCCTGTCTAACTAACTTCATAATGCTACATAATGAGGTCAATTATGCTGCTGTTCAAAAGAAAATTCGATTTAGGAGAGCAAAATTGATTAACTAAAATTTACAGATTGTTTTCAAATATACCTAATAGAAAAGCCACATCAAACCACGCACATGTAAGTTGAACAATCCTACTAGTTTTGAGGATGTGTGTATGTATTTAGATATGTTACTCTTTCACGCAAAATCTACAGTACCGATTATTATGAAATTTGGTTCATGGGTACAATACCTATAACCTGTAATAATACATATGGTACTTTTTATCCCAAAATTCCCACGCGAGCGAAGCCCCGGGGCGCAGCTAGTAATATCTATAGAAATATTCTGTCATCATTATCTAAAAGTTACAATAATAAATTAATAAAAAATTTCCTTACACAAAAATTAAAATGTTCTTATGTGTTCGAAATACAGAATACGAACAAATCCAAAGTGAACACGCCGTAGAGTAGCAGAAAACCCGTGTATACGGGTAACCGACGAACTACGAAATAGGAGTAAAAAAGTTGACACACTGAAATATTGTACAGTTTGCCATATGCTAATGAAAGTTAAAGAGTTTTGACGTTTGCTGCTCTGCAAACCTTTCAATGAATTTTAGTGGAGTGCTATGAATTCGTGTGTTTAACCCTCGACACTAAACAGGGGTTTGATACTGTGTAGTATCTGTATGTCTGTGTCATAAACCGGATATTATTTTTTTCGATTTTTTCATCGAAACAGTTTTTCTCTACGGCTTAATATTGACAGTTTTTTTGTATTACTAATATTATAAATGCGAAAGTCTGTCTGTTTCGTTTTCACGGCTAAAGCGCGGCACCGATTTTGATGAAATTTGGTATGCATGTAGTTAAAGATCTCCGTTCAAATATACTACTTTTTTCACAAATCAAACCCAAATTATTATGGTGGGGGTAAAAGTCAGCGAAATTCACGCGGGCGAAATCGCGGCCAAAAGCTAGAATTCTATAGAATATTTTCCCAGCGGACCCGCGAAGTACTAAATCTTATATTTTGTTAAAATTTTCTACATATAAATGGGTTTATAAATAAAATGCATTTCGTCAAGTAAATATCGACAGTTGAATAAATTTACCCGTCGAAAGATTGAGCTATCGAGCAAGCAGCTTTTACCATAACTGAATAGCTCCGCGGGCTAAGCCCAATCCTTCCATTGATTGAGAGCGCCTTGGAATCCAGAATATGGTTTCCCGATACATATTAGTGGCGATCGGAGCCGGCTTATATCGTGTAAAGGTCTATTATTGGTCGCATGTATGCCTATTCCTATATTCTAGAGGACACCATTCCTTGGTTATGGTTACCAATTTTCAGAAAACTTTATGTGTATCTAATAAATTGATAACAAATTATGAAAATTTTGAAAATAATATTTCATTCAACGTTTAAAATCGATGTTCTTGTCGGTGGAGTTCTTTCCTCAGCAAGAGGCCCTCATGATTTTTTTATATCAATTGTGTCCATCCATAGATCTGTATGTGTTTATAGATATATCAGTGTCTGATGCCACATGCCACAACCAGTGGCCTCAAAAGTAAGTGATAAAATATATAGATAGATATAAAGCCATTATCCTGGCTGGATATAAATCGTTATGATCGAAGATAAAAACCTTTATGTTAGACCGATTTCCCGTCAGTTTTCCCTCATATATCTTCTTAATTTCTTGTACCTACTTGCGTTGATATCATATCGTATGGTAGGAATTTAATATTTTCTTAATCTTCTAAATTACTAAGATGTTTTTAAATGTTTATGTATTCCAATTTTTAGTCATTTCGTACGACATCCACAGTAGCAGTGGTCCTATTCTAGGGCGGGAACGACACGGCAAACTAAAAAGCAATATTTATTGGTTTCCTTATTTATAAATATTACATCAATGTAAAAATATAACTTATAGCTGCGCCCCGGGGCTCCGTTCCCGTAGGAATTTCAGGATAAAAATCACCCTATGTGTTATTCTAGGTTATTTTCTACCCTACACGGGTAGAAAATAACCTAGAATTTTATTTTAGAAACCAAATTTCATAACAATCGGTCCAGTATAGATAATGCGTGAAGAGGTAACAAACAAACTTACTTTCGCATTTATAATATTAGATGGGTTTGGGATTATTTGTTCGTTTGATTAGTTTGATAGAGATCTCCTTTACATAATAGTATCGAACGTTCATATGATTGTATTCCAATTATAGAGATCCGAATGTTAATTGATAGTTACATTGCTATCAGACACCGTTGCTAGGCGCAAGGAATTACAATACGGCTTCGTAACTGATAGGAATCTGAACTTAGTCAACAATGTATAAGGATTTAAGAACATAAATTATTAGAATCTGTTTTTCACCATTTTTAGTATAGTAGGCAAACGAGCTTACCTACCACCAGGTAACACGCATGGTTGCCTGAGGTTAAGCAAACATTCGAGTAACGATTCGGGTCACCGATAGTCGCAGTATTAATCTTAATTTTCTTTTTGTAATCGAAGAAGAAGAGCCATAAAAATTAGTAATAGAAACCTATAATCAGAATCGCATATATAACTATTTCGACAAAAGTACTTTATAGTTTTCTGAAAAATTTTAATCCATAAACGAAGCTTAACATTATTTAAAATATATATATATATATATTTTAATATTTTATTTCAGTGTGTATATCTAGTAAGAATATTAATGTTGACTGGTGAAGTACTCGGGAATTGCTTACCTTCCCAAGCTATAAAGATTGCACTGATGTATAAGAGCAAAGTTAAAGCGAGCTGCGAACGACAGAGCAATTATCGCGGATACTCTGAGGGCGGATTATAATGCACTCTGCACAAAGCCTGCACTTACGCCTGTAATACTATGACATAGGAAGGGCTGGCACTGCACATTATCACAAGAATAATATATGCATTTTTCTTAGTAGGTACACGCCAACGCCCCTTTTTCCATTTTTCATTCGCGAGTCTACTGGAAGAAATTTCTATAGAAATAAATAGTACCATTGTACTTAGTTTTGTATTTGTTAATTTTATATTTATATATAACATTATTTGGAGTCAAATTGAGTAGCAGTGTTATCAATTATACACGCATTAAATCATATTTTTAATTACCCTTTAAGCACAGCCCTGTTCATCCTGATACCGTGTCGTTGTAGTTGTAACACTACCTACCTTGCCTCCTGTCTCGTTCACTGTGCGCCATCACGAGTATGACACTCCATTCGCTTTAACTGCCGACGACGGTTAATATTTCACTGCTTGGGCGCTTGTCAAAAGTGGTATACATTGAAAATACTTAATATAATCTGTCTGTAAGTATATTTTTTTCATAGTCGTATTCCTCACGGCTGAGGGTTGTGGTAACAAATACAACAACTTTCTTGCCACTATTAATGGAGTAGTGAATATAGGGTATAAATGTTTATTATCCGTTAAGCGACAATAGCATTTCGAAAGAGCGTTGACGTCATGCTGGCCGGTCATGAAATCATAGCGGAATTTTTAAAATGAAAATATTTAATTTTGTGCGAAACTCGTAAAAAAGAATTGCTCTAAGATTAAGAATTGCTTACTGATTAGAAAATGATTTCAAAATTAAAATTTAGAGCTGTGTTAAATAGTTGCTTTATAATCTGACAAAATTTTGGGCAAAAAAAAGCATCTTCATATTGAAAAATAAAACAGTAGGTAGCCTTTTATATCGATTCTTACACATGACAAAAATAGATCTCACGCATAAAAAAAATAATATTAGAGAATATGTCTGAGAGTTGTCTTCAAAGAAGTGAGGTATTTACAAAGATGTGTTCTTAGAAATATTTTTCTTGAAGCTTTAATACATCAATATAATGTTTAAAGTGCTTCAAACTAAGGAGAGCATTTCATTTACGACGTCGTCTCTCAGTAGTACTGAACCTGTACCTGAACGATAGGTTAGTGATATCTAATTCCTTGCCTGTGATTCTAATTATGCCTGGGAGAATTTAATTTTTTTTTACATTAAAAAAAAGTAATAAACAATTACACAAACACTTTATACAATTTGTAAAATACTTTGACGCCCAACAATGCCTTTACACTGTTATTGATTTCGAAGCAAAAGGATGACGATAAAAAAAATATTTTCCTTAATTTTCGACCCGCCATTTTCCAGGCTAATTAACTAACCATCTCCGAATGTTAATTACCCTCGCCATTGGGACTTTTCTTTACAAAAAGAAAATATTTTATCACGCCATCCTTATTTCACACCTTTTTAAATATTTAAAGCGATATTTTTACAAAAGTCAATTTATCTTGTATTTTCTAGGCAAAATGATGGCTGATTATGGAAAACAATAACCCTATTGTAATACGTAAAAATACTCCGAGTGCATCTCATTTTGTTTATAAAATAGATTATTTTAAATCCCCATTTACGCTGTACAAAATTTAATTAAAGCGTAAACTGAAACCCTTTAGTTGTAGCTTAACGGTTCGCCGCACAACAAACAAATTCGAAATCTGCTACAACGGGCACCGTATTTGTTGATTTTCAGCTAATTAAAGAACATATTCATTAACGTAATTAAATTTACAAAGCCTTGCTTCCATTGCTTTGGTTTAACAATAGAGAATTAACTTGAAGTAAACCAAACGAAGATGTATATGTAAGTGGGTGTTGGAATCCATTTCCAGTCCATCTGGTAGGGGTGCTTGGCAACGCTCCAGGCACCTGTTGCCCTGGAATTCCCTCCCACTCTCCTCCCCCTAATGGAGTGTGAGATGGCATCCATTTGTATATTTAAGATTTTTCAAATGCATAGAAAATATTATATAGTGTGCGCGACAAATAGATTTCAAAATTCGATATTATCTGTTTTTTATGTTGTTACATTATGTTTACATATTAGTATTAATACGACAGAACGGATTTATATACCAATTTAAGGATTTTGACAATGATTTTAAATAAACATTTAGAACGGATTTCTCTTAGTATATATTTTAGTTACAAGATTCTTACTAATAACAATGTCATGACAAATATTAGAAGAAAAATGCTAGTTGTATTTTTTAAAACGGAGAACAATTTTGTATCTTATTATTTCATATTTTTAATATTACGTAACTGTATAAATCAACTTATATATTGTATCATCTTGGTAAAATGTATTAAACTCCGTGTAATGAACCTCGCAGTTGTAATTTTCCCCAACACCGTCCAGGGATTACAAAGATCTGTAACATTCCACGTTGTCCAATGTATTTTGGATACATAAGAATAATACATATTCACATACTTATATTTTGTATATATTTAAGATTTATGAATACAATTATTCTAATACTATTACTCTAATCATAACTCATAATTTACATGGGCCAAGTAAGACAGATCATCATAATATTTAAGATAAATTTCCTTTGAAAAATAGAAAATAATGAAACAGCTGTCTTTATTATGAGACCTTCGTATAGAAATTAAAATAAATTAGTAACAGAACGTTAACTAACGTTTTGGATAAAGTTTTGTTCAATATAGGGACATGGGAGATAGCTATTAATAATAAAAAATACGTGTGACATGGAAACGCGATATTCATTATGTAACATGATCTTGAATTTATATATTCCCAAGTTTTTCCTAAGCAAATAGACCGCCGCAGGAGGTATTCATTAAGGTGTGTCGAGAATTCGAGATCTTTGCCTGACGTTTATTGGCTCCGTTCGGAAGGACGATTCGTTACTTTAGGAAAATTCGCTGCTGTACAAATAACTACATATACAATTTTATTGTATCTCTGTCTCTCTGATCTAAGTGCGCCATATAACGACAGCAAATAGTATTTCTAATTTTATTTCTTCTCCTCTTCGTGCGGTTTTTGTAATCCTTAGTTCTTAGACTATACAATGAAAATATATTTTTTGATAATATCAAGTCAGCACTTCTTAGGTCTGACATTTCTGCCAGGAGGTAAGCGGAATAGGAAGTTTGTTCCCGATATATTAAAAATGTCAAAACTCGGCTTATGTAATACACCTAGTATTACATAAGTCGAGTTTCGACTTCCGAAAAAAAATTGGATTACTGTTTTTTTAATTAAATAAATATTTGATTGTGTGAAAAAAAATTCCAAATGTATACGTTGTATGTATACATTTAAGGCACAGTAAGCTAAATATTAGCATTTTAAAATTATACATGAACTAGACACTATAGACGAAATCCACAATAATCCACTTTTTTCATTTTCCACTGAATCCTGACTTATTAAAAGGATTTCAGAAACCATAATTTAATTAAGGGGAACAGACGAACCCAAGATTCCATATAATTAATACAGGAAATGGCAGAGGATACACTTTTTCATTCTTTCTTCGTAAATTTTTTAAAGTAATTAAATAATTAAGAAAAAATAAAGCGTCCTGCTTTATTTTAATATTATAATAATATTTTTCTTTTTGTGAAATTCTTTGTCGTATTTTTTTATTTATTAGACTAACTACACATAGCGCTAAGATTTTCTTAAATTATTTGCTGTAACAATTTCTGAATAAGCAATAAAATGATGTAATATTTACGCCGTAATTTTTGTTTCAACTAAAAATCCTCCGGGACATTGTATCAAAGGGCTAGAGAAGAAAATATATATTTGTATATAAAGTAATTAACGGTAAGTATATTGTATAAGATAAGATATAGCTTTTCTCAAAAACTGATTACAAATCAAATTAATTTAAACGAGTTTTAAAGTACATAGGATAATAGCTTTCCTGTCATAATATAAATTATCATTATAATTCATTGATAGAACGAGGTTAAACGAACGAATCACTTAACCAAATCATTACTCCGTCAACATGCTGTCAACATCATTAAATATGAATAATTGAAAATCAATCGGATAACATAAGGGAATGTGCACGGATCTCTTAGTAATAAAGTACACTCAAGTTCTGGTTTGATGTCGTCAAGGATCATTAATCAACATTTATTTGCAAGAAAACAGTGTCCAACTGAGTATGATGAGTAACGTATGTATAGTAATAGATGGTTTAGGGATCGTTGCACCGGTCAATTTTGACGTTAACTTTATCTTGCACTACACGTCTACACGTAAAGTTGATTCGATTCAAAATCCAATCCAAGCTTTTACTAAGAAACATGTATATTTAACCTTAAAGTCATAAATTTAAAATCCTAACTAATATTATAAATGCGAAAGTAAGTTTTACATACTTACATATAGTTTCAAGTATGGAGAAGGACAAAGGGTACTTTTCATCCCGGAAAATTAATGCGGTCGAAGCCGCGGGCAAACGCTAGTATATTATAATACACTGAAAGAGGGAGGGAAGTTCCATACGCCAAAATAGTAACTTTTCTTGCCTACAGTTCTGATACGATGTCATTGGAATCTTCACGATTTAAATTAGTTTACAAATTCTCAAAAGGCTGGCAATGGTCCTGTGACTTCACTGGTTTTTTATGAACAGTGATACATACCATTAGGTGAAACGCTCGCTTATTTGCCGTCCTATACCGTAAAAAAATGCAAAAGTCACAAAGTTACATCTGGTGTCCATAGGGAATAATTTCGGCCACAAAATGTCTCATTTTTGACACTTCTATACTTTTATTCAGAGTTTCGTGAGAGTGTGGCAGCTGTCACTAACTTTGCGTACTGACAGTTGACCTGTTGCCCTTAACCCTGTCTTGCCCTTGCCCTCTGTTACATAACTTTGGGTTTCATTAATGTAATACTCATTTCATCATGATTAAAAATTACAATTTGATTTTATCGGGACTAAATTCCAATATAATAGGTATCGACTTTAGAAGTTTGATTATTATTTTAACATTAATGTTTCAAAAAGTGACTTATCTATTTCTTATTATACAAGTACACAAAGTACAAAAAGATTTTAATTAACAAATAACGTAAATGACGTATAACTATTACAAAATGTATATGTCACCATAGAAGGAGGAGGAAGAGGAGGAGGAGGAGGAGGGAGATGAAGGAGAAGAGAAGTAATTAAATAAAACACAATACATATGGTTTGATTCCAACATAACAACGGCGCGGCGGCGTATATCAAAAACTATCTTCGTACAGGAGATTGAACACAAAATTGAGTTCAATTTTCCGATGAAACTTTCACTGTACGCTGAATATAAAAAAAAATTAATGCAAAAAAGTTAGATATGCAATTTCGCGAGTGTGTATTGTTATATAAATATTGAAATGAAAATCTGGCTTTAATTTATATTTCATTCCTTTGTATTCAATTCAAAAATTATTTTCTGTTCGTAATTCAAAAGTAAAGTTAAATTCAAATACGCCACGAACTTAGAACTATATTTTAAAAACGACTTACCCGATTTTGATGCCTCACGAACTTAAAAATTCTATTGACATTACCTTTTACATTTCATCAAAATCAGACCAACGGTTCATACCAACATACATACAAACAAAAATATTTTTCCCCGAGTTGATTTATATGTACATGTTATATGTACACAAAATTTATCCATTAATCATCTTTTATGAAGTCTTAAAATTTTCACAAGGAAATACTAATCGTAAACTTACCAGACGAAAATTAGATTAAAAAACTAGCTATAAACTCACCAGACGAGAATAAAAATAATTCAGTAATTGCTGTTGTAGGAAGGTACCTATAATCTCGTATATAAAGTCCATTATCCTGATATGAAATACAGTTAATATAATAAAAACAGAGCTATAACACTTAGTGTAATCATTTTAGATGGACGATAAAAGCTGTGGTTATTGAGAACGATCGTAAAAGCGGGATTGACTTTGTGACACTCCATTTTATGGGGTGCTAGGCGATTCTCGACTAAGCTGTTGTGTATCAGGGTGGAAAAAATTAGCATAGATAGAAGGCTTATATCTAGCAGCTTACATAATATAAAAATATGTCCTACTGTCGCGTCTGTCTGTATAAACGCTCGAAATAAACTATAAAACTGTTAGACGGATTTTTGTACGATTATCACCAATAGATAGTGTGATTCTTGGCGAAGGTTTACGTGTATAATTTATTATGGTTTTACCCAAGCGAAGCTTTGACGGGTCACTAGTTGATGATAAACTATACCTAATGGTTATATAAAAGGTAGATAAAACAGTTTTTCCTACGAGGATAATTAAATACAACTAACGTTCAAAAAGGCGTGTGGGACCTAAGAATAGCACCACCCATATCGTCCCTGAGATGTCATATCATGTGACTAAGGCCTTGGCAGCTGATATGCAACAATAACATTCTCAAGGAGGGTTGGTGTCAGACAGACACTGGTTGTAAAACCACAGTCGAGTCTTCAAGTTTTTTAAGGTTTGCTTTTTGGCTGTCAGATTTCGCAGCGTCACAGCCTCGAACGCCACTGCGAAGATGAGAGAAAGAATGTCCAAAAAGCAACACAACACAAATTTATGTCACAATTTGTGCAAAGCGATCAATAAAAACATTTTTTTTTATTAATATAAATCGCACAGAACTTAGATCGTTTGTACAGGTTTTAATATTTAGAATTACATGCTATTTGTCTAGCCAAGTCCAGGGGCCGGTTATTTGTAAGCTCACAGCGGGAATGTTTCAAATCAAACAAGTTGAACAATACAGTTCGTCTATCGGGCATCAAAGCTATTAAATAGTTGGGACTTGGAAATCCTGTGCCCCGGGTTGTTTACCTGTTGTGCAAGGAGTTTCTAAAAATGTATTTTATGTAAGTATATATATTTTTTAGATATTTTTGAAATTAGATAAACTGGTAATTAGGGTAATAAACCAAAAGCTTTCTTACAGTGGAGAGAAAAATCAAGCTAGTCAAACTATAGGTACAACTTTTACCTTCTACTACACCCTTTCTTTCTCTCTTCTGAGCGTTATCCCGTTTTCTCCTCCAGCCATTGGGCGTCGGAGCCCAGGGTCCGCTTTCCAATTTTTCATCTCCACTTCATACGTCGCATCCCTACTTGCATCAGACCATGTCATGTGTCACGAAATCAAGCCATACCTCCACTTCTGATTTACTTTATACATTCTCAGCTCCTGGGCTAATTAACTGAAAGTCACGAAGATAATATGGTTGGTTAGTACCAAATATCGCGGATAGTGGAGAGTACATAAAGGAAAATTGGCTATACCATATCAATACTTGTTTATGGAACCTCTCGTTGTTGTTAGCTTAAATCCCTGTTCAGTTTTTAGTAATATGAGAACGAGAAGGAAGACGAAAAAGTAGGAACGCGGGCCCTTAACTCCGAAGCTCGTCGGCTAAAAAAGAAACCGGGAGAACGCTCAGATAAGAGAGAGAAAGAGAGTTTTTAGTAATATAAGCTTCTCCTATGTTTTTTCCGTTGCTGTTTCTATACAAATTATGAAATGATAGGTCTATTAGATTGCGCTACCTTACCTTTCTTTGTATCTTCTTTATGAAATAAAGATTTTACAAACAAACTATGTGATTGTTTACAGAAGATATCTATTTTATTTATAATATATTCATAGATATTGAAATCAAAATAAACATCCTGTGAAGCGAGTATTGTACTTATGCTGTTTTATTTACGTACTCGTGTGCAAATAAAAGCGCGCTCCGCGCATTCATGTGAATTGTGAATGGCCTTCTCCATAGATTTATATAATGGTAGATACAGTATCTTCATAAAGAAAGAGAAAACTACAAAATATAATAATAACTACAAAAAACATATATATATATATATATGTATATATATATATATATATATATAGCCGAATCAATAGTATATATATATATATATATATACTATTGATTCGGCTCACACGCCATCTGATATGTTTTTTTTTGAAACAAATTATTATAGGATCAATTAAAAGAGGGTTGCTCCAGTAATCTGCGCAGAAAAACGTACCTACGCCATTTTGTCTAAACGTTTGCGGCGGCGTGCAGGTCAACGTCAAAGATGTCTGGTGCAACCCACCCTTAAAATTTAACTCCACAATTGAGTGTTGAATCGCTCACTTCACACATACACATAGCACACTCGATGGCATGACATACGTTATCTTTTATCTTATTAATCTGTTGTCATCAACCGCCATTGATCCAGCTTCTATCTATATATATATATATCTAAAGACAATCACGGATGTGCAAATATTCCAGTCGTTCTCAGAATGTTTGCAACGAATAGATTAAGACCTTCGCTTGTTTGCTATTCAGAGTTATCGTCCGAATTTATCGAAGCCAAGAATTTTTAAGGTATTTTCCAAATTATGTTTATTTAGGACTTTGATAATTAGGTTGGCGACAGGGGGGAGGGTACTAGTTGATAATAATTTCATGTTAAGTATTTCATAATTTGAAATAGTCTTTATTTTGCCTCTATTTCACGCTTTCGAGTAAAGTTCAAAACAAGATGCTTTTATTTGTATTGAATATCTACTGCACTTGACTATTTTAGTTTATTTAGTTATTTTGAAGCCAAGTTGTGTTAATAATACATCATAATTAATATATTGCATGTTCAGTGGGTTTTAATGACATTATTACGACATGCAAAGATTCAAGATAAAGCGCGTTTTTATGAAGTGTTTGCATGAACTATTTGCTTTTATAATTAGCATTAATTCATTGCATAATAAACATTCTTGCACCCGGACCTCCACTGTAATAGGATTTCAGTATTAAGGGCTTATGCGACATATCGAACAATTAACACGCTTGTAGGATGTAACCTGGTATAGCATATATAATACTTTTTATCCCGAAATTGCCACGGGAGCGAAGCCCCGGGATGGAACTAGTTTATTATAGCTACTTAATTAATATTAACTAGAATGTTGTGTTTTATTGGGAAATAAATGATACTGATAATAAAGTAGATTAGCAAAAGTACTATGATTTAGACGCGTATTAAATTAATTCTGACAGTTTTTTTGCTATTTCACCGAAAGAACACTTCACCTCTTTTCTATTTTTTCTGTTTGTACGGTACACTTTATCCTCGCACGGTCGGCGAGTAAAAAAGACGACCTCGGTGGCGCAGTGGTAAAGTTGCCTCTGAACCGAGAGGGCCCGGGTTCGATCCCCGGCCGGGTCATGATGGAAAATGATCTTTTTCTGATTGGATCGGGTCTTGGATGTTTATCGATATATGTATTTGTTAATACACATATAACATTTATTTGTCAAAAACATGAGTACTAATATACACATTGATGTCAAAATGAATTAAACCTACATGTTTTACCGAATATAGGTATGCAAATATAAATAAATAAAGAGGAGCATGCTATCCACTACAAATCCAAAACAAAAAAAGAATTATAATGTGTACTAGCACTAAATTCTATCAGAGTCTATCATTAAAGAAATCATTTAAAGTATATTAACATTTATCAGTTAATAAAGACTTGAGGTGCTTTTTAAATAGATTTAAATTTAAGCTTTTACATTGATTTGGAATTTTGTTGTAAATTTTCGGTGCCATACATACTATGCTATTACCGAGTAAAGCAGTTTTTGATGGGTGCATGCATAATCGATAGATATCTCGATGATTCCTCAATACAACATCAGCTAGATGAGGGAATAAATGAGCATTGGTTTTCACAAATGTTGCTACCTCAAGTATGTAAAGTGACGGAAGTGTAAGAATTTTGTGTTCTTTAAAAAACGGCTGACAACTATCAGTGCTTTGGAGTCTAAACATTGCGCGAATACAGACAGCGTTTTTGCATTTGAAAAGCTATATCCTTATCCGTCGAATTGCCCCAAAAAATTATTCCATATCTAAGTATTGATTCCACTAAACCATGATAAGCTGTAAGAAGTGCTTTTATGTTTAATTCATGTGAGAGTTAAATAGTACAAACGCCGAACTACTAAGTCTTTTACTAAGACCATCTATATGGGTTTTCCAGTTTAATTTAGAATCTATAGTTAGCCCTAGAAATTTTGTTGAGTCAACTTCTTTCAACACATGGCCTTGATATTGTATTTTATAATTTTCCGTATCAAGCGTTCTTTGACTAAAATGCATTATATTGGTTTTGTCAAGAATTATCTTTAAGTTATTACTATCAAGCTATTCAATTATGGACGTTAAAGTTGCATTAATATCTAATTGATAAAGATTTACATCATTACATTTTATTGTTACCGTGCTATCGTCCGCAAACAAAGTCATATTATGTTTGGTAGTGTTTGGAAAATCGTTAATATAGATTATGAAAAGAAGGGGCCCAAGCACACAACCTTGTGGAACACCATATAATACAGAACGTTCAGTTGTGACAGTGAAACATTTAAAACCACGACTTGCCATTTCATTCGACAAATGTCAACCGTATTCCTTAAAATACAAGGATTTATAGTGTCACAAAGGCTCTGTCGTAAATTTAATGTAACAGCTCTCTCCATTAAGACCCGGCCTTATTTTTTTACCGTAAAAGGTACGTAGAAGTATATTATGGTATGATAAATAAGATAGCATCCCAAGAAAGTAACACAAATGTTAGCAACATAAAGAATCTTTTCCATAGGATGGTGGTAGGTAATGTTGAGTGGAGAATGATGTTGTGTATAAAAACGTTATCTTGAAATTTGAGTAATTTGTCTATTCAGCTTTATGTTGCAATAAAAACTTTCTAAAATTTTCTTTTTTTCCGTTTAGTAAATTTTGTATATTTTTGATAACTAATACACATATATTTTAAATAAAAGCTTGTAAAATATTAATGTACGTTAATAAAATTAGAGTTGGCAAAATCAGTTTTCTGTATGTACCCGCGATCTCCATGACAACTCCGGCGTTTTACGGCTACATTTTATTGTTTGGGTGTCAGAAAGGCAGTAAACGATTGTTCTGAAGTAACACCTTGATATTTACGGTGGATACAGCGCACGTGTTCCTCGATTGTTTGTTTATTTAAATGTGGTTTATAGTTTATAAAACGTGAAAAAGAGTTAAATAGCAGTTCGATCTTTGATAAATTGTAACTATCTGGGTCCTAGGGTCCCGTTTGGGTAGGTTGGAATAAAAGATAAGTTCGCTGTGTTCTATAATAGGTTATTTTCTATCCGTTGAAGTTATGTTCCAAAATAGAAATCCGTTCAGTAGATTTTGTATGTTTTTAATATTGATAACCAATATATATTGGTATATCTATCATGCCTGTGCCTCAGAAGTGGCGATTTTTAAATGTTTGTTGATTATTTATTAAATAATTTTATACATGCAAAAATAGTTCTTCTATTAGTATGGTACTACCATAACACGTTTTTTCTTTACTTATTTGCAATACATAGGAATGGGTATCAACGAGATTCTTCTCTGCAAATTCCATTCACAAGATATACAGCACTAATTGGGCCACAAGAGAGTATCCCGGGTTCGTTAGTTAGTATTGGATATTCCCAGACTGCTCTAAATTAGCAAACCAATTACGAGCCACTGCCATAGCACGTTGCGGCTCTGTTGTGCTCCGCTTTCTATACGTTTTGACACTTACGTATGCGTAATTTATGCGTGCGTGCGTTGTCCGTCGAAGGATGTTAAATTAACGGAGAACAACTGAAGAACGGGGCCGCGCTCTGTTCCTCGATGCGCACCTTTCAAGTACACTTACACTAACAAAATCAATTGACCAAATTAGGTAATGTGATTTTATAAATACTGGTGCGTCAAGTGTGATTGTTGAGAAAATGCGTACACCATCACAACTTCACATCGCAAATGTTCCAGTCTGGCTGCCACCACGGTGTCTGTGAAAGTCGTTGAATCGTCAGCTGTACTAAATATAAAAAAGTCAAGTAAAATCTTGTAAAAACATTGACGTATAGTTAACAGCACGTTAACAGCAGTTAATGATGTCAGATTATTCAAGGCGTCTATTTCGCAACACCTATCCAAGTCACCATGGTGATGGCGGCATGGCGGATGGCTGACGGATACACAAATTAATTTTATTTATGGCTTCGTGAAAAACTAAACTTGTTTATTTCCTGCCCACTTTCAAATCAGAAGTACTACCTATACTGAGTGGGTAGTGGTTGGTCTAAACATACCTTTGAAAGCCTTCAGTGCGCTTTTTTATGGCGAAAAGATTGGAGGTGAACTTGGTTGTAGCTTCTTGAAGATTAAAAAGGTATGTCAGACATTTCTTTATACATATAAAGAGGTGAATTTTTTTGTTGTTATCAATCTGATTTTCTAGTCGCGTAATGGCATTTGACATGACTTAACGACCGTAATCTAATGCAAAACTTCGTTTCTACCCCAGTGAACAGCTTGTGTGGCGTGAAACAAACACTGAATGAGTTTCTTTCGGCATTTCTCTTCAGCAGTGGTCGTTCCGAAATGCTAGTAGTTTGTAGCTTTGGTAAATATCATTTAATTTAGAATATGACGTGAAAAAGTGCCTGTGAAGGCCTAGTTTCTGAATAAATGATTTGATTTTGATTTTGAAATCTCGCTGCAATGTTTTTCTTTTCCGCAAGCGTGGAGGTGGACGAAAATAAAAGTATCATATGTTAGATAGGTACCTCTTACAAGACAAAAACATGTAGATTAATTTTACTACTAATAATTATAAACGATTGTATGTGATCTAGGGTGTGAGAATGTTTGTTAGACTCAACCATGCAAAATCTACTTATATGTTTTAGCTAAGCTGTCAATAAGTATAGCATGATTATCATATTGCAGTCGAAAGCTCTGTCTATAAATAAAAGTGTTCATAGTTTGGGTTAAGCCCACGATATACAACGCTTACATCACGTATAAATATAGATCAATGATTTCTAACCAAACCGTGATATTGGCAGTCGCACAAACATCTCACTTACCTCATGTCCTAGCTGCGCTGCGAAACAGTACAATGGATGCGATGACGCCACGCATGTAAAAGTGTTATAGATTACCGTCACCACCGCACAGGCGATTGATATTGTCGCATCACAAAGCGACGCGTTGTCTCTTTGCTTTCGTAGCTTAACTAGGACGCCCACTTAAGTAGGGTATAGAGCAGAGGTTGACAGGTTCCAAGATAAATATTTATACTCTATGTGAACGGGGAGTGAAGTTGTTGAACATCACTATAGATTATGTAGATTTATTTTTGTCAACAATATTTTAGACCCTCAACGTAACTACATCAAATCTAATTTAAATGTATTTTTTTGCGTGAAAATAGAAAACTATTTTTTTTTTAATTTTGCAGATGCCTACAAAGTTTTACATTTTAACATAACAAACAAGTCTTCTTTTTATTAAGTAATTTATTTTGATAATAATGAACTATTACATATCGTTTGGTAACTTTGAGATGAAAAGGAGATAAACAAGGTTATATTCGGGCATTTCCATCATAATCTGCGTCATGAATATGAAGGGATTTTTAAGAGATACATGCACATAGCTCTCCTCCCCTGTACCGGGTAATATCGTTTAACGCATCACGAAATTGAGTTTACCCAATGTTTCGTCGTCGGGTTTGAGCTCTAATTTGAACTAAATTCGACTTAAGAGAATAAGGTAATACGGTTGATGTTACAAAACTACTTTTCGGGGTGGCACGAAGGAGCAACAGGTAGACAATGTACTAAATAATTATGTGACTGTGTAGAGATTTATATAGCCTCAGTACTACCATACTACTAATATTGTGAATGAGAAAGTGCGCTTGCTTTTCTTTGTCGTCTTATCGGCTTGAAATGATATTTAGTGTGGTGGTTGTAGAGTTGGACAGTGATATAGGTTACTTCTTCCTTAGGGTAATATCTAGTAGTATATAAATTAACTATTGTATGTACTAGAGGGTTCATTCGCATAGACGTAATCAAACAGTTGAATTTGCAGAAGAGCCCATTACTATCTACATTTTGACATCGGCTCTTTTGAAACGCTTTCGATATAAAATACATTCGACAATTTGACATTTTAAATATTGTCCATCGATCAAACTCTAAAATGAGTCAATTTATAAAAGCGCTAGCTTGTAAATACCACATAGTCACTGATGTGTGCCATTGCAACAGTTTTTTAACGCGCGTCAAAATAGCGTCTTGCGGACGGGGCCTAATACAATTCTCTATTATTGACCAATTCTGAAAAATTATAGTAGATGGTTTAACAAATAAAAACTACTGAAGATTCACCAAAATATAACAAAATCGGGATTTGTTTATCTATGAGGGCATTTGAATGTTCAAACTCGCACATCGAGCAAGGACGATTTATAAAGGATCTAATTGAATTTCAAATCGAAGTTCCGTGTTAACATTACACAATTACCCGCTTTATGTCAACTGGATACGTCAATCTAGATTATATTAAACTTGCTAATATCTCCAAAATTAATTTCAGGTATACTTCGAAACTGTAAGCTACTGTAATTGTATTATATAACAATATAATGTAATGAATGTAATTTAATATAATGTAATTTTACCGATGTAGTGTAGGTGAGTTGTCAACTACAGGTATAGCTTATGTCTTTGCATACCTTTTAAGTAGACTTTAATGTAACTATTTTATATCAGTAGTTTTATGTATCGTATGATGTATTATTCTGATCTTGCTTATCTATTTTCCTTCATTTGTCTACTTACGTGGGTTGGGCACTTAGTATCGTTTCGCACTGCATATGACACTCGCTATTTACTCGTATTGTTATTACTATCGTAAAATATCGCTCTATATGTTTTATCATAATAAAGATAGCTACTTATATGATATGTTTATCACGTGAATGATGGATAATAGATAACACTCGATGACCTTAATTAACTAGTAAGCTTGTAACGTGGGTCAACAAATCCGCATATAAGAAGTCTAATGTTTTAAAAATATTCAATGATGTTTGATACACATGTAGCACTAATCCGATAAAAGAATGGTTTATTATTAACTTGTGTGTGAAATGGAGAAGGCAATGATAAACCACTCCATTAATAGTGCCAAGAAAGTTGTTGTGTGTATTTCATTTTATTTCATTTGAATGAATGACGACCCTTAGCCATAAGGAATAAGACTATGAAAAGAAGTAGCACTGTTATTTGGAATAAAACATTATATTACAGGCTTTTATATAACTTGCAATGCATATAAGTATATAATATACGGGTGGAATCTTGTAACTGAATTTTAAAGCAGATATCTTCAATGGATTAAACTGTACACGTTTAGTTTGGATGACGAGGGATGGTTTACTGCGCGGACATGATTTTTTGTCACACATTGAATGCAATAAGTTTTTTTTTGCTGACAACAATAACCACTTGTGTCAAAAACTTATTATTTCGAAAGACCTACTGAAGCAAAGACTCGCCGCGGTGCGTAGCCCAATTCAAAGCTTATTCAGAATAATCACAGGCAATTTTTCACGTACAAGTTGAAAGGTAAATTATTAAAAAAATAAAGGTATATTATTCGTCAAAAAGTTAAATACTACTGGTAGCTAATAATTTTAGAAATGTATGCAACAAAATGATTTGATAACTTTTTTGCTGTAGAATAGAATCACCCTATAAATTATCAAAAAAATGTTCGAAGTTTACCTTTAAGTTTACTTTTTATAACTAAACTTTTGAAAACTAAATAAGTTCAAAGTTATTCATATCGTGGGAGATGTGACTTGCCAGTCCAACTGGCAAGTCATACAATTGTCGCGTATTTCTTGTTCCAGAATAAATGTTTTATTTACCCAGGTATACGTTTTGAGAAACGTTTTGCATATAAATTGGCAAAGTTCGACCTGACGTTTGATTGACGTCCGTAAACAGCCTATTGTGAGGGATATTGCATTGCGATGGAAACTTCAGTTTTCAATTATGTGGATCAGTTGCTTCGTAGTCTTAATGGCTTAAGGCTTCGGTGAAAATATTCCTTTTGCATGTTGGTGCCATTCACAAATGAAATTCTAATTAGGTACTTAGGTAACAGTTCCAAATAACGCAGTTTTCGATCTTTGAAAATAAGAAGTTAAAGTGTGGGTATCGAAAAGACTTATTTTAATACCTAATTTTTATCGTCAGTCCATATACAAATTATGTATGTTACTTACTAAATTTTAGCATATTCTATATGGAGGGATATTTATTTAAAATTACGCACGTCAGATGTATGACTACTTAAAAATAAAGTGTTAGTTATATAACGACAAAGTCGATAAGAAAGAAGATTATCATGTAGTAGTCGTGTAAGTACATGAATATTAAATAAATATATATGGACAAATCACACAGATTGAGTTAGCCACAAAGGAAATTCGAGACTATATATATTATGTGATACTAACTCAACGATACTATTTTTTATAACACATGCGTGCATGCATATATAGGTAAACATCTAAGACCTAGGTCAATCTGAAAAATATCATTTTTCATCTTGACCTGACCGGGGTTCGAATCTTGGGAGTCCTAGTGTAGCAGCCGGCATGATTGCCTTAGGCCACAGAGGTCGTCAATTATTATATGTAGTTTATCCAATTTCTAAAAACAAAACCATATAATACTACTTCAATACAATCGGTTAATAAATTTGTTCTCCGCAAACAGTTTATTTCTATTAAAGGTCGGCCTTAATCGAAATACTACGGGGGTTCATAAGTGTATCGATATGGGCGGGTTTTATTGGCGATTAGCAGTTTTATCGGACATTTAACCGAATTAGCCGATACGATGTGTAGACTAGTAATGACTAGATAGTTTTGGTAATTAGCTACTGTAAATTAAGTATAATTGTTGAAAATTTGTGGTATTTTGCAGGGTTATTTTTAGCACAAGAAAGACATCAAATTCCTCAAACGTCGTTGTTTTTGATTACAGTTATACCTAAACTCCTACAAGATTGCTGATATTTCAAAAATAGCTACTACCTACTTGTCAAAAACGGGTAGCATATTTAGTAAAGTGATCCACATATAAAACCTCAGCTTCTGGCTGTGCAGTACACGAATAAAGCCATGTCCTACTTTCTCATCTTGTAAACATAGTGAGCGGCGGTCTATCTCCTGACTTTCTCAAAGAGGTTGAGTCTGCCATTATTGGGGAAATGGATGTAAGCCTATTTCTCGGAAAACTGTCATTGTATGTGGTTTTATATATAGTTTTGGTATAATAAAATTAACTTTGGTTTTTGATATGAATTTGGCATATTTTGGGGTATAATTTTTATTTGTAAAAGTTGTATATGATTGGGTATAAAATTCCGAAAATTTAAATATATAAATTACGAAAATGTTTTTTTAGCTTTACATAAAAAAAATCGGAAATTCCTTTCCTTAAAATTTTCGGGTCTTTTTCATCTGACGCCAACCCTCATTTGCTAATGATAATCTGTCAACGCTGTTTAATTCCTTAGTTGCTAGACATTCATGCAAAAGTAAGAAGAAATTGTAATCTAGGGCGGGAATCACATGCAAAAAAATCGTAATATGAGCAGCCCATGGGAGCAGCCTAAGAACTACATAATTTTGTCACATCAACTAATAGGTACCAGACAAGAAAGAACACATTCGACAGTATTCAGGAGGAAATTCAGAGATCCCATTCTAGAAATGTAAAGTATAAAATTAATATAAATTATCGAACTGAGACATCCGACAAGTACAGTTACTTGAAGAATTAAAGAAAATATTAATAAATAAGCAGCCCAAGAAAACTAGACAAAGTAACACATCAACTAAGAACTAACGTATCTGAAGCAGAATGTGAACATTCGACAGTATTGTTGTACGCTCTATAAGGATGTTCTTTGTTGGCTGTTGAAAGGCATGTCTTGCGATCGAGCGTGCATGTTCCGTCTGTCTTTGAGACACTGAATAATGTTGTCACTTTGTTAAAGTCAGTTTTAAATCCCTCTTACATTTGTTTTAGACGGAGTGTCTGATTATAATTATTCATTTATTTTTCTCTACAATCTTACACATGAGTGAGTATTGATAGTAGGTAAAAGATTTTTTTAGTATTAAATTGTGAGAGACTGTTGGCTAAACTAACAAGGTCTGTATGGCAGTATTACACCAGCCTCTAGCCGCTTACCTAACGGATTCGTGTAAAAAAACACTTCACCGCACCTTTGTGTGTAAAAAATAAATAAGCGAACCATGAAACATTTTTAGAATAATTTAATTAAATTTAATAACCAAAATACTCACATCTATTACGACGACATCCGTGGCCTAATGGTCATCATGCTGGATTGCTGCACTGGATGTCCCAGGTTTGATCCTCGGCCAGGTATCGTTGAGCTAGTATCCTATGACTATCTATAGTTTCGATCTGACCTTGTGGCTCAATCTATGTGATTTGTCTCTATATATTTATTTATCTATTTGGACGAGGAACTAGGTAGTTCGGCAATATGGGTGATTGTGAAAATACATCAGATTCCGCTGGAGTTTCATTGCATGACTCCGGATCTTCAATTCAATGGGTATTGATGTGGATATTCGCAGTCTTTGTAAAATTGTGGCTGTATATTTGAACAAAACCGAAAAGTTTGGATGCGAGCAAGGCTTAGAGTAAAGATGCATTCAGGTTTACTTACATGCAAAAAAAAACATGTATGAACATTTGGAAGTATGTTGTTTTATTTAATTACCTATATATAATCGATTATTGTTTGTAAAGTGAAAAATTATAAGCGATTTATTTTGACTTATTTATGTTTAACTTGTTTAACTTTTCCTTGACATTTCACTCGAAATTTACCGATAGTAGGTCGCAGTTTGTGTACATTGTACAATCGATACTCGTTGACCGAAAGAACAATATTTCTTCCGAAAACAAATCATTTTGGACTGCCGAACTCACATTATGGCCGAACTTTGGAGAGGCCAAGTTAATGGCTTTAATTTGCTAAATAACAATCTTGTGCCCCTTTTATATTTTGATTACTCTTGAGAACAGTTTTGAGATAAATGAAGGGAGTCTTTATCTTTGTATATTCAAACATCTTAACCTATCACTATCAATCACACTATCTATTAGTGAAAACCGCATTAAGATCTGTTTTTTGGAGTTAATAACAGACAGACAGACGCGGCGCAGATAATAAATAAAATGTCTTGAGGGTTCCACGGGTCTGAGTCGAAGTTCCCGTGGCAAAGGGGTATCTTTCAATATTATTTATTTACACTAACAAACTTGTATAAACATTTGTAAAAACTCTTATCCGGATCTGGAATATACGTCGTCGATAGAAACTTTATATAATTAATTAAATAAGACACTGGAATAACATAAAGCGCATGAGGGATGAACAATAAATTGAAAGCTTTGATATTAATAACATTTCAGCCTTTAATTCAGTTATTAAAGTTGGCTATTTTACTCTGTGAAATGTTCATTTAATTATTTAGCCGTAATTATCACATCCCACAATGGGCGTATCTGGCGAAATTGTTTTTATTAAGAAAATCGATGGAGCTCCAAATAAATTTCACGGTCCGTGATTCTTTGCGAATTAATTTGGCACCGCGCAGCGTTGTTAAGAAAAACGATGCCTCAATAACAAGAAAAACTCTTAAAAAGTGATATTAAATCCAACCGAGTAAGAATTGCAAAAATATTTTCTGTGCGTCAAATATCGATATTAGACACTTTATGTATGTATGTCAAACGCTATTGACAATATTAAAAATATTCAAATATTGATATTTTCAATTTTTTCACTAAATTCCGTGACATGAAGAAAATTTAAAATGTTTTTAGAATATTGAGAGGATTAGTCAATCCTAGTTTGCACAGGCACTGAGCTGCAGACATTTTTAAAATTATTTCACACACAAGATATTGTAAAGTCATAAATTGATTTTAACTAGTTAGCCTTCGAGTAGGTTCTTATCACCACGGCGCGAGCCTAACATTTCCATGTGAGTATTTTTTAAATTATAAAACAATTCGATGTCATGTACATGTACGAGTAAGTATTAAATCTTTATTTTATTAAATAAGGTCTGAGATTGGAGACCATTTTCTGTTATACAAAAAGATAAATATTGGAATAAAATATCCTATGTCTAGTTTTACCAGACTCAATAAAGTACATAAAAGAATAGGTATCTATTGAACGTTTCTAGCAAATCCTCGCTATATTATTTGTCACAATCCACACACAATAGTGCAACAACTTGCAGCTGAAGAAAACTTCTAGAATATTCTACAATTCCACAACAAACTTCATGTCGCTGCTTGGAGGAAATTTATTATTCATCAACAAAATACCGAGGAAAGAAAGTTTATATGAAGCGCTTGAATTGTTTTGTGCGTTTTACGTAGAGCATAAATGTAGAGAGACATGGCGTGTGGCTCTGGAGGCGACTAAAGGACACATAAGCTTGGTTCTTATAAGCAACAATAACCTTCCTGAAGATGTATTTAAATGTATATGAAGTTTAGTCTAGCACATTTATAGAAACAATAATAACATGAGCTCGGAGAACGGACTTTATTTTAGAGCAAGAAGCACAACATCAAATAGAATGATGTTAACAAATGGCGATAGTTAAATTAACAAAGAATAAACAATTAAGATAAGTAGAGGCGGTAATTGGAAACCATTTGCTTACAGCGCCCGCGGCAAAGCGGATGTTGAACAATTTGTTTAGGTTTGAACCCCACTTTAACTATTTAAACTTGCATGTTTCTATTAATGTTTTACACGAACTATTAAATACCGGGGTCTTAATCAAGACGTTGGAAACGTGAGTGAGAAATGGTTAAATATGCCCGCAAATAATTATTAAGTCTTGGGTTTAATCCATTTGGGTCGGTGCTGATATATATACATAAAAATTGATTGAGTTTGTACATGCTCAGTGGCTTAGATGGATAGTCATAGCTATTTTTCCTTGGCACAAATTCGTTGTGGAGTAAGGCCCCCTGAGGTTAGGGGCCCCGGTGCAGGTCACTGTCTATCCACACGATAGTCGCTAGCTACGCCACTGTAAACTGTAATTTTTGCAACAATCAGCCCGATTTGAAAAATACTTGGAAAATAACCCTATGAAACCTAACATATAATTTAAGAACCAGATTGGGAAAGAAAATCCACTTTGGTATTTTTTCTGGCTAAAATCAAGAGAGATTCTTAATTGATAATTTATGCCTAAACTGTATTTTAAAAGAAAAACTTTTTATTATTAATTTAAATTGTGTTTGCGTTTATTTATTTACAAAACTATGAGCGTCCAGTTATTCTAAATCCAATTACGTTGAATTTTATCCGATGCAGGTTAAATTAACTTCCTTGCATACAGGTTCCCTGAAATTAGGTTACAAACAGGATGTAATTGTATTCCTAATTACCTACTTATAATTGGGTGATAAAGTTGCAAATTGCGTCGTACATTTTAACAAATAAATACGGCGTCAGAAATTTTATTGGAGCGTATCTAAAGCTGATACTTATTAGATGCTATAGAAGATGAGGCCGAAATTGAATTTACAATGGTAATGGTTTTACATACCTAACAATATCATGCTTATTTGAAAAGCACTGCATACAGCACACATATTAAGTGGCCTGAAGATAATACGTATACAAAATATTTTATTTTGTTTGCGAAACCCGTGTTTCTCGTATCATATCAACAACCGGAAAACAACCGGACAAACACGAGGATGAGACAAAACTTCGTTAAAAAAGTTCCAATATTTTTGAAAAAATTAAAAATTAAATTAATTCCAACAAGTTCCAAACAGTCTAACAATTGATTACATGGGTGAGTACTGCTGTCAGTCTCACTGAGTGAACATGGAAGGAATTCGGTCGGGCTCAGACAGACATTGTGATATTAATTTCAACAAAATTGTAATTGAAAAGTTAACGAATCGAATTTAGTTTTAATATAATTACATTTTAATTTTAGCGTTTTCTCGGTTTCTTTCGCCGTCATTGAGTGTGTGGAGCCCCTGTGATGATTTGAAAGTAGGTCAAAACATATAACTGAAATTTTTATCTTAATTTATAACCAAGTGTGAGTTTGATATGCGGTTTCGCCTGTTAAAACTTTTTGCATGCATTGACACGCAGTGCAACTGAGGAATCATAGTAAGCATGTGCGATGTGACAAAAACCACAATGTGATTGGTTGGGCTGCGACTCACTGCGAATACTTACTTTCAATGATCGAAATCGATTTATAAGCTCACACTAAGACGTTACTGCCTCTTCCTGCCAAAACTTGCGCCGATCGAAGATTTACAAACTTACACTAGACTATTAAAATATAAGATTTAATTTTTAGAACCAGTGTGATAGCACCCTTATACGAGTACTGTCTCAATTTTCCTTTCAGTGAGCCGGTACCGAGCCGGTACCCGGTTTTATATATTGCAAGATGAATACACCTTTATTTCTCTTATTCTGAATCGTGTCTTGATTTTATTTCAATAGATTCTCATGGGTATGTATAGGTTATTGTTCCTATATCAAGAGCATTGTAAAGGCGACGTTATTCACTTAGATTTTATTATTATTTTCTAAGCACCACACAATTAAATCTTTTAGTACTTAACTCGTCTACTTTGTCTACCCCCTAACAGATGTGATGCTATACCAGTAGGTATAAATATTTTTATTTTATCATCTTGATCATAAATAATATTATTATATTTCAGCTAAGTTTTCTAAATGTGTCTCTAATGATATCTTGGAAATAGCAAGCACCTTGATAAATATAATCTATAATATATATTATTATAAAGAGGTAAGTGTTTGTGAGTTTGTATGTTTGAAGCGGGTAATCTCCGAAACTATACCGAACCATTAGAAAGGTACATTATCCAAGATTGCTATATGCTATATTTTATCTCAAAATTCCCACGGGAGCGAAGCCCAGGGTAACATCTAGTATTTAATAAAATGAATTACATTCCATTACTTGCATCGTACTTACTCATCGGATTACGAAGTTACGACTTTAAAAGATATTAAATTCCTGCTTGTGCGCTGCAAATAAGTTTTAAGTTGATTGCCTTTTCTAAACATTGATTTTGTGATAACTTACTAAGAGAACGAGCAGCATACCGATGGCTGATACATATTTTTTTTAATTGCCCAAAAAAGTTGTATAATGTTTTTCGAATTCGTGTGAAAATCTAACAAGCAGTTATGTAGAATAGAAGAAATCTACTGCCTACATTATTTTCGGCTCAAATCCAAAATGCCTTGATAAGCCATAAAAAGTAAATATTCATATTTTTATTTATAGTTATTTATATAAATATGCATGCATAGAGACATAACTACGTATATATTTTTTTATAGCGAATTGTTAGAGAATGTTGCGCATGTCTATCATGTATGTAAACACTAGCGTGAATTGTGAATTTTATATATATATACATGCTTTAAGCATTAATAAAAGAAATTGTTAGGAATATAATCTCCATATACCTATACGTAATAAATTACGCTTTAGATTTAAGCAGTCTACTGAAAATATTAAATGATTCTATAAATGATTTCAAAGATGAAACGAATCCCGTGCTTAACATATTATTATGATAGCTGATGGATCGGTATTCAGTAGACGATCCGGAAAGTTTTAAAATATTCAAAGATAATAAAATTGGTTCAGGTATATTATAAATTCAACGGCGTAGATCAATAAAGTGGAAATTAATTTATACATTGCTAAGCTGCGAATTATAACTTGTAAATTGAAGGGTTCGTAAACAAAACAATCTGACTCCGGAAATCTTAACTGGGTTTTAAAGGTCTATACCTAATCGAAAACTTATCGGAACTTTAAATGCATCAGTTTATATTCGTCTATTATAGATACGAGTATATTTTTTTTTATCACAATCAAAAGGTATACTTTACCTTTCACACTTCAAAGTCTATAATATGAGTGACTGAAGTCTTATACAATACAAGAATTAAAAAATCTTGTAAAGCATAAAAATTAGGAAAGCGGACCCTGGGCTCCAACGCTTTATGACTGATGGGAATCTTCAGATGAAAGAGAGTAAGTACTTTACCGTAAGACAAAGTCGGACCTACGACCCGATCATCTGGATAAAGTATAATACAATACATATTGTAAAGTCTGCGAATAATAACCTAACGTTATTTACGTCCATCTTTTCAGTACTTCAAGTTGTCTGTGGGCCGCTGACAACAGGCGGCCGGATATGGGGCACTCCATTCATGAGCCTCCATAGAATAAACCGGAGCGCGCAATCTTTATGCATTTCGACTGTTTATAAATACCAAAATAGCGAATGCTCATCTGTCCCCACTCGGGTACCCACCAATGTGGCCATCGGCTAGTCTTTACAAAATAATATTACGCGGAAAGTTTTATGAATTTAAAAATTTGTGAACTCCGCAGCCATTTTTAAACTGCTCAGTTATGTTGGTGTTCAATTGGCCTCTTTGTGTCAGCATGTCCAATTGTGGGTCCATCAATTTGAATTAGGTTAGTTGACACCAATGATACCTGAGTGTTTGTTAACCTGAATCTTATTATGCAGTCGGCACGGTGGTAGGACGTTGGCTTCAGTTTTAGAAACAGCGGCGCCAAGTAGTTGTTGTGAAGTGACATCACTTCTAGGTAATAACATTGAGCATATTATCTATTGTCACTTATCGACTTTTGCCCGTGGCATCCGCGTGAATTTTCTACGGGAACAGTTTTTCCAGGGGTTATTGTGCAACAAGTGTCTTGTGTCTTTGTTCGTACTCGTAGCTATAATGTAAGAAATTTCTTTAAGATTTCTTTCTAAAGGAACCTGGTGGAGTAGAAGTCTGAAGAGGAAACTAATAAACATTAGTAATAATTATCAGTGTAGTTAAAACATTACAGAAAAATATTAGCAACGACACGTCAAATCTTTTGCAAAAAATGTAAAAAGTTCATAATTGGCTCACCCCAAGAAATATTTAATAGAATCACCTTTTGAAGTAAAACTCCCTTCTCCGGGGAAAGTGTCTTGAGCCCCTCGGAGTAATCGTTCGGGGTTGCCATAACGCTGACCCGGAATTGTTATGGATTACGGACCCTCCGATATTGAGTGCTTTGGATGTCATACGGAAGTTCCGTAAAATTACTTGATAATCCAGAGATAAAATAGAAATTACAGTTTACAAGAAAGGAGAAATTGTAAAAAAATAGGAGGATAAGCCGTGCTGTAATCACAACGAAATACACAGCTAATAAAACTATAACCTACGTGAATACTTATCTTAATTTCCACGTTAGGCTATGTTAAAAATAACATTTATTCCGAGAGTTGACGTGTGGTTTATGTACAAAAATAGGATAATTCTATATCCTCCTGTGGATGCTTGACAAAATAGATCACTAAGGAATAACTTGATGAACACACAAAAATCAGATACCGAATTACGTCCAGACACAAACCCATTTAAAAGATGGGTAACGTAAGGTAAAAGTTTATGCCACATAAAATACAACAGCGTGAAGAAGGTGGTCTTCAAACAGGGAACCGGTGGTGAAATGATAGACGAATCTTTTAAAAAAAGTTCTTTTTAGGCGGATACCAGGCTTTGGGTCGTCACAATCTTATACACGCTGATATACCATAAAGATATATATATATATATATATACTTTGGATGTATTATTAAATTTACAATAAATAAAGTAGGGTAATTGTATATACGGACTATATTGTACAAAAATTAAAAATATTAACAAATCATATTTTTTGCGGCGGGGTGTTGTGTTGACCGAACACGAACGACAGGAATACATAATTACAGACGTTCAAACTTTAGGCAGACCTTTTTCAGTGTACTGGTGCGGAATTCTGTGATCCTTTTTTATCCTCCTTCAGGTATGTTTATTATGTTCGCAACATTTTTTTATACACAAGGTTCCGGAATTATTTCAAATATATATAATTTGGTGGTGACTCAAAAGCCCAATTTTGTACTCTCATGTCTCGTCTTTGGTCTTTTCTTATGATAATTCTGGACAAAGAAACTTACTGGACAAAGAAATAAAAAAATATTGTGGCAGTTCAGAGTTCTAAAAATCATGTTTTAATTAGCTTTTATTACAAAGATCAAATTTTAATCGAATTGAAAACAATTACTATAATAAATTTAGATTACATACACAAAGAAGGATTCCACTTGGAATGAAAAACATAAGATAGAAAAGTAGCAAAGCACAAGCAAAGCACCAAAGTGATATTTTTCTGTAGCGCTGCCAATCCAATTACGATGTTCATAATCCAACAGGTACAGATGACAGCACATCGCTTTACCCAAATTCAGTGCAATTCCGTCGCTATTACTGCTCAATCGCTACCGTGAAAGATAAAACAACTTTATGTGCAGCTGAATGTACCTTTTATTTATTGAATTGGGTACACGAACTCCACAAAATTGCTTTTCATTGTTTTTTTCTTTCTTAACATTCATTATATTATGGTTCATGGGAGCGTTCCCCTTTCATGCACGAGTTGGGTTTCTTCCCGGGGAAAGACAGGATTTTCGGTTTGTTTCAATTATAATTGCTTATTTCGTTTTAAATTCGGTTTTCTAAAAGTTTTGCTCAACAATAAAAAAAAAAATATATAGTTGTTTTTTTTTAACTTTTTTCTTCATTTTTAGATTATCGGTATCAGCTATAAGGATTAAACCACTTATAAGATGAGTAAGCTTGAACATTGGTTTTGGATTAGGTATTGAATATATATTGAAGATTTCATTTTATTTTAAAAAGTAATTAGTATATACACCTATAGTTTTAATACCTAGTTTCCTAGTTATTTTGAGTTATTTGATATGATTTTGATTTTTATCATACAAAATGTTAAAAATCTGGAAAAATTATTTTTTTAATTTTTCCCGGGCCGAAGCCCACCTCTGTGCACGAATGATCTCGTGTATTGTGTGAGAGACGTATGCTTGTTTTGTGGCAATCGCGTGATTGGCACATGGAGAAAATTGACTTGATGAGGCGTGTGGTTTCCATCCTAGAATAGGACCAATACATATCCTCGATGTCGATGGATGTAATTTGAAGCGACTAAGGCATAAAATGCCTTGTGATATTGATAAATCACAGGATTCTTCCCCAAACAGGGTTGAGGTCCTTACCTCAACCCTTTTTGGGGAAGAATCCTGTTAATGATAGAGAGGATGATAGAGATTAATATATTTTTATTTTTTATTAGACCTCGACTTCTTATTTTATCTTATTTTAGTAACATATTTACGTAAATTGTCCATTCTTAATGCGCTATTTTATCGGAAAATACGTCTGCAGAATTATTTTATAAGTTGATAAATCAACATGAACAACGCAGTAACTTGCATAAATTGGAAGTAGATACACAATAATAATTGTGAAACAGAAAATCCACCTTCCAACTATCTAATACACTCAGTAGCGGAAGGGGTCCAATTTGCAACGCGCTCGAGAAAATAACGAACCCATGGGAATCGATTTATAAACTGGGAGGCAGTCGAATTACGATCACGTGGCTGCAATTATTCTTTGGTCAGACAGGAAGGAACTTGTAAGTGATATCGGTAATTGATTTTGCTTATGTACTTCGCGTATTTGATAATCCTTGTAATTTTTTTCGAAACTAACTGTTGCTCGTACCGCATGCGTCATTAACTATATCTGTTTCAAATGTTTCAAATGACAGAAAAACAAATAAACGCACAGATTTGTGTATTTTTAATCCATACTTCCATAATGATTTATGGATAAGAATAGTCTGAATTCGCTTGGGAACGAATCCACTTTTAATCTCGACTGTTTTTTTATGATTAGTAGGTATACCTTAAAAGTATGTACGAGTACCAATGTAATGACGAGGGTGAACAACATAGACATATGTCTGAACTGAACTGTAGGCTCATGGAGTCGTTAACGATTTCGCGGTAAATTCTAGAATTCATCGGCCCAAATTAGAGGTGAACTCGTTAAAGTGCCATCAACATGTAATGAGCGCATATGAGTACTGTACTATCACTATGTATAGACCATACATAGACGTCTTAAAAATGTTAACATCATTATTTGCCTACTCCATGACACAAGACATGCTTCTCCCGAGATTGATTGTTTTGATATGCACTAATTACAATAAAATCAAACGCACACATTGTACAATAAAATCAAATTAATTTATTTGATTTTATTGTACAATGTGTTTTCAATTAGTGCGTATCAAAACAATCACAAAAAAGCTATCTACTATACGTTCACTTCACTGATATTAATTAGTAGGATTTCTCTCATCTTAACTATAGTTAGGTTTCATTCGGAGCTGTGACGCCGCGTAGCTCAGGGTCAGCGTAAATAATAAATGTTGAATATTCGGCTGTAATTACACTAAGTTAGTTACTCAATTTCTAAAACGGAGCTTCACGCCGTAATTACTTAATACGGACTATCTATCAAACAAGTAATAGACAATTTCATAAAGAACTGGTCAATAGTTTCTGGAAAGTCCAGGGTTCCAATCCCGGAGGATCAAAGTCTATCAGTCGGCAATCAATTTAATTAGCTGGCCAATCCGCCGGTTGATTACGGTCAGCCAGCACTGACATGTTTTATATTTGTTCAGTTAAGCTGGTGTTCTTATTTTCACTTACTTTGGGTAAGTTATTTTATTTTACGTACACCTAATGTGACGAATAATGATTGAGTGATTTGACTGAATTTTATCCTTTCTACTATTATAAATGCGAAAGTACTTAGTTAATATTAGTAGTTTGTTTGTTACCTCTTCACGGTCCATCTACTCAACCAATTTTCTTCACTTAGTTTGAAGTATGGAGAAAGATATATAATATCTTATAATTACTAATTATATATGAGTTTTGAGTGAGTTCAAGTTACCTTGTGTGGATTATATTATATGCCGCGGTAACAGCGTCTAATATATTTGATGTGTGCATAGATCAACAAAAAAAAAGAAAAATAGAACCCAGTTGTGTGCGATGAAATTATTTATCATCTACTTCTTCGTCTTTGCCCTTTCCTACATTGGTTCGACTCTCGTAACTTTTTGGTGCCAAGGCAATCTGTCAAGTTTCCCTGGAATTATTTGAAACAAACAAAACATTATATGCAATTTTAAATAGACGTTTGTAAATTATAATATCAATGACCTAGGTATATAAATAGTTTCACGCAATTCAAAAGAAATTCGACAGCTTATCTAGCTGTGTATGATGACCTAACAGTTTAGGAATTATGATGTAAAAAATAAATACATAATTATATATAAACTCTGAGAACATAATACTCCTTTTTTGGACAGTCGGGTAAGCATGTGCTGTCCCTTTCTAGGCGACTGTGATACCGCGTGATTTATGTAGATCTTTCCTTTGAAGTTCCATACCTTTGCCTGAAGTTCCGACTGCGTTTTCTTTTTCTTGGTATTTCGACAAAAAACGCACATACAAAAATGTCTGTCACAAGATCTTAAAGATTTTATTAAGGTTTTTCTACTGAAGCTTATACAGTTAGATAGTTTTCGAGTAAGGCGAGGATGGTGTGTGGTTCCGCCCTAGAATAGGACCGCCCCAAATCCTCCTGTGGATGTGGTACGAGGTGACTAAAGCCGGGTCCGCTACGCCATGTTTTGAACAGAACATTTGTTCAAAAACATAAATTACAACGATAAAATTATGTTTTTGAACAATGTTCTATTCAAAACAAGTCGCAGCGGACCCGCCTTCAGAGACACTCAACAGTTGATAGGCAACAATATCATCCCCAAAGATGCTTGACGTCAGGGTAGCAGCCGTTACAAGCATAGCCATACTTTCTGTTTACCCCACGGACATATATTTTTGTCACGCATTGAATGCGATAAAATCTCTGACAACAATAAAAGCTTATGTCGAAAATGTCCTTTTTGTAAAAACAACTTATTGAGTAAAGATTTTTTAAAATGATTTTGTCCTCCAAATCGGACGCCACTACAGCGAGCTAGCGGCTTTTGTTTCGGTATTCCATCTTTATATAGATATACAAGTCACAAATCCGAGCCAGTGCAGACTAGATTCAGTTCTATTTGCGCACAAGGAGCTATCGCTGGACAGCAGTCGCTATTAGGTTATTATCCTTCAGACAAAAGTGGGATTTGAGCATCGAACAATGCATTATATGGGATTTCCAGTGATATATAATTTTCTTTAGGAGACACTTTGTAATGTACTAAAGTTGAGGGAAAATATTTTTATAGTTTTTAAAGCAATCCTGATCAAGATCATTGTTTTATATAGATCTTGTTTCATAAAATATCATTAAACCAACCATATTATTGCACTTTGACTGTATTTAAACAATACAAAAACCTAAATAAATTTTAAAATCCAATTTGTTTTAAATTATTATTATTTTCTACTAAAATGCAAATTTTAATCAAACAAATACACCACAATAAACTTTTAATTTATACACTTTCTAAACTTAGTCTATACAGCACCACTATAATAGTGGTCATTCATTAAATTTGTACACAAATGCGTGATATATTCGCCCCATTTATTCAATCATCATTTATTGTTTACTTTCAGCCAAAAAGCGAAAACATACTCTTTGTTGTGGTCACGTGGGCGTGTGAGATTCTCAATATCGCCAGCCATCGGGCCGTTGGCGGGAATTAATTTACGGATTAATGATTTGGAAACGAGAGGAAAATATTTATTAAAAAAAAGAACGCGACGCCATTTTGGTACGAGTTTTTTGTAATGTGCTGGGCTGTATGTGGCTCAATAGATTCGTTCTAGAAAATATTTTGACCAATAGGTAGGTATGTTTTTCAACAGACGAAAAAAATAGAGGAGGTTCTCAAGTCGATGCGTATATGTTTCTTTTTGTGTGACCACACATAAATCATGCTTACACAAAAAGGGGAAATTCATCAATCAGAGAAATTCATTATCATATTATTTATCTTTTTAAACAAAGCCTTGGTGATTTTAGTCGACATAAATTGTATTAACATTTACTTGGCGAATACATGAATGAGTAGTTAGTTATATTTAAATAAACTATTTTATAGGGCTCCAAAGTATACAAGGAAACCCAATTTCGTCATATCCGTCCATTCGTAACCAGCTTAGCTCAGAGTCTGTTCGTAGGTACAAAAAACTGTAAGGTATAGACAAAAAAAAATAAGCCATATCATTACATTCATGGAAAGACAAAAGTGGGAAACTATATTAAATAATCTCTGCGACTGCATGCCTGCATCAACTAATTGCAAACTTCAACTATTTAGTCTAGCAATCTAGTCGGATTCAAAGGACATCTATATCAAGCCCCGAACGAGTTGCCAGACGACGGGGGACTTTCAAAGCTTCGATTCAGAAACTTTATTGCAATCGTACCTGTTGATTTAGTTCCCGGAAACTGTAGTTTTTGCTGACTGATACAGTTAATTAACTAGCTTTTAGCCTTTAACCAGATCTCGTGGGAATTTCGGGAAATGTATTTTGAGTGTAGGGTATGCTGATAACATCAAGTATTCGAGGATTAATGTAATTAATATTATATTCTTGAATTATAAATATTGTGAGTGGAAATCAGAATTCCTGATGGGTATGAAACAATTACGAATGTTGTTATATGTATGTGTATGGATATATGTATATAAAAGGTTTTTAATAAATTATTTAGTTGAAATTATTAAGGGTATAATCTTTAGATCAATTGTCAGCTCTTAAATTGAAGAAAATTCCATAATTTACAAATGAAATTCAGTTTGACTACTTAGTAGCAAGACAAGGGAAACCCGTCAGATTAACTGAAATTAGTGTAACGAACGGAGTAACCACTTAATAAAAATTTACTCGTATAAAATTCCATTTTGAAATGAACGAAAGTTTTGTTGACACACAACTTATATTAGGATAGGAACATTAGCATTCCCACGGAGGGTTGACGTCAGGTAGGCGACCGATAGTAAAATCACAGCCGAATTATGACAATTTTAAAATTACCTATGTTTTACACTCACCCGCGCTTCGTGGCGTCACAGCCCCGAGTGAAATCTAAGTGGTTGGTAATCATAAATGGCCCTTCGCTGATATTTAAAAATAACAAAAATACGCAGCTCCGCCATTAAATTCAATAAACCATAAGTTGGAACCTCCTAATTTTAATTAATCTCGATGGCTGTCCAACAAAAATAAACCAGGAAATTCTCGGTCCAATTTAAAAACGCTCGTCTCCCGTCACTGCGGTCGGCTGCCGTTTAATTTTCTTGGAAATTTAATCTGCATAAAATCAGTATAACGTCATTTACGTCCTGTTGCATCTGAAGCGAAACAACTGAACGTCAAAAACGTTCCGTTTTTAAATAAGTGATGGACGCTTTGAAAGAAGAGTGAATTTTTCAAGCAGAAATTTACATAACTCGAATGTTCATAGAAAAACGCTGGATGTGTCTTTCTACTATTCAGGGAAAAATAATTCAGCTAACTTTTGTATGTCACTGTACTGTCAACCGATTTGTACGTTTTGCCACGTTTTATTTTTAGATAGAGGATATTGTTTTTTCGTTTTTGTGTCAACATTACTTCTGTACATAAATAACTCTATATGTATATAATCGTAGTGGCCCGTCCCGGCTTCGCTCGGGTAAAACCATAATACAACTTTCTCAGAAATCACCCTATATCAGTAAATATAGATACTCAGATTTAATTACAAATTTCCATCAAGCTATAATGCACTAATGCTGGTACTCATATCTTTCGTTGACGAAAATTTGAATGGGATTATTCGTTATTTCTTTTCACCCTCATTTAACTACCCTAAAGGTCAAATTTAAAAAAATCCTGAAACACGAGTTTTATTATTTTTGTTGCATAGCATTTATGCCAATTTTCAACTTTTACCTTGATGGGGGTTGAATTTTGAAAATTACTTTCTTGTCTGACGACTACGTAATAACCTAATACTACTGCCCAAATTTCGCGTTTATATCTTATATAGTTTAGGCTGGGCGTTGATTTGTAAAAAACGCTAGTTCTTTTATATATATAGATAGATAAGTACCACCTCTCCTCTCACGGGTCTACTGGAAGAGATTTCAATTGAAAAAAGTACTCGTTATGTGTACATAAATCGATAATAAATTTGTATTTTTCAGGATGCTGGGCGGTGTGGGAGGGCGGCACGCGTCGGTACGCCGGCGCGGCAGCTCGCCTGGCGTGCGGCGCGGCGTCTGCGCCGGCGACTCACCGCCGGCGTCGCCTCGCCCCATGCGCAGGCGCCGCGCCGCGCTTGCCGCCTCCGACCACAAGACCTGCGCGCTTATACACACCAGGCTCAAGTTGGGAGACATCATGTAAGTTGAAAATACATTGAGAAAAATATTTTATTATAAAACAAAAAAATTTGACAGCTGCTTCTACGCAGATTATAAATAAACATTATGGAAAGGGTTTATAAACTGGAAATTCTTTTTATAAGTGTTGTATATAATGCTGGCGATGGGTTAGTAATTTGGCGCCATTAAACCTCAATTCAAAGGGTATATAAGCCATGCCCCATTGCTCAGTCACGCTTCGTCATTTTGAGGTCAAACAATAAAGAAAACAACGGATCTGCAACGTGCTGCGTCGTCGCAACGGAGCAATACGGCATGCGTCTTAAAGCCATGCCCAATTACTTTTTTTCCATTACAGTACTTCGGTTCAATAATAAAACACAATGAAAAATTGCATAAAAATGACAGTTTGCAAATTAAAAGGTAATAATTTGTTTATTTTTAATAGTATTTATAGCCTGACTAACTATATTGTATAGTTATGTGTCCAAAAACCAAAAGACTAAAAAAACACTATTGCAAAAATCAAATAACATAATAATAAAAACACATTGTTTATACCTATGCAAAACAAGAAAATTATTTGAGAAACTTAAAACGAGTAGCGCCCTCTGTGCAGATCAAACAAAAATATTTGCTACGAGAGTCTACGGTGCTACGACAGCGCTACGCTTCGTAGCAAAATGCTTTATACATTGAGCGCTGTAGAGTGTGAGAAAATTTGGTACTACATATTTTCTTTAGCTGGCGACATCTATCCTCAACTAAATGAAATCTTCTCCAGAGTTGAACTGCTTTTCACCCAATCACTGTAGATGTTGGCAAAGTTGTTTATGTTTTCCAACTAGATGTCGACTATAGTCTGTCCAATGAATATAAAATGTATAAAAATTTAAAAATCAAAAATATACATTTTAACACATAATTGTATTATAATTCAAATCATAATATAATTGATTATAATTTACAGTTACAATCGATTAAAATATTTTATTATTTAAGTAAATGTAATCTAGCACCTATTTCAAATCAAACTAAAAGTATGGCCATTAACTAATTGCATTAAATTATTTTTACCATTAGACATCTAATTGGCCAAATTTCATAGCAAAGATAGACATTACATTAAACGGCGTTCCAAAATTGATTCGTTCTGTAGCAGCACGAATTTAGCTTCAAAACGGATCGCAACTGGACGAGTAGGATTCAATTTAATTCTCAAATAATGGCCCGATGTCAAAGTCTACCGTGTCTCTGGTTCAGCTAGTGTAAATGGAACAGTCTTGCTTCCTCCACGTGGCGAGATGCCATTATTGATTTCCGGCGCGAGAAAGAGACAGCGCAATACCACAATTTGTTGCACTATTTTCCGTCTTCTTCGTTCGCCAATATATGACCTATTTTTATGCCGCTTTCCCTATATTAATACAGCTCAAGTAATTAGGTGAAAGTTCGGTAGCATGACATTCTTACGTTTATGTTACTTTTTAAGACTGGCTGGCAAAGTTTTTATGTTTTATGTTTGCGCTCTATGGGCATTTTCCCGGATACTACTCAGCCGTTTAAGCGACGGAGTTCAGACAATAATAAAAAAAATGTTACCGTGAAAAATAAATAGTAATGTTATTAAATTGATATGCGATACAATCAGTTACAAACAACTGTTTAACCTATTTGCTTATAATACGAGGGCTGCTATTTATGTATCCGGAATAACAAAATTAAACAAACATATATTATTACATATGGTTTTATTGTTTCTCGAAGTATTCTCCGCGATGATCTATGCACTTCTGCATACGATGAAACCAATTTTCAAAGCACTTTTTCCATTCTGATTGAGGTATGTCCAAAACGTGTGTTTTGAACGCATCAACGGCCTCTTCGCGGCTCGAAAAACGTTGACCACGTAATTTATTTTTAATATTTGGAAATAAATAAAAATCGTTGGGTGCCAGGTCGGGGCTGTACGGCGGATGACTCGTCAATTCAATCTTTTGACCCTCCAAAAAATTATTTGTTTCAGCCGACTTGTGGCAGCTAGCATTGTCGTGATGAAGTATGATTCTGCGTTGTGGGTTGTTCTTTCGTATTTTTTCAAAGACTTCTGGCAAACAAATGGTGGTGTACCATTCAGAATTAACCGTCCTACTATTCTCTAGTGGCACTGTAGCTACATGTCCGTTGATACCAAAAAAACAAGCGACCATTTGCTTTAAAGTGCTTCTCGCACGAACAACTTTTGTTGGATTCGGTTCATCTTGAAAGACCCACACCGTTGACTGCTGTTTAGTTTCAGGGTCATAAGCATAGATCCAGGTTTCGTCACCTGTGTAGATATTATAAACAGCTTTTGACGTGCCACGGTTGTATTTTTTTATCATTTTCTTACACCAGTCGACACGAGCCTGTTTTTGATCTACGCTCAAGTTGTGCGGAATCCAACGCGAACAAATTTTTTTAACAATTAAATGTTCGTGTAATATCGCGTGTATACTCGTCATACTAATGCCCAGAGACGCCTCTATCTCGCGGTATGTAACATGACGATCTTGCATTACTAATTGTCGCACAGCATCAATATTTTGTTGTACCACTACCGATTTAGGACGACCCTCCTTAATTTCATCCGTGAGCATAGACCGTCCACGTTGAAATTCCTTAAACCAATAATACACAGTGGTTTTCGATGGTGCTTCATCTCCAAAAGTTAAAATCAGTTTTTCGATGCACTGTTTTTGAGTTAATCCACGCCGAAAATCATAATAAATCATCGCGCGAAAATGTTCACGAGTTAAATCCATGGCAATGAAGACAAGCTATTTTCAAAATTGACGCCAATTGAAAAAAACAAATGACAGGGACATGAAAAATATTTATTCTCTAGCCGAAGAGTTCTATTTTCAAATGTTGTAATTACTTTTTAAATATTCTAGAATTATTGGCCAGTTCCGGATACATAAATAGCAGCCCTCGTATTACAACACTGTATTCGACGTCACAGTAGTCGATTTGTCATTGAAAAATGTCATATTCATCCGCAAAATTGGAATTAATTGTACTATTAGGTATATAGTTATATTCATTCAATTAATTATGTACAAGTTTAATAGTTATTATGGTATTTTTTTCTTATTTTTATGTATGAGAATAAAATTTTTTGTAAAAAATATCAAATCATTTGTTCAAAAATTTGACTTTCACGGGCACTTTTTCGCATCAAGTTTTACATTTTATAGTAATTTCTCTAAAAAATACAAACTACTAGCATTTCTGAACGACCACTGCTGAGAATATGTTCGCAGTATTACTGCCAATTTTTACATACGTGTTCTGGTAATGAGTGTCCATAAAATTAGGCGGTAAACATTTTCACCGGAACCGGAGTGCCATAAATAAATTAAATTGGGGTAGGAAATGTTCTGAAAATTGGTAATCAACCTTAATACCTGTAATATAAAGTTTATTATCACTTGTGTTCGCTTGATAAAGTTTAACTGATCAGCTGGCCTTTAAATAACTTTGAATCGTTGGAAATATAAAACAATGAATATTTTTAAACACGTATGTAATCAATAATTAAAGTAAAAATACGCTTATTTACCACATCTTATTAATATTTAATATAAATTATGGCTTACAAAAAACACCAGTGAACAGAATAGACGCAATCAATATTCTGAAATTAAAAATGTATTTCTTTAAAGCCAAAATTTTAAATTAAAGTTCTATTTATTATATAAATACATTTAACCCTTTCAAGTGCACAAGACACAGAAATAATTTAATTTTTATAACGACGACAGTGGACGTAAACACTTTCGCGGAAGCACGACTGGTAATGGCAGTTACAACAAAAAAATAATAAGTCCTTTTGTATCTCGTGGAGCGTCCGCGTAAGTATTATATTCATAACTTGTTTTTTAAGCCCACATTTTTTTAAGAAAGTTCTATTTATTGTATTGCTTTAATAATAAATTGTATGTTTATAAAGCATGAAATATAAAGCTACTTATGTAATTTTAATTTGAAAATCACCTCGACCTCATAAGCTAAGTTTGAAGGCTTTGTCACGTCTCTGATTAGCAGGAAGTTGATATAGTAAGAAACTTTTTCCATTAATACTGGACACGCGAAAACTTTTATTGTTATTTTGTGTATTTTTATTCTGACTGCAAGACAAACCAAGACCTGTCACTTAGAGCTAGTGATGTGCCTGCCGTCCTTAGTTTTTTGGCCCGGGAATATTCCGGTAACATTTCGGTTATTTTTAATCCAAATTAACATTATTTATTTTTAACGGTATTTTTAGAATACTAATTATTAATAATATATTTGTTATACAACAACAAGTATGTATATCATACATAAACAATACAAAACCTTCAGACCAATCAGAAAATAACAAATTGATGGGTATTATGTAATATAATGTATTTTATATTTTGTAATAAATATTTATTCATGACACGTGTTTATATTTATTCATGACACGTGTGATGAAAAAGGATAAGACAGGATTTAAAATGATAATCTTTTAAAATTAATTTCTTACAGTTGATTTGTTGATTTAATGAATGCATAATCACGAATAACTAAAAATAATTCGATTTGGTTACATTTGTATATTATTTATTAATTTGCAGTAAAGGGTTATTTGTTAGATTGTACTTATTAAAACTATTTTATTAAATCGTGAGCTAGTTTCCCAGAATATTCACATTTGTCCGAAAGTTGTAAATCACAGGATAACGAAGCCAATTCGGCGGACATGTACAACATCTGCAGTCGCCATACATAGGCAATTAATTTTAATTAAACATGTATAAAAATAGGAAGATTAACCATTTAGTTTATCTGAGATCTTTTATTTTAGAGGCAGCGCTGCTGTACTCATCAATACTCATCATCGCATTTTTATCGTGTATGTTTTTCCTTTTTAGTTTATCTACATATGTTATTCCCAAAGATAAAAGAAAAATATGTTATTTCCAACAGTGTAAGTGGTCTGTGTACAAGACAGAAGATATTAAAAAAATATATCGGAGGTCTTTATGGGACTAATAGAAGTCGAAACACTTTTTTTAGTATCTTTGTCTGACTTTGTCTTTCTGTCTTTCTCTGTGTCTATATGTTTGTTCGCGCATCACGCAACAACTATACGATTTTCAGGTGTATAGCAAATGAGTTAACTTAAAATCTGATATAGGTTTCATCGCGATACGTTGCTTTGGAACCTTAGATATTGACAAAAATAAGCTATGAGCGGACGCACATTATAAAAACGGGCGAAGCCGCAGGCACAAGTTAGTAAATATATAATTAGTACTTATAAGAATAGTTGCAATATTTGTAATAAAACGTATCAAATTAACAATTTCATGAAATGTATTGTGCGGTGGCGAGAGGTGTCGAGCAAACTGTGAATCACATTCCAATATGATTTCTGGTTAATCTGTACTAGCCAGTTACATTTCTCACATTGAAATGTACTGGAAAGTTGAAAATTTTAGGAGTTTATTACATTTTGACTACTACGCAAATTTATTTTCATTAGTTACAGTTAGCGTACGAAAGATGGTGTAGTGTACACAGTACATAAATATATTTAAATCTAGCTAATAATAATTAAGTGCCTTGTTATTTATCTATTATAGTCATTAAATGTAAGTTTATATATTTTAGTTATTAATTTAAATTTATTTAAAAAGCACCTTTGGCCCTTACTGATTGATAAAAGTTATTATAATTTGAACGATTTTTTTAATGGTAAGACTCAGATAAAAAATTAGTTAATTTAGCATGCTCTCCATTTATATACCGGTGGACGGTGAAACATTTTACTTTTAACAACACATTGTAAAAAAAATTAAACTCATATTTTTGCAAATAAATAATCTTTGTCTTTGTCTTAAATGTAAGTATACAGCGAGGTTTCCAAAATACATAGGGTTAAGAAGGATTTAGAGGGCCCCGCGTGGTAGGACATGACTCATACTCCTTGGAAGGCCTGTTTCCAAACAGTGGAACGTTTAAATGGCTGATGATGGTGATGAGTTGTAATCGAAGTTTTCCAAGAAAACTATCTGTCTGAATTAAGTTTAGTGGTTAACAGATTTTAACAGAATTATTTTTGTCAACCATAAACAAAACAACAATTTCAAATCGAATGATCAAATCGAGCAGGCGATTCCGCTCGTAGCCAGTTGGGCGAGAGACGAGAACGATTAACCCGTGCGTGCGGGGGACGTGCCAACCCGAGCGTTCATGTCGCTGTAACGGCTTCCATACTACTCGCTTCACTGACGGAATTCCAAAAGGCTGATGAATTTGCCAACTTTATGTTTTTTTTTTACATATATACAGTGTTTCCGAGGGCCCGGCCCCATAGTTCAGTTACGACGACGCAACGCATTGCCACTCCGTTGTGCTATGTGATTGTACATAGGTTTTGACCATGTCCTTAAAAAAATAATAAATTTTCTTTGGTTGAAAGCGGATTCAAATTATATCGTGTTATATATTTTTAAATTGTAAAACAAACAAATAAACAAAGACACAACCGCATGTATGATCTTTGTCAGGAAGTTATGAAGCAAATTGTTAAACTAGATTACAGATGCACCGTAAAACAGACAAAGTTGCATCTGGATCAAACTAACTTCCTCCGATATACAGACAGACTGTTTGAAGTATGCATTTGTATGGCTTCGACACAAAGCAAAAACTTGCTGCCCCACAAACCTGAGAGGCGCATGGCCCCCTTTACGTTATTGTCTTTTATGCGTAGAGAATTTAGCATTTAGCAAGGTTTCGATTTTTACTATAAGTACCGATGATACTGTAGGTAAGTAGCGAAAAACAAGAACATAACATTGGTTCTATAAAACTCGTACAATCAGCTGATCAGAGTTTGTTCGGAAAGTTGGTAACTATTTTTCGCATTCCTTGTTTTTCTTTTGAAAGTTATTTAACATTTTTAACACTGCTACAGAGCGAGATCGTTTTGCTCGTACTGTAAAAGGAATTTTTAGGATTACGTATTTATTTAAAGTGTTTAATCGAAACCATATTCGGTTATTCCTCCACTATTATCCCTACATCCTTACATATTATAAAACAAAGTCCTCTGTCGCCCCTGTCTGTCTGTTCGTGATAAACTCAAAAACTACTCGGATTTTCATGCGGTTTTTATCGATAAACAGTGTGATTACTGAGGAACGTTAAGGTTCATAGTTTATTTTGTTTCTACTCTAGTGAATAATAACGTATTACTCCTATCGATGACACTAGACTGCTATCAATGACAGGAGTCTATCTCTATAACCACAACAGGTAGACTTAAATTAAATTTATGCCGTTTAGCTCAACTACATATGGATGATTTCATTAAGAATGCCGGTTAATTTCAGTTACTATTCGATTATTGATTTCTATTAGGTATTCATAACAAACAGACGCCGTAATTACTACTAGTTCGAGGTACTAGCAGGAACACATTTTGACTATCTCTCGCATTGACCTGAAAAACATTGACTTTAGACGGAAAAGCAAGGTGCCATTTGAACTGGTAATAATTTGTTATTACTGCCAATAAGTTGTTATTACAGTCAATTCAAAACACCTCGCCTATAATTTTTTACATTAACAGACACGAAGCAAACCTACTACAACGACACGAGACTCTGTCACAACGGGACAATGAAGAGGTGCCTACAAAGTGTATTAAAAGTGCATTTCTAGGTTCATGTGAATCGCAAGCGAGGTCGGTGCATCGGTCGTCGACCCCGGTCACTAGGTCGCCGCCGCAGTCCGGCTGTACTGCGCTCCTGTTACATACACTTGAACTTCGCTTACGCTTCACTATAATTCCTAACGCTATTTACTTAATCTTAACACTATGGAGCGGTGTTTGAAGCGGTGGTGGTGTAATGGTTAATGCCCCCTGTGGATCGAAAGGTCCTAGGTTCGAATCCTACTCTTACCACATGAGTATCGATACCAATTGTCACATGTATAGGTAGTAATTTTTATGGATCATCACTTGTGAAGGTTATGAAGAGAAGAGAAGACGAATATAAAGGCTCAGTGTCAAATTATACGTCTATTTTAAAATGCTTGAATTTTTTAATGAAATGCGAACGAACGAAATATATTTTTTTCAAAAAATAATATTTTTTTACAAATTTATTTGCAAATAAATGTATTTAAAATTTAGTTTACAAAACAATCCATAAAAATTTATTACTTAACATGTAGTCTTATGTATATGAAAGCCGAGCTACATAAATAATAGAATATAAATTAAATAATTAAATTACATATTGAAATCAAATATCACAACACAATGGTCATAAAAAAGTCTTAGGAAAAATAGAAAATGGCTCTACAAAACAATTAGTGAAATACGTATTACTAATTCACAGTAATTAACAACTTGGCATTCAGAAAAACTAATAATTCCGCAACACATTTCCGAAGCGAACTCGTGTTTAGCTCCAAATACTTTTGAATATTGCATACTCGGCACAATGCTGCTCCGTTCATAAAGTAGGTTAATAAAAAACTTATAGTGCTTCCAACGTTTCAGCTATATATTCGAATACTTCAGGAACTGGCGAACAAAAGAAAACATAAAAGAAAGGCCCAATGGCAGGCCTACACGGACAAAAAGGTTGCAGTGCAATATTTGTGTGCAGAGAACCAAGATGCAACTCGTTTTGGATACGTTTCCTATGGTCTTTTATCAGATAATATCAATCAAATGATAAAATGTTATTGTCTGTATTTTGGGCTCTATATACCGAGCTTTGATGTGCATTATATAATTACTCTTCATTAAAAAAAGGGCATAAATACTACATATCCTACTAATATGAATGCAAAAGTTTGTGAGTTTCTATTTCGTCCGTCGACGGACGTCATAACAAGCGCATCAGAGCAATGGGATAAGGCTCGAATATTATGCTTCCGTTCTTCATGTATACTTATCCGCGTTAATTAAGTACATGAAAATGTATTGGCCAGTTAAATAAAATAAACAAACTTTGGGTGCTTTTTTAAACGTTTAGATTAGGAAATATAATTATTTTTGACACTTGCATTTGAAATCACCTATTTTATATGTTATGACTGAACTTCCACTATATCTAGTTCTCTGCTCTATATCTAGTTGCAAGAGTCAAACTGAAATGAATAAATGAACGTGTATTACTTCCAATCTTCTTACTTCCTATGCAGGAAGGAATAGAGCCTATTTAATCGTACAAATACAGGGTTGCGACGGGCGCGCGTCGGTCATTTCCTTGCTCCCTAAGTAGTTTTCACATCGAGCAAGTTTTACAGCCTACTTATTTGTTTGTCCCTGTATTCTAAATATTGCTGGATTTTTATTGCATTATTTTTAATTGCACATCGGCCCACGAAGCGAAAGCAAAGAGACTTTATTGTATACATTTTATAAATATAAATAATTTCTCTAATAAAAATATGTGACGATACTCTAGGCTGAGGCAGATGGTTTTGCCATGGCTCTTCTCCGTAAAATGTTATTAAATTTTTCTACATAGTGTGTTACTTAAAATACTAAGAAATTGGATATCAGTGGTTTTCAACGTTTAAGGTGATAATTTTGGATTTTAAATAAATAAAATTTTACAAACAAAAACATTATTATCAGAGTAACGCATCCCGTGTATTTTTTCTCCGAGTTCCAGTGTGACCCGCCCTGCTTCTGCTATGAACTTTGCAACGTGATCACATATGTGTATACAAACATGTATACAAACTACTACATAATGACGAAACAAACTAGAAGTGAACACACTGAGGAAGTCTTTTCTTGCAAAATTAAGAACATCTTAACTAACATTTAAAACATTGTCTTGTTAAACATAGTCCAATAGTGACTAAATATTAGCTTTATAGTTTAGGAAATTTAAATTTTCGTCACACCCCGTCGTGACATCACAGTCACAAGCTGTTGACATTTTAAAGCAATCTGTACGGGAGTTATTATGGTGAACTTCACAGGGCAGAAGTGGGATTTCGAAATTTATTTGGCAAGAAGTGTCATTACAAGCGCCTGCATTTCTTGCACTAAAAGCATTATACACCACTTTTGAAATAGATTAATCATCTTGTAAATTATTAAAAAAGTACTTGGATAGTATAGAATTAATATTTTAATGAATTATTATTTTATTAGAGAATTATATTATTAGAAGTTGAGCAAAAAATGTTTTACTTATTTTTTGTTTATTAAATTTTAATATTTCATTTCTACAACCAAAAAAATTACTATAATCACATTGATTGTGACAATTACACAATCAAATGAATTACTTGGTTCAAACAGTCATTTGCGAAAATATCTACACGAGAAAATCTTGAGAAGTCAATATATCAATACTGAGGCCAATGGATATCGATAATGGTGTGAATTATAAAACTGTGCCAATATTATCTAAGTTGTGCTCTCTGTTTTAAAGTATATCGGTGAAGAGCACTAAGTTTCCCGCGCGAAAATTTACGGCCGAAGCCGCGCGCAGAAGTTCCAACTGTTTATACGGTACACTGAACAAGAAAACTAATTTCACACTTAATAGTTGGCGTTTCATTTTTTATGTAAACTACTGCGTGAGAAGGTGACTGTACCTAACATTTGCAATCTATTTTGTGAATAATTAAGCTGTGACGTAAATCGTCATCATTCCTATTTTTTCTGCCACAATATATGTCTGACTATTGGGTTGCTATTCCGCATTATCTCTCTGTTTCATTGGAGCGTTTTCCCAGGTACTTCCCTGCTCAACTGCTGAGCTCAGGGTCCGTTTCTCTTATTTACTACTAATAAATAATAGAAGAAATATATGAATAAATAGAAATATATGTATATTTACGTACACAATTGGCAACAATATCTACTATATGTACTTATTTGCATTATATACCGCTGTCATGACAACGTGAAGCCTTTTCTATGCCCATTTAACAGATCTATGTCAATCCATACTTGTAGTAAATATTCATTCATGTGAGAGTTAAGTACTTTTTAGAAATAATACTACGTAAACATTACAACTAACTCCAGAAATTTCCAGAACACCAAACCTATTTCCAATCTTTGCCACTGTTCGGTGAGGAAAATAGTCCTCGCTGTGTTATACGCTGCTTAAAATAGAAAAATACATGAAATTTGACCCAGTTTTTTGTTAAACCCCCAGTAATACAGTCACAAAAAGGTATGTATGTAAAGGTATCTTTGGATCTCGTTTTCTCAAAATATCTTCTTTTTATTTTCCTAAAATATGTCCTACAATTTTATTTTCACTTATTATTGTAATCTGTCCGTTTACGATATTAAACAATATTTTTATGGTTTCCAAGCAGCTATTGGTTTGTCCTCTCCATAAATCAGTAGTTTTATTGTACTTGTTTGTATACGCTTCGAATTTATTGCATTATGAACACATATCCAAGGGCGATTTTCTCTTTAGTCTGGAAAAACCACTCTCAGCTTCATGAGACCAGCTGCAAGCTTATTGGTATGGTTTAATAGACGGTCCTTGTACTTTGGCATTCTGTTCTTAATTTTCTCCATAATTTCCTCACGCAGGAAATCTCCTACAAATACACAAAAGATGGACAAATAGTTCATCATTCTTGAATACATAATATTTTTAAGTCGGTAAAGACAACGCACATTCGAAACTACTGACTGTGTAGTGAGTTCAAATTGTGTATATATTTCCTTGAGGAATGTATGACTTACAGAGTGAGAGAACAGGGGTTTCCTGAAATGTCATGGGGATCGAAAGAAAATTTTACGTATGCGCGTAAAACTTTCGCATTCACGAGCAGTTTGCATGCATGCAGGTCTCCTGATGGTAAGCAAACACAAGATAAGAATTGCAGTCAACAATTTATTAAGATCATAGAGGTGGTAATAGATTGTGACAGTATCGCCAGACTGTCTAGAACTGACTCAATTCTCTGATTATGGCGTACCTAGCGTGTTTAGTTTATAGGCTCTGTATAAAATTTTTGGGGACTCTTCATTGATAGACGAAAGTATTTTTCAGGCTGGCACACGTAGCATTTTTTATTATAAAGTTAAATTACGTCTATTTACTTACATGTAAACTTTATTCAAATCTTATAGATTAGGCAAGAATAAAAAAAAGAGCGTGCATGCTTTAGTTCTTATTCAGATGTAATTTTTTTTTTCGTACCATTATCAATTGTATACAGGGTCCCCGTATGTGATGTAGCTGATATGGCGGTCGTTGATAGCTACGCCACTGATACTGACTATTTGTAGTCTTTTTACTCTGCCACTGTTTGTTACAGTGTGATTGGGTCGCCGATGGCATCGAATCTAAAGAACGTATCACGTGTGTTTACTCACAATTTAATACACAATACTATAAACGTGAAATGTGTGGCGATGAATTTTAATTAAAGTTGGTATAAGTTTTAATTATATTTATATATGGATAACTTAAACACAAAATTTGGCGATCGTATGCCTTGGACGCAGACAAATTTTGTTTAGTAAAATCTTATGACAATTTTGTTTTTATGTAAAATGTAGTGCTCAATGAGATGGTATATTACATTTTGCCGCTGAAACACATCAGCTGTATCGAAGCAGATCTCGACGTGCATGCCTTGAACCATTTGTTGGGTGCAAACCCAAGTTCACAATCGATAGGGTCGTCGTGTTGTGGTGCCGGTGAGCGTTGCACGCGTGCAGGTTGGAGGCAGAAGCCTCAAAGGCGCGGTGCGGTGGTCGGCGCGGTGCGGGCGTGCGCGCGCAGGCGACGCGGCGGGCGCGGGCGGTGCGCGGCTCAGTGGCGTGCAGCGCGCGCCGCGGACGCCCGCACCGCAGTGTCGAGCAGGAGCCCGCCATGCCCGGCCCGCGCCTCTCCCGCGCCGCCTGACAGCATGGCCTCTCCGACCGCCACCATCACACGCAGCCACGCTCTGACGACGGTACGCATCAGTGTTTATCCCCCCAGTGACCTCCTCTGGCCCTAGACCTCGCGACCCTCGCCGCGCCAACCACCGACCCAGTGATAGTGCTTCTCCCGTTCGTACAGCAGTGAGGGTCGGTCGGCGCTCAGCGCAGAGCTTTCGTCTTGATTCGATCGTCCGCAGACTGAAAGTAGTAGGCGCGAGTGGTCGCCGCGCGCCCGCTAGATGGCGCCGCACGTCGCTCCTGCGGCGAGAGCCTCCGCCCGCGCCCCGCCGTCGCCGCCTTTTGTTTCGCGCCGTTCGTGTACATAAAATAATAATTGGCAGGCCGGTGTTGAGCACCGCCGCTCGGCGCCGAGCCGTCGCTGACGTCAGCGGACCCGGGTTCACCCCGAGCCGCGGCCCGGCTTCCCCGACCTTCCGCCAGCGCCGTCTGCCTCTAGCTTGACACACGCCACTGACACGTCAGGCCCTACACTAACCCTCCGCCCCTCTTACGTGCCAAACCGATACCAAATACTAAATATTAACGTTAAATCGACTAAATTTATGAAACAAGAGGTACATATTCCGGGACAAAAGTATATAACGTTTGTGAATATAAAGTTAGGCGAGTTATGACAGCGCGCTTAAAATGTGTAGGGTTCATTCATGTAACCTCCAAGGGTTAGTGATTGATCTGCACCTAGCAACAGAAGGGTCGGCGGCGGCGGAGGCACCCATCTTTTCGAGTCTGCCTTAGTGAATAATATGTTTGGAGAAGACAGATAGTTGGGAGTTTATCAGAGAGTTAGTAGTGAACGGAGTGCGGTGTCGAGGCGCCGCGCCCATGTCCCTGCTAACGGTGAGTCTAGATTGTAAGGCTTCGTGCCACCAGAGATATCGAAGGCGAGTTTGCTGTGTAATTATTTCATGTTTGAATAAGTCGTTCCATCAAACTTGATATCAAAATGGTAACAATCATTTTGGCTATATTTTCAAGCTTTAACTGGAACTATCAATCCCTTCCCTAATTATAAAATAAGTATTTAAATTGGTTATTATATTGTTTGGATATAAAGATATAGGTAAAAAAAGCAACGTAAAGCATTAAAAAACGTTGTCATTTATTTTTTGATTGATAGTGACACGTATTCAATAACATAAATGGCACTTAACATATCATGCATTTCGTATTTGTTGTGTCACTAAGGTTTTGTATTAGTTATCGTTAGTCTATATTTAAAATTATGCCTCTGCTATAGGACACAACCTAGGCGCTGTTTTTTGTGCTATTAGATTTAAAACTAAATGCATCATAACGAAAATAATTTTCAGTTTTATTGATATTTGAAGCATACACTTCAATACTGAACGACGCGGTAGCCGTAGGCATCGGTTACGAATACATGGCTACAAGCGCTACGATGCTACGATTTTGATGAAAGTTATTTGTAGACTGACAACAGGGTTTATTTCTCAATATTTAATTACTGGTCAAGTAGTATTGCAACATGCTTTACACATAGAACACACCGAAATGGTAGTATTTTTATTTATTATAATAACATAATTTCATTTTTCTTAACAAATTTAGTTGAAATAGTAATAAGGCGATTGGGATCACGATATATTCAGATCTCGGTCCTAATCGCTCAAGGACCGCGGCTCAATCACCCATAACTATTATCGGTTTATCGATCGATAACAGTTATATTTTTTTATGTAGTTCTGTAATTTACATAATCTTAATCAACATAAAGAGTTGGTTTACGAAGAATATTAGGTTGTCCGCGCTGTCATTACGATCCGTCAATTTTCTTGAGGAAGGAATGATTTTTAAAATCAATTATTCATAAAATGTATATTATCACAGTACAGATTAATTAATGGAATTATTTTAAAGTAAAACTAATTCTTGTCTTTGTTAAAATTTATCTTTGGAATTGAAAGCGCGGTCGCAGCGGTTGAAACGCTCTGAGAAACACCTATTAACATTTCATTCATTGGGTAATAGATTTTTTACTCTGTACGTACATGGTTCATGGAAACAATCTCACTACACCAAATTGTGATTTTCATCAATTATTTTAAGATAAATTTTGTTCATCGTATCCTCAGGCTTTGAGGTGTCACAGCTTAGAAAGCAAAGGGAGGAGAACATGCTCTCGTAGAAAAATACAGTATCTACCACATAAGAGGCTAGACAATCTTAACGATACAGATAGCTATTGTCATCATGCTGAACTAAATACCCCACTCAGAAATCGGGACAAGATGCAACCTTTAGAAATTGGGTCAGCTAAGTATGGTATTGTCTTCATAGTAGGAAACCCAGCAATTTTGGTAGTTACCACTGCAAAAGTGCCGATAACAGTGTATTCTGTACTGACGCTAATATTTGTGAATTCAGTGGGGCTAGCTCACTTCGCCATCGTCAAAATTTGTTGGAACATTTAATATTTGTATCAACTCATTTCAACATTTTATTCCCATAACACAACTCTCGAGTTTACTTTGGAATCTATGTATATGACAAAATATTCAAAAATAAATAGGAACAGGTTTTCATGTATATTAAAATATACATGAAAACTTGTTCCTATTTATTTTTATATTCTTTTATATTATTATTTTATATTCTTTTTGAATTTACAGAACCTTCTTTTTTGGAAAACCCTAAAATGATTTAATATTTTTATCATATTTTGTATATGGTATAAAATTTGTAGCCGAACCTGTTAACTAGTAACATTTTATTTAGAAAATTTTCTATTTAATTTTGCTGTGTAATTTTCGATGGCGTTATTTAAAAAAAAAATCAGTTTTAAAGAATTCTGTTATCAAAACCAACCAAAATCACCTCCCATCGGTCTGTATATCCCTCATGTTCCCCTGAAGTACTCTGAAGAGCGATCCCTGACTTCTTCCTATATAATTGGAGCGCTCTTTTGGCAAAACACGTGTCTCCATTGATGTTCTTGAATTATGCATTATGAATTTTTTATACAATTAACTATAATTTTTGTACATAGGCGAATACAATTTTTCTTGCGACTTACTTGGCAACGTGTCTGGGAATCTACTTTGGCATACACCGTAGTGTTTTCAGAGTTCTTTGCCACAATATGACAGCTGCATATTTTTTTTATTGTTTAAATATTTATTTCGTTGTATGAGATACATATACTGGATCATTACAACACAGGATCGGACCAAATGGAAATAATGGTGGAAGGCCTATGCCCAGCAGTAGGATGGCTTTAAATAATAATAAATAAATATATATCTTCTTCTTCTTCCACCCTTTCTCCCACTATATTTAGGCCGGTCTCCTCTAATAAATAAATAGATTTGGACTATTTTCTATGTCATTTCATAAATCAATCTGATTAAAACAAAGATGTTATAATCATGGAATTAGTAGGTACTCGAAGTACTAAATCCATAGTTATAATATACGTAGAAAATAAGCAGTCTTCTAAACTATACTCTGTATAGTTTAGAAGGCTGCTTATAATTAATTAATTATAGTAGTGTATAGTATATACTACTATAATTTGCAAACGAATAATATAATTTATTACGGATAACGTTTGTCAGATACATAAAACCTTCATGTGAAGGGTGTAGGTAACTTGTTAGTAAGCTCATCACATCTGAAAGAATTTTCTATTCATCCTCAGTATTCTCAGTTATTACATGGTTGCATCTCAGTTCTTTTCATGTGAAATAATTTACATAAAAATAGAGTACATTTTGTAAGGCTGCGGATTGCGCAGAGCATCTTCTTCTTATGTTAAGTATTCAGCTCTTTACGTATATTTAAAAACTTTCTCAATGGAACGAACATTTTCAATGGCCATCTCAAGCTATAGTGGCAAATTCTGCAGATATTGTGTGTGTTTGCTACTCATTAACCACGTAAATAACCGTATGGCTTTGATCAAGTTTCTGCAATATTGTGTTAATCACGGAAAATAACCGATAAAAAATGATCTGTACATGACCGATACAGTATCACATCTCTATCCCTTACAGGGCAGACAGTCCATCATTTTTACCCAAAACATTTTTCGCAGTTGTATAATACCTGTGTTACTACTTTTCATCTGTGATTATAATTCCTTAATTGCTAATTCACCTCTACTTGAAATAGTTAAGTGGAGTGCCGAGAAAAACTAAATATCAACCATAACCTACAGTAGTATATTAGTTTCGAGCATTTATTATTAGCCTTATAGCGTGATAGGTTTCGATTCCATCGTTACATTTTTTTAAATTGACAAAGTGTAAATTAAACCTATAAAACGTAATTATTTTGTCTAGCTTTGTTTTCGGGGAGTTCTCTGTTAAACCATATACCAAAAGACATTCATTAGCTAAAAGTAGATATAGCAACCCACTACATGAAAACTATATTATTTTAAAAATATTGTCGTAATCTAGTACATTCTCTCATTGTTGTTGACTACATTCAAACCCACTCCAACCCCCTTACAACCACAGGATGAGTCCAATAAAATGTAACATCTAAAGCAGACCAATTGGTGTTAAATTAAAAAGGTCGTTGCGGCTCCTTTGTAGTGACACGGAGACCACGGTTCAAATTACTGTTCAAATTGAATCGATTCACGACCTCGAGTCACTTGTACAGTGCACACTACATCAGTGTATACAAATCCAAAATAATTTCTTTCTTATTGAAACTGTTCGAGGTTACTTGACGGGTTATTATTTCATGTATCGACGGTTTTTGGCAGTTTCACTATTGGTTTACTAGGTTTATAACGCGGTTTCACCCATGTGTATTTCTTCCGTTATTTACTTCTATATTTTTCTAGAATAAAAGCCTCCTTCTCTGTACTCAAAACTATATGTATGCATAATTTCAAGATGATGCGAGATGTTCAAACTTATTGTCCAGTGTAATCGTAAAGCATAAATTTATTTTTACTAGCCAGCACACCTCGACCGCTATTCATCGACGACGACGGCTTGAATCACCTAAAATGTGTATTTATGAAAAGATATAATTTTATTATGTTGTAAAACTTGTCAGAGCCTACAAGGCCCGATTCTATTATTTTTTCTTTAGGAAAATGATAGGTCGCAACCACGCCGGTGCGGCATAGATTTAATAAACCCATTGTATCAAAATCTTGATATCTATTTAAAAAATATTAATGTACATGTACCACCCTAGTCGAGTGTTATGATATATTTTAAATCGAGATACAAATATATTTATAAATGCAGTCAAATCTAAATAACAATCATCCAAGTCCAGCGGTGATCAAAATTATAAACTTACAAGTTATTTTGAATATTTTATTACCATGTAATTTTTTTTCGACAGTAGTCACTCTCTCATAGACATCCTTATCTTCTGAACTTCTTTTGTGCAAACTACCTATCAAACTTGATGAATATTTTTAAAATCTTGTGATGTATTAGGAATATCTAGACTTCCATGTGTATTTGTATAATTTTATCATTGGTTTAGACGATTCATTTATTAATGATATCTTTATGTCTTGTAATGAATGGTCTTTATGTCTTGTGACTCTTTTTGAACATAAAAGGTTTTTAAGGTTTTTAGATTACAAATTCTTCATTTATTTCATCGAGTATGACTTCAAAGAAATATTTATAAAAATATAGGTCATTTCAAAACAAACAATCTCGTTCAGTTTTACGAACTGTGAATAAACAAACGCCATTTGAAACATTTAAAAAATATGTCGTAGTAAAAAAGGTTAATCGTTAAGTATTTTGAGTACACATTTAAGTGGCAACCCCGACACGATAAGTTCTTATCGCAGCCCTTACCAAACATCTTTGAATTTTACCGACACGTCATCACACACTAAGGGGATAGTTTTAATACTTAACGCTAAGTATTAAGGCCTATTTTCCCCTGGCAGTTTAGGGAACCCTCAGGTTTTAGTATTATTTTTGTGCTGTTCCAGTTTTATATTTAGAGTTGCTCGATTATGTTTTAATTGTAGTGGACAGGGTAACGACGTCGTTGCAGATATTTATTTATACTTATTTTTAATTTGATAAGATAGAAGAATAAGATCCATCTCGAGGTCACTGATTGAACAGGAAAAACTAAGCCAAATATTGTTCTACTACTTGGCGCATAGGATCTACAAAATGTTAAAAAACAATAATAAGTACAAGGAAATCGAATTATTTAATATACTAAATAGGCTTTTTGAAACTTTTTCAAAATATTTAACTGTCGATATCTGTTCGTTTTTTTTGAACGCGAAGGAATTGCTCATTCGTAAATCATTAATTTGGGCGTTTTTAGATACGAATTCATGAGGAGTTCAAGCCTAACCCAGTATTGAGATGCCATCTTTTCCTTTTTAAAGTTTTTTAACTTAAAAATTAGAAGCTGCATCTGCATTATTATTTTAAAATCTTATTTGACATGTCATTTGTGAACGACAAACGTTGCAATATATCATACGCATATATCCAGTGCGGTTCGTCAATGTCAAATGAATTTATGTACTAAAAGTTAGACCTAAATTAGACACAAGACACAAATCATTGTGCAGCCGTAAGACGTAATCTGTAATATAGCATCGCACGTCGTAACGCAATGTTCTATCGCTCAACTATACTTTTTAAAGTTGGCCAGAACAATAAAAATATTCTTTACTGTGAGAAATACACTAAAAATCTATTAAATACCGAAGGTGGACTTTCCACTAAAGCGTTATACACATACTATTCTCGTATAATATTTATCAAATTTGCAACTCGTAATCATATTTATCGAATTTTCAACTGTTGGAATAAATGCAAACTTGCACACTGAAAGTGACCTACTTTCATCCTACTTCCCACTTGTTTGTTCCACTGTATTTGGTCGGCGATCACTGCGCATTTACTGTTCTTCTGTGATGTTACACGGTTTTTGTTCAAAACAAAAACCATGTAACATGAAGATTTAATACGATGTTTATGAATCATAAAATGAAATGTCCCGACAAACTGGCAGACAATGATTAGCAACTTAAACCTGTATACATTTGTAATTATTCGATAGATTAAAAAAAAAAAGAATATAAACAATTTGCAAACGTGATTGGAAGAATTACTTGTTTAGTTGTAACAAAGAATTTAAAAAGCCAGCTACAATGTTTTGTATCACTTCTACGAAGTATCGTAAAGTCTCTACGAATTTTTTAAGAAGCTACAATTTTCCTTGAGCACCTGGATTTCTGAAGCATACCTACTATTTATATTTACTATATATATTTACCTATTCGCGGTGCACTAATATTGATACAGTGGTGGGGATAATATTATATCACTTCATACTAATAAATTCACTTCATACTAATAAATAAATGCGAAAGATTGGAACTGTGAACACCTATGGTTGTTAATCAAACTCGCAGCATCTACTAGACGGGTAATAATCTGTCTCTCTCTCATTTCCGCGTATTCTCAGTCACATTCACTTGTTCACACAAAAAACAATCTTAAAATTCACGAATCAGTTATGGTTTATAACCAGCCGCCTGCCTGACATCAGCCATCCCCCAGGGTTTGCTATTATTGCCTATCAGATTCCAAAGCTATGAGTCCTTTGGTCGTCTCGTATGACATCCACGAAACAATAAGGGATAAAAAAAAGTTATATAAAAAGTTGCTAAAGCTCAGACTTGAAAAAGTTTCAGTAAAAGGAAAAGGCTAACTTGACTGAAATATTCGATTACAAGTTCATTGAGCACGTTATATAGTCAATATAACGCTCTACGCTGCCGATAAAGCGTTAACTGACTCAGAGCAATTAGGTTAGGCGATAGACGGCGCAAATGCACTAGGGAGTTTAGCAAGCGATATTGAACTCTGTTATAATGAAATAGAGACGTCTTCTACCTTAAATTAATGTTGCACTCTCGAAATGTCGATAATAGCTTGATTAGATCTAGAGGTAATATTTTGACGGTGTTGTTGTAAACAGAAAATATTTTTAACTAGCAACCAAGTAAATTATTATTTTAAAATAACAAAATACACATTCATTTACTTGCGTAGTGAATATTTGAGGTCGTTTAATGTAATTGACAACTTAAACTAAGGACAATAACTTAAAGAAAGGGACAAATTTATTTTAAATTTTCTCTTTGAAATTCTAATAAAAGTGATGAATAAACTACAAAGAGCAATATTGAATTATTTATTCTAGGAAGTACAATCGAATCAGAAATGGATGTAAACAAAGATCTAATATTTTAAACTCGAAAAAATATTCCGTTCATTACATTCACTGTGATACCACACACATTTTATTTATTACTACTACAATTATACGTAAAAAAATTAATAAGGTTTCAGGATTATTATACATTATATGTATATTATTACATTGTTTGCACGAATGTACTAATAGGAATTGTGGTCTCATGGTGAAAACATTTACAATTTTAACCATTTTACCAAAGCCGTTTCGTCAATTTTCGGCCGCTTCTTGCTCGCGTTTCAGACTTCGCTCGAGAATTTGCAGATTTCGAAACAATACCAAAATAACATAATATCTCGTCTCTTACTAAATATAGTAAAAAAATATTATTTTTAATAAATTGGAAAACAAAAATCCAATTGTTGGAAAAAAATATATAAATAAAAATAATGTTCCAACGTGCCACAGGGAGGCAACGTGCCCAACACACTAGCAGCGTTTCCTCGCTGTATTGCGAGATAAGTCACGCTGAGCAAAAAAGATGCCAGCTCTCAAATCTCATGTTGCCTCCATGAGGCGCGTTGTGATGTCTCTTACTAAATAACTAAACTATTGGAATAAAACAGTAGTTAACAGTCGGGTTAACGGATAACGTCTGAAAATGGGAACGAAAGCAGACGGTTTGCTTTATAGCGCTTCTAATTAAGCATGGATTATGAATCTGAAATTGAACCTGAAATTGAAAGCACAGTGCTTTCTACTCATTATTAAAAGATTTATATATTTACTAACGAATCGTTCCGGCTTGGCTCGGATGGACCACCCTTCTTATTCTTAGGGCTATAAAATCGATACATTAAAATGTCATGAAAATCGGTCAAGCCGTTTCGAAGGAGTATAGCATCTAAAACAGTGATACTAGAACGGTGTACGGTTCCCGTGGGATACATTTCTTATTCATCAAGTAACAATACTTAATCCACGCGAATGAAGTCTGGCACAAAAGCTCGTGTATTATGTAATGAAAAAGTGGCAATCGGCAAACAAAACAAACAAAGAATGAAAAACAAACTGACTCTCGTTCGATCTTTTAATAACAAAGTAAAAGTCGAATTACAAAAATAAACTTTGAACTTGAAAATGGTTCCATCAATATGGAATTATATCAGCTGTACATTTAACTTTGCCGCTGGGTTTCACTCTTGTAAGAATTTTGGTGTTAAAATATTTGGTATTCCAGATTATATTCTATCTTTACATCTAATATGTTTGTTACTAATATCGAGAGGTTCCCTCTATTATGATTGACCTTTACGATGGTTGACCCATGCGTCAACTCGTCAACGTGTACTTTTTTCAATAAAACAAAGTATATGGTCAAAAAATCTAAGCAATAAACATGTTATGATTGTGATCGAGTGCTGATATAAATAAGAAATAGTAGGTGATTAACCAAACAAGCTACTTATTTGAGAACCGAGCTTAGACAGCTTAGATTTTTTGACCATGTACTTTGTATTATTGAAAAAAAAAAAGAAACGTCGTCGACGTCTTACGAATATTCGATGGTCACGTGTCCTGACGCGAGTTTAACATTTTTTACCCATCACAAAAAGTACACAACGCCGCTAAAAAGTGTTCACTTCAAAAATACATACAAACGAATGGTAAACCGGACCAATACTGTTTAAATGAGTTTTTTTTTCGGCATTTCTTCTCAGCAGTGGTGATCGAATGGCGAAAAAATATCGAGTTCCTATAATTCTCACATGATCGAATGACAAACACACTTGCAGGAGTAGTATTCCTAGGATACATAAATTACTTCTATAAAAAATGCAATGGTTCCACAATCATCATCCTTTTCGAGTGCGTTATTGCTAAGACTAGTATCAGATTTTATTCAAGTCGCCTAAAGGTATTGAACTAATAGTTTATGTCTCGCTGTATACAGTGAATTTATTCACTGAATAGTGGCTTACGTATATTGATGTATCTCAGTATAAATGAATATGCATGATAAGCGATAGATTGTGGTTTGATTACAACAGGTAGCTGATATTATTAGATATTAGTTTTGTTTCAATCTAGTTGTTGTAGATAATGCGTGATATATGACGAGGCGGTTGTATTAAACTATCATTTCGATACAATATGACACGTGCTCTTCTTTGTTTGTTTCTTTTACATGAAAGCTTATGAATAGTTTTTGGAGTATAATGATAAATCTCAAAAACATTAGTTCTAACATATTATTAAAATATCCCTGGCGGCGTGATTCCTTCGAAAGGTTTATAATTTATTATAGGGCTGATAATAGCTATCATATAAAAAAAAATAACCTCACATAACTCAATAAGTATCTGTCATTTCTAAGGTCACAGGCGAAGTTGTTGACAAAAAACCATTCACAAAAGCGAAGTCGCTTATTGCAAGCGTGAAAACGTAAACATATTACCCAGTTGTTTGAAAAAGCAATCGGTATTACATTATTTATATGGTCGTGTTCAGAATAACGCGTAATATTTACTTGGTATAATTAAAATGCACACTACGCGCCATGTTAGTGCGAAGGAAGGATATAAGAAAAAAAAAAACCGGTCAAGTGCGAGTTGAATTCGCGTGAAAACGGTTCCGTACAATGCCAAAAGTCTAATTTATTAAATTTTGGTATGTTTAACAATAGGCATTCTTACTAGCGCTATCTAGTGATGTTTTAGTGAACTACTTTCCATAAAACGTAATAATTAAGTATCTTATTTTATTTTCAATTTATAGAATTCTTATAGATTTTGTAATCTACGAGCAGTGATTTGTTTTTTTTACATGAAAGTAAAGTTCTGAATGTAACCGAGAGGGAAAACACGAGAATGAGAGAAAGGTTAATAACAATACGCCGCAGTACTTACACTAACCTATTTCTAATTAATTATCAATTAGCGCGAGTGACGTCACCCGATGACGCACGAGATCGTTTCGCATCGCTATAGGAATGCTTCACTAGATGGGTACCGTCTGTATTCAAGTAGCTGCAACACGAGGCTCTTGTATTGTAAGATTTAAAATTGATAAGATTTAAAATTAAATACCTTTTCAGTATGAGGAGCGCTTATAATCAATTTTGGAAATACGCTTCTTAATACGGCGTTATTTTTAAAGTTTTTTTTTTATATTTCAGTTATTTATTATTGTGTTACTAGATTTCTACCGGTATGCATGTTGCTGTATGGCGTTCTAAAGAAAATGTTTCGCAACGATTTAGAAAACTAGCAAGCCTGGTCTTCGCTCCTGTGAGAATTTCGGGAGAAAAATTACCTTACGTGTTATTCCAGGTTATATTCTACTCGTAACCAAATTTCGTAACAATCCGTAAATTAGACTTTTCGTGAAAGAGTAACAAACATACATACATACACATATACATCCTCACAAACTTTCGCATTTATAATATTAGTAGGAAGTACGATTGTAGCACCTCCCGTAATGTGTGAATAAAACGAAATTCCCAAACTCAAGTAAGGGAAATTCTGAGAAGTCACTCTAAATATGCACAGTCATTTAACATTTAGTCACCTTCGAAATGTTGCACTTTCATTATGATTTTGATTAACGCGAAACAATCTGATTCATGCGATGACGACATTTTAACATGATGTACCTCATTGCACCAGTTCGTAGAACTGCTACGGCGTAGCACACTGGCTACGACCTTCGAGTGTTTTGTAATTCGAGAAAAATTTTGTTATTTTTTGCTATTATTATTTTTACTTTAACTTTTGTTTTTGTAATATTTTTTTCTTTCTAGGTAATATTAATGATAGGTTATTTTCCAATTAATCAAATCATATACTTTTTTCTAATGTCAAGAACTACAATTTATATGGTGTTTGAGTGATAATGATATCTTGTGACGTCACAATTTTATACTTCAAAAGCATTCCTAATAGAATTAAATCAGGATTGTTAATATGTAAACAGCATGTAATTAAAATATGGGGTTTCCCAGTTGTTTACGTTACGCCGATCGGGACTGACTTTTCACTTTCACGATCCAGTATGCCACAAAAAGGCCGTGAATCGCAGAAGTTTCCCGGAATTTTCAATGAACTGTCAAATCAATATGTTTCGCGGAAATTTTCTCCCTAACAAGAATCAAACAAAGTTACGTCATATTTTTGTTCTACATTGTCGCATATTTGCTTTCGAACTCCTTTAAAAATAATATTGTTTGGACAACGAAAAGTTTTCAAGAACTCAAAATATGTACTACATTATAAAATATATTTCATATGGCTATGAATCACTAAGTATTTGCACGAACTACAAATCGTTTCGGCCTTATAAAGAAATGTAGTGGCAATTTCTTGAACAGAGTCAAAGATGACGAGACGGGCGCGTGACGTCACGAGAGCGGCACTCTGCGGCTGCGGCTATCGATCGGATAAACTCGTCACATCTCGCTCTCACTTGGGATTTTATCTCTTCCCGTCTTTGTCGCACTTATGGAGCAGCCGGCTGACTGAAACTTGCGTTCCGAAATACGCTACTAATATTTATTTTAACGCAATCGCCCGGGCCGTGCACGTGGTAGGCTCAACGCCAGCTCTTTATGATTTTACATTTACATAGCTTTCACCGTCATCGTGTTTGAATAACTTAATGATTAACAAAGTATCTTTGGAAATAATATTAGGTGGATGATAACGTTAATGTGGGACAGAAAATTGCTAAAGGTGAAAAAAATTTCAACTTGGATAAATTCCTAATAGGTTACATTTGGTCTCATTTCTGGAATAAATATACTAAAACCATGTATTTACTTGAAATACTAAATATGTTTGTTTGAAGCTTTAAAATTTCAGTTATTATATATTATTGTAAAAATCGTCTCGAAAATTACTTATGGATATTCTAATTTGATTAAATACTTTATATTTTTATGTGAATAAATTGCAGACCTGTTTTAGATGTACATCGCTCTTTAATTATTCAAATACTTGGGAAAATTTAATTTCACAGGTAGGTTCATACCTGGCTTCATACCTGCCGAATAAGTATACCCATACACTTATTTCTTACATTTCTGTAAAATCAATATAAGCAAATATTAAACATTTAAATACCTACCAAAAGTATATTCGAACAGTCTAACAAAAAATATTTACCATTTTTTTTTCAGTTAAGTATTTTGCAATAGTTAGCCCTTAATTATTCACATCGTCCGAATAAACATTTCACAATAACAAGAAATATTTGTTCAGATGGTTTCCCACGGCACGAAGATGACAGTGAGACAATTAGATCAATCCTACGTGAGCACTGTTTATGTGCGGAAAAACAATTAAAAGGGTATTGAAAAAATGTAATCTAGCTTTTTACCTAATGTCGTGCCCTATCGGACAGATAGGGCACTTCATGTACCATGGAGGACTTCTACAAGGCTAACGACACAGCAATAATAGTGGCCACAAACAGGTCTCAAACAATATTAAAAAGCCATAACGAAAAAAAGAATAAGTGGCACTTCAGAATTTATTTATTTACTTACAGTATTGTACATTTTCCACTCGAGTGGGTTATGTACAATGCACAACATACAGTATATCTACATACAAAAAACATACACACTCCATGCAGCAATAGATTTTGCATTTTTAAAATTCATAAACACGTTGTCTATTTATTTGATCAATTGTATTACGTTACAAAATATGTTTTTGTAATTTTGATTAAAGTGTATCAGAAATTCATACCTCTATACAAATATTATAAATGCGAAAGTCTGTCTCTCTGTCTGTCACTCTTTCATAATTGTTTTATCTTTTTCACAGTGCGTTTTTTTCCCGTCTCATCTTTAGAAAAACCATTTGAATAAATTCCACCATTTACACTCATAAAAAAATTAATTTGAAGACAATTTTAAATAAAAAAAAATACCAGAGAATATTACGTACATAGTAAAGAATATAATTGAATAGAAATAATTATACTTGTAAGCAATTGTTGAAACTATATCTGAACAAATTTGTTAAGTAACTGAATAGTAATAATCAATTTACTATGCACAATGTACCAGTCGACTTGTTGTGTTGTTGATGTGCTTTCTACCGTACATTACATGTATCAACAAAATACAGCTGGAAAAGGAAATTATCTGTGAAAACAGTGCAATGGCGGCGTGGCCATAGAGTAATAAAGTTGCTTCGTACACACAGTGTGCTAGTGGCTCAACTGATAATCCAGTTTGGACGTCACACGCTATGAGCGTACACTGTGACGCGCAGGTGCCGTGCTCCACTTTATTGGTATTTAATACGTTTGTAAGTGTGGAGTTCGTAATCTACCCATTACGATTAGTTATTATCATTGTCCTACTCATGCTACATGAGTTTTCTTAGAACACCATTTGCTTTGGTGAAGGAATCGCGAGGAAAACTAGTTGACTATTTCGTTCACCGGTGTGTGAAATGGCGCGATGAGCACTTCTTCACGCATATAAAATCAGACGATGACAGGCTAGCAACCTGTTACTAAACCTGAATTACCTATGACAAAACTTGAGACTTCGTTTCCTTCTTTCAATAGTTTCATATGTATATGCGAAGTGCAGAAGAAAAATGAATATTTCTCTCTTCTTCGCACTTCGATAGCACTCAAATGAGAAAGAAAACTATAAACGCATAAAAATATACAGTTACAAACTGGATTTAAAAAAAAAATCCTGATGAACGTCATCAGGCTTATCGGCACAGCAGCAGGTCGACAAACGTATCGCGAAGTGCCGAGATCGGATATAGGCCAATTTCCCGCCAAAAATGACCGTCACAGAGCCGCCATCGATAGCGCGAGGGGTGGGGACGACAGCGTGCAGAGTGTTTACAAAATGGGATTTCATAATCCGTATTAACATTTATGAATGAGAAAGTCTGTAAGTTACGCGTTAATGGTTGAACTGCTGGACCGATTTTGATTATATTGCACAGACGAAGTCTCGGCTTTGACTGTAAAAGCTGATCATCAAGAAGCGAGGCTCTTGTCGGTGGAGTTCCTTCCTTTGCTCTATCTCGATAACCAATTGGTTCACTGCTTAATACGAAACTATCAAACTTTTTCTTTTATTTGCCTTTTGTAACTATATCTTGGTTTCCTGTTCCGCTTCCTTCGATTAAGTAATAATTGAACTATAAATTTAGAATAACACCAGTACATTCTATAGAAATGGAACAGTCAAAATAAAGATTATCTGGATTTTATCCCCACTAGATTTGGTACCTGACTGAAAGTGCTAAATTACTGACCAATGGCAACATAGCATCTGGCAGTTTAGTCATCTGGTGTGTCCAGTGTTAATAAAACCCTTATTCTACTCAGCCACATTTTAGTAATGAATGGGCACTGGCACTGTAGTTCTATATACTCTGTGGAACCATAGACACACGGTCGAAGTATGGCGTGCACGACGGTCGTAAACTCGCCACCGTCCATTCAGTAATGGGTCTGTAAAGATTGCATTACCTACTGGTTACTTACGTTACATTACTTGTGTTATGCATACTAATAAACTGGATAGAACAAGCGTAATGTGTTTGATGTTTGATCAATCCGACATGGAAGTAGTAGTAGCTAGTTAATTAATAATATACTTTCATAGGTTGTAAGACGGGGTTATGTGGCCGTAATAATTAGCAGAGATTATATATTCACGGAGTGCCGCAAATTATAATAAAATTGGTATTGGTCCTCTCTATAAGTAGTTTCAGCTGAATTTCTGAAAGTTGTTTATAAGGACGAAAAAGGTATTCTCATTTTAGGCTGATCTGTGCTGATTGGGAAAGGCGAAAGAATCTGTCGCTGCAACAGAAAGAGATGCAACAGTAGAGAGAAAGTTATCATTTTCTATTATACTTACGTGCCGTGCATGAAGACGTCCAATATGTTTTTTTGTTATGTACCATAAAAATCATTGACCGAGCGAGCGAAGCGAGCGAAGTATACAAATCAATTTGAGGAAAAAAAAAAATTGATGTATGTTTGTTTGTTTGTAACGCGTAACTTTCGAACCGTTGGTCTGCTTTTGATAAAATCAGGTATGTAGAATCTGTCAATAGAATTTTTAAGATCGTAGGGCATCAAAATCGATTCAGTTGTTTTTGAAATATTCATAATTTTGTAAAAATTTATTGTGTTCGCGAGGTCTAAGGCGACGAACAACTAGTTAGATTAATTCAGAGGTAAGTCGGAAATAATACTCAATAAACAGTATTTATGATATTTTATTCCTTTATCCACAATCTCACAAGTATCCTGCGTCAACGAAGGTAACCGAATGAATCAGAAATGAATCCGATCCGTCATTCAAAAATTGTCAGTTATCAAAACGACATTTCGTTTTGACAACGTCAAATGTCAATAATTTTTTTAAAGTAAAGCCAAATGAGAAGTAATTATTAGCTAACAAACTAGTGTTACTAAAATCAAAAACTTGTAATTTCTAACACCATACGATATCAGTAAAGTGAAGCGCAAAATATACGTAATCACATTTCTGAACCTTATGCACTACGTAACAAGCTAAAAGCTTTGCCAAAACGAAATTTCATGTAAAATGTAGTTACACGATCATTTGCAAACATACTAGCTAAATATAGACAAGGGGAGACGCAATAATACACTACATTTTACGGAGTTCCGCTCCGAGCCTTTCTGTATAAAGTATCCTAGTTCTAGAGTTACTTTGTATAATAGTAGATTTTATTCTGTATGTCAAATTTGGTCTCAAATGTGAAAGGAAATATTACTGCAATGTTATCAACAGAAAACAGCACTAGCATTCGGTGTAAAAAGTGGATTTTGGAATTATTGGCATTAAGGTGTTGGCACTGAGACGGATTGCCGCCGTATAGTTTGCATGTGATCTTTTCTTTCTGCAAGGAAAAACCGGCAATGTATCACTAAACTTTAGTGCTTTTGCCGTACAATGCTGATAGTGTATAGTCGTCATTAGATGCGAAAGTATAATATTCAAAGAGATGATAATGAGATAAATAAATAATATCATAGTTAGTCATGTTCCTTTCATACCATACTTAATATTATCTTTACACAAAATACAATACGTCTTACAATAAAAATAAATAGTCAAAATTCTGTAAAATATATACATAAGGTAATCCTAATTGATTCTGGGAGCGAACACCAAGAACGTCGGTGTGATGATAGGTGGCTAGGACAGGTGGAAGAAATGTCAGACAACTTGCGATGAGATGGGTGGGCGATATAATAAAAGTGGCAGGTTGTACTTGAATGATAGGTAGAGGACAGTTGGCAGAAAAAGGCTGAAATGAATGAATGAATAATATAATGTATATACTTCTGTTGTTTATATATAAAATTATTACTATACACACAACAATTTTATAAATATTTGTTTAAAAATAGGTCCCTCGTCGACTTAGTGAAAAGCTGCTAATTTTCAGTGACCTATAACAAGCTGTACCGCCATCAGCGTATCAAATTCGACGCAAACTGACCTGTATTATCGTAGCATAGAGGTCCATTCAGGATAACTTGACATGGGTTTGCAGTAGAATATAGAATGTACATCAAACATTGAAGCCATACTTTCCCTGGTCTATTAATATGATCGAATGACGTATTATTTACAAGGCGGTGCGTGTTGTCCCCTTTTATAATTGGACCTCTTCATATTCTCCTGTGGATGTTATATGATGTGACTAAAGGGTGAAAATCTTTAACATAGATTACCTACTACCTACCTACCTACTTAAAAATTTGAGGTTTACTTTTCAAGTAAATAATCTTACCGCCGAAAATCCCTAATTGCCCCCACCTATTCGGGTTTGCTAGTCGTTCGCGTCTATTTAGACACACTTCTAGCTACGTATCTTCATTCTGTCTTAGATCTGCGAGTCCTTGCTGAAAAAATAGTCTAGGTGAAACATACTCTAAACTCTTTTCTGATAATTTTAATGTATTTCTTTTTCAATAAAAAATATCTTATAATGCCTTTATGTAATATGGTAATAACGCGCGAGTAAGTCAAGCTAAGAATCTATTCAGATATTTTTATGACCTCGGACGCTCGATATACAGCAATATATCGTATTGTAACGTCTTCATTGATATAGTTACTATTCATGACATACAGACAGTGTACCTGCATACAGAATGTGCAATATTTCTCATGACGTCGTTATGACGATACTTATGTCGTATTACAAACTTGCTACGGGCGACAAACAACTGTTTGGTCACGTGATAAGTGGATCAATATTTAAAAAATTAAAAAAGAACTGTTAAAATCCCTTTTAATACTGATAAAATTTAATGTCGATACTATTTGAAACTCATATTTTATAGGATACATCAATTTTGTTCCTGGTAAAGGAATTTGTACTTTTGGAGCCGTAAATTGTCACAAGACTGCAGTGACCTAGATCTGCTACAAAAAGTACTAGCAATGAGCAATTAAAGTCGCAAATGTAAGTAATAGCTGGCTAAATTACTGCAAACAATATAATTAACAAGTGTTTTCGAAGGCAATTTCTGCATACTTACCTGCCTTGAAAAGTTGGTGTTAGAAGTGATGTATGAGCAGGTCGAGTGAACAATTTTTAAACGATTTTAAAAAAGTAAGAAGTATATTCATATTTTTTACGAATTCAAATAAATTGAATAAACGTTTTAGAAAACTTAATTGATTTTTATAATAATAATGCGGTAAAATACTAAACGTACCTAATTAGATATTAGCATTTCTCATTTTACTCTTCTAGAAATTGCTAATTTATTTAAGTGAGCAATATTCTATATTGCAATACTTCCGTGGTTAATCAGGAAAAATACTAAATCTCGCTAATAATCAATAATTCAATTATTCAAATTAAAAAATCAATTGAATAAATATTCTAATTATCAAATCCTTTTCCTTCAACGACTTAAGCCACAGTGTTGAGAATACACTATGATTGAGGAACAGAGCATTCATGCATATTACCTCAATACAATTTTTATAGCCTTAATCGTGATAAGTAGCTCAGTGGAAATATTACGAGTGGTCGTAAAATAATTGATTGGTTCCCAGAAAAACAATATTAATAGCAACACGACCGCGGTATTCATTCAACTTCCTCCGTCGCATTTCCAAACCATAACTTGGAAATTCTGTTAGTAGTGTTGACAATTCTGTGATTTTTATCAAAATGACTTGCTACGATTAAGGTTCAGCTTTCAAGAGATATTCGGGATTAAAATTACCAATCGACCCCTTCAGCCGCCATCGAAACTATTTACTTTAATACACAATACAATTTGCGTATCTGAGTAACAAACATACATCTATAGAAATAGGCTCACAACACAAATATTCATTTGTAATTTCAAATTATTTGATGACAAGGTTGGTCGAAGAGGAACACGTGGCAATCATCTATTGAATTAATAAACTCGTAATATTAGTAAAATATGATTTTATTGGCTTGACGAAAAAGTGGGGCACCGACCCTTAACGACTACGGAACCAATCGGTAAAGCGTTCAGATGAGTGAGATGAGAGAGGATTTTATTGGCTACTTTATTGGTGAAAATTATATTGGTTCTCTATTGACAAATGGTCAATAAAACATAACCAAATATAGTAATGAATCACGTGTGTTATGACGAGCTTGGTGGCAGCCCTATTGTCTCGAAGGCGCCGCGCCGTCGCCACGTCGTCGTCTCGTCGAAGGACGCTGATCTGGCCACCCTCCAGATGCCGAGTTGCAGATCTTACGCAACTGTTGCGAAGTTCAAGATTTTTTGTATCGAAATAACTTTGTATTCGAACGACGAGAAATAGCAATGATATCGGGAATAGGGCCAGCGGCGTAACTAAATAACCACATGCCCTGATGCAAAAAATATTTGAGGGCCCTAACTAAGCAGTTTAAATTTTATTACTAAAACTAGCTTTTGCCCGCGGCTTCGCCCGCGTGAATTTCATAGCAAAATCTCAGTAATTTTATCGCGTACTGGTAAACATATATGATTCAAATTCGGATTTTTTCTCATCGTAACTTCTATTTTCTGTTTCCCGCTGCGTGTCTCGTCCCGTAAACTTGTCCAATCCCGCTTCCTGCCATGTAATGTAAAGTAAATATCCTGTACCGTTTCCTACATATTGTGCCATCATGTTTTTTGCAATGTGTCCCGTCCTGTTTCCCATTTCCCGCTCCTACTCTCACTCCCGCTTTCTGCAACGCGTGCCGTCCCATTTTCCATGACGTTTTACGTCCCGGTTTTTTATTAACCAGAAACGTAAATTAAACATTTTTCGTATTTACTCTTACTGTTATTTGCTACAAAAAGTAAGTGTGCCAATTTTCAGCTTTTTATCTTGAAATTTGTATTAAGTCCTATATATACAATCTTTCAACCCCTTATGAAGGGTTTGAGGGTTAATTTTTAGAAAAATCTGAAACATGTATTCATTACTTTGTTGTAAACAACCAAAATCCAAATTTTCAAGTCACTAACTTCAACGGTGTAGAACTTTCATATTTACAGATTTCACCCGTTTCACCCCCTTCGGAGCAGAATTTCCAAAAATCCTCTCTTAGTGCTTACCTACACTCACCTACATGCCAAATTTCAGCTTCCCGCCCAGCAATTTCGGGTGTATGTTGTCTGTCAGTCAGTCAGTCAGCCAGTCAGTCACTCATTAACGAAAAAGTTTTATACTGATATATTGATACATACTGCGCCCATTATATCTATATCAGACTTTACCTACGGGAACCTGACCATTTACCGGGATGAAATGTATCTAATTTTCCTACAGGGCCCTCCTCATTTTCCGGGACGAAATGTCTGTAAAATGTTAACCCGGGATTCTGAGGCATTTTTGATTCATAATTAGTTTTTCAATTATCCTACGGGAACCTGCTGCAGTAGTATAGTAAGTATGCTACTGCTACATCATGATGAGTGCATTTAACGGTATATGATTTAAAAAAAAATGAAAATACAGGAGGGAGAATTGAAATATATTTGGTTATTGGGTTTAAGTATTTCGTGAATGAAACGATATATTACTGAAATGGAATATGACGTCATTGTGTGGGATTCAGAGTTAAGAGAAAGGTGAACCCAAGGGTGGATGACACATTTTTATTTAGAAAATTATTAGCCATACAAGCGACGATAAATAATATTGCCCTAATCATATTTTATTTATTGACCAGTACGTATATTGGCAAATAAGCATTTTTAATTAATTAAATTCAAACATTTTTAGGCAATTGGTACAAAGGAAGGATATTCTCTTAAAATCAACTTTTGGGAAAACTGAAAGATAAATTATAGTGAGAGGTGTTTAAATAAAAAATATATAAGTACATGTAAACTATTATATATCTCACTAGCGGCTCCCTGCCCCGGCTTCGCACTAGTGCAATATAAACCTTCCTCTTGAATCAATGTTTTTATTTGTATTGTAAAATTGAATTAATAGCAATGATATAATTGACATCCGACATCGGTCACCGGGCGCTTTGCGCACACGAAAATACAATCTATGGTAGATATTTTATAGTCTTTTACAGTCTGCACTATTCAAGACACGTGACTATCACCTCCGTCATCTGATGTGAACAATCCTTATTGGCGCCGGGAAGTCGAAGGCAACCGGCGCCGTCGCGTCTGCCTTCTATCCCAAAAGACCCAGATTCCCAGGCGGCCCGCTTGGAACGCACCCAGGGATTTTTTGCCTATTTATGTAGGCCTCGAGGCCAAAGCTGTTATGTTAATAGAACATCGGGGAAACCCTATGCTGTAGGTACTGTTGTAATTTGTCAGTGTCGTGAAGTGATAGGTCATTTTTCTGTCGTACGCACCGAGATGTTGGCCGTTTTTGCCGCGATCCATTCCTGCTACCACAATGTGGACAGCCCGGCGATTGTGTGGGTTTTAATCTAATGCTTCTGTAATGTTAGACTGTGATGATCTATGGGCCACATGTTGGCCAATGAAAACATACATGTGGCAAAATTATTGATTCTTCCGTTTTGAGCTATGAATACAATTTCCTATTCGTAAAAGCCAAATGAGAATTAGTTAAAAAACATGAAAAATAACATACAAAAACTTATGTAATGTACTTAATAAATTAATTACCAGTTCGCAGTTACTATCTTCACTTGTAGCTAGAATAACTTTTAATTCTACGTGAAAAACCAAAATATCGTCCAAAAAGTGTGCAGAATATCATTTGGATGTATGATGGATTTCTTCAACAGCGGCATAAATGTGGTCATGAATAAATCACAGTTAGCGAAAGTGACAAATACTAGTTAATTAATTTATTAATGCAATTTTGAACGTCAACAGAAACATGAAACATGCCGTGTTCCATTCCTAGTGTATAGTGAGTACGTATTACAGCAATTTTATTGTCGTACTTGTGAACGTTTAGTGTCAAAATTGCCGCCAAAGAATAAATAAATCTTATAAATATATAGGGTGGGTTTCACCGTCAACTTTGACGTGCGCAGAAAAACGCAAAGTACCTACGCCATTTTGCCTTTTATGCGCCTGTTATACATCAAATTTGACGGTGCAACTGTCCCTAGTAACTAGATAATTAAAATAATATCTTTATTATGCTGCCTACGTGAAGTATCTAATAAGAAACTACATTGATATCGAATATTATATTAAAGGCAAAGACGGTTTCCGTCTTTGCGTCCGCATTTAATTATTGCTTAACGTGGTTTAGAAGTGGTACTTTAACAAGCGCATACCTAATGATTTATCTTTCATAAGTACACCTCACGCAAAACAAGAATGTTTTTACACCAACAGAGATTCTGCATCAAATGGTATTTATCTAATTAAGTAATTAGTGTCTTGCCCACAATTGTGTAAGTACATATTGACCACCTCAGATCCTATTTTCCATAATATCCTCCAAAATTTCCCACGGTCACATTATTAATGATCTTTTAATTGAAATGTGTATGTGTACCCGCAAAATGGACCTTATAATAATCTGTGCCAATTTACACCTCTGGGTGAAATACCCTCCTTCCATTTTCAACAAAAACAATAATCTTTTTACTGCCTAATTTATGGATAATCTGTGTTGGGGGGGTAAAATTTTATCAATATTTGATTTTTAAGATTTTAAAATGGTTTTTAATTTTGAAGGATGGTAGTGACGACGGTCTAAATTATCGAAAATTTCCCGTTTTACTGGTAAAAACAATTCAGTGCTATAAGGAAATAATATAATTATGATATATATTTGTATGGAATATCTATCAATATATGGATTATTTTTTTATTCAGTACACATTGCCTTATCTAAAGTCAAGTAATACGTTAGACGGAACGATGTACATTCCATTCACTGAAACAATATATTTTACTCTAGACATTTTTGGCTCATTTGAAGGTAGTAGCAAATCCACTAAACTAATTGAGTAAACACTGTGATCAAACGTAGCTATGTCATTTGGTAGATAACATTTGTAGGTAAATGAACTTGTAATGTGATTAAAATCCGTGATTTGCTGTGAAATTATAGTGTATTTTGCATCAGATGCATAAGAACGACAAATGTGAGTACGTATAGATAAGTGGTAAAAATCTTAAACATTTATGCTGACATTTTCATCCAACAAAACAATGTTTCGTATAACAGATTTATTACATAAAGATTATTATAATTACTTCAAGAAGTCTGTAAATTCATACTAGAATTTATCATACTTACGAAATAATAACAAATAATTAAGTATTATATTCTACTACGGTATGTTTGATTTTTTGTTATTTTGGAAACCTGTGTTATTTATTCAAGTTTTGTTGCAAAATTTGTAAAAGTATAATAAGCGGACTACGAATAAGCTATAAGCATTAGGTACGTAACAGTTGATAGTCAGTTATTTAGTAACCAAAACCTGCTGTGAAAATTTGGCTAGTGTAAGCCACCTGTATAATACCAGCTCCACACTATTCGCGAACAGTTTGCCTTTGGCGGATTCGATACATTGCTGATATTTAATTGTGGTAAATAAAATCACTCATACAAACTATGCAATGTTCATGCATTCGCGACGGCATCTGTCTTAATTCGGTGATAACGTGAAGCCTAAATAGCCAAATTATAGACAAACTCCAGGACTCCGGAGACGCAGGGCGCCACTGTATTGGATGTAGGCCATGGGGTGTTGCGTATTAATTGATAACTTAGTTCTATTACCGCTCGAGTATGTGAGTGTGTATCGTGAAGCGAAGGGCAACTTACCTACGTCCTTCAGTACGGCCGATCACTCGACCTCCCCCCGACCCGCCTCCCTTCCTGTCTCTATGCCAATGATTATTGAACATCTATTCTTAATAAATATAATATCGTCCAATGATTTTGGATATTTTTTTAGATTTCGATTCAAAATAACCCTTTACATTACAAAAATGTCTCGATCCCAAAGCGATATAGTGCAATATATATTTTATTTATTCAAGACTATCGGCCCGTCCCGGTTTGGCACGTGTAAAAATCATTTTTTATTTTGGTAACTATTAGAAGTCTTTTGTATTATTAGAAACACTAGTGAAAAACTGTAATAATGATGTTTCTTTCAACGATATGAGAAAATAAAATGCCACATACTTGGACTCGTCTAAACGTTCCATACTAAATGACACTAAAACGACGTCACTATAGAGTAATACAATTTAAATTTTGTAGTTTTAAATTATTTCACCTAGGTACCTGTAATAATTATCACATATTTATTTTAACAACCTACGTTTTATTTTATATGTTATCGTATTATGTTTCTTGATAACATTAATAATCGTATACATTTTAATAAGCAATAGATCACTGTTGTAATATAATACTGGTTGCATGTATATTTATAAATCTCTTTCAAATTTGTAAGAAAAACGCCGATAAACGGCAATGATTGGTCGGTACCACAACGATCTATCATTATATCTTTGCCAATAACCATGGAATAGGTACTCCGAGTACCTACTAATTCCATGCCAATAACTTTACGATTTTCACATTCCATATAATATTGATAGAGTTGGTAACGTTCTGGATGCGGAACGTCCAGTTATTCCCGCCAAGCGCTCTATTGACCTAAATCTAAATGTTTGGTGGTCAATTACTCAGGTTACGTCTGCCCGGAGGAATTCTATTTGGTAGCCGTGGTCGAAACTATTGGATTTTCGGTACGTTTGTTAAGATTTTTAATTGATTTTATCTATTGTCTTCGCGTATTATTGGTTTCAAACTCTATTATGAAGACACGCATCTCAGGGTTTTATTTTCATTTTGAAAATCCGGCTGTGAAATTTGACGACTGGCCTGCCTCACGTAAATGCTCTTGCTTGTTGCTTGTACTGTTGTTGCCTATTATTTGTTAAAGTTGTTCTTATCCTTTAGTCACCTCGTACGACATCCGCGAGAGAACTGCATATCAATATATTTTGCAGGGAACATACAGAGGCAATAAAGCCAATTTTGCGGTGACTTTGGGTAGGTTGATCTGCTGTTGACTAACGTACGTGCCTAACATTGTTTTAACAGTTTTCCTTTTATCCCGAAATATAATCCCGAGTAATAAGAATAAGTACATTATTCTTCGTTACACATACTGGCCCCGTACATTTTGCACCCCTGCCGAAGCTATCAATATGTTTATAGGACGTGACTTCCCAAGTAATCCCCCAGGATTCTAATATAAGGCGTGAAAATGACACGGATTTAGACGAGGTTCCAGGTATTGTCACTAAGCTACTGAATCAGTCCTGATACCTAAAAAAATATTCGTGTTTTTCTTTTGCACCGCTTTTTTTTACCAAATTGTATTTGTTCTATGTCATAATTTTGTTGTACCTCGTGTCGTAAATGAATCTGGCGACGAATCAAATATACTTTTATTTTGATCCCTTGTAGCAAGCATAGCCTTGGGATATAAGTATATTTGCCCGGGGCGAAGCAGTTATTCTTCCGAGACGAAATACCTTTTATGTACCCTATGTCCTTCTCCGTACTAACATATCGTTAGAAGTTAAGGGGCCAGTATCCAAAATTTTAAGAAGATTGGTTGAGTAGACAGAGCGTGAAGAGGTAACAAACAAACTTACTTTCGCATTTATAATGTTAGTGAGGATTAGGAATAGAACTATTTTTCAAATAATAGTTCATATTTACAAGCAATAAGATTTATCTAGGTAGGTACTATTATAATATTAATCGACGTCCAAAGACAGTTCCTGTGCTGTAATACACTAACAAAATATTATCAGTTGAAAACTGAGTTTAATTAGAATAATGCGTTTTCCTTCCGCTCACTTTGCCGAGGCACTGACCTACATTTTGCAAGTCTATTCAATTTAGGGTATTACAAGACAAAGACAGTTCAAAACTGAAGGTAAAACATTTTAAGAATTTTCATTTCACTTATAGGTGAATGATTCACCACTTGAACACCTAATGATTTTTTTTATTATACCAAAAATAATGTTAGATAATGATTAAATCATGATTAAATCCTGTTGTTTTTTTACAGGCAACCATTTGGTTTGCGAGGTGGGCACGCGGCATTGCTCACATGACATAGACTTGCGTCTATTATAACGAATATCGATAGTAAAATACAAACTTGATAATCATTTTTGAGCATATTTTTAAGTTTCTCTTCTTTTCTTTTTTTGTCAACGTCAAGGTTGAGAACAGCACGGTATATAATAATTAATGTTTTTATTCATGACAAAATGATGTCAGCTTTCTGGTTCTGTGAAACCTCGCAATATATTTTAGAAGTCACCCTGCATTTTATGAAATGTATGGGTTTTAAACCACACATATTAAAAAAAAAATACAAAAGAAAAATTGCGTGCTCTACACCAATTTGTCTTCGTAAATTAATTCCTACTAAATACTCTTATTAATCGCAAATGACTAGAAATAAATAATTCTATAGTCTAGTTAACAAAGCAATAAAAAAATAGTAATTTAATTAATACTAGCGGCCCGTCTCGGTTTTGCTCGGATAAAAACATAATGAATTAGATACCTAGATCTACCTTAGGAATAAAACTATCTATTGGTGAAAACCACACGAAAATATCTGCAGTAGTTATTGAGTTTATTGCAAACAGACAGACAGATATTCTTCTTGTTTAAATATTATGAAGCGTCTTTCTGCTCTTTTTTACCCCCTAGGCGGGCAGAGTCAAGGAATAAAATTTTAGTAGTATTTTCAATTTGACCAATAAACCCGCGTTACAGATTAGCGTGCTTAGATTAACGGCTTCGAATTTCGCAATTGGCTATTCGACTGTGTAAAAAAATAAAATGTATGAAGGTATTTAAATTAATACGTTAATTAAATATCACTTTAATAATCAGTTTTATTCATCATCATCATCATTTCAGCCTCTTTGTGCCCACTATTTTTTATTAATTAATCAGTTTTATTAATTACGAGATTTACAATTTTTTTCGGTCTCATGAATTAAATTATTTTAGAATTGTCTTTGACTCCAAAATCCGTCCAAATGACGTCACAACACATTCCTGTCATACAAACTCCATATAAAATTTTGTTTTTGACTTAAGAAAAAAGTATCTTTTATATATAAAGTATAAAGTAAAATATAAAGTATCTTATAGATTTGACTAGTTGGAGAATATTTGTCTACCCCGTGGAAGATGGAAGTCGTAATGTTATCTGTTATAATAAATATATACGTAGCAATATATCTATAACCAAATCACTGATCTAAATGTTTCTAAAAATTTTAATTGCTGTATTATCGAAGAAGATTTAAACTTTAATATATTTTTTGTAGCAGTTCGCGTAGTATAGTTACGGTTCTGTAGCACTGCTACGATATGTCGTAGACAGAACTGTGGTCGTAGACGCTTGCTGTTTCTATATCTCTCATCTGATATTAAATATTTCCCTGATATAAATCTATCTATCTTCTATATATATAAAACTCTTGCGTTAGTAAGTGACTGACTGACAGACAACGTACAGCCGAAACTACGGACGTAGGAAGCTGAAATTTGGCATGTAGGTTCCCTGGGAAGAGTGTAGATAAGCACTAACAGAGGATTTTTGGAAATTCTACCCCGTAGGGGGTGAAAGGGGTGAAAATCTTTTATATGAAAGTTAGTGACTATAAAATTAGGATTTTAGTTGTTTACAACAAATCAATGAATACGTGACTCAGATTTTTCTGAAAATTAACCCTCAACCCCTTCAAAAGAGGGGTGAAAAATTGCTTACTTGGGGACTTAATACAAATTTCAAGCTAAAAAGCTGAAAATTGGTAAACATACTCTATGTAGTAATTGAAAAAAAAATTATAATTTTTTTTCGAAAGTAGCCTTCGACAATTTTTTTATAATTTTTGTCTATCGAAATGGAATTTGATGCGATTTTCACAGTTGTATAACATATGGATCTGGTATAGGTTTCATCGCAATGCGTTGCTTATTCAAACCCGAAATATTGTCAAAAATAAGTTACGATCGCACTCACGTAAAAAACGCGGGCGAAGCTGCGGGCAAAATCTAGTACAACTATAATACAGTATTTATTACATTCGTAATTTCGCTGATAAATAGACATTCTCTTCAATGAAGAATTGACAAAATAAATACTTATTTATAGTCTATTTAAAAACTATTTGAAATCTTTCGATAGATGCATGACGGAAATAACAGGTGGTTTACTCTATTATTTGCAAGTAGAAATGCAGTGTGCAATATAGTGTTCCAAGAACCTTTTAATCATGGTCGGTAGATTTACTATTAATTCGGGCATTTAACGGCGGCATTAAAACTTAATTGACGATGATGTTCCAGCTGCTTTCCAAGAAACATGCACAAAACACATTATGTGTATATCACACGCTAGTTGACGCTGGTGATGTGTAGGGTAAGGGTGATTTTATACTAGTGAATTTGAGACTGTTGTGAAACTTTGGTTAAAATATGATAGAAAGTAAATTCTAATAGCTACAAACCAGTCATAATACCTATTTTTCCAAATGAATGCATTGTTTCAATTTTCATGAAGCATAGAAAATATTTCTCTTTCATTTATTTCAACCATGAAAATACTTAAGATTCTTAGCTTTTATTTCTTTTGTAGATTTCCTGCAAGATATAATCTATGGAAGACAAAAGGAGAGGCGTTTTCACAGCAGTAGGACAGTTAAACAGACTATTAAAAATGATTTCAATGTGGTTACATCTCGGTGATCTTAAGTAATAAAAAGCCAAAACAAGTCCAAATATTTATGATATAATTAACATTATGATATTGGAAGACAAACAAATCTAATGCCGATGCGTAGTTAGTAGTACATATTTTTTTAGGCAGATGCAATACAGTATTGAGTCATCGAGACTAGATGGAGAAGCACAATTGTGATCGGCATTGGTCGTGGTCCGCTGTCTAACACTCGACCATCACGTTCCAGGTTGGCGGCAGCGCAGGAGGCGGCGGGCGCGCAGGCTCGCGCGGCGCCAGCTGATACCATGGGCGGCGCGCACCAGCCCGCTACTCCAGGGCCCAGCTCGCTGTTTATATTCTCCAACGACAACCCAATTCGGAGGTGAGACAACTTTTTTGCGCGGTCTACACTGCGCTGTTTTTTTTATCGAACAACAACTAGGTAAAATATGAGCCAAGTTTTTTTGCGAGAGGTTTAGAATACGCTGTTTATATTCTCCAACTACAGCCCTATTAGAAGGTGAGACAACTTTTATTGGAGCACGTGTGAGAATACCGCCACAAATAAATAATGACTTCGCTTATACTTTATAATTAAATGTTACTGATGCTATAACTTTTAAATGACTATCTGAAAATGCCAATACGTTAATAAAGTAATTCAATATGAAGTTCTTATCTAGGATATTAAAAGTTTTCATATATAATACAATAACGGCATTTAAGAATTAAAGACAACTCGCGATATGAATGCGGCCTAGACGAGGCTACACCTGATCACATATTTTTTGAATGCTCAAAATTTTCTCTATCTCTATACGACTTGCTTCCCCCTTAAGTCTCAAGACCTGTAAATATGCAATTTCTATTAACATTAATTTTCTCCCCATTTATATTGGCAAAATTTATACAAAACAATAATATCTACTTATAATTTTTATTTACTCTCCCCTTTATCCGTATGTATGTATAATATATTTATATACTTTTATATTTTAGATTACACACTGAACCGTGTTTTGAATATATATATATATATTATATTCCGTGTCAATCTCAACCTTGACGTTGGCAAAATCATCGTTTTGGCGAACGAAACCATGAAGTTAAAAAAAAGGCATTATTTTGACATAAACTTAATGACGTATATTGTTTTTATTTCAATAAAAGCTACGATACGACACTAATGAGTTGATTTATGATTTTAAAACACAACAATATATAAACTGCCGGACAGACAGACGCACCCTCATGCATTTGTGTATTAAGTCCATCAAGTCATGCAATTAGTAGTATGGTATAACTGAATCAACAAAGAAATCGAATTTGTTATACTGCCCATAATAGTATATATAATATAACTTCTTGGATCAAAAATAAGGGCACTGGCTAAATAAGGGCTCCTTTTTTTCCCTATGAAGTACCTTAAAAATAACGATATTCTCTAGGGCTATTCATAAAGCTGTAATCGCTAATATGGCAGATGCTATGGCGGCCTCCGCGGCGAAGGCTCACTTGACACGATCGATTTACATGACCGTGTCAAGTTCGTTCACTACTCATCTTTTTTCTGTCGGTCAATAAATTTTATTTCAGAAATAACTTTATAATAATAACAAAGGTATCACATATTATGTCAAAGACAGCCCGCTGTGGATTTCCCATGGGAACACTTTTTATTTTCGGGATGCACTATGTCTTTCAAGGAGGTCGAGTATGTTATTGCTAACACTGAAGTCAAACTTTTTGGGTTTTGACCCGTGGATTTTAAATAACTATTCCTTGAAAATTTGTATTAACTGCAATATAGTTTATCATACACAAATTTATAAGAATAATAAAAAGCATCACTGTAATTTATTTCTATAAATTACTTGACATTTCCATGAAATACATATATTATGAATGCAGTAAATGTCGAGACACATAATATGCGCATAATAGGGTAGTTGACAAGGTCAGAGAATTGTAACAAATATGTATGATCTAGGTTAAATAGATATATTTAGAATCATTATGATAATTCATAGACTGTAACAATTTAGCCGGATCATTATATGAAGATTCAAAGTTGGTAAAAAACTATAATTAATAATAATATTTATTGTAGCTGTCTTTCTACATTTTAGCAAGTTATGACGTGATTTGTTTGTGACATTTGTATGAAGCATTTGGACGAGTCCAAAAATGTGTGATTTTATTTTTGTAATATCTTTCAAAGCATTGTCATTATCACAGCAATTTTTTCACTGGTGTTTCTAGTAATTTTGGGGCCTTCGAATAGTCATATAAAATTTTCGAATAGCTTGACTATATTAAGTTCGAGACGCGAATCTTGAGTTTTTATTAACAAAACAAGACCAACCTTGGTTTAGTTTTGTTAATAAACACTCAAGTGTAAGTAGATAAACTGTCTTTGCATTTTCTTAAAAACAAAGAAAATTAAAAAAAAATGTGAGCTATTCGACCTAAATTATAAAAGGATTAATTTATTCGATGAACACTTGTCGGGACCGTCTGAATCGGAATATTTCCGTGCCGGCACGGAACTGACGTAATGGATGTTTTAAATTATGTATGTGGGACGGGTCAGAATATTATTAAACAACAGTAAGTACCCCGCCGTGTCTCTTCGGGTACCGGCCCGTGGCTTTGACTTTCGCCTGCAGTGCCCATGTCCCTATTGGTAATTTGATGTAGAAAAAACGATTGAAAGTTGGTTGATTTTTACCTAACACGGTTAAATGTAAAATGACTTATAAATTAACATCTTTGTACCGAACAAAATTATAGTCCTTTCATTGATTTGTCACTTTAATGTTATCAGAATTGCAATAGTCAAATTATTGAACAGTAAATACTTTCACCTGAATGTTCCAAGTAGCCTCTCAAATTCATGAAAATACTACAGGATTATAGTTTACTGTGGTATTCTTTAAAAGGAACCAAAATTATTTAGACCAGAATGACCGATTAAATTCAAAATTAAGATTATTTCTAAGATTATTTCTAAATTAATTTTAAGATTATTTCTTCAATTTAGGATAATTAACTTGATTGACATCAAAAAAATACTGAAACTAAATCTACGGCTGACTTTCAAAGCGCAGGGGAAGAAGAAACTACACAACTCAAGCAAAATTGTTCTCTATTTCCAGATATACAAAATTCATCATCGAGTGGCCGCCCTTCGAGTACGCGGTGCTGCTTACCATCATCGCCAACTGCGTGGTGCTGGCGCTGGAGGAGCATTTGCCCAACGGCGATAAGACCATCTTAGCACAGAATCTGGTAACTAATTACTTTTTTTAAATTTAAGACTTAGATTTAAATGATAGCTTAATCTCGACAATAACCAAGTTGGAGGATTGAAGACAAATTAATTTCCACGATAGACTGTCCACGACTTATATTAAGTACTTATAATAAATGTTATTAGCGTATAGTAGGGCTAATCCTTGCCTCTCGCTAAAATTACAATTACCGGCTGAATAGAAACGAACGATCGCCGCGAAATTCATCCAAGTGACCATTTAAGTTTCCGAACGCATTGCGATTATGATGCCATCCATATGCCATCGCTGGCTTTGTCCCTAAAGCATCGCACGCGTGTATCTTCACTTTGCATCTTACACACATATGTCGGGAGCGGAGATGTGATCTAACCAAACTAAAGCAAGTAAGCCAGGTTTATCTACCCTCGACTGTACAACAATAAAAGTTAATCAAAATAGGGATTTTAAAGGGTTTACGAATAGTACCTACAAAATATTCTCCTATAACTTAATTTCACTAATAGGGCATCGTATTCAATTACGTTCACCAATTAAGACGATTTCATTTGTTTGTTTCAGGAAAAGACAGAGGCGTACTTTTTAGGAATATTTTGTGTAGAAGCCTCGTTAAAAATTTTAGCATTAGGTTTTGTTTTACACAGAGGATCGTATCTTAGAAACGTTTGGAACATCATGGATTTTTTCGTTGTAGTAACTGGGTGAGTATTATTGTAAATTATATACAAAATTTAGACGTGTCATGTAATTTTATGAACGAAATTCACTCGCAAGTACATATGTAAAATTCCTAATATTATCAAAATCTGTAGATAAGGATACCCACAACTTTAGTCGTCACATCTAGTGATGGGATTCAAGTTTTACGCAAAATGAGCATTGCTCAATGATTTTACGTAGAATGCAAACCATCGCTATTACGACAACAAACTCGTCAATTCTATAAACAATTGGTAAATATCATGGATATTAAATAAAAACTAATCAGAAATTGATTAGATATTTACAAAGGTATACTTTATTGAATATGAAATAACAAAAAATAGGTCGATGACGATATTCGCCGAATACAACGTGGATGTTGACCTGCGGATGCTCCGCTCGTTCAGGGTGCTCCGCCCCCTGAAACTCGTCTCGCGGATACCAAGTAATTCACAGTAATTGGCGAAAAGTTCACATTCCTTATTTTATAGAACGTTCTCGCTAGATTTTCGAATTTCGAATTATTTGGATTGTAGAAAAAAATATCGCTAGTGATTTCATGATTATAGATTTTTGTCGATTTTAGTTTAAAACAATGTAGTCTATTCTCGATTTGTCAAATGTTAAGTACAGATTAGAAAATGTGTGATTTTATTATGGAAAATGTTAAATTTAATTTGAATTTCGGCTACGTGTTGCATATATAGTAACGATTTGCTATAATAATTGTTAATTTGTATGCGTATGTATTTCAAATATTTAAAAACTAATGTAATATTGAATATTTATTAGCTAATGAAACTATTTTAGGTGTGAATAAATATGGTGTATTTAGATTAAAAAGATTAATAACGTGTGACTAGTTCATAACAATATACTAATTAGATACACAATATTTAGATGTAGAATATAAGCTAGTGTCATTTAAATATTTTTCTTCCACAAATTAGGACTGTGCTAATGGTAGCCTAAAATATCAAGAAGTTGAATGCGCGATTAAAATATAATCATAATAAAAATATCAATACATTTTTTTTACATAAACCTATTTTTAAGATAGTCTTTTTGGATATTTAGTTCCACTACACAATATCGTGGATAAAAGAACAGAAGGTTGAATATTGGCAAAACATAACACGCAATAATTCCTTGTCGATCCTCACATACTCCACATAAACCTACAACAAATATTATTGAATTTACAAAAACACTTGACTAACTCAAATCAATTTAACGTTCACTTTGTCATCTCCTACAAGCACAGTCCTAAGTAGACATTTTATACTAACCTAGCTGCTAGTTCAAGCTATAGTATCGAGTGATATGTGTTTGGCAGTATCATCACGCTGATGCCCTCGTTCGCGCCCGAGGTTGACTTCAGGACCTTGCGCGCCATTAGGGTGTTGAGGCCCCTTAAATTAGTATCGGGCGTTCCTAGTGAGTTCTAGAACATTCTTACATATATATTAGTAGTATCTCTAGCACTCCGCTGTTGCACAATTTAACATATATAGAAAAAAAAACTATTTTAAAAGTTCAAAAAACTAGCTACTATTCTGCATTGCTGAAAAAATATTACTTCCCCCGCCTCTTTTCAAATAAATATAGTCAAAATATTGTGCAATAGCCATTCATTTTTTAATGCACGTTTTCGTTTATATTTTGTTATCATTCAATCATATCAGTAATAGTGATTAATATTCATTTTATCCTAATTAGTTGTTATATAGATAGAAACCAGTATCTTTACTTGAACTAAGGTAAATTACTTACAAGTCATATAAGCAATTCTTCCATTCCTCAAATTCTAGTTCCCTAAATCTAAAACTATCAACGCACGAGAGGTATTCCATTATTAGGTACCCATTTATATAGTTAAATACCAAAATGCAAAACAAAGTAACATATCTCTAAAAACTATTCTTTTCACTCGCTTCTTAATTATGTGTTCCAAAATTGTTGTAATTTTTTACAATATTTACAAAACCTATATTTGAATTTCATTGAATCATTCTGACACATTTTATTTCACTTTTCACTGCCAAAATCATCTGTGTCCGTTTAACTTTTCTTGGTGCACATGGAACTTTTTTATAACCGGTTGTATCAATGTAGGTCTACAAGTTGTGTTGAAATCCATCATCAAAGCTATGGCCCCGCTGCTGCAGATTGGCCTATTGGTGCTGTTTGCGATCGTTATCTTCGCCATTATCGGCCTTGAGTTCTACTCAGGGGCGCTCCATAAGACTTGTTATACTTTAGAGGATATTAGTAAGTATCTAAAATCTGTATTATTAACAATTAGCTCTTTAACTTAGATAACTAAAAACATCTTGCTGTGTCAGTTGCAAGTTTGCATTGTGTAATATCAGTTTCAGATCATCCGATGTGCATACGAGTATAATTGTTTGAATCGTTACCTGAACCCAAAATCTTTATTAGCTTAAGCTCTATTTCAAATGATATGATGCCGACGCTGACGTGTGTATTTTTTATAACATATTTGAGTACCATTGGCAACTGTAATTTCAACATCTAAATTTTTTTCACAGATGAAATATGGACTGACGGTGACAATCCGACGCCGTGTAACGCGGACAACATGACCCTCGCGCCGTTCGGAGCCAAAGTGTGCGAGTACGATAAAAGCACGTGCTTGGAGAAGTGGGAAGGGCCCAACCACGGGATCACCTCCTTTGACAACATCGGCTTCGCTATGCTTACCGTCTTCCAATGCATCACTATGGAGGGCTGGACTTCCATCCTCTATTGGGTAAGTTTCATAAAAAGTTACTTTTTATCCTGATTTATACTGCTCGTCAAAACGAACATTTATTATATTCGTATACTGTACAAATCATCATGACTATGAACTTAGTGGTGATATTTTTAATATAAAAATTTTCTGATTTGTCATCAAGACATAGATGTTTTGGATTGTCTGTGTATTCAGTTTTGTCCATTCTTCATCTAATGTAACTTTCGTGATTAAATACTAATAAGCGAGTAAATTGATGCATGTAGGTGTGTGGTTCTCTGGAATAGGATGAGGTACAAAATGCCTTGACAGCTAATAGGTAACAATAGCATTCTCAAAAAGTGATCTGTTGTGAATTTTTAAAATTGAAAGGGTATTTTTTACGCGAATGCCGAATGTCGAGGCATCATTAATGGGAGAAACTAATGAGTTGATGATGAAATGGTATTCCATGTGGCAGAAAACGGCCAGTAAGAAGACTACACATGCGATTGGAGAATAACAGGATTTTAACTTCCCAAAATAAGGAAAGGTTTTGAGAACTGAAGGATATAAGGTGTAGGTATCTACACCTTATATTCGGTTGAGCAAGTATGAAAAGAAGAATGTGCAATAATGTCGTATTATGTTTCAGACGAACGACGCGTTGGGTAGTGCGTTCAACTGGGTTTACTTTGTGCCTCTAATAGTATTGGGTTCATTCTTTATGCTCAACTTAGTTCTCGGTGTTCTTAGCGGGTGAGTCATCAATATCATTAATTTCATCCATCATTAATCGTATTTTTAAGTTGTTATTTTTTTGTTTTTTATATAATTTAGTGAGTTTTCAAATGAGAGGGGAAGAGTTGAAAGGAGAGCTCAGTTCCAAAAAGAAAGAGCTAGACAGATGTTCAATACAGACTTCACAGCGTATCTCGACTGGATTACTGAAGCAGGTCTGCTCTTGTGTGCGAGTGGAATGCTTGAACCTATTATGAAAGCTAGTTCGTTTTTTGCTATTGGATTCGATAAATATGTATCGTATAAATTATGTATGAATTCAACTAAGCTATTTTTTGAATCAGCATACTACCATTTTTTTATTTATTTTATACAAGATCACCCTATCTCGATTTATAAACATTTATCTGCTAAGTAAAATAGTTCATTTTATAACATTATATTGATTTTGAATTTTTGGTAATAGTATATTAGATTTATTTTTATATTGGTTAATATTTTGGATTGCTATCATATACCACATCCCGCTTTTGAGCTTATTTTTGCATTCATCATAAAATTTTAACTTCTGCCCTTAATGATACTGCTAGTTCATCTACCATTGCTATATTTACAGTGAGTTCGCTAAAGAAAGAGAGAAAGTAGAAAATAGACAAGAATTTCTAAAATTAAGAAGACAGCAGCAACTAGAGAGAGAACTCAATGGTTATGTTGAATGGATTTGTAAAGCCGGTAAGATTCAAACTATACCTATTTATCATAAAATAAACTGTTACTATGGTTAAGTAAATAGAAACTTGCTTCATGGTTCAAGCTATGCCATATATAATCAATTTTTCTATTGACTATGAATATATGATGTAAATATTTTGTAAAACAACCCAATATAGTGTACAACTTTGATAGCATTGTTCATCTTACAGAGGAAGTAATATTAGCAGAAGAAAGAACAACAGAAGAAGAAAAACAGCACATAATAGAAGGTACGAAAAGTATGTATCATGGCCATCATTACATTGGGCTTAATCCGTGTTATAGTAACTCTTCTCTGTACTATACACATCCTTTTCTACATGTCTAGACAATTGGAAAGCTTTTTGACCAGAGTATTATTTATTGCATTGTTTTAATTTACATATTTTTGATGTTGGTATCATTTTAATTGTAGAGAGTATTCGATTTAGTATTTTTCTTTTGCATAATTAAAATCAATAAGCCAATTGCGAGCCGACCTAGCACACCGAGGATTCTGTACCAACTTGTAGAAATATAAATAGTATAAAATATGTGGTTTGTGCCAAAGTTATCCTTGTGATTTCCAAAAAAAATTAACAAACAATAAGGTAATTCTTATACATAATGTTATGGAATCCTGAAAGCATACTCATCATACATCATTGCACAACTTTCCAAGTGCCGCTGGAAATATGTGTGTAAATGCTTCAAATTGCTGATGTAATGTACTTTTCTGGCTGGTTAACGATATTTTCTGTGATAGCACGCAGAAGGGCAGCAGCGAAAAAGAAGTTAAAAAACCTAGGGAAAAGCAAAAGTACAGATACTGAGGAAGAGGAGCAAGACGAGGACTGTGGCGATGACGGTCAGTATCTTGAATACATCCTGCTTTTTGTGGTGTTGTCCAATTTTTTATCTAACTGTTCAAATCTTCCTACTTATTTGTTGGATTATTCAATGCAAAATCAAGCAAATGGGTAGATCATCGATGTTTTTGTAGATGTTGATTTCTTTTTTATTATCCGTGTTGCATGTTATTTTTAGATGCATGTGATGATTTCGTTATTTTTATACTAAAATAATTTTTGTCATACTTTTATATTATAGTATCTACTGGAAATATAGAAGATACAACCAGATTTATTGATAAACAAATGATTAATATTTCAAACACTTTGCATATTTCGAAATAGAACACATAAATATCATTACTAATGTTTTCAAATTTATGTGTAAATGTAAAATATTGATTTATAAATCAGTTAATCTTGACTTCTTATAAAACGTCAGTTATTTTACCCAATTATTTTGTGGATGATGCATGATAAATGTTGTGATGATTGTGAAGTAAAGTCGTGTTGTAATTTCGTAATTCACTCTCATCAACCCATTAAGTATTCGTACTCTATTTATGTGTTGGTTGTTTACAGTTCCAAAGAAAAAGCAAGGTATGGGATCAAGCGTGATTCTGGTAGACTATTCCTTTTCATCTTCTATGTAGCAAAAATAGTCTAGTTATAGTTTTAGGATTAGCGATCCCTCTTTCAAATCCAACTCTTTCAAAACGTCCGTTCGTTTAGTTGTACGATTTAAAACAAAAAAGTACCATTCCGGCTTATTAATGTTACATTAAACAATCGGGCGTTGCCTTCTATAAAATCCTTGCTCTTCTTTTATTTAGGAAGATCCTATCTATGCCAGCTTCCATTAGCTTTAGAATGACGGTACATTACATTACCAGCATTTAGATCAAATTATGAAGTTACATTTACGCGTGACTTTTATAAAATAATTTTCTACATCTTACTTGTTACTTATCCCAAGTGACAGTTGCGAGCAGTGAAAGATTTATACGATGCAGCGTCGGGTTTCGATACTGATCGAATTTCGAGGCTAACTAGAAGAAACTGTCCAATTACTGAGTGTAACTTAGAGCTCTCGACCTCTGGCTTATAACAACATTTGAAACATGCTACTTGAGTGCAGAAAGTAAGCTAGATATTATTGTGCGTTAAGCTAGTAATGAATTAGCTGAATGTGGAATCCCAAATCCCTTAGCTGTGAATAGTGTCGTTGATCTTAACGCTATATGCGCTATGTTTACTGATTATGATTAAGATTATTAAATACTTTATATGATCAAACAGGTTTCCTGAAAAGCAAATCTCGTTCAGCTGGCAAATGCGCGGATTTTTGGCGCGCCGAGAAGAGGTTTCGCTTCTGGATCAGACATACCGTAAAGACGCAGTGGTTTTATTGGTTCGTCATCGTCTTGGTGCTTTTCAATACTATTTGCGTTGCCGTCGAGCATTATAAACAACCTCGATGGTTAACGTCTTTTTTGTGTAAGTATTATACATATTTATCATTTGGATCACTGTAGACAAAATTCTGCAAGTAATTTTATTCATAATTCCACAGCCACACTAATATTATTAATGCGAAAATTTGTCTGTCACGCTTTCTTGGTTAAATCTGCTGGGCCGGTTTTGATGAAACTTTGAATACAAATAGTTATTGTTGCATGGTCAATAATGACTTATTTATAACTAACTGTTTGACGTCAATAAATAATAGTCGTATTTTTTTTACTTTAGTTTAATAATATTGAATGTTAAGATCTAACATACGCTACGATGGGCCGCTGCGAGCTATAGCTAGCAATTTGAAATATTTAGATACTGTACAATTAATTGTAAAGTCTCCATAAATATGTTCCAACCAGACGTGTGTCTACGTCAGGGTGCATCTAGCATTCGACATACTATAAATTCAAGATTCTTGTCTTGTTTTTAACTTGTTCTATGTCTCATTTCAGACTATGCCGAATTTGTGTTCCTGGGTTTATTTATGATGGAGATGTGGGTGAAAATGTATGCGTTGGGGCCCCGAATTTACTTCGAATCTTCTTTCAACCGCTTTGACTGTGTGGTTATATCTGGCTCCATTTTTGAAGTTGTTTGGTCCGAGGTCAAAGGTGGTTCCTTCGGCCTCTCTGTTCTTAGAGCCTTAAGACTGTTAAGAATATTCAAGGTGAACTACGAAATGTTTATTATTATTATTTAAATATAAGGTACACTTGTAGTTTACATATATAATTGTTTATAACTAGATTGAAGCAAATTGCGCTTACTTAATTTATGACTATAAGTATGTTATTTATTTTTTCAGGTTACCAAATACTGGTCATCTCTAAGAAATTTGGTGATATCACTCCTTAACTCTATGAGATCTATCATCTCTCTGTTGTTCCTTCTATTCTTGTTCATTCTCATATTTGCCTTACTTGGGATGCAACTTTTTGGAGGACAGTTTAATTTCGAAGGTGACACGCCACCGACTAACTTCAACACCTTTCCTATTGCGTTGCTCACTGTCTTCCAGGTACGTATCATCAGCTAAAAAACGTTATTCTCATAGTTTATTTTTCTTTGCTTCTAATATGATCTTATTTTTATTCTAGATCTTAACAGGCGAAGATTGGAACGAGGTCATGTATGACGGTATCCAATCTCAGGGCGGCATCCAGAAAGGCATGATCTACTCGTTGTACTTCGTAATTCTGGTGCTGTTCGGAAACTACACTCTCCTGAATGTGTTTCTTGCCATCGCTGTCGACAACTTGGCTAATGCCCAGGTATGAAATGCAATACATTTTCTTGATTATGCTTTGGTTGATCAAGTTTATTTTAATCTAAGTAATTACTAAAGCCATGTATACAAAATCAAATATACTTACAAAGTCATTTTTATATCAACCAAAGCAAAATCTATAACGGCTATATTGAGTGTTGTGTCTAAACGTTAACGCCACATTGTAAATCTATCGCTGCTTTCGGTGTAAATGTTGCCATCTTTAATTCCAGGAATTGACAGCGGCTGAGGAGGAACAGGTCGAGGAAGATAAGGAGAAACAGCTCCAAGTAAGTCGCCTTCCGATTGTTTTTCACGTTGTTACATTAGACTGTTACCTTTCATCTTCTGATGCTTCCAACTTTAGCCTAGAATCACGATTTCAACGCCATAGCATGTTACCACACTCCCACAATTTATATTTTAAACTGAACGGTCGTTATAAATGAAAATTGGATATCTGTATAAATGAAGACGCTACCTGTATTTCATACGACAACCTCTGTTTCGGCGAATTAGGAATTGGAGAAAGAGATGGGTGCGTTACACGCGGTGGACGGATCTCCACCCGGAGTAGACTTAAGCCCCACATCGCCTGCTAGTAGGAAGGTAAAAAAATATCGACGAAGAAGCTATCGCTATGCTTAATGCGTGTGTATTGGTATCTTCTTAAAATACTGTTGATGTCGATCTCTTCCGTTCTCATCATCATACGTATCACTGTCTACATTGCATGTTCTTTTGCACGTTGATGATGTCCTATGGTCGTTCGTTGGTTCGTTGCTACCATGTTCTGTCTTTAACACTGTAAATATCCGCTTTTCATCGACATCAACAATATTTTAAGGAAGGATGGATACAAATTCAATGTCGCTTTTGTGGGCAGTTTGTTTAATTATAGGTATTTTAAAACCTCTTGGCGTTTTTGGTTATTATAATAAACTAGCAAAATTTAATAGACAACGGTCATTTTCATATTAATTTATCGAGGGAATCAAATATTTTTACAGTCTAATTGTGTCACAGCTTGAATACTATCATCCTTAATTTGCTAGGTCAGTAAATCTTTATTTAGATCACTTGCACGTTACAAGTTTGGCTTAAAAGTTTTGTTAATTTGTTTTACGAGATATTAACTCAAGTAAGTTAACTCTTTGTTGATAACTAGAATAAATGTGTTAAATCGTTGGATAAATTTATAAACTACAGTAGCTAATTGTTTACTTGTTAGACAACATTCATCATTAAACATTCTTCTAAAAATCATCATATAAAATTGTTTCTACTCATAACATAATTTTTAATCTAAATTAGAGCACGTATATAATAACCTATGAATTTAAAATGATTAAAAATAATGATGTTTTTTCAGAATAAAAAGAAAGAAGAGGCCAAAGAAGAGGAAGAGGAGATACCAGACGGACCAAAACCAATGCTGCCATATTCGTCCATGTTTATTTTGTCACCAACTAATCCGTAAGATCTTCTTACTCTCTTCGATATTTTATTCATAAAAAAATAACTTTATAATTTCTATTTTTGTAATCTTAACATTATAGGTACTGTTTGTTTTAATGTAAATGAATAGACAGAAATGATTTTTGTTTCGTTTTTCTTTACAGAATAAGGCGAGGCGCACACTGGGTTGTAAATTTAAAATATTTTGATTTTTTTATTATGATAGTCATATGTTTGAGTTCTGCGGCTTTAGCAGCTGAGGACCCCGTAGTGGAAGATAGTCCAAGGTAAATAAATATAAACAAATACAATAAAATTAAACTATTTAACTGCTTTGAACTTTTATACATGATTTTGCTAGGACAACGGACAGTTTTTACTAATTTTTTTTACTGAATTAAGTACAAAAAGAAATCTATATATTAAAAGATGGAAACCGTGGCTCCAAAACGTGGTTGTTCATTTTTCATAAGTATGTGACAATTGAATTTATATGATTTCAATGTGAACTCTCATGATTAAATACTTGGTCACAGAAATAAAATTCTGAACTACTTCGACTACGCGTTCACGGGGGTGTTCACCGTGGAGATGTTGCTGAAGATCGTCGACTTAGGCATCCTGTTCCACCCGGGCGCGTATCTGCGCGACCTGTGGAACATCATGGACGCCGCTGTCGTCATCTGTGCTCTTGTCAGCTTCGGTTTCGAGATCGGGTAAGAATTTAACTACTTTATCTATTCTTCTTTTTTGCTTATCAACATGGCAGTCGAAATGTATGGTTTTTCACTAATAAGTGGAGACAGTAACCGCCCGTCATTAGCCTCGTAGAGATCTCCAACGCTCAGGTTTTTTGTGGAACATCATTGTTTCTGCTACCATAATTATGTGATCTTGTCTTTTTTCCTTGAATTTAACTATGCCTATCCTTTATATAAATATAACTTAAGTGTATATCAATAGTTGGCAATGCTGTTTGATTGATCTTTTTGTTTTGTTTCAGAGGTGTCAAAAAAGGGGCGGGACAGAATCTGTCCACAATAAAGTCGTTAAGAGTTTTAAGAGTGCTCAGACCATTGAAAACGATAAAACGTGTTCCAAAGTTAAAAGCAGTGTTTGACTGTGTTGTGAACTCTTTAAAAAATGTCATTAACATTCTCATTGTGTACATATTGTTTCAATTCATATTCGCTGTAATCGCGGTTCAACTTTTTAATGGTAAATTTTTTCACTGCACCGATATCAGTAAGAATACTTTTGAAGACTGCCAGTGAGTATTACTTTTATATTGTTTATTTAATGTTTTCATTTACATTAATGTTATTTTAGTAACACTCAATTCTAGTATGAGTTGATTTACCTACGATCTGCCTATTTATGGGTTGCATTGGAAAAATGTAAGAAACGAGTATTTTGAATGTGTTATTATGTTATCTATGCTAGTTAATGGTCAAATCGGATAGTTGCCTATCCGATTTATCTATTAACTAGCATAGATGTAAAGCACGCTCTAGCTGTATACATACATTTCTAAAAATGACAGATTTCTTATTTGAATACGATGGTTCATTCATTCAAAGAGGCTCTTGGCCACCCTTCGCTAGTATTAGTAATATCACATTCGATACAAAGAATAATTTTTCACCTATTGTCCAAAACATATATTTTCACACAGTAGATAGAAGCGACCCGAAAGCACGCGTAATTAAAAGCAAAGCATGCTAACATGAATGTTGTTTTCCAGAGGGTCGTATTTCGTGTACGAACCGAACAGCCTGCTGCCAAAGGTTGCGCAGCGCGTGTGGGCGACGCAACACTTCCATTACGACAACGTGGCAACGGCCATGTTGACGCTGTTTGCGGTGCAGACGGGAGAAGGCTGGCCACAGTGAGTTCTTTTTTTTACAAATTTCTTTCTACTACTGGGTTCTAGATAATTTTCGTCATTCATTTATTTCATTCGACATTTAAAATAACGTTTTTTTTTCGGTGGCATTTGTTCTTTTTCTCTATATCTTCAGCCATCGTTTTGACCTCTATCCTGGACTATCTGGACCATATAAGCTCTTTTTGGATTGCCTTTTCTTCTTTTCGCTTCTACTTTGCCTTCTATTAGATCTTTAATTATGTCGTACTAGGTAGTACCAAACATTTCAGCCAATTAAATAAATTATACCTAGCCACTTGTTTGTGAACAAACTCTAAACCGCAATATATACTTTTGTCGTTTTATATTTGTGTTTAGTGCTGCGCGAAAAAGTACTTCAATCCAATACTGGTTGTGACAGCAAAATGCAGTTACCAAACTAGCCCATTATTCGAAATTTATCTTAAATTTATCTTAACTTTTTTTCTTTCAGAGTGTTACAAAATTCGATGGCGGCAACTTACGAAGATAAGGGACCCATACAAAATTTTCGAATAGAAATGTCCATATTTTATATTGTTTACTTTGTGGTATTTCCGTTCTTCTTTGTAAACATATTCGTAGCTCTGATTATTATCACATTTCAAGAGCAGGGAGAAGCTGAATTACAAGACGGTGAAATTGATAAAAATCAGGTCCGTAATATACGTTTATAACTTCATCAATAATTTTAAAAAATATTGAGTTTACCCATCATTACTGGTTAAAAATTATCTGTTCTTTTACAGAAATCATGTATAGACTTCACGATAGAAGCACGGCCTCTCGAGAGGTATATGCCAAGCAAAAGGACAAGTTTTAAGTACAAAGTGTGGAGAATAGTAGTCTCTACGCCCTTCGAGTACTTCATTATGACCCTTATCGTCCTTAATACTTTGTTGCTCATGATGAAGGTATGTCTTTTTATTATATTATCAGTGTTAGAAATAAATAATATTATATAGGACATCAAGTTCGTGCATGCATTCACCGCCTGAGGTAACTGGGTGAGGGAAAATATATTTTTTATTAAGTTGTGATAGCAGAATATACTGTATTGTTAGCTACATTCTGCCAGGACTATTTTCTAAAAGAGATAATTTTGATTAGTAAATTCCACTCATCCAAGCACTACCGCAAGCGTATCGTATACGAAATTGACGACCTACATTAGTATAAGACAAACATTAAAAGCTAATAAACGTGATTATCATGACACATATCAACATTGATAATGACAAGGAAACTTACAAAACAAATGAGCACAATAAGTAAATGTCTAATGTAGAAAGGTCCAACATTTACGTGGTAGTCGCTAAGCGAATTTAGCCTAAATCACAAGGCACAGATAAAGGTAATAATATAGATCCTAAATCCATGAAATTCACTAATGCTTGCACTGGCCTCGCAAGAGGCTCTCAGGAATTGAACACATCTAATGTCCGTTCTATAGTTTGGCAAATTATATCCTCAGTTCAGTTTGATATAAATAGGTAATCTGTCGAATTTACATTTACTGTGAGCACTATTAGAACCAATTAGAAACAATGATATGTATGTCACTAATTTATGTTTATAGGATTTGTTACATTACAACGATGCTGGTACATTACATTCTACACAATTGGCATTATTATATGTACTGCCTTAGATCAAAAAGACTAACACCACACAAAACTACATTCAAACACACAAACATTATAAGTGTTCGGTGTCAGTGCCGACTAAACCGGATCGCGTGCTACTACTACAACAATTGAGCCTATCCTACCATCGATACATTTATTTTAAATATCCTACGTTTTGTTGAATCCTTTCATAATTCCTCGCTTGCTATTTATAACATGTACTTATGTATCAGTGTTAACTGCACGACATACCTAACCTTCCAGCACATATACAGCACATACACTAAATTTTTTCGGATATTCGTGCTTGTGAATGCACTATATCTCTGGAACCAGGATAGGATATGGCATGGGCCATCGATGTTGTTCGTGTTGCATGATTTAAGACCTCTTCTTAATTGTATTTATGTGAACATTCTGCATGCTGGTGGAATGGCCTAAATGCCAGGCGTCCGTTGGTGGCTAACCGCTGCTGCTTTATTTTTAATTGGAGTCAAAATTTGCCTATTCTAAACTACAAAGCAAGGTAACATTGGAAGGTACAAAAAAATATTAAATTCATTACAATTATGTTTCTCATTAAATATCTATTTACCGTGGCATCGTGACAATATTATTTTTCCCCGATCAGAAACCATCGGCAACATAGGCGTTACTTGTGTCCCTGACATTTACTTTATATGTATTATTATTTATACGACTTGGCACGTTTCCTTATCAAGTCCATATCACTATCCTAATATATATCCTATTCAATGCATATTTGTATTCCCAAAAATAGCATCTTATTTTTACAAAACTAATCTACAAACCTACATAATCTACCTATACAGTTTTCAATCTATCTACTAGTATACAACTACCACTATACTTTATTCTTTTCCTATACATGATGTAATATATATGAAATAACAAATGTATTTTCATTGCCTTGGGTTTATCCATTACGCCCGGCACTTCATCACAAAATGGCAGTACTATAATCAAAACGACCTCTACGCGGATATCCTCAAGTATTCGAATATGGGGTTTACTGGAATGTTTTCTGTGGAAACCGTGTTGAAAATCATCGCTTACGGTGTCAAAGTAAGTACACAAACACACAAGTTTGATCTGACACTTAAGGATTTAACAGTTACAAGTGCGAAGCGTATACGTGCAAATGTACTCTTTCTGTTATACTAATATTGTCTGTTATTTTTATCTATTTACATGACTGTATGGGAACATTTCCAGAGTAAACAACCATCCTTTCCAAGTATCCGATACTTTCTCTCTGTCAACGTTCGGAATAAATTATTTATTTGCAAATACTTAATTGTGGCATGGCTTTCTTCTCCCGCCGCATGCTTCACTTGTACATTTCCACATGCCTACCGACATATAATTTTCTATTTATCTCGTGAGAAGTGCCTTCATATAGCTTTCTGAATCCTGCAAGGTAAGTACTCCATGGAGCTCTGCTGATTTAAGGTTAGTAGCAAAGATGCGATATTCTTAGCTCTGTAAGCGGTAACCCAAGACTGTGGCGACTTGCATGGTTGTTCAATTTAAAAATGCATGCCAGCACGGGCACTTTATACCACTAACTGTAAATACATGACCACACACTCATATGGGCTCATTATAAAACGGAGATCAGAAACAAAACACATACACACACAAACTGTAACACTCACTGTTACATAATGTATACAATTAAGTTTAATTTTTTATTATAAATTTATAGCAGTTACTTAGGATTTTTCATTTCTTAGATTTACTGAAGCTAAATACTGAAATGAATGATTTGGCACTATTTTATTACTATTTAGAATTAGATGAATGTAAAAGATTTAATTTTAGTATTTAGCTTGAAAACGATGATATTTGAGCTAAGGTTTACCATATTGGTATTAATTTTGTGGTAGTTTCACGAGGCTCCACCACTACTCATGGACATGTTAACATTCATGAACCTCGTCTTTACGTTCTTCTTCCTTCTCGAGACCGTTTTGAAGCTGATTGCCTTCGGATGTACGGTAAGCAATTTTATTTCTTCTTAGCATAAACTCAATGACATGTGCATAACATAGCATAGTTTTATGTACTTTATAAGTCATATTTGAGATAAATTCATTATTACAATATTTAACACGACAATATTTGCCAATCATGAAGTCATAAAGCTAAACGTAAACATTAAAATCATCAATAATTAGATAGTTCATGAAGACAACTCATTCATTAAGTTATGAAAAGAAATCGTGAAATGGCTACAATGTAAATATTTTTGTAGATTTTAATGTTTTCGAATAAAAAATGCCACACTATCATTTTTATTGATCTCTATAGATTAGCATCAATATTCAATATTGACTTGAATATAATTTAAAGCTAGAATTCATAGAACATCTTAAGTAATTAAAGCTTGTTTTACTAAAATAGATTAAATAGTTTTCATAGTTATTGAAATTCGTTAGACTCATGCGCTAAATAAACATTATTAAAAATTGAGAGAAAATCCTTGTTCCTTTCCTGTAAAGTCCCAGAAAACGTCTTTGAAATAGAAAGTGTACATTTGTATACAAGTCTTCAAATTGATGCTATAACAAAATCTCGAAATGTAGAAAATTGGATATTCTCAAAATAATTATAGGAGGTAATAATGTGACTTTTTCTTGCAGAATTTTTTCAAAGATCCTTGGAATACATTTGATTTCATAACGGTCATCGGAAGTATTATTGACGCACTCATTATGGAGTTTGGCGTAAGTATTATTTAACAATATACATGTCTGATCTCACTGCTTCTGAATTTTCTTCGTTTTGCTTATTTGTCAACTGATCTTCTTGGATGGTGTGTTGGAAACATAAATATAAGGATATATGATGATTACAGGCCGACCTTGCTGAAAATTGTGCTGACATTTCCTGTCAGCAGGTAACGAATAAGTATTTGACTGTTAGGAGTTTAGATAATTGTAACAGATTGATATAATTGGCTAGAAGAGTGTGTGTTTTTAATTAATTTAAAAAATTTCAATAACAGTAGTGCTAGATAATTCTAGAATGTTTTAAGGTTTATAGATAATTCGTAGAAATGTAGGAACAGCGGTGTGCCTGGGGGATATTTAAATATCTATATTGATATAGACAATTTGAATATGATTACAGTTAAAAGTATTTGCTAGATTAATGTTTGTTTTCAAAGTAATTTTTGTTTATTTAATATCAGAGAAAAATAATCAATTCATAGCCAGTTTATTTTACTAATTCGCTATTGTTACGAGTACTTTATTTTGTATTGGATAATTTATTTTAGTGATCATTTCAATAGTTTATTATACAATTGGTATAGTAGATACAATTATAGAAATAATACGTCGCCATTTGTTAACAGCTTTAAAATGTAAAAATAAACTGATTTTATGTATGTACAGACTTGCAAGAAAAATTGTAGAATTTTGAAATTGTACCCCATAGCAATATTCGGTTTTTTCACTAGATTTTTTTCCTCATTAGACAATCTCTGAAATTTCTTCTCAAACAGAATGCATTAATTTTTTGATTTATTTTTGTTTAATTTTTAATTAGCATTGAATAAAGGCATCTTAATTTAAGGCCCAATGTGAAATAGCTAAGTCTCCAATTTGTATAGATTTTGAATGATTGATAGATCGAACTCATTGCCCTCGATTGTATCATAAAATACTAGTTCTTGCTGTTTACTAACAAAATCATATTTTTATCAATCACAATCACGAGTTCAGTTCTCATTTCTCCTGCAATATTCTCTTTATTATTTTTTTTCTATATTTCTTCTATATTTCATTCAAACTTTCCATCCGATGAGATATTAGACATTAAAGATTGTTATACTTTTAAAAGGGTCCATAATTTCGAGCTAGGTGCACGATCAAAGCCACCAAGGTAAGATATTTAACCAAATATTTGTGAATTTCCAGGAGAACACATTCAACGTCGGCTTCCTCCGCCTGTTCCGAGCCGCGCGACTGATCAAGCTGCTCCGACAGGGCTACACCATTCGGATATTGCTCTGGACGTTTGTGCAGAGTTTCAAAGCCTTACCCTACGTGTGCCTTCTCATTGCAATGCTATTCTTCATCTACGCCATCATTGGGATGCAGGTCTGTTTTCGTTTTTTCCATTCACGTTATATCACTAATTTTACTGGAGTTGGAGTACAACTTACAAAACGCACAGTTATTCCTTACACGATATTTCTTGTTCAAAATGGTCTTAAATTACGAAGCTATTAACATACTACTTACATAATAAACAAGTCAGTTTCAAACCATTTTTTGTCATATATGTTTTTAAATGTGTACTTATGCGTGGGGACATTATAATTTAACGTGTAGTTTAACATATTTTATGACATTAAAACTAGGTAATAAGAATGTTTTTCTGAAACTATATAAGCGTGCAATCGAGGAGCCGTAAATGAAATTTGTCATTAATAATAGATTCCCAATTAGATTTAGTAATAAGTTTTGATTAATATTTGTAGATTTGGGGTTTGCCAATGTCATTTTTTTCCATATTCACTAGATAATATTGTACAGGACAACGCTATAACAAACATTTACAATTGACTAGTAATCAGAATGCTATTTCCCGCTAACCTTTATATATTGGCCTTTGTAGACAAAGAGCCCTGGTTACCATCCGATCCATTTCACCCAGATCCGACATGTTCCTTGGTTGGTTCAAAATCAAACGCCACAAAAACAAAAGTTGGAGTTTGAGATGATAGTGGACACTGACACATTTCTAATGGCAGGTTTTCGGAAACATCCAATATGATCCAGACAGTGCCGTCAACAGGCATAACAACTTCCGATCTTTCGTGGGCGCTCTCTTGCTACTATTTCGGTGAGAGTACAGTACGCGTAGATGTACCGATCCTGTCTGTTACACTGTGGTTACACTTGTCTGCCGTACTAGGCACTCATGATTCGGCAACTAGGCAAAAAGATTATTTTAGAGAGCATGGCACTGGAATCTCGTCGGGTGTGGCATCTTGTAAACTTATTCTGAACGGTCACCGCCGAAAATCTGTCTGTACTGTCAATGTTACATGTGTATACATTCATCACTATCATTGGACATGTGGTTTACCTCCATCATCAGTACAAACATCTCCATCCTCAACAATGTAGATTTAGTCAAACCTTTAGTCATCTCAAATGTCCTCAAAATTGTCCTCGAATTGAAGCCTCTTATGTTTGTACCTTGTCTAGCCCAAACGTACCCATGCCATCATATCGTATCCCTAGTGCTAGTCTAGACACGTCATTAGATAGAATCTGTTAGCATTGCATCGGGGTGTGGCGCATAGGATGCTGGGTTTCACGTATGATTGCACATTTGCTGAATTTCTGTGTTGTATCTGCTTGGACACAGGTGTTTGGCAATATAGACTTAGCAGAAGACTCAGATTTGAGCAGACACAACAATTTTCGAAACTTCATCCAAGCACTCATGCTACTGTTCAGGTAAGGAACATAGTTCTTATATTAGCACTAATGTATGTTTATTAGTCAATCCTAAAATCGAAGACACTCTTGGAAATTATTATTAGAAAAAAGTTCACTTTCTTGGGTACATTAAATGTACTAGTACATTTGTTTCAATATATTTATTTTATAATACCTAACTACTTTTCTTTTATTTAATCCTTTTTATAGTTGTGAGTATTGAACATGGTATCTTAGTTCAACAAAAATGTTTTCTATATTCGAAATGTGGGATTAATGGCGTAGTACTTAGTAGTAAATTATTTTTGTATAACAGCATGATGTCAATGCATGAACACGATTGTTTCTATCACAGGTAATATATAAGTTTGTGGTTTTCATAAATTTCTAGTCTAAAACTATCATACCAAGATTTTTTTTAACTTTTTATTATCATACCAAGATTTATTTTACGTTTGTTTTTTAATAATTTGTTTTTTTTTTTTAATGTAGATTTTCCACAATAATAAATATTTACATCATGCAAAACTAATCATAAGTGGTCATTAGTAGGTAATCAGAAAATAAAAGTTTTTAAACTTAACTACATATTATGTAGCTAGTACAGCTTAGCTTAAGATTAATTTACTTATTACTCAATGTTCATTGTCATGGATTCGTATTAAGTTTTGTGAACAAATTACTGTGAGCCACTATATGTGTAGATGCGCGACGGGCGAGTCATGGCCCAACATCATGCTGGCTTGCCTCAAGCCGGCCAAGTGCGACAAGGACACGGGAAAACCCGCCAATGAAGCCTGTGGCAGCACCCTCGCCTATGCCTACTTCGTATCGTTTATATTCTTCTGTTCATTTCTTGTAAGTATCTTAATATATATATATATATATATATATATATATATATATATATATATATATATATATATATATTGTGTATATATCTCTCTCTCATTTTAGCATTTGACATAACTTGACCATCAACTGCTTCTTTCCTCAATATGTTCTACTTAACGGTGATTATTATTTCCATCTACCCCTTCTCAATCTGATCTCAATCAATCTGGTACATAATTGAGACTCAGTTTCATTTGAGATACTGTAGTCATTACAGATTTATCATGAATAATTTACATTTTCAGATGTTGAATTTGTTCGTTGCCGTCATCATGGATAATTTCGACTACCTAACGAGGGACTCGTCAATCCTGGGCGCGCATCATCTCGACGAATTTGTTAGAATATGGGCCGAATATGACCCAAACGCAACGTAAGTCATCTTTCAGTTTTATTTATTAATTTATTGAAATCCAAACAGCAAAATAGTATTAATATAAAAAAATACCATTTTTCAATGACGCAATTATTTCATTTCAGGGGAAAGATTCATTATACAGAAATGTACGATATGTTGAAGAATATGGATCCACCGCTGGGGTTTGGTAATAAATGTCCAAATAGACTAGCATATAAAAAACTTATTAGAATGAATATGCCGCTAGACGACGAAGGGAAAGTAAATTTTACAACAACATTATTTGCCTTAATACGAGAAAATTTAAATATAAAAATGAGATCTGGTAAGTTAAACTATTTTTTATTATAATTTAAATTTTATTGTGGAATGACTATAACTAAACATTAAATTGTTTCACTACAGCGGAAGAAATGGACCAAGCAGATGAAGAACTTAGAGAAACAATAACACACATATGGCCACTCCAATCGAAAAAGATGTTAGACTTGTTGGTGCCTCGAAACGATGTACTCAACGCTGGAAAACTGACTGTAGGGAAGATTTATGCGGGTCTACTGATTTTAGAGAGTTGGAGATCAACAAGGTTTGGCCAGACTGAACCACAGGGTGTTCCGGTAAGTGCTTTCGTGCTGATATGTAAATGCACCTTTTATTTAAACTTGAAAAGAAACTTGGATAATGTAGATAAGTGAAGCCAGAGTAATTCGTGTGGCTTTTGCCTAATGTACATACGTTCCGTTTTCTGTAACTTTGAGCCAAATGTAACTATTACGTGGGTAGGTAAAACTACACCCTTACAAGTAGTGTTTGTTGATGGACCCTTGATTTCCCACATTAGATTAACTTCGAAACATAGTTAGCTGATAGAGTTGGTTGTGTTGTCTACCTGTGGATGTATTGTTGTGTATAGTAATGATCCATTATACCAATTGACTGAATTTACGATAAAACATAACCCAAAATCTACAATTGGCTTCCCGGAATTTTTTTCTGGATACAACAAATAACAACAATACAGCGTCACTTTAGTTGAACTCGACTCTTATGGATGAGTCGATTACATTGGTGGTTTACTTTTCAGGCATTCAGCGAGAATAGCCCTACGGCCATTCAGCCGGTAGTATTAAAATATTTTACGGATCGAACTTTGACTTTTTTCTTGCACTGTTCTAGACATTTTTTGTTTTCTCATAATATTCTTCTCGCATCGTGTTAAAATTATGACTAAATAAATTCTTAAATTTAATTTAAAATTCGACATAACGCGATGACCTCCAGAAAAGTGGTCAATTGAAGAAGCTTTCTTAATCTATAAAACATAATAGAAAAGTAGAGTAGTTTATCAAAATAATTCATTAGATTTAGATAATAATGACGCACTTGATGTACTTAGTTTGGACAGATTTGTGCTCGTCTTGCACATTTTTGTCAATTCAAGTGTCCGTCAGGGCTTTGTAAACCACGACATAGTGACCTGTCCTATAGTTGCAAAATTGATAGTAATTAGACCAGTGTGTCCGTATTGAACAGTTGATTGGAATTGTAGTAGTATTAGTTTCCTACCCTACTGTAGTTGTTTTCTTCCCTTGTGTGTCTTCTCTACTTCCCCGTTTTCGCTCGTTTTTTGTGTACGGTTTGACACGTTGCATATTGGTTGACAATAATACTCCTGTATCATTTTGTACTGTCATGAAGATTTTTGCATGAATTCGATTTTTATTACATGAAAATGGTAATAATTTTATTTCTGATTTGGCTTCCTTGTTGTCAGTTTTCATGTTTGATTTGATTACATTTTGGCTCAATTAACATAAGATCATAGTAGCCTGGTTTCCAATAAAAATACAAATATATACTATGCTTTCTGCTACATTCTTATTTGCGTATTGTAATTTTTGTATTATAGCATAATGATGTTTGAAAATAATAATCACGATCCGATTCTCAAATCTGCGCATGCTGGAGAACATATCGAATTATTAGTATTGAATTTTACAGCCCAAAGATTACATCCTCGCTGACATAAATCTGCCTCTGGCTTCAAATCTTGCACATAATTTTATTTAAGCACACATTTTTAATTATATCTACCAAGATGCTTTGTAATTTACAGCCTTTATATACATTGTCAGAAATGTCTACTGAAAAACAATGAACATAATATACGACATATACATGCTACTCGTACATCCAAAAAACTAATTTGTGATAGAATTATTTCCTCAGATACTTCTCCGCATTCATCTTCACTAACACTAAACAGCTATAGGTCTATTGTGTCCATTAGTTGGATTTCTAACACATATACACGTACACAAAGAACTCCAGCATGGACATGATGTATGGGATGTTTGCGCAAACTCATGTAGGCTTTAGCCGTTAGCGTCCATTGGTTGGAATTGTGTGACATGAGCATGCGCAAGAGCGCTGGGGTGGGTGCGTGACACGGGGTGCGTGGTGCAGAAGGCGTCCTTCTTTAACTGCCTGCTGGACGTGGCGGCGGGGCTGGGCCCGGGTTCACGCGCGGGTTCGTTGAGCCACGAGGCCCCGGCACTGCCCGCCGACGGCCACCCTGCCCACTCAGACGACCCCCACACGCTGGCCAACCTCGCCAGACGCAGTACCAGAAAATCGCTCAAGTAAGTCATCAATTTGTATATTAAAATAATCTTCCCTTCATATATAAATTCATTTGTTCTGAATTTAAACCGTAACTTTTTAATACAAAAGCCAGTAATAAAACGCTGAGATCTAAAAAGTTTAAACTTTCACCGCAATCTTGATTGCTATATGTAATATTTCGTTCAAGAAACTTGTATGCAACACGTACGTAAGCTAATAATTATATTTTTATAGTCATTAACTTTCTCTTTGTTTCAGGAACAACAAAAAGGTGAATACCCTAACAAAAGGGTGACTTAGCATTACTGTCATAAACCCAATCAGACGGTTTGATAGTCATTGTCAAGTGCAGTCGATGTCCACATATCCCCACCGATATCACTATCTTTTCTGCAAAATTCATAGAAGTTTTGAATTACGTAATCAAATTCTAATTGGCTATATACTAAACAAACTTTCACATTCGTGATGTTGTGGGTTGAAAGTAATATTAACATGTATCGTCTATGTGGGTGTACCCTTAGATAAATACATCGATGCATTTCCATTTGTTATAGATAGTCGATGTTGTAACTTTATGTTGGAGCTTTGTTTGGGTGTATTAAGTAAAAATACTCCTAGGTTTTACTATAATTTTGACATTAGCAAATTAATGTTGTCCGTACACGTACAACTTGTTAAACCAAGTAATTAGGGCCTTAGGTCCTTTTAGACTTATTGAAATAAATTGTGTTGTATTTCGATAACTAATGTAAACGTTTTTAAAGTTTACAGATGGTTGTGATGTTTAGGTAATCATTTACAGTAAATTAGGATTTTCCTTTAATTCAATATTTATAATAGATCTACTTTTATTATCTTTTAATACTATTAACTAGTGAATGTTTAATATTTAGGAATTCTTAGGTATCTTAGGGATGTACTATACTTTAATTTTCTATTGACTAAATTAGGCATAGCACTTTCACAATCAATACATATACATACTAACATAACAGTCATAATATGTAACATGACACCAAAACATTATTTATACCTTACATATATAGAAATGCATGAGATATTTATATAACCGTTATAGCATGGTTCTAATTGAAACAGAGTAGATAGCATAAACGATATGGGTGAGTATAGCATAAATTAATAAGCACAAGCACGGTTTGATGCATGCCATGCAAACTTACTTACACTTAATTGTATGCATAGATTTATGTTTTACATTTTGTAAGTATGGGACAGTATATTAATCCTTACTTAATGTCACAGAATTTGAGTGAGTTTTTACCACGAGATCAAAATCTAATCACAGAAATATCATAGGTACTGGAACTACAAGGGTCGCAGCATGGTTCCATGGAGTCTTTAGACGAGGCAAGATTACAAGCTCCTCATGTGTACCAGAATGGTCACCATGGAAGATCATCTAGTTTGAGGTAACCTTAATTGCTTGTTTGCACTTCCAAGTATGTTATTATTTTAGTTATGTGTTATTTTCTTTTTTTATTTTGTTTTGTAGTGACATCGCCGAAGAGATTGCTCTCAAAGTAATCGTAGTGAAAAATGGTACGTCCACCTAGCACGCGACAATTAAACCTAACCCAATGTATTTGAATTTGGACTAACCTACACAATAATTATGACCTTCAAATTATTGGTGTATGCATGAAACGTAATAAGCATGGTGAATTAACTGATTTAAATGCAATGTTTGATTTTTGTATTGAATATAATTTCAGACGAACGCCTAGTCCAAGAAGACGAGGCCACTACGGAGGTTACCATCACGACATCGGCTTCTCGGACACCGTCAGCAATGTCGTCGAGATAGTTAAGCACGAACATCAGAGACATGGGCGAACGCACCGGGCCCCTCATCATTATCATCCACATGGTAGGTGCAAATCCATTACATAGCTAAAATCGCTAAATAAAAGATAATTACTCGTTACGCCAACAACATAAAGCTATTTTACTTCACGTGTAAATCTGCTAGTACCATTTGTCCAGATCTAGGTCCATTACATTCGTAGTGAAATTTATTTTTAAAATTATATCTTCATCATTTTCAATTTAGAGTCAAGTATTAGCAGATTTACCAGTCATGAGCTTGATTAAAATAATTTTCTATTTCAAATAAAATATTGTTTAGTAACGAGATTATTGCTCTAATTATATATCAGTATATTTTTCCCATAGCGTTCATATTAATGACACATTTTGATACCGTTAAAGTCCTATGCGGTTTCTTAGCTTTGAATTACTTATCGTTTCGAAACAGTTTTGCAAACATTTTTCTTCTCATGAGGGTACTCTGAAAGTTTTGTGAGAAGATGGGAAGAGTAGCTTGTAGTTGTAGATATTCATGTTTTGTAGATGTAGTTTTAAGAAACTCGAAAGCGATGCAATATGTTGAATAACAGACCAATCATTAGATATATAGATTATTATATCTAGCTAAATATGTAATGAAATTTTCACAAAGCTAGTTTTGTAATCTATTACTAGTAGCCAATTAGCTATTATTCCAATTTTGCTCATTCATATGCTCATATCAGTGTGTTAGTGATATTATATTTATATCATTAGGCCACACACTTCTACACTTTAGATTTAAGTGACCTAAAACTGACATTAGAATTCCTAAAATACAAATATAATGTACAGCTAAATTGGCATACATGTGAATATGGTGGAATAAAAGTTACATTAAATAAAACTGATTTGCCTGCTGCATGCTAAGATTTGGTGCTAAATACAGTTTTGCTCTTGATTGCACTAAAAAGCTTTATACATGGGACTCAAATAACGGAGTTTGCATGCACATAAACTAACTTCACTTGAATCATGCAGCATGCAAAAGCTTTATAATTTTACATTTGATTTTGTAATCTCCGCTGTAGAAAGATGTAGAAGTATATAGGAAATTTCCTCAATGTAATTAATTTAATGTCTAATTATGTATTCCAAATATTTTTTGAATACGTCAAAATAACAAAGAATAAATAACGTTTCGATTTATATTAGTAAGCTCCCAATAATACTCATAACTAAAAAAGATATAGACACCCAAAACTTTTAGAGTCACCTTTGTGAGTAAGGAATTCAGACTACTAGTCGGCGGGCTTAGGATAAAGCGTGGTGGAAGGTACATGAAGGTATTCCTGACAGCAGGGAAGGAGTGGAGGGCGCCGTATCCCACAACCAGCCTGAGCCAGCCCTCGCGGTCGCCCAGCCCGCCACACCACACCTACGGTGAGATCCCCTCGCCAAGTCGCGACACACGCCGACCACACACTCTCCAGCATATTGCGGCCGCTCTATGTGCCGAGAGACCCGATACTAAGTATAAGAGTAGGCACTGAATCACAAATTAAAAGTACTATTCAGTTCCCACTCTTTTTCTAAACACGAGCATCATACTCTCAATTACTTTCAAAACTGTAATGTTGCATTGCTATCAAGTCTAAGTACTTTAGGCGTCCGGTAGGATATCAATTAATTAAAAGACATGTTGTAAAGCAAAGGGTCTGAATTATTTGGCAAGTAAGAAGGGCCTTGACTGACCTTTTGCTGCTACTTTCCAAAAATTCTTAGACAAAATATAAGTTTTACTTAGTTTGGTTCGGACGATGAAGATTGTAAGAGAAGGACGTGCGACAAGAATGAATATTATTTATAAGAAAATTGTTTGCACACCTGTTCCTGTGTAATTCGGAAAATATTTTCATTAGACCCTGGTTATTTTCCTTGATTTACTTTTTCAGTCATTCCTTTTGCATTCTACTTAAAGAATCTAAGAATCATCACTCTTTTAAGCTAAATCTGTATATTGTGTAAATGTAATATTTTTTGTGTAAACATATTTTTTTGGAATCACCTCTAGTTCATAATTTTTGACAACACCGACACTAATATGGAGTACAAACCTAGCGCAAAATTTAAGCGCACTCGTAAATATACAGATTCAGTTACAAATGATAATTTATCTTCGGTCCGAGCAAAGAACGCCCAGATGATTCAAAGATTAGTTTGGGCTCCGATAGGTGGGGATCGGGACCGGGAGTGGCGGGAATGGCGCGACCGATCGTGGGAGCGCGAGGGCGGACGTCGCGGCCGCGGCCGGCAGCTCCCTCCCACTCCTACCAAGCCGTCCACGCTACAAGTGAAGCAGCAACCACCATTCAATAGAATTAGCCATAGTCCTTCGCATGTAAGTTCTCACGCAGATTTTCTACTTTACAGAGAAAACCCTTACAGAAAAATTTTCGTCGGGACTGAAACCACAAGACAAGACTGATCCATGATATAATAACGGGACCTGTACAGCAATCAAGTAGCCATTGAATTGGAATAAGGAATATGAATAATAGCAGTGTTCTTATTTACAGTTATCGTTAAGGCATACGGTGCGAGAACCCGTAGAACCTCTACACGACGAGTACGAATATGGCCGAGAAGTTGAAAGACTGATACACCGAGACTATAGATCTAGAGAAAGGTATGTATTTCATTCTATCAAACGTTCAGCGGAAATTTCTTCTCACAATGACCCATCACCACACATATCCAATCATGTCACGACTAAAAATATATGTTAAATTCGAGAACGGAAATTCACTTTATGTATATCTGTGGAGTTTTGCTACACCTTTTATCTACTCACAGAATCAATATACTTGAAAATACTTATTGCTTAAATCCCGAGTTGCAATAATTCCTTAGGTTATCATTCGGCATTTCATCCTTTCTCTTTATCTACTCCTAAACCGAACCTGACTCATGTCACGTCATTTAAATTTAACGTTTATGTAACGAACAATTTGGAAATTAAACAATGTCTGCCTAACGCAGGCAGCACAGATCGTTCTCAATGAACGCTATCAATCCCGAGAGCTTCCGCTCGGTGGACATCGTGGCTCGCCTCCACCACTCCAATCAGATCGTCAACGAACAAACCAGAGCTTTATCGAATTCGATAACGAACGTGTTCGCTCGTAGACGCGGCAGAGGATACGAGTCGGAGCGCGGAGCGGGCGGCGCGCGCGCGTACGAAACGCCCGCGCCGCTCAGCTACGAGGCGGCGCTGGCGATGGGGCGCGGCGGCGGCGCGCGCACGCTGCCGTCGCCCGCGCCCGCGACGCGCCTACCCAACGGCTACAAGCCGCGCGCGCGCCACTCGGACTCGGACGAGGACGACTGGTGCTAGCGGCGCCGCCGCGCGCGCTCGCAGCGGGACGTGCGCGCGCCCGCCCCGCCCCCGCCCGTGTCTCCCGCGCCCGCGCCCGCGCACACCTTCTGACCCCCGCGCCAGCCGCGACCGCCGCGCCCGCCCGGACGTTTTTTACTCGGCGCCCGTGTGTACATAGACGACTCTCGTTGCTCATGAGCGGCCCGCCGCGAGCTATATCCAAATTCTAGTATTTACAAAGTTTTGGAAAATTTAATTTTTAATTCGCTAAAATTTTACTCCTTGATTTATATTACGGTTAAGATATCGAAGTATGAAACGGTGCCAGACGACTCGTTTGCGCTAGGATTTTTACATAAAATGAAATTATTAGTCTGTATTGTAAAAGTAAACTTTCTATATTAAATTTGCACTACATAAAGTCACGTTACATCGCCTATTGAAACGGCAAGGGCGCGGGGCGCTCCGCCCGCCACCCGACACCGTTTCATATTCAATTAGACGTTGGGAGAACACTAGCAATTCATCGTCAGACAAATTAATACTAGTATTGTGTAAAATATTTACATAGCAAATAATTTTTACTTAGTTAATATACTAAATAAATAATTAAACATTTTTTATTGAATTTGCTGTCCTTCCCCCAAGTGCTTTATACCTACGTTATTTAAATACGATAAATTAAATAATATTAATTGTATGTAAACTTTGAAAGAATATTTCAACATTAAATATTACCTAAATTGTTGAAATCGTGTATTTGCGCCCTCAAGATTTTGTTGCCTGGTCTACAATCGAACTGAAATAAAACCGAAGAAGGAGTGTCTGCTCTGTTTGTCAGAAGTCTCTTAACATACATAACATTTAAAATGCTGTCGTAAAACATTATATGGCAAAATTTCACATTAATTTAATACCTTAATCAATTGGTAAAATTGTGAAAAAAAAACATACAGATACTCAAATGAAATCGCAAAAAAGTTTTGTAGTCAAGTAGAATAGAAGAGGAATATTAGCATGAAAAGGAAGCAATTAATGTATCCAGGAACAAAATCTGAGGTTTCATGTACAATTAACAACAGAAAGGGGAAACAGTAAAACGTAAGACCAAAGAACACCAATGGATCATCAAATTTCCTTGGCGGTATTCCCGAATAAATTGATCATTGGACCCTACAAGAGCCTGTCTAATAAATCCTTAAAATATATAATATACGAGAAATGATTACTTAACTTTAAACTATAACTTTTGTCTACTATATATAAAAAACGATAGCGCGTCTACCAACCAATTCTGTTGTTGACTGTACCAAATCCAACAATCCACTCCGTATATTACAACTCGGCATCACTCCACTTTCATTTTAGTCACCAGTTAGTTATCATCACAACAAAGAAATTATAATATTGTGTAATAACTATGCTTGAGTTTCGGTCATTTAGATAAATATTGATAGGATTTTCCTTGGAAAATACCTTATATTTAGATGATCCGAATCAAATATTCTTTACAAAATAGTTATATTGTCTTTGGCAAGTCACGAATGTTGTACTAAATAATATTTTATAGTTAAATACATATAATACAACCAACATAAAGAAATTTAAGTTCAATAAAACGCAAAATAAAAATGATGTAAATTAATTGAAAAATATAACTTACAACAAACTTAAATTAGTATACGAGACAAAAGTCCACACAACATACATAAAACAATGTTTTACTGTATGTTGTAGATTGAGGAAAAAAGACTTACTTCGATTACTTATTTCGATTTAGTACAACAATCGTAGTCTTCGACGTAATCGTTCGACACCATTGGATACATTTGTTGCAAGGCATGACGTAGGTTACGACACTTTAGTACGACAAAATTGTAAATACATGATTTTCTGTGATAACATGAGGAAAAATGAGAATATTATTATTAGAACTGTGTGATTGCATGGGGAAGCTGTTCATTGCTATGAGACGCCGTGCTTTTAGGAACAAACTGTCCAAGGCTTTGATAAATATATCATTCGATAGCAGGTTTATAGCGTCAACGCAAACGTCAATCAAAATAAAGAAAAAGTGGGAACATTTTATACGTATATAGTGACCCAAACCCACGAAACAAATGCATAATGATAAGAATCATTTTAAAGGAATAAATGAGATCTGACGTCTGCCATGACGCTTATCACTGACAAACGTGGCGACGCATGAATGCGCAAGTATTATTAATTAGGTACTCGTACAATATATCAAATAGAAACGATGCAATATAATAAGTTCAAATTAAAAGTGCCTAGAATGCGGTTTAATTTCCTCCTTTTTAGCTATCTGTAAAGTATTTGTATGGTAATACGTATGCATTATACATAGTCAGAGAGATTTTTTCCTAGACACGCGGCTGTCGAAAATAGTAGGCCCCTAGACGAGTCGAATATTATTCCTCTCATATTTTGATTGTTGTTGTTCGTTGCGAGCGGGAGCCAGTTGTATAGCTTTTATATTTTACCTCTGTTATAGTTATTAGTACAAATTAATCTACGCTGCGGTCGGTATGGATACGGTGGCAACGTGCGGTGTCCACACGGTTGGTTTAATATTTACGTCATTCCGTTTGTCTGTGAGATCATTTCGAATAATTGATATTATTAATGTTATAATTACAATGCTAATCTAGTCTTAATAAAACATTGTTTTTGTAATAAAAAAAAGTGTTCGCGAAGGAGTGTGTCCCACAAATATAACTTGTTGCCCTCGATCTCAGAGTGTTAGATTTCTTCTATTGTAGATTTATTATTTATCTATATTGACTCATGAAAAATATTTATATTGTTATTGTATAGACGTATCGATATTTTCGTTCTGTCATTTGTAATTGGGGTGTTAGTATGTTACAGTAAGCCGATGGACTTTCGATGACTGAGTGGTATAGAAGAGTGCGTCCCGCTTTAGTGTTTGTGATCCCCTCGTTGCATTACGATGTTTCACTAACATACATGTGTAAGACGTGTAAATATTGTAAAATATTACGCGACCGTTGTGTAGAGGTCGTCTGTGAAAATGTCTAGTGATATGTTACTAGTTAATGTTAGCTAGGTAATCTCGTCCCCAACTGTCCTTGAATTTAAGTTGGGTGTTTCACTGCCTTAAAGTAATAATGAGAATATTCGATGTAACAGTTACCTTAACTAATACAAATAAGTGACGTTTCAATTATTCTTATACGTTTTATATCATTCGATATCACTTTTCACGTCTAACGATCGCGAAGACCACGTGATTACGTTCTCATCAGTGATTATTTGTAACAATAAATAACAGAATAGACTAAACAAAGAACACTTTTTCACTAAAAGACAGCAGCATAGCAATATATATTGAAATTGTTAAATAATTATTAATAATAATCTAACTATCTTGGCTCACTTCTTCAGATGGTTAGAACAGTGAAAACGCGTCTTTTTAAATTTTTGCAGATGAAAAGTAGTAATACATGGAAACTAAAGAAGTGAGATAAGATAGAGTCCAGTATTGTCATGCCTGCCTTGTATCTATGTAATCGCTTCACGACGATCATATTTTATATTAACGTTATTATTATGTATATTTAGCATAGAAAGTTCATCGGCGTCGAGAGAGCACCATAGCATGTTTTTTGGTACGTTCCAATAACTTTACAGGATAGTGCAATCCTATTGATATTGTATTAATAAAGAACCAAACTTAAAATTAGTATTTAAGTAATTTATTATCCTAAAACTAAAAACTATACGCATGTTTTCACTATACTGGTAAAATGGTTATGTACAATACGAAAGAGCTACTGTTTTATATATGAATTCTTGCTCGCCTGTAAAATTTTGCAGAATGAATCATATTATAAGATTGTACAATATGAATAAATGCAAAAAAAGACATTTCCTCGACGACTTGTATTCATTTGACGATAATTATAATCGTTGAACGTGCATACCCTGCTAGATACATTGAAAACTATATTCCCGAAACCATTGGTAGAAAAAGAGTGTATATAAAACTAAAACTATATCAGTACAAAGCCCTCGCGTACCGCGTTAAGAAAAAAACTATGGTAAAAAACAATATAAACAGTTTCATGAATGAAAAGAAGCCGATGGTTCACTTAATACAACTGCCTACAAAGTTTCAAAGGGGTATTCCTCATAGTTTCAAAACACATACGGACTGGCACATACGGACCAACAGACAGACATGTCAAATCTATAAGGATTCCGTGTTTTATGAATGCTTTTCATTCGGTTATGGAAGTCTGAAAAAATGCAGTAAATAAACATATACGCAGTCTAAAGTAAGAACTAACTAGGCAGTCTTAAATCAAATCCGTCGCATTAATGCAATAATTTATTGGGGACGTCAAAAGTATATACACACACGCGTCACTGAAATTTCTCACGTCACGGGCTGAAGAGCCTGGAGACCTACTAGGAAGAGTCCTGGACGTCGGTATCTAGGGAACTCACGTCTGCGTCCATGTCGCTGGTGGCCAGGAGCTGCAGCACGGGGTTCCTGCGGCCGTTGCGGTCGGCGCCTGCCTCCTCGCCGATATGCTCGCCTGCTGGATGATATATAACATGTGATGGGCTGCTTGACTGATATCAAGATAAAGTGTATGAAATGTTATTAGAAATTATATCTTTAAGGTAGTATATATATGCAGTTTCTTTTTTCTATTATTTTCGAAAAATAATTATAATGGTGGTAATCATATTGTATTTTAAAACATCACTATCACATCAAAACAAAGTCGCTACCCGCTGTCTCTTTGTCCCTATTTATACTTAGATCTTTAAAACTAAGCAATGGATTTTGATGGGGGGATTTTTTAGCAGATGGTGTGATTTCTGAGGAATATTTAAGTGTATAATTTGTTATGGTTAAGAAAACCTGCTCACTGGTTGAGAGTTAATGTATATGCTATTACTTGCCACTACATGCGGTAGGTAGTCCTAAGTCATGTCAGTTGCCTTTAGGCGACGTCAAAAAAATGTGACACCAGTGTTAGCAATTAACACACTCGAAAAGAAAAGAAGATTGCAAATTAAAAAGCTTGTCAGACTGTATGGTCAATAATGAATACATTTTTACTTTAATTTTACTGATACGGAGCTTGTAATAAAATGTGTGTCACCTTCATGCAATGGTACATCTGGTATTTCCACAGCGACAGCTGCGGCCGGCAGGTCATATTGGCCAGTAAATACTGATGGATCTATCAATATTGCCTGTAAAAAATTGTGAAAAACTTATTAGCTGGGCTTCGAGGTTGCTTGGGGGAATTTCGGAATTACAAATATGATTTACGCTACAAATGATAGAATAACACAAAGTTTGTGGTATTGTGTATTTCACGAATGTGCCAAATTCCATTTAGCTCTGTGCGTATGGAGCATCTTAACATCCATCCATTTTTTCATCTATTTTATCTTATGTCTAAAAGAGGACGCCAAAAACGTAAAACATCTAACAATTTTAATGTTTAATTAGTAAGAACATTCAATCTCCGTTTTAAAAAAAGACAAATATTCTATTTCCATATTTTTTATCCATCAGTCTTTTTTTCCAAGGACCTTTAATTTGCATCACTGTTGTTATATTTGTTTACCATTATGTTATGTTTTAGTAGCTGTTAGTCTTTCTATGAAAACAGAATATTCACTTACCTCACTCTGAACACCCGATGAAGGATCGCTGGAAGTAGTTGAAGTGGTTCCGTGGCCAGAACTATCTTGTGAATGATCGCTGTGCATGCCCCGCCCGTCGCCCGCGCCGGCCCCCGCAGCCACCACGTTGCCGTTCATATCGAATACTGCCTCCGGGAGTTCCATCGGAATCGGTGGTCCAGGTTCTTGCTCTTCTTCCTCGTCCACCTGAAGGTGTAATTATATACATATAAGATGTAATTAAATACAAAAACTGACAAACTGCACAACACTATCTAGACGGTTCCATTCCGAATGGGATACTGTTATTTGGATTTGTCAACTAAGACTTAATACAAATATTCACATTTGCTTTGGACATGAACGTCATTCTACAGCAGCGCCTCTAGTGGCATATTCAATTACGGTAGCCTACATTGGAATAATGTACCTACAGGTCATAAAGGTCTATAACGATAAAGGGCAATAAACGGCGAGAAAAAATATTTTCTGTCGGTTGTCTACTAGAAAATAAGCTAGATAATAATAATAATAAACTAGAGGCTTTAAGTCCCTTTAATATTATTTTAAATAAAACATTTGCTTACAAATTGGTTATTGATATGGAAAAGCCAATAAGGAAGTAAGGCCTCGTCATCGTACAGACATGACTCGTAGCTTCCAGAAGATCTGCCCGATACAAAAACCTCTTCAGATGCCTGTAGAAAAAGTATATAATTGATAACAAAAAGAAAATAATCCAAATTTAGAATTCCAAGTCAACTTATTGATTAGCGTAGTTACATCAAGTCAAGATAAATTTCCTTTGCATAAAAAATACTTAATCGTTCAATACATTTTGATCAACTTTAGTAATCGTAAGTGCCTACATTATATTACATACATTTTATTTTTCACACAGACAGTGCGAAGCGAGATAAATAGGAGTAAGTGACAATCCAACGCTGTCAGCCACAATGCGGGACGCGAGCAAATTCGTCCCTAGGAGAGCTACTTCATATATGAATAATATCTTAAAAACTAACTTTTCGCAACACTTGCGCCTTTAGCGGCGAATTTGCTCGCGTTAGCCCCATTCCTTATCCACAATATCCGAGAACAGCTCGCCAAACTTTGGCGGATTCAGTAGTAAATTGCTGAATTATCATTGCGGTAAATAACGTACTCATAAAAACTATGCAATTATCATGCATTCGCGTCGGCATCTGAGTTCGGCGATAGTGTGGAGCCTTCATTACAATAAACACCACCGCTATGCATTACGCATTCAGTATACACCGGCTTTTAACAATCGTCTGCTGCACTTAAGGAATATCCAATGGTGATAAGATTATGTTCGAACAATCTAAGCGGTCTACAGTGCGAGGGATGAAATTGCGATATGTTGTATGAATCAGAACACTTACCGCCTGTCTTCCCGTATCCACCACGAGACTTCCAGTTTCAGAGTCCATGAAGTTAATAGGGTCAGGTTGGTCGCCGGCCACCGCGCTTATAGAAAACCCACTGAACGCTTGACTTGCCAGGATGCTGCCGTTACTCTGACAAATACTTTATTATTAATTCCTACCCTATAGCAGCTATTTGGGACTATATATACAAGAAAACATATATTACCTGTACATTTATTACCTGTATGTCAAGTGGATTCTTTCTTTCAAATATATCACGAACAGAATTTTCTTTGGAGAAACAACCTTGAAAAGTATCAAGATCATTGTCGGCTAAGAAATATTCAGATGCTCTGGACGCCGCAGTTGTAGTTTTAAAAGAAAGCACATCTGCGTCTGTTGATACTTCGTTATCATCATTTGCTCTAGAATCTGCTACAGAATCAAAAGTACGATTAACAGCGCTTACTAGATCATTCTGTAATGCAAGTGTGTTGTTAAGATCCTCATTATTTATTATAGTTTTATAACTGCCGGCTGTTGAGCTTTCATCAAATTGACTATTCAAGTGCTCATAACTAAAAGTGCATGTCTTTGAACCGATGGAACTCACGTTACCGGAAGAATTTCCTATAAAATCTAATCGATCTTCTATCATTTTTTTGAGAGACATAGCTATATTCCGGTCAGAACTATTTACTTCCCTGGGTAGGGAATGAGAACGATTTCTTTCAACTTCAGCCAATTGAGTCGACCAACTGAACATAGTTATACTTTGTTGAGGAGACGATGCCCTGTATGAACTCCTGACTCTTTCTGGAGAAGAAAATGAAGGCGACTTATTTACCAATGATGAGCGACTTGGTCGTGTCGTTGCCTCTGCAGAGCTTTTCAAATTTGTTTTCTTTGGAGTTGACGTTTTAGGTCGGTTGGATAAATTATTTTTTAGGTTTTCTGTCTTCACTTGAGCTCTATATACATTTTTCTGAGTCGTTACAAAGGCATTCTTAGCTTTCCCTTCAGTTTCTTTCTTAGCACCGTTAGATGATTCTGGAATGTTTTCTTTGTCGTCTAAATCATCAATATCAGCTTTTTTAATAATCCTGTTTTTCTTTGTGAATTTCTTATTTCTAACGGGCGTTTCTGAATCTGGATTTCTGCTCGCCGTTCTGGGTCGATTAGTAACTAATCTTACAGTGGCTATACTATTACGGGAGGAACAAGTTGAACTAGTCGGTGACTGCGGACTAAGACTACGCCTATTTGTTGCGCCGTTGTCACTTTTGCGAAAACTATTTGTTTTTGGAGACACGTTGCTTTTATTATTGTTTTTATTTTCTGAGCCGTTCCGTAATACGACGTAACTAATATTATCACGCGGCGAATCATCGAACTTGAGCAGTTCTTTTTTGATGAATTCAGTTTTTGATCGACCTAATGGCAACACGTGGCCAATAGGCTTATCTTTTGCAGTTTTTCTTGGTACTTTAGTGCTATCAAAACTTTTGTTTAATATACTTTTGGCATTAGGGTTTAGCACTCTTTTCAAAGTCTTTGTTTCAGGAGGTTTAATAATGCTCTTTGTTTCAGGTTCCTTTCTTGTTACCCTTGAAGACAGCATTGCAGGTCTTTTCAACACATTACTTGCCTTTGGTTTATTTGTTAATGAACTGAAAAGATCATCATTTGTATAAATAATATTTTACATAATACGCGTTATGTAACTAAATTAAACAAGAACATGATATCCCTTAACGGTCCTTTGACATCTACATACATTGAAAAAAAGAATAGAAATATTAAGCGAAATTAGTGAATTTAGCAATTTACTTGCGTATAAAACCTAAAATACGAGTAGTGTATTTTTCTACATGACATGGCACTGAGTTGCATAGTTTCTATAATATACCTCTACCTAAAATATTTCGTATTACCTTATAGCACCTTTGGATGAAGTCTAAAAAAAAAACGAAAAATTATAAACTGAAAACAACTTCTAAATCCACAAATCGTTCTTAATAACGAAAATGAACATAAACAGCATTTCGAAATAATTAGAACATTTATTTACCTTCGTAACATTCCGGTTAAATTTTATATTTTTTGAAGCATTATTAGTCACTGAATTCATTTTGATTGCGATTTTCTCTTTTACTTTTGTGAAATTACGAGCCGGCGTTCTTACTTGTACGGATTTTAAATTTTTCTGTTCCAGTTTCATTATACCTTTTTCGATTTTAGTATCTTGAAGCTTTTCTTTAGAACTAACTCTCAATTTCTTGGTCATCTCGCTAAGTTTTTTAACAGAGGACGTGCTAAAAACTACTCTTTTCTTCGTTAATGCTTTCGGTCGACAGCACTGCCATTCTCCTTGGTACAGGATATCTTCGGACGTCTGCTTATCTTTAAAACTATGTACATACACACCGCCAAGAGATAACTTTGGTGGAACATATTTCATACAAGTGTATTTCGGGCAGAGTCCTGCCTCCTTGCTAGTCGAAGATTTTAACATGACATCACTTGCAAAACCAGGAGAACTTTCGAAAATCATAGGACTTTTACGGGAACTTCCGTCAACACTTCCGATATATTCCGATCCTGAGTCTTCCATCTTCAACCCGCTGGATATAGCTTTAATCATCTCTGTTTCTTTTGACCCAACATCATGATGATATTCATCAGTCTGAGTCATTGTAAATCCTTCGACTTTCGTTTTGATGTTCGTATCAGAATCTTTTATTTTGATACCAACAGACTTAGTCCTCGGTGTTATAGTTTTACAGTGACAGTCATTATCCCCGGTGTAAGTTCCAAAATCACAATTTAATTTTGACTGTACTTCCATTTCTGAATCTCCAATTTTGATTCCGGTTGCGAACATTTTCGGAAGCCTTGTAAATGACGTGGTAGTAGAAAGTGTGGAAAACGCTGGTGGTGTGGACACGTCGGGCCCACATTGTACATCCATGCTGACGTGTCTTACACCTTTAGATGTACTTGGTTCGTTAATGTCTGAGGAAATAAAATCACAGATTGTTATACTTGTCTATATCCTAAAAAGACCCTAAATATTCGTTTGCATTTCTTAACATTGTTTTATTACCGTTTAAAAATATTGTTTGTGAATGAACATTTTCAGTTTCTATCTCAGCATTGTTACAGAAACTGTCGTTTCTCATGACATTAAGAAGACTTCCCATGACAGTCTCTTGTTCAAATTCTGTAGGTTCATCTTCCGCATCCGTCCCTATAGTACGGCGAAGAGCGATGGTTTCCTCTAGACCATCCATCACTATATCCACTAGCAAACTTTCTTCCGTAGCTGATACATTAGTAGTGTTTTCTACAGTTTCACAGTCATTTAACCGATCCACATCTGTTAGATACTTCATATTTTCTTTAAGTTTTTTTTCTGCATTCAAATCTGGATGACAGAGATCTTTGAAAGCAGCTGGAATCTGTAAATATATAAACGTGTTTTACTTGCTTCCTTCTTAGAGAGAAAATAGACAATTTTCTACATAACAGTAAATATACTCCGGAAAATAATATAAATTCTGGACTCACAGGATTAACTGTACTTGGACAGACGCACTCCTTCACTTTCTTACTCCTCAATTTACCAAAACTATTCGATGTAGTTTTGTATAAGTTCGCTTTGACCAAAAGACAATAACTTGATTTCTTGGATGCAGCTTTTTTCAATTTGCTTTTACTTGTTTTATTGTTCTCTTGAATGTTTGTGTTGTTTTCGGGAGACGATTTTTGTTGTAGAGTTTTTTTTCGTATCTTCGAATCTTGTTTATCGGGGAATGAAATTAACGTTAGTTTACGCTTTCTCGACATTTTCTTAAATTTGTGCCGTGTCATATTAGTGGCACTCTGGTCCGTATCGCCGGAACTTATCAACCTTACGTCGTGGTTGGGATATGGTACCACTTCTATGTCGTCGTCGACCCACGCCTGTATTCTTTGTAATTTGGATTCCTCTATCCCTTTAGGGTAATAGTCACGTTCATAAGTTACTTTAGGTACAGGTTCAATGAACACAGCCGAATTGGAAGGTCCGATAACGTCGACACATTTAAATTCTGAAAATATGATCCACCGTTACTAAATTAGAAGAAAAACATATGTGGCTATTTCTACGTTGAAATTTGTACAACGTTCATTGACATTCGTATTCGTTGTGTCAGCAAGACGCAAACATAACAATAAACATATGTATCGAAATCAAAGTTTTTGTTTTAAAATAATATTGCTTTGATAACTTTCGATACAACAAAAATATAAATGAATGACCAATGCGTTATCCTAGATCATTAAGTTCGTAAGAAACCATTAGGTATATATAATATTTACTAAAAGAACGATCTGATTACACAATTGCAAAAAAAATAGTTAACTATTTGAATGGCTCTAATAGTTTAAATGGAAATCACTAACACACCTTTCGTAAACTCGTTACTGCTATCACTCAAGTCTTCGTCAAAATCAAATCCACCGAAATTAGATAGATTTCTCACTTTCTGATTTTCTTTACTTTCTGAAAGTAAGGACGGAATTTATCTTGTTAATCACTCACAAAATTGGCTTTACGTCACCAAAAAACCTAGATATTCTATATATAAAAGGCAAATTTTAAACAATCTAATAATTAAGTATATATAAAAACTTACCATATGATTGCACTAAATTTTGATATTTGTCAACTAGCATATTCCTGTAAATCAGAAGTGTTTTATACTTTTAGCACCAACATCATTGACGTATAGGTCTAGGTAGGTAGGTATTCTAGAAAAGTTGAAAAGGGCGAATCTAGACTAGTCTTAAGTGCAAACTGGTATAGACAATAGACATACAAGAATAGGTGAAGCTGATATAAACATTAATTATATAGAGAATCCATGCTTTTATTCAACTTACACGGATAAATCATCATTTTTCAATTTAGTTACAGTCATTGTTTCGCCCGCTTTATCATCTGAAATAAAAATACATTTCATTCTATGTAAAATATGTCAGATATATGGGCTCGATGGGCATCCATCGATTATTATTGCCTTTCCTCTAAAGCGTCGCCGTAAGGGACGTAAGATTTTGTCATATTTAACACTAACATAAGCAAATCAAAAATCTTGGAAACGTAGCACAAATCAAATTCACAATTCACACACTGAATCGATCTCCCATAAGAAGGGAAACTCAAAAACTAAATAAAGAAACCTAACAATAAAATTTAATATAACGAACCATATTCAAGCGCATTTAGAGGAAAGTTCTCTATGAAGCGCTTCCTTCTCCTGTCTATGGCTTTTTCTGTGAGGGAGAGTAGGTCGAAGAGTTTGCACTGCATCCACTTGGTGGGTGGCGGGTTTTTGCGTGTCCTACTGGTTCTGAGGGCCAACTTCATGAGGCGACACACGACCCTGTCCAGCTCTGATGCGATGTCCTCGTCTGCCGTCAGCATAGACCGCAGCTTGCGCACTTTACGGTCGAGAGCGCGTTGGAGGCAACGCCCTATGATTAGATGTGGTTAGGAGTCGGGTATATACCTGCTAGATATTTCTGTCTGTCAAAGAGTTTTCCTATTGTGACCCAAAACTTTTTCCCACCGAAATGTATGACGACAAAAAATTTAAAATTTTTGACGGCAAATTAATTATGGGCCTATTTTACACTCTGAACACTCAAATAGAGGTTCATGGAAATGATATCGTAAGTCTATTTAGTTAATAGTGTATTGCCGAAAAAAATTGCACCAACTATTTAAATTATTAGAATGCAAACCAGTAAATTCCGGAGCAATAGTACTTCCATCTGAAGGAGTAGTGGTACGAACTTCTGAAGATTCAAACTGTAAAAATAAGTAAATCATATTTGATGCTTTGGCGTTGAAATACATATTAACAGGGCGATCGTGAAGCTATAGATAATGCTTGCACTCCCAAGAACTTTTTTGACGCAAGTAACATATATTGCTATCTCTGTTATCCGACCGCTAGCTAGCCTATGATTTTCTCCGGTTACGCAGTAGCGACCAATTGCAAGACCAATTGAAAGTGTTGTGTTTGTTTTGTCCGTGTAGTTATATCTCTCACTTCGCAAGAAGGAAAGGTCGGGTCGTAGGTGAAAGAGACAGCGATATTTGAACTATGGACCAAAAAAAATCTTAGCAGTGCGGTCTACAGTATACCTACATGGGATTGTTGGTCAGATTGTACCGTGTGCAAGGTATTTAAAAGTAATTATAATATGTTTCAAAGTTTATTTAAAATTCAAAAATACATTTTTATCACTAACTGTGAAGTTTCTAGCATTGCTGATAATAATAAAATCGTGGAACGAAACTTAAACAATTATACTAAATAATATAATATTAATATCCATACTTTGTAACTAACGAATAAGAGAATTGTATGATACAATAAAAAAACTTAATGACTTAACTATCAAATACTTAATACTAAAATGAAACAATTGACTTTTTGTTTAAAAAAATAAAAAACGATAAATGAAAGATAGGAACACAATGTTTACTCTTATGAATTTAATGAAATGTATACCTACATTGGAATAGTTCGATTCCTTGCGAATTCCAGAGTTAAGCAGAAATACTCTAACATAAATACCAATCTATTTTTTTTAAAATCTACCCAGACTTTGTCGTTGTCATCAAAATTCACAGCTTAGAAAATTCTGCATCCAATCCATTCAAACGCTTATATTAAATTTTTACAAATCTATGTATAACACCTTCAAATAGCACAATATTACTTCACTATTATCACATTGTTATGGCATATTTCAACAGCTTACTCCCTACTGTAGTAATAAAACTAAGTAAACTGTATATACATTTAACATGTCAAAAGTTGAAAATGGGCCCTAAATCCAACGGAATAAGGTTTAAAATTCGAAAAATTTTTCGCCATCGCAACATGATATTCGAATTTCCCTATGAGGCTGGCATAGTTGCAGCAAACAACTGAAGCCTCGACAAAAAATATTTTTTTTTAAATGGTATTCCTATAGACTATCCAGCGGACTTGTTATCAATAGTTTACAAGAAAACAATATCATTTACGTCATCAGAAAGCGAGTCGTCCTGCCAGCACTCATCCTTAGTTGTAGTAGAAGCATTTTCCTCGACAACAAGTCGGCTGTAGATAACCACACCGTTCACAATCTCATACCCGTTCCATTCCAATATATCTCTGGAAATAAAGGCGTTTTAAATCTCATTAGTCTACATTAAGTAACGAGTATGACGGTAAAAAGGTTATGTTCACAGAAAAGCTTTATAAGTTACTAGCGGTCTGTCCCGGCTTCGCTCGGATAAAACCATAATAAATACACCTAAACCTTCCTCAGAAATCACGCTATCTATAAAAAAAAACGAATCGAAATCCGTTGCGTAATTTTAAATATTTAAGCATACATAGGGACGGACAGAGGAAAGCTACTATACAAAGAACTAACAACAGAACTTTAAATGTTATAATACTCACTGAACCCTTTCGACGTCAGTCGTGATATGCTCGACCACCTTCATTAAATACTGCAGTGGTATTTCCATTTTATGCATATCCACTGTAAAATCATCGTCGTATTGCGAATCTATCAATCGGTTTATTTCTTCCGAGATCAGATCTATAATGCGGCCCTCTTCAGATTTGGTCTGAAAATAATTTGCCATTGCAAAACAATAGATATTTTGACAATCAACTTAATTGGGCAAATTTTCCTTCAGTAGTATAATATTCATAATTCATTTCCTTCCTAGTATATATTCAGTAATAATGAGGTCGTACTGTCGTCTCCACTTTATTTTTCCGTTTTCGTCTCAGATGCGACACGTTAAACGATTCAAAGCGCTGCTTCGACATATCAATAAAAAAAATCACAATCATTAAAATGGAAGATTTGAATGTGCTAATTACCGTCGTCTTAAGTAAATAAAAAATACTTCGAATATGCTCGATGAACACATATATACTGAAAAAATTATGTCGAATTATGTAAAAAGAATGTGCTTTAACAAAAAAATATCTCAAAAGTTACAGGACTTATGGAAGTCTCCATAAAGTGAAACCTTCAATTAAACAGGTGCTATATATTTTCTGTTAAGCAAAGTTTCATAAACCCTCACCTCAAATGGATAGCTGTATTCCCTAACGAGTTTGTAGTACTGGTTCCAGTAAGGAGCGTTGTCACCCCAGTTGATGTTACACCACATTCCGTCACCGCGGTCACTTGTGGCCTCCCTAAAGTTGAGCATCTTGGTCAAGTGCCGGATCTCATCCACCACCTCTCTGGTGTGCACGAGGGAGTCTATCTTGTTTTTGGCCATCAAATTCTGCGTGGTTTTTGAGAACCTCTTCACTTGAAGTGTTGAGCAATTTAATCTGTGAAATTTTCATATCTTGTTACCTGTATGTGTGGTCAAATGTCTAACGCAAAATATGAATGTTTGGAAACTATTAAATAATACGGTATACGTAGATACTAACGAAAGCTAAGCTACTAAATATTTACAATTCTATCAATGAAATGTAACACTACTGAGAAACCACCTTTTATCTATTAATTTTGGTGAATGGCTTCCAGTGGCAACATAGATTTTAATTAAACTAACCATATTTTACGATTCCCACAAAAACTGTTATTGAAGCATTAGTACTGACTATATTAAATACATCTAAGGATAATGTAAAAAATAAAAAAATGTGTACATTAAACTCAAAGTTCTTGAGACACATAGAGTACAGTAGTAAAAATTAATAATGGTATTGATTCAACTCTGTCTCTAAAGAAACCCACATCGGACTAATTAACATTAAACAAAGGAGTTTCTATATTTGTTATGGCCACATTAATTTGCAGTCATTTTTAAGATATATAGATATAAACTACAATTAATCATTACAGACAATCAACAAGCGCGACCTGTTAGCTACATCCTCTATATCATAAACTCTATTGACTATCTTCTTCCTCGGAATCATAACGCAAAGGCTCGACTCGTCTTCAAACATAAGGAAATTTTTCCCTATTTCATCATCAATGTTACACTGGGAGGTTTGGTCTGTGTACTCCAGTGGCTTGACTATAGTCAATGCTGTTGCCATGAGAGTGGAAACTGACTGAGATAAGAGGTCAAGGTAGGAATCCATGCTGGAAAAGATATATGTTATAGGAACAGGAGCACAGAAAACTTAATTGCATGCATGTGACTGCCTCGAGTCAGCCGACAGCATGGACACACCAAAGACAAATCTCATGCTGTCCAATCCATACAAAACTATGTATTCTACTGACATTACAAAAAAGTGAAAGTTAAAGTGCACCAATATGCTTTTTTGTTAGTCTTTCACCCAAAGCTATTTGGTATACAGGTAAAACGAAATCTGGAAATATATGGCATACTTGATGAAATTGTTATAGGAGCAGTTTAAATAATTTGAATAATCTATTAAAAATTTAAATACCTACTTGTTAGAGGGCAGACATAACATGTGACGTTCAGTATCATCAGAACCAGACTCTATACTTCCAATCAAGTCAGTCAGGTCATTATTATCTTTGGTGTCTAAAACAAAAAATTACACATTAAACTTTATTTATTAACATACATTTTATTAGAAGTAAAGGTGAAATCAATGATATATAATATACTGTGACTCAATATTGCTAAAATAGCAGGTAGGATTTGATTTGATTTTTTCAAGTGTGTTAATTGCTAACACTCATGTTATATTTTATTCAAGTCGTAATCCTAAGGACTGACATCTTTTACAACTACATACCGCAAATAGTGGCAAGTAATGGTATACACACTAGTTAACTCAAATTGTCAATCAGTGTACAGAATTCATAAATCAAAATGGTTTTTATACATCTCTACTATATATTTGTCATGGATCTTTATAACACCAAAATTTTAAAAAAATATATTTTTGATTGATATAAGGTATAATCTCTGCCTTCGCTGATACACTCACTGAGCGTAAACATACTTTTTCAAACAAAAGTTCCTAAAGGATTTGAAGAAATATTTTCACATACTTGCAACCAGTGCTAAACTGTTCAAATCCAGATCTTGCTGTTTATTGTAGTCTTTAGATATAAAGAGGGCAAGTTGGCTGCAGCATCCATAATGTATGGTGCCCGGAGGTCCTGGGCCTACTCCCTTACACACCACTGTATACTGAGGGTACCTTAACACTATATTACTGCACCTAAAACCAAAAAATGTTATATTAATTTTCTTTTAACTTATTTTCATACAATACAATTATTTTATAAACAAAAAATAAGAAGTAAAAAAATTCATTCCATATTCTTTTAAATAAATAAAAGTGAAATTATTAATCACACATTTATAGTACAAATGGATTAACACTAAGCTTTAGCTAGTAACATGTACTGACCTAAAAGCTACAAACAACTGGCATTAAATACAACTCACCAATCATGGAACTGCTCTCTTGACCATTCAAAAAAATGGTCCAGCCTCCTCAAACCGTTTGCTTCTAGAGCTTTGAACAGAGGGTTGAAATCCCCATTGGGTGTTGTGAACACAGCGACCCATGGCTTAACAAACCCAAAGACTGTGTGTATCAGTCTATCCAGGTCGTGGGGTAGCATATGTTCAATCATCTCTATAGCAACTACTGCATCGGAGCCAATAAGCCTATAGTCTGGATCGGCTGCATTGCCTTGGAATAACTATAAACAGGAATGACATTAAAATCTATAAATAAGAAATTATAATAAATAAGAACAAGACACTATTTTTCTGAACTGTGCAAACTATTAAGGTAGATGGAATAGACTAGTTAAAATTTCACTAAAATATCTTGAGAAATTTTACAAGTAAATATGCATAATGGATGGTTGTTTTTAACTTACTGTAACCTGCAATGGATTTTCTCTCTTTGGTGTATATTCGATAACCAAATCTGATGAACACCGTAACGGTATACTCTCCAGATCAACACCAAGTATTCTTTTGACTCCAGGAATCTCTTTCAGATACTTAATAAAACTCACATCATGGTAACCCAGATCTACAACCTGAAATAAAGTTTAAAATTGAAAATAACATTGAGACAACCCACCATTATCATGAAAATCTTTTGCAGATTGATCTATGGGTCCATGGGTTTTGTATAATGGTCTTGTATAATGGTATAACCCAACAGAAGGAAACTTAGTTAGCGGCTAGCTGAATCTGAATTAACATATATGTATTTATTTGCTACATTTTTCCTATCAAATAACTAAATGTAAAGAAAAAACAGGTGGTCTATACCTTTTCCAACTGCCCGCACCATCTTTCATCCATCAGACAATCGGTGACAGCGGCATACCGCTGCGCATACATCGGTGGATAAAAAACGACACCTTTCTCATCGTCAAACTCCGAGAAAACCTGGTCTTCTGACTCTTCATCATCACTTACGCTCTGCCGACTAAATGTCAAAAACCGTTTGTAGTACGGCCGGAACAACCCATCTAGCACGGCCAGTAATGACTCGCGAAAGAATATGAGCGTCTGAATAGCGATAATCATAATTCACGACTGTAGATTTAAGTTAGATGCGGTTTATCATAGTTTATCTCTGAAAAAAACCGGCAAACGCCGTGATGTTCACATGTTTGTTTGAAGGAGTTTTTTTTTTTGTTGACATAAACAAATAGCATAGATTAATAAAACAGATTGGACACTGACACCGGTTGGTTGACATATCTAGAGAGGTGGACATATGCTATGAATGTTCCATGGATTTAGTAAGTACTTCATGAGGTATTAATTCCATGGAATGTTCATCACCGTCATTATCTGTCCTACTTCCTATTATTTCTAAAATAGTCAGATAGATAGTAATAGACAGTCGATTGTCTGATGAGCTCGGTTCGCATTTTGATTTAGGTTTATTTCTACTCAATTTTAACAGTTAAACATACACTTAACAAAATGCGAACTTTGTCGTATCGGTAGTTATTGTTGTCCTGTAGTCAGTGGCAGATTTACCTCTAGGCTTAGTAGGAGGCTAGGGCGGTAGACTTTAGGTGGCGAGAAATTAAAATTGTATGTATATTAAAATTAAAATTAAAATCCTACACTTTAAACTGAAATATATTTTATTTTATTCTCTCAATGCCAATTTTTTTTAAATCCGATAGTGACAAAAAATACTTGATCACAAATTAAGTGTTATTATTATTATCTATTAACTTACATAAATTTTATTTCATATAATGAATATTTAATTTTATTTATTATTATATATTTATTAATACATTACTATTCTCACCTTTATCTTAAAATATCGTAAAGTAAGGGTAGACTCCGTCATATCTTCCATGCATGGATTTTACCTAAGTACTTCGTACCGTCTATTGGGTGCTAGTACTCTAACTCTATGATTTTATTTAGTTACCAGCCAGTTTTTGTTTGTGGTGTGGTAGGTAGTTGGCGGGATTTGAGATATTTGGCGGTCTGCTGCGTGACAGACATCCAAATAATTGACAGTTGACAATTTGACATGCGTCTTGTTGCTTGCTATTTTGTGAAATGATTAAGTTTCTTTTCGGGAAAATAGGTATGCAAAACAATAATATTTCTATGGATAGCGTAATGTACAAACAAATCTGTGTTTTAATTAATATAACTTGTTTCTCGCCGCCTCACATAATAGATGTTTGTTAGGTTATGTATTTTGTTCAGTATGATGCTTCTTGGCTCCCATCTTCATTACGTGAACGTTTTCTTTGAGAAAGCCATTGTGACTTCCGAGATGGATTGTTTATTTTATACGAAAATATTTTCAATTTCGGTAGGTACCTAGAAGTACCATGTCTGTTAATTTAGTTTACAGCTAGCGTTGTAATTAATGCTAAGCATCTCACTACAAAATCGATAAATGATATAACATCATTTCGGTTTTCTGAATAAGTCATTTCAGTTCATGAAATTATTACTTGCACTTTCGTTAACGATACGCCTGATGTCATTGGTCAGGTAATCTCTTTAACAAAAAGGATTTGATACAACTGTGACAGTGTTTCTAGGACCACAGGTTATACAACATACTCTTTTACTTATATAGTTACTAAGAACTACACATTTTTTTGTACAAATCTTATATATTTTATTTATTGATTCAGAACAAATCCTGTGAACATGAGTTTTGGTTACAAGATATCAGATAGTGCGAGGACTCGTCCCAATACTAAGCAGATTGTGGATAATCTTCAATACATTGAGAGTACTTCTAATGAAGAAGTACCAGTCTTGAAGAAATCACCTATACTTTTTGATGCAGATGGCAACACTGAGAATTGTTTTGTTGAAATAATACAAAGGTAATATTTTTATCGTTAACAAGCAGCTTCTTGAGCTTCTGTTGTATTCTTTTCTTCACAAGAACATGATTAGCTAAGATAAATAAATAAAAATAAATATATTAGGACAAATCACACACATTGAGCTAGCCCCAAAGTTAGTTCGAGACTTGTGTTATGGGCTACTAACTCAAATATACTATATTTTATAACAAATACATATATAGATAAACATCCAAGACCCAGGCCAATCAGAAAAAGATCATTTTCCATCATGACCTGACTGGGGATCGAACCCGGGACCTCAGGTCGCCAAGAACGATGCACAATCAACATAAGAAAGATGCACAATCAACATAATATATGCTAATAATAATAAGAATTTGAACAAGTTATGAATATATTTTGGGTCAAATGAGAACTTAATTTTGCTCAAGTTTAATTTACATGTTAGGCAATTACCAAACCAGATGTGTCGCTGTCCCAGTAACATGCTACTATACACCAACATTATTTCTTTTTTCCAGCGAGGATATTGTACCTGATGAGGATGTTGAGATGGGTGAAAATGGTCAATATTCAATCATTAATGGTAAGTAGTATTATGCTTGTGTGTCATAACATGAAATTCATTTAAACGAAAGAATTAATTTCTTATATTACAGTCATACTTTCAACAAAGTCAAAGTTGCTGTTTTTATATCTGTTAAACTCTTATTATTTCAGTGGATCCCAATATCACCAGTTGCAATGAGCACCCTGACATGTACTTGCACAAGGACAAAACACTGATAAAGCCAGGGGACAAATTTGATTCGCATGAGAGCTTCCGTCTGTACATAGACGGGAATGCAGAACACTGGAAGTATTACTACAGCTGTGCAGACTCCCGCGCTCAGTCATCAGGCAAAGAGTATTATACATACCGGTGTGTGTACAGCAAGCCCAAGTGTGATTACAAACCTAGAGGATTGAGAAGGAGGTATGTTATAATACCAAAAAATAAATTGATGTAAATTGAAAATTTTACTTAGACTCAGAGTAACACAGGTCATTAAAACTAAACAATGTACAGTTAGACGACAGATAAACCTGATCCACTTGTGGCAGCAACTTATAATTTATTTTTTTTCAGGGCAGAAACATTGAAGACTAATTGTCCATGCAGGATTGTACTAAAGCGTCTATCCTATAATTCTAAATACCTAACTGCAGTCTTTGTTTGCGATCATCACAACCATGATTTGTCTCAAGAATCATTTTTGAAATTACAACATGGAAGGCGTTTACCTCCAAAGCTCAAGGAAGAGGTACCCTACTTATTTACTATTACATTTAATTACATATTCAAAATCAAAACGACTGAAAACTAATTGAAAATTGATCCCAAGTTAAAAAGAATATGAAAATGCCTAACCAATTAAATACATTTCCCCTTACATCTACACTTGGCACTGACTTTCAAAGCAGTACATGCCTTACTTTCTTATTACCCATTGTTGGAAATCTGTTTTACACTTATTAAATAACTTAATTTTTTTTCAGATTATGGGTCTTTTGTACCTGGATGTGCACCCGACAATCATTCGAAATTACGTTCAATCGGTGACCGGTTTCATTCTGAGAAAAGCCTACTTCAACCACGTCGCGAGGACCATGAAAGGCATTGACTTGGAGAAGACTTACACAGCTGATAAGTTGAACATGCTGTATAAGAAAGCTGAAGGTAATTCGAGTTATTTGTTGTGGCACTAAACCGTTTACAGCTGTAGTAATATCGCGCTAAATATCATCAGATTGGCGGATTATTGTACGCCCGTAAATGGCAAACTGAAAAATAAAATTATGCCCATGTTTAATTCAGTGTGCTATCAAAATTAAGGGTTTAGAGAGGTGTTTACAAAAATATATACAACTTGTGTGTTTAATTGAATTGTATGTTGGAATGAAAATTCATTGTTATCTACTATTTATATTTTGTACTTTTGTTTTATATTAAAAATACCAACACTAAGTTGCATGTGTCGATAGATTTTGAAATCTATTAGTTTTCTAATCTGGTGAAATATTTTTTATAGAATTAAAGAGAACATATGGCGGCCAATACGGGAATGAAGATAGCTTCGAAGAAAATGTTAAAGGAAAAAGGGGAATCAAAAAGCGTAAGTGATATAAATAGGATTAGTACGAGGCATCACTGCTCCGTTGCGCTCCGTCAACGGATCGACGTGATATTAAACTGCAGTGCGTCTACGTCAAACCCATGTATCACGACGGAGTAACAAAGCTCTGCGGCGACGTGGCTGAGCGCAACGGAGCAGCGAGGCCGCCCTTTTACCTGTAATACACAGTATAAGTAGAAAACTGATATTCTACTTGTTTTACATAATAACTTACATAATTATCTATAACTATTTAATATGTATACATAAAAAAGATTTTTCAATTTTTTACTGCCCTGTCCTGGCATGCATTCATATTTTCCCATTGATTATTAAAATTAAAATGGAAATCGAAATAAAATAATTTATAATCTAAATAAATGTTTTTTATCATGAAAATTACAGATAGTAAGTCAACAACATTAAAAATGTTTTATTTTATCCAACTTTTTAAAATATACTTTTTTTGTTTATTTATTTATTTATTTTAATATTTTTTTAGGAAACGTGGAGTATTATGAAGTAGAACCTGATAATGAAGTTGAGGATAATAATTATGAAATGGTAGAGGAAGAAGCTGGTAAGTATTTTTTAAATTCAGGTAGAAGTTAAAACATTGGTCTTACATTGTTATTTTCGAGTTATTTTCAAAACATCAAATAAATATATACGGATAAATATCTCACCACCGCTGGGCAAAAGCCTCCCCTAATTTTTTCCTCGCATTCCTGTCTTTTAGTCTATTCTCTCCAATACATACTTGTCAAATATAAAAAGATTTGAAATTTCCAGAACCAATAGAAGAAACCGAGTCGCCGAACAAAAAGAGTCGTCTAGAAACATGTCTGCAGCGGCTGTCGTACGACGACGAGGTGTTGCAGTCGGTGAGGAAGCTGCAGAGCGCGGTGCAGTGTGACGCGCAGGACAACCCGTGGATCAAACAGGAGCACTTCATAGCGGCTAATGGGTATGTCCAGTACATAGCCAACATATCTATTTATTTGGTTCCTAGAATCGAATATAGCTTATTATTTAGCCCTTGATTTAGCCCCCAATGCATAATAAATCAAGGGCTGTATTTGGAAAAATTAATACAGATACAGTATAAAGTCTCTCATATTTTGTGAATACAGCGGCCAGCGAAGAAGTCGCTTTGGCAATGATCGATACAAGCAGTGTGGCCATTGTCTTCATTGTCAATGAAGTCATGTCGCGCATCTAGAAGAGATAAAAAGGAATTTGAAGAGAGATATCTGCAAGTTTGTTTCTAAGAAAGTGCTGTTGAAACGGATAGCTAGATAGTCATTTCAGACATTGACTGCGTGCTATGCAGTTTATGTTACTGCGTATATTATGTAACTGAACATATTATTTTTTTACAGGTCCTTCCAACAAATTCAAGATGATAACCAGGAGACAACTGTCGCTGAATTGGTAGACGCCGATAACATCGTCGTAATGGAGGCGATTGGGGAGGGGGAGGGTGGAGAGAACCCCCAACATTACATCCTACAGAAGGCTACAGACACAGAGAACGGGGAATTCACCGCGTATCCTTGCGAAGTTTTGTACGAGAATGACCCGTCAGTAGTAGGCAACGAGGAGGTAGTAGCCAATGAGGAGGTGGTCGCGAACGAAGTCGTTGAAAATGTCGTGGCCAACGATCAAGACGAACAGGTCCAAGAAGTACCATTGGTTTACAACACCGAACAAAGTGACGGCAATGTCGGCGTAACGGCGCCGCCTAATAACGCCGACAATGAACCATACAATTTCCGCGCGGACCCGCCACCTGACTACGAATACATACATAGATTCAACATCGATCAGTACATGAAACAATCATGGTTCCCGAAGTACATAGAAAAAGTTGCAGAAGATTCGCGCGCCAGCATCGCTGATATGCTCTGCGATGTATACTGGGGCAAGTCGATGTTCAGATTAATTACGACTAAAACAATGGGATCCAAAACAATCAGAATTTCCTATTTGTGTGAAAACGTCCCTACTTTAGACGTCATAGAAGACAAAGAGACCCTTGAATATAGATACCAAGCGTCGAAGCATTGTAAAAGAGTTATGTCCTTGAAAAAGAAATTGGCAGATACCTCGAACATTGTGCGTCATTTAAACGACATTTTGCTTAAAGCGAAGAAAGAGAACAAGGAGTTGGCTTATAAAAACAAATTATTAGAGAACACTCGGTCGTTGGGGCAGACTCCGCGGGTCTCGGCGTCGACTGAAAAGGCAATAGAGGAGGCCCACATAAACAATTTGCGTGCGAAAAAGCAATCTTTACAGACACAGATAACGGAAGCGGAAAGTCATGTCGCGCATCTAGAAGAGATAAAAAGGAATTTGAAGAGAGATATCTGCAAGTTTGTTTCTAAGAAAGTGCTGTTGAAACGGATAGCTGGGGAACCGAGCGAGAAGTTGGATGAAGTGAGAAGTACACTGGCCAGAGCCATTAGAAAAAGCAACAATGAAGAAGTTACCGTTCCCACTGATGTACAATAAAAGTGCTTGAAATATTTTTAAGGTAGTTTTATATGTAGTTAATAATTTGCAAACCTGCGGATTTGTCTTGTTTTAAAAGGTTTAATTAACAATTATGTTTTACGATAGTTAACAAGCAATACGACCTACAAAATTACGTTGAATTTAAAAATAACTAAGGGATCACAAGGCATTAAATATATTTTGATGTTTTTTTTTCTATAGATATATCTATTGGCTAGATAGAAGGCACCTATAATTTTGAAAATGGGATGTCATAGTATAAGTACATACAAATGCATATATGATTTATCTATATGCATTGTGTTCGCTAGTTTTAATTCAGATAAATATAATAAAAGATTGCTTTAATTAATCATTTTGTTTTTATTTACCACATCCTTCTAGTTGTTACCTAAACTTTATACCATTATTTTAAAAGGCGGTTCTGTATTCTTTTGTCTTAAGAGGAACGTCTACCATGAAAAAAGAGAAAATGTTTTTCGACTACTAAATATGAAACGACGTAAATAGTACGTTATTGACGCATGAAAATAGTTATTTACGTGACTAAAACTTAGTCGATGTTAGCCGTTTATATTATAAAAACTATTATTTAAACTAAAAGAGGTTTTTCATAAGTAAATAACGTTTTCTTCCGAAACGCATAGTTTATCAAAAATATACCTATCAATGAAGCTCGAACTCTATCGCCGATAGTGAACCACCACCGGAGCGAGGTAGTGATAGCATGTGTTTTTCTAAATACTACCTATTTCGTAAAAATCGGATCACTAGACTTAAGTCATAAAACACTTTAAATAATAAAAGGTCTTTGGTGGGTTTTTTCTACCAGTCATCAGAGAGACTGCGAGGGAGAAGCGAAAAGTTTTGACTCGTGATCACAGATTATTTATAAAAAAAATTTCTTTATCACTAAATAAATATATAGGGACAAAATTCACACAGATAATAATAATCATTGACGAAGGAAACAGATTTCGCCACAGTTGATGGATTGTCTTATCATACACGGTGCGGCGCGACTTAGACCGAGACGGAGTGAAAGTGAGGTATTGTTCGACTCCATCTATCTTCCGATCTGCCGAGACCAGTTTCATTATGTTAATAAAGGCCTATGATGAAATCTGTACTATAATAGATATTAGTAATAGTCCTCCGGGCGTCTGTCTGTATGTTTCACACCTGGTTTTTAAGCATAGATTATGCAAACTAAATGATTGTAAGCAACAATAGGATGTAGCGGGCGTAGTTGCAGACATGAAGAATATTATGAGACGAAATAATTTTTATGCTATTCAATTTTTAGGGTTCCGTATTGATTATTTTAAAATACCACTAGGTTAAAACAACTATAGAAAATATTCAAGCCTACAGGCTCTCTTATATAGCTGTGAGGCTTGATACCTCCACGCGTTCTTGTAAAAAAGGGTCTTGGCTGACGGACAGAGTAGACAAGATAACATTTGATTTACGAAACCCACAAATAAATTTTACTATCTTGTATTTTCAGAGATTATATATAGCACATACAATTAATAAGTGAATTATTATGACAAACTTTCCTCTACTGATTTTAACTAGCTTTGGTTACCCTGACCCACATGTGGTTTGTTGCTAGGAATGTGGTCCCATTTAGCAATTTACCAGACACATATCTGTATAGAGCATCTTGATTAGTCAACTTTATTAGCGTGTTTACTCAAGCTACTCGTATATGTAAGCATTTTAGTAATCGACAAGTGTTTGTTAAAAGGCTCAACAACACTCACACACAGTTACTATTTTTAAAGTCAATCAAGGGCAAAAGCTATAAACTGGATATTTTTCTCATAGGAGATAGTCTTACAACCTAATCCAGCAATATACGGCAAGACGTAAGTACTCTAATCCACCAATAAGCGCGCTATACGACAAGACGTAAGTACTCTAATCCAAAAATAAGCGCGCTATACGACAAGACGTAAGTACTCTAATCCACCAATAAGCGCGCTATACGACAAGACGTAAGTACTCTAATCCACCAATAAGCGCGCTATACGACAAGACGTAAGTACTCTAATCCACCAATAAGCGCGCTATACGACAAGACGTAAGTACTCTAATCCACCAATAAGCGCGCTATACGACAAGACGTAAGTACTCTAATCCACCAATAACCGCGCTATACGACAAGACGTAAGTACTCTAATCCACCAATAAGCGCGTTATACGACAAGACGTAAGTACTGTAATCCACCAATAAGCGCGCTATACGACAAGACGTAAGTAGGTACTTACTCCAGTTTCACAATTTTTGTCAAATAAAATATTCGTCTTTGCCTTTAAAATAGGACTGTAAAAAATGTGACAAAATAGTGCAACAGAGAGCCAGCTCCTCTGTTTAGACCCATTAGGGATAAGGACGAAAAACTTAAAGGAAAATTGTCTAACGGTGCAAAGATTGTTTCTTCATACACAATTTTATTTGTTTGGACAAATTAAAAAAACCCCGACTTTCAACTTTCATTTCGCTACAACTTTTTGACGGCTCAACCGATTTTGATCATACATATCTAAGATCCCGGGCATAAAAATTAACTATCAAATAAAAAAAAAACAGCATCCAAATCGGTTCAACCGTTGATGAGATATGGTGACACATACTTACACAGACAGACACACTTAGCGGTCAAACATATAACACCCCTCTATTTGCGTCGGGGTTTAAAATATATTATCCTCCCATTTATTATTGTAAGTCGAACACAAAATTTTAACTGAACCATTTGTACACAAAACATGGCTACATAGAAAAACTATTGATCATATTTATCGGTAAACATTCACCTTAATTATCGGCTTCGCAACTTACCAAGTGTAAGTAAATATCGTGATGTAATCTGCGAGTGCGGAGTAAGTGAACTAACTCTTCCGTCTAAGATTTATGAAAAGGTCAATATGCTTTACGGTTTACCACAATAAAACTGGATTGGATTCATGTCATTATTTAGATATGACTTATTTGTTTATTTTTCAAAAAGTACCTAGACAAAATCTTGGGGCTCTGCCAAAACAATACGCGATACTGTGAAAAAAAGGAAAAATTGCGAGATGGGAAGTGTGCGTTTCGAGGTGATAAAAGTGCACTAGAAATATAAAGTCACAAATGATCACCTGGGTCTGTTTATTACAAAATGAATAAAGAGATCAAATTGGAATCAATTCAACTGCCTACCCTACTTGGCATAAGCATATCTAATAGAGTAACAAAAATCCTATCCTAATACTAACTAATATATTATAAATGCGAAAGTAAGTTTGTTACCTCTTGACGCTTTATCTACTCAACCAATCCTCTTGAAATTTTACATATTATTTAGTTTTTAGTACGGAGAAGTATACTTAGGGTAACTGTTTTTAAATAAATCTGTTCTGTAGGAATACCACGCGCGCGAAGCCGCGGTCAAAAGCTAGTCCATATTGAATTATTCAGCGACTGTTAGGTTCGTCACTGTGATAAACAGCTGGCATTGGAACAACTCGTGAAAGGTACCAAATGTCAAACGTTCACTTAACGACTCCTTCCTGCCAGTTTTATTGTTTGATAACTAATTTATGTTTAAATGTTTACTAACACAAATGTTATCTACCTGTTACTAATCTTTTCATATAGAGATAAAAGTGTTCCCGTGGAAAATTCCCGTGTTCGAAGCCGAGGTGAAAAGCTGGGACATATTTTTATATATTAGTTCTAAAATAAATATAAATAGGTACCTATAAAATATAAACAATGTCCTCCACTGAGTCTTAAAGTGGCTTTTCTCCCTTTTAATCGGGGTGGTGGTCCTTCTCGGCCATGATGCCCGAAGCTCAAGGTTCGCCTAAAAATAAATCTTTATTTTTCTTTAATCTGTTAATATGCTAATAATAAAAAAAATAATTAAAATAAATTATAATTAAATGATAACTTATATTATACCTAAATACGAAAGTAAGTTTGTTCGTTACCTCTTACTCGACCAATCTTCTTGAAAATCTATATACATGTAGTTTGAAGTATAGAGAACGACATACATCCTGGGTACATCCTGGTAACAGGATGGAGCAGTAGTTTTTACAGGTACATCCTGTAAAAACTACTGCTCCCGTGGGAAATACACGCGGGCGAAACTTAGTTAAATATATTTATTATTATCCTGATTATGAAATAATTATTATTATTTTAGCATAAGATGCACTATTTAACATTTACACTATATTTTTTTTAAAGTTCACTTTAAAAAAATTATAGTAGGTACCCAATACACTGAGCCTTTTTTAATTATTTTATAATAATAAATTAATCATCAGGTAATTGAAATACATTATTTTATAGTATATTAAAATTATCTAGAGGTATCAACATCAGATTACCTTCGATTTGTTTGGGTTTGGACAAAGGAATAAAAATGTATAATAGCCTTGTAAAGTTCTATACGTTCTCTCGAACATAAACTACAAACACGAAAATCCTTAAATGGCAAGAAATGTATTGGCCACATAAAGCTGCCTACTTTTGACAAGCTGTGTCGAATAACAACATTAAGCTTACTGTTTAAGCGTAAATTTCCCCCGGCAACATTCATTTATCCGGGATGAAAGGTATGTCCTACTTCAAACTACGTGTACAGTACATGCAAGATTTCAAGAAGATTGGTTGAACAGGTAAAGCGTGAAGAGTTGAAGACGTAACAAACAGACCTTTCATCCCGGAAAAATTACTGTTCCCGTGGGAAATTCACGCGTACGAACGAAATAACTTATACTCAGTTAAGCTTTTCGATTCAAGATACCCAAAATTGCAGTCTTATATCAAATCAAAAAAGGTTGCTTGATTCTTTAAAAGAAACAAAAAATAGAATATTTTTTGTTTTTTTGCTCACAAAATGTTTTAATTTATGATCTGTCCCTTGGATTCGTTTCGGTTTGGATTATTCCAATATTTGGTGCTGTAATGAATACAAATTTTGTCGCTTTATAAAACATGGGACACTAACACACCGACTTTCTTTCTAAGTTAGAATAAGTGCGACGAATACAAAACGTCCAGTTTTTAATGAAATGAGAATATTAGTTCATATTGCTTGTGGCAGGCGAGCGACTTTCCGTTTGTTTTATAATTTCTCTCTAAACTTCTGTGACGTGGTATTTTATTTATCTACTAGTCTAGAATCACATTTTTTTCTGGTTCGTAAGGTCATTGATTTACCCAAACAAATCGAAGGTAATCTGATGTTGATACTCTAGGATCTAATATAAAATATTCTATTATTTTAATTGTAATCCTATCCTAACTACTATTATAAATGCGAAAGTAAGTTTGTTTGTTTGTTGCCTCTTCACGCTCTATCTACTCAACCAATCTTCTTGAAATTTTGCATAGATGTAGTTTGAAGTACGGAGAAGGACATAGGGTACCTTTCATCCCGGAAAAATACCTGTAGTAACCATTATGTAGCAACCAGCCGAAATTCATCACGGCTCCAACGATGCAGGTATAAAATCGCAAGTCGCCAGGTCTACGAAAGCCTGTATTGTGTGTGTTACTATTAATTAGTATGCGTAAGATAGTACGCGCTCTTTTCGTACTTAGATGTACAGTTAGATAATTGCATGACCAGAAACATAACAAAACATGGACGATGGCCTATGGACTGATAGTTTATAAACTTAAATTGTAATGTCACGTAATTAAGTAATCATAGGAATTATAAATTATTTATCTATTTAAATAATATTCTTGAAATTATGCGTTACATAGTCAGGAGTACGGAGAAGGATAGAAGGTAACTTTCTTCCTGTGTGAGGGAATAAAGTTATGGCAAAACCTTAGGTAAAATAAGCCTATTTTTCGTTTTTATCTGTATAATAATAATAATGTGATACAAGAAATGGAAAAATATTTATTTTATAAATTGATCATTTACTCTGGTCAATTTGACTTGTTTTTTGTGGACTATGTAAACAAGTTAAACACTAACCAAAATTTTCCAAAACTAATGACCCCATCAGCTAATCCTGTGCACTATGCAACCGCAAATCATCATTGTTCGCCTAATGAAGGAATTTGTTCAATCACGCCAAATGCCTAGTCTTCGTACCGGTTTATGCGCATACGCAGGTCGCCGAAGAAAAGGCGAGCGCAGACGCATCGGCCGTCAGTCGTTCCAGGGCCGTCTGAGGTGTCGGACCACAATCTAGTCATTATTTTTTTTTATAATTTCGTAATCAAGAGGTCACCATGAAAGTGTTTATCGCGTTAGCTGCGATAGCGGCGCTCGCAAGTAAGTATTGATTTATTAATTTTAAATATGTCAATAATTATAGTACTTATAGATATATAATTAGATACCATAATAAAATTAATATATCAACCACTTAAAACAGTAGTAAAATGTTGTCCCATAGAAAAGACATCAACGCGCCTGTTATACTCTATCATTATCAAGAGAGATGCAAACCAAAGTTTTATAAAAGTCAATTTTCAAAACACTTAAGCTTTGGATAATTTTCATAATGATTTTTAAAATAGCTTGAACAATATCTCGATTCGCTACGTTATAAAAATATTATGTTTATGTAATTTAATTATGTAACGAGATCCGAACAGTTCGTCTGTCACCGGCTTCACACTTTCTTGGCATAAACTAGTGAAACGAATTCTTTATTATCATGAAAAAATGCTCTCAGTCTATTTTAATGTGCATATCACTACTCTTATAAAACAAGATATACGAACTGGCCACAAATATTCAGAAAGAAATACAAAACAAAAACTAAAGATCCTTTTACACAAAAATCAATTTCCGGGAAGTGTCAAAAGATATTACGAGGTCGTATTTCTGTGAGTCTGTTATATTAACAATTATATCGAATTACATAACGTAGGTTTCCGTTCGGATGGAATAACACGTGTTACAACACTATATTACGACTGGACTGACCTACAATCCTGTTTGACCATGTTGGACCGATTCTGAACATTATCGATCAATACTTATTTTACAATTTTTTAAATTGATTTTTCTAGAAAAAACAATTAAAAAATATATTTGCAAAATAATATTGTTTTTTGTTCGTGATTGTACTTTGGCAATAATGAGAAACTGTTATAATCTAATGTTTTAACAATCTGATATTTTGTGAATCTCATTAATCCAATCAAGGTTTACAATATTTGCATGGACCTGAGCTGTCACTTTCTGCCGTCAGTTTGCTCGGCAAAGTTAAGTTGTTACAGTCGCCTACAAAAGTGTAACTACTAGATCAAGTCTGAAAACCTTATTACTTAAAATATGTTCGTCATTACATGCTGTACTTATCTTGTAGCTGTACAGATTTTGTATGATCGAGCAAACTGAAAACAGATATAAACATAAATTATATCGTCACTTTTTACGTCACGCATAATTTTTATGTAGGAATCTTGGTGCTTTGTTAATTGGTTTTAATCTATATATTAAAAAAAAATGTGTTACTGAGTGACTGACAGACAATGCACAGCTGAAACTACTGAGCATAGAAAGGGAAATTTGGTGTGTAGGTTCCTAGGACAGTGTAAGGGAGGACTAAGAAGGGATTTCCTGAAATTCCCACGGGAAACGGATTTTTACTCACGTACAAAGTTGTGGGCATGAGCTAGTTTCCTATAAAATTTCTTTCGTTTCCCGTTCGCTGAAAACTTTACTAAAATACGTTACTTGTGTAAATGAATCATATAAAACTAGTGGCGCGAACCAATTTCTTTCGAGTAAAACCATAATTATACACTTGAACCTTCATTATTAATCATACTCTCTATTGGTGAAAACCTTACAAAAATCCGTCCAGTAGTTTCTCGCATTCATACAGACACACAGACGCGACTTATGTGTAAGGATGCAAGGTTATGGATGTAGACAAATTCTTGTATCTACGCTTAAAAAATATTACCGTGTGTCTTAATACAGTCTTAATAAAAATAATGCGTTTTAATTGAATAACTCATTTTAACTATTATAATATGAGATAATCCAATTATCTCACCCATTCATACTTGATTCATACTTTAGTAATTAATATTTAGAGCTGGTTTCTCTTAACGAATCACTTTTTATGTAATAGGTACTTTTTAACTTGCAATATATGTTCACGTGGAATCTTTTAACTAAATTTGAAACGGATATCTTCAAACGATTGAGCTGAGATTTTGTGCACACGTTTAGTTTGGATGTCAATTCATTATTATGTTAAGTATGACCTTATTGGTACACTCAGAAACGGCTCCCGACTAGGGAACTCCTCAACGGCTTACTTCACGGACGTAATTTTTTTGTCACGCATTGAATGACATCTCCCATGACAACAATATATGCTTATTTCAAAATTTATATTTTTTGTAATGAACTTATTATTAGTATTTATGAATAAGAATTAATTATTTTATTATGTATAATATGTTTAATCGTATTCTATATAGCATATATGTGTAGGCAGGAAAAAGGACAATGACCCCTATTGACTTGCAGTTTGGCAATACTGGTTAACGCCCTTGCGTACGCAACATGCAAGAATGTAATAGACATTATATTTGCATAGGCGCTAAGGACGAATAAGTTACTGTTCCAGATATAAAAGAAAAGTTCTGTTTACTTTTACACTTTTTATAAGCCTGTAATTACTGTGTATTAATAAAGTGAAGAAAATAATTGAAGGCGCGTCCTCTTGGCTGGCAACACATTTATCAACCAATCTATTTGGTATTGCAATGGCAAAAAAATGTAGTTCGTTAAAAATCCTTTTTTCTTTTTTACAAGCCACCTCCGTCCCGGGGCTTCATTCCCGTGTGAATTTCAGGGTAAAAAGTATTCCAGGTTATATTCTACCGGTGTACAAAATTCCATAACGATCCGTCCGCTAGATTTTGCGTGAAAGAGTAACAAACATACAAACATCCATGTATTTGTTTAAATTATTTCAAGTTTCGTATATTTTAAAGTTTAGTTTCAAATTATTTTTAAACTACTGAGCTCACTCAAAAATGACAAACTAATGAAAGTTAGTTTCTATAAGAACTCAAGCGTACAGGAAAACAATGGAAAAATAAAACTACTGGCACTGAATGAATCGACCCTCAAAAAAACCGGCTTCACCCTCGAGTGACTTCTTACCGATGACATTGACATTCACTCGCTGGTTTTTTTTTTAATTTACGACCACAGAAAATTTCTATGAGCGTTGCAGCAGTGTTGACATAAGTTTTATTTAAAATTTACGCAAATATTGAAATTCGAATTTCGAAATGGAACGGGAGAAAATCAAATGGAAGCAAGTTGGTTGGTTCATTGAAGTAATCAAGTAACGTAATAGCCTGTATTGACACAGTGATATCTGTATCAATAATAGCGGACCGGGTTTTGTATGTGATTTATTTGTTTGTAATTGTTTTGATATTCATGTGAATTAATTATTAATGAGTTAATTTATTAAATGTTAAACTTTCTGGGAAAGTCCTCTTATGGCGTGTAATCGACTGGTAGATTTTAATTATACGCCTAAGTCTAAAATATCCTTTATAACATAAATAAAAATAGATACTTACAATTCTGTTTTATAAAAAAAATATCCTTTAGTGGCCAGTTACACGTAATTTTACCCTGTATTATAAAAATAATCCGATCGTATTTCCGGTACTACAATTTATTATGGGTTTACACGAGTGAAGCCGGGAAGGGCCGGTAGTATACTCATAAATCAGATAGCCATTTAAGTAACGTATTTTTAAACGGTTTTCCTGTTACATTCTCATTCTAAACATGAACATAAAGTTTTTTTTTTTGTTTTTTTATTATTATTCCATATACATGACATAAGTAGGTATATAGCTTGAACATTCAAACTTTCACCAACTTTGGCCTCTACTATCATTGAAATAAAAGAGATAGTCCAATAATATCCAAACGTGCTATAACATAGCTATTAAAACAAAAAACCAATGTGTCTCTTTATCCATAAAATGTTTGAAGAACAGATGTGTGACCTTATCAAATGCTATGGGCCCAGAATGCACTGCGATGCACTGTGTCGCAAGTCGCACCTCGCTTTCACTAAGTTGCGCAAGAGGTTGCGATACCGCGTATAATCACGACGTCGATCCCACCTACACGGCTACAATTGACGTGGTACTGCTGTGATTACTATAGTTTACACTATAGTTTACAGTTAGATATGTATCTTTATATTTGTACTATTCAAAGCAACGATATATTTCTAGTAAAAACAATTGTTTGTAAACTCTTTATTGCACAAAGAAAGCAATATACAAAGAGACGTGTCAAAGACGAAATTCTCCTATTTTTGCCAAAGTATTTATTTAGATATTTTAATCTGATGTGATATTTTTTGCAAATTAGAAAAAATCATTCATCTAAAATCATTGTCACAAATAGTAATTTGTGACAATGATTTTACATTAGAAATATTGACATAGTTTATAGAAATATATATTTTTTAATTTCACTTTTAGTTTCACTATATCACACAGAGTCCAAGAATATCTTGTTCTCTACACATTGTCGTTATGGAACTAAACGACATCTATATACCTCTATGTTCAACACGACCTTGACAGTTTAGAGTAATTTAAATTTCAAATTCGCAACTAGAGATTGGAAATGTCAGGAGCATCTTGCTCGACACGTTAAACTGTGTGCAATTTTTAATTAATGGAGATTTCTAAAATGTAGGATTGATGTGATTCTTCGTAAAAACTAAAGAATTTATTTTACTTGGAAAAATAGTGTTTATATATTTATTGTTTCACTTTAAATCTTGTTTTCAGTATCACGCTTGTCTTTTTAATTATACTTAAATGGGTCTGTTGGAAGATATTTCATTAAAATCAAACAATATCTCTATACTTCTTTCCTATTTAATATCCTTTTCTGTCTTGTTAGTCTATATATGTAAAGTAATTGTTTATGTACACAAGATAACAGTGTAAATATAAAACTTTTTCCATATAAATTTCTTCCATCGACCCGCGAAGTATAAAATGCTAAGTGTTAGTAGTAAAAAACTTACATATTTTTGCGATATAGGGGAAGCTGAAGCGCAGCTATCTCTCAATATCGTGCGACACGTGGATGTCAGTACAAAGCATTCACCTTTTGTTATGTAACAGTGTTGCATAAAAGACGATGTTCTAGAATCGTGTAAAAAATCACCACGTCTTAAATCATTGCAAATTTAACGCTACTACTGTAGCATAAGGTTTACGCACAGCAACTTGATATGTTGACTGACATGACATGACATGTTTGACTGTACAGAAAATGTTCTCATTTACTTTCACTTAATCAGGTTTCTGCAAAATATTGTCATATTTCGAAGAATTTCAATATAGTTACAAAAATTGTTACCGACAGTCGTTAAAACCTGTTATTATGCATACTCATTATTACTCATAAGCACCGCCTATGGAGTCCAGTGCCACCCATAGATGACTATGAAACAAGGTTTCGAATTTAATAAGTCTTGTCTCCATCTACAAGGATAATGACGAACACAGTTTTGTCAGTGCCGTATTTCAACTCCCCTGAATGTAAAATTTTTCTTTTTCTTCTACAGGTGCCCAATTCAAATGCCCAGCGAAAGACGGCCAGTACGAAGATGACAGACAATGTGACAAGTTCTACGAGTGTACCGATGGTGTAGCGACGACCAAGCTGTGCCCGGACGGTCTCGTGTTCGATCCCACCATCAGAAAGATCAACAAGTGCGACCAACCCTTCAATGTCGACTGTGGAGACAGGACTGAACTACGTAAGTGTATTTAAAATCGTCTAAGATAAGGCGGCTGACATTTATTTAAGGGACTGTTGTTAAAGCTATGATGCTTTACGGGTATATACTTATACAACATTTTCTTTCCTTCTGTTCCATAACAAGAAACGGAATATTGTAAATGTATAAATCGATTCATTATTATTTCAGAAAATCAGTTCCATTAATAAGCCGGGTTTCTAGCTAAACGTGATTACGTAACTTTTAAGTCTCACACTTTTGGCTCTGTCTACCCCGTGGGGGACAAAGACGTGATACTGTATGTAGAGAGCTTCTAACTTTAACTACATTATACCTGCTTGAAATTAACTTTCAAATAACACATGCGCATATGTCACCAACTAGAGCATGACGTGGAGGTCACGAAGCAGTAGTTCCTATAAAGAGAAGGTACCCAGTTAACCTTTGACCATAGGTCGCGACATGCCACTGACTTTCTAGGTCAGCTAGTCCAGACCAGGACATATATGTACCATATAACTAGGGTCACTATTAAGTGGCATAATAACAACACGACCGAAGAAAAGTCAGTAGTCTAGAAAGTAATAACGACAAATTGTAATTTGATTCTTTAACTTTTTATCATTATCTCTCAGATAAATAACTGGCCTTGGTTCATCGTGTTACATGTTAAATTTTTTCCTGGAAACTTCTTAAGTTCAATTTCTCTCTCTCTTTGAAATATTTAAATTACTAGTAATTGTATTTGTGTGCAATTCTTGTATTATCATTGTCATGACGACATGATTTCCTTGTAAGTAAATTTTGAACGAATGAACATGAGGTCTGGAATGCATCGGTAGCCATTTTGTCCGTGACCGTAATGTTAAGTAGGAATGTCGGTGCTTTTTTTTAATAATATCTACGAGTAACTACTATAGCTTTTTTGAGAGCGTATGTTGTAAGATAGGCCATTTTATTTATTTAGTCTAAAAACACCACTCCATTAATAAAATACAGATTTTTTGTGGAAGTAAAATTAAATTGTAACATATTAAAGACATAAAATATTTATTATAAAAATGATCGCGATATTAACTTGTAAATTTCTCAAGGTGATCGGGAATGTAAATTATAGAGAGGTAGGTAGCAATCGATTTCTTTGTAATAGGTACTTTATGGATTTCATCTGGATACTTACAATATGTGATGGTTTATAAAAAATCATTCACATATTTTGTTATCGGCTACTGAATAACAATTATTTATGCATTATGTTTAGAATAACCTTGTTTCTCATTCCTAAAAATATATTTATCTGATCAAATATCAGTTTGTAAAAAAAGCAGTGGAATTTGCAGTTCGCCTTGAACCTAACGAGTTTATTTGCATATCTTTACCAAAACCGCAAATAAACGACTAACTGGACATCTTATGACAGACATATTTTATTTCAAGAGGAGGTTAAATTGTAAAATGATATTAAGAAGCAATACTTGTATTCAAAAACGGAGCTCTTTATTTTATAGCCTTGGCAACTTATAGACAACAATAGCATTTTCAAGGCTGATGTCCGGCGGCCCCGGTTGTAAAACCATAGCCAAATATTTAAAAAATAAGAACATTTTTTTACGCTTCTTCACAGCCACTGATGCGAACGAGAATATGTGTGAGCGAGAGAGATAGTAGTAGTAGATAGTATTGAACATTTTTATATTATAAAAGTATACGTAATTTAATTAGCATTACCCCGCAGAGCCTCCAAAGCCCAACCATCAATGCCCACGCCGCAACGGTTTCTTCGCGCACCCCGATGCGTCCGTATGCAACATCTTCTACAACTGCATCGAGGGTGAAGCCATTGAAGTAAAGTGCACCGCCGGCCTTCATTTCGACGAGTACTCTGGCACGTGTGTGTGGCCTGATGCTGCTGGCAGGCAGGGCTGCAACGTGCAGGAGAGTAAGTATCTAGATTCCTGTTGTATGGATCCTACATCTACTGCATCGAGGGTAAAGCTACTGATGTGAAGTGAACCGCTGGCCTGCACTTCGAATCACAGAAATCACAGGCAAATCTTCCAAATTTTAAGGTTTTTTTTACACTGACTCCGCGCTGGGAAATGTACTTTTTCGTAGCTATTAGTCATGAAAAACAATTTTGATCAATACATTAGATATCAAGTTATGAAACAGTGAATTAATGAATTTTTTTGTAGCCGGTTAATCGACCTAAGGGCGCTTTGCGTTGTCACAGCCCCGTGTGAATATGGAACGCGCGAATATGAGAGAGTAGACGACAGATATTTTAAAAATTATGGTCAAGATAATTTTCTTACTTAAGGAATTAAATTGTGTTCTTATTAATTAATTATAAGTGATATGAAACTGAAGGAAACACACTTCCGACCGATTTTGAACAGGTGCATGGATTAGAAAATCTTTTATTGAATCCAATAAACATACCGGGAAATATTCGATTTATGCGTAATGGGCAATATATCTTTCAGTTACTTTGTAGCAATAACAGTTTCCCAGTCACTTGTTAAATTTTTTCGTATTTCCTATATCCGTATCCGTTGCGGATTTGATATACCTTAAATAATTTCTACAATTTTAAAAATTATTTTTTTGCAAATATTTATAAAAATCTAACATTTATTTTCTTTCTAGGGAAGACCAAGGACGGTTTCGAGTGCCCCAAGGAGCAGCAGGTCGACGCGCAGGGTCAGCCCGTGGCCCACCCCAAATTCGCCCACCCCACTGACTGCCAGAGGTTCTACGTATGTCTCAACGGAGTGGAGCCCAGGGACCTTGGTTGTACTGTAGGAGAAGTTTACAATGAGGAGTCGCAGAAATGCGACGCGCCTGAGAATGTGCGCGGATGGTTAGTATAATTTAATTTTATGTTATGCGTTTCGAGACTTCGTTCCTATAGGATTCTCGCAATATTTAGTACAATGTGCTACTTCAAATTATATTTTTTCCATTAGTTCGGGTTAGTAGTATTTTTTTCATTAATTATATATGTAACAAATGCCTGGCCATAACGTTCCCGTTCGACTGAAGCGTCAAACCCAAAAAATGCTAGCATGATATTAAGGCTGGCAAGCAGGATTTGCATGCCAATTATCTGATTGCTAAGGGTACCCAACACCGCGCGAAGTGAGGAGAAAAACAAAGTAACCTTGGGCAGGGCAGGTAAGGGAACCTTGGGCTCCGATGCCGATGAAATAAACAAGGATAAGATAAGAGATAGTTGTATTTTCTTCATTAATCTCTGTAATTATAACGCATGCAATCAACAATTTTAAAGCCAACATATTATGGACTGGAATACGCGAGATTACCAATAAGTGCGTAACAACTTTTGTAAATATTTGTGTCCACATTTTCACATTTAATCACAAAGAGGTCAAAGTCACGTTGCAACATGAAAAAGCTCTTTGAAAGAAAAACAATGGCTACCTTACAACAGCAACACGAAATATTTTTCCGGCTCATAGAGTGCCGTCAAACGTAAAGCCACGCAACAATTACGAAAAGAAATACTATTATGCTAATTGGAACTGTTTCGTGCTCTAGTTCAGTTGGTGTAAGAATTGTTGTTCTGAGGTTATTTTGGTAGCCGCCAATCAAAATTTTCCGAGTAATAATACGTAATTGGATAAGCAATTATATCACTTCAATCAGGAAATATTCTTAGAAGATATATAAAAGGTCGTCTTATATTTTCCCTGAGCCTATCTCATCACCTTATCTATTAATGAAAACTGTGCAAAAATCGTTCTTTACCACCATATTTATCAGTAGACACAGGACACACCGTTGAAAAATCATTTTCTTTGACAAATACATATATACGGTCGAAAGGTTTTGGCGTTGTAATAGGCTAGTTGCCTAATTTTTGTTTTGATGACTATTCGAAGGCTCTTATATCATTAGAAACACCAGTGACAAAAATACTGTGATAATGACAATACTTTCAAAGATATGACAAAAATTAAATCCCGCATTTTTGACTCGTCCAAATGCTCCATACTAAATGACACGAACAAGTGACGTCACAACGTGCGTAAGTGTTCGCGATGTTTGTTCGACAGCTACATTAAATATTACGTTTATGGTGATGATTTCGTAACAAAAGACGTTATTTTTATTATTTTTTTTTTGTTATTTATGATGGTTAAATTTATTTTTATAATTTCATACTTTTTGAAAATGGACTTTCCAACCAACTTTAAATCTTCGTATTTAGATCCAGCTGCATTGTTACACTCTATGAATTATCATAATGATCCTAAACATATCTATTTTATCTAGATTACATATTTTTTACAATTCTCTGACCTTGGCAACTGCCCTATTATCGTTTATTATAGAATTTTAATACATAAATGGTTGAATTGGTAAATAAACGATGTGCGATAATATGAATACGAATAAATTCACAAAGAATCCGGCAAAAGTGTAATACATTATGCATTAAGCCCAGGCGCAAACTCACCTCGGGTCGAAGAGTCAATCTCAGATTTTTTTTTTTTTTCTATACTTAGAATTAACATGTGTGTTTGTTTGTTTGCAGTGAGGACTGGTACAAGGATGCCGAGGACGCGGCGCCGGCGCCCAAAGCGAGGTCTTAGGCCTCTAGTGATATGATACTCCTTACTGTTAAGACTTGATAAGTTAATAATAAGTTAAACCAATTTATTTTTGTGTTTTATTTCCTTTATGTGTGACGTCTTCCATTTCGCACTGTTGCTTGTCATTTCGAGTCTCCCTTCGTATTCATATTAGATGACACCAGGTCCCGCCGAGGTCAAGATGAAAAATGACCTTTTTTAAATTCACCTAGGTATTCGATATATTACTAAATCTATATTGGATGTTATAGATTCCTCTCTCGGTATCTAAAACAAGTCTCGAACTTACCTTGTGATTTGTCCCTCAATATTTATTTATTTTATGGTTTCTTGTATCCACCTATTCATTTAAATTTACTAACATTAATTCGATTAGTAGTTCCAGAAAGTAAGTTATAAAAAAGGAAAACTCTTATATTCTATTAAAAAAACTAGTTTCTGCTACCTATATATTCTACTATATCTATACATCTACACTTAGTATACCTAAAACAAAATCTCCCTCAGTGCCTTTCTTCCTTCTTTCTTCCAACTTTTTTCTTAAACCACTTAACAGATATTGACGCAGTTTTCTCTGTAATTTAAACAATTTATTCTCGAAGGTGCGAAGCCGGTCTTGAAGTAGTAATTATAAATAAGTAGATGAAATGATGATGATGAAAATACCAAAAAAGAATCAAAGTTCAAAATTTATTCATACCAGCGGCCAGCCCCGGCTTCGCTCGGGTAAAAATATAATAAATTCTACACTTAAACCTTCCCCAGGAATAACACTATTTATTGATGGTAGCTTTAGAGTTTATCACGAACAGACAGACGTGGCAGAGAACTTTGTTTTTAATATGCAAGGAAATAAGGGTTGATGTCGATGCATTACCAGATATGTATGTACTACACATAGGTGAAGCGGTTTCAATTCAACATCTTTACATAATGATCATTTCTGATCAGACAAAGTGAAAGCTATTCATTTAAAACCTAAGGAAAAAACAAACTTGATTGATGCTCACGTTTTAATAAACGAATTATATCGAGAAAACAATCATTTGATTGATTGTTATAGTTCTTGTTATTGTCTAGACGTTGACCAACAAAAAGAAAAAATTGAGTCTAGACAAATTATTAAGTACTAAGTTTGTTTTGTAACTGTTTCTTGATCTGAAAGTATGTTTGCTATCTAAATATTGGATCTGTAGAAACGTATGTCATATGCCATGACTTTTTTAGCAAAGGCTACGTGTATTCGAAGTCGCTACCCAAACCTTTGCCTCTTAACCGGAGGAAATAAGGTCATATTCTCTAAGACAGTCGAAACAGTAACAGCACAAAGGCTTCCCAGGTGGGAACGAATCTCGGCTTTAGGCGTTACTCTCAAAATTGCAGAATGTTATATTGCTCAGAATGCCTGAATGGCCTGAGGAGAGTCTTTGTTCCGAGCCGAAGGTCGAAGGTTCCGTGTATACGTTTTTTGAAGAGACCATTTCCTACTAGTTTCTGTCGCCATCAATTCTTCCTACTTAGGTTGATGGTTTTAGATATTTGAATTCATAATGCTATGTTCATAAAAAGGATTAACAAGCTTAGAGCTTTTATTTAACACCTATTTAGTATGTAAGTGTGTCAAAGACAATGGACTTTCAAATATCCGCTCTCCCATGCTAAGAGAATAAGATCGGTAATTGCCGTTCGACATTTATGTGACCTTTTAATGACGGGGCACATAAGGTATCTTACATTATTAAAATATTCATCGACATCGACTATTCATTCAACACCATTTCCCTTCTGAATAATGAGGTATTCAAATTAAAATCCTTCAATTTTGTGGTCAATCGAACACTATTTTTCATATTGAATCTCTCTTGTCCGAGCCAGTTACGTCTTCTTCCATAGCTATAGGAGTTATTGCAGCCAAATCCACAAGGTCCTAGGGTATCAAATCCTTCTTGATGACTTGACCGGCTAACCAATCTACCTACGTAATTTGCCGGTTTACGCAAGATGTTCATTCGTTATTCAATATAATAAAGCAAATTTAATTACTGTATAAACAAAAACAGTGCGATTGTTAATTAACCAAAATAAACTTGAAAAATATATGCTATAGCTATTAAGATTATGCATAGAACCAAAAATAACATATTCGTTTATAATGAGGTTGAATAGCGGCAATACTTCTTTTTGTGTCTGAATTGAATGCAGTGCATTGCACTGAATTTAAATGATATTTCTTAATTCCTTAAGTATGATGAAAGTCCCGTGAATATTCAGTATATAGTATTTATAAATAAAAGTTATTGTTCTACAAACTAATGTATGTTTTAGATCTAGAGAGTCAGATTTTAATTAAGATAGCCTGACATTATCAGACCAACAATAAAGGCGGTACTGGTACTACTTTGTAATGATTATTTCATTAATTGACGTAAAATAAATCCTATTATACTTTTTAAGGATGCCAAGATCGCCGGCTGCTTTGTTTCATTTATTTGGGAATGTTCCCTTCACTTCCCATCGGTTTAATTTAATCATGAGATTATTTTTGTACGAAACTCGTTCAAGCAAAAGTTTTTAGTGATCCTCAAAAGGTTTAGATGCTTATTAATTTTATTATATGAAAGAAAAATTATTAGTGATACTCAAGAGAAACAGCTGGCACATGTATGTTTTTTTTCTCTTTCAGACCAAATGGAATAAATTATATTCATATAGGTAGGTAAAATTAACTTGACTTTCGCCCGATTCAATAACAAATTAACTTTTCAAAAGTGATTAATTTGACAATTTACTTTTGAAGCAGTTAGGACATGTAAAAGTTAAAAAGTTACTGGTTATTGTAAATTAGCCTCAAGTCATTTATGAATACTTAAATAGGTACCTACATTGACAATACAATGCAGTAATAACCATGCAGTAGTTTTTGAGTTTATCGCGAACAGATAGACAGACAGACGCGGCAGAGTTTTAAAATATGTAAGGATATAAGAAGGTAGTAGGATATACGTACAGTATACCTATCGCCTGCTAAATGAATAACTTTTAAATAATTTTATGGATTCAAATACGGAACCCATGGGGTAAAGCTACGAAAGGACATGATTGTTTTTTTTTACATCGCGAGGCTAACGAGAGAAATAAGATCCAGATATTCCTGTTTAGCCAAAATAAACGTTATTGAAAAAATAACGTTTTTTAGCGAAACCTTTTAAAACAGTTTTAAATAGCCAATCACTCATTATAACAGGATATTATCGATAATAATTACGCAAGGCACACAAGAAATTGATTTATATGCATTTATACATGGTGTATTTTTAAATACCAACTAAATTTAAACTCATTACAGGCATACGCTTCGACTCAGCCGACTACAATTCTATACAAAAAGCGCACACGCGTACGTGTAACAGTGTGCACGATTAGCATTGCCATCCTTTCTGTAATTCGACAATGTATGTATATGACAGGTTTCTATTAAGTCAAACCACCAAAAATCTCCCTGTATATCAGTTAAAAACTTAGATCAATTAATTTTATCACTTTAATCATTTATCTTAAAGAAAGTTACATTTGCAGAGGTCGTCAACCTCAAATTGAGTGGCAACTAATCGCGATATAATAAAATTTAATGGCCTCCAAACACATTCACCTTGCGAACTGGTAGGCCTCTTGTTATGGACAATTGTTATTTTGTTTGAGAAAAGAGAGTAGATGTTATTTTGAGATTAGTAGCGCGTATTTATTTAGACTAGAGTTTAACCAAATTAAGACCAATAAGACCAATTTAATTATAACAATAATATCTTAGGACATATGTATATAAAAATCATTTTTATGTAATAGTCGTTTTGCACGATAACTTAGATATTAAAATGTTAAATTACTAAATATTTTATGATTCTAAATATTTTATTATTTTTTTAAAGTAAATGAATTTTTTTCTGAAAGTGTAATTATTAATCAGATCAGTGTAAATGTTGAACATAGAGATAGAAAAATAAGTATAGTATTTTTGCCAATGAGAAAGAAAGAAAAAATAATTTGCAATAAACATTAGTAATATTTATTGGTGAAGAATTTAAGAAAAAGCAAAGCTTAGATGTTTTACCGACTATGGGCATGCATAAATCAATAAATAAGAAGCATATTGTATACTAAATAATAATAAAATAGTAATATCTATATTGTTTCTCGATTCTGCGCGATCAACGGGTTTAATGTTATTCAAATGACATCGTAAAATAACAGAAATTAACCTTGATTTAGTAGTTACAGCCATTTTTACGCTTAGGAAATTATTGCGATTTCGCAAAATGTAAAATTATTATGCACGGAGACCTTTGTTGAAATGTGTAGGTAGGTACATCCTTTTGAAATTGCAAAATGAATTGCTCGTAGGTCAACAAGAAAAGGTTAATTGTTATATTAATTAAACAAAAAACTTCATGCAAAGTTTTATAAGTGACTCCAAAATAAACAAATATGACATAATAACTGGTAATTGGAGCAACTGAAAGCGTCTATAAACTGGCCTAAATGTAACCTTTACATAGGTTGGTATATGATACATGAATCAGTTTGGTAACCTAATTCTACCTAACAAACTCATATGGCATGAGTAGGATTCGAATCTGTGACCTTCCGACCACTATCAGCTGCAATTTCTATAACTGAAGAAGACAACTTTCCTTGACATTATATAATAAGCAATAAATTTTAATTTGGACTGAGACCGCGCGACGTATCCTGCCCATATCCTTCCTGTGCGGTGAGCCTTATTGGCTGTGTAGTGGACCATGCATTGTCACATTTCTCAATGACTTTAGTTACAATTCACTCGACAAAACATAGTGTTAGTCTTAAATATTGTCTTGTTTTTTCTGATATTTTCAGAAAATCATTGTCATTGTGGAAGCTTACATCCATTGACCATCACTTTTTCTGGAACGGGAAAATCATGAATTAGGTATATTTTTCTATTAAATATAACCTGTGACCGAAAACATAAATTTGCAAGTTTTGCATTTTATTTCTTGCAATAAAAGTGTACAACTAAAGATTATACTAACACAGTAATGCATGTGTTACAAACATAATAATTATGAATATAAGTTAGTGGAAGTGTAGGATATATGTTAATGACGTATGTGTGTATGTTTGTTAGTCTTTCACGCAAAATCTACTAGACGGATTTTTATGAAAATTGTTACACGGGTAGAAATTAAACTGGAATAACATATAGAGTACTTGTTATCCCAAAATTCCAACGATAGTATTTCATATAACTATACCGACAGGATGGGGTAGCCATACAGTACGATAGAAGTAGGATATGACTTAAGACCGGATTTTCATGTCAGCGAATCATTACAATTTATTGAGTGTATTAAAATTTACCGCAGTAATTACGGTAATTTTAATAAACTGCAAAAATACATCCCATTATGATATCGATAGTGAGGAACTTGTAAAGTCATTTTTTTATTAGAAACCTCACCAATTTATTTTCAATTATTCACTTAATCATTTTCTTCACCGTAGGTAATTAACTGATTAGGCAGTAGGTACATGACTCATAGGTCAGAGAAAATACTAATTCCACAACAACGGACTGTAAATGTTATATAATTTTAATTGTTATTAAAAAATAATGATCAAATTAGCGCACCGACTTTCTTCGCGTGTCCTTTAGTAAGCTGAGCGCGGTGCCTGCAATGTACGCGCATGGGCAATACTAACCAACCTTTGAAAGGAAACGCACGCGCACAGATTATTTCAGTAATTTTTGTGGTACCTTGTTATATTTTCATTAAAAAATGAAGAGTTTAGTTTTCTTTGGATTGGCGCTTTGTGCAGCGGGTAAGTTTTTATTTTTTTTTTATTTAATTTATATATTTTCATGTATAGTTATAAAATTTTGGCATGAAACCTCGCTATTAATACAAAAAAATTAAATGAGTGAAGTGACCTATGACGCGAAGAACTTATAGACGTATGATTTTTTTCGGTAGAGCTTTTACATTACATATTTTAGAAGCTGACGATTTCCAAACGCCTAAACGTATATCTTCCTATAAGTATAGCTAAGAACATGATCGATTTAATTATTTTCGAGCGTATTCTTAGCTATATTTGTAAGATGTAAGTTCATCCGTTTGGAAATCGTTAGCTCTAAGCAGATTAGATAATGCCAGCAACTTCGGAGAGAAGTTACTTATTTTTTTTATATCCGGATTTAGTTTTTTATATCCTTTCTAGTCACTTAATCTATTCTTCTATTGTATATAATTCGATTTAAAATAAGTCTCAACAACTTTCAGTATTCTAGATATTTATTGCAGACATTTGTTTCCTAGTTTTGAGTGAGTCACCGACGCCGTCGCATAAACTCGTTATTATATTAAAGTTATACAAATCCAGTCTTTGATTAGAATGCGGCTTTGCACCCAAGTAGGGTAATCACAAATTTTATTGTGACCTAGTTTTTTTCGAATTACATAGACACTTAAATGAAACAGTTAAGTAGTTATTTCGGTCACTTTATACTTCTGTAAAAATCACCAAACATTAAAAATTAAAAAATAAATCTAACTTCCATACTAATATTATTAAAACGAAAGTCTATCTGTTACGCTTTCAAGAATATCTCCAGACTGAACCAAATTTTACCAAATTTTATGTGGTATAAGTAACCTTGAAAGGCGTGAGGTCAAACATATTTCAAAAAATCATTCTCACTCCTAAGAAGTTGCGATGTTGGAGCCACGTCCAGAAAAGACAATTGTATTTTCTGGACGTGGCTCCGATCTAACTACATAATATATAATAAAGTAAAATATTTATTGGTAATTTTATACCACAGATAAATTTACAGACACATTAAAAATTGCCTGCTCGGGTGGGATTTTGAAATCTTAGCCTTAGAAATTGTAATTACGATACTTTGAAAAATTTGCAGATCTGTGGATCAGAAAACAATAATTTTGCTTTTAATTCTAAATTATCATATTTAATTGCATAGTTAGTTTGATTTCTGCCTAATATGTAAATTCTTTGCAATCTTAATAAGGTTCTCTGGTTCTGGTTTTGCCCTGTTCATTACATTCAACCATGTCGGAAGTACCTAGTTAAAGCGCAAACAACCAGCTGCAAATTGGATAATGAAAGTGAACTGACGTGGTTGTCACCGGCTGTGTGACCACGACGACCGGGGTTGCAGCGAGGTGAACTACTCAAGTCGTGTCTTGAGTGCTGTACTACCAGTAGGCAATACTCTCTCTCTTGTGGGAGCCACCGATTGTATTAATTGAAGCGACGCTCCGAAGGTTCGTCTGTCAGTGAACTGTAAATGATGTTGGGCCCTATCAAAGCTTTTTGTCGCTTAGTCGGCTTTTATTACATCCACGGGAGGATTTAAAGCGCTTCAAAATTGTATTGAAACTTTCAAATCAAACTTTGATTTAAAGTATTTATTCAGAAAATAGTCCTCAGGAATTTTCTCGAGTAGTGGTGGTAGTAATTGTTTCGAGTGTGACAATTTTTTATTTTGTTTCTAGATATTTGACTGGTGATATTCGTACTGCCCACGTTCTGTCTGCATTATAACAACAGAGAAAGTGTGAAATTTCATTACTATTGTTTAGAGACAATTAGAAATGCTGAAATTAGTTCCACATCGGTTGTAACAGTAGGAACTGACACAATATGCTGTGGGTGCAAGACTTGGATAGGTGAATAGTAAATTAAAATACAAAGTTAATGCTATGTCACGTACCTTCAGAATCCTAACATTGCGAGGGCCCCGACACGTTTTTTAAATATATTTTTTTAAATATAAAAATATTTTATATATATACAACGTTCCATGCTGGATTGGGAGCGAAATAAAAATACAGAATATGCTAGCTGCTTCTTCCCCCGTGCAAATTATAGAAGTCATCAGGGGAAAGGACTATAAACTGGAGAATATTTTCATAGGCGATGGGCTAGCAACATGTCAATTTTTAATCTCAATTAAACCACCATACAGTTGAACGTGGTCTTCGAGCTTTGTAACTCTTGACTCTGCCTACCCCGTAAGGGATGAAGACGTGATTCTGTATCAGTATAGCACGTTTTGGTGAGTTGCATCAGTGAACATTGACGTTAACTTTAACCTGCGCGCACCTTACTTTAACCTTAGATAAAATGGCGTAACTTGCGTTTTTCTACGCAGATTGAAATTAACGTCAAAATTGACTGACAACGCACCCTTAGTATGCTTAATAGCCCAATCGTGCTCAGTATATCATCTTGAGTTAGATACGAGTACGATTAGCAATTGATACAGTTATCAGGCAACTCTGTCAATGCTCGCCTTTCACTCACGCGCACGTCCTAACGTTTAGTTAACAGTGCTCCAGTAAATTTGTTAATGCATGTGTTGCAAGGGCAATCATTGTGCATTGTCACGGAAACTTATCGGCTTTTCGAAACTACACTAATGGACTGTTAGTCAAAATGTCGTAAAATGTACTTTTTTGGCAATAACCTGGCCGATTGGAAACAATTTGTGATATGTTTCTCACGATAACAATTTTATTACCGTCGAATGAAGCTGTATAATTTATCGCATATAGTTATCTATTTCTTTCGTTCGGTTGGTTGCCTTAATACTTAACAACATTGCTGCTCAAAAATGAATTAAAATTAAATTAATAATTAGCTCTCTAGGTATCTTTTAATGAAAACAAAGCCAATTTGTAAAAAAATATTGCTTTAGAGACAATTCACAATCAACTAAGCTGGAACACTTTAGACGTAAAGTTAACCTCATTGTTATTTTAACCCTTCGATCCTAGATCGGGCCGCGCGGGAATTAATAGGTTAAAAGGGAACAAATGTCTGACTATGCCGCTCCCGCCTGGCCCTGACCGAAGGGCAAATCCAAGAAATGCTGCCTTGATGTCGTCAAGGATGATATGCGTGACAGTGGCAACTAAGGATGCCGACGACCGCGCGATATGGAGATGAAAGAGTAGAAAAGCAGACAGAAAGTGCAACTGGGAAACCGCTCATATGAGGGAGAGAGAGAGAGAGCGACTGTATTTAGGAACGACCTTTACTGATCTCATTTTAAACTATACTTTTGTCATAAGTCATGACTTTATTCGCTCTGTTACCTAAGTTCTCAGAACTGGGCGCAGTGCAAAATGTCACAACTTGCATACAATACTCATTCAGGTTGTAGCTGTATGTCATTCGTGATCATATGTAGGTATATCGAAGTTGTAACGTTTTCACCTTCTAATCTTGTAAAACAATTTGCAACGATTTAGAAGCTACAATCGTTACTCACGATGTTACTTCGTGATCTTTACAGACATGCTTTCATAACATGTATATGGAAAAGCTCCAATGCTACTTAAGTGCACTGATAAAGGTACATGCATGCATATACATAAATTTAACTAATAGTATAATTGTGAAAGTGAGTTTGCTTATTAAATACCTCTTCAAGTTTTATTTAAACACATTGTTTTTAAACCTACATAGAGTTAGAAGGTGAATGACGTAGGGTAACTTTAATGCCAGAAATAAATGAAGAACCCAAAGAAATTCACGCGGGTAAAGCCGTAGATTGCATTATGTATAAAGAGACGTTATATATTTATTAACGTGAAACTCATAGATATGTATTCGTTTCAATAAAAAAAGCCTATTTTTATGTGAATAAATTACTATTAAAAAAATTCAATCGATGGCGTAATATTTTTGATGTATAAAACCAATGATCTTTCAGTTTCAGGTCAAGATTTCAACTGTCCAGAAAAGAGCGGCTACTACCCGGACCAATACCAGTGTGACCTCTATTACAAGTGCACCAAAGGTCAGTATAGCTAAGGTCATCCTGTGACTTGATTTCCTTGCTTTACGTTATGAGCGCGCAGGAAGTCCTACTTTTTCTACCACTGCAATTTGTACATCAGATTGGTAGAAAAAGTTGGCATGTATGTCGTCGTATTTAATTTATAGGCCTGCTTTTCAAAGTCACTACAGACTTTTTTGAAAAAAAAAGCATCTATAAAGTAATGATTCACGTTTAAAGATATAAATTAGGATCAGTTTAATGCTCTATTTTCTCTCTATTTTAAGTAGGTATATTGTTTTTAAAGGATGATATTCATTTTTAGCCATATTTATATAAATAAGAGGTACCTGCCCACTTGTTCGAGAATATTTCATTATTATATAATAGAGTATTGCTTAGAGTAACAAGTTAAGTTACACTAATCGCTAAGTTATGACATGGTAATAATTATGACGATTTATCCAATTATCGTTAAAATTTGTAACAGCGGTTACTGCGCGGAGTTGGAGCGCGTCACAGTCTATTTGTCAAAGTAACTACTCCAACATTATTTCGAGGAAATTATACAAGGTTCAGAATATACTTATATCGGGACTCAAGTTGTATATTTGGATTCTATTTTATTTGAAACATTTTAATTAGATTTCGGGATTATATATTGGTTACGGAATATATTTTACCAAGAATCTCATTAAAATTCCATTGCAGTACTATGTATTTTGTTGATGTTTATGATCGATGGCTCATACTAATAAAATAATTTAATACGATGAAGATACCTTTATTGGATGTGTAGTTACAACATCTCATCACAAACGCGTTTGGTTAGTGATCTAAACATCAGCATCAGTGTCTTAAGCGATATTTAGAGATTAAACTCCATATTAGCACACCCGCCTACCTAGTAAGTTTAGGCAATATTGTGATATAACAATGTATTGTCTAACGAATCAGACAACAGGAGTAAATACATTTCTCCGACGATTTTTCATGATAATTTAGTAATCATTATCACAATCTCTTCGGTAGCTATCAACAGTGAAAATGTATGAGCATATTATAAATAATGAAATTAATAAATATTAATTACCAGGCCAGTCAGAAGCGAAGCTGTGTCCGGACGGTCTGGTGTTCTCCGATGAGAACCCGAGCAAGGAGAGATGCGACATACCCTCCAATGTCGACTGCGGTGACAGGAAGGAACTACGTAAGTATACATTATTAATTATATTAGCTTTTGTGCGCAACTCCTCCCGCTGTATCCTATGTTAGAACTAGCTAGTCATGAAATATATCTAGTCTAAATTTCATCATAATCGGTCTAGTGAAATAGCGCTGAAAGCGTGACTGACAGAAAGATAGAGAATTTTGCATTATTAATATAAGGTAGACTAGCTTTTACCCGTGGTGTCCACGTGTTTCCCTATTTTATGTCTTGGGTTTACTGTCATATAGTAATTTTGGATGATTTGTTTATCAAATAAATAAATAAAAAACATTTATGCAAATATGACCGTAATCATTTGATATGCCGAAGTAAATGGAGAAATAAAGTAAGAAGTATAGGTTGGTTTATGGGTAAGGGTGGATTAGGAAATATAGCTTAGATGAAATAGAGTGAACATATTACTATACTGCCTAATAAGAAATGAATTGAATTAATGATCATCAGATTTTTTCAAAACAGATCGCGAGTTCATGATTTAAGCTCGGTCGACCTCGATCACCTTTAGAATTTTTGAATAACCATAACTGGCTCATTTCAAATGTTTTGTTATTATTTTCAGAGGAACCCAAACCATCGAAGGGCTGCCCTCGTCAGAATGGTTACTTCAAGCATCCTGATCCTCAGGTATGCTAATCATGCACATTTATGTAATACGACCTGCACCGAGGCGCGTGGGGTTCCGGGACAAAAATACCCTAAGTACTAGATATATCGGTCCTACCCGTGTGACTATTTTATTTTATAACTTTTCCTTCGTGCCTTTATCAGTCATATCAATTTTGAATAGGATTACTCTTTCACATTTTGAAAATAAGTGTATTAAGTCCATACTAAAGAGAAAAGAAAATGTGGTAGAAACTTAATTTTATAGATTTCTTTCTGTAACACATTTGTATGTATTTTTTTTAACTTCTCATGGAAGAAATTTAATTCAAAATTATCTGCAACTTTGTACTATTTACTATTTGTTTCTTTCATGGTTTTATATGTATACAAACGTTTAAATTAATAAATGGGAAAGCGGACCTTGGTCTCCGACGCTCCACAGCTGGAAGGAAACGGGGTCATGTCACTCAGATTAAAGAGAGCCCTGACTATAGCTGTTTCACATGCTTTCAGGCCTGCGACAAGTTCTACTACTGCTCGGACGGCATCCCCAACGAGCTGCCCTGCCCTCCCGGCCTGTACTTCGACGAGGAGACTTCCAACTGCGACTGGAAGGAGGTTGTCAACCGCCGCTGCGATCAAATAACAAAGGGTACTATGGGAATGTACGATTAACTAAATAAATGGACAATATCCAACGGCTCACACTAAGCACTATCGGTTCTTCTGGAAGAGATAACTTCAGAATTAAGCACCTACGTTCAAATGCTCCATTTATAATTTTTTCATTCTTTACATGGATTTCTTATGTGCATATGCATGTGTTGTTGGACAAATTAATAATCGATAAAATCATGCTGCAGATGTCCTCGACGACGGGTTCTCCTGCCCCGACGGCGAAGTGATGGGTCCCAACGGGCGCGCCCTCCCGCACCCTACCTTCCCGCACCCCGAAGACTGCCAAAAGTTCTACATCTGCCGCAACGGAGTCCAGCCTCAGAAGGGCAGCTGTCCCTCCGGCAAGGTCTACAATGAGGACACCTTCATGTGCGACGAGCCAGAGAAGGTTCCTGGATGGTGAGGAAATTTATCATGTCTTTCTTTAAAACATGGTGATACAATTATGTTAAAAAGTAAGGTACAGCATATTAGGCGTAGAAATGTCAAATTAAATTACGAAAAAAAAAACCAAACATATCTTTGTACCAAAGATATCATTATATACATACAATTACACTCGTAAAACTCGAAACGTTTAATGAATAAACATATGACTAATTTTCTTTTTGTGTATGTTCATGATTCTTCACTATTCCACTTTGACTTCACAAAAACGCTATGCATTAATAGACACCTGACAGGACTTCGCATACATTGTATTCATTTTGGCATGTTATTGTCTGGAATTGCATCATACTATGGTATTCGAAAATGTAAACATTATATCCTAACATGTAACTTGTTTGTTTCAGTGAAAACTATTACGAAGGCCAACCGTTGGAGAAGAATAAACTGCCCAAGAAAGCGTGAAGTGTCATAATCTTAGATAAGTTGTAATTAGTATTGTATTGAGTAATTAAGAATAAACTTATAAAAAAATATCATGTGTAATTAATGCACTTTCTCAAGTGTCGATTATGTCGACTACTTAAACCATGACATTTCCTTCATATCGTAATACTTTGTACTAATAAAATTTTAAAAAAATATTGTCGTCAAAAAGATATCGCAATCATCTCATGACAAAAAAAACTGTCTGTGCCGTGCAATAAACCGATGAGGTGTTCCCTCGTTGGAAGCCGACCCTGTATAGTACATACATAATTGCAAGTAAAATAAAAGCTTGTTTCATTAAATCAAAAAAGAATCTTCCAGTTTGACACTCGGAGTTGGAGTTTTAAGTAAACTGACAACCTCATTTTCTAGTCGTATTCCTCATAGCTGAGGGTCGTGAAATGGAACACACAACAACTTTCTTGGCACAATTAATGGAGTTATTTGCCATTGTCTTCTCCATTTCGCACACATAATAACAATCAACCAGTGTGGAGGTTTCCTCACGATGTTTTCCTTCACCGAACGCAGGTGGTGGTCGATTAATACGACTATACATGAGTCAGATTGGTATACAAACTCATTTAGCATGAGTTTGATTCGAACTTGGGACCTTATTTTTCTAGTTACATTTAATGAACATTACGGCACACGTTAATGAAAGGCGACGGCGACGACCAGTGTCAAGTATAAGTACGAGTAACTGACATATGCAATTTTGATATACTAGAAGATATACAGTTAAATAGTAGTGCTGCTTTGTCGTTTTTGACGGTCACCTAGGACGCCGGGTTGATTCACAAACCACTCTGTTTCATCAGACCCGCCCACTTGGAATAATCACGCTTCTTATGTGGCTACATCTACGCAAAAGATACGATTGTCAAACTCATGTCAAATCTCCTCATAACCAATATTTTACTGTCACTCACAATTTACTATTTAGTTAGTGTCACACCTCTAAGATATAGTCATCAAAACATGTCATAACAAAACTATTTTTCGTTTTTTTAATACTTAGTCATAATCGAGAACAAGCTTTAGGTAGATTCAATCAATTTCAGATATTGTTTTAAACTAAGACGTAGACTTAGTAGGTATTTCATGTTAAATACTACATATTTACAATATTTTTTTTATTATTAATACATAGCTTTTGTCACGCAGCTCCGTTCGCGATTTTTGAATTTCTCAGATTAGTGTATTACCTATGTATTTAAATTGTGCGTGCAGTAGATAAGAAACAATAGCATTCCCAAAGAGGGTTGACGTCAGACTGGCAGCCGGTTGAAAAATCATAGCTAAATCATATCTAATGAAGTTATTAGAAGGGATTAAAAAATTAAAGTACTCTTTTGCAAGTTTTTAAAATTGTTTATGATTAATGATATTACGAACTAAGATTGTAACTTTTTAAGTCTATTTTCCTGACAACAAGCAAGTCAGTTAAGCCAAAGTTTGTTTCTATATACAACAAAATAGATTCTTTACGATTCTTTACAAGTATTACACGTATGACACACATGTACCTTACATAGGTACCTTACATTTGTCATACAAATCACGCCGCGCCTTGCCGGACTGTATGACCGTTTTCGTAATAGTTGACTTGAACTCGATCAGCACGTATTCATAGTGCAGCCTTCTATATATATATATATATATATATATATATATATAAGAATTTCAACGAAATCCCGCAACATAAAGATTTTAACTAAAATCCACAAAGCTCGTCAAAATATTTTGTGTTTAATGAATTTAATGAACGTAAGAAAATCAATTGCAGGTCTTATAAATAAATATTAGGATTTTTCTCGAATCTTATATAAAACCTTATGATCGCATGTCAAATATAATATCTTCAAAGCAATTTTGATCTTAGTCCTCTGCTTAAATTCGATTTGGTATATATTTTACTTAATTTTTTAAAAAATAAGAATTAATTTGAAAATAAAGTATTATACAGACAATTCGCATATTCTTTTTATATATAGAGTAAATTGTTAGAACACTGTCGAACCTTACCGTCAAATGTCAACAAATGGTCCCGCCTATAGATAGGACCGCGACGGCCGTTGGCGGTACAATCGCGGCTTGCCACCAGTGTTGCCGGGTACAGCTCACAGCCAACACGCGCGACACAACATGAGTGCTCTCTACGCGGTACTGTTCGCCTCTCTGGCTATAGGTAAGACTTGTTTTCTTGACTGTACTCTATTCTTTTCAATTTCATCATCATTAGTGATTTTATTAGATTCGATCTAATTAATGCTGTCTTAATTGACTGAATTGAATTGTTCTTTAAGTCTTTTTAATTGTGTTCTAAATAATCATTGTGGCCATAAGTTAGTTAAACTTTAAAACTTTGTTTGACCTTTGTCCCAACTAGGTCAAATTTATTCACATCTCAATCTATATAATAAAGTCTAATACATAATGTTCTGAATTTTAGATTGTTTAATAACATTATCACTCTTCACCCTGCCCTATCATTCGGTATTTACGACATATCGCAAAAGACTGTGTTTATGTTTAACATTATAAGTATATCTGCGCTGTACGATAAAAATAGATCGAAATCGAAAAGTTTTAGAAGCACTGTCAAAGGCAGTTTAAATAGACACTTTTAACTTTAATAAATTGTGTACATTGAACAGCTGTACCAAAGTTATAGAGGCGAAGTGAAAGTCCAAACATTGTCCTTTGCTATCACGATAGGATCGCGTATTTTGCAACCCTTACGACAGAAACTGGTCTCTGTTGTATTATATACTTGATACCATTCAACAATTAGCTTCTATTATAAAACGGGTTTATTCGATACACGTAAATAAACCGCTTTAACAAATCCTGATTCTGAATCATCTGGTTTTCAGAGCTATTATATTTTCATAGAAAGTGTTAACAGTTAGTGGACCATACCATCTATATTTGTAACTTTTACCTTATGTTACAAAGATATTATGTAAATATATAATATTTATTTATTTTTGATGATAACTTCAAAGAAGTTTTCCAAATGAAAACAATGTCTAAGGCCTCGTGCTAAGGGGTAAATTTAAATCAGTATACATTTATTTGCATATACGGTGTAAACAAATGGTATAACTTGCGTTTATTTTAAAGTTGAGTATCCACTTTATAGTATCCTCTACGATTTTATGCTCGTATTCGTATCAATTCAATTCAAAATCAAAGGATTTGTTTAGAAATTAAGCAAAGTTTCACGTAAAATTTATATCATGTATTTCTCTAAGCCACAAGCTACTTTCTTTTGTATACTTAATTTTCTTTTACTTTATTATTTACTATATTTTGGAACGAGCACCCCATTACCAGACCATTTAAATAGTCGTGTAGTAGTGTTTGTTCGGATAACAATAAAAATTTAACCAGAACCCAAAGTCAATCAAATCAGAAGCAAATGTTACCTCGCACATGTTGTTATTAATCTAATATAAAACAAGGCTAAACTTACAGATGATATTAAAATAGTTTTGTGAATTTATACTCGTATTGAAAATTTGGTGTACAATTGTGTTTGTCGTATACAATATACATTTAGGCAAACAAGTAAATATTTCTTTTTGAGATACAAAATGTTTTACTTCAATTTTTATTTTATCGGAATGCTACACATTTATGGAATTTATACAGATAAACCAGAGTCAAGCTCATTCAAATTAAATAATTATAGTTATCAATTGTTACAGCATTTTATATTCAAGCCAGAATAATTTCTCTAAACGAACACTCAGACATTATTGGAATTCATCAATACGCGCTGCACTACATTTAGTTGTTATAAAACTAGGTAACCGGGTCTACAATTTATTAATTATTCGAAACTATGATCCCAAAATTGAATTAATAGACGGCCTTTGGTCTATAATTGTTATCGTTTCCGTCGATTGGTCGATTACTCAAGATTGGAAAGGAGCCGGAATGCGCTAGGTTGTGTTCGAAACTCAAGGCCCACACCTGCGCCACACTACGACATTAAAAATATAATTCCGGCCAGTTGCTAACCTGATTAACGTATTTGAAAAAAAAAAACGTGCGTTTTATTCTATTTTCAATTATTTATTTTCCAGCCAGTCCAGTAATTCTGGCTAGTTTTGCTGCAAAATAGTCCGATCAAAGAAGGAGTAATAGAATTCGCGACCGAGGGTAAAATAAATTTCTTCTGAAACGGGTATTTTTACTACTTAAACACCCCTAGGGAGAAAAAATATAATTTTGCTTAGGTGATTTTATATGTGTACCAGAATGTCGTAGACGTATTTTTTCGAAACGTCAAGTGAATTTCATTGTGATATACAGACTCCGTATGGCGTGTACTGACCAGCATAGAATAGATCCAAATCCGATTCAGCATATCTGTCAAGGCCTTATACCCTAGAAGCCTAGTCGTAAGATACCTAAGTACATCAACGGGAGTATAATGGAGCGGTCTTATTTTGGGCGGATAATACATACCCCCAAAAATACTTAATAAGTACTTAATAATAACATATAATACCACTAATTATGTATTGCATGTGAATGAAATAATAATAAAAATGTTAAAGTATTGCTATTGAAATTCGAAAGTTACGTAACGATCAAATATGCATGTTTGGCACTAGTGCGTGAAAAGGCAAAGTTTTTAATCTTCAAGTTACATAACTTAAACTCATTATAATGTCAATGCTCTAATCTAATTCTTTTATTACAAGTACAATGCGAATATAATACAAGCAGATTTAAACACAATTCGTATCATAATTTCATCACTTGTTAGTATAAAACATAGTATCAACATACAAATGTGTAACAATTCCACTAACATTATTAATGCGAAAGTTTGTGACGATATATGTATGTAGGTATGTTTGTTTCTCTTTCGCGCAAAATCTACTGGACAGGTTGAAATTTAGTACACAGGTTTATACCTGGAATAATTTTGTTCTGAACCTACCTTTATTTCATATTTATTTTATTTTAGTCATAAGGCACACAAACAGAATACAGACAAAAAAAGAACATAATTAAAATTCTAAACATAAGAACGAATCTGTAATCCACTAGAGTATACACAGTATACAGAATTGTTGTACAGAGTATGAAGTGCTCTATCAATTTTTTTTAAATCTACAAATAATACATACCCTATATATATATAAATATTACAACTTTAAATAAACAAAAATTTTTTGTGAAGTTTTTGATCTTATTTTTAATGGAAGTGCCAAATTAGGGATTATTTTCAAAGACTTCCGGCTACGTACACAAGTTTGTGTAATTAACTACCTAATTAAATCATGATAATTATCATGAGAAATATTTTTTAGGTATGTTATAGGATTTTCTAAAAAATACCTACCTATTAATTTATTGACAATAGAATAATGCTTCTATACAAATATGCTTTAATTATTAAATTTTGAAACTCAAAACACAATGGCCTTCAATAATTCTTGAACGAATTAAAATTTATGACCATCGTATAAAATTCCGTATTTTATATGTCTGGCTAACTCTGGTTCATATAAACACAAGACTGTCTAATACTTCTTCTTCATAGTCGTATTCCTCATGGCTGAGGGTCGTGGTCATTACATGGAATGAATCACACACAACAACTTTCTTAGCATTATTAATGGAGTGGTTTGCCATTGCCTTCTCCATTTTACACACAAGTTAATAATAATCAACCAGTGTGCAGGTCCCTCACGATGAAAACTTCTATATATGAGTCAGATTGGTATACAAACTCATCTGGCACGGGTAGGATTCGAACCTGGGATCTTTCGATCCACAGGTGGGCGTCTTAACCATTACACCACCACCGCTTCAAATACTACCGTGTGAAAATGTTACCTTTCAGTTACTACTATTTATAACACTTTAATTTGCAAACCATTTAGGTTATTACACATCGTATCGCCGCAGACTCATTCTTGTTCACGATTATACTTATATTTTCAAGATTGCAATAATATGATCATTCTCCTTCGTCATATCAACCCCTCTGATTTCAACAGTAAAATATTTTGAGTAAAAATTAGTCACGGTTAGTGCATTATATTTCACCTATTAATTAATATCGTGTGTCTCTTTAGAAATTCATTAAAATAGTTCCTGTTTTTTGAGAAGCTTGCATGGATAGATATTCAGAGATATATGATGTTATGTAGCTCTCCCGCCAAAACCCGTTACCGAGTATACCAATGAAATGGTCGGCGGAAGTGTAAACTATTGCAATATAATTTATGAGAATAAATAACACACAATCTAGAAAATTATAGGTCCTTTCCTTGAACTTGTATTTACTAATGTCACCTGAAATGCAAGACATTATGTTATAACCGAAATCTAGTGGGCAACACTAGAACTCTCGGATTATCGAATATCATCTGTTGCATTCACCCCGGCATCTCATTTTTACACTACTTCACGCTTCGCAAGTTTGTGTTTACATACATAAGGTAGTGAACACATTGTGAACAAATAGGCAATGAGTACTAGGTAAGTCTTCCATATAACAAAATACATTAAAGCCTAATTTATTTCATAACTTTCAAAATCAAAGTTCAACATTTGTTTTCAGTGAAATTATTATTTGTATTATTTAAACTTTTCACATTGTGATAAAGATTACTATGTGAAGATTTACCTACCTCTAGAATAGGACTACAGCCGATTATAGTTTCGACGTCATTCAATGATCGGGAATGCGAATACGGATCAGCTACAGAATCTTTCTATCATGTGTGTTATTTTTGAAATTGGTGTCAGATTTTTTCATGTCGCCTAAAAGGCATGCCTTATAAGACACGAATTAAAGTCGGCTTGACCGCTACAATGAGAAGTAATTAATCATAATTATGCGTAATTTAAGATCTATGATAATGTGTTGCAAAATCGAAGATTTGTAGGTTCCACAACCACAAACACTTTTAATTGTAGCGTCATGTAATTAAGACATTTATGCATGCCATCGTCCAGGAACAATCATAATTTGTTGATGATGTATTAATTCTTTGCTAACGGAAATGCAAAGATATTGTTTGAGATTTAATTACGTGATAATCAAGGAATAAGAATGCAACAAGGCTGTCTATAAGTGCAGCGGTGCGCGCAAAATTCCCTATCTTAATTTTTTATTCTCCGTTTATTTTATAGATAAACTTAAGATAAAGCTACAAAGGTTGACTGGCATATAATACCTTCAACCTCTTATACTAATTTGATAAGTTTGAATAAAAAATAAAACTATAATTATAATCTTCATTACAAATATATTGTCTGCACCAAAATCCCAACTAGTATTATAAATGCGAAAGTAAGTTTGTTGTTACCTTATCATGCATTATCTACTGGACTGATTGTTGTGAAATTTGGTACACTGGTAGAAAATAACCTGAAATAACACATAGAGTACTTTTTATCTAAAAAGTCCCACGGGAGCGAAGCTCCGGGACGCAGCTAGTTCAATATAGTTTAGTCTAAATTGAATAACAATAACATTATTTGATAAAATTATTTCCATGATAGCGGAACTCCGTGGCTCAACTTCTACAAGATACATTAAAAATACTGGTATCAATCTGGTAGATATTTAAAAATTTTTTTTACGCATTTCGGTGTAGGTACCTACTTCATTCACGTGCATGTGATACTTAGGTATATCACGTAATTTGTAGTATCTATGTACTTCATTAATTTTTAGTCAATTTTACATCGATATTCATGAACTACATACATTTTGGTAAATAACACGAACACACAAACACAAACTATACTATACAAAAATGTACACATAATTCAATTACATTAAAGCGAAATTGTTTGTCGCTGTTTGTGTTGCTTACTTGCACTTGCTCAATCGCGAGATTTTCTATGATGTAAACTTTGCTTAAACGTTTACGAATGTATACGGATTTCTAAAAATTTTCTAGTTGTTTTGTAGGTTATCGTGTGTTTTCTATGTATTCACTATATTGACTAAACTCAGCCTTTTGTAGAGTAAAAGAAATCTTTTCCGGCTGTCCATTGGCTGCGGTCTTTGCTTACCAGCAGGCAAATTGCATGCTCATTTGCCCAATATACTATAAAAAAATTAAACAGATTTGAAGGCAAACGTGCATAGTACTCGTAAGCTCAGTTCATATATTTTTTAAATAAATTTACTGTATTTTATTGGGTTCATAGAACGAAAAATTGCAATGTAACAGCTATCTAGAGAGTTATTGTATTTATACAATCATTTTATTATCTAATTAGTATAAGTATGTTACTCTTCTATATTATTATAATTTTAAGATTGAGGAATTTTGAAAATTCTAGTCCATAATGATGTAATTTTTCGACTAACTAGTCTAGGAATTTTTCCTCGTTTGATCATCATAATGAGCGCTTAGCAGATGCTGCGAGCCTTGTAGCGAGGTTCCTGCTGATTCGATAATGTGATTGCAAAATGGCGGAAGGCGGGCTTGCCATTTCGCCTTATGCAACATTGTCTGAATCGAGGAAATCTTCGGAAACTACTACTAACATAATAGAAACAAATATTTTGTCATTGTTATTGACTTTCCGTATTATACATGAGAATACTTGGTCAAAGAGAGACTTTATTAGTTATTTAACTCCAGAGATCTTAATTCTTTATAGTTTTTCATTTGCATAAATACTTATTTATAAGACACACACATAAAAAACAAAGACATATATTGCGTAAGAAACAATAATAGTAAGCTCTTCTGACCAACAATTATTAAGGCAAGACATAAGACCTCCGTAGCCTAATGTCACCGCCACACTGGAGGCCCCGGGTTCGAGCCCCGGAGAGATCAAGATGAAACATAATCCTTTTCAGATTGACCTGGGTTAGCTTTTAGTGTGAAAGTGTAAATATCATGGTGCACTATGGAAAATTATGTAATAAAATGCGGGGAAGGTTAAGTAAGTAGGTAACTATGTAAATTTACTTCGAAGATACACACCCTGTTTGCGGTATTATGCGTTAAACAACTTGTTTTAAATGCAACACTGAAGAGTGCGAAAACATAGACCATACGAATTTGCAAGTTGATTAGAATTTGATTAAAAATAACGATACGTTATTATATATATATATATAGAAAAGTGACATCGAAGATATATACACAGATTTATACAATTAATAAATGAAGCTTTAGAAGTCATTGAAAGATCTAAGTCTATTATTCTACTGCTGACCGTCCCTTTCTTCATTAGATACCTCTACTTAAGTAAAATAATGAATTATTGTATTTTTAGGTGATAAAAAGGTTCATGTGTTTTTGTAATCAGTCGTATCTCAATAACAATAGATATCAGTCTCAATCTAGATTGAGGCGGACCCTGACAATGTAAGACATGCAATTATGAATTACGCGCTATGACCGTATCATGTGCACAAGGCTGACCACTATTACTTTCGCTAAAGTGTGCCGTGGAGTAAAAATACGACAGATATGGTGTTACAAATTTTCATGAAATGTCCGGTTTTGTATTGGGAAAGCATGTTACCATTCCTTGTCATAAACCAATTCAATAAAATATGTTGAAAACGTGCCAAAAAGCTATAATTGGGCTGAATGAAATATTTATATCAATATGTTTGTTTATGTTAAATGTTTAAAATTGATAATTGCATTTTCATATCAATAAAATTGGTAACTGAATGTACTTATTTGACACAAGTACATTCCTACTATTGAAGATATTTCTGCTCAATCTTATAGGAAAATAAGTTACATAATATGCTTTACATCAGGTACTGTCCCACACATACTGAATAATCATCATCAGGTACTAAAAATAGAACTACAGTTATATTAAAATCCATTAATCAAAAAGCATGACACATCAAAGAAGCGCGGCAATTATCCGAAACTGATCTACTCAACACACCTCATATTAACTTCGTGACGTCCATTGTGTATTGTGAAGCAAAAGTAAAAGTCGGGGTAACAACCGAGCGAGATAACGTCGTGATTCGTGACGTGTATTACCTCACTCGCGCTCGATGCTCCAACATTCGGAAAATAGCGAGTGTTGGAGCATCGAAAATCGATTTAAATTTTGACATTTTTAATTCTGTATGTGAAACAGGAATATTTGGAACACTTCTGTATGAGGTGCTTATGTGAGGTCTATTTACCTTAAGCACGTCTTCATAAAGAAGATGTGAAATCAAGCTTATGAAGTCCACAAACTAAAAAAATACACTATAGATGCACATTCTACTCGCAACGGAGTCAAAATCTACACTTAAGTATCTGAAGTCAATAACAGTTTCTTCCCACACATCGTAAGCATATCTTGTTAAACATCTGTACATCTGAGACACGTCTACGTTGCCATTTCAAGAAATGAAGTACATATTTCGATAGTCTTGAAAACGAATTAAGGAGTTACACATTATTTAGTAGTTTGCTAGAAAAGAAGCTGTGACTAAGCAGTCGCAAGTCTTTTGTCCTATACCTGTCTTGGTTTGTAAGGAATGTGTGCGTACCAATATGATGTTAGACGCAAATGAAGCTACTGAAATCGATGAAATCGCTAATTGGTCGGTTGACCTCGCGAGGGTTGCTTAACGTCACGCTGTGCGCTTGCACGAGGCGGCTATTACTACGAAAGTGATCGATTAGGTTACAGTTCGACACCAATGGATATTAATAAAAATATTTTGCATCTAAAATTAGGTCATACATGAAAAAGAAAAAGATTCAGTTATAAAAATCACTTGTGAAGTATCTAGCAATATCTTGAAGTTAATATATAAGTCTGTGAGCAGTGTTATCTTTCGCAATGCTCTTTTCACAGAGAAATAGGAAACTCCGAATAAAGTAAAAGCAACTTATTATGATTACGATTTATAGAATTTTCCGCATACACCCTCTAGCTTACGTAATGCTTTAACACATTTTATACAACGTATAGACCTTCTCGATACGATGTCTTCCTATCTAGGAGTCTACAAAAATGGTATTATACTACCAGAGGACATATATTATTATTTTGTTTAATTGGGTGCCAGCCACCCATATCGTTAGTCGCATCAAGACGCCGGACGTAAGCTGCTTTCAAACAATTTTTCGGAAGTCTTTGTATCTAAGATAATGATGATAATTAATACCACTACACATTAATTAATGTGTAGTGGGATTTATTAATTTAATGTTATTATTTCCTAGTAATTACTTGGGAAATAATAAGATTATATGTAAATTTATTTTCTCTGTTTCAGCCAACGCAGGCATCCTATTAGAGCATGCTCCCGCGTGTCCAGAATCGTACGGAGTACAGGTAAACTTTTTGGTGACACTCATTTTTTCACATTCCACTCATCTATACTATTATTATAAAGAGGTAAGCGTTTGAGTTTGTGACTTTGTGAGTTTGTATGTTTGAGGCGGGTAATCTCCGAAACTACCGATCCGATCTCCAAAATTATTTCACCATTAGATTTCAATCCTAGACAATGTACCTTACATTGTCTAAGACTGCTATAAGTAGGATATATTTTATCTCAAAATTTCCATGGGAGCGAAGCCCCGGGCAATATCTAGTTATTTATATCTACACGGATTAATCCTCGCAACTTACAAACACTGTCTAGCCTCTTTTGCCTCATTACTTTTTTCTTATTATATTCTATCGCGTTCGTCCAGCAAAACACAGCCTACGTATATACATACTTATTTAATATAATTTATTTAAATTAACTTCGCTAATTTCAGGCGTATGCGCACCCCGAGCTGTGCGACCAGTTCTTCCTCTGCACCAACGGAACCCTCACAGTGGAAACTTGCGAGAATGGTCTGTTATTCGACGGCAAGGGCGCCGTGCACAACCACTGTAACTACAACTGGGCGGTAGACTGCGGCGATAGGAAAGCTGATTGTAAGTATCAATAATCGACAACAGTGGCGCACCTGGGTTATCCTAATATTATAAATGCGAAAGAAAGTTTGGTTTGTTACCTCTTCAAGGTCTATCTACACAACCAATCTTCTTTAAAGTTTTTAAGTATGGAAAAGGGCATAGGGTATTAGGGCTTTTATTATAGAAAAATTACTATTCCCATCGAAAATTTTCGCAGGCGTAGCTGCGGGAAAAAACTAGTTTGATAATAATCATTGAAATTTAGAATGTTACGTTTTTTAACAGTGATAACGTAACTCATGTTTGTCTTTCTTCTAGAATAAGGCACTGGCTTTATATTAGTCAAGACGATCTTACTCTCACATTTACCATAGTGTCAAATCATAATTATGAGCTAAGGGTGGGTAGCACCGTTAACTTTGACGTTAACCTTTATGTGCGCAGAAAAACGCAAATTACACAATTTTGTCTATAATTTGACGGTGTGTGAGTTACACTGATTACAGCAATGGTTCTACTTACGGTAACTCAAGATGAAAAGCGACATAATATCTCAACACAACAACTGTACACATGAAGCTGTAAACTAGAGAGTATTTTGTATATTTAACATCTATTCATTTATCTTTTGTAGCTAGTGATAATACGTTCCAAACAAAAATGCGAAGGCCGGACATACTGGCTGCGTAACGGGCATGCATGTACGTTTTTATATAAAAATTTGGATAGGACTTAGATGTGTGCAATAGAATTCCGAATAAAAAACGCGTGCGATACAATTCCAATTAGTTTCATTTAATATCCATACGCTTTTAGCAGACGGTATTAATCAGCCTACAACAACATTTTAATATCATATTTACACAGCAAGTTATTAATATCTTTCAGTGACTCCCCTGTCAACACATGGCTGTGAGTACCAGTTCGGTATCTATCCCGACAGCAACGAGTGTTCTACCAGCTACGTCAAGTGTGCCTTCGGGATCCCCAACCAGGAGCCGTGCACCCCGGGGCTGGTGTACGACGACCGCATCCACGGCTGCAACTGGCCTGATTTGCTGCAACCTTTCTGCAACCCTGAAGGTTAGCTCATCTCTAGTCTAAAATTTACTAGCAACGAGTGTTCCAACATTTTAGTTTGTCGCTACTAAGTTTTGAGGGAATTGTTTATTTCAATATTTTGTTATTATATTTTGCTTTACAAACCGAATTGTCAATGGATGTTGAATCCATCAACCGAATAAGTCTTTTCATGACATTTGTGATATCTGATTTTATTATATTTTCTAAACTATTTTCCGCTTTCTAATACTTTACACAATCTTAAGTACTATAGATTACTAGCCGACAACACATATTTAAAGTAACAATACGATGTTATTATCTTAGCTTAATTATGTTAAACAATTCACAGCGGTCGTCGGCTTCAAGTGCCCCACAAAAGTGCCGTCCAACTCGCCCGCGGCCAAGTTCTGGCCGTTCCCAAGATTCCCAGTACCCGGAGATTGCCACAGGCTCATCACATGTGTGGAAGGCCAGCCCAGACTAATCACCTGCGAGGAAGGCAAGGTCTTTGATGACCAGAACCTCACCTGCGAAGATCCTGACATTGTTCCTCACTGCGGACACGCGTAAATGTATTTTTTGTATTGCAAAACGAAACCGTGTCTTTCGGAGGTTTTTGGGTAATGCGAGAATGAAAGTTAGATCCCCAGAAAATTATATCTTACTTGCTCCAATGTTAGTAGTTTTGAATTTGCTAAATAATAGTCCGATCAAGTGGTTTATCAAGAAAATTATGATTATTAATTACAAGCATAATAATGATTTATAACAGTACGAAAATATATACATGATCTGAAGTTCCAACCAACAATATGTTTGAATCTCAAATTTTAGTTCACGCTATATTTACAATTAAAGAAGTTGTAGATTTCGAACGTTTTCGTTTTGTAATACTGAATCACTGTGTTTTAACTTAATTTTTTCGAAGTTCTGGATATCATCTCCACCGAAAGCTATTTATTTTACTAATTGTTGTATAAACAAACCGACAGACAACACCACAAATCTTACGTTGCCAAATACAGATTCATTCGTGCGTGATATTAGTTACCGTAGAATTATATATGTTTGATGTTTTACCATATGGGAGTCATAATATAATATTAGTTATATATTTTCATATCTGTAAATACTGCGAAAAGAGGAAATGTAAATAGGAAATATTGTATGTTGAAAAAATAAATATTTTTTAAATATTCGCCTTGTTTATAATTTTTATAATATAAAATATACTTAAATTAAAGTTTGTTATTTAATAAGTTACCCAATATAATAACAGTATTCCCAAAGAGAATCGGCGTAAGCCGCCTTTCCTATAAGAACAGTTAAATTGTTTTTACGCTAACCCGAAGAACACGCGAAAGGCCGAGAAAAATACGGATTACTCAAACATAAAAAAACTGCATACGACTAGTGTTCCATGTATACTGTCTACAAATAAGAGCACAAAATCATCTATGTAATTATTCGATGGCCAAAAATCGAAATCTAATGGAATACGACACCGGTTTCGGTAATCCATCTGTCTCAAACTTCAATTTTTATCGTATTCATAAAAATATTACTAAAGTCTTTTATATCCGAAAAATGTTTCTGGAAGCGTGGGATTGGACGGACATTCGAAAACTATGTGATGTACTTTCTGGTTAGCTGTTAGCAGTCGCATGCTTCGTCTTCGAAGTGGAATAAACAAAGACAAAAAAACAAAAACAAAATAAACTTATAAGAAATTTATTATTAACCTATCTACATAAATGCCTACTCCACGTCCTCGTCGACGACTGGCGCCGACTTGCCCTTGCCTGGGCGTTGTGGCTTGCGGCGCGACGGCTGTGAGCTGCCGGTGACCTTGGGCCGAGCTGTAGGGGGATTCTCTAGCGCGTCCAACTCAGCATCAGTCAGCTGGCCCTTGTACCAATCCGCGCTGGAAAATGATCAACTTAAATTAAGCAAATAGTTATTTAATTTCATGTTATCATGTATTTACATTGGTTTTCATACCATCTAGTAAAAGAGTCCAGAGATCCTATGAACTTCACTAGTATACTTCGGTTACCCGCAAAACGAGAAAAAGCGGTGATTATAAAGGCACCTAGTACCTACATACCTAGTTCCTATTAAAGTGCTATACCTATCACTTTATCAAAAACATTAAAAAGAAACAAAACTTGACGAGATTTTTTTTTCCATCTTTGCAGTTCTTACACATTTTCGTAATTTGGTTTAACTAGAGGTATCTGCGTTACCTCTGATGTGGTATTATCATTGATTGAAAATCATATTGTAGCCCTTCAGTACAGATTTTACCCGATAACTGCACAGCACATATACGAAAACGGACAGACCGAAGCGTATTTTATATTATATACAATACTAAGTACAATACTAATATCTTCCGGACCCACTCGCAGCACTTCTGGACATCATCGAAAGCCTGCCCCAGTCTGCATCTTGAGCGGCGATGGGTGTTGTCATTAATGCAGACGGAGAAGAACTATTAGTATTTTTATTCATCAGACCGTACACACCATTCAGGCACCTTCCTGGCCCACTCGCAGCGCTTCTGGACGTCATCGAAAGCCTGTCCAAGCTTGCAGCCTGACCGGCGAGGGGTGTTACCGTTGATGCAGACATAGAAGAACTGGCAGTCCTCAGGGTCCGCGTACCTAGGGTGTGTCTGACCAAATGTTTCGTTCACGGCCGGACAGTCGAATTTGAACACCTCTGAAAAAAATATATTAAGTAAATTGTATAAGTAAAATGCTACCACAATCATTAACCACTTTAATAAAGCTGCTGCTTGGGTACGTTCTCTATTATTCGTGATAAAAAATATTTGCATTGTAAATCTGCCAAAATTTTAACAGTTATCTTTATTGTTCTTTATTTTCTAGAGAATATCTTACCAGAAGCACCGCAGCCCTTCTTCTTGGCCTCATCAGGCCAGGTGCAGATGCCGGTCTTCTCGTTGTAGACCAGGCCGTCGGGGCACGTGATCATGTTGAACTTGCCGTCCACGCAGTAGTAGAATTTGCCGCACTCCTTCGGGTCCTCATGGGAGAAGTAGCCGTTCAGGCGCGGACAGTGGAGTGTCTTGATTGGGGTCTCTACAAAATATAAAAGTCTGCTCAGACAGGTACAATATCTTACATATTATTAAACAAAATCTTCTACCGCGACGATCTGTCTGTCTGTCAGCTCGCAATAAACTCATAAACTACAGTACAGATTTTTATGCTGTTCACTAATAGATAGTGCGATTCCTGAGGAAGATTTAGGTGTATAATTTATTGTTTTACTTGCGAGAAGTCGGAACGGGCGCCATCTATCAATCTAACTATTTTCCTTTACCTTTGCCGATGTCCTATAAACTAAGTGTTAACCATCAAGGTCGCACTTCCCTTGAGAATGGAAAGTTGTCTCGATGTTTTATAATCTGTGATTGTCACACGTGTTCCGGCACGTGACCTTTAGATGACAAACTGGTTTAAAAATAAATTTATCGATCACAGTTGTACAGCCAGCATGGTAAATCAGGATAAAAACTGACCTAAATTTATCGCAAATTAGCTGTACTCCAGGTCTTCCCACTTGTAATAAATTCGAGATAATAAATACCTTATGCGCTATTTCATCGGACACCTTTATAGATTGAATATCGCACACCCTCTCACACACACTCCATTAAAAATTTCGTATTCATAGTATTATTACGAAGTAGGAAAGCCATTTTAAATAAAAGCTTATCATCACATAAAAATACAAGCAGGATAACATAAAATACAATTGAGTGTACCAAGTATTCGAGTTATTGGAACGGTCGGTATATTTCTTTTCAAATCCGCATTTAAATCTTGAAAAATATTGTCACATTCAAATTCACAAGTTCTCTTGGAGATTTATCAACGACATTGTGATAAAATTACATACTCACTCACATAGGTACATCCGAACAACAATCGCGAATTGAATGGAGCTATATTTTGTAAGATAAAAATCTTTCATTGTTTCTTTAAATATTCAGAATATATTCAGAGTAATTTATGGAATATTTGCATATTTTATTTATCAGGAAGAAATAGTCACTATATTTTTGTGAAAGGATCACCGAACAGAATATCTCGAGTTTTGTATGTCATGTTGTAAATGGGAATTATTTTAGTAACGAATAAAAAATAATAATTACAAGATTGACCAAATCATCTAATGTTTTTATTGAACTATCAGATACTTTCTAGGACCATTGCTGACCATTGAAGAAGTTTTTATAACGTGCTAATCAGTGTTCATGATTAGCACCATGTATATTACTCGTAGTGTTGTACACATTTATAGAACCCCGAATAGGCCCTAGTTTTATGACCAATTTATTCTATTGACATTAAATAAAGGCTATCACGTTGATAAATCAGCTTTATAGATGCAATGTAAAAGCGGTAACGGTTAAGCGGTTTGAAAAATAGAGGTATTTGCAACGATTTCGACATTTTTTATATGTAAAGGTTACCATATGGTGGTGCTAGTAACGCACAGCAAACGATTCGATACAATACGATCATTCAAATTATAATGATGGCAAAGCCGGAAAGCGAAGAATGAGTCGACGTTAGATGGCTTAATGTTTTTAAGCCATCTAACGTCGGGAGAGACGAACGAGAGTGGAAGGGAATCAAAACAATCAAATATTCAGACTAGCTCTGGATAAGACTATGTTTAAGAACAGCTGAACATAACTTTAACAGAAGTTAAAGGAGTGTGGTCTGCTCTGGAATAGGATTACTTCATATCCGTGGATGTCATACGAGGTGATTAAGAGTCTTAACAGCTAATAAACAAAAATAGCATATCCAATGAGGGTTGCCATCAGGCAGGCGACCAATTGTAAAATCATACGAAAATATTTTCTTTCTTCTGGGCTTTTACGCGTCATAGCTCTGAATTAACTGGGAACCTGCGAAGATAACTTACGCAATTTGGGCCTTTGCGAGCAGTCGATATTGAAGGGCAGGTCACACTTCTCCTCCTCGGGGCTGTAGTCGTTGAACACCATGCCGTCTGGGCACAGTTTCTCGATGATCTCGCCATTTCTGTCCATTTTAAAAAATGAATGTGATCAAAACAAACTAAATAAGTATAATATCAAAACGAACCTAATTATCAATCTAATAACTTTTAAAAAATGTGCATAATAGACGTTTTGGAGATATTGCTACAATTAAAGGACAAATAGATGCTTAAAAAGTGATAAATATCATTTTTCCTCCTATTGATATAAATAAAAATACCTACGTACATTGAAATAATTCAGTGTCTACCTACATCAATAATGATAATAAAATCAAAGCGCATTTCCTACTTTTGAGCTCGTTTGACTTAGTAATCAAACTTGACAACATTCTCATAATAAGTACTAGATATCACCTTGACCTAGACTCTTTATTCGAATTTAATACAATACCTATATTAGCACTGACTTGTAGGTATTTGAAAGAAAATGGATAGTGAGGATTAAATTCTGATACAAATTGGAATTCAAAGTGATCACTCTTCAATGATCATAGTACTAGTCATGATGCGCGCGTGCGGACGTTCGCTTGTTTTGCGAAGAAGCCGTAATCAGGACAGGAGTTGGTGATCTCTACGTCGCGCTCAGCGTCTTGTACCACCCGCGCGACCTGGTCGGTTGACTGCTCTCCGCAGTTTAGTGACCTCACCTGCACTCGTAGTACTTGTCACACTGCTCAGCGTCCGCGAAGAAGCCATCATCAGGACAGGAGTTGGTTATCTCTGCGTCGCGCTCGGCATCCTGCGCCACTCGCGCGGGCTGGTTGGCTGGTTTCTTGCGAGGGGTCTTTGGTACTGCTGATGAAGCTAATACTGGAATGATAAATGATTTGTGATCAGCTATCATGAAAATTTTGGGGTTTTTGTACACTCACAATATTATATAGTCTATATATTATATGTCTAGATGCAGCAATAACAACGTTTAATTCATGCTTTTATTATTTTTTTCGCAACTATAACATAGTACAACGGTTCGTGGGCCAACGTCTACACTTGTTGACAGCTATTGTACTTATCTGTCTGTAACATTCTAAATTCAGGAAAGAATTTAGAGAAAGTTTTTCGCTAGAAGTTTTAAGACAAAAACTCTTAGTAAAATTGAAAATGAACAAACTGAAAGTGTAACCTTTGGCAGCCATCACGGCCACCTTTCGTCGCAGCATTGAGCCTTCAGGAAGTATTCGACCTAGCTCAATGCGAACAGGTAGTTTTAATGTGAGAACGGAAACTGCAGCCTGCATTCTTGGTTCTATAGTTATTTATTTTGTTATTATAATTAAAATTAATGAAAGTAATAAAATCAATGAACAGTTAAGCACAACTACCCATGAAATTCAACCATTAGATATATAATATCAAGCAGTAGATGCTATGTAAGTAATATAAAAAATACAGCAATAATAAATAGATCGCAATGACTTTGCTAAATCGAGTCTACGTTGCAGCGTAGACTCGATTTAGCTCAGCTCAGTTTAAAAAGTAAAAAATAACGCAGCGATTTCTAACTTTCTAATATTGTGCCTAAAATATTTATTGTCAAATAAGAACAGTTACTCGACTTTACCTCTCGATTTGAGGAAATTGTGTTCAGGATGCCGGCGGCGTTCGCACGGATACCGACCGCTGTTTGTATAAATAAATTAAATATTGGGTCCGAGCGTTCAATGACTTTAAATGAAGTGTACGTTGTTTGACGTGACGTGACAATGACAGTAAATTATCCATTTATATCCATCCTCATCATATATATCAGCCTATTTAATCGTTCCCACTACTGGAGCCATCCATAGGGATCCATCGTCATCCTTATTCATCCTAAGATGGCTATGGGTCATGACCCATCTCGCAGGCCTAATGTGGATTGGTAGATTTTAACGGCTGCAGTCACAACTTGAAAAACACGGCTTAACGTGCCTTTCGAAGCGAAGAACGGAGGAGTTCGGGTAAATCTACATTTTTCGTCACCCATCCAATAACCGGCCATAACGGAAGTGACTTAACCGCCAGTATCACAGACCGAGTTCGCTAACCATTCCGCAATCGAGTTCCTCCATAGTATATCCATACTACCCTTACTGACATTAGCAACGTGAAATTTTGTTTATTTATTTGTCCTTCTTTCTCGTTAAAACGGAGTATTTTTTTTTTGCGTGGACATAGTTGAAATAGTGGTGACACAAGCTCACAGATATTAGGACATACAAGCTACATTTTACAGCCGTTGGAACCGCGGGCAGTAGCTAGCTACTGTAGACATAAATATATCAGGTATACGAAGTTCGTAAATTAGAGATTACAATTTTTAAAATTTTAACAAAGACAAGAATGAGTTTTTCTATATGACTTTACATTAATTACTCTGTACTATAGTAATGTCAATTTTATGAATGATTGATTTTGGAAATGATACCTACCTCAAGCAAATTGACGGATTGTAATGACCGCGCAGCCGCAGCGGTCGAAACGCTCTGCGAGCCACCCTTGACCGTCTCGTCTACATCAACATTTTATACGAGTATCATGCAATTACATCTTATTATATATTTTTGTTATGAAATATTTTTTTGGGAAAATATTTCAAACTCTGTATCAATGTTGATTTCAAATTCTCAAAATTGATTGCGTACATATTGCCGTTTTAAAAATAAAAACAAATTAAATCATGTTTATTTCACATTGTTAAAATCCATACATTTGACATACATATTATTAAAGAAGAAAATCATAAAAAATAAAATAATTATAATACATGGAATAATATTATATATAGTTATATATTCAGGAAATATACGGGAGCGATACAAGAAAATACCGCGTCCGTGGTATAACTGGTTTATTTGTTAAATACCCTCTATATACATATAGCACAATTATATATATCTCCCATGAAGCATCTCCTTAAGGAAGAGGTCAGATCATCCACAATTGTTATGTGTTGATTCAGGGATTTCACCATATTAAGATATCACCATATTAAGGATTATGCGACCGACAGACTAATCAGAAGACATAATGAAATATAGATAAAAACCATTCATGCTATAGTAATACATTTTTGTACAGAGCCTGCAATGATTATTTGCGAAAATAAATTACGAGCAATAATTGTTAGCAAACACAAATAGCACTAACAGTTTTTGTCATTATTTTTTTAAGGTTTAGAAGTAATCAAGGAACTTATAATTTTATACTATAAACTTATAATTTATATTTCATAATGTATTAGATATTACGTTTGAAAAATATTCACCTAACTGCTTACAACATTTGAGTTAATTGTGACCACTTAACTGATGTATGTATTTATTGTAATTTTTATGTGTAAGGCAAATTGTATGTTTCCCAAATAAAATATAACAGATATATGTATTTTGAGGCTGATACGAGCGTGTGGCAAGAGTCTGATTTCTCTGTTACCTAACACGCGTCGCGCGCGGCTCTGTGCGGAACGAAACACGCGGTGACACAATATAGTTGATTCGGGACGATATTTGCTGACCTTCTCACTTGCTGACCTGACAGCAGCTGGTCAATTTTGTTTTACTATTCTAAATATGAGTAGGAGAATTATAGATTACGTTCCCATAAGAGAGAAGAGAAAGCTGTAAGTTTTAGATAACTATACACGTAACTGTTTTACTGAACGTAAGATTTTATAAATATAATTTCTCGATCAATTTCTAAGGACAAATAGTAAAACTAATGAATGCATCATCACACCTTTATCCTCAATATGCTGAATAAAATATTGTTTGAATAAATGTGTGTCAATTTACAATCCGACTATAATTATAAGGTTAAACTTTGGAATCGCAATTAAAACTAATCGAATAAACGCGTTGATATCTTTTCCATAAGCGAGCGTACCGTAGGATCAACATGTCAACAACATACAACCCGACATAAATTCACAGCAAGTTGACTCATGATACAACCACATAGAGTTCCCTGAATATGTTGAGGGGCTCACTTACATACATACATGTGATTCGTGCAAGTTTAGTTAACATTATAACGATCGATGTACTGAATTGCATTGCATACAAAACTGTAATAGTAGTTTTTATCGACCATTATTTGCTTGAAGGCCGGTGAAGGAAAACATCGTGAGGAAACCTGTATGTGATTTTCTACTTGTATGTGAAATGGAGAAGGCAACGGCAAACCACTTCATTAATAGTACTAAGAAAGTCGTTATGTGTGTTTCATTCCACGTAAAGACCTCAGCCATGACTTACGACTATGAAAAAGAATTTAAATTTTCGTAAATAATAATCCAAAATACTTATAAGTAAGTATTATAATTATGAAGTATATAATAAACTTTTGTATTCAAGGATGTTGCCATACTAAATAACTCGTAGGTTTACAATCGAGCTGACCTACTTGTTATTGACCTTTTCGTTGTTCAAATCTGGCATTTTAATTTACTTTCAGACCACAAACATTGTATATCTAAATAACTTTTCTTACAATGCCAATTTGGTTACAAAAAATCCTAGTAGGATGTGTGTATGTATGTTTGTTACTTTTTCACGCAAAATCTACTGGACCGATTGTTATGAAATTTAGTACACGGGTATAATATTACCTGGAATAACACATAGGGCACTTTTTATCGTAAAACTCCCACGAGAGTGAAGCCCCGGTGCTAGTATTGTAATATATGAATGAGATTATATATTTATCGCTGAAAGAAACTTATCAAAAGCACTCACCAGTTAAACATAAAAGCACGACTCCCACGCACCGGAACGCCATCTTGGATATACAGCACTATATGTCACTTAACTCTAACTTAAATGTCACAAGTGTGACTTTTCTAAGTTACAATATATTATACTTGAATGACGCCCGCTCCGCTCTCGACGGCGCACTGAGTTGACCACTTTTTGTCCACCACTCTTAGCTCCTCTGCGCTCCAGCGAAAGGTACCTTCGATATTCCCCTCTCGCTCGCTCTCACATAAATCAACATATAACCGCACTCTTCCCTCAGCAAGTCCTACTCAGATCCAGTTATAGTTGGACGTGGATTGCAAGAATATTAGACGTAGCTAAACCTGTATTAGGTGCAGTTTGCAAACGATCATTAATTAAAAACAATTGGAAGCAATCGGAAACTTGGCTTAAATGCAAAACTTCCTCTAATTATGGTGTAATTAAATTTAAAAACGAGATTTTTTTTAGTTTATCGTTGTTATGCAACAAATATGATATAACTAGTTTATCAGTTTGTTTAAGATTAATATTGTTTAAGATATTAATAGAAAAATAACTGCTTATTTTTCTATTAATTGTATTACAGCCTAATATGTTTGTATATAATTTACGTGATTCCCAAGACTGACCACAAAACTATTTAAAAATTTTATGCATTTTTCTACTAATATTGTAAAATTGATAAGTCACAACTCGTGCATATAGTTAAACAACGTCATCTAGATGTCGCGTGCAAATCTTCATTTCTTTTTCATAAGAGCATGTAGAAAGTAACATTGTATCCCCGAAACGAACCGTACTAACAGTGAAACGCATTGAAACTAGATCTTTACAGATGACGTCAATGTTTTATCTTAATGAATATTACAAGCTTTTAAATAAATAAGTATATAGGCACAAATCACGCAGATCGAGTTAGCCATATAAAGTAAGTTTGAGATTTATGTTATACGATACTAACTCAACGATACTATATTCTATAACACATAGATCCAAGTATCCATATATCCAAGACCCAGATCAATCTGAAAAAGATCAGTTTCCATTTTTCAGCACGATGAACATTAAGCCACATTAGATCGTTAAAACTTTTATGAAACTAACAATATATACAGAGGTATATATTGTTAGTTAGTGATATTGTGACATAGAAATGTATATATGAGGGTAACTAATATTAATATTAGTTCGGATGGAATCTTGCAACTTATTTTTGACGCAGGTATTTTCAATCGATTGTGTTGAAATTATGTATACACGCTTTGATGGCCATGTAATTATGAAATGCATGACATGATGGCGTATCGCCTGCATCGTCTTATATGTACATTATAGGGCATATTTATAATGAAGTTTTTATTATTTACATCTTCAATTTTCTCAAAGCTCTCAAGATATATTTCAATTCAATTGAAACCTTCGAAATCTAAAGAGTCTTTTTATTATAAAAATAGTATGAAAATAAGAGCACAAGCACAGTATATTCCCTGTATGTTTATTTAATTCTCCAGTGCAGATAACTGCATTCTCGAGTGATTTCATCAGGAGCGGCGGACGGCGAGAGAAATATGGCTATTTCACGATAAGCGTGGGCCTACAGAATTGTGGAGCAAAGTCAAGTGTAGAGGTAAGACTATAAAAATATCACTATATAAAATATTTGATGCAGTTTTTTAAATAGTGGTATTCTTGAGGAAGGTGTATAATTTACCCAAGCAAAGTCGGGATGTGCCGCTCTTTTACTTATAAGCAAAAAAGGCACTACTGTAAAATCTCGAAATGTTCGTCTCTCACTCTCTTTCTTCTGATCGCTTTTCTGGTTTAAATAAACTCATGGATCCTCCCGACAACTTTGCCACGTCACACATGATCTCTTAATTTTATTTAGTTGTTTTAAATTACCATTTAATATAAAAATTGACGTGAAAAAGTGCCTGTGCAGGTCTAATTTCTGAATAAATGATTTGAATTTGGTTATTTCTTTAGACATAAAGTATCGGAGCCCAGGATTCGCATGCACAGTATTTTTAATAACTATCAGATCATTCGCACCCATTTCCAATTATGTGTAATAAGCTGAGCTTTATACTCTCAATGATATATGACACTGCCATTCCGATACACGCAGCATCAAAGTCGCTATATTGTTCCCATTTTCATTTAGGCGCCTTTTATGGAGCCATGGGAATAATGAACAGGATAAGACAATAAAGGAAATAAATTGAATTTAGAAATAAAATAAAATGCATTTTGATTATTAAAATGTGTTTATAAATATATGTATTAAACATCGGCTTCCAAACAATGAATTAATATGTAGTTCTATTATTATAAACCCAAATAATATTATATTACACTACATGGTACCTTTCACCGTGCTCTTAAAAGCAACATTAATTGATATGTCACGATACTTGACAAAGAGCTGACGTCATAATAGCTCCACCTTTTAATTGAGATGCCATGAAATGATACCGCCTTCCATACATGGGCTTCTAGATGACTTTCATAAAAGGATGTGAGTAGGTACATTCAATAAATGTTAAATGAAATTTTGCTTGTCATCTGCTAGAAAAGAGCTGCCGGTTTCCAAACAGCTACATACATTTTTATTCTCTTTCAAATAAAAAATACTAAATCAAAATCGGTTCAGTCGTTTGACCGCTACTGTCGTCGGTTAAAAAACCTTCTAAATGACAATTTTGGGATTTTTAATAAGAACATGACTTGGGTTCGGGTTCACAGAAATATTTTTCAATATAGTCTTGGATCCCTCCACGTAAAATGGTATACTATGTAAATTTTTTACTCTTCCAATTAATGATGTGCTACTGTCAGAAAAATGCCAGGTTTACCAAAAACATTCCCAGTTTTCCTAGGACCTGAATGACAGACAACACAATGAATACGTTCCACATTATCATTCCCAGAGACGAAACTTGAAACGAACTTTCTCCGAAAATGCGAATTTACGAATACCTTTAGCTATCTAGCTACACAAATTTTTAGAAAATACAAATCTTCCTTCTTAGTTAGCTTAGCTTTAGTAGTATATAAGAAAATTACAGCCATTTTACCTGCGGCATTTATTTATTTCTTTTCGCTCATTACGGCGTTAAAATTTATTCACAGTCGATGCAATAATTTACCTTTTCGAAGGAAGACAGTTCCCGACACAAACTAATGGAACAGAGAGGTCCTAGCGGAAGGCGTTGGCGTCTCAGTAATTAAGAGGGATGGGCAAAATAAGTCCTATACGATGCGCACGCGCGTCCTGCGCCGGCGGCGAATGTGGTGATAATCTGGGTGTCGATTTTGATATATCGTTAAGCTATAAATCGTGCCTCAATATTTTTTAAATTGTAGTTTATATTTTATATTCGATTCTTTTAATCATTCAAGTAAGTTCAGTATAGCTGTACAGTTAATATCGATTCTTTTAATCTTGCCTGGTATTGAATGACAGTAGTAGGTACTTGCGTATTAACAAGATCTACTATTGAAATTTTTTTAAACACAATTTTGACTGAACGTCAGCAGAATCAACAACCTAACTGATCAATATATACAGAAGTGATCACCATAAATACAGGTAGGAAAATATTACTTTTATAAATTGAGATTAATTTACAAGCTATACATAAATTACATCGGGAAAAAAGAAACGACAAAATGCCCTGTTGTTCGATGAATTTTTATATACTGACTTATTTTTATATACTTACTTAATTGTGTAAAACTTCAACAATCTCTTTAGATATAAGTAGTAAGTTGTTATCATAAAGCCTGCGTTGTTAACGAGTGCAGAAACGCAGATAAGTTTTATAATAGAAAGATAATATTTTAAAACAATTTTTCTGTATGGCGGCGACGTCTATAGAAATAGATTTAAAAAATGACAGTACCATGGAATTTGTGGGTACTGTTGTACGAAGTACTTATTAAATCCACGGACAGACAAAATGACAACCAATGCACGTTCTTTTATAAACAAAATTATTAATATAACAGAATAGTTAAAACGTCGATCGCGCAAAATCGAGACACAATGGATAAACAAATGTTTGACCAGAGCATTTGCACCAGTTCGTAATGAACGCTAGTAGTAAAATTAGGTACCGTCGAATTTTGTAAATTAAAACGTTAATTTTTATTTGAAAGAAGGCTTTGAAGCATCACTACGGCGAATGCAACCTGGAACAGCGAAGATGAGATAGGTGCAACAAAATGCTCGATTTTCAATAATTAATACTTTTATGTAAAGAACCACAATACCCTAATACCCTAATTTATATATACCTATATTTATGTATACCCTAATTTTCTGCCTGAATGCGGAAACTGTCGGCTATTTAACAATAAGTATATTATACAGTAATAAATTTATTTCACAAACGCTTTATTAAATGAGCATAAAGAATTTAATCAAGATTCAAAGTTACCTTATGGCTCTCGCTTCGGGCAATCCATCATGATATCCACCGAGGGTTGAGATCTAGATGCGCATTTATGAAATGATACCCATTGAGACCGCGTCCGAATGACTGACAATGATGTATGTGAAATACTAAAAAGTTTCAATGCATATTTATGCGTAGTTTCCCTATTTTTAGTATTATTATTATTATTTATTCCATTATTTTAAAAGTTTTTTTTTGTTACGACATACATATACATACGGGTATAAACGAATAAAAATCAATCGTTTTTACCTCATTATATGTCACTTCGATCAGAAATATCAAACTTTGAATGTAAAAATCCTTATCGTGTATGTACCTATGCATTAGAAAATGTTGCGGTTATCATTTCATCTGCTGAAGTACAATCGCTTTCTCTCTCTCTTTCTTTTCTTTCTGTTTTCTTTAATGCGAATTGAGTAAACAAATAAAACATCTCTTTTTGCGATTAATTATAAGATCTATTCCTGACGAATACTAAAATAATACCTACGCTTACTATAAAATAAAATAAATCATATATCAACTTCAGTAGCCCTAACTTGATAGTCTTTTTTGTTATCTCCTTAAATGACATAGTTATAAAAATGTCCATTACTTTACGTATATCTAGACAAAGTTTTCTAAATTTAGGAAAAGATAACAATTACTAAAGCATAAAAACAGTCGTAAAAATTACTCATACTGTAGAGCGCCTTTTAGGCTCCCAACATCCAGGCCTAAACTAGATCCCACGTATTCTTAATACTTGTTTTCTTCGACCGAAGCTATATAAGCTAGCCTTTGCGACTATCCCTGACATTGCCCTGCAGAACGCTCGCTGCAAGGATTCTGCAATGATCAAGTTTATCTTACTAGGGTTGGTCTTTACAACGGCCGTACGCGCGGATCAAGATGTGAGTAAACGACAGAAAAAATTCTTATGTGAGTATTTTTTTATGTGTATGCCTATAATATTTTTTATTAAGATGTCAACAACCAAAACCTTCATATGGTAATAATTACATTTAGCTACAGCTATTCTTATTTATTTTAACATCGTTATATTCCTTTCAACACATTTATCATTTAAAGTTAAGTAAGTTCATAATAATTAGTAGCTAATTAAAATTTCGGGACGTTTATCACCAGAATAATATAATCTATTTTGTTAATTATTATGATTTTAACTTATTTATTTTCTGAAGATATTATTTCTATGTCTAAACATATTATATGCTACAGTTTTCAATACCATTTTACCATTACCTATGCTCAACCTATCTCAAAAAAAGAAAAAATAAAAGCCAAATTTTTTTCTAATTATTTATGCTTGTAGAAAAAATTAATTTACATCTTTATCTCTTACGGGAAAGACAGAGCCAGTCGTGTGACTCGAACGCCACGTTTGGAATTGTGATTCTGTAATAGTGACAGTTGCAAATTTTTATACCTAGTCAGAAACAAATATATTGGAATATACTTTAATAAAGGGTGACCCTAACATATTACTATACGAATACATCTCATGTTATGACATTCTAAACGCCCTTTGATAATAATACACATCGCCAAATATTGAGAAAATTGACAATATATTTCCGTAAATATTTGTCGTCCTTTCTCATCGCAACATCCAAATCATAACGCGTCGCAAGCATTTTAGCCTTTTTTGCATTATATTTGTAACAAGATAAGTACTTTGAAAAAAAAAACAATTCAATCTTTATTATTTACATTAAGAGTGTTGATAAAACCTAGGCTCCCATTAGCACAGTGTATTAAGACCGCCAGGTACTTACTCCTTCGTCTATTCAACTTTATTACCAACACACGTGAGTACAAACAAGTCCTGCAGGCTGTAGGGCACAGCGATCTCATAAACTTAGCCGTAATTATGGAACGACATAATTAAAATGTTGTAAATAAATTCTTCAGTTTACATCAGCGAGGAAATTGATCTGTCAATAGTAGGAGAGTAATTTAAAGTATGACGGATCGTAAATAGTATGTATATTATTTAATTGTTCACTGAGTTAATTCACACGTATGTCATTAATTTTAGTAGGTTTTTTTCTGTGAGCTACACTATCGAATTGGGTTGGCCTGTGACGATTTAACTTGTAAATAAATAAATAAAAAAAATCAAAATAATATATAAATATTAGTAAACTGTCAAGTTATTTGTATAAAGCCATATAAGGCGGTCTTAGGTGATGATTTTAAATTAAATGTAGGTAGATGTTATCTTGTACTATTTTTGTATGAATTTACGCTTGGAATTTTCTTTAGGAAATTCTTTCGACATTTCGGTTTAATTACACGTATCGTGTACAACTATCCTTGTAAAAACAAGGAGTGTAACGTTTTTAGGATAATTAACATTGAAAGCTATATTTACATCAGAGATATTTTTATGTATGCATAATAATTCTTCGCTTTTGTGATCTGAACTATAATCGAAATATTTTCAAAATGTTTTCACAAAGATTAGAAATCAACAAGTACAAATGAAAAAAATTGCATTCATAAAAACATGTTTAATTCCTACATTTCTATGGCTAGTGTAGAAATTGTAGTATGTTTATTGAATAATTTTGATAAAACAGTCAATATAGTATTAGAAAATGAATTTATATTTGATTCCACAAATGTAACATAACACCCTTAGTCGATTTAGTCCAGCGCCTATAAAATGCTCTGAGTCATCCTGATATTTCTGCTTTTTGCTGGAAGCTGCCTATCATATCATCATCCCACATGGTCATTATTGAGCCACTCACTGAGACCTGCATCCTTTATCTGATTATCGTGGAGTCCGTTTAATATACTTGTATTTTTATAACGACTTTACACGTGGAAGTCGAGAACCTTTCAAAAGAAAATTATTTAGTTAAAGAAATATTAATGTCAAGATGAAAATTAGTGTCGACTATCTTTCTAATTTTCAACCCATATAATATTAAGCCTAAAATATATACATAAATAGAAGCGTAAGTCGGATAAGTGTAGATTTGAAGAAAACCAGTTAAATAGGCAATAGTTATGTCCTGGAATATATAATGTTACTCAAAATATATCTACGGCTTTGTAATAACTGCGTCTACTTTCAATCGCCTCACCTCTGGTATATTATGATGAAATAATTCGGTTATTTTTGTCAATTCAAGGAAACAATAAAAATAAGTGACTCCGTAAACACATATGTGCATAAACCACATTCAGGATTATACAGGAAGTCATCGAAAATAATTATTTAACTGCTGTAGCTTGGCGGAGGTGTTGGCAATAAGGATTTATATGTTTGCGTAAGTAATTGCAAGATCAAGTGCGTGGAGTGCTATATTTTTAAGGTTCTCAATAAATATTATAGCATCCTGTAGTCACATAATGAACTTATACATTATACACACGTAAACATAGGATAAAAGATGGCCTAAAAAAATAATACTTACTTGTGTAATCATAATGCCGATAACTTCAGAATATCTAAACATTTTTTCTGTTTATCGAGTTTGTCATCCTTAACACTAGAGTGAATTTTGAAATTAAACTTCTTCGGTCCAAGACCAAGATATTTACTATATGGAAAATTGTAGAAATATGGAAATTTATTATATAATCTTAATGCCAAAAATATCATTATTATCATTATTGATAACGTCAGATACGACAGGGTTTTCCTTGTAAGGTTTAGAACACTAAAGGTTTGCATTCTCAGTGACCCTCGGTCATTGAACTTCTTCGAGAGATTTATAGCATCCTCCTCTACATACATCACAGCTTGTCTTTTTGTCTGTCCGTTGAAAGCCAACACTGCCGGATGAGTGTGTATTTGTATTCACATGTCAGGGCTCGCTTGTGGACGATGAGTTACGATCCTTGTTATGTCTAGTATACACGGTGGAACCTAAAAGAGACCTCGGGCATGAACACGAAGTTGTTTCTAATTTTATCGTTTAAATGCACGATTGTAATTAACTAAATCATGATGGGTAGTAAACTTGGATCTCTCTAAGGTTAATTGCTGATGTTCTTACAGTTTACGACGAAGGCGGCCGCATGGTGAATATATTCAGCAATCCGTACCTCCAAAACTTTTTCCTCAACGCTGGAAACTTGCCGCTCTTCTGGAATTTCTTGAATCCCTTCTTCAACTATCTCAGAGTGAGTTGGTATACTAAGAAAAATATTTTTTCAGACTAAATTTGGTATACTAATTATTTTCCCTGTGTTCTTCTCCATACATATACACATACATAGAAGTATTTATTCTAAGTTTCGGGAAGATTAGAATAGGCGTGAAAAGGTAACAAATAAAAATACATTAATTGTAATTAAAACTAGTTAAATAATTTATTATTTTTTGATGAAATTTTTAAAAAACAAATTGTCAATTGCAGCCGATATCAATCAGCGGTACATCAGCATGCTTCATGATCCCGGTGTCCGAGCAAGTGGTCCAGGACATCGCCAACGACCCCGTCTACGAAAACAGCCTCGTCTTACCCCAGAAGCAGCCGGTCATTGAACCCAACCCCCTATGCGCCGGAAAACGGGGGTCATTCTCATCTCCTAAGTCTTGCAGCGCCTTTTTGAACTGCTGGGACGGTTGGGCGTTCGAACAGCAATGCCCTGAAGGCCTCATGTTCTCAGGAGCGGGGTACTGTGACTACTCGGATAATGTGGATTGTAAAAACAGGTTTAAACCAGGTAAGCACTTAATCATCTGGTTAGGGCTGTTTGCCACTTAATTGGCCAGTTAAGTGATGTCAGTGGCATTTATCAAGTTAGTTTATCCCGTCTAAAATTAACTTTCGGACAAATAGGCCGACGCTGTCAGAACATAATTACATCAAGTAATGTTAGTTTATGTTAAGTAAGACGTTTTATTCTTTCATATAGGAATGCGACCCATGTGTTTCATTATACAAACGTTACTTGTAATATATGCTGAATGTTATTTTAATTACTTTAATTTAAATGCATTCTTTTCTGTATTAAGTATGTGATATATTTTTAAACCTAACATAAACGTAAAATTTTCAATTCTTGTTTCAGTTTTTAATCTATTCGTTTAATAATTTACACATCTATCCATATTATAAAATTATAAGTGGGCTATATCTGTATATAGGTACATACTCTTTGTGGGAAGACAAAACATATTTTTGAGAATTTCTCTCTGTCTTTCTGACAGACAAAGACAGTTGCGCGCAAATACTCGTATGATGCGATTTTCGCAGTTGTATAGCGAAAGGTCCAATTTAAAATCTAGTATAGGGTATATCGCGATACGTTACTTAGAACCCGAGATATTGGCAATAATAATTAATGGGCGGAAACATGAAGAAAGTGCGAGCGAAGACGAGGGTAAAATCTAGTTTAAGATTAATTTAGGATAACACGCATTACTTTAACATGGTAATGCCAAATGATGTCTCACTTTTCTTATTCTATCTATACAAGCCTGATGCTAATAACATTATGTAAGTTAAGTGGTGTATATAGAAAGGTGTTGGGTGGAAATGTCAAGTGGATATTATGCTAAATATCGTAAAGTTCCATCGCGTCAGCTCGTTGCATAACTGAGGATGTGAGTGACCTTTTGTTTGTTTATACCCCATAAAAATGTTATAAGAAGTTTAATTTTTCTTTTCTCGGTAACCTATGTGTTAGTCAGAAACTTGGACATCATACTTTCAAAGTATTAATAGTAATATTAAATAAATAAATATATTAGGATAAATTACACAGATTGAGCTAGCCCCAAAGTAAGTTCGAGACTTGTGTTATGGGATACTAAAACAACGATATTTTATAACAAATACATATATATACATAAAAATGCAAAACCCGGGCCAATCAGAAAAATATCGTTTTCCATCATGACCCGACCGGGGATCGAACCTCTCGGTCTTTACCATTGTGCCACCGAGGTCGTCAAAATATTATTCCATCCATACAATCTTTTATGCCAACCCAAATTCTATTAATCTACTGTTGCAATCACCATGAATGGTGAATGTATTATTATTCTTGTTGATCATTTTAAATTTTTCCTTTCAAGTGCCGTCACCACCTGCAATCTGCAAACAAGACTTCCAGACGTTCAGAAACAAGGAGAACTGCAATGAATTCTTTGTGTGCGTCGGGAGGCAGCCTGTGAAGTTCCAGTGCCCTGCCGACTTGGCTTACAATGAGGTACATTTAGTTCAGTTATTGTATTTGATGACATCGGTGACGCAGTGGTAAAGTGCTTGCCTCTGAACCGAGAAGTCCCGGGTTCGATCCCCGGCCGGGTCATGATGGAAAATGATCTTTTTCTTATTGGCTCGGGTCTTGGATGTTTATCTATATATGTATTTGTTATAAAATATAGTATCGTTGAGTTCAATATGAGTATCCCATAACACAAGTTTAGAACTTACTTTGGGGCTTGCTCAATCTGTGTGATTTGTCCTAATATATTTATTTATTTATTTACTAACCTCTTAACCACCAACCGGTGCATTTGTACCGCTCTCCTCCACACCATTTTCACCTCCTTCATACCTAACTTACCATACTTTAAACTTTATTTTCCGGTGATTTTTATTTTCCACTCAAATTATGAACTACCAAATTATGCGACAAGACGATGAGTTGTGTTGGCGAAATTGAATGATATGTTAGTTTACATAATATATTTCATTTTAAAATACAATTCAAACCAATAATCTTAATTATGTTTCTTGTAAAAAAAATAAAATTTCATCTTTCAGACCCTTGGAATATGCGACTACAGGGACCAGGTCAACTGCGCACCGGCGCTGCCCGACGCGCCGTCGTCGCCGCAAGCCGGGGCAGCCCCTCCAGTCCCAGCGTTCCCCCCTCCGTTAGCCCCAGCCCCCAGTGACCCAGCACCCAGTCCCCCAGCACCCAGTCCCCCAGCACCCAGTCCCCCACTCAACCGCCCTGCCCCAATAAACTTCTACCCCACAGCAGCACCTGCCACCGCGCCCCCCGCTTCACCACTGTTCCCTTCACTGGCACCTAAACCTTATTACGGCAGCGACTTCATTTTCTCCAATTCCATTATCAAGCAAGAAAGTAAGTACATTTTGTCACCAATTTAAATTGACCTTTTGAATCTTTAGTAGATTTTGATGACTTTCACGAGCGGAAATTGCTATTTTTCTAAATGGATCCTTCGCATTGAATAAGTGTTTTCATTGTCAAACTAAAAATTAAAGAAAGTTCTATTGCAGCAATATATATTTTTTTATTTCTTCATAAATTGATTTCTAACATTTTAGCACTTATTCTTAATATTTTGTTCTTCGAAGTAATTTCTTTAGTATTCACAGTTAGAAGAGAGCTTTACATTATCTATTAATCTTTCTTTTTTTCATCTCTCCCTTTCTTTCTCTAAATAATACTTCATACATATTTGCAGGCTTGTTGGCGGGTCACAGGGCGGCGTCTCGCGAAGATGCTATCAAACAACTACTATCTTCAATAGCTATAAAGTGATAATAGATCCTCTCTCCTTTTGTAGTAATGCTTAATCAAATACTCTAATAATTACTGATAAGAAACGAACTTCAATTTTGATCTCTCTGAAATTAGCGCTAGGTTACAGACGATAACAATGCAGCGCTATGTGCTAATTTCTTATAAAAAATCTAATAAATTTAGCAATGAAAACACTGGCTGGATTTCAATATGATTTCACTAGCTCTTTAAAAAAAAAAAAGAAAAGCGCATTTAACGAGTTTTACCCACATGTAGGAATGGCTCAATGACTATGTCTTTAATAAACAATACTTTAGTTATTATAAAAAATACAATATACTTGAAAGACTGGACTTGCACATTATGTTTATCTTTATGCAATATTCTTATCATTTTTGAATTAGAAAGTGATATCCTACGTATTTATTTTATCTTGTGAATCATATTCTTAATATAAAATATATAATAAACGTAACTATGTGCCGTCTTTTATTTTTTGAATTATTATTTTTTTTAAAGTTGTATTTAATATTAAAGTAAATCGGCTACGTGGATTGTTATTTTAATTTTCCTACAGGATCCCCCTGTGGATGAAATGTCTATAAGATGTTAACCCGGGATTCCGAGGAATTTTTGATTCATAATTAGTTTTTCAATTATCCTACAGGAACCTGACCATTTACCGGGATAAAATATATCTAATTTTCCTACAGGACCCTCCTCTTTTTCCGGGATGAATGTCTAGAAGATGTTAACCCGGGATTCTGAGGCATTTTTTATTCATAATTAGTTTTTCAATTATCCTACGGGAACCTGACCATTTACCGGGATGAAATGTATCTAAGATGTTAACCCGGTATATAAGGTACGTAGGTACCAAATTTCAAGCAAATCGGTCCAGTAGATTTCGAGTGATGCGCGTTCAGACAGACAGACAGACAGACTGATTTCGTCATCTATATCAGTAACTAAGTATATTCCATGAAGAATTAAAAAAATATCCAATGTACAAATTTGGCCTTTCTTCAATTTTTATATATGATATGATGATTTTTGCACGTAACTACTCGTATGTTCCAATATATTATTCCAATTCAAGAAGAATTAAGAAATAAATTCATCATAGTTATTCCATCATTTGTTAACAGTCGTAATGGATAAACTAATAGCTATAGATATAAAAACAATCATAATTTTTCGGACGATTTTAGGAATTTTAAATCACACACTATGATCATCGACGACAAAAATTATTAAAGGTTACCGAAACAAAAACCACAATAAATAGAATATAATTAGTATTTTATTTACATAAAGTCGTACTTATCAAATGTCTAGCTTAACTTAATTTATGACTAAACAACATAATTCGACACCGCACCAACAGTCTGATGGTGCGACGTCAAGGTCAACTTGGAAATTTACTTCACAAACAACAGACGAAATTTCCAAAGACTTAAGTAGATTTCCAAAGTAAAGTACTTTTGAAAACCGTCAACACAATGTGAACTGTTGAAAGTGTCACACGTTTTTACGTAACACAATATTTTAATACCACCCAAAAATATACATTACGCCAACAGCAACGTTCTCTTTTTGAATTGTATCGACTAGGCAATCGAATTTTCAGCAATTGAAAATATATCGATTGAAATACAACGATAAGCTTTGTTTTTTTAAATAAAGGCACTTAGAATAGAGAAAGTAGTCCAGATAGTCCACATCGAGCGTCTCGTCAGACATACTTAAAATCACATCACTTTCGCGCACACATAACCCGCTTTTTTCGAGAAGAGGAATTAGATCAAGTCGAAAAGATTGAATCTGAGCCTGTCCTTGGAGCCGCTCCTTGACATTCAATATCCCAACTTCTTCAGCGCCTTCAGGTCCACGTCGCCGTAGTAGTCTTCGCTGTAAATTATAATATAATATTGAACAAAAAAATTACAACATACTGAACAGTACGTATTTTCAATAGCTTTTCTACTAAAAAAAAATCTTTGAGCTATTACAATTGATAAGATAGTAATATTTTTTTACATCTACCATGATAACGAAAATTTAAACAATGTTCAAAGTGTTATTGGATATTGAGTAAACATACCTGTAGGGCCCAGGATGGTCAGTTTGGATTCACATATAAACAAACTATTATTATAAACAGTAAGTGAGAGTATTAGACAGATTTAAAAGAACCAAGAAGTTATTAAAATGTTATTAGAAAGTGAATGCAATCAAAGGAAAAAGTGGTCGTGAAAGTTAGGGAAATGTGCAACAGTGCATTTACATACAGAATAAATATAAGACAACATAGTTTTATATTTTTATTTATTAAATCACTAATAATAAAACTTAAGTATTACAGTTTCTATCAAACAACAACACTCAGTCGCAGCGAAAAAATTCAGTACAAAAATATTTACAAAGTCATGGGTGATACCTATTTTCGAGATGACGTGTACTTTCTACGTTTAATTTTACACAGAACTACTTCAGTTAAATGCAAACCTGCTCTTACGATTATTAGGTACAAACGTTTCTATACACATACAGGGACGGAACGAACTCAATACGTTTCTGTTACTTTATAAGGTACTATCAAAACTAAATACAATATAAAATAAATATTTCTATCGCTGTATGATTCTACTAATTTCCTAACCGGCCTCTTGAAACTGCGAAAAAGGCTAATAAACGATAAAGTATTTGGCAACTAGAAACGAATACAAATACCTCACTAAATTCGAAATTTTAAATTAAAACCTGGAGTAACCTTCGCGCATCATGAATAAAATAAAATTTATTTTCGGCCAGGATTGTTACTCGTGATGCGTGAAGGAAGAAGTTTGGTTTTTAATTACGTGAGTATTTAAAGGTTAAGGCGGGGAAAGGTGTTTAGTTTTCCTTCTGAGGGCGGGGTTTGAGTTGCTTGGGCTGTGTGTTGCGGGAGGTGCCGTCCTGCTGCAGGCCAGCCAGCAGCTCGCTCTTGCGGATCGCCTTCAGATCCAAATCTCCGTAGTAGTCCTCGCTGAAAATGTACCGAACTTACTGCCGCTTCTACGCAACACTTAACTCTATGTCCTACCTCGCGTGAAACTATATCAATTTCCAACAACTTTTACTATGTTTATGGATAGGCAACAGAGAATTGTGTAATGAAATCTTGTCCACATCGAGCTGTAGAGTGAACTGCCTTGAAACTAGAATAGTACCCGTTCGCTTTTCTTGGTATTATCTAACATGTTTTTGTATCTACACAATAATAATGTGGTTCGGAGTTCACACAAAGAGGCACACAAAATATTTTGTGATTCAATAAATAATTCATAAAGTTTTACATCATATTTGATTATTTAGTATATTGAATTCAAGGTAGTAAATTGACATATGTTACGTAATGGATTAGACGTAGCAAATGGTGTCCTTACTGCATCGAATCGTAGCATTATAGTAACATTATCGGTTCAATGCCTCAGTACAGTTAGCATGCATTACGGTCAACTGTATATATTTGTATGAAAATATACATTAGCATACAGCCCGTTAGGCGCGATCGCTGACCACGGCCTCACGTATGACACCAGCCATTGAATTTTCCCTTATGTCATGTTAATTTTACACCGGCCTGAATACGTTGTGTAAACCTCCGGACCGCATCACTGCCACCATTTACCAGGTGGGCGAGTCTGCTACCTACTAGCTAACTCGAATACCTTAAGATGTGTGAGTGCGACAGCGGAGCTGTGTGAGGAGAATCACGTGCGAAAGAAAGTTAGTCACAAGGTTTCGTACCAATGGAAATGTTATAGGATTTGTGTATAATTTTTACATGATACCTTATCGTGCTTTAATTCTATACAGTTGCTAAAACCAATCATAGATAGTGCTCAGAAAATTATTAAAGATCTTTACAGTGCAACTCACAGGTGGTATAAAGCATCGACAAGGCACAACATTGTTAACTGTACCAATTGGTCCTGATTAAACACCACATAGCCAGTGATATCCAACCAATGACTTTGGAATTTAGTTCGAATTCTCAGGTGTCTGATGCAATGAATCAGTAAATTACAGGTGGTAAATGTTTCACAGAAGCTATTGCTCAGACGTCTGATGAAAACTGTCGGGACTCACCATCCGGGAACGTCTTCAGGGTCTTCGCAGTTGCCAGTGCCGTCAGAGTCTCCGATCTTGAAGACAGTGCCGATGGGGCAGCCGTACTCGCGAGCGACTCCTTCCAAACAGATGTAGTATTTGCGGCAATCCTCAGGGTGGGCGTGACGACTGAAGGAGCCGGCGTTTGAGACCTCACCAGGCGCAGGGCAAGAGAAACCGTTCGCTACTTCTGGGAAACACCGAAAAAGGTTACGTGAGTGAAAGGTGCAAGGAGAAAATATAAAAGTTGAGCGACGGCTGTGCTGAGTCGGAGGAAATTCGCTGAAAGAGACAGGTGCACACAGTTGAGGTGAATAGATTAAAATCAAGTCAGTAAAACATCGTGCCTTAGAATAAAGTTTATAACATAACTCTATAATATACACACACACGTGATTTTTGCATACACATTCTGAATATTTTATCATCATTATAACCCCAGAAATTCGCTGCAACATAAGCCTTCTTCTTTACATTAATATTTTACGAAAAACTAGATCTTCGTGGAAAAATATATATTATTTTGAATTATGTAATAAATATCGTCTGAAACGTACCCTCGTTCTTGCACTCGGGCACCTGGTCGGCCCACATGCAGACGCGCGACTCCCGGTCATAGGCGAGCCCGGGGCTGCACTGGTAGCGGGACGCCTCGCCGTTCCAGCAGTTCCAGAACACGTCGCACTTGGCCTCGTCGGGGAAGATACCGTACAGCCGCTGGCAGTGGGGCGTGGAGATTGGCGGCTCTGTGGATTATGTGCTTGTATGAAATATGTCAACTTACAGAATACTCTAGTGGGTCGGTGAAAAAATTGAGTTATCGAATTAACATTTGGATCTAAGTGAATTTCAGAATTGAACTAGTGCACAATCTGAAGTGTAATTTTAATCATGTAATTTTTATCACTAAGTATAAAACAATAGATAATAAATATAATAATAAACTACATTCGAAATATGGTAGAATACTTTTCTTAATCTCTGCCATATAAGCTACCTACTTTATCGTATCTCATTGAAGTTGACTTTGAACATAGATACAATTGTAAAAAGAGACGATATATTCAACTATAAATCATAGTAACTGATCGAGCAGTCTTATTTACTCGCTATTAGAATAAAGACATTGCAAGCCCCAAAAGTAGCAAAACCTACATACTAAATGTCAAGGACAGCGTATCCAATACGTCTTCTAAGAACAGCATCCTATAATTAGTTCTTAGAAAAACTAGCTGATTAAAAAATCAGTTGCATAGCTTATAAGAAACAGTCTAAAGTGTCAAGGTTTTTCTCATATTCTCGACAATATTGAATGTACCTATGTCACACGTGAAGTCTAAAATCGCGGGGATAATGTATGTAATTTTATTAATAGTGTCGCCAAGCGCTCGAGTGGCCGAGTGACCTTCTATCCACATCCTGGTTGATCTCCGTTGTAATAAAAAGAATAATATTATGCTAATTCTACGACCTTGACCATAGATACTGTTAGTAGTTTTTCCATAGTTTGCGACGAAATTTGCATTTTTTACGAATTTACAATCGATAATGGTATGAAGTTGCGAACAAAAAATATATATGTATTTGCTTTGCCCTGTGATTAATTTTACGTTTGAAAATTAATTGTTTGGCAGCAACCAAGTAGGTTTTTAACTCTATCCGGTACCTACACTTATATAAAAATACAATAAGTACATGATCATCAATCAATTTCTTTAATAATGTATCGAAAATGATTTTTTGAATTGTATTAAATAGGATAACTACTGTTAACTCACAAAAATAGAAATAATATAACCAGCCTATGGCTGGTTATATTATTTATATTTTGTGACAATATTTCCTTTTTCGATTTAAAAATATTTAACTGGAATGCCAGTGTCTAGTTTTTCCAGCAATCAAAATTAATACTGATCGTTTCGACAAAAAAAAAGAAATTAATCTCACCAAGCTGCGTCCTTTCGCCGCACTCCACGTTGTGGAGGTAGTCGCAGTTCTCAGTCAGGTATTTGGAGTCAGTGGCGTCGAAGGCCAGGCCGTTGCCGCAGGTCTTGAGCTCGGCCACTCCGTTGTCGCACTTCCAATATTTGTCGCAGGATATATGGTGTGGGTAGAAGCCGAAGTCGTCTGGGCATTTGAAGCTTTCTTGGGCGGCCGCTGTAATGTAAAATAAGTAATTGTTAATGCAAAGTTTTCAGGTTTCCAAAACTATCGCATAAAGGCAGTATAAATATAAGCCTGCACTAAAATATGTATAATATTTACGTTTTGATCACTGGAATTAATTAGAAAGTGGTAATCTATAGTAGAAGTTTAGCAGCTATTTCCACATACCTAAGTACTTAAATGTTTTCAATTTAAATGATACCAATATTAACGACAATTTAACCAGGCGTGTCGATTATTAAAATGTAGTATCAACTTTACGAAACGAAATAATTGAGAAGCTGCCAATATAATAATTGTGAAATGTCGCATCCAAACATGAATCCTCTTGAATTTTAATTGGAATTTCATAATAAACCACCAGGGGGTTTGCCAAGCGCGTGGCAGCAACGTGTTGCGCCACACCGGTCTCGGGCAGGGCCGCTCTATCTCCGAGGAATGCGACACGGCGACGTGGCGTAATGCCACAATTGTCACAAAACGTTGGCACATTTGTTGTGGCTTTGTCTAAACTGTTTGGCGCACGTGCGACACCGGCTTTTGTCTTGTTACGCTGCGATCGTGCCGACAATTCACTGTTACTTAACTATTAAACATCAGATTTGTCTGGTGATGTTATCTGTGTCGTCTTGTTTTTCACTATTCTACCAGACTTACGGCTGAATGGAATAAACGTAAAAAACCAGATGCATAAGGTTCGGCTTGAAGCATTTACATCGATCTTGTTTAAAGTGAAGTAATTCAAGAATAAATTATATATTCATTTACTAAATAATACGTCTAGACCATAATTACTAGTTAGGTACGATTTGACTTAAAAACATGCAAAGTTTACACAATTATGTCAACGCGGTTTAAACTTTAAAATATCGGTCAACGTTCCTTACGACTACTATGTACACATTATGTTATATGTTACGTCACAAACATGCCACTGGCTGCAGCACCGGTTGACATTTGCGACAGCGAGGAAGGGAGCTCATCCGTGCGCTGACGCAATCTGGGCTACTCTTTCCAGAATCTTGTGCAAATCTAGCGGTTCCATTTCATTTTGTAACATCCTAAACAGTGGCAACCTGCTTGGGAAAAGAGCGCAAGGCTGAGTGAGCTATTCAAACAAGTCTTATGTTCTTTGTATGTGAATTTAGATATTTCCTCTCAACAGCAGTCATTTCAAAACGCAATAAGATGTTTTTTTTATATTAATAAATTTATTGATAATGATATTTGACTCTTTAGTCAATCCTCGGTATTCTTATACCCAACACCATGCGAATTGAAAAATATTAACTAGGAAAGAAGACCTTAGGCGACTAACGCCTTACGCCTGTGGAAGAAATTGGGAAAAATCAAAGTTAATAACAGAGATATTTGCTTGTCCCGTTCCATAGAAACAAGTGCAGGAATTCTCAATGTGAGCAATTAAACTCTTCATTGCTTCACAGCACAAACTATCGCAAACAGCGATGTATCATCTGTCACAAATTAATATGTATTTTCAACCGTGAAAAATGAAATCATGATCTCACTGCAGAACAATTATGTAATTTGTTCCAACTTTCTAAATTTCATATCGTCCACACGTAATAATTGTAAGATGCATTTAACATTGTTTTTGAGACTCGCATCTCTAATTATCTAATCAAAGTGTTTGAACAGTAAATGACTGTTGGAAATGAATTATGCAATTAAAGCACCTTCCTACTATCAGAGGGTAGTGATCCGATACAGCAGTCGTTGCAAAACACGATGTGTGGTGCAAAACATCGCTAATTGTTTTATGTAACTATTGGACATACACATTTAGGTTAACTTGTACTTTTAGGCTCCTTTTTGCAAAATCTTTACAGCAATCAATAAATACTTCAATATAATAAATCAGTGTCTATATGTCTTTTATTTATCTGGCAGTCCTCAACAATCACCAGTTTCGTATATATTCCACAGTAGGAAAAAGTTCATACAGTTCGTATCATAATAATACTAGGAGTAGGTAATTAATCTATCTCTCATTATGTTTAGTAGATATAGCATAAATTTGTACAATGCAAAGAATACATATGAATGATCACGTGATCAAGAATGGTATATTTAAATACTGATTTTGTCATTGACCTTTTGCAATTTATGACCCCAAAAATCGCAAAATCTTGTTGAGTAAGAATAACATTATCAATAATTTTACTTTGTTTGATTTTTATTATAGGACAGAAAATATCGCTAATCAATTCGAAGATAAATTACCCTTTTAACATCCAAAACAACTGGCAGGTGAGTTGGGATCTATTGCATTATAAACATCCGCTGGTAAATACCACCATATTTCAATCGACATAGGTCACCTGTAAGACATCAAGCAAGCGTCTGCGGTCTGGCAACCTTTCTTATTTAATCGGATTACCGAGGTGAGCAAGTCACCGCACATACCTCGCATTCCTTAGCCGTACGAAACGCCTTTTCGTTCGAGATCCATTTGCATTCATATCGGTTTCGTGTCTTCTGAATGCAATTCGTCGGATTTGAATTGCATGATTTTCAATTAGGACTACTTCTACGTTTGATTATAAACTGGTCGAGCTCATACTATTAAAAGCTTTATAGGAATCGTCAATATATCAATTTCCGACCAATGATCATTAAGATTTTACTAATTATTGCAATAAAATTTTGCTCAGATTTAAATTAGATAGATAGATAAACTGTTTATTTATATCGTGGACACAGAATATACATTTATGATACAGTAAACTATTAAAATAAATAAATAAATATATTAGGACAAACCACACAGATTGAGCTAGCCCCAAGGTAAGTTCGAGACTTGTGTTATGGGATACTAACTCAACGATACTATATTTTATAACAAATACATATATAGATAAACATCCAAGACCCGGGACAATCAGAAAAAGATCGTTTTCCATTATGACCCGACCGGGGATCGAACCCGGGACCTCTCGGTTCAATGGCAAGAACTTTACCACTGCGCCACCGAGGTCGTCAAATAAAGGACAAATACACAAGAAACATTCTACATAACTATACAATCATGTGCCGCAGCGATATAAAAGGGTATGGTAGTATCTCAGCGCATATTCTGCTCAACAAAGAGAGCAGGGCCCTGGTTTTCAGATACCACCATATCATATCATATATCGTATCGTATCATATATAGATAAATTGTGTAATGTATCCCACGGAAACTTTAATATTCTCGTAGATATAGGTATCAAAGAAGTATATTAGATGTTAATCTGTTTATCACTAAACTAAGTTAAATGTGTTATTGAAACTGTAAGTTTCTTTATTGAAATCGGTGTCATCGTCGCGCGGCGCTTGCGCAAGCCTTTGCAGCCCTGCCCGGTTGCATGCGTACGCGCACTCGAATGACATAATTATCGGCTTGTAAGCTGTCATTTGTTATGTAATGTCTCTCCGTAACTGTGCTATACTTATGTTAGGGCCTTGATGGGTGTGTTTGTTCTTTGATTTGCAGATTTACTAACACACATACAAACTGTGACATGACATTTGAGAGTCATAGATAACATCATCAAGATATGGACATCAGCTTAAAAATGGAATTTATTACAATTTTTTTATTAACTAAGCACAGAAGTGTTTTTTTGTTGTCGAGTCATAATGGATATTTTAACGGTGTTCGACCAGTAGAAAAATAATTTAGTTAATTTAGTTCTTTTTCTTAAGTTTTTGTTGTTACTATTATTTCAAAGCTTATTATCACTAAATGCAGAATAATAAAATTGCATACATTTTTACGCAGCAAACATAAATACATACGTCAATTGCGACAACTCCAAGTGAACCACAGCCGCGGGAAAAACGGCCGACCAGATTCGTCACTGAGATAACACATTAACCATATAGGCAAATATTACGCGATTAAATAACGAAACCGATGAAGTAACCGAGAAAGCCTAAATATCTGACCTACCAAGCCTCTAGCGTGGGCAGCTTCTACTTTCGATTTCTGTGTCTCGATGCGCATGCGCCGCGCCACCTTCTTGAGCAACACGTGACCTTTATCTATTAACTCAATCCAATTGAAAGGTACCGATTCTGTTTTAAGAAAATTCATGGCTAGTACAATGTTCCAAATTCGAATTTTTACTGACG